>NC_071518.1:15652863-18510363 GCF_027887155.1 Malaclemys terrapin pileata
ATGATAGGTCCATCAATTGTTATTAACCCCATGGTCGGGATGACCCTAAACCTCTGAGTGCCAGAAGCCAGGAGGAGAAGATGGGGTGGATCTCTCTAAAACTGCTGTGTTCTGTACACATCCCCTGAAGCTCTGGTACTGGACACTGTTGGCGACAGGATACTGGGCTAGATGGATGACTTGTCTGATCTAGTAGGTCAGCTGTTATGGGTATAAAACACTGTTCTAGTTTGGTAGCATTATACAGCACTTCATACTGCAGTATATAACTAGGCAAGGTGAAGGGTAACAGTGCGGTAAATCTGCCCCAGGTGTATTGCATTTGTCTGTGGAACATCTAACACACTGGGTGCTATGAACAAATAATAATTTGAGAAACTTTAGTGTCTGTTGGAACATGGATGTATGTAAATGACAAAATAAGGCAAATAAATCTGAATTGGGTTTTCTTTTGTGATTGTTTTCTTTTGTTTGTTATTGTTGTTCTGCTTTTTTTTGAAATGTATAGCTTTAAAGATCTGGATGGCTTCTAAATCAACATTGAACCCAGCTTGCTTTCCCCCGCCCCCATCTGTAGCACTATCAATGTGCTATGCTAGTGTGTATGTGGGAGAGAAGCAGAGGAGGTTGGAATTAATATTTGTGAAGTCTGGTAAAATGTAATTGATGGTTTTCTGTTTAGAGGAAAAATGTGAAATGTTTTAATCAAAGCTGAATAGATGATGATAAAGGGGGACAATGGAGGAGAGTAGGAAATACTCTTGGCAGCAGTGGATGTAATTAAGAAATTTCCCCCCCACACACATTTGATGGTGAATGAATATAAACTAGAGCACTCAGGGAATCAAACGTAGTCTAAAAATGTTGGAATATTGGGAGCTGGTACTGGCTAAGGAGCCAGATTCTTGGCCAATGTAAATCAGCATAGCTCCATGAACTCAGTTCGAGGCATGCTGATTTACAAAGCTGAGGAGGTGTCCTAAAGGGTCGAATCTAGGATCAATATTGGTTGAGATTAGATCTCAATCCAACTGTGCATATAAATTAAACACAATCCTAAATACACTTAGGTCCCATCCAAGTCAATAGCAAAGCTCCCTGTAACTTCATTGCCAGAAGAATTAGACCCATAATGATGCTATAGGATCTTGATGAGGGATAATACACACTGTAACTGGTGGGTTCCCCATGCTTAGTATTAGTTAAGTAGTGGAAGATATAATAAGAAAAGTGAAGTTGTTAAAAATGCAAGACAGATAAATCTTTAATAAATTGCCATCTCAGATTTGAATAATCACTATAGCCTTTATTAATCAATTACATTTCTCACAATAACACTGTCATTTAAGATAAGATCACATTTGGCTTTACAAGGTCTAACAGTGATGCCACATGACATAACTCTTAACTACTTTTATCCATCCTTCAGTTACCATTTAAGTACTGTGTTAATTCTTCGTCTTTCTTCCACTGACCTGACAATATAAGTTACTCACCTATTGCTTAACTGTTAAGTGTATTCCCCATACTAGAAATTATTTATAATAGTGACACATGGTGTATCATTTATTATGTCCAAATGAAAAGATCTAACCAATATGTCTCCTCTGCTCTTTAATCTTTTTTGTTGAAAGCTGGTACATCTCTGTTCAGATTACTAAGGAGAATGATTGAAATGTTTCTTTTAAGATGATGATTCCCCCCTGCCCATCATGTTGAAGGCACAGGAGCATATCACTTGCATGCCATGGCTGTATGTCATGCTGAAAGTTAATCACACAATATTTCCTCCAAGATAATGGTAAAAGTGAGGATATCAGAGTTTAGTGACAGCCACTGCTTGTAGATGGAACCAACCATAATTTAGATATTTCTAAGATGTATACTGGAATTGAAAAATCAGTCTATTGCTAAAATAGGACATAATCCAAAGTCCACTGAAGCCAATGGAGGCAGTCTAGTGACTTCAATAAATTTTGGATCACAATGAACATATCTGAATGGACTTGAGAGGTTGTTACAGTCCTCTGTTTTCAAAATGCAGAGCTGTATCTGTATTTGCATATGTGAGGAGTCATGTTCTTGTATGCAGATGAACAAAAGAGATTTCGTAAACCTAAGAAGGAAGAAAGATTTATCAGCAGTCAAGATCTCCAAAGCCAGAAATACTGCATATGCCACATCATTAGATAATGTCTTTCCCAAAAGAGAGGTTCTCTACCATCATTGTACAAAACCAAAGATGTTTTCAGAAAACATTAAACAATGAGTATTCCCCAAAAAAATCTTTTTATCAAAGATAAGGAGCATAAAGATAAATGTATATAGCTTTTATGCTTGCATTTCCCTATGGGCACAATGTACTTTACAAGAATATTTTGTACCAGTGGTGAAGTGAAGATATTGTTAACGGTACTCTGTTCTGTTTTCAAAAATACTTCAGAAAATCCAGAAAATGAAAAGTGGACAATGACAGGAAACAATGGAATGAAAACCTGTTTCAAATTTGCTGAAATTTGTGCAGGTTTGTTTCTTCTCCATTTTTTGGCCAGGTCTAATAACAATCACAGCTATGCTACAGATCAATTACAGTATTTAATGTTGAACATGTATGTCTTAGCTTGGGAACCAGCAGACTGCAAATGCTAACATGACCAGGTTTTTGCCCTCCTGGTTATAGGAAATGGGTGTCTTATAAGCAATTCAGCCTGAAGCATACCCCTAGTTTGTGTTCTCTACGTGGAAATGTGTGACTGCAATATTCATGACTGTTTCTACATTATTTAAGCATGCGTTCTCCCTGATGTTGGTATCCCTAGTCACTAAATACACTGCACTAATTAGGTCCCACAAGCTCGTAATAACCAGATTACGTATACATATTACAAAGAGTGTTTCAGCATTTTATCCTATAACAGATCATGATCTGTATTGCTTAAGTATCTGAATTTAAATTATACAGTGATTTGAACAAGCATCATACTCATCTGCAATCTGACAAATAAAATACACTGAAAATGTGGCAAAGGCCCACACCCAACTCTCCTGCTGAACAATTGTGGGGAGGTGTACACCTTTTCACTGCATTGTCTGGTAACATTTTAAACACTGCTACCAGTTGGCATTTGCCTAACACCAACACCTCCAACTTCAAAAGCTAGTATATTAAGACACACAAAGTACTTGTGCAGTAGGTAAGCATTAGCTCCATTTTACATGTGGGGAAATAGAGGGAAAGAGTATCTTGCCAAAAGTAACACAGGAAGCCAATGGCAGAGCCAGGAACAGAGTCCAGATCTCAAAACCATTCCTCTTGGATAGGCTGTGTGTTCAAAACAGCTGAAAAGCTTGTGTCCATGGGAATTTTGCCTGAGTAAGGATTGCACTTTTGAACACTTTATTCAGAGTAACAGCCGTGTTAGTCTGTATCCGCAAAAAGAAGAACAGGAGTACTTGTGGCACCTTAGAGACTAACAAATTTATTAGAGCATAAGCTTTCGTGGACTACAGCCCACTATTATGCATCCGAAGAAGTGGGCTGTAGTCCACGAAAGCTTATGCTCTAATAAATTTGTTAGTCTCTAAGGTGCCACAAGTACTCCTGTTCTTCTTTTTGCGAACACTTTATTATTATACTACTCTGCTAGAATAGATTAGTTCCTCTCATTTGTATTCTGATTTCGGAAGCAGACACACATTTTGCCAGAACTTGATATTTTCATGGCTGAGCATCTGGTTACTCAGTGAGAAAATAAAGCATTGAAGGTTAGAACAACCCTAGGAGGATCAGCAACATCTGCTAAAGTGAGATGGATATGTGGCCCAGGTGAAAATTCACAAGGTGTCCTATTATAAATAACAAGACACCTTCCTAAGCTAATTATTTTCACTAGCCTATTATTTTTCTGATGATATTTTTATACATGATGAAATGACATCACATTATACACAGCAAAACAATACAAAGGAAATAGCAGGGTCCTTAAAAAAAGCAGAAATCTGAGGAAAAATGGCAGGAGCTGCATTAATCTATTTTGAGAAAACTGTAGTGAGGGAGACTGCAGACAGAAAGAAGACATAAAATATTTGCATTTGATTTATATGATATTCTGACAATAATATAATCTTTCTGTAGACACGATCAATTAAGCAAGTGTTTTAACTCATGTCATGACTCTTCAGAGAGGTAAATATGTGCAACACAAATACTTCATACCATGATTCATCATCTGTGACCTCTGGACACCATGACTGACAGCCCTCAGAGTGAAAATTTAACATGATGGGGATAGAACATTTTCAACGGAGAGCAATAGGCTGTGGAACTCTCTGCCAGAAGAGATCAAGTTGAGATACATTTGAATAAGCAGGCTTTCTCTCAAAGGAGTAGCAGAAGATGTACAACCAACTGACCTCGGATAAATAGAAACTAGCAACAAAAAAAGAATATAGGAGAGGAGAATGGGTCCCAGCCAGGCAGAATTAGGTGTGTGTGTTATATATGATCACATCACTATATTCTCTCTTGTTTTTCTTGCTGACCCCATTATGCACATTGGCTGACCTGAGGTTTTGGGGAAGTGTTAGTGATATGGTTCCATGGGATATACCCAAAATTTAACTGACTATTTACATAAAAAATATTGTGGGAAGTTTGGGGAATCTAAAGATTTCTCCTCCGACTCCTACTGCAGAGGTGGATCCCATCTGATCATTAGCAGTCAGTTTGCACCAGTGTATGTAGGTTTACATGGTCAAGGCTATTTTCATAAGGAAAGGGGGTACAGGCTCACTTTAAAAACAAAGAAAACAAAAGAGGAGATTCTCTTCTATGGGAATGTGGGCTGGCTACGTTAACAACGGGATCACAGCCCCCTTCACCTCATCTGAGACACTCTTCAATAGCAAATTGCATTGACATTATAAGAAGATACAGACATACTTTCAGAACCATAAATGTATAATACCTAATATGCATGCACAAGTCAGGGTTGCACAGGTATATGCTTTCCAGGTTGCTGATTTGCATATGCTTGTTAGGCTTTGTGACAGTTGGGTGCAGGCCCTTTGAAAATGTAGGTCATAATTCCTGTTTTTTCCAAGAAAATGTATATTGCTGAATAATCTCCACACTGAAGGATATTATTCCAAGTACTAGACTTTATCATTACTATACTTCTTTCACATTGACATGACTGCATCAGTTATTTGACCTACCAGCGGGCCCTGAGTGACAGTATAAAAGACAAGTGAAGTTTTACTGAAGCAGTAAATATTCTATACAGTATTGGAGTAAACCTAGTTACATCTGAGAAAGATTTACATTTCTAGTAGATGTAAATTAACTGTCCAAAGAAAATGAAAAATATAGATGTCTCTATAATTTACTATCAGACCACCTTGAAAAGTTACAGTGTACACTGGAGTGATTACCAAGATAGCCCTGCTGATGACGAGTTTTAGATTCGCTGATGATATTGCTTTCTATTTAAATGAGTGAAAGAATAAATAATGTAATCTAAGAGGCTGTTCTTGTTATATTAAAAATATGCAGGATCAGACAGACCTGACAAACTAGAGTTGGGTAGCCTTATAAGAAGGAGACTATTAATTAACATCTAAATAGCAGAGCTGATTGCAGGAAAGGATACTGCATTAATTACTTACAAAACATGGTATCACTGCCCCAACCTCCGAAGTAAAAACATTCTAAAGTGAAAGACAGAAATACATAATTAGAGTGATACCTGCAGAGATTGTTCTCTATTGCACTCACCATTATATCCACTCTTCTTGCGAGGTGTTCATAATTTTGCTAAAATAAAATTCATTCCTGCTGAAACGTATGACTATACACTTAGATATGCGTGTACAACTCTCACAGACATCACTTGGAATTTATCTGTGACAGAATATGGGTTGCAGTTTGAAAAATCTCAGCCACAGAACACATTTTTGAAGTTGAGGAAAAAATGAAATTTTTTGGCTCAGCCTTGTTTGAGTTATAAATTTATTATAAAGTGGGGCACTAGTCCTTGAGATCTGTGCGTGTGTGTGTGGGGGGTCCTATCTGAAGCCTGTTCATGTCCACTTTGTTTTTACTGTTGAGCATTTTTAGAGCTTTTAGGAATTATTATTCCTTTAATAAATGCACAAAATTCTGGGAACGAAATTTTCAGTGGCTCCGCAACCTGACCTCCACTTCTATTCTCATTTGCGCACACACCTGCAATTGAACTTTAGTGAACTAACGTCTGCACATGAAGTTGCAAGAATGTAATGTCTGCACATGCAGACAACACTTGTTAGGGATGTCTGCACTTCGAGCAGGAGGTGTAATTCCCAGCTGGAGGAGATCTACCCTCACTATCTCTGATCAAACTAGCACACTAAAAATAGAGTGTAGCCATTGTGGCAGGAGAGGAGGGAGGGGCTAGTTGGCCTGATTCTAGGCACATATTCAGAGACAGCGTGTGTATATCCACCTCCAATTCCAGTATAGATGTACCCTTAGGAAAAAAAACCATTTAATTCCAATTGGTTCTGACATGAAAATTCAGAGTGAGTTGTCTTAAATCTGCTTGCACGGAAGTCAATGGGAGTTATATCATTGACATGAATGAGAATAGGAGTTAGACCAATACTGAGTGCTTTTCAAAATCTAACCTTCTCTCTTTTATTACTTACGTATGGAAAAACCCTAAAATAAAATTCTGATTCAATAACAGCTGAGAATAGCCATTTGAAAGCAAAATTTGGTCTCAAAATATACAGTAACTAAAACATCTAGAATACCATTTCATTTTGCTGCTATATGTTTCTATTTCTAAAATAGATGCATTTTGTTCCATAAAAAGATCCCATTTTATTTTTATTTAACTATTAAAAACAGATTAAAGAAAACAAGCACTTACAAAGCAAAAGCTGAGCATTTTTGCCTTAGGGAAAATGGATTACCTTTCTTTGGTGGTGGATAAAAGCTAATCAAAGTTTAATAATCAAATAAATATTTTTTCTCACTGGTTAATGTTTAATATGAGTATAAACCTATGGGAATATTTTATTGATCAAGGTATCTAATGAGTTTGCTGTATTTCATTTGCTAATGTAAACATTTTATATTATAGAAATGCAATTTGTGTTTATTGCTTTGATAACTAGGAAGTCAAGATCTATATAATGCTGAAAAAACAAATAATCTACTGTTGAAAAATTAAAAGAAAATTTCAGTATAGCAATGTAAAACTAAACATCATGCCAATGGTATATTACCATTGGTTAAATTCTGGATGTTGTAAACATTCAAATACATACATAATGGAAAATATATGTGGATTCTAAATACTGTAAATTGTGTTGTTAAAAGTTCCTTGGGATTTTAATGTTTAGGGAGTCTTTCTGAATATATCACTTGTTTTGTCTAGTCCTTTGTTTAAGAGTATTCTTATTTTATACCATATAAGTGTATGCTTACATACCATACTATATTCAACATGAATGAGGGTGCAGAATCAGGTTCTTATTATTATAAATCAGGGGTCGGCAACGTTTGGCACGTGGCTCGCCAGGGTATGCACCCTAGCGGGCTGGGCCAGTTTATTTACCTGCTGACGCGACAGGTTCGGCCGATCACGGCCCCCACTGGCCGCGGTTCGCCATCCCGGGCCAATGGGGGCAGTGGGAAACTGCGGCCAGCACATCCCTCACCCGCGCTGCTTCCCGCCGCCCCCATTGGCCCGGGATGGCAAACCGCGGCCAGTGGGGCCTGCGATCAGCCAAACCTGCCACATCAGCAGGTAAATAAACTGGCCCGGCCCGCTAGGGTGCTCACCCTGGCGAGCCGCGTGCCAAACGTTGCCGACCCCTGTTCTAAATTATACAATGTAATTCTATACTCCTTATCTACACCTCGACCCCGATATAACGCAACCTGATATAACACACATTCGGATATAACGCGGTAAAACAGCACTCTGGGGAGGTGGGACTGCGTGTTCCAGCGGATCAAAGCAAGTTCAATATAACACGGTTTCACCTATAACACGGTAAGATTTTTTGGCTCCTGAGGACAGTATATATATATACACACGTTAAATTCAGTACAACATTCACTGTGCTGTTGCCCCTGCACTTTTCTCCACTAGCAGGTGTGGGAGAAGTTGGGGTCCTTTTACACCTCCTCTGGATGTTAATGTTGTAGGAGGTACAATAGGGAATATGATTATATCATCCTGCTAAGAATATGACACAAGCAGTAAGCAAACTTCTAATACCTTCATGCCTTTCTGTACCTACTTAGTAGCCAAACACCATCTGGCCCGTAGTAAACCTGAACTAAATTTAATCTCTTTGGATTTGTCTGGATTAAGATAAAAGGTGCATTGCAATTTTAAAATGTGTTAAACATGTTCTAACTTACAGTTTTAAAACACTAATGTAGACAGAGTAAATTGTATTTTAATATGTGTTAGCTGACTGAGGTGAACCCTACGTTTTATGACGAGTGCAGGCAGTTAAAATGCATTTTGTCCTGTCTACACAATAAACATTCAAACATGTTAATTAAAAAGTGTCAGCTACCACATTTTTAAAATGTAATGCACCTTTTATCCTATTCGAGACATACCTTTAATATCCATCCATCACTAATTAGGTTATGGTTACACTCTTCCGATAGGGATTTACACAATTTTTAATCTCAATATCTCTTCTAAAATATTATTTAAGTTCCTAAAGTGGCCCAGTCCACAATTGTGAAATACTACTTGCAAGAAATGCCATAAACCCATCTTTTTTTGCACATCATCAAAGCAAATAAACGTATAGCATGTGCACGTTAAGTAGCTAATTATTTTTCAAAATGTCATGAATTATCTCTGGATCTATTTAGCTTTTGATGGTATCTGCTGCATACCATTTTATTCATAAAGAATATTTACAATTTAGCTTGCAGCCAAGGAAATAGTTAATTGACATGGAATTTTCTACTGAAATCCCACAGGTACCTTCACACAGGGTAAGAAAACTCCACATTGTCTTTGACCTTTTATCTGACTTCTGTTTCCAGCAAGTTGTAATGACAGCTTCTATCATTCTCACAAGAAAAATTCAAATCTGAGATCTGTTCTGAGCAAATCAGAGCTAGATAGTTAAAATGCAAAACAAATAGTATTAGATTGAACTAGGATACTGCAGGTTAGTTGTATTTCCATTCCGTATAGCATATGTTGTAAGAGTTCAGTCAATGTTGAGGAATAAAATCAAAGTAATGCAATTTCACCTCACAGCCAAGAATCTTCCTATGCAAAAATTATCATACCTCACTTTTGCAACAAAGGTTGCATAACGGAAAGAAAAATTTCCTACAAGTTGTTCTAGTTTTATACATACTTTTTATTCTCAAAACAATACAGTAACTCTTCAGTGTATGAATGTCAAACTTAATGATCCCGCTAGATTTTGTAAACAAAGAAAAATAATTAATTACAGTTTCAATTAGGTTAATGAAAAACTTTCAGAGAAAAATGTTATTACACAGAAGTCTTCACTGTGTTGTGTTCAGCTGTTTGAAATGTGGCAAATATCTTAATAAAGGGGTCACCAAGAACATGGTTACCAGACATATAGACCCAAAAGGTTAGACTGTACAATCAGATGTAGCCCAGAGGAAAAGGTGGGCTGTAAACGGTCCCAGCCCAGGAGTAGCGCAGAAGGTAATGCGTCTCAGACATCCCTCTGAGACTCAGCTCATCTTTGCACCTGCCTATCAAGGATGTGTTTGTACAGAAATCCATTTTTGTTCTAGAAAACAATAGTGTGTTTCTTTTTGCACCACTGTGTTACTTTCCTAGCAATATCTAGTAGGATTAACTCATTTTTCACAACTGATCACAAGTCATCTTCTCCTCATCTCAGGCTACATTGCTTTCCAAACAGACAGCATTAATCTTTCTTATATATAAAGAATGGTATCCATTAGGGACTTGGTCATACCCTTCAAGACATGGGCACACATCTAGTAAAATGATGCGGTAGCAGACATTCCAAGATACATAGTGATGTACATCTGCATTGCAAAAGAAAACACTGAGGTTTACATGGGATGTGTGTGCCTTGCCAGACTAATTTTGATTATATTTTAAAATAATTCTAAGAGCTGATTTTAACTAAATTCTTAAATTGAATATATAAACCCTAAAACTATTACATTCACTTCTTTCAACTTGATCAAATCCCATTCAAATACCAGTTCAGGGTTGAATGTTCTCATTGGGTCCAAATCTCTGATGGTCCAAATCGACAAAGCAGACGATTTAAAGCAGAAGAGAATTTTGCCCTACAGTTTTGATTGTGTTGGAATAAATATATCTACAGAGATGTGTACAACACAAGTAGAAAAATATACAAGAACAAAACTCATTCAAAAACATTTCATCAACTTAATCTTTTGACTTTACCAATAATTTAGTGTGGGTTCAATCCTGCTCCATTTAAGTCAGTGGGAATTTTGCTAAAGGAGTCAATGGAAACAGGAGCAGGATCTGTGTGACTAACATACAGATCAACTACTCTGTGTCTCAGTTTCTTCATCTGTCAAATGAGGACTACAATTCCTATAGATCATCATGCTTTGAGATTCTTACGTGAAAATTGCTATTATTTATTTGCATTGCAGTAGTACCTAGGAGGCCTAGTCATGGACCAAGACCCCCGTGTGCTTTGCAGTGTACTAACACAGAACAAACGCACAGTACTATTATTAAGCGTAGCATCTGAAGACTCTATTCCAAGCTTTCTAGATGACAAATGCCCTTTTGTCTCTGCGCTTCCTAAATAATTCAACACAATAATTAACACAAAACTGCCAACGGCTTCTATAGAAACTGCTGATTTTCATGCCTTGTGCATGTTGAACACACCATGGGTTCTACACTAATAATCATCAATCATCATTATCTCTAACATATGAAAGTGAGGGTACCTTTACAGTCCCTCCTCTTGCACTATTTGGGGCATTAATACATTTTAGTGTCAAGAGCATTTTCTTAAAGGAATAGTTTTCATCCACTAACTTCCATCCTTCTATATGAATGTGAAGTTTCATTTCTATAGCACCTAAATGGAATAAATGTGTGTCATAAAAAGTCTTTTCTCTCACACTAGCAAGATTGAAGAAATCTTTCGAGACACAGCCAAGTGGGTGTCCTAATCTGAGAAGAGGCCGCCTAGAGATAGCATATCTCAATTTATCTGTACAAAACCTTTTTCAAAGCAGACTATTCATCTCTTGAAAAGGCTGTAACAAATTCAAGAGAAGAAGAAAAATTCCAAGCCAGAAAATCTTGTAAAGGTCAGTCAACAAACTGAAAATATTATAAAGTAGATTCATTGTTCGCTGGTGGAGAAAGCTTGGTTTAATTACCTTTAAACTGAATTTCTGGGGCAGTAAAAAGATTGCATTATTATGCTGAAGTCTGACTGAGTGATGCAAGATCCAGCCTGATATTCTAAAAATTACAAATACATTTTCACTTTTGAACTTTTTTATTTATTCTTTTATATAGGTCACAAGTGATTAAATATACTATATTGTGTTTTTTTTCTAAATGCACTACATAAAGATCTTCCCCTTTGCTACCCATAATATTGGCAGTGGCCAAATGACTGGATTTCTAGAGATTTTTATAAATAAGAATCCTGAAGAAGCCATAAAACATTTAACTTAATTGTCTTCACAAATCTTGCTTGATTGCTTTAATAATGGCTTCCCTAGGTACCAGGGCTTCAGGTCCTTCATGCCATGTAAGAAACAAAGTTTATGTAACAATACAACATGTGTTTTGTCTTAATAAGAGAATACATCTTTCAGTTCATGCATGCATACATGACAGTTGTATTATGTATGGCTGCAATATCATCACACTTAAGGGGATACTATAAAATAAATTTGAACCAATGTAATAGTTAAGAACTGTTTCTTTAGGCTACAAACAAAATACTGCAGTTATGATCATCAGACCTTCAAAAAGTAAAATTTATGCTAAATATACAGTTAAGAGATGAACCAAAATCTTCAGAAATAAAGCTTGGATCGTGTAAATCCTGAATACATAACCCCATTATCTAAATTTCAAGGTTGCCTGCCCACAAATCGAGATGTGTCTTGTATGTAACCGGGTGATTATTCAGGCAACTTATTCCACTAGGATCCTACATAGCAATAAATAGTAAGTCTGAAGATGGTCAATCCTAGTACAATATTTATATTCTGATTGATTTAGTTTATAATTATATGGTAAAAATGAGAAAGTCAGCCATTTTTCAGTAATCGTATGCTGTGACACTTGTGTATTTTCATGTCTGATTTTCTAACAAGTAGTTTTTAAGTGAGGTGGAACTTGGGAGTACGCAAGACAAATCAAACTCCTGAAAGGTATACAGCAGTCTGGAAAGGTTGAGAGCCACTGTGCTAAGTGGTACCTTACACAAGAAATAGTCCCATTATTTTCAGCTCAATTGCTTAGGGATTGAGGCCTGGTCTACTGATAAAGTTATACTATTACAACCTCTAATGCAGAAGTAGCTATATCAGTATAAAGGTGTTTATACCATAAATACTCATTCCCCTTCTATACTGGGATAGCTATACCAAGTAAGGCATTGGTATTTATACCAATATAACTGCATCCACACTGGAGAGGGTTGTAGCAGCAGAGATGTGGGATGGCATTTTAGGAACAGTTTCTGAGACAAAGAAAGCGGAGGGACTCTGATAGGGGTCCATTCATGGCAGACAATATGGACCTATTCATTGAATTAATTGCAATTTATTTTCCATGTGTGCAACTGTGTTTCTGGTGCAGGATAACTAGCAAAGCACGGTGGGACCATGCCATCCTGCAGAACTGGGATGACTGGCAGTGGCTCTAGAATATCCACGTGAGGAAACAAACCTTTCTGGAACTGTGTGGGGAGCTTGCCCTGACCCTTCAGTACCAGGACACTTTACTGAGGAAGACCATACCAATGCAGGAGCAGATTGCCCTCTGCAAGCTGGCTACCCCAGAGTGCTAAAGATCAATGGCTAACCAGTTTGGTGTGGGCAAGTCACCTGTGGTGGTTGTGATGGTGTAGGGTTGCCAGACAATTGTTACTGTGACATACCCACACGTGGTTGATATTAGAACTGTGCCAGAAATAATAGCCAGCTTTCAGAGAATGGGGTTCCCCAACTGCACCAGGGACACTGATGGCACACATGCCCATAACTTGCCTTTCATGAGGAGCAAGAGACTATGTAAACCCCAAAGGGTACTTTTCCTAATTCTGCAAGCTTTGGTGGGCCAGAGAGATAGGTTCATAAACACCACTGTAAGTAGCAATGGCAAAGTGCATGGAACAAGTGTTTTCAGGAGATTTGGACATTACCTCCTGGGAGAAGCTGAGACCTTGTTTCTTCCTAATAATGTCATCAACAGGGTGTTAGTGCCTACTATTATTTTGGGTGACTTTGCATACCCGTGCCTGGTATTATTTTGGGGTACTCTGCATACCCGCTCCTAACATGGCTCATGAAACCAGATCCTGACAACACAGCACCTGCTAGAAGTTTCTATTACATGCTTAGCAGTTCCGGGATGGTTGTGAAGTGTGCCTTTGGCGGGCATGGCATGATTTACAGAACATTTGGATGCCACTATAGTCAATGCTGTCCATATGATTGTGATTTGCTGCGCTCTGCACAATATCTGCAAGAATGCAGGTGAACACTTTTGCATGGTGTGGATTGAAGACTTCACTGGTTTGCAGGCCAGGTACATGCAATCAGAAAGTACACCTGTCTTCTCTGGTTCTGTTTCTTGATATTCAAGGGAAGTAAGGTATTCTCTCTGTGCCCACATTTATGCACATCGGGGTGAAGTTAATGAAATCTGAGGTTGTCCTGTTGCCCTACATTTTGTGAATTGTTAATAAATGTTACTTCTGTTGCCAATTTTCCAATGTTTGTTACCCATGCATGCCTTTCTTTCTAGGTGCAGGAGAGGGAAGGGCACCATAATGCTGAGGGCCCTTCCCACCTCAGAGTCCCGCACACACCATGGCCTAAAAACTGTCAAGGCCATGGATACAAATTGCCTACAGTAAATTGTGTCCCACTGTTCCCTCTGTTATCTATTAACCAGGCATGGATGGAAGGGCAAAAGGCAACTTTAATGTGAGGGGAGGCATTGTCATCCCAGAATCCAGCACACACTACGAGTTCTCCTTGTGATTGATGATACCTCAATGTGCATTGTCTTTGTGAAGTGTTTCTCAAACTAGGGTCGCCATTTGTGTAGGGAAAGCCCCTGGGGGTCCGGGCTGGTTTGTTTTCCTGCCGCGTCTGCAGGTGTGGCCAATCGCGGCTCCCACTGGCCGCGGTTTGCCACTGCAGGCCAATGGGAGCTGCTGGAAGCGGCGTAGGCCGAGGGACTTACTGGCCACTGCTTCCAGCAGCTCCCATTGGCCTGCAGCAGCGAACTGTGGCCAGTGGGAGCCACGATCGGCCAGACCTGCGGATGGGGCAGGTAAACAAACCGACCCAGCCCGCCAGGGGCTTTCCCTACACAAGCAGCAACCCCAGTTTGAGAAACACTGGTCTTGTGGGTAGTGGACTGATGGGTTCTCCACCTAGAAAGTTAATGGGGGTGGATCCAGGAGCCATACAAGGTTGTAAAGGTGTCTGATGACAGGTGCGTTGGATGGAGCTGTATGTGTCATTTTGTCCGCTGTGATATTAAATCCATTAATTATTGTCACTTAGAACTCTCACTATGCTTTTCACAAATAAGCATAAGTCACAAAGGGCTTCAGTTAATAAAAATAGAAACATTAAATGTAGAATATGGGATAGAGGGGAAAACATATACAGCTGTGCATTACAGCCCCCAACACTAAAAATAACAAAATATTTATTAATCAGTTCTTCAGCAGAAATTTGAACAGTGCAACTAGGGAACACAGGAAAAAGTAACATACAGTGAATGATTGTGCAATTAAGCTTAATTGCAAGGTAACCAAACCTTGCCTTTAATCCTATACCAAAGGCCACAATATGAATCATTAGGGAATGCTTAGAAACTGCTCCCTCATTGTTTCTCATGTGCAGACATTCTCATTTCTGGCATTGGAAGTGTGAGGTATTCACAGACAGAGTATGGTAAATAGCACCAGAAAGGTTTGGGAATATTGTAACTTGCTTTGGAAAGGAAGGGTGAAAAGCATCCTAAAAGACAATCACCAATGATCTATCTGACTTTTCTTCCAGGCAGGCACACTATTGGAAAACAAATATTTTTAAAGCATCAGCATGGAAAAAAAGAAGGGCTGTTTGAGGCAAGTGGTGAGATCTCGTCAGTTTATGCACTGGAGCTTTTTAGTGGATGGATAACAGAACTGTATTCACTGAGAGGAGCAGCCTAGTTAGCTACCAGCGTGATCCAAGAAAGTTCTCTTCCCAGAAATCTGCATGGAATTTCTGTTCCATGACAAGTTTTCTGACATCATGTTCCAGGAGTGGAATGAAATCAAGATGAAAACTGACCAATGTCTGCAGTCACAAGCATACCTTCACCACTGGCTAAATTAATTACCTCAACACCCTAACCCTGTCAAGAGGGAAAGCATGGTGAGTCAGAGCACAATGCATGAGCAATTATCTGTAAAGGCCTTTCATGGAGTTCAGAAAAGCAAAAATGGATATGCAATGAACATACCATCACTTCTACATGAGACAAATACTGGCGAGCTAAAGAAGAATGCAACCTTAACAGGGCAAATGAGCAGCAACCAATGACAGCCACAAAGACATTTACTATTTTTTGCCACCTCACAGACTTATTAGCACTATTAAGTAGAACAATACTGTGTTACCCAACGGACACATCGGTACCATTAACAAGCAATGAACAAGCAGCAGTGTCTTAATGAACTTGTTAGCCAAGGTATACACCAAAAATATTATGTAGTCAATCCTGATATTTAAAAAAAAGGATTACTGGAAAATGTGTTAACTCATGCATGCTATGGAATGCACCATGTAATATTCTTTTAATGATTTAATTGTATACTAAATATTAAGCAAAGAATGTTAAGTTTACATAGTTGTGGTTACTTTCCCCCACACTTGGCATCCATCTTGGATATCTTGGAGGCATGGTGGGAGCTTAGTGGAAAGGGGTGGAGGGCAAACACTTGTGGAAAGGTTCCCTCTGGGGGTTAACCAGCTGCCACACATGATAAACAACAATATATATTTTTCCCTTTCTCGCTTGGCATCCATTTTGGATAACTCACCTAGCAATGGGAGTGCGGTGTGTTGTATGAAGGAAGTACCATATGAGGGTCTGAAGTGCACCCCACCACCCAAGGTAAGCACACAATCCCCAAGCATAAAACACTTTCCTCCAGAACAATTATGTTATTTGTTATAACACAGAAATTCTGCTTTAATAAACCCAGGATGAAGTACATATCCATGATAATAAAATATATGATTGTTTGACTCTTACCAGGCTGTGAATCAGTATCCTATCCCTCCTCCATAGTCTGTTCAGACTCCATCTCCACAGTCTGGTCTGTCTCTCCTTCCCTGAAGAGGTACTGAGAGAATCTGTCAGGAACATCCTCACATCCATCCTGTGTGGCCTCCATGGTGGCATCAAGTTCTGTGGTCAATTCCTGGGAATGCAAGTCCCCTGTACTGCCACCTGATGCCATGGCTACCTCCTTCCTCACAATAAGACCCTCATGGTTCAGGAGGATATTGTGATTGATAGTGGGACCCATGCTAGGGGTGGTGCTAAGCACCCTGTGAAGTTCCCTGTAGGAGGGGCATGTGCATCCTTTGCCTTTTGATTCAGGGATTTGAGGTATTTAACCCTCTCTTTGCATTACACCACTGTTCAGTGAATTCCCTGCTCAGCTAGCAAATTGGAAATCTTCTAATAGAGATGACTGTTATGTGAGCTTATTATGGGGTGCACCACTCACTGCTGGTCTAGCACCTCCTCCTGGTTACTCTGGGGATAAGTTCTTGAGGTCGATGCCCCATTCCATGTCTTGCATGCCATGGTTATGTCTCTCTCACAGGTCTGCAGCTCCTCTCTCATTCGAAGAACTACACTGTCCTCTCCATGACTCAGCCCTCTGGCTGGGTCACTCAGTGTTCCCCGCTTCTTTGATAGCAACAGTCCTTCTCCCTATCAGTCCTAGGCAGTCTTACCTCTCACTGCCCAATAGCTGGTAGGGGAACTCAGGTCCACCCTCAACTCCTGATTCCAGTTTAGGAACCCTCAGCTCAGTAGTTCTGGGCTTTCCTATCTCACCCCTCACTGCTCCTTCCCTGGACTCCTTCCAACCACACCTGGTTACCTTCTTTATCTGGGAGTACCAGCCCCCAAAATCTGTTCCCGAGGAGGGGGTGGGGGTGGCGGCGGCTGCTGCTTGCCTTCCTGCAGTCTTTCCCAGCAGTCCTGTCTGTTCATCTCCTGGGCTTTATATGCCCTGCCTATTCCTGCCCAGCTGAGCTGACTTTAATCAACTTTGTGCTCTCTAACTACTCCTCCAGGTGCGGACTTTGCAGCTAATTGGCCCACCTGGCCACTTTAACCCCTTCTTCTCCTGTGTGGGGTGAACACCCCATAACAAAGCTCCTTCCAAAATCATTTATCTGCATATAGGCATACCAGATGGACACCAGCACACCGATGATGTTCTCCAACCAACTTGTAGCATTCTGGAGGACAGAAATTGTTTTTTAAATGGCAGGAGTTAGGTGGAATGAGTTGTCCCAGCAATCCACTTGCACAAAAGAGAACGGTCCAATATTGTTCAAGGGAATGTGAACATTAGATAACTTCCAGTCCACAGAGAAAAAGAAGGTGGTGACTAAGGAGTCTGAAAGGTAGGAACAGAATGAGGGGCCATCATGTCCCTGCAGCCCGCCGCTTCCCTCATCTCCCATTGGCTGGAAACGGCAAACCGTGGCCACTGGGAGCTGTGGGGAGCCATGCCTCTGGACGGTCAACATCAGCAAAATGTCTTGTGGCCTGGAATCAGATTACCCTGATGGGCCACATGCAGCTTGAAGGCCTCTGGTTGCCCACCACTGACATAGAAGCAAGGGCAGTTCACGGCATCATCAGGGGCGGCTCCAGACACCAGCACAGCAAGCGTGTTCCTGGGGCGGGAAGCCACTGGGGGCGGCCTGTTGGTCACTGTGAGGGTAGCAGGCAGGCAGCTTTCGGCGGCTGCGGGAGGTCCGCTGGTCCCGCAGCAATTCGGCAGCAGGGACGCCGATGGCGCGGCACCGGTGGACCTCCCGCAGGCATGCTGCTGAATCCGCGTGGCCAGCAGACCGCATGCAGGCACGCCGCTGAAAGTCGCCTGCCTGCCGTGCTTGGGGCAACAAAAAACATAGAGCTGCCCCAGGGCATCATTGCTACATTCACATCGCAAAGAGGGCAGGTGGGCAGTTAGATGGTGACAGATGGTACTACCCAGGCCCCAGGCAGGCATGCTACCTTGCTTTCTACACACCTCTAGACTCACATCTAATAGCTTTCAGCGAGGATGCTGGGGGTACGGGTAACAACCCATCGTTTGACACATGTAAAGCCACAAGTGTAGACACACCCTAAACTTTAACTCGACCAATGCAGCATATGTTAAATTACACACTTCTTTATTACACTGCACTTTTCAACTAGGTTAACTAAGACATTCTAATACCATATGTCTAAATCCTACTCTGGATGATGCCCAAGTGAGCTCCCCATCTTAATCCCCCTCTGATGGAGGGCCAGGGGATCATCTACCGAATGGTCCTGTTTTCTCTCCCTGTTTGACAACTCCATTTCAGGAATTTCAATTGACAACATTATGCCTGTAACAGGGTGCTGGCTCGGAGAAACAAGCCAAGCCCCTGTTAGCCCTGTTCCAGAGGAAGAAGGGTATTAGTTGGGCTGGCTGAGGGGCCACGCCCTAATTACCAGACTGGATCCACCTGCAGGCCTGGGTAGCCAGCCTGCCCTATAAAGCTGGCTAAGAAACAGGAAGCAGGAGGGAAACAGGAAAGTGAGGAGTGTGGGCTCTAGATCCCTGCTGGCTGGGAAGTTAGTTGTCTCCCAGAGTGTTGGTCTCTGTAAATACCTGTAAATAATAGGTGGTGGAAACAGACACAAACAATAAAGGATGCGGGTGCTGCACTTCAGTTGGTCTCTGACTGCATTTGTGGAGGGGCCAGGAGCAGGCACTGCTACACTGCCAAATATGACAGTCTAGCTAAATGGAGTCAGACTCAATTCCTGGATAGTCAATGGGGGTTTGGCCCTGTATGTGTATGATTTACAGCCCCTTTGGTTTCTACTTCTGTAGAGCCTCCGACACCACATACAGCTGTGGGGAGCTCATCACCATAGACCCTGCAAGTGCCAGATTTGATATCACTTCTAGCTATGTTTCCCTCTACCTCACCCGCCATCCTCCATCTGTGAGCACTGGTGAGTAAAACACAACACATACACATGAGAAAGCGGAAACATTTTAAATAGTTTGAGGAAGGTCCTTTGTTTAATAGTAAACTACTGCCTTTCTGTGTATGTCATCCTGACAGCCCTCTTATTGTTGTCTTCTGCAGTGAGACAGATAATATCACAGCGTGCCATGAAGTCAAGGGATCAAGGGGGCAACACAGAACTAAAAAAATGGGAGTCAGGTTATTGATTTCTTTAGAAATCAATTTTTTTTTCTTTTATTGTGAAGATGAAATGATCAAGCTTCAGAGGACGGTCTCTCTCTCTCTGTGTCTCTCCCCACCCCCTCCACCCCATTTTTAGACTCCAGTATATTGTGTTCTTTGGTAACTGTTAACAACAAAGTAAAAAGAAAAGCATTAAAATACATCTCACTAAAAATAAAATGGCAAAGGGTGGTTCTTTCAGGGAAGCACTTATACATACATTGCTGGGAACTGTTTCCTTTTTGTGGTCTTTTTTGTTTTAAGGGAGCGTTAGCACATTCCTAACTATGAACAGCTACAAAATAAGGCATTTTGTACAATACACACTTAGTGTGACGTTTTAGGGTTTTTTCATTATAGCCAACAGTTTGCAAATTAGGGAGAGAAGTACCCTCCTACAAAATAAATCCTTTTTGACTCCTTCTAGTCTTTGTCCCAACTCAGTTTAACTTTAATTGATTTTTTTATCGAGATTACAAACTGTTTAGCTGTTTTGTGTTATTCTAAGTTTTCACATACTCGGGCAAATGCAGGGCCCATCTGTGACTGTGTAGGTAAAAGTCAAACTTCATGAGAAAATCTATTCTCTTTGTACAATATTCCCAAGCCTACCAGAAGCAGGAAGAACTAGAAATCTAACAGAAACCTTAGGATTGCAAAAAGGAAATAATTTAGGGGCACAGTCACGGATGTCCATGGACATAGCTCTATTGAATTCAATGGAGTTACAGCACTGGAGGATCTGACCTTTAATGTTGTAAGAAAACTATTTATGATAACTCAGAATTCCTCAATTCCCTTCACAGCCCTTCAATCCCCAGAACAGCAGCACACTTTTTACTATATATTGCTATAACTTACATTTTCAATGGCCCTTGATGAAAAAAAAATAGTTTTTCCTCATCTGACTTCTGAGTGTAAATTCAGCATGTTTCAAGTAGCTATAGAATTAATTTGGCATCGCATGGCTTCTCTGGTCTGTCAGATTCCCTCAGATAGAAACCCGATGGGAAGAGCAGAATTTTGCTTAAATCAAATCATCAACTTGATGGAGGCGCTCACCTCCTGCCACTCCGGTGTTTCCCATACTCAGACCCAACCGCCATGCCAATAAAGGTCATTGGAGAGACACAGAAAGATAAAATCCCCCTTTTTTGTTGTTGTCAGAACTTTTGGTCTGAGAATAATAGATTATAAATATCGATATTTCTAGTCCATGTGTTGATTTCCACATTTGTTCATGTTAATAAATAAGAAAACAGTTATATATCACACCAGTAAGAAGAGTAAAATGTATATCAGTGAACTACTGTGGTGGAGCCTACAGTCTATATGAATTTACAGATAGCGGGGAAACTTGCAATCTACCTGACTCATCTCTGTATATATTTAAGGGGCTAATGAAGAAATCAATCCAAAATTCTACTTCACCAATGGATAAGGGCAAAAAAGGAAAAATATTAAGGCTTGACAGAGAAGGTGATGTATTAAATGCATTAAAACTAACCCAAGCTCATGAAATCAAAGGTCTTAAGAGTTCATGCTGACTAAATCTGTAGTTGCCACAGCTGATAAAGGTTATCAAAAAAGTCTTCAAAGACTACATGGGAAGAAGGAAAATGTCATTATGGGCTTCACCTCTCACTCTTTGCTGTCAGTTGATTTATTGTATGGATGCATCAGCCATATTTTATGTTACACCAAATTATACAGCTGGTTCAAAGTTCTGTTTTACTTTAAGCAGATGACAATCCCATGTAGTACATCAATAAATATTTAATTTCCTAGAAGAATACTGACTCAGGTTTTTTTTGTTTGTTTGTTTTTGTTTTTTTTTAATAAGCATTGCCTTTTGATGTACATAAAACAGACATGTAGAATTTTTGGTATATCAGGAAAAAAGTCTTTCCCTTATACTGCTCTCATGTGTGCTGATATAAATCAGGAATGACCCCAGTGAAGTCAATGGAATTGCACAGGTATAAATTTGATAAGAGTGATAACAAAATCAGGCTTTTCTCCCTATGTAAGGATAATGTTAAGAGTTAGGTCAGCTATAGAAAGTTCAATGTATTATTCAATATAACCATTAATAAATTAGCAGGAATTCCAATCAGGTATGACTATTTTTATTGAATTACAGTCTGCTTCCTGGACTCAACTTTTTTAAAATAAATAAGTTATAAAAATCATTTAGGAAAAGTTTGAGTGGCAAAACCCCATTCATCTGTCTTGATCAGGGAATATCGAAACAACCCATTCTGAGTAATTTACTATTTATTCTTAAAAGATAGTATGTTTATGTCATTCCTTAAATCAACATATAGTAACGTAGCTACATGACTAAGAATACATTGTACTTGTAGATTGTTTTCCATCTGTAGATGTCAACATTTCTTTATAAACAATCTTGAACTAAGCTGAACCCTCTTATGGGCTACACAATAATTGTAACCTTCATTTTACAGATGGAGAAACTAAAGCGCAGAGAGATTATACAATTTGTCAAAAGTTAATCTCTGTTTCAATTTACTTTCACTGGTCATGGAGGGCAAAGAGGAGAGTCTCAGGCAGCTGTCTTGAGTGCTGTCAGAGCTTCCATCACTACTCCTTGTGTGAACAGACTAAAGTTCTTGTAAAGGAGGCACTGGGTTTCTTGGTTTGTTGCTCCTGGAGATTTGCCAGGTCATCTTGGTTGCAGTGATTTTACGCACAATATGACAGTGATTGCTGTCTAATTGACACATTGATTTTGCTCCAACTCTGATGACTGGCTAACTTAATGCAACATTTCAACGTGTCTAATGAGAGGGAGACTATGAGAGAGGAACTGGGAGAGCATTAATATGGATAGCACACAAAGAAAGGCATAAGGAAAACCCTAAACCCCTGGGCTGGGGAAATTGAGATGTCCTGTTTTGTATACATTTTACAGCCCACTACAACAAGATAATGAGGATACAGATTAGGACTAATGCACACAAACCTCCTATAAAGTCATTCACTTGGAAGCCACTGGGCCAAATAGGGCCCGCTCTGCTGCATCCTTCGCAACCCTTGCATACTTCATCATGACCTAGATCATCCGGCAGTCTGCCACCAGGCCTCAGCCAGCCCTGATGATGATGCATAACACAGTAATTATAATGATTAAAGGAACCAAAAGAGAGAGACAGTACACTCATTTACTCAAAAAAACCAAACAGTGATTAGCTCCTTGTTGGTCCATTATTTCATGCCATTGTTATGTCTCCCTTTGGAGCATGCATGAAGTTCAATGGCAGGAGCTAGGCCCCCGTTTTTGGCTGGGAGCAGAGAAGTTCTAATAAAGGAGGACAAAGCTATATACAGTAGATTAAAAATGAACAGGGCCTACAGTTGGTGCAGATTCTGAATAATTTATTGTGGCACCCATGAATGCCTAATCCTATAGGATAGCAGCCAATGGGGATATTCTCAGATGTTAAGAAATTTGTTAATTATAATTTTGTTCCATAATGGCCCAGAAAACAAGCATTATTTTTTGTGAAAAACTTAGATGTTATGCAATTTGTTTTAGTTTCAAAATAGAATGAAAATGAGACCTTCTGCATTTATTTTATTTTAGTGAAAAAACATGAGGGAGACCCACCCCGGAAAAGACATCCCCCAGAAAAACCCATTGGTCTTCCATATCGCAGCTAAGTGCCCTAATCACTAGACTATTCTGGAGTGGGTCCCTTCTGGAGCTGGGAACCTTCCCAACAAACATTTCAAAATTATAATTTTTTTCTGCATTTTCTAATTAAATCGCATGGTCAAAAAATTCCTGTAACCACCTCCAAACAACATATATTAAAAGTATCAGGTAAATCAGAAGACAAATGGAAAGCATGCAGATTTAAACTGTGTCTACTTGGCATGGCACTCAGTCCCCATCTAGAGGTGCTTAGGCCACCTAGAGATTGATAAGCCTGCTACAGCCTTGGCTAAAGGAGCAAAGTCTTTTAGCTAAGGCTGTATAGGCTTATGCATTAAGCTCCAAGTATCAGGTTTGAACCCTGCTGCAGACAACTCGCCCAGGGGTGTGGGCATTACATATGTGACCAAACAGAAGACTGAAATCTCTTATTTTCATAGCTGGTGTTATCGGACTGTGATGGGGCACATCTCCACCCCAGTCAGGAAAGGGTTTGGCACGCGGCTCACCAGGGTAAGCACCCTAGCGGGCCGGTTCAGTTTATTTACCTGCTGACGCGGCAGGTTTGGCCGATCGTGGCCCCCACTGGCCGCAGTTTGCCGTCCCGGGCCAATGGGGGTGGCAGGAAGTGGCGTGGGCAAGGGATGTGCTGGCCATGGTTTCCGTGACGCGATCGGCCGAACCTGTCGCGTCAACAGGTAAATAAACTGGCCCGGCCCGCTAGGGTGCTTACCCTGGCGAGCTGCGTGCCAAACGTTGCTGACCCCTGGGTTAAAGAATTCCTCTGGGCACAATCCATCTCAACCTGATGCATGGATGAGGCTTATCAAGACTAGAGATGAGCAGGTCCTTAAAAGGGAGGATCCCTGCTTAGTGTAAGGTGGAAACCTAAAGCTCCCTGGGAAGCAGGAGCTGCTGACCAGAGAAATGGCTTGAAAGCCTTGGCCACCCAGACCCCCTCAGAAATGAGAGGTCCAGTCCCTTTCTCTTTTGTTCCCCCCCACCTCCTTTGGATTCTCAAAGCCAAGGACTCTTTTTTGTGGGCTATGGAAGCCCACTGAGTTTTTTTAATTCACTTACATTCACTTCCTCATGCAAGGGAGCCAAGTAGCCCACACCTTAAACAGCACAGACAGAGTGCTGTCCCCCACTCTCTGAGACAGAAGTAGTGCTCACCCTGTCCCCAAAGGGCCACCAGAGAGAAAGGATATAAATGAAACCTTGTCTTACACCTGGCTATTTCAGTTACTTCTCCCTTACTGCTTTCTGTCACGCCAGCTGATATACCTGGGTTTTATGGCTGGGGAAATACTTCATTCCATGGAACATTGGGCTAATGAGCAGATAAAGCATTTTCTGCTAGCTTTAGCTTGGCTATGAAAAAGTCATACAAAAATATGTGTTATACACCTTGTTTTATTGACCTTCCTCTTAACATCCACAGTCATTTTTATATTAAACATTTTAAACATGCAGCCCTCTGGCTGGGGCTGTTAAGGTGTTAGCCCCCATGGGGGCAGAGACATTTTATACACTGGTTAAAAAAACAAAAAAAAAGCAAATAAAGGGATAAATAAGAGTAAAATTCAAAGGGAAGTTAATTAGTCACAGTCAGTAAAGAAAGGCAGGCTCACATTTTTAGTTATTAATTTTTAACACAATGATTTCACAGCTGTAGATATAGGTGATTGAGCAATGGAATCCTGAGCTCCCACCACAGTGTCTGGGAGCATCCAATCTACAGCTGCTACTGCAGTAGAAGCACAGGCCGCAGTCCAGCGGACCTTCACTCTTCATGCTCCCACTTCCTCTGTAGAGCTCCCGTGCATAGGTCTTGCAGCTGTAGTCCTAGTATGTAATGGAAACAAGCCTCTGCCATTAGGCCAACAGGGTCTATCTCAGTACCCTAGTTGGCCAGCTTACATGTGAAGGTTCCTGCTCTGGGGTGCAGCAGTACACCCAAGGCTTCCTCCCTGGGTGCTCTTCGCATGCCCTTTAAACCTCAGATCTCCAGCTGGGTCAATCTAGATCAGCTCCCTTCTGGAGGAGAGCGAGAGGGGGAGAGATATAGTAATATTTCCACGGTCTCTTCCCTGAGTCTGTCTACACTCCCTTGGGGTGGGGGGGGAACCAGGCCCACCACTACTCCAGGTCCCAGCCCAGGGACCCTCTAATTAGCAGCCACGTGCCACATCCCTAACTATATTTCCCTGGGCCATTTCCCCATAGCCTGTCTTAAGTGAGTCCTAGCAACCAGCTAGAATCTATCCCCTTGTTTCCTGGGTCCCTGCCAGCCAGGAGCACCTCTTGCTCCCCCAGTCCCCAGAAGCAGAGTGTATTGACTCTGCCCCTGCACCTCCTTTTATATGAGCCAGCTGGACTCTGATTGGCTGCACCCTGCAGCCTCTCTGGTTGACTGCATCCCCTACAGCCACTCTAGCCCACTTGGAGGACCTCTCCACTGCTCCTTTCCTGGGATGGATGTGGCAGGACCTTGAGGCCTCCAGCAGGGGACCTTTGGTTCTAGTCCACCCCATCACAATAACCGGTGCCAAAAAAACTTAACAATAATCATACAGCTAAACGAAATTTATTATAAACACAGGCAATAAGCCTATAGAATCCCAATAGTCAGTGAACTAAAACCATCAGCGTAAGAATCCTAACAACAAGATTCAAAGGGAAATATACAGACATGTAACAAAACTCCTTTCCTTTAAATCAAAGCACTCTGTTAATCAGTCTCACTGAATGACGTATGCATCTTTAGCACAAAGTCTCTCTCACAGCAGTATTCCTTACTCACACAAGTAATCACCTTAACTTCAATGGGACTGTTTGCATGAAAAAGGCATGCACGTTGCAGAAGAGTGTCTTTATTGCCAATTGAATGCATTATTATTAATTATTATTATGTATATTATTTATATGTGTTGTTTATGGGAAATGTCTGCACTGTGTATGCCTTGTCTACTGCCACATATATTTAGTCATTGCTACCATGATGCATGCAGGGCTTTATGGGGTTCCTCATCCTGCATCTCTCTGAAATATAAAGATATTATATACACTGACATATACACTGAAATATAAAGATATTATAACATCACTCTAATGCATAGTAAATAATATTTGTTTGTCAATGATCAGTTATTGTCTCTGTCCAGGGAGTTTTTATATGCATAGTGTTCTTTATATGCTAATGTTTTCTTCACTGATGCTATAGACACTGCTTTCTGTCTATGGCATACCTAAAGTAAAAGAATATTGGCTTCATTTATTTTGGATATTGTCATTTCCTCAGCAATTACATAACCTGCAGTTACAGACTTCTTCAGTGATCAATCTTTTTTTCCAGTTGAAAGATCATTCCTCCTTATCAAAAAGCAAATGTGTGTGTTAGTTAAGAGTGAATGGATAATTGCTTCAATTTGCCTGGCAGTCTAATGATGTCATTTGCACAACTGGGAATAGCATGAACCCTGAAGGAATATTGTTAAGAAGAAATTAGTGGTATGAATCTCATTTTAAATACATCTCACACACATATCTGCTGCATGATCAAACCCATTCCCTAGAAAGTTTGCAGATCATTGTAATTTGGGTTTTGTGAACTCCTCCTTTTGAAACTATTTTTCAGCTTTCTGCAAGAATGGAAACAAGATATAGCACTTGTTCTAACATACGAAAGAGCTGGCAATGCCTCTAACGGCTCCATAGTGTCCGTGTAACATTTTTGATTGTTGAGTCCCTGTTGAGGGTTAATTAAGATTTGAAATGTTCTGTGTTTCATTTATTGCATAAATATGGGCTGAAGGCACGCACAGCTCCACTTCTGCCCACAGCTCTGTTCTGTCGCATACTCACACTGTTTCCAGGCCTCCTGGATAGTCACTCCCTTTGCAACCCTCTCTCACCCATCTTCACACTTTGATCTATGCTGCAAGTATCCCTGGTATGTGGAACTCTCTCCCTCTTCTTGGGTCCTGACACATGCTCCTGAGTTCCTTCACTTCCCACTGACATGACGGAAAGTGAGGTAACTTGGCATTTTCGCACAAGGTGTTCAGTGCTTTGTAGAGTTATATCCCTTGCACATAACCGGCCTGATGTTCAACAATGAAAGTCAATGGGAGGTTTGACACTGACTTAATTGAAAGTAAGATCCAGCCTAAAATAACCAACTTTATTTCCTTTAGAACTCTCTTTTTTAAAACTACCTCTATAAAGCCTTTCAAGTATGATCTCGCTAAGACAACAACCCCCAATTCAAACTTGCACCGTCCCTTTTTTTATTGCATGTTTAATTTAATTGTTTGTGTCTGACTTAAGCTACAAGCTCCACAGGGTTGAAAACAATGTTACATTTTATATAAACACAGTACGACACACCGCATTAGCAGTCAAAACTTCTAAGCAGCCAGGGTTTTAGAGACAATTTTTGGCAGTGCAGTAGATACATAATAACTAAATTCTGCTATAGAAAAAGATTTCTGGACCCTGGTGAGTTGAAGGGAAGTTAAAAACATAAAGCTTGCTAAGAATGTTTTAACATATAAAATTGATGGCAATCCATGTAACAGCTCCATAATGTTTCTGTAAAATTTTTGGTTTTTCAAGATTTTTAAACTTCATTTTTTCATATTTATTGCTTTGCATTTTTGCTTCTTCCTTTCCTTTTTATGACACCTTCTGTTCACATAATTCCACAATGCAGGAACCATTTACAGCTGAAATTAACTGAGGCTTCTAATGTAGTGAAAACATGGTAGCAATTTCTCAACTAGCTGTAAGTAGTCAATGCATCTTCAAACTCATTTTCATTATTTTTAATATTGTAGGTATTTTAATAAGGGCTTTTAAAACACATGTGGCTTTTCCTGCTGTATATGAATTCTCTGTGAGAACCTTAAATGGAGTGGTTGTTAGGCTACCCATATTTGGAAGTATCCAGTTTACTTCCAAACCATTTAGTACGTATTTCCTTGTTTGTTAGCCTTTTCCAATTTCTCCTTTAAAGATGGCTTGGAAACAAGCATCAAATGAGGCATCATTGAACAGCATAGTAAATCAGAGTGAAAACGTGGTGACCTGGAAGTTATGAAAGAAAACATACGCTGAGGAATTGTAGTCAGAAGAAATGAAATTATTCCCAAGATCACTGTACTTAAATTTTTGTTAGACTCATGCACTGCAGTGTTCCAACATTGTTGATTTGCTGCCAATACTACTTTATTGTCATTTCAGCATCTGGAAGCCTGGCTGTTAAATAACAGATATTTATTATTACATAAGCAATATTTACTAAATAGTCCTTGGAGACTTTTCTAACATATCTTTGAAGTCTGTACTGTTTTTCAAAAATTTTGATCATATTGGCAGGGAGTGGGGCGAGGATGAGAAATTTCTGGTTTTAAAACTCCTACATTAACTAAACAGAACAAATTCTGCCTAGCAATTCATGCAAAGGACTTGAAATAAGAATATGACAATATGAAACTTGTCTCCAAATATCCAGTTATTATTTTCTTTTTAAAATAATCATTCTGTGGGCTTGATCCAATTGAAGTCAATAGGATCAAAAGATTGCATAATCTAGTGTTTCCTGTGCTGAGCACTAGAAGAAATGTCCATCCTTTAAATTTATCAATACAAATAAAGGATTTTAGCATATATCTTTTTCTTGTATAAACAGACTTGGTTAAAACATTCTAGCTCTCTGCCACAGAGGGGAGATGCCTGACTTTCCATTCTAATTCAAATAATCATCTTAGCCTTTTTTAGAATAAACATGTCAAGAATTGTGGGCATGTTTCTTTTATTAAAAAGAACTAAAACCAAGTATTTTTTTGCACAGGAGGGGGGACTCAAGTAACTTTGGATGAGGAGTATCCTCTCTCGGGGACCTGGTATCGGGAGCATAAGCAGGCTCAGGCTCTGAGAGATTTGCAATACTATATTTCTCCCATTTGTATGCTGTGACATGCAGAACAGTGTGGGGCTGGGTTACCCTGCCCTGAACCCACGGGTGCCTTGCAATGCCTTGCTGTCATAGCCTCCATCCTGGACTAACAACCACCACCAGCATGCAGATCATTACCAGATGTGTTTGTGTAATTTCAGCCTATCAGTCACATCCTGACTCTCACCAGCCATAGTTATACTGCAGGGTGACCCCAATGCACTCTCAATCCTGGACTTTCCCCAGAAGTGTATGTTTTGGACTGCCCAATCCTCTCCTAGACAGTCTGAATATATTAAGTCTGTTATTCCTTTAAGGGAATAATATACACTAGCCTGTTATCGTCAACAGAGTTCCCAGACACTTCGATTTAAACATGCTGTATTAGATAAAACAAAAACAAGAAATCCCACAAGTTTATTAACTACAAAGAGATAGATTTTAAGTGAATACACGTAATGAGGCATAAAAGTCAGAAATGGCTAGGAAAAAAAAAGATAAAACACTTTCTAGTGACTAAATTAAGAAACTATATTAAATTCAAGCAAAATTTCTCACCATATACTTCCAGCAAGATTACTGGTCAAAATTTCTGGGTCAGAACCTACCCTCCCCACAACTTCTCCAGGTCCAATGGCTATTTCCTTTGTCTGTTCAGGTGCAGAAAATGTGAAGGAGAGAGAGGGGAGTTCCTTGGGGTGTTTGGTCCTCTTTTTTATAGTTTCAGTCCCCCTCTTGAAAAACATTTCCAGCTGAGAACCAGGAGAGAAACAGTTTATGTGGAAGGATGTTCCCTACTGCGTTTTTTCCCCCCACTAATTTGAGATTTGTTTGTTTTTGCTTCTTGCTTTATGACTCTGTTTACTGCTTAAAAGCAAATTAAGGCAAGCACACATTCCTTTGTTTGGGACAGACCTAGTAGCCAACTTCTGTCTAGGCAGAGCTGTGGGGTTTATAACATGTGTTAACAACATCATACACAGGAATCTTATAACTTCACATACAATGTTGCCACACATATTTTATCAGGATATTACTAATCATCAAGTTATGAGTTTTCAATTGATACCTCACAAAGCATAGTGTGTAAGATGTGAATCCAGGAGTGTAACCTGTCACACATACCTAGTTCCATACTTTAAAAGATTTGGCAATATTTGATGGCCTATTGTAGTTCATGGGAACTAGTAACTCACCTAGGATAGTATCCTTGCCTCTTTGAAATTGACAAGAAAATTCTCATTGACTTCAGTGGGGCCGGGTTATACCCCTGCCTATTGCATTACATTTATCCATGACTGAGCTCCCACAAATATATTAATTAAGGCTCCCTTGAAAATCTTAGTCCAAGGAAGCTAGGAAACCAACTTCCATTCAAATTCAAAGGGAGCTAGGCACCTACACCCTTAGGCTCATTTGAAAATCATACAGTCTTAGAAATGTAGGGCTGGAAGGGACATTGAGAGGTCATCTAGTCCAGTGTTTTTCAAACTAGGGCCACCGCTTGTTCAGGGAAAGCCCCTGGCAGGCCGGGAAGCCAGTGGGAGCCGCAATCGGCCGAACCTGCGGACATGGCAGGTAAACAAACCAACCCGGCCTCCAGGGGCTTTCCCTGACAAGCAGCAGCCCTAGTTTGAGAGCCACTGATCTAGTCCATCTCCCTATGCTGAGGCAGGACCAAGTATACCTAGACTATCCCTGACAGGTGTCTGTTTAACCCAATGGTGGGCAACCTGTGGCCCGTGGGCCACATGTGACCCATCAGGGTAATCTGATTGCAGGCTGCGAGACCTTTTGGTAAGGTTGACCATCCACAGGCATGGCCTCTCGCAGCCCCCAGTGGCCATGGTTCTCTGTTCCCACTAACGGGAGCTACGGGAAGCGGCATCCAGCATGTCCCTGTGGCCCGCCACTTCCTGCAGCTCCCATTGGCCTGGAACAGCGAACCGTGGCCACTGGGAGCTGCAGGAGGCCATGCCTGTGGATGGTCAACCTTAGCAAAATGTCTCGTGGCCCACAATCAGATTATCCTTATGGGCCACAGGTTGCCCACCACAGGTCTAACCTATTCTTAAAATCCCCAGTGACAGGGATTCCACAACCTCCCTTGGAAGCCTATTCCAGTGCTTAACTATCCTTATAGCTAGAAATTTTTTCCCAATATCTAACCTAAATATCCCTTGCAAAAGATTAAGCCCATTACGTCTTGTCATACCTTCACTGGACATGGAGAGCAATTGATCACCATCCTCTTTATAACAGCCCTTAACATAGCTGAAGATTCATCAAATCCCCACACAAACTTCTTTTCTCAAGACTAAACACATCCAGTTTTTTTTTAACCTTTCCTAGTGCAGATTTCTAGGAGGAAGTAATTCAGGTTATTTGAGGGGAATAGATAAACAATGACATGAATTTATCCCATTGGTGTAATTCCATTAGTAACAGCAATATCAAGTGAAACTTGTCTGGATAGTCAGTGGGGATAAATCAGAAGCTATTTCTCTGCTTTGTCCTTCATTATTTTCACCTATAGTTTTTGGAGTGGATCTGTGTATGGAACTGGGAAAGCATTTCTTCTCACTGGACAGTATAAGAGAACCTGGAGAAGGATGTGGAAGCTCTGTGGTTCAGAGAGCTGGCTAATAGGTCCAGCCATGGAAACACTCCACCTCAGACCTTTGCCCCTGAACAAGACATCAGCTCTCACATTCTCTGTCTCTGGAATCTTTGGAACTGTCAGGTTGAATTCCTTAAGTTTCCAGAGTGAACTCTGTCCTAGTTCTGATCAGCTTGGTTAGAGAAGACACCTGAATATGGGTGGCTCCTGGGAATTCATGGTACAGACAGACCTGCCTAGACTGTGAGGTATCTACTTTATTAAATGCTGAATAGCAAAAACTGCATAGGACAATTAATTACCTACTAATGTCCAAAGGAGAGGCACCAAACTGACTTTGAGGCATCTGTTTCCAGAATTACTGTAATGGGAAATTCTGGAAAGGAAAGGGTTTGCCCTCCAAAACAGCACATTCTACTATTTGGCATGGGCCCATTTAGGAATGAAGCAACCTTCTTACTGACTCCGAAAGCACCTCTGTAGAACTCCAATAGAGGCTGGTCATAGGAAAATAACATAGCACCAAACCCGGCAGTCTTGCTAAATGCCTCTGAGTGACTGACAAGGCTGACATCACCTCCTGACACATACTTTGGCTTCCCTTTGCAACAAGGGAATATTTAAGGTGAGGGATGAGGCATCCACTGTAAATGCCAGAGAGAGAGGGTTAGAATGTATGATTGTATATTTACCAGAAATCCCAAAGCCTTACTTACTTTACTGTCACTGAGATATGAAGCCTTAGGAGATTTACTGACTTTCCTGGAATCAAGATATCCTGTAAGTCAGCCGTGCAGAACTGTCATGAAAAGTTACCAGGTGAGGCACAAAATCTGCCCATCTACTCTTTACTATGAAGGTTGATGATTCTGGGATGGAGGAAGGGGTAATTAATGATTTTACTTACCCTTAAAAATTACTCTTTTCAAGTGAGTGGGCAAATAACATTTTACGAGGTTGTTCAATGTAGATGGGCATTTTGAGTTAGGAGTAGGGCCAGCCAGAAAACAACATTTCCATGTCACAAAAAAAGTGAGATGCTGACATTTTTTTCTGCACAGGAATGAAAACTAGAATTTTGAAAATGTTCATTAATAGTGAGAGAGAAACCATCCCACCCCAGAATAGCCAATAGCTCAGTGATTATGTCGCTCATTTGGAGCAGGGACTTGGACCTGGGTTTTCCATATCCTAGGACAGTGTTTCCCAAACTTGGGACGCCGCTTGTGTAGGGAAGGCCCCTGGTGGGCCGAGCCGATTTGTTTACCTGCTGCGTCCGCAGGTCCGGCCGATCGCGGCTCCCACTGGCCGCGGTTCGCTGCTCCACGCCAATGGGGGCAGCAGGAAGTGGCAGCCAGTACGTCCCTCAGCCTGTGCTGTAACCACTGGACCGCTGGGCTATGCTTGCAGCAAAATCTTGAAGACTTCTTGTCATTTGCATGCCTAAAAATATTGCTTTAAGTTTTGAAAATTCAGTCACTAATTCTTTTAGATCCAGCTATTTCATGCTCTATTGACATTGTGGCAAGTCCAACAAGTCTCTCTTGCAGCATTGTTGAACGCTGATATGTTTTTATCATTTTTAAATTTGAGAAGCTACATTCCCCACTAGCTACAGAAACTGGCAAAGTTAAAAGAATGCGTAAAGCTATAAAAATGTTTGGAAAACTGTCTGTGAGTTTATTTTCACAAACAAACTTCAGTACTTCTTCAGGAGTGGAATATTTCTTAAGTCATCTTGAAAAAGCCTGAAGCTCACTACACAAATTTGTAGCATCAATGTCTTTTCAATTTTCATGAGTCAAAGTCGACTCCAGTTTTATACAAAATTCTCTTATCTGTTTTGCTGTTTTCTTTTGCAAACTGTGGATATCATATAGAAAGCCAAATACTGACTCTAGCTCTTTCATCTGTTGAAATCTTTCACCCACCGAGTGAATAGCAGTATCAAGGACTGCAAAATAGAAATTCACTTTGAACCTTTGTTTTGGGTTCTGAATGAGTGTGTCTCATCCTTCATATGAAAACTGCTGTTTCTTTTGCTAAATGCGAATTGGCTCTGGTTCAAATTCTGTCGGAAAGTCTATTTGTTCAGCAAGTTCGAGAGAATCTACCAGTGTTCTTTCGAACCCTTCACCACTTCTGAATTCCTCCAGAATATTTTTAGTTTGTTGCAGTTTTTGAATAGCAGAATGTATGGTCAGGTTCTTTTCCTGAAGCTGCTTACTAGTGAGGTTAATCTTGAAAAGGATATTATCACACAAAATGAGTGAAGTCACAAATTTGAACTTGGAAAGGCCATTTGCAAGAGCTTCTGCATCTTAACATGCCATATTGCCAGAAGATTCGGTAAAGGTAGTATCATCAGAAATTTCAATTAGGGCATCATAAATGTTTCCAAGTTCGTAGCGAAGAGGCTTCAAAGCATCAATGTGACTCTCCCATCTTGTCTGAATCTCCCAACGCCGTGTTGAGCCTGAGAAAAACACATAAACATGTTGCACCAGGTAAAAGAATCTGCTTCCCTCCAAACAGCATCTAGTAGCATCATTGACAACCAAATTCAGAGAATTCTCACTGCAAGAAACAGAAAAGGCCCTAAGATTTATTTCCATCATTCTACTTTGCACACCATTGTCTTTACCCTTCATATTATTCCCATTATCATAGCCTTGGCCACATAAGTTTTCAACAGATAATGACATTGTTTCAAGCTCTTGTAGAATAGTTTCAGTCATAAATGCTCCTGTCATCTCCTTCAGTGGTACGAACCCCCAAAATGTTCCTTTATGAGCACTTCAATATTATCTTCATCTGCAGACTTTTCCATATGCACAAAACGAGTGATCATCATCATTTGTTCAACATGACTCACATCTGGTGTGCAGTCCAGTATTATTGAAAAGTATTTTGCAGAATGGGCAGCTTCTACAATTTCCTTTTTAATGGCATTTGCTAGGATTTGAATCGGTTTATTCTGCATATTTTCCCCTAAGTAATGCACATGTGTTTCATGATCAGTTATTTTACGTAGATGCTCCTTCATGGTTGGATCAAACAAAGCTCGGTATTCACAAAATTTGAAAAAGTTTCCATTACCTGGAGTGTATAATTTTTCATTTCTACCGTAGCTCTGGAATGCTAAATTTTGCCCACCAAGAACTCTCACTAAAGCAATCAGATGCTCTAATATTGATTGCCAATATTCTTCTTTTTCCTTGATCACATGTACATTTTCTTCATCGATAGTTTTTCTTGTTTTCAATCGTAATTCAAGTTCTTTCCAATTTTGAAAACATTCCAAATGTTCTGTACTTCTTTCATCTGAAGAGAGAATTGAAGATATGTTTTTCCAGTTCTTTGAAACATTTTCAGTAAGTGATGTACCAATTGCTTGATTTCTAAACAACTTGCAGCAAAAGCAAAACACAGAGTCCTTCGACACTGAATATTGTAACCAGTTTTGATGAATTTCTTCCCCATTAATGAGTTTCCTCTTGTAATACTGAACAGAGAATTTTCTTTTATTTCCATCCTTAGGGAAAGGAAATTCATTCATTGGGGTCCATATTCCACAAGAATTTGCCACACTCTGTCATCACATCTGGGCCATGAAGCTGGGTCCCCAAACTGTAACTTGTTTGTAACTTCCTCTTCCTTTCTTCCTTCTATTTCATTTACTTCAATTTCTGCATGAATAAATGTTCTCCACTTCCGTATCAGTCTGATGCTGTGAGCTGCCTTCATCTAGAAGTAAGTTTCCATCATCTTGAGTTTCCAAACTGCTGTTTTGTGGATGTGAGCTACCCTCATCTCAAAGTAATATACCTTTATCTTGATGTTCCAAACTGCTTCCATGCAGATATGAGCTAACCTCCTCTCCAAGTAAAATTCCTTCATCTGGATGCTGTGAACTGCTTCCATCTTTATTTGGATTAAAGAGAAGATATTTCAGGAAGGATGCCTGCTGTTTTGCTTGGTCCTTTTCCTTCTCAGCCTTTTGTTTATGATACTCAGTTCTGGAGGGTTTTCTTTTTCTTCTTTCTGCCCTGGAGCATTTGAATATTGTTATGTACTGTGCTCCCGACTGCAAGCATTGTAGGGTTAAGGATGGCTGACACCCCACATGGTTGGCAATTTAAACCACATTGCAGCCATCCCAACATGTCTTTTCACTGCTTAAAGGTTCAATGGTTAGTAACGTACACTCACTTACCTATTAAAACAGTTAGTTACAGCATTTACATGGAAACAAAATGAACTTTTTCGACGTTATAACCCGACACTGGTTGTTTGGAAAGTAATCCCCTTCCTCATGGCTACCCACTCGGAGTGTGACATTATCACTTTCATAGTCTATTAAGCATTAACGCTGTTATTTTTCTGTTATGGACCTTATTTATTATATGTGAACCAGTTATAACAAAGAATAATTCATAATTATACAGCTCGATAATAATGCTAAGGTTTAATAACGCTTAAAGATACTCACATTTTGGATTTATAATGTTGAAAGACATTATTCTTTATTCTTTGGCACCAAGAAACACAATTTTCCACTGTATTCACTCGATCCTTAACCATCTATCTGTGACGTGTGTTAAAATGACCATTTGACATGTATCAACTCGCGATATCTCTGCTCTACATGAATTTCCGGCTATGCGACCTTGATGTATAGACGAGTTAGGTGTCACTAGCATTGCAGCTCTTGCCACTGGTGGATGTGTTTCATTGTGGCTGAGCTATTGTGGAGTGAGTCATCTTCACCCTATGTCGCAAATTGAAAAAAAAATCGCTAAAATATTATTTATTTTTGCAGTAAATAAAAGATTTCACATATTAATAAATTCTAAGAAATGTAGAGAAATGAATTATAATTCATATTCCCTCTGTACGGGAATTGAAATAATGACATATTCCTTATTTTATTTGTATTTTTTTCATTTTTTTTCATTTTTTAAAAAAATTGATTTGTTTCCTCGAATTTGGCGCCCCATTTAACTTGGCAACCTAGGCGACCACCTAGTTCGCCTATATGAATGGGCCACCCCAGGGAGGGGCTCAGGGCTGGGGCAGAGGGTTGGGAGTGCGGGGGTGAGGGCTGTGGGGTGGGGCTGGGAATGAGGGGTTCAGGGTGCAGGAGGAGGCTCTGGGCTGGGACAGTGGGTTGGGGTGCAGGAGTGGGTCTGGGCTCTGGGCTGGGGGTGCAGGCTCTGGGGTGGGGCCAGGGATGAGGCGTTTGGGTGCAGGAAGGGGTTCCAGGTTTGCGGGGGCTCAGGGCTGAGGCAGGGGTTTGGGGCACGGGATTGGGACACGGACTTACCTCCAGCAGCTCCCGGTCAGCGGCACAGCTGGGATGCAGAGGCAGGCTTCCTGCCTGTCCTGGCACCGCAGACCATGCTGGGCCCCAGAAGCAGCCAGCAGCAGGTCCGGCTCCTAGGCAGAGGCATGCAAGCGACTTCACGCGACAAGCCTGCCTTAGCTGGGCAGCACCGCTGATGGGACTTAATGTCCGAGTTGGCGGCGCAGACCAGAGTGAACCAGAGCCTAACATGCCGTGACCCAGTTCTGGGTCATGACGCGAAGTTTGAAAAATGCTGGTCTAGATAATACTTAGTCAGTCCTGCCACGAGTGCAGGGGACTGGACTACATGACCTTTTGAGGTCTCTTACATTCCTATCATTCTATGATCTTGCGGAACAACAAAAGTTCTATGACACGCCCCTTCCCCAAGTCAGATGTCTTGTCGGCATTTCAGACTTCCTGCCTTCTCTCACAAGCACTGTCTTCTTGAAAATGGATGGATGCTGGCTTTATATCATCCAGGAAAGCTCCTCTGCTAGAGGTATTTTCCATCAGCCAGAACCAATGCAACACAGAACCTCCCCCATGTGACAGACAAGTTTTCCTCAGTTTTGAACCAAATCTCAGCAATAAGAGTCAGGCTCTGGGTGATGAACACTCCAGCAGCCATGCAATCTTATTGTGTTACCCTCATCATCCCCATCCTTTGGCCCTGCATTTGTCAGCTCATCCTGTTGTTCTTGCCTTAATTTAGGGCCCAATCCTGTGAACATTTAGAACCTGTAATAACCATTACACTATGCCTGGTAGTAAGTGTTCACATGATCAGGCCATTAGATTCCAAAGTGTTCTCAGAAGGGATTGTTGGTTTTGTAGAGCTCTGTGGTGTTTAACATAAAAACAAAAATTACTGCTAAGAAGCTCTTTTTGGCTAAATGTTTTGTGTTGGGAGGGGGAGGAAGGGGAGGAGGAACTTAATTTCCAGGTGAAAAGTTATTTCGTTTCACCGTTTCTTTTCTTTTTCGTGAAACTGGCAAAAAAGGCAAAATGCCTTATGTCTGCCTTTCAGGCACAGATCTAAGGGTTTAGACATTAACTAGAAAATGTGATTTGGGAAATCAGCTTTATAGACTTAGTTAACTGAAAACAATATTTTTTTCCTTTAATTGAAGAATATGTTTGAGTTAAGTTGATAAAAACCAGGACTGGTGACAAGGTGATTTAATGCAACTCCTGCTAACAACTTGCAGACATTATGAGTAAGCCAGAATGATATTGCTGGAGGCATTCTGGAGTCAGGCTAGAGTGATAACTACAGTACAGTGTAGCACCTTTTTGACAGCTATTTTATTCTTGGATACAATTGATTACAGCGAGCTTGATTTAGTATGTATTTCATTTCAGTTTTTTCAGATATTTTTTCAATTTAATCCCCTATATTTTCTTCTAATTTGAAGAGCAAACCTTAAAACTGAGAAGCGAAAACTCTTGAACTATGTGTGGGAAGGCACTATATAAGATTCCCCATACTTCTGTGCCATTGCACCTTGTTTCTGACCTGCACCTCGCTCACATACAATCCAGACTCAAATTTTGTGCACCTTGCCCATCATGGGATCTTAGTACAGGTTTCATATTATAGCAACTGGTTATCTAATAGGGAAAAATATGGACTGGGATCAGATCAATAAATTCATTTGTAAGTGTGGCTTAATTAAGATTTGAACTTGGCACCCTAAAGTAAAAAAATCTACCAAGCTACCTTTGCTGTATAGCCCCCTCTATTTTATATCTGTAATATGTATGTTACATTTTAACTACTCAAGCCATTTCAGTTATATTCATTACCTCCATACCACCCAAGAATCCCCCCTATAGGGAATTTCAGCCTGACTAGGTCTGCCAGCTTTATTCTGTACCTCTGAAGAGGCAACATAGGGCCTTACCAAAAATGGAGAATTGGGTCCAGGTACTATAGAACAATGAAAATACTCTGTGAGCAATTCATTCACAAATAAAGTTACAGGCGTACAGTTATTCATTATTTTCTTTCTACTTACTGTTACACTCTATTAGGTTTTAAAGTTACGGAATATATCCATATCCAAGAGCTGCATGAAATGTATATAATTTTACATTTTTATACATAAACCTTTCATCCAGAATGATCCCCCAAGGGTTCTAAAACCTTTTTCATTGTTATGTAAGTGTCACAAGGTGATGCTGTTCCCCATAGTCTTCCACACTCTTTCATCTACACTGCAGCTGGGACAATGCTTCCCAGCTTGGATAAACAGATGTGTTAGCACTGATTGTGCTAGCATGCTAAAAATAGCTGTGTAAAAATAGCTGTGTAGGTGGAGGTGGCATAGGTGACAACATGGGCTATCTACATGAGTACAAACCTGCCCAGACCCCCAGGTATGTACTTGGGAGTTAGCCTGATCTGCTGCCTGTTCTACCTGGGCTACATTGCTATTTTTTAGCATACTATCTCAAGTGCAGCTAGTGCATGACTATCTGAGCTGAAAACATGATCCCAGCTGTAGTGTAGACACACCGTAAGTCTTAACTCTTGGGAAGACAGGCAGTCTTGTGTTTAGTTTTGGGCTATGCAAGGTTTTCTGAAGAGACAGCTTTGGGAGAGAGAGGTGTACAAGCAACTGGAGAGTTTGCTCCCTACCTGTGATTCTGATTAGAGTCAGTTCTTAAAGCAGAGTTGTACCCTGGAACAGGCACTGGTGTTGGGCTGAGGTTCCCAAAAGAAGGGATTGCCTTTCATTCTGGTTGTCCGTTTCATTTTAGGATTGGTGTGTGTGTTTAAATAAAGTGAGTAAAGTGTAAATAAATATACTTTGAGTATAATTTAGACTCCATGCCCTGGAAAGCCAACCAGCAAGGCCCTGGATTTTTGCTACCACTCAACAGAGGTGTCTGACATGCTGGTGTCAGAAAAAGTTGCAACACGGTTTAACAGTCTCTTTAGGATTCTTAAAACTATAGTCATCAGCTACCTCTGTACTGAAAAACAACATTTTTTAAAAATCAGTGTACAGAAATAGTACACCTATCTTCAGTTCAAGTAGTGAAGGATAATTTAAGTAAATGAAACCAGAGGGGGAATTTTAGATCCCCTCAGAATATTATTCAAATTGAAATTTGGCTAGGACAAGATAACCACTTTATCGTTGTGGGCAGTTCCCTGAGGACATTTAGTGACTATAAGTGGACAGGATCTCAGCTGTCAGTCTTACCTAAAAGATAGCACCTCCATCAGCATTGTGGCTCCTAGCTTCATGTATTGCACCAATAGCTGAACTTTTTAGAGTTAACTCTCCAAATGTTGCCTCAGGGCTTATCCATGGGCACACCTTGGTTTTCCATTTGTGCTGATATTTGTATGTACAGGAAAAAGTCCCAACTCTGCTTTGAACTGCAGAGTCTTTCTAAAGGTTTTAGGAAAGCTTTATATATGTACATTATAGAATCAAATGCATGAGATGTGACAGTTGTATGGCATGAAAAAAATTAAAAGAAAGAAGAAGAAATGGCTCCTTACTTGTATTCTTGACTTAGTCATTCAAGCATTTTAACTGGCAGACTCCCTCTAATCCCCTGACAGCACCTGGAGGGTGCCAGTAGAACACCAAAGGGATGGTGGGAAAATATGACATGTGACACTGGGGCAAGATCTGAACTCAGACAAATGAAATCTGTCAGCCAGCTCCTCAAAGACTGCCACAGTTCTTATCACTGCTTGGTTGAGCTGGCTTGATACATAGACTTATTGTATTATTCAGTTGGTTTGATTTTCCTTTTTATGACAACCCTACCCTGGAGACCATCCATCTCTTTGCAATCTTGGAGAACGACTATAACTGAATGATATTTCAATATAATTTATAACCCTACACTGTAAACAAAAGTAAGGGTTGTTTCTAACCACTGTAAAGAATGCTAATGGCTGAACTTGGACACTTTTTTTAAATTTTAGCCAAAAAAATGCTCTTGAATTTGAGGATCCTGTATGCCTTGATTTCAGAAAACGTAAGGAAAAAATAAATGAAAAGAGGAGAAATGTTCTAGAATGTGGCCAAGCAGTTAATGGTGCATCTGAAATTATTACTACAGCTGCAACAAATTATTTGCCAACGATTTAAACAGTGGTTATCATTATCAGAATTTTGGATAATGTCCTAGTATGAAGAGCTTAACAGTGAGAAGTTGAGCTCAGGTGAACATCTGAATCTGAAAGCCATCCAAGGCTCTAGTAGATAACTTGGATCCTAAAATTCATGCTTTACTTTAAATAAAAGTTTGGATGAAGTAAAGGTATACAACAAAAGAAAGGCAAAGAAAGAAATGGGATGAAATATTGCTTCACTGCTAATAATGGAAGGAGTGTCTAGCTGTGCATGGTTGTTATTTGCACCAGTGCTAAGGAGGTATAAATGGCGGCCATTCCGACTGATTAGTGTTTTCCACTCTGCACTGGTGTCAGTGACTACCCAATGATCAGTGCAATGGTGAATCAAGCTCTCGGTCTCCAGTTGTCATTCCTTTTAATCTAGTTAGAGGGTAAGGGAAATTGTGGACAAGATACTCTAATGGTTTGATTTTCAGTGAGTTTAGGTCACTCTAGCTCCATTTTCTTCACCAGAACCCTGGAAATCTAGATTAGTTGATGATCTGGATTGTCTACATTTTGTATTTCTGCTCTGTACTTTCTTCTTAATCAGTATTTTTGTTTGTTGTGTGTGTGTGTGTGGGGGGGGGAATGACGGGGTGGAACACAGGGAAATTTTGCAAATAATGTCAACAGAGAATAATGATCATTGTACCATCACCAGTAAACAGATCTTGAGAGAGTAACTCAACTAAAGAAGTCTAATTAAATTAGTACTTCCTATGGTTAACAGTTGCTTGCTGCAAATCAGTTTCCATTGTTTCAAATAAACGGAGTGTAAAGTACATAAAAAAATAAGAGGGCAGAGGTCTAAGATAGGGAACACTACTGTATTGCTTTGGATAGGGAAAGAACTCTTTATCCCTTAAAATAGGGACTGACATGAAGGGGGAAAAATGGATCCAAACCAATCCTGTCCAAATTTTGATGTATTTCAGACCCAGTGACAAGTTTTACAAGCCATGCATCTCTTTAGTATGTTCTGACCCTGGACACCAAAACCCTAATACTTACAGCTGTGGGGCAGTTGGAGTCCCTGGGGAGAATTTTCTTAAGGGAGATGAAGAGAAATGAAGGAAAAGATGAAATATTTTAGTCTGTTTCAAACCAGGACCACACGTTAATTCATCTTTTCTGCTGGTTTATTTAGAATTCTGCAAAAGCGGAGTGGTCGATAGAATATTCAGCATATACAGATGTTCTACATTTGCTGCATCCTAAGGAAGAATGATTAAATAAGAAAAGGCGAAAAAATAAAACCTTCTTTCTTTTCATTTTACCTGGGCATTTTGACACCTCTCTGAGAAGATATTAGAGTTTCCCCAGGGAAGCCATTCTGCCTCACGTTGAGAAACACTGTACTAAGGTAAGAACAAAGTCCTGATGGGATGTTCCATTGAATATTCCTTCATTAAATCAACCTGCAATTTTAAATAAGCTTCAGAACTTCTAGTATGTGGCACCATGCATCGCACTGCTGCTGGTCTTTATGGGTGTGATAAGACCAGCAGATTCAGATCAGTTTAGCTCAATGATGCAAGGGTGATGATAGGGCAAAGGAGACCATCCTTCCCCTTGCAATTCTGAGTAAAAGCAGCAGAAATATCATACCTTGTATCTCCTGAATGCCAGGATATTCATTCAGCAGTGGGATTAGAAAATTAATGGGGGCACGGTAGGAATAGAGTGGCATCATTGTCATGCTCGGAGACTGCATGTTAGAAGGTGTAGCACTTGCCATTCTGGTGCCCATTCCCTCGTGGCATGGAACGGAATGCCTCCTGTTGATACAGCTGGTGCTATGCCCTCTATACATACACACCTCAATTACAGCAATGGTTTGAAAAGCAAGAGGCTAGCCCTAAGGAGCAGGACTGTGTGAATAACTAATGGTTTGGTTTGGCAACAAAACTGAAAAATAAAATTGTTCTGGGTCAAAGGTAGCATTGTGTTTTATTTGAAGGATTAACTTTAAAAAGTGGAAGCAAAATTCTAAATGGAAAGTAATTTCAAATAAAAATCCATGTTTCATTCTGAAAATGTGTAAACATTTTAACTTCTTGGGCATTTCTTTCAGCTTAAAAACTTGATTGAATTGAACCACACTCCTCCAGCATTTAAAGGGTGAGTCTGGACAAGGGGAGGGAGGGTGAGCAGTAAAGTTAGTTCATTTGGTTACTAAAGAGATGTTTCCTGGATGAAGCACTGCTGCTAGCTACATATTATCTTATGGCTGTATCCATCCATCAAGCAACGCAATCGTCAAATCCTTTGTTGTCCTGAAGAGCAACAGCAGAGGGGGGTAAGAGGGAAGTGACCAAATGGTATATGCATTTGCTGCTAGTAAAGCAGCCTCACATTAAAAGTATAGAACAAACTGGCTAATGTCCCTGTCATAAACTGCATCAATACTACTAGTCTGGGATGGCTGACAACTACAATTATTTTCATTGTGCCACATAGTGGAGAATTTCTTCCTAAAGCAGACCAAAGATAACCCCAGAACAGTCAGCACCCAAAACTCGGCTCAGAGGCTGCTGTAAGAGAACCTGCCCACACATTTATGATTCAACAGTATGTTTACAGAAAGGCTAAGGTGTAAAAAGTTCTATATTTATGTAACAGAAAAAAAGATCATTAGCGGCAAAGGTCACCTTTCTGATCTGTTATACTAGAGCAAATATGGAATGACTGCACTGACTTTAACAGTCACTTGATAGTCACTCCAGAGCAATTGTGATCAGACGGTTAAATGTAAAAACTAGGCTGGACCTCAGTGGGGCCAGGATTTCAGCCAGAGTCTGCCCCATAGTTTTTTAGTGTTTGAAAATAAATACATTTTTCTTAAGAAACTCTTTATAACAATAGTAGTTATACAATGTCATTAGTTCTGTTGCTGTTTTCTTCTGGCATGCAGTTGGCAATTGATTTGATCAGAATTGGGACCAATATCACTATATAAGTAATCATTGTCTCGTGGGAAGATTTTCAGTTGCTAAGCCTAGCTTGTTCCTATAGCTATACTGAATGAGAACCTGAAACATTATCTGCACTATCTTCTCCAAGGAGAACAGCTTCAAGTATCACCTGAGTAACAGATCTGAGGAAGAGAGAGGCTGGTGGGAATGAATAGGCCAATTCAACCCTACAAATAATATGCAACTGAGAAGAAGCATCCTTTGTGCCACCATCCTGCAAACTAACACCCAGAACCTGTAATGTACAGTGCACGGGTGGAGAGCAGGACCTGCCTGGAGCCCTTTGAACGTCAATGTGGCTCCTGACGGAGATACATAAGAGGGAACTAAGGCATGCAGCATATTCTAAATTGTCAGATGGGGGTCTTGTTTTTGTTTATTTTTTTAAGTTGCGAGGTAGTAAATAATCAGAGTTCCTGCAACAACCCCATTTCTTTAGGACGGTGAGTTTGTCAAGTAATCATTTTATTTTTATGGCCTGTAGAATAAAGGCATTTGTCTCTTAGAGGAAGCAGCCCCTCTTCACAAAGAAGATTTTTAATAAAGTTATTTTTTTCATGTGAATTACTTAGTATTGTTACAATTCAATTTTAAAAGTTTCAAAATTGTTTTAAGTTTAAAACAATGAACATAAGAACGGCCGTACTGGGTCAGACCAAAGCTCCATCTAGCCCAGTATCCTGTCTACCGACAGTGGCCAATGCCAGTTGCCCCAGGAGGAGTGAACCTAACAGGTAATAATCAAGTGATCTCTCTCCTGCCGTCCATCTCCACCTCTGACAAACAGAGGCTAGGGACACCATTCCTTACCCATCCTGGCTAATAGCCATTAATGGACTTAACCTCCATGAATTTATCCAGTTCTCTTTTAAACCCTGTTATAGTCCTAGCCTTCACAACCTCCTCATGTAAGGAGTTCCACAATGCATGCATTCTTTCTGTTTAAATGTAATTTCTCCACTTTGCCATCCCTCACCATGCTGATATTGACAGTGTAAGGGCCCCATTCTGCTCCCTGTAATAATGTTGAGTAACACTCAACAAGTGGAGCCATCGACTTCAAGGGAGCCTTTCATGGCGTAAGACGTTGCTCTGTGAATAAGGGTATTAGCATCTGATCCAAAACGAGAGGGAGATTTGGGATTAAATAAGAAAAAGAACAATCAAAATCTAAACAAAACAGAGGTTTTCCCTTAGTCTTCTATCATTCTGGGGAGTTATGGGTAAGTAGTGAGGAGCTTGAGAATAAGAGGAGTGGAAAAGTTATTCAATTAATTTTGTTATACCAGAAATTCTATAGTTTGCCTTATAACTGGATTTCTATCTTCAAAAGGGATATAAAGTGTGTCTAATTTCCTTCTTTCCTTTCCAAACATTCATCTACATTTGAATCAACTATATGATGACAAGGGATTTGACTCTTAATCACTTAATTTGATAATTAATGATAGATTATTTCTTGTTTGCTTGTAGAAATGATACAGGAATACATATTTGGTCTTGTTTTTTTGGAAGAATTCTGAAGCATTATCACATCTTGATAAATGTCTATTAGGGATGGTCTAGGCAGTATTTGGTCCTGCCATGCGGGCAGGGGACTGGACTCGATGACCTCTCGAGGTCCCTTCCAGTCCTAGCATCTATGAATCTATGAATCTGTGCCTGAATTTGTTGAGGAGTTCACTCCCTATCACCCATGATACCCAGTTCAGTTCATACACTTCACATTGTAACCCCTTGATATTTCATTGCTCCTTGGAAAGCCATAGAAAAGCAGGCTTCAGAACTCATTTTTATTTAAAGAAATAGACTGTACTGTACATTTGTCAGCTAAACCATATGAGTTAAAGAACTTATGTGATTGAGAATTAAATTTTTAAACCATTGGGATACATAAGAAGAACACATCATTATTTGGCAGGCATACATATGCACTCAATGGGAACAAACATGTTTTTATTAGACATTTTTCAAGGTTTTACTTTGGGGGAAAAAACCGCAAGTCCAAGTATGCTTCATTTTTCCTTTACTTGCAGCCTTACATGTTACAGCAAAACTAAACGCGATTCATTCAGGTCAGTTATGGATTCAATGAAGGGTTTTAAAAATTTATTTTCTATCACAAATATGGCAGACTATTTCAGTGACTAATGTGACCCTTAAGTGGCATCACATAGTTGCAGAAAAGTTATGTTTTTCACCGTATTTTATTCTAGGAGTTGTGCAAGCCAACCTTTTGTTCCTTACCACCTTTTAATTAAATTAGTTTTTCTCTCATGTACTCAGCAAGGGTGTCGTTTGGTGGCAATTCCCCCCACCCCACATCTAGGTTGCAACCCATTATGTCTTTCACTCCCCCTCCAACTTTGCAGGATATAATATAGTCACATATAAAGTTTTATCTCCTGCCACAACTTTGCCCCCCGCACCAATTTCTCTGAAATGATCCCCCTCCTATTGAGTTCAGAATGAAATTCTACCAGCAGTTAAACCCAGACAGCCCCAGGTCAATGGGTAGGTGACTGGTGCAGCAGAAGTTTAACAGAGGTCAGAATTTGGTCCAATATTCATGAGTAAGTGCTCCTATGAAAATCTGAATACATAAAATGGTTGCATCACAATAGATATTGCTTATAATGGAGATGTGTGTCTAATGCAATAGAAACCCACTTCTGAGTAGAAGAAAAAATATCACTAATGCTATTATTGAGTTATCTATCAAAAATGTATCAATTTCCAAAGTGCTTTACAGAATTATAAACACTTTACACAGTGACCATTTCACTCACCACTGAAGTGCAGTTACCTCTGAGATGGAACACTGTAGACAGTAGAATAAAGCCAACAACTTACAAAATAGTTTAGAGACAGGGATCAAATAGAATGTTTTACTTTTATCCAATGAAAACAGGAGAACTTAATTGCATTTACTTGATATTTTTCCATAACCCTAGTGGAAACTGCCATGGTCAAAATTAGCCAGGACTCCAGTTTGACATCTGAATGAAAAGATGGCATCTCCAGCAGCATACCAAACGTAATACCATGCTGGGACATGGGTTTGATTCAGACTCCTCAAATAAAACGGTGCCACCTACTGACTCACCAACACCACTTCCGCAACTCAGAGTAACATACACACTGAGAGGCACAATGAGTAGTCTACTATTAAGGCCCCTCCTTTTCCTGCTGATGAAACCCCTTTCTAAGCACATGCAACTGAGATGGTTTCTCCTGTTTCTTACATAGATGAGTTTCACAGTCGATCCAAACACAGCAGAGAAATGAGGACTGAAACATGGATGTATTTTAAGGGATAGACTGCAAATTTTATTAACATAAACACAGGGGAGAGATGTAAGCCACTTATTACCCATACCCTCATATACAAGAAATTTAAGTGGTTCCAGGGTGGGGGTTTCAGGGCTCCTATCATAAACCCAAAACTCTCCTCACAGCCTACCTCCCAGACCCCAGCAATCCACAAGGGGGAAAGAGGATGCAGAGGAGTGAGATAGCCCACGAGGGCTACAAGGTCTGACCCTGGTCCATAAGCACAAGGCCCAGCAGCAAAACCCCAGGTCTTTTACCTCAGGGAACCATTCATTTTATCCTTTTCACTGCATGGGAGACTAGCCAGAGAAGCTGCCAGAAACAAGAATGGTCACACTCTTGCCCCGCAGCCTTTCATACCCCACCTTTCAGACACATGACATCCCCAGTCCCCTGTTCACATGTCAATGAACCTCAATTTAAGGTCGAGATGAGACAGACTACACAGTTGTAGAAAAGTCAACAGTTACCATTTGGGTTAAAAAAAAATGGGCAAAATAATGACACATACCCTCTTCAACAGGTGGGGGACAAGTAAACAGGACTGGAAGATTATATGTTTCATCCCCTCGCACTGACCTGAATTTGTCCCTTGACTGAAGACCATTAACAAAATAAAGAAGATATTCAAATACAGTAGATAATAACTAGAATAATAGAAAGGCTTATAAAGGCACACTGAGAAGGGATTAAAGTGGAGATTGTGTCTGAAAGGCAGGGTGTGAAGGTTAATTCGGTATGATGCAATGCAATGAATGACTTGGTATGCTACAATGAGCAGTGGAAGTCAATATCATTTATCTTCTGTTAAGGGGGTGACTGTTTAAGGAGACAGTGTTTAAAAATGACAGTTTCAAGTCAAGTGATTCTCTCCCCTCCGAACTGTCTTTCTGGTGGAGGATAATGGGGGAATTCCTATTCCCAAGGCATTTTTTATGGGAAGTCAGACTGTGGCCTTAAAAAGAAATTGAAGAGCCCAAGGAAGAAGTTATGGAGCTAACTGAGAAACTCTAACACAATAAATCTTCAGGGCAGGACAGTATTCATCCAAAGGAAACACGGTGTGAAATAATGGTGAAGTTGATAAGGTAAGCAATCCATCTTTTAAAAAAAAAGAAGACAGAATCAAACCTGGTATAAACAGGCATGATGCAACTGAAGCCAGTGGAATCGCACCCATTCACACCAGAGCTGGATTTCATTCATCCTTGAGGAACAGCCTCTGAAAAATTACTAATATGGTGTTTGCCTTTACAAATGAAAGCAATGGAAATTCTGAAAGTTACCAACCCTTCTGAGGGTTGGATGATTTTATTACTTCAAGTAGTATGTGTCATCATATAGTTTAAAATCATGAAAGGCAGTGTTCATATGGATATGTGCAGATTAATCCCCGATCTGTGTTCAGACAACAATCCTCCTGCTCAATCTCCTCAGGCCATTGGCTGCTGCCCATTTACTGCCGCGTTTCTTTAGCTTTGTTTCCATGCTTTCCTTGTTGAAGCTTTCTTTTTCCCTTCAAGGCCTTCAGGGGATATGGCAGGTAAGATTACAAGTAGCCATCAGGAGCTGTGATTCTTTCCTAGCAACCATAATGGGAGAGAAATAAACAGCAGCATAGAACTGTCATGCACTGGTAGGTGGTACCACAATCTAGTGGCCCAATTAAAACCCTGAGAACATTCAAATCTCTTGCTTCATTGTGTTGACTGGTCAGCTGTGAGTGTCTGGAAGGAATCCTTTTCTTCATGTATAGCACTAAAGAGTTAGCAGGCTGAATTGCAGGTGTTTCTTACGTTCCTCTGAAGTATCTGTTATTAGATAACTCCAGGGTCAGGATTCTGCCCTCCACAAGACCAAAGGTCTGCTATGGAAGAGCTAATTCTTTCCAAATGAACAATTCCGTTTTAACCCCTTTCTAGGCAAGTTATTTTAAATTCCCAGAGAAAAATAATTTTATGTTGTGGTAGCGGCAATATTTTAAATATCCATAACTACATATTCTTTCCTATGCTATTCAGTACATAGGGGGTGAAATTCTGGCCACATTAAAATGATAGGAGTTTAGCTATTGACTTCAACGAGGCCAGGATTTCATTATCTATTGGGCCAGATTCTGCAACCCAGGAGGAGCCATCTTTATGCCCTCCCCATCCTGGGAGAGGTGCTGAAGCAACAAGGGGCCTAACTTAGGCCTGGGGTCCTCTGTAAATTATGGCAGAAATCGCGGCAGTGCCCCTCACCTCTACATGCCCCTATCATTCCCAGTAGCAAGCCCTATTGCCAAGCTTGTAATGGGGTGTTTAAAAGACAGCCTTATAGCTGTCTTTTATAGTGCTTGCACCACAAGAATTCTCCCCAAGCCCCCAAACCAGGAATTGTAATGCCCCTACTGTGACCTTTACATTGGGTAAAAAGACAGCTAGAATGAGGGTGAGAATCTCACCCATAAATCCAGTTGATCCATGTCTATCAGTTAATCATACTATAAATGACACAAGCCCCGTGCCAAACATTGCCAAATGACCCCTGGTTTATATAAAACCCTTGGTTTTGTTACCTTTCTGTCTTATGTACTAATATGGTTACAAATTTAAAGTACAAAAGAAGACAATATACAAAGACTATTACTGAAATAGAAGTGTGTGGCATAGTTCAATAGTAATCCTATTAAGTAATTCTATTTGCTGAAGTAGTACAAGGCAAGGCAAGAACACAGTCATTTTTTTAATACACATATCAAACAGTTATACAATAATTTAAATACTGATGGATGTAATAGTTCTGTGATAGCTACTTTGTTTACCCATTTCAGTGTTTGATCCATTTTTTATTGTGACATGCTGTATAATGACATGGTCCATTAAAACATTTTTTAAAAGTAATGGGGGAGAATATTCTGTGTTCTAAAAGACTGCCAGCTGCTGGACATTCATGTGTAATAGGAAGGTAAATATTAAGAAAATTTAAGCTATTGCAAAATACCTCAGAAGATTCAGGTACTTCTGGATGTAGGCATGTCTGCTGACCTAGTGGTAGGATTTGTGCTTTCCTCCCCCATGGCTAGATCCTGCTCCTATTGACTTAAATAGTACAGGATCATGCCCTACGCTACCACATCTTTGAAGCTGTAATATTTCTAACTCCTAGCAATGAGTAGTGAAGTTGTATGTTGAATCGTGAAGTACAGTGGTCTGAGTGAGTATACTTTTGCTATGACAGGGAGCATGCACAGCTGGGAAATCCAACTTTACACAATAATTCAAGGTAAAGGTCTAATATAGCGTTCAATTGAACATTATGCTACAGTCTGTCCAAATATAGCCTGGAATGCATCTTGGATACAACGCCTCTGAGAAATGCATGCTCCAGAAGCCACTGCTATGCCCTGTAAAAGAACATGACATGTGCTTCCCAATCCATTGCACTGGTTCAGCTCGTCCATGACTTCCTTCAAATCACACCGTAAAGTTGGTTGCTAGTGTCTTAGCTAGGGATAGAGTTCTCCAGTCTGTCACTGAGCACAAGGATTATGACTGTGTCTTGGCCCCTGCAGAGGGTTGCAACATGTGTAGACTCCTTGAGTCTTTTTTCCCCACTTGCACAATTGATATTCCATCCTACTTCATGTTATAAGTTGCAGTACCTTCTGGTAAAACACATACAATATGGGATTTACTGCTTCCACAGAATAATAAGAAATACAGCGATAGTAACCCCTCTGTTGTTAATCAATGACATTGTGAAGTTGGTAAGATGAAATATATTGAACATATTCACTTTGGCATCCATGGGAGTTTTGTCGTGTAAAGACTGTAGTACTGAGTCCTGAAAAGAGTCAAACCTACAAGATTTAGTATCAATATGTGCAATTTTTTTTTTCACATAGTCACCTTTCCTTCAACAGCTTGTCTTCATTATTTTGGAATATGAATTTCTGTTCATTTGCATTTAAACAACCATTTTCTTTTGTATTAAAGACAATACTTAGTTATAATAGAAACTTCCACGTCAAAAGGCACTTGCACTAGCTGGGATAGAGGGCTTTCAGAGAGCTCCTGAATGTCTTGCTGTTCATCTTAAACAAACAAACAAACAAACAAACAAAAAACACCAAGAGAAAGGTAGAACAGTGCTAAGGTAGAAGTCTAGAAAAAGAAGTTCCTTTGAACTTTTCAATGAGATGTTTCAACACCATAACAGTAGGTTACTCTCTGATATTAATGATCAAGGTATGAAAAATTACATCACTGAAACCAATGTGACAAAACCTTTTTGACAACTTGGAAATTACATTTCTTTGGATGGCAAAGGTCAATTGCCCCTTCATGTTAAGTGCTTGTACATACTTAGTAAAGAGGGAGTTAGAAGAAGTTGTTCTTCCTTGCAAAGCCTGCTAAAAGTTACTACATTTTCCTGGTATTGGGCCAAATCTTACTCCCAGTGAAGTCAATCACAAAACTCTCAGACTCCAATGGAAGCAGTATTGGACTCATTGTATCATTTTTATGACAAATTACATTCCAGGGCAAACCTTGCCAAATAAGACTATGCAAGGTGATTCTAATGCAGGGGTCGGCAACATTTGTCACGAGGCTCACCAGGGTAAGAACCCTAGAGGGCCAGGCCAGTTTATTTACCTGCTGACGCGGCAGGTTCGGCCAATCGCGGCCCCCACTCACCGCGGTTCGCCGTCCCGGGCCAATGGGGGTGGCGAGAAGCCGCGGCCAGCACATCCCTCACCCGCGCCGCTTCCCACTGCCCCCGTTGGCCCGGGACGGTGAACCGCGGCCAGTGGGGGCCGCGATCGGCCGAACCTGCCATGTCAGCGGGTAAATAAACTGGCCCGGCCCACTAGGGTGCTTACCCTGGTAAGCCGCATGCCGAATGTTGCCGACCCCTGTTCTAATGCTTTATAAAAGACTATCCATCAAAGTAGATAGTGTGAGGCATAAGGGCACAGGGAGCGTACCATTGAAAAAAATAAGACATTCTGCATACAACTTTGAAAATAAATTACATTAATTTCCATAGGCACTAAATCAGGGCCCAATGTTAATAGTCACTGAACAATCACAAGGATATAGACCATCTTCTAAGGCCAGTCCTATAGCACATGCTTAATTTTATCTATGAGTAGTACCATTGAACTCATTCATTGTCATCATCATCATCATAGAATCTGATTTAGATTAAAGACTCAACTTTTCCATTCCATAATAAAATACTGAGGATTGTGTTGGGCTGGAAAGCAATGTTAGTAGGCCTGTCAGCATTTCTGCAGAGTATGATGTGTCATGAAAAAGAAAATGTAAACAAGTCTTTGTGCAATTTGGCTGGAAGAGACGAGCTATAGTTGAATTATCCTTACTGTAAAAGTTTGCCAGGACTTCACCTTTTAATGTTTTGTGAAGCCACCAGACCAGTTAAGGAGTATGCATTCTTTATACAAAGCATCTTGGCATATAAAAGAATTAAAGATGAAATAATTTAAATAAATTTTCTCACTGAAATGACAGAATTTATTCCTTTACCTAGAGTCCTGAGAAACTCACAGAGACCCAGCTGAGAAATATGCTTTGTGATTCTTCTTTGGTGATATGTTTTTGTTTCAAATTCTGTTTTTAATTTAATTGACTTCTGTTCCTAGAATCTGAATTTATTTTGTGAAATGCAAGCTTAAGAGCCTAGAAAATTCTCTCTATTGAAATCATATGTTAGGTGTTGAACATCCATAAAAAATGTGGGATCATAGGAACTAGGAGTTGAGCAGATATAAGGTCCCCCCCCAAAAAAAAAGTTAGTCATTTTTCAAAATATTTCTTTGTTCGTTTGTTTTTTGAGCAGCTACAGAGCTCAAACTATTGATTTGATGAGGGTCGAAATGATCTCCATTTGTCAAGTTTTACCCAAGATAGTGCATGGCAGCCACTAAATCTTTGGGGGGATCCAGACTGAGAATGGCATTTAAGAAAATGTACATATCTATAATGTGCATGTGCCAATGCAGGAAAAAAAAACAGTGAGAGGGTTTCTCTCAATTTATATGCTTTAAAGCCTGACTCTTATAAGTACTTTAAAATCCAAATGGTTAATCGGATTGCTTTAAAATTTCATGTGCCTCGTGGAGTGTTAGTAATCCAAATTTGGGATCACTTGATCAATGGACTCCCAAGTTACAGTACCCCAAAACTGGTTCCCTTATGCTGCCTTGTACTGTTAAACTGAGAGGTACAAATGACTGGATGAATCAGACCTCACTGAAATTGATGGCTGTGAACTTACCCTTCAATTAACATAACTAAGGATAAGTTAATGATAAGCCCCCATCAAAGGCAAAAGAAGTTTTTTTAATGAGAGGCAGGAGGTTGCTAAAGTTTGAGAGTCATGGGTGGCAACTTTATTTGGGGGTGGGGGAATGTAATCAACGACTTTGTAGAAAATTACATTTTAATACATCTTGAGAGGGGAGGATAGGGTTATTAGGGGGCAGAGGAGTGGGGGGAATAGGAAAAGAGATGTTTGGGGATCCAGTTAGGGAAGGGGAGAGAGGTTGGGGAATCAGAGGAGAGAGGCATGGCACCTCCAGCTTTGTACATCCTAACCCTCTGCATTCCCAACTCTGCCCTCTTTCAGCAATGCCTCTACATGGCCCATTAATGTAACTGATGGGGCATGGCTGATGGGTGTATTGGGTTAGGGGGCTGGCTAGCTCCTTAAGCAACTTGTGAGACATGATATGTACACTCCCTAAATGACCACTAACTGCCATCTACAACTTTATCTTTTCCTGTTAAAAAAAGTAGGAAAATCAATGGCAAAAAGTGATGTCAACATAAAATTATGATTGTTTGGTGAGCTGTCACCCCCTTGCAGAATGCTGAGTTGAGCAAAACAAAGCTTCTGGAAACCAAGACATGCAGAATTAAGGCTTCTTATATAACCTTAACTCTGACCTCTTTCAGCAATGCCGCAATAACACACCCACCTTTACTCTGCCAACCTACAGTTGTTGAGATGTACAAGCACTTCACCTCCTTTTTCAACCCATTCTTTCTCACCTACAGGATTCCATCTAACACCTTTAAAGGACAAAAAAGAAAAAATAAACATTTCCATTGCCATCTGCCTGAAACTTGGCCTTCGGCACTATAAGATTCTATTTACAGTCACACTTAGCCAGTTCCCCAGAAAGAATACTACACCACATGATTACAATTAAAATCCATTTCACAGTCTTTTACAACTCACTTACACTTCTTCAAGGATATGGCCTCAACTTACACTTTCATTTAATTATCATTAAAATATAAGAATCCTCTCATGTTCCACCTCACTGCTGACAATATCCTTTGTAATACAAGCACTATGCCCTGCGCCCTGCTCCCACATTACCTATACAATTCTGCTTAGAAATGATGCATACTTCATCTTCAAAGCACACACACACACACACACACATCTCTTCCCTTTCCTCACACGAGAGGTTTGAAAACATAGATCTCCCTATATTACAATCACATTGCTGTCCTGACTCCCATACCTGAGAGTAAGCCACAGATCTCACAAACATACTTCTACCAAGAAGAGCTAACTACTGCCTCCACCATTCAGTACTACACCTGACACAAACCATACTCTAACAGGAGTGCATGCAGATAATAAATGCTTAGACTGCTCTCTTTTCCCAGCTCGCAACTGACAATACCCATTGCCATAAAACCCTTCTAATTATGTAACACAGAGAATTCTGCAAATAATGAATACTGGATCCTTAAGGTACACCTAGAGCTCATATACATCAGAGTGAACAACACAGATCTCCTCATACACATGTCTCCTGATACCATATTCACACGCACCTCAAAATAATCCATGATCTCATTTCACAAACGCACATTTACCAAGCAAGCCCAACTACTTTCTCCACTATTTAGTATAGGTACAACTAACACCCAACATACTGACTGCACCTATAGTGTAGGCAAATAATTCCCATGGACAACTGCCAGCTCCACAGGAACAGAGGGAAGGTTGTGTGGGCAACTTCCCTTCCCCAGCCTCCTTTTTTGTCCTCTAATAAATGGAATTCTGTGGGTGAGAATGAGTAGGAGTAAAAGGACATGAAGAGCTTGTACTATGGGGTTGGCACAGTAAAGGTAAGTGTGTTAAGGGAGTGTACTGGGACATTGTTGAAAAAGGGCAGAGTTAAGGTTGCATGGGCAAACTTAACTGCATTTTCTGGTTTTCAGAAGTCCGAGTTTTGCTCAACTCAATGTTCTGCAAGGGGATGATATATCATGAAGCAATCCTAACTCTGTGTTAACAGAGTTTTTTGCCATTGAATTAGCTAATATGCTTGATATCAATTGATGTATTTCCAAATATCATTATTTTACAGAGCTTTTTCCCCAGTCATCAAGATGCTGACCAAAATAATAATTAAATGCAATTATTATAAACATAGCAGTCATAATTAAATATACTTAAAAATCTAAACATTGAAAATAACTAGAATAGAAATAGCATTATATTTGCTTTGTAAAGAACCAAGAGTCAGCTGTAAGAATATTGCCATAATAGTGAGCATAACACTCAAGTAGCAATGATAGATGGAGAAATATATCAAAAATGGAATACAAGTTACAGTAATAAGTCCCAATTATTCACTTTGAAACCTTGGCATCCATTGGAGTTTGCAGGAATGGGCCCAGAATCTTGACTCTCTCAATGAAGTCCCCACTTCAGGCAAAATAATTAATCTTATAATATATAAATCCCACCATGGCAACAGATTGTTCAGCACATTTACTGGACTATTTCTATTGTCATAATATTTTAAGATTAGGTGAACCAAAATGAACACAGTGCTTCAAATGGGGATATAGCATTTCTTTATAAGTCATCTTCACAGCAAATAGACCATGGCTAACAGTGCGGAGCCTGGATCCACCATCCTGGTCACTGCATAACATGGAGAGCTGGTTGGGAAATTTTATTTTTTCCCAATGGTGAAAAATTTAGACTCGGATGGGAATTCTTGCATTTTTGTTGAAAGTTTGCAATCAAAACTCAAATTTTGAAGAAAAAGTGAACACCAAACCAAACATTTGTTCCCACTCACAAACTAAATGAAGTGCTTTCAACAAACAGAGAGACAGCTTTTCCTCCCCCCAGAATCTGTTTTGTCCCAAAAAAGTGTATTGACAGAAAAAAATCAACTGGTTCTAATAGATAGATATTCATGTCTTAGAACTAAATAAAGTGTTTTGTTTATAGAGAAATTTTAAATATATAGTATAGCTCCAAAGGGGGACTGTGAGGGAGCTATTCATTATGGCTTGCATTTGGCAACAATGGCAGTCTGGGAAGCAAGAGAGCAAATTGGGGCAAAGGACACTGACCCGGGGAAAAAACAGAAAGAAAACAGCTTGGCCCTTTGTCGCGATGGGAGGATATCTTTTCCCCTTTATTAGGCAAACTACTGGACAATTAAAGAAGGTCAATCCTAGCCAGGTTCATGGCAAGTTACAGCCATGTATAGAAGGGAGAGCCCTGCTCAGGGGAGTTAAAGATACTTCAGGAGAAGTTCCTGTAAGAGTCAATGCTGTTCAGATTCTCAGGAGAGTGTTTCTGTGCCTGTACATTACTCCCAACCCTCCCTTTAGTTTAGCGTGCCTCACATGCACCGTATGGCAGCACTTCTAGCATTCTTGTGCTTCTTCCATCCTCCACTCTACACCCAGTGACTGCAATGACCTTCTTTTCTAAGTGTGGCACGCACCCACCCTCTCCATTCAAATCTCTCTTCCCAGCGATGCTAACTATGCTGTCAGTAAGCCATCACTACTTCAATTCCTTATTCCACTCCCCTCCCCGAACCCTAAACTCATCTCCATCCTCTGGGCCTCCCAGTCTGTGTTGTCTGATCTTTGTCTCTCTTAGATTGGAAGCTCTTGGGGCAGGGACTGTATCTTTTTTTTTGTCTAGAGCTGAGCACTCTGTCAGTGCATAACAAATTACATGTAGAAAGAAGAAAGGGTGCCGTGGCAACTATTCCCTTTTCAAACGGAATCATTACCATAGCACAGTGATCCTTTAGCTCCTAGCAGCCGCAAATGGAACAGGGAGATGTTAGTGTTCACTGCTTCCGATCTCATTATACAAACTACTCAGAGGAGCAGGGAGATACATTTGGAGAGCTTTCATGTGGTTAAAGCATCAGGGGAAATTCATTCTTTGATATCCCCTTGTTCAGAGTATCTGCCTCACTTTGTGTCTGCCCCTGGACAGGCAAGTCCATAAAAATATTATAGGACTGTTGAAAAGAGATCAAGAAAAGGGGGTGGGGGAAAGCCTTTAATTAAAAAGAGACAAAAATATATTAGGAAAATGTTTCTCAGTGATTTTAATTCAAAACCAGACCACCTATCCAAACCTCATCATTAAAAGTCAGATTTACTTTTCATGCATACAGGTCAATACGTTTCCCCCTATAATACTCCTAATGGATTCTGAAGCACTCAGAATGAAGCAATCATTAATATATCCATGCAATGCTGCCTCTCTCCCCACAGTGGGAAGTACCATCCCTGTTTCACAAACAGGTAATAGAATCTCTAAAATTAAGTGACTTGCCCAACAGTAGATAGGCTTTGTAGCAGAGCCAAGCATTGAACTCAGACCGCCTGAGTCCCAGGCCATCCTTTAAGCACAAAGCCACCCTTCTATCCTTTTTTCCGTTTTCAGTTACACACACACACACACACACACTTGGACAACCATTTTGGATAGAAAGTGAAGGATACTATATCTGAACATATGTCCATTTTTGGGGGGAGGGAGGTGCCGTTTGTGTCCAATTAAAAACATGGCAAAAACTTGAGCAATGTAGCAACTGACACAAGCTTTACCTGGCACCCAGATAAATATATTTCAAATAGTAATAGTGATTAACAATGATTCAGTACTTCTCTGAATAAGGCGCTATCTGACACGCTTCAAACTTCATGTCCACCAGCCCATCCAAAAAGATCAAGAGAGTTTGGACAATCAAAGAAAGATAACACTGCTCTACAGCCAAAATGCTTCTGAAATAAATGTAGTCAAACTTTACTAATTCTGGGTCACTGAGAACGAAAATAATGCTTAAAATTGTTGAATGGCTCTAGTTTTCAAGATATGTTATTGCGTCAGTATATACGACCCTTGACTTGGGAATGGCAGAGGATAAGTGAATTATAAAGGGAAGGGATCTCAATTTAAACCAGAAATGACTAAAATACATCTTTGACTGGATCTATGAATAAATCTATGACTGGGTTTGGACAGTACTTGCTTTTTAGGCAAAATAATGAATGATGCAATCTGAAGCTGGTATTGCGTCATACATGTTATGAATTGCATCATGTTATTCCTAGAAGTCATGGATGATGCAATCATAACGAAGCTTACATCACTCTGCTGAACAAATTGCCCTATATCAGCTCTAGAAATTATACAGTGTCGTGCTCTCTTATTTGTCAGTGTTTGATTTTGCAAAGGGACACATTTCTGTTTAGCCAAAGTGAGCAGAGACGCCTCGTACTTGTGTGAACAGTGCTGATAACTTCTGCTATGTTTGTGGTGAAGTGACTTTTGCATCACAAAAGCGCAGTATAACCACTATGGTTAAGAAAGCTAATCACCTTTATTTTGGCTGCAAAACTGGAGATCAGGACAAGAGGTGGGCCCCACACATATGCTGCAACATTTGTGCAACAAATCTTCGCCGGTGGTTGAACAGGAAAAGGAAATCTATGTCTTTTGCAGTGCCAATGATTTGGAGAGAGCCAACAGATCATATCAGCAATTGTTACTTCTGCATGGTGCCTCCAGTTGGGAAAGGTGTGTCAAAGAAGAAAAAGTGGACTGTGCATTATTCAAACATTCCATCAGCTATATGCCCAGTACCCCACGGAAAAGGACTGCTGGTTCCTGATGCACCAGAATCATTCTCACTTGAGTCAGATGAGGAAGAGGATGAAACTTCTGGTCCTGAACCATCAATGTCACAGGACCCACATTTTCTCCCATCCTCCTCCTCCTCTGAACCACACCTCGTAACACAAGGTGAACTGAATGACCTTGTCAGGGATTTGGAACTACCCAAGAGTAAGGCAGAGCTGTTGGGCTCCAGACTACAGCAGTGGAATCTCCTGGCAGGTGATGTTAGGGTTTCCATGTTCCGTGACCGTCAAAAGGATCTTGTCCCATTCTTCTTCATGGAAGATGATCATGTAGCCTGCAACAACATCGATGGTGTGATGGCAGCCCTCAACATCGTTCACGATCCAGATGAGTGGAGACTGTTCATTGATTCATCGAAGACAAGTCTTAAAGCTGTTTTACTGCATAATGGCAATGTCTTGCCATCAATTCCAGTTGGTCATGCAGTCCATATGAAGGAAACCTATGACCACATGAAACAACTTTTGAGGTGCATAAACTATGACCAACATCACTGGCAGCTTTGTGGTGATTTGAAGGTTGTTGCTCTCTTGCTTGGTCTGTAGACTGGATAAACAAAGTACTGCAGTTTTCTCTGCGAATGTGATAGTCATGCAAGAGATTCTCACTACATCAAGCAAGATTGGCCACTCCGACAGTCATTGGAGCCTGGGAGGAAAAGTGTTCAGCATCCACCACTTGTTGAATCAAGGAAGATTTTGTTACCATCCTTACACATCAAGCTGGGTCTGATGAAGAACTTTGTCAAGGCCATTGACAAAACACAAGCAGCTTTCAAGTACCTCCGTGGAAAATTTCCAAGGTTAAGTGAAGCTAAGATAAAGGAAGGTGTCTTTGTTGGTCCTCAGATTCGTGAACTTCTTCGAGATGATGCATTTGACCATGCACTGCGTGGCAAGGAAAAGATGGCATGGAAAGCCTTCCAGTTAGTGGTAATAAATTTTCTCGGAAACAACAAGGCAGACAACTATAGGTTGTTGGTGGAAAACCTCCTCAAGGCATACAAAAGCCTTGGTTGCAACATGTCACTAAAGATACATTTTTGCACTCTCATCTAGATTTTTTTCCACTGAACTGCGGAGCAGTAAGCGACGAGCACGGCGAGCGATTTCACCAGGACATTGCAACAATGGAGAAACGCTATCAGGGGAAATGGAGCCCATCAATGCTTGCAGACTATTGCTGGACAGTGACAAGAGATGCTCCATTTAATGAATACACGAGACAAGCCAAGAAGCGCCAAGTAGACACTGAATAGGACTAAACTATGTACATAATAGTTTTTTGCCTTTTGTTTCATAATACATTTTATTTATATAACCCTTTTGCTGATTTTTAAAGTGTTACATAAACAGGACAGGTGAAATATTATCATGTAAAGCAACCATAAACACATGAAAAGACCTAGGTTTACAATTTATGATTAAAACTCTACTATCTACACAATATACATAGACATAAAATGTAAAAACTTAAATATCTTAGAAACAGTAGCTAATCAGTTGTTTTAATGGTCATATTTGAGTTCAGCACATGAAAATACATAATAAATAGCACATTTTATCTCTGAAGCAGGCGACTTCTCAAAAATTGTAGACCAGTGTAATTTGTCTATATGTCCTCCTCATCAGAAACGACGGGTGCTTGACTCCCTGCATATTTCTGCTTCTGGTCTTTGAAAAATCCAGCTGCACAGTTGCAAGTTCTACAATTCTTCCAATGCAAGGGGATGCATTTATATCTGCTCCTGTGTCTGAAAATAGAAAGGTGTGAATGTGTGGCCACTTCAATGGGGACTCCAAGTTATGAGTGGATATGTGGCTCTCATAAGAATGTGATTAGCCATTTCTTTTAAATTATTCACTTGGAGAGAGACAGTGTGCTAGGTAGCATTTAACATAATTAATCTATTTCCTTAGCTTCCAAGTTAGAGGTGAATATTACATTGCAGTCAATAGCAAATAGAGGTACTAGCACTTGAAGTAATGCAGGTAGCTCTGTGGTGTTCCCGGTTCCCATTTAAAATACGTACATAGCCAAATATCAAAATAAACTGAGATTTATGTGGTGTTTTGTGCAATTCCAGCTACCCATTGTGAAGTCTAATGAAAGATTATACACAGAGGGTTAGTTCTTTAAGGGAAGGGTGGTAATAAGAAAGCTGATATTTTTGAGTGTACACAAACATACAATGTACCTAAAAATTTAGCTAAATGGAAATTATAGCTGTGAGCCACAAATGATAATACAAATACACTTGTTTGAAAATATTGTAATAAAAATATAATAACGGGCCAATGTTATACTTTTAAGAAATTAGGAATGGATGTAAAGATTTATTTCACAGAACAAAAGCACTTAAGCAGGAGTTTATATTACTGTTATTCTTCAGTGATGGTAACAATGGGACTTCAACCTGCCTAACTACAATGATTAATTAAAGGCCTTGTTCAGGATGAGTGAACATCATTATTGTTCTTAAATAGGAAAGGCAGATAACCATTACTGATTATTCCTCAATTCCCAGTCTCACTTGTTAAAGACTAAAGAATAGCAAAGTAGGTTGTGTCATTTCCAGGCAACTATAAAAGGAGTCAAAAATAATGTGATTAGTATGCCAGGCACATAAATTAGAGGGTGAGAGCTGGATAAGTTTAAAGATTAAAGTTACAAAGATGACAACCTCCTGCAGGTGCAAACACTGTGGTCATATCTATAAGCTGCTGAAACAGAATTTTAGGCTTGTAACACACATTTGAACAAATGCTTATAATTGTATAGAAATCTTTAATAATTCATACATGCAACAAACAGTTGGCTACCTTTACAAAAATCCAAACACCTTTGAATCTTGGATAACTTAGTTATGTCAATAAGAATACTGAGCAAGCCTACCCTAAAATATCAGAGGATCAGACACAAAGCACACATACGCAGCAAATGACCATCAGCGAGGACAGAGTCTTGCACAATGTTAGGATCAAAATGTCCAGGAAACATTTTGTTGGGTGGCTTAGCCAAGGGCTGAGATAACAATAGGTCTATATTCAGATTCCCCAACAATGGGCAAAATTGGAGCTTTCTGTGAAGATGCTCGAAAAAAGATGTTGGACGGACCAATGAGCTTCATCATGTTAGTGTCAAAGAAGCTTTCAATTTGCCCCCTCAGAAAGGAGGGCTTTGGGTCCCACAAAAAAGACAAGGGATGAGGCTTCCCAACCCATTCAATTCAATGGCTTAGTGAACTCCAAGTCGTGGGGCAGGTTGGCTTTTTCCTGATTCTCTCTTTCTACTACTAACAGCAAGGCTTCAGAGCCAGACTTCCATTGGTCACACCATTTCAGAACCTCTCTCTCAAGCTCAGATTCAATGTACCTAGGCATATGCGTAACTTTAAACAAGTGAATCAGTGGGCAATGGGACTTGCTGAATAAGGATGTGAGTGGGTGCATGTGAGAAAACCTAGTTATTTCTGCTTGATGCAGCATTAGTTCAGGTGTGGCCCCAACACCAGACCTGTCAGATAAATATTTTGACTAGTGAACAACTGAAGCCACATGTGGTCTGAGAAAATGAAATCACAGTAGAGTGACTTTTTATTGTGGGAATTACCTGCAACCTCAAAATCCTTGCAAACGTGTTTGTAAGCAAAATTTCATCAATGGTGTTAACAGGGCTTTTTAGCAAATAAGGTAACCCCTTTGGCTCACAGGCAACTTTGTATAGTAAAATATTCTATTTTTTATCCCTCAGCAGCTGAATTGAAACATACTAACATAAAATTCTCATGCTTAGGAATGCAAATACAAAAGCAATCAGAAATAGGCACAACCTACGAAAACCAAAATTAGACCGACATATGTAATCAAATAAATATAAAGTATTCTTTTCTAGACAGCAGGCACATTACAGTGAAGGACAGTTGAAACACTGGAACAAAGGTGATTTGGCTGTACACAGTAAGTTTTTAAGAGACATGAATCAGCCACTACCTGTAACAGATCAAGGGCCAGATTTTCCAATAAACTGAGCACTGAACAGGTCTCTTAGGCATCTAAGCAAGTTCTGGGGGATGAGCATTTCCAAGAGTCTGGCCCCAAATGTAATTACAAAGTGACATTTTGGAACCACCATTTTTGAATTAGCAGTTTTTCTTTTTTCCAGTTGAGAAGGATGTGTTTCCTTCAATGAACAATGTAGAACAGCCAGCCACATGAAAAAACGTTGGGTCTGTATTCTGTAACGATTATAGACTTGGTTTGAGACAACAGAAGAGAAATAGAAACCCACAGAGAGAAAAAGTTGTGAAAATTAATTTTCTATGTAATTTTAAGTACGTTTTTGTTCACAGAGAAGGGGTATTTGGTACTAGCTTTGGCCAGAAACCAAAGGGATTAATTTTCTCAGTTTTTGCATATGCAGTAAGCTACAGTCCATGTATGCGGCAATTTTCCTGTTGGCTAGAAAATGCTAGCAGCAGTAACTGATTCAACTTGTTTCCATCCTGCTCTTTTTTTTTTTTTTTTTTTAAATAGTCTGAAAACTGTTGAAATGAGAATGGATGGGGAAAGCTGGCTGTAGGTGAGAAGACAACACAGGACAATGTCATGTGGATGTATTGTGGTACCATGCATCACTACAGACCTGCTAAGTAGAACATGAAGCCTGAAAGAGTGATTCGCCTGTTTAAAAAAAAAAATTGCCTTGTCACTGAAATGCTTTAAAGTAATCTGTTTTCTTGACTTCTCTTCTAGTTTAGATTATCCACATTTAGATTCCTCAGATGATCTCCCAAGACTTATTTTCAAGGAACATGCTTCTAATGTTTGTTGTAAGTTTACAATATTTTACTTTTTTTTGGAGGATGTTGGCAGATATGCATTATGAGTGTTCCAAATCCACTGAAGCCCTCCTACAGACTTCAAAAGGCATTGAATCAGGCCCTATATTTCTGATGTTCATTTTTTCCCAGTGAACCCTATATAGCCTATGCAACAGAGTATTTGCTGAATCCAATTGAATAACCCTTCCAAAGGACATTTTCCTTTGTGTCATAGTCTGTAGAAACATCCATCAAAATTTTAGGAAACCATATATTGTTTTATCCAGGATTTGTTCTGTACTATTTTTTTTTCAACTAATAAGCTATACTGGTTGCAGCATTATCTTTCATATTAAAAATGTGTTATATTTTCCAATAAATGAGACCTACAACAGCACCAAACACTAATGTGTATATGTATTTACAGATTCCAGGAAATATAAAGAAAAAAAACAGACAAGTGAATATCTACAGGCCAAAGCCTGAAGCACTTGCATCATTTTTTATTCAAGAAAATCTTCTATTTCTGTCAATAGGAGTTTTGCATGAGTGAAGACCGAATAAAAACTTCAGGGTTTGGCTCTGCACCATGTCAAGAAGTATCCTGCCATGTCAGCTAATTATATTCTGCACTGAAAGGTACTTTCCTGCAGCACAAATAGGATTTTATTAAATAAAATTACTAACATAATCAGAGTTCCGTGTCCTAATATGAATGGTGAGAATCAAGTTACTCTTGCCAATTTCAGATAGTTTACAACATTTTCTGTGAATGCCTAAGTATGTGGCAGAAACTTCTATGCCTTTGATTCTGTGCCAAGGGTTTATAATTTAGGTCACCATTATAATAGAAGAGAACGTTTCCTTTCTGTCTACATGCAGTAGACTTGGGGCCTGATCCAAAACGCACTGACTTCAATGGGGAGTCTGTCCATTTGAAGTGACTGTCTTTGGATCAAGCCCTAGGAGTACAATAGCCCACCTGTTTTGGATGAACACACACTGATATACAAGTTGTTACATTGCTCATCTTTCCAGCAGGATTAAGAGCAGATTTCCTATCAGATTCTAGGATGCTGCCTAGCATGCACAAATATCATTTTTAAGATAACACCAGTACCTATATTGAGATTTTTTTCCATCTATCTTCAAAACTTTTACATTTTTCTATTAGAAGATTAGAACTTGGAATTTTGTGGATTTTTTTTTCTATAAAACATCCTGCGTTCTGATAGTTAATGGAATAATCAAGTATGTATGGAAAGAGAAACTACAATGAAGGGGATCAAATATAAGAAAAGTGTAAATTCCAACACTCTTAGCCCAGTTACATTTTCTAATGTTAAAATGCAACATGTTTATGGTCACACAGATATATAAAGTAATGAGTACTATGAAGTCCTGAGTAAAAACAGGGAAATTACCAGTAAAAGATATCAAGGGGAATGATTCTATGCCTTTATACCAGTTTTCCAATAGTGAATCACAGCTAATTTCAATTATTCCCTATTTACATCAGTATAGGGAGAGGAGCATCAGACCAAATATCTTTAAGTATAGCTCTATGAAATAGCTTCAGAACTATGCCATACAGTTCTGGCAATTTAGTGCATATATAGCAGGTTCCTCACATTATACAATTGCATATTTTAGCTATGGAAAATGTGGTAGCAGTACCATCTAGAGGAATTCTAAAGAATAGCTGCCTCCCAGAGAACTGAATTGCTATACAAAAGAACTTAATTTAAATCCCAGTGGGCAGAAATTCATAAGACCAATAGTAGTTTATCTTTGTTTAGCCCCTGTGAAAAATTACCCTCACAAGCTACTGCCAAAACTTGCATATTTGCCCCAAATAAGTGCTTAGGCAGTCACCCATTTGAATGCACTATCTGTCTTGTCAATAAAAACTTGAGTTTTCTTGCAGGGACAATGAGTACATGCAAGTACAGACTGAGGGGCTGGTTTTGAAATGCATCTCTCAGTCAGTACTTCATTGTATTCTTAATTACAAACAGTATGTTTAACATTCCAACTCTCCTTCAGCATGGGGAAGGGTATCAAAATGAATTAACAAGCATGATGAAGTAACATGCCCTGTTTGTAATGATCTTGGGAGAGACTTGGAATGGTATTATCAGAGTGAGGAGCTTAGCTGTCATTTATGTATTTGAAAAATCTGTGCCTAAATAAGTATAATGGAAGGGTTTTTTGCACTCATGTTTTCAGATGAGGACTTACTTTTAAATTCTGTACATATTTATAATCCCCCAACACTTTAGGTAAGAGTTAAATTTTACCCCAGTCTCTTTGGTCTATGGTGAGAGACAGTTGATTGTCCCTTTCCACTGGAGTAGGGTTGTGTATGCCCACACACCCACACAGGATACTTTAGGATGAGCGGTGCTAATGAAAATGTAAAATGTCATCATTATAATCTATTTTATTATCCCTATTATCTATAAAGTCGTGGCTTATCTGTAAAGAACTTTTATGGTATGCTGCAGAAATGCTTAGAGTCCCCAAAAGGTTCCGTTCAGACAGGGAGACGTAGTCTCGATCCCAAAGAGCTATGTTTGTGACATAATTTTCACCTGTGAAACCAAGTGTGGTGTTACACTCAAGGGATTATGGCCAAGTGGGGAACACAAACTGCAGCAGATAAACTCGGTATAGAAAATCATTCCTTTTTCATCTCACTGTCCTCAGAGGGGGTGGGAGGATGAAGGCAGAAGACATATCAGAAGTAGATGGAACAAGATAGAGCAGGCTTGTTTTGAATAGGTTGGTCAATGTTTCCTGTCTGCCTTCATCTGCCATTTAAGGACAGAGGGTCTGATTCACCACTGCCTTACACCTTGTATAGTCCTCTACAGTGCAGTGAAAGAGAGTGGAGATTGGGAAAGGAACAAATAAGCCACATGAGACAGACACTATGTTTTATGGATGTTTGGAAAACACTCAGAGACCAGACTGATGGTTGCAGTGTAAGAACTTGAACAGCATTAGGTTTGTTCCTATGCGTGGGCCTGGAGAATCTTCCCCAGAGAACAGACCAGGGTAAGTTTTATGCTGCCAATGATTTCAGGAGACTTGTAGACTATAGCAGCACACACTATGGAGAAAAGATGCTGGTCTGAAGTAGTTAATGTTTCAGTTTAGAAAAACAAATAGTTATAATAAAATCAGGGTCTTTTTTTGTTTTCAGCAGTAAAGGAAAAAAGCCAAAGAACTCCAAGCCAAACACTCCAGCATGCCACTTTCCATAGAGACTCCCAAGGACAGGCACTCCCATTTCATGCCATGCTGTTCTTTGTGGATTGTTTCTTGTATTTTGGAGTCAGATGAAGCTGATGGAACAACACCCTAGTGCCTACTCAGCCCACCTTGGCCCATGCATGCAGCTCTGCGGCAGAAATATTTGACACACAATACATCATAATGGATACTTTGGAGGTTCAGTTAAACTGCAGTATAGAGCAGAACTGGCACTGTTATAGTATGCTAGAAGGCTATGCTGTTATTTCGAGTAATTGTATATCTAGGGTTTTTTCCTTCCCTGTGATTTTAGTTTCAGCATTTCATCTTTTCTTTGATTTTACTGGTTATTCTAAGCTAAGTAGCTAAGTGAATTTCTATTTTTATTTTTATGCTCCCTGTGAGGAAAATCTCATTTCACATAAGGTATTTTTTTAAAAAATATACACCATTGTCCCTTGACTTCTCAGGGTTTTTCAAGTTTCAGTCACACCAGAATTTAAATGCTGCTGCTAGAAATAGTTTGACCTTGCCAGTCACCTCTTTTGCTTTTGGATAATGCAAGGCACCTTCCAACTTCCACTTACAGAGCATCTTTGAAAAGCTCAATGGGGGGGTTGCCTTAAACTTTTGTCCTCCACCCCTCAAATTCACCATTTAGCATCAAATGTATTTAATGCACTAGGAAAAATATATTGGAGTGGAGTGATTTTTTGTTTACAAGATGACAGTGATGGCAGACCTCTAAGCGAAACAGACATGTTATATCTTCACTCAGTGCCGCACCTTAATGAACTAATGCTTCTCTGGGTACAACATGGGCTCTCTGAGCTATCTGAAACGGAACAGTTTTAGTTCACAGGGGGCTGAGAGAAGCTTTTCAGCTGTTTGAGCTCACATAGTTTCACATCCTATGAATTTTACTTTCAAAGAACCCTGAAACCCATTTGAAACCTTTGAGTGTCATTGTTTTTTTAAATTAAGCCACCACACTGAATCATCCCTTATCTCACCTGACCAGGATTTCCAGCCCAGGAAAGACTACATCCCACAGCTACATCCCCAAAGGAGACCTAGACTCTGCAAGTATTACTATGGGACCTACTATGTCAATGAGATGTAGTGCTAGTATAGGAGTGACTATGCTAATACCTTTGTTCAGCTCCCACCTCCACCACCACCACCACCCCCCTGTCCACCAAGCCTGCCCACTGCAAACAGGAGTTCCTTGAAGCACAAGTCAGGCTTACCAATGTGCTTGTGTATTACTGTGCAGTGCTTTGGCTTCTACCAATCCACTACTGGCTGCTTACTAGGTGTTGATGTCCACCCCCAGCCTAGTTTTCCTGGTGTGACTGGTGCAGTTTACACTCCCAGTAGGTGGCATGCTGTATACTTCTTCAGTGGGGGCAGGAGAGTAAACTCTGCCTGCTCAGTACTTTTGGTGGGAACTGGCAGCTTGCCTTTCCTTTTTCTTCTGAAACAGGACCAAAAGACCCCTTCATTCCTACTATTAAATCTCCTTCTACGGCACTCAAACAAACACCTGGAGCTGACTGAGCTACTCAGTATATAGGAGGTTGCTATTTCCAGTTGTCAATGCAAGCATGATCATCAAGTGCACTTTTATATAATCTCTCGCAAAATTTTAGAACAAATATTTAGGTGGTGTCTGGGGAACAAAAAAAAAAAAAAAAAAAAAAAAATTCTTCAACCCAGTTAGTTTTTTAGTATGTTATTAGCCAGCTACATTTTAAACTTTAGAATGTCTCACACTGAAAAGATGAAAGTAACAGCAAAAGAACACATTACCATTTGCAACCCGAGTACATGTTTTTTTGCTACCTGTGTCAAGAAGCAATCAATAAGTCATAAATATACGGTGAGAACGCTTTAAAACAGGGGTCGGCAACGTTCAGCACGCAGCTCGCCAGGATAAGCACCCTAGCGGGCCGGGCCAGTTCATTTACCTGCCAACGCGGCAGGTTCGGCCGATCACGGCCCCCACTGGCCGCAGTTTGTTGTCCTGGGCCAATGGGGGCGGCGGGAAGCCGCGGCCAGCACATCCCTCGGCCCGCGCTGCTTCCCGCCGCCCCCATTGGCCAGTGGGGGCCACGATCGGCTGAACCTGCCACATCAGCAGGTAAATAAACTGGCACGGCCCGCTAGGGTGCTTACCCTGGCGAGCCGCGTGCCGAACGTTGCCGGTCCCTGCTTTAAAATATAAAACATAGCACACTTATTGTCAGGGTTATTTCTGTTAGCACTCACACTCTGGTGCTTTCCCACTTAAAGGGAGGCCTGGCCCCTGTTTGGAGGGCTTTAGTCTAAAGAGTGACAAAAAGAAGGATGAGAATGGTACAAGTAGTAAGTAAGGAGATCAAGGTGGCAATTTTGTTAGCCTTCTACCACCATATTGTGGCCAATGTTAAGGTTTTATCATCATATAAAAACGATTCCCAGCTACTAAAACTAGTTAGTAAAAGTCAGTGTCCTTTAGGCATCATAGAAATGTGGGGTCTTCAGGCAGGAATTTATTGGGGGTGGGGGAGAAGAGTAGTGGCTTTACTGATGAGCTTGGGAAGGGTATTCCACACAGAGGGAAGAGTGGAAGGAGGCCTGAACTGTGTGTGAGAAGCTCATAAAAGCGAAGATTGTTGTAACTATGCTATCCAAAATGGGTGCGGTGTGAAGTTTACACATAAACATATAATGAATAAGCATTTGTCTACAGATGTAACTCCCCATGTGGCCATACTTATTCTGGTATAAAATGATGGCTTTTTTTCAATTCAATTTAAACCCCTTCCCAAAGGACACAAACTAAGCAACAACAACAAAAACCCACTAAAACAAAAAAAACCTCCTCATACTGGAATAAGTTTCCGCACATGGAGGTTATACCAGTGTAACTATATGGTTCAAATTCACACCCTAAGTCACACACACACACACACACTCTCTCTCTCTCTCTCTCTCTTTCCTGTGTAGACAAAGCCACTGGTAGAGCATGTGGGTGTGCAGAATGACGGAAGGCCAGACAAGAGGGGTAGGGTAGGTAGGAAGCTTGAACTGGATTCTATGCAGGATACGGAGTCTCTGGAAGGATTCCAAGAAGAGTTGTCATAGTTTAAAGGACATGGAAGAAAGGTGATCCCGGGAGCCTGTTATACCTGGACTGAAGGAGGCAATATGAATACTCGGGAGGCTGGTAATTAGGTGGTTGTGGAAAATCAGGTTGGAGAGTTTTAGCTGTAGTACACTATCATTGCCCTTACTCTGCAATGGGAAGTAAGTGGAAGTGAAACCTTCCCCTTCACTCCCTGAATGGCCCTGTGTGAGCCTGGTCATGGGGAGGAGAGCAAGGGCTATTCAACTGATTTCACTCTCTGTGAGAAAGTAGGTGGACAGGTTATTCCAATATAAGTGGCTGGGCACACTGAGGGGAAGTCAAGTGGCTACAGAAAGACGGCTGGCATAGTTTACTTCCTCCCCAGAACAGGGAAGGAACTGTGACTCAGCTATAATTTGTTCTCTGGTCTGTGGCTGGGGCACTACAGCTACACACCATCCTCTATACAGGGAGGACTGTAAGGTTATCATCTAGCCTTAGATACTATGACGAGGGGTGGCATAAAAAAAATCCCAAACCAAGACATTTAGTAGTCAAGACTAACACCTGTAACTGACCTAGAATAGACTTGTATAAATGGAACCAAGCATCTGAATAACAAAATGTGCTCCTGAGGTACAATGCAGTGCAAATTGCATCATTAAGGTTCAGAAAATACTGCTGTGCATAGTGACCCTGGAATAGCAAGCACTCTGCAAGGATCCCTAGGGTATTAAGTGGTGGATAAGGATAAGAAAAACAGTAATCATTGGGAACAAAGACAATTGACAGAGATAGATGGCTATTTCTAACTTGGCAGTAGGAAACATTTTCACTTCAGGAAGAGTTCTAGTGAAGACTCTTAAAGGTGAATTGTAATTGCTGCTAAAATAATAGATGTTAAAAATAAGCTCTTTTGGAGTGAAATTATGCATCACAATTTAGACCTACATATTCAATATGGTATTTGGTTCATGATGAAGTCAGTCTGTAAACTCTAAATTGTAGAACAATTAGATTAAAGCAAGAGATATGCTAGAGAGTCCATACTAATTCTTTTCCACATGTAAGAAGGGGGGATTCCATTTCTTTCCCAATTTCTTTAACTGGATTTTTTTCAAGGGGAAAAAAGATAGGTTTCTTAACTTCAGCTATCACTGGATTTCTTCAGTCATGCTAAGTCCCAATGCAGCACCTGTCTGACAGAGGGAAGGGCAACATTATCAGAAATAGACTCCTAAACTGTGCCTATAAAATATATTCATCTGGGCACAGAGAGGTAGCTGTGAGTAGTCGGGGTTAGACTGCAGTTTGGTCAATGTGCTCATGTAAGATAGTAAAGCCTTGTACACAGACTTTCTAGTTCTTGGGTCTGGTATGCAGGAGTGACCTTGAAGAATTCCACCTGGACTTCAACAGTTTCCACCCCACCATCAACCTCAGCCTGGACCAGTCCACACAAGAGATCCACTTCCTGGACACTACAGTGCAAATAAGTGATGGTCACATAAACACCACCCTAAACTGGAAACCTACTGACCGCTATACGTACCTACATGCCTCCAGCTTCCATCCAAGACACATCACATGAACCATTGTCTACAGCCAAGCCCTAAGATACAACCGAATTTGCTCCAACCCTTCAGACAGAGACAAACACCTACAAGATCTTTATCAAGCATATTCTCACCAGCGACCACGCACCGCACCATAACCACTCTAACTCAGGAACCAACCCATGCAACAAACCTCGATGCCAACTCTGCCCACATATCTACACCAGCAACACCATCACAGGACCTAACCAGATCAGCTACAACATCACCGGCTCATTCACCTGCACGTCCACCAATGTTATATATGCCATCATATGCCAGCAGTGCCCCTCTGCTATGTACATTGGCCAAACTGGACAGTCACTACACAAGAGGATAAATGGACACAAGTCAGATATCAGGAATGGCAATATACAAAAACCTGTAGGAGAACACTTCAACCTCCCTGGCCACACAATAGCAGATGTAAAGGTAGCCATCTTACAGCAAAAAAAACTTCAGGACCAGACTCCAAAGAGAAACTGCTGAGCTCCAGTTCATTTGCAAATTTGACACCATCAGATCAGGATTAAACAAAGACTGTGAATGGCTAACTACAGAAGCAGTTTCTCCTCCCTTGGTGTTCACACCTCAACTGCTAGCAGAGCACCTCACCCTCCCTGATTGAACTAACCTCGTTATCTCCATACTGATTTATACCTGCCTCTGGAGATTTCCATTACTTGCATCTGAAGAAGTGAGGTTCTTACCCATGAAATCTTATGCTCCCAATACTTCTGTTAGTCTTAAAGGTGCCACAGGACCCTCTGTTGCTTTTTATCATTGAACAAAAAAATCTTCAGAAACAGACTTCAAAGAGAAACAGCAGAACTAAAATTCATTTGTAAATTTAACACCATTAATCTGGGCTTGAATAGGGACTGGGAGTGGCTGGCTCATTACAGAAGCAGCTTTTCCTCTCTTGGAATTGACACCTCCTCATCTATTATTGGGAGTGGACTACATCCACCCTGATTGAATTGGCCCTGTCAACACTGGTTCTCACTTGCGAAGTAACTCCCTGCTCTCCATGTGTTAGTATATAATGCCTGTATCTGTAACTTTCACTCTATGCATCCGAAGAAGTGAGTTTTTTACCCACGAAAGCTTATGCCCAAATAAATCTGTTAGTCTTTAAGGTGCCACCAGACTCCTTGTTGTTTTTGTAGATACAGACTAACATGGCTACCCCCTGATACAGGAGTGAGTGAGTGACTGCTGTATGCACTTACTCCTTTCTCAGAGCTGTGGGGCAAAAGATGGATTAGAAGGGGCAGGACATGAGTGGAGCCTTGGCTATTCCCTCCTTCCCCAAAAAATTAATTACCAGAGTAGCTGAGCAAGTGCAGCGGGTGCTGCTAGTAATTTGCTGCTGGAATAAGCCAACAGCAAGTTAATATCCTCCTGGATCAAAGAGAAAGCAAGAGAAGAATTGTCATCTAATGGTGTGTCAGTCAACGCCTCCAGGGGTGGTCTAGTTTACTTACCACCCATTGCCCAAGGCCATACCTAAAGGCACAATCTAGCCCATTACATACAGATGCAAATTCATGAAGAATATTAATTTGTGCAGTCACCTATTTCGGATTAAACACTGTGTTTCATACAGTTACAATTACTAGGAAAATACAGCAGTTTCTTTGTTCCCGTGGCACTGCATTACTGGACTGCATTTGAAGTTTGGTAAGCACTGCAAAATTTTTTGAAACAAAGCCTACACTCTGCTGGGATAATTTGTATTTATTTGCTGAGTTGTGTGATGTTAGTCCGAAAAGGATCCAACTGAAATACAGAGCTTCCTTAAATACCCAAAGTGTTTTACGAGGGCATAGCCACATGGCCACCATTGACAGCACATGCATGCCATTTGAAAATGCAGCGATCAGTGGCACTATTAGTTGTCCCAGGAGAATTTTAGTTTTGGCATAGTTTCCATCATAAACCCTGTTCTGAAGGATAGTTCCTGGCATTACAGTTAATAGATTTGATGTTGACTTTCTCTGGTGACATGATTTTCTAGAAGACACAGGGTTTGACCCAAAACCCCTTGAAGTCAATAGGTGCCTTTCCACTGATCATTCCATAACCTTTGGTCTAGGCGCTTTACTGCCAAACCCCAGGGCCGCCCGGGGGGGGGGCAAGTGGGGCAATTTGCCCCAGGCCCCCACGAGAGTTTTCCAGGGCCCCTGGAGCGGGGTCCTTCACTTGCTCCGGGGGCCCCGGAAAACTCTCGTGGGGCCCGGGCCCCTGGAGCTTCTTCCGCTCTAGGTCTTAGGGGGCAATTCGGTGGCGGGGGGTCCTTCGGCTCTGGAACCTGCAGCCAAAGTGCCCTGAAGACCCGCGGCAGGGGTCCTTCCGCCCCGGGACCCGCCACCAAAGCGCCGGGTCTTCAGCGGCAATTCAGCAGCGGGAATCCCGCCACCGCGAAGATCCCAGGCCCCCTGAATCCTTTGGGCAGCCCTGCAAAACTCCCTTATATTCATTTTGTGAGAATGCTATATTAGTGTGTAGACCAGGGTTTAGCAACGTTTGGAACGCGGCTCGCCAGGGTAAGCACCCTAGCGGGCTGGGTCAGTTTATTTACCTGCTGACGCAGCAGGTTTGGCCGATCGCGGCCCCCACTGGCCGCGGTTCACTGTCCCGGGCCAATGGGGGTGGCGGGAAGCCGCGGCCAGCACATCCGTTGCCGCGCCGCTTCCCACCGCCCCGGGACGGCGAACCACAGTGAGTGGGGGCCGCGATCGGCCAAACCTGCCGCATCAGCAGGTAAATAAACTGGCCCAGCCTGCTAGGGTGCTTACCCTGGTGAGCCGCGTGCCAAACGTTGCTGACCCCTGGTGTAGACAGTAGAACAGATTGTATAATGAGTGCAAGGTTCTTTATAAGGATATATGGGTTGATTTTTGTTTTTGCATGGTTATTGATGTGTTCTGAATTAATCTACATGTCTCCTTTAATGTGCACTCCAAACTAGCCAGTAGCAGTTCCAATAGAGTCCAAGTAGTAGAGAAAGCAGCCGAGTATTATGGGGATTTTAGGTCTCTCATACCCTACGTTATATAAAGGAATTGTGCTAGCAACATCTCTAATTTGCACATAAATAAATATTCTATGGAGAGATTATAAGCAGGTCTGAGTAATCTAGCAATGTAATGTTTGTTTAATCAAGATATTTCAGAGATATTTTTGTAAAGCCTGATAAATTACACTCAAATCCAATGTGACAACAGATATAAATGATACCCACCTAGATATTCAAATCATTTTACAAGAGGAAGTGTATAAGGGAAATATGTAGACTTGTTTACTTTTTAGAGTCATGAAAACCGCAGTTTAATGCAAATGAGATGCGCAAACTTCCCAAATGCAAAACTAAAATATTTTATTATTTTGAATATACATTTTTAATCATGGGAAGGAAATGCTTACTTTATACTCTTGCCAGTTAGTTTTGTGAGGATATGGAAAATAGAAAAATGCCTATATTCCCTAGAAATGCCGCCTCCATAGATATGAACTAATTTTGCTAGGAATGCCAATGACTTAGAAAACTTAAGTCTTAACCCTTCCTGGTAACACACAGACTTGGCACTATTTGCAGAAGAATTAGTTTAAAGCCTCTCCCTGGACTCCAGAATGTTGCTGATAACACTGCTCTACAGCCAAAATACTTCTGAAATAAATGTAGTCAAATTTTCAAATTCTGTGTCACTGAGAACAAAAATGATGCTTAAAATTATTGATTGGCTCTAGTTTTCAAGTGTACTTAGATTTCCAGAAAGCCTTTGACAAGGTCCCTCACCAAAGGCTCTTATGTAAATTAAGCTGCCATGGGATAAAAGGGAAGGTCCTTTCATGGACTGAGAACTGGTTAAAAGACAGGGAACAAAGGGTAGGAATTAATGGTAAATTCTCAGAATGGAGAGTGGTAACTAGTGGTGTTCCCCAAGGGTCAGTCCTCAGACCGATCCTATTCAACTTATTCATAAATGATCTGGAGAAAGGGATAAACAGTGAGGTGACAAAGTTTGCAGATGATACTAAACTGCTAAAGACAGTTAAGTCCAAAGCAGACTGTGAAGAACTTCAAAAAGATCTCACAAAACTAAATGATTGGGCAACAAAATGGCAAATGAAATTTAATGTGGATATATGTAAAGTAATCCACATTGGAAAAAATAACCCCAATTATACATACAATATGATGGGGGCTAATTTAGCTATAACAAGTCAGGAAAAAGATCTTGGAGTCATCGAGGATAGTTCTCTGATAATGTCCACGCAGTGAGCAGAGGCGCTCAAAAAAGCAAACAGGATGTTAGGAATCATTAAAAAGGGGATAGAGAATAAGACTGAGAATATATTATTGACCTTATATTAATCTATGATACGCCCTCATCTCAAATACTGCGTACAGATGTGGTCTCCTCATCTCAAAAAAGATATACTGGCACTAGAAAAGGTTCAGAAAAGGGCAACTAAAATGATTAAGGGTTTGGAATGGGTCCCATATGAGGAGAGATTAAAGAGGCTAGGACTCTTCAACTTGGAAAACAGGAGACTAAGGGGGGATATGATAGAGATATATAAAATCATGAGTGATGTGGAGAAAGTGGATAAGGAAAAGTTATTTACTTATTCCCATAATACAAGAATTAGGGGTCATCAAATGAAATTAATAGGCAGCAGGTTTAAAACAAATAAAAGGAAGTTCTTCACGCAGCGCACAGTCAACTTGTGGAACTCCTTACCTGAAGAGGTTGTGAAAGCTAGGACTATAACAGAGTTTAAAAGAGAACTGGATAAATTAATGGTGGTTAAGTCCATTAATGGCTATTAGCCAGGACAGGTAAGGAATGGTGTCCCTAGCCTCTGTCTGTCAGAGGGTGGAGATAGATGGCAGGAGAGAGATCACTTGATCATTGCCTGTTAGATTCACTCCCTCTGGGGCACCTGGCATTGGCCACTGTCGGTAGACAGGATACTGGGCTAGATGGACCTTTGGTCTGACCCGGTAAGGCCTTTCTTCTATTCTTAGATGCTATTGGGTCAGTATATACGACCCTTGACTTGGGAATGGCGGAGGATAAGTGAGTTATAAAGGGAAGGGATCTCAATTTAAACCAGAAATGACTAAAATACATCTTTGACTGGATCTATGAATAAATCTATGACTGGGTTTGGACAGTACTTGCTTTTTAGGCAAAACAATGAATGATGCAATCTGAAGCTGGTATTGCGTCATACATGATATGAATTGCATCATGTTATTCCTAGAAGTCATGATGATGCAATCATAATGAAGCTTACATCACTCTGCTGAACAAATTGCCCTATATCAGCTCTAGAAATCATACAGTGTTGTGCTCTCTTATTTGTCAAAGGGACACATTTCTGTTTAGCCAAAGTGAGCAGAGATGCCTTGTACTTGTGTGAACAGTGCAGATAACTTCTGCTATGTTTGTGGTGAAGTGACTTTTGCATCACAAAAGCGCAGTATAACCACTATGGCTAAGAAAGCCAATCACCTTTATTTTGGCTGCAAAATTGGAGATCAGGACAAGAGGTGGGCCCCACACATATGCTGCAACACTTGTGCAACAAATCTTCGCCAGTGGTTGAACAGGAAAAGGAAATCTATGCCTTTTGCAGTGCCAATGATTTGGAGAGAGCCAACAGATCATACCAGCAATTGTTACTTCTGCATGGTGCCTCCAGTTGGGAAAGGTATGTCAAAGAAGAAAAAGTGGACTGTGCATTATCCAAACATTCCATCAGCTATACGCCCAGTACCGGAGAAGGACTGCCGGTTCCTGATGCACTAGAATCATTCTCACTTGAGACAGACGAGGAAGAGGAGGAGGATGAAACTTCTGGTCCTGAACCTTCAATGTCACAGGACCCACATTTTCTCCCATCCTCCTCCTCTGACCACACTTCATAACACAAGGTGAACTGAATGACCTTGTCAGGGATTTGGAGCCCAAGAGTAAGGCAGAGCTGTTGGGCTCCAGTCTACAGAGGTGGAATCTCCTGGCAGGTGATGTTAGGGTTTCCATGTTCTGTGACCCTCAAAAGGATCTTGTCCCATTCTTCTTCATGGAAAGTGATCTTGTAGCCTGCAACAACATCGTTCACGATCCAGATGAGTGGAGACTGTTCATTGATTTATCGAAGACAAGTCTTAAAGCTGGTTTACTGCATAATGGCAATGTTTTGCCATCAATTCCAGTTGGTTATGCAGTCCATATGAAGGAAACCTATGACCACTTGAAACAACTTTTGAGGTGCATAAACTATGACCAACATCAGTGGCAGTTTGTGGCAATTTGAAGGTTGTTGTTCTCTTGCTTGGTCTGCAGACTGGATACACAAAGTACTGCTGTTTTCTCTGCGAATGGGATAGTCGTGCAAGAGATTCTGACTACATCAAGAAAGATTGGCCACTCCGACAGTCATTGGAGCCTGGGAGGAAAGGTGTTCAGCATCCACCACTTGTTGAACCAAGGAAGATTTTGTTACCACCCTTACACATCAAGCTGGGTCTGATGAAGAACTTTGTCAAGGCCATTGACAAAACACAAGCAGCTTTCTAGTACCTCCGTGGAAAATTTCCAATGTTAAGTGAAGCTAAGATAAAGGAAGGTGTCTTTGTTGGTCCTCAGATTCGTGAACTTCTTCGAGATGATGTATTTGACCATGCACTGAGTGGCAAGGAAAAGACAGCATGGAAAGCCTTCCAGTTAGTGGCAATAAATTTTCTCAGAAACAACAAGGCAGATAACTACAGGTTGTTGGTGGAAAACATCCTCAAGGCATACAAAAGCCTTGGTTGCAACATGTCACTAAAGATACATTTCTTGCACTCTCACCTAGATTTTTTTCCACCGAACTGCGGAGCAGTGAGCGACAAGCACGGCGAGCGATTTCACCAGGACCTTGCAACAATGGAGAAACGCTATCAGGGGAAATGGAGCCCATCAATGCTTGCAGACTATAGCTGGACAATGACAAGAGACGCTCCATTTAATGAATACAAGAGACAAGCCAAGAAGCGCCGAGTAGACACTGAATAGGACTAATCTATGTACATAATAGTTTTTTGCCTTTTGTTTCATAATACATTTTATTTATATAACCCTTTTGCTGATTTTTAAAGTGTGAGGTTTTTACCCATGAAAGCTTATGCCCAAATAAATCTGTTAGTTTTTAAGGTGCCACCGGACTCCTTGTTGTTTTCATAAACACATGAAAAGACCTAGGTTTACAATTTATGGTTAAAACTCTACTATCTACACAATATACATAGACATAAAATGTAAAAACTTAAATATCTTAGAAACAGTAGCCAGATGTTTTAATTGTCATATTTGAATTCAGCACATCAAAATACATAATAAATAGCACATTTTATCTCTGAAGCAGACGACTTCTCAAAAATTGTAGACCAGTGTAATTTTAGCAGACCTGTGACCACGTATCAAGATCCCCATTGATAAATACATTTTAAAATGTTTATCACAATGGCAGTTCCTGAAATTTAACTAACTCTTAAGTTCAGGACCTAACACCCAGATTTTTTTAAACAGTAAAAGATGTTTCAATTATCTTCTAGAAGTCTCAATAGATACTAGAAATACACCAGGCTCCTTAGATTCATGTTTGCCAGAGGCTACCTGCAAGGTTTGGCAAAGTGACTCACTTCTCTAGTCTGTTTCACCTTGATACATGCACATTCCCATTAGTGTCAATAGGGGTTATCAGGCACATTGAGATGAGTAAAGACCAACAGGCAACTTTCAGTGCTATATTTATTATAAATGTGGTTGAATGAATAGAATCTTAAAACATCTTTGGGAATCTCAAGGAAAAGCAATTCTACACTTCAGGACAAGTTTCCTAATTTAGGTTCCTAAATTGAGGTCACACAAATGGGTAAACGCATGAGAGGGTTTGCCTAAACAAATGCACATGATAGCAGATAAATGTGTACACATGTATTTGCAAGCAGTATTTAGGGGTTTATGTTTGAACATTTGATCCTCAAAAAGCTATGTTTGAATGCAATCAAAATACATAATCTAAGTATTCAATGCACAGTTACCAGACTGAAAAATACAAATTGGGGGACTGTGTTATTGTTTTATGCTTTAGCTTTGTAGATTTTTACATAGACATGAGCAAACTGCTTGGGATAAAGTGACAGCCAGTCCAAATCCTTGAACTGAACACAAACCATTTTTTTTAAACCTTCAGGGGAGTTGCCAATACTGAGAAATGCTTTTGAGGTAGATCCATCTCTATGGGAACAGGAGATTATAGATTTTATAATAGAGCATGTGCTCATGACATTTCTAGCCTAGTTTTTAGAACTTGGGTGTGAGGGAGGGGTTATTTCAGGATGGTGGCCAAATGGAGACAGGCTCCCCCAATTTCCATTACTCCCTTTATCTACTAAAGTTGAAAATATCCAAATCAATTATCCTTAACTGAACCCAAATTGCAGAACATTTTGAATAGGGATGAGTCCAAATCAAAGCTCAAGAGCTAAGGCCTGGATTCAGATCTGTGGTTGGGCCCCAATTCACTGATCAAACCTTTCTATATTGAACTGAATCCGAACACTGAATCCAGTCTGTTCCAAATGTTGGGTGCTGCAGTTTGGGAGTATTTAATCCCAGATCTTGGACACCTTCCTATTTTTCTTAGGAAAGGGAAATTGACTATAAGCCTCCTTGTTCAGGACACAAGTCAAGTAGAGGAGTTAGGAAGTAACATCCTTTATGCAAAATACAGTCTAGTTAGGGGATAGGTACTGCTGACCCTGAGTCTTACCATGGTAACCAAAGGATGCTAAGAGTATGCTGAATTATGAATGGGAGTACACACATTTATCAGACAGATTAGGGAAATAAGTCTGTCAAAAAGCCCTGTATCCACATAGTGTGCTAGTGAACATTTACTTGTCAATCCTCAAGGACACAGCCTTTAAGGAACCAATTTTTTAAGCATCCAACAGTCATTACACTCCCACATGCAATTTGCTTGGCTGTGTTCTGCTCCATAGAGGTAGGCACTGACCGTTTTTCCAGCATAATTTCCAAATGTAGTGACTTCCCTACATGCCTATTCCTTTTATTTCAGTGGAAGTAATTGCAAAAGTAAGGTACTACTCAACATGAGTAAGGGTGGCAGAATTTGCTGTGTAGTAGTTAGGAGTAGGGGTATTATTTGCTATGTGGCAAGGGGGAAGTTGTCCCCTCCCCCGCAAAGCCTTTTCACAGGTCTACATACTCCATTATGTCTTCCACTGCCCCACTCCCTGACTTTGCAGGATAGGATGTAATCACATATTTTCTATATTCTGACATAACTGCCACCCATTTTTTTCTGAAATGACACCCCTTGTTCGGAGGAACAATTTGAGGCCAAATTGTGACTCTCCTTACTCACCTAGAGGTCCAGTTGCCATTTGATGTCAGGAGTACTACTTTAACTGCTCTCCAATGTGAGTTCCCTACACACAATGTAGCCCTGAGACAGCTTGGGTTTGTTAAAAAAAAACCTGCCCCAGTTAAGGGGTGCTGGGCAGTTGTACTGCCCGTGGGGAAAACCAGAGACTGCAATCCACACTCTTGCCCTAATACAACAGAAACCTTCCATGGATTTCAGTGTAGTATATCTAAAAGCTCTAACTCATGCAGACTTTCAGTTCGATCCAGAGACTGATTTATGAATACACAAACATTAATTAAGAAATCCGACTACAAAATTCTCTTTGCATCTATATCAAGTGATGCAGGGTGAAGTGAACAAGCCAGTGGCTTGATCTTTAATTAGGAATTGCGGGGGGGGGGAGGGGAACCTTTATTTCATTGTAATTCTTAGAACATGGTGGCTGAGGAGTTTTAGCCTATAGAGTCTAACCAGAGCTTGTGGCAGGAGGATTTGTGGCTCAGGGTTAGTGCTGCAAGGTTAGCATTCTTAAGAGGAATCTGTTCCCAAACCCATCTTTATCCTTCCCCCCAGAATGAAAATCCCTCTCACACCCTATCTGCCCTAGTGCCTTGCTATGCTCTCACCTATTACTGATCTGATCCCTTGCGTCATGCCAACGGGTATACGGAGCAGAGAATGAAAATGAAAAATGGGTCTGAAACCAGTAAGTCACTCCCTTCTGAGTGGATGTCTGACAGAGGAGACACCTAAGACATTTTGAGAAGCTGGACCTTGCAAGCACAGGAGATCATACCATTCAACATCCAGGTAAGAGAAGGCAGGGAGAGGACAAAATCTCATGTCCCTCAGGTTACAGCCCCAAGGATGAATACATTCAGCCTTATAGCACTATACGTTTTATAAACTTAACCCCCCCTTATCTGGCATCATATTGAACTACCGTTAGGGAAGCAGGTTGACTAGCATATGGTTTTATACACTCAATGTATCCCTAAATGCTTTGCAAGAGATGAGTCAGACACTTTTAGTGCAGTCAACCATTATGTGCTCAGCAATAATTCAGACAGGCCCTGAGAGGTTAGAAAGTAATATTTAAATTGTTTATAACTATGGGCAAATTTGCTTAGGCCAAAAGTCTGTTCGTAAAACAGTATTCTTTTACTACATCTTTTTGATGCAGTTTAATAGGAATTCCAGAACACAAGTGTATTTTATGTTCTTTTAGCCAGGATGTTCAACTAGTTGTTCTCACATACATAACTATTTTGCAAACTCAGGCTAATTTTTTATTTTGTGGTATCAACAGCCCTCTTTCTCTTTGATGAATTTAGCTCCCTCTGGACTAGACTCTAGATTTAACATTCTAGATTTAAATAACAAGATGCTATTCACTGACTGAATTGTCAGAGCCCTACCTGTGAGGGAAATAAGGGGTGTAAGGCTTTCCCTTACTTACCTGCTCGGTTTGTGGCTTTGCAGTGGGAAGGAAAGTAGGAGCTATTTGCCTACTTCCCCTGACTGAGAGAAAATGGGGTCAGAGGGGAAGGAGTTTTGGCCCTGCCCTGCCCTCCACTACACACTTGCTAGAGTAGCTGGCTCAGCACATGCCGGGATGAATCTGCTCCACAGAAAGGGATGAACTAAATTTATTCCACCCCAGAGTAAGGGAGGAATTGTGATTCAATTCTAATACAATGCGGCCCCCAACCTGTTTCAGGCCTATATGCAGCCACAATATAAAAGTGTTCAAAAAGTGGAAAATAGCAGTATTAGGCAGAGTCTGAAAAGATCATGTTGGCATTCTTCACAGCTGGAGATGGATGAAGATGGGCAGGCTGCAGCCACCAGAGAGATGAGGACTAGAAGGAGTTCCAGTTCCACATAGCTAGAAGTTTCCAACTGATATCAGATCCTTCAACATGGAAACTGTGAAAGATAAATATCAAGATCCAGCTGGTCCAAGGGCCTGGAGAGATGTATATTACACACGTGTAGATAGCAGCTTGTCCCAACCTGTAAGAAAAGCAAGTTCATCCCCAAAGAATTGTCCTACTGTCTAAGGAAGGCAGAAGATCCTTGTTGGGGATTCAATACTCATAAGAACATTCTGCAAGGGACAAGACAAGACAAGACAACAGGTAAGTGGGCTATCTTCCTGGAGCCAAGACATGGGACAAGACATCACTGTAAGACCAGATAAGCTTCTAAAGTCAACAGGCAAGGTGATTGTTCATATTGGCACTAATGACATCATCATCTACGAGTTATCCCACAATGCAGATGACTTTCCTGAAGAATGTTCAAGTGATCTTCTGGGAGATCCTGCCTGTCATGTGAAGGAAGGAAGACAGAAGGCAGAAAATTCTAGAAGTGAATCACTGGCTAGGTAGCAGATGTAAGGTGGAAGGTTTGGGGTTTCTAGAACATTGGTCCACTTTCTATGGGGAGATGGGTCTAGATAGTTTGGATGGTCTTCAACTCAGTCAAAGGGAAACCCATCTTCTGTGGGACACACTGGCTATAGTAATCAGGAGGCTGTTAAACAAAAAAACAAAAAAAACAAAAAGGAGGGGAAATATGCGTACATTTAGCACAGAATCAAATAGTTGAGAAGAAAATTAAGCAAAGAACCAAATGACATAAGAAATTCTTTAGTTTCCTCTACACCAATGCTAGGAGCCTGGGTAACAAACAGGGCTTGGAATTGCTCATTTATGATTAGAAATTCTAACTAGTTTGTATTACTAAAGCCTAGTGGGACAATTTGCACAACTGGAATGTTAAAATGAAAGATTATAACATATCTAGGAAGGCTCAAGTGGGAAAAAGGGGAGAGAGAGTAGCAAAAATGGCATTACCTGTTTGAGTCACTGATAACTTGGAAAAAATTATCTTGAATGCTAATGGATCAATGCCCTAACAGATATAGCATAAATGGGATATTAGTTGGTGCCTGCCACAGACCATTAAGTCACACTACAGAACAGGACAACTGGCTCCTTATGTACCTATCTATAATAACTCTGTGATCCTGAAGGACTTCGATTTGAGTGACATATGCTGGAGATCTGATGTTGCTTGTACTAAAACATCCTCAAAATTTCTAAATATTATCAATATTTCTTAACACAAAAAATATTGCAAACACAGGGGAATTCTATATGTGACAGTCTTGACAGATAAAGAGGAACTCATAACAGAACTAAAAAAAAATAAATAAAAAAATAAATGGTAGCTTAGGCAAAGAGAATAAAGTCCAAACTACTACTACACATACAGTGGCTCAAAAAGGGCCACAAAGCTGAAAACCATTAATGAGACAATCAGCTGAGAGGAAAGTTTAATCAGAAAAATGTGAATGCTAATTGGGAATTGTTTAAGAACACTTTACTAGGTGCCCCAAAAGCCTCAGTCCCACAGCGAGGGGAAGAAGGCCACATTGGTTAAAAATAATTACCTGGTTCAGAGGGGAAGTGAAGACAGCTATAATATAATAATGACAAATGGAAAAAATGGGAAGTTGATAGCAATAGCTATAAAATCAGAAGCTAGGATAATTGATAAGGGAAGCCAAGGGACACAACGGAAAAATTGATGGTCAGCAGAGATAAGGACAATAAAAATTAAAGTATATTCAGAACAAAAAGAATCCTGATAATGGTACTGGTCTATTACTAGATGGAAATGGTTTAATTATGAATACTGCAGAAGAAGCAGATATGTTCAATTAATGTCTGTTCTGTACTTGGGGGTGGGGGGAATATATACAGTCTCATTATATGATAATGCTTTCCATTACTCAAGTATCTCAGGAGGACGTTAAACAACAGCTACTGAAGTTAGACAATTTGAAATCAGCAGGTCCAGATAACTTGCATCCAGGAGTATTAAAAGAAAAAATTGAAGATCCCACTGGACTGTTAATGCTGATTTTCAATAAGTCTTGGAAAACTGGGGAATTTCCAGAAGACTGGAAGAAAGCTAATGTTGTACCAATATTGCAACAGGTAAATGGAATGACCTGGGTAATTATGGACCTGCCAGTTTGACATCCATCCAAGCAAGATAATGGAGCTGACACAGGACTCTATTCATAAAGCATTAAATGAAGAACAATAATTAATGTCAATCAACACACATTTATAGAAAATATATCCTGTCAAGCTAACTTGATTTTTTACATTGTTATTACAAGTTCGGTTGATAAAGGTCTACACTAATATAAAGCAATCAGGATACTTGATAAACTAGGTGCAAGCAAACTGTGTGCATTTTAATGCAGCTAACTGCAAATATATACATCTTGGAACAAAAAATGTAAGCCATATTTAAAGGCTAGGGGACTCTCTTATGGGAAGCAGTGACTCTGAAGATTGGTAGATCATGATGGATAAAATCCCAGTGCAATGCTGTGGCCGAAAGGGTTAATTTGATCCTTAGATGCATAAATAGGGAATCTTGAGAAGGAGTAGAGGGGTTAATGTACCTCTCTACTTAGCACTGTTAAGCCTGCTGATGGAATACTGTGTCCAGTTGTCATGTCCATAATTCAAGAAGGTTGTTGATAGTTCAAGAGGGTTCAGAGAAGAGCCGTGAGAATGACTAAAGCATTAGAAAACATGCCTTATAATGATAAACTAAATAGATTGAGTCTAACAAAGCAAAATTAAAGTCTGTAAGTACCTATCTGAGGAACAAATATTTGATAATGGGCTTTTCAAACTAGCAGACAATGGTATTACAGTGAAAGTTGAAGCTACTCAAATTCAGACTGGAAATAAGGTGTACATTTTGAACAGTGAAAGAAATTAACCATTGGAACAATTTACCAAGGGTCATGGTGTGTTCTCCATCATTGAGAATTTTTAAATCAAGGTTGGATGTTTTTTTCTAAAGGTATGTCTACACTACCTGCCAGATCGGCGGGTAGAGATCGATCCAGCGGGAATTGATTTATCGCGTCTAGTCTAGATGCGATAAATCAACCCCTGAGCGCTCTCCTGTCTACTCCTGTACTCAAGCGCTGCGAGAGGCGCAAGCAGAGTCCATGGGAGAGCAGCAGCCGTCGACTCACCAAGGTGAAGATACCACGGTAAGTCGATCTAAGTACGTCGACTTCAGCTACATTATTCATGTCGCTGAAGTTGCGTAACTTAGATCGACACTCCCCTCTCCCCCCCAGACCGGGTCTAAGAGATCTGCTCTAGGAATTATTTGGGGGAAGTTCTATGGCCTGTGTTACACAGAAGGTCAGACTACATGATCACAATGGTCCCCTTTGGCCTTGGAATCTATGAAAAACGAGCATCAAATGTCAGGTTAATTCTTCCCCCGCCCTCCCCATCCTGTGTATTGGTGGTAGCAACGGTTAATAGTACAGGGGAGTTGACACCACCTGATAGTTGCATTCCCACCCATGCACAACAGTACAGATATAAAAGCTGTACATGAAAGAACTACGATTAATACAGGGCAGTGCCACTAATGTCTGCTAAAAGCCAACTGAAAGTGCCTGAAATGATGGCCTTTGAAAATAAATTGCACTACAATCACGCAGCTGCAGAGGCTTTTAGTAAAAACATTGCTGAGCTGATATGTGGGCTGATGATGTTTCCATTGGCTGAGGTTTGCAAACCTCCTATTAATTTCCCAGCTGAGGCTGCACAACCATTCATCTTCAGAAAAGCTATTCTGCAGATTTATGAAAGCATAATGTGAGAATAAGACTAATGTATTATCTCAAAAAGAAAAGGGCATTCACATCCATAGTATCCACAATGTAAAACAGGGGTCAAAAGGATGCTTACATCACACGCCAACATCTCCCATATGCCCATCTTCAAACCACTCAGCATCCAGCACTATGAACTTGTATAAATATGCAGCTTTATCATGTAGCCCAAGCCAGGTAGATATGTATGGCCAGGACCCAGGAAAGTGCCATTAACATTAATAGCACCCCAGGATGTAAAGAAAGAACATAGAATCAAGACAGGCAAGAACTAGTGATAAAAAATGAATAAATAAATAAATAGCCCATCCTCTGTATTTTGTTAATTTCTTTAGCCTAAATCCTCATTCCTGCACACAGCCTGAGTGATGGGCTACATGCTGGGGAGTTCCATGAGGGGTCAGTCTCCTATCTTTCATCAAAGGCAACAGCACCATAGAGCTTTTCTGCAGCAACTACTACATCCTAAGGGCTGCAGTAGACCCCCAATGCACTCCCTTTAGTGGAATGAGGTGAGGAAAAACAGACAAGTAATAACAATAGAGTTTTTAGTTGCCGTAATTGGCCCCCATTTCCAATCTCCTCTCCCCCCTCCCCACCACAGTTGTACTGATGCTACTTTTGGCCTTGAAGAAAAAGAAATGTTGTAAAATGCATCCCAAAATCTAAGTCAGGGCCAGAGGTGATAGAAGGGCCTTGCAATTGTATAGCCACTTGCACCCCAAGTTCATGATATTTTCACACTATCCTAGAAATGTCACTTCACTTATGACTGAAATGCAGCCACCCCTGAAGTAAAAATTGCATTGTTTGAACAGTGTACAGCAACACTACAGAATGGTTTAGGACAGGAAGTTAAGAGTACCATATAAAACCAACCTCAGTGTGAGGAAGGCAGCATATTCCAATGAATAGGGTAGCAGATAGGAAGTCAGGAGTTCACACAAGGCAAGTCATTTATCCTCCCGTGCCTCAGTTTCCCCATCTGTAAGAGCAAGGATAATGATTACCCATGTAGGTAAAGTGCTTTGAGATCTATGGAAAGAAGTGCTAAGTATTTTTATTAAGATACAATAAGCACCGTGAAGTTAACCATGGCACCAGGATCAATACCTTTACCTCAAAGTCCCATTGGAACTTTATGTCCAAATTGCCAGAACTTCTTCTCAAATCTAGTCCAAAAGATGACATCTCCAAAGGCTCAGTATTTCCCCAGCATCTTGCAGAGGCATTAGCTTAGTGATGATTAGGAGGGAAGAATGCAACTATACATATTTCTTAGAGGTCTCTTATCTCAGTACTAAGTACTTGTTCACCTTACTTTGTTAGCTCTGACAAGTTCCCAGCCACATTAGCCCTGGCTATAGGACTTATTAGTTTTCAATATGTTTGTCAATGAACCCAATACGTTGACAATTTTATTTCAGTCTAGGACCATAGTATTGAGAAAAATTATAAGAGGCCTAAAATGTTCACTGAAAATTCTAACATGTGGAATAAAATATTAATAAAGCATAATCCTAAAAAGGCCTGAAATTAGGTTTCAGAAACACCCACCCCACATCTCTGCATCCTCTTACATGCAGTGATATTCTTAAAAAAGAATACTATTTAGTTGCTCAGTTAAAGCGGAACAAAGTCTTAGCCAAATTCACCCCCCTCCCCTTCTCCCCATGCATGTCTGTCTGCATGTTCATAAAACTGTTTAACATCCAAGCAAAGTGCAATGCCTCCTGGGTTTTCCATGGCAAAAGCCAGGGAGTTACAGGGATGGCAGTGGCAATGCCAATTCAGTAAGTAGCAGTCACAGGAGTAACCAAATAGACCAGATTTGTGGTACTTCTAGTCCAGCTTTAGAGGAAGGTACAAGAAACCCTGCAGTAGGTGATTATGGGATAACTTGCCACCAAGGAAAGTTTCCTTCTAACTGTCCAATTTCTAGAGGTAGGCTTGTGCCAGGAAGTGTTCTTCCCTCCTCAGTTAATGGGAGTTAAATACGCATGGAGTTCTGACAGTAGTTAGCCTGTAGTGTTTCAGCCAGAGGAATGTTTGTGCCAGAGGAATAATTCTAACAATGAGCAACTTTTATGTTCATACTAGTTTTATCTGTGCATGTGACTAGTATTTGCAGATATTATCCTAAGGATTCTGCCAAAGTGGGCCATGATACTGTAAATCCTAATGAGAACATACAGCTTTTCCTTCCAAGTGGGAATAGCGTGATTGAATTTTTAAATTTATGAAAATGCAAAGGTCCGAGGTATTTATATCATTTTGCTTTCACCATTTTGATGATAGAAGTTGTATCAAAACTGTGCCAGTATGTAGCACCGGAAGAGCTCCTGAACCTCAGAGTGCAGAGCCACATGTGAATGTTCCTAAAGATCAATGGTGCTTAGATCTAGGGATTAGTTTCAGGCCCCTTTCTGCACAACTATTCCATAATCTAGAAAATATATTGTGTGGTTAGAGAAAACCCCTCTCCCACTTGTGCTTTCATCAAGGTTTGAACTTCAGACCTTGAGCATTAAAGAGATAAGCCTCCACCACTTCAGCTCAAGTAGTATAGTACAGGAATATTTCACAACTTTAAACAAGCATGTACTATGTGTACCATTATACTGCATGTGCACATGCATAAATATTGCTTGCTTTTGAGTAAATTAACTTCCGTTAATCAGGATCTTTCTAGTTCCTGTCTTCACAGCATTCCTCCTTAAATAAGCTAGTCTGTGGCATGACAGCAAGTTATACGCTGGGAGCCCTGATTTTGAGCACAGCCAGGGGATATGAACTCAACAGCTAGCAGAAGACAGATGTTTTGCAGAAGTGACAAATTCAGTTTCCTGGAAAAAAGTTGCCGACTGCATTGTTCCAAATGGAGTGCCCTTATCTTCCTTCCAGATGTTGTAATCTTAACGGCGGCTTAGAGGAACCTTGAAGAGATGAGGTAAAGAGTTCACTGGAAAAAAAAAATCCAACCTGTTCATAAGTTTGAGAATAAAGTAACACTTACTGTGATGCATCCAGTGCTTACAGAGTGAGTAAATCATATCATTACAATGATAAATTCAGAAGGACATAAAGGTAATGCTCCTAAATGATTAAATGCTAGCTGGAGTGCTAGCTCTTGGTATGTGGACATCATGATGCATCTGCTGCAGAATAGCAAGTATAAAGATAAATGTGCTGTTCTACAGCCTTCTGCATATCAACATATATGCACTTTAATTGACATTTATTAACTACAGAACATTTTCAAGACCATGGAATAGAACAGGGGTCGGCAACGTTTGGCTCACGGCTCGCCAGGGTAAGCACCCTGGCGGGCTGGGCCAGTTTATTTACCTGCTGACGCGGCAGGTTCGGGACGGCAAACCGCGGCGAGTGGGGGTGAGTGGGGGCCTGCTTACCCTGGTGAGCCACGTGCCAAACGTTGCCGACCCCTGGAATAGAACATTTATATATCTACTGAAAGAGGAATGCAGAGAAAGGTCTTTTGTGTGCAGTAGGGTGTATTCAAGAGTCAGATATTGACTCTAACAAAATGACACAGGGGATCAGACACCAAAACACATTGTTTGATGCTCTGGGTTGTGTAACCCTGTCAAACCCCCTAGGGTCTTTTTCTTACACTTTGGAAACTCTTGTATAGATTTGTCAATGATACAGATGTTTATCTCCTTCCCTTTCCCTAACACAGTTAGAAGTTACTTCATGACATGTTAGATTTCCACAGATATCAAGCAGTATGCAAAATATCTCAGCAAAATTCAGTCTTTCTTCCACGTCCATCAAAAACAGTAACAATGAACCTAGGGATGGATAAACCAACTCTCCCAATTTCCAGCCCATTCAAAAAGGTATCATTTAAGAGTTTGACTCAAACTCAGATAATTAGGTTAGTGTTACACTTGGGATTGGAAAAATGAGAGACTAAAAGTGGGTGAAGGGACCAGAGATAATCCAATGAGAAGTAAGGGCAAGATGGAGTGGAGGCAGTGATGAAAATAATGTGACTGGAACCTTAAAAGATCTCATAGGTTCATAGATTCCAAGGCCAGAAGGAACCATCATGATCACCTAGTCTGACCTCCTGCATAACATAGGATATAGATTTCCCCCAAAATAATTCCTAGATCATATCTTTTTAGAAAAATAGCCAATCCATTAAAAAAATTGTCAGTGATGGACTACCATGGCACTTGGTAATTTGTTCCAATGGTTAATTACTTGCATTGTTAAAAATTTACATTTTATTTCCAGTCTAAATTTGGCTAGCTTCAACTTCCAGCCTGTGGATTGTATTATACCTTTCTCTGCTAAATTGAGGACCCCATTATTAGTTCCCCATGTAGGTACATATTGACAAACCTCTTAAACTCAGGAGCTCAATCTATTTAGCTTAAAAAAAAAAGGGTTATCACTATAAGGCATGTTTTCTAATCCTTTAATCATTCTCGTGGCTCTTCTCTGAACCATCTCCAATTCATCAGCATCCTTCTTGAACGGTGTACACCAAACTTCACATAGTATTCCACAAGTGCTAAATAAAGAGTTAAATAAACCACTATTCCTACTTGAGATTTCGCTGTTTGTGTATCCAAGGATCAAAATTGGCCCTTTTGGCCACAACATTGCACTGGGAGCTCATGTTCAGCTGATTATCCACCATGATCTCCAAATCTTTCAGAATTGCTTTCCAGGACAGAATCCCTCATCCTCTAAGTAAGTACATTTTTTTTATTCCTAGATGTACACATTAAGCATCTTAATATGGCTAATTGTTTGCTTGTGTCCAGCTTACAAGTGATTCAGATAGCTCTATATCAGGGACCTCTCCTTTTTTTTTAAGCCACTCTCCCAATCTGGGTCATCTGCAAACTTTATCAGTGATGATTTTAGGTTTTCAAGCTCATACATAAAGAATGTTAAATAGCAACTAAGCCCTGCAGGACCTGACTAGAAACACCCAGTGGTGATGATTTCCTGTTTACAATTAAATTGAGTCCTATCAGTTAGCCAGGTTTTGATTTAATATGTGACATGTTAATTTTGTATTGTTCTAGTTGTTTTTAAACCAAAGTGTCATGCAGTACCAAATCTAATGCCAGAAGTCTGAGACCATTACATTCATGTTATTATCTTTATCAGCCAATCTTGTAGTCTCATAAAAAATTATATCAAGTGGAGACTTCAGTGGAGCTACCTCGATTTGCAGCAGTTGAGGTCTGATCCCATATGTGTAATGGCCCAAATTTTCAGATAACCTACTGATTTGGGGTTTCAAAATGTAGATATCACCACTTTTTCAAAGATGCTGAGCACCTAATTTTAGGGATTCATCTGATTTTCCTGACAGAGATGAGCCCCTAAAATTAGTGAGTGCTTTTTGAAAGTTTGGCCCAATATAAGGTACTTGTCTATATATAGTATGTGTACTGTACAGTGCAAACAAACACTGCATTTAGGGCATCTTTTTCAGCCAGACTAGCTTTTAGGGAGAAGAGTGATAGTTCTGTTACTAATACATAGCATAGTCTAGTAAAAAAGTTCAATTTCCTAAAAGAAGAAGCAAAGTTGGTAGGATTAGCTATGCTGGAGAGTGGTGGGGACCAGGTTTACTGGGCCATAGCAATGAATGGCAAGTTGGGAAGGATGGCAACAGCTGGAGATCCAGTAAGGTAGGAACAAGAAATGGGCACAGTGAACCTGAGTGAGTGCTATGTTAAGAGGCTGATTCTAGTCAATTGCATTAGTAGGAAGCGGAGTTGCATGCAAAGGGGAAAAGCAAGCAGCAGTCTGACAGACTTTTACAGGAATTAAACCTACCTGTATTTTTCCCCTACAGTGATTTTTGCTGAAAATTATACTTTCCAGGAAACCTTCCAGTGAATGTGCAGAGTAAAACAATCTGTTCTTTTAAGCCTTGTTCCTGCAAACGCCTCCCTGTGAAGAAACTTTATACATGCACCTCGTCCCATTGAATTCAGGCAGAATACTTGTGTGGTTGAAGTGACTCACATGCCTGAGTGTTTGCAGAAACAGTATCTAAATTACTTGATTAAAGCTGAGACTATGTGCTACTACAAAAATACAATAACTGAAATACAAATAGGCTGTATCAATGTTGTGAATGGCATCTTTGTGGTAGCAACCATTTTTCTGTTCTATTTGTTCTACACTCCCTGATTTCTGAGATAGATGACAGTGTTAAGAAAGGTTTCAGAGTAGCAGCCGTGTTAGTCTGTATCCGCAAAAAGAACAGGAGTACTTGTGGCACCTTAGAGATTAACAAATTTATTAGAGCATAAGCTTTCGTGGACTACAGCCCACTTCTTCGGATGCATACAGAGTGGAATAAATATTGAGGAGATATGTGTATATATATGTATATATATTCTCTAATAAATTTGTTAGTCTCTAAGGTGCCACAAGTACTCCTGTTCTTTTAGTGTTAAGAAAATAGACCCAGCCCAATAACCCATGTCACCAAGCTATTGGCAATACATTAACAGGCTTAGAGTCAGACATGGAGTATTTTTACCTTCTAAGCTGTCTCTTCAAAAATGTTAGTTATTTGGTGAGACAAACAGGACTAATAGCTTTTAGCTGCAAGGAACAGTTTCCTAATGTATTCTGCCTTAGGCTCATTTATCTGGTTTTCTAACAAGCTGAGTGACAAGATTTGCCAAATTTGTGCTCTCTGGGACCTAATTAAAGTCATGTGAGAGTGCAAACAAGCATCATCAAGGTGTTTTTAATCAAACCAAAATGAAGAGGACTAATTAGAAAGACTTATGGTCTTCATTAAAATTCTTAGAGGTAGCAATCTATGTAGCTTAATTTTCCTGGATGGTCAAGATAGATAGCTTTCAACAGGTGTACACTTTAAAAATAAATCTTCCAGTCCTTGTATAAACTTTGTAATTGCATTTCTGTTTTAACAAGATACTTATGTTCTGGGGTAAACATTTTTATTCTAGGCATATCATTTAGAGATAATCCTATACTATTTTAATAATCATGAACATTGAGAAAATAATTACAATATCATGGTTTCTACAGAAGACAATTTACATTTTGATCAAAGGTTACTGAGGTCAAACATGATATGCCTCCTATCTGCATTTTTCTGACATGCCCAGTCTGAGGATTTCTTGCTCCCTTGTCTCCTTCCCTTTAATTTGTGATAGCACTTTAGTTTAAGACCCAGACAGTTACAAATAAGAGCTATACAACTGAGCCTACTTGCAATGTGGCTGTTGTAGAGGTTTTTTTTGTTTGTTTTATTTTAAGAGTGTGCAATATTTTTCTAGATGCCCTGGGATTTTGGTGGGAAAAAAAAAATCATAAAACAGTTCTCTGCAAATATCCAAGCTAATTGATCAATAAGTCATTGTTTTTGTTCCCCAGATGCACAGGCAACTTTCTCCATTAACATTCGCAATTAGCCCCATTTCACTGGCAGGAGTTAATAGAAAGTAAACACAAGAGAAACCAAAGCAGGGTCAAAGCAATACATTGTTCTTACAATCGCATCTCTGCTCTGACCCTTTCATTCATGGGGAGCCCCATTTAACTTTTAGCGCATGCTTAGAGTTAAGCATATGATTACTTTACTAAACTCTAGCCAAATGAATGTGCTAACTACATTCTCAGGTGTTTAGGGTTTTTTCCCCTAATTATTTTTAGTTACAGACATGCATTGAATACCCTGTTTCCCCGAAAATAAGACAGTGTCTTATATTAATTTTTGCTCCCAAAGATGCGCTAGGTCTTATTTTCAGGGGATGTCTTATTTTTCAGAAATGAAAAATGCCTTATTATCGGTGGATGCCTTATTATCGGGGAGGTCTTATTATCGGGGGGATGCCTTATATTACAACGAGAGGCAAAACTGTAAGTAGGCCTTATTTTCGGAGGATGTCTTATTTTCGGGGAAACAGGGTAGGAGGTCTTTTTAAAGCAAGGTAACATTCTGGAGAGTAAAGGCTTCAGGAGTAGACTTTTCTTGACTTATTTCCTCCATCTTTCAATGGAACCATACTATTTCTTGGAACTGGGTGTTTAGAGTTTGCTTTTAAATAAGGTATCATGTCAGAATTGCAGCATGTGTTGTGCTCTTGTAAGGTCCTAAAAGGAAAATACCTGACCTCTTACTGGCAGTTGGCAAAACAGGTTGTAAGTTTACTGACAGAGAAAAAATATATTAAAAAAAGAATTTCATCCTAGTAAAAAGACAAAATAGTTCTGCTATCTCTCAGGCAACCAGTACATCTGTGGATTACAGAGCAAGCCCGGCCAAAATTCATTCAAAACAGTAATTATCCATGAGTATTTTCGTGTTTTTAATAAGTATTCTGGATTTAGTCTTAAAGAATCTCTCATCTTAGCCATAAAATGTTGCCATGTATCACCATCTGAACCGGGAAAGTGGGCTGTAGTCCACGAAAGCTTATGCTCTAATAAATTTGTTAGTCTCTAAGGTGCCACAAGTACTCCTAAATTTCTAAGGGTTACCTAAAATCCGAAGGCAGGATATGCTAAAAGCGAATTGGATGAAGATTAAGTCCTAGTCTACACAGGATGGCCATATTTCCCAAAAGAAAAACAGGACATCGTGCAGGGCTGGACGGAGCCCTACGCTCCCACTCTCATGCAGGGCTGGCTGAGACACTTGCCCAAGCCCTCCTCCCATCCCACCCCCACCTGGAAGGGTGGTTACCTGAGCCCTGCTTGCTCCCTTCCCCCTCCTCCCCCGCATGAGGCTGGCATTGCTGCTCACTCCAGCTCTGCCTCTCCCCCTCTCAGATGGGGCTGACATATTTGCTCGCCAGCACCCCCACACCACTGTTCCTCTACACCCCACATTTTTGACATTGTTTTTTTGCCAAAGCTGGGAGCTGAGATCAAATAGACACTAAACTGTTGAAATGACTTTCTGGAGAAGGAAGGGTGGGAATTTTCAGTGAGCTGTACGCTGGGGAACAGGCCAACACTGACACAGACTGGCCCTGTGGGAATGAAGGCTGTCTGGCCATTGGTACTGCTGGTCATAGCTCCCAGAGAAGCAGAAATGCAGGTACCAATCCAAACTCAGGCTTGCTGAGGTAATAACTTGGTACCAGAGGACTTAAGCACAAGGTCTGGTCAAAGTGGAATAATCACATCATCCCACCCTGTCAGAGGTGACCTCTCAAGATATGACGGAGTGCAATCAAAGAGACTAGGAGGGGCAAGAGGTTCATTTAGAATTATGTTCAATTGCTAACCACATGAGACACCATAAAGATCTGTTTACTATTTAGAATAAGAATCCCTTGGCTAAGCGGATTTGCATGTAAATAGTCTTCCCCCTCCTTGTTTTACAGGTTTATTTCTAAGTATATCACATACATCTGGAGTTATAATAAATATGATCATCAGTACAAGAGTTCTTAAAATCTGTTTGGACAGGTTATAGGCTTTTTATTTGGGACAAATTTGGCCTCATCTTCTGTTTAGAGTTTTTTTTTTTAAATAAAATAAAATAAGAGTATTTCCTATGGGACTGACTATGTTGAAGGAGAACCCATTCGAAAGCTTACGGATAGGGTAACAGTTTCCTAATTCAAATAAAATATTTTCACACCAAGAATTCTTATAGAATAGTAGAACTGATTGTGGTTTAGCATCATCCAAATAAAATGTTTCTCTCTACAGCAGTACTTTCCTCTTAATCCATAAATTTCAGAGTACTCAAGGGTTCTTAAAATGGACAAGTTATACTGGTGTCTCAGTAGCAATGTATCTTCTTCCATGACAAAAATAAGTGCCTGTTCCACAAGAATGTTGAAGTTCTGCTCACACAAGAAATACACTGATCTTATCATGAAACAGAAAGTGTCAGCATCTTTTAGACCGATTGCATCTTTTTTGCACGTCACTATTTTTATATAGAGATGCTCAAGTTAACCATATACTTTCATGCTTTAGCATTTACTTTGTTCTTAAATGTGATGGGTCCACTCACTGCTGCTGATGCCTCCTCCTGGCCATGATCTCTGACAGGCATTGCACCCTCTTCTAGCAGTGTCTTCACGCATCCTGTCTTGTGCTGTGGCCCCTCTGACTCCAGGAATTGCAGCCTCCTTCATGACTCAGCCCTCTGGCCAGGTCACCATACATGTTCTCCCCTTCCAGGGTATCAAAGTCCCTCTTGGCAAATGGGCTCAGGCAATTTCCTCCAGCAGTGCCCTGATGTTGCCATTTCCCCAGTGGCCAGTTGGGAATCTGGGCCTGACCACTACTCTGGGTTCCAGTTCCACATTTTACTCTCCCAGCCCTCCTTCCCTGGACTGCTTCCTGTTCTTCTGGTTCCGCCCTCCCTACCCCTGCCCAGTCTCAGGGTATACCAGCTCCAACTCCCTCCTCCTGTTTCCCAAGGAGTGACTTCAGCCTTTCCCAGCAGCCCTTTCTGTTGCCAGCCTCCTGGCTTTTGTAGAAGCCTGACCTGTCCCTTGCAGGTGAGCTTCTCTCTAATTAGCTGCCTCCAGCCTAAAGCGCCCCTGTTCACAACCTAATTAGCTGATTGGGCCCACCTTGTCTAATTCAACTCTTGCAGGGCTAATGTGGGGAGTACATTACATTACAGTAACAAAACAAAAAGCTGAACATTAACTTTGAATCAGTCTATTCTCATTCAAAAATGAACACAACATGCTCTGATTTGAGAACTTGGCCCAACAAGTGCAAACACAGACACAGATAGCAACTGCAATACCTAGGGTTGCCAACTTGCTAATTGCAGAAAACTGAACACTCTTGCCCCACCCCTTCTTTGAGGCCCCTGTCCCCTGCTCACTCCATGTCCCTTCCCTCGATCATTCGCTCTCCTCCACCCTCACTCACTTTCACCAGGCTGGGGCAAGGGTTTGGGGTGCAGGCTCTGGGCCAAGGGGTGCAGAAATGAGAGGCTTGGGGTACAGGAAGGGGCTCCGGACATTTATTAACTACAGAACATTTTCAAGACTATGGAATAGAACAGGGGTCAGCAATGTTTGGCTCGCAGCTCGCCAGGGTAAGCACCCTGGTGGGCCAATTATCTGCTGACGCGGCAGGTTCGGCCGATCGCGGCCCCCACTCGCCGTGGTTCGCTGTCCCAGGCCAATGAGGGTGGAGGGAAACGGCGCGGGCTGAGGGATGTGCTGGCCGCAGCTTCCTGCTGCCCCCATTGGCCCGGGATGGCGGACCGCGGCCAGTGGGGGCCACAATCGGCCGAACCTGCCGCGTCAGCAGGTAAATAAACTGGCCCGGCCCTCTAGGGTGCTTACCCTGGCAAGCCGCGTGCTAAACGTTGCCGATCCCTGCTCTGGCTCCTAGGTGGAGGGGCAGTGAGGGGTGCTCCATGTGCTGCCCTTGCCCACTTGCAGGCATCTCTCCTGCAGCTCCCATTGCCTGTGGTTCCTGGCCAATGGGAGCTGGTGCTTGGGGAAGTGTCTGGGGGTGGAGGGCAGCGTGTGGAGCCCCCCTGGACATCTCTCTGCCTAGGAGCTAGAGGGACATACCGGCTGCTTCCTGGGAGCAGCACAAAGCCGGGCATGGAGCCTGCCCGCCCTGCTGGTGCTGCAACCGATCACAGCCACCAGGGTCTCTTTTGTGGTGTAGATGTTCTGGCTCAGGCAACAGTCCAAACTCTGGCACCCTCCCATGTTACAGGATCCTAGATCCCAGGCAAACCAAACCCCAGGCATCTACGCTGCAATTAGACAGCCCCATTGCCTGAGTCAGGTGGCCTGGGCCAGCCATGTTGTTTAATTGCAGTGTAGACATAGCCTAAGGGGCTAATAGCCTCAACTGTGAATCTCAATATTCTGGTCCACTTCAGTCAGATACTTAATATTATTCTAACAGTGACTTCATATCAGCTTTGTATTCAGCAGGGAATCTGAAGTCACCCTAGTATTTGTACTTCAAGAAGAAAACTTTATAAAGTTTATTATCTCTGATATTTAATACATGATGCATAATTCTCAGTTTTCACTACACTCATCTGCATTTATTTAAAAAAACTATTTCTATCTTTAATTGCATTTTCAGAATTACATTTTTTCTCCCTTCTTAAGCATCAAAGTTCTTAATGTTCTCTATACAGCTAATTTCCACCTACTTATTGGCATAAAGCAGTCTTAATACAACTGCACAGTCAATATGCAAATTCAAAACCGCTTCAGTTCTTTAGGATACAGTTTCTATTTATTTTAGTTCCTTTTCATCAAGTGATTTTGTTTCTTTGACCATAAATGAAGGGACTTCTGGCAGATGAAATATACTTATATCCAAACTATAAACTCATACATATTTGCCTGGACACTAGATCTTTAATGGATGAAAAGGAAAAAAAGATTTTATATGTCTGATAAGCTGAAGTTGATAAGCGTTAGATGAAGAATAAATCTAACATCCTTTCAGGCCAGTTTTCTGTCTACTTCTTTAATATGGGAGATCTGCTTTTACCTTCTGCCACACTTTTTGGTATACTGCTCAACAAATTCTCTACCATTTGCATAACTACACTTCGCCTAATTAACCTTTTTCATTATGTTTCTTTATTGTGATGCTGCTTTTTGTATGTCATTTCCTAGTCTGGCATTTAAGATTATTTAAAGGGCTACTACACTACCCTGCTTTCCATCTTAAATTCAAATTGTGTCCCTTTAACCATCTTTACTTTGGTCCAGCTTTTACCAGCCGGTACACAAGACTTTGTTTCAGAGGTTATTTTTCAATTTTATCACTTGTCCAGCAATCATCCCATTTAGATCTTTCTGGATTTGAGAGTTTCCTTTCATATTTGATGGTCCAGTTACATTACAGATTGCCTACATAATTTACAGGTGCTAAATATTTATTTATAATTAAAGTGCTTTTCTTTTTCAGTACACTGTACAAACAGTGATGAATTAACTTACAGGCCTGTTATGTAGACCTTTCTGAGTCATTTCAGTAAGATCACTTCTCTCACTTCTTTCTAGCCCAGAAATATCAGCCATTACATGACATCCTAATCCCAGTGTGACCTGGGTCCTAGTCGGGAGCCAGCTGTGATGCATCCGACGAAGTGGGCATTTACCCATGAAAGCTTATGCTCCAATACATCTGTTAGTCTTAAAGGTGCCACAGGACTCTATTGCTTTTTACAGACCCAGACTAACACGGCTACTTCTCTGATACTTGCAAAGAATGGTGCAGATAATCCACCAAAAGCTTGGATATTCCAATACTTTTATTTACCAAGCAAGCATAAAATAGATAATAATGAAGCTTACTGTTTACTCAGAAGCCAAAACATAGTTCCCCTAAAGTGATCCAGCCTCAGGCCTCCATCCAAGTACCTAAGTTAAATATGATTATATAATGAAAAAAGATTTTCAGAAACTAAGAAAAGGTTCTGCCAATCCCAAAGGATCAGACACATTACCTCCCAGGTTATTGAATATTCCAGATTTTACCCAAATACATGCTACAGCCAATCTTTTAAAACTAAACTAAAATTTATCAAAGAAACAGAAGAGTGTATGGTTAAAAGATTAATATACATACAGACATGAGTTCAATTCTTAAGATTCAGATTCATAGTAGAGACGTGAGTTTTGTAGTTGCAAAGACTTTTTAGAAATAGTTCAGAGATTATAGTCCAATGTCCAAATATTATATTCAGGGCAAACCAGCATAACTGGGACCTCAGTCTTGAGACTCAAACTTCCCCTGATGAAGCCTAAGCAGATCGGAGATGACAGAATCAGGACCCAAGAATCTTTTGTACAATTTCATGTCCTTTTTGACAAGTTGGGAGTTTCTCTGGGAACAAAAGATAATTAGGATGACTTTGAAGGAGGTCCATCACTGGTACTTAGCTACAGAATTAACATAAGGCAATTTGCTTGTTCCTCCACCATTCACAGATTATTTGCATTACATTTCAAAGAGATGAATACAGAGATATCCCATATTTACAATTCTTTTAAGTGCTAGGATGTTCTTTTGATCTCTGAATTATCAGAATACAGCATAGACAGGGACTGTTGATTAAATTGTGCAGGACTGGCTCCAGGCACCAGCTTGCCAAGCCGGTGCTTGGGGCGGCCACTCCGGAGGGGGGCGGCACGTCCAGCTATTTGGTGGCAATTTGGCGGATGGTCCCTCACTCCCGCTCGGAGCGAAGGACCTCCTGCCAAATTGCCGCTGCAGATCGAGATTGTGATCGCGGCTTTTTTTTTTATTTTTATTATTTTTTACGCCACTTGGGGTGGCAAAAACCCTGGAGCCGGCCCTGCATTGTGGACCCTACTCATACATATGTAAATACGCAAAAACACAAACATCTCCCCAAGTCTTTTGAGGGTTATTTATTTTGCAGGATGTTTAACCCTTTCTAGCCATGTGTCACACCCAGCCATTAAAAAAAAAGTGGTGCTTCCAGTGCCTGGCCATTTGCAGGTGTTGGGGTAAGTGGTGTCCCCTTCCTTCTCTGTGTATCTGTATAGCGCTGAGGGGAGAGTTAACATCCAGAGCTGCATTCCTAATGGAGTATTCCAAATTGTGGCAATGGTCCGACCCCTCTTTACACTGACATTCAAATGGCAGAAGTGCATTCTACACCTTTTTAAAGATATAGCAAGAGCTGCTGCTCATATCACTCCAACATCTGCATAGGAATGATCCAGGCGTCAGTTACACTATAGAGAAAGAGCAACTCCAATAGAAACATTTTGTAAAACCCAGGAATCATCTGACTGACTGCTTGGTTGCTACAGATAGTATGCAAGTTTCCTGCCAGCCCCAGCACTCCACTGGCCAGCAGAATCATTTGGCTCACTATGCATTAGTCTACTGAGTTAGACAAGTGACTTTTCCATAACAATACAGATAATTGAAAATACCATGGAAAAGAAAATTAAGACAGACAGAAGGGCTCAATCATCTAGGTTGTACTCAGCATTCTTCCCCACATGCAGCCCTGCCCTTGTCAACATTTTAATTGTGATTGGTGTAAGCTATCAGAAATCACTAATGGAGAATTATTCTTCTTCTTTAACAAGACATATTAGAGATGGTTCTCTGTTCTTCCTAACAATTCCATTCCACCGCAAGAATGTTTATCCTTATAGTGTTTTCCCATTTCTTAATGAAGGCAGTTGTTCTGTACCAAATACCATTTTTATAAGCTAATACAGGTAGACTTCCTGTTAGCCTCTTATCTGAAGCAATACATTTTTCTGCTATCGAAAGACCTCTGTGTAAAGTCTCTTTTTTTTTTTTGCCTTGGGCAGTGTATTCTTTGATATGTAAACATTATGAATAATGAAAAACTTGGGAGTTGTGTTTTATTAATCTGTTCAAAAGTTAATACTCCAGTTTTTCCTTTTAAAAAAATCCATTTCTGAATAAGTCACAGTAGGGTAAAACCTGTCTACAAAGCACAAGCTGAACAAGTAGACTATGCACTAGGGAGGGCAGCACACACTGGTCCTGTATGAATCTACAGCCATGTAGAACTCCTCCATGGCTCCCTCTTTCCACAGTAGAAATGAGCAATGAATTCATATAGTTACAGGTCCACTAACCCCACCTGCCTCCTGCCCCAAACATACCTTCCACAGCAGTATGGAAAAGAGCTCCCATTGATCTGGGTTGTACCACACACAAGGAATATGAGCCACCTCTGTTGCCCTAGCATCCAGCCCTTTCATTGCAAATTAGAACAGGAAGAGTTCCAACATGGCAAAAGAACTCTGTTTCCACAGAAGAAAGAAATGGACTTGCTCCACAACATGTAAGAGACAACTCTTTCCCAGCTGGAAGACTTCAGAAGGTATATTCAGGTTTGCATCCTTTGCCTAGTAAATCAAAGTTGTTTTATCTATTTAGAGGAAACAGGCAAGGTTGCATCTTTTTATTTATCCCGATCCTTTTTATTTACTCTGCAGTTAATACAGTTGCATCTAGATCAGTGCTTCTCAAAGCTGGATCACCACTTGTTCAAGGAAAGCCCCTGGCGGTCCGGGCCGGTTTGTTTACCTGCCGCATCCGTGGGTTTGGCCGATCACGGCTAACACTGGCCATGGTTTACCGCTCCAAGCCAATGGGGGCTGCGGGAAGTGGCGTGGGCCGAGGGATGTGCTGGCTGTGGCTTCCCGCAGCCCCCATTCGCCTGGAGCGGTGGACTGGCTTTGAGAAGCACTGGTCTAGAAGAATTAGCACTTATAATGGGAGATTCATCAACTCAGCTGCTAGCCTTCTCCAAGATTTTAGCTCCAAATCCTTTAAGAGCTCTTTCTGCAATCTCCTCCACAGACCAACATGTAGAGTCTCCCATACCAGGCTTAAAAGGAAGCCTATATAGTTTTGTTATCACATGTTTCCTGTCAGTCACGTGATTTAGGAGGACACCTAAGCAAAAGTGTGGGCGGGACCTAATCCCACCATAAAGGTCGAGCTCACCTTGTAATAGATCAGCAAGCAGTTTAACTTTGTTTTGTTTCTATTTATTAGTCAAACACATTAGATTGACTGATGTAGTTAGTGAAACTTCAGTTCACAAGCTTTTTGTAAGGAGAAGGGCAAATGTTTCTGAAAGGTGTAACATTTTTTAAATGCTAATTAATTGCTGGCAAATATTAACAGTAGCATGCCTGTGTGCTTACTAAGCACTCTAGATTTTAGAAAAGAATTTTAACATTCAATACATATTTAGCTTAAGTGTGATTTCAAAACAAAATGACTTAAAGCACTATGGATCAAACTTCCTCTGACACCAAGATAGGAGTCTGGAAAACTCAAGGAAGGCAGTAAGATTAGGGAAGGTTTTATTTAATTAGGCCACCAATTTGAACATTAGTAACATTTTTGTTGCTAAAAATCTAGGCAGTCTCTTTGAGGAGACTGCAAATAGAGTAAATTGATAGTCCAGTTGGTGATTTGACTATTAGGAACTAGGTTGAGTTATGGAGCAAGTCCATCTCTTTCTTCTGTGGAAACAGAGGTCTCTTGCCATGATGGAACTCTTCCTGTTCTAATTTGCAGTGAAAGGGCTGGATTCTAGGGCAACAGGTAACGGTGATTTCTTTCCAGCATGAGCAGTAGCAGTTCAAGCAGTCAACACACTCATCCATCAACATGGATCAAATGTGAGGAACGGTGGCACCGCCTATGTTTGAGAGAGTAGTTTACTGTCCATGACCATTAAGTTACTAATCTTTGAGGAGACTGCAAATAGAGTAAAGTGTTAGTCCAGTTGATGATTTGGCTATTAGGAACTTGGTTGAGTCTATCAACTCAATTCATATACCTCCTCAAAGAATTTGTCACTATAGAACTATTCAAATATGGCCCATGACTAAAGGTGGATGTTTTTATTTACCACATACCTTAGCCTTCTACAAAGCTGTCTGCAGGAGTTTTGACCTTGCAGTCATCCTACAGTCAATTTCCAAAACTAGTTCACTTTCTTTTCTTATTAAAATGCAAATCAGTTTCCTTTACAAAATAATGTACGGTAAGTCCCTAAAAACACAATAGCTAGCAAGATGGATGCAAATATAAAACAATCATATGCTAAAATCTAAATTCATAGACTTCTGTTAGGATTTATATACAGGCATAAACTATTAACATTACCCTGCCAAGAGCTGTTGCATAAATATCTCCTTGATAAATGACAGTTAATTAAAAAAAAAAAAAAAAAAAGCTGATCTTGCTACATGTCATTGACAAAGAAAATGAACTGGAAGCCAGGAATCACTTTAATGGGCAAAAATGGAATTGACAACTGTTAATTATTTATTGATTTGTGTTCAATTTAATGTATAAATTTATAAATACAATAGGGACTACACAGTAAAGCCAATAGACAAGTTTGGTTTAGTTTTTAAGCCCTGAAATAACAATAGAGTAAGGAAAAAATAGATAAACATTCATACAGCCAGACTCCTTGCATACTCTCATTAACGTCAACAGAACTGCCCAAGAGTAAGGTACTGCTCAAGGTCAGTAAAGGGATCTGGCCCTCAGCATAGTGTCTGTATTGTGTACCCAGTCTCATCAATTCCTAAAATGGAATAGGGTTTAGTATACAATTGCTATATATTAACTTGCTTATGCCTGGATAGGTACAGCCTTTGGAAGGGGACAGTGCTGAATGCACCAGAAAGCATTACACCTTAGGGGCTTAAGCATACTTGTCTGTGCATGAAACAGAGGAGAAGAACCATTATCCTGGCTACTTCCCACCCCATTTGAAGGGCTCTCTTTCCCAACAGGGCATGGCCTGAGCACAGAAGGGTGCTGTATCTGCTGTTGTGGCAAGCTCCACAAATCCTGTCTGAAGATTACTATAGAGAGAAGGCTTCTTGCACCCTTTGTCCCCTTTTCTGTACACTAGTCAGCCACATTCTCATCCAACATGATCTCATACAGATTTTGTCCTGTTCACATAGCCGGAATAGAAATAACTTCCAGGTTTTAGGTTTTTGGGGTTTTTTTAATTGCTCCGTTTGCTTTTCCAACATTCATACTATAACGAAAATAAAATCTAGTCACATAGATACAGATATACAGAGAAAATAGGAGTATCAAATCATCATCTGTTTCCCATAGCTGAGTGTTGAAGTTCAGCTACGGAAGGGGACCATAGTTGATTGACTGATGGTAAGTTGGGCAATTCAAGTCCTACACAGCGACCTACAATTAAACACATCTGCTGTACATATTTATGTTGTCTACAGAGCAAAAACCTTAAAGTAATTGTTAAATTCACTGCAGGTGCACTATGCCATCTTCAATTGAGTTATATCAGGGATGAACCTGGAATGATATATGCAAACAGAGTGATGTAACAAAAGAGAAAGGAAGAGTTAGTCTCCAACACATTTTGCTTCATCAGGATTTTAGTCTGACTCAGTGCCATCTTCTGCATCCAGGTGGTCAGCAAGGGGTTTCAGAAATGGAAAGGACTGTATCCATTATGGACACATTCGAAGTTATAACCAGGAAAATTAGATATTTAGTCATCCAGGTTGACTAAACTCAATTTAGATTTGACTAATTTCAAATAAAAATAAAAAGTCTCAAATCAGTTAAGTCTTAATAAGGTCAGATAAGATGAGTTGTAAGTAACAAAATAAAAATGACAGAAGCAGAAAATTAACAGTTAAGTCATTAATATCTTAAGGATCTTGATAATTGCATGAGATGGACAAGTTGTTTGAGGCTGATAAACTAGTAGGCTTCCCAAAGGTAGTAAAAACCAATAAGTTATTGTAAAGCAATTAAAATTGTTGTTCCCAGCTGAATTATAGTAAATATCCTTGATTTCAGAGCAGGATCAACAGATTCTAATGCGGAGTCTTTTCTTTCCTAAAAGGGTTTCTGTAAAAAGTGATATTACTCTCTCCTATATTATGACCAGGTCATTATATTCCTGATCTAACCAAGAGGGGAATAGAAAATAAAGGAAGTAAAGAGGAAGAATAAAGAAGTCTAAGGGAGAAAAGAGGGAGTTTAAGGATATCTGAGCTGCTGAAGAGTGGGAATCTTAGTTCAATAACAGCAGGGCACAGGTAAATGAAATCGAGGGGAGTGGGAGGGAGAGATGAGGGTTTTTCCTGGAGGTTTATGGGATGCTAAGTCCTCAGGATTCACCTACCTGCTATATATATATTCAAAGAGAAACATCAGATAACATCTGCTGAATTGCCAAAACCCGATATGTCAGTTGGTGCCCATGTTGATAATACTAGATGCTCATTGCTGACTATTCCCACCATGGGTGAAATCCTGGGTCCACTGAAGTCTATGGCAAAGTTTCCAATAACTTCAATGGGGTTAGGATTTCACATCTGCTATTTTTCAATAGGTGTGTAAAAACAGTAGGGCAAAAGAAATCGACATTTGTGAGACTATTCGATTCATTTCTGCTAGTAATGATCACAGACCCATTCTGCAAGTGTTTGCCCTGTAGTTAAAGAAAGCAAATGGTGACTTCCCATACCCCCAACAGCCTTATTGCTAATCCCATTGGACAATATTTTTTCTTCCTCTCCCCTCACCACTAAATTGGTAATTTAAACTATTTTCTTCAAATTCTTCAGCAGATTTCAGAAAGAACAAACTTTCTCCTCATTTGTTGCTACTCATTTCTTATTCTTATTCTTCAGCTTCTGAGTTTGGCAGGCTTTTAAAAAGCTCAGCTTGCTTGTCAAGAGCATTCCCTCCGTTCTAATGATCGGATTATCTAACCGTTTTTGTTACCCATCTCCAATGCATTACTGAAGGCTGTTTAAAATCATCCCTTATCTTGCCATGACATTGCTCTACTGAGCCCTCTATTTCTTACCTCAAGATGTAGCTATTGATGTTCCCTATGAACTGAACTCTCAAATTTCACAAATTAAAAGAAATATGTAATACAAAATTCTACAGAAAGCAATCTTCTGTATTAACATGTTACCACTTTGCTTTTCCAACTCTGCTAATTTATTTACCATCAATAATAAAAAGAAATCTCAAATTAGAGAGTTAACCCTATTTTCCTCCCCATTGCCTATCTGATCTTTTAATCTAGTGCAGGTGATATCCTGTTTCTGCCCTCTATGACTCTTAAGATAGAGGTTTGAAATTGCAAAGCTCTAACATCTTCTGTTATGCTTCATGCTCTGTAGAATACTTGGGCTAAACACATTGATGTGCTGTCTAGATCTGCTATTCCAAATATATTTTCCACACAGATCCTTGTTTATTTGGAGTCAGATTTGCCTTTAGATCTTGTGCAGCATGTGGTGGGAAGGAGCTATGGGCACTAGGAAATTTCTCTTTCCCATCCCTGCCCTGCACAAGAATCAGACAATTATAGTCCCTATTCTTGGGGACTGCTCTCATGGGATGCATATTGTCCCAAAGGGAATGGTGAGGTATCCACCCACAGAGCAGGCCACTTATACTGTACCATTCCATAGTCTGATACTATATAAAAATCTGGCACCATGCATAGTCCTACTTCTTACTTTAGTCTAATTGTTATAAAAAGTTTTAGATTTTACTGTAAGGGCTTTTGAATGGTTTTGCAGAACTGTTAGAGTGTTGAAGAGTGGCTATATTCTGCAACCTCTCCATTGTTGCCTCTTTCTTTGTACAGAGAGGCAGGCAGTGTAAAAGCTCAGTAACTGTATATGACATCAGGTTCATGAGAGATCCCTGGGGGATGACGTGAGCTTATCTCTGAGTTTCCTGAATCGGTCAGGGAAAGAGTTTTAAAGTTAGGAAGTGAGGATTGAAATCACTGGTATGGAAATCTGGTCTATTCAAAAGGTAAACAAGGGAACAGAAGAAAGGAGTCATATGACCAAAAAGTTTTCTTGCTGCTTAATGTAAGATGGTGATACAAATGATCCAAACACCCCTTGGGGTATCTGCTTGTTAATCCATCTTCTCAAAATCTTTGAGAGAGTTTTGGAGGCAAGGTAGAGGATCAACAAAAGTTTTAGAAAGCAAAGTTTTATAGATACAATATTTGCAGTGAGACAGAAGTTTTAAAGAATGACAAATGGAGGGCATAGCTGCTATGTGGCATTTATTGATCTTGAGAAAGCATATGAGTTAGTTTTGTGGAACCTGGTGTTTGGAGTGTTGAGATGGGAGGGGGTCTTCAAAAAGTAGAGATGATAGAGTAGTTGTATCAAGAATCAAGAGCTAAGGTGGTAGTAAAACATGGAATTTCAGAGAGTTTGGAAGTAATCATGGGATTGAGAAAGGCAGTGTGCTGAGTCCACTTCTCTTTTCATCCTAGTCATGGAATTAATTAGTAAGAGAACCAAGCCTGTGGAGAAAGAAAACTAATGTATGCTGATGATCTGGCCCTTTTGGTTGACAGCAATGAGGAATTGGTAAATATATCAGAGTGGGCAACTGTGTTTGAAGAACATAGTTTGAAGGTAAATGCCCTCTCCCCCCCCCAGAAGTTATGTAAGTAGGGAGCATGGAAGAAGAGATGTTCACTGAAGATTCAGGAGACATGTATAAATGCAAGATGGTGATCAGGGGACAGAGGGAGGTTCCCAGAATTCCAAAAGAGGTAAACAACTCCTGAAATACTTTTCTTCAATGAGCGGTGGCAAGAACTGGTCTCTATCAGTTCTCTGAGGAGGGTTAATATTTGTCTGTATATTTCCATCCCGCTGCTACTGAATGCAAACAAAGATAAGCAGGGGATCTATTGGAAGCACCTGGCTTGTAATTCAATATCTGTACTACTTTGCAAGAGTAAGCGTCTCCAGCCTCCTAAATACATAGTGTAGTACATAGATGCTTACTGGTTGTATCTGAGCCCTAGTTCTGTGTAATAGCAACTCACATTGTGGGGAAATAGATTGCACCATTCAACAGGGGAGAGCAGACTGCTCTCTTCCTGACTCATGGATATTTACTTAAATTGTAAGTTCTGTAAGAGTCACACTTGAAGTCATAGGAGCAATGAAAAAGGTATGTCTACTATCAACATCTAATAATTATGCATGATCTAAGCAGAAAAGTCCATATCAGGTGGCTCAGGGAAGGATTATGCCCTTGAGGCACCATAGTGTTTAGCTTGACATGATTTCTGTAACAAAACCACATTTTCTCCAAGCTTTCCTAACATTTCTGTCATTTATATTTTGGCAGAAATGCCTGGCAACATTTTGGCATAATGCAAGAAGAATTTCAAAAATGAGCCACCTATTTTGAATAATAATGTTCTTACTTCTTTCTTCAGTATAGCATGGGCATATCAGGTCCCAGAGTCCATCAGATCACATAGTGAAACTAGGGAAACCTAGGTACTGCAGAGACAGATGTAGGTTGCAATATATTCTAAAATATAGGGAATGTGATTTGCTCCTATAGAGGTATGTAACAGGGTACCTTACCGCTCTGGTGTCTCCTAATGACCCATCTGGGAATTAGCTCACCACATGGTCCAAAGCCCCTTCCCACAGTTGCTTAGCTTATCATCCTATGTACTCTGTCCACAGCCCTTCTCAGGGTCCTGAAGCTGTAGCACTTTCCTCTTCATAGCTTAGCCTTTCAGCCAAGTCATATTGGAGTCCCCCCCTTTCCAGGATAGTATCAAAGTCTCCTTCCAAACTGTCCAGGCAGTCCCTAAATGGGCTGCCCCTAGAATACCACTCCTGGAGTGGTTTGTAGGGAAATCCAGGCCCACCCACTACACTAAGATACTAGAACTCACAACCCTGCAACTTAGGGCTGTATTCTTCCAGCCCTTTCTGCTCCTTCCCTAAGCTGCTGCCTACACTACCTATTACAACCTCATGCTTGTGCATGCATACATGCGCGCTCTCGCTCTCGCTCTCTCTCTCTCTCTCTCTCTCTCATCATCCTTTGTTTCAGGGAGTGTAGCTACAGAATTCCTCAGTACAGACCTTTCCCTTCTTTATGAGTAGCTCCTTGGCTTTATGGAAGCCCCGTCTGTTTCTGCCCAGGTGAGCTCCATCCCCAATTAAGCCTCAAGGTGTCCCAGCTCCCTCCCAGGTGCTAATTGGCCTCTTTTGCCTATATTAACCCCTCCAGGGGTAATGTGGGGGTGAATGCCCCATCATAAGATGATAATGGGAAAATTAGGGTGAGGAAGGGAAGTAAGAGCTAGTATGAAGAGAAGATAGAAAGGACCATTTTAGATGACTGTGAGAAGTGAGGGTAGAAAGAAGGAAAGAAGTTATAACTATATTGGCAGAGGGGTTGAAGGGCATAAATAGTATATAGTCAGCTACTAGCCTGTTTGAGATTTAGAATTATTATGTATTATTTGTTTTGCAGTAGCACCTAGCATCCACTGTCATAGACTAGGATCCATGGTGCTAGGCACTGTAAAAACACAGAACAGAAAGAGGATCCCTGGTCCCCAGAGCTTACAATCTAAGTAAATGGCCGTGAGTCACCCTTGAACTCAAAGGAGCAATGAAAATGTCAAGTCTGCTATCAACAGCATTACAGCTAATACATATGCATAAGGTAATAAGCAGCAGAGTTCAAACAATGCATGCACTACATTAGAGATGAATCCTCTAAGGATCAGATAGGTATGCTCTGAGATAAAATTTACTCTAGCCTCTTTAGCATTCACTTTTTGTTTGAATAATTATACAGATGTAAATCAGAAAATGTTGACTGCATGTAGAATCCACAAACAAACATAAGTGCATTTTCAAGAGAGGTTTCAATTTCCCTTCTCATTCTAATTGATTACATAGAAGGAGCACAATTTGAGGCATATAAAAGACAAGAAAATTAAGTATAGGCACAATCTGTACCAAATGTTTCCTTTTTCATTAAAGGAATCAAATATTGTCAATACCATTTGTAGTTTTAATTCAGTGTGTTAGTCTAGTGCTTAGCTGAGAAAAGTATGCAAATTACAGATTTCTTTATAAGTCCAATACTAAATAAATATAGAAGTGTTACAGTATCATCACAATTAGATTCTGCTGCAAGGGTCTAATGGATTAAGCCATAAATACTATAGATTTCCTCTTTCCCTACCCAGAGATACTCAATAGAGAACAGTCATTTGACACAGGATGCTTCCTGCAGAATTACTTTGTTTTCATACTGTATATACTGTACACTAAATTATGGTAATTTTACTCCCAAGTATCAAAGCATAGTGTATAGGGCGCAGAAACATTTTTTTCCATCTGTCTTATAATTATGTATGTATTTATTTTTATCATTGTGATTTTATCTGTATGTATATGTAAGCAAGGGTCTGAATGAGCTCTCCCCTGACATCTATTGATGAACTGGAGAAAGAGGCCTCAGGAGCAGACTATATTTTCATAGACCAGGGATCAGCAACCTTAGGCACGCGGCTCGCCAGGGTAAGCGCCCTGGCAGGCTGGGCTGGTTTGTTTACCTGCTGCGTCCGCAGGTTTGGCCAATCGCGGCTCCCAAAGGCCGCGGTTCACCACTCCAGGCCAAAAGGGGCGGCGGGAAGTGGCACGGGCCGAGGGATGGTGCTGGCCTCCGCTTCCCACCGCCCCCATTGGCCTGGAGTAGTGAACTGCGGCCATTGGGAGCCGCAATCGTCCGAACCTGCGGACGCGGCAGGTAAACAAACCAGCCCGGCCCGCCAGGGTGCATACCCTGGCAAGCTGCGTGCCAAAGGCTGCCAATCCCTGTCATAGACACACCGGTTTGGCCTAGGTGATCAGCAGACAGACCTGTTTTGTCAAAGTGATCAATTTTTGCTGTTTTGGGTTAAAATTCACTTTAGTCTTGAATACACGGGTAATGAAACTTGGTTATCATTATTGTATGAATAAAGGGCAGCAGAACTGTGCTTAACATGTACTGACAGAAGGGGATTACCAAACTTGGACCTCACTCACCAAAAAGTGGGTAGTAATGCCAAATCCAAGCAAAAGTCAGAGGTGTTGGGAATGGGTGCTTCTTCCTGCAGAAGGTATGGATTTTGTTTAAAGAGTCCTAAATAGCAGTTGCCACTCCATCTTCAGCGATTAAAGAGAGAGCGGATCACATTCAATGTAGAGTCCTTGCTTCTGCTCAGTGATCCCTAAAACTGAGATCACTGATATACTGGCCTACGGTGCTAAACCATTCACCTGGTGTGGGGATAGTGCTGCCGTGAAAGAGGATGCAGCAGTAGTGAAGTTCCCCACCAGCAAGTGAAATTGCTAAGAGCTGCAACCACTAAGAAGTGGCCTAAATGGTGGAACCTCAGAAAATGGCAACATAACTCGAGGTAGAGGTGGCAGCAAAAAGTAGCAAAGGTGGCCAGGGCAGCAGTGAACTGTAGCAGAGATGAGCAGCAGCAAAGGCAGCAGCAAGAGGCAGCAGTGACTGTGGCCAGGGTTCTGTAGAGACTAGGAGTGAGGCTTTTACTTTATTTTCCAATTTCGTTCTCTGTTTTGCTTGCCAGAAAGTTTTGCTTCCTTATGTTCTTTGTTTGTTGATAGAAAAGATTTGAGAAAGTTATCAAACCCAAGAGCTAGTATTACTTAAAATATAGTAACCTCTTTTGTCCTCTTTCCAAGGCAGAGAAGGAAGAACGTCTCTTCTTATCTCTAGATTTCTTGTGGACTTAGGTGTGTTGCATTTCAACAAATATTCTCAAAAAACAGGCAGCAATACTCCCAAACAGGAAAATGAATTTTGCAGTAGAACCAAGGGTTGTACTTGACAATGTCACGGTCAGTTCCATAGTTAAAAGTTGAACATTGATGCATATACCAGACAGTTAACTAAAACCAGGATGTTAAAGGCAGAACTTCCGAGTTATGACCTTCAAATGAACAATGGTAGCAAATCTCCCATTTGTTTAAGGACATGGTGTAAACCAGAACTCTCTTGCAGCATTGTAAGTACTCCACCTCTCCGAGGGGAGTAGCGTGCAGTGCTGCGAGTGAGCGTGCAGCGCTGCAGGCGCTGATTACACTGGCACTTTACAGCACCACACTCACTGTGCTGGGGGGCGGGGGTTCGCACCCCTGAGCGCAGCAAGTTGCAGTGCTGTACAGAGCCAGTGTAGCCAAGGCCTATGTAGTATGTTCTGCACTGCAACTGGTTCAGCCCTAGACCCATGCAACATATGGCTATGTGCTGCTCCTCAGGACAGGGGCAACTGGTTCACAACTTTGGACCCCCCAGACTCCCAACAGAAAGAGGCCTGCAAGGAGTGAGAAGAACTGACAGGAGCTGAGAGGAGATCTCCAGTCTGGAAGGTGTGTGTGTGTATGGAAGGAGAGGAGTGAAGCTGATACCATTTTGACAGCACAGCAAAGGGAAGGATGAAACAGAGCTGGCCTTCAGCTACTGAGTTCTTTCTATTGGCTCCTGCTCCCTGTCCTCTTGCAAAAATGGTATGGGCTCTGCCCAGCAGCATGCCCAGTTGCACTAATCCATACAGTGTGAATACATGATTAAAACAGGCTTTATATTTAAGAACCATCATCAGTCAATTATGGTGTGACACAACAAAGTACAGGTGTTCCACATTAGTCATTTATCACACATTTCCATGGCATGAGTCACACATTGGTAGGTTTGAGGGTTGAGAAGTATAGTTTAAATATAACTATACAATTTACACTATCACTTTCCCTTGCTGTCAACTTCAAAACCCCCAAACAAACGGGGCCTCCCAACGTAGGGTGGCCTGACCTAACTTCCACTACTGGAAGGACAATATTACCAAGCAATACTGACAAGAGCTGCCTCAAATGAGGCTGAAACATAGTTCCAAAATAACAAGGAGAGATGAGAAATCCGGTCAATAAGATTAACAGGTAATGAGAGCATTTAGCACAAACAAGTTCTCCCATTGGCAGCCAGAGCTTGCTTTTGGTACTCCCACAAGTCACCTTCACTGTAGTTAGATGCCCAAAGCTGAATGAATAAGGCAAATTGGACCCTTTGATATTTGGATTGCCAGTACCCTATTCTCTTTATAGTTAAAATCAGACTAACTTGCAATTGATAGAAAAAGTGGATTATAAAAATGAACCAAGAATGCATTTTAATTTTTATATTAAACTTATACGATATAGATATGGATTAAAATGCATAGCTCCTACTGAATTGGGTATCGAATAACATGCATAGTTTACAAATATATTTGTATATACACACATATCCTCAGAGTCATAATGCACAAGAGTGACAGAGTCCTCATATTATGGCTCATAGTACGTAAATACACTATAATCAAAAACTAAAGGTGAAAATATTAAGTTGACAATCGACCTGTGGATGAAATCTTCAGAGCTTTTCCTGATCTCAAGGCAATAAATCATTCCCAAAACATCAATTTTAATACTGTAATTACATGTTTTTGATATATAAAGGGAACTTTCCTATGATTTTCTGTACATATCTGCAAATTTCACACCTCATCTTTAAAGGCAGTTATTGTCATTCACATATAATATATATTATATGCCTACTAAATTAAAACACAGTTGTAGTTTAATTCTAGCAGTGATGAATTGCTAGAGTGAATTCATGCAAACAGGGAAATTGAAATTAAATTTATCACACTAAAGAAAACCACTTCCTACCCATGTAAATTAGTAGCTTTTCTGCTAAAATCAATTTGTTTTGGTAAATTATGCAAAAATTCTCAAAGGGTTAGGTAGGTAATTTATTATACTTTTGGATGTTTCATAATGTTAGAAAATGAAATTTATTCACACAATATTAGATGAGTGCTTTAGTGACAATTTATTACAATTAATCTAAATTGTCTATGCTGACAGAACTCCCACCATATGTAGAACATAATCTCTATGTGAGGTGCCCAGTAACAAACTGTACACAAATGTTCTTCCTGTGAGTATAACAAATCAATTACTTCAGCAGTCTAGGTCTATTCAATTATTTCAATAATACATAATGAAGGTCAGTATTTTCAGGAAAAAAAACCCAGGATAACTTCTGTTTACATTGTTAGGAGAGCTGACGAGGTGCCTGTTTGAAGTTACTCACACATATCTTATTCAGCACTTCAGGGCCCTGATCCACAGGCCATTGAAATCAGCAGGAGTCTTTCCATTGACTTCAACAGGACTTGGATTAAGTTCCTGCAGTTCTGCTGTGGTATCATTCTGCAATTATGCCCTCCGGAAATGGGAAAATCTCAAAGTACAGAAACAGGTATCCATTAGTTTACCCTGAAAATCCAGATGGTACTTTCTTTGGAGTATTTCCAATATTTCCTAGTTTCAGCATGGCTAGAAAAATATTGCAAGAGCAGCCCTTTCTGCAATAACTATTCCAGAATAACTCGATATCTGGACATTCTATTCCAGAAAAAGTGACTTTATTTTGGAACAACTACTCCACTCACAAAAGTTTCATTCCAGAATAGAGAATGTCTGCATAGGGGTATTGTTCCAGAAAAGCTAAAATAGACTGGAATAATTAATAACCATACCAGTCAATTTCTCCTATTTAGACCAGGACCTAGAATAATACTTTTTTTTTGCTGTTCAAATGTACCTGACCCTCTTTGCAAAATGTTCAAGAGCAGATTATGAAATTTCTGAACTTCTTCATTCTTCAGAAATCATTGATATACCTTGACATTATTATTTTGCCCTATAAAATAGCTCACACTTTCTGACAAATATTTGAAATTCCAGGTTTGAAAATCACACTGGGTTGTTTACTGACATAAGTCACATGACATAGCTGTTGTTCCTTACTTCAACTTTTATATAACCAACCAACAGCATCAATGTTGAACATCACAGCCAAAACCTCAGACTGTTCATGGACTTGAGTTAATCAAAAGTATTTGTGCCAGAATAGTTTGACCACTTGAGTGTTCACAGAAAAGAAATGTGAAATATTTGCGATCAAAGTGAAATCAGAATTATTGCTTCTGATTTAATCTGAATGAATATTTACACACATTAATTTCACTCTTTGCAAAATATACGAATCAGGATTTAGAATGGTCTTTCTAAGGCATTTTATTCGTACATGGTGCTTCCAAAAGGGACAAAAGTATGGGAATTTTATCTCTAAGTATAAGAAGATAGAAAAATACACACCCTTCCAACAGAAGTGGCACTTGCTGCATTTCTGTTTGACTTTCTTTTCTGGGGAAAAATGAACTAGGGAGATCAAGGGTATGTATTTAATAAGTGTGTTTAAAGTTGTGGTTCCCAGGTGTGACTTTATCCAGGGTACAATCTAGAGTGATAAACAGCTATGTTCCCTCAAGATTTCCAGCCTCTATACCCTTTATACTGGTTGCTGTGAGAGCTCTTACTGCTGGCTCACACACAGCCTCCAGCACATAAATCACTCCTAGTTAAACTGCAAGAGTGTTACAATCAGCCACACTTAAATTACACTGCAGAGTAACACCAGCAAATTCCCAGTTCCAGCCTTTCGCCAAGAAATGTGTGTCTTGTACTACCAAGCACTGTCCTGGACAATACAAGTTAATATAAAGTCTGTCATTTTATTAATAGAAAATAATATGCAAAAATACTTTATCCAAAATGAAATTTCCCAAACACTTCAATCCAAAAACACTGGTCTAGATAAAATAATAAAACACTTCTTAACTACAGAAAGACAGATTTTAAGTAATTGCATTAATGATGCATAAAAGTCCAAATTGGTTACAAGAAAATAAAAGTAAATCACAACTAATGCCTAACTTAGCAAGCTAGAGTAAATTCAAGGCAAAGGTCTCTCACCATATGTTTCAGCAGTCTTACTAGTTAAATCTTTCACTCAGGATCCCTCCCCCAGTCCAAAGCTGTTTCCTTTGTTCTTCACATGTTGTGGTTGCCAGGGGTAGAAAGAAAGGAGGAAAATTTTGGGGGGTCTTTTCTCTCCTTGTATAATCCTTTCTTTTCTTTGAGAATCATCTCCAGCTGAGGTTCGGGAGACATAAAATCTATGTGGACGGGAACTCCAAGCTGTTTCTTTGTCAAGATGTAGACTTTTGCCCTCCACATCCTTTTTCCTGCCAAAGAATGGCCACTTAAACAGGTGATAATCCATTTGATTTTTTTGACACCTGGCTGAGACGTTGGGTAACCTTTTGTCTCTTGGGAACTGATTTATGACTCTCCCCCGGACTCAGAACTTGCCTTTAGTAATATCATTCAGTAGAATCCTATAACTTTATATACAGTGTTGTGACACACATTTTTCCAGGACAATAATGATCAGTAAATTATGAGTTTTCGAATAATACCTCACAAGGCATACTTTGTATGAAATTTATCATAGTCTTGTAAAAGGGGTGAACATAGGAGTACAGTCTACCACACAATGTTTCTTGCATTTTGGAAATTCTTCCCCCCTCCCCCCCCCGCCCTGAACTCATGGACACCTCCACTTTCTCTGACTGCTCTCCCTCCCTCTTAGCATACTTTCATTAGAAAAGACTGACCTTTTCATTTCATAAACTAGTCCACTCATGTCTTAGTAGGCCTAACTAACTTACTGATCTCATCCTTTCTGTTTTAAAGCCACGACATATTGTTCTTTGAATATTTAATAAACATTTTAAACAATTTAGGCCATGTGTACACTATAGGTGCTACAGTGGCAAAGTTGCAGCACTTCAGATATGCTAGTGTACCACCATATTTTGCTACTTTGATAGAAGAGGGTTTTTTTCCATTGATGTAGGTAATCCATCTCCCTGACGGGTGGCAGTTAGGTAGTTGAAATAGTAGATGAAATAATTCTTCCATCTACCTAGCCACCTCTACACTGTGGGTTAGGTGTTTACTACTGCGCTTGGGGAAGGGAAGTAGAAATTTTGCTTCCTTAAATGATGTAGGTCAAGCTAATTTTTAGGTGTAAACGAGGGCTTTTTGCGATATGCTTGACTCATTTCATATTTCTTTATTTAGTGGCTTAAAATCCATTGGATGCAGTAATCCATTCTAATATAAAACTAACAACAACAAACAAACCCTATGTTAAAAGAAAGTTATTTATGTTGCAAAGTCAAATATTCAGAAAAGAAGAAATGGCACAGATGTGTGGTTGTCTGTAAAACCTTAACTCTCTTCTGTGTACAGCCTGTGCAATGAATAAGACATGTTGGATCCAAGGGCTGGCCAGGAGGATCCCAACCCATCCTAGCTCTGGCTCTTTCCTTCTCCCCTAGAGGGAAGGATGATACCTCAAGTGGTTCTCTCAGAAGTTGGGGATGGGACTCAAGGGACATATGCTGACTATGGTTGGGTTGGTAGACCCAGAACTTCAAAGAAACTGTGCCTTCCCAAATCCACGGAATGGAAATCCTTAAGGAAAGCAGGCATAGTGTACAGATGTTTTCTCTTAGAGGATTTAAGGAGGCTGTCCAGCCATTGATTACTACTTTTATTGTGCTGGAGGGAACAGAATTGCAGGGTCTGAGCCTGAGGTAATCATGGTTAGTACCAGGGAACTGCAATGTAGGACCCAGTCTGAGAACATGAGAATCACATGGAACTATCCCGAGGCATAGGTGATGGCTAGAGACCTGGGACCTGTGAGGGGCTGTACTCAGAGAGACCAAGAGGGTCAGAAGGGCAGTTTGCCCAGTAATTATGACACCAGGCATCCCCAGTTCAATGTGTGTGCTACTATTACTATTGCTTGGCCTGGTTCTTTAGAATGTTCCTGTGCAGTTACTTTAGCATGTTGCCAAAAATTTGCTGAGAATGCAAACGGAAGAAATTGACAGATTTTAAGACTTTATAATTCGGCTAAACCAGAGTGAAATGTCATGGGACAAAAAAAAAAAAAAAAAAAAAAAAGCAGATCTCTAGAAAGAGAACTTTCACCCTACCAGGTTTCAAAGACCTGCTGCAAATGATGGATGTGTTAGAGTTTCTTAAGTAGCAAGTCATAAGACATTTTTATAACAGAAAGTATTAGGCAAACTTGATGAAGGGGTCACTACTAAATCCCTCTACTATATAAGCATTTTTAAAGAAATATTATAAGAATACTTTTTTCTTAAAATAAACAAAATAAACTCATTGTATCTTTAAACTGTTGGATCTAATCTGTTTTAAGTATCCACCATAATTTTGGTTTTGTTATCGATTGAAGTATTATGTGTTTTTGGAAACATTAAATTACATTTTACAAAAGTGTTTAGAAACAATGTTCAACTTAAATGTATGATAACCAACAGCACATTTACATTTTACTTTTTAATACAAAGTTACTTTATTTTCAGTGACTCAGGTCTGGGCATATTGTTTCTACCCTACTTCAAAAGTAAATGAAATATAATAGCTTCATTTGACCATTAACTCTGCTAACTAAATATGAATTACTATGTCAACAGACTACAAAAAGTTCCAAACTTCAGCAGATAATGTAATATATTACTGGGTATGAAAATGTGATGAGCCTGTAAATGACCACATTAAATTGGACTTTGAATATTGCACATTTCTTCACCTCCTAATTTACAAGAGCATTCCTAAACCCTGAGCTGCAGGGGTTTAGAAATGTGGAAACTGTGAAAGATCTGAATTTTGCAACTGCATTTTCTCTATGAGTAGGACTTAATAAATGGACATTTCCCCCTCTGCCCCTGAATATTCGGGTAATATTTTTCTTAGTGATTGGAGTGTGAGGTCTAGAGGGTTTTTTTCCGGGTTCTCTCTCACAAGAATCCTTCAGATACATTAGCAGAGAGTAAAAGTGTAGATTACATGGAAGAAGTAGGAAGCATCTTTCTAACCAACATCAATAATTACAGCATTGTGTAACACAATTACAAAGAAGGTGATTTATACCACTTACATTACAAATTCCCACCCTACTACAAACCCAAACTTCCCAAATATAAGAGGCACACCTATGAGAGCTTTATAGCACTTAAGATCCAAGAACTCAAAATTGATGCCAGCAATTAAGCTTGGTGTACTTTTCAAGTAAGCACTCTAATTCAGCCTTGGTACAATTTCAAACTACATCTATTAACAGCAGTGATTTGCTCAAATGTGAGATGTCAATGGGAATCTTTCCCTCAATTCCAGTGGGCTTTGGTCAGCCACACTTTCCTTAAAGTGTTTTGCAAACTTTTTGTTTTATCTAGATATTCACACACTTTATCAGGCTTCTGATCTAGGTGTTTATTTAAAGTTCAGAGTTGGATGGATTGCATGGGGAAAATCATATGATAGCACTTGCCTGATATTTCTTCTTTGTTCCTGATTGGCTGAGTTTATTCAGGCCAGCTCAAACAAATAAACAACAAAACAAAACAAAACAAAAAATCAATTGAGTTTGTAAAAGGAGTGTTTTGAGTTTCTCTCTAAAATCTAAATGGAAATGTCAGAACTTTTGTCCTTCTGAGTCCCAGTGCTGGTTTAACTCCACCACATAGTGGTTTGAGTACATTAAAGGGAAGTGCCACACAATTCTAGTCCAATATAAGAAGGGAAATTTGTTTCCCTGAAGTCAAAACTCTGCTGTTGTACTAAAACCAAGGCCCAGTTCCACTTTGAGTCCCAGTAATGCAGTTCAAAAGGACACACAGTCATGTAAGCAAGAACTTGCCTATGGATTCATATTGAGATTTGACCATGGGGGGAAAATGTCTTCATTGGAATGTGAACCCTTGTGCTGTTTCAGGGCCTGAGAACTGCCTGTCACATACATTTGCAAACTCTTTTTGAACACAGCTTGAAACAGCTTGCAAACCTTTCTACGAGCATCCCTGGGGGAATTTGCATCAAGGCCATATTGAAAATTAACTTTAAGATGCAGGAAAGTCTCCAGCTTCTCAGGAAGCAATATGGAGACATAATGCTAGAACATCTCCTGCCACATTAAAAATCCTCTCTGGATGAACAGAAATTGGAGGGCATTTGGTTAAACATGTATAACCAGAGAATTCACTCAATTTAATAAAATGACTAGAAATGGCCTGTCATGGTAACATCCTGTTAAATAGAGAGATCTAATGATTATATTACTGAATAGGATATTTTCTTAACAAAAGCTCACTGTTGTAATGATTATTGTTTTGTCTGTCATATTTATGTGGCTAGGATTTTGTAAGCCAGATTAAACTTCTTTAAATATATAGATTTTTTTTTTTTAAAGAGAGGGAATTTTTCTAAGGAAGTACATAGCAAGCTTAACTGGAGCTGGACAACAGGAGTTGATTCTTCAGCCAGGGTCCACATAAAGCATCTCCTATGCACCAGGGCTGGATTAATGCAGGGGCTGTTGGAACTGGAGCCCAGGGCCTCGGGCTAAGGGGTGCCCCGCAAAAATAAATCCATAATTATATACAATTCAGTGGTCACCAACCCATCAATCACAATCGACTGGTCGATCCTGGAGCTTCTACCAGTCGATCACAATCTCCAGGCCACTAAAAGTCCATTGGTGCAGCAGGGCTCAGGCAAGCTGCCTGCATTTCATGGCACCATGCTGCTCCCAGAAGCAGCCAGCTGCTGGCATGTCTCTGCAGCCCCTGGAGGGAGGCGGCTCCATGCGCTGCCCCCACCCCTAGCACTGTCCTGGCAGCTCCCATTGGCCAGGAACCAGGGCGCGGGCAGTGCACCGAGACATGCTATTCCCCTCCCCCAAGGGGCTTGCAGAAACGTGCCAGCAGCCAGCCGCTTCCGGGAGCGGCACGGGGTCACAGCATGTAGGCAGGAAGCCTGCCTGAGCCCTTCTGCGCCACCGGTCGGGAGCCACCTGTGGTAAGCACCTCTTGGCCAGAGCCTGCACCTCGCACCCCATCCTGCACCCCAACCCCCTGGCCCAGGTCAAAATCCCCTCCTGCACCAAACTCCCTCCCAGAGCCCTCACCCTCTCCTGTACCCCAACACTCTGCCCCAGCCTGGAGCCCCCTCCTGCACCCAAACTCCCTCCCAGAAAGAAACTCCTATAACAGCTGTTCTAAGGTAAGAAGTAGTCTATTTTGAATTAACTTAATTATATTCTACACGTTTTAAGACTGAAATGTAACCACAGAACAGCTTTATGTAAATTAAAAGGTAAGTTTAGTATAGTGTTAATAGCCTCGATGCCATAATTGTGATCATTTTGTTTTAAATTGGGAAAAAGACCTATATACAGGGCCCCCACAAAATCTAATAGCCCTGGGCCCACAGGAGAGTTAATCCAGCCCTGCCTATGCACCCCTTGGTGGGAGACAGAGGTGTTCCCTTGCAGCTGCCACTGCAGCAATAGCAGGATTACCGGTAGGATGTCAGCTTCCTGAATCAGGCCAGCTCAGTCCCAGCCTCAGAAAGGTCTGAAACTTTTCAGGGCGCAGAGCCTTCCTTCACTTTTTTAGGGGGGCATGATGGGAGGGAGGCATCTTCATTCTGACTTCTTCCCCCAAGTTTCCAGAACATAATGGATCCCTATCTACCACGATCATACCACAATGCCCAGGACTGGCCTGAGGATTACGAAGAACTTTAGAGAGAGGATTCTTTTGACTAAGCCAAGCTTCTTTGATGTATTTCACATGAAAAGGATGTAGGTGTAGCTGGGACTTTTATGGGGTTCTCCTCCCACCACAGTAGGGGAGCTGATTGATCCATTTTAAGGATCAATTCAGGTCAGTTTATACTTTCAATTCCATGGATAAAGAAGAACAGGAGTACTTGTGGCACCTTAGAGACTAACAAATTTATTAGAGCATAAGCTTTCGTGGACTACAGCCCACTTCTTCCGAAGAAGTGGGCTGTAGTCCACGAAAGCTTATGCTCTAATAAATTTGTTAGTCTCTAAGGTGCCACAAGTACTCCTGTTCTTCTTTTTGCGGATACAGACTAACACGGCTGTTACTCTGAAATTCCATGGATGCTACACAAAAGTTGAAAGCAGAAATTTGCCTTGGTGGGCACAAAATCTGGCTTTTAACACAGGGGCCACACAAACACCTGAAAGCCCTCTCCAGACTGTGGGCCTCTGATGGCTATTTGCCTGAAAATTTTCTTGGGATTCCAGAAGCTCTGACAAGTTAATATTTATGACTCATCCACATTCTCCTTGTTCCCTCATCCCAGGGTTACCAATAAAATCTCTTACTTTTTCTAACAAAACTGTTTTTATAACAACCCATTTTTCTCCTGACAGCTTTCTATCTCAGGTGCTAATATAGCCCCAATTATCATACCATTTGAGCACCTCACAATGATACATTCATTCTCACAACACCCCAGTGAGGTATGAAAGTGCTGTTATTCCCATTTTACAGATGGGGATGGGGGAAGCACAGAAAGGCTAAATGACATTTTTTCAATGTTACACCAGAAGTCTGTATTAGAATAGGGAATTGAACCCCACTCTCAAATTCTAGGCTAGGATCTTAACCACTAGACCATCTTCTTCTATCAGACTAAGATTTCTAATGACAAAATAATACGTAAAATATCCAAATATAATTTAAAGCAATCTTTATAACATAGATTTATTTCCATGCTGATGCTACGGTTTTCATTAAGCTACTTTCTAGTAACATGTCCTTACATGCAAAAACATCTTACATGCAAAAAGTAGCAAATTAACTATTGAAATAACTTTATTTTTCTTTAACCAATTCATTTAAAAAAAAAGAAGGCAGAATTAACTTAAAATAGAAAAACCCAGTTCTACAAAAAAAGGTGGTTGTTCTTTGGAACATTATACGAAGGAGATCAGATTGGGAAATTTAGGTATTAGCGGGTGTTTTCTGTCTTTCCCAGCTAGTGCAGTAGCAAAGAGCAATGGTAGATGAGCAACTTTGTGCTACCTGTCATCCACAAGATGGCAATAGTGGGATAATTTTGAAAAAGTGAAAACAGGTCCGAACTTTTCTTCTTTGTTTTTGATGGGGTTATTTGGTAATGGAATTTGGGTCTGAGAGAGGATGAGGAGATTGCAAGAAAAAGAAGGAAAACAAGAACAGTGTTTTACCATTTTCCCATTGATAGGAAGGAAGCATAACTTCACCCACAAGCTATATTTCAAACTTTAATTTTTAATTCTTTAGCTTTCATTAATGTGGCAGAATTTATAGGGTTAACATTATATTTTATAAATAAACAACACTTATTTTATTTTCTCTTTGGGAGCTCCCACAGCTGTTTTCTCCTGCTATCCACTTACTTTTTTTATGAAAATACCAAGCCCTACAAGATGCTGAGCACTTGCACCTAGCAGTGGGCCATGCCCAAGTTTCCAAATTTGTTTGCTTAAAGTTAGGAACCTGACAGTGGCCTAATTTTCAGAGCTTCTAAACAGTTCCCATTGACGTGAATGGAAGTAGAGTACAGTAGGGGTTTGTACAAATAAAGATTGAAGGCCAGATTTTCAAAGGGATGTAGATGCCTTAAGTTGCAGATTGGTGCCTAAACACCTTTGAAAAGCTGACTCCGAGTCCAATCCTGCAAGGTACTGAAGACTCTCAATCTACGCTCAACTCCTCAGAGAATGAGGTGAAAAATAGAATAGGAATAGACAATTTCTACTTGGTATATTAGAGAATGGCCCAAACTATAAGCTCTTGTCTACACTACAGACCTATGTCAGTATAACTGTGTTGCTCTGGGGTGTGAAAAATTCATACCCCTGAGTTATGTAATTATACCAACCTTAACCTCGCATGTAAATAGCGCTAGGCTGAGAGGAGAGCTTCTCCTGCCAACATAACTACCTCTTCTCAGGCAGGTGGAGTAACTAAGCCGATGGGAGAACTCTCTTCACTTAGAGCATCTTCACTTAAGCGCTACAGCTGCACCGATGCAGCATTTTAAGTGTAGGCCTTCCCTGAAATGCTTGATTGTAACTCTGTAGTCAGTGTCTTTCTCTATAATAAATGTAAACAGGTGGTGTTCCCACCCAGCTCTGGATAAAGTCTGCATACACAGGATTGTTCAACAGAAGAACTCCTCCTCCTTCCATGGGGTTTGAAGATCCTGCAGACTGGAAGCCTAGATCGGAATGCCTCCACACTCTGAGAAAATTTGGATCTAGATACATGAACTTTCTGGCCTCTTTCTGAAAGAGAAGTACAGGTTTATTTTTAAATGGTCAGCAAAAACCCTATCCTGCCATAGTATCTCTGGGGTGATATTGGCCTAGCACCTTTGAACCATATTGATGATATATCAGTAGATCCACTTTCTTACATACCTGGAAAACTTTCCTTCAGCTGTACGGTTCAATATTTCCTTGTTTCTTAACAATCTCAGTAACTGGTTCATTGTAGATTATAGACCAAGACAGAAAACAGAAGCTAGCTTGTGATGGGCAGCTCACACAATCTGATGAGGTTCAGTGCAAAAATTCACAATGAGATTAATATTTTGCTCTAACTCCCATTTCAGGGGCTTTTGTAAAGATTGGAATGGTGACTACAGTATAAATGCTATTATCTTTGGTAACTAAAACTGTTCTGTCATTTGTTCCAATATAGGTTATATGCAACATGATCTCTCGTTCCAATCAACACCTCATAATTAACCAACATCTTGTCTCTCCTTGATGTATGCACCGCTGTCATTAACTCTAAACATTGGTGTTAAATACAAACATCAAGGGCAAAATATATCCTTTTTATACAGTGCAAAGCACTTCCTGAATTTATCCTTGATGGAAGTCAGTGCTGAATAGTGTTTATGCCCAGGATTAAACATCTTGTTATTCACATAAATATATCATCACTGTATACATCATTTTGGGGAAGCAGTCATATGATGAGGACAAACAGATATACTAGCATCAGCACACTGCAAAAAATTAATTGCTTTGCTCTTTCTAGTTCCAACACTATTTGACATTACTCTTTGAATGATGCTCAGAATTATGACAAACCAAGTCATTTTTCAACAGGGAACTCTGAAAGTCACCCACAGAACCTTGAGTCAGGAAATTTATTGACCCACGATGTTGTTTTTGACAAAATACTCTTTGCATGATGTGACAATTTGGGAACTCTATGTACAATTTAGGCATTTTGTTCAAGATTATGAACTCTCCATATGCTTAAGTCCTTGTGATTTCTGTACTGTGTTCTGCCTCCTGCTCCTAAAGAGACAGGGTTTGGCACCTGTGTGTCTGCCTATGAATATAGGTTGTTAAAAACTATCAACAACTGAATAGATCTCGGCAGAACTATATGCTAGAAAAAAACATTTTTCTCCAACTTCTCTTTGGCAGGAGAGTTGCACTGCGGTTTGAAGGAATGGAATTTTGCCAGAAACAGGACACAGAAACCAGGTATAAGTGCTAGGATTTTTTTTAAAAAAAGGGGCAAATGAGAGGAACTAAGGAAAATGCTTTTGTAACAGAGGGGATCTTTTTTTGCCTGAGGGACTAGCCAGGAAAGAAGGGAACTGGTCTAGAGGAGAAGACATGTGAAGGAGGGGACACTGACCCAAATCTCAAAGAGCACTCAAATGGTGAGAAAACTGATGCAAGGAATGATAGAGGTGTTTTATTGTTCTTTACCTATAGCTACATATCTCTTGTGCTGTCTAAAGTAAAGCATAATTGTGTTAGAAACCTTTGTAAAACCTATGTATATTTGCTTACACTATCATGTGTTCCTGAAGAGGTAAATTGTAAACCAGGGTGTGCCCAAGGTTGGACCACTGGGAAGGAGCGTGCTTATGCAGCTGCAGAGTCTGGGGGAGCCAGCTCTAGTCTCAGGACCCAGGCAGATGGACTGTGAGAGCTCAGCAGTCAGGACTGGGTCCTAGAAAGAGAATCTGGTACTCCACATGTGTGCTTAGAAGCCCAGGGCCAGAGACAGTGCCTGGCCTGTGCTCAGACTCAGGATGCTGAAAGCACACAGATCCTGTGTCTTGAGACCAAACAGAGAAGCCCGCTGAGTGTCTAGAAGGAGGTGTTCAACTAGGGCTATGACACACATAAGTTGGAATCCCCAATAATAATAAGAGATTGCTCAATAGAAAGAAAGAGCTAGAAATATGTAAGAGACTGGCCTGAGCCTTGCATCAGAAGCAGCAGTGGCTTATTAATAAACTTTCAAATAGGCAAAATAGCAAGGCATGACAAATCTTAGCTCAAGATTTAGATATTTTTAAAAATACCCACGGAATTATCCTACATATTCTGTATTATCAATTTTTATTTGTGTGAGGGAGCAATCCTCCACTGCAGCTGAGATCCCAAGGAGGAGAGCTATTAATGCGTTAACCCAGAAGGCTATCCTACTTCTATTAAAACCCTTTACTGAAACCTTCGCTGAAGCCCCTAGGGGTACAGAAAATGAGAAATCAACTGCAGGATGAGCAACACAGTGCTGATTTCTTCATTTCTCGTCTGCTTGTACTACAAAGGAGACCAGGTATAACCTTTAAGGAGCATTTTTATCATTCTGGATCCAGAACAAGACAGCGGTACTTGTTGATGAACATCATCTAAGATCATGTGCGTGGAATATGGAGTGGTGCTGAATTAGTCTCAGCACCGCATGGCGGCAGCAATACAACATGACATCTCCTCACTGAAATGAACAGTAATATTGTAAACTTTTAGTCAGCTGTTGTGTTTGTTTTGTTCTCTTATTTTCTGTCTTACATGATTGGCCACAAAACTACGGTGATGGAAGGGGCTGATTGTCATTGGCTGAAACCAAAAGGAAGAAGTGACAGTACATTAGTATTCAGCACCTAAGACAGGCAGTCAGCTAAGGCCAGACTTTAATGCAGGCAAGAGCTTAATTCAAGCTAGAGGATGTCAGTAAAGATGGACCTTTTAAGGACGTAATATTATTACTGTATGTGACTGGATATTACATGAATTTTTGTAAGGCCAATTAATCTACTTTGATTTTTTTTTAATAAAAAGTACCATTATTTATATAATGTGTCATTTCAAACTCATGTTGTATTCTCCAGTAAACTGTTGCAATAAGTCAAAATGAATGGGTTACAGACATAGAGCCTGATCCTGCTGGTTCTGTTCATTGTAGGAGCAGTAATGTAAGTTATGTCTTCAGAGGATTGGGTCCTTAAAACAAAATCCACATTTTCAGTATTGCATATAACTTATTTATTTGTGCATTTTTCATTTATAACTAAATCATGAGATAAGTATACATAAATATGTGTTACCTCAGTTGAATGACAGGAAAAGTTACACATGATTCCAGTGCACTGAACATTCCCCCCCCCCCCCCCCCAATTACAATCTTGGCTTAGAATATAGAAAAAAATGGATTCACAGATGAGTAAAGACAATTAACTATTAATCAAATCTCTCAAGTAAATTCTAATTTGATACTAATTATATTTCTATTAGTGATTACTAAATATTTAATTTGGCCTTGTGAATATACTTCTTGTTTGTTCTTGTAACAATCTGTTGTACATTCATATTTTTCATGTGGTATATAAGAAATCTACAAACAATTCAGCAACAGGATTAAAATCTTGGGAACATCAGAGGAAGAGGATTTTTATAGCATAACAATAGTATACACAAGAGCATTTAAAATCCTAAAATGGAAAGGCAAATGACAAACTGCTTGGCGTTCTATCAGGCCTTAACTTTCTGCATTTGTCAAATAATAACAAAATATTAAATTAATTCACTAATAATAACTTACACTTCTTAGGGAGAGAGAGAAAGCCATGCTGTGATTTCAAATTACTTTACAAAGACTCATGGATTAAGTCTCACAACATCCATATGAAGGAGATAAGTATTATAGTTTTACATTTAGGTAAATAGAGGCATGTAGTGGTTAAGGACAAAATTTAATACTGGTCTCTGATTCTGAGTGTCCAACTTTAATCTTTTTGAGCCTGATTTTTCAGAGGTTCTGAGCACTCACACCTGCTACTGGCTTCAGCTGGATTTTCAACACTTCAGAAAGTCAGGCCCACAGTTTGTCAATCTGGGCACCCAAAATCAGTGACCACTTTTAATTTTTTTAGTTTGCGTGATATGTCCAATGTCAAACAGGAAGTACATGGCAGAACTGGGAAGAGAATTCAAATTTTCTCACTCCCAATGCATTAAAGCAAAAGACCAGCTTTCATTGTAAATGGTTACAGTTGCATTATATTTGAGGATCTTTTCTTAGGAATTGTCTTCAATGTGTTATGCAGCTGCATTTATAAAGAAGGGTATTTGAGCGTATTAAATTATGGCCGTTATTCCATGGGGAAGTTGGGCCACCCTGTTCTGATAGTCAGTGGACAAAGATTGGGTAATGCAGTCCCATTTAAGCAGGGAGAGACTGGAGATTTTACCTGGTTGCCTTACGTTGGTCTAGGTTCCCACTTGAAGAGAAAAGCTCCCCTAGAACTTTAGGAGTTTATTCCCATGTTTCATAGGAGCCATGGTGGACAGGGCTGCAACTGATTTTGTCAGAGGGGAGCAGACCTGGCTGGGAAGCAGTAACAGAAGGAGTGGATTGGGCCACAGCTGGTAGCATTGGACCAGAGCTGATCTGGTCAAGTGACAGCAATAGGCTAGATTGGGGCTAATGGCACTGGGCTAAAGCAGGTAAGGATGTGCACTGGCAACCCAGTTGGAGCTGATATCAGCAGATGTCTCTCAATGGACAAGTTGAGAGGAGCATATACCTACTGATTGTGGCAGGGTCAGACCAGACTTGTGAGTGAGATTTGTTTTGACTGGAGCAACAAGCCAGCCCACTATTAACAGACTGGAGTTTGGGGGGCAAAATTCACCCCTATACAGAGGGTCATTGCAAGGCCTCAAAATATGCTTAAGTGGTGCATAGGCCAGATTTCTGCCTAGGGTTGTGTTTCACCCAATGTGCATAAGAAATACTCTATGTCCATATCTACCTGTTGGTTCATCTCTTCTATTCTCCTCTCACCTATCCATATATCATAACTATAGTGGCTGGAGGATTATGCCCATGCAATTAATAGCACTAGTTCTATTGAAATAATAGCACTTAGAACATACATAATGCTTTACATGTTCAGAGTTCCGTACCGTCTGAAATGAAGCCCATTCTGTCCACCGTGCTGCCTGACCAGGTGGAAATTAATGACCTGGTGGCACATTCTGAACATTGGAGGGGATATTAAAATAACCATTTAAACAGCTGCTCCATTTGCTCATCTAGTCACTGCCAGTATTTAAAGGGACATGGTAAAGGTTGACAATCAAAAATTGTAACCTCAGTTAAATTCTCCGCAAATGAACCTTCTACCAGCCCTCAAAATTAGAGGCATGAGACAGTTAAAGTCTAAACTCACCATCTGGGTGAAACACAGTCTATGAAATTAAGATTAAATGAGACTAGATCCGATTAAATCAAAGAACCCCTCATGCCCCAACAAGAAATTGAAGTCTTCATGACATGTCTAGCTCTCTGCTACTTTCTAGTCCACACGGTTGATGGCAGCATTCTCTGGAAGTGGATCTTTGTCCCATGGATTCTTGATTCTAAACTTTGTGTCTCCATGACAGAAGAATCCAGATCTATGGAACTATTGATCCTTCCTCATCCCATTCCTGAACATATAAATACATTTACATAGCTAAATATTGTACATATCTTAAGGCAATGTCATTGAAAAGTGAAACATTATGAAAAAAGAAGTTCATAGATTTGAAAACTCTGTAAAAGAGAAGATTCCCAGTATTTTAGGGAATAAATTAAATATTGACTACTTAAGCATCCATTGATATCTGGTTTGGGCATGTACTTTATTGTAATCTCTGGTAATATACCAGATCCAAGCATTGTGTTTTACATAACACCTGTTAGTGTGTGCATATGGGAGAGACAGATTGCTGCATCACTCTTAAGTGACCTATTACCTAGCAAATAGGAAGTATAGATCACTGAATATGAAATCAAATTCCCCTGCTGATGCCCAGATGGCAAACAGATTCAAATGTCAGTGTTGAATATGAGAACATCTCTCCCTTTCTTAACCCCTGAAATTATACAGCACTCACCTAGAGAAGTATATTTTTGCCCCACCACAGACTTTGTTCCAAATATTACTTCATTACTTGATTCTCGGATAGACATGCCAAGTAATAAACTGACGTTCACAGAAAACTCAGTGGGTGAGACCAGTGTGGTAGGAGACACTTCTGTGAAAGCCAGATGACAAACCAAAGCACAGATTGAGTTAGTGAGGTAGAACGGCTATCAGAGACGGTAAGGAGAGGCGGGGAGTGCCAGTCATTTTGATAAATCTTATGCCTTACTCCTAGGCATAAAAAAGATAACTTTAAAGTAAATGCATGTAACAGCAGGAAGAGACGGTGAATCAATCCTGTTTGTATAAAATATTCTTCAAAGTTCATATTTGCACTTGTTCACACTATCAAAGTCAAGAACAAGTTGATATGGTTTTGGTTAATGAGCCAATTATATTCAGACAAGATAACAATCATGCAGTGTTGTGCTTAGCTAAACTGCTATGTTAATAGCTAGTAGTTTTCTATGCTTCTTGTGTTGCTGACACAATACAGTGAAGAATCTGCATCACTTGTTGGCTTCTATTTGTGAACTTTCTTTTTTGTCTTCAACTCTCTCAAGTGTTTTTCACCTGTAATGAAAAAATACCAATGCTGAAATGCAGCCAATTCTCTGCTTTTGATATTGGGATTATTCACTTAGTGGGAATGTAACAAAGAGATCAAATGGGGCTTAAAAGCATGAAAAACAACTAGTTTCTCTGAGGGCTCAATCCTGTCAATGATAGTGGAGAACACTGGGTTATAAAAAAGTAGCATTGTTCAAACCAAAATGCTGCATCCCTTACTCATGGGATTGGTATGTTTACTAGATCCACTCACATGAGTGACTCTGTATGAGGGAGAACCCAGCCCTGTGGCTATCCTACACTGTAAGTAGCCCTACAGAGAACAGCAGATTTGAATCCAGGCTACCCCACAGTCTCATCCATTTTATGTGAGGGGTTACGGGGAAAGCTGTCTATGGCAACATAGTCATGTTTTCTGCATAGAGAGCAAAGGAGCTTCATACTGTCTCACCTCTCCGTTTTGATTCTCTGTGGGGTCCATGCCTTTTTAATAGCATTAAATGTGCTGAGGACTGAAATGGTTATTAAGCATGGAGGCCCATTTTGGCCTTTCCAGCAGCATTGGGCTGATCTTTATTAGGTTACACTGATCACCACCTTAAGGTTCAGGAGGGAGTGCCCCTCTGTAGCAAATTGGGGGGTTGATCACATGTTTCAGGTGAGGAGAACATTTAGTCACTGTTACTCATTGAGTTGAACATGTCTTTATTGGCAGAGAGAATAATGTCGCAGCTTTAGTGGTGGAGTCCCTGATGGATCTTGCCTTCATCATGCTCTCAGCCCTATGTCCCAGATTCCAGGCCTGATTATTAAAAAGAGTATAAGATCAATGACAGTAACATTTTTATTTTTTGAAGAACATACATTTGCGGCTTAATGCAATATAACCAAGTAATTAATGCAATTTTAAACATAGTAAAAATAATTCTCCTCATGTCATGAGACATAGATTTACTGAATGGAGGAGACTTTTTCTACAAATATTTTATAATACAAAACAAAGTCAGGATTATAAGAAAGGGCAACATACAACCATGCTATCAAGTCTCTTTTATGTTTTCTAGCAGGGAAAGGCACTCCTAGCAAACAAGAACTGACAGAAAGAAAATTGACAACAAAATGGAAAAGATACTTTAGTGGAAAATATGATAAATAGATGGTGTTGTTTCATCTGCTGTTAGTGAGTTATATTGTGATTATACTACAGCTGGTAAAATCAATCAAAATAATACAAGGTATAGAACAGGGAAAATGCTATTCTTCCATCATTGGATATTTTCATATCCTTTAACTGTTAATATGTTATAGTTTATAGTTTGAATGTGTTATTTGTGTTCTAGTCCTTCTGGTAACTTTGTTAAGCCAATTCGTTTTCTTTAACCAGGGAGTTTTTAGAAGCTTGCCAAATAAAGCACATTTCAGTATCACAAAATTTACTGTATAACAGTGCAATGCAATACCCACTCATGGTTGTCTTACCCTAAAGCAATTTTACATAGAGTAGTAGATAACATTTAAATAAATAATTAAATACAATCTAAATCCTACTGCATTTTCATCTCTTTCAAAGCAACTCTCTGAAGTTGATGTCTGACCCTGCTTTTCTTTTCCTTTCACTTTCCTTATGATGGCCCCCATATTGTGAAGTAACACTTACTGTGGAGCACTGCTGTATTTTTGTAACAATACAGTCCAAAATACTCCTGGCTGAACTTGCAGATTCAAAGTGCTCCAGGCAATATATTTTGACCCAATAGAGGCTGATCCTGGAAGACAAGTGTAAGCTGGGGAATGGTCCTGCTATTGTGGGGAACTTTCCTGGCTTATACACTACCCCGGTGGAATAGGCTGGCAAAAGGATACGAGTCCTCGCTCCCACTTCCTGTACCCAGAGGCCTGCCTGATCTTGAGGGCTCCCCTTCTAGTCTTCTGTGTGGCAGAGTCCTTGTAACCCCAACAAGGCTGGGTCCAGGATTCCTGAGGGACTCAACCCCCAACTTTGCCATGGTCACTTAGGGCAGGGGCTAGGGTGTCCCCACTCCAGGGTGCTCTCTCTGCGCTGGATGCTTCCCTGACCCACACATCATTACATACAGTTCAAAGCAAATACAGTTTATTAAACAGCATTCAATTTTTTAAAAAGGAAAAAATGGGAAAGGTTAAAGGAAAACACGTCACTCCACTCTGTGGCACGAGGACATCACCACCAGCATCTCTGGAATGTCAGAGAAGTTCACAGTCTGTTCCTCACAAGTCCCAGGCCTCCTTCTCAGGCCCTGGCTGTGCTGCAGGGATGCTGCGAGTCGGTCACTTGCTCTGGCAGTGGCCACACGCCCTAAGGCTTTAGGTGGCAGGACCCTTCTTCCCAGTGTCGCCCCCACCTCATCGGGGTTATGATCCCTCTCCAAGTCTGGCCTGTAGGGCCCACTGCCTAGGGTCCCCCTCACTCTCCTCAGCTGCTCACCTCACCCGGCTCCAGACTGCTCCAGCTCCAGCTCCACCACTCTGCCTCAACTCCAGCTCCACTCTGCCTCTGCACTGCTGCTGCTGCTCTGCCTTTAGCTCCTTGGGCTGCTTCTCTGGCCCTTCTGGCTCTGGTTGCTACAGCTCTGCTCCCAGCACAGGTCTGCTCTGGGGGCTGCTTCTGTGACTCCACTCCCAGCACTGACCTGCTTCCTCGGCTGCTTTCCTGGCCCCTCTGGCTGGCACAGCTCTGCTCCCCAGCTCAGCGTGGGCCCCTGCTCTTTCTTTAGCTTGGCCCCACTCTGTCTGACCCAGGCAATTTCAGTTCACATAGAGGACGGGGCCCATCCTGGCCTCCTGACTCCCTGATTAGCCTGCCCGCCCTGTCAATCAGGCTGACCTGTAGCTTTGGCCTCTCCCCATTGGAGACTGTCAATCTCAGGGTCCTGATTTCCCATTGACCCTTCCCCTTACTTTTAGTACTGAGAGCTAGCCAACCAAAAAAAACCCACACTGAATTTTAGTAAGGGGAAAACAGCAGTACCTGCAAGGTACTTACAACCCATTGAAGTCATTGGGACAGATTATCAGCTGGTGGAAAATGACACCGCTCCATTGAAGTCCTCAGCACTTCACAGAACCAGTCTCATAAGAAGCAATATGTGAAGTGGGAGTAAAGGAAGTAAAACTGTTGTAAAGGGGCCCAAGATGTAAGCAGAGGGAAGGGATCAGTCCTAGCAAATTGGTGTGCAGCTATCAGCTATTTGCGAGATTGTGTTGCATTTTCCAAAGGCAGAGCACAACAGAATGCTTCTCAGAATAAATTTGTATTCCAGGTTTGCCTATTCCTCTCTCGCTTTTCCAAAATCCAGTTTTCTTTCCTCATAAAAAATAAAATAAAATCAACAAAAAGTAACAAACAAACCTCTTCTCCTCCCGCCCCGCCCACCCCCCAGCTGATATCAACATCAATTTAATCTTGAATTCCACTATTCTCTTCTCCTCTGAACTTGGGACCCCAACTTCTCAACCCCATAATTCCACTTACCTAACCTGGGAAAGGCTCACACAGACTTCCAGTGCCTCACTGAGGTTCTATACTGCCCCGTTAGTCAGTGCCTTCATGTTTCTCCTGCTGTGTGGCACAGGGACTTCTGGCAAGCAACCAGAAATAGGTGTTGGCATCTTAGGACTGGCTGGAGCTACTGTATTATGTAGCAAAGGGCTCAGGGAGGTGCAGTTTAGCAGCACTTTGTCAGGCACAGACTAAAAACTAGAGCAGAAAATGGGATTTATTTTTTTCTGCAGAAGCTTGCCTTTTTGGCAAAATCCAAAATATTTTCACCAAAAGCTGAAATAGTTTGATTCAGAAAAGGCCTTCTTGGTGGTTCATTGGAGTTGTCATTTGTATGCCTCATTTTCCCATTTCCCTCTACAGGCTGGGACCACTGGTTGGACTATATCTCCCATCATTCAATATGGTCTTCGTGAGGAGAAGCGGTGAATCATGGGAGATGAATTTCTCCCAGCTAGGGAGCCCAGGAGAATGGGGAGATGAGATGACTGAACTACCAATCCCATGAGTTACCACGGAAGCATATCTGAATAGAAAATTTCAAGTTTTGGCCAACATTTTCCAGTTTTCTGCCATAAAATGAAAACATTTGGGGGTTGATGTGTTCGGTTTTCCAATAAAATCAAAATGTTTAATGGAAAGCAGACACTTTTTGTGAAAAATAGCATTTCGTTGAAAATCCAGTTTTCCACTGAAACAGTTTTGAAGGAAAACTGGCAAACAGTCCTACCAAAAACAGTGGCTAGAGGCACTTGGGACTAGGAATGCATCAGTCTTCTAGACAGTATGTGGAATTGGCCTCGAGAGCAAGTGGCCAGTTATCCAGCCTGTGTGTGTGTGTGTGTGTGTATACACACATACACAGTTGTGAAAGGAGAAGACTTTACATGTAAATGGGTCTTTTTCTCTTACTAAACCATTGGTTCAGATTAAATAATACAGAGGTTTCCTCTCTCCGGCACCAAATAGGCCCTGTTTCCCTCCCTCCCACCTGTATTTTAGACATCCACTGAAGATGAATCAACCATAGTCAGTTGAGGAACATTGTTCTGACAGCTTCAGGAATAAAGCTGAGACTCGATTTTCCTGCTGTGGCATAACAAATGCCTGTGGACATGTAAATATAGAGATGCTTAATTATTTACAGTTCAAGTTAATTTTCAAACCAAACCTCATTAATTTTTGTAATGCTGGAACACAACGTGTCATTGCAGCAAAGATATTAAATTAAAATATCAGATTTTGGTAATTATATGTGATTCTCATGAGGCAGCTGGAGTGTAACTAAATATTGTTATTTACTTTGGAAAATCATAATTATACCTATTACAGTTATGATCCTGAGACGTGATTAGGGAAAAATCTTTTACCACTGGAAGTCTACCAATAGTGCACTTTTCAAGGAGCTAAGAGTAAATTAAATAGAAAAAAGGAAATTAACTGCAAACCATTCTGTTTGAGAAACATTAAGATTATTACTGAACTGACAGAAGCAAGAAATATCAAAGGGAAGAATTGAACATGTTTTTAACTCACTGCCATTAAGTCCTTTTTTTTTTAATCCTCTTTAAAATGCTGTGTGTGAGTAAGAGAGATCATAAAAGGTACCTGACTGATAGCACTGATGACTAAACTTCTCTCTTTATCTATAGAGCAGGTACACCCAGCACACACAGCAGCAGGATTAACTTCCCCACACTGCTATCTATTATGTGTTGACTTGGAGTGACCATTTCTAGGATTGGCTTCAAACTTCATATCCATTCAGTCCTTTGCCTTTGTCAAAGAAGTTTGCAGCCTCGAGGTTCTACTGGACTTTTGTCTCCACTAAGATTTTTCAGCAGATATGGCCAAGAGTGTTTTTTCATGAGTGTTTAACCAGGAAATTATGACTTTTCTTCAGAATGTGTACCTCACCATAAATTTATACATGGTATTGTCACTTTTAGGTCTGGGCTTCGCTAATGTTCTCTTTGGGTCTATCCCTGAAGACCACCTTGAAATTTCAGCTACTTCACAATATGTCATCCCACCCATGCTCCGTATTCTATGCTGGCTTCCAGGTTGGTTTTAAGTGAAATTCAAGTTATTGATTTTAAATTAACAGCAACGATTAATATTTTATACTTTTCCCATATACAATACCTTCCATCCAAAGATATTTAAGCACTTTGCACTTAAGCTTCAAAATATGCCATGTAAAGAAGGTATTAATTTACACTATTTTACAGATGAGGAAACTAAAGCACAGAGACACTAAGGTTCTGGGTTTCTGATTTGTGCAAATGAAAAAAATACATGTGCAAAATTTGTGCATAGAATTCTGTGCATAGAATTCTAGTCATGCAATCTTGTGTGCACAAATTTGCTTTGTGTATATGCTGCTGGCCAGTAAAAAGTGTAAATGGCTATTTGTGTGCACTGTTACCTGGCTCGTTCATGCAGTTATGATAAGTGCATTCACAAACTAGGAGGCCAATAACACTTGCATTTTAGAAAATTGGACCCTGAGTGACCTCACTCTATCAGTATAAGACAGAGTGAGGAATAGAGGATCTGACCCCCTTCTCCTACCACAGCATACAGATAACTCCTTTAACCAGAGAATGTGGCTCCACATTTCCTCATAGTCAGGTCTGGGCTTTGAATTTTGGCTGACTTAGGGCTTGGTTCAAAGCCCACTGAAGTCAAAGGGAGTCTCTAAAGGGCTTTGGATCAGGCCCACTGAGATTCCCTTCTGGTATTTACTGATATCAGTGCTCAGGTCTCAATACTGGGGGAAAGGGAACAGGTTGGTCTTGGTGGATGTCAAGCTGCAGAGAGCTTGCTAACCTTCCCCACATGGTTGAAGACCAATTTGTTTGCTTAGGCTTTGGATCATGGTGGGTGGGCATATGTGGGTTTGTCTTGATTAAATGTCAGGCTAGCTATAGGCTAGGTTAGGTATAGAGCTGTTTCTTGAGATTAGGGTTTTTTTTTTTTGTTTTGTGGTATCCTATTTGGCAATACAGTTTTAGACTGTTTGACACTGTTTATAATGTAAATAGTATATTACATTTTTATATTATTATTTTTATTTATGTAAATGCACCTACCAATCTGGGGAATGGGGACCAGTTTTTATAAATATAAAATCTCCTGCATGCAGCATCACAGGACACTTTGGAGAGACGGGTCCAGATTCTGGTTTCAGTGACACTTGTGAAGCTAATGGAGTTTCTGCAGATTTACACTCACATTACTTTGAGCAGAATCTGCACCAAATTATCACTATGTTAGAGGGAGAGTTTCACAGTTTTGTTGTTTATTAGTTTACGTCACCAGCAAAGTGTTACTTAAATAGCTGAGGGCTGATTCTTATGTAACTTACACTAATGTAAGTCAAGGAAAATCCAAAGTAAAGGTAGTGGGTATGATGTCCTGAGTCTTGAACCCTGGTCTGGGAAGGCCCCAGATTCCACCCAATGTCTACTGAAGCCTGCTTGGGCTAAGAAACTAATAGGGCTATATCCTCAGCCAAGGCAGCAATCACAGGAGCCCTGATTGGAAGATCACCCAGCTCCACTGATTGGTCCAACTACACTACTTAAGCCAGAAGGAGGCACAGGAAGTTTGTTTGTGATTTCCTGTTGTGACTGTGTTGGATGCTGTTGTGCCCACACCTAGCTCTGTTTCTTATTCCTGGCTTCTGCCTCACCCCTGTCTTTGCTCCTTTCCCTACCGTGCCTCTGCTCTGTGCTTGATCAGTGCCTCTCCTCCAGCTCCTGGTCTTATGCTTTACTTCCAAACATCAATTACCAGTTGTGGCTCCAATCCCTGACCATTGCTTGACTCTTGGCTCTGGCATTTAGTATCTGACCTTGGCTCTTGACCCCCAGCTTTGATTCCTGGTTCTGACTCCGGCTTGATCCTTGACTCTGGGTGCTGACTTTTGGCTTCATTCCCCAACCTGGATTTCTGCTGTGCCCACTAGACCTGACTCCTGCTCTGACTCTAGGCCATACTGCCTACATCCTGGTCTATAACACAGAGTTAGACTCTCAACTACACCAAGTTCATGCTTGGCACAGCTTCGGGCTAGGTTAAAGGTGATCGGAATCTATTTTTACTCCTTTTTTGATCCTGGACACATCCTAGCCAGAACAAATTAGAATAGCTAGCCTAGCTGCACTGTCCCCCTCAGGATTGTTCCACCCACCAATTTAGAATGTCTGGAGTGTGTCAGACCCCTTCCATGTCCCTCCCTGTCCCAGAATGCCCTCTACACCAAAAGGAATAGGAAGGCATGTAAATCAGCTTCAGAATTAAGGATACTTTAAATTCTCTTTGAGTCATCGGAGTAGAGAGGAGGGGTCAAACCTAGAATCCAGGAACTGGCCCAACAGAATTATACAGCTGTAAAAAGATGAGAAACAGACTGGCATAGTTAGAGGATATACAATGTTTGTTGGGCTGACATATCCAGTAGGGTTACCATTCGTCCGGATTTACCCGGACATGTCCTCCTTTTGTGTGCTAAAAATAGCGTCCGGGGGGAATTTGTAAAGCACTCACAATGTCCGGGATTTCCCCCTCCCCCGGCAGAGCGAGCGGCTGGGAGGGCTGCAGGAAAGTCCCGGGCTGGACTCCGGAGCAGCTTCCTCCTCCCACCCCCCCCTCCCTGCATTCTGAGCCGGCCGGCAGCTCCTCCTCCTGCAGCCCGCTCCGGCAACCCTGTGCAGGGCCAGGGACCGGGTTTTGTGTTGTGCAGGGGAGCTCAGCCATGTGTCCGGCTGGCACAGAGCCCAACACCCTGTTCTGAGCAGCAGGGTAAGGGGGGGCAGGAGAAGGGACAGGGAGGTTCTGGAGGGGGCAGTCAAGAAACGGGGGGGGGGCTTTTGGAGGGGAGTGGAGAAAGTTTTGGGCAGTCAGGGTACAGGTAGGGGGTAGGGTCCTGGGGGCAGTTGGGGGGGGGGGTCTTAGGAGGGGGCAGTTAGGGGACAAGGAACAGGGAGTCTTAAGTAGGGGGTGGGGTTCTGGAGGGCAGTTAGGAGCAGGGGTCCCAGGAGGGGGCAGTCAGGGGACAAGGAACGGGGGGAGGGTTGGGGGTTCTGGGGGGGCGGGAAGTGGGAGGGGCAGGGGTGGGGCTAGGGCGGGGCTCCTCCCGTCCTCTTTTTTGCTTGTTGAAATATGGTAACCCTATATCCAGAATCATATCTTTCACAGTTATGATCAGTCTGTGAGAAATGTGACTGAATATATATGTCCAGCACCTTTTTTTATTTTAAATGTGGTAGAAACAAATGCGGATTCTTAAAGATGAAATGTTGTAAAATGCCCTTAAGATAAAATTTTGAACTTAATACAGCAGCAGGATATACTTTTCCCACGGTTATCAAACCAAGACATTATTCATTCATGCTACAGTCTTCTCAGGGATGATAAAAGCTAATCCAAAAGCAACAGGTTTTGGTGGTGTTACCTGAATCTTTCTAAATGCATCAAAATCTGCTGTTGAAGACTGCCTTCTTAGATATAGCATAGGAAGTCTGCTATTGCAAATCATACAACCTGCAAAGGGACAGCTGCACTGAAACTCAAAGGACAGTGCTAGCCTTGCTCCATGTGAGTGCAGGACCTCCAATTAATTTCATTGCTGGTACCTGTATGTGATTGTTAACACAATCTCACACTGCTGCCACAGCGTGGACAGGCAGCCAGAGCAGAATCCTGTGTCTTGGCAAGTATGAAAATATGAACATTGAACAGAAGTATGTGGTAATAGACACACTGATACTGATGCCCTGAATCACAAGAAAAGCCATATATACTGAAAGCTGAAATATCTCAGAAGTAAACTTTCTGTTAGAGATGGAAGAAAAATGGAACAGGAAAAAGATTCACAAAAAATAAATTAGTGGAGGGGAAATTGATCAAATTTGAAAGTAAAATTTAAAATGTCCAGCTCAACTTTCTATTTATAGTAATAACAATAATATTCATTTTAATGGCCAAAGTAAAACTCAGAGGTGTTTGTTCGCCAGTTTTGGTTATATGTATATGACATAATGTGCAACAACTCTCATATGGGGTTAATTTAATTGGCCAGATTCTCACCTGGTGTAACCCAGCATAGTTCCTTTGACCTCAATAGAGTTATAGCAATGTACACCATTTGATGATCTGGCCCAGTACTGGTTGCTTGGGCATCAAATATTTGAAAATGATAGAAGAAATACTTGCACCACACCTCATTTCCTGAACCAACACACCTGGAGACTAAAGACAGCATCACAGTATTTTCAAAGCTACTTGATAAAAAGAGGGGATAAATTTTGAGACTTCCCTAAAACTAAGACTTCTGATCATTGCTGACATAAACATTCTAGGAGAGACATTCTGATCTGCTAAACTTTTATTTTTGTTTAATTAGTGCTTGTGAAGGGGCTGAATTTACAGCTCTGGAGAATGAACTGGAAAGCTGTAGAGAATTTAAGAGAATGTTAACTTTATAATATGCAACAGAGGGTCCTGTGGCACCTTTAAGACTAACAGAAGTATTGGAGCATAAGCTTTCGTGGGTGAATGCCCACTTCATCAGACGCAAGAGATTGTGTCTGATGAAGTGGGCATTCACCCACCAAAGTTTATGCTCCAATACTTCTGTAAGTCTTAAAGGTGCCACAGGACCCTCCGTTGCTTTTTACAGATTCAGACTAACACGGCTACCCCTCTGATAACTTTATAATATGTTTATTTCGAGACTCCTATATAGTTGAAAATGATATCTCTGCTATAGGAGGCTACAAAAAACCCTAAAAAAACCCCTGTAATATTATACAGTTGTTGTTTTTTAAGAGTAACTGCTACAGAAACTTATATTTCTATAGATTTATCCCGAAAGTATAGTGGATGTTTCCATAAAGGGTTGTATAAGCCTACCCTGGACATGATTCTTTTTCCACATACAATGGTGTAAATCAGGAGCTGCGTAAAGCTGCTGTGAGTGAGATCAGAACCAGGGATGCTGTGTATAAGAGACATGAGTGAAGATGATGCATCCCTTTCTTTGAAGGTAATTGTGCATCTAATCTCCACCACTGTAATGGGGAATTTCTGTATCATCTCCTCTTGGTGGCCTATTATTACATTATCAGTAACTGTCTCTAACCTATTAGTGTGTGAGTGGCACTTGTGGTAGTAATTACTTGTCGTTTCAAGGGCAATGTCACATGTGGTTAGTGTCTTTATCTTTGGTGGCATTTTCATCCGGTAAAGTTAAATGGTTTCTTACTCCAGAGGATAACAAACTGAAATCTCAGTCTCTCTTGCTGACTGACTTCTCCCACGTTCTTAAAGGAGAACAATGACAAGCAGCAGTAAAAAATAACCTTAGGTCTGGTGGGTGAAGAGACAGAAAAATTAAAGCACAATGGCAAGTGAAAAATCTGTGCCACTGAAAAAGCTTTAAATGGAATCTATATTAAAGACCTCTAATCAGAACAATTTTCTAAAAGTTTAATTTAATTAGTTGTTGTTTTAAAGCAACGTGTGTCTGCATGGCACTTTCAGTCAGACTTTCCAAGATATTTGAAGGTTTCAGAGTAGCAGCCGTGTTAGTCTGTATCCGCAAAAAGAACAGGAGTACTTGTGGCACCTTCAAAACTAACAAATTTATTAGAGCATAAGCTTTCGTGGGCTACGGCCCACTTCTTTGGATGCATATAGAATAGAACATATATTGAGGAGATATATATGCACACATACAGAGAGCATGAACAGGTGGGAGTTGTCTTACCAACTCTGAGAGGCCAATTAAGTAAGTGGGAAAAAAAAACTTTTGAAGTGATAATCAAGATAGCCCAGTACAGACCGTGTCAATACACCTAAAATGTTTCTTATAATATTCAGAGATGAAGTTGGCTATCTTGCTGTCCTGTCTCCAAATAGAGGTTTGGGTTTTTTTTTAGTACTCCAAACCTTTGCTTCTTCTTTTATGATTGCACATGTTGAGGGATTATTGTAAAAGACTCCATCTGAAGCTAAATAAAAGTTTACAAATTAACGTGGCTTGTGAATTTTGAATACAATTATATATTTATTTAATTTTTGTAATTGGTTATCGCTTAATGAAGTCTTTAACTTGGGCCTTCACTGGGTGCCTGATCCAAAACTCATTGAAGGCAATGTGAGTTTTCTACTGACTTCAAGGAGCCTTGCGTCTGGCTCTAACCAAGGCACTTAAGCATGTTGCCTAAGTTTAAGCATGCGATGCGAGTAGTCTTACCGGCTGACTGAAACTCTTAGGGCTTGTCTTCATTACTGCGCTACATTAGCACCGCTGCATTGATGCAGCAATGCCGCTGTAGCACGTCTTCACCAGTCAACATAATTACTCCTGTCAACAATATTACTCCATCCTAATGAGAGGTGGAAGCTATGTTGGCGGGAGAGTATTTCCCACCGACATAGCACGGTGTAGAGACCACTTTAAGTCAATGTAACTTATGTCACTCCGGGGGTGGGTTTTTTCACAAAGAGATGGACTATGAGTAATTGGCTTAGTTTGCAGCAAGAGAGATTTAGGTTGGATATTAAGAAAAACTTTCTAACTATAAGGATATATATATGATGGAACAAGTTATCTAGGGAGGTTGTGGAATGGATGTTTTTAAGAACAAGTTGGGTCATCATCTATCAGGGATGGTCTAGATATAGTTAATCCTGGCTCAGTGCAGGTTATGGTCTAGAAATGATTCTTAAGGTCCCTTCCAATTGTACATTTCTATGATATCTTATACGCCAGTATGAAAAAAAAATGTCTCCACTGTAATGAAAGGTCATGCTACAAAGGGACCTAAATGAAAACAGACATCTTTGTAACAACAGAAGCTTGATTTGTGCTTTGCAACAGTAGCAAAAGCAATCAAGACTTCCCTAATACTGCAGCAAACATGTCTTGAGCACAATTAGGTAAACAAAATCCTTCAAAAGTGTTACTGTACTTCTCCAGGCTGGAGATTGACCCCAAATATAGAACATTTTATTTAAAAGGAGCTCTTTGCTCTGTAGTAGCCAGGTACATTAAGGTGAACTAGTGCTTTAGAATCCTTTGTTTTATAGGAGGAAAGCATTATTTTTTTTTATTTGTTCAAATCAAGCAGAGCGTTTCTTCACTTAAAGAAAAGGCATTTATCAGATCAAGTGGAATGACTGGAAAGTTTCTGTGGTAATGTGATCCCCCTAGTGTCCTGAAAAGAGGACTTGTAATATAACACAAGAAGTGGATAGCATTTGAAAACATAAATCCGGGGTGTCCAAGCTGTGGGGAAATCACCAATTTTTGCTCTGCAAAGACAGATGTTTTTATAAGTGTTCATTCATTCTGTACGGCTTAAAAGAAAGAAAGAAAGAAAAAGCCTTCACACTGCAAACACCTTTTCACGCCAAAACCACATCTACATCATGAATGTGGACAATAACATGAATTTGTCCCATAGTCATAATTTGCCTTATTCCTTGCAAAAAAAACCTCAAAACCAACCCAGCTTTAACAGAAAATGTATGATATTCCACTTTCAAACACATCTTGGGATTTCTTTTAATAAAAATAAGATAATGGAAAAGTTTAGCTTTTATTGTATATTTTCATGTTTGTGAATGATAAATAAAGTTTGTGAAGTTTCACTGTGCTTGAGATGCATTGATTGCATGGGGCAAAGGGGAGAGTACAGGCACATATTATTAAAACTTATCTATCTCATAGGTATAGTCTTGTCATGTGCAGAAGTAAATTATTGTATTCCGGCTGGGTGCAGCTAGCATGATCTAATAATGCCTTTTAGGTGAATGAAGGCAAGCGTAAGGCAGAACCATGTGAGTGTTTCTTCAAGGTTGTATTGTTGTAGTGTTCTTGTCACTGTCAGTTTGCCTCTGTAACACTGCCTCAGGTGATGACATTGGTGTTATCTCAAACTCACTCACTTCAGTAAATGTTGTCAGTGTGGGGCTCCTTTCATAAGGGATAAGAAAGAGTAATAAACATTGTTTGCTTCAAGCCTGTGCGAGATAGGAAGTCCCATTTTTGTGGGATCAATCCAGACACATTTTCATCTCCTGCCTCACATTTAGTCTCGGTTTTGTCTTCATTTGGATTGTAGGCTCTTGGACAAGTGAGTGTGTTTGTACTTCGCCTCACACAATGAGGTTCTGATCAGATTTCAGGGTACTAATATAGTAGTTTTGCTATGAATAATAAAGAGTACTAGTGTAATCATAAGTAGTGTCCCTTTTTTCCCTCCTGCAAATCCATGGCCATTGAGGACATCAGTCCTCAGAATAATTTTGCAGTACATTATAATTACTTGGAACTTCAAGCCAGTGATACATGAAGTTACTCTGTTCCAAAGGTACAGGCCCTTATCTGTTGATCTAAAGAATAATCTCTTAGGTGTAAGCAGTATTGCACCTATGATGTTCAGGTGAGAAGTTCTGATTCCATCCACTACAATTGCAGGATATGATGTTTGGAGGAAATACTACCCACTTCATTATAGTATGTTCTCCCATTGCAGCCGCACAGCTAGAAAGTTTTGAACTTTGACATTTCACAGCTTATTTACAGATACTGGTGTATTTCATTGGGCCATATCCTCTCACTGACAAGTATGCAAAACTCTCACTGACATTGTGCACACAGAGTGCTGGGAATCAACAGCTGAGCCGACACTCTGGTCATTTAAACACCAATGAATTCCTCCCAGGATAGACCTGACAGGGCTTAATTAGTGGATTAAAATTGGCTGGGGGAGAACTAATGAGCAGGTTTTCCTTTTAACACAAAAAGTATAAGAAGGCAGAGGAAGGAAGTATAGGAAGAGAGAGGCAGGCTAGCATAGCCAGAGTCAGATCTTTAGGTAGTAGACAGAGAGATCTCCTCTTCTCTCCTTGGCAGAGAACTGGGGAGAAACTGAAACTAAATAAAATGATATACGGATTTGTAAACAAACTTCTCTGGTCTCAGAGGTCTCAGTAGACAGAGCAGAAGACAGGTTGGAATGTCACCCAATACATCGATAAACTCGTGTAGAACAAGGGTGAGATGTGGAGGCTGTTTTATATATAAGCAGAGGTGGATTAAGGTTTCCTGGGGCTCTGGGACAAAGCAAGTTCCACCCAGGGTCACCCCCATTCTGCAGACCCACAACCCCTTTTACTCCTTTCTTCGCCCCCCACCCTCTTGTGTCCCCAAGACCGGAGAAGCTCTGTCTCCATGCCACGGCCCCTGGACACAACGGGGAGCAAGAGCTCCTCCAGTCCCAGGGCCATAGCAGGGGCCGGGTTGCTAGGACTTCTCCCTCCCCACCCACCCGGCACTTCTGTCAGAGAGTGGGGTTGGGTGCGGGGGCTTCCCGTGCCACCCTGCAGCTTCTGCCATGAGAAGGGGGCATTGAGGCTTTCCCCGCCTGGGGGCTTCTGCCAGGAATGGGGTGGGTGGCTGCTGTGGGGGCTTCCCCTGTCCCATGGCTTCCTCCCATCACTGCTGCCGAGGAGCTAGGGTTGGGTTGAAGGGGCTTCACCTGCCCCACCCACACGGCGCTGTGCCAGGGAGCGGGGTCAGAGCATGGGGGCTTCCTCCGCCTCGCCTGTCTGGTGGTCGGGGCTCCAGGCTTCCGCCACCCAAAGGCAGATTTTTTTCCTGGTTGCCTGAGGCCCCTGGGTATGGGCCCCATTGGCCCAGTGGCTAATCCACCACTGATAACAAAGTTTTAGTCACATTATTCACTTTGTGATGGTTTATCAGATTATGATCATTTGACAAAATTGGACAACATTTTCATTTTATTTAAAGTTCACATTTCCCAAAACAATGAGTATCACCACAGACTTTTCACTCTGATACTTCACCAAAATGTAGCCTCTGCAACACCTTGAAACCTGGTAGGAATAGAAAGATATATGGCCAGTTCAATGCTCCTTGCCTAAGAAAATCTCCCAAATGGTTAAAAGGCTAATTTTCTTGAACTATAAATTCTTGAAAGAGGGGAATCTTGAATAGGATTAGAAAGGTTATGTTACTTCTCTATTTAGCACTGGTGTGACTGCTGCTAGAATACTGTCTGGTTACAATTCAAGAAGGATGTAGATAAATTGGCTAGGGTTCAGAGAAAAGCCATGGAAATGATTAAAGGATTAGAAAATGTGCCTTATGGTGATAAGCTATATAGACTGAGCTCCTTGAGTCTAACAAAGAGAAGGTGAAGGGATGACTTGATTACAATCTGTTGGAACCCACATGGGGAACAAATATTTAATAATGAGCTCTTCAATCTAGCAGAAAAAGGTACAACACAATCCACTGGCTGGAAATTGAAGCTAGTCAAAGTCAGAGTGGACGCAAGGTGTATGTTTTTTAAAACTGAGTATAATTAACCACTGGAATGATTGACCAACGGTTGTGTTAAATTCTCCATCACTGACAATTTTTAAATCAAGATGGGATGTTTTTTTTCTGAAAGATATGCTCTTTATGTTGGGAAAGTTCCCTGGTCAGGGAAGGTCAGACTAGATGATCACAGTGGTTCCTTCTGGCCTTGAAATCTGTGAATCTATTACATTCAAAACTGGGTCCCTAGATCTGTTTCTTTTAGCACAGAATTATTTCATGATTGCTTTTCCATGACTGTCAAATACATTAACAGCAATCTGATTGCATAAAATGAATAATCAGCGTTTCCAAAAACCTTTTTTCCCCTCCCTGTTAAAATGAGTTTATTACTTTTCACTGCCTATCAAGCAGATGTCGCTCACTCTCTGAGGAATTTTCAGCTTTTCCCCATCACTCTGGCTTGGTGAGTTGCCAGATGTTCACTTTCTCTGCAGTTTTTGACACAAGTGCCAGGGATATGAGAGGCCCTGTCTAAGGAACAGGAGCATAAACAAAGTTTTTGCTGAGAAGAGGGATTACTGTTGCTTCAAATAGGAAAATGTGAAGAGACATATGGGACAAGAATGCAATGTACATGGACTGACACAAACCTCCTCCTCTCCCAGAGGGCCAAAATTATATACTACCAATGTCTCAGAGGTTTCTAGACCTCAAACTTATCCTGTCAAGAGTTTAGGAAGTCAGATCAGCTGTTTTGGAAATCAAAATAATAACTCAGAAATGAACTGGTCAAAGTTAGACTAATGACAGAATCATTAGTATTCAGCAATCAAAGTCATTCACAGGGGAAAAAAAGAGAAGAAACAGAAGGGGGAAAGATATATATGGATGACAATTTTAAAAGATCAAGTACCATTATCTCAATTTTAGTCAATTCTCCAAAACTCCTAGTTTGCCATGAAATATTAATTACTGTTTCACTAAAGAATGTTATGGGTCATGGCTATGATAGAAAAACAAAATATGTTTATTAAGTGTGAAGAAACCTCTCAAATAACTTAAGACTTTAATCATGGGGGCTATGGAACGCAAATAAACTCAGTCAATTGTACCATGATTGCCTGAATTATGAGATCATAATCCTGCATGTTGTCTTGAAATCAGAAAAAAAATAGAAACAGAAGTACATACAGAAATGACTATTGAACAATGCTACCCTAAAAATAATCATATGGTTCATACAGCTGTGTTCAGCATGTATGATCACTGTCAAATTAAAAGACAAATAAGGTCTTATTTTGTCTTTCAATTTATGGCTGCCAATTTTAGATTAACGAGAGATTATGTTTTTGTCAACGGTCAGAATTATTGAGTATATGAGTGGCATGCTTTAAACTCAGGAAAATACATATTGAAATTGGTTGACTTTCTGAAAAATTAAATTACTCTTAATTTCCTCCTTTCTTAAAAAGTTATTGTATTCTTAAATACATTAGACTGTGAAGTGCTTTGAGATCTGTCTTCCAAAGCAAGTCCTCTTTTCCCAACTTAGTCATGGTAAGAGGACTCGCAGGAGACAGAGGAAATGCTACAATGAAACTCTGGAAGTATATCTTAAGATGGGAGGCATTGACCATACGAATTGGGAAGAGTTGGTGAGCAATAGACTGCAATGGTGTCACATCATACATGAAGCCTCAGTCCATTTTGAAGAGAAACACCTTGCTCAAGAGGCTGAGAAATGACAGAGGAGGAAGGAAAGTGTACAGCATCCCGGCCAGCAGTTGTGCTCTCCCCAAGCAACTACCTGTCACATGTGGAAAAACCTGAAGAGCATGGATTGGACTCTTCAACCATCTTAAGTCTAATCAATAACTTGTTTCCTCCTATATCGAGGAATAGGTGCCGGCGGCAGCAGCTTTGAGACCCAGTGATGAACAGCTCTATAAGCATTTACATAAGGTGTTATTGATTATCATTAATACATATCCATAACATATTATCAGAAAAGTTTTATGTATACATATGTGGGATCTGTCTCCTAGATTTGAAATAATTCTTAGCGTTTCTTAAATATTTAAAATAGCCATGTGAGGCTAGCATTGATGTTTTACATAACAGACTGACCGTTGCTGTATTAAAAGCCATAGCATATGGACATAGATATCCCTTCATGTACAATCTTTATAGGTATTTACTGAATTTTAAACAGACCAAATACTATGAAGTCAATGAGACTTTGTGTGTTTAGCTGATGCCACGTTTGGCCCAATGTACACCACTGAGGAAAGGTGGGTTATTTTTTCAGGATTTCATTATTCCTTGTATTAATACAAATTTCTTTCTAGCTAAGCCAGCTGACTTTTACAAGGCTAAGACAAATAATAAAACCTGACTTCTGCCATAGAGAATCAAATCCCCTACTTGCAAATGTAAATGTTGCCAGGTGCACAGATCCCTTGTCCTAATAATTAATTAGAAAACATGATTAATAAGAGGCCTAGATGTCTAGTGATTCAGAGTGTTTTTATAAGGAAGGAAATCTGTTAACATTGAGAGGAGAATGTTAGGTTTGCATTGCAGAGGCTGGCTTTTCAAGAGGGACTAGGAAAGAAAGATATTCACTCCTTGTGAAATTCATATTGTAGGCATACAGGAATCATATGTCCGGGGGAAAAAAAGAAATGAAGACAGATTAAAGATAGAGCAGAAAAGGAGAGCAAAGTAATTCCATTTATGTTCATCTCATGCACAGAGACTGATCAAAACTGAAATGGGAATAAGAAGTTTTGTGGGCCTGCCCTTCCCACATACATACCTAAGGGCCAGTCCTAAGGCATACTTGGAAATGTCAATTAGTCATTACCAAGGGAGGGATTCTTTATGACTACTTAGCAATAACCTGTTTGTAGCACATGCAGGCCTCGCTATTAACCTGGCACAAAATGAAAAGTTCTTAAATATAACCCATCAGTTTGATATATATATAGATATAGATATAGATATATGTAAATTCTGATAGTCATTTTTGCCATATCTTTCAAAACCATATAAAACTCTGTGCTTCCCACCTGTACTTTAACATGCTACTATTTTGCACACAGCAGGTTACAGAATTAATCATCTTACATGAAAAAAGTTCAAGTGACTGACTGTGCAGTTTTTATCCTGCAGGCAATATTAGTGAAATAAAGAAAAACATTTTATTAAGCAATTTTTTTGTATTAAGAAAAGTTAATGTCAATAGTTATAAATACTCCTACAAAAGAATACACAGTGGTTGACGTCCATTTTACGGTACCAGTGTAATAGTTACAAGACGTATCCCACACACCTAAATAATATTACCCGTGGAAGGGAGCGAAGGTAATTATTTTCAGATGATTGTTAGTGTAAATAGTGTAGCTCTGTAGGAATGTGTTAAGAGGTGAGCAATGAATTCCCACACAGAGTATCAAATAGCAAAAAGAAAATTCTTGAAACTCACAAGCTCTGTAATGATCCCCATTTTAGGTATGCTATTCATTACAAACCTAAAAGCTCTCATTAGCGACGTGCATCCACAAAAATGTTAGAATATATAAATAACTCAAAAAAGCAGAGCCAAAGGCTCTGTTAAAATATGCAGAAATTGACAGCCTGTGGCGAATTAGTCAAGTTACTGACAAATTCTTAAAGTTGAAACATGTGTATTGTATGTATGTTCTTCTGAGGCCATATACTTTATTTACCTAATTTTGTGTAATTCTGGTTTAGAACCATACAACATTTTTTTTATTATCTTTCTTAATATTTTATGAAAGTTTGGGAAGAAAAATAAATGTTTGAGAAAAAACAAACAAAAACGATTGAGAATGTGTCTCGCTCATTGTGATTTCATTTTTTTTCTAAATGTAATTGAAATGCTGGTCCCAGTTATGCTCCCAGGTGTCACACTAAATAGTTATTTTTCCTCTTCATTCATATCCTTCATATGTTTGTAGACTGTAATGTACTCCTTTTTAACTGTCCCTTGGCTGATTGTCATAGGGTGGGCTGTCTCTTTGAGGGCAAGGCTAGGTCCAGACCATTCCTGATCCAAGTTCTGTCCTTTTAAAGGACAGGTATTATAGCCTACAAGAAGGCCTGCTGGGGAAAAGGGGCAAATTGCTAAAGCACTGCTTGTTGGTCAGGAGAGAGGTAGATATGGGGAGTGTCTTCAGCTTGGGTTCTCAGGCAAAACCATGGTCAATGGCGAAGGGGAGGAATGATTCCCATTCCACAAAGTGCCCTTGTGGGCAATCTGGTTGTAGTTGAAAGCATAAGAAAAGCCTGAAGAGTACACAGGGGCAAAACATGCAGAATGTCACAGTTACTATACAAGTAATCAATACTGCAAATGTAGTCAGATCAGTACGTCTCATTGAACTCTTAAAAAGTTCCTTATCACACAAACTTAAAGAATTTAACAATAACAATGCGTAGCTTAAAAAGCAAGTTGCTAGCCTGCCACCTAGATTTTTGTATCATGGAGAGAACAGATGGTGATGACAGTGAGGAATTATCATTTGAGTCTAGGCATAGGAATGCTGAACTGTGTCACCCAAAGTCTATGGGTACAAGGTAAGTAAATTAGCAAAAGGAAAAAACTACAGATACATTATGGAATAGCTTTAAAACTCTAAAACTCCCTGGTAAATAAGACCTTATTTCAGCAAGACACTCACACACTTGGTTATCTCCAACCTTTAATTATGTGTGTATTCCTAGTGGCTTAAATGGTTCCATCTAAGTCAGGGGTTCTCAAACTGGGGGTCAGGACCACTCAGGAGGTCATGAGGTGATTACATGGGGGGTCACGAGCTGTCAGCCTCCATCCCAAACCCTGCTTTGCCTCCAGCATTTATAATGGTGTTAAATATATAAAAATGTGTTTTTTAATTTAAAAGGGGGTCGCACTCAGAGGCTTGCTATGTGAAAGGGGTCACCAGTAAAAATGTTTGAGAGCCACTGATCTAAGTAATGATTTGTTGGTGACTGCCCAAACCATTATATGGCCAAAACAAAAAAAACCCTAAAACCCAATATCTGCTTTAGATGATCAAACAGAATGGCAGGACACAAGATGTCATAAGCAGCTGATGAATCAAGTTGGATTAAAACTGAACATAAACCATCATTAGTTCTCTCTCTACAACCTACATTCCTTAAAATCATGGCTTCAGTGGTCTACTGCATCATGAGGGCAAAATTAACTTCTCCAACATGCACTGCAGGTCTCAACTGCCTATAAGCATGTATTTAACTAGCACAATTCCCATCAATATCAATGGAAGTTACGCATTCTGCAGTCATTTCATGCACAAGATAGATACACAGTGTGGATAAGAGGGAAGAATTTTGGCTTATATACATATTGAAAAGACAGGAAACAATTGGATTCTGCATGTCAATCTTCCCTCATTGTCAGACATTGCTTAGGACACGAACAAGACTCTGCCATCCCCTGTCTATCATGGGCCACTCCTTGCATGTCCTATATTGTTAAATCCCATAAGTTTTCTTTCTTTGAGTAGTGTTTTATGGAGGGATATTTTCACTCAGCCACTTATGCATGTTTTTCCAGCTGACCAGTAGCATGCCACCATTGTAGACTCTTTGGGTTCATTCTTAACATGAACTGGGATAACAGTTGAAAAATATAGTAGCTAGTCTGCTACGGGTCTCTCAGGGACATTAGATCTCAAGGAGAAATGTAGGGTGAGATCCTTAAGACCAGTTAACATGCAATTTCAGTATATTGTATAGCCCAGAGATAGCCTAGAATCTATTGTCTGTATAACTTGTGTTGTTCTACAGGTACAAGGATTATTCTTTTTCTCCAACAAACATTTTATAAATATTCACACATCGACATTCACCTAGGGTGTTTTTAAAGCAAAGTTAATAGAACAAAGCTTAACTACCTAAGACAATGTAAACAGTTGAATTTATCCTAATGTGGAAATCAGTGGCAGATTCAGAAAAAAAAACCACAACATACTGGGCCTGTTCCACAGTCCGTTGACATCAGTTGAAAGACTCCAATGGAAAGGTTTGGATTAGGGCTGCTGACAACAGGTGCCTTTCCCAGCCTTCTCTAAAATTAATTTTGTTTGTCCCAATAACAAGCCCATAGTCACTTCTAACATTAACACCGTGGCATCCAGCAGTGATCTTCTCCAGAACCTACTAATAGCAATATGAGCAAGCTATTTGTGGATGAAGCCATCATATGGTGTCCATCTCAGTTTGTTTTTCCTTGTGTGGAAATAGCGTATCCCCAGTGCAAAGACTGCATAGGATGCAGGGTTCACCAAAACTTTTCCATAACAAAAGGCATTTTTGTGTGAACAAACTATTAGTCTCACTTACAACACCCTACCAGGAATACCGGTTGGTTGTCTTTAGTTTGGTTCCTACCCTTTGACTTGTCTGCCTTGGGTGGGCCTACCAGGAGTTCTACTCTCACCAACTTAACTAAAGAAGATAATATCAGGCAAGGCAGAAGGTATGCATGATACTAGAAAATTAGTAGATCCAGCAGTGAAGGTACATTTCAAACTGCAACTTAGCAATAGTTGTGAAGAGTTATATAAATAGTTATATAAAGAGTTAATAAATTTGTTAGTCTCTAAGGTGCCACAAGTACTCCTGTTCTTCTTTTTGCGGATACAGACTAACACGGCTGTTACTCTGAAACCTGTGAAGAGTTAGACACTGATGGATGACCTTGAGGAACAATGGCTGTTTTACAATTAAGCAAGTGTGGATGCAGCTGGAACTACAGTGGGGGTGAGAAGATCCAAGAAAGAAGAATGGCTCCAACCAAATACATAGAGGCTTGTTGATGACAGGAGAGAAATAAAGAAGAGATTTCAACAAGAACAAAACAGCAGTAAAAGAGCTATTCTGCAACAAGAATATGCACTAGCACACAATGAAAGATGTGAAGAAATCTCATCATGTCTATATCACTAGAAGTAATTGCCATTAAGGAAGTAACCAAGGACATAAACCAAATGACGAGTGGTAAAGCATCAGGCTACAATAAGATAGATGCTGAAATTTTAAAAATTGGAGAGGAAGTGATGGTGAGTTACATGTGCAGATTATACATAATGATCTGGCAAAGGAAATATGTCCTAAACACTGGAGAAGTTGCGTTATCTTTATAATTCCTAAAATGAGGGAAGCAGCTTATTTGTGATAACTGGAGAGAGGTGACACTTCTGTCGGTATCTGAAAAAGCATTTTGTACTATCATTTTGAATAGGGTGAAAACCACTGTTGATAAAGCAGTCAGTGAAAACAGGTTGGATTTTGCTCTGGAAGATGTTCAGACAAGATTTTCACCTTGAGAAAATTTATTGATAAAGGCTTAGAATATCAGCCAAAGATGGTTTTAATTTCCTTGATTTTACAAAAGTGTTTGATAGAGTCCACAGAGAAGCCCTCTGGAATATCCTGAGACACTGTGGAATTCTAGAAAAAAGACTGTTAATTTCATAAAAAACTTTGTATGATGAGTCTGCATGCTGTGTCAGAATACAGAGAGGAGACATGGAATGGTTTGAGATTGTTTCTGGTGTAAGACAAGGTTGTGTGCTATTCATACTTCCCTTCTGCATTGTCATGAGAATGAGAAGCACAACAGCTGCTGCCAAGGACACTGGTCGAGTTTGGGTGAGACATAAGCTGTGAGATGCAGATTTTGCAAATGATATAGTCATACTAAATATCAACTTGGATGGAATGAAAAGACTCTTTCTGAGCATAAAAGCTGAAGATCAAGACTATGGAGATAGGAGAGAATGCTTTCAACATTGGTACCTGTGTGATTGATGGAAAGGCGTATGAAAGAGCTGATGACAACTTCACCTATCTTATAAGTACAATATGTGTTACTGGCCAATGAAGATAAGAATTGATAAAGCCAGTCGATTATTTTCCCCTCTTTGAAACATCTGGAACATTAAGGAAATACAGCTACACACTAAAATGATATTGTATAAGGCTGTTGTCCCCCCAACACTACTGTATACCTCAGAAACAAGGCAGATTATGGAAGATGAATGCATTTCACCAACATTGTTGAGCAAGTACCTTAGGAATTAATTGGAGAGATAGTGTAACCAATGTGGAAGTGTCACAAGGCACAGGAGATTCTAAGTAAATAAGTAAAATCAAGTTTGTGTAAAGACTAGAGCTAAGAATCACCCCTTTCTGGGTCTGGCTCTATTAATATTGGGATGGATTCTGCCATACTTTTATATAGTACCTTACTACATAAGTATTTCTATTGACTTGAGTGAGATTACTCATTGAGTGAGTAAAAGTGTCAGACATGGCCTGAAGGAATTAAAGTTCAGCTCAAGCCATCTCACAAGATTTGGCAGCTCTAAGGATTCCTATCAGAACTTCAGTTCAAACACTCCCTCCCTCTGGCTATATATCCACCCATCCTCCGTGTCTTTTTCTAAGGAGTTACTCTCACCTCCCTTATATCTGGGTGGGATAAAGAGCCACCTGTCTCAGTGAGTCAGCAAAAAACTACTTAAGATTCCCCAGCAAGAGCTACATGAACTAATAGAATGGCATGCTTCAGGCAAACACTGGCAGCCTGTGACACATACCGTATGAGAGAAAAATTAATGTCTTTATTCACAGCTGAAAGTAAAATGAACAAAGTCGAAGAGAAGAGAATTTTTCTGGTCCTTCTGCAGTAATTAAAATTAAATGTAAGATTTTCTCTAAGCATGATTCATAATACATTTCTAAATGTGTTTCTAAATCACAGAATCTGATGACTTCTAAATAGCAATTCCATGACTGGAAGTTTTTAACTTTCTTAATCCTGGGTAAATGACAGGGGCATGTCATTATTCTTAACCATCCTATTGTTGGAGTCAAATCATTAAAGATCTGTGATGTTTCCCTTGCCAAACTGATAACTTATTAAAATGAAGTTATCGAGTGAACAAGAAGCATCAGGACTGGAAATAGCTTGTACTTGTCTTGTGTAACTGCATGTCACAAAGTGGGGAGAAAGGAGGCAAAGAAAAGGTGATGGCGGCTGGGAGGTGGAATATACAAGCAAAATTATCAAAGACCGATTCTGACACCATCTCTCACACTGAGTAGAACCTTATTCCATGAGTAGCTCTATTAAATGAGTAGGCTATATTGGGGAATAAGGTACTACGCAGTGTCAGTAAGGGGTTTTGGAGTCTGGCCCTGAAGTCTAACACACAGATTAGACAATTAAGTAAAATCTGGTTAGAATCTAATAATAATAGTGAGAAGAAACAAATTGTTAGAAACGTACACTTTGACTCTCATCAACACCTGAAGTACATGATTTCAGTGGGACTACTCCATGTGAGTCAGTCCGTTGCTGAAAGACAATTTAAAATGTCAAATCGGCAAATTATGTAACAAGTGGTCTGCCTGACTGCGGGCTGGTGGATGATAAACATCAGTTATAAAATATAAAATTGTCCAAAGTCAACCTAAGGGCAAGGTACTCAATCTTAGCAAAGTAACTAGAAGTGATCAGAGAAACAAGTCATAAGGACTTAACAATAAATGGCATGTCATTGCCATGGTCATATGATGAAGCCTTTAAAAAAAAATAAAAGTTAAGCTATCAAAAGTGGCATGCTAGATGGAATGAAAGTCAAGCCAGCCTTGTACCAAGTTTCTGTAGGTCATAGTAAGTTCAAATGATGAACACAAAACCCTTTGAAAGTCCAGAGGACTTTGGGGACTGTGTGTGAGAGAGAGCGTTTTCTAGTGATAGTGTTCTTTTGGCAAAATATCTCTGGACTAGTAAAGTTACCTGAACTACATTTGCTTGTCTCAAGATGAACAACCCCATTCCTTTCCCCCCGCTGTTGAATTTTCTGTCTCTTCTTATAAGAGCAAATTTTATGGCCCTGATATACACTGATCCCTTGAGTCAGAGCAGAAAATCCATCTTTTAAACCGAATGCCTATAATATCCCTACCAGGCATAACATGGGATAGATTTTGTGATTAGTACCTTGTACATACATAAGCTACTGAAGTGTATATCACAGAGCTCATGAAATAAAAATAGGAGCAGAGTTATAGAAGAGTTTTCATGCTGTCCCCTTTTAAAACTTTGAGAGTTTACTTTCCCACTGTTTTATATAAGCCATGTATAATTTTTGGTATAATAGAAGTTGTTCAGAATAGATTATTTTCACTTACTTAATGCAAAATACCATCAATGGGTAAACATTCATACAATGTAAGGAGCTTGCTAGACACCCCCACTGCTGGAATTCGATGCTAGCAATAATCATAGAAAAAGTTAGAATATAAGTGATAAGAAGTTTGATCACTTGTTTTCTCTAATTTACCACAAGCCACATTACTGTTTTCATCCAGCACTATCCATCCCAAATACCAATTCACTTGGAGCTAAAAAAGAGAGGCCAGTGGTGTTCTGCTTAACTGAGCTTCTGTAAAAGCAATCAATAAACTTTCATCTCCTCCAAGAGGCCTACACATTTACATAATTGTACCTACTCGCCTCCCTGTATCTGATCCTCTCTCTTTTCCTAAAGGTTAAGATACAGGGCAGATGTCTATATGTTCACTGCTGTTATTAGCGTGCTTCGGCCATCTCATCTCTCAGTGGCTTTTATTGTGCTCATCTGTTCAGGAAGACTAGGTTTTCCAAGGCTCATTTGCTGGTTAATTGCATTCTCAGATCCTCTAAGATGTCTGTAGCACCTGCTCTCCACTTCACAGACTCTTTTGATCTCTCTAGAAATATCCAACTTTGATTATGTGAAAATCTTTCCTAACTGTACTACGTGCCTAGAAAGCAAGTTAAAAGTGGCCATTGTGACTACTGTGACCTATGTTAGGATTGAAAATATAATTCTATAATACAGAAGGATAAAATGAAATGTGAACCTATTTGTTATTCTGTTTGTGTGCTTCCCTACTTATTTTACCTTTGACACATATGGTATATGTGTCTCTTATGTACAACATCATTGTACTTTGAAAAGAAAACTACAGCAATGCAGTATGCAATGTGTAGCTATGAAAAGTGTATGGTATAGGCCAAAATATTAGCCATTGGCACAGATTTCCCACTTGCAAATATGCTCAAATGTCTTTGCTCGTGCACAACTTATCTTTGTTCCTACCAACAGATGTTTGCCTATGTAAATCAGGTAATTTTCTCATCTGTTTATGCAAACCTCCTTTTGTATGACCAAATTTGGGTTGTGCGTGCCTAAAGTAGCTTGCAGGCAAAATTTGTAAGCAATTTGACACACACTGGCTTCAAATCTGACCTTTTAGGGCAGGGCCGTATCGGGTTTCGGAAATTGTATGGAGGGCCAGTTGGGGCAGGGGGTGGCCCCCACCTCCTATCCAACAACCTCTGTTCCTGATGGCCCCTCAGGACACCTGCCCATCCAACCACCCCTTCTCCCTGTCCCCTGACTGCCCCTGAAACCCCTGCCCCGACTGTCCCCTGCTGACCCATCCAACCCCCCCCTCCTTTCTGACTGCCCCCCAGGGACCCCTGCCCCCATTCAATCCCCTATTCCCCCTCCGACTGCCCCAACCCCTATCCACACTCCTACCCCCTGACCACCACCCTGAACTCCCCTGCCCTCTATCCAACCCCCGCTTACCGCGCTGCCTGGAGCACCGGTAACTGGCGGCACTACAGCCGCACCACTTAGCTGGAGCTAGGCCACGCCGCCGGCGGCACCACCACCGTGCAGCACAGACCCCCGGGTCTGCCCCAGGAGCTCACAGCCCCACTGCCCACAGCATTGCACTGGCGGCAGAGCAAGTGAGCTGAGGCTGCGGGGGAGGGGGAACAGCAGAGGAGGGGCTGGGGGCTAGCCTCCCAGGCCAGGAGCTCAGGGGCCAGGCAGGACGGTCCCGTGGGCCAGATGTTGCCGGCAGACCGTAGTTTGCCCACCTCTGTTTTAGGGACTACAGAATGGAAAAGCTGGAATTTAATCTTCTCTGCCACCCGTTGCAAAATTCCAGTCTCACCATTCTTCTGCTGTCAACAAATATCTGTGAAACCCACTGGCAAAGTATGTGTCTCATCCCCCTATAGCATTGGTCCACATAGAGGATGACAACCTACTATTGCAATTGGTTACTTCATTAGCTCATGATCACCTACTGTTTTTGCCACAAGACCCTTGCCACATTCACTGTATAGCAGGGGTAGGCAACCTATGGCACGCGTGCCGAAGGCGGCATGCAAGCTGATTTTCAGTGGCACTCACACTGCCTGGGTCCTGGCCACCGGGCTGGGGAGCTCTGCATTTTAATTTAATTTTAAATGAAGTTTCTTGAACAATTTAAAAATCTTATTTACTTTACATACAACAATAGTTTAGTTATATATTATAGTCTTATAGAAGGAGACCTTCTAAAAACATTAAAATGTATTACTGGCACACGAAACCTTAAATTAGAGTGAATAAATGAAGACTCGGCACGCAACTTCTGAAAGGTTGCTGACCCCTTCTGTATAGGATGGACAGTGCTCTGGGGATTAATCAGGATTGTGTAGTAAAGGAGTCTGTTGTCAGGCAGGGCCGGCTCTAGGATTTTTGCCGCCCAAAGCAAAAACTATTTTGGCCGCCCCCCCCCCATTCTTTAATTACCCCACCCCCAGTCCCGCCTCAACTCTGCCCCTTCCCCAAATCCCCAGCCCTGCCTCCTCCTCCCAGGCTCTCAAGCCTAGGAAGGAGGGGGAGAAGCGGCGCCCGTGCCACGGCCACTCAGAGTTTCCCCCATCCCCTAGGTTTGAGAGCCTGGGAGGGAGGGGGAGACTCCGAGTGGCCGCGGCGCAGGCGCCACTTCCGCCCCCCCCCAGGATCTCAAGTCTGGGAGGGAGGGGGAGCAGCGGCGCGTGAAACGGGGCCGCTCGGGATCTCCCCCTCCCTCCCAGGTTTGAGAGCCTGGGAGGGAGGGCGAGTAGCGGCGCGCTAATCAGCTGTTTCGCGCACCCTGGCAGCAGCAGCGGAGGTGAGCTAGGGCGGCCGGGGCACATTTTTAGGGGCGGCATTCTGGCGCCGGCCATGCCGCCCCTAAAAATGTGCCACCCCAAGCACCAGCTTGTTTTGCTGGTGCCTAGAGCCGGCCCTGTTGTCAGTTGGACCCCTGCTTCGTGTGTTGCAGCAGTTGTATACGGATTGTCATTACTGGGCGATGACAGGCCCAGCCCACCCAAAGATAAAGACCCACCCCCTCAACTGAGGGGGGAGGAGCCATTGAACCCAGGCTACTGTTGCAGAAGTCGCATAGTGAATGAGGCAGGGGACTGTGGAAAAAGAAAGGAGAGTCACGTGGTTAAGGCAGTAGAATGCTGCCCTAGAGAACTGGATTCTATCTCTGAATCTGTGTGAGTGGGGACAGCCTCCCCCCCATCTAGCAATAAGAGTCTGTGGCAGAAGCCCTGCCTAGTGGTAAGGGATAAGGAATCCCAAGCCCTCCCACTCCACTGGGTTCCAACACAGGGGCCCTCTTGGATGCCATAAGGAAAGGATCCACTACCAGCAGTCCAGCTAACACCCGCCCTGGGTCTCTTGATATCTCTTTATCCTCCTCAGGTCACATCGTGGCTAGCAGTTGTCCCTTGAAATATGGCCCATGGGTCTCTGTAGACTGGGGAGTCCCAGCTTCATTCAGTAGCTCTCCTACTAGGGACACTCACCTGGCATAACCCCTTTGTAGCAGAGAGCACAAGTCCGTCTCTGTCTGCCCACCAACCTGCTGTGCTGAAGAGACTCCCTTTTAAGGTCTTCCTCTGTCTGGAGGATGCCCAGAGACCTGCTGGGATCGGGCTTCGTGGTCCCACAGTTGTTCTTGCCCCCCATCTCTCCAGCGTGGTGTTTATGCACCCTATTAGACTTCGCCACAGTGTTCCTAGCAAATGAATAATACCAAACTTTGCACATGTGGTCACTAATTGTCTGTTCCTCAACTTTTGGTTGCCCAACTTGACACTCTGGAGCCTGATATGCAGAATTGTTGAGCACTCACAGCTGCAACAGAACTCAGTAAAATCTGTGCTTGCATATATAAAATGCTATATAATGCTAAGTACTCTGAAAAATCAGGTCATAGGCATTTCCGATTGGGCACCCAATATAAGTAGACACTTCTGATCTTAACCTCTCAGTGCATCAGCTCCACATCTATAAAAGTAAGATAAGAGCACCCCTCAACTCACAGGGGTTTTGTGAAGATAAATTACTGTTTGTGAAGCACTCAGATATGACAGTGATGAGCACCATGGAAAATCCCATGGGGAAATTAATCATTCCCTCTTCAGAGATGGATTTGAATAGTGAGCAGTAAATAAGGCCTAGGGTCAAACAATGAGAAAACAAACTATTGAATAGCTACTCATTAAGTGAGCATTGCCCATCTTGTGCACTGAATGAGGCAAGAATCTTGTGGAAAAATAGTATGTGATTATATAAAATAGTATGTGAATATAATTAAAGGCTGTATCATAAATGCATATGCACTAGAGGGACAAATTAAGGTTGCATGGGTAGCCTTTAGTCTGGCACTTCCTAATTTTTAATAGGTTGAGATTACAACCTTAATAATATTCTTTTAATGTAGTTTTTGTGTGTCATCTTTTTAGGTTTCCCCAATATTCTAGTAGTAAATATACTGGAAAATTAAATAACCCAGCCTCTCTATAAAATGTTACTCAATGCTGCAAAGCCTGCTTTAATATTACTAGAAGTGGTGTAATGGTGTTGGTGAAATAAGCAAAAAGCAATAAGTTTGCTAGGATTACAGAGTGTGAATATTGTGGGTCTTGCATAAAACTCTAAACGTGATGTCCTTCCTGTTATAAATGAAGGTCAAACACTGGCTCTGTCACTCTTCATGAAATGGCTGCTCTGTGTGATTACTAATCTTTATACTTGCTAAGGTGCATACTCACGGAAGATGTATTTGCAATTGTGCTTCATTTGCTCCAGCAAAGGGAAAAAAAACACCTTAGACACACATGATGCACTACTCCAGAATTCAAATGGAAATGCTAACAATACTGTACTGCAAGACTTACAGCATGCTCCTGAAAGCACTAAGTACAAGAGATTTATATTTGATGCTGTTGGATTCTTTTCCCTTCCAAAGATGAAAACTGATTTTGGGAACCTACTGGTAATTCAAGCTCTGGTGAGCAAGCCCTTCAAGCACACTTACAAAAACCTTGCAAACATCCTGAGGCTCACAATGAAGAACAAATTTATATAAAAAAAAAATCCCACCAGATGCCACTGAGCCACCAAGCTGCCAGAAAATTTAAACTGGTCGAGCCTGGATATTATTAAGCCTGCTGATACCATAAGCCTGCTGGGACGTTGGTTCTTGAGGGCTGCAATGATCACCCAAGACATGATTTTGCAAAATTGTCATGTTTTGGAGTTTAACCGAGACCAGTGAGAGGTTATCAACAGTTGTCCTATAATCCTGAGTGCCTTAAGATGCTCTGCTACTGTAGCTCCCTGTCTGGATGCTCTCAGCCAGCATACAAGCATGCACTGTATTTCTGTGTATTAAGCAGCCCTGGTTCAGAAACTCTGACTTCAGCAGCCAGACTCTGGTCTCCACCAGCATTGGTTACTACTAGCCAAGTGGCCCCCAACACACCCCTGGTCTTGAATTTCCCCAAAACCATCTGCCCTGAAATGTCCAGCCCTTTCCTGGAACATTTAGAGAACTAATAAGGTTTGTTGTTCCTTTAAAGAGACAAAAGCACTGCAGCTTGTTCCTTTAACTAGAGTTAATAGTCACTTCAAGTCAAACACACTACGGGGTTGATTTAGAATTAAAGTAAAACAAGTTTTAAGTGAGTTCAAGTGTAAGGGATAAAATCAGAAATAGTTACAAACAAATAAAAGTGAAAAAAGTTTTCTGGTGTCCAAGACTTGACAAAATTACAGTCTTGGTTCAAGGTGAGATTCTTATCACAACTCCTTCTTAAGGCGCTGACTACCTCCTTGGACAGGATCTCTCACAAAATCCAAAGGGCTTGGTTCCTTTGTCTCCTTCGGTGAAAGATAAAGTGGGGTTCTTTGTTTCTCTTTTGTCCAGTGACTCTCTGAAATGGATTCTTCTGAAAGGTACCCCCAGATAAAGTTCACTAGTTCGTGCTGAGTAAAGGAGTCTTGAAGTCTGGAAGATAAGGCTCCCTGCTGTTTCCTCCCCTACTGATAGTTGCTACTATGCAAATGATCTCTTCCTGCTGCAACCTCTTATAAAAATGAATAGGCCATTGAATTTGGGCCATCCATGATTTGAGGTGTCAGGCTCTTTCCTTTGTCTGGAGAAAACCTGTTAATCACCTTTACCTAGGATAGGCTGTCTTTGTCTTAAACATGTTATAGTAACATTATATAGAGGGACTTCACATGTAAGGTTAACACATGCATTTTACAATGATATTAATGACCTATGTGTTATTAGCTTTCATATGATAACTCACAAGTCATATGTTGTACAAATGTTATTGCAGTAGTGCAGGGGTCGGCAACGTTTGGCACGCAGCTCGCCAGGGTAAGCACCCTAGCGGGCCAGGCCAGTTTATTTACCTGCTCATGCAGCAGGTTTGGCCGATCACGGACCCCACTGGCTGTGGTTCGCCATCTAGGGCCAATGGGGGCGGCGGGAAGCGGCGCGGGCGAGGGATGTGCTGGCCGCGGCTTCCCGCCGTTCCCATTGGCCCGGGACAGCAAACCGCGGCCAATGGGGGCTGCGATCGGCCGAACCTGCCGCATCAGCAGGTAAATAAACTGGCCTGGCCCACTAGGGTGCTTACCCTGGTGAGCCGTGTGCCAAACGTTGCCGACCCCTGCAGTAGTGTGTAGGGTGTGCAGTAGTAGGAGTATGCCCAGCATAGAGCAGTGCTATTTAAACTGTCTGAGATAGAAGGCAAAGATAAAATAGCTTATTGCTGTTGAAAGCAGTTATTTAATTTGCAGAAATTTGGCAGCTGTTTCTAGATACTCTTCACTTCTTGATTCCTTTTCCCATTTACATGGGATTGGAGACAGGGCCGGCTCCAGGCACCAGCTTATCAAGCAGGTGCTTGGGGCGGCCACTCTGGAGAGAGGCGGCAGGTCCAGCTGTTCGACGGCAATTGGGCGGACAGACCGCCGAATTGCCGCCGCAGATTGCGATCCCGGCGCTTTTTTTTTTTTTTTTTTTGGTTTGGCTGCTTGGAGTGGCCAAAACCCTGGAGCCGGCCTTGGTTGGAGATGCCCAAATTCTTTGCCATTCCTTCCAGTCTATGGGACAGGTTTGTAGGTCTTGGAGTTGCAGCGCTTTTCTCGTCAAACTTCTCTTGACAGAGTCTGTTAATCATTTCTAGATACAATGGATAAAGATACATACGGATAAAAAATGTTGAGATGGCTCAAATAATGCAGACCTCCATTCCACTTAACTCCTCCTCTTTTTCCCTCTCCTCTCCCATCCCCTCCTTCTCTGGTCTTCTGTTTCATTACTGTTATTCCCAGTTTTCTCTATGTAGTATTGTCTGATTTTGTATCGTCTGGTCTTGCACATTTGACAAGTTGTAAGATTGCAGGACTGCATAATTCTATTGGAGCAGAGACACATGCAGTAGTTAGAAACATTTACAAGCTATACGTCATTTATCTTTTTGTACTCTTCATTGTCTGTTTCTTTAGCAATAAAAAAAAATCACAAAAAAGATAGGTGTGTGCCTAAGTGTGTGCAGAGGATCAGGTCCTAAATGGTTATTTAATTCAGATGTGACTGTGGAGAGCATGCTCAGAGAAAGTAGCTTGAAACTCTATCATTGTATTGCTTTATTAACCATTTTACAGAGATACAGCTGGTCTGATGTGTAAAAAGTCAGTGTAAAGATGCACTCCTGAGTCACACGCTGCTACAAACATTGTACATTTTTATTTACCAGGCCAGAGACCAAACTCTTTGTCATAAATAATGGATAAGCTAAGTTAAACAGCATGAATTTTTCAGGCCAGAGGCGCTACCTTTCTGTGTTGAGTAGTAGAGAGGGTATGTTTCTTAGCACTTAAATATCCAAGAAAAAAAATCCATTTTAGTTTTGTATTTGCTGGAAGGGCTAGCAAATAATTAATTGCAGAAAAATTATCTGACATTTAACTATTTCTTATCTATGAGCAGATCGTGATTTACTCAAATGTAAAATTATTCAGCAATATTATATGCATAATTAATTAGAGCATTAAAGTGATACTGAGAAGAGGACATGAAGCTTTGCATTAGTGTATAAGCTGTTTAGAAGAGAGAGAGCGAAACAGGAATAGGGAATTCTGTGAATTTTTTCCTTTAAGGTGCATGGACTTTGCCTGATTCATAATTAGGCTACTGTGGTATCTATTGGCTGGGCATATCGATTAATTTTAATTCTCCTATCACATACTGGGCAGAGGATTGGTGGAGGAGAGAAACAATTCCATGTGCCTGAGAAGTCCTACAAACAAAGGGTGCAGACAGATCCTTGCCTTATTTCTCCAGTTGCTTCTATTTCAAGATGCTGGGGAGGGTTTTTTCAAGCTCTGTCTCCCTGATGGAACAAATATTATTTCACCTCATATAAAGTAACGTACAGTGAGTTTCATGTACTGATCTGTAATTTTCTCTCTCCTCCACTGTCACTGACACCCAGTAATTGTGTCTAGGTGTACTAAAGAGGATGTAGCCATGTTTATCTGGCTCATTTAACAACCTCTGTACTCTGGAGAGCTTTTGGGGAACAACTATGTCCCCCTGCCATGATAAGTAATTTCCCATGCAGAATGCATTAAGTGACTTTGCTGGTCAACAATGCTCAACAATGAGAAGCAGCAAAGGATGGAGACATTAGAGATCTGTCCTGTGTTACCTAGGTTGATTATTCGCCTCAGGAAATGTCATTCAAAGTGAAACTGCACCAGATGAAAGAAGGGAGCAGAGATAAGGGAGACAAAAAATGAGATTTAAGTACTATGAAAGAGAATGGGTAAAATTCTGGCCCCATTGAAGTCAATGGGTGTTTTGCACTGATTTTAGCAGGGCCAGGATTTATCCTGCAGTAAGAGTGACAAATGAAGGTTGACTGACTCATAGAATACACTGAGGAATTGGGGGAAAATTCCAGGATCAAATTTAGCAGATATTTCATGAATAGGCCCTACCCACCTCGGGAAAGCAGGGGAATAAGAATGACAAAGGCATTAAGCTCTTGGTCCGGTGCCAACTGAGGTAAATGAAAATCTTTCTTTCAGTGGATACTGGTGTCTACACTACCATTTAAGTCAATGTAATTTATGTCTCTCAGGAATGTGAAAAAAACACCCCTGTGAACGATGTAAGTAACATCAACTTAGAGTGGTATTTACATCGCGCTATGTCAGTGGGGGGCGCTCTCCTGCTAACATAGCTTCCGCCTCTTATTGAGGTAGAGTAATTACATCAACAGGAGAGCGCTCCCATGTCAACATAGCGCATCTTCACGAGACGTGCTACATTGATGCAATGGTGCCGATGTAGTGCGGTAGTGAGGACAGGCCCAAAGAGCAGCTTCCTTGAATGTAGACACCAGTATTGCTCCCCACCCCTTCCAAAAAAAAAAAAAAAAAAATGTGTAACTTTCCTATTTGGATTGCAAATCCTCCCAGATAGTAGAGCTGGTCAACATCTTTCAAATGTTGAAATTGACAAAAATTTGAAATTAAAGAACAACAGGGAAATCACAACAATTCTCCTAAAATACCATAAAATATCATAAAATATTTTTCAACTAATGATAGAGATGGACAAAAGCTGTAAAATATTGAATATTTTTGCTGGAAAATAATGATTTTTTCCTCTTTTCTCTCCAACAAATCTTTTAGAAAGAGATTTTTTTTTTGACTGTTCATTACGCTTAAGGAAAATCAGTTTGGTGTAAAAAACATGATTCCGAATCTTCTTTCTATTTAGCATGTTACGTGTATAAACAAAATACTAACTTTCTGAAAGAGGTAGAAGAACAAGTTATAAAGGGGAATGGCCAGTGTCACAGCACAAAGTTGTAACTGAGAGCACAGCCATAGTTCTGCCTCTGCTTTAGAAAAACTGCTGCACAAAGGGTTGTCATTAATGATTGTGAAGTGCTTTGAAATAGGTAATACTAATTATTTTACTAAATAGTCATTAAAAACTAGGTCTCCTATGGGAAACAAGAACAAAATATAAGGTAGGATATCCTTAAAAATCAGGTATCAGAGGGGTAGCTGTGTTACCACAAAAACAACGAGGAGTCCAGTGGCACCTTAAAGGCTCCCAGATTGTTTTGGGCATAAGCTTTCGTGGGTTTATGCCCAAATAAATCTGTTAGTCTTTAAATGTGCCACCGGACTCTTCATTGTTTCTTAGAAATCAGGGGGAAATACTAAATTGTACTAGGGATACCTTCAGTCTTGAGATCCTAACAAATGTAGGAATCTTAAAACATTTAAAAATTGTGGTTTCCTGTTTAAAGAAGCTGCTGAGCTTGTCATGGTTGGTGGGGGAGGGGAGGGAGAAGAGGGAATGTTAACGTATTTGACAATGTCATAGAAGCACTGATTTGGGGAATAGTCTAGAATCAAGACCAGACACTTGCTGTTATGTAGCAGCTGTTGCTCATACATATTAAAGGGCCAGAATAGATTTCTAATAATAACTAAAACAAACCCTTATGCTGTTGCTGCTGCAGCACTGGGATAGTTTTCCTCTGAAGTCAGGTTACTTCCCTCAGTACTTTACTCTTCCCCTCTCCACCCTGATACGTTTACATACCCCACTTACATGTCCTTGGAGGAGGCAATTTTTCAGATATGCAAATATGAAAAGAATTACTTTAAAGATGCAGAATGCAGCTAATGACAATACTGCAATTAATAGGGCTCTCTAATGTTCACAAAGGGGCCAGGTCTGGTGCAGCATTAGCATCTGCAGCAACATGTGCAGCCCTTAGAAAAGAGATTCATGCTGTTGCATTATAATGTAACTGTACCATGCTTTGTGCTAGAGATACAGGATACATGTCATGCTGTGCAGAGACACTCATTCATATTTGTACTTTGATCCTTCCTGAGCTAGCTAGCTACTTGTGAAAGATTTGGGGTTATGCTGAGCTGGGTGTCTTTGGTCAGACCGATCAAGAGTCTTTCTGCGACACAGAACAGCTGGCTGGGCTTCCTTAATGAAGGGGGTTGTGAAGGTTTTCTGTGTCAAGAATAAGTTCAGGCTGGGTGTAACTTATTGCAGGGTTATTGCCACCCAGCAGGTATTTCACTGACATGGCCAATCTCTAAACATGAACTCCAGTTGCTTGTAAGGCAATTTACTAGCAACAGAAAGACCAGTTACTCATACTGTTATGCTTATAGGTACTGGTGACCTCACTGGTCACAAATCTCTTTTAGATTGAGTGTGAATGCACCCTTCATCTAGGTGTCAAGGTGAGTTAATTAGAAGTCTCAGACCTAAAACAAAAGGGGATTGTAAATCTACCCAGGAGTTTAGACTGAGTGGATAGAGGGGTTTTGCTGAGTATTGTTTGTATTTTGGATTTGTGTGTGTGTGTAATGTGGAACACACAGACACTCAGAACAGATAGGACAGAGAGAAAGAAAGAGGCAATAAAGCCAAGCAAGGAGATGAACGCACCTGGAAAAAGCTAGAGCTTTGGGGTCTGTTGACTAGAGGCTTGGAGTTGTAAGCTAAGAAACTGCTCCTTTTGCTCTTGGTTCCTCTTGAATTTGGAGAAGCGGGATTTTGTATATTTCTTTTAAATAAACAAAATTGTATCCAAGAAAATACCAGACTCCATCAAGTTCTACTTCCAACTGGAACAACTCCAACTTTGACTAGCTGCTTGGGACAAAGAGAGACAACAGTACGTTTCTTCTCTGTTCACTGCTGAGACCTGTGTCCTCCTATATAATGATATTTTACAATCAAAAATAGATTTTCTCTCTAAAGAACAAAATTTATGTAGTGCAGACATATACTTAAATACAAAACCATAGTTCCAATCTTAGCTTCACACACTTCAATTATCTTTTTAATAAAATTATTGTTTTCTTTGCTATATTAGCTTTATATTGTTTAACAGAATTCAGTTTTTATCACTAAAACCTATTTTATAAATAGTTTATTTTGACTGTAGTGTTGTAAGATGCAAAAGCAATGCAATACATCATTTATACATTTTAAATTGGTTGCATTGCAAAAGAGAGGATACAATTCATAGACGTTTGTGATTTAACAAACAAACAAACAAAAACACCTATCCTACAGCCCCAGTGAAACCTTTTATATATTTTCTATAATGGATGGCAGTGGTGGAATCAAAGTAATAAAGCAAGCATAACAAAATGTTTATAATTTATTATTTGCCGCACCTTCGGGTTCCATTGTATTAGATGCTGTACATGCACACAGGGAGAAAGGCCCTTCCTCAAGAAGTTGGCAATCTAAATAAATAAGGCAGACAAGGAAGTATTATCCCCATTTTGCAGATGGGAATTGAGGCACAGAATGATTAAGGGACAGATTTTTAAAGGCATTTAGGTGCCTAATGGGTTTTTCAAAAGCACTTGAGTGTGGGCCTTTTGAAAATTCCACTAGACCCCTTTAAAAATCTGGCACATAGTGTATGTCTACACAGCATGGAGCGGTGAGCCTCCCAACCTACAGGGGCTTACACCAGCACTCTAAAAATAGCATGCTTTGAAGTTGTAGCTCGGGCTTCCCCGGCTTCACAAGCCCCAAGCTCTAGCCCAAGCGACAACTTCAAAGCACTGTCAATACAGATTGCGCTAGCACAAGCCCCGCGAACCCAAGTTTGTTCACCACAGACTATGTAGAAATAACCTAAGTGACTTGCCTAAGGGCACACAGGCAGTCTGTGACAAACCTGGCAAGTTTTGCTGAGCCCAACACCTTGATCAGAAGGCCATCTTTTTCTGCCTGAGAATCCAAGGAACTTGAAAAGGCCTTAATAGTTATAGCTAGTGTTTCCTGTTGAAATCCAAATATATCGTCATAATCAGTGGTGCCATAATTGTGTAAACTTTGTTTTTCCTCAGCCAGAAAATCATTAAGGTCCATACTACAATTATTTTGCAGAGGATAGTCGTTAACCAAAGTCAATGGAGAAAGACCCCATGGGATATCAGGTTTATGACATATTTGGTTTTAAATTGTCAAGGAAACCCTCATAAAAGGTGGGCTTCCAAAAAAAAACCAAACCCAGCTCAGAAAATGTAGTAGTTACAGATGTGACATTCAGTTCTTTAAGAAGCTCCAAAAAGGAATGCAGCTCACTCATAGTAATAGTATATCCCCAATGGCTTGTGCTATTAAGTAGCATACAAGTTGAGTACACTATTTTTCAGGCTCTTAGGTTGCATGTGGGAACTGTGATTTTAATATCCATTTTTTCAGAAGTAGGAAAACCTCCACATTACTGACAATCTCCACTCAGAAGAATAATTGCTAATGTGCCTTAATTATGTAAGCCAGAAAGAGATGCATGGAAGGTTGTCACCGTGCCTACTTACACTGTACCTGGCTCAAGTCTGTGCAGTTAGCTCCTCAAATTCACAAGCACTAAATTTATGCCAAACGTTTAAAGATATTTTGCTCTTGAATCATCTCAACATTTCAAATGATTTGCATTTAAGTACTGGCTGAGATGACTGCTTAATGCACTCATGCTGATCACTTCAAAATGTTAATTTCCAATCTAACAAAAAAGGAAAGAAAGAACATAAGAATGGTCATACTGGTCCAGACCCATGGGACCTCTAGCCCAGTATCCCGTCTTCATGGGTGGCGAGTCCTATGGGCCCGAGGTGCACCAGGAATATTCCTGTCTCCAGCAATGTTTGGGGCTGGGTCTCTCCCTTGGTCCTGCCTCCCCCCCTTCCCCCCCCAGCGCATTCCCCAGGCAATTTAAAACAGCCTGGAGTCCCCACTCACCACTGGCAGCGCAGCGGGGCTGAATGGCTTCCTCCCTGCTCGCTCCACGTGGCTGCCGGCCCCACCCCCTGCGGCCCCTGGGTGGGGTGGGTCTGTGTCCCGCCCCAAGTGCCCCTGCATGGGAAGCTGCAGGGGCAGTGCCTGGGGGTAGCAGCACATGGAGACTCCCGGCCTGTCCTGCTTAGGAGCCCCAGGTAAGCGCTGCAGCCTCCCACCCCCTCCCAGAGCCTGCACCCCCCTCTCTCCACCCCCTGCAGGGCCCCCAAACTCCTTACCAGAGCTTGCACCCCCTCCTTCCACCCCTCCCATCTCCAAGCTCCCTCCCAGAGCCTGCACCCCCACCCCCAGCCTGCATCCAAACTCCATCCCAGAGGCTGCACCCCAGATCCCCTCCCCCACCCAAACTCCCTCCCAGAGCCCAACCTCTTACCCATTCTGCACCTCAATCCCCTGTCCTAGCCCAGGGCCTGCACCCCAAACCTCCTCCCACCACCCAAACTCCCTCCCAGAGGCTTAGGCAGGTGGGGGACAGAGTTTGGGGGGGCAGAGTTTGGGGGGCAGGTTCTGGGCACCACCAAAATTACTACAAACCTGCCACCCCTGCCTGTCTTCTGACAATGGCCAGTGAACAGAACAGGGCAATAATCATCCAGTCCCACTGTCTGGGAGTCAGAGGTTTAGGGACACCCAGAGCATGAGGTTGCATCCCTGAATATGTTGGCTTAAAGCCTTTGATGGACCTATCCTCCAGTAGCAGTGAATGCTGTAATAAGAAGCTGATATATGGATGGCAAGGGCTCTTGTTCTCACTACCTGGTTTTAAATAATAATTATATTTAGCTCTTACCAGTAAATCTCAAAGTAGATATCAATATCCCCATTATACAGATAGGGAAACCAAGACACATAGGTAAAGTGACTTGCCATAGATGACTCAGGAAGCCAATGGTAAAGGCAGGATTAGAACAGACGTATCCTGAATTCCAGTCCAGTGTGCTGGACACTAGGCCATTTTGCCTAAATACAACTTTTGTCTGAGGTTATGTCCATGCTGTAGTTTGCAGGCCTCTGTGCTTGGAACTTGTTTGTTTATGGAATAGCTTCAGGTGGGAATGAAGTTGAGGGTTTATGCAATACCCTGAATCTATAGCTCCCAATTTATTGACTGTTATAGAAGCTGACTTCTATAAAGTGAATGTATCTCCTATAAATCCCTTTGTCCACTGGGGGACACTGTTACCTTGTATTTTAGTCAAATGAAGACCATTTCAAAAACAGTTAAAGAGAAGTATCTTTGTCTTGTTCATGCTTTAAAATAAAATAAAATAAATCCATGCCTATCTCATTTATAAATAATCTGGACAAAATAAATTTTAATATATGTTTTTAAAAAGTTTAATGAGTGGCAATCTTACAGGTATGAAAGCTATATCTAAGACATTATTTAGCTAGCAGTTTAAGCTGGTCCATGATATTACAGTTTTTGAATAGCAATGATAATGGATCTTTTTTTTTTTTTGGCATTTCCCTCTCATTAAAAACTGTGTCAGAATGATGGATTAATTTCTGGGCATTTTCTGTCCTTGGTATAATGTTTGTCAAAGGAATGAAGTATTGGAATTATAATGCCTTTTGTTTTGTATGAATTACGAGGGCTTGCTCCAGAACTTTGACTTTTTTCTAGGTTTTTGCATTGTGATTAGATAGCTGGCTCTTACTCTCTTTGCATGTTAGTAACACCAAGTGAAAGGATCTGTGTAAGAGCAGCAGCTAAATTTAGAATTATAAACTAATAAAAATGACAATACTTTAATAGTGTAGTCTGAGAAAAATCTCACAAGTATATAATTATTGTTTTTTTCCTCTTTTTGACAGCATAACTGAACAAACAAGTGGGCTATGCGCCCATGAAAGGGGGAAGGAGTCTCTTTTGCATCCTGACACTGGCTGGTATAGGCTGGAGGCAAATTACTCCCCCAGAACAAGGAAGAAGTGGAAGAGTCACAATTCCCCCCGGGATGAAGCACCTTCCACACCACGCTTCGTTCAGGGCTTTTGCTTAAAGACACAGTCTTGTCCATGGTGAATAAGTTAGTCAACAAAATTAGTCTTTTATGTTGGTCAGCTGTCCGCAAGCATTTTATAGTTTTCTCAAATATATCTGTTAGTTGAAATTATTCAATAAATAATATTGATGAGTGACTCTTGGTCCATAGATTGTTAGGGAACAATTTAGTAGCAAATTTGATTTGTTTTAGTTGGATGTGATTTGAACAAATAGGACATCGGGCATACTTCTGTTTCCTGACTGATTCCTGAGCATAATCCTTAGACTATAGATTTCAACCTGAGTACTCACGTTTCAGTTCAAAATGTTATTTTCTGCAAATAGTTTATCAAATTCACTATTTCTATGAACATTTCTGCCAGGAAGGATGGTCTTATGCTTAAGGTAATGGACTGAGTCTTAGATGATATGTTTTCAATTCCTTGCTCTATCACAGGATCTCTGTCATGCGCTACATTGGTTCTATCACATCTCTGTTCTCTGACTTCATTTGGACTATCCATGGAATAAGGTACTATTCGGTGTCAGTAAGGGTATCAGAATCTTAGCCCCTAGATTGGAAGCTCTTTGGGCTATGAAACTATCTCTTACTATAGACCAGAGGTCTGCTAGCCTTACTCGTGGAGTAGCACCACTCTGCAAAAAGTCCCAATAGGACTACTTATGGAGCAAGGTGCTAATCAGCACAAGGTGGGGGCACTCCTTGTTTGAACAATGTGGGTGCTACTGTGATATAAACAGGTGCAGTAAGCTTGTTCTCTAGAATATTTATGAAAAAGTGAACAAAAAATGCATAAAGTGAAGTGAATCCAATTCTTTACTCACTTGGATATTCACCAACATTTTGTAGATGTTTGCTTTTATCTTTCTTTCCCAAGTATGTATTAATACAACTCACCTCTCACTGGTACCATGCTTCTCTGTATCACTTTACCCTTTTTATTCTTTCCCCTTTTTCCTTTACCACTTTTCTTCCTTCTCTAGTTGGATAACTTACAATTTCTAGTGCTTCGCAGTCTGCTGTAGTTACTAGATCTATCAACTTAATTATTTATATAAACAATAGTTTCTCTTTTTGTAAGAGACACAGAGGATGTGTGATCAGAACCATAGATATACCCATCTTAAGTCCCGATAATAATAACATTGTAAACTTACACATTTGTTGTATTTTTTTAAGCTTTTGCAGAGTTATGGGCCTGATCCAAAGCATGCTGAAGTTAATGGACAGGCTTCCATTTGATAAATTTGGATCTGGACCAGATCCTGTAAAGCACAACACCAAATATGGCTCGCCATCAAAAATGTAGACTTATTCTCCTGCCTTTCTGCATTGTTTATCTTTTCTAATCTTTTGGAGACCGCAGTCTAAATATCTATCTTCCTAAGCCTCCAGCTGACTGTCATACTGAAGGTGTCAGTGTTCAAACAGTTAATTCACCTCTTTCCATAACTTCAGATGCCAGGTTTTTTTTTTTTCTCTTTTTCCAGTTACATTAAACGCCAACCAGAAATGCAGGAAGCTATCATGAGTCTCAGTTTTCTCTGTGTTGTTTTACTTGATCAGTTTAAACTGGGTGATAGGTATTAGTTGCTCTGATAGCTGCTATGAACTACTTCCATAACCACAAGCACAACTTCTAAAGGTTTGATAGCAGTAAAAGAGCTCATAACTTATATGGATTACCCCATTTCCAATAAAACCATTAAAATTATAATACACTTCTACCCCGATATAACGCAACCCGATATAAGGCGAATTTGGATATAACGCAGTAAAGCAGTGCTCGGCGGGAGGGGGGGGCTGCGCAGTCCAGCGGATCAAAACAAGTTTGATATAACGCGATTTCTCCTATAACGCGGCTCCCAAGGACAGTGTTATATCGGGGCAGAGGTGTAGTTTAAAAGAGACACTCCCCTCCCCATTCAGACTCTCAGAAAATTCAGTCTATATCAGCACTGCCAAAAAATAGAAACCTTGGGCAAAACCCTCATCCCACTGAAGTCAATGGCAAAACTCATATTGGCTTCCGTGAGGCTAGTAGAGTGCTACTCCTTTGTTCTTAAACACAAAAAAAGCCCACCACACTACTGATGATCGGGGGTGCTGGAACAATTTTCATAGGGGGATGCTGAGAGCTATTGAACCAAACTGTAAACCCTGTATATGATGGAAACCACTTCAAAACAAGGGGTGCGGCCGCATCCCCAGTTCCAGCACGTATGCTGATGATCAGTATCCAAGAATAATAGGAAGCATGGTACAATAAGTAAAATATACAGGGGGAACAAGTCCACATTCCCTCCATTAAAAACCTAAAGATATGGAATGCTTTTTGAGATATAGTATTTTCAGGGATATGAAAAACATGTCAACACCCATCAATGTAGTTTTGTAGTGGTGTGGATAGTATATCCCTAGCTAAAAGTTACATATACATAAAGGCTTCCTGATTGGTAGTTTAAACAGTTCTTCTTGGTTGCATCTCTAGATGTTAATCAGAAGTGCACAATATTTTCCCTTTTCTTCTTTCACTTTCTAATATACAGCTGATTTCATGGCTCCCATATGCTTTAACGGCCTTTCACCTAATGTGCATCTCATCAAGCTGGCTCTCTTTCCTTCAAATGACTTCTGAAAATGGGCTTCCTTCATAAAGTTCACCATATAAAGTCCTCCTACCATTGTTACGTAACTGTGTTGTAGCTTTTGGTGGCCTTGAGCCCCCATCTAGGGACTCTCTCAGGGCTTCTTTTTACAGATCAACAATCTTAAAATCAGTTCATTTCTTGGGTTCACTCTCACTGTGCGTTCCCTGGTTTTCTTTACCCACTTTAAGAAATGTACCCGATGAAAAGATTTCTAGGTGCACTGTACACTGTGGCTCCACCAAAGAAAAAGTTTCCACACCTGTGGTTTCTGCTGACAGAAGTGAATGAGGCTTCTTGGGTCAGCAGAGAATTTGGTCCCATGTCTTTAGATTGCAAACTGTTTATGTCGGGTATCTTGACTCTTATTTAGTAGCATTTACAATACATAAACAATGTCTCTGATTGGAATGCTATGTAGATGTTGACAGTGCTGATACTTGCTTGTGTAGAAGATGTGTCAAATGAGAAATGTCAAGTAGAAATGGTGGGATGAGAGACAATTTCCTCAATCACCATTATGAAAGCAGGTCTACTAGATAACTTGAAAGACAATACAGCCAGATTATAGATACTGCAGTTTTAAAATGTATTTATTTATTTAGACTAATGTACAGAAGACAAGCATTGTTCAGTTAATGATGATGGAAAGAATCACAGGTCTTCAAAAATGAGAGTGGATGTGGGTGATATAGTTCTTCTAAGAGATAAGCATTTCAAAATGTGATTTGCTCATGTGTCCGAAAACAAAGAGGAATAAGAAAATGAAATACAGTAGTTCATGACGAGTTTTCATAATGGCTTCAATCCAGGCTTTTATTTTTGCTTATTTATGTATTCAGTGTCACTGGCATTCCTAACTGGTAGAATGCATAAGCCTCATATCTGTGCTATTTTCACTCCATTTTAATGTGCAATATAAATGTTATATTCTAGATATGTGAGCGTACACAAAAGTGATAGAAATAGAAGGAATGTTTTGAATCTGTGAATGCATGTTTCACTCAGAATATAAGAAGATTTTGGTTGCAACAGCTTTTATGGTAGAACCAGAAATAAGGGTCCTACCACCTATTAAAGGGCTAGAAAGAAGGCTATCATATAAATGGTTGTAAATGAAGGTCAAGGTACATAAGATATAAAAAGGAATCCCTTTATGAATTTTGATTTTGATGAGCTAGATAACTTTAGAATAATCAAGCCACATCCTCAGTTGGTATAAATCAGCATTACTCCATTTAGTCTACAGTGTGTACCTCTGAATTCAATGGAGCTATGATGATTTACATCCTTCGTATTTTGCTATGGAATTTAACAGAAAAAAAATCTGTGAGGTGTGAGACAGAGGTAACCGGAATAATGAAGAATGTTTCAAGATGCAAAAAGGCTTATTTAAATATTAATAAATGACAAAGATCTTTTAATGCAGACACAGGTAAGTGTGGAATACTGAAGACTTTGATGGGTCTGTAAAACAGCTCTATGTATCATAAAATATGAAGAATAAAGAAATATAAAAGACTCAGAAGACAACTCTCTGTATGTCATTAATGAATGATGAGGAAAAGGAAGACAAAAGAGAAACCCTGACACATGGAATAATGATGTCTTTCGGTCTCTAGCATACTTGTCTGCAGGCTTCCAGAAATATGAGGAATAATAAATAGTAAAAAAGTAAGAAAGACTATGGAGGTTTCATAAAATATTAGGAGACCTGCAACTGGTAATTTTTGTTAAAGGGGAAAAAAAATTGCTAGCTAGTTGAAACATCAAAGAAACACATTGTAGATTATTATAAATAAATCGAAATGAAAGAGAAGCTTTGTGGCAGAAAAGCAAATAACATCTGCAGCAGCAAAGGTACCTTAGCTGCAAGTCATGTAGAAGTTTAGATACTAGCAAATAATTTGCCTTCTTATAGATTCAAGCTAGTATGGACATGTTTTAAAAGAACTGAAGGTCTTGTTGGACAGGGAGAGGATTTACTGTGGTTATGAACATAATTTTTAGCAAAATATCATATTCATTTTGTTTTCTCTGCCTGCAGAAAGCTGTCATTTAAAATCATTCCCTTCCCCTTGCTTCTTTAACAAACCTACGCAGTCTTTTTTCACCCATCTTAAATAAAACATAATACAAATTCACACTTATAATCAATGTCTCGACTGAGTATCTCAAAACATTTTAGAAACATGAATAAAGTCACAAAGCAGGCATGTGAGATAAAGGATCACTTAATTCAACTAAAAAATGCAGCTACCTCTGGAGTACATGCACAACTTTATATTGCACTGACTTCAGTCAGACTTCTCATGTCCTTAAAACTGAACATGTTTTAAGTTAAGAGCTGTATAAAGACCTAAGTCAGAAAGTGAAGAATGTCATATCCAGCCAAAATTACAGAGAGTATATAGGAAGAGCAGAATGTAATTACCTGAGTTAATACCCACAGTCTTACAAAAAATGACCTCGGATCTTTAGGGCTAGATTTTTCAAAAGTTGTGATGTTCACCCTTCACATTCTAAAATAAATGTGTGCTCATGTATCTAATTAGTATCCAGAGCTGCACATCTAAATTGGATATTTGGACATCCCAGATGGATGTCTAATTGGGTATTTGCATGCTCCCATACCTGATTTGTGAACAGAAATATTGTAACTGCATACACAAATTAGGCATTCAATTAGACTTGCATTTTTTGCCTGTGACTCTGGCCTACTTAGAATCTCTTATATGTCCCATACATAACAGCACTTCACAATGTCATTGTTATGTCTCAGAACACCTTTTAATTTCAAAAATGTTTTAGTAATGATGTTCCTGGATGTTTCTTAATACACCTCTACCCCAATATAATTCGACCCGATATAACATGAATTCGGATATAACGCGGTAAAGCAGCGCTCCGGTGGGGCGGGGCTGCACACTCTGGTGGATCAAAGCAAGTTTGATATAACGTGGTTTCACCTATAATGCAGTAAGATTTTTTGGCTCCCGAGGACAGCGTTATATCGGGGTAGAGGTGTAACTCCAAAGGTGGATGATGATATATGAGTCCATTCTTCACTATTCAGCTGATTTGTGACTGATTGGCCACAGATCAAACAAATGTCGTGTGTAGTGGAGCAGGTGTGTTAAATATTATTGCTGATGTAAAGATTTGGTCACCTGAATGTTTTATTCATTTATGGACAGAGTGTCTATTTGTGATTACTTCTTCTCATGGGTCTGTTCTCAATCAACTGTTGGTAACCCATTCAGATAACCATGATTGTAGCAGGGTTTTTTTTTTTTTCTTTCACTTGCAAACACTGCATCTCTTCCTGTTCAGTCACAAGGCGGGAGAAATAATACTTTAAAGATATTTTCAGTATTGACACAGATGACTGGAAAATTATAGCTGCTGATCAAACTAATTGGAAGTGAACATGTTTCAGGAGATGCTGCTGATGCTTGTGTATCTCACTCTCAGGGAGAAATTACAGTAATATGATTGCTGTGATGTTAAAGCTATATCATTTAACAATTAAAATAAGCCAGAAATCTTTATGAATACAATCTTTTTATATGAGTTCTCAACTACTGCAAATTAACTGCCTTGCTCAGGTACAAAGTCAACTGGAGACCCAATATATCTCCTGCTCTTCCTCCCACTATGAGTGTATGTATATCTACATTTTCAGGATCTTGCTGAGTCTTTTTCTACTGTGATATTTTGAAAACAAGGTCATGGCTCTATGTGCCACCTTTAGAGACTTGAAACTGTAAGGATGAGAAATTAAGCATTCATTAGTCAGGAAAATATTTAAAGTTCTACCTTAATGCTGTCATCTTCTTCTTGTGCCTTAAACTATGATTTCTCTCTACAGGTCTAATCAAACGGCCATCAAGTTAATCAAAAGATCCCCATTGACTTCCATGACTTATGATCAGGTTCTGTAATGTTGTAATTATAGCCAATATTTTCAAACATGCATGCCAAAGGCTAACCTCCTACATCCATATTCAGGCACCAAAATGAAAATGACCTGACTTTCAGAGGTGTTAAGCCTTCATAGCTCCCATTGATGTCAATGGGCATTTTGCTAGCTTGAGGATGAGAAAACTTGGCCCTATCAAATTATAGCACATCATTTTGTTCATTGCATCAGTTTCATTACAAAACCTCTCCAGTGTATTTGTTCCTTTTTTTGGAGTGCAGGGGACAGCTCGTTACAAAACAAAAGCTTTTCAAGTAGTCCACATTATATTCAGAGAAAATAAATGGTTTGAAACCTTGTAAAAGATGAAATAGCTTGTGAAAGCTTTGTCATAAGCAGAAGATATGGAGAAAGTTGTAAGAAGCTTGATTTAAAGTAGTCTATTAATTATTATTAATTATTTAAAATGTTATAAAGCTCCCCATACACTCCCACTGAGATGTTCAGCATGCTGAACAAGCAATTAAAATACAATACAGCTAACCATAAAACAGAGAGAGCAAAACTAAATAAAATATTAAATAGCCAAACAAAGTGGCATTGTTAACAAATCTCTTCCAACTGCAAAAATGCTGGATAATATAGGAATGAGCTGCCTGGTAACGTAACCAACTGCTCATTTATAGCGGATTTCTCTTCCCGCACACTGGGCTCCAGTCTCTTCCAAAAAATGTACTTTCAGTGAGGTAAGATGGCAGATGTCTGTCTTTTAAATGAGTTGAAGCCCCTTACTCTTGTAGCTGGTCAGTTTGTGTCTGGCAGAGAGAGGAACACTCCAAATTAGGTATGAGTTAAGAATACTAACTATGGCCTCAATGCTGCAAGATCCTCCATGTGATGAGTTGAGGTGAAAAGATATGAAAAAAAGTAATGAAGAAAAATGTTGTAATCTCTAAAGGAAAGAGCACACTGAATATTTGCTTGAATTTGGGATAATAATATAATAGTATCCAAACGTATTCCAAAGAATGAGGCATGAACATGCTATGGCCTAAAAATGAGCCATAGTAACATACATACATACATAAAATCTTCCAATCCCCCATGTTATCTGTGTATGGTCTAACCATCTGATAATCTTTTATATCACGTCTGTCTGCACCATCTCTAGAAAGCTTCACATCATGGCATCAGCTGAGAGACAAATATTTTCAGAGGCTGTAATGTAGTGATCCTCAGCCCGGAGTTCTCCAGCCACCAGTGTGTCTTTGAAGCACCACATTCTATCTAATCTTTTTTATTCCTCAAAGTATGTATTCTGTGCCCACCAGTATGGTATCCGATTACAAAGCATCCAGGCACCATCGTAGTGGAGTTTACATCGTAAGGCTGTCTCCTTTCCCTGTAAGCAACCGGACAGCTGATGAGGGGCAGAAAAAGGGTGAACCCAACATTTCCTCTCAAGAGCACAACAATGGAGGATGATAGTGTCAAATAGAGTCTCAGAGAAAGACACAAAATAGTCTTAGCATAATTTCTTGGTGCAAGAGCCTTAGCCACTGTAAGATGGTATAGCTTTATTGACTGAGGATTTGACACTCCAATGCTTGCTTCATAATACTGCATCAACACATGTTGGTATGTGGCTTTTGAAGATGTAATGGCATGACCTAATCATCACAATGGACAACCATGAAGTAACTCTGCCACTTGGTGGCTCTTTGTGACTCCACTCACTCATGGCTCTGTGAGGTAGAGGATCTATTTTTACACTGTCAGCAATGACACTTCTGTAAATTAGCACATTCCAGCATATACAGGTTTGGGCGACATGCATTTGATTGTCCTATTTCTATTTGAATCCAGTATCAAAAGCAGTATTAGAATGTCACTTTTAAACCAGTACCACACCCCAAGAAGTGTAAACAATTATACATGTATAAAAAAAATGACATTCACAGCAACCACTGCCATATGAAGAATCACAAAGCACAATGAAGATCATGCATCAACGCTTGTACTATAGAACCTACTTAAGTATTAACAAATTACAGTATAATTAACTAGACCACTATATGCCTGAGCTGAGAAGTTAAGCAGGGTCATTCCAGTAAAAAGATAGGCACAGTAAAAACTTTTAATAGTGAAATTGTTTTCTCTATTTTTTAATCCCACCAAGTAAACCACTGTGACAAGAACTGCAGTTTACACATTGCAATGCACTGAAAAAATTTAGGACTTTTTTTTTATTTCACTAGAAACTGAGTTTCATAATAAGTGTTCTCCAAAGGCCTGATCTAATGCCCTTTGAAGTCCATGGGATATTTCAGTTGACTTCAATGGCCCTGCTTTAGTCCCTAGAAGCCAGATTTAAAGCTCATTAAAATCACGTAAAGATTCCCGTTGAAATCAGTGAGCTTTGTATCAATCCCTATGCAGGTTCCACTGCATATACTTATCTAAAGGTGTAATTCTCCCCAAACTAAAGGCCTTCCTAAAATGCACACATTTAATGCAAGATATGTGTAATCTCTCCACTCAGTTGTGAAATGCCTAAAAGAAACTGCAACCCCCTGTCACTTATGCTTATTAAACATGTCAACCTGCTTTTCACAACAGTTCCCGAGTACTGTAGGTTATATATGTCATTACATTGTGTTACCCATTACAAATATGATACATACATTTCATAGGTCAGAGAGAGAAGGGAAGACTGCTTAGCTTAATGGTGGGTTCCCAGCTATCGCCAAAAAAAATAAAACAACCCTGTCCAAATGATCAGCACTCCATTGAAATCAATGACAAATTTCCTGTTTATTTCTACGGGGTCAAGGATTTCATCCTCCAAGTTTGTCGTGTCTTTGGGTTGGTTGGTCTGAACCCCACGGCACACCTGCAGAATCTAATTCCTGCACTCCTTTCCAACTCAGCGACATTGATTGTCATTGGCTTTTGTGTGAAATGTGAAAAGGGATAAAGACTCGTTGGGCCTTCTCTCACCTGCACAAAGGTCAATCAGAGTCTATCCCTTAATGTTTAAACAGTTCTTTTGATGCTTAAAATAAAATGAGGGCTGGATATTGGTAATGTATCACTTATTGAATCAGAAAGTGACTTTTGCTAAACTCTGTTCACTTGGTTGCTATCTCTGATTCTCAAACTACCCACACCCTGTTTGTCTCTTGCAGTCCATCTGACATGTCAGCTCTCTGGAACACGGACTGTCTTTTTAATTTATCCATACAATGCCTAGTACAGTGAGGCCCTGATCTTTGATTGAGGTCCCAAGAGTTACCGCAATACAAATAGTCAATAATGAGAGTGGCCAACTCTCATGATAGAATCACAAGACTCCTGATTCTAAGTGATTTTTTTCTTATACAAAGGGTATTTTCCTAAAGCTCCAGCTCCTGAATTCATTTGATTATGAGACAATCTCAGCTTTCATTGTAAAAGAAATATATTTCTTATGATTTCATAAAAAAGTTTGAAAATGTGTATCTTTGTAGCTTAAAACCCAAAAGACAAATAAAAAGAACCCCAAATTAAGTAATATTTAAAATCTCATGATTTCTGAGCTAATCTAGGTATTTTGGGATGCCTTGCCTCATGAGTTTTGTATACTTGGCAATGGCAATATTGAATACATATTAACCCATCCTCACTCAGTTAAATTTGAAACATTTAGCAAGACCACAGCATGAAATGGCAGGCCTGGAGATATTGCCTTCAGTCCTGCAAACACTTTGGTATGGGTTTAACTTTATGCAAATGAATTCTCTTGATTCAATGGGATTAATGGTGTCTGTAAAATTAAGCATATGTATAAACTTGCGGGATCAGGTCCATTGATAAGACACTATTTTTTTTATTACTTTCAATATTTATCTTTAAACCATATATGTAATTATAGTATAGAGCTACTGCTTGGTTAGTGTTCCTTTATTTTTAGGAAAGTATTCTATATAAATAAATATATACTACTGTTGATAAGAGTTCTGACTGACCTTTCTTTGTTCTTCTCCTTCATTCTTAGATGAGCAGTTACATAAAACTCCCATTGGGTTAAAATTACAAAGAAAAAAACACATCCAAAATATTTCATTATTCCGTAACTGCTTTCACTGTGGATAGAAGTTATTATTGTTAAACACAATCAAACTGCACTCTGTATTTATAAAAGACTTATAGTTCTTTTAAAAATATAATTTGGGGTTTTATTAATGAATAGTCCAAACATATTTTAAAACTTGTACTTTTAAGCCAGAAGATTAAAAAAAAAAATACTGGTGGAACAAAATTTTCAAATAGCAAAATAACTCCCTGGGTAACCTCTAATTTCACCTTCTGAGACAGTGAGCATTTGGCATCCTCAAGCAATTTCTACCTTTCTTTGTGGGTTTTTTTGTACTATTTGGGAGGGTTGTAAAACAGCTTATACATAGTATACCTATATTTCTGAAGGCTTAATTTGATGGCTATGTATGTGAAGTATAATTAGAATAAAATATACTTGTTCTTACAAATTTGGGAGTGAGTCAACTATACCAAGACAGAAAATAAATAGAACAGGTAGAAGATAATTAAGTTTTCGATGACAGGTTGATAGGAGTATAAGTATTATACAAATGCTATCTACTTCCATAACGAAAGCCTCAATTCTGTATCACTTAAGCACATCTGAAACTTCACTCACATCAATAGTCCTGCTGAAGACAATGAGACAAGTTGTGGTTAAAGTTATGCACATACTTCATTGTTTACATGATCGGGGGCCTTAGGGTGAAGGCCTATCTTACTATCTTGGATATGGATGGCTCTTGTAATATCAGCTTCAAAGTGCCCAAAGATCAAGGAGTGAAGAATTATATACAGATGAAAATCAGAGAAGATATATGTCACACCTACATATAGGACTATCTCTAGCTATCTCATTACTGTGACAATGTTCCTGGTTCTCACAATACAGCAGAAAGGAAAGGAACATTGGAAGTAGAAAAAATGATTTAGGAGAAAATGAGCTAGTCTTGAGGAGAGACAGCCATGACAGAAAAATCACACTGGAAGGATCACTTGACCTAACGAAGGAGGTGGATTAGCCAATATGTTGTATAGTTTTTTCATATCACAAGATACAAAGTAATCTAATCAATTTCCATGGTAGTAAACTGATTTATTTTTAATTTCTTTTGAACATATTTTAATATTTGTGTGAATCATTAATACTTCTAAAACTCCAGATTATTTCTGTAGTTAGAATTTAAGGTTTTTCCCATTCCTAACTGGCAGAATAAATGTATATAAATAAAAACCATTCACATGACGTGTTAAGATCTCTAAAGGCAAAATTAGTTAGAGACATACATTGGCTCATTTTCAGTAATAACACACATGAAAGGGTCCCAGTGTACAAAGCCTAAATTAACAGCATATATCTGTAAATTTTAATGGTCCCTTTAAACATTCACTAATTTTACTTAATTAATTTGGAAATTTGCCTGATTGATCACTAATTACACATGAACTACCCTATTAGATTAGTGATGGTGTTTCTTGGACAAAGGAAATTGAATTCTCAAGGTTAGTTTTCTTACAGTAAGCCAAATATTCCCTGGCGTTCTGCAGCACCATTTGCATTTTAATTAAGTTTGTGGCTCTGTGCCATTAGTTACTGTATCTTTCCTTCTGTCTATTCACTCATTGACTAAATATATATATTCATTTTTATTCTGAAAGCTGATTTTCCTACATGCAACTTTTTATTATCTGTATGGTACAAAAGCAGATGCCATAATTTTAGCTCTAATTCTGACCGATCCTCCCTCCACCCCAATATTTTAACAGAGAGTTTACATTTGGAAACCCTTGAGCATATAATTCAACCTTGAGTGAAAAAAATGTTTTACTTGTACTATTTAGACAAAGAAAGCTAATTATAGAACTGACTGTCACAGTTTAGGGCAACGGCACCTGTATTCCCCTTCATGGTCCACCTAGAGCACTAATTCCTGGGCTTCCAACTCCCAAGCCATAAAATCTCTTTGGCAGAGACATACCTCTCTTCCTCCTGACTGGGGTATTTCTAGCCTGCACAGTTCCCTGTCTACACTATGAATACCCCAGCAAGTGAATTAACCTAAGCAGGCCTGATTTGCCTTCTCCTCAAAGGCTACAAACAGTATCCCTGCCCACAGTTAAGTTACCACACAGCTCTTTCTAAGCAAGCACATTTATTCTTAAGGTGAAAGCATTACAGAGAAAACATATTAAAAGAATAGAAGAATCCACACACATGCTAATAAGCTTAGCAGAGATCACCCCCACTCAACAAGGGCTCTGGCAGGTGAACCGTTCTTCAAACCACACCAAGAAGTTCTTTTGTAGTTACAAGTTCATAATTGCCCTGGTTTGGAGCAAGCATCCCCATAATTATTTAACTCCTTTTATACAATTTGGGTCTTTGATCTGTCCTCATGTAACAGGTGATCAGCAGACAAGAGACCCTTCCTCATGGCTAAGCTCCAAAGGGCTGAGTTCTTGCATAATTTGAGTTCTTGCAAATCTCCCCCTAGAGATTTCCTGGGAAACCCCCTTAATTTTAAAAGTTCATATTTTTTCAAAGACTCCTTTAAAGCTCATAACACTTCCCAGGGTTTACATTAGTCATGTCTCCCCCTGAGAGACATTACATACAATCCCAGAATAATACATATACATTAGGGCTGTCAAGCAGTTAAAAAATTAAGCACGATTACTCGCACAATTAAAAAAATTAATCACAATCAATTGCACTGTTAAACAATAATAGAATACCATTTATTTAAATATTTTTTGGATAATTTCTACATTTTAAAATATATTGATTTCAATTACAACACAGAATACAAAGTGTACAGTGCTCACTTTACATTTATTTTTATTACAAGTATTTGCCCTTTAAAAAAACAAAGAAATAGTATTTTTCAATTCACCTAATACAAGTACTGTAGTGAAATCTCTTCATCATGAAAGTTGAACTTACAAATGTAGAATTATGTACAAAATAACTGCATTAAAAATAAAACAAAGTAAAACTTTAGAACCTGCAAGTCCACTCAGTCCTACTTCTTGTTCAGCCAATCGCTCAGACAAACAAAGATAATGCTGCCCGTTTCTTGTTTACAATGTCATCTTAAAGTGAGAACAGGTGTTCACATGACACTGTTGTAGCCGTCATTGCAAGATATTTACGTGCCAGATGCGCTAAAGATTCATATGTCCCTTCATGCTTCAACCACCATTCCAGGGGACATGCATCCATGCTGATGACGTTGTTAAAAAAATAATGCGTTAAGTAAATTTTTGACTGAACTCCTTGGGGGAGAACTGTCCCCTGCTCTGTTTGACCCGCATTCTGCCATATATTTAATTTTATATTGTTTTGTTTTTGAGTGGAGTTATGTAACAAAAAAAATCGACATTTGTAAGTTGCACTTTCACAACAAAGAGATTTCACTACAGTACTTGTATGAGGTGAATTGAAATTTCTTTTGTTTACAAATATTTGCATTGTAAAAATTATAATCAAAAATAATATACACTTTGATTTCAGTTACAACACAGAATACAATATATATGAAAATGTATAAAAAATCCAAAATATTTAATACATTTCAATTGGTATTCTCTTGTTTAACAGTGTGATTAAAACTGCGATTAATCACAATTAATTTTTTGAGTTAATCACATGAGTTAACTGCCATTAATTGACTGCCCTAATATACATTTTCAATTTTAATACAATGATCTTCTAAGATACTTAAATTTAGTTCAATAAGGTTTCAATTCATTCAGTAAGGTCTGTCCCACAGGATATTGTCATATCTCATATGGACAACTTCACTAAAGATTCCACTAATCGGAAATTCCAAGGGTTCGAGTTCTACCTGGGGAGCCTAATTTACAGTTTGCACCTTCCAACTTCCATTGCAATGACATCTTGAGACGCAGAATTCTCCTGTTTTCATTGAATTCTCTCCCTTTAGCAACAGCCTTATTCTGATGACAACTGTTAATTCAGAGGGTCGTGTGGTACCATTAATCTTTACGCAGAACTTCCCATCAATAGTATAATATGGCCCAATGTGTCTAATAACATAGTTATGGCACAGAAAGGATAAAAACATAAGAATGGCCATATTGAGTCAGACTAATTGTCCATCTAGCCCAGTATCCTGTTTTCCAACAGTGACCAGTGCCAGATGCTTCAGAGGGAATGAACAGAACAGGGCAATTATTGAGTGATCCATGTTCAGAGCTGATTAGCGGTATTAAAGGGTATCTAGGGAAGCCTTATAGAAATACTTAAAAAACAAAAGAGATACCAGATTTACTTCTTATAAAAGGATGACATGCTAAATGCAGAGTAACTATGTGATTACCTTTTAAAAAAATATTTAAATGCAATATATAGAATTTGCTTCGCCTTCACAGGCAAGCCTCTCTGTCAGTTAAATCGGAGTTGTTAAAAATTAATTCTACAGCTGTGTTGACAACCAATTTTAGAGACACACAAATCAGGCTTGATTAGGTGGTGAAGGCCTCATTTGCATGCAGGCTATGCCCTTGTTGTCATTCCTTGTCCTGAACCAGGATGTCTAAAGATTGAATGCTTCCAGGTCCTCTCCAGTTTTGAAATGAATAATATGGCAGGTGCTAAATCAAGATCTGCAATCTAGTGTAGAAAAGTGGGGATCTCTGACAAATGCAAAAGCAAGTGAACAGAATTATCACCCTCAAAAATTCATCGTTATTAGGATGAATGAATATGTAATGCTGTATTATATGGCTCTGGATATGACACTGTATGTCAGGAGTGGGGGCTGTCACCTGTCACCTAAGACAATAGGGAGGAAATAAAGGCATTCAAATTATCATTGTACAGATTAGGCAGTGTCAAAGACAATGCCATTATTCTATTGTTAGTAATAAAAGCACATGAAAGACAAGTCCAAAGACACATTTTGTACAGAGTACTCAAAACTGACTGTAGAAGAACATGAGAGAGTTTGGTGTCAGCATGTTTTAGTTCTAATATCAAACATTTTCTCATCCCTAGCTCTCCCTTGTGAGTGTTTAGCAACTTCTGCAGTCCTATATTCCTGTTTTCTTTCTTTGATTGTAGGTTTCCAATTGTTTCTGTATTGTGTTAATATGTGTGTGTGTGTGGGGGGGGGGTATGTGTGTGGGGGCTGGTTGATTAATTTGAAACGAGAGGCTGATTGCAGTACTACTTGAGTACTACAGTCCCACTCCCTCAGGCTTTGTTCTTGTCAAATTTCAGGTTTAGCAAGCTGAGCCAAGTCACTTCTTGGATATTTGCTGCAGCTAAGTGGTAGTGGGGACTCAGTAAGCAGGATACTTCTCTAAAGTCAGCGAAGTGTTAGTAGCACCGTGCTTGCTAAGATGTTGACTTTCAGATGGCAAATAAAACCATGTCCACGTGCTACCACTAAAAATTCAGGGTTGTGGCAGTTGCTGGGTTTTATCTTTGTTTTGTTTTTGATGAGAGCATGGTGTTCGTCCCACTTCATAATTGTTTATTTAGGAGTTTGTTTTATGTTGCCATCACCTCAATGGAGAGCTGCTGAGTAAAGATTTACAGCATCAAGCATTACATGACAACAAGCAGGATAAATATCCCCAGCTTTGGCATCATCTGAAGCAACAATAATAAATAATTAAGTACAGCTAAAGCATCAAACAAATGCTTGACCAAGAAGCAGTGTCTTGCACTGCATTCTAAATGTCAGCAAACTCAGCCTGTGGTGAACAACTGTAGTGAGCAAATTAAATAGCAGGGAGTCCGGCATTGAAAATACCCCACTTCTACTCTCAGTGAATACATCAATAATAAAAAGCCTGATTTTCTCCTCCCACCTTGCATATATGGAATCCTGAGGGAGAGAGAAGGGAGAAGCAGCAGTAGGCCAGCATCCTCCACATAGAAATCCTGTGCCTTTGCATGAGCTGTGCAGGAGGGGGCTCAGGGCTGGGGCAGGAGGTTGGGGGGGCAGGAGGGAATGCGGGTGCTGGCTCCAGGAAGGGTTTCAGGGGTCAGGCAGTGGGTTGGGGTTGGGGTGTGGGCTCTGGGAGGGGGTTGGGGTGCAGGAGGGGGCTCAGGGCTGGGGCCAGGGATTGGGGTGTAGGAGGTGGTGCAGGGCTGGGACGGGGGTTGGGGTGTGGGAGAGGTTCGGGGTGCGGGCTCCGGCTGGGCGCCGCTTACCTCAGGCGGCTCCTGGGTGGCAACACAGCGGGGTTAAGGCAGGCTCTGATCACTCATTGTGATCGAGTGACTGAGACTGAGATCCACTGTCAGAGGCTCCACGATCGACCAGTCAATCACGAACTACTGGTTGGTGACCAATGCTTTAACAATTCAGTCACTGGCTGTATGGAGTGTTACTTTGAGGAATGGTGAAGAATGTTATCTGTTAGGTGCATACAGGAAAACTGCAGAACCTGTAATGTGCTTACGATACATTTTAAAAATGACAGCTGCTTCTGATATTTTAATTTGCTTGCTAAGGTAGATCACTTCAGTTATAAAGTGAATATTCTATTACCAAGATTAAAGCTAAGCTAATGTCCTTAAATCTTTTTTCAATTTTAAGTTGTTTTCACAAGGGGATTTAGTACCTAAAGCTCCCTACTTTGATCTGTCTGACTCAGATACAATAGTCTCTGGTGCACACATACCTTGGTAATGGTGACATGTCTGAACATCGATGGACAAACTGGTCTTATAGACCAGACCCTCTGCTAGCATAAGCTTGCATAGTTTCACTGAAGTCAATGGAACTATGTGGATTTTCACCAGCTGCGGATCTGGCTCAGAGCTAACTTATTTTTTGGCTGTTCTGTGTCACTTGCTTTTTGTTCATTTGATTTCTAAAGCCCATGGATATATGAGATTCTGGGATGGGTGAATTTCGTTTGCATTTAAAACATATAAAGATTTTGGGCAAACACAATGTTTAATATTTCCACAGGAGGTCAATGCATGTGCAGATATGAAAGGAGTCCATGGTTCCCATAAATATTCAGTAAACTCTAGAAGAATATAGAAAGCCCTGAGGAATTTACATCAAAAACTGAATTCTGCAGTGAATCCAGCTTCTACTCCTGCTTTAGGGGAAATTCTGCACAGTGTGTTCTCTCAATGTGTTTTGCTGTAGCTCCCAGTGCACCTCAGGGGAAAACTCCAGGGTCCTATCTTGTGCATGCTACCAAGAACAGGAAGTACAATTTTCTGAAAACAGAAATGCTGCTGCCACAGGCCTCAGAGTTTTACAGGTTTAGACCTTGATTCTGCCAGGAGTTCCATGTGGGCCAACCTCTGCTCCCATTGAGTCCAATTGGTTCCACATGCATAGAACTCCTTGTAAGACTGGGACTCTACGCTCAACTGCTAGATCCTCTTAATTAGTTTCTTTTCTGTGATACACTAAATAGAGCTTAAGTTGAACTTCAGTGGGTCATAATTCTTGTTCTGCCCCTCCACACAGGTGAATTTCAGCCTTTAACAGTATGTGTTTGTAGTCCTTATCTCTTGGATAATGGGTTGTTATTGGAGGAATACCATCATGATCACTAACCAATCTTAGGAAAAAAAAAAAAAAAAAAAGATTGTGGAAACTTTTATTCTGTAGCTAGTATAGTGCATGAGAGTATGAATTTGGGCTTTATTTATTAGTTGTTAGACTTTCTAAAATGTATTTTATGGTGTTGATTTTTATTTTATTATACTTTTAAAATTCTCAAATGCTATTTTGACAGATAGGGCCTACAAAGGTTTTGATCCAGTAAGAGTATCTGTAAAAATATATTAGGAAAAAAGGAGCCCAGCACTTTCCCCGTGTATCTAAAACTGTTAATTATGTATACATTCAAAAACATATCTAGCTATCTATCCAGATATTTAGGGCATACCAATAACCCTACCACCAGGGAATTATTCCCTTTTGAGCATGTTAAGCAATCAGAATACTAAGAGAAAGGCATCTGACACCTACAATCTTTTCTAATGAAATACTCTGTGTTTTATGCTATGAAGAAATCATCTATGTTCTGTACACACTTTGTTCTTTATCTACAACGCATATAGACAAGTCATTGCAGAGTCATTGTGTGTGGTAAGTAAGGAGATGGCTTTACTGTATTCAGTGAATTTTGGATTGTGCTTACAATGTAAAATATAATAACCTATACCTGACTCTTATTTTCTATTGTTAAATTCTGGATATCTGAATTTTGTTCATTGCACTAATAATTAAACATGATACACTCCAAATTTTATGGTTAAGTTATGTACAGTGTGTTGAAACATACTAACAAACAGATTTTCAGAGACATCTATTTTAAATGTTCAGGTAGGCTTGGGCAAATTTATTCAGATAGAGACACAACCCAAACCCTTGCTCCAAACTCAAACCATAGCTTTTGGCATGGTCCTGCACTTACTGCTTCTGATTAACTATATGTCTAAATGGTAAATTACAGCAGGATATTTCTGTCCCATGCAGAAAAAGAAAAAACTGAAAACTTCTAAGCAACCTAATTTTTATGAAAGTTTCAATCCAATTTTGCACATGAGGATTGAATAGTTTAGATAAGGTTTGGCTAAGTCCTCATCTGGAAAACATTATATACAAATATGGCTCAGCATAAATAAAACATACCCAAATTGCTGGGTAGCGCTCCAACTTGTGGTGGTTTACCCGTTTTTACTGATTGTCATCTCTCTGAAGTTTTATGTAGTAATCTGACCCTCTTTGATTTATTATTGCTTTCCATAAGCTATTCCTTTGGATATGACTGAAAGGAGCCAATATTGTCTGTAAATATAGTTTTCTGTAAATATTTTCTGCAAAGTATTTTAATTACAGATACCTGTGTGGGCACTGATAGCTCATGTAATAAATAAAATATATTAATTTTATAGGCATACTTTCTGCATATTCTGTCAATGCCACAATTTTGGTCCACATTCTCCCATATGTTCCGGCAGTGGCCCTGATGTTTGTCTAGCCAGTGGAAGATTTCATGAGAGCCAAGAAGTGGCTCCTACAGCATCCCAGACAGCACCATAGGAGACATAGCTGGGGAAAAGGGAGTCTGGGTGGAGCATCATGGTGCCCCAGATCAAGGCTGGGGTAGGAACAGGAACCACATAAAGGGTAGGCTGGAAGACTCCGTAACACTGCAGATCCAGAAAAGGCCCTGAGCAGCAGCAACAGCAAAACAACTTGCCAAAAACTTACTGTAGATCAAGCAGAGGCTTGAGCTATTTTTGGAAATATAATATATTCAAGAAGATACTGGAACTATGGCAGTTGTCTGTACACCAGAATGTTGGGAAATACAAGACTGATAAAGCTAATTTTTTGTTCATCACTTTCATTCACTGATGGCCTATTGCCAATTTGGTTGTCATCCATCATCTGTCTGACATGGTTATTTTGCAAGTCAGAACTAATAAGTTTAAATTATCTGCTGCCATGTGTCTGATATCTGCATGCATGTCATGCTTGAACACATGCAAAGTTAATTTGAAACCAAAGGCTATACTGAGGCCAACTGCTAACTGTGGACTGCAGAATAAGTGATACGTCTCCTAGCAATTAACACATGGTGGCAAACTTTGTGTCTCACACCTTAATTGTAGAATTAAAATCATACATGTGTCTCATGCAAGCAGCGTGGCAAATCACAAACTGGATCTCGTAAAAATGTGCTCTGTAGGCCCAGTTATAATTTCCCTCTCTCCTCTTTCCCACTTCCACTGGAAAATTAAGTGATAAATGTAATAACTTAAGTGACACACCTGAAAGTAACAAGGAGTAGATGCCACCGGACTCCTTGTTGTTTTTGTGGATACAGACTAACACAGCTGATACTTGACACCTGAAAGTGTCCATGAAGCTGCCCATGAAACTGCAAAAGAAACTAAGAAAATGGCAGGTGTTTCCGTAGCAGCACCAATAATGACACCAGCAACATTAGAGCCAATTCCCAAGTATTAATGTAGTGCAGCATATGGAAAACCATCCTTTTGCTGTTATCCAAGGCTAGATGATCACTACTGAGCCATTCTTTACACAGGCAAAATTCCTCGAAATGGAAGTAACTGTGAAATTTACCTGAGTAAGAACAACCCTGTATCTGCATCTATATACTTTGTCCATTTAACACTTTTGTAAAGGCGCCCATCTCTGGTATGTAGATACCACAGCAAACATTTGTTCAAAACCTAAGATCTGCGCTACCATGAAAGAAAATTCATGGGGAAGACAGATAAGGATAGAGTTCAAGTCCCAGCAGGTCATGCATTTATAGATTGTATATATAAGATCAAAAAAATTCTTTGTAAAATTCACCATGGAATTATAATGCAAACTATAGAATTTAGATACGGAAGCATAAATGCTATCATACCTAAGGCACAATATGAGATTAAGACTCTATGACACTTTAAACTTCAAGTATTTTTTTTCTATTTAGTGAAGATCTTTAGTAAATAAAAACTGTAAGAGAAGCACTGTCTTTACAAAACTAAGCAGTGTGAGTAAATGTGTAAGCTACGGATCTTTTTCTTTGCAAAAAACCCCAACTCAAAAGATAGAAGAATGAACATAAGAGTACATACATTTTGCGTGTAAATGGTCTGATATAACAATGTAGTGAGCAATTAGGTCAGGGGTCCCCACCATGGTGCCCGCCCAGGCATCTAAGTGCGCCCGCGTACTGGCCAGTGGATGAGCATCCACTGAAATGCCGCTGAGAAGCAGCAGCATCCAGCTGCGGCGACACTGAAATGCCACCGATTTTCAGCGGCATTTTGGTGTCAACGCCTACTGACGTTGCCGTTTGTCGGCCGATGCTCATCCCCTGCCACGGTCCTCCGTGGCTCGTCGTCTGGTGCCCGCCAGATGAAAAAGGTTGGGGACCACTGAATTAGGTAGATGTAGCTGGCTATCTGACATAGCTGTATCCAGCACTGCAAATACTGTAATATGACATGAAGTTTATTTTATTTTTATTCTTGGGTTGTAGGTTTTCAAATTGTCAATTGAGTATCTATATTTCATTCAAAAATGTGCAAAATACCTTTCAAATTCTACTACAGTAGTTACTACATGAACAGTTTACTCTCAACAAATGAAAAATTTGAAAGCCAATGGTCTAAGAAGCTTACAGAACTCAATGTATCCAGATTTAGCTCTTAATTTACTTTCTCATTGATTTCACACACAGGGAGTGATTGAAACATTTGTTCAACAGCTCATTCTACAACACTCAAAAATAACATTTTTTTCAGGTTTTTTTTCCTCATAAATTAAAGAAAGAGGACACAAGAAATGGTACTTCACCTTAAATGACTGTATATGTGCATCTGTATTCAGTATTCAACATGTCAGAATGTGTAGTTTATTTTATTTTTGATAGAATTCAATACAGCAATACAACAATTTCAAGATGGACAGGAGACATTATTCATTGGGTAGAGGAGCAACTCTTCAGAGTTTAAAGTGGCATCCAAGAAATACTGAATCCATTACTGTCTGACAGTGGAATTTCAATAGTTTATAAGAAAGTTCTAGGGGTTGGACATTTTTACATGTCCCCTTTCTTTCAACAGACCTGCCTCTGATTCACATATTTAGTTTGTTTTGATTGGGTCTGAGGATGCAACCAGAAGTATTCAACTAGACAAGGAATTTGCTTACAAAATTCAACATGTAAAATAATTTGCTGTCTGTATATGTGTGTATCTATATCTAAATAAACCTTAGGTTCTGATCCAAATCAAACTGATAATCAATGGGAGTCTTAAAATTAATAGGCATCTACATTTTATCACACCCTTCACGGTAGTATTTTGCATCTATTTATTTCTACAGGACAAGTACTTATCACAAAAAATACTTTAAGCAATTTTCCACATTTGATCAATTATTCAAATGACTGACGATTTTCAAAATAACAATTTTAAGACAGACAATTGCATAAAGGGTTCATGGGTTTGTTTGTCTTGCTTAACATATATAATTTAGAAGCAGACCACTCTTTATTCTGTATGCCACTTTTCAGACCATGTCAAATTGCTATTCCCAAATTATTATTATCCTTAAAAACACTGGAAATACTGCACTAATTTAGTGGTAGTAGTTAACATTATAATACAGAAAAGTCTGTTAGATTTATTTTTCCTATACTTAATTCTTTCATCTGAAAAGCTTATTACTAATAGATCCGTCCTAGCAATCTCTCCCTTCTACTTTGTGGTTAATACATGTATACTTGGTTCTCTTATATGCAAATTTTCCTCTTTCTAGTGTAGTTTCCCTTTGTACCATTTATTGTTTCTCAAAGGGGAACTCTGAAGGATGCCTAATTGATCTTTCTAAAGGGACTTCTCAAAATTAACCACTTTGTGTGAGGGGAAAAAAATTAAATAAACCCAAAATGAAATTGCAGGTACTCAAGAGGCTCAACAGCCATTTTATTTGTAGACCTAGTCACTTCTAAACAATGTTTTCTTCCTTTTGATATCTAACACTATGGTTATTTCTTAAAAATATTTCCTTAGTCACACCAAATCATGCTGCTTTGTACTGAATCTGGGCAACTGCTCCCCAATGCCTGGAATCCCTCTTTGCTTCGTAATGTACCTTGGAGGGGCAAAATAAGACAAGTAAAAGCTATTAATGATATATTAGGCATAGCAGATGTGTTCAGTTCTAGGTACGGATATTTGACAAAATGAAAATGGAATTTGGATAACATTTTTGACTAAGCTTTGATGATTTTCTTGCACTACTTTAACCATTTTTGTTTTACTATTCTCTGCAAAACATCCTTGAACCAATAAATAGCATGACATAATATTTCTAAGAGAAAATGCTTGCCAATGCAAAAGCTGGAGGGGATTCCATTGTTTAGCTGCACAATTTGGAATGTTGTATGCAGGACAATAATTATAAGTTTTGGTAATATTTTGAAAGGGGAAGTTCATGGTTACAAACATTGGAAACAGTGCTTGGAGCCAGGTATCGGATTGGATGGTATAGAAATTTCTAAAATCTCTCATAAGAAAGTTCAGTCTAACTCTGCCAAAGACGTCTGAAAAAAGAGCTGGCAAGTGTGCCAGAATCATAGTTTAGTGTTTAATTATTGACAGTATGGGCAGAATTATACAACATGCAGAAGATGATATGATCCCTGCCCTGAAGAACTTATAGCAGGGGTCGGTAACGTTTGGCACGCAGCTTGCCAGGGTAAGCACCCTGGCAGGCCAGGCCAGTTTATTTACCTGCTGATGCGGCAGGTTCGGCCAATCGCGGCCCCCACTGGCCGTGGTTCGTCGTCCCGGGCCAATGGGGGCGGTGGGAAGCCACAGCCAGCACATCCCTCGCCCGCGCCACTTCTTGCCGCCCCCATTGTCCCGGGACAGCGAACCGCGGCGAGTGGGGGCCACGATCGGCCGAACCTGCCACGTCAGCTGGTAAATAAACTGGCCCGGCCCGCCAGCGTGCTTACCCTGGCGAGCCGCGCGCCAAATGTTGCCGACCCCTGACTTATAGCCTTAAATTCTAAGAGTCAGATTTTCAACTTGGCCTTAAGTACACCTCTTTTTCTGCACTGATAATATTGTGGGCCTAATTATTGTCACTTGAACATATTATAGCACCCACAAATCAGGTACTGAGATATCCCATTGTTTCACTTTTAGTAAGCAAACAGCATTTTCAATGGCTAAAATGAGGAAAGTAATTGTTTTTAATCCGATCTTGAAATTGGCAAAGTTTGCCAGTTTCACATCACATGTCAGTGTTTGCTTAGATCTGGCAGCATTTAATTTTTGTTGCACTTCAGTTATAGCTTAATGTTCAAAGATGGCATTACTAGTACTTTAGACATGCTGTACAGTCTCTATAACTAATGTGAGTAATTTGTTACCTAGTAGGTATTGTTTTTTTAAAAAAAAAATCAGATGAAACCTTACATAAACAGGAGTCTAGACAAATGGAAGTTCAGATTACCATCTGACGTAAATTGGCTTAGTTTCATTGACTTTAGAGATGTGATGTAATGAATTATACCAGAGTAGGATCTGGACCTGATCCTCCAAAAACAGAATCTGCTACAGAATCCTTCATCTTGCAAAGTTCTCAGGGATATTGCCCCATGACTATCAATCCTGAGCCAGGAATATCTTCTTGATGGTCTTTGGATATAATAGCCTGTCAGTCCCCAATATAAGACACTTCAGAAAGGTATTAGGTAAGGGCTCAATAACAAACATGTCTGCTGGTGCTGTAGGAAGTTCTGCCCACCCCCCTTACCCCAATATGGAGCAACAGACAAATGTGGCTCCTTCTGTTCACCTCAGAAAGAGGTGTCAAGACTTCTCTTTTAATCACTGCAGTTGCAAGGATCATTTCACACCTTCTTACCTCTCCAGAAGAAGGTCAGTATCAGGAGGGAGGTGGAACACTTCTTTTTCACTTCTGTGTCTACGTATATATCTAGCTGCAGGACTCCTCCTCAAATAGGGAGTCAGAAGGAGCAGGAGTAAGAAGCATTTAAGCACTGGCCTACAGTCATATTCGGAGAAGCTGCTACTGCATAGAGTCCTCTTCACTCTCATATGGAGAGCCAGAGACTCCTTCCAGCATGAGTTAGTGACAATTTATCTTCTCTTCCTCTTCTTCAGCTGATCTGTTTCCAGGGGAGATGCTACTCCCCTTGGAATGAAGAACTTCATGTCTGCCAGGTACTGATCACTGCAGCTGCATTTCAAGACAATCATGATGGACTGAGACATCACTTCAAAGGTCCATCTACACTGGGAAAACTTGTTAACATTTTTCACAGATGTAAACTATAGCAGGCCTTAGGTGAAATGGTGGTAAAAACCACCTATGCCTAGTCTACAGCACTGATAGCATGGATGCTGAAGTTCTAGGGCTAAAAAACAAACACAAATATTCTTAGGGTAGACAAGTTTTAAAAGGAGAGAAGTCTCACAATACAGGCCTTTTATTCCCCTTGCCTATCATCAGTTTCACTATTTCAATCAGTTTTGTTCTGTTATTATAAAGTTCTCACATTTATTATTTGGGCAGTTTAGAGAACTCCTTACCTACTGTTCAGATTACTTGACATCACCCCAAAAATCATGAAAGCTCTACCAAAAGGCAGGGGAGCTAGAGATATAAATTGACAAAACATATTTGATGAAGTGACAAAAGAAAACATACTGAAACTCTATAAAAATTTCCCAACAACTGCAGCATTTTTTGAAGATACTGTATCAGAGTAAATAAGATTATTCAGAATCTTTTGGCAAAGGGAATACAAGTTTGTCATTGTTCTTGGCTGGTAAATTACCCTTGAAAAATGAAAGAAGATGAGAAGGATGCTCCTAACAAATCACTAATGCTGTTACAGTATTGTTCTAAAGGAAAGAAATGGTGGCACTGTTATGGTTTCTTTAAGCATATCTTTGAAACAATTATCAGAAACATTTGATTACTGGACCCAAAAGGTGATTGGGTACATATTACTGATGTTTTTTTCACTGAAGTAATATCTGATCATTTATTACTTTTGTGCAGCAAGTGACAAAGTTCCTCCTCTATCTTGGTGGGTCCTGCACTTATTGGTGGATTTTCTTGCCTCAGAGATTCACCATGTGGGTTGGGGAACAGCCCAGAGACCTTCCCCTCTGGAAGAACCCACAGTCCAGGTCAATTGGGAGGTGTGGGGGGAACCCGGGCCCACCCTCTACTCCGGGTTCCAGCCCAGGGCCCTGAGAACTGCAGCTGTCTATAGTGCCTCCTGTAACAGCTGCATGACAGCTACAACTCCCTGGGCTACTTCCCCATGGCCTCCTCCAGACACCTTCCTCCTGGTGTCTGATAATGCTTGTGCTCCTCAGTCCTCCAGCAGCACACCCACACCCACTCAGCTCCTTGCACCTCTTGCTCCCAGCTCCTCACACTCACACCACAAACTCAAGTGAGCTCCTTTTAAAGCCCTGATTACCCTGCCTTAATTGATTCTAGCAGCTTCTTCTTAATTGGCTCCAGGTGTCCTAATTAGCCTGCCTGCCTTAACTGGTTCTAGCAGGTTCCTGATTACTCTAGTGCAGCCCCTTCTCTGGTCACTCAGGGAACAGAAAACTACTCATCCAGTGACCAGTATATTTGCCCTCTACCAGACTCCTGTACCCCACTGGTCTGGGTCTGTCACAAGTGTTAAAATCTAGTAGCCAGAGCCAGTAGACCCAGCTTTTTGTATGACCTTCCTGTTGTGATGGGCACTGAGTCTGCTGTCTGAATTTCTTCTGTTCAGCTCTGGAAAAAGTACACCCCAGCATTTGTGTGAATTGCACATTGGCAATACATTGTGAGACTGTAATTGCTTACCCTTGGGACAGAAATAACAGGATTGCTAAAGAATGTAATTGACTTTAATCCACATTACTTTTAAAAACTGTTAACCTCTGCAGTAGTCTGCTGTTTTACAGACTTATTATGCAACCTTTACTCAGATGGTGAACAGCTACTCCTGTGAGTTGTCCCAGGGACTTCAGCAGGATTACTTTTCTGAGTAACTGCTCACCAATGTAAGTAAGGGTTGAAGAATCAGGCCATTAATCCCTGCACATAAAATAGTAACCTGGTGATACGTACTCAGTTGTGTAATAACCACAAAATGATAATTTCAAAAAAGATAGGTTTCCCAAGTGAATGGCTAATGATTTAGCATTACACTGTAGTCTTCCTCTTTGAAACAAAAATCTCAGACTATTGACAGCGGGCTATGTTTTTTTTCTTAGATGAGCACACACAACTCCTGTCAAATACAAGGGAAGATATGCATGTATGTCTGAGGTCAGAATTCAACATTATAGTATTGCCTAATTGATGGGTCGGTGTATTGATTATAGATTAACTGATTAATCTCTTAGACCACAGTGGGGTCGATAATGGATTCCCGGAGCAGTTGCAGCATCACAAAGATTATTGCCAGTATCATTAGAATGAGAGACCCCAGAAGCACACAAGAAACAACTGCAATTTATCACAAGTCCCTTTATTAACAAATCTCCTAGGCAGATAAACAATCCCACAAACACAGAAATATAACAGCAGATATGGAGATAGCACAAAGTGTTTAGCCCTATGGCTGGCATCATTCACATCTCTGGCTAGGGAACCTCAGAGTGTCAGTCATTATCTTCCTCCTCATCATCACTGTTACCATAATCACCAGTAGGGGTCGTCCTGGTGTCTTCAAAGTCATTCAGGCTGGGATACAGCTTTCATAATGTGTTGTGCTGATGCCCATTTCAACCCCCATTTCCTTATCTATACTTCCACATCCCACTAAATTTGAACAGGAGTACTTGTGGCACCTTAGAGACTAACAAATTTGAGCATAAGTTTTCATGGGCTACAAATTTGAACTTATGCTCAAATAAATTTGTTAGTCTCTAAGGTGCCACAAGTACTCCTGTTCTTTTTGCGGATAAAGACTAACACAGCTGTTACTCTGAAACCTGTCACTAAATTTGAGGTGCCCCATTTTTCATAGGCTAACTTGTTAGTTCCCCTTATATTCATTAACATGTACATCACTCAATCACCATAACAATTTGCAGTTATCACATTGCTGACACCCTATGTCTGCAAAAATCCCCAAAATACTCTAACCAGCCTTTGAGTAATATGTCAGCAGTTAACAAATCTATTACTTTAATTGTTTCTTCTTGTGACAGAGGGTCACTCATCCAGTAGTTACTCAGGTCAGCCTACCTTTAGGCCTGAGGCTTCGTTTGGCTAAGCTACATGTCTTACAGGCCTAAGGCCTACAGGCCTTGCGATACAGCATTAATCAATCCTTATATCAGACTTCTCTATCTTGAATATACCTTTGGCTACAATAGGGGGAAATATGAAGGAAAGTGTAGTCTAATGGTAACGACACAGGATTCCAAATTCTATTCCTGGTTTTGCCAGTGACTTGCTCCATGGGCTGGGGCCAATAATGTAACTTCCCTGTCTCTTATTTCAGCTATCTGTGAAGAGTGGAACTAATGCTTCTTATCAAACCCTATCTCTCAGGGATGTTTTGAGGCTGAATTAATGCTTATTAATTGTTAAGATCCTGTAATCTAGGCACTCTGTAATATTTTACAGTAATTACAGTACAGTACAGTAATTCCCGCATTTCGAGCAGGAAATCTGTGGTTAAGCTGTACAGTAGGCTTGAGCGTAAATATTAAAATGTAACCTCATTTAAAAAAAAAATTTAGTCCGATTTCCTTGTGAATAAGCCATCCCTGAAGACATTCCTTTTGCAATATACATAGCCACAATTTAGTAAAACGTTTCCTAAGATGCTGATACCAGTTTTACCTCAATTACATATTATTTTAAAATAAAAATATTATATTTTAACCATGAAGCATCTAGAAATGCATAGAGCAGACAGGCAATAAGACTTGATTTTAATTAATATTTAAATATGATTGTTTGAGACAGCTTTCTTGAAAGAAAACTATGACCTCTTTTGACTAGTGTGGAAGCCCCGAGCTTACTCCATCAACACTGGAGTGTCAGTCTATTTACCTAGGCTCCCCTCCCCCACAATCCCTAGATTATAGCCCAGAGTTCTACCCAGAGGCACACAGCATTAAAATGTATATACATGTGGTTTAGCTGACCTATACTTTAAGAAAAGTGTATGCAGATAGAAGGACAAATTCTACCTTCACACCTTTTCAACTCCATTGAAGATAATGGGATAGCACTGATGCAATGAAGAGGCCCAAAGTGTGGGGAGTTGTAATTTTCACTTTCCCATCCTTTAATTTACATATTGTCATCATCGTGATCATGATCATCAAAAGCAAGTATCTTTATATCAGCTTCTGATATAACTAATAAGCTCTCAAAATCCAATGGTAAAATCCTGACCATACTGAAGTCAATGGGAGTTATGCTATTGACTTCAATGCAACCAGAATTTTCACCCTCAGATTCTGTATCTGTTTATGAATGTTAAAGTTCCCATGTCGCATTTCTGAAGATTATGGCTATCCCTAATCTTATCTGCTTAATTGTAGCAGGGATCTTATCTGCTTAATTGTGCTATGTAGATGCTTTACAGATACCTTAAATCCTCCATAAATAAATATAATTTATTTGCAGTAACTCGGTGCTCTTTATGGCCACCATGGGATCCTAACTCAACCCAGAAAACTTAAAAAGTGGTTTAGGAGCTCTAAGGTACAACAGCAGCCTGTTCTCCAATAGAGATGTTGTATCTCCAATGTAGCCTCATCATCAATTTCTAACACAGGGTGAAAACACTCAGCAAATACAGTTTGGAATCTATCACCTCCTACAGTCCAATTCATAGCTACACCACCTTTCTCAGTTCATGATGGGTGAACTAAATATCTGACTGGAAAGAGCTGAGGTAACAAAAGTCTAAACATCATCCAGTCCAGCCTCAGCTACACAAATGAAGTTGGGATGCTGCTCCTTAATTAAAAACATGGTTTGTGAACCTAGATATAGCAACAATGTCCAATACATCACAACCTATCAAAAACTAGTTGTAATAACTATTATTAAACAAGGACAGTCTATAACTACAAAGTAAGATTAGGCATCCTTTTTCTAGAACATGCAACAATGTTAAACCACCTGCAGAGGGAATCTGTGAGTAAACTCATGACAACAAATATCCACAGGTTTCAAAGTGGTAGCCGTGTTAGCCTGTATCTGCAAAAACAAGGAGGAGTCCTTGTGGCACCTTAAAGATTAACAAATTTATTTGGGCATAAGCTTTCGTAAGGATCCTTAGCATGTCTGATGTATTTTTTACTGAAAAGCTGAATTTGGACCAGTTGTATACCTACCCAGATCCCATTGTGTTGTGTGCATTTAAGGTAAGAGTTTGGCCTCCATAATACAAAATAATATTTGAAACACAAAAACACTGATAACTTTTAAAGCCATTTCTCCGAGCTATCATATTTGTTTTCTGAAAGGTCTAATGGTAAAAAACAAAGTCTACAATTTAGACTATTGCGCTAATAGCAAATTACATAAATTAATGTAATACCCTTTTAATTATTACTTCTTTTTATGCTATTCTGAAAATGCAGGAAGGGCCCATTTTCAATGTGTACCAGTTTCAAATGTGTCTCTATAAGATTACATTTGCCAGAGCCAGAAGAATCAGTAGACTGAAACATTTTCAGTAGAGGGAGCTCCTGCCACATATATATAAAAGGGTGGGTTTTTTTTTACCTTAAGTGGACAGGCCACATTGCATTTGTAATGACAAAGCAGTGCCTGTGATGTGCTCTGCAACTGTTAAGCAACATATTTGAAGCAAACTACTAAATACCAATAAACAAACGTGTTAATATCCATCTTGCTTGTACATGATGAATGCATTGCCGGTTAGAGACTATGTCCAATGTTACCTACCTAACCCTTCTCCTCATTTGACCCTCATACTGAATCTTTTCAGTCACCTCAACTGTCAAGCAAAGATTCAAAAAAATCAATACTTAAAATATTTGGTGTGACATTGTAAAATTTAATTTGTCCAGATGATGGGAAGGGAGAACAAAATAACCTTCTTTCAAGATCCCTTGTCCTCCTGATCAATACTGTATTTGATTTCCTGGTCTGAAAGCCTAATAATACCTAGTTTCCAATGTTCCTAAAAATCTTGAGGGTGTCATTTACTCATCTTCTTCCCTGCCTTTTCCAATAACGAAGAAAGCAGCTTGATGAGATCAAGAGCCAGTGACCTTCTCTGTAGGAGTCCCTCTGAAACGTCTCTCATGTGGGCTGATTACTATGACAGGAAGAAATTCATGGTCACTGTTAATAATGACAACTAGCAATAGCATATGAAAAAGCCTCTGGCATTGCTGACAAAGGTCAGATAGCACATGCTGCATTACTGCAGCAATCTTTATAGCCATTGTCTATTACTTTTGTCTTGCATGTCTGGGAAAGATATGAGTGAACACTGCAAACCATTACTGAGGCATTGTGGCTGTGGCTCTACAGTTACAAATGAGGAGGCACATTCATTGCAGGCCTTCATTTTCAAGCACGTCTCTTCCCACGTCTCGGCCTACAATTTCATCATGTTTGTTTCTCTGCCCAAAGATGAATGCTCTGAAATAGTTTTGTGAGTATCCATTTTAATAGCTTTGGGGGGCAACATTTAAAAATGCAGTGCTTTTGAATTTTAAAAAATTCACAGCATTTAAAGTAATGAAATCTTAGATTTTTATTTTTATGCTGATATAATTGAAAAAGTGAATTACTTAAATACATCAAACTTATCATGGGTACAGGCCTAGATATTTAAAGGTATTTAGATGTTGCTCACTGAGAGTTGCGGGGCCCCAGACTTTTCAATTGGAGTTAGGCACTTAAGTGATTTTGAAAATCTGACCCTAAGTGACTTAGATGGCTAAATCCCATTTTTAGAAGTTACTTAGGCTCCAATTTTTAAAGGTATTTAGATGTTGCAGCCCTCAGCCTTGCACCACCTAACTGATGTTAAGAGCCTCAATTTCATTTTCAAAGGTGATTTAGGCACTTAAATCCCATTAACGGTCTATGGGATTTAGACTGCTAAGTACCTTAATCACCTTTGAAAATGAAAGTGAGGCTCCTAACATCAGTGCAAGGCTGAGGCCAGCAACACCTAAATAGCTTTAAAAATCTGGGCTGTAGGCACTTAGGAGCCTAATTGTCAGTAAATGGGATTTACATATCTAAGCCATTTAGGCTCAAAATTTCAATCTGCCCCTCAGCAAAGCTCACAATTAAAAGGCTTTGGACTGACCGTTCACAGTCCTCAAAGTGAACTTTTGCCACTGTCACAGCCACCAATACGACATAAAAGAAAGAAACAGAGAGAGCTGAAGTGATATCAGAGCCTTCCCATCTCTGAACTAGATGCATTAGAATGCAGTAAATAGATGCATTAGAGCATTGGTTCTCAAACTTTCACATAGCAAGCCTCTGAGTGCGACCCCCCCCATATCAATTAAAAACACTTTTTTATATATTTAAGACCATTATAAATGCTGGAGGCAAAGCAGGGTTTGACATGGAGGCTGACAGCTCGTGACCCCCCCATGTAATAACCTCACGACCTCCTGAGGGGTCCCAACCTCGAGTTTGAGAACCCCTGCATTAGAATGCAGTAAATAGAGCAGGGAAAACTTTTTCAGTTGAATAGTGTATTCACAAAACTCCCTCAGTTTTGGTTGGCTTGAAAATATTTGTGAATATCGCACAATTTTGCCAAATAATTTTGGCTACAAATAATTTTTCAGGACATGGGCAGCATTTGTAAACCAGAAAAAGGATGAAAGGAGCTGGTGATGCCTTCTTTAACTTTTAGCCCAGTGGCTAGGGCACTCACTGGGGATTTGGGAGACACAAACTTCAGATCAAGCCCTAAATTAAGATAACTCTGTTATATTATAAAGAAAGCAAAGCCTCTGAATAAAGCACAACACAACTTCTCAGAACTCTGCAATGCAAACCAAAGATCTGTGTCCTTGTAAAATTTGAGGGTGAAGATAATTGATTTATCATAGAGTCTGAAAACATTCAATGATTATAGTGCAACATTCCAAACAAATGGAACTTTAACAAGAAATTATAACAAATGTTTAGGGCTTGTCACATGATGCATACAAAATTGATAGTTTGAGGTGTTAAACTACCAACTAATCCACAATAATAAACATAATGTACTTGCTGGTAGTACAGGTGATCCGCTACCCACGTCTTTAAAAAGCCTAAGAAGCATGATTGTTTATAGGTGGCTGTATGCAATGCATACAACACATTACATAGGATGCACATTACATTACAGATGGACCCAGCTCAATACAAAGTAAAAAATGCGTAAGTTTGGACATGCAATTTTGTTTTCAGAAAGAAAAGAAAATGGATAACTATGGTTAGATAATGGGTATGCTGCCGCTTTGTGCAGATATATGATGGTAATTTGCTAACCTGAGACATTTTATTCCATTCTCGAGAAGTCTTTCATATTTTATCAAGGCTTTTCCTAGGGCCAGCCTTAAACACTAACAAGAAAAATGACTCCTTGAGGTTCTGATTTAGCCTTCGCAACTAACTACCCACTTTCCTTCATCCCCATCTCCCTTCCCATGATACTGGCAATGGAGTGGGAGGCCCCATATGTCTGGAATCCTGAGGAGCTTCCCTGTGTAACCCTTCTGCCAGTCGAGACAGCAGCAACAGTGGCTGGGTTCAATATCTAGGGGTTCCTCTTAACAATACAAAGCAGAACCAGCTGGAGCCCTCCCCTAGTAATTTAGGAAAGTTAACCACCACCCCACGGCTCCCCTAAGAAGCAATACTTCCCCACTCCCAAGCACTGAATCTGTGAATAAAAAAGAAAACTTTTATTACAAGGCAGAGGGGACCAGGCATTAGTTTGGGAAAACACCACAACCATGACTAAAAGCATGTAATCATAAGCAAACATCCACCCCACCGTACATTGGGAAGTGTCCTTTGCCTCGGTTTTGAATTTTGCAGTGTGAAAGTCTGACGAATAAATGTCCCTTTAACCCGCCACTCCCCTTTCCCTCCACTGCAGTGCACTCACAGTTGTCTGTCCTTAGTCCACCTCCCACACAGGAAAAATGGGGGAGGGGGTGACCAATGCCTCTGCATCTGCAATTAGCTCATGGCTGCTGCCATTGTTATCTCTGCCACTGCTCATATCTGCTGCTATCACTGCCACTTCTGCAATGCCATGTTCTAAGGTTCTGCTGCTTATCCCAGCTCTTAGCAATTTCAGCAATTATGAAAACTCATGGCGATCGGGGGAGGTCCCGGAAGACTGGAAAAAGGCTAATATAGTGCCCATCTTTCAAAAAGGGAAGAAGGAGGATCCAGGGAACTACAGGCCAGTCAGCCTCACCTCAGTCCCTGGAAAAATCATGGAGCAGGTCCTCAAGAATCAATTCTGAAGCACTTAGAGGAGAGGAAAGTGATCAGGAACAGTCAACATGCATTCACCAAGAGCAAGTCATGCCTGACTAATCTAATTGCCTTCTATGATGAGATAACTGGGTCTGTGGATGAGGGGAAAGCAGTGGACGTCTTATTTCTTGACTTTAGCAAAGTTTTTATACGGTCTCCCACAGTATTCTTGCCAGCAAGTTAAAGAAATATAGGCTAGATCAGCGGTCGGCAACGTTTGGCACGCGGCTCGCCAGGGTAAGCACCCTAGCGGGCCGGGCCAGTTTATTTACCAGCTGACGGGGCAGGTTCAGCCGATCGCTGCCCCCACTGGCCGTGGTTCGCCATCCTGGGCCAATGGGGGCATAGGGAAGCCGCGGCCAGCACATCCCTCACCCGCGCCGCTTCCTGCTGCCCCCATTGGCCCGGGATGGCGAACCGTGGTGAGTGGGGGCTGCGATCGGCTGAACCTGCTGCATCAGCAGGTAAATAAACTGGCCCGGCCCGGTAGGGTGCTTACCCTGGCGAGCTGTGTGCCAAATGTTGCCGACCCCTGGGCTAGATGAATAAACTATAAAGTGGATAGAAAGCTGGCTAGATCGTTGGGCTCAATGGGTAGTGATCAATGTCTCCATGTCTAGTTGGCAGCCGGTATCAAGCGGAGTGCCCCAAGGGTCGGTCCTGGGGCTGGTTTTGTTCAATATCTTCATTAATGATCTGGAGGATGGCATGGACTGCACCCTCAGGAAGTTTGCAGATGACGCTAAACTGGGAGGAGTGGTAGATAGGCTGGAGGGTAGGGATAGGATACAGAGGGACCTAAATAAATTGGAGGTTGGGCCAAAAGAAATCTGATGAGGTTCAACAAGGACAAGTGCAGAGTCCTGCACTTAAGACGGAAGAATCCCATGCACTGCTACAGACTAGGGACCAAATGGCTAGGCAGCACTTCTGCAGAAAAGGACCTAGGTGTTACAGTGGACGAGAAGCTGGATATGAGTCAACAGTGTGCCCTTCTTGCCAAGAAGGCTAATGGCATTTTGAGCTGTATGTGTAGGAGCATTGCCAGCAGATTGAGGGACGTGAACATTCCCCTCTATTTGGCATTGGTGAGGCCTCATCTGGAGTAGTGATCAATTAATCCATCAGCAAGATCTGAAGAAGAGCTCTGTTTAAGTTTGTGTCTCTCACCAACAGAAATTGGTCCAATAAAAGATATTACCTCACCCACTTTAATATCCTGGGACTAACACAGCTACAAAACTGCATAAAAGATTTCATGTGAATACTGTAAAACTAAAACTAAAGGACAGTGGTTGGTGTTGGACTTGTAACACAACATTACATTCCTACTATTTCTTTTTTTATCTGAATGTCTCCCAAGTAATCTGCTGTTGGTCACAGATAAGGTCATTTAGAAGTGAAACACCTTTGTGGATTGCCTAGAACTACAAAAATTCTCAGATCTGTTCATCTCAGAAATATAGAGATCTCATCCACATGTACTGCATATATTTAATTACTGGAATCCCATGCAAAATCGTATACATAAATGTAGATCTTCACAATAAACAAGTCCAAAGCTAACGAACATTGCATCCAAATGTTACCTGTCCAAAGCATCAAGAAAACTATCCCATTCACTCTGAACACTAACAAGGTGCACTAGCTTTCATCGTCTTTATATCTGTCAGTCTCTCTCTATATATATTACTAAGTATGGTACTTCATACCATATGTTCTCTGAGTAGAATATAATGCCTTCTGGCTAAAATCTCACTGATTCCTTTTCATCAAGGATTCTGTAACCGGTTAGCAGCATCCTCCCGTGAATCTGCCAACTACTAGGTTTTGATCTTGCTGGGAAATGCTAAGTGAGTCCTGGTGATTTATTAACTTCACCTTGGTCCTCAGAAATAAGAGGATTTAGGTGTAACAGATTTAGGGAAGAACTCCAGAAGCAGTCAGGCCTGGGGAGAAGGCTTGGGCTGGAATCTGTGTTACATTGATTGTAAATGTCTTTGTAAATAAAGCAAAACCCAAGGAACGGGGTAAATTTTGATCCTATATAGTGTGTGTAAATTGTGCTTGGAGCAGGCTATGAAAGGTGCTTGCTCTCAGATTCCTCCATTTCCCTGTTGAAGTTTATCCCTGTTATTGTCCCTTAATACCACCCAATCTTATGGGCCTCTGTGAGATTAAGGAGGACTAGAGGATGCCATCAATCTCAGGGCCTATCACTGCTGCTCCTTAGTTGCACAACAAAGGCGCTGTAAAGTCATGTAAGACATATCCTCCATTTAGGAGTTTAGAGCAGTATGTGCCTGATTTCTGGAGGTGCTGAGCATCTTCAGCTCCTCAGGAAGTCACTGGAATTGTGAGTGGCCAGCACATCAGAAAGGGATGCCATGTGTGCACAACATTCCTACAAAATATCGTTTTAACAATTGATCTGTGGTTTGGTTCACAACAGGGTGAGTTCAAGCAAAAAGTCGATATAGCTATCTGCCTGGTGTAAGCAAAATCCAAAGCAGGCCTCCCAGAGACCCATCCTAGGGGAGCACAAAGAGTGGCCTATTCAACTCCTTTTGGTTTTAATAAAACTTAGTACGTATGTAGCTCTGCAAAGGCTAGAACTCAGACATACTCCATACAGACCACCCACCCCTGCTATCTGGTAACCATCATAGGGATGTGGACATTATCACATAGACCCTCTGGAGATAAACACCATAGGAAGTATCACCTTAGAAGGCAGGGCTGACAGCTTCCCTTGTGGCCTAGATCCCCTATTTAAGCCCAGGAGGTGGTCCAGTAAGTATATGTGCAACAAGGTGGAGTTCCTTATCAACTGTAGTGATGGATCTGCCTCTTGGACACCTACTTCCTGACTTGAATTTAACTGTTAGGTGAGCAGTGATGAGTTAATTCAATGTACCCTATTAAGTGAATTAGTGTTCTCAGCTAACTTGCCACTTGGCTTTGAAAGGTTCAGTGCACTTCATTTGGTCCAGTAACTGCAGGTATATTATATGTAAAAATCAGAAATTGTTTTGCGACCCCTCCAATACATGCTTATCATTGAAGGTTAGTTACAAATAAGTTGACACCCTTAACCAGGAGTTCAACCCCAATACCAGCAGAGCATGTCACCCATTATGGTTCCACTTCTCTGCAAAATCTTACAGAGGTTGTCAGTGGGAGCAAGTAGTGCCTGTCACAGAGGGTAGTGGATGTAGGGAAGCTAGTAAATAGGTATCAAGAAATACCCTGGGCTCCTTAGTAATTGCACAATGGAGAGAATTAATATAATTCTGTGCCTTTATGAGTGATCTCTACACTGTCTCTGGCTACCATGTTAGGGAATATGGAGCATTTGTTCTACTAGTTTAGTACAATATGGCAGTAGGGCTGGAGTTTTTCCTTCCTTAGCTGCCTATTGAGAAGGCAGGCATATGTCCCCTCAAAACTTGTAAATGGGGAGTGAGCATCCCAGGAAAGATCCTAATAGAAGGAGCATCAACTCAGTGCCACCCAATAACCCTCTGAGAAATGGAGAAGATGTTCAGCCCCAGGTGTATAGACTTCCCTCCTGAAGGTGACGTGGTAAGGGCTGTGGTGGAGACAGTTAAGAGGGAATTTTGCATCTGTGTGAAACTCTAATTTGAGGGAGTTGTCTGACAGCTAGTCACTGTGAGTAAACCCATCACCCTCTAGTTCATATGATCCATATGAACTGAACTCTCTGGGGATTGATTGCACAGCCCAAGTGGGGACACATGTAAACTAAAACAAAAGCCAAAGGACTTACAGAAAATGACTTAAACAAAACACACAAACATTTGTATATCGCTACAAGGAAAGAATATTTGTGAAGTCCATAAATATATTAGGTTAGAGCCTTAGATCATGCTCTGGTTAATCAGTGAGCTGGAAACTCTCCCAGGTGTTGGTGAGAGATAGAGTAGTTGGCTTTATGCCATAATTACTTCTTGTGCCACTACAGAGGGTATGGTTAGAGCTCTACTCTAATGATCTCTTTTGAGATCTAATTAACTAGCCGGTTTAGGCCATAATTAGGCCTGAAGCCACAGACAACTCCTAAATGGCTCCTTCTCTAAGGTGCACCTACTACTTAATGGGAACAGGTGGGTGCAATCATTTGGGTAATGTATGTATGCACAGTGTATGAATTCTAGTAGATAGTGGGGGGCTCTGTGTCTCTGTCAGACTGCAAACTCCATTTTAAATTTGGAGCATGTGTGCCTAACTCTGGGAAGAAGGGGCAGAATCCAGGAAAGGATTTAGGTGTTGCAATGCTGACTCTCAGTTTAGGCACCTAGAAAAGTCCCAGGAAGAACACTGTAATCTACAAAACTAAGTTAAGCACCTAGGTTCCCTATGCAATGAATGAGGAGAGAGAGGAGCCTTAGAATTCATTCCCCAAGAGCCAGCCTGAAAGTGTGGCACCACCTGTGCTAGCCAATGAGAGATGCAAACAAGAGGGGTGTGGGCTAAATCCTGCCCCTTTCATGGAAATAGGTGCTTAAGGCCAGCTGGCAGGCAAGCATCTATCACTGCTTGTGATCCATGAACAGGAACTAACTGCCTGAAGTCAGGTGGCTTAGGTCTCCAAGTCACTTTTTGTGGGAATGAGCAAGGTACCTCCCTCCAACCAAAGAGCCATAGGAGAGGTAGAAAGGATTTGAACAGAGGTCTCTCACCTCTTAGGAGAGTGCCCTAACCACTGAGCTGTGGGATATTCTGTGGTGGGGGCTACAACTCTCCCCTATTCAAGCTGTTTCAATGTTGATAAATAATGGAAGTGTGATTGGAGCAGGGGCATGGAGCCACTTCCTAGGTGGATGCCCTAATCACTAGCTTACAGAATCATTCTCATTCCTGCCCAATGACTACTTAACTATTTATCTAGTCACTGGTCCAGTGTGAGAATGATTCTGCAGTGTAGCGGTTCAGGCACCCACCTAAGAGGGGAAACTCTACTCATCTCATGAGGCTGATTGGGGGCTACCCCACAAAGAGAACGGGAGACTATAAGAGAGTGGGTCTTTCACTTCCCATTTTTAGAGAGAGCTTAGGGAAGGGCACTGACTTCAGGGGGTGAGAGGGAGAAGTCTATGACCTCAGTCGAAGGAATCCTGGGAGTAATGAGGAAACAGAGACAGGGAAATGCAGATAGATGCATTATTGTTTTCTCTAGATCTACATATTTCTTGTGCTAGCTAAGGAAAGTGTGATTTTTTTTTAAACTCTTTCATAGCCTCTGTTTGCTTTCATGATCATGTGTCCCTGAAGAAGTGAACTGCTATCCAGAGTCCCCAGGAGATTGGAACTCTAGGAAAGGGTGTGATTAAGATTCTGGGGAGTTAGCACTGGCCATGGAGGCCTAGGGCAGCTGCGCTCTAGGGTCCCATTTCCATTAAGGAGTCGCAGAGAGAGCGTGCACTCAGGAAGTGTGCCAGAGAGGCCAAGGAAAGAGACAGTGCTGCAGCCTAACTTAAGAGCATTTGAGTCTAGCATATTGGGCCCCAAACACAGCAGCTTGGGGAGTGTCCAGCTAGAGGAGCTCTACAAGGGTTGTGTGGCACCCACTGCTAATTGGGAAGAGATGGGAATCTGGGCTGGTTTGTGCAAATAAGAAACAATACTGAGACAGAGTTTTACTTTCTTTTGGACTTTGCTGCATGTGGAGTTTGTAGAATAAAGTTGCTTCTTGAAACAATCCAGGCCAGCTAGTATCACTTCTCTAAATGCAACACTACCAGATTTTAATAACTGATGGTTAAATCAGCAGTTATCCATTTAATGTAATCTTTGCCGCTGGTAATTGTTAGTATGTATTGCTTAGCAAGCTTTGAACTAGAATTAGTCATAGTGAGCTTTCAAAGAAAATATGTAAAAAGCTTCATTTTGAAGCCCAATTAGTACTAAGGTCAATCTTCTTTAATCTGTCTCATTAGTGCACTCTGCCAGCAAGGAATTATTTAAAGTCTCCAAATGTTTTGTGGGTGAATATTTATTTTGAATGCATAAGTGAGCTAGGCAGCGGATATATAGTCAAAATATATACATCAACCTTAATTAAATGTTACCACACACAGTGTACATATGCATGCCAGAATTTTCCCCACATAAACATGCTCAATTTTGCAAAAAGCTGATCATCTCATGGGAAGTCTTAAGTATTCTCAATTCTCTCAACTTTAATGGAGGTCGATGGCTCTGAGCACCGCACAAAATTAGGCCTTACAACTATTTCCAGAATGGACATTATATCGATTCCAAAGGTAGAAATCTGAGAGTGACTTTGTATGTCTATGGCTAGATAATGCAGCATGTCATTGCCCTTGTTCACTTCCTGCATTCATCCATGCAGTTCTATATTCTGAAACCTTCTAACAGTGTTACTAGAGTGGTAATCCAAATTTACTGAATGCTCCACATTTCTCACTGATGCACAGTGTGGCCTACTTTTCCAAAGTGATTGTGCCCACAAAAGTGTGTAATGATATGTGTAGTGAGCTGAGCAAATACCTGCTTCCTCGCCCTATAGGGATGCTTCCATATATCCAAAATGGAGTTAAGAAGCTCCAAGATGACACAGTGAGTCAGCAGGGCTCAATTAACAGTTCTCTGCAGGGTTTTGCAGCCTGCTGACAGGATGGGTCCACAAAAGAATCCAGTCCTAATATCACAGAAGCACTTCTCATCATGTTGACTGTGGATGTTTTGCTTCCAAAGTCTGTTTTTCAAAGGTGTAGTGTAGTCACAGCAGTCGGGAGAGCTTGGAGTTATATTCTGGGAGGAGCTGTTGAAAGAACAGAGATCCCTGTGTGGATGTACTGTGTGTACTGAACTAGCTAGCAGTCCTGGCCCTGCTTTTGGAAAATAACTTTGCATAGAAGTTACAGGCTTTCAAATCTTGTGTTCTATCTTTACATCTCACTTTATTGTCAGATTTCTATTTCCCATCCCTGTGCATGCCAAATTATTCTTTGTAAAGTGTAGGGGTGATGTAATTATTTCCAAGTTAAATTCAATTTCTCAAGCAAGTCTTTACTTGAATTTCTTATCTTCCTCTTATTTCCTTTCTTATCCCCTTTACTTGCAAGACTGACATGCTGTAGATTTCTGATGGAGGAAACTGCCCACAGCAATTTCTATCTTAAGGTCATAGCGGAGGATATATATAGTAAAGCTTTATTAATACACTTACCTAATTTCCTTTTGTACCTGTAGAAGAAAAATGATAGAGAATAGACTAGTGGATATTAAAAAAGAAAATACAATGAACCCCAGATATCTAATTTATGTGTCCTAGATTTGAAAGCTGGATATGTATGAAAAGCAAAGAGTTGAAAGAAATGCTTCTAGGTTGCACACATTTTATTCCTGTGATGCACAGAGACATTGATATGTCTTAAAGAAATGAAGACTACATAGTTAAAAGAGCCTCTGGAGAAAGCAGACCCAAACACTACCCTCTAAGGTAGTGTTTCCCAAACTTGGGACGCCGCTTGTGTAGGGAAAGCCCCTGGCGGGCCGGGCCAGTTTGTTTACCTGCCACATCTGCAGGTCCAGCCGATTGGGGCTCCCACTGGCCGCGGTTCACTGCTCCAGGCTAATGGGAGCTGCTGGAAGTGGTGCGGGCCGAGGGACTTACTGGCTGCCACTTCCAGCAGCTCCCATTGGCCTGGAGCGGTGAACCATGGCCAGTGGGAGCCACGATCGGCCAGACCTGCGGATACGGCAGGTAAATAAACTGGCCTGGCCCACCAGGGGCTTTCCCTACACAAGTGGCATCTCAAGTTTGTGAAACACTGCTCTAAGGAAAAAGAAAGACATTGCAGGTCACTCAACGTCCGTTTACTAACCCTCTAGAACACTTTTTTGCTCAACATGGACATTCTTGACACTTTTGACATTCTTAAAACATAATCTAGATACACCTGAAGTGAAATTAAAAATTCTGCTTTTCTAAAGATCAGACTGTTTAATAGCAATAACCCAATATGGCAAGTAGTGGATCAGAACTATAATAATAGGATGAATGTGCTTTACCCAAGTGGGGAAAGTCTGGGGAAAATGGTGACATTTAAATGTAAGCTTAGCTGGAAGGAAGAAGAATATAAACTGAAACAAAGTTCATAGTATTGTGACCAAGGTCTAAATTCTAAAAGTAATTGCTAATTAGGCAGTGTCTAAGCATTGTTTGAAATTGATCTTTGGGAATTGTTGGAAAGTATTAAAGAAAAGGAAGTGATTTTAAATTAAAATATTATTTGCGTGTCTTATAAAAGGAAAAACTTCCCTATCACCCTTTACTCTACTACAAAAATAATATCTAGCTCTAGTGCTTGTGTATGAAAAGCAGAAATTATAAGTATTCAGGGTTAGATGGTGAGTTGGACTACTGACATATGCAGGGGAGTAAGAACCTCTTCTCTTCCTACCCTGGCTATCCAGACCTGGGGTCCTATTATACAGGAGTAGGCAGCTGCTGTGCATCTGTTCATTCCCTTTTGAGAGCCAGTGGCAAAGGAAGTGGTGGGGAATAGATGCAGAAAGAGCTGACCCTTGGCACTACTCCATCTTCAGGGGGTATCTGGTATACATTGCCCCCTTATCCATTGTTTCAGATATACATTACTCATCAATAGGGGAACGTGTTCCAATTTACATTGGTCCTGATCCGCATATCCGTTGTTTGCATGTATTGGGAATGACGTGAATTGGAACACATTCCCCTATTGTACAGTACTGTACTTGCTTCCACTGGCCACGTTCCAGGCTTATTACCTAGGGAGGATGTTCTCCATGCTGAGTAAGGAGACGGCAGGTGAAGGAGAGCACAGTGTAAAGGAGTTTTGGAAGTCCTACAACATCTTGAATGGCGTGGAATACATTGACACGTCATGGGAAGAGGTCACTTCGCAATGTATGAACAGCATTTGCATAGCCAGATGCTGTCCACAGCTTCATGGGATTTGATGCAGTTCCTGCTCTCGAGCAAGAGATTGTCAAATTGGTGAAGGATGTCAGCGTCGAGGAGGTGGAGGAGGAGGATGTACAGGAGTTGTTGGTGTCTCACGCTGAGCAACTGACAAATGAGGAACTGATTGAGCTGGACCAACAATGGATATCTGAAGAAAGCAAGGATGATGATGACGATGACGATGATAGGGCAGGAAGCCAGGAGTCTGATGACAAAGAATCTCTCCCATTTCTTTGGATTGCTGGATGAGATGACGGAAATCATACAGAGTGGTGATCCTTTTCATGAACGGTCTGCCAAAGTCTCCAGGGTTCTCAATGATGCAGTCGCTTGCTACAGGGAGGTCTATCTTTCAAAGACTCATGCAGAAGAGCAGACATTGATCAAATCCTTTTATAAGACTTCTGCAACCAAAAAGCCAGCCATGGAAAAGCCAGCCCAAGAAAACCTAGCCACCACCCCTACCCAAATTAAGCGTAATTGACACTGTTTTATATTACTGCATTAAAATGTTCTATGTGTTTGAACGGTGTTAGTAGGGTCCTACATTATGTTATTCAATGTTTTATGTGTAAAATGTATACTGTATAGCCTGTCATTGTAAAAAGGTACACTGTTTAGGCAAAAAGAGCATTATTATAGGCAAGTGTGGTGAAGTTGTGAACGCATCTCCCCCTTATTCCATTATTTCTTATGGGGAAAAATTCCCCGGTATAAGTCGTTTTGGTATCCATCATCCTTCTCAAGAATGCCACCCCAATGTATACAGGAGACACCCAGTACTCATTGGCCAGTGCAGCTAAGCTGTCATGGGGGCATATCACAATTTGCTGTTGTAATTACTATTACTACACCTCTTGGAGCAATGGAGGAATTATGTCTCAAAAGCTGTCTATTATCTTAACGCTACAAACAAGTTTTTACAACAGTCCTGTTGTTTTATCTGTCACTGAAAATAGTTAAAGAAGCCTACACAATTATGTTTAGGTCTGTAGTTGGATCCAAATGTCATAAAATCTGAGGCTGTTCAAATTGGTTTGGACTTGTCTGTGGACACAATTAAGCTTATTTTAAATGGGGGGAAAAAAGTTAACCTTCTATTGAGCCAATTAAAAGCCAACCACAATGACATAAGGCAGATATTCAACACAGACATATAAGCATATGTGTAGGATGGGTATACAGTGAATACACACACACACACACATAGTCCTTCCTGAATCAAACACATTCATTTTTAAAATATTTAGGAGATATCATCATGTGAACAGCTACCTCTGAAAGGAACTGAGAGAGCATTAAAAGATTTGTTTAATCTGAGTTGGAGTGCAGAGCATTATAAGAATTTTATAAAGTACTTGGATTTGAATTCTTTTAAAGTACATAACACTATATCTTTCTGTCTGTTCATAACCTTAAAAAGGCAGATATATATTTAAAGCTTGCTTGTCAAGTTGGGTTTTCCAAGTTCTATTCATAAAAATCAATTTCTGTGAAATCATTGGTCTGGATATGAGCTCAATGCCAGCTTCAGAGATTTATGGCTTCATTAAAAATCAAAGGGCAATTTTACTTTAAGAAATGTTCATGTAAAATTTTTATTTAGTTTTTTTTTTTCAATATCCAACAGGTTCTTTTCCTACAACTACAGATGCTAATTTACAACAAATTTACAGGATATTGTAGTGTACAAACTTTATACATATTTAATTCACTTTTATCTGCTACATTATTTCCTTACCCAGGCCAAGCTCACTGAGTTACAAATACATGTATCTGCACATATAAAAGAGATTAAAAATGAATAAATTGTTAATGTTTTCAATAAGGGATAGCTGTCTTTGTGTATGTAAATAAAAAAGATGAATAGACATAGTAAACACCTGGAAATCTGGACTCTGGTTTTAGTCTCACTGCTGTGTCTGACTGGATGTATTTAAGCAACTGAGCAAAACATTTAACCTCTCTGTGTCTCTGTTTTCCCATCTGCATAATAGCCCCCCTTTTTAAAGTGCTTTCAGATCCTCAGATGAAGGATGTTAGACAAGTACAAAGTAATCTTTTTAAGGTTAAGTTGTTAAACTATGAAGTATATGATAACATGATACATTCATTTTACAATGAAAAAAACACCCATGTGAATGGTTGTCAATTTAAATTTAGTACTGGTGCACAAAACACATAAATAATTAGCCTTTTTGAGCTAAAATGCAAAAGACTGCAAAATAGCAATGTGTGAAAAAGGGAAACATTTTAGCATAAATATCTTCTTGTGACTATCTATGAGGCATTTCCTGTGTCCTTGAACATAACAAAGTTCTTTCAAGGGACTCCTCCTCTATTCTATACCATGTCAAGATCAATTAAGTTGACTGTGCATGCAAAACACAACCTCCCCTATTCTTTGACTAATCTCTCCCAGCATGCCCTAGCCAAGTCATCACTATGGTAACTAACCATTCCCAAATCCATCAATACTACAGTGACATGAATGATCCATCTTATGTTGTTGTTTATAATTGATCCCCATGGAAATATTAGTTAAATGCAGAAGTTGGAAAAATGAAATTGAATGTGAGGATATCACCAGAGATGTAGCTTCTGTTATCTAATAATGGTACCATTTCCACAACTCTTCTAACTTTACAAAAGCGATATTAAGAAGAGTTAAAATTAGCACCTTGAATTACATGCAGACAGAAAGTGGAGTAATTTGTTCCCTACAGGAAACACCACTGAGCAAGTGCACAGCTGCATTCTTCACTACCTTAAATTTGCTAAGTGATCTTCAGATGATCTTTAGTACCTATTTACTATAGTCTTTGATCATTTATAAAGAGTTATAGTCCCCCAATAGATTGCCTCGTATGGTAAAGTCTGAAGACAACAAAGGTATAAACGAAAGGAATGAGGTTCACATTTCAATATCCTCCAACCTATATGAGAAACACTCAAAACAGCTGTGAACCTCTAGTTTTTTGCCATTTATTATTAAAAAGCTGACAAATCCCTGCTATCAAGGGGGTCAATATCAATTCCACCATCCCCCCTGAATGGTCGCTCTAATTAGCTAGTATTAATCTCTCTGCCTTGTATAGACTGCTCTAAGATAGCCAGCTAGTCCTCCTCCTGTATGGCTGCAAAGTACTTGCCCTTAAAAGCTACCCTGAAGCTTTAGCTGATGTAGAATGTGGCTGACTGCCTGCTTAGCAGGACACATGAATGTTAGTATATTATAGATATGTGCTATGGATTGCAAGTTGAAGTAGAGAAGCTATTGCAAGTATGGAAAAAAACTTTAGAAAAATGGGGGATTATGGTCTTTTAATTCATGCAACTGAAATTTTGCTTCTGTTATCTTTTATGGCCTGGCTATGTGATTCTGTAAGTCATTCACCTCTATGCGTCAGTTTTTCAATCTATAGAATGGAAATTATAATAATTACCTGCTGAATAGATATGATGTGAGACTGAATATGTTAATATTAGTAAACTACTTTAAGGCCTGGGACAAATGTGCTGAAGAAGTGCAAAATATTATTAAATAACTCTGTTTTAGCTCTAATGCAAACATTGTGTGGTTAGGGCACTTAGGAGCCTTCTCTCTCTATTTGTAGTACTGTGAGAGCTAAGATTAGCTCAGGCATGCTTGTACACATATGGTGTTAGAGGGAGTGGAGGTATATTGCTATAGAACTTGGTCTCTCTGGCAATCTGCCAGAGCCTGCATTTTTTTAAACTTCAGGATATATCCTTTTGTTTAAGCATTTCCATCTCTTTTCTGGTTGTTGCTGTAGTTATATGGGGAACCAAAAAGATAGCAGGTGTTTGTGTCTGTCTGTTATGAGCATTTTAAACTAAGAACGTTGTGTGACAAGGAGGGTGAGGTAATCTCTTCTAATGAACCAGCTTCTGTTGGTGAGAGACAAGCTTTCCAGTTTACACAGAACTCTTCTTCAGGTATGCAAAATGTACTCAGACTGTCACAGGGAAATACAGGGTGGAATGGATTGTTTAACTAGCATAAGTAGTTGACACATTTCAAAGGATCATTCAAGATGAAGTGTCCCGTTAACACCTCTCCAGTCATGGGGGGGTGGCAGAAATGCAAAGCTGGAGTGGGGTGGTGTTTAGTGGGTTATAGATTCCTGTAATCAGACATAAATCCAGTGTCTTTATTTATGGTCTCCATGGTTTTTAGTGTCTAACAGAGTTACGAATCTAAGCTCCCAGGCTTATTGTTGGAAGGTATTATGCAGGTTTCTTTTGAGGATGAGGACAGAGAGGTCAGATATAGAGTGATCACTTTGTGAAGTGTTTGCTCATAGGTGATAGGGTGTTCTTTATCTTTTATCATTTTTTCTGTATGAGTGATGCATAGTGATTGTCTTGTTTTACCCATATAATTATTATTGGGGCATTTAGTGCACTAGATGAGGGCCACCTCTGACTGCACACCCTTAGTTGTCACCTCCCACTGGATTCATGGTATCCTCAAACAATTACAACCCATTGGGAATCTTTCCTAAACCCCCTCTTCTGGCCATCAAACTACCCCCCAACTTCTCCAAGTTCATCACAGAAACAAGCTCTTCATAGGCCAAGGCACACCAGCTCAAAGCAGCATCAGACCCTGCCAATAAAACAGATACAAAATCTATAGAAATATCTCTACTGCTACAATGATCAATACCTTCCCCAATATACTTTTCTAGATGCATGTGTCCTATACGTGCCTATCATAACATGTGTTAGCTACTTACGCTAAACAAGCTGTTCTACTTTGTATTTACCTGTGACACTTTGAATACATTTCCCATACCCGAAGAAAACTTCTGTGTAAACTCAAGATATCTAATATCCTGGGAGCAACACAGCTACAACAACACTGCAAACATCATTGTGTGTAATTTATGTCATGAATCCAGATACCACAGAAATGGTGACACAAAAATAGTAAACAAATGAAAAATAGATCCCAGGATGCAATGGGAACTCCAGATTGAGTAAAAGACATGCTGGTCATTCAGTAATAAAAGCGTATAGATTTAAAATTTTTATTAAGATGTTTTAAAAAAAAGTGAACGGTACAGAGTTTAAGCATAGAAGTTTCTGGTTATCAGAGAATAATGCACAAATTATCAAGGGGTGCGAAGTTCAGTTTAAGATAGGATGGCATAAGGAATACATAAGCTGCAATATCCCCAATTGGGGGTAAAAGGATAATGGGTCAAAGTACAGATAGTGAAATATGAAGGTATGTTGTTCATATAATGGCTACGTTCAGGTGTGGGGTATAATGAGTGCATACGATGATGAGGATGGATTGACCCTCATTTGGTGAGATTTAATGTTCATTGAGTTTATGGTTTATCAGATCATATGGTCCAACGGAAAAAGACTCTCGGTCCCTTTCTCGTAGTCGGTGTACAATTGCATGATCATCTGTGGAGACTCATTTCAGAGTAGCAGCCGTGTTAGTCTGTATCCGCAAAAAGAACAGGAGTACTTCTGGCACCTTAGAGACTAACAAATTTATTTGAGCATAAGCTTTCGTGGACTACAGCCCACTTCTTTGGATGCATATAGAGTGGAATAAATATTGAGGAGATATATATACACACATACAGAGAGCATGAACAGGTGGGAGTTGTCTTACCAACTCTGAGAGGCCAATTAAGTAAGGAAAAAAAACTTTTGAAGTGATAATCAAGATAGCTCAGTACAGACAGTTTGATAAGAAGTGTGAGAATACTTACAAGGGGAGATAGATTCAATGTTTGTAATGGCTCAGCCATTCCCAGTCCTTATTCAATCCTGAGTTGATTGTGTCTAGTTTGCATATCAATTCCAGCTCAGCAGTCTCTCGTTGGAGTCTGTTTTTGAAATTTTTCTGTTTTAAGATAGCCACCCGCAGGTCTGACATTGAATGGCCAGACAGGTTAAAGTGTTCTCCCACTGGTTTTTGAGTATTCTGATTCCTAATGTCAGATTTGTTTCTATTAATTCTTTTGCGTAGAGACTGTCCGGTTTGGCCAATGTACATGGCAGAGGGGCATTGCTGGCACATGATGGCATATATCACATTGGTAGATGTGCAGGTTGCCATCTGCCCAATGCCAACTCTGTCCACATATCTATTCAAGTGACATCATCATAGGACCTAATCGCATCAGCCATACCATCAGGGGCTCGTTCACCCAGAACGAAGAAATTGTAAATAATCCTCTGATGAAGATGCTCTCTTTTTTTCATGGGTATGAGGATTTGGGGGTTGGCTAGAGTGGGAAGAGGGTGATATTTTTATACTTAAAATGGTCAGAGCTATGCAAGTGCAGGACAAATTCTAGATCAGGGGTCGGCAACGTTTGGCACGCGGCTCACCAGGGTAAGCACCCTAGCGGGCTGGGCCAGTTTATTTACCTGCTGACGTGGCAGGTTCAGCCGATCGCGGCCCCCTCTGGCCGCAGTTCGCCATCCCGGGCCAATGGGGGTGGCACGAAGCCGCGACCAGCACATCCCTCACCCGCGCCGCTTCCCACTGCCCCCGTTGGCCCGGGACGGTGAACCGCGGCCAGTGGGGGCTGCAATCGGCAGAACCTGCCGCATCAGCAGGTAAATAAACTGGCCCGGCCCACCAGGGTGCTTACCCTGGTGAGCCGCATGCCAAACGTTGCTGACCCCTGTTCTAGATGATACCTGCTTCTAATATGCTGCCAGATAGACTGATGTACACACAGGTGTACAGTGTCTCTGAGATGCCTATATAGTGATGCATAGTGTCACAATTACAGGGAGAGCTGTGGTCTAGATCCCTTTTATTCCCTCTTATGCACTCATTCAAGGACTGATTTTGCTACCTTCACACCTCTGAGTGGAACCACATGGTCCTACTTCTCAGACTGGATCGCTGGGCTGTAGCCCCCTGTTTACCAACTGTGTGAATCCAACAAGCCCTTGTATGTGTTTTGCACTTGTAAGCCCTTTTCCTCCAGAAGCCTGTGCCAGCAGCTGATTTACAGATACTCAAAAACAGCTGCTTCAAAACAAAACATTATTTATGCATTAACCCAAAGGTACACAGCATGCAGGGTAGAGGGATTAAAAAAAGCCCCTACCTAAATCTTAATCTTTCCTTGCAAGCTTTAGTAAGTGAGCCACCCTGGTTGGAAGGCAGGGGTATTCCCCAATTCATAGCTCCCTGTTGTTGCTTTAGGACCCTTGGTGTTCTATGAACAGAATCTTATCTTTGCTATTGTTTAATTTCCTGTTTGTTTCCCCTCATTTGTACACCTGGCCAACCTCGTCATTTTCCAACCACGCCCATACATTCAAATGCCCCCCTCTAATTTCAATTCCTGGGGAAACCCCCAGTAGCATCCACTGATTTAATTCCTTGCAGTGAAAAAGTTAAACTGAGGTGCATGTTATATTTATTACAATAAAATATACATAACTCCTTCATTCTCCACATGTGGTAAACAGTAGGCAGTAACATATTCAATAATCTATTAAAATTTAATTAAGTGGCTACAAGGTATTTGGCTCTATACAATGTGTACACACAGGCAGTGCCTGCCCTGAGGCGCTAGCCCCAAGATAACACGTACTGGGGTACCCATAGGAAGTTGTTTAATTATATCGACAAGAGGAAATCATTATGTGACTGAAAGAGGCTCGAGAGGAGGTTTCAGTAATGAAGGCAGAAAGAAACCAAATAATAGTAGCCTTTATATAGTGCTTCAGAGGACCAAATCCATTGGAGGTGGATCAGATCCTAAGTGTTCAGAACAATATACATTAATTCATCAATGAATTAAGGGTTAGTCACTGGGACAAAAGAGCGAGGACAAATTTACTGATGATTTTATAGTTCAAGAAGCAGTAAGACTTGGTAAATAAGCTGGAGGTGTGGGGAGAAAGAAGGAGAAAAGTCAAAGATGTAAATCAGAGCAAGTGGCATGCTACTAGTGTTGTCCACTGGCTAAAATAGCAAAGTTAGGAGGAAAATAAGGAGCTCTGTATTGGTCACTAGAGCTGGTGAGAAAACCAAAATTTGGATGGAAAATGCAAATGCGTTTTGCAACGACACGCCCACCTTTTATTTTCAGACCCATTCTGTTGGCCCTACTTAAAATTGTACTTAATAAATCACTTCCCACCAGACAATCACAGTACAATAACAGGTTTCAGGGTAGCAGCCGTGTTAGTCTGTATCCTCAAAAAGAACAGGAGTACTTGTGGCACCTTAGAGACTAACAAATTTATTAGAGCATAAGCTTTCGTGGGCTACAACCCACTTCTTCGGATGCATATAGAGTGAAACATATATTGAGGAGATATATATACACACATACAGAGAGCATGAACAGGTGGGAGTTGTCTTACCAACTCTGAGAGGCCAATTAAGTAAAAGAAAAAAACTTTTGAAGTGATAATCAAGATAGCTCAGTACAGACAGTTTGATAAGAAGCAAGTGTGAGAATACTTACAAGGGGAGATAGATTTAATGTTTGTAATGGCTCAGCCATTCCCAGTCCTTATTCAATCCTGAGTTGATTGTGTCTAGTTTGCATATCAATTCCAGCTCAGCAGTCTCTCGTTGGAGTCTGTTTTTGAAGTTTTTCTGTTTTAAGATAGCCACCCGCAGGTCTGACATTGAATGACCAGACAGGTTAAAGTGTTCTCCCACTGGTTTTTGAGTATTATGATTCCTGATGTCAGATTTGTTTCCATTAATTCTTTTGCGCAGAGACTGTCCGGTTTGGCCAATGTACATGGCAGAGGGGCATTGCTGGCACATGATGGCATATATCACATTGGTAGATGTGCAGGTGAACGAGCCCCTGATGGTATGGCTGATGTGATTAGGTCCTATGATGATGTCACTTGAATAGATATGTGGACAGAGTTGGCATCGGGCTTTGTTACAAGGATAGGTTCCTGGGTCAGTGGTTTTGTTCAGTGATGTGTGGTTGCTGGTGAGTATTTGCTTTAGGTTGGGGGGTTGTCTGTAAGCGAGGACTGGTCTGTCTCCCAAGATCTGTGAGAGTAAAGGATCATCTTTCAGGATAGGTTGTAGATCTCTGATGATGCGCTGGAGAGGTTTTAGTTGGGGGCTGAAGGTGACAGCTAGTGGTGTTCTGTTATTTTCTTTGTTGGGCCTGTCTTGTAGGAGGTGACTTCTGGGTACTCGTCTGGCTCTGTCAATCTGTTTTTTCACTTCAGCAGGTGGGTATTGTAGTTTTAAGAATGCTTGATAGAGATCTTGTAGGTGCTTGTCTCTATCTCGTGCAAGGACACGAGAATGAGAGCTGCCCTGCCATTGAAGAAGCGCATGGCACTTGCACTGTGGAAGCTGGCTACTCCAGACTGCTACCGATCAGTCGCTAACCAGTTCGGAGTGGGAAAGTGGACCATTGGACTCGTGTTGATGGAAGTGTGCAGGGCCATTAATCACATGCTGCTCCGAAAGACCGTGACTCCAGACAACATTCATGGCATTGTGGTTGGCTTTGCATAAATGGCCTTCCCTAACTGTGGAGGGGCGATAGATGGCACGCATATTCCAATTCTGGCCCCAGACTACCTAACCACCAAGTACATTAATCAGAAGGGGTATTTCTCAATGGTTCTCCAGGCACTTGTGGATCACTGTGGGCATTTCACAGACATTAACACAGGCTGAAAAATACATGATACATGCATCTTTAGGACCACTGGCCTGTTCAGGAAGCTGCAAGCAGGGACTTTCTTCCCGGATCAGAAGATCATGGTAGGGAAAGTTGAAATGCCCATTGTCATGGGAGACCCCGCCTACCCCTTAATGCCATGGCTTATGAAGCCATACATGAAACAATTTGACAGCAGCAAGGAGCAGTTCAACAACAGGCTGAGGAGCAAGTGCAGAATGACTGTTGAGTGTGCTTTTGGCCATTTAAAGGCCCACTGGCACTGCCTATATGGGAAGCTGGATGACATATTCCTGTGCTTATAGCTGTGTGCTGTACGCTCCACAATATTTGTGAAGGGAAGGGTGAAAGCTTCACTCAGGGCTGGACCGCTGAGGGTCAGTACCTGGAGGCTGAATTTGTACAGCCAGAGACCAGGGCTATGAGAGGGGTGTAGTGCGGGGCCATAAGGATCAAGAATGCCTTGAGGCAGCAATTTGAAGCTGAAAGCCACTAATATTCATTGCTATGCTCGGGAATGCAGTGCTAGTAATGCTAGGAGGTGATTGTGATTGGTGCAGATGATGCACTATGAAGGTTTAAGATAATTGTCTGTTGCTTTGCAGGGCTTTGTTTGCTTTCAATTAATAGAATAAAAATTGCTTTCAAACCAACACAATTCTTTTATTAAAAAACAGCTGGAGGAGAGAGTCAAACAAAACACACATCAGAACTGAGGGGAATGGGGGAAGGGAAGGTCCCAGGAGGAGGTGGGGTCCCAGGATGGTTAAAGATTTGTGTATGTCCAGGGATCATATCCAACCTCCTTTGGAGTACAGTGCAGCAGGTACTGTACTTCAGCAGGGATAAACTGCAGAGGGATGGGTGTTGAGTGCAGTGGGTACTGGGAGTCCGCAGGGCTGGACTGAGACAGGGCAGGAATGGAATGCAGCGGGTACAGACTGGAGCTAGGTAAGAGTGTGTTGGCGGTGTCTGGGGCGTTCGTGGGAAATACTTTTGCGACAGCGACTGCAGGGGAGGGCGGGTGCAGAACCACCCGGTTTGCAGTGCTTGTAGCACCTGGAGTCCGCTTGGTGCTCCATAATGTTTAAGAGCCACTCCACAGCTTCATGCTGGCTCATCTCTCCTTTCTGTCGTTCTTCTCACTGTCCCACCACTCCTTCAATTCCCGTTTTTGGGCCGTGGAGTGCATCATGAAGTCACTCAGAAAGTCCTCTTTAGTTCTTCGTGGCTGCTTTCTAATTCTGCGCAGCTGTTCAGCCGGCGGTAACAAAGAGGGAGGCTGGGCTCCCAAGGTCATACCTGTGAAGCCAAAATGCAACATTTTACAGAAGCAATATTATTTGCAACACACAGAACACTGATTCAGTGATTTAAAACACAGCCAGTATTCACATACCTGTCACTAACTGGCTGACCCCAGGCAAGCACACATGAGCCACAAGACCCCCAAAATGGTAAGTAGCTGCAGGGTAGGGGAAATCAGTGTTCCCAGACCCTACTGTACACTTGGCACATGGATCTTGGGAGGAGCCAGCACTGTAGGGTGGTGGCACAGGGTCAAAGCAGGCCCTCCCACTTTTGTGCCTGCACCCTGTGTTTAGGCTGGTATAATAAAGAGCCTTCCACACTTTCTTTTGCTGGATCACACAAGTGTCTTTATTTACAGTGCTTGTGCAGTTCCCAGATCCCTCAACAGTTAGTGCCCCACAGACCCTCCCCAGGGTCTCCTGGCCCTTGAGGCTTCCTTGTTGGTTAGGAGACAGAGATAGTACCCGCCTGTCTCCTCCCAGGCTAGCCTCCCCACTGAGGTTTGCCCAGAGCTTTTATAGCCCTCTCCTGCTCCAGCCCAGCTGTCACTACTTGGCTCAGCATGTTCCTCTGAGCTTTACTGTGCAGAGACTTGCCAGTGTAGACAAGGCATTAAATTTTCTATCCTGACTTTACTCTCCTCTCCTCCTTCACAGTACAGTTTAGTTTCTGGCTGATCCAACGTCAATCTTGGGTGTGATAACATTTGTTCTCCATCTGCCTTGTCCTCCTCTTCCTCCTACCCCATCCTCACCTATTGTCTTTTAAACCAAACATCCATTCTGGCATTCCAAATACAGTACATCTTTGGCACTCAGCAGGTCTTCTGGAAATGTTTTAATCTCCATAGCACTCTCATGCTAGGTCTTCCATTTATCTGAAGTGTATAGTACATGTTGGGGACTGCTGTAATCCACGGAAACCCAAGAGCACATGTGTTTTGAAGATTGCAACTGATCCAGCCATTACTACCAGATTTGCTAAGATTATATAGTTTTGTAGGATAACAGCAAAGCAAAAATAGGGAAGAGGTAGCCAGAATTGGACAGAACAGATACTGGATTGACTGTGTACAAATCTGAACCTTCAAAATGGGTTAGTCTGCATATTTTGTACACTGTTGCATTGTTTTGTTCAACCATCTATGCAATAGCTCATTGGTACATGTACTTAATGGCTATACTTTTCAATTATTTCCTCGAGGTTTCCCCAATTCCTTCCATCCTTCCCTGCTGTCAGTTTTAATATAAATGTCCTTTCTGGGTACTTAGATGATCAGATTAATAATTACAAAGGATGTTTTTTGAACACAGGATATAAAATCAGATACCCTACATTTGGTTGTGTAATTGAAGCATGATATAACTTTATTTATTTATTTTAATCTTTTTTAGCTGTATCCGGTCTTAACATTCAGTGCGTTAAAATGTGGTTGTAGTGTGCTCTCCTTGTTTCATAGTAACTGTGTTTTTTGCTATTATTTGATTAAGCCTGCATTTAAACATATTTGTAATGTTGACATAATAATGTTTTATGGATTTAATTATTTCAGTAAGCTTACTAAAGTTTGATAAATGTGAGGTAGTTTACCACTAGATATTCAAGCAAACTTAAAACTTAGTCACAGCATAGCACTGATCATTATTAAACAAGATACAATAACTGACATTTATATTTTAGGTAACTGATTCTCACATGTTGCTCCATGTTTATTATGTATTTTAGCTTTGCTTAGGGATTTTCTGTATGTACAATGAAAAGGCAGTATTCAGGCTACAAATCTGGAGGGGGGGGCAATTTATTTACCTGCTGATGCGGGAAGCCACGGCCAGCACATCCCTCGCCACTTCTCGCCACCCCCATTGGCCCGGGACGGTGAACCGTGGCAAGTGGGAGCCGCGATCGGCCAAACCTGCTGTGTCAGTAGATAAATAAACTAGCCCAGCCCGCCAAGGTGCTTATCCTGGTGAGCCGCATGCCAAACGTTGCCGACCCCTGTTCTAATGGAATAGTCTGATGTGAGTCAGTCCATCCTATTGAAGTTGCTTTACTCTAGATAATTGAGTAATTTAATATTAATTGGCCCAGAGAAAGTGAATCTGTAGCCCAGTGGTTAGGGTACTCACATGAAAAGTGGCAGATTCCTGTTCAAATTGCTTCTCATCAGGAAGGGGAGGGCAGACTTGAACCAGGTGTCTCCCATGTCCTGGATGAGTACCCAAACCACTGGGATAAAGGTTATAATAAAAGGACCCCTGCCTCCTTTCCTCCCTCTTCTCTCCCCCCCCCCCCGCCCCCAGATTTTCTGTGTAGCATTAGGCAGCTTCTGAGTATGCCTACTGGATTGGGTGGAGGAGCATCTTTCCCCCTCCTCCTGTTTGTGGATCACTCTGTGGCTTATGCAGGAGATAGGCACTCAGACATCTAGAGTGAGGCAGCAGTCCACATGCACAGAGACAGAAACTTAGGGGTCTAGGGAACTTTTACTGAAAAAACTTTGGTGCCACGTGATTTTTAGGCACCTACAGGCAGCAGAGCAGGGATTTTTTGTATCACAGTGACCCCTAAAATGGGATTTTAGATACCTAAGTCTAGGGGTTAGGCATCTAAACACCTTTGTAAAGGTCGGCCTAATTGCAGGCTCTTCACAGGTGGTCACTAACTATGTGTTCTTTCTTTTTCTGGGTGCCCTAGTTGAGACTCTAGGATGTGATTTCAGAAGTGCCTAGCACTCATAACTACAACTGAAGTTAATAGGGGCTATGGTATCAATGTATACAATGCATTTAAAGAATTTAAATATCTAGAATCTGAATTTTCAGAGTATCTCATATTGGACTAGGTGAATATTATACAGAAAAATCTGGATGATCCTGAAGCCTGGGATGCAATGAAATGGGATGAAATTCAATGGTACAAAGTTCAGGTCATGCACTTAGAGTTATAAGAATTTCTGATATAAGCGGGGACTCATGAGTTGGAGGAGAGAGACCCAGGTGTGTGGGTTGGTCATAGGCTAACTATTAGCCACCAATGTGATGTGGCTGTGAAAAAGCAAATGTGATCTTATGATGTATTATGCGATGCATTTCCAGTAAAGAAACAAGCATTAATGTCATTGTAAAATGCACTGATAAGAATGCATTTTGAATACTATGTAAAATTCCGATCACCCATGTTCAAGAAAGATGAATTTAAACTGGAACAAATGCGGAGAAGGGCTACTAGGATGACCAGGGGAATGAAGGACCTATCTTATGAGAGGAGACTGAACAACTTGGCTTGTTTAGACTAACAAAAAGAAGTCCTATTGGGGATCTAATTGCTCTCTATAAATACATTACGGGAAGGCGAAGAGCTGTTTAAGCTAAAGGACATCATTGGCACAAGAACAAATGGATATTAGCTGGCAATGAACAAATTCAGGCTGGAAATTAGAGGTTTCTAATAACCATAGGGATGAGGTTCTGGAACAGCCTCCCAATAGGAGCTGTGGGAGCAAACAACTTAATTCATTCTAAGAGAGATCTGGAGTGGAATTTGAGAGCCGTTGTACGATGGGGTTACTTGTGAGGGTAGGGGGCACAGGGATCCACAGCCTTGGGGCTCACTTCAGGTTTATGTCTTATTTACCTAAAGCTCATGATTCAGAGTTTCAGCTATATGTTCCATTCTATATGCATCCGAAGAAGTGGGCTGTAGTCCACGAAAGCTTATGCTCTAATAAATTTGTTAGTCTCTAAGGTGCCACAAGTACTCCTGTTCTTTTTTTTAGCTGACCACCAGTAAGGGTCAGGAAGGGATTCCCCCACCCCAATGTATTTTGGGAGGTTCTTTTTATCTCCTTCCTCTGAAGCATTAGGCATGGACACAGCAGCACCTGGGATATTGGCTGGGGTGGGCCAGGCCTCTGAGGTGGGCACTGAACATTTGCTCTCTCAGGTGCTTGTCTGGCTTGTTCTTGCTCATGTGCTTAGGATCTAACTGATCATCATATATATAACCTTTATATATCATATATAACCTTTACACTAAAATCGGTGCTTCTTTTTGCCAAACAGGAGTATCACCATCAATAGATATTTATTTAAACAATAATATAGCTTAATTTAAGCTTATTCACATTCTTATTTTTTATTAAGTTGGAAAACAGAACAACTATGAATTTTTTATTTACTAGATTTTCCCCCCTTTATTTATGTCAAGTGCTATTTGGCTGGAAATTCACATTCAATTAAAATGCATAAAAACCTTTTATTTTTTATTAGTTAAATGTGCGGTATACCTAAAAATATTATCAAATATGTTTTTCATTTAAAACTAAGTATCATCTGTAGCTAAAACATTGAACTGATTGTTTCTGGTCCATTGTCTTTCAAGAATTTAGAACTAGTAGATCTCATAATCTCACACCTAGTTTTTATTCATACATTGGAAAGAGAAAACAAGCTTTCAATGAACTAGTCTTTGAATTGAACTGATTGAATAAACTGAAATGGAGAAAATATTCTCTCTGCACCTACAGAAGAGGCTACTGGTGACAAAAAAAACAGTTTAGCACTTCTACGAACTGGTGTCACAGGTGCTTAGACAGTGACTTCTACCAGTTCAATGGTTCGTCTTTCTTTAAAACTTAGACAGCAAACGTACTACTTAATGTTATTTTTTTATTTATATGATTTTAATACATTATAGTAAATTAAGGCCTTACATAACGTGACATAGTTTCAAATTTAATTTTAAATGGTTTACTTTTATAAAAAGAAAACCCTGTATTTAATTTACATTTAAAAAAAAAATCTGATATTTATTTAATTTTTTTGTGCATCACTAGCTACTACGGATGTTCAAAGAAAATATTGCGAGAATATTTTCACATGGGATGGGAAAGGGACAACGTATTTGCCCCTATTCTCATTCTCTGACATGGCTGGACTATTTTGGCAGACACTTTCCAAACCAATTCAACCTGAGATGGATACCCAGTAAGAATATTTCAGCTCAGATAGAAAACATTTGACAAAGTTAAAAGCAACTGAAAACTAGGTTGTACAATAAGGTTGCCCAATTCTTTTCAATAGATCACCAGACCAACATATAACAATGAGCACAATCACCTTACTTAGACAAACATCCCATTGAATGTCCCAAGAATGTGACCTAATTTGGATTATTGGTTGTATAGGCTCAGGTCCATGGATTGTAAAGTCTAATTAGGAAAACGTGTGTGTCATTCTCTATTTAATATCAAAGGACATGATATATTTGTTTGTCTCTTAAAAATCAGTAGAATTTACTCAATTACTTAAGTCGAAAGGATTTTGTCTTTATCAGGATATCAGTAACAAGCCTGCAATCTACATATAGCAAACTCCATAAACTACATAGATGTAGGTTTTCAAGCAATAACTGGAAGTTTAATCAGGTGTCTTATATCTATGATATGACTTTTAGGTTATAATAATTAATAAAGTGCTTTCAAAGATTCCCGTACACTGATTTCTGTTAAGAAACAACCATCATAAACATGACTATAACTTTTAGTAAATTTTAAATATCCCAAAGAAATCTGCAATCTGGGAAACTCAACTATGAGTTTATGAAACAAGAGCAGGATATGATTATACTGCAAAAGTTTTATGTTCTTAAATTACAATTTGGGTTATGCATTTCAAAAGGGAATTTGTCCAACAAGGAGAAAATGGATTGTCTTTGATCTCATGATTATATAGGTCTCTTTGATTTAATAAATAATGGCTAAAGAAATGGAGAGCCTTCCTGCCTTTGACCAGGTGAACAAAGAAATGGAGTGATTTGATTATAGAGGACAAGTGGTAGTGATTTGAAATAAATAACCTAGTCTTTGATGTTGATTAGCATACCAAAGTAAGGATGCAGATGTTGCTTCAGACTTCCGTTGTAATTGAATCAATGTGTCCTATTCTGCTTAAACTTGTTTAACTGATAATCAGTCAGGCCACATTTATTTAGGCACTCAAGATTGAAAATGTTGGTCTTATGTTTTTTAGTGTGTCTGTGTAAATCAATGCCTGTGACCCCCTCATTATTGCTGTTGTTTTTCCAAGTTACCTCTGATTTGTTCTTTATAGAGAATGCTTCATATATGAATAGATGCACCTGCAAAATGTGCAGGTGTATTAATAGGAGCCCACTGAGAATATGGATTTCAGTGCCAGGTAAAACCAGCCATCAACTTACCCACCCCATCCCCAATCAATAATCTAACTAGGTCAAAAGTATGTAGACTTCTAGTGAAAGAGAAACAAATATTTGAGGGCATACCTTGGGCCTTTAAAGATTTGTTTCCAACTTTTCATATGTTTAACTAAACTATTTCTGGTAGAGAGGTCTCATTTTAATTTATGCATCTAGTTTTTTTCGAGAGCTGAATGAATTTAAAGATTAAATTTCAATTAACAAACTAAACCACTGTATAAGACTTTTTTTCTCTTTCCCTCCCTGGTCTTTAAATCTTGGCAAAAAATCAGTATAGAAAATGATGCAGTGGCAATGTTAATGAGTGTATTTTCTATTACTCACAATAATTACTATTATTCTTTCCCTTTTTTAACTTCAAAGTACTTTACATCAATTGTAATTAATTCAAAAGGCCTTGCCATTCATCTTTACAAAGGCCACAATATAAGATCCTGTTTTACCTTTATCTCAATGGAGTTAATTATTAGCTATATATGAAATATAATAGATTTTTGAAGAACACAACTATGTTTTAGCCTTTTTATAGAGATGCACCAACTGAAAACAGCTATTGGGAAAGTTTATTAGGAAGGTGGAGGTGAAGTAACTCAGATATCTGGAGTCTACAGATTTCTTTCAGGCTGGTCATTCTGGTTTCAGGCCTGACTAAGAGACTGTACCAGTCTTATGGTCTCCCACTAGTGATGAACAAAGGTCAGTTGCCAAGGGACTTCTTTTAAATCAGCCACCTTTGATGCTATTGCCCATGAAGTTTTGTCAGCTCAAATGTAAACCCTGACAGGGGCAAATGGAATTCTTCATGAGTGGTTCTATTCTTTTCCATTGGAGAGATACCAAATAGCCATGATGGAAAATTATTTATCTGCTCCAGAGGGCTCTTATTTGCAGGGAGCTATGTTGTCACCCCTCTTGTTCCATGTATATCTGAGACAGCTGGAAGAGATAATGAGATGCCTTGGCATGGAATACCAGCAGAATACTCAAGAGACACATTGGTGCTATGATGACCAGTCTGTTCCAATGCCTGGCTTAAATTAACTTTGAGTAAATGTGAGCTATCTGATGCTTAATGCAAGTGAAACAGAGGTGATGCTGGTTGGTTTAGTCATTCAGGAGGTTTGTAATTTAGAGGTATTTTTGTGTCCCCTCATTTTGCTCCTGGAGTCCCAGGTTACCAAAAATATGTATTTCCATTTTTGCTGAATGTGGTGACCGCAGCAATTTTCTCCAAAATGTTATCCTTGGCATAGTTATCTAAGCCTTCATGGTTTCAGGTTGGGTTACTGCAGGGGTCAGCAACGTTCGCGCCCCCCCCCTCGGCCTGCGCCGCTTCCCGCCGCCCCCATTGGCCCGGGACGGTGAACCATGGCCAGTGGGGGCCGCAATCGGCTGAACCTGCCACGTCAGCAGGTAAATAAACTGGCCCGGCCTGCTAGGGTGCTTACCCTGGCGAGCCGCATGCCGAACGTTGCCGATCTCTGGGTTACTGTAATGTATCCTACCTGTTTACCCTTAAAGACCAGTGGGTACAGAATGCAGTGGCCAGAGTTCTCAGTGGGGTTGGCCAGAGGAAGCTTTTTGAAAGACAATTTCTTTCCATGCGCAGTTGATATGTTGTGAGTAAAAGTCCATAGATAGCAGTCCCAGATGTTCAAATCTAGGGACCCCCAGCAGGACATCTATATTTGATGTTTCAGATGCTGGTATAATGGTCGTGATCAGCAGTTTTAGATGTGAGGCTTGTTCTTGATTCATGCCCTTGTTATCTGCTCTAGCTTGCTGGGGCTTCCAGGGATCCAAGGACTGCTGTGTGTTATTGGTGCTCTGGTGAAGTTAAAGGAATAGTAGGATGTTCATGACATATCTAGTTATATTTCAGATGTGTTCTGTCCAAATAGGCTTTCTATATTATGTGTCAATTAATAGCTTAAGTTATAATAAATCAGTCATTCTGATTTCTAGTAAGGCAAACCTTACTCATCAAGAACTTTTTGGGGGAAGCCAGGTTGATTAAAAACACTGAATCAGTACTTGGGTAGTTCCCAGCTAGATTGAGTGTTCCATTTCTTACCATTTTCTAGGTACAGCCTGTGAAACATACTCTTCAAAAGATTAAAATCCTTTTGCATATTCTCTTAAAATTCTGTTAGTTGTCTTTCCGGTACTCCCTCTCCTCCCTCTAATTTGGCTGCAAAGTAGAGCCAAAGATCTGGGAGCAGTTCATTCTCTAGTCATTCCATTAATTGATGTCTAGAGGGCAGGTGATGTGGCCTAATGAGCCTGAATCTAGTGATCTGTACAAAATGCTGATTTTCAAATGCATTTTATCTAAGCATTTTAGCATTTATTCTTTGAAAATTGGCATAATCACACACAGAATCTCCAAGTCTGTAATAGATGGTAAAACCTGCTTCAGATGTTTCATTGCACAGGAGAGGGTGAAAAGCTGTAAGATGGGACTGGTGTGTGTCACAGTCTTAGCTACTGAATTGAATACAGAACATTGTTCAAAAAGAACATGGAAAAATATGTTAATTGCAAACTTATCTTAGGAGTAAGACCTAATGGGCAAATACCTATGGATAATTTTGTATTTTTGAAATAAAAATCAAACTATTAACATCTTCGGCAGTGATGCATGGACTGCAGGGGGAGAGGTGGACAGAAGAGGTTCTTGGGGAGAGAGGAATGCCAAGAAACTGAGACCCCATGGATCCCACAGCACCTGCTGCCATAAAAGAAAGAGTGGATAAAAATAGAGTGGGTATGGTGGGCCGGGAAAGGGATTTGAAAAATTAGTCCTTCTGCGCTGCAAACAAAGGGACACCCCAACCAGCAGCTGCTGGTCTTCAACCGCTCAGCTCTGAAGACAGCACTGCCACCAGTAACGGTGCAGAAATAAGGGTGACAATGGGGTGTGACTGTAGGGGGGTTGTGACAAATTCCGTGAATGTAAATGGGGGGGCATGACTGAAAAAGCTGTGCACCACTGATCTACAATATTATGTTAGTTTAGCAAACATAATTGGCTCATTAAAATGATGTATTTTTATATTTGTTTACAACTATGTAAAGAACTGTTAGTACTTGAGAGTAATATTTCTTTGTGTGAATGCAGTTTACAGCTGACATCTTCCTCTTTGTGAAACCTTTCACATACCAAAAATGACGAGATTCCAGGCTACTTTTTTAGCTTGTGTCCATTTTCCCATCCCAAACATTTCAACAGATTGCTGAATCCATCAGCCTAGTCAATTCATGTCCCCATTTTGCATAGCCTCACAGGGATAACTTTTGATATAAAATGAACTTTTGAATGTTTAGTTCTCTTCTTAAACTCAAACTTCAGGTCAAATTGAAAAAGTTGCTCTTGAAGTTGATAAAGTTACAGTATAACTCAAATGTAAATATTTCCTAAAATCCTTCATTGAGGCTCAGAGATCCATCTCTTCTGCTATTGCTGCAGCAAAATCTCACCCTACAGAATTTTCCTTAGTTAATTCATATCAGCCAGAAGCTGGCTCTGGATAAAGTGAAGAGATGGTAACAATACTTTTGTGACAGCAACCTTACAGAAAAGTATTTATTACTAGAAGTATTTATTGCCTATTCAACTAAGAGGCCAAATTTTATTCTCTGATGGACATTATGCTTCTATTGACTTCCACAGGAGCTGCATGTGTGTGGAGGTCCCTGAAGTGTTCTAAATTGGATTAGCCCATTGTTAAATAGAACATTATTTGGTTCCATGCTCTTACCTAATATGACATGTAAAACATGTGCATTCATTATGGAACATATTTCTCAAATAAATCAAGCCCATATAGTGATCATAATGATGTTAGCCAAGCAGGCATTACAATTAGCTTTGAACATTATTGCAGGTGTGGTTTTAACAGTATTGATTGGATGAAAGTGCATTAGAACATGCATGAAAGCTTAATGAAACCATCCCATTTCCAAGAGAAATTTCAGGAAAAATAAATGCATATGGAACTGCCAATTTCTGTATTCAGGTATTTTAAAAGTTTGCATTAAAAGGAAAAAAACTTGAAACTTTTGTTTATTATTGCATAATGAGAAGACATGCATGTTCCTCTCATGGCAGATGCTTTGCAGATGGACATAGTTTTTATTTTTCCTTTAATATAGCCAAATGCCACATTATATTTGATATGAATACTTATGCTAATGCAAAGAGTAGGCAGGTGCAGGAAGAAAAATTTTAATATCATTTACTCAAAAAAACGACATAAAACCTCTAAAGCATTACCTTTATAGCATTTTAAACACTTGTGTTTAAGGTTTCTGAATAACACCTGCTGTAGGCAGAAAATAAATTTTCTCTTACAGCTCTAAGTAGAACATTTTAAGTGGGAATAGTGGTTGAAATCCCTACTCCACACTAATAAAGTAACCAGTAAAATATTTTGTTTTAACTGAGGTTGGAATGGGAGCTGCAGTTCATTTGCACTGAAGGGGACAGATGCAGCCAAACAGCAGGCACTTGGCCAGAAGAATGCATTTGCTACTAGAAAATCAAGGATAACTTATTTGGCACAAAAGGCTGTTTGCTTCCTCAGGAAGCATGAGGGTACTCAAGTAAGTTTTTTTCCCCTTCTGGCTCTGAGGTGTGCATGACCTATTTGCCTGCTAGCAGGTTTCATTGTATGGAATTATTTTCTTATATATAAAATATAAGCCATGCAGCATCTGCATCACGTGGTGCTACATTCAGTGGTTACCAAACTTTCCTCTGATAAACTCAGTTAATTGTTGCTTCAAGCAACTTTCATCTAAGCCAATGTTTCTATAAATTTCAGAACACTACACCATTAGCACTCATTGAATTCACACTGATAATTTTTTAGGATTATTTTATCAGTGCCAGGAGCAATACAAGGATGGAATTCTAGTTGTGATTTACAATGTGTAATAAAACATTCTCTAACAATTGAAAATGAAAGATCAGTTCTATTTGTGGCAAGTATGTAGTATCTAGTTTCCATCTAAAATGTGATTTACGGAAGGAAGCAACAATGTGAGGCACTTGCTTTCCTTCTTTCTCCTTGCTAATTGGCTTGGACTAGATTTTGACTTTAGACATAGAATAATAGAACCGTAGGACTGGTAGGTATCTCAAGAGGTCTTCTAGTCCAGACCCCTGCACTCAGTGCAGTGCCTGAGGAATATCCTCTAAGTCGCAGTCTTTCCTCCTTGTTCCTGGTAGATGATAATCTACTGTTAACTTCTCAGCTATTCTGCCAGGGAATGGGGTGAAGCCAACACTCTTCCATTCCCTGTCCACCAGTAGACGTGTAACCCTGAGCACTTATTCCTTGGCTGTTGGACTCAGTGTCCAGGAGTTTGCACAAGAGCTTACCGTGAAAGAGAGAGGAAGATAATTCCCGTGTGTGGATACATTGTCCAAGCGTCACGCTAGCTCTTTACTAAACTTTTATATAGTGCCAAAAATTTGAAGAAATAATTAAGTAATTTCACAACACGCATTTTTCGGCTGATGTTAAATAAATACATAAAATTGAAATACAAATAAATGAAATAAAATTCAGAAATAAAATTATGCTTTTGGAAATGGGGAAATGCAGATAAATACAGGGGAAAAGAACCCAATTCTTTGACATACTGAGAGCTTTTGAAGTTGAGGAAACTATAGCTCATAAGAAGTCTTTAGCACCTTGCAGGATTGGGCCCTGTTTTGGTAAAGTCAGGGGACATAACAAATTGATATATCAAGTTAGTCATTTTATTAGTCAAAACCCAATAAGAGGATTGCAGTCCAGTTAGTTTTCTTCCTTTGATGTTTCAGCCCTACACATGGAAAGAGAAACACAATTCACTCTCAAATGTATTTTAACTTTCTCACTGACTTACTGGCAGTTTGACACAGAGTATCTTTCCTTAACGTCTCTAGATCTCACTTGGCGCGGAGATAAGTAGTTGGGATTGCAAGTGCCAATGAAAATGGCTATGGAAATACAAATGAGTAACATAGTCATCAAGATAAAAAAAAATAAAATCAAGACTCCCTTAAAGTCTCATTAAACTGTCCATTGCATTTCATTAGCTGTTTTCAATCTTTGACAGGAAAGCTGAAGTATTTAATTCAAGCCTGGCAATGGCTACTGACCATGTGTATGTAATTTTCATAATGTATATATTCTTCGCACAGAACCAATGGTCAAAACAATAGGTAAAGAGTGCCGTGGTCCCCTCCACCACCTCTCCCAACACCCAGCAACAGCTGTCACTTCCCAACTGCACAAGAGAATCAGACCCAACTACAAGGTTGAGAAGGATGCGATTCTCTTCTCCCACATGCTCGACTCATAATGAACATACTGATTGATCATTAGCAGAGAAGCAACTGATGGCACTGTTATATATTGGCATGTATGGTATTACTTTAATTTTCCAGCTGTTCAAACAAAATACCACCTTAGATAGAACCAAATTTGTTTTGTTTGTTTTTGAAGCATTGTTTTTGCTAATGTCTAGTTTTACAGTAGAAACCTAAGGAAAAAAATTACAGAATAGACCTTATTTTTAATGCATTTTTTAACAATAGCTAAAAACAAGGTATATTTGGATAAAGCCATCACTGCCCTAATAGTTAACTTTTGTGTTCCTCCTAACAGAGTGTCTGCATCTGTCATGGGCTGGCTGGCCTTTAAAAGGAGTTGGGCTCTGCCTTGCCTGTGATAGGTCAGCTCTGATCCCACCAACCATACTGATCATGATTGTCTGGAGATCAGAAGGCTTGGGTCAATTATAAGACTCAGATGAGAAGATTTGGGAGATACTACCTGCGGAGAACCAGACAGGAGAAGGACTCCAGGGAAGAAGCCCTGAGGATGAGTGGTTTGGGAAGAAACTAGGCCTCTAAGGAGAAAGTCTGGAGGGTCAGCACATGACAAAAGTGTGGTGGAAGTTTAACTCTAGGGGTGGAAGACCCTGAGTTCCTTCATGAAAAAAGTAGGCTCTTTCATGGTTATTGTGGGGAGTAGGAAGGAAATAATCACTGCTGCACCAGGTCAGATGGGGGCACAGGGTGGGACAGCATCATGATATTTAAATAGCTGCCAAATGGTCCTTTTACATAGTTTACAAGATGTTTACACTAGTTGCAAAATCCTGGATGAAGCAAAGTCTTGGTACAGATGTCTAGATAATGGGAGGTGCTAGTTTCAGAAGTTCTAATCTTTTCTTTCCACTTCCTTACCCTGTCCCACTCCCACACCCCCAAAATGTCATGAGTTCGATTTCTTATACCACATGTATGTGGCTAGTTGACAACTCTGGGATATTCAGCTCCCCATCTTCTCCCTCGCTGCAGGCTCTGTTGTGTGCAGATCTTCATTTCTGGCAATAGATGGGCAGCATTGTACAGTAACTTCTTTGCTGGGCTTTTCTATAAGTGTTCTCTTCTTAGTAACGCGGCGGCCAGCGGCGCGGGTGGAGGGATGTGCTGGCCGCGGCTTCCCGCCACCCCCATTGGCCTGGGGCGGTGAACCGCGGCCAGTGGGGGCCACGATCGGCTGAACCTGCCATGTCAGCAGGTAAATAAACTGGCCCGGCCCGCTAGGGTGCTTACCCTGGCGAGTCGAGTGCTGAACGTTGCCGACCTCTGTACTAGACAATTAACAACTATCAGCATCTGTCATTTCAGAAATGTCCAATGCTATGCGAGGTCTTTGGGTGATATAAAAGAACTTGATCACTAGATAGAGTGGGGCTGAAATAATAGGGCAGTGGCAGCACAGAGAACTGTATGTGACAGACCCCAATCTGATTTACTGTTTAGCTGGGAATTAGATTTTAGCCGTGTATGAAACCTGATACATTTTCTTTTACAGATTATGGAAAACAAGCTTTTTGGTTTCCAGCCAAATTTTATCACCAACCCAAGAATGTGTGTTGTGTATCCTAATAGATCAGTGGGACTAAAATGGAAAATTAATGATTAGTTAAGAGTAAATATGAACATTAGTCTGTTTTGAAAATACATCTACTTTTCAATATTCACATTGCTTTATCTCAGAGTTACATTGGTTTATCACGAAAAGGGTACAGTGCTGATTGATAAGGAATGAAAACTAAGATCAGTGTCATAAATAATGTATAATTCATTGGAATTTGTATCCTTCAGATAATAACAGGCTTACCTTGTTCAATGGATTCTAAATCTATGAAAAAATATCATTATTTTTACTAAAATACAAGCAAGATAAAGATGTATAATCCACACTTCACAGCCATCCTTTTTGCAGACTGAAGAATTACATTCTATGAAGTTTTTTCCTTCTGTTTTCCAGATTTACAAAACTGGATCAGGGCAATTTGAGACTTTAGGTCATCTTCTAACATTCACGCTGAGAGAAGTTTTAATAGTAATAATTAACTTCCTTCTCCCTATTTTTCTTTACAGCGGGAACTTTTTTTTGTCATTCCTTAGCAGTGAATGAAGATTTTTTCCAGTTTATAATGTCTGTTTTTTAACAAAATCAAAATAATACAAAAATAGTAATACTTTGCATTTCTTTAGTTTGTGAAGAGTTTTAATCTCCTATGAGGAAAGGAACTAATTACATCTCACATTTACAATATCTATCTGAGGTAGGTAAGTAGCATAAAATGGAACCTGTTTTAAACCACCACCCAAGGGAGCAGTAATCACAAATTGCCTGCTAGAAGTGGTCTTTAACTTGAGGTTGAACAAAATTGTACTACGTATGTTGTAGGGATACATAATATGAATATTCCTTTAAGGCAGGTGTTTGTCTTCCATTGGTAGTCATTAATGTAGGTTCCACTCTCCAGGGATACTTTCAAACATTACTGAAATGCAACCATGTGTGGGGTGCAAAAAATGTGCTTGGTTGTATTACAATAATATCTTTAAGCCCCAAACACCAATCAGTGACCTTCTTTTTTAGGCACTGTACAAACATGTAGTAAAATACAACCACATTGTAGAATGCCAGAAGTGAGGGTGTTCTTGTACAGTGTATATGAACTTTAAGACTACCTGATTAGAGTGTAAATGTGCTCCCATATTGGAACAAATTCCATGCTGGTGAGAACATGTCTCCTAGTGTGTTATCCTTATGATAAATTCCACAGCCAACATTCATTTCACTCATTCACACTAGAGCTCTCCTAACTGATGTTCACATATAATAGCTCAATTAAATAACAAAAGGAGTAGACAAATAAATATAGCAGACCTGTATATGGTCAGTGTTTCATTATATAGATTTCCCAAAATTCCTTCTTTTAGGTAAATTTTCCATATTTTTATCACTCACCCTTTCTGTTTTTAAATTATGCGTAAGTTGAAACACTTGTTTTCTATTATAAAAATGACATCTTTGCTGCTGTTTACATGCCTCTTTTTGAAGAGAATATTGCAATTGGCTGTTGAAAGAATTGATTTGGTGCTAAATTGTACTTTATCTGTGAAAGGGAGGAATTGATCTCCATCTCTTGGCTGCTTTTTGTATCTCTGCTGACCTTCAGTTGTACCATTCCATATATTTCCTATCAGCTTGTTTACAAAGGATTTCTCCAGATACTATTACTGTTTTGACTTTTCAAATGTCTTTCCTTCCACCTTATTTAGTATCACACAATAGTGGGAGAAACTCTAATAGTTTGAATGAGGAGGAGCGGAGGGGCATGAAAACTAAAAGCAATTAAATGTTAACTAAACTTTGTGCCTATTAAAAAGAATCTAAGTTTTCATTTGGGGATAATTAAACATTAACTGTTGTTTGTTCATAGTGTGTAAATTTCAGTAAACTAAGTCATCTCATTCCCACTTTCAGATGTTGCCTGAATGTATGTTAGTGGAGGCTATTAGGCAGCTTGCTGAGTTTGACCTGGTCTTTCTCTACTTAAGGCTCCCTGAAGCTAAGAAGTGGTGTGGTCAAGGAGGGGAATGAGATCACAGCAAGAATATAGGAGATAGCTGTAGGCACTTGGTGAGAAATTCTCCAAATTGGCAGCTCCAGCACATCTAGGCCTCTCCTGCTTTCTGATCACTTGCTGATTCTTTCACAGTGCTGAAACTGTCCTGGCAATATTGCCCAGGCTGTAGAATCTCTAGCAACACCAGAAAATCGGGATAGAAAAGGAAGAAACCCAATAGATACGAGTTAGGGGCCCACTCTAAACTTATCAAGGTGGATTGCAGCTCGTTCATATATCCCTGAACAGTGTACATTACCCTGTTAAGAGGACTCTGTGGTAATATAGTCAGGGAAAGGTATATACACAGGAAGTTTATTATAATTTGTGTAGGACATATTTTGTTTGATGTTCTCCTATTTCTGCCCTTCCCTGGCATTATATACTATTTGTTTCCGGGAGATTTCCAGAAGTTACCAGCTTTAAAATGAATCCAATTGCAATAGGTCAGGAACAAGATCTAGCTTCCTTATATCCACTACTATTGTTAATGTTCCTTCAATAAAAGTAACAATTACATTTAAGTTATTTGTCTCATGAAAACACTTTCTAACAAGCAAAATAACCTCTTGATAAAATAAAATCACAACTGCCCCTCCACCCTCACATTTTCTCCTCTTTGTTAGTACATATATTGTGAGTGCCTCATGCCTTGTGTAACAAACAGTTCCTTTTAATAGCCTTAGTTGTATAATCTCTGCTCTTGTGATTCGGAAGTATATTGTAGTGATAAACTCCTGTTAGCCAGTATATATTCAATTAAATACTTAACCATATGTTATCAGGATACCTCCCAGGATACCAGCCCTTATTTTATTTCAGTCACTAGGGTCATTGCATTTCTATTTCCAATCTCGCTTTTACTCTATTTCTATTGACGGTTCACATTTGAAACCATGGCTTTAATTTGTTCCAGTACTGAAGGTCTTATAACCATTACTCATGTATGTAGTCCCATTGATTTCAATAAAGCCTACATTGGGGAATCTTTAAATAAATAACAATGCTACCACTGGTTCGGCTTGTTTTACTACCAGTTTATCAGGTTTAACTGAAATATTGGTAAAAACAATCTGCAGGATCCTCATGTACATGAGGGATACCATGAGTTCAGTTCTCCTCCCTTGGTGGAGTCATGGCAATGGCCAGCTTGGGCTGCTTCTGCCGCTGAAAATCCCCATTTCAAGCAGCAGCTCTCAGTGGTGGAAGCGATTGGCTGGGAGCAGGGATGTGTTTCTCCACTTATTGGTACTCTTGCTCAGCTCCCCTCCTTACTGTGTGACAGAAGAACCAAAATGTGTGCCCAGACTTGCACCGTTAAAGTCAATGGGAATGTCATTCGTGATTTCAATTAACACAGGCTCAAGACCTCAGTATTCCTAACAGGAAGGTTGTTGGTATCCTTAAGCGACCCCCACCCCTACCACTCTTCCTTTGCTGTGCTCACAGCCATGTTTCCAGCAAGAATGAATCCATCTACCCTTTACGTCATCTTTCAAGGCCTCTGGAACTTATCACATAGATTGGAGAACGCTGCTTAAAGGAAATACTTTACTTCACACAATACTGTCACTGAAAAACAATGGATAAGGTGTGGGATGCCTCCTTTCTTTTGTGGGGGAACAACCCCATGCAAACAGGCCTTGGGATTCAATCTGGATATAGCACGTGTGTTCTATTTGCATCTAGTATATATTTCAGTAGAGAGAACCCAATTAAATGTAAACTTCTTAAATGCACTCCAATTTATGAAAGCAAATGGAGAGCCTTCTCACTTATCGTCTTATTGCAGCTTAGGCACTGGCTGATGTCTGGAGGAATTTTCGTCCAGATGTTAGACAATATCCTGGAGTAAAACAAACTCTGGATCACTTTCTCTTGCCAGGTTGGGCTGTTTTTTATGGTTTTAGGAACAGCTTGAATATGTTTTGTACAAGTACAATAGTACCTAAATGACTGTCTCATCGTGATTTAGTGGTTTTAAAAATATCCCTATTGTTAATTCATCATAAACCTTCATCGTGACATTTTTAACATGCAATTTCTGTGTTATGTTGACTTTCATGAAACTTTTCCTATCTCCTTGGGGAGATTCCAATTGCACTTATAAAAGGATAGGAGCATCCTTTAAATCCCACTTCCAAAGGTGGATTATTGGGAAAAGTAAAATGATATCTTTTCAACAGGATTCTAAACACAGAGACTAACATTTGAACTTAGTACAAACATAAAGACTGATTACTAATGTAATTCTATATTAAATCTAAAATCAATAGATAATTTTGCTTTATAGTAAAAATACAACATATTCGTGTTGGCTAAAATTCTGGCTTGCTGAGGTTTAAAATACAGCAATGTTATCCAGATTGTTTTTTTTCTTCAGACGACCAGAAACACCTATCTGTGTAAGGTCCTGATCCTGCAAAAGTGCTGAGCTCCCCCTGAGAGATGCTGAGATCCCTTACTCCCATGAATTTCAGTGGCTGGAACTGAGAGCTCTCCGCGTCTCTGAAGATGATTCACAGCTTATAGGATTGTGTCCTAAGACATTATGTGAAATATAAGACTGTCAAGCAGTAAGGAAGTTGTACAATGCATGAATCTCAACCTAATTACACTTCTCTTTTGCTTAATGAGCTTATGCAACGCAGAATGTTAAACAGGTTCTAAAATAAAATTATTCATTCATTTAAAAAAAAAGCTTTCAGCTATTTAATTATATCAATTACCAAACTGTATAGGGCCATCATTATTTGTGTTATGTTAGCACTTAGAGTTTCCACCAGGTTGGGGCTTCATTGTGCTAACTACTGTACAAATATACAGTTGCTGGCAGTTTATAAAAAATATTATTTGAGTTACCTATTTATTTTAGCTGACTTGGTACAATTATAACTTGTACCTAAGGGCTGTATTATAAAAATGTCAGGCTAACCTTGAAATTTCAGGAAAACCCTAACCCCCTACAGTTCTAGAAACTATTTCCCTACAGTTTTAGAAACTATTCCATATTCCTAGTTTTCTTTGTTCATGAGTAATGTACAAATTCAACAATGCTGAATTTTTAATTTATATTATTAAAATTGGGAACAAACTGAGAGCAACCCACACAGACTTGCTGTAATAATATTTTGAATTATTCTTTGTATCACAGTAGCGTCCAAACACCCAACTCAGCACTAATACCCCATTATGCTAAAAGCTGTACAAATGTACAGTAGATGCAGTGCCTTCCCCCACTTTTACATATATCGTTTTCTCAGAAAGGATTTCACCTCCCCTTGGAAAACAATGATAGTTCCATTGAGGCTTTGTGTCAGGGTTGAGGGACAAATAGATCTGTTTCTGGAGATTCTAATTGAACTGTTGAGCAAATGCCTATTGTTCTTCTATTTTATAGAGCCAATTAATCCAAAACGCTCATACATCACAAACACATCAGTATTTATCACTGTGCGTCTTTGTGTAAAAGGGGCAGGATTAAGGTAGAGATTTGTTCAAATAATGGCAGTTCTGAGCCTTGTGTGCTCTGTATGGCAAATCTTGCACAACTACAACAGGCACCCTTCATATATGGAGCAATTTGGTGACATCTTTGCCATCTCTGAGAATAATTCTGCCCTTTTCTGGAAATGAGCATATGTGGCACTGAATAATGATAGATTGGCTGCACTACTTAAAAGGTTTTGAGCTAACTATTTGTCCTATTTCTGCTGTTGAAGAAACAGACACTTTCAATAGGAATGATCGATCGTGCCTGCCTGTTTTAGACTCTGAAAACTGTTAGAATTGATCAAGTTTAAACTCTTGCAGTGACTAGTATTTCAGTCTTTAAAACAATATTCTCCCATAAGGAAGACAGTAGTTAAATTGCTCCATTTCCAGAATATAGTATTCTCAGAATTTAAGTTAATCAGATGGATAGGATCCTGCATGAATAATGTATTGTACCATGGTTCTGGGAGTGTTGTCAGACTTGACTGGTAGCATGATGGGGATCTCTGTATCCAACAGGAGTACAGATTCTCCTAAGGTTCTTCAGAAAAGGAGCAAGATATGTTCCTCTGGCAGAGCTGAAAGGTGGGGTGATATGCCTGGAAATCCTGTTTTGGTCCACTCTTGACTTCCCCTTTCTACAGGAGAATTTGCCTCCGAGCTCCACATGGAACACTTTGGAGCCTGACTACCACTGGGGAGAAAGTATGAAAAAAAAAATAGGAAAGATTTGGCAAACTTTCTAATGTTGAAGAGCTTCCCATTAATAAAAGGAAATATGGCTTTATGATATTAGCTGCCAAACACATAATTTTGCTGAAAATCTTACTTTTGAGTATAACACTAACAAAATCACAGGTCATGCATTTGGATAATCGTATTGCTGTGATTCGTGCAGAAAAGTTATACTTCTAAAGACTAAATATGAATTAATACTGCATATTCAAAATGCTATATTTAAACATTTATATTTATTTGTGATCAGCTTTAAAAGATGTAGGAATATTAGCTTAATTCTTATTCACTCTTTAAGTCTGAAACCGAAAATACCAAACTCAAATCCCACAGTATTAGTGGAAATGCCAGTGAAAGTCTGCCAAAAGGAGGACCTTTGCTGAATACACAGAGTTCAGATCACAGCAGGACTAGTTATTTATATGAGTTAAGTGGTGTGGCTATTTGCTTTCAAATGCAAAATCTCTTTACAACACTGTAGTTTGGGATATGAAATGCCAGCTATTAGTATAGTCCTGAAATAATGACTCTAGATCAAAAGACCCCCTACAGAAGTATTACTACCTTAAAGATGAAACATAATGAGGAAAAATAGGATGTTAATGTTACTATATAAAATTTTTGGAATCTAGTCCTCTTGAGTTATGGTCCATTTGTGTTATGGTATTTCCAATAAATAATATTTTGGTGCAGAATGTTTTGTGTTCAAAGATTTTTAATCACATTTAATAACTTTTTTAAAACATGAAAACAAATTCTGGCAAACTATTCTGTGACAAGGAGTGGGCAGTAGTGCACTGACACTTCTTGGAAATGGGTTGAGACTCACAGCAGACTCCCTTGCCAATAAAATGCTCCTGGCTCCCGTCTCTACATCTCTTTTGTAAACTCAGCCTCATCAGAAAGATGTCACAATGCCTGCATGAGATTAGCACTGGGATGAAGAACAGCTGTTTAAAATGTACTCAAGTAAGACTGAAGTGATGCTGGTTAGAAAGGTAATGCTTAAAGGAGCTAGCCAAAACACAAACACCTCTCCTTCCTTTTAAACAATCTATTCTCCTTTTGTTAAGGTAGCACAAAGTATCTGGGTCTTTCTTGATACCCAGATAACTAGACTCATTCTTGATACCCAGATAACAAGAATAGTGAGAAATGCCATCTTTTGCCTTATGCTTGCCAGGAAACTACATCCCAAATTCTCAATAAAGACCTAGCCACAGTGAACCATGTGTTCATAAACACTGTGTCTGGGTATAGAGGTGGGTCATCATGAAAACCTCAATGATCTCAAAGCATCAGTCTACCCTCTTATCAAAAAACCCCACCAAGAACACATCACAACACTGCTCTTCGTCTTGCACTGGCTCGCAGTTCACTTCTGGTGTCACTTTAGAGCCCTCAAAATATTTGGGCCTGGGTATATCAGACACTGTGTCTCTGGCCAATGAAACAGTTGTGCTCTTATAGACAATACAATACACAGGATAAGCTTTCAAGAACTGGACATCAAAGGTCCTTAAGTTATGGAGCAATTTACCAGAGAAGATAAGAATGAGCCTGACTCGTGAATATATTGCAAATCTCTTCTGTTTTCCAAAAGCCTTCCTACAAATAACTGGGAAATAAAGGAATGACAACAACAGCCAAGACACACTGATAAACAAAACCACAGTAAGTAAAAGCTGCTAAAACTCATACTATAAGCACAAAGAGTGAAATACTGCCTCCACTGAAGTCAATGGCAAAAATCCCATTAACTTCAGTAGGGTTGAGACTTCACCAAAAAAGACCTGAATAAATATTGGACTTGATGGCAGTTGAGAGTAGTGTTGACCATTAGGCCAAAGGGTTGATTGCTAACGAAAGACCTATTGTCAAGTGAATTAAACCCCAGCAAGCTTTAAGAATTGTGTAATAATAAAGTTAAGTTGTGTATGCTATATTCAAATTTTAGCTAGTGAGAATGGAAAGCTTAATTACCTCATGTTTAGCACAATATCCTGTTTATCAGAACAAGTGTTCTAACTGAAAAATATACTAACCACATTAGTATGAGACATTTGAATATTGCAATATGTTTGGAAATCTGCAATATGTACCAGACAACGGGGATATGCATAACTGTCATATGTATGGGGAAAAGGAAAGTTATATAGACTGTCAACAAATAGACTGGCAACAGATTTCTATAAAAGAATAAAGGTTTGAATTATTGATCGGACCACACAGAAAGGGATCAGACCATCATCAGCTGCAAGCTTGGATCCCTAAGGACTGGGTATTGTTTCTCTCTCATTATGTGTTATTCTTAAATAATAAAGGCAACTTTTATTAATAAAGCAATCTAGCTTCACTACTCCTTTCTCACTATTTTATTGTTACTGGCTAAGACCAGACTGCTAATGGATTTTTTTTAATTTATGTCTTGCATTTGTTTATTGATTTATATAACCAATGCACAGCCTTACAGGAGGCAATCAGCATTTCAGAGGATTTGTTTGATATTAATGAACAAATAACTGTCTCTTTGCTACACATGATGTTGGGAGTATTATGCTGCAAAGGTTCTGTATTCCAGATAAGGGAAAACAAGCTCTTAATTGCAAGTTGTGGTCATTAAAGATCCCATAGTATTTCTCATGGTATTAAGGATGTGAAATTTAAGATTCTGACCTGTCCTAATTTATGTACTTACATTTTGCCTACATGCTACAGTCCTTTAAATGGGATAAGGTAGTCCTCATTTCTTATTGGAAACTTTTTTAATACTGCTGTGCTTTTTTAAATAGGCATCAGAGGTATCTCAATGTTAGTGACAGCTGAAGTGAGACCTGAGTATAATGTATATGTCAGTGGGCTATACTTGTAAACAGAATTGTTTTAAACATAGCAGCTAATTTTTCCAGGTTTTTGTGTGAACACTTTCTTCAATTACAGTCTGTGTTGGGTCAGTCCCTGAATTATGCTATGACCAGGGCCGGCTCTGGCTTTTTGGCCGCCCCAAGCAAAAAAAAAAAAAAAAACCTGCGGCGCGGCCAGAGCACGGGTGCAGGGGGACCTGCTGGGGGGAGGGGGAGGGAGCGGGCGGGAGAGAGAGAGAAGGGGGCGGCCAGGGCTACAGCAGGGGCGCTGCCACGCCGCCCCTCCCGCTGCGCTGCCTCCTGCCGCGAGGGCTCTGCTCTGGTCGGCGGGGAGGGAAGGAAGAGGACTGCCCTGCAGGGCGCTCTGGTTCTCCGCGCTGCCGCCCCCTACAGGGCTGCTAGAGGGAACAAGAACAACAACCAAAAAAAAAAAGTGGACGTGCCGCCCTAGGATTGGGCAGAATGCCGCCTCAAACAATCTGCCGCCCCAAGCACCAGCTTGCTCGGCTGCTGCCTGGAGCCGGCCCTGGCTTTGACTCAGATTTGAAACCAGTATCTGGAAATGAAACTCAGCCAGTCCAATAAGGTCTAGATTTGTGAACTTTCTCACAGACCTGGCCTGGGTTTCAAGTTTGTAACAAAATCTAAAGCCTAGTTACTTCCAAATATGTATGCACCAGACTATATAAAGTCCTTTAGAATGAAAGGTGCTATTGAATGTAAATGAAAAATGTTATTACTAACATCACTAACTGATAATGGCACAAAGGGCAATTTTTTAAAACTTCAGATTCTGACTGATTTCTCATGTTTTAATATCAGGGGGTAGCCATGTTAGTCTGTAGCCACAAAAACAACAAGGAGTCCGGTGGCACCTTAAAGACTAACCGATTTATTTGGGCATAAGCTTTCATGGGTAAAAAACCTCATTTCTTCAGATTTTTTACCCACAAAAGCTTATGCCCAAATAAATCTGTTAATCTTTAAGGTGCCATCAGACTCCTTGTTGGTTTCATGTTTTAATAATATCACAGAAGGATGGTATGCTGTTTTGGGTATTTGACATTATTTGTAATAATAGAAATCCACATAATCAAGACCCCTTCCATCACAACAATTTTCCCAAAAAAATGTTGTCAATGAGAATAAAAGAAAACAAAGATGATTGAGCACAATGACTTCGGGCACCCTTTTAACAGAAGTGAAATAAACTCATTAACCTGCAAGGGAGACAAAAATTACCCATTAATAATTATGCACATTGATCCTTTATCTTTAATAACTACTCCTTCAGCTGTGTCAGAATTAATAACCAGAGGTGTTTTGTTATTCTTCTGATAAGAATGACTTGATATAATTAATAAATTTCCTTAGGATTTTTTCCCTATGGTTTCCATTACTTTCAGTTTTAAAAAATCAGCTGGGGCCAACTAAGGCCCTAATTTAGGGAAAACACTTAAACAAATGCTTAAGTCCTCTTGGTTCCTAAAGTTAAGCACATGCTTAAGGATTCTGAATTGAGGCCTAAAATAGTGGTTAACATCTCTACTTGATTTCTTTGAGTTACCCATTGGTAAATACCGAGCTGAGGGAAAATGTATGTCCCATGGGAAACTCTAATATTTCAACATCTGTTTTCGTCCCTAACTGAGATGAAAAGTTGAAATACTGAAACTGTTTTGTAGAACCAGAAGTTCAAATTTGGAAATATGTAAATGTTTTGCTTCAATTTGTTGAGCCAAACCACTATGTTTTGTTCTGAGTCAGTTCAATATTAAAATGTGTTTCTCTATTCCCTTGTGCAGTTGTAGTTTATCCATATTCTCTCCTGTGAGCCAGGCCCCCTGGCCGTACTACATCTTCCATAATGCACTTGTAGTTGTATGTCTCCCAACATGCACCATACAGCTCATTCAGAGAGGAGAGTGAAAATTTTAGATTTTTGTTGCTGGTGTAGAAACTGCATTTTCCATCAAAAAATAATTTTGATGAAAAACTACTGATGTGCTCTGTTAACTACAGTAACAATATTTGGCTTTTTCATTTTTTCTGGACTTGCATATATAATACCAATACATACTCCACATTCATCTATGTATGAAGTGAATGTTGTTTTTTTTAATTGTGGGACTGGCAACTCTGGAAATCTAAATCCTTTACAGTAAAGTCAGCTCAATTCATTTTTTCCCCAAACTCTTGTGATCAGCAAAAGTGACCTGGAAAACCCATGAGAACAGGCTTCTCCACATTTTCTGCTTGTTGCTGCACCTGACCTAAGAAGAGGAAAGGAATGTAAGACTGAGTTTATAGGAAAAATAAAACAACATTTTTTTGCCTAGAATCTCAGAAAAGGCTTAGGATTCTGCTGAAACTCTGAGCCAAGGTTCAGGTCAGTTCTTTTAACCAAACTCATATTCACATTCTTGAGGCATTTGTTTTGACTTTAAGTCCATAAAAAAGATTACTTGAGACTAATGAATATGCCACTGAAGGCATTCAGGAGAGACAAAATACAGTCATATATAGTTTATCATGCTGCCTAAAATCTCATTCATTTCTCTTGTCTATTCTATGTTTGGCTTCCTCTGTATTTTGCTTTTTGACAAGAATATGGATGCATTCTTGCAACCTTAAAAATAATAATTTCTATCAACAAGATAGCACTGCAACATTCTAAAACTGTCATGTTTTATATATTTCCCAACATCAAACACTAATTATTATTCCCTAAGAAAAAGCATCCCAATCACATTTGTATAATATGGTTCTGCTCCAACAAATGGAATCTCGTTATATTTTCACTATTGCTTTGCAAAAAATCAGCTATTTATAAAAGGCTGAAAGATGGTTTCATTTTTAATTTAAATGGAGTCTTCCATGACCCTCTTTGACAGAATCTGAACTTGCAAGTAATCAAAATGATTTTACTATTGCAAATCAGCATTACCTGAATCTTTAAACATCTAACCTTTTCGACATGCCTGGAGATGGTAGCATGATGAGGTTCTCTGTATCCAACAGGATAATTTTAATATAGTTATCCAACATTTTTTTCATAAGTAACTCAGAGCAGATTGAAATAGTGTCCAACTGTTTCATTTTCTACATGTAAATCATTTAGCAGAAACTTCAAGCAGTTCCAGAGTCCTAGGTATTTTTAATCAACAAAGTGTTAAAAACAGAATGTTTTAATGGGAAACTGAATACAATGCCTGAATTTTAGACAGCTATGAATGTAGTGGTGTATGGAAGTCCATGGAAAAAGGAAGGATAATTACTAGATATAGCCAATTGCTGGAGTACTATTACAGTTCAATATTAAAAATATTTGAAAGTCAGTTTATTAGTCCAAAGACAAAGTGGTACAACATGAAAAGGACACATACATATTGCCCTTTCTGGGAAGCAATCTCATAACATTCACTTTATATAGATCTGCTTCTAAAATATACACTGAAGACTGCCTGTATTTATAGCATAATAGTTTACAGGTTAGAGAGCATGCTCTACATCACCCACCAGCCTGTACCTTTTTTCCCCTCCAATCCTGTCCTGTACCTGCCTTATCTTTCTTTTGAATGCCATATTCCAGGTGTCAATGGGCTATGAAGACACCTCATAACTGTACCAGGCCATACCATTCATACATCTTGCTTTTGACAGACATTTTTTATTTGTCTCTCTGTGCCAAACTGTTGCAAAAAGTTATGAGAGATATTTTAGTATGAGTGAACAGGAATGAACAGCATTCTGAGGAAAATATAATACCAATTCACAGCACACAACTTGTCATAACTACCTGACATTCATATATTGTATAAATAAATGTGATGTGAAATACTCATAATTTTTGTTGGTTAACAGGAAGGTATCTTGGCTACCTAAGCACCCTTCAAAACAGTGGTACCTGCTATTTTATATTATTTGGTAAATATAAAATAGTAAAGTCTCCAAAAGTGCTTGATGAGCTAATTGCCCAGGATTGGACAATGACTAACATTAATACAGTGACATCCATTCATTTGTCCACAACCACTGTACAAACTTAAATAACAGGCATTATGTCCATGTAGCTAAGCATTTTAATTCTATTGTGCAACGTTTTGAGGATAAAGCCATGAGAGGTGTTCATCCTAAGAGGGTGTTAATGGGCTAGTGGGTAAACTCACATAGGGAGCACTGAGGCTGAATTCTGAAATTTTAACAATGAAACGATAAGCACAGAGCTTAGCATTTGCAATCTGAAAGCCATGAGAATAGACCCTATAGTGCCAAATTCTATTAAATTATGACAATTTGATACTGCATAGTGTTCTTAAATGATGGATGGAAGTTGTTAGAATTGCAGTTGTCATTTTTGTCTCTTAATATATTATGTATACTTTATCTCCTCCTCCTATTGTAGATTAAATAAACACTTCACATATGATGCGTAAGGAACTATGACTTCATGATTGTTTTCCTCTTTATTAGGTGTTGATTGCTAGTTGTACTGGTACCTATCGAAACTAAAGCACCTCCCTGTATTCTTCCATTTTGTGATAAATGACTTACATGCCTTTCACAGAAAGGAAAAGACCTGTTCTCTACAGAGGGATAGCAAAAGAACATCTGCTTGTGTCTGTAGGTGTTTCCCATTGAAATGCATATTTGCCATAATTCTAAAGTTGAGTGAACTGTAGAATATGCACCTATAGCTGCTGCTTATTTTGTATGCAATCAAAGACCACAGCATGAAGACTCTTCTCTTTCAAAACAAGTGTGTTAAATGAGATGCAGCCATTTACCTGTTTTAGGTATTTGGTGGAGAAGAATACGAGTAAAAATATATACCCATTTAAAAATAATATATTGGAACTATTCCAATACTAATCCCTTCCTACCAGCACTATCACATCTATAATGACTAATATGACCTAATTGAATACAACAACACTAAAACAAGTAATTCCAATCATATACAGCTGGCAATAGTTTTGAGGTTAGTTTCTGCAAGTTGATCAATAAAACATTCACATCACATAATCCACATTGAATGTATTTCTGTAATATATCTTAACTTCAAATGTAGCTGGGTTAATTGCTAATCCATACTCATTGAACAGAACAAATGAGTGTAGCAAGAGTAGATACTTCATGTACCACCTCATCAAATATGTGATCTTATCCAGAGCATTTGTATTTGTCTGGCTTGGTTTCCATCCACAACTTTAGAAAACCCTTTTTGAGTTTATCACAAAATTTGCATATCTCAGGTAAGAAGGGAGTGCTTTCAGCGATGAAAGTGATATAAATTGAGATCATTACTACTATATACTTTGATGCTAATTGGATATCTTCTGTTGAATATCTTTTCTTGGTTGTGTGATGTTATTGATCATCATTCTTTTAATCGATTTACTAATCATACTTCAGTAATGACTTTTGTAGAGTGCCCTCTCTAACCTATATTGCTTCTGTAATTTGCCACCCAGTTAAACTTCCAATGTACATATTGATGCTTGTGCATTGCATGGCATAGCACAATCCAGAATTGTCTTTGTCAGGTAATCTTTATAGCACCACCTGATTTGTCTAAAATAGAGCTTTTTTAGGTCCTGATCCATAGCCCATTGAAGTTAATAGACTCTCATTGATTTCAGTGGGATATGATCTGATCCTTTGTCCTCTATTCTGGTTGTATATTGTTCACAGCTTGATCCTGGATTATACAAATCTTTTTACTATGTGCAAATATTTGCCAACTAGTTCATGTATTTCAGTAAATGTGTTGTTTGCCAGCTATCAATAGTGACTAGTCAATAGTTTCTGTTTTGTTCTTTGTGATGTGTGATATCTCACCAAGTCATATGGGGGATGATTCACACTTTTTGAAACAGGAGAACAGTAAATGGCAAAGAACACACAATGAATAGCCAGTTTGCTTATTTATGTGCAAATACTTTTTGTCTGCAGCAAGCACATATACTTATATGAAGCTCTTCCATTTCCAACATTTGTCGACCAAATCCATTCATGTGAATGTATGAATAGCAAATAACAATATTTGCAAACAATGGTTTTTTGTTTTTTCAGTATTCAACCAGCTCCCATCTTTACTACTAATTTGATTCTAGTACTATTAAAGGACATAACATAAACCAGTACTCACCTCAGTATAATGCACAACTATTGGACTCCTGTGAGAAATCTACAAGGAAGAAAAATTTGAAAATAAAATTAAATGAGTATTTGAACAAAAAATGAACAAGAACAGTTTTGATATAATCAAATAAGCCGTTCTGTTTTCTTCTATGTGTGGAGAAGAATGTCAGGCATATTTAAAGAGGGAGAGAGCCCCAAGCAGAACTGTACCTGTCCTTTAGATTTAATAGAAGATATTTCTATGTAGAAATGCTGTCATATCATTAACTGTCACTATTACCTCGCTCTGGGTTCTTGCAAGAAAGTCTTTTTTTTAATGTCTAATGACCAAAAGCCTTTGGTATGTCTAATGATCACAGTAAATTTGTCATATAATCTGATTAAGGAATAATTATCTTACTACCTCATTGTCAACACAAGGGAAATTGCCATGTCCAAATCTGAATTTAGTACATCATTTGGTATGCAGTATAATTCCATAAATATGCTAGTACATGCCTAAAATGCAATTTTGTTTATGAATCACATGTAATATCTTCCCTGGGTTGGGTATAAAGCAAATTTGGAAACAAAAAATAACCAGCCTTACATTTTGTTATGCATCTGGACTAATGCAATAGGAAACATAATTACATAATATCTCATCCACATCAGTGGCAAGATACACATGAGGTACCAAGTGCCAACAGGCTCTGTAGTAGCAGTGATCTTTGGGGACAAAGCACAAGTGGCCAGGTTCCACTAGAAATGATAACTTCATGGAAGACAATGCTGCCCCTTTTGAAGACAGCCAAGATCATATGAAGGAGAGGAGAGGCAAATAAACTGAGCAGATGGAGCCCTGAGTTAAGGCAGGGACATATTGACATCAGTGGGGCTCTGCCTGGCTGCAGCTCACTGCCCATATAGTTCTATTTTGAAAGATTAGCGCCTACTTTTCAAAGAGACTGCAGCCTAGCATCTCAATTGTACTTGCAAACAACTCTTCCACATGCAAAAAGGATTTGTGAATATGAACTGGATTAAGATTCTACCAACTGGACATGCATAAAGTCTATCTATGGATCTGTTCTTGCAATCTGACAGGTGGGCAGACCCTTAGGTCCATGCAGAGTCTCATTAAAGTAAATAGGATTCTGTCCACATCATGGATCAGATGGTACATACGGGCCCCAACTCTACAAAAACTTATTTGGTGCATAAAAATCCATAAAACTTTGGAAGTTACTTTTGAAATTTTGCCCCATAATGAGATTAAAATGAAATACAAACAATACTTTAATAGCAACAAAATTCAAACATCCATTAATTCATATCAACTTCTGTACTCAAATGTACATTCAAACAATCAGAGGAAGGCCTGACCTGCAAAATTCAGAGGCTAATGTATGTCTTTAGAGTTCTGGTTCAGTCCACTCCAGAGTTATGGAGCAGCTGTAAAGTTTAGATGTGGACTTCCCCAGATTCTCGTGAATTTTGATTTTATTCTGTAACTCATCTCTGCAGGCTGAAATTCTTGTGATTGTTAAAGAGTCAGTAGGGAATAATTTTTAGGTTTTTAAAAAGTGTGAGGGAGGACAGTGGGCAGGAAATCCTAGATGACTTGAGAGATTCATAATAAGATGCCTCTAATTTTCACTTCTGTTTTTGCCATTTGAGCAGGATGTTGTATTTACATATCCACTATAATGTGCGAATGGAAACTATGTTGCACTGTTGTTCATTCAAATATCCCATGGTTTTTAATGACTATCCATATTCTGTCACAGGCTCCTGAGCATATAAACAAACGAAAATGGAGATGACAAATGAAATTGCAGGGCATTAAAAATGTCAATATAAGACAGTGTGCTGTTAACTTTCACAGAATATATGAAGCATACATCACCTAATCTGATTTGTTGTTTAGATGGTAAACTAGTAGCAAGAGCAGAAAACATAATATAAATTCCATTCCTGTGAAAATGAGAATAAAATGTGGTACAAAACTAACCATTCTCATTATGATCTGATTGTATATTTTAATAACATTTTATATTTTCATAATATATACAATCTAATATATTATAATGGACAGTATAAAATATTCCTTTTATAGCCTATTGAAATGCCTCATACAGATATAACAGTGTTTCTCAAACTGGGGTCGCTGCTTGTGTAGGGAAAGCCCCTGGCGAGCCGGGCCGATTTGTTTACCTGCCTCATCCGCAGGTCTGGCCGATCGCGGCTGCCACTGGCTGCGGTTCGCTGCTGCAGGCCAATGGGAGCTGCTGGAAGCAGCAGCCAGTAAGTCCCTCAGCCCGCGCTACTTCCAGCAGCCCCCATTGGCCTGGAGCAGCGAACCGTGGCCAGTGGGAGCTGCGATCTGCCGGACCTGTGGATGGGGCAGGTAAACAAACCAGCCTGGCCTGCCAGGAGCTTTCCCTGCACAAGCGGTGACCCCAGTTTGAGAAACACTGAGATATAGGTAAAGAAGGAAATCCATTAGGAATATTGTACCTAACATCTGTTACAATAACAGATAAGATTCCTGGCCACACTGTCTGTAACACCTCTTTTCCTTGCTATTTGCATTAATTTTCATATTACACTGGATTTCATATATAAAATATACAAAACAAACTGGGAACCTTCAAGTTGTGCAAGAAGTAATTTATGCAGCCTCATGATCTTATATTTGTTACTTTCATCCTTCCCCTCTTTTTCCTTCCTTTGTTTTCTCGTGCTCACTTGTGACCACTGTTCTCTATTGAGCCAATGAATGAGTGCGTGAAACCCCATTAGCTTAAATGGGATATACTAAGCAGATTCATTTTCAGGATCTAGCCCTTTTGTTGTAAACCCTTAGGAGTATTGAATACTACTGATAATGTATGTACAGCACCTACCATAATGTGGTTCCATATCTGACTGGGAACTCTAGGTGCTACCATAATCTTACTGCTAATATGGTATGATATGTCCATTTATCTGAGCATCCCTCTTACATGTGCAGCATTACAAAAACATCGCTCTTCTCTGAACTTTCGGTATTTAAAAGAAAAAAATGCTGAATGCCTTTCACCCTAAAGGTGGAGATTGATTGCTGGGCATATTGTATATTTATAATATTCTTTATATCTTCCACAACAGAATGTATCTGTCCCTGTCTTCCTTAACAGAAACTTTGTTTTATGTGCTGGGTAGAGAGCCAATATGGAAATATGTGACTTGCATGCAAATTTTTCTATATGAATTGAGAATACAATAGACATATTGGCTGTTCTTCAAATTGAAAAGTGTAACCTGCCTTAAACCTGGGCAAAACATTTGTAATGAATGAGGCCTTGGACTTTTCTCTGAGACATACCTATCTCATAGAACTGGAAGGGACCCTGAGGGTCATCAAGTCCAGCCCCCTGCCTTCACTAGCAGGACCAAGTACTAATTTTGCCCTAGATCCCTAGGTGCTCCCTCAAGAATTGAACTCACAACCCTGGGTTTACCTATTATCATCATTGACTATTATCACTGAAATAAACCAGAATTTTTTCTCTCTCACTCACATCATTTTCTTTACTTAGCGCATTTGACAGAATTTTGTGAGTAGTCAGTTTCACTGTTTTCTTAGGGCATGTCTACACTTACGTCCAGAGCAATTGATCCAGCGGGGGTCAATTTATCGCATATAGTGAAGACGCAATAAATCGACCACCGAATGCTCTCCCGTCGACTCCGGAGCAAGAAGCATAGGCAGAGTCGACGGGGGAGCATCCGCAGTTAACCTACCACAGTGAAGACACCGCGGTAAGGAGCTCTAACTACGTTGACTTCAGCGACGCTATTTTCGTAGCTGAAGTTGCATAACTTAGACCAACTTAGCTCACCCACCCCTCCAGGATAGACCAGGCCTTAGACTCATCCTTCCACTTGAGTGGTATGGAGGAAGTAAAATCCCAGCAATGCCAGTTCCGCACTAGCCAGAGATTCTTCCATGTTGGGGAGGGTAGAAATTCCCAGTTAAATTATCTTTAATACTGGTTTTGGAAACACAAATCAGCCTTTATATGAGGCTGCATCTAGATCAATGTTTGCTTATACCATAACAGTTATTTCCTGTTGTAAGTTTTTCTGTAGTCCCTGTAGGCTTGACCTTACTTCTGTTGAAGAAATGGCAAAACTCCCGTTGCCTTCAGTGGGATCAATACCCATGGGAGTTCCTTTTTGTCCAGCTGTGATTTTTAATGGTGAAAGTTATAGATATTATTCCTTTAAAACACTGCACAGTATGTAAAATCCCTTGCCAGGAAGACAAGTCAATCAATGGTACAAATTTTGCCATTTGATTTATGCCAGGGTCCTTTTGTATTATCTTACAATATAAAGAAGGCACTTTATTTCCAATAGGTTTTTAGTAAATATGAATGCCATTAAACACTATTTCATCTTAGCATTTTTCAGATCAGATGAATTTTTAGATATATGCCACCCACCACCTTCAATGGGTGGGGGAAATTGATTGGGCTGACAGTAAAGGCGGGACAGTCCTAGTAGCAAGGGAGGGAGGGACGATAGATAGCTCCTCCCCCTGGGAGCCTGTGGTACACCTTGCCCACCTGGCAGAAAGGGTTCTGATTCTCCAGTTCCTAGGGTTTAGCCTACTGCAGGGGCCATGTGGAGCCCTTTCAGCTCTGTTCCAGCAGCCCACCCAGCCCACATGAACTAGGAATGGGAATCCAGCCTGACAGATGCTGAGGGTCTAGCCATTCACCTGTTTAGAGGGTCAGGAAGGAATATTTTTCTCCCATGGGCCAATTGGCAGAGGACCAGGGAGTTTTTTGCCTTTAAGCCACACCACCTTCAAGCCACATTGGGTTATGTAGGAATGCGTTTAGTACCAATGGAGGTACTGGGATGGAGTTTATTCATCACAACTTGCAGCCAGTTTCCAATGAGGTTAAGAGAATAAAGTGAACAGTTCCCAGAAGTAAAAGACCTGAGATTTTGGGCTTGTGTGATAGGGTGAGACCTTGTGGCTCTTGTGTGCCTTGAGGGTGCAGCAGGGGAAAGCCCTCTGTGTGAGAAGGGTGCCAGAACTCAGAGAGAGCTGAGCCCAGAGGGTAGGCTGAGGAAAGTCACTTCATGCTGTGGAGATATGTAACCCTCACATTGGAACCAATTACTTGCCTGGTACAGGAGAGTACGGGTGGTGGGCAGATAACGCCCCTCCCCTGTGTTAAAATTTAATAAAAGTTGAGCCTGCACTTAATGCCATGCACGTGTCTGTCCTCATTTTGCTGCTGTGTCCACATCAATTGTATATTTCTTGGACGACATTCAGGACACTAAAGACTTTGCTGCAAATTTGAATTTGTTTGGTATCAGCTTTCAGCCACTGGTTTTTTTTTTTTTTTTTTTATGCCTTTCTCTGCTAGATTAATAAACTGTTTACTAACTGGTATTTTCTTCCCATGAAAGTACTAACACATTGTAATTAAGTCACCTCTCAATCTTCTTTTTGATAAACTAAACGGATTGAGCGCTCTAATTCTCGCTCTGTAAGGTATTTTTTCCTGCCCTTGAGTCATTTGTGTGGCTCTCTTCTGCAGCCTCACCAATTTTTCCTTCTTAAAATGTGGACATCAGAACTGGATGCACAGTTGCAGTATCAGTCTCACCAATGCTATCGACAGAGTTAAAAGTCCTACTCTACAGTTCATACAATCAAGGATTGCATTACTCCTTTCTGCCACAGCATCGCACAGCTCATGTTGTTTGTCCACTATGACCCATAAGTCCTTTTCGGAGACTCTGCTTTCCAGGATACAGTGAAGATTGGACTGTACTAAAAATACATTTTCTTTGACTTGGTCCAGCTTACCTAATGATCCAGATCGTTCTGTATGACTGCCCTATCCACATGATTATTTACCACTCTGTCAATCTGTGTCATCCACAGATCTTATCATCAGTGATTTTATATTTTTCATGTCATTGATTGAAAGTATTGAATAGTGTCCAGTCTAGTACTGATCTCCGTGGAAAGCCTGCTAGAAACACAACCATTTGATGATGATTCTCGCTTTGACAACTATTTTTTGAGATCTCACAGTTAGCAAGTTCTTTGTCCATTTAATGTGTGCTTTATTGATATTTTAATGCCAATTTTTAATGAAAATATTGTGCAGTACTAAGTCAAACATATTATAAAAATTGAAGTGTTACAAGTATGCAGGCATCTTTAGCAACCAAACTTTAAGAACATAAGAATGGCTGTACTGGGTCAGACCCAAGGTCTATCCAGCCCAGTATCCTGTCTACCCACAGTGGCCAATGCCAGGTGTCCCAGAGGGAGTGAACCTAACAGGTAATGATCAAGTGATCTCTCTCATGCCATCCATCACAACCCTCTGACAAACAGAGGCTAGGGACACCGTTCCTTACCCATCCTGGCTAGTAGCCATTAATGGACTTAACCTCCATGGATTTTTCCAGTTCTCTTTTAAACCCTGTTATAGTCCTAGCCTTCACAACCTTCAAGCAAGAAGTTCCACAAGTTGACTGCGCTGTGTGAAGAAGAACTTCCTTTTATTTGTTTTAAACCTCCTGCCCATTACTTTCATTTGGTGGCCTCTAGTTCTTATATTATGGGAACAAGTAAATAAACTTTTCCTTATTCACTTTCTCTACACCACTCATGATTTTATATACCTCTATCATATCCCCCCTTAGTCTCCTCTTTTCCAAGCTGAAAAGTCCTAGTCTCTCTAATCTCTCCTCATATGGGACCCGTTCCAAACCCCTAATCATTTTAGGTTTCAGAGTAGCAGCCGTGTTAGTCTGTATCCGCAAAAAGAACAGGAGTACTTGTGGCACCTTAGAGACTAACAAATTTATTAGAGCATAAGCTTTTGTGGACTACAGCCCACTTCTTCGGATGCATCCAAAGAAGTGGGCTGTAGTCCACAAAGCTTATGCTCTAATAAATTTGTTAGTCTCTAAGGTGCCACAAGTACTCCTGTTCTTTTTGCTAATCATTTTAGTTGCCCTTCTCTGAACCTTTTCTAATGTCAATATATCTTTTTTGAGATGAGGAGACCACATCTGTACACAGTATTCAAGATGTGGGCGTACCGTGGATTTATATAAGGGCAATAAGATATTCTCTGTCTTATTCTCTATCCCCTTTTTAATGATTCCTAACGTCCTGTTTGCTTTTTTGACTGCCGCTGCACACTGTGTGGACATCTTCAGAGAACTATCCACGATGACTCCAAGATCTTTTTCCTGATTAGTTGTAGCTAAATTAGCCCCCCGCATATTGTATGTATAGTTGGGGTTATTTTCCCAATGTGTATTACTTTACATTTATCCATATTAAATTTCATTTGCTATTTTGTTGCCCAATCACTTAGTTTTTCCATTATTTTGCTCAGAACTGATGTCAGGCTGGCTGGCCTATAGTTACCTGGGTCATTCTGCTTGCCCTTTTTGAACACTGGCACCATTTTAGCACTTTTCCAGTCTTATGAAATGTCTCTAGCAGTCCAAGTTTTATTAAAAATATACATCAGCAGGCTAGAGATTTTCTTAGCCAACTCTATTAGAACTCTTGAATGCAAGTTATCCGTGCCTGCTGATTTAAAAATGTTTATCCCTAAGTAGCTGTTGTCTAACATCCTCCATTACTAATCATCTGTAAAGTACTTCATTCTCATATGATATGAGTACAGCAGCCTGCTTCTTCTTATACCAATTGTATCATTTTTCTCATTAAAGAGAATGTCTAATTACTCTTGTTTGTTATCCAAACTGGTAGCATTAGTATCTAAGCAATTGAAAAAAATCTTTTCTTCTCATTTTTTGTCAGATCAGTTCAGTTTGTTCACTACAGGGCTCAATTTGTTTGTACCATATGTGACATTTTAGCACCATTCTGGATGTCCCAGCTAGTCTCCAGTGGAGATTATTCACCCCCACACGCAGGTCATCTCTTCTTACAGCCCCTTTCCCACAGAAGTGTGGGCTAATGTACCAAAACCTTCAACTTCACACAAGTTGCACAGCCAACTGGTAACCTTCAGTATTTTCTGCCTTCTCTACTTTGTCAGACTGGAAGGATCTCAAGGAGACTTCCTTCCTTAGCTCTTTTCCAAGATCCCTTAAATATTCTGTAATCCATGTGACTCCTAGTCCTTAGTTCCAATGTGTATCATCACCAGTAGAGACTTGCCAGAGACTTCATGATCCTACCCTGTCTTGCAGTTACATCTCATACTTTAACTCTGGGCAGACAGCACACTGTTTTGTTGTCCCTCTTCTTTGCTGAATTCTCTGTCCAGTCTTCTCAATATGAAGCTGTCAATGAAGATTTTTTTGCCTTCTTAGGATGGTTGAAGAGCCTCTCTTGGTAACTGCTTGCTTTATACCACAGGAAATCGATCAGATTTGTCTGATGTAGCTTTCTGGTTCTCCAGAGAGAGGTTCCTTGGCAGTTGACTTCCTGAATGTCTGATAATGATCTGATAATTCTAGCGAGGTTAAATTCTTTCTATCTCTTGCTTACAAATAGCCAGTCTGCTTCTTCAGTTTCGAGTCTCTAGAGTTCCCTTATCACAATCCATCCCCTTTTAGTGTCTGTGTCAGTGATTTCTGAATGTATTAAAATTGGATTTCCCAATTTATTAATTTCAATGGTGTTTTCTCAGTTCAGGGTTGGAATATATGTGACGTGAAAAGCTTATAATGCTTTGACGGTAAACAACCACTCATAACTGCACAATTATTATAGATGGCGCAGGTAGCACTACCTAGACTTAATCCTATCTGATACTTCCTATTATATGACCTTGTTTTCAGTTGCTTATAATTTATCCAGAGTTTAACCATTTAGGCTGAAACTTTCCATACTGAGTGTCTGTTTTGTTTTGGTTTTGGTTTTTCCCCCTCCTTCAGTTTCAACTAAAACAGTTCCAGCATTTCCAAGATTGAGATTGGGGGGAAATATATTGTTTTGCCCAAATGGAAAATATTCTTGCAATCATTTAGGAGGTGTTAGAGCCTCAACCAGTTTGGGAGCAGGGACTTGAAATCTGGCAGTGGGCATCTCCCTGTGTCAGGGCTGTGCTTTGTGCCATCCAAATTTGGCCACGTTATAAACCTCCAAAATGCAGTTCACATAGTCTCAGTTGAGACTTGTCCGTTTGGCACTAGAGGTGGGTGAAATTACTCCAATAGTTTATTTGCTGAAAAAATGCAGTTTTACATTGATCAAAGCTACTCACAAATTCCTAAATAATTTCAACATTTTTGGTTTGGTCAAAACATTTTTAATGATGAAATATTTCATTTTGTTTGATTTTCAGGGAATTTTACAAATTCAAAAGATTCACCAACTGGTTGAGGTGGTAATGGTGGCAGCTTCTATAACATTGAACCCAGTGACTAGGGAACTCATCTGGAAGGTCAGAGATTTAGGTTCAATTCCCCCCTTTACCTGATGTAGAACAGGGATTTGAACTTGGGCCTCTCCCATTGCAGGGAAGTGGGAGATATTATTGGTCTGGGGGATATTATTGTCTGGAGTTTTCTCACTATCCCTTCTCTGAAGTGGTTCTACCTCTTATAAATACTCTTTGGAGTAGGCCCTTGAACTGGGATGTCCCAGCTGAGTGGCCTTTTTCTCACTATGGAGAGTAACTCTCTGAGAGCTCAATCACATTCTATAACTTCTTTGAGAGATATTCCAATACTTGAGATATTTAGGCAGTGCTTAATTTGTGCCAGGGCTCAGCCCCGGCACCTCTAGGCTTGGCAGTTCATAGCCCTGGCACTTTTTTTTCAAAAGACTTGGAATAAAATATAGACACTGGCTTGTCCTTCGAGAGCTTATTCTCTATATCTACTATTCTGTTGAAAGAAAGTCTGCCCATTTTTTGAGTGCGTGTCCAGCTCTTTGAGCTGATTGCAAATCTGCCTCTGATTTTTGTATTAGATACCAGCATAAAAAGCCTAGTAGAATATAATTTCCTTTTCACTATATAATTGTATAGTGATCTGTTATCTGTTAATCTACAGTTTTCTAAATAGAGGAATCCACCTTTGTCTAATTCTTTTAAATTCTGTCTGACTCTCTCCACATATTACAATATACTTTCCATAACAATGTGATCTAATCTGTGAAAACAGCAAAGAGTCCTGTGGCACCTTATAGACTAACAGATGTATTGGAGCATGAGCTTTCGTGGGTGAATACCCACTTCGTCGGATGCTCATGCTCCAATACATCTGTTAGTCTATAAGGTGCCAAAGGACTCTTTGCTGCTTTTACAGATCCAGACTAACACGGCTACCCCTCTGATACTAATCTGTGAAAGGAATTCCAAATATAAGAATACCAATAATAAATAGCGTTAGAATATTTTCCTCTCTTTAACATTTGTCTCTATTTATGGTGTAAATATTAAACTACCATGCTCTTACTGCAGTTAAGCTCTCAGTGTGTTTTTAGCGATTTATACACCATCATCCCGAGACCATAAGACAAATCAGGGAGTTAGAATATGACCACAGAAGTTAGACTGCCATTTTTTATTGTTTTTTATTTCCCAGGGTCACTACCTTTTCAATTCTTCACAATGAACTGTATGGGCAACTCTCTTGTCCTCCTCTTAGGTCTGGTCCACACTAACCCCCCACTTCGAACTAAGGTATGCAAATTCAGCTACGTTAATAACGTAGCTGAATTCGAAGTACCTTAGTTCGAACTTACCACGGGTCCAGACATGGCAGCCAGGAGAGAACTTCCGGGATCGATCCCAGAAGATCGATTGCTTACCGCCGGACCGGGAGGTAAGTGTAGACCTACCCTTAGATTGTTGTTCTGAATTTGGTGGTGGTTCTCTTCTTATGTGGACTGGTTGTCTTCCCTTCTCTAGCTTGACCCCAGTTTTCTACAATCGTTAAATGTTCACCTTCTCCTTGCATGTTGCTTCTCCCAGTTATTGATTTAAATAAAATAAACAAAATTTGTCTGAATATTGATCTTTGTACACTTCACTAGTCTTTTCCATTTATACCAAACTAAGTTCACTTATAAGTACTTCTCTTTAATAACCAGGCTTGTCCATTATCCACTCAAGCAGTTCCGCAGCACCAATACCATACTTATTCCCCTCATATGTGATGTATCAGATTACTCAAAGATCAAGAAAATGATGTCGGTGGCTTCCTTTCACTTAGTTCCTTTTTTCCCCCTTGTTGTCTGCCTCAGAAAAAAATCACAGTGAGAAGGAATTCTTGAAAGCATCTCTAGACATAAGTGTTTCTGCATTGTTATGATTTTAAAACCAAACCAAAACAAAAAACTCCAACAAATTGCTGAGGGAGCAACAAAAAATTGCTACATTATATTTTGTATTCTGCTCTTCTTTGCATTTTTATTTTTATTTTAGAAGTTTTCCTTTTTTTCTTTGTTTTATGGAGAGACAGAAGCAAATTTGTTCTTTCGATAAGCAAAATAACAGTATTTTTAACTGAAAAAAGGGAAAATGCATAAGCAGCTGTATCTTACAAAGATGTAGCTTTTTCTCCACACATCATGTTTTGTGTCCTAGTACAAGGATTTTGGATTATGGGATTGGAAAGAAGAGATTGTTGCTATGGAATCTAAAAGCTATTTTCACTGCCATGTTCATGGAAACCAAAATTACAGCATCCATTCGGGAGGTTGTGCTTGTGCTAGTGGAGGAAACAACAGGGGAGCTTGTAGGCTTTCTTGCTGACTGCAGTAGAAAATTGACGCCTTTCTGTTGTTCACCAATGGCAATGAAAGTAATTACATGGTGCTTCAGAGTGCTACCTGTGTATGTACATCACCAGAGTTTTGGAACATATCAATTATGAGTGCTCTGACAACATTAATTCATTTTTTTTAAAAAGCCTTGGAAAAAGCAGAGTTAATGCTCTTGCCATTTTTAAAGTGAAAACAAACAGAAGGGAGAAAATGCCCACACACACACCCATTGACCCCATTTTTATACATCATAAAGGAACAGAAAAGGGCACAAGTAAAAAAAGAAAAAGGAATCTTTATAGTTAATCTTGGAAAAAGGAAGGTATCAGTTTTCAAAAACCGCTAGTGATTCTGGGTGGCTAAACTTATCCGTGTCCAACTTGAAACATCTTAAAGGGGTCTTATCTTTAGGAAGTGTTAAACGCTTGTCCTCACTTTGTGAAAATCAGGCCTCTTCAAGGTGTGTCAAGCTGGGCACCCATAAACTGAGCCACTCAGTACCACTAATCACTTCTGAAAATGTAGGCCAAGTTTACTGAAAGCTGTGCATGCCTCAGAGTCCGTAAATGAATGTTGTACTATGCTATAAATGTTACGGTGCATATGGTGGTGACTGCTAGTGAACTCTCTGCAAGATCTTAGATTGTTATGTAAGCTTACATTGCACTGCATGACCATAAACTAATAATGGGAAAGGAAATATGAATGCCAGTATGTTATCTGGTGATAAGCACCAGCACATTTCAACACTATAAACTTTAGTTTATTAAAAGGTCAAAGGCAGTAAAAAGCTGACCTCTCAGAGGGATAATTCTGTTAGACCATTTTCTATTGCAAGGCTTTTCTCTGTGTTCCCTTCCTTTCATTGCAATTGATTCTGTGAAATGAAGACATTTTCAATGAAGACATTGCTGTACTATACCAAACCAAATCATATTACAGAAAGCGGAATTACTCTAAAATGACAAAGCAATGTGCAGCTATAACTTTGGGAGAATAATATATCCCTCTTACCCATACAGTACTGGAAATGATTTCTGGGCTTGTATGATATAAATGCATTTTTAATTATCAGAAAGTCATGTTCTAATGGAATCCAGGAGCTTTAATTAGTAGCAATATGTGAGTGCATTGAAAAGTGAAACTCTCAAATGGGAGGCAGCATGAAATAATGGACTAAATGTAGTGATGATAGTCAAATTTCTGACTTCCACTCCTGGCTTTGTCATTGACTTTCTTTGTGGCATCTGGTTGAGTCTCTGCTCCTAAGGGTTCCCAGTGCAGCAGTGTCCTGTCTGGAGTTGAGCTCTCAATGGAATACTAAAGTGAGGCACCAGGCTGCTATATAAGCAGGCCTTTAAGCTCTGGGTTTTAGCATGCTGCCAAAATCAAGCTCTATAACACAAGCCACAAACAGGAAATCACGACTTTCAACAGCTTATAATTACCAGCATTTCATGGGATGAGCAAAAGACACTTCCTTGACCCTCAGGTTACCCTGTGCCAAAGATCAAAGCTCTGATCTTTATATCTATATCAAATCTGATCTATATCAAAGCTATAAACAATAGAAGTAGAAGAGCTGTTCCCCAAAAGGTTGAAAGAATCTTCTATATTGGAAAGTTAGGTGACTTTATAAAGGTTGCTACCAACTCCTGATATAATTCCTAATTGCCCCCTTCGTTCTTATTGACTTTCGTCAGATAATTTCTTATAGATGTCATAGTAGAAGTCAATTTTCAGGAGGGATTTTTATGTGGGGAAGGTAATGGCCTTACTGAATCTTTCCATTGACTTTAATGGACTTTGGACAAGGCTCCAAATCAAAAGGGGTGGTATGGAAGAAAGTGCAGAGACTTAAGTGTAGAAGTGGATACATGGTTTGTCAGGGCTGGAATTAAAGTGGAACAGAGGTGAGGCAGAAGAAATCTGAAAGAGAAGGTAAATAAATGAGAAGGCACAGAATTAAATGTTGTCTTGAAGCTAGTGATCACAATGTGATATGGTGAAACAAGGGGAGCTGGTAGATTTATTTAAAGAGGCAGGTGACCTGGTCAGGAAGAAGATGGTGATCTTTGTAGCTGGGTTTTATAAGGACTGGTGGGGCAAGATCTGTGTTAGTGAGTTCATTGAGGAAAAAGAAATTACAGAAATCAAGAAAGAAGATGAGGGTTTTTATCTAAAGGGACAGAGGGTTTAGAAATGTGGGGGAAGAAACATCAGAATTTGGTCACAGCCTCAATGCGTATGGCATGAGAGGCAGGGCTCCCAGATTGGAAGTTCAGGAGCTCCATCTCGGGCTTTGTTTTAGTTGATGTTGAGACACTCAGGAGGAGCTGTTGGAGAGATGGGATCATGCAGGACTGCCTGGAGTAAAATAGCCAAGAGTGTAGAGGACACACCCTTCCTTTTAATGTCCCTTTGACCTAGCTTCTTTTTCCTTTATGCTCTGCCCCAAGCAGTCATGTGACAGGCAAGGATCTTTTAACTCTTTACAGATGGTAGTGTCCTTGCCTTGTCACAAAATCTTTTTTTCCCTGTAACTTTATATCTTTTGCTCCTATTTTTTTTTAAAGTGGTGATACAATATGGATATTCTCCTTTTAAAATTATGTTAGCATTAATAAGATATATCTTCCGTTAAAAAAATATACCAGTCTCATAAATCACTGATAATATGTACCCTACTAGTTTTGAGTAAAAACGATCATCAGAGCATCATATTAAAAAAAACCCCAGGATTTATAAATAGAAGAAAATGCACAACTTTTAAAATCTATATTATATTTGCTAGTTCTCCAGTAAAATTGTAGTCTTTACTGTAATCAGAAGAGAAAGGAATTAAATCTTTGGAGAAACATATGTTTCTCGTCCTTAAAATAACCCCCATCAGATTTCTGTCCAACTTTGATTCAACCTCTGATAGCTACTGTCAATCAAGCATCCAGCATCTTCCTGTGGCCAACATAGCTGGCAAGCAGACGTGCTTGCATCTGACACAGATGCTACTCCCTACTATTTGGCTCACATGAAGGGAATACATTAGACATCTGTTACAACATTTGATTGATTTAATGTGCAACGCTAAGACTGCATTAGAAAATATGCTAAGAAAATCGGCTCATATTCTAGGAAGCTGAAATTAGAACTATGCTATTTTTGTTGTTTTACATTATTTAGATAAGAGAAAACAAACTGATTTATTATTGGCTTTTCAAAAAGAAATGGTTTGATTTTTTGTGCTTCATTATTTATTATTCACTACAGAAAATGCTCAACAGGGTCTTCAGAACACAAATGACAAAATACATTGTAGGCACATAACTAGTTTGTATTTAAATAATATAAAACAAGATGTTCATCTTGTATTTGTCTGAGAGATTGGAATCGGCAGGTCGAGCTGCACCCCAAAAGGAGTGTCACTTTGTCCACTGACCGATAGCATCAGTCCTTGGTTAGGTGTATTACTGTTGGCCAGTCCAGCAGCTCTAAATAATGTAACTCTCTTTGTAGCTTGCGTTAGGCATAAGGGGAGGGATTTTTGAAAGCACTCAGTATTGACCTAACTCTGCTCCCAGTGGTATAACTTCCATTGATTTCAATGATCTCGCCACACATTTAAGCAGTGAGGGCTCTTATCTGGCTTGTTGGGAAAAGTGTGTGCCCCTTTCAGGGCTAGAAAGCAAGGGAGTGGCTTTTGACTGCAGCAGCAGACAGGTTCAGTGTGGGGACACTGACCACCCCACAGGTGACTGGAAGAGAGGGGGGACTCCACAGGTACAGGTCAGTGCAGGAAAAGCCCTCTCTTACCTGAACCAGGCAGAGCAGCACCCAACCTCCCACCTTTGAAGCAGTAAAGCACCAGTTTTTTCAGGATCCACTGTGGGCAGTGGAACTCGTCGCTCCTTTATCAGGGTGTGGGTGGGGTGCTGGGAAGAAATTTTTCCCTCACTGTCAGGTTGGCCAAAGTGAAGTGGTGGTGGTTTTTGCCTTCCCCCCAGCAGAGAGGGGGTTTGCGGCCCAGGGGAGTGCCACAGGTGCTTGGGGGGAATGCCCTTGGGGAGGGGCAGGTTCCCTACCCAGCTCCTGGGAAATGGCGACCTCCAGCTCCTAGCTCCAAGTGATGCCTCTGCTCCGTCCCAAGTCCCAGTTCTGCAGCTCCCATTGGCTGGGAACAGCGGCCAATGGGAGCTGCGGGGATGGTGCCTGCGGGCGGAGACAGCACATGGAGCTAGGAGCTGAGGGAGGGGAGTTCCTGTTGCCCTTTCGGGGACTGCACCTCCCTGCACCACAACCCCCAGCCCTGAGCCCCTCCACACCCAAACTCCTGCTACGGAGTGTGAGGGCCAACAACTGCCTCAGCTGCAGACAGTGTGATTGGCCCAGGGGTTGCCCGAGCTGCTCACGTGGCTCCTGGGCCAATTGCAGGGGCCACTGCAGAAGTCAAGGAGGTCACAGAAAGTCACAGAATCCATGATTTCTGTGACCTCCCTGACAAACACAAAGCCTTAATTACACTCATAGCTGTAGACATTCAAACACCAACTGGTGCATAAACATCAAGGGATTCACATGTATAGTTGGCTACCAAAGTGTCAAAATTTTTCTATTTTATATTCATTTGTCAAAGAATACAACGTCTGGCCTCACTGAAGTTTATTGGGGGTTTGGCCATTTACTTGCCTGGTGGTATGTCACATCATCATATCATCTGGTTGCACTACAGCCCAAATTTTAAAAAATAGGAGCTCTTAAATAAGTCACCTGATTTTATTTTTTTTTTTCAAAAGTTCTGAGCACCCACTAGCCCTGTGGGAAGACACTTGATGATCTACATCTTTAGGAGCCTAATTTTAGGTTCTTCATTTTTTTAATATTTTGCCCTGTCTCTATATGTCCAATGAGAAGTGCTGAAACAATTCACTTTACCTGACTGATTGTTTTAAAAAGCTTTAATTTATTTGTTTTATAATGTTTAAAAATGAACAAAGAGCCAGTTCTTTTTTATTATTTGACTACAAAGTGATCAGGTTTCCTAATATTTCTAAGCATTTAACCATTCATGTGGTATTAAAGCTGTAGGAAATTAGGGAAAGAATGCTAATGTTTTCTCAAAACAAAATTATTCATATGTTAATATTTTTGCCAAATGGCAGATTTTATGCATGTTTCACTAAAAATAACTGCAGTCAGCACAATCCTGAAACCATTTCCTGTCAATATTTTCGTATTCATTTTTGTAACCAACCACCAACAACAACAACACTGTTGGGGCACTTAGTCCACTGCATGTGGCAGGGTATGCTTTGGCCCAGTTAAAGTAGAAGTACACCCTTGATTGTGCTAACTACAAGGTAGGCAATGTACAGGAGACCATGGTGGTAGGGACACTCTGAGCAATAAGAAATGCATGGTTTTTTTTTTCCCTTTTCACCAGTAATAAAGTTTTTGTAAATAAAAGAAATACAAAATAGTCTGTGATGTTAAATTCACAGTACAATATTTATATTTTATGAAGTAAAGTGAAATGAGAAAACTCAAAGTTTCATCTTCTTTATGTAGCACAAGCATTTATGTAATTTAGGAATATATTTACAGTACAGAGCACTAGGAGGAACCTGTCATTCAGTCATGCTGAGTGAATAAATAGACATTCGAGCAAACTTTCACACTATTGGAACAGAAAATGTGACATGGAACAAAATCAGAAAGCTCTGCTGAATGACAGGTATAAAAGTTGGCCAACTTCTGGGGCTAAAATTAATTTAGCATAATTTAGACATATCTGAAGATATTCAATTCTTTTCAAGAGTTAAGCTGAGGAAGCGGATGTTGGAGATTTATCTCTCGTGTTCTGAGCAGTAGTGCTGAAAATGCTCTCCTGTCGCACAAGAAAAATTTGAAAGAAAATAGATTGTACAGATGAGGTGATATATAAACTCATTTCTTAGCTGTAGTTCATGATCCAGTCTCCTTTGTGACAATGGTTAATATTTCCTCTGCAGCTCCTACTTTATATCTTTTAAAATGCCATGCCTCAGGATCTCTTCTACACGTTGTTAACATGCTTTCCCCACATCTTCTGTTTGGGCAAGGGGCCTGTTTTAATGATCTGCCTTTGGAGACTAAAAAATCCAGTGGTTTTCCAGAGGGCTCTGTGAGCGATATTATATTCAAAGATGATTACTCTGTTCATAACAGAGTCTCTGGTTATTAGTCACCAATATGGTAGCTAAAAACAATGGTTTACATCGTCTGCAATGAAGACTGATGCAAAGAACGTATTTAGTTTCTTTGCAATGGCCTTGTCTTCCTTGAGTGTTCCTATAGCACCTCAAGCATATAGAGATGCAAAGCCTGATACTGAGTATTTTTGAGTATTTTATTGAGTTTATTTTCTGTGTAATTTGGATGTGTTTGGCTTTTCTTAAATATTTTATCTTTGAATCTGTGATTTTTTTTCTATTAAATAAACGTTTTGTTTATTTTTACCACAAACTAGGCCAGGGGTAGGCAAACTACAGCCCGGGGGCCACATCTGGCCCTCAAGACATTTTAATCAGACCCTCGAGCTCCCGCCGGGAAGCAGTGTCTAGGGCTTTCCCTGCTCCGGCGCTCCAGCCGGGGAGTGGGGTCTAGGTCTTGCCCCACTCTGCACGGCTCCTGGAAGCTGTGGCATGTCCTCACTCTGGCTCCTACGCATAGGAGCAGCCAGGGGACTCTGTGGCCGGGAACCACAGCCAATGGGAGCTGCAGGGGTGCGCCTGCGGACGGGACAGCATGCAGAGCCCCCTGGCCGCACCTCCGCATAGGTGCCAGAGGGGGGACATGCCACTGTTTCTGGGACCTGCTTGAGGTAAGCGCTGCCCAGAGCCCTGATCCCCCTTCCATCCTCCAAACTTCTTGGTCCCAGCCCAGAGACCCTCCTGTACCCTCAACCCCTCATCCCCAGCCCCACTCCAGAGCCTGCACCCGGAGCCCTCCCACACCCCAACCCCCAATTTCATGAGCATTCATGGCCACCATACAATTTGCAGACCCAGATGTGGCCCTCGGGCCAAAAACTTTGCCCACTCCTGAACTAGGCTCTAATGTGCAACTAGGCTGTGGTGTCCTTCTGTTTGGCCAGATGTTTGGGGAAGGCAGGGTTCTTGGATTTCTGTAGCAGGGGTTAGGCTTTTGGGGCTGTGACTTTGGGGTAAGTGAAAGGTAGAAATATATTTATTTAATTTGTATTATGTTTTGTTGGCAGAGAAGGGGGGTAATGTGCTGCTGCTTTGTTTTGATAATTTTTAATTGACTGCAAGGGTGCCTACAGCCCAGGGTCATTGAAATTAATTCAATTAAAGAGTTCTACATAGGGGTTTTATCAAGTGAAGCAAACTCAGATCTTAACCAAAAATTTAACTACTGTTTTGTTTCAATGGCAATCTATATCAAATAGCAAATCTGTAATAATTCTTCTAAAAACAAGAGCATACAGGCAGTCTCCTGATGCTGTCCTTCTGAACAGATGTCTTTTCAAATCCATCATCTACTGTAACTAAGGATTGGCTGATACCTGATTCTTGCCCCAGTCTTATTTCAGCAGTGAACTTTACAAATGCTGCCAGAGTGCACCTGGCATAAATCCTAAAAAATGACAGATACTTACCAAATTACACTGGATTGAGTATGTCATTTGTTCAGCTATTAAAGCAGTGAAAGGACACTCTTGTCAAGGGAAAAAATGAGTATTGGGTCCAAAAAAAATCTATAAAATACATCTTATACTACATTGTAGTGGAGGAGCAGGCTTTATAAAAATAGTGGATTAGTGTTCTTGAATATTTGAAGAAGCAATGGAGTATTATTCATAAAATAAAAACATGTTCTAATTGGTAAAAATCTTCCCCATGCTATGCCTTCAATTTTCCATAGCTATTTAAAATGGAGGCCCTTTCTAATAAATTAGGAGGAAGGCATTTGCTTCAACTGAATGTAAGTAATCCTTCCCAATGTTGCAATGATACATTATTAATACACTGTTTTTCATTTCTCTTGCAAAATTATTTTCTCTTGCAAAACAATTGGCCAATTCAGGGAGGACAATAAAATATTGTCCATGTGTGTTTATTACTTACTGTGTCAGTTTTAGAGGTATTGGTTCTAGAGGTTTCTGACTCCATCATTTCTTTTGGCATTCTTTCTTGTGTCATTGATACATCCCCTATAATGTTTTGTCTGTTCTGTTATAGAAATGTAAACACAGAATCAGACACTCAACTTGTGCCCATTGAAGTCAATGAAGCTATGCCGATTTAAATCAGCTGAGGGTCATTATGTGATAGTCCTATTTACACTACATCCCCAATAAGGTACTCAGTCACTGTACAACAGTATAGAGCAGTGGTGGGCAACCTGAGGCCTGCAGGCCACATGTGGCCCGTCAAGGTAATCCACTGGTGGGCCGTGAGACAGTTTGTTTACATCGACCATCCGCGGGCACGGCCGCTCACAGCTCCCAATGGCTGCGATTTGCCATTCCCACCACTGGTATAGAGATACGTCAAACAATTTTTTTTAAATAAACACAAAAATTAAAACACTAAATTAAAAAAAACCATTCAAACTTAAAGAACAATACAGGAAATACAGAATGAAGAGGAAGATTCTGCTTACAGGGGCTGGCAGCAGTTAAAATAATTCCATTTTCGAAGATACTTTTTGCAAGATCTTTCATAGCTAGAAAGAGAAATGAACTCAGATGGAGGTCAAGGGGGATCAGATTTCTTGCTGTCAAGGCCACAGCACTGGCCAGATTGCCAGTCCAAATAAGGTGTGATGACAGAATCTATTAAAGGTAGGCAGTGTCAGAGCAGTAATGCTCAAGGGTGAGGTCAAGACTTCATTTAAGTGGAAGTTGCCTGTGTATGAGGGCTGAATTTGGTCCATTGTTGGTTGCTTGCTGAAATGTTGACTTTCAGATGGATGCTAAGACTTTCCTTTGTTTCATTTGGAATCTGCTGGATAATAAAGAAACAAGAAATCTTTATCTAATCCATGGAAAAATGCTGATAGAATTTGATCAGGTACCATCCTGTTTGATGTTGAACTATTACAACAATATCTGCCTGTTTCTGTACTATTGCCCAGATGCTGAGGGAAGGAGATAGACAAAATGAGTAAAGTAAGAAACAATGTCTACGAACTTAATTAATAAATGCAGTGAAAGAAAAGTAAGCAAGCAATTCATCTGGCTGTTATATGTTGCAGTATGTATAACCAGATAGTAGCCAAAGGCCATCACAGATTGGGGATTTTACCTGTAGTAAAGGCCTGCCATGCCGTAGATTTAAGCCTCAGGCCTTAATCACATCGAACATCTTTCCTTTGCATAAAGGTCCACCCAAGAAGATTTTTCAGTCGTACTTGACCTGGAAGCCTTCCCCTCTCTGAACTGACCAACCACAGGACCTAAGCAAAACTTTTAGGTGGGTACTCAGGTGGGATAGCTATATGCCTCCTGCACCTATGGTTACTGTGCTGGTCAGCCCCCATAGTTGCAACAAATAATAGTCCTGTTTTTAAGCATTGAGGTTTATCAAATGTCTTGGGGAAGGGGAAAAGAAACCTACTTCTTGGCCAATCCGTAGTTGGGGAAATTCCTTTCTGACCCCAATATGTGATTTGGAGATAGTCAAATATCTAGTCCGAGCCACAGAATCAACAAGCCTTGAATTAACTGACCACTCTTGAACCAGTCTTGATTCTGACAAAAAGAGAAAGGAGGGACAGGAAACTGGTGCCCGCTTCACAGCACAACACCCAATCTGAGCTCTGTATTTTTTCACACAACGCACAGTCAATCTGTGGAACTCTTTGCCAGAGGATGTTGTGAAGGCCAAGACTATAATAGGGTTCAAAAAAGATACGTTCATGAAGGATAGGTCCATCACTGGCTATTAGCCAGGATGGACAGGGATGGGTGTCCCTAGCCTCTGCCTCTGTTTGCCAGAATGACAATGGGAAATAAATGGGGAATGGGCAACGGGCGATGGATCACTTGATGATTACCTGTTCTGTTCATTCCTTTTGGGGCACCTGGTATTGGCCACTGCTGGAAGACAGGATACTGGGCTAGATGGACCTTTGGTCTGATCTAGTATGGCCATTCTTATGTTCTTATGGGCAGGGAACACACGGCCCATCAACTCCCAGCAAGCCAGCCTGAAAATGGGTCATTTAGAGCTACTATATTCACTGACTACGTATGCTGTTGGAGAAAGGGAGGGGTCCTTCCTCATTCCAGCACAGCAGGAAGATTACAGATATCCTCTTCCCTGCCAGCCCACACAAATAACCCATCTGAGTGAGCCAGTTCGTATTATGTGTAACACTGTTGGACCTGAGCACCTTACAAGAGTTAAAAAGTTGTATTAACAGGATCTGCAATTCCCATCCCCCAGTACTAACTAGGACTATTGCATTTCAAGTGTCAAGGTTAATTACACTTTCATAATAGCATGTTGTATTCCATAGACTATAATATTTCAGATATTTAGAAATGATCCCTAAGATGCTTCTTTTATCTATTATGCTCAGAGCTCTGATCCTGTATTTTGATTAGATCTACTCTTAATAGTAAATGCTGTCAACAATCAATAAACGTGAAAGAATAATGAAAAGCACTGAAGGATAAAATTGCAAAGCTGGTGTCCAATAGCATGACTGGGAACAGGATTAAACCTTTGCATATATGCTACGTCAAAATATGGGGGTTTTTTTTATTCATTTTAACTCATGGGCAAAGTGCACATACACAAAGCAGCAGTTTTCCAGCACAGAGTACTTACACTAAGCACATGAACTATTTTCATAACACTAAATAAATTCTTAACCACATGATAGAATTTATTTTAAAGCTCTTTCAAATATTCATGAACACAGAATCACTTTTTTAAAAAGCTACTCTCTTACAGTACAGTAAGAGGTGTATCTTCTATCGATCTGGGGCCCCCTCAACATTCTTTTCCTTGACAAGAGTGTCCTTTTCCTGGTTTAATAGCTGAACAAATGGCATAATCAATCCAGTATTATTTGGTAATATGTGTCATTTTGGAAAGAAGCTTTTATTCAAATCATTTATCAAACCGTATTGTTCCATTATACAAATTCATGAAGACTTCTTAGGGCCTGACTGTACCTGGTGCGAAGAGCACCTGTGGAAGTGCTCTGAGCCCTTCCATGAACCACTCGTTATCATAAAGGATCAAGACCATAAAGAATAAAGTCTGTCACCTTTTTGTACTTACTGAGTCCTGCAATGCCTGAGTCTTTGTTGCACCCCAGGCCATACGGATAACACCATCTTAGTGGTCTCAGCCACTGCTGGCTTGAAAACCTCACCTGGCAACCAGAAGCTGAAAGGACTATTAGACAGGCTTGTACCTAATGAATAGAAAGAATAAATAGGGTCTAATTTTATAAGGTGGTGAGGTCTGACAGTGTCTCCAGTTGCCCAACCTTACTCATCCCTGATAACTTAGAGGCTTCCTCTGACCCCCTCTCCCTTCTACGGGCTCTGGACTCACGCTTGCCCTATTGCTTCTGGGTTACCTGGTGGCCTGCCAAACATCCTTTAACTTTGGAGACTTTCAGCTGAAACCCTCAGACTCCTCAAGTTCTGGTGGATAGCTGGAATGTTTACCCAAGCTGCAGTTTTTGAAATGGTTGCCAAGAGGCTCAGTGCTCCTTAAATTTGGCTCTCTGTGAGATTAATAATACTTTGGTTTCTTCCATTCCTTTGTGTTGACATCATGCTTTTATTCTAGAATTTCTCTACTACTTTTTGTTCCTTTCTTCCATGTGCATGTTGTTTTTGGTAAGTGGCATATATTTCTCCTTGTGTAACTTCCATGACACTCGGCATAATCTAGTTTATATCATATATAAAAATAAACCATCCTTGAGGTAAAACTTTAAAACTTCATGGATCAAGGTTTGAGATTTTTGATCTTTATGCATCATATGAAGCAGTAAAAGATTTATAGGGAAATATGAGTGATATGTGATGATTAGTCATTAATTAGAGAGTGTGTGTAATATGTTAAGTATTAGAATTGCATGTATGGTGCCTTGCAAAAATACTTTATTTAAATTTCTCCTCTCTGAACTTGTAGATAGACCAGAATTCTGTCCTTCTCTTGCCTACTTTTTATTTAAAAGACAATGACATTTTAAATGAATTGTGTATTTTCCTTTATTGAAGATTTGATAGAAGTGGGGGTATTATGTTTTCTTATTAAATACCTAGCTATTATTACCTAGCTTAGCAAGACTTATTTAAAGGTCAACATGATGAAATCAAAGGACTAGGAAGTGCTGTGATTTATGTATAAAGTACCTATTTCTGGGAAGCTTTTCAAATAGATGTTTTTAATAATATTTTTCTCCTGTCAACTTGACTCTGTGTCACACTAATTTTCCTACTAACGCTGTCCTTTTTTGATTGGCAAATCTCTCAACTATCCAATGAAGCAGACATCTCTTTTCAGTGTGAATCAGCAATAACCAACTGGAAACTCCCTTCAAGATTCCAACACTTGCTAACATAAGCACATACTTAAGTTCGTAACTGTTCTAGACAGTTCTCAACCACATGATTAGCTCTAAGCATGAGCTTAAAGTTAAGCACATGTTTGAAAGCTGTTGAGAAGAAGGATGCTTTTCTGATTGGGTATGGACCACAGTCAAAGGTTGCATTCCAGATGAAAAGAGTCATTGGTCTAATCCAGACTGCAACTTCCTATCGGAAAATTGGCATGCAGTATTTGAATAACTAGCTATTTAAACGGTGTGTATTATTAGCTTCTCTAATTGTTTTTCATAATTCATCTCTTTAAAATTCCTTTATATTTTAATTTGTTTCTCTGTCTTGTATGCTGCTTTCTACTATCATACAACCAAATGCATTTCTTCATGTTGCTCTCTTAGCTGTTAGACATTTCAGTTATCACCTGCACAACTGAATATTAAGTATTTCCCATTTTTTCACTTTTTTCCCCCATATATTATTGATCTCCTTTAACTCATTTTGCATTCCTTTAAAGTCTGCATTTTTAAAGATTAGAATTTTCATCTCCTTTAGAAGGCTATTTGAGATAGGCCAAGGAAAGCTTGAATTTTGAGGCTTGCTGGTATGAGAAGTCACACTCCTTTACCATTACTTCGTAGCCATGCAAAATATAATGCGCAGAAATAGCATTACTTACCTAAGTATGCACAGTCTGAGTTAGCAAAACATGCTCCTAGCTCCATAGTGCTTTCACAGAGTTCTCAAAATGATCAAAGTTACTGCTTCTCCTGCTGAATGGAAAACAAAACATCTTGGAAGAGTTTACACAGAGCTCTTCACTATAGGGCTTTTCCATTTATCATATTAGCAATTTGTCATCTACGCATTTTAGCAGCCTGTTGCAAACCTAGTTTGACAGTATGTTACATAGATACACTAATGCGTTTATATTTATTTATAGTCAGTGCTTAATTTGTAATGAAAGAGTGCCGGGGCTCAAGCAATTTTTTTACTTTCATAATTGACACAGTAGTGCTGGAGTTATGAACTACCAATCCTAGATGTACCAGGGCTCAGCCCTGACAAGCCTTGGCATAAATTAAGCACTGCTTATAGTAACTAGAGTGTTTTCCTTATCCAAATATTTGTCCTGAACATGTATCAGAGGGGTAGCCGTGTTAGTCTGAATCTGTAAAAAGCAACAGAGGGTCCTGTGGCACCTTTGAGACTAACAGAAGTACTGGGAGCATAAGCTTTCGTGGGTAAGAACCTCACTTCTTCAGATGCAAGGGACATGAACATGCATTTCATAGGAGAACATTTGGTTATGGAATGACGTGAAATGGGGAAGACTGGGGAATAGAAGAGGTATAATTTAGGCTGATGGATTAAATGTTTTAACAAATCTTGAAAAAAAAAATTTTCAAATTCAGATTATAAACATCTTTTGGTCTTGTTCTGCTCTGCAGACTACATAGACTGATCATTTGAAAATTTACTTATCTCTGGAAATTATTTCTTTCCTTATCACATGTCATCTACAGATGATAGTCTTGTTTCAAGATTGTGAGTCATCCTTGTCTGGTGTGAATTTACACAGACTTAGGATCTGGTCCATGATCCTCATCTTCAGAAAAAAACTAGCAATTATTGTCAAATCCAAATATACTCAAAGCTAGAATAAAGAGCAACTTATTGAATTGAAACATTACTCTTAAATATCTTGGCATATTTAGTAGAGAGTGAACGTAATAAATACTGCATATGCTAAGGTAAATGTATTTTATCTGAGGCAAATGCGAAATTTTAAGGGTGACCATGGTGGCAAACTCCTGTGACTCACCCACATACTCTACCTCACCTGATTCAAAAGAAAAAATGTCAGTCTTGACCTCTCAATCCTTTCATCAATTTATAGCAAGCAAACTTTTAAGATAAAGCATTAACATGCTGCAGTTTTATCAGTTGTAGTATGACTCTAACTTGACTGGAAGGATATGAGGATGACAGGAACTGCACGTAATGGTCCTTGCACTTCTTTCACAGAGATGAAAATATAATGAGACCCTGGAAGTTAATTAAACTATCTCGGAAGGACAGTGGTGAGAAAATGAATCAAGGAGATGGTTGCATTGTGCAGAACAATGTTCTCACTTTATTATGACAGTGTACTATACGTCAGTCTCCATGTCCTGCTGATATTCAGATGTTATTGCATGCAACTGAGTATTTTATTGACAATAAAATTGTTAGACTGTCTTGTATTAAAATAAGTCAAGTAAATACTAACCTCTCCAACATGCTCAGAACAACAATGAATCCAAATGCTTTTGGAAATATTTTAACAATAGCAACTTGTTGAGGGGGATATACAAGATGAGGAACAGAAAGGGAAAGATGAAAGCTCTCACAGAATAATTTGATTTTAATAACATAATTTTAGTGAAATGTAGAAAAAAGCATATTAGTTTATTCTGCTATAAAGGTACTTGTGAGTATATTTCTGAACCTCAGATCTCTGACCTAGAAAGTCTCTCCAGTTTATTTAGTCTGGAGGAAATTGAACTCGGTACAGTTGCAATTATTTAGTTACCAACAGCTTTATACTTCATGAGCTATTACTGAAGCACTCTATTATGGAAATAACAGTTAATTGCAAAAAAAAACTACCTCTAAAATTGTGTCTGGAAGTTTTTGAGTTTTATTTAACTCTATTCCATACAGGTCCTTATGCTGCCCTAAGCACCAATAATATCCAAGCGCCTTCTAGCAGTGTATTAAGCTTAGAGTACCTGGTGTTTGTGCACACAATCTTCACATTGTGCATGTAAATCTGATGGAGTTTTCTGGACTCTCCTCTCTGGAGAGCATCAGAAGGCAGATGTGGGCTGGGATACATAGAGCAAAAAGAAAGGAAGATCTTCTATGAACCCTGGTCTTACCCAGTACTTGGTCCCTGGAGACCTTGCTCCTGCAAAACATAGGACCTCTGCTACGTGCTTTTGGAGATAGTGGAAATTTGAGGAACAGAGACCAGGGAGACATTTCCCCCTTTTCTGTGGACCTGCTGATACCTGGAGAATCAAGACCCCAGATAAATCTTTGGAAAAGTCCAGACCTCTTCTTTCTGAGCTTTAGGCTGATTGGGGCCATCACTCAAGCCTTAGGAGGTACATTGGGATCCAGAATGACATGAGACTTAATAAGCTTTTAGTTCCCGACAACTGGATTTTTGGTCCATTTGGAAGCTGATTTTTTGGGGTCAGATTTTTAAATATGGTAGAAGATGAAGTGGGAAGACTTGGTATCAGCCTGGATGTCTGAGGAGATAGAAGGAGGTAGTTCAATGAGTGGTGGTGTCCTTTGTGCTGTGGATGCTTACCCATTAAGAGCCAGTCTGAGGATACAAATTCATTTCATGTAGCAGTAAGAGAAGCCACTGAACAGCAAACCGATAACATGATATTAGTGGGCTGGATTTTTTCACTAGAAATAGAGAGGGGAATGGCTCAATACCTATTTGTACATATCTGAACTATAAAGACCCTCACGTTTTTTAATATGATGGTGACAATCACATGCTTTTAGCTAGGTGCACTTGGCCAGGTATACTAATAGCAAGTCTTTTGAAGTTAAGTATTTCTTAAAGTACATTAAAAATTACCAATTTTCTCTTCCTCTCCCCTGCCTTAATTTTTCCTCATTTGTATCTACTGCTGCAATTCATTTTGACTTCCTACTTTTCATCTTCTAGGGGAAGTTTTCTGCATAGATCATTTTTGTGGCTAAAAAAAGCCATGTGATACTTTACAAATGTTTCCTGGGGAGAATTTTGAAAGAATTTGCACCAGGACTGTAAAAGCACAGAAAGTGCCTTCTTCAAAAATCAGGAGTGTATTCAATAACAACTTAGTGACATGGTTCAGTTCATTCCTTGCAGAGGAAGATAGATTTTAGAAGAAAACCTTTAATTATTGATTTTTAGGTGAGCAGACTATTAGCTACAAGTCATCTGCCTAAAAGAGAATTGATTTAAACCTAAGAAAACTAGATTTAATTATTAAAACAGACAAAAGCCAGGAAATTCAAAGTTAGTTGACATACTATTCCTAATTCATATTGCTATGAAAAAAATGTATTAGAAAGTATATCCAATCCTGCATTATACCAGAAGAGGGCAATAGGCCCCCATCTAGCAAAACACTTAAGTATGTGCTTAAGCACTGTGCTGGGTCAAGGTCATATTACGTTATACTGACTGACACAACTACTGCAGATTACTATATACTATTGTCACCATTAGACAGTGAATATTTTCTCAATTAGAATAATATTGTGTCTGAGATGCCATAACATTTTCCCTAAACTTATGACAGGAAATAATAACAGCAGCTCAGATATCACTGGATAAATAATGAAATGGGACCCTACAGGACATGGGAAGTATGATTATATGACACATAGTTTTGTTTCTTTGTTTCTATTTTCTTTATTTATATTTGGAGTAAAATCAAACACAAACTGAATAACCTAAGGCTTTTACATTGATTGTAGCTTTTGATATAAACACTTCACTCTGTTCTGCTGGATACACGTGTACCTTGTACACCTGGTCCAGTATTTAGGCAATAGGGCCTCTTAATATGTTTCAGCAACTTAATATATACTCCCCAACTTTTCCAACAAATGTTCTACTAAACTTCCTACTCAGTGGCTACTATCAATGTATAATTTCTCTGCCTCAAATTTGGTGCTGACTCCAGCGGAGCATAAAATAGATTTGAAGACAATGAAAAATGCACTACTTTATTTCCCTAAGGTGTATGCTGTACAGTAATCCTTCAGCAAAACTAATTCTATAACTAGAGATGAACAACAAATTTAATCTTCAAATGCAACATTTTTTTCTGTTTTTCTAAATTATTTTACTAAGTATTGATTTGCTGTATTTTGATAGGCATCTTCTATATGTACAACAGTGCCTGTGTGTCTTTTAAATTAAAGATTGAATAAAAAAACAAAACAAAAAAAACACATTGTGTCCTTTGTGTATGAATGACCTCCTTGTTAAAATAATTTCAAGGTTCGCTATTGTTTTTATAGCACTGTTTATATTTAATTCAAGGAGTTTGAAACCAGTAAGGTCAGATGAGATCACTGGGGTGATGTAGCTGTTTGCAAACTCTATCTTAAGCACACAATCCTATATACAATTACTCCCATGTTTAAACTGCAGCTGGCAGTGTGAATGGCAGCTCACGTAGATGTACACATGCTAGCTGTACTCTAGCTAGCTTGCTAAAAATAGAAGGAAAGACACTGCTATGCAAACTTCAGCACAAGCAAGTACATATCCGGGAAGGTGATGGGGGAGGGTCAGCAGGAAGGCTGATGTGGTCCATGCTTCCATGTCCTCACTTCTATTTCTAGCATTTTAGCTAGAATGTAGCTAGTGTGGGTAGACCTAAATGAGCTGTGATTCACATGCCTGGCTGCACGGAAGACATAGCCTTAGTCAATTAAATTATACATAGGAGTATGTATATATGCAGGAGTAAATGTGTGCATGCATGCCAGGACCTGAGTCTGCAAACAGATGTGGCTTTACTCATGGGAGTAGTCCAATTGAAGTTGCTGGAACTATTTATGTGAAAAGTACTACACATGCATAAGTATTTGCAGTCTTGAAACATTGGCTTTGTGTACTCCATTTACTTTAAGATGGTCTTTATGTGTAAATTGTACATGCAAATACCATGTATTTTAGCAAGATGATCAGTTCAGAAACTTATAGAAATAAATATAACTTATATTGTAAATAAAGTGATCCTTAGTTACTTTACTTGCCCTCTGAATTGATATGTTCTAATAGACTACATGAGGATATACCCTTAATCCATTTGGAAATTGAAGGCATATATTACTTTATCTGATGGCTCACTAGAAATGTTCCTAACTTTGTCAGTACTACAAGCTTACATTTTCTTTCATGTCTAGTTAATAATATAACTAAAGTATATAAAGGACAAATATCCGGATTAAAGAAACCAAACACTTCCAGCAAGTCTTGCATATGTTCAATAATTTCTGAGCAAATTTTGCAATCTACATATCCAAGCCACATGCATAAAGTCTCCAGCATAGCCAACCCCAGCATGCAAAAATGAGTCATATCATAACAACCAAACACGAGATTAACATAAACCATGAGATGTGAAAAATGATACATTTGGTGTTCTTTTTACTTGCCTTTCGTGTTTGCGCCATTAGCGTTCACATTTTCTATCCTTTTTTCCCAATTTTGAGGCCTAGGAACATACATAAAACCCCTGAGATAATTATATAATCACATGACTCCAAGAGCTGGGGAATAAGAAAAACCTCTGATATTTTAATACTTATGATAAAACTGTAAGCTAGCAAGACAGATGCTTTCTTATATTTAGGCAGCTCTGAAATACAATATTGCTAAAAAGTATAGCCAATTGCTTTGACTACATTTGTGGTTTGATATTAACTTTCAAGGGAGCAGATAACAAACAAGTTATTATCTAAAGACATAGTACTAAGATACGAAAAGGAGGTGTACATACCATTCCCTCCAAGAAGCTATTTCTTACAACATACAGTTCAGCTTATACCAAAGGTGTGCTGGGAAGTATGTCCCCCACATTACCTATATTTATATTATAGTTGTTTACAAGAAAATGCACTGTGTATTTCAGAGTAGCAGCCATGTTAGTCTGTATCCGCAAAAAGAACAGGAGTACTTGTGGCACCTTAGAGACTAACAAATTTATTAGAGCATAAGCTCTATATGCATCCGAAGAAGTGGGCTGTAGTCCACAAAAGCTTATGCTCTAATAAATTTGTTAGTCTCTAAGGTGCCACAAGTACTCCTGTTCTTTTCGCACTGTGTATGTCATTCAAGACTAAAATTTACCAATCAACTTCTCATCTTGTTTTTTTTCTGACACGATGTTGTACCTCTCCTTACCTCAACTTCCCAACTTGTACCAGGGCATATGTCTTGTTTCTGACAAGTTCCATATCTGCCTATGCTACATGCTGAATTATGCTATATAGGGTGTTGTGGGATATATACTTTGACATGAGTGAACAGAAATGAACAGCATTGTGGGAAGAGCATAATTCATTCAGTTAACATAACTGCCCACATGCTGAGTATAAGTGGTGTGTACTACACCTGACATATTAGTATTAGGGGCAATAGATAGGATAAGATTCTCTAACTGGACCCTGCTCCTTTGTGTCCCTTGATATTTAAGGGGCCTGGAAACTAGCTGCAAATGTGAAAGAGGAACTCTCTCTTGGCATAAATGTGCCTTCTCCAGACCCTTCAACTGCTGGTTTCCTAACCCATTAAAGAAAGAACAAGAAAGTGGGTGTGACTAACCTCCAGACACCAGTGGCAGTTTGTAGAGCTGCTGATCCCAGGAACCGAGTAACCAGAACCAGCTCTGTGACACTCCATCACCACCCTCAAATTTGTTGGGTACAGGTGGAAATTAAATTGTTGTTGTATGTTTAGTTCTTTGGAATACATTTAACTAGCTACAGAAATCTCACATTTTGCCTTGAACAATAAGTATTTAACTTTGCATTCTATCTTTTTATTGACTTTTGAAAATATCCCTCATAATTAACAATCAAAAATGGCATGCAGTAGACATTATTTTAACCCCTTTTGGGATTTTCTCCTCTCTAAAATACTTTTCTGATCATCTTTTGGTTTCCCATAACAGAATTCAGATAACGTCTGAGTAATGGAAGTCAGTGCAGGTGAGTAGCTGGACTCTTGTACTTCTGTTTTGTTTTACAGTGTGGACAGAAAAAGGAATATTCCTTCCTCAAATATATTTATAATCATAATTTATGTCAGGATAGTGGTATGCATTTCAGAAGTGTGTAAGGAGAAAGGAAAATCCGTCCACATTTGAGGACAAGGTACAAATCTACTGCAACCTACAAGGAGGTAGGCTTGGAACGATTAGTCTTTTTTCAGTAAACATCAGTAAATGTCAATTTCACCATGCATGTGCGCGCACACACAGATTGAAACATTTCCATCTATGAGAATTGAAATGTACATATTTATATATTTTACTTTGCATACAAAGGAAGAATAATATTGCTGAGAACTTATTTGAGTTTAAGGATATTTACTTTATATATTATGACATGTGATGTTGACAATTTGTATTTTAATGGTTACATAGCTTTAACTTTTTGAATCTCTGTGTCTGCTGTCATTAAATAGGTGTCTGACCCCACTCCAATTTTCCACAACTGTGAACATTTAAATCAATAAAACTCAATCTTAAAAATAAAAATCAATAATGTGCATCAAAATTACATAAAAAACTAAAAATCAAATTCTCCTGTGCTACTTGTAAACCACTTCAATGGGTTCTTGAGATCATTGGATTGTGAAAAATGTATCCTTGCTAACCTGTGGCCAGCCTTATGACAGCCCATGTAGGTTCAGTGTGGAGATACTTATTATGCCAGGCATGGGATCTGAAAGCCTCCTTAGCAGTTCCTAAAGCCATGAGATCTCTCTCTCTCGGACACACACACACAGTTTAGCCTTACTACAGAGTTTAAGTGCTACACAAGACTGGTGCTGTTCTCCATGTAAGAGGTGATGGCCATCATTTTAGAATATTAGGCCTTTATATAATTCTGAGTAGAAGACATACCCACCTCTCTGTATTTGCTTTAAATTGCTGGATTAGAATACTCAAATAATTTGCTACTAAATCTTCTCTGTTAGAGCACCATATCCCCCCAAATACTTAAACATATCTGACATCCATTTTACAGGAATAATTTAAACTGAACAGGAAAACTAATAATTAAGTCCTTCTAATAAGGTTAGACATGTCACTATAGGCTTAACTGCCTAAATTAAAATGTTATTAACAAAAAAAAAGGATATATGGAATCAAGTCTCTTTCTTTCTCCTTCCTCACCCATCCCCTAAGAAATTTGCCAGTGGCTCAGAAATGGCTCAGCAAACAGCTGGAAGACAAAAGACGCCCCTGAATTACAAATATTTATCAGACAGCTGTCTTTTTTATCTCTCCCCTTATATTCAGAGTATGAATAGATAACACAGTCAGAAGTTAGCTCCACTCAACTTGGTCAGATGCCTTTTGCGCATCAAGTAAGATAACGTCACAGACATAACCTACAACCTGTGCCACACTGAACTAGTGAAATCATCTCTCTAAATGGACTGGTACTAATCTTCCCAAAGTAAAAAAAAAAACCCTGACTATTTGTAAAATATATATGCTAGCCTTTTAGCCAAAGACTGTCTTTCTATCAGTAATTAAATTGGGTAAGAGGATTCAGGATCTCCTAGATTTTTTTGAATGTTTTGGTACAATTTATATTTTTGCTACTCTTTAAAAAATAAGTTTCATTGCATTGCAAATAATAAAAGGTTAATTTGTCTAAATATTTTGAAAAATTCAGCTGGGTATCCATCAGAACCTGGTGATTTTTGCTTCCTGTTAATTCGGTAATCACTTGTATAATTCACCTTAATGAAAAATAGTATATTTCAGAACCTCATGTATTTTTTTGTTAAAATTGGACCTTTCAATAGCGCTTTCAGTATCGGTCTCACTTTTATAATTCTCCTATAAATGCTGATCCTTCCTTCCACCTTCTTACTAATCTCTTATGGATCTACTACTGTATTATCATCCTCTAGAATTTAAATGAGATTTCTCTTTCTCTTGTGTTGACTGGATGAATATTGTCACTTTTTTCTCTCTGATTCATGTCTTTCCTCTGTTCAACCCAATATATATTTTTCTACTATTTTCACTTAAATGATGTCTTAAAATCTATCATCTCTTCTTCCAGTTCAGTTAATTCATTTTCCAGTCTACTCTTTTTCTTTCTCTTATAGATGAATAGTACTTTTAACTAAATCTTTAATCATTCCTAAGGAGTACAAGTCCCAACTTCTTTGTTTCAGACATTTTAATAATAAAGGAACAGATCATGCTCTCTAGATCTATGCATGGATTTTCTCACTTTCACAAAAGGGATGCTAAGCCATCTCTGTAATACTCTTCTTTCATGACCTGCCCTGTCCTGAATCCACACTGCGGGAGGGATTTAGAGTGGTGGTCTGGGAGTGGGATACAAATTGTCCTCCCTCTGTTTTTTTCCTTGCAACCCTTACGCTACATCCTGATCAGAGGGCAGTCACAATCCTCATGGTGTGGCTACAGTTAATCAGCTGGCCAAAAGAATGGCGTTACAAGGGGCCAGAAATGTTGGGAGTGGGGGAGATTGCAAAGATAGCCTGAGTCTCCCTGTCTCCCTGTGATATGCAAGGTTTGAGGTCTTCATGCGTGCTGGGGGGATCCTTAGAGACTTGACCGCTTTGACCCCTCTTGCTGAGGTGATATCAATGAAAGCTTTCCAATGGTAGATGAACTTGCTCTGGAACCTTAACAGATTGTATAAAGAGAGTTACAGGAAAATGATCAGATATTATTTGAAGTAATACTATTATTTGAGGTAATAATCCCTAATACATATATATATTTATTTCTTCTAGGGAAACCCATCTATAATCAGTCTTGAAAAGAATTTGTTTCCTGGAGAATAAAAATTGAAAATCACTTCCCCTGTATGAGTTTTTCTCCAAATACTCAATAATCCCAAATGCTTTTTAGCTTGTTTGAAAGCATATTTCTTTATAGACTGCTTAAGGATCTGTACCTAAAAAAAATTACTCAAGTCTACTGAAGGAATGCAACTTGTCATCCATAATGTACTGGGAGTATGGCTGGGCAATACAGAGCCTGTTCTCTTGCCCTTTCTCTTAGCTTTTGATTTATTTCTGGAATATTTTTCTTTTCATCTTTGCTTCCAAGATAAATCAAGAAAGAAAGACAAAACAAATGCTGTCTATTCAATATTCCCTATATGTTTTGCAGCTTTGAGAATCAGATCCCTATCTCTGTAATTAGTATATTAGGAAAATTGGACCTGGCTACTACCTGGGCTTGCTTTCAGTATTAGTGCTTTGCATGAACATTGACAAATGGATCAAGAAAGATGTTGGGTCCAAATTAATAGGTAAAACATATTTAACAAAAGTTTCCATTGACCTGTTTTTGTGCCCTCAGGTTGCTCCAATAACCTGAAACTATTTGAATGACACATTTTCTTAGACCTCCATTTTCTCCTTCCCCCACTTAATTTGTTGTTTCATCTCTGGCAACATATTTGTTTCTATGTTATGTAAGCCTTCAGGCTCAGATATCCAATAACCTAATTTGGTTTATTTTGCATAATTTTAGAGCCTTCCCTTAATTCTGTCTGTCCAGTAACATTTTTATTACTTCCTGAGACTACTGCATGTACAGTTGACAGGTCAGATAGTATTTTCCTTGTATTCACTTTCACCACTGTTAAAATCAAAATGCTGGCTACCTCAAGTTGTTTTCCACACAATCTCTGAAGATGCTTTAGAGATGCTTCTTTTTCCATCTTTATTTGTCCCGAGGCACTAGACATTCCAGGGCCACACCTGTCTTTACAGAAAACAGTCACCACTATTGAATAAAGAACAGGAGTACTTGTGGCACCTTAGAGACTAACAGATTTATTAGATTTTTAGATTATTATTATTTATTCATGGACTACAGCCCACTTCAAGTACTCCTGTTCTTTTTGCGGATACAGACTAACACGGCTGCTACTCTGAAACCACTATTGAATGTTGTTTTATCTGACATTGAATGAAGGGTTCAAGGCCCCTAACCCAAGGTCCAAAAGCAAGAACAATCCATACTCTAAGTAGTGTAGAGAATGCTTCTTTCTAATGCCCAAGGCACCCACAGACAGTAGAAAGGGGAGAGGAAGTTGGACAGCCATGCTCTCACTAGACTCTCTGCACCGGTCTGAGTAGCAGATCAATTGCACTAAGAGGATACAGGCTACACTAGCACTGGTGTATTGTATATAATCGTGCTGCATACCAGGATGCTGGTGGAGGCAAAATCCATCTGTGGTAATGCAGCTGTGTGCCACACCCCAAAGATGGGCCAATGCCTATCTCTGACAATATGGCCCCAAAGCATTATACTGGAGAGCAAACTTGCTACATCCTCTCCCTCAGCTGCCTGTGTCAGCTCTCCTTGGTTTATAACCTTGATTACCAGTTGTCCTATGGGGGCACCTTGTTTGAGGCAGTAGCTCAGAATAATTTTGAAAAAGCCATTTTCAAAAAAAAAAAAATGCTGTGGGAGAAATGTCTGTAGTTTGAGACATCTGAAGCTGGCTAAGGCAACCCACAAAGGGCTTGATCCACAGCTCATTCAAATCAGTAGACTCCCATAGATTTCAATGGATTCTGGATATGGTTCAAAGTGGGCAGGAAGACTGGGGCCAGAGCGCCTAGCATATGTGCTCATCTGTACATTTTCCAGGCATCCTGGCTTCCATAGAGTTTTGGCCAGAGTTTTAAAGCTGATCCTACATAGTTGAAATCCCAGAAGAGTGTAGCAGCTGTTCCATATTTGTTTTCCCCTTGGGATAAATTCTCCCTCAGGCATAGCTGTAGTTATCAACCCCTTGTAGCCAAAGGGGTGAGTCAGATCCGGTATCTACTGGATGTGCAATAGGTTAAGAATGATTACTGGTTTATGTAGGTTTGTCAGATAATGTTAAGTTAAGATTTTATCTTTTAATTATGAACTACACTCTATCTACTGTTCCTCTTACTCTGGGCTGACGTGAAGAGGGTAAATTGTTCTCTTTGGCAGGGTACAATGTGTGGTTACAGTCCTGCTGTCAGCAGTTACTGACTATAATGATCCTTTTTTGTACTTTTTCATCTGGTTCTAAACTAGAAAATGTATGAAGCTAATGTGTTTTAATAACTGAGAAACTGAAAAACAAAAGAAAAACCCCCACAAAAACCTAGGTTTTAAATAGTTCCCATTTTTAACTTTTCTTGCTGGACCTCCAAGACCAGTTTAGTGATGCAGCCCATTAAAGGAAATCAACTATTATGAATAAAAAGAAAATAATCAAGAATTGTGAAGTTCCTAAACTAATTTAAAATTATTCAGAAAGTGTGGATAATGCAATAAACATTAAATGAGAAGACATTTCTATTTTAACCAGAGGGGTGCAAACCAGTATTTAACATGTTACTAATTTTGGAATACATGTATAAACCACAGCATAAGAGGAAAAAATATGCCCCTTTTTTTGTGCATGGAAACATTCTTTAGAATTGTTACTTAGATTTATATGTAGCCTACATATTAACAGAATATAACAAATATGAGTAACCGTGTTTCTTTGGGAAGATGTGCATTGCAAAAGATAGTCATGCCCATACAATGCATTTTACAGCCTTGATCCAAAGCCCACTGGAGTCAATGGGAGTCTTTCCTTGACTTCAGTAGGCTTTAGATCAGGTCCTGTGACCATGGTGATATGTCATTAATGTATGTAACACTTTTCATCCATCCATTTTCAACTGGAATAAGCTGTTACTTTAGGCGAGGTTCTGCCCTTAGATGTGTGCACATGGTTCCCATTTAGCTAATTAATTATGAAGATCACTCTTCAGAATAAGATGTGTTCATTTAAGCAGAATGTATATTGAAGTTTGAATGGCTGGTAAATGTTCAAAGCACCAAATGATTTGAAACATAAAGAAAAGGGGCAGGAGCGCTGCCAGCTTTTCCACCGCCCTAGGCGGCGGAAGGTCCCGCCCCAAAATGCCGCCCCACCACAGAGGCGGCGGAAATACCACCACAGTCGCCGTCCCCCAAATTGCAGTGCCCTAGGTGACCGCCTAGGTCGACTATGGGTTGCGCCGGCCCTGAAAAGGGGAAAAAACAAGTCTTTTAATGGTAAAATTAAAAATACACCCTCAGTGAATTAAAAGGAGAAAAATTAGCAACAGGCAAGTGTCTAACTTGAATACTAGTTAAATATATATGACATATTTCTCTAGAGAGGATACTAAGCTAAGAGTGGTTCATTTCCTTTGATATTGAAGGAGCAGAGATACAAAGCTGACAAACCAGGTTGGTGAATGCAGCTTCTAAAAAGTGACTGCAACAGATGCTCTGCTTCCAAAAGTGGCTTATAGATAGCTCTCTAGTTAATGACTTAATTCTCTCTACTTAAAGTGCAGGTCTCCAAAGTATTTACAATGAGATGGACATCTTCCCTGACTTCTTCCTTTGAGTAATTAAAAAAAGATGTAAAAAATTTGGAAGACAAAGTGAGAAAAGTCATCGAGTCTCAATTCACTTGACAGACCCGTTCACCGGAGATAAATGATTCTCCCTGACCTGTCTTTGCATAAAGCTTTTCCTCCATACACCCTCACCCCCATTCTTCCCCCACCCCCATTTGCAATTTCAAGGACATCTGTTAGATGTGAATTTCAACGTAGCACATCCTGCCCACTGTGAGTGGTGGCTACAGTGCTCCTTTCTCATCGTTCCACTTTCAAATTTGCTTAGCAATTTAGACAGTAATTCAAAGTATTAGCTGATTATTTTAAAATATATCTTTGGACTGAGCACTAAAAATGCAATTTGTCTAGGTTTAGCTAGCTTGAGTTTAGAAATATTTGCACACAAATAATTGTTAATGTTCTCTTATTTAGTGCCTTACTCCATTGAGGAAAATGGAACTACTCACAGTGTAAGGTATTAGTCAAGGGTTACAAAATCTGGCTTTAAGTATGTCTGAGTTCTAATAGAAACCTTAAGTTTCTACATTCACCTTCCGAATACCAGCAACAGAGAAGTTACTCTAATTCACAGTTTAGGCAACTAAAGTGGGAGGTTTATTCAATCTGCAAAAGTCTCTGTCAGTGTAATCCAGCTGTGTAATGTATAACAGTAGAATACTGTCCATATTGATTCTAATCTTCATTTCTTCACCTCTATTCTGTCATTTCAAGTTTATTCATACACTCCATGTTTTCACTGTGATTTATTTTATCTTTTAATGGCTTGCAGGTTTCTTCCAGATTCTAACATTACTAACTTCATGTCTATATAAAATATTAAACTTTATAATTGCTTTTCCATTGTTTCCAGCAACCTCATTTTAGAACTACTGCTGGTGGAGTACTTTGGGCCAAATCCTTAGCTGCTATAGGTCGGCGTAGCTCCATTGATTTTAATAGAGCTACTCTGATGTACGTCAGCTGAGGATCTGGCCTTTCAGCTTTAACATCCATTTCATGGCATCACTGTCCACATCCTTTAGCATGCAAAAGTTATGTAGGCTAATGGATTCTGGGTACAGTTACAATCTGTGCCACAATTGCCCAGCCTTCTTGAGCAACATTCTGTCTTTAGCAAGTCCCCGTGCTTCTGCAGAAACAATTTTAAATAATATTTAGAAGTTCAGATTCAAATATGTTAAATGTGTCTAAATCACTTCAGGACTTCAAACAAATGCATTTTGATATTGCGTAAAAGGAAGTGAAAACATGAGAAAAAGTTAAGAGTCCCTTTGCTGACAATCTACTTAATAAGAAGGAAAAACCTTGTAAATAATATATTAATTTGGACTGTAATAGAGCTTTTTTTCCCTTACCTTTTTTAAAAAAACATTAATTTTGGGGCAGTCTTGAATGAGTGCTAGGAATTCTGTCTGTGTCCACGTGGTGATAAGTGGCAGGTTGTTCAATGTGAATAGTAACTTTACCTTAATAATGAAAACAAACATTAGCCGAAATAGGGAAATCTCTGGGCTGCAACAAAAGTACTCCTAATCTGAGTTTTTCTCGTCTATAAAATACATCCACAGACTGGAAAGCTTTCATAACGTGAAATCTGGGAGATATCAGTAACATGCTTTAGTTGCAAAATGCACTGCAGAGTGAATGTCATATGTAGCATTAGCAGTTATCCAAATCTATTAAATCTGGTCATAATCTGCATGTGGATGCCAGAGCCATCAGGCAACAGTATTTCACTAGGACCACATATGAAATCTGTCATATAACTCTACTTCTGTCCTCAGGTATTCACTGTCCACAACAAACTTGGTGTATACAAATTACATACGTGAATTAGCACATATCTCTCAGTTCTCCACAGAGCTTCATAGCACACTTCCACAAATGTAAACAGTGTAAAAGAATTGCTCTTAAATAATAATCAAGACTGTTTATAGAATGAACCCAAAGCACATTGGAAGTTTGGGTCTCTTTATTTTAATTGTTTTCTCATTGTTTTCATTTGCTCTCCTTTAAAGAGTGCCAGGGCTGTTTAAGTGTTAGCACATTATTAAAAGATATCAGAACATAATAATCTTTGATATTATCTGTATGTAACCCACAGAGGCACAGAACTTTTAGTACTTTGTTACTAGAAGATAATATCCCCAATGCAATGTGCTAATGCATTTTGGATTAATATTAATGGAGCTCCAGTGTACTTATCTACGTTTAAGTAATTTTTATTAATTCACACTTAGTCCTAAACAATGAAAATATCCAATGTTACTTTAAAGATGGATTTCAGAGTAACAGCCGTGTTAGTCTGTATCCGCAAAAAGAAGAACAGGAGTACTTGTGGCACCTTAGAGACTAACAAATTTATTAGAGCATAAGCTTTCGTGGACTACAGCCCACTTATGCATCCGAAGAAGTGGGCTGTAGTCCACGAAAGCTTATGCTCTAATAAATTTGTTAGTCTCTAAGGTGCCACAAGTACTCCTGTTCTTCTTTTTAAAGATGGAGATATACATCAGCTGTTCGCTAGAGCCCTAGGGATCCAAGTTCTTCTGGGTCATGTGGATACTGAGCCACCAACTCTGTTACGTAAGTACAGAAAGTCAGTGCAAGGTCCTCCCACCACCTAATCCCTGCAGTGGGGAGTAGGTGGAGGAGATGCATAGGGTGTTCCCTATGCCTCTTGTACACTAGGGAAGTGGGATTTGCACTGGTTCGTTGTAATTTTTCACAGAAGAAAATGTTTGGGACAGGAAATATGTGCAGAGGTAAAGATGGTGACTACCCTTCCAGCCCAGAGTATGGTACAACAGCTGCTGAAGGGCTGAATGGGTGAATTCCATCTTCCCTACATAATTCTCCACACAAATCTCATCTCTTTAAAGTTTGAATAGAAAGAGTTGAATTTTGCTCCTGGCTCACATATTCGTGGAAAGATTTTGAAAATTTAAAATATTACCTGAATCTTCTCCCGCTAATGTCCTCTCCTTGAAGTTCATATGTTTCATCCTCACCATCAGGGCTCTGTATGCATCTTCTCCTGCGCTCATTTCATCATCATTCCCTCCACTCTGATAAAGCCTCCTGCACAACCACACTATTAAGTTCCTTTTCCCATGCTCAGCTTCAGGACTATTATTGATTTAAATTACTTTAGTGGCTAAAATGTGCAGGTCTTTGGTGTGCAGGTCCTCGAGCTCTGCTTTTCCTATCAGATTCTGCTGGACAAGTCTCTGCTGCCCCAAGTCTGGACACACTCCAGGGAGGTCCTGTTGTTTTCTCACCAGGACATGTGGCCAGGCCAGCTCTGTGGTTTGGTGTTCCAGAAGGATTGTGTCATAGAGCTGATCTATTGCTACTTTCTGGGTCTGGAGGGAGCAGGAGGTCCTCACTGGGTCTTTCACCTGCCCTGCTGCCACTTGCAGTTCCTTAATAGTGTCTGCTCCTGGGGCATTGCCAGGAGTGCCATCTCTTTATCCCCTAGACTTTCCCCTGGGGATGGGGAAAGGTGAGTCTGCTATGGCCTGGTTCCCTGGATGATAAGAGCCCACTATTGCCCATGTCTGAGGGGAGGGGAAGCAATTGAGAGGGCAGCTGGTCCTCACTCCTGCTCCCAACTGCTGTCATGGAGGTGTTGCTCTAGGGAGCTGACCCATCCATTTAGTTTAGACCAGGTCCCTGGAACTCCGTTCCCTTCGTAGCCTGGTCAAGTGATCCCAGACTCTTCAAGCAGATCTTTTCTCTCAAATGTGCTTATTCCACCGAACCTGTTAGTGCCAATCTACCAATGAAATGAGTGTTTTATATGCCATTATTTTGCATCCCTTTGGGGAGTGAGGAAGGGAGGGAAACCTGGCATGCTTATGCCAGCGGTGAATCAGTCACTGGAGTTTATACACTTATGCCTGTTGTAAACTGGGCTCATCTTGCAGGGATGTGGGAGAAGGAGTCATCTTTATGTTTTGCATTCTACAGTGCTGAACTGTCATTGCTTAATTAGTAATGAGTATGAGCCAAATCCTCCTTTCCTTATTTGGGCAAAACTCATGGTCAGGAAAGAGAGTTCTGCCTGAGAAAAGACTTCAGGATTCTGACCTGTATTAAGTGCTGTGTGTGAGCATGTGCATGAGGGAGAGAATACAAAATGCCTTTTTAAAATTCATCATCAGAGTGATATGTCATGCCCAGTTGCCTTCATCAAAGGAACATAATCAGTACACACACATCTCTGAATAAATACTGGATATAATGAACTTTTTTCTGCATGATAGTGAGAGCCTTCATTTTCCTGGTATATTAACTGTCAGGCTAAGTATGATTCAACACTTCATTTCCATTTAATGATGTACATTTTAATGTATTGTACAATAGGTAATCAAGCTATGCAGAGCAGAGAGACACTGTAAATGTGAATGCTCACTTATGTAATTCCAACACTGGGGGAAAAATGAGAAGCTATAGTACAGTGCTGTAATGCTGAATATACTTTTTTCAGCTCAGATATTGGTATTTTAGTGTAGTGAATAATTATTGTTTTAAGATCAGTACACAATGAGATCCATCCTCAGCCTCTTTTCCATAATGCATAGTAAGGAAATCTATTGAAAACATTAGCCATCCAAATGTAGCTTCCTGTTGCACGTTTTTGCACATTGCAAGGTTTATCAGGAGGCATAAATCATAGATCAGTTATGACACTAGATATGAAACTGAAAAAGTTATTTATTTATTGATCTATAATTAAATACAAGAACTCAATGTGTTGACCTTGCTACCTTGCTACTTGTTTATAGGCCTCCAAAATCTCTTTAATAAAATGTTATTTTTACTGATTTAAAACACATTGAATACTTTCCAAATATCAAATAAATGAATTTAAAATAAATAGTAAAAAATCACCTCCTGAAGGTCAATGTTGTATTTTAAATGAAGCATCTGACAAATTGGTCAACTCACTGTTTTCAGTAAACCGTATAATTGTATAGCAGAAAAAAAAAATTGTTATAATCACCTGTGTAAAATTGAACCCTTACATATGCTGGAATCCACAGATAATGAATTCAAACAAATCCATGTATTTAAACCTAAACTAATAATGAAATAAAATAAGAATTTCATTTTAATATAAAATGGTTATTAATTTGTAGAACTAAACATTATGAGTTCAGTCAAATAATATTTTTCTGTTTAAATGTTTAAATACAACTTGATTAAAGTCTATTAAAGCCTTAATTAACCTGAATTAAATGAAATGTATGGTGTTTTATGGTAATACAAAGTTTAAATAAACATTGACAGATGAATTCAAACAATTATGAAGTTTAGTCTCACAAGTTTTCTGGCAAAGTGGAGGTACACAGAGACTGCACAATGCACATTTCTTCAGTTATATCTGAATGACTAACCTATAATACATTAACATTTGCATAGATGTAATTTGTTTCCAACATATCTTGTTGTCTGATCATATCTGATGTCACAATTGCAAATACTTACTTGCTTAAGATAGGAATGTGTCCTGGGTAATATTTGCCTAACTGGAGAGGCTGCCATAAACCTCAAGCAGTCTTGTTAATGAGTAGAACTGGTTGGAAAAAGTTGTGAGTTTGGTTATTTTTTTGCGGGGAGCGGTGTTCCATTGGAAAAACTTGGCTTTTCAGATGAAGTTCAAAATCTGGAATTTGGAAATGCTGGCACAGTTGCTCAAAGGAGTTGTAGTTCAGGTGCCTCATCTACTCATTCTCCTCTATGAACAAAGTTTCTTGGCATGACTAGAGTTTCCATGATGTATCATCGTCCCCTCTCTCACCGAGCCTCTGCAGTGCTTCATGAATCCCAAGGTTGCAATGTACAATCGGAGATAGAGTCTGGCCAGGGAACCTTGCCCATATAGGGGAACTGTGGGGATGAGGTACACAAATGACAAAATCCCTGAGGTGCTGTCGCAGTATTTCCAAATCAAATTTTGTAGACCATTGCATGTTCATTTTTTCCCAACAAACTGTTGAAATTTCTGTAGAAAGCAGGTGTTTTACAAAAGAAAAAAAATGGTCAAAAACCTAATTTTCCATAGAAAATAGCTCTATTCAAAAAGTGTTATGGTTATCCATTGGTGAACTCTTCCAAATCAGATTTCTGTTTACTCAAATTCCAAGTAATAGAGGCAAGGAAAGTGGTTCCACTCTGAACCAATGTAAATATTTTATTTATAGTATATAAGCCCAAATGTTAGATGTATCTGATTTAGGCGTATGTAACCCATGTGCCTAATAGGGAGATATCTCTTTAAGAAACCCATTGGGGGAGGGAGAAGTAAGTTGTGTCTGGGTCATTGTTGCTAGGCAGATTAAGCACTCCACATCCAGAAGCTTCTGGAATTGGGTGTGGTAGTTTGGGGTATGCTATGAGCTAGGTTCCCTGTTGCTGGAATCAGACTCCATGAGGGTGAGCAGTCAGGGCAGCTGATTTGCAGAAGGCCAGGTGTTCTGTGTGAGTTGGCAGAAGCTGAGCCCAAGAGCAGAAAACAGGCTGTTGTTCCTAACTCTGAAGCATTTTGCAGCAGGTTAGTGATATTGCTAACCCTCTAACAGGGAAGCATGACAATGCTAATTATAGCAAAGGGAAATTGGGCGGGAAAAATAACTTCTTCTATTTTAATTGTATGCTTTGAATGTTGTTTTGATTTTAGCCAAACAGTTCTAGTTAAATCGTCTCAACTAGTCTGATTCACCAATTTTTCTTTAAATGCAGCAGTAGGGGAAGAGTCATTTCTATTTTGCTATTCTCAATTTTGTATTTTTTGGTAACAGCGTTTTCTTTAACTAATCCCTCAGTTAAGTTTATAGATTTAATTAGTTAGCTGACTGCCTAGCAGTGATTTCAGCAGAGGAAGAGTCTGCATGGATTCCAACTGAAGATTCCTACAAGCAAGTAGAGGGAAGATGTTGTTTTAGACTCAGCAGACTGTATAGATTTGGTGATCAAAAACTCTAACTGAGGCTAAGCTTTTGAGAACTCTCAGTTTCTTCTCACTGTGTTTCTGTGTGAACTGAACTGTTCAGATTTTAATTTGTTTTCTTTATTTATGTTTATGTATAACTGTGAAGATAATTTCTGTGAACTATAAAATAGCCATACCATGCTGTAAAAATTAGATTGTTTGTTTCTTTATTATCAGATTTTATAAAGTTATTTAATTAAATTCATTTATTTAGTTCCTTTTGGGACTTGAATGTGCGGAGGTTGACCCTGTGCAATTCTTGCTGAAAATCCTTAGAGATTGAACTCTGGGTCTCCAGCTACTTTCTATGGGAGTTGATTTTTTTTTTTTTTTTAAAGGCACCGGAGACTGGAAATGAAGTGAACTCAGTCTAGCCCACCCAAAGATTACACGTAAATGCTGCTCAATACACATACTTGCACCAGGTAACTAATGGGTTCTTTTCATTATTTAATCTAGACATCAACTGGTCAAGTTCAAGTTTTGTTTATCAACCAAACTAAACATCTGAGATCAAACAGAAAAAGGGTAACTTACCAATTCTGGGGTACCAACACTGCCATCTCACACTGATCTGAAGTGGGCTATGACCCTAAGGCAGGGGTTGGCAACGTTTGGCACGCGGCTCACCTGGGTAAGTATCCTAGCGGGCCGGGCCAGTTTATTTTCCTGCTGACGCGGCAGGTTTGGCTGATCGTGGCCCCCACTGGCCGCAGTTCGCCGTCCTGGGCCAATGGGGGCTCTGGGAAGCCGCAGTCAGCACATCCCTCGCCTGCGCCGCTTCCCGCCACTCCCATTGGCCAGGGACGGCGAACCGCGGCCAGTGGGGGCCGTGATTGGCCGAACCTGCTGCGTCAGCAGGTAAATAAACTGGCCCGGCCCACTAGGATGCTTACCCTGGCGAGCTGCGTGCCAAACATTGCCGGCCCCTGCCCTAAGGGTTTATATACACTCTTTCTCCCTTGTATAGCCCATATTACAATTCTTGTGGTTTAGCTGCATAGCTGCTGTCATCCAACTAATAACAAATATTAACTTATTGTTGATATCTTACAAATTCCACCGTGCCCCAAGTTCCCAGCAATAAAGAAGCAAGAAAACTTTTAACAACTTAAACATGGGTTCAGAACAAGTTTTCAACTAGTTATTCTTAAATGTTATATTCCATCATGTCACCCATTTTTACAGTGTTTTTAAATCTACTTATCCCTTTCTTCTTGTTTCTATTATGGTTTGTAACTTGTTATTCATGTTGCTTAGTCAATCATATTTTATCTAGCAAGCACATATGAGATTTAAAACAACCATACACAGTTATAACAAAAGGTCACGCTGTTAAACATATTTCCACTTAAGCAGTTTAGCTCTTAATTGCTAATAATTTTTTAGCATTACTTTTTCCACAGCTTTATGGGAGTTCTTTAGCACGGACATGATAAATGCTTAGTTTTAAGGCCTTCATATGGCAACAACAACTGCCCCAATTTGTGCAGATACACCAGATGGAAAATCTGAACCTCAGTTCATAACTTAATATAAGAGGACTGTGACTTAATGTGAATTTCAGGTGCAACATGACTACCAGAGCAGGTCAACAGAGCTATTAGAAATTTGGAACAAAAAGCATATGCATAGCCATGGACTGGGTGTGAGGATGCCTGGGTTAAATTTTAGGTCTGCCACTGGCTTTCAGTGGCAAGTCACGTCCCTCCCTGTGCCTCAGTTTCCCCATCTGTAAAATGGAGTAATGGTACTGATCCCTTTTTTTAAAAACACTTTAAGATCAAAGGATGAAAAGCATTACAAGCATTAGTTGTATTTCCTATTTTACTTAAGACACTAAAAAAAAAGCTATTTCTTAGTATACTACAGTACACTTAAAAGGATACTTTCAAAGTAGATTTTTTCCAACATTTAGTCTCCTTTTTAAATGTGCAGTTTATAATGGTTTGAAAGTTTCATAACATGTTATGTCTTAAGATCTGTGGGAAGACCCAAAACGGTTGCACGGTGGTATACATGGTGAGTTGGGATTGTTTGGCTGTGTATACTAACATGGACTTGGCCTATTTTTTCTCTACATTAGTTGCCTGTGCATACACTGTTGTGAACCTTTCCACATTTAGGAATGTATTTGATCATCCTAGAAATGACCATCACTGTTAGCATTGTTTGTTATGGCTGGGCTCTAAAGAGATACACAAATTGTGGTCATTCCCAAATTGGTGAGACTTTATTTTCCTTAGCAGTGCTTATTGCATCCTGTGATAGGGTGTTTTCCCCATATGGTGCAGAAAGGGTTAATCTGAGCAGGTAGCAGTGGATATGAGTCCTCCAAGCTGCCCAGAGAGGCTGCATGAGGTGCAGCCAATAGGAGAGAGGCTGCAAGGAACAGCCAATCAGGGCACAGCAGGCTCACATAAAAGGAGTTGTAGGGCAGAGCTGAGATTAGTTGCTGCTGGGATCTCAAGGAGTGTGGAATGTCTCTCTATCAGGCTGAGAGATCTGCACCCCTTCTTAGACAGAGCAACTGCTGGCAGCAGTGGGGGAGAAAGAGGAGCACTTGTTGCAGGGACTGAGTAGCTACATGTCCTGAGGCAAGAGCGCAGAAGGTGCTCATGTTGTGGGGAAGTGGCTCAGGAAGATATAGGAGCATGGTGAGAAGCTAAAGAGTTGTAGCAGGAGGCTGCTATTTATAGGGTCCCTGGGCTAGGACCTGGAGTAGTAGGCAGGCCCACGTCCATCCTAATCCACTTGCTACTGGGGAAATGGCATGAATATTTGACTCAGACACTAGCCCCTGGAATGGGGGAGCACAGATGTGACACAGCCGGACAGCTGAGTCGTGAAGACGGTGGAGTGGTTCCGGAAGCTGCGAGAGGGGCTGCAGGCAGATGGATGCAGACACGAAGTGATGGCGTGCAGATGGTGGATGGATGCATCAGCCTTCAGCTAATCCACAAAGCGACCAGGAGGAGGCACTAGTCTGGTGATCAGTTGAGCGTCCTGTAACACATCCAATACTAGTCAGAAAAGGCTTTGGTAAGGATCAGTTTTCCCCTCCACACACTTCTTAAGCCCCTGCTTGAAACAGGAATTGTTTACTTTATGTATTATTTTGTCACCTGTCACTTTAATATTGTTATAGGGATATCTTTTTCCATGCAGACTAGGCTGCTAGTATTGATATTTCTAAAATTTATTGTTTATATAAAAAGTTTATCTTTATTACTAAGTGCTATCCTTTTGTCAAGTTCCTGTGTATGTATTTGGAGTCAAAGATGCGTAAGCCTTTTAAAGTTTAGGAGACTGGGATGTATAATATCCCACACTCGATCTATGCAAAGTGGTCTTAAATCTGGTCTGTAGGCAGTAGCTACACTCATCTTCACCCCATAAAACTTTTCAGAAATGTCGAGTCTGGAGCGATGATCCTTAAGTTTGAGGAAATAATGAGAGAAATAGGAGAAAAAGAGGGACCAATCTTCAGAATCCATGCTGCCCTGGGAGACAGAGGGTGTGTTTGTTCTGCTGAGAGAGACTGGGGGCCAGATACCTGACAGATTAACTATAGCCTGTGTGGAGGAGAGTTGGAAAGATTATTTTTTACCACTTCGTTGGAAGTTCTGCAGCTTGTTCGCTCTGCTCTGCTTGGTCTTGTCTGACCCTGTTCCCATTTAGACTGGCTTCTTCCTGGTACAACTGTTGCTAAGCGCAGAGGTAGTCTTTTTCTTGTTCCCCAAGTGTTCTTTGTTTCCTCTTGTTTCTCTGTTCAGTGCCTTTCCAAGTAGTTATCAGACATGTCTATTGGTGTACCTAGGATTGGTTGTGCAGGCTTCTGTGCCTCCCCTTTAGGTCGAATACTTCCGCATACAATGATGTAATTTTCAGTAATGCAGGGGTGAGTAACCTGTTTGACTTTCAGCCACCCTGCAACAACTTCAGTATCAGACACTGGTGAAGGGGAAGGACTGAATATTTTTTTTTGTCCACTTGTCACTTGTTGTCTTTTCCCATGATCCCCTCAGTTTGTTTTCTCTTCTCCTTAACAGTTCCGGGCTACCTTTTGCTCCCTTTCCCAGTCCTCCAGGGTAGAGAGAATCAATAATCCTATTGGAAATAAAAGGTAAAGACCTTTAATCCAGTTTCCTAGGTGTCTGCAGTGTAGTTGCAAAGGCAATTAATGGTGACTTCACCTTCACTGTGCAGTCTTTAATATTTTGGATAATTAGACACTGGAGTTAATTGCATCATCAAGTAAAGGGCAAATAGCTCTCCCATTCATATAATTGTAAATCCAAGTAACCCCAGTCAGATTTCAGTGAAGTTACTTTAGATTTGCACTACATAAATAAGAACAGACCTTGGCTCAGTGTCTGTGCCACAGAAACTTATAGCTGGAATTTAAAACCTGGGTTAGGTTCTCAAATCCAAATTTAGTTATTTTGGTTTTCAAAGGTGCCAAGTGTGAAGGAGGCCTATTAGAGCCAGCTGGCAAAGTGTTCACTGTTCTGTAACAGCAAATCCTAGCAGGTTTGACAAATTCACTACGCCTAGCGTACCACTTTCATAGTATTTATCCATAAAGAATATCATACAAGGTCTTAATGAAAGCCAGTTTCACACTGGTTATGAATATCCACATAAAATGTATGTACTACTGTGTGTGTGTGTATTTTAAAATGTAGGAGACTGTATAGACTCACACACGGCAGGGGAATGGGAAGTCAACAGGTAGGCAAGATACTGAAGACTGAATCCACAGGAATTGTCCTGTCTCTAGGGGGAGAGAATGAACTTTGGGGATATAAGTAGAAGACAAGAATACACCCATTTATCCTGCACCTGAGGAAGTAATCTGGCAGTGTGGTGGTATTCATTAGGGTTACCATATGTCCGGATTTTCCCGGACATGTCCGGCTTTTTGGGCTCCAAATCCCCGTCCGGGGGGAAAGCCCAAAAAGCCGGACATGTCCGGGAAAATCGGGACATGCCGGGCCGGCCGTGCGGGTGCTCGGGGGCTCGGGGGCCAGGCCGGGGGCTCGGGGGCCGGGCCAGCGGAGCGGGGCCGGCACCGGTGGCTTGGGGGCCGGGCCGGCACCGGCGGCTCGGGGGCTGGGCCGGCGGTGCCAGGCCGGGGGCTCGGGGGCCGGGCCGGCACCGGCGGCTCGGGGGCTGGGCCGGCGGTGCCAGGCCGGGCCGGGGGCTCGGGGGACGGGCTGGCGGTGCCAGGGGCCGGGCTGGGGACCGGCGGTGCGGTGCCGGGGGCCGGGGGTGCTCGGACGGGGGCCCAGGGGCCGGGCTGGGGACCGCAGTGCTGGGCGGGCCGGGGGTGGTGGGCCGGCACCCCAGGCCTGGGGCCAGCCTGGGCCGCGCCTCCTCCCGCCACACCCCCCTTACCTGCTTCAGGCTTCCCGCGACTCAAATGTTCGCGGGAAGCAGGGGAGGGGGCGGAGACTTTGGGGAGGGGGCGGAGTTGGGGCGGGCCTGGGGCCCCGTGGAGTGTCCTCCTTTGGGAGGCACAAAATATGGTAACCCTATATTCATGAAAATGGGATCCTAACTAGCCTTGCTTGGAAACTCTGTAAGAAGGCTTTGGGTGAGAAAGTTAGCCTGTTAATTAAGTTAAATCTCTAAAAATCATGTGTATGGTTTTGTTTTATATGTAACACTTCTGTTTACATTTTCCTTATTCTCTCTTAAATCTTAACCTTTGATAATAAACTTGGCTGTTTTTCACTATAAATATATCTAGTGCTGTGATGAGATAGAGGAGCTGATCCTCACTTGAATCAAACAAGCTGCTGTGTACACTCTGCCCTTTGGAATAGCAAACCTGGTATTTTAGAGAGTAGCCAGTAACAGCAGCCGGATATCACAGGGGAATGCTTCAAAGGGGCTCAGAGACTGGGTTAACCTGCAAAGCAAAGTGAGGACTAGTGTTGCCCCAAGGAGATTGTTAGGGTAGCTAACAGACTGTTGATGTCAGGGAGCTGACATCCAGTTAATCACAAGCAATTCTCCCTTTGCTGGAGGGGTGTGTGTGTGTGGGGTGGGGGGGTGGAGGAGGTAAGCAAGGTGATTCATTTAGACTGGCTTCTTCCTGGTATGACTGTTGCTAAGCGCAGAGGAAGCACTATACCAGGCACCTGCAGCTCCCAGTGGGTGGTTAATGGTTGCTCCTTTTGGCCGGAGCAGTTAACCAATATTTGGGGTCTTGCAGGTTGTTTATAATGGGAGAAGAAATTGATGATGAAGTCACTTATTTCTTAGGTGCAATCTTCCTTAATTACAAAGAATACAAGCAAAGTCCCTTTTCCCTGAGCACAGTAGGACCAAACAGTAGGAGGCAGTTTCCTTGCTCACAATTCCAAGCCTACTTTTCCAGCCAGCACTCTGCCCCAAAAGAAGCTCTTTCTCAAGGGCTCATTACCAGTTCTTCTCTCTGTCTCCTGGCTTTCCTGATTGTGTCTCAGAAGCGAAAATCTAGCTATGCCTCATCCCCTGCATTTATAACTGGTTAAGAGGGAAACACTATTCTGCTTGAGTTAATTCTTGCTCGGGCCTTCCATGTGGTCCTTGCTTTGGGCTGGCTTCTTTTGTTTCAGTGGTTTTACTCCATAAAGGAGCTTAATTGCTTCTTACCTTTCATTCTGGCTAAATGAAACTAAGGGTATCCCCGAGAGGTCGATTTCTACCCACCGATTCAGGCGGGTAGTATAGACCAGACCTAACACACACAGCCAACAGCTTCAGTGAGGTCTGTCATTGCCCAGAGATCAGACACTTGCTTGCAGTCACCAACGTTCTTCAGTAGAACATTATTTATAAGACACTAATGGGATCATATTGTCATAATTTTTATTTTTGTTCCTGCACTTTACATTGCAGAATATATCTGTAACATATGCTCTTCCTGCCTTCTGGCTTTCTGCTACCTTTTCTTTACATGTCTGTGAACTTTGGCATATCTTAGCACAGACCCTCTTACCCCATATTGACTGTGTTAAACAGATAGATGGTTTGCGCTGGGGTTTTCAAACTGGGGGTTGTGTGGTTATTAATGGGGGGTTGCATGCTGTCAGCCTCCACCCCCAAACTCCGCTTCACCTCCAGCATTTATAATAAAGTTAAATATAAATTAAAAAAAAACATTTTTATAAGGGGGGAGGTCACACTCAGACTTGCTGTGAAAGTGATTACCAATAAAGTTTGAGAAGCACTGGTTTATGCTATTTAAGGGTATCAAAATTAGGCACAAGAGGTAGGAAATAAGTATATGAATAGCCAAAGCTGCGCTTTTTTATTTTTTTTCCCTCCCGGGTTCTTTGTTTGCTTTTTATGTAGGGGGGCAACTCATAGGCTAGTGGAAAATGGTAAACAAACATTAAAAATTCTGGAGTCCTATTCTACTGACTTCCACTTGCTGCACATTGCTCTTTCCTCCTTCATCAATTTGAGATGATCACTGAAAATATCAGAGCTCTTGACACCTGTTTAAAACAGGTAATATCACACAACAGGTTCCTGCACATCATTCTAAAGCAAAACTAATTTAAGGTTGTGTTAATGGTGGCAGCGGATACAAAGCTAACCATGAACATTTTTGGCAATATTGTTCTATAGTATGTGCCTTGTATAGGGAACAACCAAAGAATCTGATGCTGATCATTAGACAAGTTTCCAGTGGACATTTGTACAAAAAGTGACCTCCAGTAACATGTCTTGCAAAAACAATGGAATAAGGCAGGTACCTGAAATACCATATAATGTCGATTGCCACTTTAAATGATGCAGGAAACAAAGATCTGTCAAACAAAGGTATACAGAGCTGAAGATCAGCTACTGTAGAATAGGGTTATCCAAGAGCATCCTCTTACTTTTTTTTTTTTTTTAATTAAAAGAAGGACTTTGCTGATGGCTTGAATTGACCTGGAAGAAGCATTTGACAAGGTGAAACACAGCTGGATAACAAAGTCACAGTGCAACTGAAAGCACATCCAGCAGCCTTTAGGTGCTCAAGGAAACATTTAGAAAGATATAACTGGATGTGTCAAGTCCCCATGCAGTCCAGTGAGTGTGAGTGCACTGTCACTGCCCTCATAACATCTGTGCTACTGACACTGACAACTCATTCTGAAAGTTCTGCTTTCTTAGCAGTTGGTACTAGTGCTAGTGGAGATGGTTTGAAAAAAAGAGTGAATCCAGCTCAAGCACAGAATCAGGAAAACTAGAAATGGAAAAGAATTATTAGATTACCTTGTCATTCCCCCTGCCAGTCTATTCAAGTATTTTGCCTACTCGCCTTTTAAATCTCCTGCAACACTGCATTATTCTATTTTCCTCCCCCATATGTATTAAAATGAAGCTAGCTAAATAGAATATATTCCTCAATTCAGGATCACTAACTCCAAAATCCTTAAATCTAGGAAAAAAAATAGTTAACATTTGTATTATCTATCTGTTAAATGAGAAGAGGTTAGCGATCCATCAGCCATTTAGATTCTACTTATTTTGTATTCTATTTCAGAGCTTAACTTGACCCAGGATTCAGCCCAATGGTCAACAAATGCAGTGCTTCTTTCAAGACTAATAGCTCATTCATTTAAGATAGTTAATTGCAGCAGTTTTGATTACCTAAAATTTGAACAAAACCAGTCTGTTTATTTGCAGATTTCATTTGATCAAAGAGTCACTGTTTAGCCCTTAAGGGTGGTCACTTTATAATCTACGTTCACAATTCAAACTTTTTTTTCAACTTGCCTGAATTTTTAATTACAACTTTTCAGCAATGTAAAAGATTTCTGTTTAAAACAGGATTGCTGTGATACTTACAGAAAATTCATACAAAATATTACATTAAAAGAATGTTAACATTGCAAAGTTAACCACTCAGAAATTAGAAAAAAGCCACACTTAAGGTCCCCTTATGCTTTCGCATTATCATACAGTCTTTAGTTGCATAATGCACTCAGGAGGAGTAATTGCAATGAAAGCTCTGCTTAACCCTGTAGCCTTGGGCTGGAGCATGCTAGTACTGATGACTGACTAAAGAATTTAGTTTCCAAACTCTAACACACTTTTACTTAGCAAATGATTTTCTGATTCTTAAAAATGTGTCACATTTGGATGGATATTTACAGAGCAGCAAAAAGCAATTTCATGACATCACAGTGATTTCCTTCCCTCGTCAAATTTCAAGTCCTTGCTACAGTGAATGGGGTTGCTTCGAAATAAAGCAGTTTATCAAATTGTATGTTGTTGTTGTTTTGTTTTGTGGGGTTGGGTTTTTCTGTTTCTTTTTACTTTCAAGAATAACATTGGCAAAACAACTCCCCCAACCTCATATTTGGAAATGACTGAACTATTTTTGCTGAAACTTTCCCAAAAAAATATATATATATTCAGCCCGAAGCAAACACCTGCCATGGAAAACGTAAGCCCAAATAGTCCGTTTTGGTTTTCAATTGCACATAATATTGCCAGTCTCCTAGTGGAAAGTATTAGGCAACGTTAACTACAGACAATGCTGCCAGCTCTGCCTACAGTACAATGAAAAATAGCAAAAACAAATAATTTGGTAAGAGCTACCAAATAGATCTCTTCAAATTAGGCATCACTTTAAGAGGATATAATTTTTATTTTTGAAAACATTAATATGTTTTTTTGTCCCCAGGGGCCTGATTCAAAGTTGATTAACTGTGAATTTCCTGGAATATTTCCATTGACTTCTTTGGATCTAGCCCCAAATGCATAAACAACATTTTGTTATTATGAGCGCAGAAGAGAAAAGAATCCTAGGATAAAATCCCAGTCCCATTGAAGTCAATGAGATATATTCCATTTACTTTAATGGACCCAGAGTTTCAGCCTACTATCTTTATATAAAAGAGAAAGAAGCTTCTAGTTAATAATACTTTTAACATGTGCTGAACCTGTATGAAGGTAATAAGCACATGTACTAGGAACAGCATATAGTTTCCATTACTGCTTAGTTATGGACAGAGTCGGATTAAGATTTCTTGGGGCCTGGGGACACACAGAACATTTGGGCCCCCACGGGCCCAGGGATGCCAGAAATGGGGGAGGGCATGGCCTTCCCACTTTTTAACATGGCTATAGTGGCCTGGGGTGGCAAGGGCTGTGCTTCACAGTGGGAGAGCTGATAGAGTGATCAGCTCCCCTACTGCAAAGCACAGCACTGCTGGCGGTGCCAGCCTCTTCAGGGTGGGGGGGCTGAGAAGTGCCTTAGCTAGCCCTCACTTGCAATGGGGCCCTGCTCCTCTTCTCCCCACAAGGCCCCACCCCCTGGCCAGCCCAAAGCCAGAGCTGGGTAGTTGTAAGATCCACCCAGGGAGCCTGGGCCACTGCAGGGAGCCCTGGACCCTCCACCTGCCCTGATGGCACACCATGGGGGTAGGGTTTCCAGGTGTCTGGCTTTCCACCGGAATGCCCAGTCAAAAAGGGATCCTGGCGGCTCTGGTCAGCACCACTGATGGGGCTGTTAAAAGTCCGGTTGGTGGCACAGTGGGGCTAAGGCAGGGTCCCTGCCTGCCCTGGCTCTGCGCAGCTCCCAGAAGTGGGTGCAGCCCCTAGGCGGAGGGGCAATCCGGGAAGCTCTGCGCGCTACCCTCACCCCCCCCATTGTCCAGGAACTGCAGCCCATGGGAGCTGTGGGGACAGCGCTTGACGGGGATGGGCAGTGCGTAGAGCCCCCTAACCCTTCCGCATAGGGGCTACAGAGACATAGCAGCTGCTTCTGGGAGCTGTGCAGTGCCAGGTCTGGCAGGGAGCCTGCCTTAGACCTGGTGTGCCGCCTACCAGGAGCCACCTGAGGTAAGGCCACCGGCTCATGCGTTAATCTGCCCCTGGAAATGGGAAAGATTCTACTACTTCATTTTTTCAGCATTATGCTAATTTAATGCAAATAGAAATAGTAAACAGAAAAACTGTAAGATAAGACAGACCACTTATGTGGGATGCAAGAAGCTGCAGCTTAAATCTCATTTACAGTGAGATGCAAGCATTTTAAAATATGTATTTAATCATGGATTTGACTTGCTAGAGATATGGAAAAAATCTATAAAAGCACAGAGGATGTGTGTATTTGTTGATTTGATACATGCATGTGATTTCATTTTTAAGTCTTTTTATCTTTAACAAAGATAAGTAAACAGTTAGATTTATTAACTTTCTAGAAAACCTTTTAGCTGTCTAATGATATTCAGCAGCACTACAGCAAAATAGCTTAGCTCCCCAGCAAGCTTAACCTGCAAAGGTTTGACAGTATTGTGACTGTTAATATCCTTATTTACCTTATGAAGAGGAAAGCTGGATGACCTAAACAAGATCACCTTCTTATGGGTTGCTTCAAAGAGCTAGTCTCTTCTGAGTAGTATTATGATGCATATAAATCGTTGACTGATTGCCAAGAGGAAAAGGCTAGGAGCATAAAACCTTGAAATGGCACAAAACTCAGTCCAAATTAACCACTCTGCATCTGATTTTGAGCCATGGTTCGAATTAGAACTAAAATATCAAGCATGTCAGAGATTCAGGGCCGGCTCCAGGCAGCAGCGAAGGAAGCAGGCGCTTGGGGTGGCCAATGGAAAGGGTGGCACGTCTGGGTCTTCGGCGGCAATTCGGTGGTGGGTCCCTCAGTCCCTCTCTTCCTCTTTGAGCGCCCGCCGAAGTGCCGCCGAAGAGGAAGAGAGGGAGCAAAGGACCCGCTGCCGAATTGTCGCTGAAGAATGAAACAGTGCAATTGAGCTGCTGCCAAACTGCCACCAATTTGCTTTATCTTCCCCTCTCCCCCTACTTCGCTGCTTAAGGCGGCAAAAAAACTGGAGCCGGCCATGCAGAGATTAGTGATGTATTAAAAACATAACTATGAAAGAGTCTCATGATGGGGCAGCATTAGCAAGCTAGGGGCCTCCAATCAACGTGGGAGTTTGAAGGCGCCTTTTACATCTGTGACAACCATTTGGGTAGATTTTCCATGAATGAAGGACATGGTCTAGAGCAGTGGTGGGCAACCTGTGGCACGCGGCCTATCAGGGTAATCTACTGGCGGGCCGCCAAACAGTTTGTTTACATTTGCACGGCCTCCCACAGCTCCCAGTTGCCATGGTTCGCTGTTCCTGGCCAATGGGAGCTGTGGGGAGCTGCGGCCAGCACGTCCCTGTGGGTTGCCCACCACTGATCTAGAGACTGTGCTTGAGGAAAGTAGAGGCAAATTGTAGGTGAATCACACCCCAAGCTTTAGACAATTGGCCTAAATTGCATGGAAAAATACAGTGGAAAAAAATAAGCTAATATTTGTAAATACCACCATCGTTTAGGTAAAAGAAAAGGAAGGCACCATATGCATTTTTAAATAAATCAATGAGGAGACACACAGAATTATGTTGTGAGTGGAGTACTGCTTTGGGTCATCAGGACTCCTATTGTCTGTCATCTTAGTGATGGGGTGAAAACAAACTAAACAGAGCATTTGCTACAGGTGGTACGTGGTCTCCTTTTATTTGTTTATTCTTCTAACCTGGTGCTACTGGCTGCACTTGCTACCTACACCTCTACCCCGATATAACACAACCTGATATAACACGAATTCAGATATAATGCGATAAAGCAGTGCTCCGGGGCGGGGGGGAGGGGGCTGCGCACTCTGGTGGATCAAAGCAAGTTCAATATAACGCGGTTTCACCTATAACGCGGTAAGATATTTTGGCTTCCAAGGACAGCGTTATATCAGGGTAGGGGTCTACTTTAAACAATCTCCCTGGCAAATACCTATCATAAAGAACATCAATGAGAGAAGACGTTTTAAGTAGTATTGTGTTAGTCTTGAAAGTTTGGAAAGTGGAGAGAAGGAAAACTATGGAAGCTATATTATATAATTTTGTTCATCATAATGCACAGGAATAATAGAATTATGAATAGGATTTGTTTGTGCTCAAGATGTATGTATGTGCTCAAGATTTCAGTTTTGTAAATAATTTGTACTGTTAGGTGTAGGAAGCTTTCATGTGCACAGATACAGCAAGGAAAGTGTTAACAGAATAATCAATAAATATGAGGAAGAAAAAGGCTACAGACTCAGACACCATCGTGAATGTTCTACACTGAAAAAGTTGCGTAATTTAGCCCTTACTACCATTCTGGTCACACAATACCATATTTTCCTATTGCTCTCTTGAAGTCTCAGCAATGCAGGAATTACGTACTTTGTCAAATGTTTTGTACTCTCTATACACCCTAATGTGCAATACTGGTTTTTGAAACACACTGGAGTGCATAAGCATTGGTACATAAGAATGAATTTGTAAGCTTTTTTACAGTTATTTTGTAGGCCTCATGCTATGCATTATCTTGGAAAGGCTTTGAGTTTTAGTGATAGTTCAATATAATGCTAAACAGTTTGTAAACAAAGGTGGTTATGACATAAACACTGTCCAAACAGCAACTGGTTTGAACAAGATACTCCTCTGTTCTCACATTCACAGAAGTACAGTATAATACATTTCTGGAACTACAGTCAATGGACAACATGGCAAAAATATTTCAAGTAGGAATATTTGAAAGATTTGGTTAATGAAATTTCATTAGTTTCCTAATCATTGGACCATCCTTCCTTAATTAATTAGAATTGTCAGAGGTTCGTAGTCATCAAATGTTGTAACTCTAAGGTTGGCACAACTTACACTCAGCTGGGAGCCAGATTTTTTTTCAAAAAAAATACTGGGTAACTTGATAATTCCATCTACCTTCCCCTTCATCAAAAACTCCTATTCATAACTTTCTAAAAACTTCTGTGGAGCTGAAATTAACATGCTTGGTCTCACCCCAAAAGGGTCTTGTTTTTATCTGATAGATGGATATTTATAATTTGTTATGTGTATAAATGGCCATGACTTGTCCAGAACATGTAATTGCCCAGTTATTCTTTTGCTTGGGACTTACCAAACCATCCCATAAAACTATTTTCCCTGTTTCCCAAGGGAACGTCCAGGTAAAGCAGTTAAAAAAGAACTGCCTGAATCTCAAAGGCTGATCATATTTTGGGATGCTTTCTGGCTTAGTTAAGGTAGATCAAATGGAACATGTGCCTGGCAGATTTTCATCTAACAGTATCAGTCATTATTTAAATTACACGCTTTAATTTTTTTATTCTCTCTGGAAATAGATTTAGGGAAGGGAGGACATTTCATAGGCTAGAATGGAGGCACCTATTTTTAGTTCTGAAAAAAATCGGATTAGGAGAAACATTCATGAGCTGGAACAGAATTTTATGTAAAGAGCTCAAGGAAGCTGTAATTATTAAAGGATTTATATTTGACCCATATATATGTTTTGAAGAGGTACCAGAAAGAGGCTATTCTTGCCTTTGGAACTATAGTTTCTTGTTATGGAACCATCTATCTAAGTTTCTAAATTGTGAGAATTGTAAGATATTTCTACTGAGTGACTACATTATGTTTCTACTCTTTCTAGATCACATAGATGGTACTGTAGTCTCATTCTGCACAGTTTTCCCCCCCTGGATCTAGGATTTCAGACAATTTTCGAGATATGAGGTTAAATTAGAAAAATTCTCCACTACACCATATCTATACTCAATTTAATGATAACAAACACTGTAATCATCCAGTTTCAATGGTCAACTACAGTTTTAAATGTGTTATTCCATGATTTATAGAAGTATTGTTAAGAAATCTCCCCATAAATATGATGGGCCTGATTCTGATCTCATTTATAAAGGTTTTATAACAGTATAACTACACTGATATCAGTTAAGCTATTCCTGAATACCCTGGGGAAAATAAGATTATAATCGAGTCTGAGATAAGGGTTGCTTCCAGAATAAGTTTAGAAATGTAAGAGAGCTTACAAAATTTCAGCTTTTCTACAGTCCCCATACTTTATTGTTGACGGTACTTGGACTTCACTGTTGGCCATCTAACGATCTGTGAAGCTATTGTAAATTTCAGCTATTTTGTGTCCTCCCTATCATTTACTTCAAACTTCTCTTGAAAATATGCCCGCTATAAGAAGCTGCTCATCTGGTGTTTGTTTCGTATTTAACAAGTACTCTGGCAAATTCACAATCCTTTTTCTGATGCCTAGCTAGTATTTTGCACAAAGGTTTCTGTAATATGGCTTCTAAAGATTTTGTAATTGGTTTCTATGTCAACCAATTTCTGCCTCTAAATATATTCATGGAACTACTCAAAAACAATTGCCAGCATTTCTTTTTCAGTCTGAGTATAGTTTTCTTGGGTTTCAGTCAGCCCTTTGGATGCATATGTCACTGAGATATTCATCTTGCAATAGCTTAATTCCCAAACTATAATAAATTGCATTTACTGAGATCTTAAACTCTGTTAATCTTAAAATAGTTAGTGCTAGAAACATTTCTGTGGTTACTAGTTTTAGTTCCCCAAAACTTTTGGGAAATATTCCAGTGCCATTCTATATTATCCTCAATCAATATTCTAAATTGATCATTTTGTTATGGCAAATTAGGGATGAATTTCCTTAGATAGGTTAGTATGATGTAGTGTATTGAAAACTGTGTTAAAATTGAAACTATCACTTTAAATTCTAAGGGCTTGCAGGTTCTGCTTGCAGATTATGGGGGCTCTGAGTGAAGCATGTGATCTGGGTCAGTCTGTAAAAGAGCCAGTCTGGACCAAGGTGGGATGAGTTATGCCTCTTGTCCTTAGGGAACAGGCTGCCATGTCTCTCTTATTTGGTTGATGTTAACATTACTTTATTTCTTAGAATCCAGAAATCTATGTTGCAACCTTTCAGAGGAATATGTATATGTGTTTTTAACTGTGTGTGTGAATGCCATGAACTTCACAGCCATGAATCTCCTAAAGGCCTCCTTCCTTGGGAATCTTTCCTTTTTTATTTCTTCCAGCTTCCTTAGTTTCAATAAAATGTCTTGGCTCTTATATGATTATATACAGCTTCTCTTCCTATTCAGTGTAACATTCTTTTCTTTGATGTGCTGCAGAACACTCTCTCCTTGTGGTGCTGACCTCAAATCAGTAGATCATCAAGAATTTTTGATATACTTGAAGGAATCCCAAAGAGAAATATTTCTACCAAAAGGTGAATTGAGGATGCAGAGTTTTGCAATTTCTATATCGAGACAGACCTGTCAAAATCCTTGGTTTGCAACTAACATTGAAAATACTCTTGCACTTTGAAATCTATCCATGACCTCCTGGGTTGCCATATTAAGGCCTGTAAGGGATTGGACTCACCCTTGCGGGGCCTCCTTCTGGTCGTCCAGGGGAATTAGCTCTGCCAGCCTTGGAGCGCCCTCTGCAGGCCAGTAATCCACCTCGCCACTTGGCCCCCGTGTCCCTCCCTGACCCGGTTTTATCTGGGGGCTGCCCCTGGGCAGTAACCCCTTTCTCTTTGGGTCTCCCCTCCCCAGGGAACCCCCACCCACTAACCCCACCTCGCCTCAGTGTAAGGCTACTGCTAGTCGCAATCTAGCCCCACTCTCTGGGGCAGACTGCAGTATAAGCCACTCATCATAGGCAAGGTTGGGTCTGGACCTGCTGTCCCTCTCTGGAACCCAGTGCCTCTCTGGGGCCTTGAACAAGTCCCTGCAGCCTGGGGAGTTGCCAGCCTGGAGCTCCCCAGCCCTGCCTCACTCTAGGCACCCTGAGTTTCCCAGCAGCCAAGCCCTTCTCTCTCTGAAGGCAAAGAGAGACTGTTTGGGCTTCTGGCTCGCAGCCTCTTATAGGGACCAGCTGGGCCTGATTGGAGCGTGGCCCCAGCTGTTACTGCCTTCCCCAATCAGCCCAGGCTTTCCTTCCCAGCGTCAGCCCTCTCCCAGGGCTGGCTTTCACCCTTTCTGAGCCGGAGCCGGTGACCACCCCGCTACAAGGCCCTTTTTAAAATGCAAGTACTGCATTATTCCTAAATACTGGCAGCAAATGGTGACTTCCTCTTTAACTGAATTTTGGAGCTTTTCCTGCCTTTTGTAAGATTGTTAATGTTGTGTATGGTACCTTTAGAATACAGAGTATTATTATTGGTTGGGTTAGACCTCAGTAAAGCAAACAAACCATTTATTGTTTGTTTGTTTGTTTCCACTTATGTTCAGGGAAACTAGACTTCATACATTCCTTTTGTATAAACAAGATTGCCTTAAAGCTACCCTACACCTCCGTCAAGTTCTCTTCTGAACTGGAACAACCTACAAGATCCAGGGGTAATAGTATAACATAGTCAACCTACCACAGGACATTTGCTGCAGTATTTACATCTCTTAAGCCCCAACAGTTCTTTCTGAGTGACTTATTTTTGGAATTATGGATCCTCCAACAGGAATACAAGTTGGTTTGATAGGCAGGGATATAATCATGATAGGAGGGGCTACAGATTAATTTCTTCATTTCTAGAATATACAATACATATGGGTCTGCCATTTTAATGCACAATGCAGGATGAACCAGTTATGTTTACAGGACTATTCTCATGCTCTTTCTAGATTAACTGTTTATAAGTATGGGAAGGATTCATAGTGTGTGTGTGTGGGGAGGGGAAGACACAATACTACAGCTGTGGAATTTGGTAAAAATGAGTGTGCAGAAAATACGTTACATTGGCAATGCTCTAATCTTAAGAACCAACATGGATATAAACCATTGTCCATCTTTTATGCTCCTAGGGACGTCTTGGCATAATAATGCATTACATAAGCAGAATCTGTGGTTCTCAAATCATGGGGAGTCATGAGTAAAGTAACTAAATGTATCTCTTCGATGTTGGAAAGCATATACAGAAATAAGTCACATATTTCAATGACTTTTCATTATTTTCTTAAAGAAAAAAATGTTTGAAGATAATCTCTTGCTATTTAAACTTTGAGGTCCTGTTTCAAATATTTTTTTCTTATTCCTATAATCCACCATCAGAATATCATTTTATTTGACAAGCCAAATGTGATTATTGCACATTCAAATCCCATTGTGCCACTCAATGGTATTCAGTCCAAAACTACATAGCACTGAAGGACAGTCAACTGATAATCATCTTGCAATCCAGCTGTTCTGCAACGAGTTAAAGTGAGTGATCAACATCAGAAAAATATTGATATAAGGTTTTGATTGAATGACACACTTTTTAAGCAGTTAAGGAATGTTACCCTTCTTGTTGAAAGTTCTTGAAAACCTGGCTAGAGCAGGAAAAATCTCACATCTATACAAAACCACCTTTGACATAGTTCAATCTATACGTAGGAGTAATCCTTTATAGCATAGAAACGACACGGGTGGGGATTTAGTAATATTTTAGGTGGGGATGGTTTTGTCATGGTGTATTTTTGGTGATGGTATTAATGTGGACCCCAAGATGTCAAAGATAGCTTCTCTTTATGAAAAGCTGTGCTTGTCCCAATATACACAGTGATTGAGCATTTCCACCCCTTCATTCAAAAAGCACCATTTTATCTCTGCTTGCTCTTCCCCTTTGAGCAGTAATTTTGCATTCTATTTTTCAGCTGAAAGGATTAATGGGACCTCTTGACACCAATACTAATGTCACTCCTGTATTGCCCACCATCTGTTATCCTTACACTTGAGTCAAAATATATTTGCTGTGACTTTTAAAAGTGACTAGTGATTTAGAGAGCCTTAACTTTCATAGCCCAACTTGGGACCACCTTCTTATAAGGTGGATACTCACTTTTTTGAAATCAAGTCCTTTGTTCAAATTGGGCAACTAAAAATTAAAGTATTCAAAATCAGTAGTCATTTTGAAAATCCTGGTCATAATTTCTGCAGTACTGCTGAATATAGCTGTCTGATCATGGGAAAAAAATATATATATAGAATTTGAAATCCTCAGTGATAGCAGTTCGCTTCCTCTTTTTGCTGCAAAATCTTTGTTTGTTCATTTTCAATGTATTTTGGAATATACTTATGGAAGTACCTATAGCGCTACATGCCCGAACTGGGAAATGGAATAATAATAAAAAAAGGTAACCTATTACACTTAATAGAGTTGCCTTCCTGGAACCACCTTTGATTGGTCATATTTATACTCTGTTGTGGTGTATTCCGATTCACTGAAGAAGTTGTAATGAATTTTTCAGCTTCACTTCAGTTTAAAACATATTTTACTGTTAAACATAATGATAAATTCAATGTGAAATAGATCTGAGTAGCACATAAAGGATAATCTCTAGATTATATAAATAATTGATTAAAGTGCATCCTGAGGATAAATGTGTGTAGATGAAATCTCAAGGAGGTAGCAATGATAAAATAAATTACAAACAAGTGCCTAAAATATGTATTGTGTAGTTGTTTTCTTAAATAAGAGGCCTATCGACTTGGAAAAAATAGAAAGGAGTTTGAATGTTAGGGTTCTTCGGAAAGGTATTTGCTGTTCAGCATTTGTTTGGTTTTTTTAAAGGGTTCCCAAATCTTTTGGCTCATCATATCTCTGAAATGGCTTGCTTTGCAAATTCTACAGGCTTTGCTGAGCAAAAGTGCTTTTTTGGGAATTGGCATGTTAGTGGGGAAGTTAAAGCTATAATGAGATATTTTTCATGTGTACAGAGCACGTTTAAAACATAGATATGATGAATAAACCCTTATAAATTTGAACTGTCAGCTTCTGGCTTTGCTGCAGGACCTCTTGGACTGAACCAGAGGAAGATATAGATTTTTGAAAAGGCAAGGCATAAGGGAACTAGGAGACTAGAGAGAAATATTGAGGAGCAGGAGTGTGGGGAATTGATGTGGCTAGGTAGTAGAGCAGAGGTTGAAGGGATATCAATTTGAAGGGTGACATGTGCCCAACTGTCCTAGTGTCAGAGTAGGGTGACACATGGGGAAGAAGTGGAGGGAGTGCATGGAATGGCGACAGTAGACTGGTTGGGCATGAGTTAGGAGACTAGAGAGTACAGAGGCGATATAAAATTTGGGTCAGGTATTAAGAACAGAGGTGGAGGGTGTTGCAGGAAACCCAAGTTAGGAAAGATGGGGATGAAAGGTACCAGATGGATGCCAGGCAGTGGGTCAAATGATGGAAGGCTGTGCAGGATGCTACAAGGCATGGAAAAGGAGAAGGAACATGAAGGCTAACAGAGTATAGAGGGGTGTGGGTAAGGGATGGAATGGGGTCACAGTGAGTTCTGCAGCATACTGAGAGAACATGGAGGAAGTGGACTTTTGGAAGGAGAGAGGTGCAGGGAACTGTGGGAGGCCTAGTGGAGGAATACAGAGAGACACAAGGCTTAGGGGAATGGGGAAAAGTGGAATGTATGGATATAATGTATAATACTCACTGGGTTCTTCAGTCTTCATAAATGCAAAATATCCACTGAAGGCAATAAGTATTTTATAGGTAAAGAATGCAGGATTAGTCCCATGCACTATATCTTTGTAATTTAGCCCTTTCCGTAGAGTTATTCTTTACTGGGGCGAAACTGAGAACAGAATTTGCCCATAACATTTTTAGCTGTAATGTCTACTATCCTTCATCTTGACTGTAACAAAGTATTTGTTTTCCTGTCCACCCATCTGTTTTTTTGACACCTCCTGTCAAACATTAAAATGTAACAAAGTTAAGGGACCAAAAAACCAAAAACAACAAAAGAGACATTTAGCAAACAAATGTGGATTGCAATAAATTCTTTACATCTGTTTTGTCTGATGTAATATTAATTGGATATGTTCATATAAAAGCTACAGCTCACCTAGAGAGGGGGAGGAGAAAGGATCGAGAGGCAGAGAGCTTTAAAAGGATTCTATTTATATTCTTCTTAGTATTCAAGTTTCTTGTGGTGAATAAATCACACCATGTAACTGTAAACAATCAGAAAGAGCCCTAGCTTACTCCATGCATTACAAATAAAAATTTTAATGAAACATCATCAGGAAAAGAATAGAGGAGAAAAACAGAATAAAGAATGAATGTTTACACTAGTTGAGTCTGATTCAGAACCCTTAGTTCCTAATTTCTGATTAATATTATCCTTATTGAGTCAATGACAAGATCTCATATTTTGACATGAGGCTCGTGCACTTAAATTAAGGCCATTAAATATTAAACTGTTGACACAATTTACACTTGAATTCAAATTCTGCCTTCCCATGCAACACTATTGATTTCAGAAGGCAGAATTTGGGTCCCATTATTTTACTTTGGCTTTGATTTGCAAGTGGTTTAAATACCTTAATTTCTGAATGAACTGTATAATTGACCTTGTTGCTTGCTTGAATTGATCTATAGTTTGTAAAAGTAGAATATGGTAAAATAACTTATACTTCTCAACATACTCTGAAATAAGGATAAATAATTGTGATTAGCCAATTGGCTTGAGTCACTGAGGACTTGTCTTCACGTACAGTGGTGCAGCTGCACTGCTTTAGTGAAGACACTACTACATCAATGGAGAGCTTCTTCCCTCAATCGGCATAGTTAAGCCACCTCCCCAAGAGGTGGTAACTATGTTGATGGAAGAGCTTCTCCCATCAATATGGTATGGTCTACACAGGGGGTTAGGTCTGTATAATTAAGTCGCTTAGGTCTGTGGATTTTTCACATCCCTGAGAAACGTAGTTATACCAATATAGGGTTGTAGCTTAGACCTGGCCTTAACAAGGGACCAGAGAAAGCAGTGGATAATGTCAATGAACAATCTTATATTGGCTGGAGGGTGAGCTTAATGTCCTCTTGTAGGTTTTTTCTAGCTTTAATTTCTATGAGCTAGTCTCATATCAGGTCTGAATCCAGATCAACTCCATTAAAGCCAATGGAGCTACTCCAACCTTACATTCGTGTATGTAAGTGAGAAAGGCTGAAGCACTGGGGAAATTTTCAGGTAAATTATTATTTATTCATGGTACATGTTTTGTTTTGCTCATTATTTGGGCATATATACATTAAAATTCTATAACAATTATTAGCTAGGAAGTAGCCCCCGGTGAAACTTGCCTCTCAAAGTCAGCAAAACCACTCACATGGCTAAAGTTAAGCATAGAAGTAAGTGTAGAATTGGCCTAATATTTTACTTATTGTTCCTTTTTAGTAATAAATGATATTTGTTTCTACTATTGTAGCATTGAGACGCCCTTATAGGATTGGGATCCATTCATAGATTTTTAAGGCCTTAAGGGTTATTATGAGTCTATAGTCTGATTTCCTGCTGAACACAGGCCATAGGATTTCACTCGTAATTTATGCATCAAACCCATAACTTCCAGTTGAGTAAGGTATAGTACAAATGTAACCCACACACCCCCTGGTGTGGTGTTCTGTCCCAGCTAGTGACACCGAGATTACTTAGCGAGTGAGAGAGAGAGGGTTAATGAGTCCGCTCTACATTTGGCTTTTAGCTCATGCGGTAGAGGCTCATGCACTAAGCTCTAGGTCCCAGGTTCGATCCTGCCCACTGATGATGGGGTCTGTCAGCTTTACACAAAGACATCCAAAGACATGGTCCCTGCCCCCTAAGAACTTACGATATACAGAGCTGAGACAAACAGCAATCAGACAAACAAGAAAAATGTGAGGTGATGACCTCTTCCATATGACATCTGGCTCTATCCCATGCCTCTCCTTAAATTTCTATTTTTTAAAACCATTATCTATTTTACCTATTTTATTTTTCTACTTTATAAATTACCATATATTCTTTTTACCCCACTTTGTCACTTCGGGCAAATTACTAAAATCTCTGTGCCTAAACTTATGAGTTACTAAAATGAATGTGTGACGGAGGACACTCGTCTCTCATGAATGTCTCCTATCAACCAGGTGTGCTGCTGCAGTCTTTTTTCCCTACTTGTGGTACCCCCTGTAAATTGCCAGCCTCACTTGGCAGGTGTTCAGTGGCTCAACCCTCCAGCCAAGTCACACAGTCAATATGGATGAACCCCTTCTGGTGTAGCAGAAGTCCAACAATCTGCCCTCACCAGCATCTTCAGCCCCATTTCTGGGCCCTTTAAATACCACCCTTCACTTGGACATATAAAGGATCCTTGTCCCCTTCTTGGGGCATAGACCATTTCCCCAGTGGCTAGTGAGGGACCCCAGACCCACCCACTACTCCAGGTCCCAACTCACGGACCCTGTAAACAGCAGGCATGTACGAGTGCCTTCAGTTTGCTATTGCTATTCTCTGGGTCTATTCCCACATAGCCCCATTCTTTTCACTCATTACCTTAGGGTTACAATTGTCAGGACTTCTTTTTCCCAGGCCCAGTAAATTTGGTCCTGCTCAGCTTCTTTTATCTGAGCCTGCTTGGATCTGATTGGGACCCACCTTCACTGCTTCTTCCCTGGGGTGGACTGCAGTATACAACGGGGCCTCCAGCAGGAGCCACAAAGGGCCTGGTACAGCCAGTCACAGAGTGAAATGATTCTGCTACATACTGCTGCTTCTGCTTCTATGGCAATCCTACTGAAAGTAGGAGTCCTTCCGAATGAATGGGTCAGATTCTTGCTTGGTCACACTACAGTACCATGTTGGGTATTGAAACTACCTTATAACTTTAGATTATGCCTCATTATACAAATGGAAATTGAGTATAATGTAGAGAACAGCCACTTGGAAACAATCTTATTTACTTAACCTCAGCGTCTCTCCTAACAGAAAAAGAAGTTTCTGAATAGAGTGCATCCAGAGTGTGTGCTGGTACCTGGAGAAGGCATTTGAAAGTCTTGCTTGCTAAAAATGTAAATAATAATTTAATCTTTTTCTCTTTTTTTCTATAAGTTTGATTTTAATAAAGTTAACATTTACTAAATTCATCCAGGCCTTTTAATGTCTCCATTACTATTACTCATACAACCCCCATTGGCCTGAAGTGGCGAACCGCGGCCAGTGGGAGCTGTGATCAGCCGAACCTGCAGACGCGGCAGGTAAACAAACCGGCCCGGCCTGCCAGGGGCTTTCCCTGAACAAGCGGCGGATCGGCTTTGAGAACCACTGGTCTAGGTCATCCCTGACAAGTGTATGTCTAACCTGCTCTTAAAAATCTCCAATGATGGAGATTCCACAACCTCCCTGGGCAATTTATTCCAGTCCTTAACCACCCTGACAATTAGGAAGTTTTTCCTATGCAGCTCAGTGGTTTGAGAATTGGTCTGTTAAATCCAGGGTTCTCAGTTCAATCCTTGAGGGGGCCACTTAGGGATCTGGGGCAAAAATCAGTACTTGGTCCTGCTAGTGAAGGCAGGGGGCTGGACTTGATGACCTTTCAAGGTCCCTTCCAGTTCTATGAGATAGGTATATCTCCTAATGTCCAACCTAAACCTCCCTTGTTGCAATTTAAGCCCATTACTTCTTATGCTATCCTCATTGGTTAAGAAAAACCCTTGTAGCAACCTTTTATGTACTTGAAAACTGTTATCGTGTCCCCTCTCAGACTTCTCTTTTCCAGACTAAACAAGGCCAGTTTTTTCAATCTTTCCTCATAGGTCAGGTTTTCTAGACCTTTAATCATTTTTGTTGCTCTTCTCTGGACTTTCTCCAATTTGTCCACATCTTTCATGAAATATGGCACTCAGAACTGGACACACTACTCCAGTTGAGGCCTAATCAGCGCTAAATAGAGTGGAAGAATTACTTCTTGTGTCTTGCTTACAACACTCCTGCCAATACATCCCAGAATGATGTTCACTTTTTTTTGCAACAGTATTACATTGTTGACCCATATTTAACCTGTGGTCCACTATAACCACCAGATCTGTTTCTGCAGTACTCCTTGCTAGGCAGCCATTTCACATTTTGTTGTGTGCAACTGATTGTTCCTTCCTAAGAGTAGTACTTCATAGGTCAAATTATCTGAACGGGAATCAGAGTTGCCTGACCTGCTGTGTGCCATGGAAAGAAACACCAGATTACTTTTGGCATTCATGGAGCAGTTGAACATGGTGGACATTTGCTTTTGGGCTCATGAAACAAGCACTGAGTGGTGGGCATCGTTATGGAGGTCAGGCATGATAAGCAGTGGCTGTAGAACTTTCAGTTGCAGAAAATGATCTTCCTGGAACTATGTGCAGAGCTCACCCCAGCACTGTGGTGCAAGGACACCAAAATGAGAGCTGTCCTTTCGGTGGAGGAGTGTGTGGTGATCGCAGTGTGGAAGTTGGCAACTCCAGAATCCTACCACTCGGTTGTGAATCAGTGTGGATTCAGGAAGTCAACTGTTGGGCCTGCATTAACGTAAGTGTGTAGGGCCATTAATCACATCCTGCTATGAAGGACTGACTCTTGCCAATGTGCGTGAAATAGTGGATGGCTTTGCGGCAATGGGATTTCCTAACTCTGGCAGGGCAATAGATGGCATGCATATTCCAAATTTTGCTCCAGACCATCTTGCAACGGAATACATCAATGGAAAGGGGTACTTCTCTGTGGTATTGCAGAGACTTGTGGATTACTGAGGGCAGTTCATTGACATCAATGCAGGGTGGCCCAGGAAGGTGCATGACACACGCATCTTCAGGAATGTTGGCCTGTATGGAAAGCTCGAAGCAGGGACTTTCATTCCCAACCAGTAGATTCAAGTGGGGGATGTTGAAATGTCCATAGTGATCCTGGGAGACCTAGCATATCCCTTATTCCCATAGCTCATGAATCCTTACACAGGAAACCCAGACAGCAGCAAAGAATGCTTCAACAATAGGCTGAACAGGTGCAGAATGCCCATGGAATGTGACTTTGGCAGATTAAAAGCATGCTGGTGCTGCCTTTATGGCAAGGTAGACCTAAATGAGGAAAACATTCCCATGGTCATAGCAGCCTGCTCTGCACTCCATCATAAGGCTAAGGATGAAAAGTTTCCCTGACGGGGGAGTGCAGCAGTGGCTTGCCTGGCTCGTGAATTTGAGCAGCCATATACCAGGTCTATTAGAGGGCATAACAGGAGTCTATTTGAACCAGGGAGGCTTTGAGGCAGCATTTTGATAATGAGCCCCAATAATGTGTTTTTCTATACAAAACTCTGCCATGCTTTGTTAACTTGCTGCCATGCATGAAAATTTTGATGATTCCGGACCGGTATTTGTTGTCAGCAAATGACCAAAGTGCCATTATGTACTACTACCAGAAGCAACCACCATGTGTAAGAGACAAATAAAAATTGGTTATCTTTTAAAGAGTTTGTATTTTATTAAATATTAATTAACAACACACACAAGGCTTGGTGGGAAGGGCGATAGTGCAGGGCAGTGTAAGTGCTCATAGCTGTGTGTAAGTCCAACTATCATTTTGGAAGCTGTCCAAGGGGATGGAGTGAACAACGTACCGAGAACTTCCGGGAAGTTGCAAGGAATGTGTGGGATGAGTTTGGGGAGGGCATAGAAAGCAGTTCTGTATTGGCTGTGCGGGGGAGGAGAGATCTGCCTGGAGCATAATTAGGGACTTCAACATCTCTGTTTGCTCCTCCTTCACTTTTATCATCCACTTTTACAATGTGCTGATCACTCTCCTTTCTGTCCTGTCTTTCCATTTTAATTTTTTTCTTCAGGATCTCTCTCAATTTCCTGCATTTTCTTTTTTCCGGCCTCTGAGGATTGGAGTACCTCTCAGAACATGTCCTCCTTTCTCCTCCTTGATTGCTTCCTTATCCGTCGGAGGTGCTTCGCCAGTGTGTAGGGGGTCCCCCTGAGGCCATATCTGCAGAAGCACAAGAAACAACAGAAGCATGATTGTTTGTTCATGCACAGCAACGAATTATTGTAGTAAAATACAACTCTTTTAACATACCAATTACTTTCTAAATGTCCCTTGGAAAGCACACATCTTGGTGAACACCCTAAACATGGTGAGTTCAGCCCTGATGGGGGCTGGGCGTTCAAGATGGGGCAAAGGGTGTAGTTGTCTTTTAAGGAGATCAGTGCAGGCGACTAGAGACAATATTGTAAATTCTGCCCCCATTTTCTATAGGCAGGGTTCATTGAAGCCAATATCTCACTCCAGCAGGTAAGCAATGATACAAGAGTGCATTTCCCACACACGTGTGGCTTCAGACTGGTCCCTGTGTGCTACTTTGGTCCCTGCACAAGCGATTGCTGACTGGTGTGGCAAAGTTTTTTACAATTGAGGATGGAACAAAACAGTTCTGCCAAGGAACCTTCGGCAGAGGATTGGCAAGTACCTGCAGAAAAGTTTCCTAGAGATCTCTCTGGAGGACTCCTGTGAAATCTTGGTGTGCTTTAACACACTGTTCCACCACACTAAATAGCTGCACAGGGGAATGTGGAGTACACTCAAACATAGCTAATCTTGTACATTTCTATCCCTTCACCCACTTCTAGAATATATAGAGCAAAGGACATATGACCTCTACCTCAGATAAATGAGCAGTATCAACTCAAAAAAATCACTTACCAAGGCTCCCCTCTTCTGCATCATACACACCAGAGATGGACAGCTGGGACTGGCTAGACCCCTCCAGAGTGGAAAAGAGGACTTGACTTACAACACCACCGGACAACCCTGGTGTGTGCTCCACATCATCCTGCAATTCGACCTTCTTGTCCACTACTTCGTCCTTAGGGTTAGGTCCACTGTCTGCGCCTCCAGTCCCAGCTAAGTATCCATGGGGCTCCTGGTGGTGGAGGTAGGGTCACCGCCCAGGATGGCGGCCAGCTCCTCATAGAGCTTTTTGGTCTTTGGCGCAGCACCAGAGTGGCAGTTTGCCTCCCTTGCCTTCTGGTATGCCTGCCTTAGCTCTTTTATCTTTGCATGGCAATGCTGCCTATCCCATCCATAGCCCTTATCCAACAAGCCATGAGAAATCTGCCCATAGATATTGAAGTTCCCATGGCTGGAGCGGAGTAGGGCCTGCACAGCCTCGTCTCCCCACAGTGCCAGCAGATCCAACAACTCAGGTGTGCTCCAAGTGGGAGATCATTTTCTGTGTGGAGTTGCCATGGTCAGCTAGGAAGATGGGATGTGAGCCGTCCACACTGAGCAAACAGGAAGTGGAATTTCAAAAATTCCTGGGCCTTTAAAGGGGCAGGGGTGGATTCCTGTGTACTGGGGTGCAGGGCATCAAAGTTCAAATTGCTGACCAGAGCGGTCAGGATGGTCATTGTGGGATACTTCCTAGAGGTCATTTACAGCAACAAAACAAAGGTGTGTCTACTGTGACAATTTGTCCATGAAACTTTGCCACAAAAAGCTCTCTGCCTCTCATCGAGCTGGTTTTATTTTGTCAGCAAAGCAGGAGAGTTTTGTTGGGAGAAGTAGCATTGTAGTGTGTACATTCCACTGTTTGGCTGACAAAACCGTGTAGTGTAGAAAAAGGCCTAAATTTACAGAACTATATACACATGGTTTAAGAATAACTAAGAATTATTACTGGAACAACAATTGCAAATGACTAAAGGGCTCAGTCATGCACCCACTGAAATCAACAGCAAAATTCCCCTGGATTTGAGTGAAAGGAGAATGGGTCTCAAGTGAACACACACAGAGTAAAAAAAGCAAGACTATGCATCATAGAACATGAACAGAGCTTTTATGTGACTAAAATAAAATAACACTGTAATAATATGTGGCCTCACTACAGTGCTTTGCTATTAAATCTTTGCTGGGACCAGAGAGAGACTGGCGGTTTTAGTGTGAATTATAGGGTGTGTGATTATCCAGTTTCTTCTTTAGAGATTAAACACATAAACAACTACGTGTGTAGTGCAGCAAAACCAAACACATTTGCTTTCCTTCTAATGTATCTCAATATGGCTGGAATGAAAGGCATATTGTTCCACCCAAAACTAATCTCCCTTGTCACATCTCACGTTGGACATTCAATCCAGATAAATCAAAGTTGTGCATCACTAGTTTCGCATCTAAACCCCTACTTTATGTTGTGTCCTTCAGATTTTTCTCCTAGCTAATGTGCCTTGTGGCAACATGCAGCCAAGGGTCAGGTCATAACTCCGGTTGAGCCCTGGAGATTGTTCTATTTCTTCTGTACTCCACCCCATCCTTTAAAAGCATGTTAAACAGGAGAAGAGAATGTACACAAAAGAAGCCACTCAATGGCTTAATTCAGCAGTGACCTCACCCCTAACCTCATCCGCACATCATTAGCAGGGCTGACAGAAAACAATAGACCACCAAAGAGCTGCTGTATTGGCTCAGTGCAGACTCCAGATTTCATCTGTTCCATAAATGCTGTTATAATCTGCAATGCTGAGGGAGCTAGTAACATGGGTAGTTGAAAGTACATATCGGACAAAAGCAATGAGAATGTTTAGCAGCCCCATTCCACAAGGCATGATGGAAAGGAATAGTGGTGTAGCATTGAAATAAGTACCATTAAAAACATAATTATACTGCTTTAATAAGGAACAGAGTGGCAATTAAAATAGAAACTAGCATATATGCCCTTGCAGAAATTCCAGTAGGTACAACAAATGCTAGTTGATTTAAATAGCATAGGTTTTCTTTGTGGGTGCTCTGTTTAACCAACATCTATAGGATATTTTTATACTCTGGAAACTTGATCATACATTTTCTATTTCTTGTGTGAAAACAGAGAGCCTCGGGAAGAAAATCCTGCTCCCACATAATGTTAATATTTAAAGAACTCTATAGCAAAGCTAAACTGTGTAGATCATATCATAGTTTAATAAACATCAGGGTGTTTCTATGGTGTTTTTCATCACAGTAGTTGCAGCACCTTTATTTTACTTTCTTGCAAATATATGCATAATAAGCTGCATGTTGGGGTTCTGTACTCGGTGGCAATAGAATGATTTCTCCAATTTGATTTGAATTCACCAGAGAGAGAGAGAAAGAGACAAAGATATAAAATCACATTTGTTTGAATGATACACCAGGCTGCTGCAGATTTAAACAATGCTTAGAACTAGCACAAACAACTAAGTTCTGTGAATTTCCTTCTAAATTGAAGAGCACATTCCTTTGGAATTTCTCTCTAAATTACAGTGTAATTTTCTCCACTCAGTAAGCTATATAATCATATATGGTCAAAACATTGTACTAGGAAACATGCCGCCCTGGTCTTTGCTTGCGTGGGGGTTTTTAGGCTTAGGCAACACCACATCCCTGTGAAATATAATAACATGTGAATTATTAGTAGTTTGTGGCAGGTTATTCTGCATCTTTTAAAATATGGAGACAAACCTTAAAATGTGCATGTGCATTTTGAAGATTTGGCCCATTTAATTTTGTGCCTAAAACATTAAAATGCTGCAATTTTGAGAGTTGTCAGGAAATGATTCAATGATCTCCAACTTCCATCGAAGAAGTGAGGTTTTTACTCACGAAAGCTTATGCCCAAATAAATCTGTTAGTCTTTAAGGTGCCACCAGACTCTTTGTTGTTTTTGTAGATACAGACTAACACGGCTACCCCCTGATACTTGACAACTTCCCTATGTTTTTCAATTTATTATGCAATTTTCACTTAGAGAATGGAAGAGAAATTGGTTGTATTGTAATCAAGTTAAATAGAAATCACACACAAGTAACCTCTGTTTTAAGCATTTTTCAGTAGTGCATAAAAGGCTTATTCTTCACTTGGTAAATTGTATCATCTGAACACTTATTTTTGTGGCTAATCAAAATGAGACTAAACTAATGACAAATATTGCAAGAAGTGGCTGTTTGCTAATCTCCTCCTGTATTGTACTCTTACATGAAATGAGTCCAAAACCATTGAGAGAAATCACAAACTGTTTCAATTTATTAAATTATTAGAAGCAAATTTATTCTAGTGCTATTTGGATGTAGATACAAGGAAGTCCTTAAAAAATCAGTGCTTTTCATTTTCCTCCTGACTTACCAAGGGCTCATCAACATGAGAGCAATGATGACCATGCTGAAGAATGTTTTGATTGCCATTAGCCGAGGAAGCAGAGTTCACCCATTAATGTATATTTTGGTTTTTGTATGTTTCCTCTGTAAGTAAAAATCAGTTTTACATTAACACAAATCCTTTAGTTTTATTTAAAAACCCTCAAACATTTTAAGTTTTAAAGGTGAACAATGAAAGAACTAAACACGTATTTGGTTAAATGAAGATTTTAAAAGGATGAGATAAATATCTAGTGTACAGTGTATTGTATAGGCTTTGGCGATGGCTCAGCCGAGATAAATAAACAAATAAGTTTTCATTGGAAAGATTCCATTTTTATGCACTCATCCTGTCCGTTTGGTCCTTTGGTCGATCACTAGTCACTTGGACATTACGCCCAATACATTTTCACATATTCTTGAAGTTTTGCCTCTCTGATTAATGAAGGGCTAATGTCTTAGCCTACATACTTCCTCTGTTGCCAAGAAGAAAAGAAATACCTTTCACTGAGATCTACAAGGTTGTTTAGGAGGAAGACCCACCATTTGAGATATTCAGTGATATTTGAAGAAACATTACTTGTACATATGGGATGGGGGGAAGTGGAAACTGGGTCATTCAATGAAGTTATACTAGTGATGAACTTTAGTCACTATTTGCCTTTGTAAAGAGGGATTGACTTGGTCACAGGAGAGAAACTGAGAGTGAGGCTTAACAAGATCAACAACTGCCCTATAGAACCCAGTCCAGTTGGCTTCTGAGCTGACCACATGGGCCCCAAGGAAAAAGTGTGGGGGAAGGGACCCACCCCTTAGTCAACTCCCTTCACACTCTCCTGCAGTCAAACAGAGGGATACGGATTCTAGCATCTAAGATCCCCAGCCCCCCTTACCTAGTGCAAGGTTTTCAGGATCACATGGGTACCTCAAACTGTGCTAGACTTTTTAGGCTACATTTTTTCACCTGCAATAGAAAGGTCTGTCCAGTCCCTATGAGAGTTCAAGGCCCAAAACTACATGCCAAAGCTGTGACAAATTGAGGAATTAAATTAAAATTAACCACATCCATGAATTTAAACACGAGTAGTCCCACTGACTTAAAGTTAAGCATGTGCATAGGTATTGCAAGAACGGGGCTAAATGTTGAAGCTGCACTACAACCCTTTCCAAAATCAGGTACAACTTGCATTTTTATTGACTTTCTCCAAGTTGTTAGTTAATAAATATCATCTGTTGACACTAATCCTAGGCTGCACAGAAAACTGTAAATTAAATGGGAAGTATGGATGCAGTATTCTGGCTGACCATGATTTGATAGGAGCTTTTCAGAAGACAGACACTAGTTTAATTCCGATGACTCACAGCTTTTTTAGAAATTATATTTGAGCTTGGATTTTTTTGCGAAGTGTGTGTATTATTACCCAAGATTATTTTTAGACAATCATTTCTCAACATCCCTGTACCTGAACTGTAAGACTTGGAACCAGATATTAAATTGGACAGATAAGAAACCAGGAAAGAGATGATGTTTTTCCATAGCCATGGGTAAGCTTAACTCAACATTAATTGTTAACTTATTAGTTTTCTTCAGTCTGTTAGAATTGCGTCTTACTTTGCTGGGGGGAAGGAGACAAACTCAAGAGTGGTTTAATTGCAGTATTTTTAAGGTCACAGAAACATTCATTATCCACCAAGCCTTGAATTTGACTAGGCTTTTCTTTTTAACTTCTGAATTCCTTATTTTTAGGTATTTGCAAGTATCTTTCAACAGAGTAGGAGCATACAATACATTGGCTAAGTGCTAATATGCTTATTATAACCATCTCAGCATTATGGTGAAAGTCAAATAAAAAGACTGAATATTGAAGTATATAGACCGTTCAAGATGTGAAGCGGGGAGAGTAGTCTGAATGCAAGGGAAGGTTTGGAAATAATGAAAACATCTATGCACAGGGTTGAATCATTACATACACCATAAAATATAAGGATGCTCACAAGTAAAATTTTGCCACTGACTGCTTTTTCAGAGGTTCTTCAAAACCCACCCAATCTCCATTGGTCTTTCATAAAATACGCAAGAAAATGGACTGTGCTTTCAACTTCAATTGTTCGCTCAAGTAAGAGGATCCTGCTGAGGCAGCAGAAATATTGATTTTTACATTTTTCTTCAGAGCGATTTCCTTTTGTGAGTTCAGACAGTAGCTTGAAAGTTGACCATGGTAACGAGCTTTTCATCCTATTCAGTTTATGGTTGAAGGTGATCCATTAGAGGCTTCAGTTTGATATATTAGTAGTGATAGTTTAAATTTACAGCAGTTTGTACAAATATATTGTTCAATTAATCTTTCAGAATAGTTTTCAGGAAATTAACAGTAGATGAATATAAATCCCAGTAATTTCATGCTTTGTATTGCAATGACAGTGCATGGAACAAAGATGGAATATTGCCATCAGATTACAATGGTTTTATTTTGTAGGATTAGGCAGATTAGGAAGAGGGAATAATAAAAATTAGCTGATTCGTATATCTAGGAAATTGTAGCATTCATACCATTTATAGATTGATAAGAATTGAAGAGCCACTAACGTCTGAGGGCCTAATCCTGACTGATGCTGGGCTTCTCCAACTCCCATCTAAATCACATGGGCTTTGGGTGATCATCCCCTGCCAGTATCAGAAGTTAATAGGGTCTTGCAGGAAGAGATACAGAGGGTTTGTGTGCAGCAAGCTGGGGTGTAAATCTACAGTATACTAATCTGCCAGGCACTAACTGGTTGTGCAGACTCTGCTACAATGCACTAAAAGTTCTGCTTAAGAACACTACAGAAATTATAGTGTGTAGTAGTAGGGTCTAGACAGCCAGTTAGCGTGTGGTAGGCTAGTGCACTGTAGATTTAGTGCAAAGCAAGTTGAGATGTAAGTCTCCATGTGGCCAAGCCCTGATTAAAGACTTCAAACTTGGGTTTGCTAATATCTTGATGGCCAAAACTCAATCTTGTTCCCCTACTTCAGCTTCAAAGAAATAATGTGTACTATCATTTCCAGAAAAAAGAAGAACAGGAGTACTTGTGGCACCTTAGAGACTAACAAATTTATTAGAGCATAAGCTTTCGTGGACTACAGCCCACTTCTTCGGATGCATAATAATTCATATGCATCCGAAGAAGTGGGCTGTAGTCCACGAAAGCTTATGCTCTAATAAATTTGTTAGTCTCTAAGGTGCCACAAGTACTCCTGTTCTTCTTTTTGCGGATACAGACTAACACGGCTGCTACTCTGAAACCTATCATTTCCAGGTGACCTAACTTATCAAATAATTTCAGCTACACTCGTAAGTGTATATTACCTTGCTAGCACGTTACTTTCAGTACCATCAAAAATGTTACTACAGTGGCAATAAACCAAATTAGAAATATTTGAGAGATTGTGAACTAGTATTGTAATAGACTTACTCCTTAGACTTACAGTTTTTTCCTTCCTCTGAGTAGTCTTTTCTTCTAATTCCATATTACTTGTATATTTATGTTTATGGCTATATGTGTAGAGTCAAGGGAGTTTTATTTGTGTTCATATGATTGAAATTCTTTTATTTGTCTAAAGTAGGGGGAAATCATAGCAATCCAACAAAATATACTTCAAAATGCCAAACATATTGGATTGATGGTGGTGCAGGAGTGCACAGACTAGTGTAAGCAAGATTCAGAGTGGGATTGGACAATTATATTGATGATAAAAATATCCAGAGTTATAATAGTTATTACTAACAGAAGAGTTTTAGAGGGGATATAAAAACACATGCTGCAGTGTTTAAGCACATCTATATTAGAGATCACTATAAAAACTTCATGGACACAGACTATACCCCATCTGCCTACTGTGGGGTTTCTTGCACCTTCATCTGAAATGTCTGGTGTTGGCCATGGTAGAAGATGGGAGACTGGACTGGCTGACCCAGTATGGCAATTCCTGTGTTACTGTATGTTGGGGAAATTTCAGCCACTATATAACTAGGGAGCGAGGGAGGAGTCTTTCCATACTCACCTTTTGACTTGTTTATGTTGTTTTAAACTTAGGGAAGAAAGTCATGAGGGGAGTGACAAGCAACTCTCACTTCATTTTTTAAATTAGATACAAGATATGATCTGATTCATATATTAAGAGACTCATCCATAATTAAGGCAAGGGTGATGATGAGGAGAAGGGAGAAAGGGGAGGAAGAATGATGGCCCAAATTGCCTAAAATCTAAAAGGAGAAAGAAAAATAACCCAACATGAGTTCAAAATATTTGGATGTAAGCACACAATCTATCATTAATATGTATTTACAAATTCCCTTAGAACTGCTTGATGTAAGGCTATTTAAAAAGCAACTTGTTTTGACATTAAAACGTTGATGTCGTTTAGCATACCTATTTCCTAATTGCAATAAGATGCTTCAAACTGAGTGGTAGGGTTGATTAATGAACACCTCGGGTGGGTCGTGACTGCTGCCAATTGCTTAATTAAAAGATCAGCCTAAAAAGGGAAACTATACTTTGGGTTCAGGAAATAATTTGAGTTCTGTGTTTTCCCCACTAATACACAAACCTAAACTGTACCAGTTAGGCATAGTTCCCCAGTATCTTATAGGACGATAATATATTCATCATCACTCCTGTAACATGGAACAGGGGAGGCATTGGGGAATGTATTAGGGGAAGAAATGATGCAATAGGAAAATGGATCGCTTTCTCCCCTTCACCTTTTGGGTTATTCATACATGGTTCTATGTGCTCACCAGAGAACAGGACTGATTACTGCTGGCTCTTTCATGAGGTGTGCAAGTAGTGGGAAGGCCACTCCAACTCTTCTCTTTCTGCAGTGCATCCACTCAAGAGCTAGGGACAACGTGGCCGTGCTGTATATGATAGTACTTTTGTTTTTGGTTCTGCAAAACCCTATCTGTCATAGCAGTTCTCATCTAGGTGTCATTTCATCTGAACTTCCAAAGATCGGGTGGTGCCAGGGGTAGATGAATAGTCTGGTTTTGGCTCATCTCTCACTTTCTGTGATTTGCTGCCATTTGATGTGGATTCAACAGTAAAATGAGGACGTACACATGCATGGAATTAAGCAGCAGGCTCCAACTTTTATTAAACGTAGCAACTCTCCCCTATGTTAACCTGCCCATACTCTCCTATATCAGGCATTTAACTGTTTCCAGTGCAAAGGTTACAGGGATCCTTATAACCAATAACTAGTGTGACAAAGTTCCTCCTCTATCTTGGTGGGTCCTGCGCTTATTGGCGGTTTTTCTTGCCTCAGAGATTCACCATGTGGGTTGGGGAACAGCTCAGAGACCTTCCCCTCTGGAAGAACCCACTGTCCAGGTCAATTGGGAGGTTTGGGGGGGAACCTGGGCCCGCCCTCTACTCCGGGTTCCAGCCCAGGGCCCTGTGGACTGCAGCTGTCTATAGTGCCTCCTGTAACAGCTGCATGACAGCTACAACTCCCTGGGCTACTTCATGGCCTCCTCCAAACACCTTCCTTATTCTCACCACAGGACCTTCCTCCTGGTATCTGATAATGCTTGTGCTCCTCAGTCCTCCAGCAGCACACTCTCAAGTCCTTGTGCCTCTTGCTCCCAGCTCCTCACACTCACACCACAAACTGAAGTGAGCTCCTTTTTAAAACCCAGGTGCCCTGATTAGCCTGCCTTAATTGTTTCTAGAAGCTTCTTCTTAATTGGCTCCAGGTGTCCTAATTAGCCTGCCTGCCTTGACTGGTTCTAGCAGGTTCCTGATTACTCTAGTACAGCCCCTGCTCTGGTCACTCAGAGAACAGAAAACTACTCATCCAGTGACCAGTATATTTGCCCTCTACCAGACTCCTGTACCCCACTGGTCTGGGTCTGTCACACTAGGAACAGGGTTACAGGGCTTCTTCCCATATAACCCATAACGTGGGGTAGGCTATTCTTAGCCTGCTCCCCTCTTTCCCCCCAGGACTCAGCTCTGAGTCCTAGCACCCTCTTCCCTTCCAACCCCCGGAAGGGGGACAAAGGGTGCAACAGGTGGGGCCCTCACCCTGCAAAGGCCACAAGGTCTCACCCTATCACATGAGCCCAAGGACCATCACCAAAATCTCAGGTCTTTTACCTCTATGAAACATACATTTTATTTTCTTAACCACACTGGAAACCAGCCTCGTGGCATGACAGCGACTAGCTTCATCATTCTCCACCCAATCACACTGCCTGGTATAAAAACACCTACCTAGCGATATGTTGGTACCTCCATCTGACACACTTATTTGCTTGGTGACACCCTTATTTGCTTTTTTTTTTTCTAGCCTGGTCCAACTGGGCTGGGTTTGCTCCCAGTCTTATATGTCAGTGAGTGCAGGAGGTAAACTATAGGCTGTGTAAAATGAAGGCCTTCACCAGCCTCATTACCCAACAGCTGACTGTCGATTTACTATATAGACCATAGGTTGGTTGCCATACCAGAAGTGGACTTTCTTGTTCTGAAAGTTTTCTCCCCAGCTAGTGACTGCCACAGTATGTGGGGGAGGACATGAGGAAGGTGTTGTGTTCTGTAATACACTGAGCTGCCCAGTTTTCTGCCCACTTCTGTGCACACCACTCACCTTGAAAGCAAATTCCAACAGTCTGTATGATCTGAGGCCTTGGATTCTACCTACAGCTCAGTCTTGAGTAACCAGTCCAAATGCCATATTGAAACCCTCATATAACTCTTCCATTATTTCTAAGTCTTCCTTAATTTCCCTTCTTATGCTGATAAAGTGCTGGCGGGGGGGAGGGAGGGGGTTGAACTCCAAAGGAGACATGACTGATGAGCACAAAATACCCAACCAGGAGCCACTACCCGGTATGCCATGTTTAGATGTCCCGTGACCACCTGCAGTGTTGCTTCAGAGTAATTTTCTTTGTCTCTTTGAGAGCCCATATCTGTGCCCTGATCTATTCCAACTTCTTTATAGGTAACATAGAAACCCCAAACTGAGTCCAGTTCATTGCCCAGGTATGTTATACTTTGGGGAGGACCTTCTGCTTTTTCTATGGCAAGTGGGGGCACTTGATCCTGCATGCCCCTGCTATGTCTGACCTATGCCTCCAGCCACAGTTCCTGGTCTATTTTACCCCAGGGTAGATCAGGCTCCTCTACTGTCTTCAGTCTAAATTCTGTCACATCTTAACCATGTTACCCTACCATATATAGCATAAGCCCTTGGGCCTTAACAGGTGAATTCTATGGCAAATGAGGGAGGGAAGCAGCTCTTATTTGCCTTCCTTGGGAAAACAATATGCAACTTCTAAGAAGAAAATAAAACTCCATTTGAACTGCATAAAAATTCCAGTTTAGTTCCAATTGATCAAGTGCTTGAGGACCTATTTGCAAGCTAATGAAATTGCAGTGCCAAAGGAAGTCTAAGAACTCAGTGAAATTTAATTAATCGGGTTGGGCATACTGCTTTCTCCTGGTATTATACCTGAGGCCATATGTACTAAAACATATGTACTGAAGGTGAGAGGTTAACTCCTTCAGCCCCACAGGCACAAAATCCAACTAGTTTTACCTGATATATAAAACAGTTTTTAAAATCTGTTGTCAAAAAGACAAATATAAGGGAAGAGATTGGGCCAGAGGGTAAGTGTGGTTAAAGTAAATACCAATTTAATAAGTACCATAGGGACATCACATAGAAAAATGAAAATACTACAGTCAGTTATCAGTGATGTATATTTCTGCCATTTTTCCAGCATCTAGTTGTTTAGAAGAGGGAAATGGGGAGGAGAAATATTCCCCTGTCAATGTAATATCAAAGTATCAGTGTTAAAATACATCATCTGAAAGGCTGTGTGTGTGCATGCGCTTTTAACTGCATTGTAAACTGTAAATAATGAGTGCTTTCTGGAGCTGGCTTGGATGTCGGATTTACAATACTATGAACATGTCAAAGCAAAGCTGGAATAATCCAAAACATCCATCAAACAAAATGTTGAATAGAGACTGCTACTTGATGTAATCAACATTCACAATTTCCTCTTTGATAAAATTCTATTGTCATTCTGGGTATGTCACTAGCATTTTTGGATAAAATTATCAGCCATTGTCTGCTATTTTCTGGGCCTGGTTTTGCATTGACAAGTGAATGCTTCCCATTTTGCATATAGAAAACAGCCATTTGATCATGCAGTTCTGGCAGAGGGGCAGCTATCCAAATTCCCGTACAAATATGGAGTTTTCTTGTGCTATTTGTTTTCATCTTCTTTTGACTGTGCAGATAACTGAATGTGCAAAAACTGCAAAATCAGAAGTCTGGTTTGAGGCTGGTGGAAAATTTGACCTCTCGAAGTTAAACCCAAAGGGAAACATAGAAAATATGCTGTAAGACAGAGAAATAAGGCACTTTAGGTGGTTTCTTTCTCTTTACTTTTACAAGATTGTCAAAGTTGCCCAGAGCTTGGGATGAACTCTCTTGTTATAAAGTGGGAGAAATTGAAACAAATAGATAAGTGAGGAAAAGGGTCTCCCAAAGCAAAAATAATGAAAATAAGGAAGGATATCTCTTAGCCAGAAAGGTGACCTAGAATATAGCCTATTGACCTTAACCAAGTAGGTTTTTAGAATTGTGAACACAGTTACAAATGAACACCATTTTCAGAACTATCTAAAGTCTCAAGTAAAAGAAGCATAAAACTGAACCACTCCATGTAACCAACCACATTTAAACTAGGCAACGGACTGGGTGCAGGAACTTTAGGTTTTGCTAAGCTTCTAAGCAGGAATTTGGCAACTGCCAAATCACATGTGTTTCCTGTTGCACTCTTATTAGGGGTTTTATTCGATTAATTTAATTTTTATGTCTGTAAACTAAAGTAATGCTAATACTGGTTATTGCTGATGACAGTATGAAAAATTCAAACTGCAACCAATAAATGAGTAAAAAAATCCACAGTGATGAATATGTGCCTGCAACTGTGTACAACAAAGAAATTTAGAGAATACAAATAATAACCTTATCATAAGAACTATAAGTCATTTTTGTTCTTATATTGCACATATGAGGCCTGGTTCTCCTCTCACACTTTAATGGAGCTATTCCTTATTTATACTGGTATAAGAGAGAGAAGAATTGGTCCCAGGGAATATTTTAGACAGCTAGTTAAGCTAATAGATATACATTTTAATATTCAGTGGGCCAAATCCATGCCACTAATCTGACTCATGTGAGTGTCTTCATTGAAGTCAATTGGATTACTTATGAGAGAAAGGCAAGGCAGAACTGGCCCAGTACATTAGGTGTGGGTCAGTTAAGATTACAACAAAGAGACATTAACTTTGCTTTATTTGAATGTTGAACATTTAATATTGTAAACTTGATACTAAAATAACATATTTTGGTTTATGTGTAATATTTTTCTGTGCCTAATTTGCTTTGATCTTTTGGTATTTAATACAAATTAAATCATTGAACTTATTTTGTACAAAAATAATAATTCAGAATACTTACTAACTCAAGACATGAATCTAGGTAGTAACAGTATAATTACTTTCTAATTGGTATGTGATTACATTTATGTTTGGCTGTCACAACTATAAAAGGTATCCTAATTGCATCTCAAAATAATGGTGTTACTCGGTCATATTATCTTCTGCTTAATTGCATGGAAAATAAAGGCATTTAATTACTTTGAAATATGATCATCTGATTCTGGACATTAAAAGAAGAATTGGGAAAGAGATGGCAATTTCTACGAAGTATTCTTTTCAAAAACTTAGTTTGAAGGAAGACATTGCAGTGTAAGAAGAATCTGAAATTAAATTCCTAATAGCAAGATATTTCCGAACTCTTCCTTGTATACCATCAGCCTATTAACAGAAATATCTTTTACATAATGAGAGCAATTTAGTGAACATTTATCACTATCATAACTTATAATGTTTTGAACTACCCTACCAGTTCAATTTAGGATTCAGTAATGGTGCTTCATAGCCCAAAGGAAATGTCTGTAGTTAACCTAATGGTATATGGTAGTACCCAAGGGAGGTTGCAAAGTGTACACTAAGCCTTTTTTACCTGGATCCTTGATGCATTCTCCACCCTAGGAAGCAAGTTGAAAAGATATACAATTCCCCTGTGAGATGCTCTCACACTCAAGCTCTAACCTTCACAGTTGCTTTCATCTACAGACTGAAGACTAATGGACATTTTGAATTCCAAATGTCATGTGGGAATACCTGTTTCACAAAAATGGAGACATCAGTGATGTGTGCAGTTGCTACAGCTCAAATCCTAGAAATTCTTAAAGCTTCTGAATACTCATATGAGGAAATTGTATTTGTGTTTCCAGTACTGAGTTATGGGAATTATTTAAGTGGTATTCAAAATCCTCCTGCTTTAAGAATTAGCATATTGCCATGAAGCACAGGATCAATATTTTCAATTAAATGGGCCAGTTTCAAATACCTTTTACGTTTACTTATTCTTGGAAGCCAAAGCAAGAACCAACCAAGCAATCTGACCTTCCTAGTACTAGAGCACTTGAAGGCTGTCAATGCATAGATATTTTTTTTAAGGTGTCTATGACCTAAAACAGGTTAGAAAGGTCAAATGGTTGGTGCATCCAAACATGGAGTCAGTATTATTGTTTAACAAGCTTTCAGTACCGCTATCATAGGAAGGAGAAGAACTAGGAGAAGAGAGAAGTAAAATCATAATTTTTACTTGTGCTTGAATAGCTAAGGCACCCTCACCCCAACTGGTTCTTTAGGATAGATTTGCCAAAACAAGCTAGCATAGATCTCAGGTTATTCTCCATCACCCACGCAGTAATTGATGGTAGGCTTTAATTCTTGGAGACTCCAGGACAATCCTGGAAGTTGGTTTCCTAATTCCTAAAAGGAGGAGGAAGAAAATACATATTTCCTCCTAGTGCTGATTCATGCTTTGAATTGCAAGTTTCAGAGGGAATTATACCGTAGGGAAATTTTCCAGATTGAGTTTAAGCAAGGCTCTGTCTAAATAAACAAATGTTGTACTGGTTTACTAAACCATTTGAACAGAAACCACCTCTTTTAAAATCAATTTAATTAATGGTGCAAGTCCCTATATAGATGCATAGAAATTAATTTAAACCCATTTTAAGCCAGTTCAAATGTGTTCATAAAGGAGTTTATTACAGTTTAACTACATACATTCAACTGTTTTTAGTTAAATTAGTGTAAACCTGTTACTGGTTTAAATGACAAAGGTTGTTTGATTTGGTTCTCTTGTAGGGTTAGCATCAGCAGCAAAGAATGTGGGTAACTCAGATAAAGAACAGTAGTATTTTTTTGCAGAGCTATTAAGAAGTAATTGTTGCTTTTTCAGTACAATGTCTTTGCAGACCTATTCAATAGAATACTGAGATTTGCAGACCTATCATTATAAAAATATCCTTTCACTGAAATAAAGGCAGGTTAATTTTCCATGGAAACTACAATACCATTTTGAGCTAATGACAAAAGGCCCAAGCTATCCATATGCTCAGTAATGCTTAGAGACACTAGTTCATCGGTATTCTTGTTGCTGCTGCCTGTGATGCCAACATCGATGGTACTATTTCAATAGTCTCCCTTGGAATTAGTGTTCTTTCTATTTCTAGGTTGACTGGGAGTCAAATGAGTAGAGAAGAATAAGAAAGTGGCAGAGAGAAACTGCTAAGAAATCTGACACAACAGACTACTCATGAGTATTCCAAAAATATTTAACCCCTGCGTACATCAGATACCATTTTTGAATCACTAATTTCAAAAGTGCCACCATTAAAACCAATGTCACTGTTGTAATTACAATGCAGTCACCTAATGTGAATGTTTCAAGAGGAAGTTAGCTGGTAGTTGAATCACTCTCCCAAGTCCCCCCCTCCTCAATTCCATCTCCATCATACTCCAGGTGCACTCAAAGCCTGCCAGACCCTTATCCTTTGCTTTTATTTTCCAGGTGTGAAATACTTCTCTCTCCAAAACTAAGGAGAAAAACCTCCTAAACCCAAGATACTACCCCCTATTTCAGTAACTTCATGACCTCCCTCAATTCTCTTCCATGGGTGGAGGTTAAGAGGAATTCCTCCCTTTTTTTCTCTCTCTCTTTCCACTAGGTTAAGGTGGTATGCACCCACACCAGCCCTAACAGCTAATGAGGGCCTGAGAAGCCAATTAGGTCACCTGAGAGAAGGAGGGCTAGGGTTAATTGAGAATGAAGTCCAACTGGGGAAGGTTTGAGCAGCACTATATACCGGTAGCCAGAGGCTGAAAGTAGAAGGGGGGCTGTAGGGAAGATGTTTGCAATTGCTCCCTAAGAGATCTGTAGGAACAAGGAGGAAGATAGTAAGCTCCAGGATGCTGCCGTGGCATAAATAGTCTAGTAAGTGGCTAGGAGTAGGTGAAGTTGCCATGGGGAATAGAGTAGGCTCCTGAGGTAAATCCAGAAGCAGACAACGGAAGATAGAGAGGGTGAATAGGAAGGAGTCCAGAGAAACAGCAACGGGATGGGGACTGAGACCTGGATTGCTGGTTCCTGGGGTAGAATCCCAAGTAGCAGGAATGTAAGTGTTCCTCTGTGCACCACTGGTACAGTGACACAGGGCACTGATCAGAGGCTGAACACTGTCGGAGAAGGCATTTAAACAGTTGTCCTTTGTAACCCTGAAAGGGGTGGACTAAAAGATGACCTGGCAGGAGTGCCAAGTTTCTTGACAAGATGATCTCAGAGCAAGCAATAGGCAGCAAGGGGGTATCTAATGCACCAAGAACTAATTCCCAGACGTAGGCCCAGGGAGGCACACTAGCAGTGAATGGTAATCCTGTTACACTCCACTAAAACTGTCCAATTTTATTTTTCTTTAAAAAAAAATTACTTTAACCAAAACCATATGTTATTGCATGTCAGGCTTAATCATAGTGCATTTTACTCTATGACTGAGTTCTAAATAGGCACAAATCAGGTGCATACTGACAGGCTTTAAAGTACAGTGTATACTACTGAAATAATGCTAGTAATTTATTAGTTATTATGCAATATTCTCTCACATATGAAACAAGTTGGAATTTCTAACTTGGATGCTTCATTCAAACCTCTATCAAGGAATCTTTATTTAAATTTGACTTTAATTATTTTTTTTCTTATGATAACTTGAGAAGATTCCAGCTTTCTTTGGTTTCTGAATCTGCAGCTGAAACCCATGCTTCTCTCTCATCTGTTCTGACTCATCCTCTTTCCAATCCCTAATAGCTTCCCCCTGTCTGCCCTTGAGTTATATATCATTTCTGAAATGCTGTATGACAGTACTTTCTTGCTGTGTTTTCAAAAAAGAAAAAAAAATGGCTGTTTATCTCTAGAAGTCCTGGAAAAGAACTTTCAGTCCTAGCATTTTTGCTAGGTAGAGTGGCTAAGGTGGATTCTGATCCTGTAATATCAGGAAAAAAATACTAGAGAAGGCTAATGGAGATAACTCCCTAATGACAGGCCCAATCTTGCAAAGAGCTAAGTGTTTCTTGAGGTATCCAATGCGCTCAATTCCTATCAAATACAGAGAAAGTTGAGCATGACTCAGCATCTTGCAGAATATGACCTGACATTATTACCTTTTACCTTGCCAATTTAATATTAAGTGTTCAGATCCAGGAACAGCTTGGGTACCCTCAGGCCAAATGGAAGCAAATCAGTTCCAGGGGTTGGGGAATTACCCTAGGATTCAGAAGACCCAGGTTCGGTTCCCTGCTCAACTACAGACTTCTTGTGTGACCTTGGGCAAGCCACTAAATCTCTCTGTGTCTCACTTCTTTATTTCTAAAATAGGGCAGTGCTAGTATCCCTATCTCACAGGGGTGTTGTGAAGTGCTCAGATACCTCACTAATGGGAGTCATATATATGACATCTGTGTGTGTGTGTGTGTGTGTGTGTATCTATCTATCTAAATATGTATGTATATATATATATGCGTGCACACACGGATCTGTTAGAGAGATGCCTACCCTTCCAGTCTCACTGATGGGTGGATAAGGGCTTTTATGGAATCTAGCATAAAATTGACTCAGCCTTACTTTTCAATATAAAAGAAAAGGATGTCCCTATGGGCTATGAATTGTACTAAGCATGTATTATAAGGGATAAATGTTGGGTAGAAGCTGCTGGTCACCAGCTTCTATTTCCAATTCATGGCCAGAAGGGACCATTCGATCATCCAGTCTGACCTCCTGCACATTGCAGGCCATTACATTTCACTGAGTTTGGCAAAAGCATGTCTTTCTGGAAGATATCTGGTCTTGATTTGAAGACATTAAGGGATGGAGATTCCACCACTTCCCTTTGTAGTATGTTCCAATGGTTAATCACTCTGATTGTTTGAAAAACAAGTGCCTTCTTTCCAATTTGTCTGGCTTCAGCTTGCAGACATTGGTTCTTGTTACTCTCTCTCTCTCTGCTAGATTAAAGAGCCTTTTACTTCAGGTACTTTCTCCCTGCAAAGTTACTTATACACTGTAATCAAGTCTTCATGATAAGCTAAACAACTGTGCTCTTCAAGTGTCTCATTGTAAGGCATTTTCTCCATCCCTTGAATCATGCTTATGGTTCTTTTCGATACCTTCTCCAGTTTCTCAGCATCCTTTTTAAAATCTGCACACCAGAACTATATGTAATATTTCTAGTATTGACTTCACAAATGCCACATAAGAGGTAAAATCAACTCCCTACTCCTACTGACTACTCCCCTGTTTATACATCCAAGGATCACATTAGCCCCTTTTTGCCACAGCATTGCACCAGGAGCTCATATTGAGTTGCTTGTCCATGATGAATCTAAATAGTTATGAGTCACTGCTTTCCAGGATACAGTCCCCCATTCTGTAGGTGTGGCCTGCAATCCTTGTTCGTATATGTGTAATTTTCATTTGGCTGTATTAAAATGGATTTTGGAGCCAGCAGGATCATGGTGGCCCTTGGACGCTCATCTGTCCCACATAAAAAGGGTTTCCCATTCTGTTTCGTTTCACTAGTGGGTAATAGCAGAGTGAAACATCCACTCTTCCAGTAGCTGAGCTAAGACGTTTGGGGAGGACAGGGGTGACCATCCTCCACCCTTCAGCCACATAATCTAGGTTAATGTGTGGGTGCCTTTTGAAGCCCACTAGTATAATTGAAGGTAGCACCCATTCTGCACCCCTCCCTCAGCTCCACCACTGCACTCTTCCAGTGTATTCTAGATATTTCTGTACTTGCACTACTTCTCCCTGCTTCATCCCAGGTCCCATATTTCCATTAACACATTCCTCTATAAGAAAGCTAAACTATGGTGAACAGAAATCCAAGACAAGAAATCCCTGTGAATAACTTAAAATGATTTGCTTGCTTCAGAGAGTGGGTACAGGTGAGACTTTTCTAGGGGATTTTGTGTTCAGTGATGCTTATGGTAACTTGATATCATAGGAGAAAGCTGGTTACCCTTCTGCAGCTGAACAAACACAAGTTATAGATTAAAAAATACTGAAATGGCACTGTGTGCTGTTTTTTAGCAGCAATTTCTCATTCCTTCAGCCAACTGCTATAGGCCAGTTCTGTGTCATGAGTGATTCTGTCTCTCCCAGCTCCATCCAAAAGGAGTTATTAATCTGTGAGAGGAGGGCAAACTGCAGTCTACTGAATGAGATGCGAGACATAAAGCAGTAAGAGCAAGCCTAGGCTAGAAAGAGCAAAGGGGGTATAAAGACGATGAAGAAAACAATTTCTTTATAGCACCTTTCAATCAGTGATCACAAAATGCCTTTCAAATCTTCAACACTTCTGTAAGGCAGATAGCGGACAAGGAAGCCTAGGCCCAGAAAGACTAGTTTGTGCTTATGCCACAAAATGTAGGTGGGGCAGCTGTCGGTGTAAGAGTCAGAATAGGAGCCCTATTGTTCCATTTCAACCATATGATAATACTTCTTCCAACTTTTTAACCTGTGATATCTGGATTCTCTTTAACCATGCCTATCTGCTGAGAAAACGAAAAGGAGAAGCTGGAATGACTAGGTAAAATGAAATCTAACAATTACCCTTCTTCCTAAGGAATTAGCAAGTCTTATTTGATGTTGGTGAAAGCAAAAGCCTCTTGCTGCTTTGCATTAAATGCTGAGGCAGAGCAAACATTATCTTCTTATGGATTTAATTTACTGTTACCCAGATCCCAGTGATTACAGGTGCTCTTTGAGGAAAATCACAGAAGTGTGTGTCACTTCTGAGAGTGAGAGTTACATTAATGAGGCAGTCATTAAGTAACATGGCTTTTGTCAACAAGCATGACATACAGTATTTCAGCATGGATCCCATTGGTATTTCAGTTCTTCACAGCTCTGCCTGAACAACCCTAAACAAAAAACTCCTTTCTTTGCTGCCTGTCCCTGTAATGCCTAAAGATTCTAAAGGAAACTACAATTTTCTTCAATAAGAGAAAACAACTGATCTTTGACTGAATGAGGAGTACAGTATTTGGCCTTAATGGAATTAATTAGGATCTAGCAGAGGAATATTTAGCAATGAATAGCCAGGAATATTTGATAGTTCCACACACAGATTATAAAATATCTACTCCATTGGTGGCCTCAATAAAAATGTAACACTTTCTAATAGGGAAAGTCAGATATTAATAATAAAAGAGAAATCTATATACAAGTAGCTGTTTCCTGAAAAAGAAAAAATCTGTGGATCTCTTTGTGTATTTTCTGCAGAAAACACAAATAGTTCATCTACTGAAAGTAAGGCAAGAGCTTCTTTAGGAGAGCAATCTTTCACAACCACGTAGTGCACCTGTTCTAACTCTTCCCCAGTCTGCTAGACCACACCCTCTAGCTGTGCATACTTCCCCTTTAGCAGTGGATAAGTGGGTGCTCATAATAAGCAAGGGGAGCATAGACTGTTTCTGTTGAATTCTCATGTTTTTCTTTAAGTTTTAGTTTAGTATCATGATTCATGAGGGCCAATGTTCCCTGGATGGACTGTTATTGGTGGGACACCAGGAAAATGAAAATGTGGGACTTTAGGCTGGAAGCAACTCAGCCACATGGACAGAGAAATCAACCTAGTTTAATAAAGTTACACTTGTTAAAATTAACCTGCATTCATTGTCGACTTCCTATGAAACATTATCACTTGTCCCAGTTTATCCCATAGTCATGTGTTGTTTTGTATTAACTTGTATAAGTATAATGAGCTCCCAGTACAGTGCTGGGGCAAAAAAGAGCTAATGCGATCCTTAAAAAGAGAAATAGTGAATAGGAATAGAGACGTGATTTTACCTTTTTCTATAGCATTGGTGAAACCAGTACTGGGATACTGAGTGCACCCAGTTATAGTGTCCTTAAAATATGTTGAAGAATTGGACAGGAATTTATCATGTCTAACTATACTAATTTTTCAATGACATAATAGAAAATCTAGATATAATGCAATAATTCAATAAAGCAAAAATCAGTTTTTGTTAAGTAGTGGTCCATTACTTTAGTCTCTAAGTGCTTGTGTAAACATTATTAAACTATCATATATTGTATCCTTTTCTTACTCTCTAAAAAGTAGATTTGAACTTAATTAACTGGAAATAACAATCCCATTTTAGTTCATTCTTTTCTTATAAAAACTTTAAGCACTCCAATCTGCATTCTTCTTGAAGGTAAACAAATTCCTCACATGGACTTTCTGACAGACTTTCGTGTTGCTTAGATACAGCTGGTGTTCTTCAGTTAACCTACTGCAATGTTGTCAGCATGGCTATTTTGTCACATTGATTTAAAAATGCATTATCTAGAAAAACAGCTCCACCTTTTGCATGAGTAAAGTATAGAGACAAACATAATTTAAACTAATTAGCTTTTTACAAGAGGTGCTAGTTTCCCAATATCTCACATAATAGACAGATCTTAAAAAAATTATGGTTGTCTACTAATGGCAATTAGGCAACTTTTTAATAGTAATATGCTAAGGTGTGTCTTTCCTCTTTTTGGATTATTTATATGAAGATTTACCTGTCAATTTAAATTCCATGGGTTATAAAAATTAATAATGCATGTTGCAAATGTGTAAATTGCTGCAAGATATTAGGCTTTCTGCAATCAGCAGTGTTACATGTCCCTTTTAGGTTAATTTAGCTGTTATAGTAAATACTATATTTTAAATCATTAATAAGATAAAGGCCTGAGACTTAGAAAACACTATATTCTACCGTAAAGGCCCAAAACACCATGGACCAGATTCTCCACTGACTGCAATTTAACTCCATTTGTTACTAGGGCCACACTCAGGAATGAAATCCAAACGCTGAAGATGCTGATCAAAATATAGTTTTTACCCATTAATTTAGTTATTAAACTTCTGAATTTCATCAGAAACCAGTTTCCAGTAATGACATTGCCAGAAATATGAACTTGCCTTAGAATGTCAGCCAAAACACTGGCCAGGAAAAAAAAAAAGTGGAAAGTTAGAAAGCTAGATTTTGCCATTAACTGAAAACACTGCAGGGTCTTGCAGCCAAGAAAATTCTGACGGCAGTAACAGCAAACCTCTCAGCAGTGTTGGATGTGTAGCACTGTACAATCTTATTCAAGACATAATTAAGTTATGGAACTCACTGTAAACAAGATATTATTGGAACCAAGAAGATAACAGTATTCAAAAAAAGTTACATTTGCTGGGATAAAAATATACAAGGTTGAGAAATAAACTTCAGCTATAGGCAGTTTATTTCATAATTGTCTTTTACAGTTTTCATGCATCTTCCTGTTAAACATCTGGTACTGGCCATTATCAGAGACAGGATTTTAGAATCTACAGATCCCTTCTCTCAGCTATATTTTTGTTTCAAGTCTCTTCCCCAACCCTCCCACTAAAAAAAATAATTATATATATGGTGGAATTTGTATTCAAAGCTGTTGCTAATCTCTTCATGATCTAGTAAGCACTACTTCAGTCTGCCTTCTAAAAGTCTAAACAAACTGCCATAATTCACCATTCAGTCTTGCCTCGCTACATGGCACACTTCATGCACACACTATACTACTTATACAACGTACATTTCATATGTGTTTAAAAGATTGAAATTCACGAGGGGGTCAACCTATACACTTACTAGATTTGTCGGAGGAAGAGTGAACCATCAGACAAATTATAATTAACTCTCAAGCTCAAGCTGCTGAGCTTTGAGAAGCATTTTCATTAATGTTTGCAACTAGGGCAATCAGTTTACTGCAGCTCTGTTAATACATCATGCAGGAGCTGAAATATAGTTTAATAGATGGGTACAGCTGCAGCTTTTAGTATGAATTTCTTGTGGACATGTAACCCCCACATTTGGGCCTGTTTGGCAAATGTGGGGTTTGTGGTCAATAATTTATGCATGGAAAACATGAAGCTCAATCCTTGGCCCCCTGTTCTGTGCAGCAGCACAAAACATCCGGCAGTTAGAAAGCTGCATTAAAGGGACAGCAGAGGGTTTTCCCTGATTCAAGTGAATTGTTGTGTGGTACAAAGCCAGCAGAGGCCGTGGGGAGGAAAGAGAATGGGAAGGGAACTTCCCAGGAGAGGGTTGGGGTAGAATGGAGTACAGAGGTCTCTGGGAGATTTCCAGCCACCACAATGGTCCTCAGCAGCTGACATAATATAGGGCAGCCCTGAAACTTCTCTGAGTTTACTGCAAGGCTTGTTTTGGCTCCTCACTAGCCCAGGAATGAAAGAGCACAAGAGTGGCTTAGAACCACCTTCCCGCTCTCTCTCGTCTCTCCCTTATCTCAGCTTCACAGCTGAGCCACTGAGGTACAATTTCAGATGCCAGAAAATAACTTTGCTGAAAGTTTTGCCTTAGTAAAGATTGCAAGATTTCACTTTGGACTGATTGTTGGAGGAACACACACTGTTAGGGTTAATTCATGTCTGTAGACCATAAGAACATGTTTTGGTCGATATTTTTGTTGTTATAACTCTGTTTTTGTCAGGTGTCCTTCCCCCAAGAGGACAGGACTGTCAGGATCGGTTGAATGCCATCTCAGAGGAGAAGCTTTATTATTGGGGACAGATAAGGGGTTACCTGGAAACACAGAGAGTTGGAGTTATTTTGCTGGGGCCATGCCCCAGGTTTAAACTGAGCATTAGAATGTGCATCAAAGACTGGCATTTAATAACTGCATGCACATTCCCTGGCACAATGCTGAATAACGTGTCATATTTTAACAAAGCTGAGGCTGTTTGCTTTTACCATATTTAGTAGTGATGTGGGTCTTATTTAGCCCACCCTAAGTGAGCAGAATGGAACAGCAAGATTTCTGTATAATCCAAGAAAGGTTTATACAAGGTATATTGTTTGTTTGTTCTCTATCACAGACCAGACAGTTATACTTTTGTGAAACTTTAAAAAAAAGAACAAACAAGAAAGCAGACCTGTTAGTGGTACATGAAAAACAAGCCACATTCAAACTCCTTTCCAACCTCTGCAGGGAAGCAATTTGGGTTAGGGGCTATATTTATATTATATATGCATATAGTTTATAGCACAGTTGGGCCCAGAATCCCAAAGGGAGTTTCTACATGCTGCTGTAATAGAAATAGTAGTAATAAAAAAAACAATAATAATAGAATTAACTGCCCTAATTAGTGACAAAATATTTTCCTCACTGCCAGCTGGTAGGAAATTATAATAAATATTTCCATCCGGCCACATTCTTGCATACAAATACTTTGTTATGTAGATTCATATATCTGCTTTTTCTTACCTACTTTATCTGTTCATCTGCTTCAGTGACCTTACTGATACAAAGCCTCGTAAAGTGCTGAACTGATGCTGGTAGGCACAGGGGGTGAAACACATGAATTTGTTTAACGAGTTATGCTTATACATTTACACTAGCATCGATGTTACCGAGAGACTGTTATAAAAACAGGTATCAAGGTTGAGGTTGTCATCATCTCTATAGGAACTGCCTGCATGCCTTCACTTTCCCGGGCTTTATCACAGTTGGGTGATTAAAAAAAAATCCGAAACACAGATTAAAAATAAAAAAAACAGGAAGTCCACAGATTTCCCACTAAATCTCTGATGATGATGAAAATGGTTGCTCATGCAACTCAAAATGAGAGAGATGTTGCTGCCGCTCAGCTGCATGGAGTATTGTGCCTGTTACTGTCAATGGGGCCCCAAAATGTTTCTTCACAAACAGAACAAGCTGTTAGTGTTATTATTCCTCCTCCACGATTACTTAAAAATATCATTCTCCACCTCCAGAGTTAGAACTCAAGACATTTACTATAAATAAAAGCTTTATATGGAAATACCAGGAATGTGTTTTCAAGCCTCAGGCAAGTATGAGGTACCTATGTCTGCTCTCAGAGATGTGGACAAATGAGATCTCCTTACGCTGAGAAAGTTTAGAATCCAGTGGAAGGGACAGAGAATGAGGTCAGAGTTCTGGGGTAAAGGTTTCAAACAAAGGTGGAGTTGTAGGCAAAGGATTTGCACATAGAGTGGCAGTGACTGATTGACAGTCATTTGGTCAGAGAGCAGTCAGTTAAATATTGTGCCGTCCAACATTCAGTGAGGAATAAAACTCACAATCACATGTAATTCTGTAACGCAAAGAAGGGTTGATTCCTTCAGACTTTTGTGCACATCTCAAATGTAATAAGAATAGATACAGGGTCGAAATTGACTATTATAAAGCTAGGGTTACCATATTTAACAAATTAAAAAAGAGGACCCTCCACGGGGCCCTGGCCCCGCCCATTTCCCATCCCAGCCCCGCCCTAACTCCGCCCCTTCCCTGGCCTAACTCCGCCCTAACTCCGCCCCCTCCTCCCTCCCTCTCACAGCCAAGGGAAAGGGCTGCCCGAGCGCTACCGGCTTCACGGTTTGCCGGGCAGCCCCCCGACCCTGCGCCCCCGGCCGGCGCTTCCCCAGCGCAGCTGGAGCCCGGGAGGGGAAGCGCCCAGCCGGGGGCACAGGGTCTGGAGGCTGCCCGGCAAATCGTGAAGCCGGTAGCGCTTGGGCTTCGGGCAGCCCCTATGCCTCCGGACCCTGCGCCCCCAGCCGGGCACTTCCCCTCCTGGGCTCTGGCGGTGCAGGGTCCGGAGGCATGGGGGCTGCCCGAAGCCCGTAGCGCTTGGCTCTTAAACAGAGCTGAAGAGTCGGGGAGGACCAGAGCTGCTGTGGCCGGAGGCTCTGCTCCTCCCCTGACTCTTCAGCTCTGTTTAAGAGCTGAGCTGCCCAAGCGCTACCAGCTTCGGGCAGCCCCCATGTCTCCGGACCCTGCTCCCGGAGCCCGGGAGGGGAAGTGCCTGGCTGGCGGCTGGGGTCCGGAGGCAAGGGGGCTGCCTGAAGCCCATAGCGCTCGGGCAGCTCGGCTCTTAAACAGAGCCTAAGAGTCAGGGGAGGAGCAGAGCAGGAGGGGAAGTGCCCGGCCGGCATTTTCCCGGACATGTTCGGCTTTTTGGCAATTCCCCCCGGATGAGGGTTTGATTGCCGAAAAGCTGGACATGTCCGGGAAAAAACGGACGTATGGTAACCCTAAATAAAGCAAGGAAGACAGTAAAAAATCTGAGTGGGGAAACATTAGCAAAACAAAGTAAAGAAAGGTAAGTGTAGAGCACCAAGGCTACAGTGCACTACAGTACCCTTAATATTACAGCTGAAGAGAAGGTTAGCAACAGTCCCCATACTAGGAGCTCCAGCATTAGAGAATACATAAGGCCCTTCATTTTTACTTTTTATAGATCTTACTGAAAATTTCCTAGGTTTTAGGGGGAAAAATGTTTTTTACTGATTTTAACCCAAATTTTTGACAACTCAAATACATGAAAATACAGATTATGTTTATAAACATCCAATCCATGAAATTCTGTAGATGTTTGTTAATAAATTAGTTTAAGTGTAAATGCCTGTCTGTAAAGCTATGTAATGGAATTTACACACACATGCGGGCATAGGCATATGTGTATATAATCTTCATGAAACAAACCACAGCATTAAACTGCTCTTACTCTCAGTACTCTTACCTTTCTCTTCATTGTTTTCTGTTCTTATCCCCCAATATTAACCCCATATTTACTAAGACACCTGTGAAGTTAATATTTTGCACTGACATTCACCCTTTTTAAAAATGTTGTTAATGTAAATTCACAAGAAGTTTTAGACAAAGTAAAAGCTGGAAAACAAAGGGCTTTAGATATAAGCAAAAGAAATAGAGAGATGAAGTTAATTCCATTAGCTTTTTAGATGGATTTGGGAAATAAAAAGAAAAACAAGTGAAAACCAGGATACAGATCAGTGCAACTTTATTTTATATAATGCTTTTCAAACAAACTGCAAGCCAGAGCATTTTATGGAACAACTTTAATAGTTACACAGTTAAAAATAAAATTGAGTAGTACAGAGCAAGAAATTAAGAGGTTCAAAAAGGGAAATAGGATTTTTAAGGTACTATCTGGAAAGTCTAAAAGGCTGGAATAAAATAAAATATGGAGTCCACCACTTACTACTCTATTAGCTTAATTCAAAAATATCACATTGTTAACGAAACTGACAGTTTCCAATTTCACCAGCTTTAGCAAAAGTTGAAAACTTGTAATTTTCCTTTTCAAAAAGTGTCTTAATAAAATTTGGAAATTTTGTCCTGTGCTTTCTAATTAAGATGAATAGAAAGTGATTGCCCAGCAGTTTGAAATAACTTTGAAATGCTATCACTACCATTTTGATGCAGGTGGAATTTTTTAAAGGGAGTTTATCTGCTGTAGATGTAAGATCTACAATACAATGTTGTAAGAATGAATGGTAATATCTAATATCACCATACTCTGTATTCCTAACAATACTCACATGCTAGTGCTGCTTAGGACAGCCATGTAATTATAAACGTTTGGATCAAGAGGCCAACTGCACCTCCACAGTTATTTTTGTCCTGACCCAGCTAAACAGCTGCTAGCTAGTTCTATGTCTCTCCCATAGCTCCATCCTGACGTGAACTCAGGCTGGTTACTTTCACTGTACCACATTGAGAGCTAAGTGTTTTGTCTGTTTTGGTATTTGTTTAACTCCCACAGCTGTTAGTCACCTCCATTCATCCACTCTGCTCTAGCTCACATCTAACTCGTTCCATCATGAATCCCCACGCAGACTGAATCCCCTGTTAATATAGATCCTCTTTTCACGGCTCTCAGTTTGAGCTGGCCTGTTACAAACTACCTTAGCTACCTTCAAAAGACATTTTTTCAGGAGAGTTGCTCACTTGCTTTCCTGCACTCAGTGTGACCTCGTCAGCAGAATCACCGGATTGCACAGCTCTTAATTAGTCACAAAAGGAGTAATGGACTATTTGACTGTGCTACCCAGTCCTCTCACTTATGTTTGTGTCTTCTTCTAAACAGCATGTAACAACAGCCCTAGTTCCATCTGTGAGCTACTGTCATTTGTGATTTTTATAGAATCTTGTATATTTTTTTGCTTCCCTTATAAGAGATGTGTTAATTTGTGAAAAAGAATTTAAAATTAAAACTGTGAAAACATGGGGGGAAATCCACCTGCTGAGCAAGAAGAAAGTCAGGAAGCAAGAGCTTTGGTTGAGTTTGCGGCACAGTATTTGCTGTGTGTGTTGGTTGGCTGGCTGGTTCTAGATCTGGTCCTGGATTTTTCCCTGCTGACAGCTCTCTGTCTCTGAATTCACATCTTACCAACTGGAGACTGTTAATGTTATCACTGACACCCCATCCAGTGCTGCTGATGGTAGTACCTCTCACATTAGAGAGATCAACTGAAGATTATTTCTGAAGTGAGGGCAGTTTGGTTGAGGGGAGAGAATCAGTATATGATAAATAAAGAAAAGAAACAACTTCCTCAACAGCAAGCCTAATATCAAATTTGAACCTTTTTAGATTAAAGAAGTTCCCTCTCTTGGCCCACCATATCCTTCCAACCTTTTGTTTAAATCTGTATTTGGGTCTCAGCTGGTCTAACTGGCCCAGACACTGTCTTCAGATCTTGCACATTTTAGGGATTGACAGGTGTAGACGGAAACGATGCATTTTGGGGTGGCTCTAATTCAAGGACGCGCTGCTCCTCTCCCTAGGGAATAGCCATACTGAATTAGATTATTGATGCATCTAGGCTTGTAGCCTCTCTCCAACAGTGGCCAATACATCAGTGGTGGGCAACCTGCAGCCCGCGCCGCTTCCCACAGCTCCCGTTGGCCGGGAATGGCAAACCGTGGCCACTGGGAGATTGTGGGCGGCCGTGCCTTTGGACGGTCAGCGTAAACAAACTGTCCCACGGCCTGCCAGCGGATTACCCTGATGGGCTGCAGGTTGCCCACCATTGACTTAAAGGCTGTTTCTTCTCTCATAGCGGTGTAAATCAGAAGTCAATCTATTGATATTAATGAGTTACAACAGTGTAAACTGTGTGAGAGGAGAATTTAACCAAGTTATTTTTTTAAGGAAAAGGAAGTAAAAAATATAGGGACCCCTCAAAAAAGACATGGACCATTTCACTTTTTGTTTTTGTTTTCTTGCTGTAATTTCTCTAGCTTGTTATAAGTTACTTTTGAGTGCTCAAAGGTAGAGTTGTGAGGGGTGAAACAACTATACATCACCACCAAACCCAGTGGAAAATTCTGTTTAAGGGGAGAAAAGAAAAAAATAAACATTTCCTGTTCTTGTCTCCAGTTGTTAATGAAAACCATTAATGGTGCAAAAAATATCACTTCAACATAATAGACATTTGCTTTGGCAGGGGACAATAAACTTCTAGCAAGGACAACTTTGCCCAGTGGGCTGAATCTCATCTTTTTTTGTTGTGAAGTTTAACTGGCAAACACTGAGATTTCAGCTAGGACCAAATTGATAAATCCTTTCTTAAAAAATACAGGTTTTGCACGTACACACTTGTGCAGCAAAAACGGGTTGCATTGCACAAGTCCACTGAGTTGTCAACTCTGCTAGCAGCATATTGTGACCCAGGGCAGCAGAGGACATGGTAGTCTTTCTTTACAGTTGTGTCTGCTGGTTAACCCCAGGCCTGGATGGTTATCAGGCTGATTGGCTTCAGTGTGGAAAGACAGGAGAGGGATTATAAATAGAGGGGGTGGGTAATGGTTTTCTAATCCCAGGAACATTTTCAAGAGTTTGGAAAAATTTTCCCATCTAAAATTAGGACAAAAAGTAGAAATCTAAAACATCTGGTGAACAGAAAACCTGATTTTTTTTGTTGTTGTTATATCATGTCTATTGAAATATTTCATTTAATTTTGAAATACTTCATTTTGATTTTGACCTCTTTTAACCTCTTTTGTCCACTCTAATTACCTTACATTTCAAAATGAAAAGTTGTCTTACACCAGTAAACTGAAACATTTTGCTCAGAAAATGTCAAAATATTTTGTTTTGACCATTTTAACTCTTTTTTCCTCAACATTTTTTCAAGTTTGGAAATGAGTCGAACTCGACCCTGTTTTGTAACCATTTTCTGTTTCAACAAGTCAGCCTTTCTGATGCAAAATAATTTGTTGATCAATTGCAGACCAACTGTAATTGCAAAGTCCCTTTGCTTTTGGGCCCCAGAGATTTTCAGTGAGGAGTGCAGAGGCTTCATGCAAATAAGACCCTCACCGCTTTTCTCTAACTTGCCCTCCACTATTTTCAGTTCATCTGTACTTGCAATATTGTTCTGTAAGTTAGTGTAGAACTAGGAATCTCTGTGCAGAGACTGATAAAACAAAAGAAGTTCCTAGTAAACAAATGCTGCATGGTTGGTGGTTACCTGCGGAGGCTGCAGTTGCACTTCCGTGCAGGGAGTGAGGTAGAATCTCTGTGGAAGTGAACATAAGAACGTCCATACTGGGTCAGACCAAAGGTCCATCTAGCTCAGTATCCTGTCTTCTGACAGTGGCCAATGCCAGATGCCCCAGAGGGAATGAACAGAACAGGCAATCATTAAGTGATCCATACCCCGTTGCTCATTCCCAGCTTCCTGCAAACAGAGGCTAGGGACACCATCCCTGCCCATCCTGGCTAATGGCGATCCTCCGTGAATGTATCTATTTTTTTTAGACCTGTTTTAGTTTTGGCCTTCACAAGGTCCTATGGGAAAGAGTTCCATAGGTTGGCTGTGTGTTGTGTGAAGAAATACTTCCTTTTGTTTGTTTTAAACCTGCTGCCTATTAATTTCATTTGGTGACCCCTAGTTCTTGTGTTATGGAAGGAGTAAATAACACTTCCTTATTTACTTTCTCCACACCAGTCATGATTTCATAGACTTCTATCATATCCCCCCTTAGTCATCTCTTTTCAAGCTGAAAAGTCCCAATCTTATTAATCTCTCTTCACACGGAAGCGGTTCCGCACCCTAATAATTGTTGCCCTCTTCTGAAACTTTTCTAATTCCAATATATCTTTTTTTGAGACGGGTGACCACATCTGCATGCAGTATTTAAGATGTGGGCATATCATGGATTTATATAAAGAGGCAATATGATATTCTCTATCCCTTTCTTAATGATTCCCAACATTCTGTTAGCTTTTTTGACTGCCGCTACACATCAAATTGTTTTCAGAGAACTATACACAATGACTCCAAAATCTCTTTCTTGAGTTGTAACAGCTAATGTTCCTGTGGATGGGAGGGATAAGCCATCAGGATTGGATTAGATCTCCATGACCAGGCTACAGCACCACAGAGTTTTCACAGAAGTGGCAGCAGGAATGATAATTTGGCCCTTGGTCAGTTGTAACCTTATATCGTGACAGGCTTCTGTTCTTGATTTTGTAAGCAGACAAACCGGGGGGAAAATACAACTGAAAATGTACTTTGTCAACTTCTGCCTGCGTGTAGCTGTATTCTCATGATTTCATTGAGCCTCAAGTCTATGAGTAGAATTTGGCCCTTGCTGGGAACTGTTGCACGCATATGATTTATATTGAGGCTGGTCTTCAATCCTACTGTAATGTTGCTGTTGTGGGTGACTTGGCACACTGAAAAGAAAGTTGAGGCTATTAATGGAAAGATAAACTCTCAGACTCTGTAATGCCAGACCGGCCCTGTGCAAACATATGAGTGAAATCCTTACTCACATTGTAAGTGGGCCCAATCTGTGACCTGTATTCATATGAACAAACCATCTTCATGCAAGTATTCATATTTCAGCAAACACAGCCTCTCTGAGTGAGCATTGTTCATGCAAAAGTAAAGCTCCCAAGACTGAACATATATTTTTATATAACAGCTAAGAACATAAGAGTTAAGAACCTTTCTTGTTTTCACTAGTTTGTATCTTTTCTTATACTTATAGATCTATATTAAAGGTGTATGGAAATTATAAAGTCATGTTTTTCTCTGCCATCCATCCACCAGTTTAAATTTTGTTCCAAAATGAAATTGTAATAGATATTTGTAATCAATGTTTTTTTTTTCTTATTATAAAGATCTTCCATTCCTAATTGCTTCAGTGTGATTGAGTTATGGTTCAGAAATCTTGTTAGATAGGAATATTATTATTTTAAAACAGGTTTTGTAATACATAAGTATTCAGAATGCCAATAACATATAGATTTTAAAAAAATCCTAAATTCTCTTCAGCCATTCTTTTTAAAAAAGCTATTAGTTTTTCTGCAAGAACCTCCTTTTTTTCTCTGTGGAATTGTCCATAAAACCAAGTATTGACAACTGATTTTTCCCAACATCTGAACATTGTCATTACCCATATTTAATTTAGAGATAATACCTTTTTCTCCTTCTCCTGTACTGTAAATTAGCTGCTTTTCAGTGTATTAATACAGTAACTACAAGTTAATGGACTATAAATCTATTTCATGTGGATTAATTAGAACATGCCTTCTGTGCGCCTATTGGTTGAAAATGCATGGAGTCAAAAGGGCAAACACATTTACTCTATCATCTGTCTAAATCTGTGGTCTAGCCTGCTTTTGTCTGCTGAAGAGAGATCTGAAAGAGAAGGTTTGCCCTCCGGAAACTTATTAGATGTCTGTTTTTGATCTCTGTTGAACGTTTTTTGTTTTGTTTTGTTTTTTTGTCTTTAAGTAAATGATAAGCATGTATTAAGGAAATCCATGTGGAAGATTTGTGAATCTTTTTATACATAATACATATCTACCTCACTGCAAATCGTTGCCATTCATGACAACGTTCCCTCTATTTGGAAAGGTGATATGTGAGGGCACACCTGATGCCACTACAGTACTGCCAACTTTCAGAATTTTAGTCTGGCAATAATTGGTGTCTTTCTTGAAGGCCCAGTTCCTGAATTCAGTTGATTACATCAAAATCTTAGCTTCCGTCAGAAAAAGAGACAATGGGGGTGAAAACTTCTTTTTTTTATTGACCTACTTCAGTTGGTGAGAGAAACAACCTTTCGAGCTACACTGAGCTCTCCTTCAGGTCTGGCTGAAGAGCTTACACATAAGAACTCTGTAATCTCAAAAGCTTGTCTCTCTCACTAAGAGAGGTTGGTGCAATAAAATATATTACCTCAGCCACCTTGTCTCTCTAACATCCTGGGACCAAAAGGTACAACGCTACTTACATTTTTTTTTTAAATGTACAATTCCAGTCCTTGTTGTTAGACCTAGAAAATGTAGACCCTTAAAGATTAGAAAAAAAAAAGAAGTCAAATAAAAAGTTTGGAGCACTGCAATGGTCATTTAATTACAGACCAGCCACTTTTCACTACCCTGTTAAAGCCGTATTTTATTCAGAAAATATAAAAAAAAAAGTGAAAAGTGAAAAACATATATTTTATAATACTGGAAAACATTCCAGGAGAAAACAGTCAAGGTTACGCAAAAAGAAGAACAGGAGTACTTGTGGCACCTTAGAGACTAACAAATTTATTAGAGCATAAGCTTTCGTGGACTACAGCCCACTTCTTCGGATGATGAATATATGCATCCGAAAAATGGGCTGTAGTCCACGAAAGCTTATGCTCTAATAAATTTGTTAGTCTCTAAGGTGCCACAAGTACTCCTGTTCTTCTTTTTGCGGATACAGACTAACACGGCTGTTACTCTGAAACCAGTCAAGGTTACGGCATCAGGTTTATTTTATGGATAAGAAAAAAACTGAGGAATGATGACATTTCTGATGACAGATTTTCAACAGGTTAGACTCTGAGGGCATGTCTACATGGTGATTTAGTGTGCGCAAGCTGGAGTAAATCTACAGCGCTCTAGCCTGCCATGTACTAACTGTCCATGGAGACTCTGCTGCCACACACTAAAAGTTCTGCAGTGAGCTTTGAATCTACTGTAGATTTATAACCCAGCTTCCCGCAACACTTAATGGCTATCTAGATAAGCCCTCAGACAGCAAGGAGACAAGATCCTAGCATGAAGGTACTTGGACCCTCTCAGAATCAGTGGTAAAATCCTTACCCCATTGAAGTCAATGGCAAAATTCCCATTGATTTCAATGGGATAGGATTGTACTGTAGGTCTCTATTGTTATTGAAGAACTCTGTGTTTTGGTATAAAAGTTTTTCCTTTGTGTTCTGACTTTAAGAAAAAAAAAGTTGTAATATCCTTTTAAAACAAGTTCTAAATTTTCAAATAAGAAAAGCACATATAGCCTGTCCAAGCAAAGTGAATCCGTTCTGTACCATCACTGCCTTTCTTAACGGACGGATTAAATAAACACAACCTGAGATACACAGGACCTGTTGGAAGAGAAAATATTGAATTCATGGAATCTAAATGTGAGAAATGCACTTTGAGATCTATTGATGAAAAGTACTATAGAAGAGCTATGTTTTATCCTTTATTGATTAACTTGCTTATTTAAATTACCCTAAAGAATGAGAGAGATGGATTGCATTTGAAAGAACAAGCATTTGATATATTTCCCTGAATGATACAGTAATATTAAATTTATTGCTGCCTGACAAACCTATAACCCCACTGAATGTTTTGTAGGTCCTGTAAATGGATCTCTTCCTAATTCTAAAATCCTCTCAGTAGCAACAACAATTTGTTAATGAGATAACAATACAGCAATTCCTTATGTGATCTCTAACAGGAGGAATTTCAGAGAGAAAAATCCTGTGCTGAAGATGCTGGCTTTTCTGCCTGACTCCCAGGAGATAAGAAATCTTGTCTGATGTCATGTTTTTCCTCTAACATCTCTCAGTGCTAGCTTCTTAATGATTGAAACTGGGAGAAGCGGCAGTGATGTGTATGAAGGGACAATATGACCCCTCTAGAATTGCATTTAGCAGGCTTATGAATAAATGAAGGAGCTGCAATGGTGTCCCTTCTTATAAATGCTGCTTACACTTATTTAAATCTATAAAGGAAACGTGCATGTCCTCCATGCTTAGTCTCATTGAAAAATATATTTTTAAACAATTGTCATAAAAGGAACATTTTTTTCTCATTGTACCATGCTATAATGATACGATTAACACAATCCCTTAGTTAACATACCACATTCCAAAATTACTGGCTTAATTTAGGCAGTTTTCAAGCCATCATTCTTGTAACTAGTTCATTAAAATAAAGAGTGGGAACAACATTTACAATTAAACTATAAAATGGGGAGGAGCTGTTGCCTTAATGAAGTCAACTTTTATATGAAATGGAAGTGACCTTTAACATGTCAGAGTTGCAGATTTATCATTGCTGTAGTGAAATTGCTAGAAATTATTCCATATTCCCCAGCGCACAGTCCTCAAATGTTTAATACAACACAGGCCTTCTAGATCAGGAGTCGGCAACGTTTGGCACGTGGCTCGCCAGGGGTAAGCACCCTAGCGGACTGGGCCAGTTTATTTACCTGCTGACGCGGCAGGTTCGGCCGATCGCGGCCCCCACTGGCCGCGGTTCGCCGTCCTGGGCCAATGGGGGTGGCGGGAAGCTGCGGCCAGCACATCTCTTGGCCCGCGCTGCTTCCCGCCGCCCCCATTGGCCCGGGACAGCGAACCGCAGCCAGTGGGGGCCGCGATCGGCCGAACCTGCCGTGTCAGCAGGTAAATAAACTGGCACGGTCCGCTAGGGTGCTTACCCTGGCGAGCCGCGTGCCAAACGTTGCCAACCCCTGTTCTAGATTGTAGAATGGGTTAGTGGGATGAGTAGCAAGGGAACTAGGAAAGGAGGGAACTTAAGTGATCTAACAAAGTTTACTTTGTAATCCTACTGAATGTGCTTGAGACTTCAACCAAATAAATATCTAACACGTCAAGTGTTTTTGAAAGGTAAGTAGTGGCAAGTGGATGTCCCTCACGCTTATTATTTGGAGCCAGAGAATTTTATTCTGGACTATACACTCACTGGCTCTGAAGAGGTGCTTTATATGTCAATTTTGCCAGCTTGCCTTTGCATGTCACTAATATCTACCAATGATGATAGTTCTGACTATAGCTCTGCAAAATCCTTTTTGCATTGGCCAAATTCCTGGCTACTCAGCTCTGTAGTGTGGGCACTAGCTGAAGGTCCACAACCAGCTGGACTCATGTGCAGGGCACAAATAGAATCTTAAAGGAGGCTCCTTCCTCAGGGGCTGTCAAGTGGCAGTCAAATTTTGTCCCTTGCTCAGGGAAAAGTTCATGACTTTGACACCTCCATCCACATTTTACAGATACAAGATTTTTATTTATTTATTTTTGCTTTCTTTCTAGAACATACAGAAACCTCCATGTGATTCTGAATCTAGATATCCTTAACCTGCCCTGGCCCATGAACTCACAAAGTTTGGTTCCATGGATCCAAGGTTAGGTCAATGATCAGGGAGCTGGGCTCTGCCATGTAAATTGACACCAAGGTGAGAACACTGGCAATAAAGAGAGCCAGAAATGATATTACACAATTTCTTCTGGGCCTGCAATCTCCTCACTCCACAGTCCCTTGGCTAATTATATTTAAACAAGAATTTCTTTGCTATGGGAATTACTTTTGAAAGTATAGGGTGTTGAGTTTTTATTATTATTATTATTATTTGGCTCGAACGTTTGCTGGACATTTTAATATACATATACATCTGCATCAATATATCTTTGTCCCTTATCCTGACTTGCAGCTGCCTTAAAATCTCTGAAGCAGTAATTGGGATGTTGGCAAGAACTAAGTCTCACTTCAGCACTTTTAAACATTATTACTGAACATCTGAGAAGAAACTCAGAGAGATCTCCATTAACTAGAGTACTGTTATGCAAGATACATAAGGGTTGATTTTGTCACTGACACTCTAATTTTCATTACATTCTCTAAAAGAAAGGCAATAACATTCTGTTGTTGCAATCATCTGATGGTGATGTAGAGGAGGCCACAACACACTTATTGCCCCCCAAAATGACCTTTGGTTCAAATCCTATATGTCTGTTCCTTTTTTAAAAAAGAAAATCAATTTTTTTCATTTAACAATTCATTCAAGAGCTCCACTTACATTGTGTAACTTGCTTTCCCTTTTGTTCAGTTAGAACTACTTAGTCATCTGTTTATTTGTGTTTAACTTATGATTTACGGAAATAAATACAAATGAAAATCTGACACCCCAGAAGATGGCAGCTCACAAACCAATGGTACCAGATGGACTTTTCAGCATCCCTTTCCCTTTTTTAATTGAACTGTGACAATCGCCACCTAAACTAAGGCTATTTAAGTACAGTAGTTCCACTTAATTATATGAAAGATTTCTTGTGCCAGATCCTATGGCTGTCTATAATTTGTCAGTTAAGAGGGTAATTTATTTTCAGTGCTAATTGATGATGAACAGATTATTAAAGCTGGATGGCATGTCCCTTCTTCCAGTCTTCTATTTTATTTTAGGTAAGATTGGAACACTTCTAAATTGAGAGTCTGTGCTCAGATTATAAAAGGATGGTGTATAAAACAAGACCTTTTCTCACATTGTTGATTGATAACCACTGATATTACAAAAGTGCTATAAACATTTTAGTACATGCCATAAACTTTTTCAGTATTTAGCATTAGTCCCGTGGTATAACTAGTTGGAAACTGTAGTTTCAAATAGTCTTCAGAAATTAACATTAATAAGTTCTGAGTATTTTAAAGTTAAAACTCTAATGAAAGCTGCAATATTATCCATTTATATTCTTTGAGAACTTCTTGTTAAGATATTCTATGACTTGACCTTTATTTTATGACAAGATATTTGAAAGGTTGACTTGTATGAGTCATATCTGTAATTATTAAGCTGTATGAAAAAAAAGATAATGGAATATCAGAGCTTTTTTTAAAAAAAATAAATAAATAAGGAATTAAAAATACTTTAAAGAACCTTTTATACTTCAGTATCTAAAATATTTCTTACAAGGTCAACCACTCTATCAATCAATATTTTAAAATGAATTGAAAAAAGAAACCCAGAATAAAAGGATCTTGGAGTGTAAAATATGCATAAACTTCAAGCAGCAACACATATATGCAGTTATTCAGGCCTAGACTGGAACTGCAAAAAAATATATAAAATATGGGAAAATTTACTTACGTAAGTGAACCTAAAAGCTTCAATATTACTGTTACCTAAAATGTCCCCTTTAAAAGTTGATGTCAATAGGACTCTTGGGTGCACCACACCTGAAAATGGGCTGTATTATTCTAACACTAAATCTGTAGCTTTATTCAGTGATTAAACTCAGTACTCTTCCAAGGAAACATATTTTTGTTTATACAGTGTCCTTCCCCTCTTTGTCTCTCTTGAGGATTTAGATTTGGATTTTCAAAGGAGTCTAAGGTTATGTCTACACTGGCCCAAGTCAGCTGGCTTGGACTGTGGGGCTATAAAATTGCAGCTTAGATGTTCAGACTTGGGATGGAGCCTGGCTCAGGCTCCAGCTCAAGCCCAAACATCTGCACTGCACTGCACTTCAGCTGACCCAGGCTCTAAGACTCGGTGCCTTGGGTATAAACAGTGTAGACAAACCCTAAGTGAATTAGATGCCTGAACTCCCAGTAAAAGCCTAAGGCCCAAAGGCATTTCAGTATCTAATTCCCATTGAAATACCTTGGAGGATCTGAGCTTAAGTGCTTTTCCTCTGGCAGCAGAAAGGGGTGTTAGTGTAAATGACGAGCTCTTCCAAGGCATTTGTGCCCCAACTTCCTTTGGAATTTCCAGCCTAATTCTTTCTAATGCAAGAGCCCTTCTTCCTGAGAGACGTCCCATCACGGGACTGCCCGAGTGAGAAAAGCCAGTTCACTTAGGGGACAGATTCTACCCAGTCTCTCTGCAGATTTGCAGTTAGTAGAATTGTAGCCCTTGCATTTAGGAGAGCACAGGAGCTGTTCCCTCCCTATGGTATGCGACCTGCCTAGGACAGTCAGCTTGGTTAGGCCTTCACAGTTAAGCTGTTCTAGATTTGAACAGCAAATAGAGGCATCAGGCTACAGACTGGTTAGAGTGGCCATTCCCCTGCTCCTCTTGGTGGCTTCCAGGATGTCTACCATTTAGGTGTTATATCTTGCTTTGTTATTTCCATTTGTTTATAATAAAGTTGCAGCCACTTGAACTAATGTAATGCTTGCCACCTTCCTCGCTGGCCCCTGCTATTCATAACAACTTGTGTGTAGGGTTACCATACGTCCGGTTTTTCCCGGACATGTCCGGCTTTTCGGCACTCAAACTCCCGTCCGGGGGGAATTGCCAGGCACTTCCCCTCCCGGGCTCTGCTCCTCCCCTGACTCTTCGGCTCTGTTTAAGAGCCGGGCTGCCCGAGCGCTACCAGCTTCGGGCAGCCCCCATGCCTCCGGACCCTGTGCCGCCGGAGCCCAGGAGGGGAAGTGCCCGGCTGGGGGCACAGGGTCTGGAGGCATGGAGGCTGCCCGAAGCCCAAGCGCTACCGGCTTCACGGTTTGCCGGGCAGCCTCCAGACCCTGCGCCCCCGGCTGGGTGCTTCCCCTCCCAGGCTCCAGCTGCGCTAGGGAAGCACCGGCTGGGGGCGCAGGGTCTGGGGGCTGCTCGGCAAACTGTGAAGCCGGTAGCGCTCGGGCAGCCCTTTCCGCATGGCTGGGAGTGGGAGGGAGGAGGGGGGTGGAGTTAGGGCTGAGTTAGGGCAGGGAAGGGGCGGAGTTGGGGCGGGGCTGGGGATGGGAAATGGGCGGGGCCAGGACCCTGTGGAGGGTCCTCTTTTTTTATTTGTTAAGTATGGTAACCCTACTTGTGTGACCATTAATGTGAATTCAATACTGTATTACAGTTTGCGGAATAGATGGTGCAAAAGCCAAAATGTAACCAAGGCAGGTCAAGGAGCATTGTGCTGCTTTTTGACCCATGAGATGTAAAGTAACTCTTTCTTTTTTCAAAAATGTAGTAAATGGGTAATTACCTTCATAACATATTCCTCATTCTTCTCCATCAGTGATCTCCAAACTTTTTTGATCGCGCACCCCTATCGGTAAAAATTTTTTGAGCACGCACCCCCTGCCACGCCGGCTCTACCATTTTTGCCAAAACAAAAAAAAAAAAGAAAAAAAAAAGCCGCTCGGACTCCTGCCCGAACTGACAAAGCAAAAAAAAAAAAAGTGCTCCTCCTACTGCGCACCCCCAAGGATCCTCTTGCGCACCCCCTGGGGTGTGTGCACCTCACTTTGGAGACCACTGATCTACATGATATACTAATGGCCTTCAGCATCTAGGTCCTGATTTAGGAAAGCATGTAAGCATGCATTTAAGTCTCATTGGACTGGTGCTCAGTTAGGGATGCCTAACTGAATCAGAGCTGTAGATTGTGAATGTTTTAGAGCTCTTTGGATCCTTTGGGGTGAATGAGGGGGCAGTGGGGCAACGTGCAGAGCCACCTGGCCGCGCCTCCGTATAGGAGCTAGAGAGGGGACATGCCGCTGTTTCCAGGAGCTGCTTGATGAAAGCGCTGCCCAGAGCTTGCACTCCTTACCTCCCTCCTGTGCCCCAACTTCCTGCCTCAGCTCTGATCCCTCTCCCGCCCTCCAAACCCCTTGATCTCAGCCCAGAGCACTCTCCTACACCACAAATCCCTCATCCCCAGCCCCACCTGAGCCCGCATCCTCAGCCGGAGCCCTCCCCCACTCCCGCATTTCAACCCACTGCCTCAGCTCAGAGCCTCCTCCTGTACTCCAAACCCCCCAGCCCAGAGCCCCCTCCTACACCGCAAATCCCTCATTCCTGTCCCCAACCTAGAACCCGCACTCCCAGCTGGAGCTCTTAGCCCCTCCTGCACCCCAACCTCATGAGCCAGCCCGGTGAAAATGAATGAGTGAGGGTGGGGAGAGTGAGTGACAGAGTTGGGGGCGGGGCCTCGAAGAAGGAGCGGGGCAGGGGCAGGGCCTCAGAGGATAGGCAGGGGCAGGGCAAGGGTGTTTGGTTTTGTGCAAGTAGAAAGTTGGCAACCCTACCCTAGTTACCTCATATGACCCACATCCCACTGCAGCTTGGACTAGTGCCTTTTGCCATTCCTTGGTGTGGCTATTTGATATTTGGACCCAAACATGCTGGCCTCAAGTTCTTGGTTCCTTTTTTGTAAAGGGCTGCCTGCTTAGCTTGGCATTCTCTTAAGAGTTCTTAAGAGACAATTGTCCATTGTTACTCTGCTTCCTGGGCTTCAGCAGACAGGGCTGCAGCAGACTACCCCTCAGGGGAAGCAAGCTCTTGGCTATCAGTCTCTGCGTTGGGCTTCTACCCTGTCCCTGAGAGATTGTATTGCGATGTTCCAGCATTGCCAGACAGCAATCCCTTCCGGTCTGTTCTGCCTTTATCATCAGTCTCTTAGCTTTTTTTTTACTGCTAACTCTGCCTTCCCATTGCTTTGTGGATACCCGGGGAAGAAATCTTGTGCTCAAATTCCTCTTTGGCAATGATTTTTTCAAATCCTGCTGTAGTGTACCATGGCCCACCTGCTGAGAGTAGAGCATCAGGTAAGTCTGAATGTTTTCTCACCACTACTAGACTGTTTATCCACTCTGTGATAGCTTCAGCTAATGTAATGATGCCTCTTCATCGCAGGCTTGCCCATTCCTTCTTCAGCAACTCCACAAGAGCTAATGGAACTCTGTGTTTCACAGGCTGTGTGGGGGGGGTTCTATTTGTAACTTCATTTTTCCTGTCTAATATTTCTGCTTATCCGTGTTGTTGGGATTATATTGTAGCTGGCTTTGCAATGCAGTTGGAATTAATTTTGTCATTGATCTAATAGCATGGTTGCAAATACTGTGTTTGAATGGCTGGCAGATGCCTTCTGCAATGTGTGCATATTGAGTGTTTTTGGATCTGCTAGAGTCACATTGCAGATCCTTCTTTTCATTGGAATCTTTTACAGCCTCAGTAACTGTATGCACTGTGGCTTTTTTCTTCATGAGATAGCTGCAACATGGGGACATAATGTGGTTCTGTTTCTCATACCTCTTCCATCATTGCCCATAGGCTGTGTATTTTTCTTTCTGCCTTTTGTGTTGCTTTTCTCTGTATATACACTGGACCATGATGTCTGCATTCTCAGTCAGTCTGTCTCTGTCTTCCTTTCTAGGTTCCTTTAACTTGAACCTGTGCACTTGTTCTGCAATGGTGGCTGTTGTTGCTTTGATCCTTTCCCTGGACAGTGCAGCTGCCCTGCTATTTGGAGGTATTTCTCTAGCCTTAGATCTGTTTCTCTGAACAATCTCTCCCAAATCTAGAATCACATATCCCACAAATGATTCTGCCTTTAATTAGGCAATCTTTAATGTCTCCAAAGTGGCATGTGGATGCCAGAGTTCTCAGCTGTATAATGTAAGTATCTATTTCCACTTTGATTCTTGGTTTGGGGTTTAAAGAAAAAAAAAATCTCTCTACAGTCTCATTCTGTCTGGGGTCACAGTACTCATCAAACACCTTTATCAGCTGTTCCAGTATGTTGAGGATTATTTCTGACAACAGTGTCTCACTCACTTCTCATCACTTTTCCCCAGTGAGATAGTAAATAAGCTTTACCTTCATTTTCTCAACTTCAGTCCCCATGGTCAGTTCTGTATATAGACTCAATTGTTGTTTTCATGCTTGAGCAAGGATTTTTGTCTGGAAATCCAGCTTTCCGAGTGGTCTGAGTCCCTCTATGCTGCTTTGTTGCTGTGCCTCTAGGTGCTGCCTTGTTTGCCCATTAATCATACTTTGTTCCTTTTTGTAGGTGTCAGTAGACTGACTGCTGAAACCATGCTTCATGTACTGCATACTGGGTAATAACATGAAATACTCTATGAAATATATGAACATAAGAATGGCCATACTGGGTCAGACCAATGGTCTACCTAGCCCAGTATCCTGTCTTCCAATAGTGGCCAATGACAGGTGCTTCAGAGGGAATGAACAGAACAGGCAATCAAGTGATTCTTCCCGTGTCATCCATTCCCAGCTTCTGGAAAACATGCATCCCTGCCCATCCTAGCTAATAGCCATTGATGGACCTATCCTCCATGAACTTATCTAGTTCTTTTTTGAACCATATTATAGTCTTGGCCTTCGCAACATCGTCTGGCAAAGAGTTCCACAGGTTGGCTGTGAGTTATGCGAAGAAATACTTCATTTTGTTTGTTTTATATCTGCTGCCTTTTAATGTCATTTGGTGACCCCTAGTTCAATGTTTTGTCTGCTGGGCTCCAGGGAAAGAGATAATTGCTTATCAAACTATTACGTAAAACCTGTATTCTGACAGCTGTACAGGGAGGACATGTTCTGATCTGAAGTCAGTCATTTTATGTAAGATAGTACAATTCCATAAGCTGATGTAGTTTGAAGTCAGAAACAGCTATTATTCCCTAACTTGTCCTATGAGAGGAAGGAATGATGCAGGCAGATCATTCCTCTTCTGCAGGAATTGTACTAGTGAGGTCAGAGCCCATGATGATGGCTTGTGGAGCAACCTTTGCTACTATGAGTAGGAGCATCATGTGCCCTCAATGAGCACATCTCTAATCATATCATGTGTTCTTGTCAGCTGGACGTGCCCCCTAGATTGTAGACCAAATGCCATGGGGTCTGCAGTGTATGGGTTGCCACAGTAAACAGGCCCCTCATTCTAGTGCTCTACACACTAGGAAGAGATTCTGATCTATAACATATGTGGAGTGTGAGGGGCAGAAAAGAGACTCTAATGCATAAGTGCAGAAGAGGCAGGAGCTAGTACATAAATATCCTCTCATATTTACCACTGTGAACCAGGGATAGCTCCATTAAAGTCAATCATATACAATGGTTTAAATGAGGGGAAAATCAGTTTTTCAACCCTGCCAGTGAAGAGTCACCCATCCAACCAACTGTTTGATTCGATGAGACATTTCATTTGATATAATATGGTAATATAATATTTGATATAATATGAGAGGAAGGAAAGTTCATCTTATTAAGCTATGCAATTTTGTTTCTGGGTTATAACATGGAAGATTCTGCCAATTAATTAAGTGAATAGGAGATGTTAAGCTACATTGTTCAGAGCAGCAAACTATACTCATACAAGAAAGATGAAATTATGCTAATCTTTCATTTATAGTGCATAAAATTACATCCTACTTGAGAAACATTGCATCCTCAGCAGGGATTTTGGTAAATTGGTGGCCAAAAGCTATCTTAATGAGACAGCTGTTTTGAAAAATATAGTAAAAATAACAAGGGAAATAAACGTATGATTGAACAGAGAAAAATTCAGATGAAAGCCTAATATGGGCTTGCACAAATTAAATCCCTAAAACAATGTTAAATTCCTAACTAATATACACAAAATCAAGAGAACTATCACTTCTCTCAGAACCTTTAGCTCAGTCCTATTTTGTCTATGCATTACAGTACTACACTTGGGGACCTAGAGCAAGGGGTAAGCTAAATTGATTGCCATATTAGTTGTAGTATGTTTTGTCACAATGGGGCCATGAGAAATATTGGGTGGATTAAAAAAAATGGTGGGCTTTGTTCTCTCGGCTGCCAGTCTGCCCTCCCCCCCCCTCCCCACCCTCCTGGCATGTTCACAGAGTGATATCTATAGTTAGATTTGCCTAAGGATTTCCATTCTAAAGGGGTTCTTTCAATTGCTTCTAACTCTATCTCACTTCAAGGGTTGGGCTGAATTTTCCGACTTGTGGTACTTATCTTGTAAAAGTTTGAGTCAAAATGGTTCAGCCATTTCTGAGTAATGAGAATGGGATTTTTTTCTCTTATAAAAACCAATTTGCAACTTTTTTGTTTAATAAGGGTTCAGATATAAACTTGAAATTTAGCAGAGAGGTTGTGTTTAGGTCACCATATGTGCCTCATTAAGTGTGCATCTTTTGTAGGACATAGCATTCTACTGCTGTCTACATGATGAGATTTCTTTGGTTTATTGCTTTTCTTTAAAAAAGAAAAGAAAAGGAAATTCCAGACAAAGTGTATGTTTAAATATTAAGGCACACTCACAAGCTAGCAAATACCAACATTAAGGTTGGCCAATGCCTTATTTTTGCCCATTCTGTACATATATTATGATACAGTCTGTATTTGTATGAACACATACTATTTTTTTTCAATATGAACACTGTCTCATTCAGGACTTGATCCAAAGCCCATTGAAATCAGTGGAAATCTTTCTCAATGCGTAGGTAGGATTGTGGGTACAGATACAGGGGTAAGTGAGATGTAAGTGTGGCAGTTCTGTGTTATATTTATACCCAAATGTCATTTACAAGTATTGTGGAGTACATATCATGGGGAGGGGGGACAGCTCAAGTGGTTTGAGCATTGGCCTGCTAAACCCACAATTGTGAGTTCAATCCTTGAGGGGGCCACTTAGGGATCTGGGGCAAAAATCAGTACTTGATCCTGCTAGTGAAGGTAAGGGCCTGGACACAATGACCTTTCAGGGTCCCTTCCAGTTCTATGAGATAGGTATATCTCTGTATATTTTTTTATTATATTTATACACTGTTGTGACTGAGAGCACATTTGGGTCCTCAGTAGATAGAATGGGTCAGGAAATGAGACTGACATCTAAAGATTATCTTAATACCCTGCATGCAGCTCTCTTGTGGGGTGTATTAAAAGGGATAATGGGAGGGGAAGAGCTTAATTAACTGATTCTTTGGCACCTGGAGGATTAGACCAATCTGGGGAGAACTAGACGGGTGGTTCCTATAAAGGAAGCACTGCAGGGCAATAGAGGAAGGAGACACAAGAGAGGGATAGTTGGGAGTTTCTAGCCTCGGAAAGGAACCTTGGAAGGGCTTGCAGGAAGGAGTTTGTCTGGAGCTATCACTGAAGGGAGAGGGCAGCTGGGAAGAAGACAATCTAGACTGGATCTAGACTGTTCTCAGTGGTACCTGATGACAGAACAAGGAGTAATGGTCTCAAGTTGCAGTTGGGGAGGTTTAGGTTGGATATTAGGAAAAACTTTTTCACTAGGAGGGTGGTGAAGCACTGGAATGGGTTACCTAGGGAGGTGGTGGAATCTCCTTCCTTAGAGGTTTTTAAGGTCAGGCTTGACAAAGCCCTGGCTGGGATGATTTAGTTGGGAATTGGTCCTGCTTTGAGCAGGGGGTTGGACTAGATGACCTCCTGAGGTCCCTTCCAACCCTGATATTCTATGATTCTATGACTGTAGGGAAGATGCCCTGAGGGCAGAAGCTTGGGAAGATCCAGGTCTCCAGGGAAAAAAGCCCTGGGAGGCAACATTCTGTAATAGAGTGATGAAGAACTCTGCAGAGGCCAGAAAAGGAGTAGAGGACTGAGCCCAGGAATGATGGCAGAATTTGTGTTTTTTTGAGTTTAAGTGTTATTATCCCAGAAGGGATGGGGCTATTAGTGTGACCTGACTAGAGGACCAAGTCACCATACAGGCCACTGGAAGAGGAAGATGAGGAGGAAGATCACCATAAGGATGTGCTCTGGGATGATGAGTCTATGATAAGCCCATTTAGTTCAGCTATCAGTGATCAGGATAAGAACATAAGAACAGACATACTGGGTCAGACCAAAGGTCCATTCAGCCCAGTATCCTGTCTGTCGACAGTGGCCAATGCCAGGTGCCCCATAGGGAGTGAACCTAACAGGTAATGATCAAGTGATCTCTCTCCTGCCATCCATCTCCACCCTCTGAAAAACAGAGGCTAGGGACACCATTCCTTACCCATCCAAGCTAATAGCAATTAATGTACTTAACTTCCATGAATTTATCCAGTTTTCTTTTAAACCCTGTTATAGTCTTAGCCTTCACAACCTCCTCAGGCAAGAAATTCCACAGGCTGACTGTGCGCTGTGTGAAGAAGAACTTTATTTTATTTGTTTTAAAGCTGCTGCCCATTAATTTCATTCTTCTTCGAGTGCTTGTTCACGTCCATTCCACATTAGGTGTGTGTGTATTGCGTTCACGAGCGTCAGAAACTTTTTCCCTTAGTGGCTCCCGTCGGGCCGGCAGGGCCCCCGCCAGAGTGGGGCCACTGCGCCGTGCATATATACACCCACTGGTCCGACCCCCTACAGTTCCTTCTTACCGTCTGTGACGGCGTTGGAACAACCTCTTGCTCTCGTAAGAGAAGCAATTCCCTTAGCCTTAGTGTTGCATAGCTATTATCAGTCAGTTATCAGTTAGTTAGTGTTTCATTGTTGCTAAACTCTTAATTGATTAGGTGCTTGGAGGCCTCCGGCACCCGCCCTGGACGTGGGGCATGCCGCAGGCCCATGGGTTTAAGGCTTGTGCCATGTGCCGCAAGCCTATGCCTGTTAGTGACCCCCATGACTCCTGCCTACATTGCCTAGGGGAAGCTCACCAAACAGAGAGGTGCAAGATTTGTAAGGCCTTTAAGCTGAGAACAAAGAAAGAGAGAGACTTTTGTTTAAGACAGCTGTTGATGGAGGCCGCGCTGCAGCCACCGGGCCCAGAAGGCCCGACGCCGTCCCCAGCCTCCTCAGTGCGGAGTGCCCCGGAGTTGTCAAGATACCCGGTACCAGCCAAGCATCATAAGCCGTCGGCCTCGGAACGCCAAAATAGGCCCTGGCACCGCTCATCCCCCCCGATGCAGTCCAAGGCAAAGCCAAAGGGAGTCCACAGGTGCCATCTCTGGCCCTGGACACCGGGAAGAGTGGAAAGGATGCTGCACCTACTCCGGCACCGGTGGCACTGGCTCCACAAGTCCCACCGAGTCCAGCTATGAGTGAGCTCAGTGCAGTCGCAGGGCTCAAGGTTATGATAGATCAGCCCTCTACGCCTGACACCTTTAAGGCTGCAAAAGACCTCATCGGATTGTTGGCGGTGAGCCCCCTCCCAGCCAGGGAGAAGCCTCCGGCACCTGGACCCAGAGTGCCGTCAAGGGGAAAGCCAGCAATGGTGTTCAGTTCGAGGTCACCGTCCCGGCACCACTCCCGGCACTGGTCCCAATCAAGCTCTGAGTCCGTGGACTCCCAGCTACCCTTGACTCAGACGGAAATCTCAGTACCGGAGATGAGTCAACGCACGGGGTCAGTGCAGGACATATGGCACTCCCCGGTGCCCCCCAAGACCGGCACCAGCAGGACTCGAGCCAGGAGTCGCCAAATGCACCCAGAAGGCACCGGTCCCGGTCCTGGTCAACCAGAAGCCAATCATCAGCCTCCTGCCGGCACAGATCGACGGCACCGCCATGGCCCTCGTGCTCGGCATCGCCAGAGTCTGGCGCCAACTCGGGCCAATACACCTACCCACAACAGGCACTGGACAGCAGGGAACAACAAACTAGCTGGCTATCACAATGGGGACCGCCAGGACACTGGCCCTTCAGGACTCCGTAGGCCTACCACCAGCGTCAAGGTGCTCCCTCTAGGGCCAGCTATTCGGTACAGCAATCCCGGTCCCTGCACCGATGCTCCCCTGTAAGGGAAGCTACGGTGTCCAAGCCGCCTGCAGCCTCGCCAAGCGAGAGACCGCAAAACCCGGCACCGTACCCGGTGCCGTCCCAGGACCACCGGCCCCGGCTTGAGCCGAAAGCCCCTTCCCTGGGGGAGGATGACCGGGGGGAGCAGCTGCTAACCTCTTCGTCATCCCCGGATGAAGCAGTAGCAGGCACGGCGGACCTCCGCCATTAGACCACAAGGCCCACCAAGAAGTGCTTTGTAAGGTGGCCCATAACGAGGGAACGGTTGAGCAGGAAGACCCCATGGTGGACGTTCTGAGCCCAGAAGGTCCTTCCAGAATAGCTCTCCCACTCATTAAGACCATTCAGTCTAATTACACGACTATATGGCAGACCCCGCATTTAGCGCACCAACGGCCAAAGGTGTGGAGTGCAAGTACTTCGCCCTGTAAAAAGGTTACGACTTCTTGTTCTATCACCCGAGCCCATGTTCACTGGTAGTCTTGGTGGTGAATGAGAAAGAGCGCCATGGGCAACAAGCCCTGGCCCCCAAGCCCAAGGAAGCAAAACGCCTAGACCTGTTCATCAGGAAGGTGTATTCATCAGAGGGCCTCCAGTTGAGGATTGCTAACCAACAGGCCATCCTCAATAGGCATAACTTCAACTCCTGGGCGGCGGTGGCGAAGTTTAAGGACAACCTCACAGGGCTCCCAACAGGAGTTCACGGCCCTAGTGGAGGACAGCAAGGCCATAGTGAAAACCTCCCTCCAAGCTTCCCTGGATGCGGCGGACGCGGCGGCCAGGAAAATAGCATCAGGCATGGTCATGCGGCGCTCAGCGAGGCTTCAGGAGTCAGGTTTGCCACCTGAGGTCCAGAATTTGATCCAGGACCTCCCATTCGAAGGGTCTGGACCAGGGGTCAGCAATGTTTGGCACGTGGCTTGCCAGGGTAAGCACCTTAGCGGGCTGGGCCAGTTTATTTACCTGCGTATTTCTACGCTTCACCGTGAACCAGGAACATTACCAGTTCGTGATTTTACCGTTTGGTTTTGCTGCGGCCCCACAAGTATTCACAAAATGCATGGCGATGGTGGCAGCATGCTGGCGGAGACAGAGGATTCGGGTTTACCCGTACCTCGACAACTGGCTCCTGGCAGGTCGGTCCGAAGAAGAGGTTCGGACTCACATACAGGCGGCATCGAGTCTCTTCCATAAGCTGGGGCTCCTGGTCAATGTTCCCAAGTCCACTCTCATCCCAACACAGAGAGTGGAGTTCATAGGGGCGGTCCTAGATGCGGTACAGGCAAGGGCGAGCTTCCCGGAATCACGATTCTTGGCCATCCAGCAAGCAGTGAGCTCCCTGTGCCAGTTCCCCACTACGACGGCCAGAAGTTGCCTGCAATGGCTAGGCCACATGGCAGCTTGCATGCATGTGGTCAAGCATGCCAGACTGAGACTCAGAACTCTGCAGGCTTGGCTCGCCCATGTATACTGTCCAGGCAGGGACCCCCTGAACTTGATAGTGACAGCCCCGGGGGACGTGCTGGACTCATTGAGGTGGTGGCAGTCCCAGACCGTAGTTTGTGAGGGCATCCCCTTTGCCGCGCAACTGCCAGACTTGATGCTGGTAACAGACGCGTCGGACCTCGGATGGGGAGCTCACCTGGGGAACCTCAGAACTCAGGGCTTGTGGTCAGGGATGGAGCAATCTCTCCATATCAACGTGAAGGAGCTCAGGGCAGTTCGTTTAGCATGCCAGACCTTTCATGCCACTCTGAGTGGTCACAGCGTGACAGTTCTGACAGACAACACGACCGCCATGTTTTATATAAACAAGCAGGGCGGAGCCCCTTCCTCCCCACTTTGCCACGAAGCTCTCCTCCTTTGGAACTTCTGCATAGCCCATGCCATACACCGCCTCGAGGTGGTGTATCTCCCGGGGGAGCCAAACGAGTTGGTGGACCACCTCAGCAGGTCCTACTGCATGCACGAGTGGACGCTCAAAACGGACATCTTGCTTTCGCTCTTCCGGAGGTGGGGGTTTCCCCGAGTGGACCTGTTCGCTACCAAGGACAACACCTAGTGCCCACATTTCTGCTCATTCCAGGGTTGCAGCCCGGGCTCAATAGTCGACGCATTCGTGATCCGGAGGGGAAGGGAACTAAAATACGCTTTTCCCCCCATCTCCCTCGTACACAAGGTACTGCTCAAGGTGCGCAGGGACAGGGCATCGATCATTCTCATTGCCCCAGCATGGGCCGGCCAGCATTGGTTCACCACTCTCCTGGAGCTGTCGGTGGAGGCCCCGATAACCCTGCCCCTACACCAGGACCTCATTACGCAGGACGGAGGGTGGCTTCTCCACCCCAACCTGCAATCGCTGCATCTGATGGCATTGAAGCTATGTGGTTAAATGCTTTGGAGAGCCAGTGCTCCCTTCCTGTGCAGCAGGTTCTACTGGGTAGTAGGAAGCCCTCTACCAGGGCGACTTACTTGGCCAAGTAGAAGAGGTTCTCATGCTGGTGCGGGTCACAACAGGTGCAACCGCTTCAGACCCCGGTTCTGACCATTCTGGAATACCTTCTGCATCTTAAGCAACAAGGGCTGGCCCCATCCTCTATTAAGGTGTACCTGGCGGCTATTTCCGCCTTTCACCCAGGGTTTTTAGGTAGCTCGGTTTTCTCTCACCCAATGGTGGGGCGATTCTTCAAAGGTCTGGAAAGGGTGTTCCCTTACTCACGCCGCCCTGTTCCCCCATGGAATCTCAACTTAGTCCTTTCTAAGCTCATAGGGCCCCCGTTTGAGCCCGCGACTACCTGCTCCCTTCTCCACCTTTCCTGGAAGGTGGCATTCCTGGTGGCGATCAACTCTGCCAGAAGGGTATCGGAGCTGAGGGCTTTCACCTCGGCGCCACCATTCACTGTGTTTCACAGAGACAAGGTGCAGCTCCGCCCACACCCTAAGTTCCTCCCAAAGGTGGTCTCACAATTTCATCTGGGTCAGGACATTTGCCTGCCGGTGTTTTTTCCCAAATGCCAAACGGACCCAAGTCACCGCAGCCTGCACACCCTAGATGTCTGCCAAGTGTTGGCATTCTACTTGGAGCACACCAAACCCTTTTGTAAGTCTATGCAGCTATTGGTGGCCGTGGCTGAGAGGATGAGGGGCAGTCCGGTGTCGACACAGCGAATCTTGTCGTGGATTACAGACTGCATTCGGGCGTGTTATGACCTCGCTGGTGTCCCAGCTCCGGCAGTCACAGCCCACTCGACCAGAGCACAGGCAGCTTCCATGGCCTTCCTGGCGCAGGTCCCAGTCCAGGAGATCTGCAGGGCGGCCACCTGGTCATCGGTGCACACCTTTACAACCCACTATGCGGTCAACCAGCAGGCACGGGAGGACGCGGCAGTTGGCAGAGCGGTCCTCCAATCAATTGTTTTGTGACTCCTACCCTCCTCTGAAGGTAAGCTTGTGATTCACCTAATGTGGAATGACGTGAACAAGCACTCAAAGAAGAAAGAACAGTTACTTACCTTTCATAACTGTTGTTCTTCGAGATGTGTTGTTCACCTCCATTCCACCACCCACCTTCCTACCCCTCTGTCGGAGTCGCCGGCAAGAAGGAACTGGAGGGGGTCGGGCCAGCGGGGGTATATATGCACGGTGCAGTGGTGCCACTCTGGCAGGGGCCCCGCTGGCCCGATGGGAGCCGCTAAGGGAAAAAGTTTTCGATGTTCGTGCACGCGACGCGCGCACACCTAATGTGGAATGGACATGAACAACACATCTCGAAGACCAACAGTTACTAAAGGTAAGTAACCGTTCTTTTGGTGGCCCCTAGTTCTTATATTATGGGAACAAGTAAATAACTTTTCCTTATTCACTTTCTCCACACCACTCATGATTTTATATACCTCTATCGTATCCCCCATTATTCTCCTCTTTTCCAAGCTGAAAAGTCCTGGCCTCTTTAATCTCTCCTCATATGGGACCCATTCCAGACCCCTAATCATTTTAATTGCCCTTCTCTGAACCTTTTCTAATGCTATATCTTTTTTGAGATGAGGACACCACATCTGTACGCAGTATTCAAGATATGGACATACCATGGATTTATACAAGGGCAATAATATATTCTCCATCTTATTCACTATCCCCTTTTTAATGATTCCTAACATCCTGTTTGCTTTTTTGACTGCTGCTGCACACTGTGTGGACGTCTTCAGAGAACTATCCACGATGACTCCAAGATCTCTTTCCTGATTAGTTGTAGCTAAATTAGCCCCCATCATATTGTATGCATAGTTACTTTTTTCCAACGTGGATTACTTTACATTTATCCACATTAAATTTCATTTGCCATTTTGTTGCCCAATCCCTTAGTTTTGTGAGATCTTTTTGAAGTTCTGGGTGTGGCCTTATGTAACCTCTCAGTATCTCTTTCTGTATCCATAGTGATAGGCACACGTCAATCATTCATGGGTACTCAAAAGTGTGACGTTCACAGGTAACAATAAACAGATAGCTTTTAAAATATTTAAATGTGACTAAAGAGGCTGGAGGCTGACCTTTTAAAGCAGTTTTTGTAATTGCTGACACAAAACTGGTGTGTGGACACAGTTGGGTAGGCAGTGTAGCTAAGGACATAGGCATCTATCTCAAAGTCGCAAACTGTGGATGCAAAGGAGAACTTGGGCTTCAGAAATCAGCCCTCAGATTCTAATTTGATAGGGAAGCTAGTTCAATACGTGAGTGACAAAGCAGTCAACAAATTCTACAATCAAGTTATCCAGCTGTCCAGTAATTTGCGTGACAGTAAAAAAAATCATTACAAATGAGGGTAGAGATTATACCTTGGGAAGAGCTGCCTGATGAGCTCCCCATCTGTAAATAGTGATGCTACATGCAGACATTCATATTAATTTTGAAGCCTGCCTATTTTTTCACTGTGAAGCAGTGAAATTCTCTGAGCTCAGGAATGGTGTGGTCGGAAAGCTTCGATCTGGTGAACATTCTATAGTAGATGCAAACACTTGAGAGAAATACTATAACAGGGAAGTCTATCAATAACAAATCACAATAGAGTCATAGTAATAGCTGGCATAAAAGTAATAGTTGGTATAAAAGTGAGAGAGCAGGAGTTACAGCCTGGAAAGATACCTGAAATGGTGGAAGGACAGATTCACAATCTGATTTATCTGAACCTTTAAACAAAGATGATGGATCTGATTCAGCGGTGACCTAAGTAGTGGAGTAAGTTACATGATATGGGTAGGACAAACAGGATATTAAAGGGAAAACAGTTAACAGAGTGTAAAATAATGCAGAACTTTCCTTCTTACTAATGTTCTTCTTTTAGTTGCATTTTTCCCCCTGCTATATCCTCCCTTTCCTCTCCTCATCATATAAGTTATATTTACTTATTTAGTGTGTAATTTATCCTACCACAACTTTACATCCCCTCTGAATGCTGCACAAGAAGTCTTGGAAAATAGGAGTAAAAAACTACAAATAAAATTAACTACTACAGATGAACAAAGATATATGAAAGACCCAGTGAGAAGCACCTCCATTTTTTAAAAGAATGTTTTGCTAGTAGTTTGCACTGATAGGGCACTTTTCATTCTAAAACCGCAAAGTTCATTACAAAGCTGGATAAATATTATTATCCTTGTTTTATAGATGGGGAAAACTCAGGCCCAGAGAAATTAAGGCATTTTTTTCAAAAATAGTCATGTGTGTATTAGGGCCTCAATTGATGGGTTCCCAATTTGAGAGTACTTTCAGAAGTACTGAATACCCACAACTCTATATGAAGCCATTGGGCGGTGTAGTTGCTCAGTACATCTGAAAATCAGGCCCAAACTTTCTCAATTTGGATGCCTAAAATTAGTGGCCCCTCTTGAAAAGTTTGGCCTATGTCCTAAGGCTGCATAGGGAGACATTGACAGAATCCAGAATAAAACCCAGGTTGCCCAATTCCCAATTTTATGATCCATCCATTCGACCAGACTTTGTATGGTGATGCCTTCCATCCAACAGTCTCTAAGCACTTTGGAAACAGTGATGCATTAAGCCTCCTGTGTATATATATTTCTCCTCAATATATGTTTCACTCTATATGCATCCAAAGAAGTGGGCTGTAGCCCACGAAAGCTTATGCTCTAATAAATTTGTTAGTCTCTAAGGTGCCACAAGTACTCCTGTTCTTTTTGAGGATACAGACTAACACGGCTGCTACCCTGAAACCTACATAAGTAATGTTACCCTCATTTTGCAGATGGGGAAAGAGAGATGTTATGTGGTCAAATAACACATCTGTAGCAAATGAGAAACACAATGTGGATTTTCTGTGTCCTAGCATCTAATTTTAACCATACAACCATTTTCCATTTTTGTTCCTGTTTTCAGTATTCAGTTTAGAGAGGTGCAAATACTGATGCTCAGAAGAGAGAATATTTTAGTGTGATGCAAACAGTCAAGGAGTTACTTCATACAATTCATAGTCAACCTGTGAAACTTGTTGAGGCCAAAACTATAACTGGGTTCAAAAAAAGAACTAGGTAAGTTCACTAAGGATAGGTCCATCAGTGGCTATTGGCACAACCCCATGTTCTGGGTGTGCCTAAGCTTCTAACTGCCAGATGCTGGGATTGGATGGCAGGGTAGGATCACTTCATAATGCCCTGTTCCATTCATTTCTTTTGAAGCATCTGGCATTGGCCACTGTGGCATACCAAGCTAGATGGACCATTGGGCTGACTGAGTATGGCTGTTCTTATGTTCTTATTGAATCATGAATAGGGAAAACATAGAGAGCGATCAGCTAATTGATCAGATGAATCAATTTATTTAAAAAAATAGTACAATTAATAGACATTATTAAAGCATTAAGAAGGACATTTAATGATAGATCAGGAGGGAAAGGAAACATAAGAGAATGTAGCCACATTGATTAATGAGTAGAGGGATGACACTAATAATGGCTTTTACAAGAAAAGTAAAAGGATTACATTATGAAGTAATGAAAACCTTGTAAAAATACGATAGGTATTGATAAAGATCGGATAAAGGAATACAGTAGATTTCACCATCTGAAAACAATTAGTATTACTAACAACTGATTACTAGTATTATAGATACAATCTATATATATTTGAAATATGTGAATATACACAAGTCATCTGGCCTTAATGCCATATGTCTTAGAGTGTGAAGGAATTTTAGTGGGAAAAAAATGTACTGAAACACGGCCAATTATCTGTGACCTAATGATAGGAGCCACAAGGCTGAAAAAAATCCAAAGACAGTCTTAAAGCTACATGGTTGCATACTCTTTTGGCCAGCAGCATAAAGAGCCTCATGGAGATAAGCATCATCACCTGCTTCATTCCCTGCTCCAGAAACATATCCAGTGAAGGGAGATCTGTGAGACAATGGGGTGGACTGGTTGGCATATGGCAGCGCCCTCTGTCAGTATCCTGCTTAGTGCCTCCTTACTCCATCCAGCTTCTTATGTTCATCGGCCTATAAAAGACAGTCAGGAGAATGGTCAGCCTTAAGATCCTAACTTTGGCCCCTCTTCTCTCTGTTAATGTCTCATGCTAGTTCCATAGATTTCCTGAACCTTGCTCCAAATGCTGTGGGACATAAAAGATACTCTAATGGAATTGGAGAGATCCTAGAAGATTGTTGAAAAACAAATGTTATTGAGCTTCAAAATGAAATGACATCTGTAGTGGGGTGGTCACCCGCTCCTGCCCTGAGGGGCTTGGAACAGCCCAACAGAGGGCTGTGGCTGGATCACGCAGCTCCCAGGCTGATTGGGGAAATAGGCACAGCTGGGAGCCATGCCCCAAACAGACCACAGCTGGCCCTTATAAAAAAGCTTTGAGCCAGGAGCACAGAGATAGTCTTTCTGTAGCTGTAGAGGGAGACGGGCCTGGCTGCAGGGAGCTAGAGACTGGGTACCTGAGTGGAGCAGGGCTGGGGAAAGGCAGAGCAGCCGGGAAGCTCCAACCTGGAAAGCCCCAGGCTGCGGCCTAACAGAAGGCCAACGGGTACTGCGGGTTGCAGATGGCAGCCCGGGGTAGACAAAGGCAGCAGGTCCAAACCCAACCTTGCTTGTGATGAGTAGGCTGATACTGCAGTCTGCCCCAGGGAGCGGGGGCTAGATGATGACTGTCAGTAGTCTTATACTGAGGCAAGTGGGGATAGTGGGTGGGGGTTCTCTGGGGAGGGGAGACCCTGAGAGAAAGGGGTTACTGTCAGGGGACAGCACCCCAGATAACAGGGCACCGGAGTCCAGGGAGGGATGTGGGGGCCTAGCGGCAGTGGGACACCGGCCTGCAGAGGGCGCTCCAAGGCTGGAAATGAGCTAATTCCCAAGACACCAGCAGGAGGCGCTGCAGCGGTGAGTCCCGCATGCCTACATCTTATTGCCAGTTTCTTAATTTCACTTCCCAGTTTAAAAATAAAATAGGAAGGAAAGAAAGAAAGAGAGACATTCTAAGAGCAAAAAATGAGCTAACCATCTAGAGAATAACGGTTCTAAAACAATCACTGCATCTGTTTCCCAAAACCAAATATTGACAGGCAAACTTTTTTTGGATAGCACTGCAGAATTAGTGGCAGATATAAGTAGCTAAATTCATCTGCTGGCTAACTTCACTGAGGTCCAATGGGTGAATTCTTAGTTTAGAAAGTGAGATTTCACAATATGTGACTACAGAGAACTACAAGGTTGAAGATATAAGACAAAATTCTCCTCCCAAATGCAAATTGTGGAGCTGAAATCTGTGCTGTAGATCTTTCTTACATATTTTGTGCTTGTCCCAAACACTGAACTCTTTGAGGGCAGACATCACTGAAGTTTTCACACCTGGAAAAAGGACTCAGTTGGGACTTCAATGGGACATGGAACAATGGCTCATTTGAGACACCAGTAGAAATTGCGTGCATGAAACAAATTAAGAATATACAGCAGAGATGGAGACCCACACTCTGGAATGTTGTCTTTACCTTGTGTAAGTGACTGTAGCAGCAACAGGAGGTAGCTCACTACCTGTTGAAGAGTAATAAACTGTAAGGCAAAGACATCTAAACTTGCAACAGTTTAATTAACTGCTTAAAATTATTTACTTAAACTAGTGCAAGTGTGTGTATGGACACTCTTTTTTATTTTAAAATGGCTTATTTCAATGTAGCTTAAGTCAGTAAAAATCTAATTAAGATGAACCAAAATAAGAGTTTATGTACAGCGTTTTGCACCAGTTTTACAACATCAGGGTTTATTTTTTAAAGGATTTATGTTATACTGGTGCCACATCTTTGTGTAAACAGGCTAACACTCGATGGATAAAATTTTTGAAAGCACCTATGTCCCATTGACTTTGACTGGTACTGAAGCTCCTACATCATTTAGGCACTTTGTGAAAATTTTACCATACGTGTATATATATATACATTACTAGCAGATAATCAAGTGTGACTATGATGCAATAGAATTTGAGAAATGCATAACATGAATGGATCACAATATCCTCAAAAAGAAGAGGGTTTGTTAACTCAGGATTGTTATATAGAAAAAAATATGCATGTGTGCTATCAAAATCTTACGTTTCATAGAGAATGATGCATTCTGGTAGCAGGAATAGCCCCAACATTATCTCACTCCTAACCTGTGTAGCATAACTAATTTAGATTAATGAATTGAACACAGATCCTACATAAAATAGTCTTTAAGCTTCCTCATCTCAAGATGAATCTTTTGAAATATTGGGTCTTTTTTTTTTTAAGGGATACCTTCATATCAAAATCCATCAATTTTTTTATAACTTCAGATTCATCTAGGACTTGACCTTTAATGGTCATTAATCTTTTGAATATCAAATTACACAGGCATCTGGCAGCATAAAATAAGTGATATTAAATCAAAAGGAAGAGTTGTACACAATAAAGTACATCTCAAATGGCTAAAAGCTACTTATTTAATTATGCATCTGCCTAATGCCTTGGAAACATATGTAACAACTGCATACTATGTAAGCATCCTTTCCAAAATGGCCGTAGTAAACTTCAGGTCTGAGTTGGCATTTTCTTAAATCTAATTCCTTTTGAGGAAAGTACACGCCACTCACCCAGAAAGTAAGAATGAAAGCACTTGTTTTAGTAAATCAGTGATATTGGAATGGAATGCAAATGAACAACCAAACTCCACAACACAAATGTTGCTGTTTATTATTTTGGGCATTATTCTGTGTTTGCTGTAATGTTTTCCTAACATTTTTATGAGGTTTTCCAATTAAATATTAATATAATTTCTTCAAAGAGAAAGATGTATTATCCTAAAGAGAGAGAGAGAGAGACGATAGTACAGTTAGGCAGGAGAAAGGGGGAAATTGGCTAATTGTATATCAGTTCAAAACACTATCTCCTCATTGATTTGGCACACTTCATTTACTATATATAAAGCAAAAATATGTATATGTATGTCCTGAGCTCTAATTGCATGTGTTGCTTGATGTTGTGTGATACATTAAAATCATTCTACTATAGCAATAAACTGTGCGTTTAATATGCCCAGCTCTGTTTTATTTTTAAACACTTTTAAAATGTTCTTGTTTTGGACTTCTTGCATTTTAAATGGCTCAGGCATTCATAAAAACAATTAAATTAGTGTCGAGAGCCAAGCCACATAATATGTTTTAGTATTTTTAAGTTCAATTGAACTTTCACTAAATAATTTACTTAAGCAATGCAAAAGGGAAGTGATAACCATTCCTGCCTTTTGGCAAGAACTGGCATGTGGCATGCCTGATTCATCAGCACTAGACAGCAGTAACTTATGTATATGGAACAGACCATAATGTTTTTCAGTTTTACTTGAGGGAGTTAGAAATATTTAAGATTCTGCAGACTCCTAGATATTCTTCAAGGTTACAAGCAGGTACAAAGGAACGTACTGAACCATAGGCTGAATTCATGGGGCAGGGAGGGGAAACAAGACAGACCCATTATTTGTAAGATTTTCATGTATTCCATTGTGGAGAGGGAGAATGCAAGAGTCAACGTTTGCATGAATCTGCATTTTGTTGTTAATACTTTCTTTTTAAAAAGGCGACATAGAGAAACATCATACTGGAAATGATATGAAGGAATTTAGTGGTAAGAATGTCAGCTGAGTGACAGCTTCTCTCTTCCCCCCACCCTCCAAATCACTCTTCAATGTGGGCAACACTTATAACTTTGGCCCAAGCCATGCATGTAAGTTGGCACATAAGTTCACTGCCCCATGAACAGCACCTCCCTCCCTGCTTCCTTCTTGCTATGGGGAGGAATTTGCCACTGCTAGTATTCATTAGAATAACATCCCTATGCCCTTCAGTTGTGCTGCACCCACTTCTAGGCACTCTCTGCCATTCCACCTATAAGCTCCAAGTAGTTTGTGGAAGGGTGGATGGGGAGCCTTAATACCTCGGTGTGGTTGTAGGGCTATACTGTGACTTAAGCTGTACAACATTTTTGCTTGTTATTTTTATGTCAAAATTAAAATGAAGAGTATTCCTTTGTTCAGTAATATTTGTGCACCACAGCAGAAGGAGCCAGAGTCTGTTTGGCTCAGTACATGTTTGTGTGGGCTGCCGCACGTCTCTGGGGTCAGCAAAGTTCCCTTTCGCACTATGAAAAGAGCAAGTGTCAGAAGCAAAAGCTTTTAGAGAGATTCATCCACAAAGGCATTCTGGTAAATGGTGACAATGGCCAGATTTGTGTATTTTGCGGTTCTGTTTGCAAAATAAGTAATTAATAAGTAAGCTGTTTCCTTTGTCAAGATGAAGGACAGAGAGAGAGTAGGACAACCAAGGCTGAAGACGTTAATTTCTAGCCAAACAAAAGAAGAATGTATCTGAAAAGAAATATGTAAAAGGGCTCATTAAAATGGCAGGAGGGCATCACTGAGTGCACCATGTGGAGAGAAAAGGGGAGGAAATTATATACCAAGTCCACATTAAGAGTTATCATTAAAAGTAGTATATACAATTAAAGGCTTGACATAAATCTATTACTAAAGAAAGAATGGCAACAGAAAACATAACAGCTATTTCCCTGGCCAATGGTTTTAATACATAGTCTTTAACAACAACAGAACTTTCAAAACTCCTTCAGATAACAAGCCTTTGTCAAAATACAAGGTCTGTTCCTTCTAAACAGTATAAGAAGAAGGAAAAGGAGCTAGTAAGCTGGAAACAGACAGCAGTAGTTTCAGACACAGTAGAAATAACATTCCCTTCCTCTGCTTTTGCTGAAAAATATTGGAACAGCAGCCAGTCAAACCACATGTTAGGGAGCCATGCCCAGATCCAGCCTGAGGCTTGGAATGGAGACAAGATTGCTTCCAGGGATGGAGACGGGGTTCACTTGTTAGTATCTCTTTAACATTATGACCTTTTGAGGCAAAGCCCATCATCATCAGGGCTAATTTTGCTACTAAGAAGAAAAAAAATTGGTTGACTGGCATTGGTGACAGTGAGACTGTCATTTTAAAAATTAGGTTATAATGAATATTAGCTTCAGAAGAAGACTGGAGTGTAGACCCCATCTGCTCAACTCTGTACTGCAGCATGAAGGGGAGCAGATGGGCATAAATCATGCCAAAAAAGGGGAAGTGGAGCTCTGCAGCAGTATCCCATGGTACTATCTAGATACCATAAGTTCCCACTCCCTGTGCAAAGCTTAAACTGCAGAACTGTTATACAGAAAAGGACAGGATGTGGCTGGAAGGAAGGAATAATCAGAACAGCCCATTCGAGACATGATATATTGTCTGTAGTTTGGCATCATTCACGATGGGAGTAGGTGTAGGCGTATGAATTAATGCTGACTCGGTCAACATTAACTTCCCCTACTTGCTCTGTCCCAAGAACACTTCCACCTCCAGGAGACTCTTAGGATCATGGCAAGGAAACCAGCTAGTGCTGTTGTGAAGCACACAAAAGAGTAGACACTCTGAATGATTTAGTTGGAAATTGGTCCTGCTTTGAGCAGGGGGTTGGACTAGATGACCTCCTGAGGTCCTTTCCAACTCTGATATTCTATGATTCTATAATTCAACCCTTTGAAGTCAATACCAAAACTCCTCTTGACTCCAGTGAGGGAGAATTGGGCCCCCAGAAATCCTCACTATAAGGATGTGGTATATATTACACTATCTTTCCTATATGTACCATCACCTTCATTGGACCCTGTGGTGCAAGGGAAGTGATGTGGCAAAATAGATGCTTTTTAAAAACTGCAGAGCTTTTCGAAATAATTTCTCCCAATTTTTATATGGGAGAGGAACACAAGGACATATGTCAGAAAGATATTACCTCATATCACTCATTATATGCTACATTTCCTGCTCTTTGCCATGGAGAAAGAGCTGTCCTGGGCTTCTGAGTTCAGGTTTGTTTTATCATTGTTTAAGCTTAGAGGTCACCATTTAAAAAACAAACAAACAAAAAAAAACACCCCTACATTTGTAAACATTTATTATGCACTGTTATCTGAGATACCAAAAGTGTTACCTACACTTATAACACAAAGTGACAGTGGTTTCTCAAATATGATACTGTGAGACAACTGATAGTAAATGCTGACTTTTGAGTGTTAACTTATTTTTGTTATTCTTAATGACTTTACTGTCGGCAAATCTCATCCATAGTATAAAAGTTTACAAATGGTGCATATTTATTTCAGCTGGCCAAAATATTTTCAGTTATGTCTTTCTTCAAGAAATTCACTTTCTTTGAAAATAACACCTTTCCTGGAAAAAATGTTTTTGATATTTTTCATTTTTTGAAAAAAAAAATTGAAATAAATGAAAAGAAAAAGCTTCAAATGTTTACTCTCTTTAAGTAACAGAGGGTAGCCATGTTAGTCTGGATCTGTAAAAAAGCAACAGAGTCCTATGGCACCTTATAAACTAACAGATGTATTGGAGCATAAGCTTTTCATGAGTGAATACCCACTTTGTCATGCGTCTGACAAAGTGGGTATTCACCCACGAAAGCTTATGCTCCAATACATCTGTTAGTCTATAAGGTGCCACAGGACTCTTTATTTAATTTCCCTACCTGTTTTTGCCCTAGAAAAGTGTAAGTTTTAAAATTGTAAAAGAAAAAAAAATCTTTCACTTTTTCTCACTCCTTAATTGACAGAAAGTAACATAAAATAACGTTTGACTATTTTTTCCTCTGCCCTCACCCCCCCCCAAAAGTGAAAGAGGATTCCCCCACCCAACTTTCTCTTGTTTTTTAATCCCCAAACTGTTCCTCCCCACACACTAGGAAAAGGAGGAGATGTTGCCTGATCTATTGATGGTGTATTGATTACTTAAGAATTCCCATTGATAAATTAACACTGAGGTTTGGAAAGTTCTAGCACTTGATCAGGCCCAGTGTTATTAGAATTACTGTTAAGTTGGGAACCTCAACATTCACAGGCACAACACTCTTCACGCTTAGGAAAAAGCTTCTGAATTTGCAATGGTTTTATTAGCACGGGTAGCAAAATTACACACACTCCAACCCAGCAAGGTAGATAGAGATATCACAGAATGAACGTCTAAGTATCCATATGCTCACACCATCTCTTGTAGAAAAACCCAAAGTCCTTCTCATATCTTCACCGTTGTCATGCTCACCAGTGGTTGTCATCCTGGCATCTCCCAAGGCACATAGGCCAGGATTCAGCTTTTACTATGTGTTACACTGACATTGTTATGCCTAATGTATATTCAGTAAGGGTTTCAGCCCCTTGTCCGTATTTGAACTTCCACACACCACTAATATTGGGGTACCCTTCTTCTATATGTTACTCGAGCTTTTACTTCAAGCTTCTTAGCATATAGGTCAGTAATATGCATATTCCAACGGAGTGCAAGTTTGTTGGCTCCTACAGAATAACAGTTAATGCAAGCTCAATTTTTTCCCCTAATATTTACACTATTATAAACTATTAATTCTACAACTGTATAGCGTATATATATATATATATATTTTGGTGTGTGTGGGGTGGGATTGGAAGCTACATAATACAAAAAGGTTTTCAGCATTTCTGCCTAATCTAGTCTCTCACTTTATACAATGGATAACTAATAGGTTCCTTTGAAAAGTACTTTAATGTTATGGTTGGTATTGCAACATGTCAGAGGACTAACTTATCGACTGATTGCTAAAAGAAGAAGTGCTCCAGGGTGGAGAATGAGGTATCCCTTGTGACTGACTTTAGAATCCTAATGATGTAATAATGTTTTGTCTCTACCACTCCCAAGATATTTGGTATGTTTTTTCTTGGTTCAAATCTTTAAGATTCAGAATGTTATTTTTCAATCCAGCGAATATATATTTATTCATGCAAGAATTTTTTTTCTTTTAAATAATCAAATTTCATGTCCTTCTCTGGAGTTGTTTCTCTCTGGTTTGATGAGTTACAGAGTTACAGAGTTTTACAATGGAAACACTCAATATAACTTAACACCATGGGCTACAGAGGTTATAAGTGAGATCAATACATATAGCATCCTATAGGCATTTAATCAAGTTTAAACACATTCTTACCAATTTAACATCTATTCCAACAATGCTAACACAGAGATAAGCCAGACTGGTCTCCAGCTATTCATTTGTCAGTGTTCAGTACTGCCTCAAGTGTTGGCATGAGCTGGCATCAGGTCTGCCAGCATCACAGTCCCCTCCTTTCTTTTTTTGCCTATGTATGTATTTTTCTTTTTTAATTGTTATCCCCACCCTAACTTGCTAAGTCTATGTAATATGGTTTGATTTTGGATTGTCTGGTCTTGCAGCTTTGACAAGTGTAAATTTTATTGGAAATCCTGTGAAATATGCAGCATTTGGTAACATTTATAACCTGCAAGTTAATTAACTTTTTGTAGTTTTTGTTTGTTTGTTTATGAAAATTTAATCACAAAAATAGTCTCTTCAGGAAATGTTTTTAAAATGCTGAGGTAATACAGAACTTTTTTTTCCTTTTCTGTGCTATGTAGTATAATTATGATTATATACATAGGAATTTTAAATCCTCACATTAGACATACCTAATTGTTGAGATCTCAATTAGGAACAAATTTATTCATAAATCTGAGCTGTTTAATTAGAAATAAATAAGGGCTGATCTATAGGATGAGCCCAAGCTAATAGCACATAATTTGTATATGAGGGAAGAATCATTCATAGTTGGATGGAATGATCTCAGAGATATATTCCAGCTCTACATTTTCTGGATCGGCAAAGTTATATTTAAAGATTAAATCTATTCACATTTATTAACACTTTCTTTGGTTGAAATTATTCAGAGGAAAAATGGTTAGACTTTCAATTATTTTTAAAACGTTTTGCCTTTTTAAAAAAAAAAAAAAAAAGTAACAATGTGAGTAAGCTATTTTTTTAAAAAGAAGAGAAACAATAATGTAATGGTTACCGAATATACTCATTCATTAGCTCATTCGTTTATAAGCTGACCCCCCAAGATGGTTAGGTAAAAATAGCAAAAACTGTATGACCCTTTCATAAGCCAACCCTATATTTTAGGGGTTGGCAAACTTTGGCTCCTGGCCTGTTAGGGTAAGCCGCTAACGGGCCTGGATGTTTTGTTTACCTGGAGTGTTCACGGGCACAGAGCCCCGCAGCTCCCCGTGTCCACGGTTTGCCTTTCCCAGCCAATGGGAGCTGCAGGAAGTGGCGCGCCAACTGCAGACACGGGGAGCTGAGCGGCTCCGTCCCTGCAGATGCTCCAAGGAAACAAAACATCCTGAGCCACTGGCGGCTTACCCTGACGGGCCGGGAGCCAAAGTTTCCAACCCCTGCTATATTTTAAAGCTGGCATCACAAGAAACACTCAAAAGTTTTGCTAGAATTATTTTAATGTAATCTAATGAAAAACCTGTTGTCATAATAATAACTGAGCAAATATATATCCACCTTCAAAATTACAGTCAATATTTAAAACCAGTAAATGGGTATTTAAAAAAAGTAACTTAGAACAATATGAGAGTTTAAAAAGTCTTAAAATCCTTCAAAGTCTGAATCAGTCTCTGATTCACCAAACAGTTCATTAAACTCGGCTTCAGTCACAGGTGCACCTGCATTGTCATCGTAGATGTCGGCAGTGTCAACTTCAGACTTAGTTCCGTCTCCTCATCAGCCTCTGTTGTCATCATCAAATATGGCATCATCTTCTGACTCATCGAGTGCATTGCAGATACAGCATTTCCTAAATGATTTTTCTATCATTTCCGAGGGAATGGACACCCACTCATCCTTGATCCACTAGGTGATCAGATTGATTTCGGGCTTCATAAGATTCCTGCCTTTTGTCAACTTCACCATGCCTGAGCACATCCATTCAGACCACATTTTGCGTAGGCTGTCTTTAAAGGGTGTGTTCAGGCAGACATCAAGCAGTTGTAGAACTGACGTTAAGCCTCCAGGTATTACAGCCAAAGTAGTTTTTCATATTTTTTGCCACATTTTTCACCTCATCTGTCTTGTGTGCCCTGAACATATCCCAAATGAGCATAGCAGGTTTCTTGAAAAGTGTTCCTGGTCTCTTATTCCACAATTTTTCCAGCCATTCAATAGTCCCACTTTCATTCATCCATCCCTTTTCGTGTGCACGTACGATGACACCAGCAGAAAATGTCATGTTTTTAGGCAAGGTTTTTCTTTTAAAAATAACAACAGGAGGGAGCTTTGATCCTTTTGCCAAATATGATAAAACCACCATAATATGGCTTTTTTCCTGGACAGTGGTATTAATTAAAACTGTTTTTTCACCAACACCAGTTACTGTTCTGTTGCTCGGGAGATCGAATGTCATTGGTGTTTCGTCCATATTTCCTATTTCTGACAGTTCAAATGCATATTTCTTTCAATATTTTATAATAAACTTTTGGAAAGATTTGATTTTTTTCTTCCAGATCTCTCGGCAGCTTTGTTCGCTGATGAAGACAGAGACCATGACGATTCCTGAAGCGAATACACCAACCCGCTGATGTGACAAACACTGACGGCTTTACTGACTTGTATTTATCGTCTTTCGACATTTGCAAAGCACGCAGATGAATTCCAGTTCTAGTGACAATGTACCCATTTTGTCGACATTCAACAACCCAATTACTGAGATCTTTCTCTAGCTCAGGAAATGAAGCGCACCTTGTGGGACATTTTTTCTTGCTTCTTGGCATGTCTTTTAGTATTGTTTTATTTTTTCACCATTCTCTTACTTGCTTCTCATTGATACAGAATTCACGATCAGCGGCGCAATTGTTTGCTTCTACATATTCAACAACTTTAAGTTTGAACGCTGCATGATAAGAAGACCTTTTTCTTTTGATTTCATCATTGTTCATTTTAAATACTACTATGAAAATAGATTATTATTATTATTATTGTAGTTATAGATTTTGTAGGACTTTATATAGGAATGTCACCTGCTTTATCACAGGCAAATTATTATTGTTCTTTGTTTATTTCAAAGCAGCCCTGTAGTTTGGCATGTCTGTGAGGATAACAGGCTATTTCAATTTTATTAGAGATTCCATCAATTCTGCACATTATATTTTCATATTAGCTTGAGAAAAGGCTACAGTATTGACATCAATAAATGGGTCAGCAAACTTTGGCTCCCGGCCTGTCGAGATAATCTGCTGGCGGACATTTTGTTTACTTGGAGCATCTGCTGGCATGGAGCCCCTCAGCTCCCTGTAGCTGCGGTTCACCTTCCCAGCCAATGGGAACTGCGGGCAGTGGTGCACCACTTCCTGTGGCTCCCATTGGCTGGGAACTGGGAACTGCGGCCACAGGGAGCTGGGGGGCTCCATGCCAGCAGACACTCCAGGTAAACAAAACAACAATGTATTAGATATTCAATTTAAGGATTCCATAGAGTTTAAAACAATCAAAATTTGGTGTAGACCCATTTATAAGCCGACCCCCACTCTTTGATGCTTCACTTTTTTTACCAAATATATTTGGCTTATGAACCAGTATATATGATATATTTTGCAACCATCTGAAGAGACACACACTGATGGTTATATTATGAAATTCACATATTTGCAGGAAGTGACTCCACCATTAAACAGTGCAAAACAATGAGCAAAATGTTAAACTATAGTATATAATCAAATTGGTCTGATCCAAAGTCCACAGAAGTCCCTGGAAAGGCTACAGTTGCCTTCAATGGGTTTAAAATCAGTCATTATGGTTTCATAATTACATAGAGGTTAAAGCCAGAAAGAACCACTAGGTCATCTAGTTTGACCTCCTATATAGCACAGGTCTTTAAATCTCACCCAGTAACCTCTATATAGAGCCCAATAATTTGAGTTACATTATTGTGCTTTAGTCCTCGGGAACCTAAATTGTGTGCCACAGGCACAGGACTGGAGAGACTAAGGGGCCACCAAAGTACTCTTGACTTAAATGGAATTATGCTGATTAACAGTAGCTGAGGATCTGGCCCTAACCTTTTGGAAGGAGTAAAAACTCCTGAGGGCTGGGAGAAAGCAATTAGGTGTTCCCCTTACTATAACTGCTAGGCTTGCTGTGTCTACCAGCCATAATCTGGACTTTGTTTTTGTGTATTAGTTTGCATTTCAAAAGATAAAATATAAAACTGAATTCCCACAGTATCCAGGTGGTGACTTGTACTATGGGGGTTTTTAATTCATAACTGTTTCTTGTATTTTAAAAACAAATATTGCTTAAATTGCAAATTGCTTAAATATCCATTTCTCCCCTCTTCCATGTATCCTAGTTAGTTGTAATGCTACTGCAGACCTCTCTAATACTCCCTTCTTTGATATTCTGCATTCATATCTGCTTAATGTTCATTCTACTTTCTACCTTCTTTCTTTCATTATCTTCATCTTCAGAGCATTACAGTATGTCCTTTTCTCTGCATGATTCATTATGAAAACACCACAACAGTGTTTGCATGGTTACTATAGTAATAATAATAGAGAACTTCTCTCTCTCTCTCCCCAGTTGTGGAAGCATAAAGACTGTGCTGGATCAGCCTTCTGAACAGTGACAGCAATGGGTGCATACACTACCACATGCATACCTATATGGAACAGTAAATAAAACTATATGGTCAATCTATTATGATGATTGACAATTTAAGGTAAGCAAAGGAATGGCTAAAAAGACAGAAATTTTGTTTAATTAACAATTAACTAGTGATGTCAATGTTCTAAACATACATCTAAATAAAGGAATGTAAAGGAATTCACCTTCTTTTGATACTAAAAGGTATACTAATGCACTCTACTCTTTGGGGAATAAAAATATTTAATTAGAGAATTTTTTTAGAGAACCCAATTGGCAGCCACAATCATTAATCAGTGTTTTCGCTGCTAGTCTTCTGTTTGTTATGAAGTCAATGTTTTACACTTTGGCTGCCTCAAGGTCTACATATACTTCAGGGTCTCATTGAACTAGCAGTACACTGGTGTAGAAAAATAACCCATTTGGGCTTTTGCCATGAAAAATGTGAAGTCGGTCTTTGAACATTGACTAAAATCCAATTAGTTTGGTGGCAAATGAGGCATGAAACATATTGTCAAAAATATAGAGCCCAACATATAGTGGCACTAAATATTTTATCTTCATGGGAATGTACCACAAAAGGTTTGAACTCTAAATCAACTAGTGCACTTAGGCTAGTAGCATCATTCATCAAGGGCACAGTCTTCGTTGCAAAATTTGTCCATGATGGCAGGTTTAATGAAGTTCCATAATTTCAGCTTCAGAAAACTATTATTTCAGCTGTCTGAAGGCATAAATCCCCAACCGACACTTCAACTCTAGCTTTCCTCAAGGTCTACGCTATTGACTTTATGGAAAAAACTTCATGGTAATCCTTCATGTTTTCCTCATTATTGTCTAAATTTAGATGTGTAATCTTTGTTTTCTGTTTGCCGTGACCTGTGTGTTCTGAGGAATGTAGGATTACTACTGTGGAATTGAAAAGGCAATCTTATTTTTCAAAGCTTCAATTATATTCTGCCTGGACTCCATTGTGGAATGAAATTCTGTTACAACAAGAACCTGTATGAACAACCTCTCTGGACAACCTCCTTTTGACTGCTTACCTGAATGATCACAACCTGTGGATCTTTGAAACATTAAGTTTCCCAAATCATATATGTCCAAGGAAACAAAATGACCTGCTGATCAATATAAGCAAAGAGTAAACACACCGAACCCATGGACAAAGTGCTTTGGAAAGTAACATTTGGTACACTGAGCTGACCACTCACTTCAACTCTTGACTAGTAAGTTCAAGTTCCGTTGTAGATGATAAGGGGGTGGAGGAACCATGTGAATGTTTTAGGACTCAAAATGTGGCTAATCAGAGAAAATCATATCATGCCATCCTAGGGGCACAGAGGAATCCAGAGATTTATTTTCTTTTCCTTTATACTGAAATAACATGGTCCAGAAAATCAAAACAAAATTTACACGACCTACAGAGGGAAGATTGAAAACTTGAAAACCAACTGTCAGAGTGGTAATGAATGTATCATATGTAAAGCCTTTTTCTCTTATGGTGAGGAAATAATGTACTAACCTCTGTAATGATCCTCAAATATTATATCTGTGCTATCAGTGATCATCATACTGTACAAATATTTATCTTTAAACATTGTACATTAAAAATTAAAGTGAAATAATCTAGATAGCAAGCAGAGTATACAACCAACATATATTGTAATTGTTATTAAAAATGCATATTGACCCATTACAGAGAGTGAGTATTTCAATATTAATTTGGGGATTGATTACTTTGCAAGGGGCTTTATTGTTGTAAAAATTGCAAACTTTAACTAAAAACACTGTGGTGGTTAAATGTCTTTTTACACAGGCCACTGCCTAATATTCATTACTGCACAGAACATCATGCAGTTGATGTAACATAAATAAGTTTGCCCAGGGTTCTTCCCTTTAAGCCTAATATTCCATAATTTAAGGCGTAGTTGATTAATATGTAGATGCTACAGGTTTAAATAGTGGTGGCTCTGTGGGATGTAAGAAAGATTAAACAAATCATTGTAAGCCTGGGGTAGTGGGGAGACTGCAATATTTATGAAATGGTAAGGAGAGTTTGCCATTCCTTGAAGACTGGCCTTGAGACAGGGCTGAAATTTTCTCCCTTCTCTATAACATTGCTCAGGGTAGTCACTCGCATCACACCAGCCACAGACTCATTATAACTCCTCCCTTGATAGTAATGCTTTTGACGCTGAGTGTCATTGGGAACTAGTAGTGAAGGGTTCAATCAGATCCTTCTCTCTCTCTATGCCAGTACTCTGGCTAATATTTTGGGGACAATTCCCCCTGCTGTTTCATGCAGTATCCCATCCCATATTCTATATACCACTCAAGTGGAAGAGTTTGAAAATAATGTTTCTATTAGAGCTGGTGCATGCAGTTCAAACATCTGTGGAGAGCAAACATCCAGAGAAAGATCCTGGCCAAAATAACTCCTCTTTACATTTGAGTGCATTTTTGCGGAAAATGTTTATCTAGCTCTCTTTGATGCAGATCAATGCTGAACAATCAAAGTAGTCCAGTTGAACTCAATGTAGCTACTCGTAAGTAAAAATAACCATGTGCATGCTCAGGCCCTAAGCATTCTCTTCCTACACTCAATTTACCTAACAAGAACAGAAATTTATATAGTTTTTTCTATGTCTAACAATGTTGCTTCAAGGGTTACATGGACAAAATGGAAGAGACAAACGGGATCTCCCCTATTTCCCGAGTACTTGGTTAATATATATATATATATATATATATATATATATAATATGTATATGTATATTTTTCCAACACTGTATTTTTAACATGTTTATGCAATTGCTTGTATTTCTCCAGAGATGGATTCCTTCTATTTTATGTCCACATAAGGGATAAAAGGGGATAATAGTAAGGAAACAAAGCAAACACAAACGTAGGTTTCTTTTCCCTCTCTAAAATAGAAGAAAAGTTGTCACTGCTTCAGAAAGATAAATATAATCTATCAGATAAATTGCTCTTGAGATTTGTCAGTAACTATTGTAAAAGAGCAGACGGAAGTCTACACAAATGGTTCATGTAGTGTCCTTATGTCAGCTGAATGAAAAGATCATTCCTGATTCTTGTCCATCCCGTGTTATAACTTACAACTGAATCTTGCCTCTTAGGGGACAAATCATGTCATTCACCTCCTCACCAGGAGGCTCTGAATGCAACAGACCAGGTGTGGTTCTGCTACATAGTATGTAGTGAGGTTTCAGGGAGAGGGAATGTAGCAGGGAGCCCAGTCAAGAACCCTACACCCCCTGTGAACCACAGAGCTGTGTTTTGTGATGGCTGTCCCAGTGTTGAGGGGGTGAGGAATAGGCCAAGGGGATGTCTAGCAGATATGTGAGTATGTGAATTCTTCAACCTAAGAAGGGATGCCGTGGGGAGGCAAGGAGTAGCAAACACAGAACCTGCTGCTGTCCTGAAGCACAGTGACTGAACAGCTCCATTGCTAATCTGCTGGGGATGGTTCTTGACCACTCCCCTACCCCCAAATTCGTCTAATGTACGGTCTATATAATCAGATTAAGTCAAATTCACCCTTGTACCCTATCATAAGGTCTCACGTGGGACTTGAGTACATAGGCCTTGTACTATCTCTTCTGTACAGGGGCGAATTTTGACCACTTTGCACAGATAAAAGGATTTGTCCTTAACTCTTATGTTCTGACTCATTCAGTAAAGCCAATTTTAACTCTGTTATGGTAGAAAAGAGGTTCTCACAAAGAACAGAGCAGGATAACTCTAAGTCCACTCCCCTTTCCATGACCCTGGTTGTATAGAATAAACAACTAATCACTCCTCATGTCCCCCCCCCCATCTCCCGACTCCACCCCTCATCCAATGCTGTGTGTCTAGAACTCTGGAACTTACATTGGTCTCTAGAACTTAGAGAGAAAAACGAGGTTTCTGTTTTCACATATACTGTATATTAATATGGTCTCACTAGTAAGACAGCAAGTTAATTGAGGCTTTCTATGCAAACGCTTTAAATTGCTGAAGAATGGAAAGTCTTGTTTTCTAGTCTCAGTTGATCAGAATAGGGCTTAATATTCTTCCACATCCTTTCTCAGTAAGGCCAAACGTTTCAACTTAATGTGCTCTTGGCATATGTGATGCATAAAGTGCCAATAATGAGATAAGGTTGAGTTTGTATCCATATTCAGCTGAAAAGCTAATGATTTTTATCCTTGAAGTGTGCCTAATACTGGTTCCATGATAAATGCCTGATCATAATTTACCAACATACCCTAGTATGTATGTAGATACCAATTCAGTGTTATTTCTGTAAGTGTTTCAGAAGGCCTGTGACACTGAATTCCATCCATACTAAGATACAGCTGAAAAATGTCACAGATTTTTTTTTTTAGGGGGTGTGGGTTATAGAAAGAAAGTAACTGATATATATATATACAATACATATAACTGAAGGAGAAAGACAACATTCTGGATATTAAGTATCAGGGGGTAGCCGTGTTAGTCTGTATCCACAAAAACAACAGGGAGTCCGGTGGCACCTTAAAGACTGACAGATTTATTTGGGCATAAGCTTTCGTGGGTAAAAACCCTCACTTCTTCAGATCCAAATTAATGGTGTTAAATTTGCAAATGAATTTTAGTTCTTTTGAAGTCTGTTTCTGAAGTTTTTTTGTTCAAAAATAGTTACTTTTAAATCTGTTATAGAATGTCCAGGAAGGTTGAAGTCAGGGCCGTCTCCAGCATTTCTGTCGCCCCAAGCAAAAAAAAAAAAAAAAGACTGGCGGCGGCAGTTCAGTGGCAGGTCCTTCACTCCTAGAGGGAGTGAGGGACCTGCCGCCCCCGAATTGCCGCAGGTGCTGCCCCTCTCCCTTGGCCGCCCGAAGCACCTGCTTGTTAAGCTGGTGCCTGGAGCCGGCCCTGGTTGAAGTGTTCACCTACTGGCTTTTGTATGTTACCATTCCTGATGTCCAATTTGTGTTCATTTATTCTTTTACGTAGGGACTGTCCAGTCTGGCCAATGTACATGGCAGAGGGGCATTGCTGGCACATGATGGCATATATAACTTTAGTAGACGTGAAGGTGATCAAATTGGCCCTGTCAACACTGGTTCTCCACTTGTGAGGTACTCCCTTCTCTTCATGTGTCATTATATAATTCCTGCATGTGTAACTTTCACTCCATGCATGTTGTTCAGGATATTGTGGACTGTCATATGTCATTTCCCTTTGCAGCAGAATAATATGTGATCTTCCATTTCAGGATCTAGGCTTACATTTCATGTGAACACTTCACTGAAGTTGGAGGTGCAGTTCTTCAGATGTGTTAGTACTCACACTACTACTTACTATAGTGACTGCACACATGGAATTGAAACCATGAAGTCCTGAGCAAAATATTTTAAAGCATTCTGAGAACTATTTCTCAGTGCCCCACAGCTGTTACATTTCCCTACATATTCACTGCATTTTCAGTGAACAAATCCTTGTTTCATAAAGTGAGTATTGAAAGTGTAGATCTTTGGCCTGGGCTGGAGCCTGGGCTCTGGGACCCTGGGAGTGGGGAGAGTCCCGGAGCCCAGGTTCCAGCCTGAGCCCAAATGTTTACACCTCAATTAAAGAGTCCCATAGCCTGAGCCCTGTGAGGCTGTCAGGTGACAAAGGCCAGCCAGGGTGTATTTAATTGCAGCATAGACATACCCTTAGATCAGCTGTAAATTATGTGAAGAGCTTTTCTGGTCTCCTGGCTGGCCTGAGATTGGGGGAACAGAGAGGTGGCTTAGATTCATCATTTTCCCTTGCTTTTCTCAGCCATCCTGAGTTTACAGTTAATGCAGCTGAGCATCTGACACATGACTTTTTCCCTCAGGAAATATTTACTCAAGACAGATACTTTTCAATAAGTAAACTATTTATTTTTTGCTCCTGGGTAAATATATTTGTGTGTTTTCACAGCTTGCTCCTGTAAGCTTCTCAGTACTTCCCTGGAAGCACCCTGAATTAACAGAATCAGCCTCTGAACGAAGAAAGAGTGGCTTTGCTTTCCCTTATGTTACTTAGCCATGGTATTGTGAGTGAAGTAAATACAAGGCCAATCCTTGAAGTCCTTACTCACTCCAAGCACCCATTGATTTGTGATCTTAAAATCACAGCTTGTAATTCTCCTAACACTGTAAGGAATAATTGACTACAAAATCAGCACAAATAGCAAAACTTGTCAATTCCCAATAAAGAAATACCTAATTGCTCATCACAGTGCTAGGGGAATTAACAGCTGTGATTGTTTTCCCTCTTGGGGAAGGTTCCTAGAAATCATTTTAACACTTGTATTACAGAGAAATATTCTGGAAATGTTTATTATATTATGAAAGTACAGTTTAACAGCTCAAATATTCGAAAGTGCACTTTCTTACTTGCCTGTACACACTTTCTGAAATGCTGAAATTCACTTGCATCCTGACTTTCACAAAGGTGTACCATCATCTCAGTCATAAATACTTGATTTTATGTATTTTCAGGATTTTATATAGTTTCTGTTCCCTGTTTGCCATGTTTCCTGCAGTGTTCGGTGGTTAAATCACTGGACTGGGACTATGAGATCTGTGTTCAACTTGTATTTATGTTACAGACTGCATGTATGGTCTGGAGTAAATCATTTAATCTCTCTGGTCTTCATCTGTGCAAATGGGGATACAGGGTCTTTTCTCATACTCTCTGTCTTGTCTATTCAGGGCTAAATTTCTGGCTTTGTCACAGAGAAGCAGGCCAGGGACCATGTTCTGATTGTGGTTACTGGTAACTCCCTTTCTCTAGGAGGAGATAATGTATATCAGCCCCTTACCTGGCACAGAATCCAACAGTGACTCAGCTGGAGCAGGCTTCACCCACTCCACACCCCTGTGCATCCACAGAAGTTGCTCTCCCCACCACATTGCTATCTATTATATGAGTAGCTCATGCAATTGAGTAAGGAGACACATTGGTGAGTAACCATCTTAGATGATTATTATGCCTATGTCCCACATAAAAGGGCCCTGAGGCCTCTATGCACTACTTTCATACAAATTATAACTAAAGATAACTTTTGATGCTTTGTTGGCCATAAAGTATTTGAGATGAGATGCTCAAACAGGCCTTACCACCAGCCCGTGTAATGGCAGATGCAATTTTGAAGCCATAAGATTTTGTGCTAAGATTAGTAATTTGGCATCTTACTACTTGATGTGTGTTTGTGTGATAAAATGGATAAAAAACAACCTAGGCATTTTAAAATTTGTGTGCACAAAATTGTGGAATGTTGGAGTATCTTTCTAGAAAAGTGGCCTTCCTTCTCTAGACACAAAATAATGCTCTTGATCCTCCATGATTCAATCCACAAAACTACTAATACAAGGGTGGAAAAACTCATGAGTGCATTTGCTGCAGCTGCAAAAGTAAAAAAGTAAAACCTCCTTTTCTGACATTTGCAGAATGTGTTCTTTCTTACCATCATAATTCTTTCCTTGTGTTCTTTCTTACCATTATAATTCTTTATATATTTTAAGCAGTCATCAGTCAACAAGTTTTGCATACATTTATCCTTTCCTGTCTTCTCTTCCTTTGCACTTTTTCAGATGGGAGAGGGGAGGGAAGGAAATGCTTTCAATGCTTGAGCAAATAGTGCAATAATCTGAACTGTGGGCAATTAGTTTAGAATTTCTGATAAACTGTACAGGGTAAAACAATTTTGTGACACAAATTATTTGGTGCAGGTCATAGATCAGGCCTTGACAAACACTAGTATCTCATTCAGCCCTATTGTAAGACCATTTTAAATTCTCAATGAATGCCAAATGTACTCACTTTTTAAATGAATATAATTTACAGCCAGGCTCTATATTTTCCAGACAAAGGCTATGAAGACAAATAATTTTCCTCTTTTAAGTAATCTAAAATAACAACCTTGGACCATGATTATATTGTACTAAATGATAAGGAAAACATTTGCAAAGCAGTGTGTGTGTTAGAGAGAGAGGGAAAAAAAACTTCTTTTGAGTCTTTTAAAATTTACTATCATCTTTGCCTGATTAACATAGTAAAAAGGACGTTGCATAAATCACTGTGTGACCCCAATGCAGTTTCACTAGTATCCCTATATCCAATAGATCTCATTCTATAATTCCCGTGGAAGAAGTGGGGCATGTCAGATAAATTAAATGAAAAGAACAGATGTAGATTAAGAGTGATGTAAATTTCAAGCCTGCACTTTTAATTTCACTAAATATTATTTTCCATCTTCATGATCACATTAACATTGAAATATTGGAACTTCAATTTCCTCTACCATTTCATTTAATAAAACCTTTGTCTCATTTGAGTTCTTGAAAAGATGTTAGCCTTAAATCACATTGACTTCACCCTGTCCAATTTACATATGCTAAAGAAATAAAAGTCTTTTCAAGAGTTGCTATGGGGCTTCAGAAGCCTCAAAGGAGTATTAAGACCTTGAATTTAATGTGAGCTGCCTCCAACACAAAACACAAATCCTCCCAGCAGAATACTAATGGTTTTGTGTACAGTTACATTTTCCATGCAAGTTTCTAAAGTAAATAAACAGTGTGTATGTGTATAGATAGATAGATATAGATATAGATGATATGAAACTAAAGTTTGTTCTGGCAATTCTAGGTTAGAACTATGCCATCTCAAAATAAATGCTTTTTATAGGTCAGTACTACAAAGGAAATGTTATATGGTTGACAGAACTGTATGGTTGAATACAGGATAGATTAAAGGAGGAATTCATAGATTCTCCACTGTGTTGCTAAGGACTGTATACCCAGAGAATTGTATTTGGTGTTATTCAAAATGACTGTATATATGTAAAATGCTTTGTCTTAGATCTATATAAACAAAAATGTTTCCATGCTAGATTTACTTTCCTGCACTAGAATGAACATTTTTATATTTATTTTGTTTCTTTAAAATCTAAATCTGTTTTAAAAGATCAACAGACTACATTGCATGTGATAACAAAGAGAGAAAATGTTTTCTTAATATGACCTCAATCCTGTCTTTATAATGGATTTCTCATTATAATAATTATAACCCATTAAAATGTCAGAGCAGATTTAAAAGATAGCTAAAAAGACATGTCTCTTTCAGCAAACTTGCAGGCAGAAACCTTGATGTTAATTTACTTGGCATCATTGAGGGGAAATGGAGAACTGCAGTACATGAAATGAGAATACTTGTGGGGCACAAAATGGGAGCAAATTGACTATATATAGAGTATTAATTTAACACTTAAATAATTGGTCAGTCATAAATAATTAGAGAACATTTCAGTTACACACAAAGAAGGTATGTTTCAAGTGGAGAACTGGGTGAACAATTCAGACTGATAGTAAGATATTACAAATTCAGCCCTGTTTTCAGTACAGGATTTGGTTGGACTGATTGGGAATTATTAATTTGTTTGGGTCAGATTGTGAATCCATTACTTGGTGAGCAGTGTGTTATATGATTGGTCCCACTTCCTGCAGTGGGGCAATTTATATGAGTAATTGCTCAGAATGAGAAAGGTTCCCAATCCGGTCCTTGGTTATAAAACAGGGGTCGGCAACCTTTGGCACATGGCTTGCTAAGGTAAGTACCCTGGCGGGCCGGGCCAGTTTATTTACCTGCTGATGCGGCAGGTTTGGCCGATCGTGGCCCCCACTGGCCGCGGTTCGCTGTCCCGGGCAAATGGGGGCGGCGGGAAGCGGCGCAGGCGAGGGATATGCTGGCCACGGCTTCCCGCTGCCCCCATTGGCCCAGGACGGCGAACCACGGCCAGTGGGGGCTGTGATCGGCCGAACCTGCCGTGTCAGCAGGTAAATAAACTGGCCCGGCCCGCCAGGGTACTTACCCTGGCAAGCCGCGTGCCAAAAGTTGCCAACCCCTGTTATAAAATATTGTTTGAGTTCTATGGGACAGATTCTCACCTTTCCTCACACTGAGTAGAACCTTACTTCACAAATGATCCCAGTTACTTCAGTGCAGTAAGGAACTGTTTATTCTAAAAGTGTCCAAATCTGACCAATCATGAGCACTTTGACAGGGTAGTTAGCGGTTCGCTATTTGTTATCCATTATGTGTTGTGTTCAGTTCCCTGGTTCAGGAAGGTGTTTAAGCACATGCCTAACTTTAAGCAATTAGAACAGGAGTACTTGTGGCACCTTAGAGACTAACAAATTTATTAGAGCATAAGCTTTCGTGGACTACAGCCCACTTCTTCGGATGCATATAGAGTGGAATAAATATTGAGGAGATATATATACACACATACAGAGAGCATAAACAGGTGGGAGTTGTCTTACCAACTCTGAGAGGCCAGTTAAGTAAGAGCAATGCCCCTCTGCCATGTACATTGGCCAAACCGGACAGTCTCTACGCAAAAGAATTAATGGATACAAATCTGACATCAAGAATCATAATACTCAAAAACCAGTGGGAGAACACTTTAACCTGTCTGGTCATTCAATGACAGACCTGAGGGTGGCTATATTACAACAGAAAAACTTCAAAAACAGACTCCAAGGAGAGACTGCTGAGCTGGAATTGATATGCGAACTAGTCACAATCAACTCAGGATTGAATAAGGAGTGGGAATGGCTGAGCCATTACAAACATTGAATCTATCTCCCCTTGTAAGTATTATCACACTTCTTATCAAACTGTCTGTACTGGGCTATCTTGATTATCACTTCAAAAGTTTTTTTTCTCTTACTTAATTGGCCTCTCAGAGTTGGTAAGACAACTCCCACCTGTTTATGCTCTCTGTATGTGTGTATATATATCTCCTCAATATTTATTCCACTCCATATGCATTCGAAGAAGTGGGCTGTAGTCCACGAAAGCTTATGCTCTAATAAATTTGTTAGTCTCTAAGATGCCACAAGTACTCCTGTTCTTTTTGCGAATACAGACTAACACGGCTGCTACTCTGACACCTGTCTTTAAGCAATTAGTCATCCCATTAGCTGAAATGGAACTGATGGGGCTATCCACAGGTTTAAAATTAGGCACATGCTTAAGTGCCATGCTTCATTAGGGCGTTACTCACCTAAGTGACATCTTTAAATGTAGGCCTTTAATTTCCTTGCCTCGTTTTCCCCATCCATGAAACTGGGACAATAGTGCCTACTTACCTTCCTTACGTGGATATTCTAAGGATTAATTAGTTACTATTTGTACAATACTTTGGAAATAAAGTGCTATATAAGTGCTAACCACAACCAAAGAGTAATAACCAGAAAATATCATTATGTCCAGATTTAAGGCTTTAATATAACTTAGTTTTGGCAGAGCAGGAGTTGGGTATCCTTCAATTTCAAAGTATTTGTGTATATTTTTGCATTGGGTCTGCTGAGGGCAATCGCTCAGGAACACTAGAAAGCAAGTTAATTTGTCTGTTAGTGTAATTCTGTATTTTATATGTTAGAAAACCTCATTTTGAACCAAGCCCTGGAGTTTTCACAAAATACCCCATGCCTCTCAGTTTAAACACCACAACATTACACTAGTAGAAAGTAACTTCCGTTTTTAAAAAATGCCCCACACCAGCTACTTGTGTGATTTATCTGTAATGGATCAGATGATGTACTTCTTACTCAGGCAAAACTGCCATTGACTTTAAAGTGAATTGGCCATTTGCTATTTAACATTTATATCAGTGACCTGGAAGAAAACATAAAATTATTACTAATACAGTTTGCAGATGACACAAAGATTGGGGGAGTGGTAAATAATGGAGAGGACAGGGCACTGATACAAAACAATCTGGATCACTCAGTAAATTGGTTGCAAGCAAAAAATATAGGTTTTAATATGGCCAAATATGAAGTTATAAATCTAGGAGCAAAGAATGCAGGCCCTACCTACAGGATGGAGAAATCTATCCTGGGAAGCAGTGACTCTGAAAAAGAGTCGGGAGGTCATGGTGGATAACCCACTTTATGCTTAGGCCTGGTCTACACTAGGAGGTTATGTCGAATTTAGCAGCGTTAAATCGAATTAACCCTGCACCCGTCCACACAATGAAGCTATTTAGTTCGACATAGAGGTCTCTTAAATTCGATTTCTGTACTCCTCACCAACGAGGGGAGTAGCGCTAAATTCGACATGGCCATGTCGAATTAGGGTAGGTGTGGATGGAAATCGATGCTAATAGCTCCGGGAGCTATCCCACAGTGCACCACTCTGTTGACGCTCTGGATAGCAGTCCGAGCTCGGATGCTCTGACCAGCCACACAGAAAAAGCCCCGGGAAAATTTGAATTCCTTTTCCTGTCTGGGCAGTTTGAATCTCATTTCCTGTTTGGACATCGTGGCGAGCTCAGCAGCACTGGCAACGATGCAGAGTTCTCCAGCAGAGGTGACCATGCAATCTCAGAATAGAAAGAGGGCCCCAGCATGGACTGATCGGGAAGTCTTGGATCTGATCACTGTGTGGGGCGATGAGTCCGTGCTTTCGGAGCTGCGATCGAAAAGACGGAATGCAAAGATCTACGAGAAGATCTCAAAAGCCATGACAGAGAGAGGGTACAGCCGGGATGCAACGCAGTGCCGTGTGAAAATCAAGAAGCTGAGACAAGCATACCAGAAGACCAAAGAGTCAAACAGATGCTCCGGATCCCAGCCCCAGACATGCCGTTTCTACGAGGCACTGCATTCCATTCTAGGTGCGGCCGCCACCACTACCCCACCACTGACCGTGGACTCTGAGGATGGGATATTGTCGACGGCCGCTTCCTCGGACGGGGAAGATGAGGAAGGTGAGGAGGAGGACGAGGCAGTCGACAGTGCTTACAATGCTGATTTCCCAGACAGCCAGGATCTCTTCATCACCCTCACAGAGATCCCCTACCAACCGTCCCCAGGCGTTAACCCAGACCCTGAATCAGGGGAAGGATCAGTCGGTAAGTGTTTTAAACATGTAAACATTTATTTTGAACAGAACAGGAATATTAACAATGGGTTTTTCATGATTTGTTTGCCCTAGGCGCTTAACGTTTTAGTCCTTGGCAGTGCAACTAGTGCAAAAGAATGTAACAATATCCGGTTTGTCATGATTAGTTTCCTCTAGGCGCTCTACTTTTTAGTCCTTGCCAGTGCAGCTACTGGAAAAGAAGGTGTATATGTCTGAGGATACAGCTGAAATCCTCATGGGACATCTCCACGAAGCTCTCCTGGAGGTAATTGGAAAGCCTTTGCATGAGGGGGGAGCGGCCTTATTGTGTCCTCCATGGTAGGAAACTTTTCTTCGCCAGGCTATCATCAAGTACTCTGGGATCATTGCCTTGCAGAGCATGGCAGCATACGGCCCTGGTTTTTGCTGGCTTTCACACAGCATGCGTTCTTTCTAGGTCTCAGAAATTCTCAGCAGAGTAATGTTGCTCATGGTGACCTGCTTAGAATTAGGGGAATGTTACTATTGGGACTGCTTGCCTGTTCCTTTACAGAACTGTCACCGGCAGTTTACAGCCACGCGGTGGAGGCGGGAGAGGGGCAGCGTACAGGGATCTTTCCTGGGGACAGCCGCGAGGGGGTGGGACAGGGGCAGAGTTCATGCTTGCTGGATTGCCGGCAGCAGGAACTGGCCAATGATAGGAGCATTGCTTTGAACGTGAAAGGAGGGCACTGCTATAATTTAAGTTTTAAGCAGCTAAAAGTCTACGGCTTACCATGTCAGCCTGCTACCCGAATTCTGCTGTCCTGCCCTGCTTGTCTGATCTCCATTGCAAGACCCCAGGCACTGAATGCGAAGGCCGAAAATTCGACCTTGTCCTGAGTGTGCATGTGATATGTGCTGTGCATGGTCTTGTTCACAGAGAAAGACTATGTTCATTGTTCACAAAAAATTATCTTTGTGAGGAATTCACTCCCTTTTTCCCAACCCACAGCTGCGACTGTCTCCCGACCTACCCTGGCATCCCCCTCACAGAGGCTGGGGCAGATTAGGCGGAGAAAGAAAAGGACACGGGACGACATGTTCTCAGAACTTATGGGCTGCTCCCGAGCCAATGCGGCCCAGCAGACCCAGTGGAGGGAGAACATGTTGCAATACCAACGAGCACACAGCGAACGGGAGGAGAGGTGGCGGCAGGAAGACCAGCAGGTGACTCAAACACTGCTTGGACTAATGAGGGAGCAAACGGACATGCTCCGGCGCCTTGTGGATGTTCTGCAGGACCAGAGGCAGGAGGACAGAGCCCCGCTGCAGTCTATCTCTAACCGCCCTCCCCAGCCACAAAGTCCCATCTCCCTCTCACCCAAAGTCCCAAGAAGGAGGGGTGGCAGGGGCCGTGAAAACTGTCACTCCATCCCTGCAGACTGCTCAAGTACCAGAAGGCTCTCATTCCCAAAAATTTGATAAGTCCTTTCCTTCCCGCCTCACCCAAGCCCCCGTCCCAGTTTCATCCCCTAACTGTGTAGTTGCTAATAAAAGATATGTTTCTGTTAATTACTGTTCTTTTAGGGGCGAGTGTGTTTGAAGGGGGGATGGGGGTTGGTAATTGGAGAGCACAGTCACCTTTACCAGGGTACAGACATGGGGGCAGGTTCAGCAGAAGGTCACACACACATTGCAATCACTAGGCACCCTGCTCAGTCTGGGAGGTGGTTTTCATGTTCTTGGGGTGGGGGGCATGTGACTTTGTGGTGGGGGAGGGCGGATAGAGATCTTATGCTGCGGTCCTTATCCTGGATCACAGAGACCTGCAGCAGGGGATCTGTAACCGTCCTCCCCCGCCACAAAGTCAAATAGCCCCCACACACAGAGTCCCGAAAAGGAGGGGTGGCAGGCTCCGTTGAAACAACCAGTCCACCACTGCGAACCACTCTAGGAGCAGGAGCCTGTCCTTTCTCGAGTTTAGAAGCGTTCTTTCCATCACTACACCCACTCCCCACCACAGTCTGCATCCCAGTTTCAACACTTTACCATAAAATCCGTAATAAAGAAAATGGTGTTCATTAACCAAGTTTCATTTCTTTTATATTTAAATGTGTATTGGAAGGGGGGGGTGTGGTGAATGGGGTATGTAGCTGGAGAGGATAGTCAACAGTAAGTGGGTAAAGAAATGGGGGCAGGTTCAACTTCTCTTTAAACAAACTTAATAGTCACAGGTTACCCTGCTCTCTGAGGAACCTAGCTTTTCAAAGCCTCCCGGATGCACAGCACATCTCGCTGGGCTCTTCTAATCGCACGGCTGGCTGGCTGGGTATAATCAGCAGCCAGGCTATTCGCCTCAACCTCCCACCCCGCTATAAAGGTCTCCCCCTTGCTCTCACAGAGATTGTGGAGCACACAGCAGGCTGCAATAACAATGGGGATATTGGTTTCGCTGAGATCAGAGCGAGTCAGTAAGCTTCTCCATCTCCCCTTGATACGTCCAAAAAGCACACTCCACCACCATTCTGCACTTGCTCAGACAGTAGTTGAAGAGTTCTTTTTCAGTGTCCAGGGCGCCTGTATAGGGCTTCATGAGCCAGAGCATTAGCGGGTAGGCTGGGTCCCCGAGGGTCATTATAGGCATCTCCACATCCCCAAGAGTTATTTTGTGGTCCAGGAAGTAAATACCTTCCTGCAGCCATCTAAACAGACCAGAGTTCCTGAAAACACAAGCATCATGAACCTTGCCCGGCCATCCTACGTTGATGTTTGTAAAACTTCACCAGTGCTTACAGCACCATTGAAAAGTAGCCCTTTCAGTTAATGTACTGGCTGGCCTGGTGGTCCGGTCCCAGGATAGGGATGTGAGTTCCATCTATAGCCCCACCGCAGTTTGGGAAGCCGTCTATGATGACCTGGACGTTTCCAAGGGTCACTACCTTTGACAGCAGTAGCGCAAAGATTGCGTTGGCTACTTGCATCACAGCAACCCCCACGGTAGATTTCCCGACGCCAAAGTGATTCGTGACTGACCGGTAGTTGTGTGGCGTTGCAAGCTTCCAGAGGGCTATGGCCACTCACTTCTGGACAGTCAGGGCTGCTCGCATCCGGGTGTCCTTGCGCTTCAGGGTAGGGGACAGCAACTCACAAAGTTCCAGGAAAGTACCCTTCCGCATACGAAAGTTTCTCAGCCACTGTGATTCATCCCACACCTACAGCACTATGCGGTCCCACCAGTCCGTGCTTGTTTCCCAGGCCCAGAATCACCGTTCCACAGCATCAACATGACCCATTGCCACCATGATGTTCACGGCGCGGGGTCCCGTGCTTTGTGAGAAGTCTGTGCCACTCTCAGACTTAATGTCCTCACCGCGCTGCGGTAGCCTCCTCGCCCGATTTCTCAGCATCTGCCTCTGGAAAAGGTGGATGATAAGCTGCAAGGTGTTGACAACAGCCATAACTGCAGCGATGGTCGCAGCGGGCTCCATACTCACAGTGCTGTGGCGTCCGCGCTGTCACTCACCAGAAAAGTGCACAAACTGATTGCCCGCCGGCGCTTTCAGGGAGGGAGGGCGGGAGTGACGGTTGGATGATGACAGTTACCCAAAACCACCCTCGACACATTTTTTTCCCCAGCAGGCATTGGGGGCTCGACCCAGAATTCCAATGGGCAGCGGGGACTGCGGGAACTGTGGGATAGCTGCCAACAGTGCACCGCTTCCAATGTCGATGCTTGCCCCATTAGTGTGGACTCACAAAGTCGAATTACTGTCCTTAGTGTGGACACACACGTTCGACTTTGTAATATCGATTCCGCATATTCGATTTAAGTACAATCGAACTACTCTCGTAGTGTAGACATACCCTTAGTGTGATATTGTGGCCAAAAGGGCTAATGCAGTTCTTGGATGTATAAACAGGGTTCTCTCAAATAGGAATAGGGAAGTTATATTATCTCAGTATTTGGCACTGGTATGACCACTACACTCTGTCCAGAGTTCAAAAAGGATGTTGATAAATTGGAGAGGGGTCCGAGAATAGATTAAGGAACTCAATCTATTTATTTTAACAAGGAGAAGGTTAAGGGGTGACATGATTACAGTCTATAAATACCTACATGGTGAAAATATATTTAATAATGGTCTCTTCAATCTAGCATACAAAGGTACAACAAGATTCAATAGTTGGAAATTCAGGCTGGAAATAAGGTACAATTTCGTAATAGTGTGGGTAATTCACCATTGAGATACTTTATCAAAGGTTTATGGTAAATTCTCCCTCAGTAGCCATTTTTATATCAAGATTCTATGGGTTTTTTAAAAAATGCTCTAGCTGAAACAGGAATTAATTCAGGCAAGTCCTGTAACCTGTGTTTATAGGAGACCAGGCTGGATGATTTTATGGTCTTTTCTGGCTTTATAACACTGGTCTACAATTTTTGAGAAGTCGTCTGCTTCAGAGATAAAATGTGCTATTTAGTATGTATTTTGATGTGCTGAATTCAAATATGACAATTAAAACAACTGATTGGTTACTGTTTCTAAGATATTTAAGTTTTTACATTTTATGTCTATGTATATTGTGTAGATAGTAGAGTTTTAATCATAAATTGTAAACCTAGGTCTTTTCATGTGTTTATGGTTGCTTTACATGATAATATTTCACCTGTCCTGTTTATGTTACACTTTAAAAATCAGCAAAAGGGTTATATAAATAAAATGTATTATGAAACAAAAGGCAAAAAACTATTATGTACATAGTACATTGATACAGCACATCTTTTGAATGCCAGATAAGGTTAATAGGACAAACCTTAGTAAACAAAGCTAATTACCTTGCTAGAAATGGATTGTCAGAAATTAGTTTACTTATATCATCAGAAATAAGGATCTATTTCTCTCTTAGATGTTTCAGCTGCTGTGAAGTCATCTTTCTAATGATTAGCACGAAGTGCTGGACACATTTGTTTCTCATTCCCCTGCATGTGCTTAAATGACTTTGAATTTAAGATTTCTAACTCAGTGTTTCTTATTAATTCTTCCCTGTTGTGTTTGCTAGTTTTTCTAATTAGCTTTTCTCCTTCTGTTTCTCTAGTTCTATTTTGTAAATGATTTAGTTTTGACACCTAAATGGATAACCAATAGGTGGTGACAGCAGAATACTATTTAATTTAACCTAATAATGCCCTGCTTACCAGCTTGCTTTCCCACAGTGCTCTCATTTCAAATAGTTAAAATCTTAGTAGTGTTGCAACAGGAGAAAAATGGAATATTAATTTGCTTTGAGAGCATAAAGTGTGTATCATGGTCCGTATTCACTAGGGTACTTTTAATTTGGTACAGACAAATAAAGTCTTGATTCTGAGGTAATTTAGGAGTAACCCCATGGAAGTTGGTAGTGCTACTCACACGTAAAACTGGTGTAACAGAGATCAGAATCATATCCTAACTTTTTAGAGTCCAAATGGGGCTTGCAATTTTGCAATGAAGCACTTTTTCATGCTCAAGATTCTGTGTCTCAATTTTGCCTGGGTTAATTTACATGTATAAATCAGAAGAGGTACTTAGGCATTTTAATAGAATGTCATTGTGAACCAGTGCAATTAAGGTCTAAAGGTTCACTTTATGCCAGCTCAGATATCCATCCACTGTGTCATCTTATTCATAAAGACCATCATTCTTCTTTACTCTCCTCCTACGCTTTAGCCAGTTACCTCCCAGCTATTTTCTACTATTCCCATCTCCAGTGGTCATCTGTATCATTTTCTCAATATTAAAAGTCATATCTGAATTAGAGGCTCCTTTTTTCCCCCTGTCCATTCCCCTAGTTTCTTATAGGACATAAGTAATAGCTTTCACTTGGTACAGCAATCTTCTCCTAGAACTTTGTTAACCAGGGGTAAACTCCTGACCCCACTGGAGACAAGGTATCAAAAGTTCTCATTAACATTTTATCAGTAAGTCATCTTTGCACATAAGTCATAATTAGAGCTGGTTGAAAAGATGTGGGGGAGTTTTTAAAATATTCCCTTATAGTTTGAAATTTCAAAAAAAAATGGCCAATTCTATATTTGAAAAAAAGTGTTGTTGTTGTTTTTTCAAAAAAAGTCATTGAAATTTTCCCTTTTTTTCAAATTTTGAAACTTCAAAATTTAATTGAAAATTTTTGAAACTTTCAAATTTTCAACTAGCTGTAGATGTAACCTATAACATTTTTCCACTTGCACTGGTGCACATTTTATTTGTGTTTGTACCAAGATGTTTAGGTCCACATGGTCTCTCACTACTATGGCCTGGACAGTGAAAGGTACTGGAAAAGAGGTCCTGCTATATGAATCTTTCTTTTCCTCACACCAGAGAGAGACCTTGAGAAGATGGTAGCTGCTGATTGGACTCTCCCGGACAAAATCCAGGAAGAGGGTGTGAGACATCAGCAAGAACCAAGGGACTAGGGAAGAAGAAATTCTCATCTGGGCAGGCCATTTTTTTAAGGTTTGGAAAAATATCTGATTCCTTTCAGCGGCCCTGGGCTGGGGTTCTCATTATCCACTAGTCAGGTGAGGAAATTGGTTATAACCCAGCTGAGAGAATCTGTGTTCAGGTAGTTGAGGATCCTCTTTCATTTTTACCCTTTTCTCATTTATGGTACAAATCATTTATGGTTTCCTCATGGAAATACCCAGCAGAAGGGTCCTGTTGAACTCTTGTGGCTGGTGTGGCTGTTTATTTAGAACTCAGGTTACTTCAGGACAGAAGGGATAATCACTTCCACGGAGAAACTCTGCAGCTTTTTCACTTGTTTTGCATCTGCCCAACATCCAGACAGGTTCCTTGGGATGGGTGCTGGGCTCTGGATTTGAACCTAATGGCACATCATTTTTTGCTGAAAATTGCAATACTCAGATATTATAATAGCTGCTTTAAATGATTTGTGTTTCATGGAGTGCAGTTATTATGATTCAACAACACCTTTACAAGTAGAAAGTTATCCAGCCGTCAACAGCAAGATATACAGGGTCTCAAAACTCAGAATTTCTTATCAGATCTCTTGTTACCTGTCAGGAGGCTTTTTGTTAGTGCTTTGTTGGATGTAATACAGTTTCTGGAGACTTTGTTTCTGAGGACCATTAAGTCTGCCCTTGGGTTTCCAATATAAATCACATTTCAAACAATCATCTGACATACCTCTTGACAAGTATGAAATACATCCTGCTTAGAAAGCATGCATGCAACCTCAAAGTTATAATAAACTGGGAAGAGTTCTACAATTAACATTGAAGTGCTTGAAGCTTCAACATGGGATGTTGCCAAATGTTGTATTCTTATTATTGGACAGCTATTCCTGCTGGCCAGTACATTGTTAATACATCATGTGAGCAATATTCCTGCTGGCCATTACTATGTTAATGCATCACTTAGTGTCATTCACTTGATTCATTAAAATAGCAGCAACTACCAGGAACCCATTATGAACCTTAAGAATCCCTCTGTTTATTACAGAAAACTGCACATTTTTTAAAAGAATGATTTAGAGGTAAATTAGAAAAGTAAACCTAATAAATAGGGATCAGATATTTCCTATAGGCCCAATTTAATATCCATTGAAGTGAACAGAAGTCCTGTCATTGACTTCAGTGGACTTTGAATTGGGCCATATGCCTCTTAATGGAAAAAATACATTTTTATTTGTATTAACACTGGAAATCATGCTTAAATGCTAGTAATTTTGGGAAATTCTGGGATCCCTTTATTTTTTACTTTATAGGCAAGAAACTGTGTCCAATTAGGCAAGAATTGTCACCAAAAATATATTAAATTATTTCAACGGGAGTTAGGTACCAGGCACTTTTCAAAATCCCAATAGTCATCAAACTGCATCTTTAGGCACTTATATATCTTTATCCTATAAATACTTACACATGTGCATGAAGTTACTCAGACAAATAGTTCCATTAAAAACATTTGAACTACATATGTGAGGAAAGTTTTGTATATGTAGTTTGCACATTTAGGCTTTAAATTGGCAGAGGCATGAGAAATTTTTAAGACTTTGTTATATTGGTGTGGAATATTTGTAAAAGTTTTTGAGAAACTCATCAAATTGTTTATTATGAATCTTTAGTGGCATTGAGATCCAAAAGTTTCAGACAACTTAAATCTTCAGAAGTCAACTTCAAATAAGTTTTAATTCCTCAACTTTTCTAAACACATGCAAACATATCTGTAATAAATTAACACAGACAACTGTGGTAAATTATAATGCAAAAGTGTCATCTCTAATGTTACAGGTATTGCGAGACCTAAGCTCTGCTACTTTTTTTTTTAAACCTGATTCTCATGGTACCTGTAGATATAAACTCTGATTCCCAAACACTTGTGCATGTGAGCAGTCCCATTGCGTAACATTACCCACATGCTTAAGAGTGCAAAATTGGAGACTTAGATATTGTGATAAAATATTATCACCTTCTTGTATAAGAAGGTTGAAACTGAAGATGATACTAACATGAAACTCTAGTATAATTCTTATTAAGACCAGAAAATGTGAGTTGGCTCATGTTTGCCAGAGCCATTTACAAGCATGTTGCTTTTCAGGAAAACTAAAAAAAAAAGAATAAGACTATAAACAAAGACAACCTTTCAGAAGCCTATACAAACCTGCAAAGGTCAACCTGACTTTTTACCAGATCAATACATTTTACTGATAGCGTCTTTTACAGATTCTTTGTGTGCAAGACTGTTTCAAGAATTAAATGTAGAAGTTTTTAAAAAACCTTCCTAGGAAGAACTGTAAAAAGGAAATATCAGGAGTCCATCAGGAATTGATACGTTACAAATCATTGCTTCTTAATCATGTTTCAGGCAGCTCTCTCCTAACCTTTGAAAATCCTGATTGACTGCCAAGGAGATTAATGTTCCTGCTGCTGACCAAGTAGTCTGGTACATCAGAAGAGTTTTTTCCTTGAAAACTATACATATCATTGTATATCCAAATGCCTCCTCTCTCTCTCCCTTCACACCCCTGTCCATTGGGTACTGTCCAAGAGACACTGGGATATGGCAGCCTGTCTCTTTCGTCGCCCATCCACTGCTTGTCCATGGTGCTGGCCCTCCACCAACATTGGCCCACAAAAGTTCCTCCCCAGTGGTAGGTCTTTAAAAGCCCCACCTGGAAGAACCGGCAGCAGCCTGCACTACTGGGAGGCAGGAGGTATGCCTTCACTTCTTGCAGAAGCAGTCCCTTCACTACTCCTCTAATATCAGCCTCACTTACTCCAAAACCATCTCCTACTACTTTTGCCTCATCAGAACAACATAATTCTATCCCCAGCATCTTTGGGGCAAAGATTCCCAGGGCCAGTAGGAGGTTCACCCTTCCCCCTACACCAGGCAAACTGATTCACTGTTGCCATCAGCTTTAATTCCCTTGTTTGGTAGGTTACAAATACATGTAACATTAAGAGATAGATTGATTGAGCCTTGAAAGCAATGGCCTGTATGGTGTGCATCCCATAAAAATCTCTGGAAGGGGCTCTACCTCAGGAATTCCCTAGGCATTTACATCCATTAGGAATGTGCAGCATATTCCCTCCTTCATGTACAGGTATCTGTGGGTGCTGATCCATCGCTAGGTCTTGGCTATGGTTCCACCTTCTCCTGCCACTTCCCATTCTTTATGGGGTATCTTTTGCCATATGGAGCAATTGTTTGTCACCAAAGAAAGAAGGGACTGCAATTGTGAAGGGATAGACTAGGCAAGGTGAGCAGGAAGAATCCTTGTGCTCTCTCCACTCTTGCATGTGGACACACGGGCCAGGCACAATCTCACCTTTAACATCAATAATCCCAAAAAGTATCTGAAATATAATGACAGTAAATGTACTCTTATCCCTTTTCAACCTGAAAGTCAAAGTTTTGGGCCTTGTGGGTTGTTCCAGCTGGGAGTAGAAATTGATGATGGATCTGATTATTTGATGCTATCTTGTTTGTTTATAAGCTATCTACAAAGCCCTGCTTCTGTAAATGCAGGTAGAACCAAAACCAAGAAGAGTAGTTTCTTAGTTAGAGGCTCAAGCTTCTTTCAGCCAGCAAACTGACCCAGAACCTCTCTTTAGGCTTCTCCCAGGGCCATATCTTGCTTCCAGGCTGCTCCTTGGCTTTCTTTCTCTGCCCCAAGTCTCCGTTTCTTGTCTGCACTCCAACTTGTTCTTCATTACTCCTCTACCCCACTCCCAAAATATAAAGTCAAACCCTCTGTCCCCATGGTGTTAGTTTCTGAGCAGATGCCAGTATGCCTTCTTTTAGGTGTGGTCCCATAATTGTCTTTTACAGATATCTGAAATGAAGGGTACGCTCACACCCATGAGTTTCAATGAGGTTTAACGCAGCTCATAACAATACCCACAATACCAATGGACAAATACATGAATAGAGATCCAGAATGATCAGTGCTACAGCTCTATGCATTCCCTTGAAATTCTAAGACAGAGACTAGCTAATATAATGCAGTCTAAATAAACAAAAACTGTAAGTATTAACTCTGCAGGAAAGAAAATAAACGTAGACTAAATGAATACATGCTGCTAGAGTATCTTTTTTTTAAGATAAGTGTATTATGTTGTTCAAGATTCAGATGCCAGAATTGCTCAGCTTTGTGTCACAGTTCTCTCACTCGTACTTGAAACAACACTTGGTGATTTTTTCATGAAACAATACTTTTAATAATAAATACTTTGCATTTCTACTGCACCTTCCATCTAGGAATCTCAGATTACGTCAGATTACAAACATTAATGAATTTAACCTCTCACCATTCCTGTCAGATAGGGTCTGTTATCCCCAGGGCTGGCCTTACCAGGAGGCAAACTGAGGTGGCTGCCTCAGGTGCCAGACTGTGCGGGGTGCCACTAGGACCCAGAGTGTAGAAAATTGTGTCTGCTGCTGGTGCATATGTATTCTGTCTGCTTTAGATACACAGAGATGGTGGAGTGCTGTGCTGGAGGAAGGAGGCCACAAGAGACGTAACAGGCAGGCAGGAGAAAAGGTGAGAGGGAATAACAGAAAGCAGCAGGAGCTGCAGGGGGAGAGAGGAGGAGGAGCCTCTTATGTACCTCTCCAGCACCCCCAGGAGCCTGGACTGATTAACACCAGCTTCTCAGGGAGCTTCCTGTTTCCTGCTGCTTCCCTGAACCCACTTGAGGAGAACAGGCAGTCAACTGAAGTAGTAGGAGCCAGTTAGGCCCTTTAGACGCTGATATCTTCCCTCACTCAGGCCCTGCTACCAGCCTGCTTATTTGTCCCCTTCAATTGAGTTTTGAAAGCCACTATAGCTGGCACAGAACAGCAGTCATGAGTGAAAGAAGAAAACACATTCAGAAAAAGAAAGCAAGCAAAGGAAGCTTTTCTATCTAAGCACGAAGGAGCTCTCCTGAGATACATAGACACAAATGTTCATGGTGAGCCTTCCGGCCACAGTGAGGATGTGAGTGGTGAGGAGATGCCTGATCTTCCAGTTAGAGTGCAGGTGACCTGGCAGTTACTGCAGCATCCATATCTCCATCTCAAATGGATGTAACCATGCACATTCCTGCAGAAAAGTGTAGATCAGAGAAGAGTGTGGTGGAGGTGCAAGAAACAGCTGCTGCTGATTTAATTCCTTAAGTCTAGATGATCCAGGACTGTGGACCCACTTGAGCAGTAGCCTGAGGGACTTCCTTGTTCTGCATTGGCCACAGCATATAATAGGATGCACATAAATGTATTTATAAAATTTATAAAAGGAGTGGAGAGTGTGAAAGATATAGCCTGCAGAAAGTGGGTCACCCTGAGCTGACAGGTAATGGGCTATCATTGGGAGGTGAGCTCAAATTCAATAAAGAACCTGGATGGGCTTTGTCTGAGAGACTTGGGTCTTTGCCCTGGGATGTGGCTTAGCTCTGGGTTTGAGGCTCTGAGATGCTGTACCTTACTTATAGCTAGTTCTTGGGTAGCACTGGACCAGGTTATGTGGGCCTGAAGCAGACGAGGTGAGGAGAATAGCTTTACTTTGCCTCCACTGAATCCTATGGGTTTTGTGAGTGAGGTTATATTTGTGTGAGTATTGTTTGGGGAATAAGAGTTCTGGACCTCAACAATCTGGCAATTAATAATTAGAACTGGCCCCTCAGACAGGGTTTGGGTTTTTCCAATTAGTTTTTTTTTAATATGATCATCATGTTCCTCCCATCCCCAAAAAAGGTATTTGTGGTTTTACGGCTCCCAGGACTCCTGAGTGCTTGGGAAAGGGGAAGAAACATCTGTAAAAGTCACCACAGAGGCTAAAATGTTTACTTCCTAAAATTTGGAAGTGGATACAGTTTTAGGTAGGGCCCTGAGTCAGTCTTTTTATTTATTTTAAAAGGGATCCTAGACGGCACTGAACCCAGCGCTAACTACAGCTAATGACAACTGCCAGAAGACTTACATAAGATAAATAAAACTAATACTACAAAATTCTGGATAGAGTTGATATAATAACAAACATAATCTTCATCTTGATATGTAGAATATGTGGTACTTCTGTTCTGTGCTTCCTGTTTGTTCTTTGCTAAAATGAACATTGTTGCATTATTTAGCTTAAGTAAAAAATAAGGCAACTATAGTTACCATTTCTTCATTTTGGTTATTTGTTGTAATCATCAGATGCCTTAATTATAATTACCTCCTTATCCTTGTCTGCATTCCACTCAGTGACTTCAGCTATTCCATCCAGCTACTTTCACGAGTCGTCACATTGACTTCAGCTGGACTACCTGACTCACAACTTTTGATGTCTGTGGGACTAGCTGTTTTCAGGTCTTTCTTCCTTTAGCCATTTTACAGTGTATTGTGAAAATATATTTTATGAATATGAATCTCTCACTCCAAATATTCCTGTTTTATTATTTTCTAAAATGAAAATTATGATGGCTGCTGAAAGACTGGTTTTCCTACATATAAAAATAAAAAAACAAAAAAACAAAGGTTAGTTGCTTGATTCCACATAATCAAGTAGTCCCATTGACTGAGTAAGGGTTCCTATTCCATATTCAGAAGATGAAGTTTTCTAGCTTTCATAAAACCATTCCCCACATTTTGCATGAAAATAAATCTGTGTTATATCTGTAGAACTCAACAATAGATTTAAGTAAAAACATATGTTATTTGCAATAGCATGTTGGACACGGAATGGAACATTACAAGTAAACATTTTTGTAATTGATTACTTAATTTGGTATTTCATAGAATAGTCCATGGTTGATTAAAATATGATGATCCCGAAATATTAATAGAGCATGTTTGTTAGTTATCAGTCTCTAATTTTTTACATCTTTATTTATATGAATAGTAATAGTCTGGATGTCATTGAGCTCTATTTCCTATATTGAAATGTATACAGTGATAAAACAAGCAGAAAGATACAAATTAAATAACTTTTATATGCAGACCTAGTGTCTAACTTCAAGTTTACTAGATTCAAGAAAGAAGCAGGAGAACTAAATCAATGTATTTTAAATTGATTTTCATAAATCACACTGTTGTCGATCCTCTCAAGACAATGTGACATATATACTGTGAAAGAGGTTTATGGTCTGCAAATGGCCACATTATACAGTATGTATAGGATTCTACATTTTAGTATGTCCTTTAGGTGGTCTGAGAACTCTTTCTCTGCACAGCTGTGTATTACATTTTTTCCCATACATTTAGTTTATGAAGGGACACTCATAAATTAATATATAAAATACATTCATAAATTGGTTTAGCAAAAATATTATAGTAATTTATTTTCAAAGGTAGATCTTGCATGCAATGCACAGTCATAAGAGTAAGTAAGTCTGTGATGTGCACCGTGTGGTGCTACTTGCACTGCAGGGTTAAGCAATACTATTTATTATAATTATGTTTCCATTAACCACCCACTGATATCCCCAGATGGGTTGTTATAAAATTTGAGACTCAGCTGTCAGTAAAGATCAGTTGACAAGTATGGTAACTTCTCACTATGGGTATTCTATAACTACCCATGTTCCCGCTGGCAACCGTGACCTCCTTACTCTGATGCAGTACTCAGTGTTTCTAGAATTACACAATAGGCTACTGCATTTACACAGCGGTTCTTTGATTATGAAAAAGTCTTGATGGTTGACTTGGTGGATAGTGAGTGGCCTGAACAGCAAAGTATCCATGAATTCCTATGACCTTGAAACCTCCAGTTTGGAGATACTAAGTCTATTTTAAAACTTACTCTGCCTTATAAAAAATATTGCACATGGAAGCAAAGTCATGGTCCACTGAACCCAGTTTTTGAAACTTTGACACCAACAATTGTGTATGCAAAAAGACCCTGGTCCTGGAAGGCATTTAAACACACATATTTTTTCTTGTATGAACAAAGTAATGGATGTGCTTGTGTGCTTTGTACCAACATGGACAAAAAGACATGCAAATTGGCCTTTTACCCCACAAAGGGTAAAAACTGTACTTTTCTTTTGCCCTCTTCCAATATACTATGTTGGGTGAAACATGGGTGTTATGATCTTGATATATTCATATTACACTATTATATATTACATATTACATTATTATATATGTGTAATATGAATATATATATACACACACAGTATATTAAAATACTATGTTAAAAGGTTATCATTAGGGATGCCACATTAGAGTATGACAGATTTAAGGTTGCCTATTCAATCTTAATTTGGCCCCCTTGTGCTTATGCATTATAATAGCCTTTAATTACATGATCACATAATATTTTTTTTCATAGGACCCCAGCCTCCTTCAGTCCCATCCTGACTTTTTCTCCCAACTCCCAGCCAGTGATGAGCTGCCAAAGGCTTAAGAACCGGTTCCTTACCGGTTCTTCGGCAGCGGATCCTTGACTTGCTCTGGGTCTTCGGCAGCATGTCAGTGGCGAGCCCTTCAGAGCCGCCAAAGACCCGGAGCGAGTGAAGGACCCGCCACCGAAGACCCTGTAGGGAACCACCCGGTGAGTACAAGTCCGTCCGTCCCCATCCAACACCCACCTGTCCCTCACCCACGTCCTGCCCCCCTCAGAATCTGCAACCCATCAACCCCACCCCGCTCCTTGTTCCCTGACCACCCCCTCCCGAGACCACCCACCCTAACTGCCCCCCAGGACCCCACTCCCTACCCAACCCCTCCGTTCCCCATCCCCTGACCTCCCCCTCAGATCCTCCGCCCCCTCCAACTGCTCCCTGCCCCTTATCCATCCCCTCCTCCCAGCCCCGGCCCGGCCCCTTACCATGCTGCTCAGGGCGGCGTGTATGGATTCTGCGCGGCCCACTGGAGCTCGCAGCCCCACCCCCTTACCATGCCGCTCAAAGCGGCAGGAGCTGCAGCGCTGCCCAGGAGCGGTCCAGAACGCTGGCTCTGGTGGCAGGGTGAGCTAAGGCTCTGCGAGAGGGGAGAAGGTGGGGGGAGAGGCCAGGGAGCATCCCCAGCCGGGAGCTCAGGCTGGCCAGATGTGGCCCGCAGGCTGGTGTAACGACAGAAAAACCTCCCTCTCCCAATTGCCCACCCCTGTAACAACTGGTTCTAAACCGGCTTCTAAATTTAACAACCGGTTCGCGCGAACCAGTGTGAACCGGCTCCAGCTCACCACTGCTCCCAGCCCTTGGCTCCTTGCCCAACCTTTCCCAGTCTCTCCCTTCCAACTCCCTCCTCTAGCTGCAGGCTCACCAGACTCCTTGATGCAATCTACTCATTCCCTTCCCTCTGGTACGGCTTTTGTCTCCTCCACATTCAGGGTTTGATCCCACCCTGGCCCACAGCAGCCTGGACCAGTCATTATAGGGAATGTCCTATTGAGCCTCCAGAGTCCTATGTTGCAGCATGCTCATTTTGGTCAACACTAGACCCTGTGAAAGCTCAAGCATGCTCAGTGAGGTAAGAATCTCCAGAGATTTTAGCAGCTAATGAAAGAAGTCCTACTGAGCATGTTCAAAGTGCAGTTTTTCAATGCCCACATTCAGATTTTCATGTGGATAGGAAAAGACATGTTCCATAATACAAAAACTACCCTACTAACAAATTTCAAGTCCCTGTTCTGGAGCATGGTGCACTAGAGCTGTTCAAAGAAAAGGTGACCACACTTTTTAAACAGGGGCAAAACAATGTATTTTCCCTTGTCAAAACAGATATGGCTGAACCCCTTGGTCTGAAGTTTTCCTGAAAAAAGTCAGCCCGAGACAGATACCCAGCATGGAAAAATTCAGCCCAAGTGGTTAAAAGTTAGCAAATGTATAAGTAACTGAAAACTGGGTCTTTATAAAGACAAATGTCAGGCAACCTTAACAGTAGGCAGTACTACCAACATCGCTTATAAATCCTAGAACTATCCAGCCTGAAAGAAGTCATTTTAGAAATATATCAGCTCAGTATTAAACAATACTCTTTTGTTGGATACTGTAATATTTTCAGAGGATCCACTTTATATATAAAAAAGAAAAGAATACTCAATAATACTATATATATAAAAAAAGTGCACGAATACTACAATAAGATCAATAGTCACTTGGAAACTCCCTCTTCCATTTAGAAACAGCAAGTAGTCTTTGTTGTTTTTGTTCTTGTTGTTCACCTTCCCACAATGTTTACTCATTATCTTTTTTGGTATTTTCAATATTTTAAAGACCTATGATGTACTCTAGACTTGATTTTTAAGAGCTCTCGAAAGTCCATGTTTTCTGGTGGCTGTTTTTAATCTAGTTTTTTTTAATCTAGATTATTTTTAATCTAAAATAGAGGAGAAAAAAATGTTCAGGACAAACTTATGGTTATATTACATGTATCTGTTCAGGACCTTGATTTCATATAACGGCCCCATTTTTAGATGCCTAATTGCAACCAACATAGGTCCTCAAGTTTGAAACGGTGTCCCTCATCTATTTGTTTCTAATTCTCTCCATTGTATCTCTTTATGGATAATAGGTATTGGCTCCCAAATAAAGAAATAAAGTAAGGCCACAGTCCTGCAAGCAGATCACCATAGGTGGACACCTGGCACTGTACGGACACCCAGATTCACTCACACAAATCAGCTTGCAATGTGATCTTCTCCTGAGCTCATTTTATCAAGAAAAGATAAATATTAACTTAAATTAAGGTGTTTGGTTTTTGTGAATGGATTCAATGTATGTTACATACACACAATTTACTAGTAAGTTAACTGTAAACTTTTTTGCATACAGGCGATAATGCATAGTGAGATCCTTAATATGATTTGACATGTAACTGTAGTTCCTATAAAATAACATATTTGCTACAGAAGATAGCTCTAGAGTATGGCCTGTTTATGAAGTAATAGCTGTATTCTGGGTTTACAAACTCCAAGACTAAAGGTCAAGGAGTTGATTAGCCCTAGATGTGCTTGTTACCTCAAACAGAAAGCATTCTTCCATTATTAACTAATATTCCTAAACTAAAAAGTGCTTTGCCCTTTCACCAGCTTTCTTAAACGTGCCCTTTCCTACTCCTTGCCAACACCCTAGAGCTCTTTATGAATGCTTACCCCCATACATCCTAGTGAAATATCAAAATTAATTACTTTTGGCAGCTTTAGTCTAGGGGAATGAACGTGGTGAGAATCACGAATGTCTGGATTCTCTTCCTGACTCTAACACTGATTCACTGTGTGGCCACAGGCAAGTCACTTCTTTTCTCTGCTCCTTTGGTTTGTCATTTATAAAATGGAGATGGTAACCGTTACCTATTGTGCAGGTTGTTGTGATGGCCAATTTGCTATAAAAATGTTTCAATTATAAGTTGCTGTATAATGGATCACTGGATAAATGTTTCACTAGCTGATGGATGTACCTGGCATTTTCAGGGGCAAGTAATATTGGCATCAAAATATTATCTGCAAGAATTATAGCATCTTATGAATTGTCGTGCTACTGAAGCTGTGCATAAATTCTGCAGTCTAAAAAATTACAGTCATGTCAGTCAGTGATCCCATGGAGTAAAAATGTGCTAAAACTGGCAGAAGAAACCTAGGAAATAGTGTATCACTAGAAAGTAAAACAAAAGAACTTGTACTACACCTTGATAGGATTTTAGAATATCTAATTTATCTTATTCAAACTAGAGTATATTCAACTGAGCCAAGGTTTATGCAGCTCAACTGTATAGTTTTTAATGAGTTAACATGCAGTTAAAACATAGTTTTGAGTTTATGTAGGTCTTGTAGTTTTTTAGGCTTTACATAAGTGATCTTAATCCAAAACTAATATCTTGATCATATCATTTATATATCATTTATCTTTGCTGATATCTTCTGTGACCAGCCGGGCCAGATTCACAGTACAATATGATCCCACAGTGCTATCTTTTTAATATTACAATATTTGTTATATATGCACCACCTCCTTGAGTAAAATATTATTTAAAAAGCATTGAAAAGTGGTTGTCCCTGCTATGTCTGAATAAAAGCATATGAATATAAAGTGGGCGGCACCACCTTCTGCTGAATTATCTAAAGAACAAAGAAGCAGACCAAGTAAAGCATTAATGATCTTACTGGCAATCTCTTAGATTTTTACTGTGCAGCTTTGTTCAGAGGGGCTCAAATTTTCTTTGATTCACCTCTTAATGGTCTAAGTATCAGGTTTAAAATATTGGCTACCCTCAAGCCATGAGTTCAGTTCCAGTGGGATCAACTAAGCCCTTTATTCCTTGGAGGTTAATAAATTCTTTAGTATGTAGTTCAGTCTGGGGGGGACTTTTTCTGAGACTTTAAAAAAAAAATCCCAAAACAAGATCCTCTCTATTCTGTGTGATCATTGAAAATCATATGGTGTTTTCAGTGAAATTTGGGATTTACCCCCATGTACTGGTAAAATGTTCTCTATGCAATTAGTTATGCCATCCCATGCCAGTAGTGGCCTCCTTTCGGTGGTGTTCTATATCAATGACAAGCTGGGGGCTGTTGAGGATGGACAGAACTACAGACAAATAACTTCATTATTTTTTTTAATCTTAATAACTTGACAAACCACAAAAAAAGTAACTTTTTCAGTGTGTACTGTCTTTAACATGTTTACTCAAACTTTCTTATTTACTCTCAACTTTAACCTGGCATCACAGACAAGTAATAACACAAAGGGCAGTACATTCCCAATTAACAATTTTGTGCTGCCTTTACAACCTTTATATTTGTATGTAGATAGGTTATTTGTATGCCTTTATATTTGTATGTAGACAGGTTATGTAAGAGAGCAGGTAATGTGGTGCAATGTGATGAAATTGAGGTCAGTAATTAAACCTACTATAAAACTCTCATCTATTTCAGTGCATCAGTGAGGTCTTCATAAAAGCAGCACAGAAAAATAGAGCCACAGAAAAGGCTTTTAATGATGGGCACTAATGCAGTGCTACTGATTAGATTCTTTGCTAATTATCTTCTTTTACTGCAACTTAGTATATTTGAGCAAAATAGAAATATGTATTCACAGAAACTATTGTTTTTTTAAGATGCCCGTGAATTCAATTAGGATTAAATAAGGAGTGGGAATCTATCTCCCCTTGTAAGTATTCTCACACTTCTTATCAAACTGTCTGTACTGGGCTAGCTTGATTATCACTTCAGAAGTTTTTTTTCACTTACTTAATTGGCCTCTCAGAGTTGGTAAGACAACTCCCACCTGTTCATGCTCTCTGTATGTGTGTATATATATCTCCTCAATATATGTTCCATTCTATGCATCCGAAGAAGTGGGCTGTAGTCCACGAAAGCTTATGCTCTAATAAATTTATTAGTCTCTAAGGTGCCACAAGTACTCCTGTTCTTTTTTCGTGAATTCAATGTACCTGTAACCTCAACAAAGAACAAAAACAAACTTGTGAAGCATCATTTTGTCAGCTTCCATGAGTTCACAAACAGTACTTTATGAAAGAATATCAGAAGTTTTTGAATAAAAGTAAATAGAAAGTGTCCCCTCACCATAATTCTGTTTTTACTGTATTTCTAATAATTGTACTACAGTTCCATAGGTATAGCTATTATAAAGTATGCTTTTCCATTTCAGTTTAGCACTGGTTAACTAAAGAGCTGTGTGAAATTTTCACCCCTGAACCTGAAATCATCCAAACCTCACCTGATTTCAGGTTGTTGGTTTATGTATTTATTAATTTAATTTATTTATTTACTACCACCTTAATTTTGTTTGCAACTGTAGTCATACTTTATGGGAGAAAACCTATTAATCCAGTTCCTTGTGACTGAGATTCTTAAGGGAGATAGGAATCAGAATTACACTCTTCTTTCACTGCCTTTTCCAATGGTTGGAGGCTATTTCACCTCTTAGGATAGCATGTGTGAAATCCCCCCCAAAACATCTAAAACTATCTGGGTTATAGGAAAATGAGACATATTAAAAACAAAGTTACAAAAACAGATTAAAACAAAAGAATTGTAGATTAATAATAATAATAATAATTAATAATAATATACTGAGCTTTCAAGAAGCAATATTAATCAATAGATCTCAAAGAGCTTTATAAAGGAGGTCAATATTCTTAGGGTGAAATTTTCAAAAGCACCTAAGTGATTTAGACGCATAAGCCCTGTTTACAAAAGTGACTAAAGATACATTTACACTGCCCAAAACAAAACAAAACACACAAAACAAAAACATGGCAGCGAGTCTCAGAGCCGAGATCAACTGATTAAATAGCAATTCTAGACATCCCCACTAGGGCTGGAGCCTAGGCTCTGAGACTCTCTCTCTGTCCCATGTGGGGACATCTATACTGCAATTGACCCGGCCTCTGAAACTCACTACTGTGGAGTTTGGTTTTGTTTCTTCAACATCAGTGTACCCTTGGGGGCCTGAGTCTCCTTGAAAGTCAATGAGATTTAGGCTCTCAAGTGCCTTAGTCACGTAGGCTATTTGAACATTTAACCCACTGTCTAACACTTTACAAGAGCTAGCCTAGGTGGCTACCATAGGTGTAGTTATGGACAGGGGCACATTAGGGTGTTGTGGGGCCTTGTGCCAGAGCAAGTGGGGGCCCCTCCACACTTCTTCCACCTGCAGTTCCCCTGCTCCTGCTGGGGCATGGGGTCGGGGCGCTGGGGCTTGCCCCACTCCACCCACCTGCCCAGCTCTCCAGCCAGGGAGCAGGGTTGGAGCTCAGGGGCTTTCACTGCTCTGCCCTCATGCCTGGCAGGAGTACTGGGAAGGTGGAGCGGGGCTAGCCCTCGCGCCCCGACCCCGCTCCCTGGCTGGAGAGCTGAGCAGGCAGACAGAGCGGGTCGGGGTGTGAGGGGTGCCCATTTTGGGGGGGGAGGCCCAATTGGCCGGGACCCCTGGGCATGGCCCCAATGGCTACTCCACCACCGGTTATGGAGAAATAATCAATATCATACGTTTTTCAAACGTGTATCCTATCTGCTCAGCTTGTCCTTTTCTCCCAAACATATTTGACAAGCTGCATGTCAGGGACAGGGTTTCTAGTCTTGTAATCTTGTGTCACCTTCCCTTCTTTATCCCATCCTGTGTATCCCAATTATACCTTTCTGATTACTTTTGCTGCACCTCCTGGTGATTTTTGCCTACAAGGAATTTTCCCAGAAATACTTTCAAAGGAGGAGATGACAGTCGTTCGTTAGATATCAGATCCATTCAGGATTGCATTCATTGCTTTGGATAATGGATTTTGGTTACTCTTTTTTCTGTACTTTATTTTTTTTCAATTTACAAGATTTATGTTGAAAAGATATGAACACAGTCTATGTCCACTCCCCGCTTCTCAAAGACCAGTTTGTCCCCTTGCATAAATCAGAGCAGCAAAACTTTAAACTAGTGGAAGAGAGCATGTCACTAAATTTAATTTGTATTTGTTTTAATGATTTTTGATAGAAATTGGAGACAGATGCATCAGAAATGCTAATATAAGTAGGGAGTTATAAAGCTTTAAATCTCATCGCTGTGTGTGTGGGGGTGAGGGTGAGTGGAGTAGGTATGTAAAGGTGAGCAGAGCTATGAATGATGCGATAACTACATAACTCTCAACTGTCTAAATAAGGGTCTAATTAATTAAAAAGATCAGGTCAGTTGTAGAAGCCATGAAAATCAGTTACCTTTGTCTTTTCTTCTGCAGGTCTTTGCTGTGTGAAATCTGGTTTACTGTTAATAGTAATTAGATTCAGACTTTAAGGCCAGAAGGGACCATCATGATCATCTAGTCTGACCTCACAGGCCACAGAACCTCCCACCCATTCCTGCAATAGGCCCATAACCTCTGGCTGAGTTACTGAATTCCTCAAATATTGATTTAAAAACTTTCAGTTACAGAGAATCCACCATTTACTCAAGTTCAAATCAGCAAATGACCCCAGGCTGCAGAGGAAGGTGAATACTCCCCAGAGTATAATCTGGAGGATAATTTCTTCCCAACCCTAAATATGATGATCAGTTAGACCTTGAGCTTGGGACCAAACATACCAGCTGGACACTGGGGATTGAATTAGATCAGGGGTTAGCAACATTTGCAATGCAGTTTGCCAGTGTCCGTGGCCAGCACATCCCTTGCCCATGCTGCTTCCCGCCACCCCCATTGGCCCAGGATGGTGAACCGCGGCGAGTGGGGGCTGCGATCGGCCAAACCTGCCACGTCAGCAGGTAAATAAACTGGCCCGGCCCGCTAGGGTGCTTACCCTGGCAAGCCGCATGCCAAACGTTGCCGACCCCTGAATTAGATTGTTCATGATGAATCGCTCACTACAGAAAGAGTTGAATAGAACCAAACACAAATACATAATAAAGTTTTTAAAGTTGGCATAATGCATTCAGACTATTCTGGCATACCTCTCTTCTTTCCAGGATCTTTAAAACCTGATTTGCTATGATTAGTAAGTAAAGAATCCTTCTGAATTATCCTTAATTTCCCCCTCTTCTTTTGCATGCTTTGTGGATCTCCTACAAGTTATACAAATACTTTGGTTTTTTTGTTCTTTCATGACTGCCAGACTTGTCAATTTACTGGGAAATAGACTTTTGTTCAGTAGAGATGGTCCCAACAAATTAAAAAAAAAAACACTTCAGACTTGGCAGCTAGATACTTCATCTTAATGTTAAGTGCTCGTGAGGGAGGTACATACATAGAAATAAAGTTAATCACATGATTACTGGAGTACTGGGATTCTGCTTTGGAACTCTAATATCAAAAACATTGAGTGAACGTTTTTGCAGCAGTAATATGGGTAGATATGAAGGACAGTATATAGACCAGTGGTAGAGATAGAGGATGTGACTTAATCTTAAAATCCATGTTAAAGCTATGCCAATCATAGTTAGAGAGTGAATCATGTTCATCCTATGACCAACCATCCTAAAGACTGAATAGAAACAGTGGGCTAGTGACCTTTTGAGAGTGACTAATACCTGAATTATTTGTGAGCATGTTTACTTCAATATTCAGTGGACACTTTTGAATAGTCCCCATTTACCATCCCCTCCCACAATACAGTATCTGAAATAATGCAAATATCACATATCCTAACAATAGAGATCTAGTATTCTGTATCAAATATGAAGGTATAGGAGCCACAGATGAATGATGACTTTTGAATGATGACCACTGTATGCAGACTAAGTTATCTGACAGTTGTGCAGGAACTGTATTCTTAGGTAAATACTGGATAAGTCTTCATCTCAGTAATTCTTTGAGCCACTTTTGTTGATTGACTTAAGTTCTTCATTATGGGAACAAGATGTTGCTCCATAAATTAAGCTTGTGATCACAGGTGCTGGACCTAGGGTGCTGGGGTGTGTGGCAGCACCCCCTCGCTTGAACCACTGGCTTGAAGTAGTAATAGTAATCAAATACATGGTAATAGCTTTCAGCACCCTCCCTATAAAAATTATTCCAGCACCTATGGTTGTGACTGGATTTCCATTGTAATCATCATATTGCCTTCCCTCAGCCCAAATTCTGCACAAGGGTCAATTTGTCCTTAAAACTGTAATGTTAGATCTGGGGACAAGGTAGAATTTTTCTATAAAATTTGAAACAAATTGGGTACGAGGTTTCTGAACTAGGACACCATATAAATAGGGGTGTTCACAAGAGTTCAGGAAATCTTTTTTATTGTGTTTTGTCACTTTGTAGTACAAACAAACAAATAACCAGGAATGAAATAAAATTCATTTACTGGACTCCTTTGGGTGACATCTAGTTCCCAAGCTGATTCAAGTCTAATTTAAAAAAAAAAAACGTTTTGAATTTGTAATGTTACTATGATATGTCAGCTCCAATGAGCTTATTACAAAATGACAAAGGACTTCAGGTAATTTTTTTAAAAAGCTTAATACAAAAAAAAAAAAAAAGGCACTAGCCCATTTTCTTGCATCGGGGCCTTCACAAAATTTAATGTGGTGACTAATTTGGCTTGTTAATAGAATAAAAGAGATTTTTTTTCTTTTTTTTAAAGGTCTCCTGAAGCTTCCTGTCCCCAATATCTGTAGTCCGGGAGTTTTAGAAGGGGAGCTGGGGAATGCCTTCAAATCACCTCCCCTCTCTCCTGCCATATGCCTGTTTTTTTCACTCAGCTCCCCTGCTTTTGGCTCTCCTAAGCATCATAGCATCATCCTGCAGACCTTAGGAGATCCACAAGTAGAAGGGGCTGAGAGAGCAGGGTCTTTGTTTGACCTCCCTAAAGAAGACCCTAATACCCGTCTTTTTCTTTCATAATTGGAGGTGGGAGGGGATGTTGTGTCCACCCCACACTGGTATGTAAGGAGTTAATAGAGCACTAGGGAGGCTGCATGGAAAGCAGCCAATAGGAGAGAGGCTGTGAGGAACGTCCAACCCAGGCCCAGCAGGCCCATATAAGAAGAGCTGCATGGCACAGCAGGGTCGGTCACTGCCTGGAGATCAAGGAGGGAGGACTGGGTTCTTAGCAGGTGGATGGAAGCTAGCACCATGGACAGAGCAATTGCTGGCAGGGACTTGGGGAGTGATAAGGAGTTCCTGGCTGGCTGCTAGGATTAATACACTGAGGCCCTGAAGTAAGGGAGAAGAAGTTGCTTGGGCTATGTGGAAGTGGCCCAAGGAAATATACTGAGAAGTTGGAGGAGATGCAGCACATCTACATTTCCCTCCAACCCCACTCACCACGGGAGAAGTGGCTAGACAGTTGGATGGTCGTACTAAACCCCTGGAAACGGGAGAGCACAGATGGTGACACAGGCGGAGGACATGAAAAGGATGCTGCAGTCCCTGGAGGGATGTGGGTCAGCGAGCAGAGGTGATGGTGGGCAAGGCACCACAGGAACAGGGCATACTGACCTGCAGAGATAATTCCTAAGACTACCAACCAGAGGTGACAGCTTGCATGGTGAGTGAGCCCCATCACAAGGGGTTATTGCTTCCTTATTGGCATTTTGATGTTAGAGGTTTATTTAAAGTTGTATCTATTTAGTTTGGGTACACTGTTTTTTTTTTTTCCAGGGCTCTATAGCAGCATGTGACTTTGTATTTGCCACAAACCATTTCAGTTCTCTGCTTCCTAGATAGAGCTGGACACAGCCTAGGCCCTGATCAAGCAAATCACTTAAGCACATGCTTAATTGTAATCATGTGAGGAGACACCTTGAAGTCTTAAGATAAAGGATATGATTATATGTTTTGCTGGATTAAGGCTTTCAGAGAAAACCATTGTTCATTCTCTACACCAATTTAAGAGACTGAAGAATTCAACCCACCAGTTTTTTTGTTTGTTTCTCAGGCAATGTCTATCTTGGGTTTATTTCTAACAAGTTTCCCCACCTTGTGTTTTACACTGATACAGTCACAAATTACTAAAAGTCACCCATCTACTGTATTGTGACCTCCATGGTTGTTGATTTTCTCCATTCCTCTCTTTAAAATGTAGCAAAATCCAAATCTATAGACTGTTTCAGGGTCTAATATTTCTAGCTCTTTTATAAGTGAACATGATACACATTGAACTATGGCAGCTAGTAGGAAAGCAGGTAATCCGTGGGGGTATATATTGATTGACAGACAGGAGTTAAAATAAATTAACCTAACCTTCTTAGTAAACGTTTCAAACAGCAAGGAAAAGCCATCATCACACAGCTGACCTTCCCCAATGAAATATTAATCTTTCAATAACTCTGTTTTATTAGTACATATGTGTCTAGCCAACTGTTCTCAGAAATGTCAGCAATCTAAAATAAGCATGCAGTATGACACACTTCAGAAATGCAACCAAATGAGAAAAAGGGTGTCTTAGTGAAGATGCCAAATGAACCAAATATTCAGCAAGTGTCCATATGGAAGGAGATTTAACAGGCATCTACAATGATTCCCCTCAGCATTTACCAACTATCTTTCCCAGTTATTTATTTAATTACATAGTTCTTACATAAAATCAATAATTTGTCACTACCAGGACAGTGTCAGAGTCATAAACACAGTCCAACAATCCAACATTCTAATTGAATAAATTTACACAACAACCACAGTTTGAATGTATTATGTAATGTATTTAAAATGTAATGTCTTTATTATCTAGTGTCAATATTAAAGGTGGGATAATGAGCTACTATATTATGAGGTGCTTATTCAAAATACCATTCTTCAACTTGTTCGTTACTTGGGCCTGGTCTAAACTAGAAAATTTAACTACGTCAGTCAAGGGTTTGAAAAATCCACACCCCTGAGCAGTGTTGTTAAGCTGGCCAAAGTCCCCATGTAGACAGTGCTAGGTTGACAGAAAAATTCTTCCATCAACCTAGCTACCGCCTCTTGGGAAGATGGATTATCTACAATGATGGGAGAATCCCTCTCATCAGCACAGGTAGTGTCTACACTGAAGTGTTACAGCAGCACAGCTGTAGCGATACAACTAGTGCCGCTGCAGCTTTTTAAGTGTAGACATAACCTTAGTCCACTTATGTGAGCCCCTCCACCTTTTGTGATGAAATCACTTAGAATCAACGGAAACTAAACTTCTTCAGAGCTCAGACGCTGTGGGATATTAAGGGGATAAACAATCCTCTGAGAAGTAAAATGATTCTTTATTTTCTTGAAAATTTGTATTTTCATGTCTCATTTTGTAAGCAAGTAGTTTTAAGTGAAGCTTGGGGGTATGCAAGACAAATCAGACTCCTGAAAGGGGTACATTAGTATGGAAAGGTTGAGAGCCACTGGGTTAGACTAGAGTATGAAAACAGAGTGAATTATGTGATGGCAGCATCATGACAGTGTTATGTTAGTTCCAGCACATTTTGGGGAAGGGGGTTGATTAGGAGTGAATGAGGTAAATGGGAAGAAAGGGAAGGGGGAGGGAAAATTGGAAGGAGGGGAGTGACAGGGACAGAGCAGGGGGAGAAGAGGGTAAGAGGAGCTGGTGTGGAGTGAAACTAAGGTGAAGAGGCTGAGTGAGAGTGTTGAAGCAAACAGCCATTTGGTGCTGGACAGAGAGAGTTCAGTCAAAACTGTAGAAAGTTCTCTAAATATCCAAAGGTCCCTGCTTTGCCTGCTTCTGTAGGTGCTCCTGACTGGAGACTCTTGTTTGATCCACTTTGCACTTTTCCCCCAAGGTCACATGGAGGAGTGTGACATACCGGGCACAATTCAGACCAGTTGGGGGCAGTGTCTCCCCTGCCTTGCAATCTAGGATGCCTTACAATGTCTTGCTGTAGCAGCTCCCACCTGGGCCACTCACAAACAGCCTTCTAGCACACACTCAGGATGTGGCTTGCAACTGCAGCCTACCAGCTACATCCTGGCTTTCACCAGCCTTGGTTATACTACAGCCAAGTATTAGTATACTACACCCCCAGTCCTGAATTTCCCCCTAGAAATGTGTGCCCTGTAGTGCCCAGACCTCTCCTGGGCAGTAAAAATATATTAAATCAGTTATTCCTTTAAGGGAATAGTATGCCATATTATTACCTTAAATAGTTATCCAAACACTTCAATTTCAACACACAGGATTAGATAAAACAGTAAAACAAGTTTATTAACTACAAAGAGAGAGATTTTAAGTGAGTAGAAGTAATGAGGCATAACAATCAGATGGTTACAAGAAAAATAAAGATAAAATGCTTGCTAGCATTTACTTAAGAAACTATCTTAGTTGTAAAGCAAACTTTCTCACTACATGCTCCAACAGATTACTGACCAGACTTTCAGGTCAGGAACCCTCTCCCAGACTCAACAGCTGTTTCCTTCTGTTCTCTCAGGTGCGGAGAAAGAGATGGGCAGGAAGAAAGAGAGCAGTACCTTGGGGTGTTTGTCCCTTCTTTTTATAGTTTCAGTCCCCCCTTTTTAAAAAAAAAACATTTCCAGCTGAGACCCGTGATATTCCCTGATGTTTTTTTCACCTGTTTAAACTTCCTTTGTTTCCCCTCCTGGCTTGATGCCTCTGTTTATTGCTTAAATACAAATTAAGGCATGCATACGTTCCTTCCTTTGTTTAGGACCGACCCGACTTTTGTCTGGGGAGATATATGTTATCTGGAATATGTGTTAATAACATCATCATGCAGGGAAATCTTGTAACTGTACATACAATGTTGCCCCACCTACTTTACCAGGACAATGTTGACCAGCAAGTCCTGGGCTTTTAAGTGATACCCTGCGAGGCATACTTTGTACACAGATTATTACAATAGTGTGTGAGATATGGTATGACTACAGGGATGTATTCTTTCACAAGAGGAGAAATGGGGAAAGCACCACCTGGGCCCCGTTGAAGTATGGAAAACAAAGTATTCCTCTCAGGCAATTCCACTCCCATAACTCTGTCTTTTTGTTTTAAAATGAAAATATATGTAAACACAATGTTAACTTTGCATTAGGATTCCAACTGTTTTAATTTGGCAAGGGCAGTATTTCCTGCTCTGCTTTTCTGGCTAAATGTATGGCTTAATGTATTGTCCATTTTGTAAAATGTTTACCATACAACCCTAGAGGATGTGCCTCAGTACTAAGTTTATGTTGCCGACGACATCTTAGCCTTTCTGAATAATTTGTGATTTTAACTGTGTAATTTTAATATTGCATTCTCCACCCCTCCATCACCACTTAATTTATAGCACAAGGTATTATATTTTAAGAAACCAGAATGAACAGATGGAAACATTCCTTTCTATTAACACCGTGTTAGCTGTGTAACAATTACAAGGCCACAGTGAGAGGTCTTTGTTTTGCCCCTCTTCAGAAGAGCAGATGGACACTGCAATCTTCACAGTCCAATACACTTTATTAGGGTAACTTCTGGAAATATGCCAAATACCCCAATGAAAAGATGTCAGGAGCACACTCTGTCATACATTACCCTTCTCAATTTCTTCTCCAGCTTTCTTCTGTAGCTTCCCTTATTTTCTGCTCCTTAATCCTCAAATTCTTCCATGTTCATCTACTACACCTACTGGGATGCTGTACTCCTGCTCTTTTCCCACCGCCTTTGCAAGTTACTCATATCATGATAGGGGGAACCCTGGTTTCCACTCCTCACAACAGCCTGAGGAGAAATATGATACAGTCTCAAAAGTTCCTCTGTGAGAATTAGCCTCTTAAATGCACCATGGTTCATCAGAGTAGGCATAGTAATATTTTAACAAAAGGCTGGGTGAGGATAAAAAGCAGATATCTAACATAGCATTAATGTGCTAGAAAATATTGTGATCATCTGTGGGAGACAGTGGGGGAGTGTAAAAGATGGAATTATTTAAGGAGTTAAATCATTAAAACATTTTGTATCCTGTTTGTTCTAACATAATTACTATGTTAATTTTTGTGTGCCTTGCATATTAAACAGAGCACATTGTAAAATGCTAATGACCGCTGTGTCAGCTTTTTATTAAACAGGAAATAAACATGCAAAATCCTGCTTCTGAAGCTAATTAGTTTAATATTCATATCAAAGAAAGTGAGACGCTGTTTCTGTATCTTCTAATTGAGCATGTGTTGTACTATTTGCCCAATTCCCACTTCTTAAGTAAGGCAAGTGCCCCTATTTGGGGAAAAGAAAAATGCTTCAGCTTAATTACAGTATACTGTAAGAAAATGTCACGGCATTAACATGCAACTGTAATAACCATCAAAGAATAACTCATTAGTATCTGGATGGCAGAAGGAGGGGTCTACGCTTCAGGAGCCCTTCCCATTATATCACTTTACATTCTGGTTTCACATCTTTTCTGGCATTTGATCCCTTTGTGTTAATTTAAGTGGGCTTTAATTTGCTTGGTGTGCTCCCTCTTTTTCTAAATCATGAAATCCTTCTGCCAATAGCTATTCCCCCATCCAACCTTCATACCTTTATATGGGCCACTTCTCAACCCACTGGTAAGCCTTCATATTGTTTTTTTTAGGGCTGGAAGTCATACAGTTCAAAATCGACTCACTGTCCATTCAGTGCTGATGAAATATCACATTTAGCTATCAATGACAATTTACCATTTTGCTGGTTGTAATGAAAGCCTGATCCACCACTGTACCTCAGACACTGCACAATGACAAAGAAATTAAGTGACTGACAGAAGCACTACCTTGATGTGAGACGTTATTAATTAGACTTGTCTTTTTGGTTACAAAGGGCAATGGCTGAGAGGTTAAAATCCTCCAATGGATGATCAGGAGCAGCCCTGGAGTATTCCGCTAAGTGTTACATGAATCATTTTAAAGCCAGAAAAAAATAAGAGTAATGAGCTCATTTTGATGGAAATAAGCTCATTACTATGGCAGTTTGTGATTGTTTCTGACAGAAGACTCCTTGGCAACAAATAAAAGCTGACTACCCACCTACAGCGTGGAGGCAACACTCTCGGCATCCCTGTGCTAAATGGCGAGACTGAGCATCAGTCATACCAAACGATGTCCATAACTACAACTACTAGTAATCATGGAGCAAGACAAATCTAATACTGCACACAACAAAGAAATCATTGTATGGTTTTAAAACTTCACCATGGTTTTTTGGGTGGTGTTGGTGGTTGTTGACAAAGAATTCCAAAGGAAGTAAAGTAGAAGCAATGTAGGATTCACAAACACAAAGGATTCAGAAAGAGCATTCACAAACAATTAAGAAAAATGCCAAAGAAACACATGTGGGTCTATCTATTAAGTGCTTAAGGGCAGGGCACCACATAGATAGTAATATTAATATTGTCCCTGCTTCTGAGTTGTCAAGAAGTTTAGGGTTTTCTGGCCTGACTCATTTCTTTTTGGAGCCAGGGTATGTTTTATTAATCTGTTATTTTATTTATTATATGCCATAGGTCCCAGTATTATATATCTAAAATAAGAAAAGCACCAATCTCTTTTGTAGCACCTTCTGAGACACAAGATACTCCAAAGAGAGTGTCACAGGAATTTTGTACTGAAGTCAATTGTACTAATTAATCAAATGTTGCTAATCACTGTACTCTGCTTTCCTTTCACACTCAAATCCTTTTTCAGTTCCAACCCGACCCCAATAATGAAAGGCCGGATCACGGAGTTACCCCAACCCCTGAGTAGTGAGTGGAGTGCAGTTGTGCTGTCCTTAATGCATACCAGGGGTCATCATTTGGACCAAAGTGTGCATGATACCCCAGAATAAAAATACTATTGATCATGTGACAGTAACGTGATCTATAACTGCAGCAGAGTTCCTTCATATGTCCTCTGAATAATAGTGTATATCTACTGAGCTGCACCCTATACCAATAACACTATATATAAGTATATGTAGCACATACAAAACTAGGAAAAGATTGAACTCATCTGTCCAATCAAAAGTAATATATGTGGGAGAGTGCATTTCCTGAAATGTGTGAAATAGTTAAACATTCACATGTTCAAGAAGATAGTGCAGTTATGGCACTGATAATGAATAATCAGTCAAATGTCTACATAAGATACAAATGTATTCTTAGAACCTCAATTTAATTGGGCCAGGATGCAAATTTACAATTTAAAGTGTCATGTAAGTGATGTGAACAAAGTACAAAAATCACCCACAATATGAATGCATCTTTAAAAAAAATACTTTTATTTTTTTTTTCAAAGTGACATTTGTACATTGTAAGAACTGTACTTCCTAGATAACAGTGTCTGGATAAGAAAATTAAACTACTGATGTACAAAATATGAAGAGTTTTGAAATGTCTTAAGTGCAAAATAGCATACAAAACACATTTGAGTGGCCAGCCACCTAATGAATAACCTAATGAATATCCTGTTCCACCAGGATTTAAGGTTACTAGAGTAGTTCCACACCTGATATAACCATAGTGAAGTCAATGGAATTACATCAGGGATGAATTTGGCACACTTTGTTTAAAGTAATTTGAATCTTTTTACTGTAAATGCTACAAAATCATATTGTAGGCTATAACAGACTATTTTTAAAATAGTTTAGGCCCCACATTTGGATTTGCTTTAGAATTGATATATGTGTCCAATTATTCTAAGGCCCTGCATACGCAGCCAAAGCGTCTAAGTTTCACAATAATTGTTGAACTTGATTGCTGTCAAACTGTGATATACCATGGTTCAAACTAAGTTTTGCTGTCATCACCAAAGTATGCTGTATTCCATTAGAAGTATACCTTAGCCAAGGTTTCTCACAAACCAAGAGGATAAGTATTATAGTTCCATTCAGCTGAAATAGTTGTTTAACTCAGTTATTACGGAAGTATACATGGGACTTAAACATCTGTGTGTACAATGTACGTCAGCACCGACAAACAAAGAAAAAAAATTAGCTGCTTGTGAATAAGCCCAGTGAGGATTGAGACAGAAATTAGAATCGTTTGGACAGATGGCAGCCAACTTTATTAAAAAATTACATTCAAATGATTGATTTCAATGGGACTATACATGTGTTGTAAAGTTAAGTGTGCCCCTCCCCAACATTTTCTTCATGGGTTATTCAGGAGCAGGCAACATTCACCTGTGTACCCGGGTGCCTGATGTTGTTGACAGTAAAGGAGATTGTGTGTATCCCAGTGGTGATGTTGGATAGGTTGGAATCCTCTATCCACCCCTCTGCTCCAGTCCATTTACTTGTAAGGAAATTAATCCAGGTGCCTCCACTGGCTGATATGCCTTAGAAGCCTCCAGGAATAAGCCTGAGCTAATCTAAGCAATGGGTCTAACCCACAAGTACCAATTATAATATCTCTATACACAATGTATTCTTAGATTAGAGTTAACGCACAATCTGATATAACAGATTGAGATTAATTAAAATGTCACAACCACTTTAAGGCAGTAGAGGTGCTTCAATACCTCAATTAATAAATGCAGTTTACATTAGTAAATAAAATTAACCAATGTGAATTTACACCTGCACCAGTTACCCCACTGTTAATTTCAGAATTCTAGACGCTTGCATGGGCACTCTTGAAGATCTTAAAGCTGGGGACAGCACTCTTTTGGTCTGTTAAAGTGGTCCAGCCAAATCAACAAGGGGCATGTTCGTCATGTGGGATCATTTCAAGCTGCACAACCCCTCTGAAGATGGAAGCTGTCAGGTCAGTAACCCTGGATCCTGTTTAGCCCATAAGACCACTGCTTCTCTTCTCAGACTCAAGGAAAACCCTTCAAGTCACTTCACTCTCCCCCTGAAAGCACTTTCTCGAACAAACAAGGTGGTGGTTACTAACAGTGCCTTCACTGCAGGCCCACCCCAGTTAATTCTGGACATAGCCAGAGTCTGTGCCTGGGCTCCCATGATGCCCAGCAATAGCCTTGTGGCTCCTAGCTTGGTCAAAATCCCAGCAGTCTGTCAGTAGCAGCAGCTCATCAGCTGCTCCTGGCTTGGACAGCTACTCCACAAAGCAACCTCTTATCTCTTGACCAGGGGACCGGTAGCACTGTCTCGGCTCCCCACATGCTGCCTCTGCATCCAAAACAAGGCTCCCCCTCTCCCTTGGAAGCAGAATTCTCTATCTTCACCAAGGCATCATGGGAGTTGTCATATCCATGGCTGGATTGCAGCACTCAGGATCTTCCAGCCCGTTACACCCCCCAGTTACTTTCAGAGGTCCCCTCAAATAGAGCGTGCCTACATAAGCATGTGTATAAATGATTTCATGATTGGGACCCTGGAGAGGCAACAGTAAAGGAAATGGCACAGTGTTGATCCCACTTTGAATATACTTGTCAAGGAATGTAAAAGCTATATAATGCTCAAAATAAATTAATTTCACAGGATACGCTCTGGATCTAAAAACCCTGTTATACAGGCAAGGGAAAGAAGTTGCTTCCAGTATGGTTGGCATTCAGTGTGGTGCTACTATTCCCCACCACAGTCAAATGTTATTTATTTAGTGATAAATAAATAAATGTAAACTTTATAAACATTAAACAAGCACCTAGACAGCATTGCCTACATGAAAATTCCAGATTATCAAAATACTTCACCATCAATTGGCTTCCACCAACAAAATAAAGATATGAATAAAATCCTCTCCAAAGCAGGCAGATTGCAAATGATCCCTCCACAAATGCCTGAAATAAGACAAGCTTTGTAGTTAGTCCAGGAAGGTAACAAGTCCAAGCTCGGCTTCCCAAGTTTTATTTGGGATTCCAAAATTGTTGGATACTACTGAAGAGTAAGAGAGCAGCTAAGGCAGATATGAAAATTGAACACTGCTTGATCAGTCATTGTTTCACAAAGTTCTCTCCAGTGCATTATAAGATATGGATTACAGGTTTGTAAACTGTAGAGGCAAGGCCAAACCTGGTATTTTGGTTAAAGTATGCTATTCACTCTCCATGGCAATCATCAATTTTAGTTTAAATGTTATCCAGTTAGCCTGGAAAAGTTTAATATTTTCATATCACATTACCTTACTTGTTATGCAAATTGCAGCTCTTCATCGATATTAACAGCTTACTCATTGTTTTCTCCTTTGAGGTTCATGACCCTAATTCTATTATTTCTCTGGAAATTTCATTCTTATCTATGTGCATCAACAAAATGTGGACAGAAAAAGAGGCATTTGGTTGCAGTTGTTTTTTAACATATGGTCAAAAGACAGGTAAGGAATATATTGGTTCTCTTGTATGTACTTGCTGTATTAATTTAGTTACAAGAATCCAATTTGTACAAGTAACGACAGTAATTGTATATACAAATTAGGTGCACAGCTGTGTGCATAAACTTTTATATATTGGACCTAAAAGAGCCAAATTTTCATCCTAGCTTCAAACATGGGTTTTTTGCCCACACTCATTGTGCCCAGAATTAGGTTGCTTAGAGGGTTTAGTTCTGGATTGCGCCTATCTCGGGAACTTAAATTGTGAGCACAAATAATTGTAGCTCACACTTTGCAAGTCCCAAAATGTAGGCTGGTGTCTGAAAATATGGCTGAATAAATATCATGTGTAAAAAAGGAGGAAGATCTGCATTATGGCAGATTCAGGCTCCTAAACGCTGAAGTTATATCTAATATATAAGTATTGTTTTCCCACCAGAAAGGCTAAACTAAGTGCCCTTTTGCATTACCATACAATCATAGCCAGAAAAATGTATTCAAGAAAATTATGTTTACTAATTGGTCCTGTGGTTATGAACAGCGGATAAACTGGTGTAACATACAAAAGAAATGTAGAACTCCTCAGGACTCAATTTTGCAAAGTACTGAGCAACACACTCTACCCCACCATCACTCTCTTTGAAGTTATGGACCAGTTGGGGGCTGGAGTTAATAATGGAAAAGTAATTATGGATACATGATCCTATTTTTTTTTCCATTTGGACTATGTTTGATGCTCCAAGGATATAATAAAGCAAAACACATACAAAAAAGTAAAAACATATATACAATAAAATAAGACAAATATTCCACCATATATTCTAGTGTGCAATAATAATGTGTAGCAAATGTCAAGGTCCTCGGTCAATAGCTACGTGTTTCAGTTGTGTTACATGTTGGCCCAATTCTGCATAGATATTTAGACATCTAACCCTCATTGGTTTTATGGGCTCTTGTGCTTAACATGCCCATGAAGTGCAGATAGACCCTGACCAAACTCCCACAAGAGTCAATGGGATTCTTTTCATTGACTTCAGTAGGTATTGGCTAGGAGGGCTTTGGAGCTGTGCTCTGGCTCTGCTCCAGCTCCAGGCAAAAACCTGCAGCTCCACTGTTCCGGAGCTGCTCCGCGCTCCAGCTCCGCGCTCCAGCTCCGCGCTCCAGCTCCGTGCTCCGCTCCAAAGCCCTGGATTAATATTATTTCATGAAAAACACTGGTTTCTAATGCTTATAAGCATATTCTTCAATTTAAACTACTCATTTTTGTTTTAAACATAAATAGCACTGGAGTAAAGTGCTCTCCCTGTGAGTAAGTGTAACCCACTGGTCAGTGTCTATTACATGTCTCCCTTCATGCCCAATCTGGAAAGTAGAATTTGGTCACTGGAAAGCGGGACCTTTAAATTATTGTACTGTTTTAATTTTGTGTAAATTTGAAACACTTGATTCAGGCATTGTATTTGTCCCCTTCCTGGACCCTCTGTCTGCTAATGCTGCTGTTTCACAGAAAAGCATCCACAGAATCTACCCACCCGTATTGCTTCCCAGTGCATAGAAACTTAATGAAAACATCTTAGGGTTCTTTTTTTCTTTTTGTTTTTTAAAACTTTTGATTAAGGCAAAATTACAATAAAACATTAGCGTACTACATCAGACATTACTCATTCAGGATCCAGTAAATATTCAAAGAACCTGGCTTAAGATTCCGGCTTGCTGACTGGAGACCCCTCCTCTTCTGAATATGCTAAAAAGGATGACCACATTTCTAAATACTTATTCTCTTTTTAGCACTTCTTGTGTGCGTACTTCATGTGAATGTTTTTCTATTACAAGGACAGTCCTTATTTTACTATACCTCAATTCCATAGGATGAGAAGTCACATTTTTCTGATATTGTGCAATACAAAGTCTGCTAACAATAAAAAAGAAATTATTGTGTCATTCTGTTTAAAATATAGATATATTACTGGAGCATTAAATAAGCAGGTCAGAGGATCTCTAGGAAGCTGGCATTTTAACATAAGATACATCTCTTTTATAATTTCCTTCCCAAGCTGTCTAATTCTGAACACAACCACCACATGTTCAAGTATGTTCCCCTTTTCCTGCACCCTCCCCATCACCTTAGTTTTCTTGTGAAAATCTAGTCCTCAGCTTTCCTTGATTTGGATAGCGAGAGAAATGAATGTTCTTTTGATTAAAGTCATGTCTACAATACAAATTTTGGTCGACACTAATTATGTCAGCATATAGCTGCCCAAGTTTGTATATTGCTCGAGTCCACAAATACTTGTCTGCTTGTGTCGGCACTGCACATACTCAGTATGAGTGCTTGTTGATGCAAAGTGTGGTGCACCATGGGTATGTATGCCTCATGCTGCCATCTGGTGTGATGTGTTGTGGTATAGAAATGACTTCATCAGGGATCTCTGGGAGCTAGGAGTTAAGTTCCCACCATGGTACTTTCTCCATCCCATAGTGCCATCCATATTCCATAATATTCATGCTTTTTTAAAAAGAACAACACAAACCCATGTTGCCCTTTTCTGTGCACACATCCCTAGTTTAGCTCCAGCCCACCTTGCCACAGAAAGACTTATGTTTCTATGGTTATCCAAGCGTTGGTGGATCATCAGGGATGCTTCACCGTCAACATTGTGGGCTGGTCAGGGAAAGTGCATGACTCTTGCACCTTTAAGAACACAGGACTGTTTAGAAAACTGCAAGCAGGGACATCCTTTCCTGAATGGTGGATTGCGACTGGTGATATTGAAATGCCAATACTGATTCTGGGGGACCAACCTACCCTTTGCTCTCTGGGTTCATGAAGCTGTACACTGGCCAAGGAAAGATTCAGCTACTAGCTTAACAGATGGAGAATGACTGTTGGATGTGCTTTTGATAGACTGAAGGGACACTGGCTATGTTTACTCACTAGATTGGATTTCAGTGAGAAAAATAACCCAGTGGTTATAGCTGCCTATTTTGTGATATGTATCTATGAGGCAAAGTGGGGAAAGCTGCCAGCCTGGTGGTGGGCAAAGGTGGAGCAGCTTTCTGCTGACTCGTAATGGCCCTTGGGCCGGGCCATTCAAAAAGTTCAATGTGGAGCTATGCAGTTCAGGGAGACTTTGAAGGAGCACTTTCTTGATAAGCCACAGAATCATTCTGTCTTGGGCTGTTTTCTGGGCCTAGCACATTAGGTGCTGCTAGGAATTATATAGTGCTTGCTGTACATTTATAAATATAATTGCATATTTTCCTGAAGTTATGAGGTATGTGGTGCATACTGCACAATTACAAGGTCAGTTGGGCAGTTGTACAAAAGGGTGAGGTCTTACCTATGATCCCTGGGCAGTGGATTTACAATTGTGACTCAAGTGGTCACTGTCACATGGACAGCTGTTAGGGTCAACAAGGTCATCCAGTATCTACACCAGGGATCGGCAACGTTCGGCACGCGGCTCGCCAGGGTAAGCACCCTGGCAGGCCGGGCCAGTTTATTTACCTGCTGACGCAGCAGGTTTGGCCGATCGCGGCCCTCACTGAGCGTGGTTTGCCGTCCCAGGCCAATGCGGGAGGTGGGAAGCCGCGGCCAGCTCATCCCTCGCCCGTGCCGCTTCTTGCCGCCCCCATTGGCCCGGGACGGCAAACCGCGGCCAGTGGGGGCTGTGATCGGCCGAACCTGCTGCGTCAGCAGGTAAATAAACTGGCCCAGCCCGCTAGGGTGCTTACCCTGGTGAGCCGCGTGCCAAACATTGCCGACCCCTGATCTACATGCACTCTGTGTCAACTTTACTAGGTCAACCATGGCTCTACACCATTTGGCGAGGTGTGTCACTGTAATGGGCTCCTATGTTGGCCAGAGACAAATCCGAGTGTAGAAAGAGGCACAAATCGATTGACACAAGGCAACTCATGTTGACCTAAGTTTGTAGTGTAGACCAGGCCTAAAATGGGGGGAAATCAAATTCAAAGGATTTGACCAGATAGCTCAATCCCACAGCATTCTACTCTTTGTTTTGAAATTTCTCATTCCTTTCCATTGTTCCTTGCCTCATTAAGAAAGGCTGCACAGACACATGCAGCTCTGGAGTTGAGCCCCTCTTCTGAAGAGTTAATATTTTTATTGTAGCTTCATTATTTATTAAAATTAGTAAATTAATGTTTATGTAAATCATTTTATTAGTGCCTTTTTATTTTGTAAACCTATTTGTATTTTTTTCTTACCTGCACTTTTAAAATTCGGGTTCAGGCAAATAGTCTTTTTGTTTGCAGAAACATAGGTTATTTTGTATAACACATTTTAATTAGGATATCTTGCATACTAGCCTACTGCAATAGTTAGATTGAAATTATGATTGCTCACCATGGACGCTGCTCACCAGCATTTGGAGCAATATGGTTCTTTCCTCTATTTTCTCAAACAAACTCACAGTAAATATCAGGTATTTAATTTTTCCATTGTGTGCAGACCTTGTCCTGCTCCAGTAATCTGATACACACAGGCAAACCCTTAAGTACATTTGGAATCCCATTGAAGTAAGTGAGGGTCTCCATGGTTCCAGGTTGACCTCTATGGATTTGATTACTGATTTGGGGCCTTTCTTTCTACTGAAAGAAAAATTGATTTAAGAGAGGAGCTGGTCTACACATTTTCTCCTCGTTTTTTTTTTTTTTTTTTAATTGCTGGGAGAAATAGCTTTTTGTGTGTGACAAGTTTAGAACTGAATTATGAGCATCATTTTTTACATTACCCCTCAGTTTGTCTTGTGACTCATCAGGATCTGCATTAACAAAGAGCCAGTCTCATAACACAGTTCTAAACACATCATACCAAAAAAAAAAAAAATCAGTTTTTCTCAGCAGTGAAAACCATGGCACAACAATCCTTACTTTATTTATATTGTGGTCTCATTAATCTAGTTCAACAATAGTTTCTTTATAAATCAAGAATTGAAGCTGCTAAACAGCCAAACCCAACATTAAGCCTGACCTATCCTACCCTTCCCACAGTCTCAAATTGTATCCAAGTTTTTATACAAAATCCCCACTCTTGCTCCTTTTCATGGTTTCTTTCTGAAATTTTTATATCAAACTTTTATATTTATAGTTAAACACAAAGTAAAGGAAAATGGATAATAGCATCTATGGCAGTGGTGGGCAACCTGCGGCCCGTCCAGGTAATCCGCTGGCAGGCTGCCAGACAGTTTGTTTACATGTTCACGGCCGCTGACAACTCCCAGTGGCCAGGGTTTGCTGTTCCTGGCCAATGGGAGCTGCGGGAAGCAGCGTGGGCCGCAGGGACGTGCCGGCAGCCACTTCCCGCAGCTCCCATTGGCCAGGAATGTTGAACCGCGGCCACTGGGACCTGCAGGTGGCCGTGCAAATGTAAACAAACTGTCTGGCAGCTTTCCAGCAGATTACCCGGACGGGCGCAGGTTGCCCAGCACTGATCTATGGCCTCTTCCAACTCCCTCTGAAGTTCATTGAAAGATGTCCATTAACTTCAGTGGGAGTTGGGCACTTCAGGTTCAATTCTGTAAGGCGCACAATTGACTACAGTGGCAGTTGAGGACATTTGGCATCTCACATGAGTGCTTAGCATTTGCAGGTGGAGTCCTTAGGGAGAGTGAAAATGTAAACTGTTGTCCTTAGAAGTTGATACCAAAAGTTAGAGGTACCATTCTAGCATCCTTGTTCTGCTGATCCCTCTTATGTGTCGTTCCAAGAAACTGAAGCAAAGCAGTTTGATAGTACACAGCACCACCTGGAATGGAGGAGGAAGAGCTACATAAATACTATATTAAATACAAAGGCAGCGCTCCCACTTTCCATACAGCCAGGGCTATGTTCATCTATGTCTATGAGTCTTACATAACTGCCAATGAGTCACACAAAGGGTGATTTTTGGTTCAAAGATGTAAAAATTACCTTTGGCTGTTTCCTACGGAGGAAGGAATGGAAACAAGACCTTCAAAGGACAGAAAGAAAGAAACAGAACCTGCGAATATCTGCCATTAAATAATTGTTTTTCAACAACTTAGATGTTTCTTAAATAAAATACTCAAACTATGGGGTTAATCTTGCCAGGCACTAAACACTCTAGCCCTGAACCTGCAAAGGACTTTGGTTTACTCTAATGCCCATGAGATGTCCTCACATCCTAACAGATAAACATGTGGAGTGAGGCCAGAGTACTCAGAACCAGGAAGGATCAAGCCCTATATTTTGATTACTTTGTCATTGTAAAACAAACACACTTCCATATTTTGAATAGTTGTAGATTTTGGTTGAAACTGTAACTTGAATTAATATCCACATTATAAAGTTGGTAGGCTAGCTCCTTAGCTGATGTAAATAAACACTGATAACAGTAGAGGGTCTGGCCTGCTGAATTAGAATATCAGCACCCTTCATCTGTGCTTAAGGTTAGTGTGTTACATTTACTATTCTGCAATCTGCCAAATGTAAAACTTTTTATTATACGCTATTGAAATTTCTTGATGTCCTCATAAAAATCTAAATGTTAAAGGAACAATATTAATAAGTCATCGAGTTCCTTTTGTGTTCACACATATTTCTTGGCAGTAAAAGAATATTGCATTGCACCATCTGTGCAGAACAGAATTCTGATTCTTGTTCTGGGTCAGTTACAATGTGCTTATAACCAAAATTAGAGTATAGGATGGAATGCTGAATCTAAAGCCTCATTATATGCTGTATAGAATTTAAGGGGGTTATATTAATATACCATCTCATGTATTATTTAGGTTTTAAATAAAAACGTGCTCATTTGTTATTGTATCCTTTTCAGTGGGATTTTGTGGAAGAACACAATCTATGTATTTTACTTAAAAATGAACTAATATTATTATTTAGCTAATGTTAATGAGCACATAACATCTGGTTTACTGGATAGAAAAGTTGCCATTATTAAACTAATAGGAAATGTGTAGGTGGTGTCATCTTTGCTGTTAATGTTTAAAAGCAGTACTTTGTCTCCAGGAACTGAAATATAGTAGGTATTTTTGTACATGTGCAATATGCAAACGTTGTCCTATCTCTTTGAAATACACTGCTTACTCCATAAAACATTATCTTATTCAAGAAATAAACATTATGGATATTACAAAACAGAGATCATAATTTTATTTTGGCTTTATGCACATTTCATTTCTAGAACAGATAAAATTTCACATCTGTTTTTCATCAGATGCTTTTATGAAAAGCAGGTTCATTTTGCAATATATAGTGTATGTTTTTACTGTGAGTTTGATCTTACACTGATGAGATCAATGGGCTTTTGCAAACAGGGGCTGCTAACAGGGAGTTTCGCAAGGGAGTTCTCTAGGTGAAGGAGGAGCAATACAGCACCCTTTTGGGGTAAGTGACTGTCTGTACTGTGTGTTTGTTTGTGTTTGGGGGTTACTTGCTGTGTGCTGAGCTTGTGTTTGTCAGTCTGTTTGGTTGTTTGTTTGAAGGACCGTGTGCTGTGGCTGGCAGTTGGAAGCTGTGAGCAAGACACGAGAAGTCTTCCGCTCTACTCTGCTCTGGTTAGGCCTCAGCTGGAGTATTGTGTCCAGTTCTGGGCACTGCATTTCAAGAAAGATGTGGAGAAATTGGAAAGGGTCCAGAGAAGAGCAATAAGAATGATTAAAGGTCTTGAGAACATGACCTATGAAGGAAAGCTGAAAGAATTGGGTTTGTTTAGTTTGGAAAAGAGAAGACTGAGAGGGGACATGATAGCAGTTTTCAGGTATCTAAAAGGGTGTCATAAGGAGGAGGGAGAAAACTTGTTCACCTTAGCCTCTAAGGATAGAACAAGAAGCAATGGGCTTAAACTGCAAGGGAGGTCCAGGTTGGACATTAGGAAAAAGTTCCTAACTGTCAGGGTGGTTAAACACTGGAATAAATTGCCTAGGGAGGTTGTGGAATCTCCAGCTCTAGAGATATTTAAGAGTAGGTTAGATAAATGTCTATCAGGGATGGACTAGACAGTATTTGGTCCTGCCATGCGGGCAGGGGACTGGACTCGATGACCTCTCGAGGTCCCTTCCAGTCCTAGATTCTATGAATCTATGAATTCCCTGCCCCTTGGGCTTCAGTGAGAGCAGGATCTGCTTAGTGTGCATATATTCCACTCACTTTTTTCAATCAATGATTATTTCATCATGGCCACATAACATTGCCATTTAATTATAAGGAACGAGATAAAAAAGAAACAGCCTGTGGAAGATCCATGAAAACAAAAAAAGAATAGAAACTCTAGTGCTGCAAATATCCTGTGGACTCAAACAGCTCCAAAAGGACCCAACTTCCCCTTGCCTGTGGCTTACTACTGCACAAGACAGGGAGTGCTTCAGCTTTTGGACTCTGCTGCCAGGTTCTCCATCAGTGTCATCATAGTGTATTGGGATGACCAATCCCCACAATGCCTCCACATAGATCCCTGGGACTTCAGCAGTGTTAAGAGATACTCATGAAATCCTGTAATTTTGCATTCAGTTAACAGGCCGTGCGGCCATTTATATCTTATGATATACTTTGGTTCGGTTTGACTTCAAGACCTTAAGAACATAAGAACGGCCGTAATGGGTCAGACCAAAGGTCCATCTAGCTCAGTATCCTGTCTTACGACAATGGCCAATGCAACGTGCCCCAGAGGGAATGAACAGAACAGGTACTCATCACGTGATCCATCCCCAGTTGCCCATTCCCAGCTTCTGGCAAACAGAGGCTAGGAACACCATCTCTGCCCATCCTGGCTAATAGCCATTGATGGACCTGTTCTCCATGAATTTATCTAGTTCATTTTTGAACCCTGTTATAGTCTTGGCATTCACAACATCCTCTGGCAAAGAGTTCCACAGGTTGACTGTGCGCTGTGTGAAGAAATACTTCCTTGTGTTTGTTTTAAACCTGCTGCCTATTCATTTAATTTGGTGACCCCTAGTTCTTGTGTTATGAGAAGGAGTAAATAACACTTCCTTATTTACTTTCTCCACAACAGTCATGATTTTGTAGACCTCTATCATATTCCCCCTTAGTTGTCTGTTTTCCAAGCTGAAAAGTCCCAGTCTTATTAATCTCTCCTTATATGGCAGCCGTTCCATATCCCTAATAATTTTTGTTGCCCTTTTCTGAACCTTTTCCAAGTCCAATATACCTTTTTTGAGATGGGGCAACCACATCTGCATGCAGTATTCAAGATATGGGTGTACCATGGATTTATATAGAGGTAACATGATATTTTATTATCTATCCTTTTCTTAATGATGCCCAACATTCTGTTCACTTTTTTGACTGCCGCTACACAGTGAGTAGATGTTTTCAGAGAACTGTCCACAATGACTCCAAGATCTCTTTCTTGATTGGAAACAGCTAATTTAGACCCCATCATTTTATATTTAGTTGGGGATTGGTCCAGCTTTGAGTAGAGGGGTTGGACTAGATGACCTCCTGAGATCCCTTCCAACCCTGATATTCTATGATTCTATGTATAGTTGGGATTATGTTTTCCAATGTGCATTACTTTGCATTTATCAACATTGAATTTTATCTACCATTTTGTTGCCAAGTCACCCAGTTTTGAGAGATCTTTTTGTAGTTCTTCATAGTCTGCCTGGGACTTAACTGCCTTGAGTAGTTTTGTATCATCTGCACATTTTGCCACCTCATTGTTTACCCCTTTTTCCAGATCATTTATGAATATGTTGAATAGGACTGGTCCCAGTACAGACCCTTGGGAGACACCACTATTTACCTTTCTCCATTCTGATAACTGACCATTTATTTCTACCCTTTGTTTCCTATCTTTTAACCAGTTACCAATACATGAGAGGACCTTCCCTCTTATCCCATGACTGCTTACCTTCTTAAGAGCCTTTGGTGAGGGACCTCTTCACTGGATCCCCCTTGTCCACATGCTTGTTGCCCCCCTCAAAGAATTCTAATAGATTGGTGAGGCATGATTTCCCTTTACAAAAAACATGTTGACCATTCCCCAGCAAATTATATTCATCTAGGTGTCTGACAATTTTGTTCTTTACTATAGTTTCAACCAGTTTGCCCGGTACTGAAGTCAGGCTTATGAGCCTGTAATTGCCGGGGTCACTTCTGGAGCCCTTGTTAAAAATTGGCATCACATTAGCTATCCTTCATTCGTTTGGTACAGAAATGATAGGTTACAGATGACAGTTAGTAGTCCTGCAATTTCACATTTGAGTTCCTTTGGAACTCTTGGGTGAATACCATCTGGTCCTGATGACTTATTACTGTTTAGTTTATCAACTTCTTCCAAAACCTCCTCTAATGACACCTCAATTTGGGACAGTTCCTCAGATTTGTCACCTAAAAAGAATGGCTCAGGTTTGGGAATCTCCCTCACATCCCCAACCGTGAAGACCAATGCAAAGGATTCATTTAGTTTCTCGGCAATGGCCTTATCGTCTTTAAGTGCTCCTTTAGCATCTCGATTGTCCAGTGGCCCCACTGGTTGTTTAACAGGGTTCCTGCTTCTGATGTATTTAAAATATTTTTTGCTATTACTTCTTTGCCTAGCTGTTCTTCAAATTCTTTTTTGGCTTTCCTAATTATATTTTTATACTTCATTTGCTAGAGTCTATGCTCCTTTCTATTTTCCTCATTAGGATTTAATTTCCACTTTTTAAAGAATGCCTTTTTGCTTCTAACTGCTTCTTTTACTTTGTTGTTTAGCCATGGTGGCTCTTTTTTGGTTCTCTATTTTTTTTTTTAATTTAATACATTTAATGCATTTAAGTTGAGCCTCTATTATGGTGTCTTTAAAAAGTTTTCATTCAGCTTGGAGGGATTTTACTTTTGGTGCTGTACCTTTTAATTTCTGTTTAACTGACCTCCTCATTTTTGTGTAGTTCCCCTTTCTGAAATTAAATGCTACAGTGTTGGGCCACTGTGGTGTTTTCCCCGTGACAGGGATGTTAGATTTAATTATATTATGGTCACTATTACTATTACCTTCACTTCACATTGACTTTTCATCTTAAATTAAATTAAATATTTCACCTGGCCTTTGATACATCATAGATATATTTATTCATGTGTTAGGTATGTCCTATAATCCACATTCCTATTTAAAATAAACATGCATTATCAGGTCACTTAGTGGTTAACTTCTCCAATCAACAGAAATTTCTTTTTACTGAATTTTATCCTTTCAAGGGGACTGTGTCTAGAATTTCCCAGATAAGCCTCAGTTCAGCAAAGCATTTAAGCATGTGCTTCAGTCTGCTGAAATCAGTGTGTGTTGCTTAAAGTTAAGCATGTGCTTAACTGCTTTGCTGAATCAAAGCCTTAGTTTCTCAGACATCTTCTGGGTTTTTTTGTATATACATTTGGTTTCTGTGAGTTTAGGAAACAGCTTTGCTTAGAAGTATCAAACTTTCAAGCCTAAAATAAATGGATATGCATTATATTAATAATGATTATTAAAATCCATATTTTAGTGTTGTCATCACAAAACCTGCCATGCTAGTCTTTTCAACACTAAACACATTAAACTGAATATTTTTTTAATATACCAGTTTAATATTGCCTTTTCTTTTAATATTCAAAGAGAATGAAATACCTAGCCATTTATCCTGTCTTAAATTTACCATGCTCATATTCCTCATGATGAAATTCTTATAACATTACAATAAAATCTTTTTTATATATGCAAATATCTGACATTTTTTCCCATTCTTGTGGGAGGTGAGCACCTCTTATTTTCCGATATATTTTAATTGTTCATTCACATTGTTCTTTAAATAGAAACTATTGTTAAAGTACCTAATGCCACATTCTTTGTTACTTTTGATAAATTTGATCCTTCTGGGTTTTTTTTCTTATTCACCTGGGTAAACCTTTACATTTATAATAAGTATATAATAATTTAAAAGCCTTTTTCTTATCAGGATTAAGATTTTCAAAAGTGCCAGCATCTTAGGTTCTTAAATCGCTTTTGAAAATGGAGGCTTTTAAATCAGTGGAAGTTAGGTGCCTAGGCACTTTCCAAAATCCAATTAAGGCACCTATCTGCATCATCAGGTGCCTAAATAATTTTCAAAATGTGGTCCTAAGTGACTTGCTCAAAGTCAAACGGGAAGTCTGTACTGAATGGAATAAGCCCAGATCGCCAAAGTACTATACTAGAACCTTAACCACTGGATCATTCTTCTGCCCATAATGGAGATAACTTGTGGTAAATATGTCAGTGACTATTAACTTGACTTAATAAGATAGGATTCTGGAACATAATTTTGATTGTGGGTAGGTAAATGCTTTCTAATTTTCTGTAAATTTTACTGTTGCTGCTGTCTTTTGTATATCTATGCACTCTCTTTTGTTACTGGCACCCTAGAATTGCAAAATTCTTGGGATTTCTGAAGAAAAAGAGGATCTCGGATAAAATTTTTTAAAAAAATATTCTAATCATAGTTGTCATTCCCCGGTCATAAAGACTTTTGACTCCATGAATATTGGTTTCCTTAAAAAAGAACAGATCTGATACATCAAAGATGGCCTTGACTCTTTTTGTTTATAGATCTGAAGTGTGGTAAATCCAGGACAGCACTCTCGTCTTCACTTATCCAAATTTCTTTGTCACTTTTAGCTATTTATTCTGCTGTTTTATGTGCTAAATCTTTCTTGGATGGTTTTATCTGTCTAGGTTCTTATACTGGCCACATTCTCTTAGAAAGTTTCACAGATTTCATCCTGATTTTATTTGTCTTAGAGAATTCTCCTTAGTCTATACTCATCATTGTGGTAGTCAGTCAGTCCCATGGTGAAAAGTATTAATGAATGATCCAGTGTTTGTGAGAGAAACTGATAACTGTAAAGTTCTAATCGTATCTGGATTAATGACCTGTATAATATACGTGGGACAGTTTTATTTTAATTAGCTGAATTGCTAAAACAGAGCAAAGGTAGTAGAGAAATAGTCCTGTCTTTTACTCTAAAATTGCAGACTGGACTTAGGACAGGATAAATAGAGACTGATTTTCAAGAGTGAACCAAATAGCTATATATGCAAAAATGCTCATCTAATATGCCTTCTCCATCACGGACTGTAAAATGCAAACTGAACATTCACACTCACAATTATCTGCTGCTCATATGCAAGAGTGGTAACTGCATGAATAAAATGGCTGAGCATGTTCCAGAAATCAGGCCATAAGTTTCAATCAAAGAAGCAGTATTAACATGAAGGAATATTGTAAGGTTTGCAAATCTTAAGCATGTTCAAATTGTTGATTGGCTGAACCTCAGCTGGTGACATAAAATGTAGCCAGTTAGCGGCTGAGCATTGCATTACTCAAGCCCTTTGGTAGGTCTCTCTCTTGCTCTGTAAGAAAAGAGTTAGACTCAATGAGGCAACATGACAGTTCTCACTTCATGAATGAGACAGCATGTTTTGGGGAGGTATCCTAAGGTAGCCTCAGCTTTTGTGTTTTCCCATGTTGTAGACCCAAAGTGACTTATTAGAATAGACTAGTCTTGAGGTAACTGTCGTAAAGTAGGCTCCTCTTCCAACTTGTGGTGCCTCACAAACAATCTTGAATGCATCTTGCTTGTCAGCACCTCTGTGAAATTTATTAATGTTACCATGCCCTAATCCCCACCCCAATCCCTGTGCACCATTTTTAACTTAATCCCTGAGTCCATCTTGTCAACAGTTGGAAATGGGCCATCCTGATTATCACTACCAAAGTTTCCCGCCCCTCCCGCTAATAATAGCCCACCTTAACTGATTACTCTCGTTATAGTTAGTATGGCAACACCGATTTTTTCATGTCATCTGTGTATATATATATCTTCCTACTGTTTTTTTCCACTGCATGCATCTGATGAAGTGGGTTTTAGCTCACGAAAGCTTATGCTCTAATAAATGTGTTAGTCTCTAAGGTGCCACAAGTACTCCTCATTCTTTTTGCTGATACAGACTAATACGGATACCACTCTAAAATCTACAGTGATGCATGTGAATCATAGTCACAGCCAAACATGCTGGGGTCTACAACAGGGAAAGGAATGTGTTCCTTGACCATTGTGTCCTGCAGAAAGAGTGGAATGAAGAATTTTTCCTGGGCATTGGCTACTTATACATTTGGCTATTGGCAACTAGGGCATGAGGAACATATATGTATCCCCAGCCTTCCCCACACCACTTTCAAAAGGATCTGTGGTTGCATAGTTAGGCAAGGGACACCCACAGTAAGGCAATACAGTTGGAGAGCTCCTTTGTCTCCAGATACAGCCTGAAGGAAATTTTTCATATGTGTCACACTGACAGACCCCAGTTTTCATCGTGATTGACCCTGGGACCTCTGAAGCTTAGGGCTTGTCTACACTACCATGCGAGGTCAATCTAAGATACGCAACTTCAGCTACGTGAATAGCGTATCTGAAGTCAACGTTCTTAGATCTACTTACTACGGTGTCTTCACGGCGGTAAGTCAACAGCTGAGGCTCTCCCATCGACTCCGCTTGCGCTCCTCATTCTGGTGGAGTACTGGAGTCGACGGGAGAGCGCTCAGCGGTCGATTTATCATGTCTATACTAGACCGATCGCTGCCTGCTGATCCGGAGGGTAGTGTAGACAAGCATTCAGTGTATAAACCTCTACTGCATGAGCTAAAAGCCACGTCACGCTTAGCTAAGGCTGTAGCAGACTCATCAATATCTAGATGGTCTAGGTGCCACAAGAGGGGGACAGAGGACCACACCAAGCAGGCCTCGGTTACATACACACTATACAACATCTAGTTTATTTGTGGTTTTGAAATAATTTTAAATAAAGCCTCAGCCAGTGTCAAAACAATTCTGCTGTGACACAACCAGACCCAGTGCTAGGCATGAGCTGACTAAACAATTACTTGGGGCCTGAGCAGCTCAACCCCCCAACCCCCCATTCCCTTTTAATTATGTGTTGTGTGTGGCCGCCTCCCCACAATATTCCTGTTTAGCGTCCCCAATGGGCTAGTACTGCCTCTGGTCAATCAACTGTGTCAAGCATCACACTGATAATTTGTCCTTCACCATTTGGCATTAATTATTTTTTTAAAAACAGAGAACACACTAAAACAATTGATAGTAGAAATGAAGGGTAGAGAAGACTCTCTGAAATACTCTGCCAATTTGCCACGTAAGGAAATCTAGCTGTTAAAGTTTGTACTCATTATAGTTAACTGCAGTAACATTCATCATTTTATGTTAATCAGATTAGATACTTAGGTATAGGTGATAAGTGGAGGTCTGAGCATAATGAAAATGAATGAACTGCTCTACTTAATGAAATATATTTTTAGAGCCAATAGGGAAAACTCCCAGAATGTAGTATGGGCAAAATAAGTTTGCAAATGAGCTAAAATCAAAGGAAGGTAAAACTGGATCTCATCTGTTCTGTATTTCTAGGTTTCAGAGTAGCAGCCGTGTTAGTCTGTATCCGCAAAAAGAAGAACAGGAGTACTTGTGGCACCTTAGAGACTAACAAATTTGTTAGTCTCTAAGGTGCCACAAGTACTTCTGTATTTCTAGGCAGTTTTCTCTAATTTTGGAATTTTTAAATACATACCAGTATAAACATACAATATAGATATGATTTGTAAACCTAGGTGCCTAAATATAGGTTCCCATATCTGTTTGCAATCACTAAAATAACAGGTTTCTCCTCTATCGAAATAATAGCTATGGCTGATCTTTTACAGGTCTTCCTGTTCTCCAGGATTTCAGTGATGGTGCACAGGTACACTAACTATGTGGAAAAATCATAGAGGCAAAGTCTTGATCCTGGAAGCACTTAAGCAGAAGCTTAACTTTACTGTTCAGATGACAGCCAATGTTCATTGACTTCAGTGGGGCTAATCCATGACAGTAAAGCACATGCATAAGCGTTTGCAACATTGGGGACTAACTGTGGCCATGTTATGCCTGATGTACTAGCACAAGGCATCTGAAGGTTTATTCCAGCTTTAAGTCACAAGTAGAAAATATGCTGATGGTCTTGAAGAGGATGATGTAAAACCAAAACAGAAGCAGCTAAGGAGATGAACTACCTAAGAGTGAGGAAAGTTTTGTCTCGGGAAGGAAAACATGCCTTTTACTGGATGTGGAATTGTTTGGTTTCAGAATGTAAGTATATAGCCATTATGAAGGACATATATTTCTGACAATGGCAAAGTGAGACAATTATTTCTTAGATTATCAGCTCACACTGACAGGCTGATATTCTTCAGGAGGCATTGTTTTTTCTGGCTAGTACCCCAGTGAAGTGATTGTGGATAAAGTAGCAGCAGCCAGAGAAGAGAAACAATAGAGGAAGCAACACAATTCCCATAGCTCAGTGCCTACTGAGCTGTTGAACAGAGAGCTGGAGATATAACTGCTGATGGCCATTAACTTCCTCTCTGGTGATTCCCCTTTTTCATTCTGTCTGAGACTAAGCTACTGTACATGTTGAGACAAGTAGCTTATAGCAGTAGACTGGAAAGGTGAAAGAGAGTACAAATAAAGAGTGGCCAGTGGAAGGACATGGTTTCTTTGTGAGCATCAGTGAAATTAAAATCCCTGCTTGGAATAGACAAATACAGCCATAGAGAAAGGAAAAATAATGCCCAGCTGTTCCAGGCACATGAAGGAGAGGAAGGCACAGGCATACCCCCCCTACGCTTGCACTATGTGAAGCAGCTGGGCACAATTTCAGTTCCTGCACTTCCTAGAACACAGAGACCCCCAAATGAAATGGACAGGAGGTGGGGCCTCCATCCCGCCCTGCCCATGCACCAATCTGGTGAGTTGGTCAGGCACGCAGAGGGTTGCATGGCACACCCTGAAGGCATGTAGTAGTAGGTGTATTCCTGCTACATGTCAGGGAGCACCAGGAAGAATTGTTTTTCAGATGTAGAATTTCTCCCATAGCTGCACCAATGCAGGCCAGCACCAAAGCCCCAACAAATACTTTTGTTTAGGGGATCACTTGACAGAGAAACGGCATTAACTGCTCCAGAGCTCCTCCGCAGCTGCCACTGTGTACTAATCTAATAGCCCTTTGTATCTCAAAGGGAGCCATGCTGCTGGGGTTCTGGAGTTTGTGTCAGCAGAGCTGTGGAGAAGAATTGCAGGAATAAAGCTTTCCTAAACTGCAAATTCCTAGTATTTCTGGGACCCTCCAGGGTTGCGGTTTGGCCCAAGACAAAGGAGAACTTGTTTAAATGCTCATCCCAAGAAGACAGACCAGGAAATGGGGAATGTGGCTTGTTATTCGCTCCTCTATATGTATCTGATACCTTAAGGACAACACAAGCAATCCTTTCATCCCCTTTTTTAATTGTCATCTGTTTATCTTTGTTTTGATGCATTGTGAGAGGGAGAAAAGGCCCTACCAGCCCCGAGGCAAGCAAGGAGTTAACTGCAATGCACTCTCAGGATCACACAGGTGTTCCAGGCATAGCCCATTGAAGCAGTGGCTCCAGGAACAGGAAGAGAGAGAGACAGCCTGGGAGAAGGCTGGGCTTTATGGGCTAGGTAAGAACCCCCGGAGGTAGGCAATGTTTTGTGCTACACTTTGATGTTTGTTATTTGCTATTCCCTGACCAAGAGATGAAGGTCTTGAGCAGACATCAATGGGAGCTGGACTAGCCCCATCACACAGAGACTTAGCATAGCATTGAGGGCTGCTCTAATTTGCACTCCAGCTGCAATGACCGGTGTGTAGGAATCCCGCCCTCTTGTCTTTCTCACACTCTGTGCACTAGGAATGCTGGAGAGGAAGTCTTTGGACCCTTGTTCCAGCACAATAGGGAAAGCTTATGTGAGTTACTGACCTAGTGTTTTTTGGGGCGATTCACCAGCAAGCCTGTAGTATCCTTCAAGGAAAGGCACAGTGTAATTTACTAATGCTCACCTTATTCATTTGAGTAGTATCATCTCTAGCATTTAACATGGCTTTAATTATATGGTTGTAGAAGTTTGCTAACTGTGAAGTTTCATGTTATAAATAATCTTCAGTCTTCCCTTCTTCTGTTTTATATTGATGTGCTGATAGGCGGGGGGGGGGAGAGGGGGAAGAGAAGCATACCTGTTGTTTACTGTATAAAGAATCCCCACTTTGTAAGCTTGCATGGTCCTTATAGAAGCAAGGCAAAATTTCAGGGCATCCCCTACAGTCTGGGGAGGACAGAACTGTTACAAAGAGTGTGTATCGAGGGGAGGGATACTGATTTCCTGAATATATGGGAGTGGAGGGAGAGGAGAGGGTGTACCCCACTACTATAGTAGACTCTCATCTTCTGCATGACTGAAAGTTATTCTGCCCCATTGAGGCTGCATACTTCCTGGTGCTTATGTGACTGCCACTATCTTGGCTGACACCTAGTCTCCTACTTAAAATGCTAGACCACTAAGTCACTTTCCTGATGATGGTAGTTGCACCCACATATCAAGAAGACAATAGATCAAGTCTTGCCTTGCCTCTCTGAAAGCTATGGCATTGTTGCTGTTATAAAATTATTCCCTGGCAGAATGCTACTTCTTGCTTTCCCTTTCCTTCCTTGCCTGCTGCATAAACGTAACATTTCTTCTAGACCTTTGGTTACAACTAACTTGTCAATGAAATTTTCATTATTTCATGGAGAAAAAGCAACTGTTTTTAAGAAAAAATGACAATGTAATTCACAAGAATGATGGTGAAGCTTGATAGAGTTGGATTATGTTTTGTACCAGGGGTGTATTCTGGAAACCTCATACAGTGTTCTGTCTTGCCATAAACTGAATATTCTGCAAAATACAGAAGTTTTACCCAGCTGTGATCATTTCTTTGAAAAGGATTATTTCTGTAATTTTTTGCTATTATCACTTGATAAAATCTCTTATTTAGGACATAAAGAAGCAAATGTATTTAGCGAATGGGCCTTTAATGTATCATAGGTCTCAGAATACTGCAGAGTTTTTCAGAGTCCTGAACAATCTATTCTCTGCATTTCAAAATTGCTTTGTTTTCCTTTTTTATTTTTTTAACGCCTCTCATTATGCATAATACCATTGGCTGCTACTTCTCTATTCTACTTCAACAATGATCAGCCAGCCTGACAAAGGAACATTTTGTTTTCAACTTGTTTTTCTTAGGCTTCTCAGCTAACAAGGAGAAAAGAGTAAACTGTAATCATCCTTAAAATGGCTTGGCTTTCACTCCGAAATACTGTGCACCTGATTCTGTAGCAGTAAATATTTGTCATTTCTGGAGTAAGACACTGCTGGGGTAAGAGCAGAGATTTCTCTATTCATATGAGCATCTACAAACAAGCTGGAGTGATTTGTTAAAGTCAAGTCAGCAAAAGGAACACCTGGAAGAAGACAATAATGAGATTTGTGTAGAAAACAAATATTGGATAGTTTGGTCTTGTGTATAGTCCTGCATCTGTGCTGCTTTCTTTTATTGAACACTTCGTGTCTTCTTTGGCTGAATTATAGCCCCTATAATCGACAGAACTGTTAGTTGCCAATGATCTTGGAACTCACCAGTTGCATTAGGCTGCTGTTGTACTCGCCAATAAACTTGATTTTGTTCCAGGAGCGCTCTTTGTTGCAGTAAGGGGAAATGGGAAATATGCAAGTTTTGTTCCTTTTTCTAAAAGGCAAAACAGCCTACTCATCACCTAACCCGTCTGTCTGTGTGTCTGTAGGGGATGAAGAGGGGAGAGAGAGAATAAGAATGTTCTTTGGACTGAAAAAGAAAACTTGAGGTTCTAGTTTTTAACATTTCAAAGGTTCAGTTTTTACCAGCTATTCAAGAACTCAGAAAGGGTCTAGACAGGAAGAATATAAGACAAGTGGGTTACTGATCTATCATGATGCTTTCTCATTCTTATCTGACTACTGGATTTTTCTAGTTAATTTCTGGACTAGATGTCTGTTTGTAAACTTATTTAATCATTTCAACAGGAATAATTTAATCTCAGCATCCACATTTTCAGTAATGATTTTTTATTTTATTTTATTTTATTTTGTCTAGCCCATGATATAGTTTTGACATTTAGATCTTCAAGTTGGTAATTATTGTGCTACCTGATGCCTCCACAAACTTAATTTTTATAATATATACTGTAAAAAGGAAGAAAAACTTTAGTGCCAAATTAGAACTTTTAGTACACTAGTACATTTTGATCACATTGCTGTAAAAAGAAAATCCTACCTTTGTAATAATTTGTCACTCATATATACCCTACTTGAACTGCTTCAAAAGCAAAATTGATAGTGCATTATACTTAAACAATTTTGAATTATTGTCTAGTGCTAAAATATTGGCTGCTTAATAAAGGGGTTCTTTCTATAATGGTAACTTGACAGCAACAAAAACCTTCAATCATAGCTCCATGCACAAAAAGGGAAGTAGCAGCAATTTCATAGAGATTAATTATGACATGCTTGTCTGTCACGAGAGATAGAATCAACAGCAGACAGTAGGTACAGTATGGAAAAATGTTTTTCTTGGGTTGAATGCATTTTCTAAGAAAAGTGTGTAATTATGGTAGGAGCAATAGTTTGGTTTAGATCATCCCTCCCACAGAAGGGGGGGGGGGTGGTAACAGAGTCAGAAAAAGCTCTATTGCATTAATCTCCTGGCACATCCAAGTAATCATACCTTCAGGAAGGACACAACTGTGAGTGTTGTGCAGCACATCTATAATGATGGCCTGATCTTCAAGATGATTGTAACTGAGATGGGTCCATAACCGTGGATCCAATATCCCTATATCTTCCCTCAAATTCTGGAAAAGTGTGGATCTGGGTCATGATCCAGATCTGAACTTCTGGCTTGACCATACTTATATGACTAAACCAGACCATTTAGTCTGAACAGCACTGTCCTGATCTTCCAGGAAATATGAATTCAGATCTAAACTCCACAGCTCTGGCAAATTACTGGGTAGTTTGGTAGGTACTCAATCTAATTATTTTATTTTCTATGTTACAGAGGTATAAGTAAAGTAGAAATATTTCTATGTAAGTACTACAGAACTCTTGGATAGCATGGTCATATAGCCAGCAGAAAGCTGATGTCTGAGCCTATGGGGCAATGTAATAGGGATGCTGTTTTCAAGAGGCAGACAAAGGAGCAGTAACTGTGAGGACAGCTAAGTGGGCAGGGGATTTCTGAGGACTATCGGCCAACTGGCACTGTTCAGTAGCAGTTGGCCCATGAAAGGAGCTGCTGAGGATCAGTGCTCCCTGTTGGTGGGGCAAGACTGAAGAGGCTGTTCTGGAATGAAGATGGAGAAGCAGGCCAGGTGTAAGAATTAGAGAATTGCCAAAGAGCCGGTAAATGGTGACAGTTCAGTAAGAGTGCTGCAATCCACTGATGTATGAGTTGTTCCGCATGGGACTGTCTAATGTTGGCAGGTGTAAAGGGTTAAGAAAGAACAGGGCCGTTGGTCACTCAGGATTTTACATTTCAAGGGTGATCTATCCCTGTCTGCCAATGATTGTCACTGCTGAGTTTTACAGCCCAGGCTTATCCAAATAGCACCAAAACACTGTAATTGCATCTCTTTAAATTTTCAGCACTGTGATTTGTTTTAGTAAGAGCTCTCTTTTGAGTTCTTACAACTTGCATATTATTCATTTTTAATTTCAATTGCTTCAGCAATCTCTGTTGTATACCTAGTAGAGATGCAGCGTAGCAAAGTATCAAAACAGTCATCACTTAACAATTGCACAAAATATAATTGCATATAACCTATCATTTCTATTACTGTAACATTACTGAACTTGGTGAAAATAGTCCCAGCAGTAATAGAATCGAGTGTTTACAGCTCCTCTCCAGGATAAATTGACTCTTGTAACCACATTTCAGCAATTCTCTCTGTTTATGGCAAATTAATCACTAATAACTATTAGTGGGCCTAATCCTGCAGTTCTAAATCAGTTGTTTCTGAAGCAAAACTCAGAGCTAAAGAATTTTAGCTCAAGGCATGGTCAGAGTCCCATGTCATTACTCAAATTCTGTTCATTACTCCAGGAGTAAATCCACTTGGACACTTATGGATAGCAGTCTATCTAGAGTTAATGCTAACATAGAGCTGGTCTACACTGGGGGGGATCGATCTAAGATACACAACTTCAGCTACTCCGTCAACTCCGCTTACTCCTCCTGCCGAGGTGGAGTATGGGCGTCGATCCCCGATACATCGATTACTACCCACCGATCTGGTCCAGAGGGTAGTGTAGACGTGGCCATAGACTTTGAAAGAGGTTAAAATGTCATGTTTCATGGTTTAGTTTTTGGCTGAACTAGTAGGGATTATTATGGGGAAACCTAATGTGAAGAGCAGTTTATGCCACATCTGCCTACTAGGAATTTCTTGTACCTTCCTCTGAAGCATCTGGTCCAATCCAGTATTTCTATGTTTCCATTGAAGTCAATGAGGTTAATTGTGAAGCAAGGTGCTACTAATGGGATAAAGAATATCAGAATCTGACCGATAGATGATATAATCATCTATCAGTGTTCAACTTTGGTAAAGCAATTTGAGATTATTATATTTAACACTCTGTTATAAAATATTTACTTTATGACTAAATGGGGGACCTCGTTTTCCAGTTGTATCAGTCTTATCACTTTCAGAATTACTAAATTTCACTAACCCTCTTAATCATATTGCTTTCAAACTACATAACAAGCACATGCAGGCCAAAATTAGACCACAGGGCCCATGTTCATAATGCCAAAATCTAAAACTCAGAAACAAAAGTCTCTGTGTCTGGTCAGGCCAGACTTCAGGGAGTGGCCAGATATCACCACCCTTTGCCAATTGTATAGTTTCTAGTTTCAGCTCCCGTCATCTGCTTCCTCTTCCTATTTAAATAGAGCAGTCCTACACAGATCAGGAAGTTTCCTTGATTCTATCAGGCTGTGAGCTCCAGGCTGTGACCCCTCAGGGGGTAGTTCACCGCTTCACGGTGTAGTTAAATGGCATCTCCGCCATCATGGCATGGCAACTGAAGGTGTACATGTGCATGTGCAGTCCATTTAAATGCAAACAAACAAACAAACAAAACCCTGTATTTGATCAATGGGTAGCACTGGAAAAATCTGGCTCACTTCTCCTGGTTTGGTAGGAAAATATCCAGAGCAGAATTACTTGAAATGCATGAAAAGGAGGACCCATTAGAAGAAAACATTTTGGCTAGAAGTTCTGTTTACTAGCAGCTAGGTTAGGAAAGGCATAGCCATTTTCTGAAAATAGTAAAACTATACATGACACAATTCAGGATACAGAAAGAACAACTTGGTGTGAACCACTACCTGCCAACTTCACAAATTTTAACCTTGAACTAGGTATCCTTAGAATGCTGAAGGAAAATTTCCTGAGCATACTGATAACATCTGTTCTAGACAGGAATGACAACACATCCTTGATACCCTATAAGTGATCAAATCAATTAAATACACTATCATCATGCTTTCTGAAGGGTGGAATGAAATTAAATTACCCTACTCCAAAAAATAGGAAAAAGTGAATCCTATCAGAGCCCATTGCTTCATCAAGCATTAGACTCGGGTTCCATGTGTACAATGAGTGTTTTCTGGTAAAGTGAATGGCGAATGTGTCTCAGTTATGGTAACATATACAGATGAATGTGAAATAGCAATTTGAATATGTAAGAGATTTTTTTTTAGTGTTGCATAATGGTAGGACATAAACAGCAATGCCAAATAAGGGACTAATGTTACTTTGCTTTCCATAAAATTATTGAATTTATTATTATAAAAAAAAAAAAGTGACTGATATTTGAGACACTTAATTCCTAAAAGCAAGAATTCTGATCTCCCTCTTTACAACAAAACAGTGTTGTGGTATAAATGTGGTAGCATTTGAATATCACGGGGTCTAAGATGAAGCACTTGACAACTTCAAGTAAAAGGTAATTTCCCCCCCATCCTCCATCTGCCCCCAATCACCCAGATATGGTCAATACTAAATGAGATTTAGAGTTTAAATCAAGGCATAATGTATTTCTCATGGTACATTATTGATAAAGCATACTTATTCTAACAACATTTTCCAAGGCACAATGCATTATTTCTGCCTCCATTAATGCAAACTAATATAAATGAATATATTAAGCTTTTTTAAATAAATTAAATATTTTAATGTGATTTATTATCCTAATAACTGAAATTGCATTCTTACAATAGGCAGTCAAAGCCAATGTCTTATATGGTCCAAATATCTAATGATAACCTGGAACTGCAGAGTGTAATGACCAATTTTTTTCTATAGAACACTAGAGGAAAAAATAATTCCAAACAAATGATTGAAAATATTTAAATTGTTAATAATAACTGCCAAAGTAATGTCACATCAAATGTTGTTGCCGTACTATTGTAAAATCCCACAATTTGGATGCTCTTGAAGATTAGGACAAATGCAAAGTACTCCACATAGGAAGGAACAATCAGTTGCATTCCTACAAGATGGGAAATAACTTCGTAGGAAGGCATACTGCAGAAAGGGATCTGGGGTCATAATGGATCACTAAAATCACAGCTAAATATGAGCTAACACTGTAATACTTGCAAAAAAATAAAAAAGCAAACATTGTTCTGGGATGTGTTAGTGGGAGTATTGTAAGCAAGGCACAAGAGGTAATTCTTCCATTCTATTCATGCTGATTAGGCCTCAACTGGAGTGTTGTGTCCAGTTCTGGATGCCATATTTTGGGAAAGATGTGGACAAATAGGAGTAAGTTCAGGGAAGAACAACAAAAAATATTAGAAATATATAGAAAATATGACATATGAGGAAATATTGGAAAAAATGGGTTTGTTAACCTCTGAGACTAGGACAAGCAGCAATGGGCTTAAATTGCAGCAAGGGGCAGTTTTAGGTTGGACATTAGGAAAAAACATCCTAACTGTCAAAGTAGTTAAGTGCTGGAATAAATTGTCTAGGGAGGTTGTGGAATCTCCGTCATTGGAGATTTTTAAAAGCAGGTTAGACAAATGTGTGTCAGGGATGGTCTAGATCAGTGGTTCCCAAACTTGTTCTGCCGCTTGTGCAGGGAAAGCCCCTGGCGGGCCAGGTTGGTTTGTTTACCTGCCGCGTCCGCAGGTTTGGCTGATCGCGGCTCCCAGTGGCTGCGGTTCACTGCTCCCGGCCAATAGGAGCTGCTGGAAGCGTCGGCCAGTACGTCCCTCAGCCCACGCCACTTCCAGCAGCTCCTATTGGCCTGGAGCAGTGAACCCCGGGCACTGGGAGCCGTGATCGGCCGAACCTGTGGACGCAGCAGGTAAACAAACTGTCCCGGCCAGCCAGGGGCTTTCCCTGCACAAGCGGCGGAACAAGTTTGGGAACCGCTGATCAAGATAATACTTGGTCCTGCCATGAGTGCAGGGGACTGAAATAGATGACCTGTCCAGTCCTATGATTCTATGATTTTTACTATTGTAGTTTTTTCTGATATTGGGATATACACAATTTAGCTATTAAGGTTGGGATTTTTTTTTCCAGAAGTTCTCAGTGTTGGCCTAATTCTTCTCCTATTGAAGTAAATGGAAAAATTCAAAAGCACTTTTGAAAATGCCACCCTAGATACGTGCTTATAATCAATTGAGTCTTTCTGTGGGTATCTTACTTTCTTATAACAAGCCATATTCCTTGTATATTGCCAAAGGCATCCCTTCCCGAAATGATATTTCAATCTCATCCACTCATTTCCAATCCTGACAGATCATTTTCACATTTAATTTATTCAAGGAAATGCAGTAATCTGAAATTCAAGAATAATGCAATAATCATGATCTATCCACGGGGTTAAGGATTGATAAGGGTAATCCAACTGACAGTTCAGGAGGCACTGCAACACTAGCAGGTATTTGGATAATCATATGGATACTTTAACCATCTCTTCACTTTCACCATCTTATTACTTAGACATACTTTGATAGGGCACTGAAGTGGGACCTTGGGCAAGTCACTGCTTTCAGCATGCCTAAATTTCCACATCTGTAAAATAGAGGAGATACTGACATCTTTTGTAAAGTGCTTTGAGAAATTTAGATGAATTGCACTAACATGAGAACTGAATACTATCTTTATTATTTAGTTTCTAATGCATACAAACTGTAACCCATTCTTGGGGAATAAAGTACAGAACCATAATGCATCTTCAGAAGTATCACTATTCTGGTGTTGTACAATTATATCATATTAATTTTACACTGGGAAAAGTAGCTGTGAAAGTAAATAAATATATTATAAATTGTCTTGAGTAAAGGTAGAGCTAGCAAGCCAATTTTATAACAAGGAGGCCTTTTAAAATTGAAGCTACAGCTATTTGGAAAAAGCAAAGGCAAACAAACCGATGTATTTATTTTTAAATAAAACTCACGAAGTATATGAGGATCAAGTGGATTTCAGTAAAGCAAACTGAAAATGGTAAAAGGGAAGGGGGAATTGGTGCATCATGACAAACCTACTAACAGGGGTCAGCAACATTTGGCATGCGGCTCGCCAGGGTAAGGACCCTAGCGGGCCGGGCCATTTTATTTACCTGCTGATGTGGCAGGTTTGGCTGATCGCGGCCCCCACTCGCTGCGGTTCGCCGTCCCGGGCCAATGGGGGCGGCGAGAAGTGGCGTGGGCAAGGGATGTGCTGGCTGCGGCTTCCCGCCGCCTCCATTGGCCCGGGATGGCGAACCGCGGCCAGTGGGGGGCGCGATCGGACGAACCTGCTGCGTCAGCAGGTAAATAAACTGGCCCGGCCCGCTAGGGTGCTTACCCTGGCAAGCCGCGTGCCAAACGTTGCCGAATCCTGAACTAGAATAATGATGTGACAGGTTCTCTGCCATGCGAGACAATAATGCCTGGTGATCAGCTCACTCCACCACCTGGTATGGCCCTTTAAGGCTTTTAAAGAGTCTGATAGAGATACTGACAGGTGCTTGGGGAAGCAATCCTAACACTATACTTTTTAAGTGCCCAAAGCCTTGCGGAGAGGGTGGGGCAAGTTTTCCCTCTCATCCAATCAATTGGGAAAGAGTTGGGAGAAGGGGACCTGCATAAAAGCTGCCTCCTCCCCCACAGCAAGCAGACACTGACATGAAAAGGCTGGCCTGCTGAACTCTACAGATTGGAAGGTTAATTGGAGAGAGTGCTCAGCTGAGGGGAGATAGTAAATACTTTGCAGCTGACTATTCCAAGGCAAGAGACCTAAGCCACATCTCCCAGCTCCAGGAAGAGTGGGAGCTCCTGCTAGAAGGAGAGAAGAACTGGCTACTTTGAGGTAAGAAGGCTGAAATACAATTCCCAGTCCCAGGGAGAGGGTTGAGGAATGACTCCTATCTGGAGGAGGGAGCTATCAGATGCTCTAAAGGCAAGGGGCTGCTTGCTATACAGTCCAGCTGCTGCAGAGTAGGGCTGGGAGTAGTCTTTGAGAACTCACTGTCATAGCTGGCTAAGCAGAAGCTGTGAGGAACCACAGATCCAGGCAGGGAAAGGAAAGAGCTGGTAAAGATAGGGCCAGGTTCAGTGTCAGTGAAGTGATGGATAGATTGAAGAAACAATCCTTATCCACCTAAAATAGAGTGTCTGGGCTAGAACCCAGAGTAGAGGGTGGGCCTGGGTTGTCCTACCTTTCCCCAGATTAAAAGCATGAGAAATGGAGAGACTAAGAACTGTGAGCACCAGTCGGGAGTTGAAAGCCAGGTTTAAAAAGACATTAGGTTTTGGTTTTCTTATTGTTTAGACTTCTCTGTTAACCCCAAAAGGGCAAAGAACTGGGACATACTCTGGCCAGAGTACTAGGCCACGTATGACACTTGTGGTGCCAGAATGGCAAAAGGAAGTGCTAAACTGAGAAAATCCCTTCAACGGTGCACATTGACACTAGGAGGCACTCTGGAGGTGAGAGGCACTACTGCAGAAGAAATATTAGTTTTCCTCATGCAGTCTGAGAAATCTTAGAATCCCTAAGGCCTTGATTCAGGGAAAAACTTAATCATGTGCATAAATATTTTCCTGAAAAAGATCCTTTTTCAATCAGGGCCCAATGCTTCAATCCTGCAAATGCTTATTCATGTGAGTAGTCCCATGAGTTGAACTGACATGCATAAAATTGTTTGTACGTAAGTGTTTGTAGGAACAGGGTCTACATCTGGTTTCTCTAAGTGTTTATAGCTCTATAGATGACAAATATGGCTATTGTTTCTGTATTTGCAATTGGGAAACTAGTCATTTGAAGACAAGTAATTGGGCTCTTAATCTTTTTAATGCTAAGATTGTTTGGTTGAGTAGCTCATGCCGTAAGTTTGTCCTTTGTATTGACTAAATGGCTTTATGACCTAATTACTCAGTAAGATATAGACCGATCCTGAGCTCGTCTAAAATGAGGATTCCAATGAAGCTAATGGAATCATGGATCATGGCGGATCTGGCCCATCGTTTCGCCAGCCAGACTATCACACATTTTGTATGTATCCACTTTTAAAAAAAAAAAATACCCTTTCTTCAGGGTGCATCCCATGGATTTCAGTGGGATTACTTAAGAAGTATTATTAGAATCTGTCTGTATACAGATGGGAAGGCAAATGTAGTAAGGATTACACTATGCCATGTATCCGTTTTAAAAGTTGAAATACTCTTGCTTGTGATATACTCTGAAGAATTCCTTTGTTTATTAATTTTACCTGGGTCTCTGCGCTCCTTCTCATTATACTGTTGTTTGTTTTCATTTATTTTGATTGTGTATGTGTCTACAGTACCTCTAGCAGGAATAAGTTTTGTATTCTTAATTAATCAAAATACTGATATTCTCAGATGGCTATTATATTCTCAAGGCTCGGCCTATCTATATACTTTTTAAAAGCCCCTAAAATATATTAGGCCAAATGTACCTCTCACTTACATCAGTGCCGTCTCCTTAAAGTCCATGGGCTTGTTTCCAGCTAGCTGGCTCTCCAGAGAGGACTGTATTTCCTATCTAAATGGATAAATATGAGGCTGTTAATAGCAAATCATATTGCATTATATTTACAGGGATAATAGGACATGGATGGATGGCTAATTCAGTTTAAGAAGTACATTATATTTCAACATGCTTATTGGCGGTTAAAATGTTAATGAACAGCATTATAAAGGGAATTTTGCACTACTCAGGAAATCTACTTGACATGAGAAAAAAAGTTAATTTCAGCTCTGCCTCATTAATCAGATCTGCCTACAGCTAAGAAAGTGTCACCTAAGTATGTTTTGCTTTCTGCTGTGTGTTGCTGATGAAGATAGTGACATACAAAACAGAAGTAATTGGATTTGTGCTAGTAGGCAGCGGTAAAAATGAAAAAGCAGTGAATTGGAACATTCTTTTGATTGACCTTTGTAAAGAATGCCTAAGGCACATCCATGTGGTAGCTGTCATTATTTATGGTGACTATAGATTCAAGTTTGTTAAGGCAGTCATACACATGAGCTATGCCATACCTGCAATGGATCATACGCAATCTTTACATGAAGACCAGAAATTGTTGCCTTGAGGTTAAGAAGAATATCTTTTGGTCTGTGTGTATTCACCATTGCTGTCACGTTTATTGCAGGTACAAAATAAGATGCCCAATTCCTCCTAGTGTGCTGTCTGTAAAATCTGGGCAATAAATTGAGGAAAAAACTCACAACCTCAGAATATGTAAGCTCCATGTACACTCTGGGCCATATCTTTGTTTGCATTATGGTATATTTGTGTCACTTCAGCAGGACAAAACTGTCCTAAAAGCCAGCTTCCATGGCCACAGGTGATGCTTGAGTGGCATCCCCCATCTCTGTGATCTGCATAGTAGTCATGGCGCAGGATGCCCCAGGAGACCTTGGACAGCCAGCAAAGTTATAAGAAGTCTTCAAGTGACTAAGCTGCTCTGAGGTCTCAGGCTGCTGCCCAGCCATGTCAGGATATGGGGAGCACAAAAGTGGCTTATAGTCATAGTTGTGCCTCTCAAGCACAGCTGAAGTAACAGTCCTCCTTTTTTTTTTTTTTTTTTTTTATTAAGTGTACGTATTTTTTTTTTCTTCACACATTTCCAATATTCCATGTAAACTTTTTTTTCTGGGTTTTAACCTCATTCATTCCTCTGTGTGAGTAAGCAATCTCTGGCAAGATTCAGCTAGCAAAACTTCTTGTCAAGTCTCCTGTTGTGGAAATAGTCATGGGTTTGGTCCCGTCCCCCCCCAAACAGTTTCTCTGAGCTCTTCATGGATGTTGAGGCTTCTCCAGTGGTAAGGGACTCTGCTCACCTCTACATTGGCTCCCACCCAGCTCCTAGAAGCTCCTACAGAAGCCATGCACCTGGGGGACAGGAAGGAAGGGGTTCTTCCTATCTGTCCCCTATCTTTCTCAACAGGACAGTTTTGATTCTTCTGTGTTTGGCTGACACCTAAGCCATCTCCTTACATAATCTTTCAGTGACTGAAACTGAGTTTTGTAGTGAAAACTTGGCAGGGCTATTAGTTAAATACTTGACATTGTTTCCTCATCTAACTTAGGGGGTAATAGCACCCATGAGCTTAAATTTAGATATATGACAATGGCACAGTAAGAACAGGGAAAGTTAACATGTACACCAAAGAAATCTGGCACAGAACTATCATAATTAGAGGTAGGTGAAACTTTTTTTTTTCTTCCCCCAAATGGTTTAGTTGATTGAAAAATGCTGCTTTGGATCCACCAAAATTACAAGTAAATTCACGTCAAGTTGGCCAAATAGTTTTGACTGAACCAAGAAACTTTCAGTAACATCGAAATAACTTTTCATTTTGACCCAACTTGAAATCTTTTGTTTGAATTCTGGCATTTTTACAAAAGAAAAGGACAATTAGATTCACAAAATGGGCTGGGGGTGCTACTGCTTTCTCCCCACTTCCAAAGCTTTAGTTTTGCATTCAATTCAATTCAATTTAGGGCACTCACCTGAGATGTTTGAAACCAGGTTCAGTTTCTCACTCTGACTGATGTGTAGAAATGATTTGAACTTGGACGCCCCCACACATTGCCTAACCACTAGGTGATTCTAGTATGGGGCTTTCTCAATCTCTCCTGTTGAACCTGCCCCACATACATAAATAATCATTGGACCTGACATCCTAGATGAGTGCCCTAATCACCAGGCTAGAGTCATTCTCCCTCTTTGTCTGGTCCAATGACTATCATTATCATCATGAATGACTGTGAATGGCCACTATAGATGACAATTAGGCATTTAATAAGGGACACATTTTCAAAAGTGTTCTCCAACAGGCAGACATTCTGAGATTTATGGTTAAATGTTTGAGAGTTTGGCACATAGGATGCTGAGCGCTTTTGGAAATCTGGCCATTCATTTGGGTACTAAAGGGGAGCTGACCTTTTAGACAATTTATCGCCTGAGTGACTTGTTCAATGTCAAGAAGTGAATCCACATCCCCTAGATTCCCAATCCAATACTTGAATTACAACAAAGCAATCCTTTTTATTCCTATTTGGCGAAGTTCTATGGCCTGTGTTATATAGGAGGTCATACTAGATCATCAAAATAGGCTGTCCTGGTCTTGGAATCCATGAATTGATTAATCTATTCTTGCTAGTCTCAACAAATGTTTAACTGAATTTCTACTTTCGTGAGACACCATAGTTTGTGAAAATAAATGCCACTCTTAAACTGAATTCTAGACATTCTTGATAAAATCAAGAAAGCTTTTAGGTGTAACCTCACAACAAAGCACATATAAAAAAAAAAACACATGTCTCAACTAAGAAATCACATGTTGGCCATGGTAGGTCACATTATAAACACAGAAGCTTCCAAAACAATTATCAGGAGGAAATATGAACTCGAACAAGAGGGGAGAGCGAGAAGTTGTGCAAAAACACCCAAGAAATTTATTAAACTAAACAAATTTAACTTCGCAGGTGCTCATTATCCCCAAAGAAATACAAACTGCAGTAATGAAGAAGGGCAAACTTCACTCAGTCCTAGCCTTGGAACATTCAAATTAATCCTAAAAAAAAATAAATCTGGGGGAGAGGTACAAACCTAAAATGTATATTTAAAAACAAAAGTTAGAGACTCTGCAACCTGTCCTCCCTAAAAATCAAACAAACAGCATTGACGACTAGAATAAAACATTTGTAGACATACCCCGCCAACCCTCAGTGGAATAAGAATCAGTCTTTCAACAAACATTAATGGAGAAGGAGTGAGGCAGAGATTATTAGGAAGTGTAAAAAGCACTGCCTGGCATTTTAGATAAACAAGAATTAGAATAACCACAAATAACAACCAGGGGGACTGACGTTACTTCGGCTACTAGGGAATGATAAATCAAGAGGAAATAGACAACCAAATGTGAATTAACAATTTATCTCAGGAAGGGGTTGTTTGTTCCTTTCCCCTTTGAGTTAGGGGTTATAGAGAGGAAAGGAATTAGTTCTTCTAGAGTCTTAATTTCACTTTCTCACCTGAAACCTGAAAATTTTGAAGGATTTTACATGACTCCTTTCTGAACCAGTCAACACAGCCTCTTTCAACGGACACCAAGAGTCTAATTTTCAGAGGTGAGGTTCTGCAGCTCTGTGACGCCACTTGGACATCTCAGTGCTCAACACTTCTGATCTTTGATAATATACATAGATCCTGTCCAGCGGCTGTTGGCGACTGGGTTTACTCACTTCCTCTGGGTAAAAGGCAGGATCACAACTAACTGTTGCCTACCAAGGGAAGGGTACCAAGCAAATTGGTTGACACTATAGTAAAGAACAGAATTATTAGACACATAGATGAACATTATTTGTTAGGCAACAGTCAACACGGCTTTTGTAAAGGGAAATCATGCCTCACCAATCTATTAGAATTCTTGGGGTGGGGGGAAGTCAACAAATATGTGGACAAGGGTGATCCAATGGATGTACTGTACTTCAGAAAGCCTTTGATAAGGTCCCTCACCAAAGGCTCTTAAGCAAAGTAAGCAATCATGGGATAAGAGGAAAGGTCCTCTCATGAATCAGTAACTGTTTACAAGTTGGGAAACAAAGGTAGGAATAAATGGCCAATTTTCAGAATGGAGAGAGGTAAATAGTATCTATACTTGGACTAGTGCTGTTCAACATATTTGTAAATAATCTGGAAAAAGGGGTGAACAGTGAAGTGGCTGTATATCCCAGAATCCTATCTGCTGACTGCCCAGTATAAAAACAAGCGAATTACAGTTGAGTAATATGTGTTTCACATACAAAACTGTTAGTTAATTTAAATTTGTGCTTAAGTAGGTATTTACTGTATATTCAATGTTTAGACAATGATAAAACTTAACAGCTTACCAATTGTGTAAGATAACTTATGGAATATTGGGGCATACTAGGGTAACATTTTGGTGAAATACTAAAATAAGGATACTCAGGTGTGTTCTTTATTTAAGACAATATTGATAACTAATCAGGGGGAACACTGTGAATTTGCTAACTTCTCTTTTCAAAATATAATTACTAAATTATAACTGTTGTGCTAATTTTAAACTTTATTCATGGCACATTCCTCAGTGCTATGTTTCATTAAGTCTAATTACTGTAGCTATTTACCAGAAGATTTTACTTGTCATTAGAATGTTAAGAAGTGTGTGCAATCTTTTCTAGCAGGGCTTTGGAGCTGTGCTCCGTCTCCGCTCCAGCTCCAGGCAAAAACTTGCAGCTCCACTGGTCCAGAGCTGCTCTGCGCTCCAGCTCCTGGCTCTGCTCCAAAGCCCTGTTTTCTAGGCATTCCCTGAATTTTTCTAGAAAAGTGTCTTAAAACCCATCTTGGGGTTGCAATTAACTTCAAAGTAACTACTGTATTTTCTGGCGTATAAGACTACTTTTTAACCCAGGAAAATCTTCTCAAAAGTCGGGGGTCGTCTTATAGGGCGGGTGCTGAAACTTCCGAGCTGGACTGGAGAATCTGCGGTCGCCGCATATGGTGGGGGGAGCTCAAAAACAGCCGCGGCCGCATCCCCGCCCGATGAGGAGGTGAGAGGGTGCCTCACCGGGAAGGTGTAAGTGAAGGGCAGAGCAAGCTGCAGGCGTCCGGGACGCCCGGGGTATGGAAAAAAGAGAGAGAGCGGCGCTGTGCCCAGAAAAACACACCTCTTTCACCCGTCTGGCCCGCCCTTGTATCCTATTACTGTACCTCCTTCTCTGCCTCTCAGATCTCGCTCCTGAGGACTGCAGTGAAGCGGCGCAGGCATGCATGTGCGAGATCTGAGAGGCAGAGAAGGAGGTAATAGGATACAAGGGCGGGCCAGACGGGTGAATGAGGCGTATTTGCGCTACCGCTCTGATAGTCTTGGAGACAGGGAGGGCTGGGCAGGCAGGGAGAGCTGACCAATCCAAGCAGGCTTTGTATACAACAACCAGCCAATCGCCGGTAAGGTACATCGCTTGCCGTGATTGGCTGGTTGTTGTATACTGGGTACCACATACAGTACAGCACCAGTATCTGTTCCTGTTCATACAGTATAGCACCAATACATACAGTACAGTATACAAATGTCCAACAGTCAAAACCCCATCATGGCTCCACCAGCAAGAAGAAAGAAATATGAAGCCAGTTTCAAACTTAAAGTTGTAAACTTTGCCATGGAACATAATAACTGCGCTGCTGCAAGACAATATGGAGTAACAGAAAAGATGGTTCGGGACTGGAAAGCAAATGAAAAAGCATTAAAGAGTATGCCAAGGGGTAAGTGTGCATTAAGAAGAGGCACTCCACATTGGCCAGAACTCGAAAAACATGTAGCAGACATGGTGAATGAGCATCGCCAAAACGGTTATGTAGTGACACGAAATAAAAAACATTTGTTTGCACTTCAGTGGGCCAAATCTAACCCAGATCACAGCAACAGATTTAAGGCCACTGTATCCTGGTGTACTAGATTCATGGGAAGGCATAATATGGTACTGAGGCAAAAGATGAAAATTGCCCCAAAATTACCTGCAGATCTTGATAGCAAAGTAAATAGTTTCCATCGATACGTAATACAACAGCGCACTAAACATGGCTATGCGTTAAGTAGTATTGGAAATATGGATGAAACTCCAATGAATTTTGATATGGTTGGAAATAAAACTGTCCATCAAAAAGGTGAAAAAACAATTTTAATTAAAACAACAGGACATGAGAAGTCCAGTTTTACAGTGGTACTAGGATGCACAGCTGATGGCGCCAAACTGAGACCAATGATTATTTTTAAAAGAAAAACAATGCCGAAATTCAAGTTCCCTGTTGGTTGTTTTGTACATGTGAATGAAAAAGGCTGGATGGATGAAGAAGGGGTAAAGCTATGGCTTGATAATGTATGGAGCAGGCGACCAGGTGGACTTATTCAAAAATGTAGTCTACTGGTGTGGGATATGTTCAGGGCTCATTTAACTCCCAGCACCAAGCAAAGGCTTGCAAGACTAAACACAGATGCGGCAGTTATTCCTGCAGGATTGACATCGTTGGTACAGCCACTGGATGTGTGCCTAAACAAGCCATTTAAAGATCGCATTCAAGAACAGTGGAATGAATGGATGGTTAGCGGCGAAAAGTCATTCACAAAAGGAGGAAACATGCGTGCTCCACAGTTGGATGTTTTGTCATAAAAGCCTGGAATGATATTGATGCAGAAACAGTAATCAAGTCTTTCAAGAAGTGTGGCATATCAAATTTATTAGATGGTATGGAGGACGACTACTTGTGGCAAGATGAAGAGGAAGCCGAAGCTGAGACCACACCATCTGATACGGAATTCGATCCATACGATGACTGCCTTACAAATGTATCACAAGATGTCATTGATGTACTTATGATATCAGATGACGAACAGGAGGATTTTGAAGGCTTTTAAAGGGAAACTGTCACGCCAGCAAAACCTGTAAAAATACCGTAGCTTGCAGTTATGATGGGCGTTGCTAACTCGCCAGGGACTTGTCCGGCACTTGCTCTCTCTCTCTTGTTTGTTATCTTCCTCCTATCATCATCAGTTCCAGTTTGGTTGACAGCTTAGAAAACAAACAGCATGGCAGCTCCCATGGGTTTATTGTCTTATCCTTCCTTTCAGCTTTAGAGTGAATTAGGAAAAGTTTAATCCACTTGCACTGTTTTATGTTTACATGTTTGATGACAAACAGCCTTATGTTTATAAGTGACAGTTTTCCTGCTAAGTACCTGCATGTCATAAGCATTTGAATTAAAATTACCATATTGAAATCAAATCTGATGTTTTTTTTTAATTTTTTTTGGTGTGCGTTGGAAGAGGGGTAGTCTTATACGGCGAATATATCCCAAACTCTATATTTTAACTGGAAAAGTTGGGGGTCGTCTTATACGCCCAGTCGTCTTATACGCCGGAAAATATGGTAGTGAAAAAATGTAGTACTGTCATGTATTTTTCAGACCCATCAGATAATTCAGGATAACAGCCCATAAAAGTTCACCTGCTTTTTTGTTAACTTTTGACTTCTAAAGTATGTCCCTAAGAACCCTACTTCAGGACTGTTGTCTGTCTCTGCCTATGATTCTGTAAACCTTCTTCATGTTTCTGCAAACTCAGTTCTTGTTTTTCAGGGCTTTGGGCTTCTCCAATCTTGTCTCATTCTTCAGGGCTGTCGGGCCTATGTGATCCACCCACACTGTCATTCCAGGTCTCTCCAATCTTCCCTTGGATGTTTCAGAACTGTTTGTTTTGCTACTACATAAACATAAAGAAGAACAGGAGTACTTGTGGCACCTTAGAGACTAACAAATTTATTAGAGCATAAGCTTTCGTGGACTACAGTCCACTTCTTCGGATGCATATAGAATGGAACATATATTGAGGAGATATATATACACACATACAGAGAGCATAAACAGGTGGGAGTTGTCTTACCAACTCTGAGAGGCCAATTAATTAAGAGAAAAAAAACTTTTGAAGTGATAATCAAGCTACTGGTTTTTGAGTATTTTGATTCCTGATGTCAGATTTGTGTCCATTAATTCTTTTGCGTAGAGACTGTCCGGTTTGGCCAATGTACATGGCAGAGGGGCATTGCTGGCACATGATGGCATATATCACATTGGTAGATGTGCAGGTGAACGAGCCCCTGATGGTATGGCTGATACCAGTGGGAGAACACTTTAACCTGTCTGGTCATTCAGTGACAGACCTGCGGGTGGCTATATTACAACAGAAAAACTTCAAAAACAGACTCCAAAGAGAGACTGCTGAGCTAGAATTGATATGCAAACTAGACACAATCAACTCCGGTTTGAATAAGGACTGGGAATGGCTGAGCCATTACAAACATTGACTCTATCTCCCCTTGTAAGTATTATTATTATCAAAACTGTCTGTACTGGGCTAGCTTGATTATCACTTCAAAAGTTTTTTTTTTTTCTCTTAATTAATTGGCCTCTCAGAGTTGGTAAGACAACTCCCATCTGTTTATGCTCTCTGTATGTGTGTATATATATCTCCTCAATATATGTTCCATTCTATATGCATCCGAAGAAGTGGGCTGTAGTCCACGAAAGCTTATGCTCTAATAAATGTGTTAGTCTCTAAGGTGCCACAAGTACTCCTGTTCTTCTTTTTGCGGATACAGACTAACACGGCTGTTACATAAACATAGTTTCTCCTGGTACTTTCTTCCTCCTGTAGAACGCTAAGACGCTCCTCAGTTTCTCTCTCATATTCTCATAACAAACAAGACTTAGGTTTTTTTTTTCTTTTTTTTGGTAAAAATAACAAAGTGAAAGTCATCTTTTTAGTCTGTTCTCCCCAACTTTACTGAGTTCACATAGGAAGAGTCTTTCCCAGTCAAACTACTGAAAATCCACTTATTAGAGTAAATTAACAGAAGACTGCTCAAGGAAGATACTGATACAAATACAACTGCGGTAGCTATTCATCTGATCTGAGTATATATTCTACAGACATTGCCATGCTCTGAGACACAATTGCCAGGAAAGACTGGTACAGAATTAGGGATGGGCTCAGCTGGACTGTTGGTGTGTTTTTGTGGTGTTTTGTTTGTTTCAGTATCATGCTTTGACTTCCTAATAAAGAAAAGCATCTCCTGGCTTTTGTTTAAGGTTCACTGTTTATAGGCGTATCAGGCTGACATAGCAATCTCCTCTCTCCCATAAATACTGATTGCCTTTTTAAGGACTGAGGTGATTAATAGAAATAAAGAGGCACATGGAAATTCCAGTCTCAGGGTTGCAAATCCAAATACTGTAAGAATATGCAATAAATCAGCCCCTGGCAGCATTGTCATAATATACAGTTGAATAAAAAAAATTGGGCAAACTATTTCAGTTGTATTTGGTTAGGCGTCCTTCAAGCTACTCACGTGAAGAGCCACATAAAAGCATGTGACAAACCAGTGTGCAGTCCTCAGTAAAACTGAGAGCCAATGAGTGGAGAATGGTAATGCTGTTTCCGCCACTCCTATCTGTGCTGCTCTGGGCCAGGATTATGAAACTTACCTCCCCAGAAGGCTGAGTGTAGCTTTGGGTTGTCATGTACTACTTAGACTGTGGGGTGAGTCCTGGGATGGATTTAAGGCTCAATGTGCAAATGACTTAGGGCCTGTTGTAGGCAATAGGAATGGCTGAAAAGTCTGTTGGGAACAGAGTAGGTGGGGAGAGTAGAGCCATAGCAGCTGGAGAAGCAGGCTGGCTGGTACAAATAAGACCCAGCATCCCCATCCTGCCAGTGTGGACTGCAGTCAGGCCAAACAATGCTCTGGAGAAGGAACTCACGCCGATCCTTCCAGTTTTCATGGATATTCCCCCAGACTGGTAAACGCCTGACTTCTCAAAATGCAGTGATGGTCCAGTCTGGGGTACTGATGTGGGCCATCTCAAAGCTGTGTGGTGGTTTTGTTTGTTTTTGTAATTTTTAAATAAATACATTTTCCTTTCAGTTTGGATAACAAGCCCTTTAAAGGTCCTAGAAATCGGAGAGGAAGTATGTGATTTTTTTTTTTTGTATACGCTGATCCTCTCAGGTTTATTTACCACTACCTTCATGCTATGTTCACGCTAGTATTTGAGATGTGTGTGCACATGTGTGTGTCACACCACAACATCCCTTTTACCTATATAAAAAAATGAGTCAGCTGTCAGAATAAGAAGAGCTGCTCTAAAAGTACTATGTGGAGCAAATATCCTTGTCCTCTCTTTCACTGTTACAAAGAAAAGCTCTAGTTAATGGACTTCTGGTTCCAGAACTGAACGCTCAGGGCTGCTTTCAGTTTTGCTGAAAAATTCTTGAAGAGCAGGTAGAAATGATCTGAATTTTGAATGATGTCAATATTGCTATGTTACACATGTTGCAATATTGACATCATTCAAAATACAGTTCCTGAAGGATGTGCAAATGAAACAGCATATGATGAATGGTTGACATTACAGTTTTTTGTCACAGTTTTCACTTGTCATTAGTCTTCACTGTATTCCAGTGCTATCTGCAACCGATTCCAACCTGATAACCAAATGCCAGTCAGTCTTTTTAATTATTTTTGAATAAGATTTCACATAAATTTTACTTACATAATTTATGGAGCAAAAAAAGGAGATTTTCTTCTATCCATAAGAGTTTCATGTGCAAATTGCCATAATTGTACTTCTCTGGTGTTACGGCAAAATGGATGATCCCCTCACTGTGGTATCCTTACTTCTGACTTCTAAGTGGTTTTGATGTTTATAGATTGTCTTTGATGGTTTTCAACTGACATTTCTGGGTTGATGCAAAGATGGACAATTCAACAATACGTTATATTATCGGCTAGTCAGAGAGAGGTGATGACTTGAATGAGCCATCATCAAGATATTTTATTCCCTGGTGACTCACTTTCACTCCAAGACTGTAAGGTCATAATTTTCAATATAGTTTCATTATTCTTTATGTAAGATCCATACACGCATCTCACAATGATTGAGTATTGATAGGGTACATGCTTTCCATTGAGACTTCAATCTTTATGGATCAATATAATGAAAGTGATGTATTGGGTGTAATAAGTTTGTCAGGTTTCAAAAGGAGTTGCTTGTAAAGAACAGGGAATGCTTTTTCAGGTGGCACCAATGGTTGTCACACTCTCCCTCCTTGCATATACATATTCACACTTCTTCAGGGACAGCACACATGCAGATGAAGTAGAGAGAGTTTTTGCCATATTTTTCTTTCTTTCATGCAAGATTAACTCTTTCCTTCAGTTGTTTTAAATATTTGATATGTTATCCAAGTGCAGGGCTTGAGACCAGGATCAAGCTTAATTAAATTGTGATGTCTACAAAGCAAATACTTACAAATAGAACTGAGCCAACCATTTCTCAAATAGGGTAAAGTTGGGGGTTTTGGATGGCTTCACAAAAAGGGGAGTGGGGAAAAAAACAGATATACAGCAGATCCAGGTTTAGGTAGCAACAGGAACATATTTAGAAAAGGCACATGTTCTCAGCACATGGGGTTGCAGACAGGCATCAGGTTGCCAGAGTCTGCCCTTCCCATATTGCGAAATGGGAGGGTGTCCTGGCAAGATAGGAGGGGAATAACAGATGGAAATGGGGTCCCGGTATTGAAAAGCAGTGTTGCTAATTGCTATAACTTTATTGTAAGTCCCATGATCATTGGTTGGGTTTCCTAATGCCCTACCTGCTGTAATTGAGAGAATGCACTAGAATCTTAGCTTTTGTTTGGGAGGGGTGGAGGAATCATGATGTGTTTATTTTAAATCAATATGAAGATTTCTGGGACCTACAATTTTGCAGTGCTTAGGGTTGGCAATACAAGAAAAAGTTGTACAAGAAAATACAAGAACCACTATATTGAGCTTTACTGCTCAGTGGAGATGACTTCCAGCCTGAGTCTATGGCCTGCCAGAATGGACGGCTTGCGCTGTCCAGCAGAAAAGAAGGTTACTAAAAGGTCAGATTTTAACAAAGACGGGCACACCAAACACTGTAGTCAAAGGTTCACTGCACAGTTCTTGTCCGTTTTCCCTCTAAATAACAGTTAGTATTTATGCATCAGTATAAATGGAAGTATTTAGAGAAACTTCAAGTCATAAAGTAGTTAGTTAAGAGATTTTTGCATGAAGGCATCTTATTTAAAAAATACTTTATTATATTTTATTTTAAATTGCATATTGAGGACCCAATCCTTCAAATAATTACTCCTGTGCATGTATCTATGTTCCCATGGGACTCCAGGTGGCAGTTAGGGTATGTGCCGTTTTCAGGGGGTCAAAAAAGGCATACACAAGCTATTATATACTGCATTGGCCATCTTCTGATGATTCTACCATGCAGCGAATGGATACCTGAGCCAGCAAGGGCTGTGTGCACTCTAGAAGTAGGACCTAGAAGTGGGAGGAAACTTGTAACATTTATCTCTTGGGACTACTTTCCCTCTTGTCAAAACAAGGAGAGACAGTAATAGTCTGGGATGGGGGCTGAATCCAGCCCTTCTCTACCAGGAAAGGAAGGATGATTGAGTGATTCAGGAGCTAGCTTGAAAACTGGTGTTCAAATCCCTGCTCCACCACAGACTTCCTATGAAAACCTTGGGCAAGTCACATAGTCTCTCTGGGCCTCAGTTCCCCATCTGTAAAATGCGGATAATAGTCCAACCCTACCTCCCGATGGTGTTGTAGGGATAAATGCATTGAAGGTTGTACAGCGCTGAGGTACTCTGATAACGGGTCCTCTAAGAGAGGGCTTTTGGAAGAAGATGGAGAAGTCGTACTTTGCAAATATCTGCCATCTGGGGGAAAATACAGTAGTTAATAACCCAAAATGATTCTTCTTGACAAACTGTCACTGTCTGTCTGAAGTTTGGGAGAAGTGCCTTATTGTTTTTAAATGTTAATTTAGGTTTGTACCATGCACAGGCAAAGCACTTTAAGTCAGGTCATGGCAGGAGACATAGTCTAAACAATGGAGAAATAAGAGAACAACATTCAAGGTAGCTATTATTTTTTGGCAGGCAGCATCTCCTCTTTCTTTCTTTTTTGTTTCTTCTTGGTGGTAACAAAAGAAGGGAAAAAACTTTAAAAGCAACATGATTGCATGGGCTTTACTATTAATTTTATTAATTTACATAATGTCGGAGATTTAAAGCAAATGTAGGCTGTGTTATAAAACATTCTTAAGCTAAAAAGCAGCCAGAAATATAAACTTTTCTATTGTACCTATTCTTTTAAAGTTCATTATGTGACTAGGTTGGAGTGTTGTTTAGCCTCTAGTTACAGTATGTCATATGTCTATAGATAGATATATTTACATCAATTGATTATCAGGGTGTTTATAACCCTCTTGATACAACGAGGTGGTCAGATGAGGGCTCCTTATGAACTATCTGGATATTTCAACGTACATAGAAACCAACTACAATCTTTTCATTTTATAAATCAAATTAATTACTTTTTTAAATGTGCTTGGATAGTACAATCCTCCCCACAGCTCAGAAAATGGTACAGTCCAACGGCCCATGTTCTGTCAATGCAAACCTCTATGTTCATATCTGGCTGTTTTTATTTATTTATGGCACTGTGTCAAGATGCACTCTGCTAGAAAACTGTCAGACTTGTCCATGAGCCAGAGAATCATGAGGAAGCCAGTAATGCAATAGCCACCCTGGGGAGGAAGGATACCTCTAACTATTCGGGTTCAGATAAACATTTAAGAATATTGGCTTACGCTGATTTGAAAACTATTGACAGTAATTCAGCTAAATAACTATAAGAAGCTGAATTTCAGTCCAACCATAGTTGAAATAGTCTCCTAATGTTCACCAAATGCCCTCTTTCACCCACTTCAAATCACTTTTGAAAGCTCATTTATTCCATTTGCCTTTTCAATGATTGTGGCCATGTACCACTCTTTATTTTAACTTCTTGTAGCTATTGATGCATTTGCACTGTTGAAAGTTCTTCAGAGCTGGGAGTTAGTTTAGAACATTTTCTTGATGTAAAATATCACATGCAGTTACTGTATGGCATAAGTAATAAAATATATTTGTATTGTAATAACATTAAAAGTAAGAAGCTCTGTTTTCCCTCAGCAGTAATAGGGAAACTGACACAAACTGCCAGCCTGCTTTTGGTCTTGTAACTTATCCACACAGAATGCAACTTACTGCCTTTACAAAAAGAGCTTTCATCCCATTATTTCTGAAAGGCCAAACCCTGTTTCTTTTACTTTCACCAATAGGTAAACGGAGCTCCATCATGGATCTATTGAAAGTCTTCACAGAACTCTTGTGATCTATCTTCCCTATTTTGGTAATCTGTATTATAACATCAAAGGGTCATGTTCAAATTTCTTCTTTTTTTAAAAAAAAGAGCATACTCACCAATAACACTATAATATATTTTTATCCATCCAAAAATATATATGGATCTGCTGTCTAAGCAATAGCAGTCTCTTCAGGCAGAAATGTCTCCATCTTACCCTTAAGAATGCCGATTGTGCTATTATTTTTACTCACTCATTAGTAGCAGCATTCCCAGGTGCATGAAAAGGCTTTCCAAATAAATGTTGAAAGAAGAGCACTTAAACACTTGGCAACAGTAGTCAAGACAAACTATATTTTTCATTTCAGATACCAGTATATTATGCAGGGAACTTTATTGTCATTTAAGTAGGCTTCTACCGTATAAGAATCTGTGTTATAGTTGGCAGAGTAATTTTATATTATTGCAACATCGATCTTCCAGTTAATCTTTTCCTTTTTTCCACAAGCACAAGTTTTGTGGCTGGTGTCTGAGTGTAAATATATTTCAATAGTTCTCACTTTGCCATAGCTGAGTTTCTTGTTGCAAGTACATTTACTATCTTACTACTTGATCACTTGAGTTAAGGGTTGGGCTTTTGGTTCTGAAGACACAAGGTTCAGCAACCAGTGACCACACATGCTGGAGAATTGTTACATTTATAACTCAACAGTTCTAGACTTCAAAACAGTTTGAAAAATATTTGATCCAATGTTAGGAATTTTGTTTGCTTTTTTCCCTGTTGTCCTAATAAGCTATAACAATCTTACTCTACTCCAGGGGTCAGCAACCTTTGAGAAGTGGCGTGCCGAGTCTTCGTTTATTCACTCTGATTTAAAGTTTTGCGTGCCAGTAATACATTTTAACGTTTTTAGAAGGTCTCTTTCTATAAGTCTATAATATATAACTAAACTATTGTTGTATGTAAAATATATAAAGTTTTTAAAATGTTTAAGACACTTCATTTAAAATTAAATTAAAATGCAGAGCCCCCCGTACCGGAGGCCAGGACCCGGGCAGTGTGAGTGGCACTGAAAATCATCTCAGGTGCCGCCTTCGGCACGTGTGCCATTGATTGCCTACCCCTGCTCTACTCGTTCAGCTCCCTCTTCACATCACGTGTAAAAACATTTTTTAATAATGATTTCCCAAACATGTGTGCTGATTCCGTACTGGATAGTTATCCAGTGTTTTGTCAATGTCAGATTTAGATAGGATTCTTGCCCCAAGTACTTACTATTTTCCTTACGATTTACATGCCTAAGTTCACTGGCAATGTTCCATAACACTTAAGATTACAAGAACATAAGAACGGCCGTACTGGGTCAGACCAAAGGTCCATCAAGCCCAGTATCCTGTCCTCTGACAGTGGCCAATTGCAGGTGCCCCAAAGGGAATGAACAGACAAATTATCATTAAATGATCCATGCCCTGTCACCCAATCTCAGCTTCTGGCAAACAGAGGCTAGAGACACCATTCCTGCTCATCCTGGCTAATAGCCATTGATGGACCTATCTTCCGTGAATCTATCTAGCTCCCTTTTGAACCCCGTTATAGTATTGGCCTTCACAACACCCTCTGGCAAGGGATTCCAGAGGTTGACAGTGTGTTGCATGAAAAAATACTTTCTTGTGTATGTTTTAAACCTGCTACCTATTAATTTCATTTGGTGTCCCCTTGTTCTTGTATTATAAAAAGGAGTAAATAACACTTCTTTATTTACTTTCTCTATACCACTCATGATTTTATAGACCTCTATCATATTCCCCCCCCCCTTAGTTGCCTCTTTTCCAAGCTGAAAAGTCCCAGTTTTATTACTCTCTCCTTATATAAGGGTTCTATACCCCTAATCATTTGTGTTGCCCTTTTCTGGCATCCAATTCCAATATATCTTTTTTGAGATGGGGTGACCACATCTGTATGCAGTATTCAAGGTGTGGGTGTGGATTTAGAGAGTCCAAATATTTGTTCCTTATTAAATCTCAAAGTCACTGGGACATCTCACTCTGAATAATAACCTCTAGCTTTGGAGAGCTCGAACAGTCTTCTATCTTGAGAATTCATTTTTTCAGAATGGCTGCTTCCTTGATGTTGTCTCTTCTCTGTGCAATAACTTCACTTTGGCTTTCATGACTGTTTCCAACCTTCAACAGATGCAATATTACATTTTGTAATTTAATTTGTCTTGTCTGCTAGCGGGGAAACCAACATGGTTATGTTTTCTGTGCTATATTGTACAACACAGTATGGATTATTTTTGTGTAGTGCTGCTTGTGCAAGAGCATCAAAGTCAGCTTCAAACCAAACTACAGTCTAAGCCTTAATATAAAAATAAATTACATACTACAGATTACAGCATGCATTATAGGAAGCACTTACAGATATTGTGGGCAGGAATAAGAGAGGTACAATGTTCACCTATTGGGGCAAATGAATGAGGAAACTGAAGAGGGAAGAAAATATGATTGTTCTTATTGGGATGTTTTGAATCATAGGCTGGAAAACAGGACTAGGTAGATGGAATTTGGAGAGAGTCAGGGAGTCAAGCATACGTAGCAAGGGAGAACTGCTGTTTCAAATTCTAAGCAATAACATGAGAGAAAGATAAACTAAGTAGTGACCCACTGCATGGAACTAAGAGACCAAGCACATAGGGATATTCAAAAGAAAATGTTCAATACATCCCTTGTAGAGGGTTTTATTGACTTTCTTGCATTTTCCAACAGCAAAGGTCTAAGGCTCCCTCTCTCCCTCCTACATCCTTCACCTTCCATGACCAGACACACTAATATTTTCTTTCCCCCCTAACACAGGGCAGGAAGCTGAGATTGGGTGACAGGGCATGGATCATTTAATGATAATTTGTCTGTTCATTCCCTTTGGGGCACCTGCAATTGTTTCATCCTTCCTTTACTTCAAGTTTTTTACTTCTACCTCCAGAAAAAGAACACTCCCCCAATTTTCCTTTTTGCAAGACCATTTCATGACTCTTCCAAAAAGTCCTCTCTTAATCCCTCAAATTTAGATTCATATCACTTAAAATTAGATCTGCAAAGGACCATGTGGATGAACGTAGATTCCCTTTCCATAGACACCTTTCCCTGATTGTTTGCACATGTTGTGCACGGATAGAGCCATATCCCTGACTTTGCTCTACAGTGTCTCCAGACAAAATCCAATGGCAACCTAGATTTGTGATACTCCTTTCAACTGTGAAGTTGCCACTCAGCATGCAATGCTAAATGTTTCCTACAAGCAGCTTGTTTAAAAGCTTATCCTTCAGCACAATGCTAAAGGATGTGCTCAAGGTTAAAATGGAGAGGAAGTCTTTTGTTTTAAAATTTTATATTCATCAAAGTGAGGAGCCAATAACACTAAAGAGATGTATAGTGCACTGAGGAATTAGGAGAGCTTCCTCACACTTGTCTGTTAATGAACTACCTTATGACTCAGGAAGAAATTTGATCATAGAAGCATTGCTATAGCGAAAACCTTTACAATGTTCTTATTGTCATTAGAATGGAATAACTTCTGACTCTTCATAAAAGATCATTTGTCTACTGTGATTTTTTTTATATGGTGGGTCAACATCTGCACGAAACATTAGCAATGTTGGGAAAATTACAAGTAGTGCTCCTTGAATCTTCAAGTTTTTTCTTCCATGAATATTTATTCAAACTTGTACATTTATTTTATTTGACTGCGTTCAAGCCTTGTGTGCATTTGGTTAATGTAGAGCTTATAACAAGTGGGTTTACAGGCTTGTAGAAAGAGCAAACTTGCAGATTTTGCACAGTCATCCGCCACCACATCCTGTTTCACCTTCACCACACCCCCAATAATTTCAAGTATTGTCACCAGAAAGAAGATTCCAGACAGAGTAAAGGAATATCACATAAGTGAAATATCCAGTCAAAACAGGTCAAATTTCTAATTTCAGATATCCAATACATAGAACTGTTTGAGAATGAATTGCAGACTAAGAATTATTTGCAACAAATAATTTAGAATGAGCAAAATTAGAGAAAATTGTGATCTGCTTGTAAGCAATCTGCAAACAGAAAAAGAGGTAGGATTCATCACTTACGTCATTCCTTATGAGTTATTCACCAAGCAATACTTATGAAAAGACTTGACCGCATAGTGGAAAATAGTGAATAATGGTTGCATTCAACGTTTCTAGGGTTTAATTGCAAATGTTATATATAGAATTTGCAATTAAACCCTAGAAAGGTTGAATGCAAACAATTATTCACTATAATGTATATGCTTTTCGCACACAGAGTATTTGATATAGATGTAGATAGACAGATTGTTGTTGGGCTCCAGTCTCAAAAAGGGGCTTGTCTGCCTTTGCAAATTCAGTGTATTGAATTAACTTGGACTCTGCACAGATGCAAGAGTCTGTGCATGTGGATCTTTTTATAGGACAGGAGCTTTGAATAGCTACATACATCATCCATCACTGGAGCACCCACACTATTTTATAGCCCACCAACACAGCACAAACTGCTTTGCATATTTGCTTGTAAAATTCACAATATGTGATGGGTTGGTTAGTTACACCAAGTCATTCAAATGGAAAAAAATACCATACAACTCTCTTCACTTATCAACCCAATACAAACTGTGAATTGTAAATATTCACAACATTCTTTGTGAATAATTTTCAGAGCAAGAAGCGTTCACTCAAAAAAATTAATGAAAAGTTTCAGATAATGAATAAAGTCAATTTCACAACTGGGGCGAGGGATAGTTCAGTGGTTTGAGCATTAACCTGCTAAGCCCAGGGTTGTTAACTCAATCCTTGAGAGGACCACTTAGAGATCTGGGGCAAAATCAGTAGTTGGTTCTGCTAGTGAAGGAAGGGGGCTGGACTTGATGACCTTTCAAGGTCCCTTCCTAGAATTCTTTTTTTTTTTGGGGGGGGGGAGGGATAGCTCAGTGGTTTGAGCATTGGCCTGCTAAACCCAGCATTGTGAGTTCAATCCTTGAGGGGGCCATTTAGGGAACTGGGGTAAAAATCTGTCTGGGAATTGGTCCTGTTTTGAGCAGGGGGTTGGACTAGATGACCTCCTGAGGTCCCTTCCAATCTTGATATTCTCTGATTCTATAACTTGTTTGGAGGTAGGGGAGATATCAGGAAAAGCAAAGCTCATCAAACTATGTGATTTATCCACTCAACTGTAAATGGAGGTAGAATATTAATCTGATACCTCAAAAGCCTATTCAGCACCACCTTGACTCACCACCCTCACTTGAAGAAATAGAAAAGGCAATCAGTCTGATGAGCTCAGGAAAGTCCTTGGGCAGAGATGGAATACTGGCAGAAATAAATAAATCTGCAGGTCCAAAGTGGTAAAAACACTCCAGAAGATCCTTCCTGACATCTGGGACAGTGAAGAAATGCCACAAGACTTCAAAGATGCCACAGTTACTTCTTTATTTAAAAATAAAGGCAGCAAAATGGTCTGTGATAACTGCCGTGGGATATCTCTCTTATCTGTCACTGGAAAAATCTCTACCCAAGACTCAGTGTGGATTCAGACCTGGTCGTAGCACCATAGACATGATTTTCAGTACCAGGCAAATACAAGAAAAATGTATCCAACAAAACATGAATCTGTTCAGTGTTTTCATCGATCTGACAACAGCATTTGATATAGTCAATAGAGAAGGATTATGGATGATCCTCAGCAAACTTGGTGGCCCACCAAAACTGGCAAAGGTCATTCATATATTTCATGAGAGGATGCAAGGTCAGGTTATTTTTAATGGAGATCTCACTGACTCCTTTCTCATTTCAAATGGATCAAGCAAGGATGTGTCCTTGCCCCTGTATTGTTCAACCTCTTTTTCACCCAAGTTCTCAACCATGCTACAGATGGGCTCAACAGAGGCATATACATCAGCTACAGACATGACGGCTCAGTCTTCAATCTTACAAGGCTTAAAGCAAAAACAAAAGTAACAGAACTACTAATGAGAAGCACTCTCTGCAGATGATTGTGCCCTCCTAGCACACACATAGGGAGATCTCCAATACATTGTAGATCACTTTGCTGAAGCATTAAAATTGTTTGGCCTCACAATCAGCCTGGAGAAAACTGTGGTGTTGAACCAGTCATCTTCACTGCTCTGTGCCATGTCCCCTGTCAAGGTGGTTTTAAAACTTCTGGTCATGACCCAGTACTGGGTCGTGGAAAGCAAGGCACTGGGTCGCCTTGCTCAGCACCCAGTGACCCTGGCATGAAAACTAGTAACCCTACTTGTTCTGACACTGTGCTGTGCCCTGGAAGTGGCCAGAAGCAGGTCCGACTCCTAGGCAGGGGGTCACGGGGCTCCACATGCTGCCTCTGCCCTGAGCACCAGTTCAGCATTCCCATTGGCCAGGAACCAGCCAATGGAGCTGGGGTGGGGACAGTGCCAGTGGGCAAGAGCCATGCAGAGCCGCTTGCGTGCCTCCTCCTAGGAGCTGGACCTGCTGCTGGCCACTCCTGGGGCACAGTGCAGTCTGCAGTGCCAGGACAGGTGGGAAGCCTACCTCTGCACCCCTGCTGTGCTGCTGACCAGGAGCCACCAGAGGTAAACCGGCACACCAACCCCACATCCCAATCCCCAGCCCTGAGCCCCCTCAACCCAGAGCCCCCTCCAGCACCCCAACCCCTCATCTCTGGCCACAGCCCAACCCCCGGCCTCGCCTAGAGCCCCCTCCCATATCCTGAACCCCTCATTCATGGCCCCACCCTGCACTCTTCACCCCACACCCCAAAACCCTTATCCCCAGCCAGAAAACAAGTTTGAAAACCACTTCCCTAGCATATCCATTAGTGGAAAGCAACTAAAGCAAGCTGACAGTTTTACCTATCTCGGCAGCAACATCTCCCATGATGGATCTCTTGACAGAGCTCACGAACAGGATACAGAAAGCTTCTCTGTCTTTAGGAAAGTTATGTAACAAAGTTCTGAAATCCCACAACATAACCATCTCAACAAAAATAAAACTTTATAATGCTTTTGTGCTCACATCTTTCCCCTACGGCTGTGAGTCCTGGACACCATACAAATGGCATATCAAACAGCTAGAGGCCTTCCATATGCGTTCTCTGTGCACCATTATGGGGATCCGCTGGTAGGACAAAATTACCAATCTGGAGGTTCTCCAAAAGTCAAATGTCATACGCATCGAGGGTATGGTGATAAAACCCAACTATGCTGGGTTGGACACATCATTAGGATGCTTGAATATCAACTTCTCAGAAAAATTTTCTATGGAGAATTGGCACAAGGACACCAAAATCAAGGTCTCCCCAGAAAGTGCTACAAGGACAGTATCAAGAACGGCATACGCTTTGGTGCAATAAAACCGGATGATCTTGAGAAGGCTGCGTTATATAAATCAGCCTGGCAACACACAACACCTCAGAGCTTTCCAAGCCCTGGAGGAGGACAGAAATAATTGATTGTTAGCTGCAAGGGAAAAGTGTCATACTATTGCTATAGCTACCAAGTCGCTCACCAATGACTTTGCCTGCCCAATCTGCTCACGAGCATGCATGTCACGCTTTGGACTTCAGAGTCACTCCAGAATCCACAAAAAGAGAGAGCATGAAAACGTCATTGTTGAACCGACAGACTACACACACATGTATATTGTATCTTGTTTGTTTAAGGATTTATTCTATCGTACACAACAAATTAATGAAGGGAGAGAAGCTTTAAAAATGACAATTTTAGAATTCGCTGGAATTTGTCATTTTTGCAAAGCATAGTGAAAATTAATGTTGCAGTCCAACAAAAGTAACTGTTTTTTTATAAAACTAGAAATTGTTAATACCTAGCAAAATGGTTATGGTTCTTAATCTTTCTATACCATTAACATATGATTGCAATGCAGTTGGTCAAATAAAAAATGCTGTGATCTCTTAGCTTCAGTTATCAGTTTGTTGCCTGTGTGTGTAACTATAAATGCTCTTTCAATTAATATTCCATGAACCTTTTTACATCATTTATTTAATATTCAAAGTTGCTATAAAGTTTAATCCTCTAAATAATACATGTAGTAACATGCAACACAGAGAAGGTGTCATTCTGTTCAAATAAACTGTTTTGGCATCAGCAGTATTTACAAGGAAACCTATCTGGGTGTGCATCCCCATCCCAACCCAAAAGAGAACTATTAGTGCAATTTCCTTTTCTTGAGATATTAATGTAGGCGTGGGAGAAAACACTGAGGTCTGTCTGTACTAAAACAAAAGAAAAATGGATGAATTGTTGAAGGTTAAATGAAAGAATGATAATGCTTTTTGAGCGGTAAGGTTGATCTGATCTCAGAAGGAAAGCACTATACAAACCTTATTTTATTTAGTCACACAACAATCCTGTGAGGGAGGTATTGTTACGATAATTTTATAGATTAATTAATTGAGGCATGAGCTTGTATGATATGCCCAAGGACACACAGTAAAGCAGAGGAATAAAAGAAATTTTATGCTCAAGTACCCTTCCGTAACTTCTGATAATAAGGCTTCCTTGCATTGGGAAAGCAAGCAGAGGAAATTTCTTATATATATATATATGATGTCCCTTGTGGTATTAAGTCTTCTCACCTGATGCTAAAGTCTAAGTTGATTACTCTGGGAGTTTGACACCTTACCCTATACAAATTACCTTTTCATCTTGCAAGGTAGAATTGAAAGTGAGGAGCTTCTAAAATGTATTTTTAAGTCCCTTGCAGTATCATTAAGTTTATATCATTTCACATTCTCATTACAATCACTGTCAAAATAACAGGTTCACATTTGTGTTATGGTCTCATTACAACTTTGAATGAGGTATCAGAATTTTAATGCCTCATATACTCAAAGAATTAGAGAAGTATTCTGCATTGCTTTGACCTTTTCAATATTCTATAAGCTGATTGATGAAAATTCCACTTTCCTTCCTTGTTTACAATTCCACTTTCCTCAGCTTTTCTTCTTCGTTAATTTATGGAAACGGGGTGAAATGGCTGAATTTTTCAGTATTCTGTGTTTTGATGGCTAATATAGTAGTACATCAAAAAGCACACACTACTGAATACTTAGTGACAGTTATTTCCCTTTGATTAACATTTGGAATAAAATGCACAAGTAACACATTTTATGATACTGTAAGGTATCTGAGGTATTTGTAGAACACATTCATATATCTGTTACAAAATCTTTTGGCCAATGATCAAATGGAGTAGGTATGAGGTACATGCATTTCAAGGGATTGACTTTGAGATTAGAGGCACCAGCAGGTCCCTTTGATGTTTTAGCTGGATTTGTGGTTGCACAGCACTTGTGCAAATCAGGCACCAGACCCTGCCTCTCACATCAATTATACCACTCTTCTGTTATTGTTCTTTCCTGTTCTGAAGCTAATTGTCAGTGTTGTAATCAGAGCTGGCTCTAACTTTTTTGTCGCCCCAAGCAAAAAAAAAAAAAAAAAAGCAGTGCCCTCCGCCGAAACAACACCAACACCCCCCCGCGAGCGCTGCCCTGCCCCGCTGAAACAACCCCCTGGGCGCCTTCCTGCCTCGCCAAAACAACCCCCTCCCCCAGCGCCACCCTGCCCCACTGAAACAAACAAAAAAAAACCCTCGAGCGTCACCCTGCTGAACGAAAAAAAAACCAAACCCCGAGCGCCGCCCCGCCACTCAAAGATTGGCCGCCCAATGAAACTCTATACTATGTGTGGGCTTTTGTTTTGTTTATTGGGGGAGAGGCAGGGAGGGAGGAGACTTTCAAAACAGGAAAAAATTATAAAGGTTTTTTTGTAACGGGTTAAGATAATGATAGTACTAAAAGAAGCACATGACAGAAGGAGAATCTTTGGGCCAATTACTGCCATAGGGGATGGGCCATCACTCAGCCATTGCTTTTGCTCATCTTATGTTGTGGTCACCTGTGCATACTGCACTAGACAAGTAATATAGCCTAAAACAGGTGGAAAGGAATCCTATTTGTGGTCTTGTTACAGTTGTATCAGTGGTTAAATGTATTTATTTACCATTATTATTATTATTTTATTTATTATTCTGGTTATGGACTATATTCTGAATTTTGGCCAGATTCTGCTGTTCAGTATAGTGGTGAAAATCTAGAATGGTTTCACTGAAGCTAATGGAGTTAACATACTGTGAGATAAGAATTAGTATTTTTAGATTAGAATTTGATTTGTACATTGGACACCATTCATTCATGTAGATATTTTTTACCTCTAAATTGCTATTTGATCTAGGAAAAGGCATTATATATATTTAATATCATTAATACTGTACTATACATGTTTGACCTTCTTTCTTCATTAGTCAAATGGAGATTACACTGGGTTATTTTCATAATGCATTTTGGATCAGCAATTAGGGGGTTCATGAGTTACAAAAACAAATGCACATGGACTAAACTGACATTCATGTGATCTGCTGTTTTTTCACTGAGTAGAAATACCTGGAAAGAGTGTCTAGATCAGGGGTCATCAACGTTTGGCACACGGCTTGCCAGGTTAAGCACCCTGGCGGGCCAGGCCAGTTTATTTACCCGCTAATGCGGCAGGTTCGGCCGATCGCAGCCCCCACTGGCCGCGGTTCACCGTCCCGGGCCAATGGGGGCTCCGGGAAGCCGCGGCCCACACATCCCTCACCCGCACCACTTCTTGCCGCCCCCATTGACCCGGAACGGCGAACCGCGGCGAATGGGGACTGCGATCAGCCGAATCTGCCACGTCAGCAGGTAAATAAACTGGCCCGGCCCGCCAGGGTGCTCACCCTGGCAAGCCGCGTGCCAAACGTTGCCGACCCCGGTCTAGATGATACATAGTTGCAACTAACATTGTAGACTGCTTGAGTGTCTAGTCAGTAGGAAAATGGGTGTTGACAGATGAAAGTAGCCTGTCTCACCTTTATGCCAAACTCTTTGTAAACGTCTTTCTTGTTTTCATAAAAGTTCAGTGGTTAAGGGATTTTCAAGTGGAAACACTGTGATTCTTCAATACACAAATGGAAGTTAATTTGGGTTGGGTTTAAATTCATCTAGGATATAACAGTATCTTCTTGATCTTGGAGGTGGGAAATAACCCACTATAACTGTAGCTGGAAGTGTATATTGCTTCTTGTAGTCTACTCCTTATCTCCTGGTTCAGTTAAATCTTTAAATCATGCCTTCATAAATTACCGTTCAGTGTAAGAAAGAAAGCTAAAAACAATGAGCTTGATCTTGAGCAATGTTCAGGCACAGAGAACCTCTCAGGATCAGACCCCCAGCAGTCTTTCTAGTGATGATGGCGGAAACTTCATTTCAAGTTTTGAGAACCATTGTTTAGGGCTAAATTGCAGCAGGTTCTTTAAAACTTTGATAGGTTTAAACTTATTTCCCATCATCACCTGATGTACACTCATGTATATGCTACAAAAACTTTAAAAAAACCCCAATTTCCATATTTTAATACAGGTTTAATACAGACTATAATTTTGTGCATCTTCTTTGTGATTTTTTTGAGGGCTTAATTGCTATGTCATGGTAATGCTTATCAGAAAGCACTGAAAAGCTTTAATTACTTTGTACTTTGGTTAGTTATGAATGCATACAAAAATTAACTATTTCCCCAGAAGCAAATAAAGTCCATATTTATTATGTTACATAAAAGTTATGGAATGATTTAGAATAATTAAGCTAACGGCTGCCTTACTCAGGGTTTCACTCATTTAAATGGTGCATAAAATTAATCTCAGAAAATTATTTCTTATTAAGCACCCATGCTAGACAAAAGAAGCATCAGAGGGCTTCTCCATCAGAGGATTTCAGGGTAGGAAAATGCATTTTATATAATATGACCACAAATAAGTCCATGCAAAGTAATGGAAGCACAAAGTCATCTTAATTCCCCAAATTAGTCAAGCGAAATAATCAGGAAACAGAAAAAGAGAGGTGGTGATTGGGGATAGATATAGAAAGGAATATAGATTGGATAAGGAAGGAGAAAGAGGTAAAGCAGAAGAATCATAAAGAGAATATCTGGGAAGTGGAGACATGCAAAGGATAGGAAGAAAGATTAAGTAAAAAACAGAAAAAAAGGCCAGCAGGGGCAGATATTGTGCTCACATATACTTGCACAGGGGTCGGCAACGTTCGGCATGCGGCTCGCCAGGGTAAGCACCCTAGCGGGCCGAGCCAGTTTATTTACCTGCTGACGCGGCAGGTTCGGCCGATCGCAGCCCCCACTTGCTGTGGTTTGCCGTCCCGGGCCAATGGGGGCGGCGCAAGTGGCGCGGGCCGAGGGATGTGCTGGCCGCGGCTTCCCGCCGCCCCCATTGGCCCGGGATGGCGAACCGCGGCCAGTGGGGGCCATGATCGTCCGAACCTACTGCATCAGCAGGTAAATAAACTGGCCTGGCCTGCTAGGGTGCTTACCCCGGTGAGCCGTGTGCCGAACGTTGCTGACCCCTGCACTAGCAAACCCTGAATATGCAACCCCCCGAGAGAGTTGGCTATACCGACCTCACCTCTGACGTAGACAGCGCAAGTGTGACAGAAGAATACTTCTGGTGACTTAGCTCCTCCATTGGGTGAAGCTCTCCCATCAGTGTAAGTAGTGTCTACACCAGTGGTGGGAAGCCTGTGGCCCACGGGCCGCATGCGGCCCATCAGAGTAATCTGATTGCAGGCCACGAGATATTTTATTATGTTGACTGTCCACAGGCATGGCCTCCCACAGCTCCCAGTGGCCATGGTTTGCAGTTTCTGGCTCATGGGAGCTGCGGGAAAGAGCGAGCCACAGATGATGGAGCAAAAATTCTCAGTACAATGGAGGTAACAGTTTTCTAGGACTAAGCTTTGTGGATAGAACTCTCAGGAATATTACGTATGAATAGATCAGACATTAAAAAAAAGAATTCAGTGCTAGATTTTCAAGTACTCAGCACTCACAACGAGAGTCACTTTTTCAAAAGTGCTGTTGTATTAATTAAGATGGAATAAAGGGTCCCAAATAACCCTGTAACTGTCCAACATTAAACAATTTTTACAAGGTTCAGAGATGTAACCTGCTTAGCACCATGACAACACATCATTATATATTTAAAAAATATATATTTTATTAAAGAAATAGAAAAAGAAGGAAACACAGTTAAAGCATCTGAAATGTGAAGTATTAAATAAGGCTTTCATTCCCGACATCCCTTGTTCCCTTCTTCTTTAGCTGGAGAGAGATTTTAGGGAAAAACAAAACACAAACCTTGTTTGACAGTCTTTTAGCTGGTATTGAAGATGGTAATAACTATTCTTTTTGGGGAAGAGAGGAGTTAATTGAAATGGGCTGGAGCCATTGTTGTTGCTGTTGTTAAAGTCTGATCTCATTTCCTAGAAGACAAAACAAGAGAACTACACACAAGAGGGGGAAAAAAAAGAACCACGAGGATAGAGCTTCATTCTGTACCTCTGTTATTGACTTTCATTTGTAACCATAGGGCTTGGCTACACTCGGGACTTCACAGCGCTGCCGCGGCAGCGCTGTGAACAGGGCCGGCTCTAGCTTTTTTGGCTGCCCCAAGCAGCAAAAAAAAGCGCCGCCCCCCGAGCGCCGTGCCGCCCCCCCGCCAAGCACCGCCAGAACCCCCCCAGAGCGCCGGAACCCCCCCTGAGCGCTGAGCCCCACGCTGCCTCCCCTGCTGAGCGCCGCGCCGCCGGAGCCCACCCCCGCCCCCCGCCGAGCGCCGCCGGAACGTCCCTCCAGCGCCGCGCCTGCGCCGCCCCCCCGCCGAGCGCCGCATGCCAGACCCCCCCAAGTGCCGAGCCCCGCCAAACCCCCCCCCCGAGCGCTGAGCCCCGCGCTGCCCCCCCCCGCTGAGCGCCGCGCCACCGGAGCCCACCCCCGCCCCCCGCCGAGCGCCGCCAGAGCCCGCCGACTTCCGCGCCGCCGGAGCGACCAGGTGCCGCCCCAAGCATGTGCTTGGGTGCCTGGAGCCGACCCTGGCTGTGAAGCGTGAGTGTAGTCACGCCGCCAGTGCTGCGAGAGAGCTCTCACAGCGCTGTATGTACTCCACCTCTCGGAGGGGAGTAGCTTGCAGCATTGCGAGCGAGCGTGCAGCGCTGCAGGCACTGATTACACTGGCGCTTTACAGCGCTGTACTCGCTGCGCTCAAGGCGGTGTTTTTTCACACCCTTGAGCGCAGCAAGTTGCAGTGCTGCACAGCGCCAGTGTAGCCAAAGCTTCAGTGCTCCACACAGGTTTGGAACATGGTCTTACTAGCCACTTCGGAGACCTGGCAATTTGTACCAGCATTGTATTCTTGTACTCTTTCTGGTCACAAGTTTGCAACAGTGTTGTAAAATACACAGTCTTGGTCAGCTAAGACAGCCTCTTATTAAAAAGAAGGCAAAAAAGGAGAAAGTTAGGAAAGAATAGAAATAAGGGCGTGGACCAGGCATGGAGGAAAAGAACACACAAGGGACATGTATATGTGTGACACAGTCTCATATCCCAGGTGGCATTCGGGATTCAGACAAGGCTGGTGGAGAGATGATGTCATCTGGGACCTTCTCTCTTGCCAGTCTGATCAAGACATCTCTCAGGACCAGGACAACAAAGGCCCAATGGTGTCAAGGTAGATTCCAGAGTTCCAAGAGATGGAGGGAGTGGGAGCCATGATAATAAATCTCGCTGCAGCAATTATTGGTAGATAGCTGCTTCTGCTGCTGATAATTTCCCCCTCAAACTCTTGGCTTTTTAAGAACCCCAAAAAGGATTTATGGTGAAATAGCCCATCTCCTCATTATTTTGTTCACCAATTATGCCTAATTTCCAACACACCAATTTTGGTCCATTGATTTCTGGACACCCACACCTTTTCTACTTGAGCAGGTAGGATTTTAAAATAGTCCTGGAGTTTTGTTTTGATTTAATTCAGTCTTTCTGTTTCCCTTTTCCCATCAACATAGGCTATTGTAACATTTTAAGAACTTTCACTCACTTTTCACAGTTGAGCTCACAATTAAGGTAAACCTGTAGGCCCAATTATCAACACTATTTACATAGCAACCAGCAGCTCCCACTGTAACACTTAAGGCCAGATTTTTAAAAGAGTTCAGAATCCAAAGCTGACCATTTGAGCTGAGCTTTCTTAAAAATCAGGTCCCTAATGTGGTACATAAAGGGGCATTTATAGTTACTACATACAGCAACATTAGATATATGTTGAACAACTGATACTACTATGATTTTATCTAGTAAAGTTCATATGATCTATTTGTGTTTGTTTACAATATGACATATTAAATGTTAACCCTGATTTCGCAAAGGAAAAAGTGCCTTAAGTTACTGTATGTTCTCAGTTGTCAGAGCGATATCTTGACAGTACAGAAAACGTCTGCCTTCTCAATTGGGTATTATTAATTAATATTGTGCTGTCTAATTAGATTTTTTTCCTTCTCATTTGAATTTTGATCTCTAAAGCTCACTGCCACATTGACAGCATGTGCTGTGTTCCAATGAAGCAGAACATCTGGCAGACCACCAAGATAATATAATGTAGGAAAGTAGACCTTCCCTGGGAGACTCTGATAGATTCATTGTGAATAGCAGAAGCTTTGTGACACAGCACATTTTAAACCAGATATTGGTTTATCATCATCTTGAAAACATTCCAGGACTAGGGCTGCTCCAATTGAAGTCAATGACCAAGCTTCCCCTGATCTCCATGGGAAAATTTGCCCCTGTTGAGAGAGCCATTTTCTGGGATGCTCTAAAACAAAAACAAAACAAAAAGTATTTTAGACTCATAAATTTGGCTGTAATGCATCCAGATGGAAATGCTAAAGAAAAAACACACCAGCTCTTCCATGGTCAAGGTTTAGAAGACATTTCTGTTTAAAGGGCCACTCTAAGGGCTTTAATATCCACATGTGGGGTTGGGAGGGGTTTTAGTGGGTGAAGGAGTGGGAAACAATATATGGTGAGGGGTCGGGGGGCTGCAGTGAGAAAGGGGGATAAGTGGGAATGAATGCTTAGAGAGGAAATGGATAGATGGGATCAGGTCATGGAGCGGGATGGTGGAATTTGGGTGGATTAGGTGTGGGAGACCTGTCAGCTTCACATGCTCCTCTCCTTCAGGTGTACAAAGATCTGATGGGGCCTTGCTCCTCTAAGGGTGTCTCTCCTGGCCCCACATGTGAGCTGGGATCTGTGGGGGAAGGGGTAGGGGCAGGGAAGGTAAGGCATATTTAAACATTTGAAAACAAGGAAATACAAAGTTAAGGTACTGGGTGGTGGGGAGGGGATGAACTAAGTGGGCCAGGAGCATGGTTGGGAAGGCCTAGCCGAAGCGCAGGGGTGGGGAGGGTGGGGGTCTGAGCCCTGGCTCAGTGTACAACTCAGGCTTTTGTAACCAAAGTGTGCCATTCTCCAGTAAGCTTTTGCTTGTGATATGTGTACACAACTGCAGAGGTCACCAGATAGTTTAGGAGCAACTTTTGATGTGCAAGGGGATGGCTAGCTGCAAATATTGGTAAGAGGACTATATGTTGGGCAGGGGGAATGGAGAAGGCAAGAGACTTGCATCAGTTTTCTCTCCTGCACTTATGTTGTTACCAAGCTACCAAGATTTTGGAACACAGGTCCTGTCTGTCTCCCTGTCCTGTCAGCAACTCCACTCTCCAAATATTGCAGAGCATGACCATTATCACCATTCCACTGTAACAAAGTGTACAGGACATGGGAGATCCACTTGGGAATCACAGAGCACTCTTTGTCCTTAGCTAACTAGAGTGGCTCCTCAACTGCAAACCTATATGATAACTACAACTCTGAAAATGAACACTTGCCCCTTGTAGCGGGGTGGTTACCCCACTCCTGCCCTGAAGGAGTTAAAAGCAGCCTTGAGGAGGGCTGTAGCTGGGAGAAAGCAGTTACTAAGCTGATTGGGGAAGCAGCTGCAGCTGGGCCACACCCCAATCAGGCCACAGCTGGCCCTATAAGAGGGCTGGGGCCAGAAGCCAGACAAGAGAATCTCTCTAGCTTTGAGAGGGAGGGACCTGGCTGCAGGGAACTGAAGGAAGGTACCTGGAGTGGAGCAGGGCTGGGGGAAGACTAAGGGAGCTGGGGAGCTCTGGCCTGGAAACCCCCCAGGCTGCGGCCTAGTGGAAGGCCAATTAGGTACTGGTGTTGCAGGGGGTAGCCCACGGGTAGGCAGAGGCACTGGGTCCAAACCCCCCTTGCCTATGATGAGTGGCTTTTATACTGCAGTCTGCCCCAGTGAGCGGGGGCTAGATGGTGACTGGCAGTAGCCCATGACTGAGGCAAGGTGGGGATAGAGGGTTGGGGGTTCCCCTGGGTGGGGAGACCCTGAGACTGTGGTGGTATTACAAGGGGGCAGCTCCCCAAAGACAAGGGGTCCTGGGAGGGACACGGGGGCCCGTGGCAGCGGGACACCGGCCTGCAGAGGGCGCTCTGCGTTGGAAAGAGCTAATTCCCTGAGATGACTAGCAGGAAGCACCACAGGGGTGAGTCCTGCACCGTGTCACCCGTACAAAAAACATCTTTGTTGGTTCAAAACTGGGAAACTCCCTGACACAAAACTTCACCAACACCAAGTTAAGGTTGCGGTATCTCATGCTCTTCCAGAACATTGAGTTTGGCAACACACATGCTTTTGAAAACCAGTAGATTGGTAAAGTAATTCAGACTTCAACTTCTGAAAAGCAGGAACTCCAAAATTTAAGGTATATGCCAACACAACCTTAACGCTGCTGTGTTTTGAGTGATGTCCCAATACTCCTATAACATGTATACTCCCTTTCTGCTGAGGAAACAGGGCACATGACCACTGTAAGACAGAGTCTAATGCCTTCGCTGTGCCAACGCAAACCTTGCATTTAGGTGAGCTGTACTGAACAGGAGCTACCTACAACTACTCTACACTCAAACACTTAGCTTACTGCACAGAAACAAGATCTTACCTTTGAAATTAAACAGCCCCTTTATCCCATTACTCCCAGAATGCAATCTAACAGTACCAAACATCAAACCCACAGTCAACTCTCATTGCTGATAGGTTTCAGAGTTGCAACCGTGTTAGTCTGTATCCGCAAAAATAACAGGAGTACTTGTGGCACCTTAGAGACTAATGCATCCGATGAAGTAGGTTGTAGCCCATGAAAGCTTATGCTCAAATAAATTTGTTAGTCTCTAAGGTGCCACAAGTACTCCTGTTCTTTCTCATTGCTGACAATCCTTATGGCAAGAAGATCCCAGTGCACTGCTACTTATCTCTCTACCTGAGCCCTGAAATGAAACAAATTGGATCTCTCAAGGTACATATGTACCTCTTTCCTTTTATCACACACAGGTGAAAGGGGGTATGGAGAGTAGCTCAATGCCTCCTAGATCTCTTCAGATTACAGTCTCAACTCTGCCAAACTGCTTCTATTGATCTTTTGGCTATTCGAGCCCCACAGCTAATGCAGCTGGAGTGCATGAAGATAATTCCCAGTGGCTACTGCCAACTCCAGGGGGCACAGTTAAGGCTATGTTGGCATGTATAGTAACTGTGTATTTCCTAGCTTTTCAGAGGTTTGATTTTTGCTGAACTTGACTTTCAGGAAGGACCTGAGCTATTACTGGGCAACCTTAACTTTGGCTTAACAAAGTGTGTTTTGGGGTTTTTATTTATTTATTTATTTATTCATTCATTTATATATTTATTTTGTCAGGGAATATGACAAAGAAGAGTTTTTGGATAGAACTCGCTTAGATAGTCCCATTTAAACCAATGAAACTACTTGTGTCAATAGGATGAACATGATTTGGCTCCTTATCCAGAACCTGTGGATTTAACTGGGTGGACAACAATGGGGATTTTCAGTGAGAGTTGGGTTTTTTTTCCTTCTACAAGAGTGCAGTCTCATGGCTTTGGAATTAATCTTAAATGAAACTTGACAAGATTTCTGAGGATGAGATCCAGAGCACAAAAGTGCTATGCACTAAAAGTCATTAAAGTAGCACAAGTTCTTTGGCAGAGAAATTGGCCAGTTCTGAAAATGCTGTCGTAAATATCCTTTTACATAAGCACATTAATGATCAAATATTAGATTACCCTTTTGTGATATTTTCTGAGCTCTAATTTTTATTTAATTGAAACAATATTAGGAGTGCAGTAACATTTAGAAGAATGTCTGTTGTAAGGTCAAGTGCTGTTTATCCATAAGTACATATTTATCCAGCAAGCTAACATTTTTAAGAGACCGCCATATTGACTATTATCCAGATTATATACGTTTCCTGTAGAGGTTGTGCTGTTTTTCCTGATGCTTTAAAGAGTATTGCAAAGACTTGTACTGTAAATCTTTTTATTATGTGTTTTGCATTGTCACTATAGTTGTCTCAAAGGTCTTCACCTGCAGAATTGACCAAATGACAAGTTGTAAATAATATTCCAGCATTTTTTCTTTCTATTAACTATTTGATAATAAATGTTCCCATTATTCAATTTGTAGTACTCATAAGAACATTTCCTTTTCATTATTCTCACGACTTCTGACTCTGGACTATGTGATTTTTAAAAAAATAGTTAGAAGTATTTGAAACATACGGTGCTGATATTGCTGATCATATAGAGTATATTGCTGATAATACAGATGATAATAGATAGATATAGATAATAGATAATATAATATTGCTGATAGTATAGAGTATGGTGTTGATAGAATGTTTAATTCCAGTCTTCCATACAGAAATATAATCCTCCAGAATAAGATATAGAACATAATTATCTTGTGTCCATCTCCCTGCAGTAGGCCAACTTAAGTGTTTTCTTATTTTGAAAGTTTCTGTTAGTTGGAGCTGTATTTTTCATTATGCTTATAGGGAATACCTGTCAAGCCAGAAGAAATGCTTTAAGAGTTTCCATTGAATCTCCCATTAGATGTCTAGATTTCCTTGTTTTACTCATGTATTATGGATTCTGTCTGTCAAGTGCAGAAAACATTGTTGGCACTTATATTTAATACTTGTTTCCAATACGACATCTCTTCCTAGAGACAATTGTACGAAATCATCAATATTAGAGATAGTGAAAGACGTATTAGACATCTGGTCTGCACCCTAACAGTGTAGGATTGTTTTTTCCCATATGTCTTCTAGTGTTACCCGGTGGTGGTGTTCTCACCAGTACGTCTTCTAGTAGGTTTTCCAGCGTAGTCTATTGCATTTTAAACCCACAGCAGCGAGTCTCAGAGCCTAGGTCTGCAGACTCAGACTCACGGGGTTTACACTAAAGCACTAAAAACAGACATTGTGTCTCTGGCTGGAACTCAGGCTCTGAACCTCCTTCTGTCCAAGCTTCAGAGCCCAAGCTGCCTTCTGCCTTTGCCTATCAGCAGGTGAGTATATATTTCCCCTTCCCCTTCCCTCCCAATGAAAGCATCCATTGGAAATATTAAAAGAGGAATCTCTATATTCTTTCCTCCCCCTGATACTCCGGTACCTTCAAATACTGTCACAATGAAAGCTGATATAGTCAAGTACATGTATATGGCACCTTTTATCTAGGAGTATCCTGAAACCCTCCAGGTGGGAAGACTACCCCTTAAAGCTTATTCCTCTACTGTGACATTAGGTAAATAAGAGCACCTGGTTTACTCTCTCTGTACCAGCATTGTTTTGTGAACATCTCTCATATCCTGCTCATGCATTTCTTTCTAAATTAAGGAGTCCTAATATTCTCCATCTTTCCTCTTTTGGAAATCTCTTCATGCCTTCCCATTTTATCACTTATCTTAGAAGCCCCTCAATTTTTGCTGTCTCTCAGGGTGACTACAATAAAAGACATAGGACCAGATACTCAATTGGTGTAAATTGGTATAACCCCATTAACTTCAGTGGAGCTATACCTACTCACCTAAACTGAGGATCTGGCCAGTATTCCAGGAGAGAGTATACCAGTGATTTATATAATGGCATTATCATGTGTTAATGATATAGCAAAAACACATAGCTTTCAAAAGTAACAGCCTTGTTAAATAGTAATAATATCATCCCTATTAAGACAAATTGTGTTTGCCATTGGTTTGGGAACCCTTTCAAAATGCTTGCTTTTATCATTTTGTCTCTTCAATTATCTGTGAAATATTTTACGTTGCCATAATTCCATTAGCTGAAAGTCATCTTACTTTCAGTCCATACGACTACAAGATCTGAGGTTCCCCTTTGAGAATCTCTGATAAATGATGCATGTGGAGGGGAGACTCTCACATACATTTCTCTGAGTTTGGGGTATCTCTCTTTCTCAAATATATATTTTAATTTAAAGGAGATTAGTCTCCTGAGTAACGTTTCCATACTTCTAGTACTGTGGAACTCTGCCTATCTGCTGAAATGAGTGGTCACATTTTCTTTTCATGTATGTGCCAGTAGTTTGACTAGATATAGTTCTTCGGACACATACTTTACATATCTGTAAGGGTGCTGCTTTTGACTGTCCATTTATTAATGCTAAATGAGGTGGAGTAAAATGTATTTTTTTCTTTCTTACAAGAATCATTAACCAGGGTCAAGTCTTTTTTTTTTTTTTTTTTAAATTGGTAGAATATGGAAAGAAACGTCCATTTAAACTCCACATAAGGCTGACATAAGTCTTACTTTTTTTTTTCAGTTAGAATCCTTTATAAACTACTTTTGTGTCTCTTTGAATTCATAACCATACTATTTTTGGTCATGAAATCCAAATGTTAAAACTTCCTGATTCATGCAAGACAAGAAAAATCTTAGTTGAACACTTAAGTGAGGTTTCTTGTTGATAAAACATTTAATAGTTTCCCTATCAGCAACAATAATAGTAACTATAAAATTAGCACAAATTGTTGACTTTTTGTTATAAAAAATTAAACATTGACTTTTTTTTTCTTTAATCAAGGGTACCCGTATGAGCTGGGTGAAGTTGAGGTTGATAGGTATGAACTCACCCATCAGTGATCATGACTGTACACATAAGCCCCACCTAAGACAAATGGTGTGTGTGAACCCACCCAAGAGCTGTCGGGCTGAGTGTTGTTTTGGGCAGGAGTGTATGGGAGTGTGAACTACTGAGGTCACAGACAAGAAGAGATAGGCAAAGGAAAAGAGCCCTCCCCCCCCGCCCCAAAGTCAAACGAGAGCCTTAAGCACAGTGTGACACTGGAAAAAGCTATAGAGAGAACTTTTGGGTTTGATGGTGTTGGTTAAAGAGGCTTGGGGGCTGTAAGATAACAAACTGCTCCTTAGTTCCTTCTTCAGTCAGAGACAGAAGACTTTGTACATTCTTTGTAAATAAGGAAGATTGCATCAAAGAAATACCTATCACCAAATATTACTCCCAACTGGAACATCCCCAGTGTCCCACACTATGACTAGCTGCTTGGGTCAAAAGGGGCAAAAATACTTCAATAGAAACTATCTTAATGAGTAGTTAAATCAAGTATCCTGGAGGCAATACTAACAAAGCTGGATTTAAATGAGGAAAGTGAAACCCAAGAGCAGACAGTCCTGTATCTTCCTCCCCACTCCCCAGGCTTTCATAGAATCATAGAATATTAGGGTTGGAAGAGACCTCAGGAGATCATCTAGTCCAATACCCTGCTCAAAGCAGGACAAACACCAACTAAATCATCCCAGCCAGGGCTTTGTCAAGCTGGGCCTTAAAAACCTGTAAGGATGGAGATCCCACCATCTCCCTAGGTAACCCATTCCAGTGCTTCACCACCCTCCTAGTGAAATAGTGTTTCCTAATATCCAACCTAGACTCCCCCACAGTTAAACTAGCTAAAGCAACTAGTTAAACCTTTGAGTGAAGCTTTAATTTAGTTTGCTGAAGAAGAGGTCACTGGAAGCTCAGTAAGAGAAAATTACATTTCTGAAACCTTGGAAAGGCCTGATGCCTTGTGTGCTCTCTTACTTACATGACGGTCTCCCAAGCCTTGACTAAAAGCAGGGCTTAATTAAAGTTACCTGGGAGGAGGGATAGCTCAGTGGTTTGCACATTGGTCTGCTAAACCCAGGGTTGTAAGTTCAATCCTTGAGGGGGCCACTTGGGGATCTGGGGCAAAATCAGTAGTTGGTCCTGCTAGTGAAGGCAGGGGGCTGGACTCAATGACCCAAGGTCCCTTCCAGTTCTAGGAGATAGGATATCTCTATTTATTATTGGTTTAAAATGCTCGTTGCCTGATCTCTGACTTTGATCCTACACCACCAAGCAACTGGAATATTTTCAAATGGCAGTTTTTTAAATTCTCCTTTCCTCTCAGTTTAACTGATTTCACTAAAGTAGAGTGGTTACCTTTGCTATTTTAACTGTAAGAATTTCATCCCTTCTTAATTTTAGCCCCATATACAAATCTTAAATGAACAAGTTGAAGTGTGATGTCCCAGGTGTCAGCCGCAGGGATTGGACCTGCGATCGCTGGATTTATAAAAGCATGATCTTCCGCTGTCTGAGCTGGAAGAGCCTCTTCACATAGCTGATAAGCTGTAGCAGACACATCATTCTCTATGGTACAGCCACTAGAGGAAGGGGAAAAGGCACACTGTGTAAGCATAGGGCATACAGACATAAATCTTCCACTCTTCAATAGGGCATGATTGTGACTTGCTTTCATGGTGCTGAGCAGAGGGAAATAAGGGATAGACAGATGGACACATGCAAATGTGTTCAAAGCCATTTAGTGGACAACAGTGAAAGTTCTCCCTCATTCATACAAAGAAAAATCATTATTTAAAGCTCATCCTGGTAAATTAAGAGCCTTTTACCAGTTCTTCCTAGACTTCTCTATTTCACACTTTGCTTGATAGCCACTTGTACAAAATTGGAAGTTCAACAAATCACCTTGCCTACTCAGTTAAAAAGTTAATGAAAACATGACATTTAATAGAAACCCATAATTACAGTAATAATTTCCAGCCCTTCGTTCCCATCCCCAAACTGATGATTATAAGAAAAAGACCTTTCTGCTTCATAACTCACTCTTTAATTCCCTATTTAGACATAACAATGATTCCCAAAGCAATAAAACATTGCAATACAAACAGTAGATTTTGACACATTATTAGGACTGGGTGGCAGAGGGAAAAAAAGGGTCATGAAGTTTTCTGTGTATGAAAAATCATGAGCGCTGGTCAACTACTTATAGAAGAAAAATGCAAGGTAAATATGTCCCTTAATTTATATAATTTTATTTGTGCCTTCTGGTAAAACACACATGATCACTCAAAGCGTCCTGCCTCCCTTCTGATTTTGATTTGGAATATGTGATTTTATATAATATAATATAAATACAATATTCCACTATTATTGTTATATTAAAGTCATTATTGATCTTTTTTACATTGTAAATATAATATATTGAGAGTAAGCATTCAATGTAAACATTGTCTTCTAGTGCTTCATCTGAATGATCAACTTGTGATTGATTTTCAAAAAAAATCAGTATGCTGCTATGCATCCAAAAACATGTCTTTAATTGTATTCCCAATTGGTAAGCACAATTACTACAAGCACATGTGCAAATTGGGTTTTTAAAGCACTTATCAGTATTCCATTCTCTATATGATACAGACTCTACAAATGACTTAGACCTCTTGATAGATATACGGAAGAGATACAGAACAAATTCTTTGCATGCGCAAATGGCCTGTTCATGTTCTTTTCAATGTCAAATACTCCTCACCAAATTACACATTTAACCTTTTTTCTGAAAAGCCTGGGCTCAACTTGTATGTGAAAACCAAAGTTTTCCTTATGATGGATATTCTTGAACAACACAGCATTAATAGCTGAGCAGCTTTTATGAAAAGAAACTGATTTATATTTTAAACAATATGATGGATAAGCTTCCTTAAGTGGACATACGTCTAAGTAGGATATGGAATTGGGTCCAATGCTGTTTCCAGCATACAGCTGAGGAAAAGGAATTCTGTCCTCCATAATGAGACCTTGAGTCGTCTTTAGTCCCTGTAGCACTTCTGCTTCTGTCTCTGGGGGATGAATCTGTGCAGACCTGGCTCCTCCCGGTCATCTCTCTATCACTCCGTAAATCCCCCTTACAGAACCTAAACACCTTCTTGCCTTGTGCAAATGGAGGTCTCATGGACCTGGGCTGTGTAGAGTGCCCAGGGTGTGCAAACTGTGCCCAGGCTTCAGCTGACCTGGTACCCGTGCACTGTGGAAGAACATGGGGCTATATTTGTCACTTAATCTCTCTCTTGCTGAATTAATTAATCCTATAAAGTTGAGAGAGGCCTGTTAGTCCACCCATTTCAAGCCCCTGCCAGTGCAGCAGTGTTCTCTGTTGTACTCTCACTATTGTTTTGTCCAGTCTAGTTTTAAATATCCAAAACTGTGAAGCTTCCTCCACTTTCCTTGGAAGAATATGCCTTATGCTAGGAGATGTCAATTAATTATTTCATCCATCCATCTGTTGTAACACAGGTAGGTAGGTAGTTTTAAAAAAGCTGAAATGGCATTCTATGGTGACATATCCAGGTCATTGCAATAATGCAGCAGATGTTCAGCTTAGTTATTTGATAGAACACACACATTGGGCCTCATTCTCCTTTATGTCAGAAGAATCTTCTGAGGGGGGAATGTCTACTTTAAATTTGCAGGGTTTCCTTGGAATTCCCCAGTGGCTGGGTTTGCTCCCTGTAGAAGAAGCCAGGGATTTCAACCTCAAAAACTTGTTCATATCTCCTGTTTGGATCTTGGACATTTACTGTTTTTTTACAATGTTTGCAATTATTCTCTTTCTGACAGCTAGAAATCTTGCATTATAGTAACTTTTAAAATCAGTCGAAAATCTAATCCAGCTGGAGTCAGTGGGAGTTTTATCCAGTGGATCAGGATTTGGCTCTGAGAGAAAATAAAAACTGAAAAGAGGTCAAACCCAACAATTTAATCTAAAACATTGAAACAGAAGTAGGAAACAAACAAGTCTTCAGTCAGCTCTTGGCAGGAGGGTAAGAATGGGAGGAAAGAAAAATCAGCTAAAATTAGGTCTGAGAAAATTATAGCAATGAATTGTGTCTTTATCCATTCTAGGGCCAGAAAAGACCATTCTTATCTGTCCTCCTGCATAACACAGGCCATAGACCTTCAGTCAGTTATAAATATTACTCTAATTTGCTCATGTAATATAGTGGTGCCATCTAATGCAAGACATTAAGTAAGCATATATGCATGTGCTTTATGCTCTAACATTGCCATTAACTTTTTATGCTATATGGAAAACAGAACATCACAAATAACTGAATGGTGACACATGCCATCTGTGCCCAAATGTATTGCATCTGCAGAAATCTTGACTGAGCCAAAGTGGCTGACAGAGGATGGGGAATAGAAAACTTGACAGAATATCTTAAACAGATTGGAAGGTGGCAAATTCTGGTCACCTTAACCATACAAATACAGTGAGCAAGATCTGGCCTATGTCCTTATAGTCATACGTTGAATAACACCTAGATCTAAAACCAAACCTTGGCTGTTGATGATGATGATAATAATAATAAAAATAGTTAAGGCAGATTTTTTCCCAACATCAATGTATTATAATCTTCAATTCATTGAGATACTTACTGCATAAAAAAAACCCTTTGCTAGCGGTTCGTTTTGAAGTCAGCTACTTATCTGGTATCCACACCTCTTGCTGAAGTAAATCCACACTAAATAAGAAAAAAGTCAACAAAGGATTTACCATGTTGCACACACTTACAGCATATATTACTTTCTTAGACTGTCAACAGATTCTAATATATATGACATGTTTGACAGTGAAGAATAGCTGTTAGGTACTTTGCTTGATTTGCATGTGTAAGGGAAATGTAAAATCACACTTCCACAGAGTGCGTGCATTAAGCAAAGTAATAAAGATATTCAAAATGGACCACTTGGTTCCCCGGAAATTCAAATTCTGGAAAACCGTCTGCTTGCTACTTCATAATATTTTGCCGTTTGTAACGATGCTTGTAATATAGGTTTGCATGTCTATCAAATGTTGATATTTGGATAGTACACTTTCTTTCTTACTGAATTTTTTTCTCTGTATCAAGCTGTGCACACTTAGTAGAATCTATAAAAAGTAGCTTATTTCCCAAAATGACCAATTCAGTTACCTTATATAGCACATTTTGTTTGTTTTTACAGTCTTAAGGGGATCTACATTACAACTACTATATGTAAGAAAATTTATGCATCTGTTGGTTTGTAGAATGGTCTCTCAAGGGAAGGCCTATCACTTTAGTCTGTGTAGACTGGATAAGGAAATAGAAATTGTGTTGCAGGGGATAATTATGCAAAGTAAGGGGGGATGGATTAGATAATCTAGTAGTTCTTTCCCAGTTATAATTTCTATGAATCTGCCTCGTTTCCATATTATTTAAAGATTATCAAATAGATGCTCATTTATCCTTTACATTTTCATTGCTTATTTTATTATTTGCCTGCTTCCTAGTAGTCCTTCAGATTATTTAATATAACATTCCCATTTTGTTCTTTACAACCTCTTCCCCCCACCTTTCATCTAGAACCTTAATTTGTTTAATTAATATAAAAGATTTGTGTGGGGCACGGAAGAGGAAATCTCCACTTCCAGTAAAACTATAGAATAATCAAGTCACACTTCATAAAATGGGGGTCACCCTCCAATTTCTACATGTGTTAAACATTGAAGTTTGAGTTTTAATTGCAATATAGCAAATACTTAATTTAGTTGCTTTGATTTACCTATACTAATAAATACCATTAGTGAGGGTTTTTTTAATGTTTTGTGGTTTCTCCATAATTGGCATATATGCAATACATAAATTGCCATCTGCCCATTTGTTGAGTGTTGTTTTGAGTTAGAGTTGCAAACTGGAATGTGGAAGGATTCCAGCTGTTTTTGTTTCTTTATGGTTTCAGCCAGTTTCAAACACTAATTGTCATTTATGCCATCATCCTGGAAATTTGCAAGGATATGTAGGGCCAATTGCTGCAGTGATTAAAATAATTTATGCCACCATTTATAAGGGCCCGATTCTGATCTGTCACCCCAGTATAAATCCAGTGTAACTGCAAAGGGCTCGTTAGAGTTACTCCAGATACACCTCTACCCCGATATAACGCTGTCCTCAGGAGCCAAAAAAATCTTACCGCGTTATAGGTGGAACAACCGCGTTATATTGAACTTGCTTTGATTCACCGGAGCGCGCAGCCCCCCACCCCACCCCCCAGAGCGCTGCTTTACCGCATTATATCCGAATTCCTGTTATATTGTGTCGCATTATATCGGGGTAGAGGTCTATATGCTTGTGTAAATGAGATCAGAATATGGACTCATGAATTGTTCTGGAGCTAGGAGTAAATGCCTGGAAGAACATATAAAGTCATAATTCATAAATTTTCAGATTAACTGACAGTTGTGGAAGTGGTAATAACAAAGAGGACAAGTCACTGATACACAGTGACCTGGATCATGTGGTAAGCTAGGCACAAGCAAACAATGTGCATTTTAATGCTGCCAAATGTAAAGTTATACTTAAAGGACCAAAGAATGTAGGGCGTATTTAAAGGATGGGGAACACTACCATGGAAAGCAGTGACTCTAAAAAAGGGGTGGAGGGTCATCATGGATAATCAGCTGAACTCTTCGGCCAGGTCTACACTAAAAAGTGAAATCAACACAGCAACGTTGCTCAGGGGTGTGAAAAATCCACACACTTAAGTGACGTTATTGTCAACCTAACCCCCGGTATATACAGCAGTAGGTTGCCGAAAAAAAAAAAATTATTGACCCATCTATCAACTCTCTGGGAGGTGGATTAACCACAGTAATGGAAGAACCCTCCAGTCACTGTAGTGAGTGGCTATGCTGAAGACCTACAGCAGTGCAGCTGCAGTTGTGCCGCTGTAACAGTTTAAGAGTAGACATAGCCTTAGTGTGACACTGTGGCCAAAAGAGCTAGTGCAGTCCTTGGATGTGTAAACAGGGGAATCTCAAATAGGAGCAGGGGGCTATATTACCTCAATATTTGGTATGGTGCGTTCGATACTCTGTCCAGTTCTGGTGTCCACAGTTCAAGAAGGATGTTGGTAAATTGGAGAGGATTCAGAAACTAGATTAAGGAGATCAATCTATGTAGTTTAAAAAAGAGAAGGTCAAGGGTATATTGATCTCAGTTTGTAAATACCTACATGGTGAACAAAAAATGATAACTGATTCTTCAGTCTATCAAACAAACCTATAATAAGATCTAATGGCTGGAAGTTGAAGCTAGACAAATTCAGACTGGAAATAAGGCAGACTTTTTAACAGTGTAGACAACTTTTAACAGTGTTGTCAAACAACAACGGCTGTGGTGGATTTTCTATCAATGGCAATTTTAAAATCAAGATTGGATTTTTGGTTCTAAAAGCTGTGCTCTAGTCCAAACAGGAATCCATTCAGGGCTATGGCTTGTGTTATGCAGGAGTTGAGACTAGATGATCACAGTGGACCCTTCTGGCCTTGTTACTATGATTTATGAAGTGTCAAAATAATATTACTTGTACTAATTTTGCATTCTTTGTGCAAAAAAGTCACCCCAGTTTGGTATTCTGTCGAGTTTATATTCAGGTAATGGTGTAAATGGATAGAATTCCCACTGAAGTTAATCAGAGTTTGTGGTGGTTTATACCAGAAGTGCATTTAGCCTTAAAGATGCTTCAGAAGTTAAAACAGGAGGGTTGTTTGTTTGTTGTTTTTTAAATCGTACATTCACTTATTTGCTGTTCTTGCTATGCTTCTCTACTTTTGCCCCTTTGCTGTGTATGTGACACTCTCTGTTCTAAATTCTGATCTCAGTAGAATAGATATGGAGTAACTCCTTTCACTTATATATTAAGTTACTCCACCTATACACTGGTGAAACTGGGAGAAAAATAAACCTTTGAAAGTCAAATTGATGCAAGTGACACTGTTTTTCCATTTACACCCAGTTACTGACCGATTTTTACCTGACTGAGATGATTCTCCGCTTTTATACTGGAGTGTCTCCATTGCTGTCAGTGGAGTGGCTCCGGGCTTACACTGGTAAATGATGTGAGGTGAATCAGGCCCAGTGTTTTACATACAAAGCACAGTAACATTTACCTTATTCTAAAATTTGGACCAAAGTCTTCCATGAAAGTTGCGCTATGTGATTGGGCAGATAGGCCCCATGTAGGCAATGAGGGGATTAAAGACAGCCCGTGGACCCACTTGACCCTACCCTGCTACACCTGCCACCAATGTCAGGCATGGAGAGGGGAATTAAAAGGAAGAGACCTAGTCCAGTTCAGGGCTGACCAGGAAAGAGAGCAGAGCTCTGCTAGTTCCTGAAAGAGGGATGTCTGGTTCCAGCAGAGAGCATAAAACACCTTGCTATCTAGACCAGCCTCTTGGTAGATGGGACGACTAGGCCCAGGAAGACAGACGAGAAGGGACTAGCTACATGAAAATAAGCATGAAGCGGAAGGGTGGGGTCTGACTGACCCTGATTTTTAGTTCACTGATTTCCTTTAGGTTTTAGGCTGTACCATGCCAACAGGGGTTGTACTCCACTGTGCCTTTGTTGGAGGGCTATAGCCCTTCAGCACTGGATCTGTGAGGGGCAACACCCAACTGTTTGCAGACACATAGTGGGGAAGTAATGCCCACATAGGCTACAAGGGGGTATTGCCTAGACAACCAGTTATATACAGTCTTAACACAGATTTCATTTGGATTAAATCAGCCTTAAATTTTACTCCATATTCCTGCATTTCCACATCAGTAGCTAGTCTGTTTTCATAACAAGATCAAGGGAAATGGGTGCTTAATTTGCCTTCTAAATCAATCTACACTTGTTCACTTTGGGCCCAATCATGAATAGCTCGTGTGAATTACTGAATGCCTGCAAGTGAGTAGGGGTTAATTCACACAGCACCTTGTTGGAAAGATGCCTCTAATGCCTATTTTTTTCCATGTCTCAGCTCTTTAAATATGGTTTTGTTTTGCTATTGGCAATATTGATGCTTGCCTTCATCTTTTTTGAGCCAGTAAGAAACTCCCTTGTCCTCTTGCTTTCTCACTGCACTATCCACTAGCCCTATTGCATCTCTTGGACTTTTTACAGGTAGTTACTGATTATATTTTTTTTCTCCGAACAATTTTTGAGTGTGCATAACTCATGAAATTCTGCTCCTTTTTTGTTTCGCTTTTACTGTGACATTTCATAAAGCACAACCCTGAGCTTCCCTACAGCTCTGCACATATGTCCCTCAAGAGAACATTTCCAAATTAATTCTCTGCATAGTTCCAGTGAACCAAAGAGTTTTATGTTTTACTTACCACTGATGTTTACCTATGGGACATGTATGATCTTATGCCTGAACTGTATATGTCAAAAATGCAAGTTTTGCCTCCCAGTTTTTGAAGATTCCTTGGGCTCTGAATGCAGAACTGAAGGACCGGACTTGCTTCATGTCATGTTTTCTCATTATTTATGGAGGATGATTTTCCTCCATTATTTATCCTAACATCTATTTTTAGGGGGCTTTGGTTTTGACAGTTTCAGCCTTATTGCCTAAAATTAGCTGTTTTCCAAGATGTAGCACTTCTCTGTGACTTTCAGTTGTTGTCTCTTTGTAAACTCCTCAATTGTTTCTTCAGATCTTGGGCTGCGGATTCCCTCCCTTTCCCACCATTGTCACCCCTTCCCTCTCCAAGAGTGCCTTATGAAACCCACTATTAATCAGCATGTCCTTTTGAACTCTCTTTCTCTGGGCTCATTTCATGCCCATCCTCTCTCATAGTGCTGCATAAGAGCCCCTCAGAGGCTTGTAAGGTAAGGGAAGAAAATAAAGAGTTTGAGTTTTTAGAACTCTGTCCTAGGGACCATCCTTTGAGATAATCTAATCATTTTCAATCAGAGTAGTAATGACCATAGTGCTGTAGATATATATTGGTCTTAATCGTCACCTAACCCAGCTCCTAATGCCTGTGCATTATTGATGAAATCTGCAGATTTTTAGAAAAATGATGGTTTGAATAATGTACAGATTTCTTCTGAATTTGTACAGTGCCTTGCAAAATTGAGTCCTGATCCATGAGTAGGGCTACTAGACGCTACATCAGCACTTCTGCTACTACTAATAACTTACTGGCCTCTATCGGTATAGTGAGAATTGTCTTTGGTCAGTTTCTCTGTTAGTGTAACATGCAGGCACCTGCTGAGGCCAGCTGGACAGCTTTGATGCAAAAATAATATTTAGACAAGTAGAGGGCCCATGGGAACATTCAAATATTAAATTACTAACTTTTGAATCTTGCAGCTGTGAAGCAGACACAAAACATCACACCTCAAAATTAAAAAAAAAACAACATAATTTTGGTCAGGTACAAATTTATTGTCGCCACCCAATTTTCTTCAGCTGTTTATATTATTAAAAGCTTCTATTTTATTACTCAAGAGTGAAGGCCTGACCCTCCTCTCAGATACCGGATGTAAATCACTTTAAATCTGCTTTTTCAAAGGTGCTATGAAAGCCTCACATACATGGTAATATGTACGGTGTGCCCCAGGGGAAGAACGGACCATGAATGTAAAACATTTTAGTTTTGCTGTATTGGCCAAACAGGAAAATAATGAACTAGCTGCACAAACAGCTCACAGTGCTGTGGAATGTTCTGCACCATGGCTTTATTGTTAAATAGGATAGTTTCAAGACACCATGTATCACTGGAATCACAGGCATTGCTGCTGTTGGAACTATTCTCACCTGAATGACAGAACAGTTGGGTCAAGTTCTGTGAGGCAAGTGCTGTTTTGTGCACTGCATTAAGTTCCATGTATAAGAAATAAGAGCCAGGGTCAGCTTTTTTTCTTTTCTTTCCCCAGTGTATTTGCACACAATCCAATGCTATCTTGCTGTTCCACAATTCTTCTTCTACCAGGTAATCTCTGCAGATTTTGGCTAGAACACAGTGATCAAAAGGAAATGAATTATTATTGTAATGATTATATTGCACATGAGCTAGAAAAGGTATTCACTTAAGCAGTTTCCAAATGCGCTAACGTTGGTGTCTGTGCCTATAAGAATCTATTTAGTTAATTTGATAAGTTTCCTGAGTATCTTTAATACTCAGTGTCTTGCATAAAGTAGTGAGTCTGCACAGATATTGTATAAGAATTCTTCAGCTGTAAGTGGTTTTGCTGGTGAGTAGTTAATGAAGAAATTAGTAGAACTATCCTCCAGTATAAACATTTCAAGGAGTACAAAATGTAGGTAACCTAGTTGTATGGCATAAATAATTTTTGATGAATGTTTTTTTAAAAAAAGTCAGGAAATGTACATACGCAACATTAACTCTGCCCCCTTATGCATGCACATTGCAGTACCATCTTCAGTTACCGTAAGAAAGAGCATGTGTTAAACGTAATGGCCCAAATTCTCTCCTGCACAGACTCGCTCAACAAAGGAGGCTAGGGAGGATAGGTACAACAGGGAGACAGTTATGGAATTAAATCTCCCTGATTGTCTGAAATGATTGTGAGAGTCCTGCTTTCAGCATAGGTTAGAAGTCTACTATAAGACCCAGGGGCTACTTTAACCTATGACGCCACCTGGATACATGTTTCAGAGTAGCAGCCGTGTTAGTCTGTGTCATCAAAAAAGAACAGGAGTACTTGTGGCACCTTAGAGACAAACCAATTTATTTGAGCATAAGCTTTTTATTATCAGCAGGGGAGAAAATAGCTGATAATAGCTTCTTTTAATTAATTAGCCTCTTACAGTTGGTATGGGTACTTCCAACTTTTCGTGTTCTCTGTATGTATACATATCTTCTTACCGTATGTTCCATTCTATGCATCCAATGAAGTGGGCTGTAGCCCACAAAAGCTTATGCTCAAATAAATTTGTTAGTCTCTAAGGTGCCACAAGTACTCCTGTTCTTTTCACCTGGCTACAGTTTCCCAAGTGATCGTCATGGATGTTGGATTTTTTTTTTTTTTTTAGGGAGGATGGGGTTTTAAAATATTTTTTCTTCAAATGCTAAAAAAAAAAAAAAAAAATCCCTATCAGGAAGACACTAATTTCAGGAAGCTTTCACAATGATAGATGGAAGTTTTTTGGACAGTTATGAGCAATTGAAAACAAAAGGTAAGAATGGAAACTTCTATGTCACCCTAGCTACATGGGATTGCAGCATTTCAACATTTCAGATTAAACTAGAGGTGATGTTTACATAGGGAGAGCTTCTCTAAACTGGAATTTGACCAGGGCATCATCTTTATTTTTGCAAACAGTATCATGGGGCCTTCTCATGAGCCTTGGCTTTGCTCTTGCTTCTATGCATTTTCCATGGGGGTAACCCCATGGACTCTGAGCTACTTTACCTCCAGCAGGGTAAATCAGAATTAGTCTTGATGAGTTCTCAGAACCAGGGCTGAGGCTCATCTCACTGACTGATTTTTAGACTATCCGTGTAACTTCACTGACCTCTGAAGAGTTATTCCTGATTTTCCCTAGTGTAAGAATGATCATAACCTACTCTGGTATCCTCATTAGTGGGGAGTCCCTTAGCATTGGAAACTACCTTGGAATTCTTCCAAGAAAAGCACTATTAAATTTACAATTGCATTGTGATTCTTTTGTTTATCTGAGTCAAAAACCAGTAGGAGAATACTTCAGTCTCTCTGGTCACTCAATAACAAGCCTAAAAGTGGCAATTCTTCATCAAAAAAACCTTCAAAAACAGACTCCAATGTGAAGCTGCAGAACTGGAATTAATTTGCAAACTGGATACCATCAGATTAGGCCTGGATAAAAATTGGGAGTGGTTGGGTCATTACAAAACTTAAACTTAATTTTCCCAATACTAATTTCTCCCTACTGTTACTCACACCTTCTTGTCAACTGTCTGTAATGGGCCACTCTCTTACCACTTCAAAAGTTATTTTTCCTTCCTTGGTATCCTGCTGTTAGTTGATTTATCTCATTAGACTGACCTCACACTTGGTAAAGCAACCCCCATCCTTTCATGTATTTATACCTGCTCCTGTATTTTTTCACTTCATGCATCCAATGAAGTGGGTTCTAGCCCACGAAAGCTTATACCCAAATATATTTGTTAGTCTCTAAGGTGCCAATCATTGTTTTTGCTGATACAGACTAACACGGCTACCACTCTGACATGTATTTACTTGTTTTAAATAGGTGTTCATATTAATTTGAAGCTGATTAAGAGCTAGATAGGCATAGCGAATCTTTCCTAGTGAACAAGCAGAGCACCTGCTGTCTTGATGAATAGTAAATTGATGTTTCACCTTGATTTATTAGTAGGCAGCCCCTCAAAGATGTGTGTGTTTTTCTCTTTTGCTTTTTAGTTTGTGAAAAATTGGAGGCAGTCATAGTGCGAGTCTAAAAATAATATAGTCCCCTGCTCCCACCTTTGGGGATCTTTGTGTCCAGCGGTGGCTCCAGGCACCAATGCTCCAAGCGCGTGCCTGAGGTGGCAAGCCACGGGGGGGCACCCTACCAGTCGCCGTGAGGGTGGCAGTCAGGCTGCCTTCGGCGGCATACCTGCGGGAGGTCCGCTGGTCCCGCAGATTCGGCGGCAATTCGGCGGCGGGTACGCCGAAGCCACGGAACCAGCAGACAGGGCTGGCTTTAGCAGGTGCGGGGCCCCACGCCGGGACGCGAATTGTCTCGCCCCCCCCCCACCCCGACTCCGCCCCCTCCCTGCCCCATTGGATCCCTCTCCAAATCCCCGCCCTAGCCCGGCCCTTCACTGCCCCATTGGATCCCTCCCCAAATCCTGGCCCTGGCCCCCCCGTCTTCCCCAAGCACGCCGCATTCCTCCTCCTCCCCCCTCCCTCCCAGGCTTGCACTGATCAGCTGTATGGCGGTGCAAGCGCTGGAGGGAGGGGGGAGAAGCAGGACGTGGCTTTTTCCCCCCCCCCCGACTCCGCCAGCAGCCCCAGACATTGCGGGGCCCCATTCCAGGGAATCAGCAGAATCAGCTTAAAGCCGGCCCTGCCGGCAGACCTCCTGCAGGCATGCCGCCGAAGGCAGCCTGCCTGCCATGCTTGGGGTGGCAAAAAAGCTATAGCCGCCCCTGTTTGTGCCCCCCCCCCCAAAAGATAGCATTAGGCAATACTAAGGTATCTTGTTCTGGTGGAGAAACTTGAATTCTATAAACACTCTACCCAGCTGAAGACAGATTTCAGGCGTGAGACTGGTAGTCCTTATAGACTCTTAGGCCTGAAGAAAATCTCTTCCCCTTCCAAAAAATGCTTCTTGGGAAATAAAATCCCACCCCTGTTGTCTGTCTTTGATGTTTGCATCCCTGGCAGGATGGTGGACATATCCCACATCTATATGCCTGATGGTCTGCCTGAATAACCTCCTCCAGGAGCCATGAAAGCCTTATCAAATCTTAAATAAGTTTTGGCTGCTGGAAATTATCAAATTATCATCTTCCTTTGCTATTATTATTATCTCATTGCTATTATCTTCCCTCTATTATTATCTTCTTGATATTATTTCCTTGCTATGAAATAATCTGCTGGCCTACCAGAGATTGAGAGGCCTCCAGCAAGACAAGTTGAGTGAAGAAAAACCTTCTGGGGTTTGTTTCTTTTGTAAATGAATTATTAAACAATGTGCCTTGCTTACCCTTTTTCACAGTTTGTTTGCAGTGGAGGGGCTACTTATCTTCATCTTCCATCAGGCTTGGGTTTGGTTTTCCCAATTCCAAGGCATATGTAGCTTTGAAGCTACAATCAATCACTCTAGCACTGAAGTTAACATCTTTTTTTGAGTGCCTTCTGGAATGCACATAGTGCTTTTTCTGTACTTTTCTAGTGTTTTGAAATTTAATGACACTTCTGCCCTCTGCTGAACGGAATGCAAACTGCCCTGGTTATGTGGCAGCCTTTATGCTGCTAACAACTACAGGAAACTTTTAGCTCTAGGGGTAGGACTCTGTTCTGTTGGAACTGGAGAATCTCAATTCTACCCGATTGCTGCCGGGAAGTTCTGAGGATCCATGTTGTGCACAGTAGCAATAACTGTAGGTCCCAGATTGAGTAGTTATAACCAATTTGTCCATGAATTTAAAGTACTTTATTTTCTACCTACAGCACAGTTACCTTTGTTTTTGGTGCCAAGTATCAGTTGCTCAATATAGCAGTGCCAAAGGGTCAGTTTCTAGGTCCCCCTTGTGAATACCCACAGGCACGTGTCCACTCAAAGCGGCAGAAGTGTGCACATTTAAGGCCACCTTTATTTGCTCCTTATTTTTGGTGAACAGCAGGCCAGGAGTCTACTGGGAGATATTTGAAACAGGCGTGGTACAATAAACCCAATTAACAACCAGACAAACCCGATAAATTCATGTTATCTAGTCCACTTCACAGATAGAATAGCTTATTCAGGGGTTATATGCAATCAGGCTTCACTTATACAGTTTGCATATGGAAATCTGCACTCTTTTGGACAAATCATACCTATATGGTGAATATTTTTGCCACCTCTGAACCTTCTCTTTTGCTGAGTATATGCTAGATAGTTTTCAGGCAAAGCTGCAGCTCTGTGATTGTTCAATGAACAATAGTGTTCACCGTTATATGCTGGCACTCTTTTCTGTGCATGAATCCATGAAGACCCCCTTGCCAGAATTGTACATTGTATTCAACAAGGCATAATGCAACTTGGTTGATTGGTCAACCTGATAGGTTTAAATCCATGTTGGTGAGAGTCTGAAATTTTAATTAATTAGTTTAATAATGTTCCAAGAATGCATTTAAGAAACAGAAAATGGTGCACAGGACACACATCAGCAGCTGTTCATCTTCTTAAACAACTTTCATAGTCTTACCCTATATTAAACTCCGCTTTCAAGCACTGAAGCCCTATTGAACTAAGTATTAAACTGTTTCAGAAACTGCAGAATGCTATAGTCTAGAAATGTCTTGTAGAGTATCTGATTCTTTTCTGCTTAAACCTAGCCTCTGCTACTTCTATATAACATGCATCATCTTTAATCCCTTTTGAATATTTATGTTGATCTTTCAGCCATCATACACAGTAAAATTGACAATTTTTATCTCCACAATTGTTTTAGAGAAATGAATTACCCTTCAGTTCATCAGCATGTTATATTTTAGATACTGTGTTCCACTAAATCAAAAACTTTTGCATTCACTTCAGTGAACTTTTTAACATTCCCTCTTCTGACAATAGTTGTTGTTGGTAATAGCCATGAGAGTTCTATTCAGAGCTTGAGAAATAATGCATGTTGTCCTCTCATGTGTGGCCCCAGCTATGCTGACACTTCAGGGGAAGTGGTGCTGTAGCTTTTATGGAACAACTAGGATTCACACTTATTATGTATCAGTCCAACTTTGTTTCTTTCCAGTCCTACAACTTAAAATCTGCCACACTGATTTCCACCCCCCCCACCCCCCTTTCAGATTTTGTTTTTCAAAACTTGCTGTTGGGCTGAGATCTTGTATGCCAAGTTTCAGCCTGAAGCAAAATTTTATGGCTGAGTTATAAATACATTGATGGATCCAGCTGGGATTGTCTCATATAATTTAATATGCAAAAAAATAATCTGAGTCATAGATGTAGACAGGCTTCTCAGGTTAGCAGAAAGTCAGCCAGCTTTAAGTTTCATTTTTTTCAACTGCTTATCCTCTCTCCTGAAGGACCATGAGTGATGCCCTGAGGCCAAACAGGTTCAGCACAGATCTATACTTCTTATATTTTTATTTGTCTCTCAAGTCTTCTCTTCTGTTTTGTTAAAGGTGTCAGCTGAATCACTTCAATCCTTTTAGCTCATAATAATAATGCAGGTTGTTTGGTAGGTTTTTATGTAGGGAGAGACCTGTACTATTGCTGATATTTTGTGAGGGGAAGAGTAGGAAAGTTGATATTGATTTCTTGGAACTATTCTTTTCTTCTGGTACATTCATGGAGGAACACAAAATCCCCCCAAAAGTATTAACACTCCCCTCAGATCAGTGTGTCATCCCTGTAGAAATAACAAAGTAAGTTTTAAAATAATTACACAGGCAAGGCTTTTGAGTCACAGATATTCTGTGATATGTAATTGGGAATATGTTCTTTGGACTTATTCCTCTATCTAAAATATTAATAGGTGATAGACATGCCCGCATACATTACAATGCTACAATTCAAAATTGTTACTGCTAATATTATTATAATCAGCTGGGTAGAATTGAGTTTACAGTGTTATAGATAATACTTAATCAATCATTAAACTTTAGTTTCTAGTGGCTTATATAATTTGTCCATAGAAAATTTGCGAAGCTACATACATTTACTGTTTGTGAGGTGCTAAAATGCTATGCTGATAAGCACTTTACAAAATACCATAAATAAATTTGTTTAAAGTTCTTTGAGATCCTCTAATGCGAAAGGCTGTGTAATGTAAGGAGAAGTTACAGCCAGTGAAGGTGGGATTTTCAAAAGCACCTCAGGCAAGCTAACTGACCAATTCCTGTTGACTTTTATCTACAGCATTATATTTATATATAGACTTTTATATAAAACATACAATTAAAGATAGAGCTAGCATTAGGGGGGTTTAGTTATTCAAAGCATTAAAATATTAATAAATTATTAAAATAAAACTTTGACAAACATTTTCTGAAAGTTGGACAGAGTGTTTTATAAAGATTAATTGGTCTCATTAACATTCAGAATGAATTGTATCTAGTTTCAATGTCTGGACTTAGCACATTCCTCTTCCCTGTGGAACACTTACCTAGGATGCCAGGTTGAGTTATCAGCCCATAAGTGCAACTTCTTTGTTTTTCTTCAAATGAATGAATTTGGGTCTGTGTAGGGGATGTTATGATAATCGTGGACGTAGGTATCTTTTTTTTTTTTTAACAGAAAAATGGGTATAAATTAGAAAATGTGAATGATAAAACTACTGCTTTAAAGTCCATCATTTAGATATTTATTGGCAGGTTTTTTCCTCTCTCTTGTATAACAGGACATTGTCACATTCTGCCTTCCCTGAATACCCAGCTATTTTTAATAACACAGGATTTCTTCTGGGAATGGGGATGAAGACAGAGAAAGGGAAAAGGAAAGAAATGTGGCAGCGAAAAGCCATAAAATTTTTCTTAAGCCCCAAGTTCATACCTATGAGGCTGTCCATTATCATCCATTGATCTTTTCTGTTGTTTTCCATTTGACTGTTTGGATTGTTTTTTTCATAAAAGGTTGTGAGGCAATTTATCAAATATGTTTCAAAATTCTAATATAATATAGATTACATCTACTGACTTCCTTTCAGCAATTCAATTTGTAGCTTAATGAAAAGAGGTTTTCTAGAGTGAACTGTCCCTTTAAATCTATGCTGCTTATTAATGCCATTGTAAATGCTTGTTTTCTCTTTAATATTTGCTCCATTATTTTACGGGAGAGTGAAGTTAGTTATTCTTACTGTTCTCCTAAAATCAATATGCATGTTCATAGTTTCACGTATTGTGGCATGGTTCTCAACTGCCCTAAGACAACATTTTCACAGTCATTCTGTTAGCTATGGAAATTCTTCATATTTAAAGCTAATAAAAGATATTTACAAGACAAATAAGTCTCTAATTTGAAAATGTTTGATACTAAAAGGTGATCTAGATGAAAGTCATGTTTAGCTTGTATAAGCAAACACTGAATAACATTAGAGAAACTGAAGTAGCACACTATTGAAATTCTTCCGTATACCTCCTGAGATGTACTGAAGTTTTTCTACTGTGACTGCACCTTTTATATAGCACCTCACTGCATAAATTATGGAACCATATATATAAAATTCACTTTTTAATGAATATATAGATAGATATAGATATAAAATAGTTACCTCTTGGCCCCATACTGATATAATTCACATACATTTTGAATGACTAGTTATGTCAAACTATGCCTGCTTTGCTTTTGTGAGTTTTTAGAGATTTCTTACTAGAAGGTGTTTACTACAGAAGGCTGCTACAAAAGCATTTAATTCCACTTTCTACCATAGTCTTTCTACCAGGTCTTGGTACATCTTTAATCAGAAACAGGATTTTTCCATTCTAAGAAACAGAAAACTTACGATAAAAAAAGACATTGAAACTTGCATCTCTAACCCGTCCTGTTATACAGAATGAAAAATTGTACAGACGGGGACAACACTTCAATCTCTTCAAGGTTTGCTACCCATCACTTAGTTCTGAAAACCTTGTCAAAATAAACATTTATGTGTTTGATGTTAATGGGACCTTGCTCTATGTGAGAAAAATCCCTGAATATGAAAGGGCTTGTTCCCAAAATCAACCGGAAAATAAATGCTCTTTAAAAGAGAAAAGAACAGCTTTGTTTTGTTTGCTGCCTCCTGTCAGAGTTGGAGAACATGGACTCTACAACACACTTCTGTATTATTATAAAACCAAAACGGAGTTGTTTTTTTTTAAATTACTTCATTAATACCATTCCCCTTTTTTTCCATTCTCCTTTCTCATGAAGACCTGCCTATGTACGATTATAGTAATTTAAAGAGGTTTAAAAGTATCAATTATTTTAGGGGAAATAGCTGGTTTTGGAACCAGTTGAAATATGGATAAATTAAACAATAATAAGTCACCAGGCCCAGATGATACCCACCCAAGAGTTCAGGAACTCAAATATGAAATTCCAGAACTACTAACTGTGGTATGTAACCTATTGCATAAATCAACCTTTGTACCAGATGACTAGAGGGTAGCTTATATAACACTGATTTCTAAAACAGTCTCCTGATGTGATTCTGGCAATTATGGGCTGGTAGGCCTAACTTCAGTACCAGGCAAATTGGTTAAAATAGTAATGAACAAAATTATCAGACACATAGATAAATGTTATATGCGGGGGAAGAATCAACACAGATTTGCAAAGGGAAATCATGCCTCACCAGTCTATTAGAATGATTTGAGGAAGTCAACAAGCATGTTGGTCCCTCACAAAGACTCTTAAACAAAGTAAGCAATCATGGATAAGAGGAAGGATTCTCTCATGGATCAGTAGGGTAGGAATAAATGCTCCTTTTTCACAAAGGAGAGAGATAAATCGTAGGATCTCTCAAGGATCTGTACTGAGACCTCTTCTGTTCAACTTATTCAGAAATGATATTGAAAAGGGGAAAAACATTTGCCATTGAGGTGGCAAAATTTGCAGATGATACAAAATTACTCAAGATAATTAAGTCCAAGCTGACGGTGAAGAATTACAAAAGGATCTCACTCAACTGAATGACTGGGCAACAAAATGGCAGATGAAATTCAATGCAGGTAGGTGCAAAGTAATGCACATTGGAAAAAATAATTCCAAATATACATACAAAATGATGAGATCTAAATTAGCTGTTATCACCCAAGAAAGAGATCTTGGCATCATTGCCGATAATTCTCTGAAAACATCCGCTCAGTGTGCAGTGGCAGTCAAAAAAGCTAACAGAATGTTAGGAACCATTAGGAAAGGGATATATAGAAAGACAGAAAGAATATCATAATGCTACTATATAGATCCATGGTACTCCCACACTTTGAATTCTGCATGAAGGTCTTGTCACCCCACCTCAAATAAGATATACTAGAATTGGAAATGGTACAGAGAAGGGCAACAACAATTATTAGAGGTATGGAACAGCTAAAGAGACTAAAGAGATTGGAATTGTTCATTTTAGAAAAGAGACAACTAGGAGGGGATATGTTAGAAGCCTATAAAATTATGAATGGACCAGAGAAAGTGAATAGGGAATTGTGAAGTGGTAAATATCAACTCAGGTTTTTCTTTGGTTCTCTTTTTACTCTCAACACTCTTTTTTTGTTCTCTCTCTCTCTTCTGCTTATCTCCTTTGCTGAAAGGGAATAATTTTGGAGATTAGTTTATGATTTTATTTTACACAGAGCCCTAAAATGACAACAAAATGAAATAAATGAATAACAAAATGCCCATTCTTGCATAATTGTAATGGCAAATTTCTTTAACCAGTCAAAAATTGTTTATATTATTCTTTCGCCTTAATAATGAAGACGTTTGCTCTTACCTAGCTTGTTGTAAAATCAGATATTAATACTGTACTCCAGATACTTTTCTTCTCTTTGTTGTCTTTACCGATGTTAGCTGTTTTAAAATAAACAATAAACAATAAATGTAAAATGCCCATCATTGCCCAATGCCATTTATGGTTCCCATTTTTAAATAATTCATCTCTCTCTCTCTCTCTCTCTAATAAAATGTCAGTACACAGTTGCTAAGATACTTGGCAATTTAAATTATGTACTAGGAAAATCTTGTATACTTCCAAAATCTCTTACCATTTTAAACATTGAATTAGTGTAGCCTCATACTTGTGCCAATCGGAATCTCTAGCCTTGCATAATGCAAGTACGTGTGCAAGTTTCACAGATGAGCTCAGTAAATGCACCATTGCACAGAGAAGTATATTTCAACATTAACTTTGTTTTCCCAGTGCTAGGCCTCTCCTAACCTGAGATTTTCAGTCAAACTGAATTGTTCCAACTTACACAGACATGACATTTGATTGCATAAGGTTGGAAATGCTAGAAAAATAGAAAGCTGCAAGACAAAGAACACTATTGACATCAAGACAACAAAAATGGCATTTGCTGGACTATCAGCTGGTATTTTGACCATACATGTGAGCATCAAGCTATTGCGGACCCTTAGCTAGTAGCTATTTCACTAGCAATGATGATTTGTACCTATTTTACTAGAGATTTCATTGCATTTCTAAGAGCCTTCTCTAGCAAAAGCCCTTTTTGGTTGTCTTCTGGTTACAAAGCTACCATTCTCAAGGTTTGTAGTACAGTACTGGATTTGAGGCCATTTCTCAGAGGAAATGTTTGCTGTTTTCAGGGTTGGGCATTACAAGTTTTTAACTGTACAGTGAAATGCATTCCCATTAATTTTCTTCTTTAGCTTTTCATCTGTGATGATTTATAGAGAAATAGCTTATATGAATTCATAATTGCAACAAGAAACTGAGCAGGATTTTAAATCCTGAAGTCACTATAAAGGAACAATCTGTAGCTTTAACTCTGTGCAGAACTTTTCTGGCTTTCATTCTGTACATTTTTAAAAGTAAAACATACGAACAAAACTGTATTTATATTTTAACGGCTCAACCCTATAGTCTTGACTTATGCAAAACTGCTTTTTGACAGCAGCAAGGACTGCAAGAGTGGACTTTAGCATAGTGAAAGGCCTATGTTAACTCATTGTGGTCAACATGTTTCTTTTTTCAAGAAGTGTAACACCCAAGAACACTAATCTTTTTTTAACTCTTTATTTATGAAATAAAGGCTAAGCTGTTGAAGCAGAAATGGCAGCTGAATTAACTTTTACACATTATCTAGGCATCTTATTTAAATTTTTCTACAGCCAACCTGCACTATAAAGCAAGTCAGTCTTCTATTGCCTATTCTCTTCACGTGTTCAATTAAGGATCACCGTGTGAGCCTTCCTATTCCAAAGACCTCGGTCTTCTCATTTTTCCTACTTGATATCTTTCATTACAAGTCCTTCCCTAATATCCTGGTGTAGTGTGGTATGAAGGTATTCTGTCATATTTTTAGTATGAGCCCAGCTTTCTGTGTGAGTCGTAAGTAATAACCCACATTAATCTACCCTGACAACTAACTACAGTCAATCATATTTCCCATCTGCCCATCAGGGAATGTCCATGTCAACTCATGGTTCACCTTCAGCTGAGACTGGTTATTATTATAAATTACCACTATAGTCTAATTTCATTGTTTTATCTCACTGTCATTCTCAGATTCGGTTCCATGCCATTTAAGAATTTTCCCCCACACAGAGAAGTTGTTTCTTGCCTGCATTAAATTAATATCTCCTCTGAATACTAAGTTCAGTTCTTTGTAAATAATTGGCTATAAATTAGGTCCTTTTCTGTTTCTTCTATCATCTTAGTATAATGACAGATCCGCACTTTCACAACTGAAAGAAAGGAAGACAGAAATGAGAAATGCAAATTTGGTCACAAAATACTCCTGATATCCTTTGCAATAGTCAGGACACTACAATAAAAACAGGCATTACATGTACTGGAAGAATCCGTATAATATTACAGTGATTCAAGTGAATGTCTGAAAAATGTGGCTGTTTTATGCATTGTAATTTATTTTAAGAAAGTTTTGGTTAGGAGGGAACTGAATGGGGGATTCTTGGTATATCAGAATATAAGGGCAACATTCTTGTGAGTAAGCACTCTAGTTTAAATGAAGATGTAATCTAATGTATTAATATATCTACAGAGCGTCTTAATTTTACAGTACTGGCAATATGTTTAGCATTGAAGCTGACTCTGAAGATGATGATGTTCCCTTTCCCCAAAAAGCTTTAGGTGAAAGTGGTATAAGTATAGATCTAACTACAGTAGATCCTGCCAACTCAGTGTGTTCTCTACAGTATTGATTTATATATATCAAAGCTATATATATAGCTAAGGGTTTTGGGATTTTTTCCTTTGTTCAGAGTGGGGCAGAAAAAATAAAGATTGGTGTGGGGGGGAGGGTCTTTCTCTTTGGAAAAAGCAATGTTTAAATTTTCCAGTGAATGCATTAAAACAGTGATATTTTATATTATGTTGCCTCAACCACGTCAAATGATACAAGGTTACATGATGTAATTGTGTGACTTGCATTGAGTTCTCAATATGAAATACTAGGCAGGCAACCTACATTAAACGAAATACTTTTCTGGAAACTGCAGATAATTTTCTCTGAGAGGAAGGCAGTTAATAGCCAGTGCTCTGGATATCAGTATCAGGAATGACGTTCTTTGGTGTGTTTATTTATTATTGATCTGTGGAGGGGATAGTGAAATTAGCTGATAACTGAAAAAAAATATTTAGATTAATAAAAGCAACACAGGCTGGCAAGATTTCCAGAAGGATCTAATCAAATTGGGTAGCTGAGCAACATTAGGATAAATAAAATGTATTTTATTAATAATAATACTTATCTGCGTTTAAGTGCAAGGTAAAACTCATTGGAGAAAATCATTTACACTGTTTATGCACCTATGGGTTCATAATCAGTCAGACCTGTTGAGAAAAAGAGATTTAATTACAAACATATGTGGCTTTATAGATGGGGCCCAGTTTTACTCTTTCTGAAGTCAATAACAAAACTCTCATTGACTTCAATTTGAATAGGCTTGAGCCCAGTTTTAAAAATGGAAATATTTAGGAGCCAGACTTGAGCAAAATGCTGAGAACTTTCAGTAATGTACTTGGTGTAGTCAGTTCCCATTGAGATCAGTGCTGGTTAATGATGCTGCAATGCTGGTTGAAGGTGCTGAACACCTTTCAAGATCAGGTATGCAGTGTGAAAAAAGAACAGAATAAATATGGACATGGAAGGTATTTAAAATAACCCCCACAACGGCACAGGTCCTCCTAACTCATCCTGTCCCCATGATGAATAAACAATCAGTTCATTGAAACTGAAGCTAAAAAAAGCCAAAGAGGAAATATATTATGACCTACAATATTCCTGCCTATAAAATTAACTGGACTTCAGTAAAAATTAATGACATATATTACTATATTCTTTAAAAATTGATGTTCATTTTTACACACAAAAGCAATGGCTGCCAACAGATGACCTAACATGGAATTTCTTACTGCAAAGCTTTAGAAAAAGTAAAACTACAATAAATAGATAGTGGGAGATAGCTTAGTGATTGTAGGTGAAAGTAGAAGATTTCTCCCTGGTCTTCTATTCCCTTATCATTGTGAGGGGTCTGTATCCCTGAGCCTGCATGTTCTCCCTTCTTGCTTTTCTCTCTCATCCTCAGTACAATCCCCCTGAATGTGTAATAAGCAACAGAGGGTCCTGTAGCACCTTTAAGACTAACAGAAGTATTGGGAGCATAAGCTTTCGTGGGTAAGAACCTCACTTTTTCAGATGCAAGAATGTGCTTCACCCATTTTGCAATGTATTTATTTCTTTCAAGCAGTTAAAATGACAGTATGCTTAACAAAACAAAAATAACCCTTCATATTTCACCCTCTAGTCCAGTGTTTCCCAAACTTGCAGGGAAAGCCCCTGGCAGGCTGGGCCAGTTTGTTTGCCCTGTCCGCAGGTTCAGCCGATTGCAGCTCCCACTGGCCGCAGTTCGCTGCTCCAGGTCGATGGGAGCTGCTGGAAGCAGCAGCCGGTACGTCCCTTGGCCCACACCGCTTCCAGCAGCTCCCATTGGCCTGGAGCAGTGAACCGTGGCCAGTGGGAGCCGCGATCAGCTGGACCTGCGGACGCGGCAGGTAAACAAACCAGCCTGGCCCACCAGGGGCTTTCCCTAAACAAGCGGCATCCCAGGTTTGGGAAACACTGCTCTAATCCTTGTACAGATGTGAAGACCTGTTGCAAATCAATCAGTGCAAAACTCCTATTGAATTAGGTGGGCTTGGAATCAGAATCTGAATTTTTAACCCTCTATCCATTATTAAAACCTAATTATGTTATTTTTCTCTTGTGAGAGAATAGTAATTTCTTCTTTAAGCTACTACAATGAAGCCCTAAAGAAGCTAATTGCTATAAAAATAATCTAATGCTTTTCAAAAATCCAATGCCATCAAAAACAAGCTCATTCTAAAAAAAGTTTCATAATACACCTATAAAGAACAATCCTAAATATTAACTCTGTGGCACTCATCATGAATATAATAAAGCGAGGCTTCTTGATCTGCTTCCATGTTTTCACAGTTCTAGGGAAAGCAATCAATCCAATCAAGAACAACTAGGAGAATAATAGCAAGAATGAATGAAAATTGCGACTCCACAGTCTGCTGACTGCATTGTCCACCCCACTGTGGAAAGCAGAGCAGAATGAATGCTGCTTTGAGAAAAGCTGACCCACAAGAATTTTCTTCTGTTTCTACTTCATGCAGAAGAAAAGTAGAAGAAAAACAGCCTACAAATGGATTCTCCATTTTGCTTTGTAAGAATGTGCAGTGAGGTTAACTGTAAAATGTTGGCCAACAGCCATTTTCCTTATTTGCTTTCAATGGTGGAGCAGCAGAGTGATAGGTTATAGCAAAGCTTAAAAACAAAACAAACAAAAAGACCTTCTACAGTAGCACAGACATGCATACACCCACGCTCACACTATTTTTCTTTATAGTTCAATTTTAGTGTTCTTACTGTCCCTGGTTTACTATTAGGCATGTCTAACATTCCCTTTAATCTCGTTGTTTCTTTTATTTAATCCTTGTTACAGCTACCTACACTTCCACAGCTCCAGCTGCTTTGTCATTCCTTTCGTTTTTATTGCATAAAAGTCAGTGTGGGTAACATTGCTCTGTTGTCATTTAATAGGAAGGACTATACCTTCTGTCTCAAGCCATGCTTCCCAGGTCAGAAGTGGAAACAGAAATCAGAAGCAGTAGTTGAATGACCATTGTGATGTCCATGATGAAGGTTTGTTCTCTTCTTTTAGAAGGAGAAAGTGATATATTCATTACTGAGCATACTGTTCAGAGTGCATCTGTGGCTGGGTAGGTTTCCACCAATGACAATAAAATTGCAAAAGACCAAAGATAGTGGCTGTCAAAAGACTGTTAAAGCAAGATATTTTAAAGGGCATTTAATCCTGTACTCCACCAATACTTAACCAGGGCTAATAGTGAGTGATATACACAGAGGGACTTCATTTTAAAGGGACTTCAACTTGACCACCTCTTTTTCCCAACAATTTTGAACTAACAATTTTGTCCCAAATATTGCATGTACAATCATTCGTGCCTACAAATGACTGAGTATGTGAAAACAGTATTTGTGCAAATCAGGCAAGCAAAAGCCGTTTGTGAACATAAAGTCTGCCTTTGGTTCCCTCAACGTCCTTGGGTGGATCAGCAGAACAGGTCATCTACCTAGACAGGAATGAAGAGGTCTGTTTGTGTCTCACTGCCTTTGTTTAGAAATAAGTTCATAATAATTAGAAAGGGTAACTCTCGCCTTAATTTTAAATAACAGAAGGCTCATCACTGAAGATAGTGAACTAAGACAATGTGTATAGAGAAGGAACTTAGCATTAATAGCTATAATCTAGTAAAGTTTGCAGTTTGGACTAAAATGAGAGACGAAAAAAGTAATAGAGAGTTGAATTTAAGATCTTATTTTAGTAGAATATGAGAGAAATCAACAGACGGAAGAAATAGAAGGGACATAGGAAGTGTTGAAATATAAATGAAGGTATTCCAACTATCAATGAATACACTAGGACAAAAATATGCAGGTATAAAATAAAGGGACAGAAGGAGAGAGCTATAAGAGGAAAATATCTGAAGCAAAGGGGAACTGGAAAGATTAAAGAATAAAATATTAAAAGATATAAAGTTGGAGAATAAAAAGCAGAGTGCAGCAGGTTAGGATAAATATGTTTCAAGTACATAAAGAAACAAGCCAATGAAAGAGACAGTAAGGCAATGCACAAACAGTTTAAAAGTGCTTTTCCTGCAAAGCATGTACAGTTAAAGTAATATATAAAAATACAATAGAGGAAGTGCTTAACAAATCAAGTCTTGGTTTTGCAACTAAACCTGTGCAAAACAAAAACTTTACGTCTAAGAACCCAGTCAGCTTTAATGTAGCTGTTGGAAGTGAGGTGAGCAACTTGTACAAACTGAAAGCAAACATCTTCTGAATTCAATCATACAGGCAAAATGGCATGCCCCAGAAGAAAGGAGGGAGTTAGCACAAAACAGTAATGGGTGGATTGATGGTTCAGTGTTCCACAAGGTAAGATGTTTTATTGTTCCCCATTGTTCACAATTGTGGTAAGGGGACAGATGGAAGGACAAAGAAATACTGAATGAAACTAATATAATTCAGAAGTGATTAAAAGACATTAGAATACCCGAGGACTGATAATATCCCCGAGCTAATCAGGGGCCTGGTCTACACTAGGAGGTTATGTCGAATTTAGCAGCGTTAATTCGAATTAACCCTGCACCCGTCCCCACAACGAAGCTATTTATTTTGACATAGAGGTCTCTTTAAATTGATTTCTGTACTCCTCCCTGACAAGGGGAGTAGCGCTAAATTCAACATGGCCATATCGAATTAGGGTTAGTGTGGACGGAATTCGACGCTAATAGCTCCGGGAGCTATCCCACAGTGCACCACTCTGTTGATGCTCTGGACAGCAGTCCGAGCTCAGATGCTCTGACCAGCCACACAGGAAAAGCCCTGGGAAAATTTGAATTCCCTTCCCTGTCTGGGCAGTTTGAATCTTATTTCCTGTTTGGATATTGTGGCGAGCTCAGCAGCACTGGCAATGATGCAGCGCTCTCCAGCAGAGGTGACCATGCAATCGCTGAATAGAAAGAGGGCCCCAGCATGGACTGATCGAAAAGACTTGGATCTGATCGCTGTGTGGAGCAACGAGTCCGTGCTTTCGGAGCTGCGATTGAAAAGATGGAATGCGAAGCTCTACGAGAAGATCTCAAAAGCCATGACGGAGAGAGGATACAGCTGGGATGCAATGCAGTGCCGCGTGAAAGTCAAGGAGCTGAGACAAGCGTACCAGAAGACCAAAGAGTCAAACGGATGCTCCAGATCCCAGCCCCAGACATGCCGTTTCTACGAGGCACTGCATTCCATTCTAGGTGCGGCCGCCACCATTACCCCACCACTTTCCGTGGACTCTGACAATGGGGTATTGTCGACGGCCACTTCCTCAGAGCTGTTCGCGGACGGGGAAGATGAGGAAGGAGATGAGGAGGACGAAGCAGTCGACAGCGCTTTCAACGCTGATTTCCCCGACAGCCAGGATCTCTTCATCACCCTCACGGAGATACCCTACCAACCCTCCCAAGGCAGTAACCCGGACCGTGAATCAGGGGAAACATCAGTAGGTAAGTGTTGTAAACATTTATTTTGAATAGAATAGGCATGGTATGTTAGCAATGGGTTTTTAATGATTAGTTTGCCCTAGGTGCTTAACTTTTTAGTCCTTGCCAGTGCAGTTACTGGAAAAGTCTGTTAACATGTCTGGGGATAGAGTAGAAATCCTCCAGGGACATCTCCACGGAGCTCTCCTGGAGGTAATGTGAAAGCCTTTGCATCAGGTTCCTGGGGAGAGCAGCCTTATTGCCTCCTCCATGGTAGGAAACTTTTCCGCGCCAGGCTAGCAGCAGGTACTCCGGGATCATTGCCTGGAAAGCATGGCGGCATACAGCCCTGGTGTTTGCTGGCATTCACGCAGCATGCGGTCTTTCTCTGCCTCCGTAATCCTCATCAGAGTGATATCACTCATGGTGACCTGCTTTGAATTAGGGGAATTTTAGTATGGGGACTGATTGCCTGTTCCTTTACATAACTGTAATCGGCGGTTTACAGCCACGCAGTGGGGGCGGGGAGGCGAACCGTTCCTGCTTAGCGATTCGCCAGCAGCATGCAGGGATCTTTCCCGGGGACAGCAGCGACGGGGGTGGGACAGGGGCAGAGTACATGCCGGCCGGATCGCCGGCAGCAGGAACTGGCCAATGCTAGGAGCATTGCTTGGAACGTGAAAGGAGGGCACTGCTGTAAATTAAGCTTTAAGCAGCCAAAAGTCTACGGCTTACCATGGCCGCCTGCTAGCAGAATTCTGGTGTCCGGCCCCACTTGTGTGATCTGTACAGCAAGACCCCAGGCACGCAAGGTGAAGACAGAAAATTCGACCTTGTACTGAGTGCACATGTGATAGGTACTGTGCATGGTCTTGTTCACAGAGAAAGACTATATTCATTGTTTGCAAAAATGTATCTTTTTGAGGAATTCACTCCCTTTTTCCCATCCCACAGTTGCGAGCGTCTCCTGAGCTACCCCAGCATCCCACTCCCAGAGGCTGGCGCAGATCAGGCGGCGAAAGAAGAGGACATAGGACGAGATGTTCTCAGAATTTATGGTCTGTTCCTGAGCCGAGGCGGCACAGCAGACCCAGTGGAGGGAGAACATGTCGCAATACCAGTGATCACACAGCGAAAGGGAGGAGAGGTGGCGGCAGGAAGACCAGCAGGCGACTCAAACACTGCTTGGACTAATGAGGGAGCAAACAGACACACTCCGGTGCCTTGAAGATGTTCTGCAGGACCGGAGGCAGAAGGACAGAGCCCTGCTGCATTCTATCTCTAACCTCCCTCCCCAGCCACAAAGTCCCATCCCTCCCTCACCCAAAGTCCCAAGAAGGAGGGGCGGCAGGGGCCATGAAAACAGTCACTCCACCCCTGCAGACTGCTCAAATTGCAGAAGGCTCTCATTCCCAAAGATTTGATACGTCCTTTCCTTCCCTCCAAATGCACCTTACCCAAGCCCCCGTCCCAGTTTCATCCCCTAACTGTGTAGTTTTTAATAAAAAATAAGTTTCTGTTAATTACTGTTTCCGTCATGTTCTTTTAGAGGACAGTGTGTTTGAAGGGGGTTAGTAATTAGAGAGCACAGTCACCTTTACCAGGGTACAGACACAGGGGCAGGTACAGCAGAAGGTCACACACACATTGCAGTCACTAGGCACACTGGTCAGTCTGGGAGGTGGTTTTCATGTTCTGTATAGGGGGGCTATGTGAGTTTGTGGTTGGGGAGGGCAGTTACAGATCTTATGCAGCGGTCCTTAGCCTGGATGACAGAGCGACACAGCAGGGAATCTGTAACCGCCCTCCCCCGCCACAAACTAACATAGCCCCCATACACACAGTCCCGAAAAGGAGGGGTGGCAGGCTCCGTTGAAACAACCAGTCCACCACTGCGGACCGCTCTAGGAGCAGGAGTCTGTCATTCCTCAAGTTTAGAAGCGTCTTTTCCATCACTACACCCACTCCCCACCACAGTCTGCGTCCCAGTTTCAACCCTTTACCGCGAAATACTTAATAAAGAAAACGGTGTTAATGAACAAAGTTTTGTTTATTTTATTTTTAAAGGTGTGTTGGAAGGGGGGAAGGTGGTTGGTAACTGGAGAGGATAGTCAACATTAACTGGGTAAAGAAACGGGGGCAGGTTCAGCTTCTGTTTAAACAAACGTAATAGTCACAGGTTACCCTGCTCACTCTGGAACCTAGTTTTCAAAGCTTCCCGGATGCACAGCGCATCCCACTGGGCTCTTCTAATCGCCCGGGTGTCTGGTTGGTTATAATCAGTAGCCAGGCGATTTGCCTCTACCTCCCACCCCACCATAAACATCTCCCCGTTGCTCTCACAGAGATTGTGGAGCACACAGCAGGCTGCAATAACAATGGGGATATTGGTTTCGCTGAGATCAGAGTGAGTCAGTAAGCTTCTCCATCTCCCCTTCAGACATCCAAAAGCACACTCCACCACCATTCTGCACTTGCTCAGCCGGTAGTTGAAGAGTTCTTTTTCACTGTCCAGGGCACCTGTATAGGGCTTCATGAGCCAGGGCATTAGCGGGTAGGCTGGGTCCCCAAGGATGACTATAGGTATCTCCACATCCCCAACAGTTATTTTGTGGTCCGGGAAGTAAATACCTTCCTGCAGCCGTCTAAACAGACCAGAGTTCCTGAAAATGCGAGTGTCATGAACCTTGCCCGGCCATCCGACGTTGATGTTGGTAAAACGTCCCCTATGGTCCACCAGTGCTTGCAGCACCATTGAAAAGTAGCCCTTTCGGTTAATGTACTGGCTGGCCTGGTGGTCCGGTCCCAGGATAGGGATGTGAGTTCCATCTATAGCCCCACCGCAGTTTGGGAATCCCATAACAGCGAAGCCATCTATGATCACCTGCACGTTTCCCAGGGTCACTACCTTCGAGAGCAGTAGCTCAACGATTGCGTTGGCTACTTGTATCACAGCAACCCCTACGGTAGATTTACCCACTCCAAATTGATTAGTGACTGACCGGTAGCTGTCTGGCGTTGCAAGCTTCCAGAGGCCAATGGCCACTCGCTTCTGGACAGTCAGGGCTGCTCACATCCGGGTGTCCTTGTGCTTCATGTCAGGGGACAGCAACTCACAAAGTTCCAGGAAAGTTCCCTTACACATCCGAAAGTTTCGCAGCCACTGTGATTTATCCCAGACCTGCAGCACTATGCGGTCCCACCAGTCCGTGCTTGTTTCCTGGGCCCAGAATCGCCGTTCCACAGCATCAACATGACCCATTGCCACCATGATGTCCACGGCGCGGGGTCCCGTGCTTTGTGAGAGGTCTGTGCCCCTCTCAGACTTCATGTCCTCACCGCGCTGCGGTAGCCTCCTCGCCCGATTTCTCAGCATCTGCCTCTGAAAAAGGTGCATGATAAGGTGCGAGGTGTTGACAACAGCCATAACTGCAGTGATGATCGCAGCGGGCTCCATGCTCGCGGTGCTGTGGCGTCCGTGCAGTCAATCACCAGAAAAGAGTGCGCACTGATTGCCCGCCTGCGCTTTCACGGAGGGAGGGCGGGAGTGAGGGCTGAATGACGACAGTTACCCAAAACCACCCTCGATACATTTTTTTTGCCCCAGCAGGCATTGGGGGCTCGACCCAGAATTCCAATGGGCAGCGGGGACTGCGGAGACTATGGGATAGCTGCCCACAGTGGACCGCTTCCAATGTCGACGCTTGCCTCGTTAGTGTGGACTCACAAAGACGAATTACTGTCCTTAGTGTGGATACACACGTTCGACTTTGTAATATCGGTTCCACAAATTCGTTTTAAGTAAAATCGAACTACTCTCGTAGTGTAGACATACCCTGGATCTATCCTAGCATCCTGAAATGGACAAACGTAGAGGACTTTTCTATTGATCGCCCTGCACCTTTAAGCAGGGTGTGAGGGTGTTTGGCTGGCTGGCTGGCTGAATGAAGGGAACAGTGTTTTATGGCTGGGGGGAGGAACTGCTGCAAAATGGGTCAGTGTGGTCGCTGACTCATCCCCTGGGAATGCAGGGTTTAAAAGAGGCAGCTTGGAGACAGTAGCCTCCCTTTTTACATGTACTAGGCTGAAGCAGCACTCACCCTCCCTCCCTTTTAGGCAGTAAAATACCAGTGTTTTACCTGCTGAAAGTCATTACACTAGCCACCCCTTTTTTAGGGGGGCTGGGAAGGAATTTTTCCCTTACCACCAGATTGGCTTGGGTGCAGTTAGTTTTTTTTTCACCTTCCCCACAATGTGTTCAGCAAGGGCTCCGTTCATGCATGGCATGATGGGCAGTAGGCTATATGTTGCAACTCATTATTTAAGTGTAGGGCGGATGCCCAGTGCAGGTACTCCATAGGAAAGGTATACAGTGACTAGATAAATGGCTTGGAAAGGACTTAAAAAGAGGTGTTCCTTAAAGGAACAAATGGGGGTTGATTAGGGACGCCTGTGTTTGGTATGGCAGGGAGCCAATCCCCCATTCTTATAGCTCATCTTAACCCTCCTACAAGGAGTGGGGGTGAATGGTAACGTCACGGCAATGGATTTGCTGAAGGGACCTGGATGGAAAAAGAGGGGGAGCTGTTAAAAGCCCCCTGGGTAATTAACATGGGGTTAGCTGCACTGTACACTTTTATCTGCCAGGTAGTCCCAGATATCTAATGATAAAGTTGTGGCCTGATTAAACTAATGTCAAATGTCTCCTGTCCTTCTTTCGGCATAGCCAGACAATATATGTGACATGTTTTGAAACAGCTTTTCCTCCTCACTCAATCTGTATCTTCCTTTTTGAAAAGGTTGCATCGTTTTATCTATATTGTAAAGGTATACAGAAAAAAAATCATTAACCTACAAATATTAAATTTAACTTTAGTGGATTCAGTAATCAAGGACAAACTAAGGGAACTCTAGAAAGTTGCTTTTCTAAAGAACAGACATAATAGATTTTTCCAAAGGGAGATAATTGGTATAGTACAATACAAAAATGCAATCTACTCCATAAGGTCAGAAAGTTTGGAACAGCAAGCAGAGAAAATAGATTGCAGCTGAGACATATGGTGCAGTAGACAGAGAACTATTTTAGAAGATGAACTTCCAAATACCTCTAACTGTCCTCTTTTCCTACTGAAATTGTTATGCACATGTCTCTGGGAGGTTACTCAATTATATTGGGAATACTTAAGCAGAGTAGCAGATACGCTATTATCTGACAGCACCTTGTCTTAAAGAGCTTGCAGTAATCTGAAGTTAGCAGTAATGCCTGTATTGTTCTTTCCTGTAAACGCTGGTCTAGACATCTTTCCTGTCCTTTCTCTGATCGCTTCTTTCATTATCATTGAAATCCATCACTAGCACTTATAGCACTTTATTGACAAATTTATAAATGTTTGAGTAACTAAATTATCAAGATGTCTCTGTCTCTTCTAGTGCCCCTGTTTTTAGTTAAAATATCTAAATGAATTGCTTTGGTAAGGAAAAAAAGCAATCGATACTTAACATTATCTAGTTATTTTAGCATTACTCTGCTAATTCTGAGTCTAGCAAATTGGCTTTGTTTTGTTTGTTTTTCTTTGTGTGTTTTAACACAAACTGTAACACAAATCAATTTCTGGGAAAGCTTGTTTTATTATAAAGTATAAGCATGTGTTTGTCATTGATATTCCAGATGGAATATCTATTCCCCAGACTAAAATTACTGATGTAAACAAATAAGTCTACCCTCCCCACCAACTCTCAAAAACCTATCCTCCTGAAATTTGGATTGTACACGTTAACAGATATTTATGTTCCTGAAAGAGTTAATCCTGCTCTTAAAGATGTCTGTATAGAACAATAGCTAAATTGGCAAACTAGTCTAGTAACAGAATCAAGCCAAAGGCTTACATTGCACATCTAGAAATAAACATTTCTCAACTCAAAGCTCTACTAAGGCAGTGGTTCTCAACCAGGGATATGCGTACCCTAGGGAGTATGCAGAGGTCTTTCAGGGGGTACATCAGCTCATCTAGATATTTGCCTAGTTTTACAACAGGCTACATAAACAGCACTAGCGAAGTCAGTATGAACTACAATTTCATACAGACAATGACTTGTTTATACTGCTCTATATACTAATACACTGAAATGTAAGTACAATGTTTATATTCCAATCGATTGATTTTTATAATTATATGGTTAAAAGGAGAAAGTAAGCAATTTTCAGTAATAGTGTGCTGTGGCGCTTTTGTATTTTTATGTCTGATTTTGTAAGCAAGTAGTTTTTAAGTGAGGTGAAACTTGGGGGTACAAAAGACAAATCAGACACCTGAAAGGGGTACAGTCATCTGGAAAGGCTGAGAGCCATTGTACTAAAGTAACAAAGTTCTGACTTCTTCGTTGCCAACAATAGTAATATAATACTGAACACTTCCTACTGAGGCTCCTTTAAGTTACTCTGAAGGCCTGGCTGTCTCAGAAACAGAGCAAGTACAGAGGAAATGTAGTCACATTTCCCTCACACCTGAGGTGTGACAATGTTGGTAGATCAGGGCCTACGTGGTCTGTGACAGAGCCTGTATGCCCACACCACCTATCATGCTCTAGATGCCAAGACACTTTATTAGTGAAAGTGGGATGGTTTGCTTCAGAGCTCTAATAAAACATCTGGTTCAGCCTTGTTCAAATCCTTTATTAAGTTGTATAGAACTAGTTAATTTTTTTAATGCACAGCAATTCACCGGATCCTGCCCTCCTCAAGGCACTTAGAGATCAACTGATACACCCTCTGATTGCATTTGCCTCAGCAAGTTTTATCTGTCCTTCAGGCCAGGCATTGTGCATTGACTTTTTCTGAATAGAGATGTGTTTGCTCTATAGTTCGCAATGTTCAACTATCGAAGCAGTAGTTGTAGGGCTAACAAAGGAGTGAAAAGTTGGCCGGTGTAGTCCAAATGACCTAGCCAGGAAAGCCTTTTGGGATACCTTACCCAGGGGGAATGGACATACTCAGCACCACCCTTATCATGTGGAAAACTACATTGTGGGATGTCAAGCCACACGGCATTATGGTTGGAGGGAATAGTAGCTTTACACAGTTTGGGTGCACAACCACATAGCAAAAAAACAAATCCAAAACAACGACAGGAACCCAAACATATACCAGAAATAGCTGCTAGCAGGAGTCGTACTCGGTTCAGTCACCATTTATTAATTGAATATTAAAATTACATTTCTAGAGTTTTCACATTTTATATCTTATTTTCTACCAAATCACTCAGAAGGTGCCAAATTTACCACTGTAGACTTTATGCTATGCATAATAAAATGTAAATTAGGGGCAGCTTTCCTTTATACAGGATGATTTAAGGAAGGTTTTGAAGCATCATTGGGTTTGATTGCTCGCTTTATATCTTATTAATGAAATTTCACAAGCTGGCACTAAATACAACTTTTTCATAGATTGAGCAGGATCATCCAAGTTCATTTCCTGTGTCTCAATCATTTTAGGGCACCACTTTCTTTAGAACACACCAGAATTTATAGCTCTTCTAGAGGAATGTTAATCTGTCAGAAGACAAACCTTTACATCTAAATGTGACAAAGAGATCAAAGGAAAAGTAAAGCAACAAGGGATTTTCTCCACATTTTTTTCATCTCTCTGGGGCAGTGGTTCCCAAATTTGTTCCGCCACTTGTGCAGGGAAACCCCCTGGCGGGCCAGGCCATTTTTGTGTACCTGCCGCGTCTGCAGGTTCGGCCGATCGCGGCTCCCAGTGGCCGCGGTTCACTGCTCCAGGCCAGTGGGAGCTGCTGGAAGCGGCGTGGGCTGAGGGACGTACTGGCTGCCACTTCCAGCAGCTCCCATTGGCCTGAAGCAGCGAACCGTGGCCACTGGGAGCCGCATTTGCCGAACCTGTGGATGCCACAGGTACACAAACCGGCCCGTCAGGGGCTTTCCCTGCACAAGTGGTGGAACAAGTTTGGGAACCACTGGTCTAGAGTCTTACAGTATCACACATTTTGCAAGACACACATGTGATTTCAGACTCAGATGAGGGTGGAATCTTCCAGCAAGGCCATTCAGAGATATGTTTTGCAATGTACATTATCACATTCCATGGTCTTGTAATTATCCTAGATACAAAAAGAGGATTGTCTGGCTTTTAATCCAAATGGTTGTTACAGGATTGCTGGTTTTCATAGATACAGACAAGCTAACAATTTTTTACATCTATCCAGCACCTTTCATCCTGAAAGATCCCATACGGCCTCGCTAAGTATGTACAGACCCACCATTGAAATGCTTCCACCTCTGAAACACTCCCCTTTCATGTAGGGAAGTTTTACACAAAGATGCTGAGTAAAGAACTTGATTTTATGAATAGTGCTATGGACTCTCCATTTAGGGCAGACGGAACATCACAGTAAAGGTCTCCTCCAAAAGTTGTTTTCATAATAAGCAAGATAGTGCTAAAATGAACTCTCTCAGAAAGATGAAGAGCTAAATAGATGTTTATGGAATTTAAACATGTGGGTTTAGGGAACTGAGACTTTCTAAATCTTATGATTTAACCACTAAGCTTACCCTCTGTGGTTTATTCCTAACCTAGCCACTTTGGAAAATACAGGTATTAGAAAAGCATTGAGAGAGACATTTTTCTCATAAAGTACACTGTTATCATTTTTACTGCCTAACAAAAGGTCAGCTCCTCTCCCATTTTCTTTAAAATCTTCCATATAAACCCTATCTGGTTTTTTTTTTTTCTTTTTTTTTTTTTTTTCTTTTCAAACTACTATAAGCTGCCAGAGGACAGACATGGCCTACTACATCACATAACTCTAAGCATTCTGATTCGGAGCTAGCACATAAATACATTGAAGGGACTCTGTCTTTTAAGTTCTGGTTAGGCTATTTCCTTAAAATCAACAATGTCTTCTTGGGAACCTGTCAAAATTTTCTCTTTCCCCCTTTACCTAAATCTAGAAATAGAGTTAAATGACTTCGAAGGTGATATCAGATATGATAGTTTCTAGTGCAAAAATGGGAGATAAATTTCAGACCACTTTTCTGGTGGAAAGACAGGTAAGTTCTTGTAGTGCACAGTCATTAGCCCTACAATATGTATTGTCCTTTTTAATGACTGTGGAGTATGTACTGTTCATACTCATAAGTCAAACGTCAAATCACATTAGGAGATGCAGCAGGATGCCTTGGAAGATCTATATAAAATATCATGTCATTCGGTTAATGGATTTTAACATTCCCAGCACTCCCTTTATTAAGTCTTCTCCTTAAATCATACTGATGCCATAGATGAACACCTTCAAGTTTCCCATGTATGCCTCTGTAACTCCATACCTTTTAAATTGTAGTTGGATTTGGATTTCTTTGTGAAGTAAAGAGTCCTAGTCAGGTGAGTTGAGATTGTGAGGAGGTGGGGAAGTCTGTTACGTTGCACTATATATAGTGCAGGGGTCGGCAACGTTCGGCACGCGGCTCGCCAGGGTAAGCACCCTGGCGGGCCGGGCCAGTTTATTTACCTGCTGACGCAGCAGGTTCGGCCACTTGTGGCTCCCACCCACCGCGGTTCGCCGTCCCGGGCCAGTGGGGGCAGCGGGAGGCCGCAGCCAGCACATCCCTCGGCCCGCGCCGCTTCCCACCGCCCCCATTGGCCCGGGACGGCAAACCACGGTGAGTGGGGGCCGCGATCGGCCAAACCTGCCACGTCAGCAGGTAAATAAACTGGCCCAGCCCTCTAGGGTGCTTTCCCTGGTGAGCCGCGTGCCAAACGTTGCCGACCCCTGCACTATAGTTTGCACACAGGTCTGCAAAGACCAGGATTGGGTTTGCCTCTTTATCTCTTCTCTTCTCTGCATGCTTGTTTCCTCCTCACTTCTTGGTCTTCTCATCTTTTCTTTTCTCCTATTCACAGTAGAGATGAGCCTGAACACCAAATAGCTTGGATCCAGACTGAAACTTATCCAACCTTGGGCATCTGGTCCAGTGTTCACCCTATTATGGAAATAGAGGTCTGCTATGAATAGGGTGACCAGATAGCAAGTGTGAAAGCTTGGAGGGGGAGGGAATAGTTGCTTGTATAAGACAAATCTCCTAATATCAGGAGGGGATGTCTGATCACTGTTGTTATGAAATTTGGCTCTGGATTTATACTTTGCCAAAGTTACAAGGAAGTCCAGATCCAAGATTTCAGTTTGGGCCCATCTCAGCTTCATTTTCCTTTTCTCTGTGTGCATTTTTCTCTTTATATTCTCTCTTATTTTCATTGTTATTTTATAGCAGCAGGCAGGATGTATCTGCCTGGCTGATATTAGCTGTGTCCTCCCAGCGTTCAATTCAGAGGTCTTCTCAGGACAGGGTATTTTGAGTGGCAGATGGGTCATAGCATCAAATGGTGGTATTTAAATTAATTTGTTCTAATTAAAGCATAAATGATGATCATACTTAGCACTTAAAATCTCCAAAGCACTGTAAGATATTAAGTGTTCACTAGAGCTGGGCCATTTTTTTTTTTGGCAAATAGTAAATTTGCTTTAAAAAAAGCCTCATTTTTTGGGCATCAAACCATTTTGTGAAGTCAGGCGGAATTCAGTGGATGGTTACAGTGAATAAAAGAAGGAAGGGTGTTTGTTTTGTTTGTTTTTAAAGCTGAAATGCTTTGTCCATTTAGAAATGGCTTTTTGCTTTGAAATTTAGTTTAATTTTTTTTTTAAGTGAAACACTTGAAAATCTCTCAAAACAAAATGAAAAACTGAAAAGATTTTGGCTATGTCTACATTAGAGACCTTACATCTGCGCCGCTGTAAGATCTCACATGTAATATCTCCATGCCAATGAGAGACAGCTTTCCCGTTGACATAATTAAACCATCCCAACAAGCACACTGCCACTTATGCCAGGAAAATTTATGTTGCTCAGAAGGATGGTTTTGTCACCCCCCCCCCCCAAGTGACATAAGTTTTGCTGACATAAGTGGTATTGTCGCTCCAGGGTTAAAATGGAGGGTCGCACAGGTGTGACCACCCTCCTGAGCAACATAATTTTCCCTGGCATAAGCCTTTGAGGTCAACTAAATGTTGCATTTAACACAATAAGATTTGTATGTTTTTTTCTTCATTTCACCCACAAACAAAAAAAGCCACCCAAAAATTCTTCCCTCTCCCCTCCGCCACTCCTCCATTTTAACCCTCTAACCATAAAATAAATTATTCCCTCTGTCCTATTATTTAATCCTCACCCCCTATTGTTGGTCATTATGCTTCCCTGAAAGAAGGATTCCAGATCTGGAATAGCTTGCCTACGATCGTGTGATGTTGCAGACTGGGTCCAGAGGCCCTGACAGAGTCATGACAGTTACAATTGCTTGCCTGACCGCAGTTAGAGAAGCTAACTGGTCTAGCCAAGGGAAAAGTTCTTTCACAGATCAGTACAGTTCACAGACTGATGGATTTCTTCTAGAGCTGTCCAAATAATTTGTAACAAATTATTATTTTTGGACAAATTTTGCTTCTATTCCCATTTATGAGGGTCCTTGAACAGGGTAACTTTTCTTCAGAGGTATTGATATATAAAATTACTGGCCAAATAATGTCTTCAAATAATTTTTGCTCTGTAGGTTGGTTGGCAGAAGTTTGGTTCATTCATTACAAAACTCAGCATCACATTTGGCACTAATGGGCAATATTACTCTAATACTTTTCTTTTAATATGAATGTGCTTTATATGGCAAGTTTTCATGGCCTCATCCAAAGCCCACAGAAGTCAATGAGAGCCTTCCTGGTGCCTTCAATGGATTTTGTATCAGCCTCTAAGTGCATTCTCATTAGAAAGGCCAAGGTATGAATTGGCAAGGAGGTGCTATTCTTAAGAGATGGAGAGCCAATGGCAGTTCAGTGTGGGTAAGCTTGCACTACAACTGCCTGTGCCACATCTGGCAGTCATCTGGGCACATTTCACAAGCAGAAAGGTCCTTAGCTTGCTCCCATTGAAGTCAAAGGGTTACTTTGCTACTGGGTTCAGTGGGAACAAGACTCTTGCCATAGACTGCAATGGGAACAGGATCAGGCATTAATCAAATGGAAATTTTTATTGTGATTAAGTTATGTAAATATCCCATAATTATGATAATAGTAAAAACTATACACGTTCTTCTGATGTGTTTGTTTTTCTTTGAAATCAAATTAATGGTCCTGTGCTTTCCCTGTTATGTGATCACCAGATAAGTCAGTTTGTTTTGATTACCACTCTGAAGGTAATTAAAAGAATATAATCACTGTCACAAATACAAGTACCCAAACACAATGAATCAGTAGGGTAGCATTGTATGTGAGGAACATACTGAATGGTGTCTCAGTTGTTACTTTTGTACTAATATCTGCTAGGGCCTTATCCTGCATTGCTGGAACACCCCAAATACTCTTTGATCCCAGTGGATTTTTTGGGTTCACAAGGGGAGATAGAATCAGGTCCATGAGCTGTTTTATAAAATAAACACACACACACACACACACGTTGAGTGCCAGTGTTTATGTTCAGCACATACACAATCTGCAGGTTCCAGTTCTATAAACTATTGACATGTTTCAGTAGACACCAGCACCTGTGTGAGGACTCAACTATAGATCATACTTGTTCTGGACAGTGTTAATGAAACAACAAAGTAATAAGAAACAAAAACCAGCTATTGATAGATCACAATTCTGCTAGCAAGCTGAAACCCCCAATTTGAGAATCTGTGAATCTTGCCTCATTCACTGAAGAATACTGCAGAGCTGAAGCAGTATAAGTTATTGATGACAACGATCATACATACACTACAAGATGCTGCAGGCTGACAAGAGTTAGCAGGTGGCAAATCGTGACTAATACGCACTGTGCTAATACATGCTCATTTTACTGCTGCTTCATCCTCCACCTGGCTTCTTTCTCCCCACTTCCCAACCTTTAATTTGCTTCATCTCCTTGCTGTGTTCTGTTGTAACCTACATTGCATGTTCTTTTGGGCAGGGTCTGTCTTTTAAATATGTGTGTGCAGAGCACCTCTCACGGTCCTGGTCCATGAGTGGGACCCTGAGGCATTCCTGAGATGCAAATATTCATATTATACCCCAGGTGTGCTCACAAGATGCCACAGTCAGCATAATTGTATGCAGTACTGTTATAGCCATGTCGGTCCCAAGATATTAGAGAGACAAGGTGGGTGAGGTAATATGTTTTATTGGACCAACTTCTCTTGGTGAGAGAAACAAAGCTTGTCTCTCTCACCAAGAAAAGTTGGTACAATAAAACATATTACCTCACCCACCTTGTATCTTGTAGTTAGCATAAAGTAATTGTGGAACACAATTTAATTAGACTTATAAGGGAAATCGTGGAAGCCCCATTTAGAATTAAACTGGAGAAGTCACTAACACATGTGGGGTAGGGAATAAACCTATATTGACTGAGAAACAGGCTAGATGAATGATTCATCTTTAATTTCTGTAATGATGACACTGTCTCTCTGAGAGAAGCAGTTAAGGGAGGATGTTTAGGAGGGGAGATCAATAATAACTCAGTACCTTATAAAAAAAAGGAGGGTAAGAGCAGAAATTACTACTTCCATTTCAAACTCAGATGGTGTATTACTATCCCCCTTCCTGCAACATTTTCTGCCAGATTTAGGCTGTCCTAAGGTACAGAGAGAATTGGAGGAGGCAGAAATTGATTTCTTTTTAAACGCAATGTATATACTGAATTTTGCTTCTAGGGGAATCTGCGTAATTGGATAGTGAAATTTCTAGAGAGAAATAATTTGTCTTTAAAAATACCCCATTCCAAATTCATCTGCAAGCCACAGCAGCAGGTGCTCTAATTTCATTGGTGAACTGAGTTCATGCAATTTATTCATGTTGGAATATTGATAAGATAAGATTCTAGCCATCTTTGTATGCCTGTGACCATGAGAGAGAGAGAGAGAGAGAGAAAATTGCTTACTATTATGTTCACAGAGGTGACTTGAGAAACGTGATATGCTTTGACTTAATTCTTGAAAGTTATGATTTAATGAAAGGATTCTATTCTATTTTATGCTGGATCAATATTTATTTTAATAAGAGTCACTGAAATACATACTGTTTCTATTAGTATGCTCTATTGTATCATGTCTGGGGAGTGGGATGGAATCAATATACAGACAAGCATATATTTCATTAGCTATTTCTTTTGCTTTTAAATGTAGAATGTTGTCCATTTTGCTTTCTTATGCTCATTTTAATGACCCAGGAACACTTTTTTAAAGAGTTGTTTTCCTATCTGATTCCAGTGGTTTCCAATTACTGATGTTCCAAACCTCCTGAAAATAATTAAGATAGTCACCAAAAAACAAAAACACATTAAAATAGTTTTCAACATTTTGATACGATACTCACATGGGATAATAACCAAGTCATTTAATAAAATGTTCTAAGGAAATGCCTTTGGAAGATTTAAAATAAATCTTGTGTCTGCCTAGCAGGGATGATGTGATGTAAGTTGACTGGATGCGAAGTGCTGGAATTACATTCTAAATCATTATGGGTGTTCACTGTTATAATTACATTTGTTATTAAAATTAATGGACTAGACTCATCTTTCCTTGGCTGGCTAGTGGGTATGGCATTCATGAGTTATACGAGCGATAATTGTTACACAAAGGTAAGCACACATGTTTCCAGGACACTGCCACACTTACTGCCAAGTTCTCCCCTACCTGCATAGCCCTTGAAATAGTACCAAACCCCCTTCTTCTAGGCACCATGAAGGGTGGTCCATGGGTCCTTAGGGCCCAGCTAGGCAAGAAGGAAGAGGGAGAAAACCAGGTGACATGTTGCTTCCCTTCTCCAGCCCTATGGAGATTACAAAGAGAAAATGAAGCTTGGGTCTTGACCCCCCTTTACAGAGATCCTCAAGAGCATCCACAGCCAGCAGGAATCTCTGATAAAATGGCCTCAGGGTGAGAAAGTGGAAGGATCCCTGGGGAGGAATTTGTAACTCAATTTAGCTGGTGAAATATTAACTTAGTTTCCTGCTAGGGAAGACCATGACCAGCTAAAGCCAAGTTAAAGATGCAACACTGCGTCTGCACCAGGGGAAAAAAAATCAAATTTAAGAAAAGCTTGGCTAGCATGTGATAGCTGACTGTGACCTAAAGGTGACCACTTTACCCAGTCCTGGTCAGTCCTTGGGGCAGGGAGGGGAGACTACCCCCAAGTGCAACACTGTGAGGGAATTTCTGTGAAGGGCTTTTCTTTGAAGTGGATTTCAACACAGAGGGAGTAATCCAGCCTGTATTACTTCTATCCACTACTTTTGTGAATAAATATGTTTTTTACAGTAGATAGAGGCACCACACAATTAAAAGGGTCAGGGACTAGGCCCACCCAAATAGAGACATGAACGATATGTGCAATACATTTACTTTTTCTATAGTATAGGAAAGGAAGGCAGGATACATTATTGGTTACACTGACTAAGTGAAATGTGAGATAAAAGAAAATGTTTTAGCCATCTCTGCCACACGTTGCTCGTTGACTGTAGTGCTAAACAACCTGCCTTGACTGTTCTTTGTGATCTCTACTGTTTGACCTTGTATAAAGTCCGTGCTTGAAGGCAGATTGCATTGTAATGTGTTATGCTAGAGTGTAATGATGGTTTCTGGGAAAATAAAAAGTATTTGAAGAACAGAAATAGCTTGCTGGTAACTTACTATTGGGGGCAGAATAACAAGGTATGTTCATTGGTGTGATAATTACTGTAAATGTACATAGCTGCGCGTGGAAGAAGGGTACCATTATGGAAAATTACTATATTAGTAGAAAAGGATAATTTTTCCATACGTTTTCTAAACCATCCTATGAATACAATAGAGAATTATATCACTACTTGGAATTCACTGGCATACAAAGGCTGTCATTCTTTTTTGCGGGGAGGAAGTGCTAGGAGAGGGATGAGGGTTTGGATGGAATAGGGCTTTGAGTCAGAGTGTATTTTTGTTTTGCTGTTTAAATAACTAGCTGGTTAATTTAATATTGTTGTGTGAAGTTATGTTGGATGATGTTCTTTGTGTTGTTTACTATTTTAAAAACCTGTTAAGGTACCTAGAGTTGAGAATAAACCAAATATTTTAATTAAATAAATAAATAACATAATTTGTACACAACTCTCTTGGTATCATCCATCTACAACTTCTATATGACTTTTCCAAAAGGGTCTTGAGACAATCCTGCAGCTTTTACTTGAACTGGCTATTGTCAGGAAAAATCCTGAAGCCTTTACTCAGAACTTGTCTATGTGGAAAAATGTAGTGACATCATAATATCAGTATAATTAACCTCTCTAGTTATACCGGTGGATGCTTCTTCTGGGATAAGCATGCTTTTTTCAGGTTTATCTTATACCACGACATAAGCTAAACTGGAAAAAGGCAATCTCATTCTGGCACAGTGTCCACATGGGGAGCTATTCTGGTATGTTTATATTGGTATAGTTAGGCTGAAAAATGTTCCCATGTAGACAAATTTCCATGAATTTCAAAAGTAAAATCCAAGTAAAGACCTCAGACCCTGACTTCAGTAGATGCGTTGTCTGAATAAGGACTCTGGACTTCATGAGTTGGCTCATGAGTGCCAATTCTGCAGTTTGATCTCTGCAGGCATTAGGCAGTCTGCCTGCACAGCTCAGATTGCAGGATCACGGTCATGGCTTGTAATCCTGAAAAGCACACTGAGGTTTGCAAAAGGCACAGTTATATGTATCTCAGTCCACCACTTCTCTGCCTGTGGCACATAATAGTTTAGTCTCCTTTGGGCTGGAAACTTTGTTCTAAATTTTGTGGTTGGTTTAGTGTGCAGTTTCTGGGTTGTATTGGTGGCCTGTGATTAACAGGAGTTCAGAATGGATGAATTGGTGGTCCCACTTGGCCTGAAACTCTATAGCCCATGAAACTGATTAAATACTTATCTGAAATTGTCATGCCACATTCAGGGCACTCCTTATTAATTCATGTTTCCATTGACTAACCCCATTCAACAAAGGATAAAGGCCTTCTCTTCTGAGGCCAGTATTTCATGTTTCTGCTTACAGAACTGTCAGTTCATAAGTGGGAGTTGAGCCACAATGTCTATAGCAGTTTTCTAGCACTGAACTAGAACATGTAGTGTTAGCCAACTTGTGACCCTCATGACAGATGTTATAACTAACCATGCTGACAGAAGGTATGTGATCTAGAATGAGCCACAGGCATTTCTTTGATTTGACCAGAAATGTCACAACCTGGCAAAGCTGCCTTGTAATTAGTGGTCAAAGCTTTGACGTGTTACAGTCCAAGAGTTGCAGAGCTGGAGAATTCAGTCTGTGAACTACTTTCATTGACTAAATAGGATTTGGATACAAGATGAAAGTGGCATATTCTGCCCTCATTTACTTCTACGCAAAAAAGGGCGAAATCTTGGCCTAGTTGTAATTAATAGGAGTTTTTCCATTGACTTCAGTGGACCCAGGATTTGTCCTTGAAATATTTAGCAGCATAGTAACTTTTAAACAAATGGAACTATCCTTAGGGGAAAATCCAGTCTCTTTCACAAAGTGTTCCTTTGTTTGCTTTGCTGTGTCACAACCATTTAGTTTGAAATGCTCCTTGCAAAAGTATATACCTGGTATGTACATCTACTGGTGTGTTCTCAGTGAGTAAATGAGCACCATCAAATCAAAGGACAGTATAGATCTATTTCCACAGGATCAGTAAATCCTTACTTTCACATATGGAACACATGCAATTATCACTTTACCCAGGGTGTGTATTTTGTTGAGTCTTCAGCAGAAGATATTTGACCCAGATCCCCTAAGGCCAAAGGATTCACTTTCTGCAGGTTGAGTAACATACATAGGAAAGTTCCCTACAGAGGTTGTAATCAGTTTCTCCCTCCCAACTCCATCCCCAGTCTCTGGGCCTGATTCTATCCTTACCAAAGGCAATAGACAAACCCATTGACTTATCTTAAGCAGAATAAGGCCCTCCATGTTAAGAACTAGAGATTATTAGTCAAACCAACAACTAGATTTGCCAATTACTCATGACAACTGCTCCTTCGGTAGATTCACCAGCTGAGCCTGGACCTTCAATTCAGCTCTAAGGAAAAGATTCCCCGAAGCTACCAAACTGATTTCTGTTTTCCTTCCAGAAAAGTTCCTAGAACTTGCATTTTCTGAGTCAGGATAACATTTTATGCCACAGGCCCATTAACCTTCACTAACCAGCTTAAGCTTCTGTGTATGGATGATCTGCCTTCTTTCAACCTGATTTTGTGTGCTACTAGGCAAACATGCGAAGAGGGAATTTTCAAATCAATACAAAGAGGTAGACTAAGAGGTGGAATAATTGCACCCATGCACGGTTGTGATTCTTCTATTTCTGTGTTCCCTCTATATCAAAGGATAAATTGATTCAATGAAATCTTCTCGTAGTTAATGAATAATGGAAAAAAAACAAGGATTACGAAATTCTGAAGGTAACAGTGAATACTACAGGAATGGCATTGCTGGCAATACAAGGTTTTACCACTATGGCAGTGCAACAAAGTGCACTTTACTCTCTGAATCTTGCCTCAAAGGCTAATCCTGCAAAATTCCAAGAGTTGTGTGTTAATCGTGGACACACTTTAAAATTTGCCAAACATCCACAGAAATAGACTCTCCTTGGTCAAATGCAGCTTCAAAATTACAAAAGGGCTAACTATGTAGTAAACAACCTTGATTGTCTCTCCCTCTGCAACCTTTTAATGACTGTCATTGCTTTAGCTTCAAGAGGTTATGTGATCTAATTAGGCCAAATTGAATAAGACTGCTTTTATGCTAAAGCGTGAGAAAGTTAATTGAAATCAATCCATGTTCAGTGAAAATGCTGGAGACATCACTGATAATTTAAAGCAATTAAAAGATGTTGTCCTGAAGCAAGGCAGAAACATTAAGTCTAAGAGCCTGTTAAAGGAAAATTACCTAAAATATTTAAATGACATTATTCAGCGAAGATGGACTAGGGACATCTAAAGCAATTAAAAACCATAAAGCATAAAATCAGTCATATGTTGTCATCTTTAAGCTATTTGGGGAAACCATTCATTGTCTCATGCCAATTGTTTTTGTGAAATAACAGGTTTTTAAAATAACCCATTTTGTGACCGATTGTTTGCAATGGTGTTTTAAAGAGCCTACACAGGGTGCCTCCAAAATGATGTGGCAGTTTCCATTTGCCCGGCCAAGTAGTATTTGAACCCCAAATTTATTTTCCAAAAATTGTTTTGACTCCCTTGGACACAGAACGCGAGTACAAAAAAGCAGAACTCATTGGTCCTTGCAGAGTGGCAAATACTGCTGTTAATTTCAGTATTTTAACTTCTGTCAACCCCCTGAGCATAAGTATAAGGAGGGGGATAAGCCTCTTGTTAGTAAAGAACCTTCACAAACAAATTTATGGCACCTTCCATAAGGATAAAAGAATAGCTGGTATCTGCATAATTTGAATATGTAAAGTATTGAAACAGTTGCTGTGTAAGTGTCACTATTATTTCATATTAAAAATTTGTAAGCAGGTTACTTTTTGTTCAGTCTGCCCTGGAAATTCCAGAAGTTGTTTTAGTCACCATAACTACTTATGGGCTGCACACTTGGGGCAAATGCTCAGCTAAAATGCCACTCCTTTTGCCCTTTAACTGTCTCTGTGTGTGTTATACTGATTTAGAAACAGAACTGTTTCACAATTAGTTCTCTTTTTTATTTTTTATTTCTACAGAAAAATTTAAGTTAGGAGGATACTTTGCATGTTGTAACCTACCTACACAATAACTCCTAGATAAGGGGAAACTGATTACTATCAATTAGGAATAACTGCCCCAATCCTCCAATGAGCTTCATGGAATTGGACCCCTGCACTAGATGGATCAGGATCAGAACCTAAAATTTAACATTGTTGTTGTGCTGTCTGGACTGATTCCCAACTGAGAGTGCCAACCTCAGGGCAGACTGTCAAGAAGCATAGCAAAGACCCCCAACTGGCTGTGGATTCTATAATTATAGTCTTACCATGGAGTGATGACAGTCCCCTTGGCCATTCCAGTCTATCTTGCCATGAGGCAATTTGGACTTAGTGATAGTTGGCTACTATACACCAAAGATGACAAAATATTCAGGTTGCTCCCAGTCCCAAGAGACGAGTCACTTACCCCAGGTCAATTTGCACCATAGACCTCACACCGAAGACAACACTTGTAGCCAATCTGTAATAAACTAACTAAAGATTTATTAAGTCAGAAAAGAGAGCGAGTTATTACAAGGTTATATACACAAATGAGTTACAGTCTATGGTTTTAAAATGTGGTACAGTTGTAGTAATCTGTCACCCCTGAATGTCTTTTAGGGCTCATCAAGATTGACCATAGGGATCTCTGCTTCTGTTTTGTAGCTCTAGCCTTCTCAAACAGCAAAAGAGATAAAACAAACTTTCTTGTCAGCTATTTTTTATTTATTTCTTCCAGAATTCAAGCTGATGGGATGAACTTTTTAGCAAGTAGCCTTTTCGTGGGTGTAAAGGGCAATTAACAAAGTCTTTGTAATGTCATGTCCCACAATGGCCGATTTAGTTTTGATAATCTTCTTGCTATGCAGGAGACAATCACTTCTCACGGGTTCACTGTTGCAGAGAAAACATATTTTTTACAGTTATAAAGCAAAAACTTAAATATTACTTTATAGCAAGTGATAAAGATATTATCAGTGAGATTAATGGATGCACCTGATCTGCTAGTGTCATAATTATTACTAATCCTTGTGCTTTAAAAATGGTCTGTGTTTATATCCTGCATTTGTCAGATAATCATCTGTACTTTTTGGGGGTTTGGAAGTGGATCTCTTTATCAGCCCACCTATCCCCATCCCAGTCTCCAATGCTACAAGACTCCAAGATGCTTGGAGATTGTACTTAGGAGACTTCTCCTGGTATGGGAAGGAAGGGAATGATGCACTCAAACTCTCCCCAGGACAAAATATGGGCTAAAAGAGAGCAGTGTTGTCAACACTCACAATATTTGGTGTATTTTCTTAAAGCTCCAGCTCCTGGAGTCATGGTAACATGAGAATCTTGGGTTAAGAGCAGTTTTCCAGCCTTCCTAGTTGCAGAGGAAATCTTGAAAATATGACCTAAGTGCACCCTAAAGGCTCTAAAACAAGATACCAAATATAAAAATGCAAAAACTTAATATTTTAAAACATTTTCATGGTCTTTTTAAACCAATTTCATAATTTTGGTTATCTGACTCATGACTTTTAAATGGTTGGAGATGGCAATACTAAGAGAAGAATTTCTACTCCTTTTATCCTTACTTTGAGAGAAGGTGGGGAAAAGGAAAGGCTGTAGTATAGACATAGCCTATGTCGGTATAACCTATGTCACTCAGGGGCATCAATAACCCACCTCCCTGAGAGACATAAATTACACCAATATAAGCGGTCATGTGCACAACACTATGCTGGCGGCAGAGCTTTTCCCGCCCACATCGGTTTTGCTGCTTGAAGAAGTGGTTTTATTATGCTGATGGAAGAGCTCTCTCACGTTGGCCTACAGCATCTTCACTAGATGCGCTGCAGTGGTGCAGCTACATCAGTACAGCTGTGCCACTGCAATGCAGTATGTGTAGACATGCCCTCTGCCTAAGATAAGAAAGAAGCAATTCACTTGCTTTGGTAACGTATTTGTGGACCTTCTTGATTTGTCAGTTTAGTGCCACACTGCATTATGCCAACCTTCTGGGCAGAGTACACTGATTTTTATGTGCTAATGTGAAATCAACTATATTTTTCCATATGCTAAGGGTATTTGACATTACTTCGTTATAAAATAACAAAAAAATTACTTTGGTGTAAAATAAAAATCGTTATTCTCTAATATTAATATTGTACTCTGTCTCATAATATTTGTTGCTATTTATTTGTATTGCAATAGTGCCTGGAGACTTCAACCAGCATTGGAATTTACAGTGTTAAGCATTGTACATACCGATACTAAGAGACAGCTCATGTCCCAGTGAGCTTATTGTGTAAATAGATAAGATAGAGGAAAGGTGGAAGAAAAGAAATATCCTCATTTCACAGATGGAGGCACAAATATGGCATTGACTTGCTTCAAATCATACAAGAAGTCTGTGACCGTCTCCTGAGTCCCAGCCCAGTACTTTAACCACAAATCACCCTTTTGATCAAGAATTATAAAGATCTGAGAAGACCCAGACAATGGAAGTATGATCCAAATTTTGTGGCCTTGAAAAATGATCTGGAAAGTCCTGTAAGAATGGGATTCCTGGAGATGTCTGGTATTTTCAATTTCCACTTTTCAGTTGGGAGAGACTGAAAAGCAGCCTCCTAATATTTCAGCACTTCTGGGCCTAACAGAAACCAGGAAATGCATATACATGTGTTTTAACTGGCATTTTAAAAAATTTTACGTCAACTTTTCCTGCACCTTAAATGTTCATTCTGAGTTTTTAGCAAATGGTGGAGTCAGATCTCAGTTTATCTGAACTGGTTCTTCCTGTACCTACTACTTAGTTTTACATATATCACTTCCAATGAGTTTAGCCACTAAGCTATTGCATATTACATTGGAAACTGACTATGAGAATGCCATGCTTTATTTCCTTTTCAAGAAGTTTAATCAAAAGTGACCCACAATTTCAAGCATGAATGCTTAACATCTCGTTATTAACCAGCAGCTGAGACATCTTATAGCACTACCACTATGGCTTGGGATGTGGTGACAGAACTCAAGAGCCCCCTGAAATACATTTATGGTTTAGGTAACATTCTACTAAGTCTCACATTTGCTATGATACAATATGAAGGAAGATCCTAGTCCAGGTGTCTCCTATAAGGGTGTTTTCTTTACACAGACACTTATAGTTTTCATGTAAAGGGCTATATGTTAGATTGACGAATGTAAACATTTCTATTGGCATCAAGTTTAATATTTAAAATACCGAGAACCACTTTAGATTTCAACGTTAATAAACTAGTTCTACATGAGCTTGTCAATTTTAGGGAACTCAAGCAATCTCCTTGCTCAGGCTTCAGTGATCATGTGTGTAGCAATAAGTGTGACCACTTTAAAATAAAATTACATCAGTTCTAGTCTGTCAACCAGAGTCTATCCTGCAAGGAAAGTTTGACTTCTTCTTCCCAAAGACTTACTCTCATAACTTCTCACCACAAGAGGTCTGTTTTATCCGGTATGTTCCAGAATGTTTCAGATTCATTTAATCAAAGAACTTTCACCTCTGTTTAAAGAGACTGTTAAGTTGTATAATACTTTGAGGCAATATGGCATTGTTGCTATTGGTGAAGAGTAATATTAAATTTACTAACTGTATGCCACATTCTCTTTTAACCAGTTTCCTATTAACTGGGTACCAGTTTCCAAAGACCGTCTTTGACCCTGCCAAACCCAACAAATCGCATTCACCACCCCACCCAAACGATACATAAAGGAGAATCCCATCTTTTACTTAAAATGGAGAAGCCCCATTGTACCCACAATCATTATGAAAATAAACTTGAAAGTGCAAGAAAGGCAAACTGATCGCTAGAGCTGAAAGAGAGCTTCTTTCTCCTAAAGAGCACCAGTTAACCACCATTCCTTCATAGTCACTCAGAACATAGTCCTCTGAAAAACCATAGGTCTCTTGATTTATGGGAAGAACCCAAATCATAATACAGTGTCACCAGGCCATCACCAGGCCATCACTGATGGAATTAGTGCCCTCCCAAGCTACCTCTTGCTAAGCCAGTTCCTTTGTTGAGCAGCCAACGGTTCACCTCCACTGCTGAAAGCCATGGTGAAAGCACTAGTATAGACTGATTGCTGCCAATGTTGTAGGTGCTGTATCATGTAGATTTTTCCTTAGCAGTGTTAGACAATCACCCAAAGTCCTCCCTATATTAGCATACCTACCATTGGTACCAGTAGTAGCTGAGAACAGATACGAGGCATGGGAAGGCTAGTTTAAGGGGGGTTTCAGAAGGAGGCTCAGGGAGAGCATAGTTTCTGTGAAGCTAATGGGGACTGCCCCAACAGCAGGGGCACATGACTACTTCATTATAAACACCGAGATTGTGCTGTTCATTTGTAATAGTGCAAAACAGAATATTAGCATGGGATGGACAAAAGTCAGGCTTTGCGGGGCAGGATTGGTTTGTTTTTTCCTTGGGTTGAGGAATTGATGACAATTTGGTTTTGGTGAGGAATTGGAAGGGATCATGGGCTGGTGGCAAAATATTTCATATTTCTAGTAAAGAAATATGAGAGCTCGACCTGTCAGTTGCAAACTTGCAACCTACACTTCAGCAACAGGCTTCTGAGACATTGATGCTAAACCAATTCAGTACTCACATGGAGATAACCACATGCAGTTTTGACCCAAACCCAAGTTTTTGTGGGTTTCAGGTCCCATAATGCCATGTTCTAACAAATTATTTCAAAATATCCATGTTTTGAGCATAATGCGTTAAATCCAATTTATATTTTTCCAGGAGCAAAGCAGTCCTTGCATATGGTAAACTGACTGCGTTCAGGGAAGGATTTTTATTTTAAACCTTTTTTTAATTGATATTTTAATTTAAAAAGTTCAATGCATTTATCATTCAAGTTCAGTTACATATGCACCTTACAGTGGTTTGTTAAATTGAAGCATGAAGTTTGAAGTTATGGTTTTCTCCCATCCTGCAATTTGTAAAGAAACATTTTTGTTGACTCTCCTACAGCAAACCCCCTTTATATAGTTTGAGGGAAAAAATGCCATACTCTGTCTTCGTTTGCTGAGTTGCTGTTTACAGTATGTCAAGTGAGATTGTTTGGCAGTGTACATACAGCACTCCGAAAAGTTCCGATTGAAAAATCAAATTGGATCTGGTGACCAGTGGTGGGGCATTTACTACACTCACTGTCAGAGATAACCAAACTATTCGTCCCTGAGCCACATAGTAAACCAAAAGGATTAAAATCAGCCTGACACACAGCTGAATATAGTAGTCTCAGCCCTGTTTTTTCCCCGCACGGGGTGTTCAGTCAACACTACGTTATGCAAAATGACTCCCAGTTTCTGACATTAAGCTATATTTTGATCAATCTTACCCACCCCGGGATATATATTTTAAATATAAATATTTTGGTGGCACAGTACATGGCCAGCTTGAGGACTGAGGTCCTCTATTTAGCAACAAGAATGTTCTTCAACATTGCCCTGAAGGGAACACCTTTAGATGTGAGAAGATAGTTTAGTTTCTATGATCCATTCATTGACCTCTTCTGAAACTCCCCACAAGGATGGCGATTTTGAGGAATACTTGACTACTACAAATTGGATTGAGACTGGAAAATCATTTGCCTTTGGCTAGCAAGCTGACCTTAGAGTTGCTGCTGGCAAATTTCATTCCCAAGAACTTGTTTAGAAATGGTGGCCAGGAGGTGAAAGGTTTTAGCTCATTACCAATCCACAGAGCCATCCGTTCCTCAAACACTTGCGTTATCCTACATTATACAAATTGTATCAGTGATGGACCCTTAACAGGAACTGCAATGGTGCTCTCATTTTGTACATGATTATTGGGAAGCATTGTATACATACTTGTTTGTTTCAGTGTGTTTTCCTTACTTCCAATTAATGGTAGTCACTGTGGAGGGAAAATGTCCTCCAGGATTTTGTTTCTTTATCTCCAACAAATTGGTTTATGTAGCTTTTTCTTATTTTTTCTCATAATATTCTTTGCCTCCTAATGCCATTCTTTATGATGATTTGTAAAAATAATCAAAGCGTTAAAAAGGTAATTTTCCTCTTTAGAATTAGGTTGCATAGAATTAGTATAATAATCCACAAAGGGGTTTAATTTTCTCAGAGTCTGAACACAGGAGGTTTAAAGGGTGTATTTGGGGGATCCGTTTACAACTTATTATGAGTATCCTAAAACTGCACAAAACAGATGAACCAATGTTTCCAGTGGCGTGGTAGGCAACTGGCAGTGAAGACTCCTGGGTTCCTTACCCGGCTCTGTGTGCCTTGTTCTGTGATCCTGGGCAAATTATTAAACCTATCTATCTAGATTCTTATATGGATCCAATCATTATGGTATCTGAACACATCCAAAAATTACACAGTAGACACACACAAATATCTTTCATTTAGCAAGGGCTTCTCTCTATGTATGTGTGATTGGTTTTGTCTGTTATGAAAGGCCTGCTTAGAGAAGTGGGGTTTGAATTTTGTTCCAAATCGCTGAGGTTTGTAGCCAGCCTCTTGGCTTCTGAGAGTGAGTTCCAGATTTATAGCCTGGCATTGAGAAAGCTCCATCTCCTGCATATAAAAACTTTGTCTTACTTTAGCCATTTGTAAAATTGATCATAATAAACCTACCTCCTGTGTATAATGGATGTATTTGAAAAATAGGGATAATTAGTTACCTCCTGTACATTGGTCTTGTGAAGCATAATTAATTAGTGTTTGTAAAGTGTCTCAACAGATAAAAGATAATGTAAGTGCTAAGTATTGTTTTAATTACCTTCAAAGCATTAGGATGCTCACACAGATTGTGAATTCTGATCTATACTGAGCATGGTTTGTGGGAAAGTACGGTGTGAAATTTATTGTCCATTTGAGCTCAAGGAAGGACTGAATTTTGGAAATGCTCCGATTAATAGTATTCATCTGAGATTTTTGGACAGCAGATCAATAAGTGGACACAGCTGGAAAAACTAATCTCACTCAGGGTTGCCTCCAAGTTGAGCCTGAAAACTGTCACTGTAATAAAGAAGTCACGGGGGGCATAACTGTCCCATCTCACTATTGAGGGAAATGCACTGGGTGGAGTAGGATAAGCTGTTTTACATGAAGAAATACTTGTTAGTTCCTTTTACCTGTGCAGGCCAGGCTTTTTAAAATTCATTTATTTGATTTATTTAATTAAGGATCCAGGATGGGGTTTTAAAAGAAGATAAAGGGGAATTAGACTCTCAGCCTCCATTAGAATTCTGTGGAAGGTTGGATGACAGACTATCTGCCTTACTATCTTTGAATGGAGCTTTCATAAGATAACGAGACTTTCTATCCTTTTTTCCCCTGGGTAATTTATACACTTTTGTATCTATTGCAATGTTCACCACATTTGCTGATGGTACACTAAGTATATTACACTCATTGTTATTGCAATGTATAGCACTTTTCCTTCCTTCATTATTGTTTTTTAGGCACAAGTGTTCATAAATATCCTGGTAGGTACTATTAAAATAATGCTGAAGTGAATACCAGATGCACAAGTGTCCTTGAGTATTAAAATAATATGGACACAGAACCATCACCTCAAACCCCAAGGGGGAACAACCTTTCTTTCTTGTTGATACAACTACAATCTCTTCCTTGGGCATGCCTGCAGGAAATTCTGAGGTCAGCTGTCTCTTCGTACTATTTGTGGAAAATTAGGTGACTAAGGGTTGAGAAGTTATTAGACAGAATGTCCCTGTCCATTATAATATCCTGGCCTTTCAGGAACCAGCTGTCCCATGCTATTACAGTCTATACTGAATATTCTTTTCATATTGAAAAGCAAGTACTTTCACCCTTGCATAAAAATAAAGCATTTTGAAGTTTGTTGCTTGTTTAAGCTTTTGCTGAAATACTGAGAAAAGTGCCCTAAAAATATTTTCAGATTCGACATGAGTCTGAGCCACAAAATTTGGATTTGAACCTGAATCAAAATTTCCCTGAAGATCAGGAGTAATGGGACCTGAGGTTTTGGATTGGCCTATTATAGAGATAAAATAGGCAACAGCTGCTATGTATGGATTCAGATCCAAGCTTCTTGCAAGCTGCAAAAAGTTTTGAGCTGGAGTGTTGCTTCAAGCCCATCTTTAGTTCAAATTGTTTGGAATGTATTTGCTATCTAGATGAGAATGCATTTGCTTTCTACTATGAAAACACAAATTAATATTTTTGTTTAAAATGTGCAGCTAAGTACAGTTAAAATTTTTGAATGATATTTTTACTCCCAAAATTAGGATATTTCTTAAAAAGGAAATGTATGGGGTTTTGGAAATATTCTATTTTTTCAATAGAATGTATATTGTCTGTTGGTTTTTTTGTTTGTTTTGCCCACAATTTTTCAGTTCCCATTTTTTCATGTTTTTTATTGCTACTGTACCACTTCTGATTGGCTTGTTTAGTCATGTTGTGGATATATAAGTTTTAATTTCCTTTTTTGAAAATTTGTTACTTCAAAATTCAGAAAAAATACCGTTTCAAAACCAATTTCTTAGAAAATTTGGAAAATGAAAGCCAACTACACCTTCAAATATGTATAATGTCCAATTTTGTTACCAGCTTTGTTTAAAAAAATGTACTATTTTTTGTCTGTTTTATTATTAGTGTCTGTCGGGGAAAATCAACATGAAAAAGGTGGGATTTTACTTCCCAAAACAATTAAATATACATAAAAAAGGAAGTTAAGTTGAGATAAAAGTTTAGTGTTCATAATGTAATTTAGCATCTATTAAAAGCACTATGTAAATATTAAGTGGTATTATGTTAATATTATAAATAATATAGTTGTTAACAAATAATTAAAACCGTTCTCACCTCTTGCCCCATCAGAACTGAAATATTTCCAGGAAAACAAGGTAACATGGAACTGGGAAAAATAATAACTAAATACATATTTGTGCTTCTTAAAGATGAAGACTATAAAGCAATATACTGGTTTAAAAAATAACAAGGTAATATGTGATTGTGAGGAGATGGCATACTGGAGAAGCATAATTTGTGACTTTGCTTTAGACTGATATTCACTTGACATGACTAAATGTAAACTTGTTCCTTTTCACACCAGACTGTCTGAGGATTTCTAAGCTTAACTGATTGATGATACCCATCTAACTCTCACACACAATTATGTATTGTCATTCTGTCCCTCTTGGACTAAGTGATCACAATTATGTCACTTTATATATGCAATAAGTTTGCTCTTTCCTTCAAGGATCAAAGTGGTTTGGACCTTCAGAGTATTTTGATTAGTTTGTATATTATAAAAGATGCCTGCTTCATTGATTGGTCACCTGTTATCTGTTGTTTGGTAGTTGATTCTGACCATTATTTATTTAAACAGCCTTCTGCTCTCCTTTGCCCCTCCCACATTTTCAGACCTCAGCATTCTTCAGCTATCTCTCAGAAATGAAAATGAACTTCCCTACTGCCTAATTTTGGCTGCAAAACATTCAGATATTAATGAGCAAAATAAAGTGGTTTTTGTTTCTTAACAAGCTCAGACACTGAAGTCAGTTACACATACAGGCCAGATTGCCAAAGCCTCAGAAATGTGGCAGCTTCCATAATAAGAAAAGTCAAAGCTATTTATTCTTATAGTATATTCAGTCTAATGGAGAGAAACTCTGGAAAATTCTAAAATCACTATTCCCTAGATTAACAAATGTTCTTTCGCTCTCAATTTGTAGCGATTTATAGTTTATTCCTACCCAGCCTTTACCCTGTCGGAGTATAGCAACAAGCTGTCAGAAACTATTTCTGTGGCTTGTGAATTTAATCAATTCACTGTATCTTCTGTAAGTAATAAAGCATCATCAAGATTGTTTTCCCAGGAAGCCAATGTTCTAACTGTTCAAAATAGAACTGCAAACATTTGTGTCCCTAAACCATAGGATGTGCACTTTATGCAAAGCCTTTAAAAGAATCTGTTGATATCATCCGCTCTCACTTCAACTTGTGCACTAAAGGATCTATGACTTTAAGAACAGCTCAGTAGCTTGCACTAAAGAAATCCAGGATAGTTTGAACAGTTCATTGCAAAAACTCAGGAGAAACTTAATGGTAGGTAACTTCTTAGCAATGTTGCCACATTCTGGCATAGGTGAAAATGGAGTGATGCCTGTTTGTAACATGTATATTCCCATGTCACTGGGGGTGGAATTGCCTCTTTCCATGAAAAAAATAAATCCCACAGGAAGAATCCCTAAGGAGAGAAACACACCATGAGGTTTCTCTTAAATAACAGAGTCAGGAGGAAACTATCTAAGTGCTGTCAAAAGTAATATAGAGCTGCAGCCCTCAAACCTATGCAGAAGCCCAGGATTTCCATATAATTTCCAGGATTCCCTGCCCTCCATCCCGAGTTGCATTTGTCTCATAGGCTCATGTGTACTCTGCAATCACAGGGTATATTTGCAGCTTGTGTAGACCTACCCAAGCTAGGTAGATTAAAGCTAGATTGGGTACCCGGAGCAGTGAAGTCAGAGCAGCAGAGACTTTAGTGCAGGCACCATAAGCCAGCCCCTGGGTAATTAGTTGGGCAACTAGCTCATGCTGTCATTGTCTTCACTGCTCCACTACTTGAGCTAGCTACATTAAAGCTAAATTAAATTAAACCAGTATGTCTGCCCAAGATGCAGTCACACCCTCTGATTTGCAGTGTAGACATAATGGGGGTGGGGGAAGCATTCTCAGTGTTAATGGTAGCTTCAGCTTCAGGTACAAAGATAGACTTGTGTGAGTATTGTGCATGTAATTTCACCATGACATGTGATGCCCTTATCATCCTGCTATGCCTCCTGTTCATGCATAGATCTTATACCTCACAGATTGGCTGATCCTTCCACACTTCCCTCCGCTGTCTTCTAGGTAATCCTTCCTATGGAGGATGTCATCCATTCTGTGAAGAGGCTGACTCACTGCTAGCACTCCCTTGTTGCTAGGTGTGGTATAGCAGCACTTGCCCCAATGGGTGCCTCCTGCCAACGGTTGCTCTGGGACTGTGGTGGTCTGCCTTTTTCTTGGCCCTCTTCCTCTTGACTTGGCCCTCCAGTCAGGTCACATTAAAGTCTCTCCCCTTTGGGAGTAGTCAGCTAACAAAAATAAGGGGAATTAAGACAAATCAATCATTCCAAAGTTGGGTTAAGGCCCTCTTTCTTCAGAGGGGGCTCATCAGGCTGTGGCCCTAAACTGAGTTTAGGGGTAATACAGGGGAATGGTTCCCTCTCAAGGTGAGTCAGCATCTGGCTAGCCTGCCGCCCCACCCTACCTCCCTGAAGGGATCATCAAGTAGTAGTCATCTAGGAAGCTTCTGCCTTCAGTCAGACCTCTTTCCAGGAGCTGAAAACTTAAGGCCTGCTTTTCTCCAGAGTCAGCCATCAGCTGAGCTGGGTTTCTTCTCGGTAAGCTCTTTCCTCCAGTCCTGATCTCACAAGTGTGATGGGGAGGAGCCACCTGAGGCTACATAAGCTCACTAACCCTATGTTGCCCAGTGTGGGGGTTGTATACCCCATCACAAAGTGGGTGATGGGGTATACAACCATGGCTGATCTACAGGAACTATTTTTTTGCTCTGACTGGAGACCACTGGCAGAATCTTGCTCTTTTCTCTGCTTTCTCTCTCAGAAGTGAATTTATCCCCAGTGTCTGCAGATTTCCATAATAGCACTGATGATCCCCAAACCAGACAAGAACACCATGTTCCACAACTAGAAAAAGCTGAACTATGGAATAACAATATTCCAAGTATTCAAAAACCATGACTCCTCTCCCCACACAAATCATCAGGTTGACTTAGAAATCATGATTTAAAAAAAAAAAATAAAGCTTGCGTTTCCTATACTTGCCTTCTGGGTTTTGGAGTCATTAGGATGCAGATCAGATCAGATCACGGTTTCAAGCTTTACTCTGCAACTATGAGTGCTAGAAATGTACTCTTTATTTTGCTTTATGTTTTTAAATGAAATTTGAGGTTCTCTTGCAAATTGCATGCCTTCAGGAGCTGAGGCTTTAAGAAAAACACCAGGGAGGAGATTTCCAAAGGGCAAAATTCCAGTTAGATGCCCAAATCGCATGGACTTTCGATGTAAGTTAGGCACCCAACTGCCATTTGTGCTTTTGAAAAATCACACAAGAAACAATAAAATCGCATGAGCTGGCAATACTAGAATAATAAAGGCTTTTGTCACTCTGGGATCCTCAGGATAAAAGGCGCTATATATAAATGTGAAATTTTTATCCATCCCTGTAGACAGCTGCCATTGGCATCAGCAGGATTTTAGCATGTGGACTGAAGGTGTGATGTGGCCCTGGCTCCGTGTAAAATGTCACTTTTTCACAATGCTAATTTTTAATTACAGCTTGCGGGGGGAAGTGTCTGAAACTGTTACTAAAAATCTGTTTAAATGTTATGTAAAGTAAAATGGAAGTAAGCCAGTTGTAGAGAAAACAAACTGTATTTGTGGGCACTGGCTGGCTCAGGAGATTGGTAATGAGAAACGGAAGCTTTTATGTCTAAGCTGCCAGTGGCTACACTTATGACGGCATATAGAGTACGGATACTGCATGCCCAGCTAGCACCAGGGCTGGCTCCAGGCACCAGCAAACAAGCAGGTACTTGCGGTGGCACATTTCTAGGGGCGGCATTCTGGCGCCGACTCTGGGGCATGGGGAAAAAGTGCTCCCGCCACCCCAGTTCGTGGCCCCAGCTCGCCTCTGCTCCGCCTCCGCCTGCTCCCCTGAAAGCGCTGCCGCTCCGCTTTCCCCCCTCCCTCCCAGGCTTGCCACACTTGAAACAGCTGTATCACGCAGCAAGGCTGGGAGGGAGGGAGGCAGCGGTGGTGGAGCGGAGGTGAACTGGAGCGGGGAGCAGTTCCTCTACCCGCCATTACTTCCTGCACCCCCCCACTCTAGCTCACCTCCGCTCCGCCTGCTCCCCTGAACGCGCTGCTGCTCCTCCCTCCCTCACCTGAGAGGGAGGCGGGAGAAGTGGAGTGGCGGCACGCCCAGGGGAGCAGGTGGAGCGGAGGTGAGCTAGAGTGGGGGGGTGCAGGGGGCCCGCAGGAAGCAATGGGGTGGGGGGAATGCGGCACGCCCGGGAGAGGAGGCAGGGCTGGGGATTTGGGGAAGGGGTTCGGAAGGGGTGGAGTTGGGGCAGGAGTGCATAAAAAAAAGGGAGTGCAGCCAAATTTTTTTTTGCTTGGGGTGGCAAAAATCCTAGAGCCGGCCCTGGCTAGCACAGGTATAAATAGCAATTGAGCTGGTAAGGTACTGCTTAAGCAATTAGAGTACAAACATGCCAGAACCTTAGGGTGTATGCAGAACCGGTGGAAGGATGTTTCACGCCCTAGGCGAAAACTTCCACCTTGAGCCCCCCTCGTCCCCTAGCCCTCGCCCTGAGGTGCCCCCCCGTGGCAGCTCCCCCCCTCCGCCCTGAGGCACCCCCCCACCGCCCCAGCTCACCCCTGCCCCGCCTCCTCCCCGAGCATGCCGTCGCTGCTTCACTTCTCCCGCCTCCCAATCAGCTTAGGCGCCACAAGCCTGGGAGGCGGGAGAAGTGAATTAGCTCACCCCTGCTCCACCTCCTCCGCAAGCATGCTGTGGCTGCTTCACTTCGAGGTAGGGGTGAGCTGGGGCGGGGAGTTCCCCTGCGTGCCACCCCCCCACACACCTTGCTGCAGGCGGCCCTCCCCATGCTCCACTAATGCCAGCGGGGACCGGGGAGGCCGAAGATCCGGCTGCTGCGGTCGCTGCCGAAGAAAATGGCGCCCCCCAAATCCTAGCGCCCTAGGCAACCGCCTAGGTTACCTAAATGGTTGCACCGGCCCTGGGCGTATGTACCATACACAGCTCTCTACGTGCCCAACCAATGCCTCCCATGTCTACATAGCTATTTTTACCAGTGTAGCCAGGGCCGGCTCTAATTTTTTTACCCAGGCGCCACCCTGCCCTAACACCCCCCCCCCGAGTGCTGCACTGCCGACCCCCTCCCCCAGCGCAGCACTGGGCCACCGAAACCCCCACCCCGATTGCCGCGCCGGGCTGCCCAAACCCCCACAACTTCCCCCCGGAGCGCCTCGCTGGGCCACCCAAACCCCCGCCTCCCCCCGAGCGCCTTGCCGGGCTGGCCAACCTCCCCCCCCCCCCCAGAGCACTGCTCCGGGCCGGCCAAATCCCCAGAGCGCTGTGCCGCCCAACCCCCCGCCCCTCCCGAGCGCCGCACCGGGCCGGGCCGCCCAAACCCCCGAGTGCCATGATGGGACGCCCAAACCCCCGCCCCCCCTGAGCGCCGCACCACCCAAACCCCCGGAGTGCCGCGCCTTGCCGGGCTGCCCAAACCCCCCGAGGGCCGGGCCGGGCCGCCCAAACCCCCGGTCCTCCCGGCGCCGCGCTGCCGAAGCCCCTGCCCCGACCAGCGCCATTGAAACAAACAAAAAAAAACCTCGAACGCCACCTCGCAAACAAAAACACCACGAGTGCCCCCCGCCACCCCAACATTGGCCGCCCCTTATAAGGTGCTGCCCCAAGCACGTGCTTGGTTGGCTGATGCCTGGAGCCGGCCCTGAGTGTAGTATTCCACTGCTGGAGCCTTTTCCTGCTGCAGTGAAAGTCTCTGGTTGCAGGAAAAGGCTCTGGTAGGGGGAAGCAGCAAGGAAAGGCTCTACCAGATCCCTGCTGACAGAGCCTTTCCCTGCCATCTCCCCATGCCAAAACCTTTCTGCCATATGTAGCTACAAACTGCACTGTGGACACAGCCTATTTTTTGCTGTGGTGTATAGCTACAGATACCTAGGATTGCATGTGGGTCTGGGTTAGGAGTAATTCTTTCCAAGTCACTGGCCATGTCTACATTGCAAGGAGGAGTGTAATTTCTAGCCCACGTAGCCATACTCATGCTCGCTCTTATCTGCGCTAGAGTGCTAAAAATACTAGTGTAGCCATGATAGCACAAGCAGGGAAAGTGGTGGTATGGGCTAGCTTCCCCAAGTACAAACCTGCCTGAACTTCATAGATCCGTACCTGTTCATAGATCCGTACCCGTTCCACCTTTACTGCAGCTACTATCTCTAGCATGCTAAATCAAATGAGAGCTAGCACAAGTATATCTCCGTGAGCTGGAAGTCACACTCCCTAGCTCGTACTGCAGACCTAGCCATAGTTGAGGTATGCTGGTGGGGAAATGAGGAGGAAGCTTACAAAACTGGCAAAATCTTTCTTCAATACCTTGAATTGTATATAGAAACAAAATAGAAATGCTACTGCCCATGGTCTGAGGATAAATTGAGGACTTTGATCTCAGGGGCTCTCAACTTGAAATTTTTCATTAAAAAGCTTAGAAACTAACATAAAACAAGTAAACAAAGTTTTTAATGTAATATCATTGAATTTTACAGCACTTAAATACTGCATTTTAAATATGTTTATTTGCAGCAGCAGAATTGCGGATGTTACTGTAATTCACTTAGCTTTCACAATTTTCTTGTTCTGATCAAACATACAATATATAGAGCCATTTCTGATTATATGTTTGCAGCACTTTCAGCTATGCAATACATTAAAATATACATTTCTCTTCATCTCTGTCCTTAAACTTCCATAGGAACTCTACACATGGATCAACTCATATAGTCATATATGGCCCTCAATGTGCAGTTTTCAGAGCTGGGCCTAGTTAATATTTTGGTAGCCTTTATGTCCTGGTCATTCAAACTGAGACACCCATGATTCTACTAAAGATCTTTTTCTCTCTCAATTCTTTATGAACTCTTCCTGAACTACTGAACAATGTGTCATCTTCTCCCTGTGGCTGATATTCTGCATGGTTGGATTAGCATCAGTCACATACTTAATACGTTGTCTCTGCTTTCTAGTAAAGTGGACACAGAAGGGTTTATACTGATGTTTGACTTGGTACCATTTTTTTTTTTAATATGTTAGTGTAGTTGTACATATCCCAATATAATGCTATAGAACTGAACTATTGTTTTGTTTCTTTTGAAAAGCATGTTGATATATAATGCTGTTAATTCTGGAGTTTGAGGAAGAAATCAGGAATGTCATTCAGAAGGAGATCCTAATTAAATTAGGTCAGAGCATTAAAGGGCCAGGACCATAACAGAAATATGATTCTAAACTAGGGTTAGAGAAGGTTGTAATAAGTAATTGAATTAGATCAACCTATCCTTATGGAATATTTTTCTAACTTCTTATAAACCAGGATTTTTAAATAATGACTAGAAAATGTGTTCCTCCACTTTTGAATACTTAACTACAGATCCTTTATAAGGGCCTAATTTCAAGAAGGTAGAAATGAAGACCCCTCTAAAGTGCCTGACATTTGGCATCCAAAATCAAAGGCACCCAAGATCATTAGTCACTTTTGAAAAATTTGGCCATAGTACCCTTATTACAGTACTGATCCTGCTGCAGTTGCCCTTCTCATGCCATTTCATGCATTGTTTGGAGGAGCCATTACTTATATGGCTATATGAACATCTCTGAAGTACTTACTGTAAATGTTCTTAAAGAGCCAGATTATACCGACAAGCTGAGCACCCAGCAGCTCTCATTTAGGTATCTTCAGTGTTCTCAATGGGAGTTGCTGGGTTTAGTTCACTTTCAGATAGTTGGCTACTTAACTTAGGTGCCTAAATAGGAGTGAAGCTGTTCTGAAAATCTGACTCAGTAAAAGTGGAGAGAGGAGGATGGATGAGGATAGTGGAGGAGTAAAGAAGAAGTGTGCACATGTGGAGCGGGAGAGGGTAGAAATAAAGAGAGAGGTTGATTTCCTGGAAGAAAGATCACAGTTCTTTAAACACTTGGAATTTGTCCATAGGAGATTATTTTATAATTACCTTGACTTACCAGTTCCATGCCAAACATTATTTTAAAAATTCTCTAGAGATCACACTTTTTAAAATTTCAACTCTAGGTCATTTCCATTTCAACAGAGGCAGTGAGGAATACAATACAGGACATTTCAATATACATCATTTATGTCTTTCCTTCAAATGGTAAGAATTTTGATACTAGTTATGCAATACTCAACATATTAAATGCTCCTGAGGAATTATTATAAATTGTTTGTTTATGCTTTATCAGTAGACACCTACCAAATTCACAGCCATGAAAAACGCGTCATGGACTGTGAAATCTGGTCTTCTGTGTACTTTTCCCTTATACTATACTGATTTCATGGGTGAGACCAGCATTTCTCAAATTGGGGGGTCCTGACCCAAAAGGGAGTTGAAAGGGGTCACAATGTTATTTTAGGGGGGATTGTGGTATTACCACCCTTACTTCTGCGCTGCCTTCAGAGCTGAGTGTCCAGAGAGCAACGGCTGTGGTTGGGTGCCCAGCTTTGAAGGCAGCGCTCCGCCAGCAGCAGCACAGAAGTAAGGGTGGCAATGCCATAGCATACTATGACCCCCTCACTTCTCTGCTACTGACTTCTGAGCTGGGCGGCCAGAGAGTCGCAGCTGCTGACTGAGGGCCCAGCTCTGCAGGCAGAAGCGCAGAAGTAAGGGTGGCAATACCGTACTATGACATCCTTACTTATGCACTGCTGCTGGCAGCAGCTCTGCCTTCAGAAATGGACTCCCAGCCTGCAGCCGCCACTCTCTGAAGTAGCGCCACCTCCTCCAGCAGTGCAAAAGTAAGGGTAGAAAGGGTAGCAATACCAGAACCGCCCTACGATAACCTTGTGAAACCCCCACAACTCCTTTTTGTGTCAGAACCCCTACAATTACAACACTCTGACATTTCAGATTTAAATAGTTGAAATCATGAAATTTACGATTTTTAAAATCCTATGACTGTTTTGACCAAAATGGACCGTGAATTTGGTAAGGCTCTATTTATCAGGTTTGAATAGCTGTTCAAGTCATTATCTTCTGTCATTGTGCACACTGGAATTGCATTAATAAGTGGTGAGTGAGAAGTGATGTTCTACTGTGGGGAATAACGCACAATGCAATGATTTATCTTTTGTTTAGGTTTGATGTCATGCCTGAACTGACAATGCAGTCTTGTTAGCCTGATATAACATTTATTTAGCTTGGATCCAAAATGGTTTTTAATTATAGAAATCAGGTTTTTGAGACTTTGAGACCCTATTTGGCCTATCTGTCAGTGCCTTTCTAGGCTTTATAAATCCCAGAAAGTCAATTATGCAGGGTGCACTCTGGGACAGTCTATTCAGGGAAAAACTTGGCTCCACAGTATAAGGGAAGAAACATGATATGTCAGAGAAGCCTGCCTAGCTTTGGTGAGTAGGGGGAGAGGGAAGAGTATGACGGCCATCTTTGCTTCCCTCTCCCTCACTCTAGTTATGCATCAAGCACAGCTCAGTGAAACTAGATGATCTAGACAATTAACGGATTCTCTTTGCCTTCCTCACCTGTGATCATTTGTCTTCAGCATAATGGGCCTCCTAGCTGAAAGCTAGTTCAGTTTAACGTCTATGAAGAATTTCCCTTGTCTGGCAGACTGTAGCTTTCCCCTGCCCCATAGGATATCTGGGGAGACACGGAGGATGTTTTTCCCTAGAACTCCATTAACACAAGTGCCAGACAGACTCGACGAAGACAGACCTGACATGGAGAGGCAGAAAGTGGTGCTATTTTATTAAATCTCATAGGGAACAGCTTCTGGTGCCCAGGAGATTCATGGAGCTTTCTTGGGATCTGCAGAAATGGAACAGGATCACTTTGGAATAAGCCATTTGATTGCCGTTTCAACAACCAACCACTTTCAGCTCTTGTCATGAATAAAGGCACTCTGTTGGGTGACCTTTGACCTTTTACATGGCTGTAGCTACTTCATTTGGTAGATTTTTACAGAACTTGCTGCTTTGCTTTTGGCATTCATTCTCTAGCTGCTAAGCAATATTGAACCTATCAAGTCATCCAAGAAGACCAGCCAAGATGAATTAGTTGCTTAATTTGCACATCAGGAACTTCAGACGGACTAATTATAAAAATACGTTTTGATAAAAATAGCACATATTAGCACGGAATTATTAATGATAGGTGATGTCTGGGCTTTGAATCTTTGCTTGAGTTAATGTGTAAAATATACAACAAAAGGCACTATGAAACTCATAATTTACAATATTTTAACAAATTTGTAATTTATATAGTGTCGGGGGGTGTAGTTACCAATAGTGATACACTAAATATTAGAAACTGTATAATATAAAACACTATATAAAGTTCAGAAAAAACATTTGAAAGTTCCTTCCTCTAATTAAAAGCAGGAATTCCACTATATCTCAAAACGGAAAAAAGGATTTCTGCACACTCAATGTTACACATGTTTTCAAAGGTATTTATAGAAACCATATATTGTATATTCTACCAATTACGTTTATCAGGGGTGCAAGCCTAATCAAATACTTTATTTCTTAACGATGAGACATTGCATACAAAATCAACGCATTATGCAGGTATTTGGGGCATTATGGATTTAACATATTTATCATAATGCAATTTCTGGGTTTCAAAGTGATGAATCTTAGAAACTGATGTCTTAATTTCCTTATTTCAACACTCTGGGACAAATTCAGTCTTGGTATAAGTGGATAAAACTCCATTCAGTGCAACAGAGTTGCATTCACTTATATCTAAGATGAATTCGGCCTCAGAGTGGAACTATAGCTGCTGCAAAATGTGGGAAAAGACAATCCAATGGGAACAAAATCTTAATTTGTTAGGGAGTCATGGACTGATATAATTCTGAGTTCAATTCTGATTTTTAAGGAAAATATTTTTGAATATGTTTGCAACAAATAGTTTGCCCAGTTCTATTGACAGTATTGAAGCAAGAGGTTCTAGGACTTATGGCCAAATTTTCAGTATGGTCTCTTAATCTGTATTTACAATCTTGCAGGCATCAAACCTGCAATGAGTGACAGCTGAGTTTCTACCTACATGAGTTCAAGTGCATATAAATCCGAGATGTTAGACTTGCTAAATTTCAGCTGCTTTTAGAAGTCTTCTTTGATCACTTGGTCTTATAAATTAATATTGGTTAGTATATAAATGTTATTCTCCAAACAATACAAAATTACTTTAGGTAATTCTACTGCCCGTTTGCAACCAGATTCATAACATTTGTCCTTTGGAATTCTGGAAAAAGACAAAAAATTGCATACCACGCTGTTATCACGCACCCTTTTTTTTCTTCTTTTTGATTGATAAACACCTTCTTCTCTCTGCTTTATTGTTCACCTCTCATTTACACATCATTGAAAATTGCAGTTTGTAAAGGGCACGAAGGCAGCTAGGGAAAAAGGCTGTCGGAACATTTGCATGTTACACGTATGTGCATTGGAACAAAATGGAAAATGTTAAAAAGGATTAGTGTGAGAGATTGTTGCAACTCAAGAAAGCACTGTTTATTAATGCCAGTTCTATATAATTACACTGGTCTAAAATTTTTGAGAAGTCGTCTGCTTCAGAGATAAAATGTGCTATTTATTATGTATTTTGATGTGCGGAATTCAAATATGACAATTAAAACAACTGATTGGCTACTGTTTCTAAGATATTTAAGTTTTTACATTTTATGTCTATGTATATTGTGTAGATAGTAGAGTTTTAATCATAAATTGTAAACCTAGGTCTTTTCATGTGTTTATGGTTGCTTTACATGATAATATTTTACCTGTCCTGTTTATGTAACACTTTAAAAATCAGCAAAAGAGTTATATAAATAAAATTTATTATGAATCAAAAGGCAAAAAACTATTATGTACATAGTTTAATCCTATTCAGTGTCTACTCGGCGCTTCTTGGCTTGTCTCTTGTATTCATTAAATGTAGCATCTCTTGTCACTGTCCAGCAATAGTCTGCAAGCATTGATGGGCTCCATTTGCCCTGATAGCTTTTCTCCATTGTTGCAATATCCTGGTGAAATCGCTCGCCATACTCGTTGCTCACTGCTCCGCAGTTCGGTGGAAAAAAATCTAGATGAGAGTGCAAAAAAATGTATCTTTAGTGACATGTTGCAACCAAGGCTTTTGTATGCCTTGAGGAGGTTTTCCACCAACAACCTGTAGTTGTCTGCCTTGTTGTTTCCGAGAAAATTTATTGCCACTAACTGGAAGGCTTTCCATGCTGTCTTTTCCTTGCCACGTAGTGCATGGTCAAATGAATCATCTCGAAGAAGTTCACGAATCTGAGGACCAACAAAGAGAACCTTCCTTTATCTTAGCTTCACTTAACCTTGGACATTTTCCACAGAGGTACTTGAAAGCTGCTTGTGTTTTGTCAATGGCCTTGACAAAGTTCTTCATCAGACCCAGCTTGATGTGTAAGGGTGGTAACAAAATCTTCCTTGGTTCAACAAGCGGTGCATGCTGAACACTTTTCCTCCCAGGCTCCAATGACTGTTGGAATGGCCAATCTTTTTTGATGTAGTGGGAATCTCTTGCACGACTAGCCCATTCGCAGAGAAAACAGCAGTACATTGTGTATCCAGTCTGCAGACCAAGCAAGAGAGCAACAACCTGCAAATCGCCACAAAACTGCCACTGATGCTGGTCATAGTTTATGCACCTCAAAAGTTGTTTCATGTTGTTATAGGTTTCCTTCATACGGACTGCATGACCAACTGGAATTGATGGCAAAACATTGCCATTATGCAGTAAAACAGCTTTAAGACTCATCTTCGATGAATCAATGAACAGTCTCCACTCATCTGGATCGTGAACGATGTTGAGGGCTGCCATCACCCCATCGATGTTGTTGCAGGCTACAAGATCACCTTCCATGAAGAAGAATGGGACAAGATCCTTTTGACGGTCACGGAACATGGAAACCCTAACATCACCTGCCAGGAGATTCCACTGCTGTAGTCTGGAGCCCAACAGCTCTGCCTTACTCTTGGGTAGTTCCAAATCCCTGACAAGGTCATTCAGTTCACCTTGTGTTATGAGGTGTGCTTCAGAGGAGGAGGATGGGAGAAAATGTGGGACCTGTGACATTGATGGTTCAGGACCAGAAGTTTCATCCTCTTCCTCGTCTGACTCAAGTGAAAATGATTCTGGTGCATCAGGAACCAGCAGTCCTTCTCTGTGGGGTACTGGGCGTATAGCTGATGGAATGTTTGGATAATGCACAGTCCACTTTTTCTTCTTTGACACACCTTTCCCAACTGGAGGCACCATGCAGAAGTAACAATTGCTGGTATGATCTGTTGGCTCTCTCCAAATCATTGGCACTGCAAAAGGCATAGATTTCCTTTTCCTGTTCAACCACTGGCGAAGATTTGTTGCACAAGTGTTGCAGCATATGGGTAGGGCCCACCTCTTGTCCTGATCTCCAATTTTGCAGCCAAAATAAAGGTGATAGGCTTTCTTAACCATAGTGGTTACACTGCGCTTTTGTGATGCAAAAGTCACTTCACCACAAACATAGCAGAGGTTATCTGCACTATTCACACAAGTACGAGGCATCTCTGCTCACTTTGGCTAACAGAAATGTGTCCCTTTGCAAAATCAAACACTGACAAATAAGAGAGCATGACACTGTATAATTTCTAGAGCTGATATAGGGCAATTTGTTCAGCAGAGTGATGTAAGCTTCGTTATGATTGCATCATCCATGACTTCTCTTCTAGGAATAACATGATGCAATTCATATCATGTATGACACAATACCAACTTCAGATTGCATCATTCATTGTTTTGCCTAAAATCAAGTACTGTCCAAACCCAGTCATAGATTTATTCATAGATCCAGTCAAAGATGTATTTTAGTCATTTCTGGTTTAAATTGAGATCCCTTCCCTTTAGAACTCACTTATCCTCCGCCATTCCCAAGTCAAGGTTCATATATACTGACCCAAAAGCATATCTTGAAAACTAGAACCAATCAACAATTTTAAGCATCATTTTCGTTCTCAGTGACCCAGAATTAGTAAAGTTTGACTACATTTATTTCAGAAGCATTTTGGCTGTAGAGCAGTGTTATTTGCCCTTGAGATCAAAAGTAAATGTTCATTTGTAGAATCTACATTTTATAAGGAAGATACAGAAAAATATGTTTAGAACACTTTCCAAATGATTGGACCATTAGATAGTGAGAATGGTAAAGGTAACATCCTTATCCCAGCCTTATTCCTACAAGTCTTCACATAATTCATGGCAAGAAGCACGGCAGTTGAGCTCCAGCACAAATGTGAGTGAAGGCTTTACAAGGTTAAGATTAGGTTAAGTATTAGACCTTCGTGCCCATCCCCTTATACTCAATGCATAATAAAAAAGAGGATGAGGATGGAAATGGGTGGGTACAAACCACCAAAGACTTTTAATAAAGAAAGAAAAGAAAAGGGAGAAAAACAAGCCATTTATATTCAAAAGGGTCTGGTAAGACCGATTGTATGTCTTGCCCAATAAACAGTATCATAAACCAAATTAATCTGTTATTTTACAGCTGCATTTTCAACATTGCCTCAGTTTGGGAATACACACTACAGAATATGCAATTGCTTGTGAATGCACTTTTTGGTAAGCTGCCCTCTGTGCATATTAAATGATAGAATTTGCATAAGGATAACTCACATAACATACGTGCCTTCTGAGATTTGCTACAAAAAACAATAATTAAAAATTCACACATTATTTCAGTGCACAAAATTGTGCACTCAGAACTGGAAAATACTGCCCTTAGATTTTACCCTTATGGGCAGCTGCTTGGAATACAGTGAAAGAGATTTTGTAAATTTTATATTGAGCTAAGCTCTCTCTCATGGTGTCATAAACATGCTAACTGTGGCTCTGACTAGATAATGACAATTCAGTTAGATTTTTGGACATTTTATTAGCATTGTTCCAAACTGTGAAACCTTATTTTAGTTCATTTTAGTATCAGCCAGCAGCCCTTGATTAACATTGATACCCAAGAGAGCCACATTTCTTTCCTTTTTGGACAGAAACAAATATTTAAGTATCACTTGTAAAATTGATATTTATCTGTCTGTATCTCCCTCGGGTCCTAGGAAACTCAGTACCCTAAAGGCACGATCATATTATTTGTGCCTCCTGGCCAGAAATAAGTTTAAAAATCCCATGTGAGTCTGTCAGTTGTTGTTTAGAGTAGGAAATTAGGGCACATGCTGGACGAGCAAGGTAACACGGGAGAATATTTAATCCAATTTGCAACTAATACAAGTACATTTATTATAATTAATGCTGATCTTTATGAAATATAGTGTAGAAATTGATGTCTATTGCTGCAATTAGTTTTCACTTATTTACCTTGACTTCAGGACTTTGGACTGCAGGATTTAGTCAAATATTTGTAAAACATCCATTGAGATTTGGATATGTGCCATTCTGTTGGAATAAATATTAGGTAATAACAAATGGTTTTGACCTAATAGTTACTAAGAAAAGCAGAGACACGGATAAGTTGGGCAGTTTCCTGTATACCATACTTACTACTCACTATAAGTGGATTGACTAGACAGGATCTAGGTCCTCTCAAATGTCAGCCCTCTCTCTCCTTTTCAGATATTGCTTACACGGAAAGATTGATCCTGCCAGTCCCATTATACCCTGAACTTGTTTTCGCTGAGCCCACCCTCGCTTTCTTGGCACTGGATTCTCTTCCTCTTGCCTTCCACCAGCTGAGTGATTTTGTTGTTGATTGAGGTGATAACAGTTTATTCACTGAAAAATGCAATTTTGAGTTGACTGAATATATTCTTGACACTGGGGTTGAATTCAGTTCACCTCTGACCCCTACCCCCAATTATTTTTTCTCCTGAAAAAATCAAACCATTTCCATATTTTCTAAATTAAATGTTTCAACTTTGCATTTGGAAATGATGTTTCAGTTCTAAATTCAGCTAGATTTATTTAAAAACAGAAAACACCCTCCCCCCCCCAACAAAATAAATAAAAACGTTTCAGGTCAAACAATACAACTCCCCCCCTCTCCCCCCCAAAAAAAGAAAAATCAGTTCAGCCACTAAACTGAAAAATCAATTATTTGCTCAGCTCTTCAACCTCCTCCCCACTTTTCACCCCCAATTCCCCACTCTTTCATTGTCTTCCTTCCTCACCCTTTCCCCTCCCATCCCGGGACCTATCCACAGTACTCTATGAAAACGACCATTTTCCCTGTCTGCTATACTTACTAGACCTGGGCAAATAAGAGATTTTTAATTTTTTTGGCAATTTAAGCCAATAACAGCACATACCACACCAAAAAAAAAATTTGCAAAAGTAAAAATAATGCAGGCAGAAGTCCAGCAGGTGGCATATGTGTGCATTTGGTTCAAGCAACTTGTGGCCCTCAGAGACCCAGTATGGACTCGGGAGACAAAGAGGTATATAGTGGTGCAACTAAGCCACTATGATCAGGTACGTCGTACCATTAAGACATTTATTGCCAGTACACCATACCAGAAAGACATTTTAAAGAATGAATTGTAGAACCCTGCATGGATACAAATTTATACCCGCAGATTCAGATATTTGTGGATAGAAATCAGTATCCATTGAACCGCATGGCTTGCCCGAGAACCACGGCAGCCAAAGGAGCAGAACGTGGGACTGCCATTCCCAGGAGCCAGCACCTCATGGTGGCAGTTGGGATACTCCTTCTAGATGATGTCATGCTATTGTCTCACACTGAGGAGAGGGGACCCTTGTTATTAGTAATGGTGGATTTGTTTACTAGAAATATAGATAGTTGGGTTTGTGATGACTGGGAGCACCACACAGTGAATTGCCTACTGGGTACAAAGATTGCAGACCTCTCAAGACATCAAGATAGAATTATATGCAGTGCTGGGGAGAAGCTGGTGGTCATGGTACATACAGGTACAGCGACATTGGGAAAGGTGGGAGAGAGGTCCTGGAGGCCAAATTTAGGCTGGTAGGTAAGAGATTGAAGTTCAGGACCTCCAAAGTAATATTCTTTGAAATGCTTCCAGTTTCACGTAAAGGGCAAATTAGACAGGCAGAACTTCAGGGTCTCAATGTGTGGATGAGGTGATGGTGTTCAGAGGAGGGAATTAGGTTTATTAGGAATTGGGGAACCTTTTGGGAAAGGAGGAGTCCATATAGAAAAATTGGTCTAAACAAAAACGGAACAAGAATTCCTGCATGTAAAATTAGAAAGGTCATAGAAGAGTTTTTAAACTGGGCTGAAGGAGAGCCAACATGTGTCGATAAGTATGTGGTTCAGATAAAGACTCCATATCCTAGTAAAGAAGAGAGGATAGAAGTTGATAAAGCACAGGTAGGACCTAAACAGAAACAGTCAAATGAAAAAGATTCCCATTCAAATATATCACATGAAGGCAGACAGCTAAACATTGACAAATGTTTTAAGTGTTTGTATACAAACATTAGAAGTCTAAGTACTAAGACTGATAAACTTGAATGCCTGGTATTAAATGAGGATATTAATCTAATTGGCATAGAGAAACTTGGTGGAATGATGATAATGAATGGAATATGGTAATACTAGGGTAAAAAACATTCAGGAAAGACAGAGTAGGTCATATTGGTGAGGGAGTGCTAATAGAGGTGAAAGAAAGCATAGAGTCAAGTACAGTAAAAGTATTAAATGAATCAAACAGTACTATACACTCTCTATGGATAGAAATTTCATGCTTGAATAATAAGAATATAGCAGTAGGGATATATTACCAATCACTTGAACATGGTGGTGATGGTGAATGTGAAATGCTCAGGGAGATTAGAGAGGCTACAAAAATAGAAAACCCAATATTAATGGGGGATTTCAACTATCCCCATATTGACTGGGTGCATGTCACCTCAGGCCAGGATGCAGAGGTAAAATTCTTGATACCGTTAATAACTGCTTCTTGGAGTAGCTAGTCCTGGAACCCACAAGGGAAGAGGCAACTTTCAATTTAGTCCTAAGTAAAGCAAGGATCTGATCCAAGAAGTGAGTGAAGAACAGGATTATCAGATGCATAAATAAACACTATATGTTGGAGAAGAGTTAATATGGGTTTTGTAAAGGGAAGTCATGCCTCACCAATCTACTAGAATTCTTTGAGGGTGTCAACAAGCAGGTTGACAAGGGTGATCCGGTTGATATAGCGCAATTGGACTTTCAGAAAACCTTTGACAAGGTCCCACATCAAAGGCTCTTAAACAAAGTTAGTCGTCATGGGATAAGAGGGAAGGTCCTCTCGTGGATCAGTAACTGATTAAAAGACAGGAGACAAAGGGTAGGAATAAATGGTCAGTTTTCACAATAGAAAGAGGTAAATAATGGTGTTCTACAAGGATCTGTACTGGAATCTGAGCCCTTCAACATAAATGAACTGGAAAAAGGAGGGAAACAGTGATGTGGCAAAGTTTGCAGACAGTAGAAATTACTCAGAATAGGTAAGTTCAAAGGTGACTGTGAAGATTTACAAAGGAATCTCACAAAAGTGGGTGACTGGGCAACAAAATGACAGATGAATTTCAGTATAGATAAATGCAAAGTACTACACATTGGAAAAAATAATCCCAACTATACATACAAAATGATCGGTTCTAAATTAGTTGTTACCAGTCAAGAAAGAGACCATGGATTCATGCTCGATAATGCTCTGAAAATAGCTGCTCAATTGTGCAGTGGCCATCAAAAAAGCTAACAGAATGTTAGGAACCATTAGGAAATTGATAGATATTAAAACAAGGTATCATAATGCCACTCAATAATTGCCTTGTCCTGTTCATTCTTCTGAAACATCTAGCAGTGGCCACTATCAGAGGACAGGATGCTGGACTTGATGGACCATTTGTTAGACCCAATATGGACCTTCTTTTGTTCTTATGACTAATTAAATACCATTTTTTCCTGTTCACTGTTCTAAGTAGAACTGAATCATGAGACTTTTACCTTGCTTGTTGTTTCTTACTAAGTATGCCCCAAAAAAGGTGTGGTGGGGAGGAAGGCAAAGTCTTTTCTTATTGCTTTGTCATTCTTTTGAAGAGTCTTGCCTACTGACTAAGGCAGGAAAACAGGAGTCCAGATCGTTCAAAAAATAGTCCATTCAGCCAGTGAAATTGAAGAAGCCTCTGAATTCTTTGTGTTTAATTTACTCATAACTAAAAAGAGGATTTTGATACTTATTGTAGCTACTGTACAGATAAAGGTCTGTTTTTCACTGATTAGGGACAGATTTTCAAAAGAGCTCAATGCCCAACAGCTCTCATTTAGGCACCTAAATCAAGAGGTCAGATTCTCAAAAATACTCAGCGTCCAACAGCTTCCACTGGCATAGAGGGGCACAACTGTGGGGAAACAGGATGCGACCAGGGTTCCCGTATCTTTCACTTACCCATGCCTACTGTATTATCCCCCCTGGGGACCAGCTGTTGCTAGCTGGAACAGGTAAGACAGCTGTCAGCCTTCTCTAACCCATGCTGGGAGATAGTCAGCTTCAGGTTCAGGGAATGCAAAGGTTTATTTAAATAATTGGTTTTGTGCTAACCATATCCCATAAAGTTGGGTGAGTTTTACTTTTTACAATGTGTGTTAACTGTTTTGTGGCAAGGCTGAGAATGCCACATGCTCACAATACCCTTACACTGAGTGATATAATGTAAATATATTGTCCTATCTTGACAAATGAGAGCATTTTCCCAAAAGATGATTATTTGAAATATATTGTATGTGGATATAATAGGTGAATATACACTATGTATGGTGTATACTCCTTCCAACCTTCCAAGGAAATGATGAAAATGAGATGCTGTGTCTCATCAGATTAGTTTCCTAAATACATACGTATTTGAACTGCCCAGTTCTTGAGTGTGTATTATCTCAGCATCACCATTCAAGAGGTTAATTTAATGGAGCCACTTGAATCATGAATGTGGTCTTTCCATAGCTGAGATAATTAAGGAGTTTGAAAACAAGGATTAATAAATCATTATAGCAAGTTGTTTCAATTAACATTATAAATGTTAATACTTTAGCAAGTAATTGGCATCTGATTAGTATGTTGTGGGGTATAGTTGTTTAGATATTAATCAAAGGTCTAAATCTTGCTTACAAATTTAATGACTAAAATATTTGTACATAATTTTGCTTTATTTATATGGCAAGTAGGATTATGTTGTACATGTACTTCTCAGAGCCACAACTTGAAGTATATTTTGGCATTTTTATTATTAATTATAAAGGATCTTGCCAATATGATAAAAAGGCTATGAGACAACACAGCTGCCTTTTTAAAAATCAATATTGTAACTAGAGAGGTTACTTTTGAACTACATATACATTGGACTATTGATATTTTTATATCTTTTAATTTGAAGGCAATAACAATTTTATTTTAATTCAGTTCTTTTAAATATTGAAAAAAATGACTGAAAATGCTTTTGTGAAAACCCATCACTGATGTTTTTGATCAAAATCTTCTTCTGCATATAAGGACACTGCGAAAACACACATTTTGCATCTGGGTAGTTATCTTTGAATTGAAGCAATTTACATTAAACCACACAAATGTTATCCAATTAGTGCTAATACTTGTAATCCAAGGAGCTAGACTGATGACACAAGGAATTTGCAGGCCTGTATCTTGTAAGATATTGGCTTCAGCTGTTAGCATAAGGCTTAAAGCCTATGAACTTTGGCACGGATAAATGGCCCAGCTGTCAACCTTACATTTTGGGCAACTAGGAATAAAGTGTTTAAGGGGGAAGTTTGTACATAACGACACCAGGAAAACATAGGAATATGAACTAACACCAACTTTTGGATATTTTAGGATAGGAACATCTGCAGATGTCTGACCACAAGAGTGCTATGGCAACAAATTGACCTATATGATAATAAGATGAGATCATTAATATACTAACCTATAGGAGAAGGGCACCCCAACATTAGTAGCATGAGGAAATATAATTAAGGAAGAGAGGGGAAACTCCTATTACTTGTGAAGTGCTAAATGCTCACTTCCCATTGAAGTTAAGAGGGCTGGATTTTGAAGTCCTCTAAGTGTAAATAAAGTAGCTTGAGATAACTATTGGGAGTTCCCACTGTGCTGGGAATCATGTGGCAGCATAAATATGGTAGAGGTGGCCTACCCATCTCCCAGGCTAGTTGACTCCAGGAGGAAATGAGCTTTCCCTAGCTCTGCAACTGCCACTCCTCTATTGCCATAAGTTCTCTGCAGGATATCACACAAGTGTCTTAGGCTAGATACATTCCTAGCCAGATAAGGGAGCTGCATCATCCCCATCTGCACTTTGGCTGAAGAGAATCGAGCCCAAGAGTCTTTATTCAAAACACTGTGGCAAGGAGTAAAACTATTTTGAGCCAATGAGGAGCAAGGATTCCACCTATGGGGGAAGGCGGGTGGTGTTTTGTTTAGAGGTTCTACTGAGTGAGGGCAACTTGAAAGTGCATTGAGTCTTATCAGTAGAGGCTGCATGGGTGATGTTGTGAATCAGTTTCTGTGGCCTCACTCCTCTTTGAGCCACAACTGGGCAAGGTTGAGAGTGCACTGATGCCAGTGCATCCCCAGGAAAGCAGGGAGTGTGGTCCTTTTAACACTGCAAACCTTCTCCCTCCAAACCCCCCCTCCCCACACAGGCGGCCTTTCAGCCACCAAAGACTCTACACTTTCAGTTTCACAAGCAGAAGCTTGCAAATGCAAGTGTTCAGCTTCTCTTGGGGAATCCAGAGCATCCCACAGGATCATTCTCAGATTGCAGGCTCAAAACAGCCTGGATAAAAGTACTAACTTGTATACATCATTTCCTCTCCTACCCCAGTCCCTTCCACAACTAACAAAACCAGTTTGTCATATTTGAATGATTTAATGTGAGGTACTTTCATGTCAGCTTTTACATGCTGCATTGCAAAGCAAAACTGAAGAGCCCAAATGAATGCTGCAGATGAACAAACTTCTCCTTTCACTCTTAAAAAAAACTGACAAAATCACCTCAACATTTGGAGGCGATGGGGGAGATGGGGATCATCCAAGCAGCAACTGAATGCCAGGCTGTAGCCAGGAGCAATTTTTGTAATTAGATAAGTTATAAACACTTTAAAAAATAAGGAATATAGTAGAAATTCTGACAGGACCTGTACTGTAGACAAGCTTGTGGGCACCATTGTAATAAATGAACAGAGGTCTATTTGATTTTTTTTTTTTTTTTGGTTAAAAGCAAGAACCCCCTAGAGTTAGGTGTTACTCCATTTAGTGCTTGGTGAGGTTGTTTATAAGAGACCTTCCCCTACATTTTAAATCACTTATTGCTGCTTTGGCAGTGTCTGATAGATTCCATTAGATTCATTAGCTTTTCTAAAGAGCGTTGCTCTGTGGAAAAAGCTGAAACAGCTGCCCTGTGTAATTTTGTTATTGCTATAATTTACTCAGAATTCTCTTTTAATACTCCAGCTGTCAAATATAAAGAGGGGTAAAAACAATCAATATAAAAGCACTTTTTACTTTACTGTTCTTATGTGTACAGTGTGTTGGGAGAAGTAGCGGGAAATGTGTTTTTCTAAAGAGATTTCATGAACTGTTGGTTCTAGTCCTTCTAAAACTGTGGTGTGCGGAGCACTGTTTTTCTGTGGAGCTGGTCCATGTCATCTGCCAAGCTACTTCTGTCACATGGTGAAATATCTGGCAGTATTCAAGCAGTGATGCTTCCTGTCCAGTATGTTTTGGGGTTTTCTTTCTTCCTTCCTTTCTTCCTTTTTGTTTTGGTCACACCTAGGACTGGGTATTTGTACGTGAAAAGTGTTCACAAGAATTCTTGAGAGTAAGGCCTACCAATTAATTATACTTGTATCCTCAAAGCTTTTTATTCAGAAACATTTGGGTGACAGTAATGATGTTTGTGTAAAACAAAAGCATTGATGATGCGAGCACAACAAAACTACTAGCAGATACTAAACAAAAATATTCACTCTGAAAGTGGCTATTGTTTAAAGCTCTTTTTGTTTAATTAGTAGCATAATAGGTAAATCAAACAAATATAAATATTCATATGTGACTTACAAACCAAAAAAGGGTTTCTTCCCATTACAATCCTTGCTAGGTCATTCAATCAGGAATCATAAGCAATATCATATGATAGGTGAGCAGTTGTGCATGCAGCGCAAATGCCTGTAGAGGCCAGTTTGGAAAGGATCCGTGGGCTAAAATTGTTTCTCACACTAGCCATGCATTGAACAATCATGAACAAAACCTAAATTCATCAAAATTCAAAACCTGAACATTTCCCATTTTCTCAGAGATAATTTATGAATAACTAAAAGGGCTAAATCTGGAAAATAATTTATTTGCAGTGAATAATTGGACCAGCTCTGACCATCATGTTAAAGTGAATTTATTTTATCTTGCCTCTTCGATTGTGTTTCACACAGTTTTTTCTTGTAATAAATGCTGTAATTAATGAAGAGAAGTTGTAAAAGTAAGTGTGACATAGGACATGTTGGCATCTTGGGTTCCAAGTCTAGCTTTGTCCTGTTTTGGGCAAAAACCTGGAATATAGGCATTCTGGGAATCTTAGCACCATGTGTTATTGGTAGCTATAGGGGCCACAGCAAAGTGTGTTGGGAAAGGGAGTTGTATACAATCACATATTTTTGCTCAGTTTTAGGGAGAGATCTGAACCTTTCCAGTCAAGGTGCCCAGGAGAAGATTTGGAACTACCTGGAAAAGATCTAAAATGTCAGTCAGAGGCCTTGTTAAAGTATCCCAAAGAAGGAGTAGTGCTTTATCTAGAAAGCCAGAAAGATCTACACCCTCAGAGGACAATTAAGGGACTGTAGCAGATCATAGGAAACAGTTCAGGGGGTGGGAGGGTGTTCCAGGGCTGGCCCTTAGAGAAAAGGAAGCATGTGAGCCTCCCTAAGGCTCTCTCAATAGAGGAGAGAAGTCTGCTAGACACCACCTGCCAGAGGGCTGTGATCTAGAGGAAGAGGCTGGATAAAGGTTCTCAACTTTTGTTAATCCAGAAGGGTTGTAGGATTTTTAATAGAGCTGAAGGGCTAAACAACTCATCAGTAGGGACATAATATAGTGGGCAAATATACTTTGACTGAATCATATTCTGAACTAGACAATCTTTCTTATACATAAATTCATTTTTCTCGAACAGGCCATTAAAAACCACCCACAAACTTTAATGACCTATTATCCCTTCCAGTCTCTTTTTATCCTCACCTGTCTTTTTATTCCTCCCCTCCCTCCTCCTAAATGAATATTCTAAGACTAAGAGATGTTGCAGAGCTAAGAAGGATTAAATAACATGCAGCAGGTTGTACCACCTGTATTCTTTTAGTAGCCAAATGATTCCCTGATGCTGACCTGTGGGTAATCATTCAACAACCTACACCTCAGTTAAATGGAATCTGAAAGTCGGGGAGCAGAGGTCTGGCCTAAGTACTCAGTCTCTTAATGAGAATTACTGTTGTATAATTCAAATGGACATGGACAACTCTCTTTCTTTCAGTGAAACATCTCTTGGTGATTCCTCGAAATCGTGCTGCTGCACTTCCTACTCCTGAAGATGACACTTGACAGTTGATTGACTTATGGTTGGCAGGAAGGGTGGCAGTCTGTTAAGGAAAAGAGAGTCTGCAGCACAGTAATTAATTCTTTTTCTTCTCATTGCTCTTCTTTTATATGCTCTGCATGTGTATAATATTTGTTTACCTTTTTTAAATGAATATACTAAATCAGATAATAAACACACTCTACAGTCTGCATTACCACACTGACTAGGAGAGTAGAAAATGGTGGAAATATCCACTTTACAAATGATCACCCAGAAGTTGTCACTCTCCGCATCAGGGAATCATTTGGTTCCTATCAATGTTTTATTTGCATTTATTTATTAAAACCTGCACCTGTATTTGTTTTGCAGATTTCACAAAGGCATTTTGCCGGATTCTTCTCCGCCGAGAGTGATAATGAACAGAAGACGCATGGTCAGATTCTGATCTCCGTTATGCTGGTGTAACTGTCTATCACACTTTCTCTATTTCCTTTTGTTATTCTATATTGGCTTTTCTTGCTGGTGAGCACCTGTATACAATGGGTGAAACTTCATTCAGCTGTTCTCTGCCAACACTTTTCATTGACTCACAGAGGTATGAGATCACTGTTTGGCATTTTTCTATGCTACCCGGGGCTACTATGTATATTATTGTTTTATTTAGATATGTAACACTAAGGGAAAAGTGCCTATTCTAACCTTTAGCTTAGTGATGGGCAACCTGTGGCCCACAGGCCACACGCGGCCCGTCAGGGTAATCTGCTGGCGGGCCACCAGACAGTTTGTTTACATTTGTGTGACCGCCTGCAGCTCCCAGTGGCCGCGGTTTGCCATTCCCGGCCAACGGGAGCTGCAGGAAGTGGCGGTCAGCATGTCCCTGTGGCCCGCGCCTCCAAAAGCCTGAGTAAAAGGATGAGTCTTGCAGCATACAAATCAACAAATCTGAGTTGTTTCAGAAAGAACGGGGGCAACTGAATTCCAAAACCAAGGGATCCTCCTGATGGAGAGATGCTGGTGAAATCCTGGCACCATGAAAGTCAATAACAAAACTTCATAGACTACAATAGGGCCAGGATTTTACCTGCTGTCTCTCAGATAGGCAGTTCTCCGGCCATATAGTGTTTTTTATCGAACAACACCAGCACCTTACATTCTACCTGCTAGTCAGCAGGCGCCCAGTGCAAATCCCGGAGCCCTTCCCTGAATAAGCGTTGACAATTTCTTTAATCAGTTAACCCAGTTCTTCTTCAATGGGATTCACCCAGGAAGGCCATCAATCGTCTTAATTTAGAAAATTGATAGTTTGAAACTAAATACTAATTACTCCAACAATAAATTTTGACCTTATTGACAAGACTTACTTGATCGCACATCTCAAGAGCAGTAGATTGTTTTTCTACTGAGTCTCTTTATTGATAAATGCATACTTTCCAAACTACTACGATGATTTTAAAAGCTTTCTATTAGACTGTAGTTTTCTGATATTACTGTGATGCAATTTAGAGGATACATCGACAATCCTTTTACTTCTGATATTATTGATAATTCTTTAAATGTTAAGCCTTACATCTCAAACTTCATGCTCAAATGTTTGTTTACGTCTTCTTCAATATCTGTCATGTTTACTGTGACTCCTTCTGTTTTTTCCCTTAATTACCTTTCACCACATAATCTTGAAGATTAAAGGCCAAATACCTTGCTTCAAAGGTCACAATGAATAGAGCAGTGATGTTTCTTTCTACTTTCTGTAACAATCAGCTCACTTCTCTTGGTGTAATACTGGATAAATATATTTCATTTATTCCTTTTCCATGCATAGGTTTGCCGTATATCACCATATGGTACATTTGTAGGTTTCTGCAGTCCAATTTTTAGACATGTTCTGTTTTAATATTAGTTCACTGTCAAAAAAGTCTACTTATCACTTATTCAGTATTTTCAAAATTAAGGTGGGTATGTTGATTGTGAACTGTAATCTAAAAAAAATATAGGCCTGAATCAGATCCCCATATCTGAATAAACTTCAAACTTTAGGGTAGTGTTTGGATTCTCTAATTTTGATGAGGATATCTTACAATTGTATCACATTCAGTTTGGCTCTCCTCCAGTTGGCTGACAGATCTTGGTTTTAGATGAGAAGAGCGTGCCATTGGAGATTTGTCTAGGCATCCCTGCTATTGGAAGAGGTTAATCTATTAGGAGATTAAGTGAGACCTTAAATAATGATTTAGCCAGTTTCCCCAGAATAGCTATTTCTGAAAATTGTGATGTTCTTTGAGGCATTAGTTAATCACATCCCTCATTTGTATTGCACTCCAACAGGATTGCCAAGAGACACATTCAGTGTAGAAAAGAAAATTAAGGTTTTGAACACTGGAATGGTTCACTGGCCTGGGTAATTTTGTGAACTGGGAAAGAGTTAATTATCAGTTTATATTTGTTGTAGGCTCATCTGTTGCCATTCCTTTGGGATCTATGAGTTTTTCATCACGGTAGTTGGTCACCATTAGACCAACTGAGGGGAGGGTGAGGGGAAAGACATCTACAGATGATGAACTTTTGAATGGCATTTGACGTATAGAGATTGGTTCAGTACAAAAATATTTTTGAAGAATAACTAGATAGACAAGAATTTTATTATAAGAATAAAGGTTTTCTTTTTTTAAGGTATTTATTTATTTATTTATGTATTTATGTATTTGTGTTATCATGGACCATTGTGCTGAGAACTGTTTTCTTGGTATTTATGCTTATATGTTAGGAAAATTTGCTGCATGTGTGTTTGGATCCCCTCATGATTTTCCAGAAACCAAAAAAATCAGGACAGGAGTTGCTGAAACTGCCAACTTTTTGTTCTGTTTTGATGGGCAGTTTATTGACTGGTTGTCTTTTTTCAGAAAATTGACGTGGACAAATCAGATTAGAATCCTCATTTTGTAAGGTGGTGCAATCAAATTTCAAGTTGTGCTTCTTTTGTCCCTTTTTCATAACTGATGATAGACCAGGACATCACCTTTCTTGTTTTACATTTTTAACTATTCCTAATTTATATGGGTTGTGTTTACGGACTTCAAAGTTCATAAGTCTTAAGGTGGTAATGTCTTGGAACATCCCGATTCTGTTTTGGAATTTCAGCTGTTTAACTTATGAACACCTTCTCTTGGCCTTTTCCTCAGCTTTCTTTTGACATTCACAGCTTTGCAGTCTTTACAAAGCTTCTGTTGATCGCTCTGTTCAGGGTAGAGTAACCTCCTTGGCCAACTCTGCCTGACTTTATTTTCCATCTGACAATACAGTGTCTCCTCTTTACAAATTCCATTTTGAAGTTTCCTAGTATTCACACTCTGTAAACATTGCCATTATGCAGTGCATCAAGTATTATCAGTCACTTTGGACATTTGTTCTCCAGTGGGTTCTGACACAACGATTTTCACAGCTCTTTCACTGCGGTAATGTTGAACCAAGCTATATATTATCTTTATTTATATTTATTTGACTTATGCACAGGAATCACCTTATCTAATCAAACTGTTAACCAGCTTCTGTGAATATTCATTTCCTTGTGACTGTAGAAGGTAAAAAAAAAGCCTCAAAACTTCACTGAACATTTTTGACAAACAGTTTAATCAACATATACAGTCACTCGGTCTTTTTAATATATTATAATAGATATAAAACAGATTTGTTCATTATCTGTTAATTATTAATAATTCATTTGTTAACATATTTGATAGCTAAATGACCTGGTCATTTTAATAGCACATTCTGGTTATGGTCTCCCAGAAACAGAACTTCCTCTTAATTAAGTTGACCTTTGCCTTTCATAAGATCTGTACTTAAAATACACTAAATAGCTTTAAATTTCCATATATGTTCTCACACTGAATTGGTTTTTATACAAGTTTGATTTCCTATCAAAGAGGTTTATGTCTATATTCTCTCTTTAGTGATTGCAGTGTGAAATAAAATACCATGTAATGAAATAATATAGAGTTAATAATATCTATACTCCAGTGTAAACCAGGTCACAGAAAGGAAAAGGCAAATTCCTCTTCCCCAAATGTACCTTGTGCATGTTATTTGTAGGCCAATTGTTTCTTAAGCTTTCTTAAGAACAGTCACTGGGTGGGTGGGGGGAGGAGGGATCAATGGAAACAGCCTTTCTGTTGTTTGTCTTCTACTGGGGCAGAGTGAACAAATAGCAAGTGTGAAAAATTGGGAATTTTTTGTTTGTTTGGGGGGAGGGGGAGTAATAGTCATGTATATAAGAAAATGAATCATTCCTTTCTCTTTGGTGAAAGAAATACACATTTTAAATAGACTAGTCTCAGTCTGTTTCCCAGCTGAGCAGGGTTAGGAAGAAACAGGAATTGTCTAAGAATACTTGTGCTTGAATTGCACCTTGTCTTGAATTTGTAAGGTTTAAACCCTACCAGCCTGCATTTTTGCTTGCTTGTTTTTAGCAGCAGCAGAGCTGCTATTTAGCCAGTGAAAAGGGAGTACCAGAAGCCATTGTGTGAATGAACAGTATGAAATAATTCATCCTTGAAAAATCCAAATTTATCCTTGCATAGTCAGAGCTGTGCTGGTGGGGAGGTGCAAGGCAAAAGCCTCCAGGTCTGGAGGAATTATGCCTGCAGAGACCAGGAGTAGTATGATGCTTCTCAGCTAGCCATGGAGACAACTCTTGGTAGCGGCTCCTCCAACAACTTAATGAATCTGAAGCAGGAACTCTGCTATACAGTTTAACAGCAGCTGGCTGGCTATTAAGAGGTAGCTGGGTCTTAATGTGTCATGATATCCAGATGCACTCCTTCTGGGCCATTCAGCACTTGGTGGTGGTGCTGTTCCTCCCACCACCTCCCTGTCTTGCTCAAGGACACAGAGGGTAAAATCATAGCTACCTGCTGCACAGGAGTTTTGTTTATAATTGAGGAAAACCTAAAGTGATAATATGAGTATTGGATTTAGGACAAGAGGTGATAAAATCCAAGGTGGTACTGATGATCTCAGGAATGTGGTTCTTTGGCCATAAACTGGTCTTCAGCTTGGTCTTCTGGTAACAGTGCATAAATAAAAGGGAAAACATTCCACCTGGAATTATACTGGTATAATTGTAAAGAATTGTGTTTTTTTCTGGAGGCAGCAACCCCACCATGTATAATAAGAAAACACTGCCACTGTTTTCTCTGAACATCTAACTGACTCTTCTACTCCACCCAAAGCCACCAACAATAGCATAAATGCACACTGATTCTGCTGCTGCTAAATTCTGTCTTTTCAATTGCTATATCAAATATCACTGATTTCCCCATCCAAAACATTTTTTTCCAAAACAGTCTCTTAGTGTAATTATTTAAATCGCTACTTAGAGATGCACTTTTCAAAGCTAATGCCAACAAATTAGTTTTCTCTTTATTGTTTTTGGTACTCTAACACTAAAGTCTATTCACTTACATTACACACATTATACATTTTTGTACATTTTGACAAGTGACTGTAAGTAAATTTTTATTCGAGAAAATATATTGCAGGTGTTAAACATGTGTGTTCAGATATAAATCTGTATAACCAAAGTGATCTTTTATGGCTCTATGTTCTAAGGTTCTAAGCAATACTATCTAGATGAAATGAAGGCAGCAGAAATGAATGCCAGCACAGTTATGGAATTCTATTATAAACTCTTAGAATTTTGTGGAAGACCTTCAGAGCTGTGGTTGAGATAAAACATATGCTACCTGGTGAAACAGAGATGTGGGAAATGACATCTTGTTGAATGCATAATATTACCCTATGTAAAGTATAATAAATGAGTAATCTTGACACATGTTGGACAAGGCAATATCTTTTTACTGGACCAACTTCTGATGGTGAGAGAGACAAGCTTTTGAGCTACACAGAGCTCTTCTTCAGGTCTGGAAAAGGTACTCAGTGTCTCCGATAACTACAAGATTCAACATATGATTTATCATAAGCAGTTAGCACATATTCTAAGGGACCATTCAAGGTGAAGTGGCCCATTAACACCCCTCTAGTTAGGACAAAAGGGGGTGGGGTATTAGTGGGTTACAGATTGTTGTAATAAGCCATATATTCAGTGTCTTTTTAAAAACATGATTTTTAGTGTCTAGCAAAGATATGAATTTAAGCTCCCAGACTCTTCTTTAGAAAGCATTGTGCAGGTTTCCTTGGAGGATGAGAACTGATAGGTCAGATATAGAGTGATCACTCTGTCAAAAGTGTTCAACCACAGGTGATATAGTGTCTTTGTCTTTTATCATTTTCTTGTGTGAGTTCATTTAAGAGCATGATGATTGTCTGATTTCACCCACATACTTGTTATTGGGGCATTTAGTGCACTGAATGAAGTGCACCATATATTGTGTGTAGGACCCAGGAATCTTGAAAGGTGTGTTGTGTGTGTGGTGGAGGTGTTAGTCATTGTGGCCATGGAGATATGTCTACAGGTTTTGCATTTGTTATTCTGGCAGGGTCTGGGGCTGGTGTGAGTTGGTGTCTTGGTCTTTGGGGATTTTGCTTCTGACAATGAGCTTGGAGAGGTTGAGGGGTTGTTCAAAGGCCAGAAGAGGGAGATCAGGAAAGATTTCTTTCAGGATGGGGTCCTGTATGGGTTGTAGTTGTTTGATGATACCCTGGATGGGTTCCAGTGTGGGATGGTAGGTACAACTAGGGGGGTGTGGTTGGAAGGGGTTTTATTTGTGTTTTGAAGCCGGTTCTCATGGGGTATTTAGGTGGCTCATTCCACAATGTAATCTAATTCTCTGGTGGAATGTTCTTGTTTGGTGGTTATGAGTGTGTTAAGGTATATATCCTGGACTTTCTCCTTGTAGCATATTCTGTAGTATCTGAATGCCTGGCTGTAGATAACAGATTTCTTGGTGTGTTTGGGATAGTTACTGGATCTGTAAAGGTAGTTATGGTGATCTGTGTGTTTCTTGTGCATAGATTTGTTCCTTATCGCCTCTGTTTGTGGTATTTCTGTGTTCTGTGTTTTATAACTTTTGCACTTTATGAGCTCTCTAACCTCCAGAAAACCTTGTATGTTTCTCCATGTAGATACACATTTACATGCAATTGCATGTGCAGGGTCTGTGGTTCACTCTCATTCATCTTCTAGGCCTTCTTTCCTATCTGTATTATCTTTCTCTAATACAAGCACATAGCACTTACACGGCACACATGTAGTGATATCCTTTCAGTAAAATATGACTGAATAATATGGTCATTCCTTTGGGCACGGGGGGTGTTATTTTAGTATCTCCATGGAATAGAATACACTTTTTTGAATGCTGACCTAATTTCCTTAGCCAATGCCTTATTTCTCAAAGAAAAATACTGAAATTTCTTCTGTGTATGACAAGGGAGTCTGACCTCTAAGGTAGACTTCAACAGCTTTGAAAAGTTAAAAGGGAGATATAAATATGGAATGCAAAGTGGATATGTATTCCAGGGGCAGACAGTACAGTTACTTTTATTCTGACAGGAATACATCTGAATATAGATCTTTATCCAAAGATTGGGGGCCTTATCAGTCTTGAGTCCGATGCCAGCTGCAAGGAGGGATAATTCATTCCTTTTTCAATCGGTCAAGATATGGATAGGAAGCACAGTACTGGAGTCCCATGTCAGAGCTTTAATTCACAAAGTCCTGACAAATGATGAGTTATCAAAACTGTAGATCACACGGTTTCATATTAGTGTGTGAATAAATCTTTTATAAATTGTATGTCATACTGCTGTTTAATCAGAGCTGACTTACAGTTTTACATATCTTTCTGAAACTAAGGTTTCATTTGATTTAATTTTTCTAGGCTGTATTTCAATAAATTCTCTGTTGTAATGACATCAATTGGGGAGAATGGTCTAAAGATTGTGCACCGGAAGAAGAGCAAAACAAGTGATCTGGGTAAAAAGGGCTTATATAGGCCTGTGTTATGGCTTATGTGGTTAGACATTTACACTAAATTCTTTACTTATTATGTAGCTTTGGACAGAGACAGCTACAAAGCTGAGATCTATGGTTTGGATTTGAGATCTTCAAACTTTTTCAAAGGATGTTTGGAAATAGGACTTAGGTCTGAGCCCATCTGTTGCTTTGGGTCTCAACCAACCACTTCCTACCATGCCACAGTTCCAGACCACTGTTAATCCTTCAACTATTACATTTAGAATTAATGGCACAGTTCTGGCTAGTTCTCACTAAGAAAGTGAGGATTGATACCAATAAAATGAGTATTTTCTTGCAAGAACCATATTGCATCTTGCTGCAGAACTCAAACCATGCTGCTGTTCATCAGCAATCCATGTGGTGGCACTAATGTTCTTATGTGCCAGAGCGAGCATAGACATTTGGCAGTGTTCATTATCCCCCTTGCCTCCAGTTCTGGGAAGCCTAGTTGTGTTTGGGAGTTGGTTCATCTGCTCTCACCCCATCCCCCATTAATAACTTCTTTTGGTGCTCAGATCTGTGCCACCCTGGAAGGCCACAAGAAGAAATTCTGCTGCAGTTTGCTGCTAAAAGAGATGAAATGTTAAATCAATGGTGTAGACTAGTCCTTCTGATTGTACAGATACTGATTTAAATTGATGAATTACAGAAGTGCAGCCCTTGAACAGCAATGTATATATTATATAAACATACAAAAACTATGTTAAAAAAACATTATTAAGGTAGCAAAGTCAAGTACTCAAAAGTTAGGAAATGCCACAATCAAGATTGCCTGGGCCTAAAGAAGTCGACTGTTTGGGGAACATGTTTACTACTTTAAATGCTTAATTAGCCCAAGGCAGTAGATAGGAAATTACTATTTACAAATAATAGATTTAAGGGATAAGTCTCCAGAAAAAATGCAGGGACTCTTTGGTGTCCAGAGGAGCTGGCAGGAAGCTTGAGGATCACAGCGGCTTACATTGCAGTGCATATATTGTTAAAGGCTGAAACTGCACAGATCCAAGAGGATAAACAAAACAAATATTATTTACAATGCTAGTTAGTTGCATGATTAAACTGGCGCACCAGCAGAATACACATTTACCACAAAGTCTCTTTGGTTTGTATCATACAGAGCTATGAAAGTCAATTTATTTTTAAACTAGATCAATTTCTCTCCTAAATGAGCTGAGGTAGGGTCACTCATCAGTAAACCTCTGTCAAACAATCTTTTTTTCAGATCGTCCAGCTCTGCTCTTTAATGGCACCGGCTTGAATTAGACCTTAATGTTATGTCACTTCAAATTAGTGGCTTTAGTTCAAACATGACCATAAAGAAGATTATCCAACCAGGGTAAACAGTTTTCTATCAAAACAAATCAGCCCAGTTTAGAAACAGCAGCACCATTCTCATTTCTTTTCTGTCCAATTGTCATTGCATTATGGGCTGTAGTTTTACTGTAAATGAAAGTAAATATTGGGATCTTTTTAATGTAATATATGTAATCTTTTTAATATGATATGTAAAACACTACACTTTCACACTCAGGTTCAACCATAAGCATTCTAAGCAGGGCACTTCTCTCTGGTTCAACCCATTTTACCAAGGCATTACCATTGTAGCGTATATCAACTAGGCCCAGGCTGTTCCCCTTTGACTGTCATCTCAGTTATATATAAGCAGTTCTCTTCCTCCACTCTCACTCAGCCACTCAACCTCTCCCGACTCTGACTGGCAGTTCAGTGCTGCTGTGCATGATGTCACTCAGAATATACCAGCCTGTTACTTCCCCAAACACTTGTATTTTTTTCTTAAATTTCTCCTCTCTCCCCACAGTTTCTTTCTTTCCCTCACCTTAAATTGAAATGTGTGTGTATGTGTAGACACAGACAGAGGCTGGTTTCTGTACAAAATATGTGTAATTTACTTATGGGGCAATTTTTTTTTAAAGCAAACTTTCATTTTCATGGGGCTGGATAGTTGTAGGGAATTAATCTCAGAGGTCTGCATCTCCATGTCACAGTACTGTATCTTTCTGAGGACAGTAGTGAGTGAGTTATTAGCTTCATGGGTGCTCAGTGCCCTATGCAGAAGGTTGGTGGTTTCAGTTCACTTTCTAAGTTAAACAACATAAAAAAAAAGCACCACAATTAACAGTCAAAGATTAAATGGTTTAAAGACTGAATTGCTGTTTCTCCCCTTGAGATGGTTCCTCCAAAAGAGGAGGAGACTGTCTTGGACACTTTCCTGCTTTTCTGTTCTTTAGACAAATAAAAGGCTGAAATCAATGGAAATTAAATCTGGTATTTTTTGGCATGGGTATGTATTCCTTAATGAAGCAAAACTTGTACTGACTTCTGTACGACTTGCATGAGCAAAGAATGCAAGATTATGAGAAGAAACATTTCAATGTGAAAAACTAATGCTTGAAGCCATGAATAGCAATTTATAAAGTGTGCATTAAGGAGACAGATAGTTCGTACTTGCAGCACTAACCTAAGGCTAGGTCTACACTACCCGCCTGAATCGGCGGGTAGAAATCGACCTCTCGGGGATAGATTTATCGCGTCCCGTTGGGACGCGACAATCGATCCCCGAATCGGCGCTCTTACTCCACCAGCGGAGGTGGGAGTAAGCGCCGCCGACAGAAAGCTGCAGAAGTCGATTTTGCCGCCGTCCTCACAGCGGGGTAAGTCGACTGCGATACGTCGAATTCAGCTAAGCTATTCACGTAGCTGAATTTGCGTATCTTAAATCGACTCCCCCCTGTAGTGTAGATGTACCCTAATACTCAGGAATACCTGAGTTCATGTGCCTGCTCTACCACAGAATTCCTATGAGTTTAAAAAATGTGTGCAATTCATTTTTAAAAAATACAGTGAATGTGTCTGTGACGGGGCAGAGTGGCCCCGCACTGGTACTGCAGGGGTTAACCCTTCCTTCCTAGCGGAGGAAGCCACGCCTCTGAGGCTCTGCTGGGCATGCTCCAACTGGAGAACAAGTATAAAAGCCTGCAGAGCTGCTCAGTTGGGGCTGACCGCAGGGGGGAAGGAGGCACACCGCCAGCTCCTGAGGAGGGACAGCCTGCGCTCCAGGATCTGGAGGCCAGCCAAGCCGGGATGCACCCTGATGCACAGATGGAGTACGTCACCAGAGGAGCCCCCTCAATCGGAGAACCCGGAGGTTATGGTAGGAAGTGACCTAAGGGAACTTTAGAGGAAAACGACATTAGAGCCGCACAGAGGCTCGGTGTGTTTCGGGCAGATCCCCGCCGAGCTGGTGGCAAGGGGAACTTGCCACTACTAGGGCCCTGGGTCGGGACCTGGTGGAGAAAGCGGGCCCGGGTCCCCCTACCACCCTCCCACACCACGGGAATCATATGGACTCTGGCTGCTAGGCCACACTATCCTGACTGAGAGGGGTGATTATATGGACCCTGGCCATTGGGCCTCACTGCCCTGACACTTGGGGTGATTTACATAGACTCTGGCCACTAGGCCGCACTACCCCACCTGTGAGGGAGGAGTTATATGGACTCTGGCCATTGGGCCCACTGCTTCAACGCTGGGAGCGATTTATATGGACTCTGGCTGTTAGGGCATACTACCCCGACCAAGGTGTTGTACTAAAGGAAAGAAAGTTAGCACTCCCCTTGATAAGGATGGAAGAGGTCCTAGTGACCTTTACAACATGCATATGGATAAGGCATTGCCACTTACTTCATGGCATCTAGCCAAGTTTTTCGGGGGAGTGATAGTTCAGTGATTTGAGCATTGGCCTGCTAAATGAGAGAGGCAAGCACATGAACTTGGGAGTGGCAAGGTTCCAACACCTCATCCCACCCCTGCCACAAAGGAGCAGTGCTGTGCCAGGCCCACCACAGTGTCAAAGAGTGAAAAAAGGATTACATTCTTTTGCAATTTGCTTGTGTAGTTCAAAAAAATATAGCAGGAATGGAAAACACCAATATGGAATATATATAGAGAGGAAATCCATACTGAAAAAATAGCTACTCCATATTGCCGCTCCAGACAAAGAGGAAAATTCTGAATACTAACTTCAATGGAATTACTTCAGATTTACCTCAGTGTAACAGAGAGCACAGTTTCACTAAATAGTTTGTGTTTGTTGAATGGTAAGACTGCAGAGCTCAATCCTGAAATCCTAAGTCAAGGTAAAATTCATCTTACATCTGCAAAACCTGTCTGTTTGCTTCTGTTCTTGTGTAGGAAAGTTGGGCATATTTGGTCCTCTGTTTCTATCTTCTATGTAATGTAACAAGCCTTTCAAGATTATTAAAATTAAACAGGAAAAGAAATACAAATCAACAGCTATGCAAAAAGTTCTCTGTCAGAAAATTCAGGAGTCTGTGCTGCTGGCTTTTAAAATTCTTTAATTTTATTTCTCTGAAGAAGCAGTGGTTTATGAATGATACAATAGAGCTGTGGTTCCCAAACTTGTTCCGCTGCTTGTGGAGGGTAAGCCCCCGGCGGGCCGGGCTGCTTTGTTTACCTGCCGCGTCTGCAGGTTCGGCCGATCGCAGCTCCCAGTGGTCGTGGTTCTCTGCTCCAGGCCAATGGGAGCTACCGCGGCCACTGGGAGTTGCCATCGGTCGAACCTGTGGATGCGGCAGGTACACAAACCGGCCCGGCCCGCCAGGGGCTTTCCCTGCACAAGCGGTGAAACAAGTTTGGGAACCACTGCAATAGAGCCATAATTGATGTTATACCTCTATGATAGGAAGTAACACAGAGCCTTTAAACTGTAGGACTCCATCTGTTCTGCAAGAGGGCAGAGGTTTGTTTTTTTTTTCTCTTATGGGAGCTCAGAGTTATTCAATGGCTTTCACCTAGCAGGTCAGGAACAATTTTAAGCCTCCAGGACTGTATTTTATATTAAGCCGTTGGATCCCAATTCAGCAGCTTTAATGTGTGCTTAACGCTGAAGTCAGTGGGAGTCTTGAACATTTTAGGACTTGCAGAATCTGATCTGAATAATCTTCTAGCTGTCTACATACTTGAGAAAAAGGGTCCATATTCTGTTCTTGGTTGTACTGATGTAAATCTATAGTAACTTCAGTATAGCTACATTGGTATATCTGAACAAAATTTGGCCCAGGTTGTTTGTGAAAATATGTGGCTGTATGTATTAAAATAATAATAATGGGGGTGAACATTATGCCCTGTGCAATCTCACTGATGGCAATTGGGTTATGTGGGGTCTAAGTCAGGATAAAAATTTGGCTTAAAGGGGTTGTGGAGGATAGGGCCATCAATGGTTATTAACCAAGATGGTCAGGGATGTAACCCCATTCTCTGAGTGTTCCTAGCTTCTGATTGCCAGAACCTAGGAGTGGATGACAGGGCTTGGATCACTTGATGATTGCCTGTTCTGTTCATTCCCTCTGAAGCATCTGGCATTGGCTGCTATTGGAAGACAGGATACTGCGCTAGATGGACCATTGCTCTAACCCAGTATGGGAGAACTATCTAGCCCTATCAGAGAAGCAGCATGGCTAGCTCGGAAGAGGAGTTTTTCCTACCACTCTATACTGGTCTTTCAAGGGGCAGAGCTGACAGGCTCTAAAGACTTGTTTCCTTAACTGGAGCAGTGGTGAATATGATGAGAGTAGCCGTGTACATGGAAGACTCCTCAGAGATCCAGCAGAAACACACAGGAACCACAGTTCCTAGAGAATGGAAATACCATTTCCATTTCTTCCCCATCCTTCTGTAGAAGTTGTATAACTGACAAGCATTTCATTTAATTGATGAGTATTTGTTTTAAATGGCAAATGGTCCCTTTTTAGGTCTGCAGTGCCTGACAGATGGAAAATAACAATATTGTTTAATACCTCTTTTGACAGTTTAAAAAATAGTGAGATGTACCACAAAAGTCTATAAGCCATTGCAACGATACAAGAAAAATACCATCTAACTGACAGTGTTTCTAATTAGCAACAACCTAACTGTCACTGTTTCTAATTAACAGAATAAGATATAGCACAAAACAGTATAAATAGCAGATGGTATTAGAAAGGCATAAAGCAAGCATGAGACCTGACTTTAAATAATTCTAGCTATGCTACAGAATTTGGACAGTTCTGCCTTCTTTTTGTTAGTAAAACTAAAGTGAAACATGATAGGAGGAGAGTGAGAAAGAGATGAAGAAAAGTTAGTAAATTTCACGACTGAACTTTGTGTGGAATATATTAACATTTTGGAGGTGAGATGAATGATTTTATAAAAGATCTATGAGTGCTTAAAACCACCTTTTGAGAACAGGATGTCTCAGAGCTTAATCTCTCTTGTTGTAACAGGACTTTACAGTCCTTCACTTATACTGGTGCTGTTTCTTTGCTGTCTGTGCTTAAAAATAATATAGTCACATCTCAAATGTTATAAATGGATCTCACTCTATTCTTTATTTAATGTAGTCTACATCTGATACGCAAAGGAATGGGGAAGGTGATGATTAAGTCTTACAAAGGAACTATGTTATGGCACTTAGAACCTTTGGAGGATTTCATTTCCATGCATATAATAGTGAGGCCAAATTTTCCAGCCCAAGTAAGGACCATGGAAAGCCCTGAACACAGTGGAAGCAAGTGCTGAGAGGAGAATACTGGTAGCATACGGAGAATGAATTCGAGACTATGCTGATCCACCAACCAAACCCCAATACAAGGAGGAATGTGGAGTGGTGGTGTTGATTGGTGTGTTCAAGTCCATTTACTGGAGCTGTGCACAGAGGAGAGAATTTGGTCATAAATAATGGCTGATTCATCCGATTTCAGCTGGTATTATTTAAAGTTCCAGCAATCATCTGAAGACTGGTTAGTGGCTTATGTGAAATCAGTTAGTGGTCTTGGTTCAGTTCCTATTGGACAAGGATGCATATCACAAAAAATGCTAGCACTGGTGCTCAAAATGAATCTTTCTGAAAATCCAAGGATTAGATGGGTATGGGGAGGGAATTACTCTACATCACTAGCAGGAAGATGTCGTATGATTTCGGTGTGGGTTGGGTTAGGCCCTTAGTGAGAAACTGAAAGTGTGATTGTGCACATAATACATTCTTACTTTGTTGCATTTGTGTGTGACATGCATTTTTTTCAACCTGGAGCTTTAAAGAGATAGCAAGTGAGGTTCCTGGACAGACTACATCTCCCATAATGCACCCAGGGTCATGCACCCATGTAGAGGAAAGTCCATATTGCATTATGGGAAATGTAGACCTTCAGGAGTGAAGCCTATTTGAAATAATAGGGGATGGAACTACAGTGTGCCATATGGAAATGCAATTAACTGATTCAGAATATTCCAATTCAGGTTGAACTGACCCAAAATGAAATATTTCATTTTGATTTTCCAAAGAGAAAATTAAAAATTGTCAACAAAAGCAAAAATCTCATGTGGAAAATTCCATACTAGTTCCAATAACAACATGATCCATCAGCAATAAAAAAGCACATTGTGCATCACTATGATGCAGTGGAGTAGGTCCAGAGGCCCCCTGTTTGATGCCTAGTGGCCCTGCCTCACCCCATCCTAGAAAAGAGAAATAGAGAGGTCTTCCAAACTGCCTAGAGCAGCAGTGTGGGACATAGCCAATGAGAGGGGCTGCAGGAAGCATATCCAGCTCTCAGTGATAAAGTTTTCAAAAAACTGCCATCTAATATGTCATACCACAGCAGATTTTATGAAGTGAAGCCAGCATTGTTAATCAACTGTTCTTGGTGGGAAAGGCTTCCCAAAACACTTAAGGCAAATGGGTTGTTCCCAGTCCATGTAGTTGCATGCTCTCAGGTTCTACTCCCACATTATTCACATAATTCCCTTTAACATAAATGGGAGTTTCTCGTTTTGTTCACATAAAGCTCAAAATCATGGTGTCATAGAAGTTAATAAGATTTTTTTTCCATTGAGATCAACAGGACCAAAATTTGGCCAGTAGAGAGAGTAAAAGATTTCAGACAGGTTCCTAGTGCATATGAAAGGAGAAATCTGTCCTTTAATAAGTATAAGATTTTTGGACCACATTGGGGACATAAGGAGGAAAATAGATAGAAATTGGCATGTACTTTGTACTGAGCCTGATTTCCAGCTCAAGGAGATGTACCCACGCTCTCTCTGATTAAGCTAGCTTGCTACAAAAAATAGAAGTGTACCCATGGTGGCACGAGCCGCAGGAGAGGCTAGCCACCCCACTATGTGCCTCAAATGGGATCATTCTCAGGGAGGCTAGCCCCTCCCACCACTTGCACAACCCTAGCTACACTTCTGTTTTTAGCACATTAGCTCAATCAGAGCTAGTGTTGGTATGTCTCCTTGAGCTTGGAATCGCACCTCCAGCTTGAAGGGTAGACATACCTATAACATGCTAACTAGTCAAAGTATAGGAACAAGATTTTTTTTCTAAAACCTAAGGACAAAATATTTAATAATGTTGAAAAGGGGGAGACTGAGAAGAAACTCCTGGTGAGGCAAAATTATGTAAAAAAAGCAGTTGCAGAGTTCTTAGTCGTGCAAGACTGAGAGAGAAAAAAATGGTGGAAAATTATATTTAATGATTTCTTAAAGATGGTTCTAAAATCATAATTAGAGGTTGACTTATTGAGAAAAGCAAAAGGATTATTAGCAGCCCAAAAAGAGGCATTGCTAATGACATCATAAAAAGACAGAGAAACCAATAACAAAGGTAGCAAAACTGTGTAATGATTTCCTGCATAACAAACAAGAAATTAAGATCATGCTACATGCTGTTGAACTGATGCAAAACCACATTTTATTAAACCAAATTTGTGTTCAGAACCATGCCAGCAAAGTTGCCATGGCACAATATTAAATACTTAAAGAAGTTTGACAATCTGACCAACATTTGAACTGAGAGGTTCAGTCATCTTAGATATTATTTACAGAGAAACTCTCCTGAAAGTGTTATTTCTTCCAGGAATCAATCTGCCTAATCTAGCTATGCTGCTTTTGTGATGCTCATAACTCTCTTTCTCCTAGCATTTGAGCCTCTGTTACTACACTTAGCATTCATACTGTTTTAGTGGATCCTGCCCTTCATCCCTCACAGATCTGCCAGTTTTGGTTTACTGTGTTTTTGGTGTTTGTAATAGTCAGTTACTGCAGGAAAGTAAACTGCTCTGAAAATGGTCAAGTTTCAACTCAGCCTTGTCACCTCTAATAGGTTGTTCCACCATCAAGAGACCTCAGAAGAGATTGCCTTAACTCTGGCTTTTGAAAATTTAATCAGGAGAGGGTCACAGGTAGCTGCATTATGCCACAGAAAAGTAGCTGTCTTAGCAACAGATCAGTGAACAATGGCTTGCTGATGTTTTCATATTTTTACAAAACTGGCTTTACATATATGATAACTTCAAGATAGAAGCTTAAAACTGGGAGTTTGTTCATGTAAAGTAAGTATTTGGGAGCTATACAGAGGCACCAATCCAATCCAAGTAGTTATTTCAGTTCTAGCCACTAAGAGAGAGAAAATGCTAGAGTAGTATGATGCCAATAACAACAATACTTGGCAATTAATATGTAGCCTTGGATCTAGGGATCTCAAAATGCTTAACAATGTGTTTCTCATATTTCATAGTGCTTGTTTATTGTTCAGCTATCTATGTAACTTTTCTCAATTAAAACCATTTGACAAAACAATAACTAATTTATATATTTCCAAATGCTCCCAAAGTAATGACTTCCCTTTACCTGTTAGAGATTTGTGGCATGAGAAGATTGAAGAGAGAGAGAGAATTGTAAGGTGAAAAATCTTGTCCAGATGGAGCATGTGATATATTCACATAAAAACAGGCATTATCTAGAGTATTTTTATAATGTTTCTTCTTTCCCATATTTCTAAAGCTATTTTTCAGTTTTTAAATAATTATTTTAAATCTCACCCCAAAAGTGAGAATTGAACAGCTTTTTACTCTTTGTACTATATCTAATGAGGACAACTCATTTTAAAAAAGTGTCAAATATTCAGATAATTGAGAAATCCAATTAGCTAAACGTTTCAGGAGGTACCACAGTTTTATACAAGAAAGTTTCTAAGTTCCTATTACACAGGAGAGCTGAGAAGATATTTTTTCCCTATGAGCTATATATTCTTTATCTCTATATTTTTCAGTCTTTGGCTCATTATCTCCATATTACAAATAACCTAAGGGATACATGGAGAGAGTTATTCATGTTTTATTAATCTCAGTGTGAGCTATGCTCTTATTCTATATTTTCACATTTTTTCACTCTATTTAGTTAAGGAAGAATAACTACCCGACATCCGATTTCTGTATCCTCTTTACTCTAAGGTAGCTGATTACAGAACTACCAGTGACCAAGACATATTCACAGAATCTAATATTAAACCAGAGGCCTGATTATGCCAGTCTCCTTCACCCTGAGCGTTACCAATACTTTATGATACTGGTTTCAATCAGACTACTTGTGGAGTTCACAATGGAGTCAGTACACTACAATTATGTAAATAGGTTTCAGAATTAGGTCCCAAGTGATACTCCCATACACACTGTTACATATGGACTAAGCCAGGATTTTTATGGTCACTGTCCATACACTGCCTTCCAGTTTTACTATGCTCATTGTTGTTCATTTCTTGCTTGCCTTTCTTTTTTACGTCACCATACAATGTTCTATCTTTCATTATATTTGAATAGTTAGCCATCCCTTTGGCTAGTCTTGTTAGTTGGTAGATGTGATGTGCATTTCAAATATTAGTTATTTTAACTAAATATTTAAATTAGTGGTCATTTGATACAAGTAATTGATTTGATGCTATAATAACTCCTGAGAAGTAAATCATTCCTAATTCAAAATTGTTTACAAACTGGTAAAATCTTTTAAATGCATAATTTGTAATATTTTTTTTTTCTATTTAAAGGATGAATTTTGGTTCAAGATAAGAGTTGAAAAGAGAGTCCTATTGCTTCAGTTACAAAGATGCTGGCAATAGATTAATAGAAATTAGATATGGAAAAGATCAATGAGAATTTCGAGTTAATCTACACCACTCATCACCAAAATTTGTGAATTGTTCCCTATTATGTATATTTTGTGTACACAGTGTTATGCTGAAGAAGAAACCAAACCCTGAGGTTCTTATTTAATCCTTAGTCATGAAAATGCTTATTTGGGTCATGTTCTGATCTCAATTACACTTGTGTGACTACAGTTAGTCCTTTCAGTTAGTAAGGACCGAGAAAAAAATAAGTAAGAAATTCAGGATTGAGCTGCATACTTGTCACCTATATTTATTATCTCTTTAACTGCACGTTGAAGCTCCAAACTACACTAGATATGTTATGGAGATTTAAAAATACAGTTTCCTTGTTAACACAACCTTTTATCCTCTGATTAAAAATATAATAAGAATACACATAATTGTATACTTCTGGAGAAAAAAAATGTGGATCATATTTCATCCAGTAGACTGTTCAGATCAGCACTCTTTGTATCAGTCATTCACTTAGAAATAGTGGGTTTACAAAATGTCTCCTTTAGTGCCATGTCCTTCATCCATTAAAGTCGATGGAACAGTTCCCAATGACTTCAATGGGTGCAGCATTAATTCCTCATTTCATCTGAAGAAATAAACAGTAGTCCAAATTCACCCCCGGTACTCATGGAAATCCAGTGAATTTGGCCGATTGTCTTTTGTCTGTGTATTATACATTACCATTTTGTCTCCAGCATTGTTAGTGCTAAATTATTCACCAGATGAAGCTCAAGTTCATGTCCTAACTGCTAAATAAATTGTAATGGGATTAGAAATACTGTTTTTTGTTTTGTTTTTGTTTTTTTTTAAATACTGCCACATCCATGTACCATTTAGCAATTTGCAGAATTTGGCTTTGAGGCACTTACATAATATGTAGTGTTAAAGAAATTGATAGTGCGTGGCTTTTATGCAGTTGTGTAGGAGAGGGTGAACGCAGATAGAATTGCAGCCTCTGACATCAGAACACCAAGGACTGCTCTGCCCCTATGACCCTGGAGGTGGACATTGTTCCAAAGGAAGTGGGAAGGAGGCAGAGCCATCGATCTGCTGTGCCCTACAATGTCCCCCTCCCCAGCCCACTAAGTGGGATTGGTGCAGGGTTGCACCCCATAATGGTGCAGAATGTGTCACAGTGCTCCCCATGAGGACGTGCAGCTCTGCACGACCCATACTCTGCTCTGTGCTTTAAAAGTATTGTGACAAAGTTCTTCCTCTACCTTGGTGGGTCCTGCGCTTATTGGCGGATTTGCTCACTTCACAGATTCACCCTGTGGGTCAGGAAACAGTCCAGAGACCTTCCCCTCTGGTAGAAGCTATAGTCCAGGTCAATTCCTCCTGTGTTTGATCAGGAGTTGGGAGGTATGAGGGGAACCCGGGCCCGCCCTCTACTCCAGGTTCCAGCCCAGGGCCCTGTGGACTGCAGCTGTTTAGACTGCCTCCTGGTACAGTTGCACGACACCTACAACTCCCTGGGCTACTTCCCCATGGCCTCGTCCCAACACCTTCTTTGTCCTCACCACCGGACCTTCCTCCTGATGTCTGATAACGCTTGTACTTCTCAGTCCTCCAGCAGTACGCCTACTCACTCTTAGCTTCTTGCACTCCTCTTGCTCTCAGTTCCTCACACACACTTCCTTTCCCCTGACTTGACTGGAGTGAGCCCTTTTTTAGCATCAGAGGGGCCTTAATTAGAGTCAGGTGCTTAACTGCCTCACCTGACTCTTAGCAGGTTAATTGGAGTCAGGTGGTCTCCAGCCTGGAGCAGCCCCTGCTCTGGTCACTCAGGGAACAGAAAACTACTTATCCAGTGGCCAGTATATCTCCTTTCTGCTACTCTGCTGTTCCCAACTGGGCTGGGTCTATCACAGTATGTTCTAGCTCTTAGTAGTTTCAAACACAGTGGCTAATTTTTTAACAGAGTTCTTAGCTCTAGAATTATAAATATATTACTCAAGACCCTCTGATGGCATAGCTCTGTTCAAGTTGGTGTTGTCAAGCAGAAAAGCGCCTATAATCAAGAAAATGTAGTTCAACCTGAATCAATTCATAAGGGCATGTTACACTTCCCATATGGCATTATTACTTTATACATGATTTCCATCCTAGTCACTCTACAAAGTATATAAAACTGTCACCAGAAAGATGCAGTGCTTACAGGTTTTAATAAGAACAAATTGCAAATTTATAATGAAGGCAATTGTATGTTAGAGTTGTAGGGAAGTAATATGAATGTCATAGTATATTCAATGAAGTTAATAAGAATTTCTGTGAGGCACGCCATAAAATATAAGGTCTTTTTAAGCATAAATTCATGGATTTCTTTTATTTGCATCATCTGTTTTAAGAGGAATGGAAAAAAAAATGATTAGACTGTTCACATACCTTAATGAGAGAGAACAGCAGCATGGTAGATTAAATGCTAATCAAACTGCCTTATCAGCAGCACTTAGAAAAGTAAAGCATATCAGCTTTTTTAAAATAATAAAAGCAGATTAAGGGCAGGGGAAATATAATGCCCAATAGTATACTTAATAGTAGCATCAGTGATTAGTAGGACAAAGGTATGAATGATCATTGTTCAGTACATACCATTACTAACATGATTTAGACACATACAAGAATAATTCGATACTATATGAATAATAATGTGTAATTTTCCTTTTGCTGTACATGTATTGTATTTATTGTTAGTTAATGCATCCTATTGAAACAAGAACAACCATAGAAAAGGCAATGGTGCTGTAGTGCTTCAGGGGAGACACTACCTATGCACACGGGAGGGGTTCTTTTGTCAGCATAGATAATCCACCTCCCAGCGAGGCAGAGGTAGATCGATGAAGGAATTCTTCCATTAACCTCACGCTGTCTACAACGGGGATGAGGCTGGCATAGCTTTGTCTCTCAGGCATGTGGATTTTCATACCGCTGGGAGATGTAGCTATGCTGATGTAAATTCTCAGTGTAGTCTGATTCATCTTTAATGGGGCAAACTGATGCCACCACTTTTCCACCATATGTAGGTGCAATTTTTTCTTCTGAATTCATTAATATCAAAGGGTTGAATGTGACATCCATAAAGAAGAGAGTATTTTGTAATTAATTTCATCATCCCATTCTAGTTTATGTTAATAGGAACATCATTTGGAAATTTTAAGCGTGCAAAGAAAAATATTTGAAATATTTGAAGGGTAGATCAAAGTGTCTTTGCATATCACTTTGAAGCCAATGACATTAGGGGATAATAAGGAGAGTGCCAAGTTGTAAGATAATAGTGACAAAAATAAGCATTGTCATCAATATATCTTATGACTCAATTGGATTTTTCACCCATTCCCTCTGTGCCATTGGTTGAAGTTTGACCATGCACTTGGTTGTGGTTGAGTGTGGGAAATTGTCAAAAAAGACATCACAAATCCTATTCATCAAGAATGCTTACTAATTTGATACTCCCTTTATACTTAATAGAAGTTGTCACTGACTTCAACAAGAAGACCTTTGATTGTGAATGCACCTGTGCAGTTGCTTCTTTTAACCACAATATACCATTACTCCTGTACAAGAACAGTGACTTTTTTTTAATGTGCAATATGTTGAGCAGGTGTGTTTTCCTGAAGTATCAGCACATTAAACAATCAGTATAGCTACGGTCCCGTTTTACATAATTAGAGTTGATTTTCTTCAGATCTCGTGGAAACAGGGAGAGAAATCTTTGCAGTCACCTATTCAACACTGGTTTAAGTATGACAGATGAGAGTCATTATTCTTAATTTAATGTAAACAACTATTAGCCAAAGTTTTCCAAAGTGACTCATGACTTTGGTGCCTTCAGTTTTGGATATCCAACTTGAGACATCTTAAAAGGGTTTGATTTTAAGAAGTTCTGAGTACCCATCCTCAAGTTGGGCATCCAGATTCACTAGTCACTTTGGAAAATCTTCTCCAGAGCAGATGATAGGTAGCTTTGGAGTGCTCTGTCAGGCAAACCTTGAGCGATAATACAACTTCTTTGAAAAACTAAGGCTGAAATTTTCAAATCTGCCTAGGGAAATTATAATTAATAGTAACTAGGATAGGATTTGAAAATCTCAGTCTAAATAAATAAATTGCCAAGCACACAAGTCTAAACAAAACTCAAATGAGGCGAGTGGATAAGCTCAACTGAAATGAGCAGAGAAATGAAAAACAGGTTTACCTTAGTTGGCCTTTAATTATTATTTACTTATCTCCTTCAGGGTGAGATTCCCCTCCCCCCCCCAAATGGTTTAGTTTGAATTTTTTTTCTAGGATTATTTTATATTTATTTTTTTAAAAAATAGTATTTTCTCAGTTCTGGATATTCTAATTAGAGTGTGGAATGTTTGCTCTGAGAGTTCAAAAGTACAACAGAAAGAGGCAGGTAATTAATATCCTGCAAGCAGAAACAAACAACTTCTGAGTAGCTAAGTAATGTGATCCAGTGGATAGAGAAGCTGGTTCAATGTCCATTTGATGTGAGTATCCCCGAGGACAGCAGCAAACATAGCAGCACAGTGCTTCCTGAGGCAGAAGTTCTTGTACCTTCCATGGTAAGAAAAGTTTTACAATTGCCCGAATATTAACTTTAAAGAAACCAGCCACAATATCTAAGGCCTTTGAGCCTAATTTGCTTTGATTTCATACTTAGAACTTGCCTTGAAGACAATAGGAAATTTGAATGAGAGTTGACAGCATGATCAGATCCAACTGAAAGTATAACTTAAAACTAACTAATAAATAAGTAGGCAGGTAAAATGTGGAGATGCCAATTACAAAGAGAGAGAAAGACGAGAAAAATGTCCTTTTTTCTCATTAACTTGAACCAGAGTGTTGTGGCTCATAATATCAAAAATCATATACTTAAAAGGAAATGTTCAGCTTGTCATAATTTGCACACTGCGCTGCTATAAAGTGTCAAATTGTATTACATTCCATGCAGCCATCTACTTTCTGTGATCTTTAATATTATATTATTTTTTATTTATTTATTTATTCTCTAGCTAGAGTTAATTCTTAAGCCAGAGTAGCTTTCTGGGAACCAGACTTTTGTGTCTGGGCTGAGATTTCTGGAAAAAGGGATTACCTGTTTGCTGTATGTAACTGCCTCTGTTCCATGACTGGTGCATATATTCATAACATATAGCAAGTTGCTTTTGGCTTTGTGGCCTGATTTAGCAGTTTGTCTGTGATATGTGGTCTGTAACTACTAGAATGCAAGTCTGCTCAATGGCTGAGAAGAGGCTGAGTCAGATGCACAGAATCTGATTGATGATGCACCCTCTTAAGTAAGCAGAAACTACTAATAAAATTACCTTCGCTGGTGATTTGTGTGCTGCTTGAACCAGACCTGCATATTTTGCAATCCCATAAGACAAGAAGGCAGCAGCACAGTGGCTGGTGTAACTACCGCCTTTAAACTCTTGTTGCAATCAGAGGATGTCTCAGTTGGTTTTAGTTAGTAGGAGCCCTAGGAGTGTCTGGCACAGCTATTGTTGCAGTCACCATACTCTTACCTGTGTTGACACACACATGTATTTACTCCATGTCTTCATCACTATTGCTTCTATTTACTAACTGCAAGGAAACTTGGTCAAGGGCTCAGAGGTCCATGTCCAGTAGATAAAGAACATTTGGCCAGACACTGCAATGAATTAGATACACACAGAAACTCAGTACAAGCTATGGCTGCAACTTTTATTAACTGTTTTATAAGAGAATCAGTGCAGGAACAGCCAGCCAGTTCTTTTCTATAAAAACTAGCCAACAGTATCAGTTCAGTTCCTTAATAAATAGCTATAGGGGCAGAGGAAGCGAATTCTTGCCTCTCCTGCAAAATGCACCCAGAGAACAAGACTGAACAGGCCTGAGTTTCCCTGAGATTTTGCCTTTCTGAGATGAAAGATTAAATGTGGGTGCCTCCTGCAGCAGCCATTGAAGCTCTATTTTTTCCAGGTAACACTGAGCCAAGGGACCACCCAATTCCTGGGACTGCAGCTGTAACTCTGGCTCCCTGCTACGTCAGTTAACCTTCACTGTTGTGACAAAACTCTCCATGCTACAATATCTGCCCTAGCCAAACCTGTATGCTCTGAGGAAGGCAAAATCCACACAACTGGGCCCCTAGTCCATCTAGTGGGAAAAGCCTGTCCTACCCCCTTGAATGGGTGCTGGCTGAAACCCAAAGCACAGTGGGAAATCAAACATTAGTTAAGAAACAGGAAGAACCAATCCCGTGAGAAGGGTGGGTTAGGCAAAGACACAGATACAAGTGGTGGCTACATCCCAGAAAGAGCAGTGTAAGCTGCCTTCCTCAGGTTGGGGTTCTCTGAGTCAATGAGTCACCCTGCAGCCCATGAATGAGCCAGTCAGGATGAGGACTTGGGGCCCCAAGCTATGTCTGAGCCTGGCCTCTACACATGTCTGCTGAGTGGGGAGCGGGTGCTGCTTCTCCCCACATTAACCAGGATCCCAGGCATGCCTTTACCTTGCCAGTCCAGCCAATGTCCAGCTGAACATTCTTTCTGTGCCTTTTCTCCTTGTATGCTCACTTTCTTTTCACCTTCATAGTCCCACAGGGTACGTCTACAGTACCCACCGGATTGGCCGGTAGCGATCGATCTGTCGGGGATCGATCTAAGATATGTCGACTTCAGCTACGCTATTCTCATAGTTGAAGTTGCATATCTTAGATCAATCCCCCCCTCCCCTGTAGACTAGGCCTTAGTCTCATCCTAAGGCTCCACCTATTCGAATGCTGCCATGATGGTGCATGTTCATCGGTTCAGCCTGTACTGGCTGGAATCTCAGTCCTGGTCTATTATCTAGTAGCTACTCTTGGAGGATGATATAAATGTTAATACTAGTAACACTAATGGAGCTTCTCCTTTAGCTAATGTGGTAGAGGCCTGTATTTATGGAGTAGAATGGACTGAGTGCTCTGAGATATATATACAAATAATGCACACCATTTAAATACTGATAATTCCATGCGTGGTTATGCTGCAGTGGTTTTTTTACCATACTCTCAACACCCCCAAAAATAAAATGAACCACAGAAAATTTACACCTTACCTTACTAATTAAAAATACTAAAACAGTAAAGAAACAAGGTGGATGAGGTCATATATTTTATTGGACCAACTTCTGTTGGTAAGAGAGACAAACTTGAAGAGCTCTGGGTAGCTCGGAAGCTTGTCGCTCTCACCAACAGAAGTTGGTCCATTAAAAGATATTACCTCGCCCACTTTGTTGCTCTAATATCCTGGGACCAACATTGCTACAACTACACTGCATAAAACAGTAAAGAACCGAGTAAATACAAATGAGAGGCTTAATTCTTTTCTGTCTTATGCAATGGGAGTCAATCAGGAGTCAGTGGAGCTACACCAATGTAAAACTGGTGTTAGAAGAGAATCAGCCTTGATAAATGTAGGGAGTGAGCAGTGGAGTTATGGCCCTATGGGGGAAAGAGTTTTAGTTAGTAGGAGCCCTAGGAGTCTCAAACTGAACTGTGAAATGTTTTTTGGAGCTGGACAAAGGAATGGATGAGTCTGTATTTTATTTATTTTCCAAACAGCACATACATCTCAGATCAATATGTTCCATTTATTACTTAATACAGGCAGTGTTGTGATGTGACTGTTCTTTTAATTGAATTTCTCTACAAATACAATGGCGTAATAGACACTTCACTGCTATCAGTCTCTTCCATATTGAGAACAAATAGTTGTTCCAAAAATATATTTTTTTCTTTCTAGAACATAATGCTCTCCCCAGGATATTGAGGGGAAAGGTACTGGATTTGAATGCTTTCAAAGTAGCTTTGATAGACCTTTATATCCATCTCACTGTCTGGATTTAATTCTTCTGTGAGCTGCATTCACATTCATTGGATCCATATACAATTATATTCTATTTGCAGGCAATTTTATACACAATGAATGCTTTGCTATGGATTCTAGTCTTCAATAAGAATATTATGTTTTATGCCAGCCATGAGGATTGCAAATCTCCGATTATGGGATTACTTTTTCTACAATCAGGAGTTTCTTGTGTCAGAATATTTTTGGTTTCTCTTCATGTTTTGTCTCATTACTTTTCCTCTGTTAATATTCCCCCACTCTGAATTTCCTTCTTACATTGGTTTTACTGCACAGAGACCTTATGAATGAGTAAGACATTCATTCATTCCATTTAGTAACATGTATTCAGGCTATGGAACTCTTCTCATTCTTTGTAAGGAGAGATTCATTTTACACTATTGTGGAAGGAGAATTAATTCTTAGATTTATGATTTTTAAGCATTTGTTGTTTGAGAGCTTAAGCACATAAAACAGTTGTGCAAGCTGAGCACATCTGGCTGCATCTCTTTCTTTGGTTTCCATAAAAGAGCTTCTTGTTTATAACGTTCTTCCTGTCTTGTTTAGAGACATTACAGAGAACTGGGCAGGATTTCATTTTCCAGCAGCACAAACTGTTGTGATTGTTAATAGTCTTGCATCCTCATCCTAAGCTTAAATGACACCAAATTAATGCACTCGGGGAGGTAAATGGAAAGGGCGGATAGAGGAAAGGAATGGAAGTAGAATGTCTGATTCTATTTCAAGCTCTGCCACTGTTCTTTGGTGGTCTTTGGGTAAGTCATTACGCCATAAATGGAGCAGTTGACCCATCTGTGGAATACTTTTAGAACAGTCTCCCCAGGGTTCTTTGATTCATAAATATTTTATATTTGTATAGTTTTCCAACATCCTTTGATGAAAGGTGCAATAGAAATACAAAGTATTATCATTCTATGAAGATTTGGTCAGGAATCTGGAGTACCTGGGATGGGAATAGTGGGTTCTGGCTTTTCAGGATATGGACTGGAGGACACTGTGATAGGAATTGAGGTTCATCATACACACGTGATCCAATTAATGGAAGTCCTGGTGAAAAGGGAAAAGAAACCAAAACTGATGATTCCTACAGATTTTTCATCTGGGGGAGGTTGGGGAAGCAGTAAAAGTCACCTTACGCCTCAGGGGCTTGAAGTCAAGGGACCCTTTTTATTTATAATTTTCTCAGTGTTGCCTATCCTTACAACTTTCATGCTCTAACACCTGCTAACACCTGCTCTTCCCTCCTATCCTCTGCATCTGGTGTTTCTCAATTGCATTCCATTACTCCTCTGGGTCCTTTCAATGTAGTTGTGGCCATGTTGCCCCCACAAGGGGCAAGTCACAGCCTCCCAGCAGATTATTTCACAGCTCAGTGTATCTGTTTTTAGGTCACATAAGGGTTGAGCCAAAGCCCACTGAAGTCGATGAGATCTTTGAATTAAGCCCATAAGTTCTGTGTGTGTTCCAGTTTTTGCATTCTGGAAAATAAATTTATTTTTAAAAAATCTGTTATAAACTTCTCACTGTAGCAGACTTTCTGTTGAGGGCAAATCCAGCAGAGAATTAAACCTCTCCAAATTGGGTATATACTATGGGTTTTGCAGCACTGGTGATCAATATGCACTAGATGTCACACAGTCATTACCTTATTTAATGTAGGTTGGAATGAGGATAGATATTAGAAAAGACAGAAAGGGCCTAGACAATACCTAAGAAACTTTTCCTTTTCACTGTTGCTGTTTCATTTTTTCTCCTTTTCAAGTATTTCTAGTTTGTCCTTCACACTGTTTGTGGTCAGGAATTCTTATGAGATAATACTTGATTATTTCAAGAACCAAACACTCCATCTGATTTTTTTTTTTTACAGTTAAATGATAGGTTGGATAAACTAAAATATCTACCAAAGAAATCTTTGGTACTCATGAAGGCAACTCATCTTAATATGTTATTTAGTGCTGAGGCTATAAAAATAAATCTTTCCAAGTGAAATTTTCTGATGGAACCACCATAAATTAAATATTGTAAAATGTTCTCCATAGCAAAAGTTTTAACTAACAGTTCCTGGACTTATGTCTTGAACTAGACACACAGATGGATTTCAAGTATCATTATTTAAACATTAATATTTTTATTGAGGAAAGTTTTTTAAATTAAATTATGATATTGAGAGACATAAGTGGCATGCAGCAGACCTGAAAGATTCAAAATTGTAATAGTGACCCCTAGTGACTACAGAACTAATTAAGTTTTTCAGATCAAAAGTTAATTTTCCTGTAAACCTCTTTCTTTATATCTGTTAGTAATGGGAATATATTCGGGAGCAGGAGCAGGTAATGACTTTTCCTCCAGCTGGAGTTCATCATAATAAAGTAACTAATACTGATTTCTTGTTAAAACATCACTTTAGTGAAATTTGATCATATTTTAACACATATATTCCACCCTAGAAAATAAATTAAACTTTATTAAAAGTTGATCTGAACTTCTTTCCTGTGTTCTCTATGACACTTAGAATAGAAGAAGAGTATATTTACTATGGATTTGCTTTCAATACCTAAAATAATATACTGTCTCATGCTTAAGAGTATGTAGAATACATGAAAAGGTTTAGCAACATGGTGTATAGTCCCCTACAATCTTATTCTTGAAGTGTTCTTTTTGAAAAGTTCTTGCTCAGTTGTATGATTAGATCATCTTGAGAAGTTTCTTTAGTGATTATAGAAAAATATCTTTAAAAGATAAAATACTTAAATTGGCGTTTTTGTAAGATTCCTTTATAACTATATTATGGCCACATTCTGCTCTCCGATACACATTGATGCAAACCCACTGATTTCACTGGATGCTGATGTGAGCATAGTGGACATCAGAATGTCTAGCAGCACTATAATAAATCAGCACTTCTCGCATTCAGCGCTCAAAAGTTAGGTGCAATCTTAATTCTGCCCCCACAAAGTGTGTATGCTTTATGACACAGTCTTTAATTACATGATCATATACTATTTTCTCCATGTGCCTCCTGCCACATTCAGAGCACAGAATAGATAGTGCTGACTCAATGAGTAACTATTTAATATTTCTTTCTAGACTCATCATTCAATACGTGGCCCAGCTCCTCATTTGCCACATGCCATTCAAACGCTGCACTGATGACAAAATTATTAATTTCTTCCTGGGAATTTCTCTGGTGCTCTTACCACAGTATCTGTATGTCACTCCTGTGAGATGAGGTGGTATTACAGTAGTGCCAAGCATAATTATTCAAAAAGCATGAATCGGTCCCCCCAGAATCACAAGATGAATGGGGAGAGACATCCACAAGACTAAGAGAGAGAGCTCTTGTATGGCTAGCTCTTGCCACCCTCAGGTGATATCAGGAGGGATGGGGGAAGATGCAAGGCTGTGGCAGAATGGTATAGCCATGTGGAAAGAAGGGGCTTTAATAGGTGTGCCTTCCTGGATTGCCTCAATGTGGCTTTGTCAACTGGGGAAGAAAATTTAAAAATAATAAATACAAAACATCTCCCCCAAATGATCTAATATAGTTTTTTAAATATACTTTAAAATGTCCCTGATTTAAAGTCCAATAACTCAGAACCTCTCAGACTTGAAGTGAGTGCTGGGTCCCATCAGGGGAAATTAAGAATGAAATCTTGACTCCATTGAAGTCAATGGCAAAACTTTCCTTGGTTTCAGTGGGGAAAGGATTTCACCGTAACTGTCAGTTAGTCCCAATGGAATGATGTAAAGTTGCTGTTTCTAGCTCTGCAGCGTCCCAGCGTATTAGATTTTTGTGTACAAAAAGGCGGCCATTACTGCAGGACTGAATCTTTGACATCTTAGGGTATTTACATTTGAGGGTAATTCCACATTTGAGGGAAGAAGGAGAAATCCACTTCTGTGGCAATTTGATTATCTCTCTATTTATATTTTTATTTAATTATAACAGATGTTTCAAGCAGCCCAAAGTTGTGGAATGTTAAGAAAAAAAATATGAATTAGATGGATTAGTTAGTGGACAGATGTGGTCATAAGATACATTTATTACATGAACAACATTTTCACATATTTGTGGGTGAGTATGTATGACCCTATCCCCTGCTGTACGTATGTATAATATGGTTTGCATCCTTGATTGGTATATTTTTTTATAGAGAAACTAGAGCAATGTTTTTCATCAGAAAATGCCGATTCATTGAAACCAAAGCAGTTCAAGGAGAAGGATTCATTTTTGACTATTTTAACTTTAAACATTTTTTTTTAAAAGTTTCAAAATTGTCAGTTTTCTTGACATTTTTAAAACAAAAAAATGCCAGTTTTCAGATTCAAATATTACTTTTAGTTTTGAAATTTAAGCTAATTATAATATTTTAAATGGTCCAAATATAAACAAAATTATAAAAAAAACGCACAACATTTTGAGTCACACCAGCACTTTTATTAAATAATATTATTTATTTTCAGTTTGTGAAAAATGTCAAGACTTTGGCTTTTCATCCCAATTTGGGATGGAAAAATGTGTTGATGTCTCAAAAATAATAGTTTCCCACCCAACTCAAATAGTACCTGATAACATTTAATTCATAATAAACACCTGCATGTTAATTTTCTTTTATCAGTCACCTTCTCTCATTCCAAAAAAAGAACCCTCAGCAATAGGGAAATAACAAAATGTATATTATAATTCAACTAATATTTTTGTTGAATTATAACACCAGTGTTTGACTTCATGAACACAAAGGTACTATAGTTTCCAGGAGGAAGTTACTATATGTTATAAATATCCATACATACTTCCATCAAAACTGCATACTGTCTTTATGCTGTGAATCTGCAAGTGTCTATCACTGGCTTTCACTCCTCAATGGCTTTTTGGATCTAAGAATCTATTTTTGAGTCTGAACTGTTTAGCTTAAAGCTCCTAAATGACAGATTGATTTTTGTGGGATGTGATAGGTCAGTTGTTAGTTATTAAATATAGAAAGCTTTATAATCAAACCTGATGAGATTTTGAGGTTTCCAGGGATACTCTGGTAGCTGCGTTTGTGCAGAGAAACAGACATTTGTGGTTTCAGAAGAAGAGATATTTTTAATTAATTTATTTTTTATTAATTTTACAAGGATCAATACAGTAATTCATATAAAAGATAAAACATATAAAACCAACTATTAAAAGCCACACAACAAATTGTGGTAATACGCACATTCTGCCTAAAAGCCATACATGACTATTGGGAATAAAAGGACTAAAGATCATTTTGACATTTTTGATTCAAAAGCATGACTAAGTTATGCTCTGTAAAGATTATTGAAAGAAAGAAAGCTTAAAGAAAAGGATGGGGGGAAGAAAAGAGAACAAGACCCTCTTGTCCCACCCAGAGGTCCTGAAACATAAATCAGGTAGAAGCTGAACTAAGCTTTGTCTATGTTATCTGCAGAACAATTCAATTGCTTTTCCAAAATGTTGGAGAATATTTGGGGGCTTCTTCTTTTTTTTAATACAGTCGTACATACTTTTTTCAACAGTTACTGATTATATATGAGACAGTGGGCCAGACCAATTTACACCAGCAGAGAGCCTTGCCAAAGATTTTGTTATGTCACCTGTGTACTATTCCACTCTCCGAGAAATGATTTTCTTAAGGAGAAAATGGACTCCAATCAAATATAACTTGCTCAGATACTATGGTGATACGAGCCATATAAAGTACCTAAATCAAAGGTAAGTATGCATATAGATAGGTGCCGTTCCCAGTGTGTCCCCAGTGGCCTGGGACAGCCTTGCATCAATTTCCTGCTAAATTCTGAGAATAATCCACTTACACCCAGTCTTTAAGAGCAATATTTCCCCTCTCCTGGGGCTAGTTTATTCAGGTTCACTAGCTCTCCATTTCTATTCAGGGTTTCACACCCCTCTTTATTGGGGATATGTGATTTCTGTCCTCGTGAGTTCTCCCTTTCATTCTCTGCAGCTCCCATGAATAGGCTTGGAGCCTCATTTTGAGTCACCTTCTCAGTCAATCAGTCTCTTCATCCTCCCCAGGCGGTTTTAATAACAGCAAATGCTTGTCGGTAGTGGCTGGGGGAGAGAGAAGCCTTGCTCCACCCACTCCCCAGTCTCTTGGTCCTGGGAATTTGCAGGAACAATGGCCTGGAAAGGCCCTAGCCTTTCTTCTCCCAGACCCTGCCTGGTGCCTGGGACCTTCTTCCTGTCTCCCAGTGACTGTTTCAGTTATTCCTGGCCTTCATCCACTTGCATGGAACAGGAGAGCTGGCCTCCCTAACTACCTCCTCTGACCTTAAAGGCCAGTATCTTATTAGAATGACCTTTATCTCATATGTTTTTGCCAGATGTGATCACATCTTTATCACAACTTTTAGTTGAAAACAGGTTTATTAGTAAACTAATGACCAAATCTAACATGATACAGGAGAGGATATGATGTACATTTTAAAAAATGAATCCTTATGAGTTAAATTCACTGTAACGCCATCAGGATCCTTTAAACCCTTAACGTGCACAATATGACTCCCTATACTGATTTGATATGTGTTGCTCCTTTCACATTTGGTTTGATAGATTCAATGTTTCCTTAATGTATTGGCTAAGAGAATTGTCCTTGATGAGTTTTTCAGATAATTCTTGTACCTTGACGTTGAAAACCTAAGAGGTATTCATTCCTGATGATTTTGGTGTCTGGGAGAACAGAAATTTTGATTTATTTACAGGTATCTTTTATAAGGTTATATCACTGCTGAATTGAATCCAGCATATTTGGTCAGCCAGGTATGAAAAGAGATGGCTACTTGATTTACTCTTTTGGTTACAGATTATTTTAGGGGCTCATGCTCTTTTGACTGCTTGATAAAATGATTTATATCATGCCCTTTGAGATTATGTAAAAGAACTTACTATCATCAGCAAAGTCTATTTTTTTTGTTTTGTTTTTAAATTAAGAGTTAATTTTCCAGAGGTTAGCTCTTTCCCAGAGAGTATGCTCTGGCTATAGGAGAATCATGCCTTTCCCAAATAATGTGTATCTATTACTATTAGACCCAAAATTTCAAAAAAGGTCTGGTCCCATTTAGGCACCTTAATGAAGTGAACCGATTTTCAGATGTACTCAGCATTCCATGGCTCTCGTTGTCCTCAGGCAGTGCTGAAAATCTTCGGAAAATTGAGTTCTTAGTATAAACATCTAAGGTTCAATCCTGCAAAGTGCAGAGTATTTCTGTGAGATGCACAGTTGAAAGCTGAGAGAGTTGTATACTTGCAGGACTGAGTCCTTAAATCATTTTTTTTCTGTTTGATTTTTCCATTATCTCTTTAGCTTGCTTTGCTGAGGAGGAGTTAGTATTGTTCATTTATGCTCCAAATTTTATCTTGGCTACCATAAAACACCAGGAGAGGATATCCCAAATGTGTGTTACCAAAAAATAAATAAAAGAGCTGAATGACTGAATAAACAAACACAGTAATTAAAGTGAGTATTCTATAATGAAATAATATTATCTGTTGAAAAATTTAAAATAAAACATTACCAAACATTTTATTGACAAAATAGATATTAGCTGACATTTAACTACCAGGTGTTATATATGCTGTAACTTTTTGCTGCTAAAAGCCATCAAAGATATAGCACAAATCATTAGAGTGTATTACGGGAATTGATTGCAATTATCTAAATTACAGAAACAAACCCAGTTTAAAGCTTCTGCCTTCTGTAATTTTTATAAAGTAGAATTCTTGCACAATATATTCCCCACACTGGCTGGCATCAATGCTGATAATGATCTGATTTCTGTATTCCTTGCATACCACAAATCTCCTTCACTCAGAGTTGTGGGAACCTGCAATGTGTGTGGGTTCTTAGTTGTGTAAGTAAAATCATAAGTTGTAGGATACTGAAATCTCACCAGAACTCAGACTTTGAGAGGCTTGATTGGTCTGTATTTACCACTGTCTAAGAATATCTATTGCTTGTACCTTGGTGACTGAATGTCTAGGATACTATAGAGAGACAGGATTTGATGCCAAACTTTCATTGACTTGTCAGCACACTTGGAATTACTGCAATGTCTAAGGTATAGGGGTGTGCACAGTGCAACACATCCTGTTTTCTCTTTGCAGGTGTTTGGAATCCATGTGCATTTCCATTGTGTGTATGTGAAATGATCAGTTTAGGTGATTTATCTGGCAGGTGTGCACCATACCATAGAGCCTAACTTTGAGGAGAGTTGAGGTGGGCAGGGTCATAGACTGGTGGATCTACCTATGCATAAACTGCTCTGTAGCAAGAGCCATACTTCAATCATGAGTCTAGATCAGTGGCTAAAGAACAACCCCACTGATGTTTTGGAGTTAAGATTCCTTCCTCATCTGCCTTCACCCTTGGAGATATCCAGTACCCATCCAAGTTTCTTAGATTGGGCTCTGGGTGCAGGACTTGCGGTGATAGGAATATGAAATACTATGGTATTTAAATCTTGGCATCATTTCTCTCTGTTACTTGTTTGGTTTTCACTAGGTGTTAAAAGAAATCCAGATCTGAAGGTTATATTCATCCTCATGTCAAGTTGTGTGTTAACTTCTCTGCTAAGGAGCTGACATTTTTGGTCTGTGCCTGATGAAAAATGATCCAAATGTTTGACAGTACTCTTACAGCCACAGTATGTCCCTTTCACTAGCCAGGTTCAGACATGAAAGCCACGTTACATTCACTTGGTCATTGTCTGAATAAGATGATAAATACCTGAAGTTGGAAAATGTTAATAAAGTAGCTTGACATTTTACGTTTTTTGTTCAGATTGGACTGTGTGTTTAAATTCAGAGAAACATTCTGTAGCTCTGTGGTTCAACAGACTGATCACTGCCACTTCTGCTCCTAGACAAAAATTTGCTCTTTTAATGTTAGGTTAACCCCTTTATTTCCAAACGTTAGATTTACAAGTGATGGTTGTTTCAAGACACTGAATGCTAATCCAATTACTTTAGTATTCAGTTTCAAAAATGATCTCTGTGGTCACTTGGGGCCAGATTTTCAAAAGAATTCAACACCCAGCAGCTCCCTTTGAGGCACCAAAATAAGGGACTTTTTTTTTTCATATTCATATTTGAGAGCAAAGAGTGAGGAGTACTTTTGAAAGTCTGGCCACCCCATTTAGGTTTGTAAACGAGCTCTTCTGAACATTTGCCCCTCACAGTTTATACCTGAAATAGAAATTGGAGAAATAATGTAATATTGTAATGTAAAATTGAAGAAAAGAATATAAAATAATGAAATAGATTCACTGTCTTTATACTTTAGATTGGTTTCTTTTGTCTTCATTACTGTGTAATTTTAATTTTATCTGGATGTTTTCTTTCTGTTTGGTGATTGTTCAGGTTTAGGCCATTGAAAATAGTGATGCTGCTGAAATGAAATAGAATAATCCAAACAGTGAAGATATGTACTGAAATTTACAGTAAACTGCAACAACGTCCAAACTGAGAGTTTTGTTTTCCATGCATCAGGCATTAAAGGCCTGATCCAAAGACCACTAAATAAATCGGTGTCTTTCCATTGATGTCAACCGGTTTTAGGTCAGGCCCCCAAAGCCAGAAGAAGATGGAATAAGAGCACTCTATAGCAAACTCCCACCAGAGTAGACTGAATGATTTTGTGTCTTCCATTCTACATTGTAAGTTTGATATTCATTTCATTAGGGAAACCAGGAGGGAAATACATATGTGCATAATGTCAGACCAAAGGATCATGACAGTCCCTTTTGGCCTTAAGTCTATGAATTTAGTATCAGAACCCAACAAGAAATTAGTGGCAAACTTTCATATAAATAAACTCAAGGTAGCTACTGTCTACAGAATCAAACTAGAGACCATTAAACCAATAGTTAGAAAAAACAGGATGTTAAAAGAACAGGTGATAGAGATCATATATATATATATAACAAAGACCTCACTGAACAATGTACCACATTCCTACAGAGCCTCACCATGTATATTTTCTGTTTTTTTCCTTTAAAAAACTATACAGATGGAATATTATAGAGTAATACGGGAAATAAAATACCCCTTTCTATGAACACTGTGTGACATGCTTTTAGGGTGTGCAAATCCTGTAATATATGCACAGAAATTGGGATTGAATGCACACGTGCTTGCAAAAGCCAAGCACTGAAAAAATATCCCCATATTTAGCTATGCACCTGGTTGAAAATTTGCACCATAATATAAAATAATTCTGTTTCCATCTCCTACATATTTTTGCCTTAATTACCTACCATGCAGATTAAACTTTAACATGAAGCACTTTCTAAAGTTCAGCAAGGGATCAGTTACCAAGTAATTTACAATGCAGTGGTGTGTCTCATTTAATCAAGTACATGTTTATTTGGATGCTTACTATTTTTTTTTTTCCTCAGTGTAAGTTAAGATGGAATATGAAAACATGCAAAGCTTTTTTTAGTTAAAAATAGTTTGTGTGAATAATTTAATGCATTCTTTTTTTAAAGTATCTGATTCTTTTTCCTGCTGGAACTATTGTGTTATAGCCCAGCAGAGCTTAAGTTGTACTTGCAACAAAGACCTTTATTTACTCTTTAAAATCAATTTCATTTTTTGGAGCTAAGATACCATGTATTTAAAATGTTGTGCACACATGATGTGTATTGTCTTCATGGTGAGGGGATATACAGGAAATAAGAAAAAAAAAAAAAAGCCTAATAGATTACCAGCCAATTTCAGTAAAGGCCAAAAGACAGTGCTAGTGGTCAGTCTGGAGACATCTATATTAAATGTAGTGAAAATGATAAATTGTGCCCAGGTATGCAGATATACAGATAGCTCTTGCGGTTTTAGAGCAGTGAATATGCCAAGCTTTATGAAACCGGAGACCTAGTGAGGATTATGCACTGAACAGCAAAAAGAGCACAGGCAGCTTTGCTATAATTAAGAGAAAACTGAGAGCTGGATCTCTTTTTAGAACTGGGATTGGCTCCTCAGCCAGTTCAATGTGCATATTTAATGGATGGGGAAACCAGCAGAACTGTTTTTGCCTGAAAAGCCTTATCTGAACTAGCTGGCCTACTACCTTCTTAAAGAGGTGTGATGGGGTGTACAAGACTTTTGGTGACACTGAGGAGAACCTTCTTGACTAGGTGCAACATGCCTCAATTTTTACCATAGGCAAACACCAATCATCCCTGTAAATGAAGATTACATGTTTCAGGCCACTGGCAGCTGCCCATGAAGTCAGCTTCTGCTACCAGGCGATTATAAGGATTTGTGCTAAATCTGAATGCTGTTCTGGATGTTAGACAACTCCCAGGGAATGCTATTCCTGAAAATAGGTGGGTATCAGTTCCTCTCTGTCCTGGAGGGGGAGCAGCTGAGCTTCTTAGTGATCAGCTAGTTAGGGCAAGCAGCTCTGTTACCCTAGTCAAGTCAGGGTACAAAATCCGAATGCAAAAGAAATACAGGAACCTCTTGAAAGGTTCCTAGAGCCAGATTTCAGAAGTGTTTGGGTGCCTAAGGATGCAGATAGGTACCTAATAGGATTTTCAAAAATTCCTAGGCCTTGGAGTTAGGCACCTAGGCCCTTCTGAATATACTAGTAGGCCCCATCTGCATCTTTAGGCACCCAAAGGCCTTTAAATATCATCCTTAGTTGGCTGAGATTTTGGAGAATAAGATAGTTTGAAGTTTCAGAGTAACAGCCGTGTTAGTCTGTATCCGCAAAAAGAAGAACAGGAGTACTTGTGGCACCTTAGAGACTAACAAATTTATTAGAGCATAAGCTTTCGTGGACTACAGCCCACTTCTTCGGATGCATCCGAAGAAGTGGGCTGTAGTCCACGAAAGCTTATGCTCTAATAAATTTGTTAGTCTCTAAGGTGCCACAAGTACTCCTGTTCTTCTTTTTGAAGATAGTTTGAGAAACCAGTATGCCACATCACCACATTCCAGCTGAACTTGAGGCCTGCACTTGAGCAGCCCACGTGTCTTTGGGAGTGGGACAGCTTGGGCTTGGTTGGAGGGACAGATTCAGTGAGCACTATGAGATAGCAGAAAAGTACCAGGTACTTTTTTACAAAGATCAGTAGCAGTAGGGACCTTGGATTTCAATCTTTAACCAGTTGAAAAGGAGAGTTACTAGTCTACAATACTAGATAACAGTATTGTCAGTGTTGAACATAGGGGGAAATCCTCAAAACTTTGCAAACTTCTTTTTCTGTTTTTCATTGAACTTTAGTTTAGAATAACATTTCCCAACTACTTCTAATTATAACTTGCTCTGTCTATCACATGTCATAAAAAGCTGCATCATGAGAAAACTCAAAGGCCAGCTGGGATCATGACATGGCAGACCTGATAGTTAAGCAAATAATAGATCTTGCTTCCTTAAAGGCATGGTCACAATTTGTAGTCCAAATCTACTTGTACAACCAGTTGTTTTACAGAAATAATGACTGTCACTGCATTAGGCTACAAAGCTCTCCAAGTGGTTCAGTTCTCCAAGAAATGTCATAGTGTGTGGTAATGATTATTATAAACAGGATCTATCTTTGTAGATAACATATGCAGAGAACTGGTATCAATCCAATATTCCAAGCTGAGTTGGCTGAACTAGTTATTGCAAGCAGTGAAACTATCCGTTGCAAGTGGAATTGGCTTCCTTTCTGTTCATAAATTGCCCGCAAACCAATAAATTATTTGTTGTGTTTCATCAGTGATAGTTTTTATTAATATATCTGGGACTATGAATTTTTGAAAACTGTTCATAGCAAGTGCTCCTTTGAGTATCGATTAGTTGGAACTATAATGCTTTTCCATCTCTTACTTCATCTCTTTTAGCCTAATGTAGTGATAGTATTCAGAGTAGCAGCCGTGTTAGTCTGTATCCGCAAAAAGAACACGTTACCATGAGCGATATCACTATCCTGAGGATTACACAGCGAGATAAAGAATGGATGTTGCTTGAATGCCAGCAAACACCGGGACCATACGCTGCCAGGCTTTGTCATGCAATGATACCAGATTACTTGCTACTAGCATGGCATGGTAAAGTGTCCTAGCATGGAGGACGGAATAAGGTTGCACTGCCCAGAAACCTTCTGCAAAGGCTTTTGGAGTACCTCCAGGAGAGCTTCATGGAGATGTCCCTGGAGGATTTCCGCTCCATCCCCAAACACGTTAACAGACTTTTCCAGTAGTTGTACTGGTCGCGAATGCATCCCAAGTCCTCAGGGCAAATTAATCATTAAACGCTTGCTTTTAAACCATGCTTTATATTTTAAAAGATAAACTCACCTGAGGTCCTTTCCATGAGGTCATGGTCTTGGATACTGCCTTGGGAGGGTTGAAAGGGTACTTCAGTCAGGCTGAGAAAAAGATCCTGGCTGTTGGGGAGAACGGAGTGCTGTGTGCTCTCCGCAAGTTCGTCGTCGTCCTCCTCCTCCTCTTCCCCATCTGCAGAATCCTCAGGTGTGGCTGATGAGATTACCCCCGCCTCGGAATCCATGTTCAGAGGTGGGGTAGTGGTGGCGGGCCCCCCTAGAATTGCATGCAGCTCAGCGTAGAAGCGGCATGTCTGCGGCTCTGACCCGGAGCGACCGTTTGCCTCCTTGGTTTTTTGATAGACTTGTCTGAGCTCCTTAACTTTCACGTGGCACTGATATGAGTCCCTGTTGTGGCCTCTTTCCATCATGCCCTTGGAGATTTTTTCAAAAGTTTTGACATTTCATCTTTTGGAATCTAGTTCTGCTAACACTGAATCCTCTCCCCATATAGTGATCAGATCCAGTACCTCCCGTACCATCCATGCTGGTGCTCTTTTTCGATTCTCGGACTGCATGGATGTGCTCTGTGTGGTCACCTGTGCTCTCCATGCTGGGCAAACAGGAAATGAAATTCAAAAGTTCGCGGGGCTTTTCCTGTCTACCTGGCCAGTGCATCCGAGTTCAGATTGCTGTCCAGCAATGGTGCACTGTGGGATAGCTCCCGGAGACCAATACCTTCAAACTGCGGCCACACTAACCCTAATTCGAAATGGCAATACCGATTTCAGCACTACTCCCCTCATCGGGGAGGAGTACAGATATCGATATTAAGAGCCCTTTATATCGAAATAAAGGGCTTTGTTGTGCGGAGGGATGCAGGGTTAATTTGATTTAATGCTGCTAAATTCAAATTAAACTCATAGTGTAGACTAGGCCTAAGTCGATCTAAGTACGTCGACTTCAGCTACGTGAATAACGTAGCTGAAGTTGCGTAACTTAGATCGATTCCTCCCCCATCCCTCCTCCCATGTAGACCAGGGCTATAAACAGGAGCAGTGCCTGACAATCCTTGGGGCATTGATTTATCCAGGGAAAGAATGGAATGAAGTTCCTCAGTCACATTATTAGTCATCTTCAGGTAGAAAAAGTTACAATAGTGATTGATCACATACTCATATGGTATAGTTTCTCTTTTACTCTGGTAATTAAATTACAGAAATGCCAGTGTCAAGTCCCAACCTAATTTGTTGTCCTTTCTCTCCTGGGGTTATTCAGATGGCTTCATAATCTCTCTTTTCTCTTATTAAGAGACAATAAGCAGCTCAGGGCCACCATCTCTTTTCTCGGTAGCACTTGTATGAACATATTTTCTGTATTTTTGTCCATTCATCTTATAAAAAGCTTGTGCTTTCTATGTAGAATTATACTTATAAATATGTCTAGTTTTTGGATGAGAATCACAGCCTTAGTTTGAGAAAGTGGTTCACATATTATACAAGGTCCACAAGTTACACAGGAAAATCTGACTGCTCAAAAGTACCACAGAACTAATCAGGGACTATCTTATGGAGTAGGACCGAAGGTGTATATGTCAGGGTGTATGTGTGAGAATCTTAAGTATGAGCAATGAAGGAGCAACTCCGTTCCTGCTATAGCCTGCCTCGTGTAGATTCTCATTTGCTTTTTGAAGCATTCTTTGTTGATAACTATGTTTCCATGGGTTAATTTTGCCAATTCATTCTTATACCCACCAGTTTACTTTTTCTTTAACTCATAGGCAATAAGAGTTGGCCTGAAACTACTTTCGGCCTCTGTCTGTCCAAAACCAGGCAGACTAAATGCTATTGACAAAATCTTGAATCTGGCAGAACAGTGGGTGAAATCAAACTAGAACTGTTTCAATTATTTAGCACTAATCAGCAGTGGTAAATCAGGGGAGGGCTGGGTAAATCTAACTTGGATGCACTGTATTTTTAAAGCTCTGGAATTTGCTTCCCTTTTTGGTCTGTAACTATGTTGATATAAAAAAGAAGAACAGGAGTACTTGTGGCACCTTAGAGACTAACAAATTTATTAAGCATAAGCTTTCGTGGACTACAGCCCACTATGTTGATATATAGGCTCATCTCTTTTCTTACATCTTTGCGTGTGTGTGTGTGTGTGTGTGTGTGTGTGTGTGTGTGTGTGTGTGTGTGTGTGTGTGTGTGAAATATTTCTCATCTCTTGGGGGATCATATTTAGGGCTGACAGTATGCTCTGTATTTTGTTTTTATATTATGCTAGGGCACAGTGCAACCTTGAAGTCAATTGTTGTCTCTATATCTACTTCAAAGGGTGCTGGATTGGCCCTTAATACAACAAGAGAATATTTAATGGGTGAATCCTGTAAATCTCAGAAATGTTGCATTACTCACAGCTACACTATATGATTATGATTTTTTTCATATCTTTCTTGAATAAAATCCTTATTCTAAATTAGAAGGGTTTGTTTAATGTTTGTGAGCTATCTGCTATAACTGCATCATTCAAAATAAATTGGCACCTAAACATACAGACTGTATCTTTGAATAGAGGAAAAATCTATGCATTTAAATGTAATATTGCCAATGTATTCACCCTTAAATCTTGTTCAAAAAAATAAAACAAGCCCCTTTTCTGGTGGTAGTGACTCAGCACTATGTTAGATGATGGTGCACTTGAAAAGCTGGGATTTTCACAGGGGCCTGTGGGAATTAGATGCTGAATTCTCATCAACTTTCAATGCCTAGAATGATAAAATACATACATTATAGAAGCTTGACTATTTTGGGGAGGAGGAAACATATTTTGGTTATCATTTTTCATTGTAATTATGCTTGAAAAAATACTTTTGCACTTGTTGTACCTAATATTATTTTTATAATTAATAGTTTAGAATGTGTAGGTAGCAGAATTACTTTGTTAACAGCTTTATAGCGTACCCCTGAGTTTCTACCAACTGGTCTCACATTTTTGGCTAATATCTGTACGCTGAATTTAGCATACAGTTATACTCTACAACTAAAATTTAATAGACATTGGGCGGGGGGAACCCTGTGTAGCTAGACAATCTAATTTTATAATGAATCATTTCTCTAACCCTTGGTTTCAGTAGGCTTCAGTCCCCTGTCTTTTTGCCACATTATATTCAGTTTCTCAAAACAGGCATCAAAGATATTTTTATATTCATTTTTATGGTTACCAATGATTTATCTTTAGCCCTTTGCCCTTCCTACCCCAGTCAATGAAAATCTATCAAATCCCAACTCTTAATCCCACCTCTCCTTTTATCTAACTAAGATATTTTCGTTGCCTGGATACAGCTGTAATATGTGAAAGAATGTTACTGAGCTACTGTCAAGATGGCCATTTTATTACAGTGATTTATAAATGGATTACCTGTGAAAATGGCTCAGCCTTTAATGCAAGCACCCTGCAGAGGCAGGCAGACATTCTACATGGTTAGTCTGGACAACAGGTCTTCCTTTCCTGATATTTTACAGCAATAGGCAGTTGCTTTATTGCAGACAACAGCAATCTAATCAGAAATAATTAGTCAATTTCTATTGGCATTAACCTCAAAATATATTCATGCATTTTTCCTGTCCTTTGTTTCCGATCCCTTTGCTGAAGTATCTGGCAATTCTCAGTCCCCCATCCTGTTTTCTTCTCAATTCTCTGTAACAAAAGTCATCAGGATCAGCAAATTGCTACATCTGAAATCCACAACTGAAACCCACAGAAGAGAATCTCCTTTTCATCTTGTAAAACAAGTACTGTTTTGAAGTCTAGATCTGGGAGGGTCAGTATGTACTCTGTAGTCTGTTTCACTGCTATATGTCACGTGTGAGTATTCCCATATTGTTAGCAAAACTTTTTAATTATTTCTCTCAATTCGTGCTGTTCACATATTTAGCTTTATTGGTCATACTTGGGAAATTGGAACAAAGAATATAATAATCAAGTTAGTCAGTAAATTTTAGTGTAGCTTTCAAACGATGTTCTCTGAGAAGTACATTGAACATTGTGAAACTGGTAGCATAATGACCAGAATATTCTTCCCAACCTTTTATTAAGAATTCAGTGGAACAGATCACCTACAAGAAATGTGATGTGCAGTTTAGTATGTCCTTTAACTGAAAGGAAACAGCAGTTTTAATTACCAGTGATTAACAGATCATTTATCTCTTTATGCTTAACAAAATCACTAGGGGTGGTGGGAAGGTTGAATAAGTGAGCATGAAATAAGTATTATCAAATTTCTGTTTAGACATATAGAAAACTCAACTGCTGGGGCTAGAGCAAATTTTGCACCACAAATGAAAATTATGTCTACCAAAAATAACAGAGGGGTACCAGGGATGGTAGGAAGCCAAAAGCATGTGATATATATATATATATATATATGAATCCAGGATTATAACACAGTTATTTTCTTGAGTAGCAGCTTGCAGAAGGTGAACATTTTAGGCATAAAATACTAGAATTAAGCAGTTCAGCAACACTGCTCCAAACAGCAAGTAGCAATTTTATCCAGTTTTTGTTCTTCACCTTTTTAAGCCTTTACAAAGACTGCATCTCCTGTTACTTTTACAGAACTCAATTTTCATAGAAAAACAGTCAGAATGTTTTGATGATCCAGGTTTTTTTTAAGAATAATAAAATAACATTTCTAAAAAATAAAAGCAAATGTTATGCAGGTTAATACTTTAAAAGCCACATCAGTGTAAAACCAGAAAATTAGGAATTATATTGTTACTCCTTGAAATACATTGTATTTTAAATGCTTTAGACAATGGAAACCTCTCTCAAAGAATCTCATTATAGAACAGGGTGCATATAAAGTACTTTTTATTTTTTTTTGCCCAGTAGGCTTCTTTTCCCCTAATTCTCAAAGCAAACTCACATTTACTTCACAAGTAGACTACACACTTCTAGGGTCTTCTTGTATAATTCTGCATAAAGCAAACCTAAACTTTAGGAGCTCAGATTACACAGGAGCTTTACTGAAGTATTTTAAGTAACAAATTATTGCACAACATTATATTATATAAGTTACAATATTTCCATTTGATTGCTAGAAATATATTTATTAGAGAGGACAAGACAATTTAATCATAGGAAAGACCAATGAATAACAGCATAGCTACTAACCCAATTGCATTTTGAGTTTTTGGAAATGTCGATTACTAATGTTGAAGAGAAATTCTGGTACTTCTACATGAAAAGATTGTTCCACATAGGTCAGGTGTCATGCACCTTGAGAGGCATTGACTATAACTGGAATTCTACAGTGACTCGACAGCAATATGTGTTTATATTTGAATTGCCAGCCACCAGTATCTTAAACTGTTATCCCTCAAAGTAACATATCTGATGTTTCATTTCTAGGAATTAGTGTGGTTCTCCATAGATTTTTAGTTCTGAATTCGTTTTACTTTAGAGTAGGGAAAACAAAAAGAAAGAATAACAGAAGTTAACTCTCAACTCTAATGGAAAAGTCCTTCTGTGTTTAATAAACAATTATATACAGCCAATAGGTTCCTGTCACCCCTACCCCTCCTTTAGCCATTGTATACATCTTGGAAGAGACAAACTAATTGTTGGACCTCCTTGTAAGACATGGAAGACAAAAGAACCTTTACTTAAGCATATTGTGGGTTGATGCAGCATCCCATTTCATCTTCAAACTGCCCCACTCACAGTCCCAATAGCACTTAAGCATAGGACGCCTTAAGAATGGTCTTAAGTGCTTTGCCAAATCAGGGCCTATGTTGATATTAATTTCTGCCCATCTTTGTAACACACTTATAACGGTGATATGTGACAGGTGAAATCCTGGCCTCACTGGAGTCAAGAACAAAACTCTAATTGATTTCACTGGCAGCCAAGATTTCACCCATGTTCGGAGATTAATAGAGAGAATTTATTCTTTTGTCCTTTTGCATTGTCCATTTGAAATTTATTTTATATCTAGTAGTTTGAAATAATTAATTCATTAACATTCAATATCCAATGTTTTTTGGTGCCATGTGTAATTTTTTTCCTGTTCAGTTTGAAAGCTACATTCATATTAACATCCCAACATCTCTGTTTTACAAATAGACATATTGGGATAGAGGCACAAAGGGATGTATACTCAGTATTGTAATGTCTCATGCTTGGGCACCTTGCTGCCTTATGGAATCTGCCTCCCTGTGTTAGGTGCCCAGGCTCCCTATACAATGCATGAGAAGAGTTAGGTGCCTAAGAAAGGGATTCACAAAAGTCAGCAAACTGAGTGGAGAGCCAAATCAGCTAGCCAGTAGGAAATGCTGAGAAGAGGGTGAGGCCTTTGGGAACATAAGTATGTGTCAGAAGGAGGCACACCCTCTAATTGGGGTTCACAGCCATGAATCTCCTCCTGGAGTTAGGCTCCTAAGAGCTTTGTCACAAAAAATGAGGGGGCAAGTATCCCCACCTCCACAACCTTTAGTCCATTGGCTTCAGCATTCACCCGGGATGTAGGAGACTCAGGTGCAAATCCCTTCTCTGCCTGATGTGGAGCAGGGATTTCAGCCTAGATCTCCCACCTCTCCTGAAAAGTGCCCTAGCCACTGGGCTATGGCATATTCTGGGTTGGAGGTTTCTCAGTTTTTACTGTTGAAGCTGAGTGAGGATGACTGTATAGTCCAATGGTTAGGGCACTAACCTGACAGGTGAGCATCCTGATTTAAATCCCTGCTTCACATCTGGCAGAGGGGATATTTGAACTTGGATGAGTGCTTCAACCACTGGTTATGAGAGAGCCACCACCATTGTCCCTTTGTGTTAGGTTAGGCATGCTCAACATGCCTACTGGATCAGACTCAGCAGGCAAGATATGCAGGGCAATGTTGACTTTGAGGATCATTCTGGAGCTTAGTCATGAGCTAGATCTAGGTCTTAGGAATTAGACAGCTGTGCACATGCCCAGCAGCAGAAATGTAGGCACCTAGGAGACTATAACAATGGAAACCTAGGTTTCTAGGGACTTTAGGCAGCTACAAGATTAGGTGGAAGATGAGTAAGGGTTTTGAGAATCTCAGTTTTGGACTTAGGCATTTGAAGTGTCACTTAGATCCCTAGATACCTTTGTGGATCTAGCCCATAGTTGAAGATATGTGAAGGAGTTGTTATAAGATATTTTAATCAAAAATCTATTTATGTATGTCATTTTTAACATGACCTGACAGAGTATGCCATCATGACTCCAAGACATCCTGTTGTGTCAAAAACGTATGGATTTAACCCCCGAATTTCAAATGTACATAGGTGTTCCTATATTTAGTTTTGCAACACCTATCTGATTTAGGAGACTAAATCTCATTTTTCAAAGGAACCTAAATTCAATTGACTGTCATTGGAATTTAGGCTCCTAAGTGCCTAAATCACTTTTTAAAATGAGATTTAATTTCCTAAATTAGTTAGGCAATCCTACTATACTTTGAATTCCTTAAATGCCATGATAAGGGATTAATAACAAGAATGTTTGTTATAAGCTGGGGACGCATCAGTTGGAAGTAACAGAGGAGGAGAAAGACCTTAGAGTATTGGTTGATCACATGATGACTATGAGCTGCCAATGTGATATGACCACGAAAAAAGCTAGTGCAGTCTTGGGATGTATCAGGTGAAGTATTTCCAGTAGAGATGATAAGCTGTTAGTACCATTATACAAGGCACTGGTGAGACCTCATCTGGAATAGTGTGTGCAGTTCTGGTCTCCCATATTTAAGAAGGATGAATTCAAACTGGACCAGGTATAGAGAAGGGCTACTGATATGAGCCGAGGAATGGAAAACCTGTCTTATGAAAAAAGACTCAAAGAGCTTGGCTTGTTTAACCTAACCAAAAGAAGGCTGAGGGGAGATAGGATTGCTCTCTATAAATATATCAGAGGGATAAATATCAGGGAGGGAGAGGAATTATTTAAGCTTAGTACCAATGTGGACACAAGAACAAATTGATATAAACTGGCCACCAGGAAGTTTAGACTTGAAATTAGATGAAGGTTTCTAACCATCAGAGGAGTGAAGTTCTGGAACAGCCTTCCAAGGGGAGTAGTGGGGGCAAAAGAGATATCTGGCTTCAAGACTAAGCTTGATAAGTTTATGGAGCAGATGGTATGATGGGATAGCCTAATTTTGGCAATTATTGATCTTTGAGTATTAGGTATAAATATACCCAATGGCTTGTGATGGGATGTTAGAGGGGTGGGATCTGAATTACAACAGAGAATTCTTTCCTGGGTGTCTGGCTGGTGAGTCTTGCCCACATGCTCAGGGTTTAGCTGATCACCATATTTGGGGTTGGGAAGTAATTTTCCTTCAGGGCAGATTGGCAGAGGCCCTGGGGATTTTTCGCCTTCCTCCGCAGCATGGGGCACACGTCACTTGCTGGAGGATTCTCTGCACCTTTAAACCATGATTTGAGGACTTCAATAGCTCAGACATTGGTTAGGGGTTTATTACAGGAGTGGGTGAGTGAGATTCTGTGGCCTGTGTTGTGCAGGAGGTCAGACTAGACGATCATAATGGTCCCTTCTGACCTTAAAGTCTATAACTTTAAAGTCTATAATGGACATCAAGATGCCTAGAAGAACTATTTTGGGAAAATATAGTCTTTTATGCCATTATTTGATTGTTAGTACTAAAATTCCCTTTTTAACGACCAAAGCAAAAAAATCCCCAGTTATTGCAACATATGCTCACTTCCGACAAAACACACCCTCAAAATGTTGGAACTCTAGTTTAAACTGTAGGTGGTGAAATCATGGAATAAATACACTCTTATTCCCAGTCTTACTGCTGTACATTATCTTTCTCTTACAAAGCTGTACACACCCATTTTGGAAAACTCTTAGCAAGTTGTAGATCAAAAAGCTAAAGAGGAGATGGATTTAGTACAGGGGTCGGCAATGTTTGGCACGCGGCTCGCCAGGGTAAGCACTCTAGCAGGCCAGGCCAGTTTATTTACCTGCTGACGTGGCAGGTTCGGCCGATCGTGGCCCCCACTCGCCGTGGTTCGCCGTCCTGGGCCAATGAGGGCGGCGGGAAGCAGCGCGGGCGAGGGATGTGCTAGCTACGACTTCCCGCCGCCCCCGTTGGCCCGGGATGGCAAACTGCGGCCAGTGAGGGCCGCGATCTGCCGAACCTGCTGCGTCAGCAGGTAAATAAACTGGCCCAGCCTGCTAGGGTGCTTACTCTTGCGAGCTGTGTGCCAAATGTTGCCGACCCCTGTTTTAGCAGGAAAAACTGTGTTTTATATAAAACACTATAAATGTTTCAACCATAGCTGTGTCCTAAAGCTGAATGAAACACCCTAATTACAAAGAAATACTCTTTTGTTAAGTGTAGGCTATTTCTGAAAGAATGTAGTCATATTACTAACTGCAGCTGTTCAGAGAAGAATATAAAATGCTGAAATAACAGTAATTTCAAAACAAAAATCTGTTTGCAATAAGAATGTTGAACTGATGCCACCTACATACATTAACTTTCTCCAAGGGAGGAACTGATAGTCATCCAACATATTTCTGGTTGCTCTTATATCTTGCAGTTACCAGAAGAACTTGGCCAGGAGGCCCCACATGTGAACACATAAACATTTTTGCCTTGTGGAATAATTTAGTTTAACGTGGTTAGAGATGTGATGATCAGCATTCCTTAACTGCTGGCTTTTTTACTTTTGTTTTCTTAACTCCACTATCTTGAAACCAATGCTGTCATTAATGAATGATATGACTTCTGAAAAATATGGGCTCATTTGTTGGTTAGTTTTCAAACTGACTGTTTTTATCACCTTCATGAATCATAATTTGTGGAGTAGACTAATTACACATAAAGACTTGAATCTCAAGTACCCAAAGGTTATACTTGAATAGCATTCATGCTTCATTTACTTCAAAACCAAAGATCTTTCTTTGAAAACCATAGTTTTAAGCTCTAAATATTGTTAATTTTGGCATTTTAGAGACTGTTTTTTGGTACTACTGGAACAGTGTGGTGAGTTAGGGGGCTTAAATATGTTAGTTACATTAGCACCTACATTATATGTGTAGTGGGGTGGCAAGGTTCTTCTGTCGACCATTCCTGATTGCAGCTTTTAGAAACTTGCAGGCAGATGCTGAATAATTTCTACTGACTCACTGTGACAGGTGTAAACTTTGTAGGTCCACCCTGGATGAAAGGGAGATCTGGGTGGCTCTTTAATTTAAAGTTAATTACGTATTTTAGGAAAAAGTGAGAGGGGCCACCAACAAGAATTGGTGGCTGCACTCTGAGGCCACCAAAATTTGTCCTGAGAACCCCTGGTTTAAGCCACAAAAATTCTAGTGATAATAGTATTACAACAAAAGCAATGGCTGTTGCGTTTTGAGAGGTGTTCATATGGTCTTTTCTTTTTTCTTTTTTTTCCCTGCAATTATTATGTGCCATTTAAAACCATTAGATTTTCAGCAGAACTCCCATTTAATCTCAATGGGAAGTTTTCTTTTAAAATGGATAGTACAATCTGTTTTAAGAACTTTTTTTTTACAGTAAGATAGAAGATATTAGGAAAATATGATGGAAAGAATGGAACAACATGACAAGTTAATCCAGTTTGTCCTATTTTAAAGTTCAATTTATTTCTTATCTAATTGATCTTATATCCTCATTATCTGTTACCTGATTAAATCTTATTTTTGATGAGTAACTTTTTGATCAGCATTGCCTGCCAGCATGGACCCAGCCAACATGTTCACACCTCCATAGTGGAGGGTCACCATGGGGCAAGGGTTGGCATTGATTACATTCTCATTAAATTCCCATCTCCCAGAATAGGTGGGGGAACCATGCACCAGATTGTGAATCACATTCTGGGTTTTGGTTTGATGGGAAGGGATAGCTCAGGGGTTTGAGCATTGGCCTGCTAAATGCAGGGTTGTGAGCTCAGTCCTTGAGGGGGCCACTTAGGGATCTGGGGCAAAAATCAGTACTTGGTCCTGCTAGTAAAGGCAAGGAGCTGGACTCAATGACCTTCCAGGGTCCCTTCCAGTTCTAGGAGATAGGATATCTCCATTAATTTATTTTTATTTTATTTATTTATTCTTTGGACAGCACAGTTATTAGCCATCCCTTGCTCAGGACTTGTGGCAAAGCCACACCAGAGCCCACAATGATGAACTGTTTCACCGATGATCACAGCATTTGAATTGCATCCCATTTTGGTGTCATAAATAGGTTGGGATCAAAGGCAGAACTTTGGAGAATACTCTCACTTTTTGTTTCCCTAGTCCAGGGGTCGGCAACGTTTGGCACGCGGCTCGCCAGGGTAAGCACCCTAGCGGGCTGGGCCAGTTTATTTACCTGCTGATGCGGCAGGTTCGGCCGATCGCGGCCCCCACTCACCATGGTTCGCCGTCCCGGGCCAATGGGGGCGGTGGGAAGCCGCAGCCAGCACACCCCTCACCCACACCGCTTCCCACTGCTCCCATTGGCCCAGGACGGCGAACCACGGTCAGTGAGGGCCACAATCGGCCGAACCTGCCGCGTCAGCAGCTAAATAAACTGGCCCAGCCCGCTAGGGTGCTTACCCTGGCGAGCCGCGTGCCAAACATTGCCGACCCCTGCCCTAGTCTGTCCCCATCCATACTTCAAATCAGTCTTTCTCACATTAACCTATAGAAAGAAGTGCTATTTGTTTTCACTCACACTGTTGGAAATGTTTCCATTTCTTTTCTATATTGCTGGCAATGCTGTTTGTTTATCTATTTATTTATTTTTTCCAGTACAGAGAAGTAAATAGGTTAGATTTTATTTTTCTTCTTCCCAAATGGCTGAAATGGAGTTTCTCTCTACGTACCTGGTAAACGTGACAAAATATATTTCTCTTACCACCAGTAGTTACTTCAGTATCTGAGGAGTATCTAGAATCCATTAGGATGACACCAGAAGATTTTCCTACAGATACCACAGCTAAAATCTATTTGTAAAAAATACAGTCAGTGGCAGTTGGACTAGATTTTAAAGCAGTCCTCTCAACAATCAGACTACACAGCTGGTCAGTGGCCAAGTCTGGACACTTGTTTAGGCCCATGTTGTTAGTAAATGGAACCTGTTTTGCTCTCTGACCATGGTGGATGATGGTGACATCAGATAGTGACATCATTTTCTTTGCCATCACCATTCCCCAAATTTAATTAATGTAATCCAATCTGTATACTTAGGTTCTGATACTGCCTCCATTGTCATGCTATCTAAATGCTTGAACTGCAAACATTCTCAGAAGAATCACAAAGAACATCCAATCATTGCATGAGCATCAACAATTTCACTTCAATATGCAGTACATAAATTGCATCAGTTATCACAGGCACTTTTTAAATCAACAATACCTTAAATGCAGTGTGGGAAAATATCTATGATTTTAAAAAATGGATTTTTTAAATTAAAAGCAGTTTTTTTTTTAATTTTTAAATTAAATACATTTTTCTTTTTAAAAATAAACATTTAAAATTAAATTTTAAATTATGAAAATATATGTTAAGGCCTAAATTTACTTACATCTATTAAAATCACTTATGTTAAACAAAAAAGTAATAATATCCAAGCAGTGCATGCTTTCTGCTGAGATTTTAAAGAAAGTTAGACTACTGAACTGGTGGAAGTCACTGGCTAAGCACCTGGAAGCAGAGTTTGTTGACATGCTAAACCAGATTTAGACAGCAGTAGCCACTTCTGCAGATGCAGAGAGAATATTTTTCTTCATTTCAAATTATTCAACTCAGTTCAATTAAGTGACTAGTTCATTCAAAGTTGAGAAATGGAGTGGGAGTTGAAAAAAGAAGGAAAGCTTGTTTTCAATCTATGAATGAAAATAAGATGTGAGAGGATGATATCTACTAGTTCTACAATCTTGAAAGACATAGTGACCCCAAACAATCAGTTCAAATCTTTAACTCCAGATGACACTTCCTTTGTTTAATAAATCAGCTAGTTTTAAATGCAAAATATGTTTTGATAATTTTACTTTTTCTAATGTATCCACTGTATTTAAGGTAGCTTAATTTAACTAATAAAAACTATTTGAAAAGTGCACTTTTTGTTGAATTCTGAGTTTTGTCCAAATAGGACTTGACACAAGTAAAGAGTAAAATACTAATCATCAGTAAATAAGAAATGTCATATAGCATTTTCAAATACAATAAAAAGTAAAAATTGAAATTCTGAATAATCTTATGTTAAGCTATATAACTGATTAAATGTGTACAGATATTGTTTATCTCCTGGTTAACAAAAAGAAGTACCACATGTACCATAAAGGCAAATCAACATGTTTAATGAATACCAACCAATAAGAATCATCCTTTCTTTAGGAAAATAACTAAAAAGTGTAAATGCAAAATAAGATTGAAATCTATTATTTAAATCAAGGTTTCCCGCTTGTTGATTTAAATCATGATTAAAATAAGTGATTTCAATTACTTTGATTTCAATCAGACAACTTTGCTTAAATGCAAAAATGCAAAAAACGATGTTGTTTTGAACACACTGAGACAAATTCCACCTAGGCACTGAGTATACATGCAGGCATGCCTGCTAAACTGTTACTGGAAAAGGAAGGCTAGAGAAGACTTCTCTGCTTCAGTTCTGTCTCTTTTCCAAACTGAGGGAGAAGAGCACCCATCCTTAACTAAGCCAAAGAAGGGTACTCTGTGTCAGAGTTTGCAGGGGTATATATGAGTTCTCTGGAACATAGGGCCAGTCTAAGTCGATATAACTTACGTCACTCATATGAAAAAGTCCCCCCTGCAAGTGATGCAAGTTATGCACTGTCCATATTGGCGCTATGTCTGCGGGAGATGCTCTCCTGCCGAAATAGCTTCCGCTTCTCACTGAGGTGGAGTAATTATGCCAATGGGAGAGCGCTATCCCATCGGTATAGCATGTCTTCACCAAACATGCTACAGCAGTACATCATGCTACAGCTGCATCAGTGCAACTGTGCTGATTTAGTGCTGTCGTGTAGACTTACTCATGGCGATGCTCTTCTCTTTGCAGATTATTTGTGCTTTTGTCAAGAATAAACTGTGTGGAAGGTGCGTACATGAGCCCAGCGTGGAGAACATTAGCTCTTTATTTAATCTAAGCCTGTATTGGGAGTAAAGTGTATAGAGAGAGATTTTGGTTCTGAGCATGGAAATGATATGATATACTTACAGTAAAAGCAGAAGGAATAGCATCTCTGACAGCCTCTGAAAGACAAAATGGGTGAAATATTGATTAGAGAAGCTTGTTTGTACTGTGCGAGATCAAAGGGGAAAAATGCAGTCCATAACATTCACTGTTTTTTAATTATGAACTCCAATTAAATGATGCAGAATAATCTGCACCATTCCATCTGGCAGCTATGAAGGGAGAGAAAACAGCAGTTAGCGACATTAATCAAGGTTTGAAGAAGACAGGTTCAAGTTTAAAATAAAAGATGAGTTGGGGACAAGCTAAGTATTTAGCTTTTGAATAGCATTCCAAAAATATTGTGTGTGACAGGAGTAAGATGAGCATAGCTGTTTACAGTAGTGCTTGGATTGTTGGCATTTTCTAGATTTACAGTCAGATGATTATCATACAGGGTACACATATAGCAAATATCACTTGCTACCTTATTTTCTGCTAGTTACCCATGCCATCAATCAGAGTAACCTTTTGAGAGATGGTGCAATCCTGGCTAGTTGAAAACACCTCACTGTTGCAAGACACCAGATGGCTGGCTTGGGAGGAGCAGGAAATTAATTGTCATGCCGTTACATTTTTAAGAAGCCCAGCATAATCTTTATTCATTCAATCTACTGCAATTATACAACAGATTGTGAAAAACACTAACATTATTAATAGATAATGCTATTTACTATATAATACTGTATATACCGTGCATTAGTATATTTTGATCAAAATACCAGACTAGAGAAATATTCAGCCTTGGCAATAGGAAAGAATGCTCAACATATAATGTGCTGCATGCAGTGTAGTTGTAGCCGTGTTGGTCCCAGGATATTAGAGAGACAAGATGGGTGAGGTAATATCTTTTATTGGCTATCTTCTGTTGGTGAGAGACACAGAATTTGGTCCAATCAAAAATATTACCTCACCCATTTTGACCATATAATATGCTTGGAATTTTTATTTAACTTGAGAATTCACATTCCACTGTGAAGAATTTGTACGTCACCATTACCAGATAAATAGGCATGACTCTCTGTAGCCTTGCACCTTGCGCAGGCATTTATACCAGAAGTGTCAAGTTCTACTATTCTGATTTGGTGGCATTGTATACAACTTTGCACTGTTCTAAATGTCTGCCAAGGTACAGAGCAACAGAAAACCAACCTCCGTGTGTTACTTTTCTGGTTCACAAAGGATTACCTCAGAAGGGTTTTGACATAAGCATAAAAAAATCAGTTACTTTTAGAAAGCTTTATTTCACACCATGTGCCAAATTACCGACTAGGTAACTCTATTGGCATTCATGGTGTTTTGACAGCACAAAACTAGGTCCCATGAACAGAGGAGTGTCAAATAATCAGTATGACAGTGCTGCAATTGTATAAGTAGTATCGGCTCTCCGTGAGCTGAGGGGTGAAAACATTATCACATCTTGGAAAATGAGTGATGCTTTTGGCTAGTGTTTTAGACAACAACTGACATTCATTCTAATCCTTATAAAATGATGTCATGTTTTTAGTACAATACATACACTTACCAGGATTATTGGTAAGGGAAATCAAATATACTAATTTAAGTAGGCTGATTAACTTGCTTTTCCTTGTACTGTCAGATGTATATATGTTGCTTCACTTCATCATATTTCAGTAAGGATCGTGTAAAGGTTATCAGTGCAGCACAGTATGGAGAACGTGATATAAAATGTATCTAGGCAAAACTCCCATTAAAGTCAAAGGACAGCTGTCTGGGCCCTTTACTTGGATGGTATTTTATTGTTTATTTTGTTGTTCTCTGTCTTTCTTACTCTGCTTCATATGTTTGAATACAATCAGAATACTCTGAGTTCACTGGGACTATTCTCAGTTGTAAAGTTCCACATCTGCGGAAGGACCTGTCTCCATTTCATTGTTGGTTTGAGCTATGACTTGAGTTTTGCTCCTAACCCTAACCCTGTCCACACACAGGAAAATCTCTAGTTTGAATTCAGTGGTACTTTAAACTCAAGATGGTTGGTGAGTCATGGGGAAGCTTGCGGGCTACTGACACTTGAGCTAATAATGCAGTGGGAATGCAGCAGCTCCAACCCACCACTGCTAATCCCATCACTTTGATAATCCAATCACTAATCAAATTACTTTGAGTAGCTCCAGTCTAGTATGTCAATGTGTGGTCACTATCTCTCAATTAAGGTGTGGCCTACACTTGAAAGTTTTATATTGGCATAGCTACTTCAGTCAGAGGTGTGAAAAAACACATGCCTAACTAACGCACCTATGCCAACATAAACGCCAGTGTGGATGCAGCTATGTTTACAGAACAGTGCTTCCATCGACATTGTCCTGGTCTACACTTAAAAGTTAAGTCAACATAGCTAAATCAAACAGATGTGAAAAACAAACATTCATGAGCCTATAACTCCCTCCCTCCCTCCCCACTGTTGAAATAGCTATTGTCGCTTGGACTGATGGAAAAATCCTTTTGGTCAGTGTAGGCTGCTTCTACACTATGTGGTTATGCACTGTAGCCTGTGAGGTGTAGACATCCCCCTTGGCTAACTCAAGTGGAGTAACTTGAGCTAATTGTTGCAGTGAAGACGAGCCTTTAGTTTCTGCAAGATTGGGGTCTTTGTCCAAGATTTTCAAAAGTAATCCATGATTTTGTGTACCTCAGTTTTGGGTGCATGGCATAGATCTTAGCGACCTGATTTTTAGAGAGCTCTGAGTATCCACCCAATGGAAGTCAGGTTCCTTTAAGATGTCTCAAGCTGAGAACTCAAAAACTGGGCACCCAAAATCACTCTTGAAAATCTTCACTTTCTGTGTTGCTTCTCAAGGGGTTATTTATTCCTTTAATAGTCTATTCAGCTGTATATACAATATGCACCTTTTGTTTGTTTGCTTTTTGTTTTTGTTTGGTTGGTTTGGGAGTTTTGTTTTGGCTGGTGGTTGTTTTTTTTTAATGTGGCTTCACAACATGTATGACTGAGTGATCAAGAGTTTGAGGAATGCTGATATACTTTTATCAAAATCTCATTTGTCACATCTTTGAAAACCAATGATGGCCTCATGAAATAAAACAATGCAGATTATTCAAAATCTATTCCTACAGATTATCTGGGTTGATAGTAAAATATATATTTCTATTCTGCTAGAATCTTTTGAAAAGATAAGATTATATAGTCAGTATTTAGTACTTTTTCTGCCCTGGACTGGACAAGAAATAGGCACAAATAATGATAGTAAAATGGCATATGGAAAAAAAATTATATTAGGGTGTTTTTAATCTTAATATTCTTGTTCTTTTGCTAGCCCAGCATTTTAAACAGGTAAACGTGTATTCTGTATGACCAAGAAACAATTCATTGTGGGGTTTTTTTCTGCTTCTTAATTGGGAGAGTAATTGGGTTCATTAAGCCCTGTCAGTGTAACTATATAGATTTAAATACTGCTATATATTACATTTTGTTACAGTAACCTGGAAAAAAATCACCAGGACTACAATATGACAGCAGAGGTTGGGCATAACTGAGTTTGTACTTCTACAAGGGAAAGGTGAGGAAAAAAGCATTTTGAATGATTGAAACCAACAGAGCATTTCTATTGAAACTAAAGATCGGTGTCAATGGAGCATTACCTTAAACATCTGGCTGTGTCATAGATTTATACTATAAAATAAATAATACTTAGCTCTTGAAGAAATTCACAGGCCATTAAGGCGGAGACTTGAATCTAGAAAAATATGGAAATACAGTTAAGTGTGAAACTGCTATTTCTTGCTACAAAGATTCCCATCACACTTAAACTCCTTCTCTTGCCCTCCTTAAGTTTCACCTTTTTTTCCTTAAATATTGGCGGCTGAAATCTTTTATTATTGTGAAGTTTGGGAGAGGGGAAGAGATGTAATGATCTATTTTCATATTACAAATGATAACTACCTCCTGGAACAATGGAAGTAAAATATTACACAATGTGAAAAACACAGTTCCTGACATTGAGGTAAATTCCTGAACTTGAGCGCAACATGCACAGCTGAAGGAATTGGTTTTACCTCAGGGCAGTCTTTTATTACAGCTATTGTTCCTGGAGCCAGGTGATATGTGTTTATTAAACTTGAGGTATATTTCCCCTTTCCCCCCATTCTTTCTCTTCTTCACTTCTCTCCCTCCACACTTATCCTCTGGGTAGAAAAATCTCAGGTTTTCTCCCTGCCAGTTTTTAAGAGACAGGATCCTGGATCCATTGAGCTTTGCTTTGCCTTAGGTGGTAATTTCCTATGGTATGGGAGCCTGGCTGAAGTGTCCACCACCAGAAACAGTACTGAGTAGAGGTCTCTACTCACCGTCCAATAGGAGTTTTGTGAAGCCTCATTGTTTGAAAATCTTCACATGGAAAGTCCTAGAGCTGAGTAGAGTATTATTGTTATTAACACTAAGCAAATAGAAATCTTTGTGCATTAACAAATGTATTTCCATCATGAAACTTTGTTTGAAAGAACAACTAGGGACAAGTCATGTGACGTGCCACGCTTGCTTAAAATTAGACATATTGCTGAAAACAACAGGTGAGAACAACCTGTAGAACTATATTCAGATAAGTTGATGGTGAAGCTCTTACTGCTAATACCAATGCTACATCTTTTATGGGGATACAGAATTTCCATCTCTGGGGATGTCATACAGCACCTTTCATTAGCACCTAATTCACTTTAAAAATAGCAAAGTGTGTGTGTGGAGGGAAATTTTGGAACTGAAGCAAAAGCAAAATATGAATGGTAAGAGTAGGAAATAACATAGCAAGTCAGCAATTTGGATGGCTAATAAATGAGCATTGCTTCTGATTCAATATTACAGTAATGGAACCCTGCAACTTGTTTCACACATTTTTTCCCCATAGCAACATCTTTGAAAAACTCTTTTGCCAGTCTCCATTCTTCTTTACTTTCACTTTCTTCCTTGCCAGGAAACACATGCCAAGTCTTTTATGAGCTCACCATTCCTATATACTAAACAGTTATTTGTTAAACAATATGGTCACCTCCTCAGGATTAGAAGCATATGGTAACAGTGTGATTTCAATAAAGAAAGTCAGCTGTCCTGTCTTAGCAACAGAATTCTTAGTTTGATGCTTACATGGAGCTTTTCATTAAATTCATTAATCTTCAATAATGTCTGTGCAAAGGAGACAGATAATCCTTAATGAAAAGGTCTTTTCTTAGGATCAGCTGGACTGAAAGTATTGAGTTTGCATTAAAAAAAGTGTCTGTTTTGAATCACTATTATCTCTTGAGAAAGCTGATTTGATTTCATTTTCCTTACTAAGCTAAACTTCACCTTTGCTTGGTCTGTTTTTTTTTTAATTTGCATAAACCACTAGCTATCTTCCCCTTCATATATAAAACCTGCACTATTCAGCTTGCTAAAATGTTCACATGAGCATTACTGGAATCAAATTGGTGGAGGGGAGTCCTAAAGCCAATCTGAGATGTACATGAGTTACCCAGGTGGAAAGTGTTATGCTTTTGAAATCTGCACTGGGATCTAACAAGCAGTAGATATTTCCATTGTGTTAATTCACTTGAAATAATTTACTATTATCCTATACTCCCCTGGCATAGTCTTGTACAACAGTTCTTTGCATTAGTGGTATATTAATACTTACTTCTTATCAATATATGTTGGCTAGATAGCCTGTCTAATATAAAACTCCATTAGCCTACAAGACTTGGCTAACACATACAAAGAGTGTCCATTAACATACTTGTGCTAGTACTGTACATGATCAAATGGAAACATAATCTAGTTATCTAAATAACTTGCTATTTATCAGAGCTCATATTTCCTCCTAGCAGCATGTAAGTGTGCCAGTAACAATTGCCTGATCAAATGAGAACCGGGACAATAATTCCTGACAGTAAAATTCAGCTTGACACTCACCATAATAAATCCATTAAAACTTCCCTAGAGAGTTGCCAGTGAATATAAATTGCAAAAAATTTCTTTCAATTATTTTGGATATGATCCTACTCTTATGATGGTTAATGGCAAAAATCCCATTGATTTCAACAAGCACAGAATTTAGTCCTATCAGGACCACACAAGTGGTCTGATTAGTTGTAACAAGTCCAAAACATTTGATTTTATAGGATTTAAGAAAAAGTGATACAAAGTGAGCATGAGTCATATGTCCAGAAGCTGCAAGAGCTCCCACTGAATCCTGTTTAATATAGTTTTCAGTATTTATTTTGTGGTTTTTTTTCATCTTTATAAGCTTCTTGGCCAGCTAAACAAATATTGATTCAGCAGTTTCCAAAGGAATCTGCTTATAAATGCCATAAAATCTTACTCTCATTTTCCCCTTTATTTCATGCCAACGGATATACTATTACTTCATAGTGGGGAAAAATCAGCCTTATGTTTTAAAATATTAGTAGAACTAAGTCTAGGACCAAATAGGAATATCTACATGCAAGGCTAAATCACTATCTTGACTATGCACTATCTGAAGTTGGGAGTGCAGCTCTGAAAAAAATCAGCAGTTTTGGTAAGCAGGGCTCTGTATAAAGTTTCTTAGATTTAGATTCAAAGTGAAGTTCAGATGGGTCTATCAACACCATGAGTTTCATGGCTTAAATTTCCTTGAAAGTCAGCTCAGCTTCTATCAAAATATTTATGAATCTCAGCATATATTTTGGAAGCTCTGGTTTTGAGACTGTAATGAAACCCTAAAATAAATAATGTTTGGAAATCATGAAGAAACCACTATGCATGTAGTCTATTTTTCCAAGATGCCTCTTAGAGACTTTCAGCATTAAGTGGAAGTAATGTTTTAACCCACTCCTCTCACTCTAAGGGTATGTCTTCACTACCCGCCATATCGGCGGGTAGCAATCAATTTATCCGGGATCGATATATCGAGTCTCGTTAAGATGCGATATATTGATCCCCGAACGCGCTCACCGCCGACTCTGGAACTCCACCAGAGCGAGCGACGGTAGCGCTGTCGACAGGGGAACTGCGGACGTTGATCCCATGCTGTCTGGACCCCAGGTAATTCGATCCAAGATACTTTGACTTCAGCTACGCTATTTGCGTAGCTGAAGTTGCGTATCTTGGATTGATCCCCCCCCCCCAGTGTAGACCAGCCCTAAGTTCACATGCAATGCGTGTATATATTTATTATTGAATGCCTCATCTCTCTACTATATTTCAGTGTGACCTTTAATGTTCACATTGTAATTCTGATATAGTCATCTATATAGAATTCAATAATTTTCTTACCAAGAAAAAAAACTGTATTACCTGTTCCAGGAGACAGAGAAGTTGCTGGCTAACAGCCAGTCTTTGGACCATATTCTTCCCTCAGAATCCCATTGTCTTGAAAATGGCTCCTTAAATGATGAATTACTAGGCAAACGAAAGTAGGTGAAGGGGGAAGTGTGTGACATTTGTGTTATATCCTGAAAGCATACTAATACAGCACAATCTGGTAACAAACCTGCTGTGCTAACAGTATATAAATATTTTTTAAATACTGAACATTGAAATTTTATATAAAATTATGTAAATTTTTAAAGCACATATAAATAGAGGGATTAGTATCAGTAATTCTGCTGATGCTTTAAAATGAAAACAAAAAGGAATATTTTTCCAATTTCCATTTAAATACAAGTTCCTGCCTCTTGGAACAGGTTTAAAGGGCAATAGAATTCCCATTAGTTAAAAAGATTTACATATGGATTTTAAAAATTTGATCTGTGTGTGTGGGGGGGGGTGGGGGGAGGCTATGTGTGGGTTAAAAAAATAATACAGTTGCCAGAACAATACAGTTGCCAGATCTTATGTTACTTAATATACAGCTACACACAAAAACTATGTTTAGAACATTATTAAGGTTGCAAACCAAGCACACAAATATTAGCAAATGCCAAAATTAAGATTGCCAGACACCCAGCATGCAAAAATTGAAGACCAAATGGTTAAAGTATGGCAAAGTTAGGAGCAACTGAGAACAAGATCTTTATAATGAGAAGTAATGAGCAATCTTAATAGATGATACTACCTGGTCTTCCTATAATTACATGCAAAAAACTATGTTAAAAGAATTTTATTAATGTTGGATAAACAAGCACTCAAAAGTTAGAAATGGAGGAATTGAAAGGGACTGTGTAACCTTTATTCTGCCCCTTCTTTGTATGAATTATGATACAATTTTAAATACATATTATTTTTTCTAAAATTCCAACCTGAGGCAGAGAAAATTTCAACTTGAATGGTTAGAGTTTGTCAGTTAAAAACAGGGGCTTATTATAGAAAGTCTTAGGTATTTTTAGTAGTAGGGGCCAGTAACAGTACCTTTTTTACAATTTGACAATGGTTTTTTTCCTATTTCAACCGTAAATTCTCTAGCCCGGGGTTCCCAAACTTGGTTCGCATCTTGTTCAGGGTAAGCCTGCGAGATGCTTTATTTACCCGAGTGTCCAAAGGTACAGTGGCTCACAGCTCCTAGTGGCCATGGTTCGCTGTTCCCAACCCATGGGAGCTGCAGGAAACGGGCACAGTCCACGCTGCTTCCTGCAGCTCCCATTGTCCGGGAACAGGGAACCGCGGCCACTGGGATCTGTGAGCGGCTGTACCTGCAGACGCTCAAGTAAACAAAGCATCACGCAGCCCACTGGGGCTTACAAGCCAAGAACCAAGTTTGGGAACCCCTGCTCTAGCAAAAGATAATGGGTAGATATTCATCTCTGATGTAGAGCCATAGAGTTAAGTATAGATATATCAGGAATGAATTTGGCCTAGTTTAGAAATGTACCCACTATGTTCCACACCATTCAGAAAATGAGGACAAATCCCTTGCAACTCCCGGAAGATGTAACTTATTGCCACAGGGAGACAAAAGAGATATTTCTGTTGTTTAAAAACATTGTATACACCAAGGAACTCTGCTTATGACTTGAGTGGTTTCAATACAGATTTTATTTTCCTGGGGAACATTGAACATTATTGTATGTCATGTAATTAATAACAGTGTACAATGGTTAGTCTTTGTGAAAAAGAAATAAATATGTGAGTGAGTAGTGAAACACAGCATGTGTATGTTAAATGTACATGTGGATATGAGGTAATTACTGAGTGGTATTTATAACAATTTCTTGTTTTCAATAGAAAAAAAATAAAAAATTCTCATAGCAACATGTTGAATATGATCCAGATTCAATAAAAATCATATGTCTGACTTCTTTATTGAAAAACATCACTACAAATTGATTATTCTCGTAACTAGATACATTTTGTATTGAATGTGTCTATCTAAGTTAATTGAGGTTGACCAGGAGTTCAGATTTTTAGCCACTTACTTATGTGTAGAATGAAAAAATAAAATTACCGTTTTTCATCTGATCTGCCCTTTTTAGGAACTGAAAAGCATCTTCATATGCATATAACTATATTATGGCATCCTTGCTGGGAGACTATGTATTTTTCATATTGTATATGAGGCATAATACAGGGCTCGTTTTTAATGTAGACTAACATCTCAGTGAGTAATCATATTCAGAGAATCTTCTTTTCCTATTGTATGGTCACCAGAGAACACAAATATCAGCTTAATTCAATACCCTCTTCGCTTCCCAAAACAGGCCTTTGCAGTATCTCTGTAGGGTGAAGGTAAGCCCAATGGCTTAGGTCTCCATATTCTCAGTGGACTGAAGAAATGAGATGAGATCATAAACCACACAGACAATCCTGAAGGTATTGGAGCAGAGCAGGATAGAATAGCACAAGATCTTCCAGACCCCAGAAAATATCTCTAGGTAAGTAGACAGAGGGGACAGCCTGTCCCATACTCCTTCTGAGGACTCAATGAGCCAGAATATTCTTCTCAATTCTGCCTAAGGGGTGCCATATCAGGGCAGGACATTTCACTTCCTCCCATTCTATGTGATTAAGTGCCTAGTGAGTTCCTATCAACAGCAGAGAAGATGGTCTAAAATAATACTGTGTATAGATGTGGTTGCCCCATCCCCCACACTCCCCCCAAAAAGATATATTGGAATTGGAAAAGGTTCAGAAAAAGGCAACAAAAATGGTAAGGGGTATGCAACAGCTTCCGTATGTGGAAAGATTAATAAGACTGGGACTTTTCAGCTTGGAAAAGACATGACTAAGAGGGGATATGATTGAGGTCTACAAAATCATGACTGGTGTGGAGAAAGTAAATAAGGACGTGTTATTTACTCCTTCTCATAACACAAGAACTATGGGTCACCAACTGAAATTAATAGGCAGCTGGTTTAAAACAAACAAAAGGAAGGTTTTTTTTTCACACAACGCACGGTCAGTAGAACTCTTTGCCAGAGGACATTGTGAAGGCCAAGACTACAGCAGGGTTAAAAAAAGATAAATTAGATAAAAAGATAACTAGATAAATTCATGGAGGATAGGTCCACCAATGTCTATTAGCCAGGATGGGTATGGATGGTGTCCCTAGCCTCTGTTTGCCAGAAGCTGGAAATGAGAATAGGGGATGGATCACTTAATGATTACCTGTTCTGTTCATTCCCTCTGGGGCACTTGGCATTGGCCACTGTTGGAAGACAGGATACTGGGCTAGATGGACCTTTGGTCTGACCCAGTATGGCACTTCTTATGTTATTTTCTTATGTTCTTATGTTTATAAGTACCCACATTGGGAAACATATCTGATACTAGGCTTTTCAGTGTAGCAAAGAAAATTATAACGTGATCAAATGGCTGAGACTTGAAGCTAGAAGGAATCAGACTGGAAATAAGACATACATGTTTAACAATTAAGGTAATTAACCATGGGAATAATTTGCTGAGGACTGTAGTGGATTCCTCATCTCTGGCAGTTTTAAAATCAAAAATGGATGTTTTTCTAAAAGATATGGTCTAAGAATTATTTTGGGGGATTTCTTTGCCCTATGTTATACAGGAGGTCATCAAAGAATCACAACAATCCCTTCTAGCCTTGAAATTTATGAATCTATAGGCAATAGTTCATAATTAAAACAACTCAAAATAACTAGCAACAGAGACTTACAAGAAGGCTAAAACATTTTTCAAGAAGAAAAAGAAAATACCAACATGTTTATCTATAATGCACATTTGTTCTTTGGAGAGAAGGAGCTATCAACATTCAGTTTACTCAATAGGCAAGAGCACCTAATCCGATAGTTTTGCTTTAATGTGCATGAAACAATAATCAAAAGATAAAGCTCAATTAAAAAAAATCATACTTTCAATTAGTTCTAGAATCTCATCTCCTTCAGAAGAGCATGACAGCTATTAGTTCTGCCTTATAGAAACATTTTAGATGCACAACAAGTATCCACAATAATAACAGATCAATGGGGGCTGTGTGCATGAACTCAAGTCAGATATGTCCCAAAGTTTGCCATGTGCATCAAATTGTTAATTCATTGCTAGAACTGTGAAAATAAAATAATATTTAACATTAGGCCCAATTAACTGAGTTGTGGGTTGAAGGCTGAATGCCAAGAATGTGAGTTGAGTATGTCCAGAGGTTGGTACTTCTAGCTAGTGTTCCTTGCCTTCTAACAGCTGCCACCTTTCCCTAACAAACACATTTTGGGACCCCCAAAAGATATCTGAGGTAAGAAGGGGTGTCCCAAGACTTGTGAAGGAGAGGGAGAAGCTGCATAGTAAGGAAAGTAGTAAATAACCCTGTTAGCCAATAGTAGGGGCAGTTCCCACTTGGATATTCAAGTTCATCAGTCTGGAATCTCCAACTGAATTTGAATGTTGGTTCATTTCTAACCCCTATGAAACACATTGCAGCGTTCATTTCATGAACTGCTTCATGAATTGAATTGTGCCTATCTTTTGTTCTAGATCCCAAATGCTGCTTTAGGCCTTGAGCCGGCAAACTACGTAACTATGTGCGTAACGTTAAACATGTGAGCAGACCCATTGACTTCTCAAATGCTTAGAGTTTATCACATACTTAAGTGATTTTTGGATCAGGATCTTAAATTGGAATAGAAAAATCATATTGGAAAGAAAGTTGCAAAGTGGGGTACTCTGGACTATAGCATTGGTGGTAAATAATGGCCTTATACAGCTCATCCACAGTAGTTTTCTATTAATTTTCATTTAAAAGCCTTTTAGCAGAATCAGTAAAGAAGTGAGCACATGTAGAGCTACCTTTAGGCCTTTTCAGTATTTGTCTCAGATATAAACGGAATTTAATCAAGAGATTGTTAAATCACAGAGAAAACAAGTGTTCATGTATACCCTCATCTATAGAAGATGATTGTGAGTTTCCAAACAGAACCTAGTGACTTAATTAGAAGAATGATTAGCACATTCAAGTAGCCCGAGAAAGTGTTCAGTGATGGAGGTATTTTTCACCAGTACAGTGTTGCTTGCCTCAAGTATAGGAGAAATGTTTCAATGGATGGCAGTAAAGCTGTTTTTTAAAACTGTAGATGGAAATTAATCCATTCACAGCACATGCTACAGCAGTTAAATCTGTCTGATCACAGGCACAAAAAATAGCCCTTTTGTTAACCAAGACGATTGAATTCTTTCTCATTATATTATATGTGAGTTTCACAGATGTAACCAAAATCACAATTTGGCCTATATTGGCTAACAGGGTTATTTTTGTGCCCACTTTGGGAGAGACAGATTTAGTTGCTGTAGCATGTGCTCTGCGAAGCTTATATTCTCTCTCTAATTTTGAAAAACAGCCCTTCTTTGAGAGCTATTCCATCTTTTACCAAGGGTAGAGAGAGAGAGTATCCTAAGGGATCACTCAGTAGCTAGTGTCTCTTTCACATCCTTTTCAACTTTCATATATAAAAACATGACCCTTTGGGCTAGGATGTGCCTTTTCTGAGGCCTAAGCAGCTAGAGTGCTTCTTTTTCTTAAAAGAAACCGTAAATACCAAGACAGACCATCTGGTTCCTAACTTCTCAAATTCTCCTTCAATGGCTGTTTTCTCACACTGATGCAGGTATAAAATTATCCTGCTAGCTAGTGAGTGCCCTCTCCTAGGGATTTACTCCCAGCTTAGTGGGTCTCACTCTTCTCATATGAACAGACGCCTGTATTAGAGCTGGGTGGGAAATGTTTTTCCCATCCTCTGAGAATTTTTAAGATTTTGAAAATTATTCTTATCCCAAATCTGGACAAAAGGTGTATCTTCAAAAAATTTTGTGACTAGAAACCCTGCCCCCCCCCCCAAAAATAGATCAGCTCAATCAGAATATTTTGATTCATTTTAATTTTGACCCTTTTCATTACTATTATTGTATTGTTTTCTCTTTTAAACTAGAATTTAAAATTCAGATGAAAAGTAATTTGGGCCCTAAACCTGGAACTTTCCATTCTGAAAATGTCAAAGCAGGATGGTTTGACAATTTTGATTTTTTTTTCCCCTTTTTTTTCTTAAACGTTAAATGTGTTGACTCTAACAGATAAGGCTATTTTACAATGAAAAAACTTTTATTCAAAAAACCCAACCATCTCTAACCCAACCTTCTCTAGCACTTGCTGGCCAGTGTTGCCCTCTGTTGGGAGTTACTTGAATAACTATAATGTGGCTCTTTCATGTTAAAATTTCCACAGTGAATGTCTTCTTATTTTTGCTAATGATAAAGTCTTGCACAGCAGTAGACTAGTTAGTCTTGGTCTGTGTTTCTTGTTTCTAATGTTAATTTAGCTTGTTTAAGGGTCCCTAAAAACTCCAGATCTCAACTGGCCAGGTCTAGCTCTTTGTGAACACAATCTCTGGCTATTGCTGCTTCTTAATGCCTTGATCCAGTAAAGCATAAACTCACATGTTTAATTTTACATACATGTTTTATGCCATTCCTATCAGCAAGGCATATACACACATGCATGCATTGTGTCATTGGAGATTATGGGAGTTGTGCACATGCTTTAAGTGCTTTGCTGAATAGGGATTTGTTTACTCATGAGCTTAAGGTTAAGCATTGGGTTGTGAGGAGGGAACATCTGGGAGCCAGGGCTCTAGGAATAGAAAGAATTCTACACCTCTATAGAAATAGGGAGGCAGAACTCGGCAGCCCTGTTTGGAGGAGAGACCAGAAGGTCTGAACTAAGCATAACCCAAAAGGATCTTCATTGCCCCTCTCTATGCCTCACATCTCCTTTGGGTGGCAGCAGGTATTAGAGTTAAAATGGATGGGTGCAGCTGATACCTCTTTGAGCTATTGTTTCAGGCTCCATGCAATGTTAGGCAGACATCAGTAAAACTCTGGTCATGCTTTCAAGTTTTAATTTGCACACCCATGTTGAAAACTTGATTTTTTTAAAAATAAATTAAAGGTGAAATGCTGAACTCATCATATGACTCCAGAAGCTGGGTCTTTAGGTATGGGCCTATAAGGTGTGTGCCTTAATCCAGTCCTGGAAAACAGTGGGGATGATGCAAGGTAGGGAGGTAAATGAAATGTTGTAGCTGGGATATGAACTGATAAGGCTAGTTGAGATCTCTTCTACTGCAGGATTGAGACGGATTCCTTTTTTTATGACATTGTACTGTTTTTCTTATAGTAATTAAAATAATATTGTAATTAAAATACTTTACGAAGTACAGAAAATAAGGCAGGGCTTCTCTTGAAAAGGCCAGCCAGTCCCAGAGGGAAAATACAAAGTCTATGAGACTGCTTTGCGTGAAGTTTGATAGAAGTTTCCAGATTCAGGTAAAAGAGAACATGATCTTGTTTTTCTTTTAAGCTGCTATTTTTTCAGACATATATTAATTATTCTTTATTACTCTGCTTGTTATGTGTATCATTTTCTCTGGAAAATATGCCTATGGATTTTTGTTGTTTTAAATGAGTGATTTTGCCTGTAGGTAAGACATTTGATTATGGAAATACTACAGATGGAGCTAATGTAACAGATATCCAGAAAGCACAGCTTATAGTCCATGCTGTAAACTGAAATGATTCAAATGATGTCTGTGGGGACCATGAGTTTATACCCAGAACTAGAAGCATATGCATGTCAAGATGGAGAGAACAGCAGTTTGCTTAAAATAATTAAAAACCTGGGATAATACCGTTGTTTTTGTGGTTGTTTAAACAAGAATCTGTTCTCTTTAGAAGTCTGCACACATGATTTCCATCAAGATACTTGCCTTAAATAAGCCTTGACTGAGTTTGATGAGGCAATCTGAAACCCATGATCCTTACCCCTACCTTGTCCTCTTTGATAGCCTGCACTGATTAAAATCACTTGGATTAGTGCAATTTGCTGAAACACTACCAGGGTGAGGCTTCCATGCAACAAGAGACTCTTGCATGTACTATGCTGAAACTCTCTCATTATTATTAGGTCTGTGAAGTTCATGATGCAAATGATAAGATGGATTATCTGATGGTCTGTAGGTTTCTTAATTCTATAGCATACAACAATGGTGTGTTTTTAATCTCTTCACATGAAAGAAAGAATAGAGCAATCATTGGGCTGATTAATTCATTCTTTTTTCAGGGACACTATGCTCTCTATCTCAAACCTTCTGACCACTAATTAATTCCTAGTGTCCATTAATGGTTTGCATCATTCATGGACCACAACACAGTGAGAAATACTTATGATATTATTACACATTTGACCCTTTTGTTTAGCTGTATTTTAGATTCTGTCAGTCTATGGCTCTGCTGTGAAAGTTTGCTCCAAGCGAGAGCATCTTAAATTACAGAGTTCTAAAACTAGAGACAGGTTTTTCCCCAAACCTTATTTGAAAATATCTGTCTTGCTACTTTTTTGTTGAGTGAAATAGAGTAACACTTAAAGATTGTGTTTATAAGCTAATGCAGCTTTGATTGCTTTAACTGGTTTGAGCTATGAGAGGAGTTATTATAGTGACCATGTTCCTTCCTGTATTTCATTTTGAATGTTTTTTTTTCTTTTACTGTGCATGTATCAGCATTTTCATTTAACATTTCTTAATGATATTTTAGGATGCAAACTGTAAATATATTGATCTATTCAAATGCATGTACATAGATGGAGGAAGCACCTCTCTTTTGTGTGTTCCCCAGTTCCACTGACTGAAAAGACTATGGTCCCAAGCTTCCAAAGACTTGTGAGTATTTCATATGAATAAAGTTATTCATTGGCAATTTTTTTTGCTGCCTTTGCTGTATTTTGAATTGGCTTGGGCTACACAGACACAAATTTCAGTGAAAACATGAAAGACTGTCATTGCCTCTCCAGCTATAGATTAACAAGACATCCAGTAGAGATTGTAACAATTCAGATAAAACCATGTTTCATCAGAATTTGCTGATTCAGCAAAATTGAAATGTTCCACAGAGCCAGATTTATTTAATTGAAGTTCTGATGGAAACCTGCTTGATTTCTAATGGAAACTTACCTACCCAGCTTCTTGGCCCTTCCCGGGGGCGGGAGAAGAGGGGTGGAGCCTGGGCTTGCAGGGACTACAACTCTAATCAGAGCAAAACCAAATTTTGAAATAATTCCATTCATGAAAGATTTAGTTATGTCTAGATCTAGTGTCCAGTGTAAATGGTCTTGTGAACAACTTTTTACTCTACTTCTCTAGTCATTTCTGATGATAGAAAGTTAAACACACAATACTTTTGATTCTCTTCTATCCCTCTCTAATAGGGATTCTTCATATGGTGGAAAGACTCTGTAATTAGCAAATGCTAATCTTAGAAAAGATTAGAGATTATATTTGTCCAGAAGCAAATAAGGTTCAGAATAGAATATTAACAGAACGGCTTCTCTATCTGTAAATTATTCTGATTTTTGGGAGGAATTATTTTTTAAAAAAGAATTTCTTGGAGCTGAAGAATGTTACATTCTAATTAATAAGTGTGTCCTTAACTTCAAGCACACAAGTAGTTTCACTGATTTTTATTGGGATTACTCACATGCTTAAAGTTAGTGACATGCTCATGTGCTTTTCTGGATTAGGGCAAAAAATATATAGGACTATTTTTCAAACAGGTAAAATATTTCAAGCTAGTGGAAACATTTAAATGTGACCATTGCCTCTACTTTAAATAACAGAACAAGCTATCCTTTCACATCTGTAAATCTACATTTTAGTCTTCCCCATTTTAATTTTTGGAGGTTTTACATAATACAGAGTTGCTTTCGGGCACCTGTATGTCCTAGCATATATATTTATATCTAATATGGATCACATAGACAGAATAAAGATTACAACCATTTATCAGGTACTTGGGATAGTTGGGAGTAAATTAAGAGACTTACAGAATTACTTCTCAGGCCCTTTCTTCATGCTGAAAGTCTAAGGTACAGGTTTATAACTTTATAACTATTTTTATGTTTGAGTAACTTATTTTTTCTGCTACATTGTAAATATAATAATTTCTTTCTGAGAAAAGAAAAAGTTGTGGCAAACTATAAATTTTATATATATATATATATATATATATATATATATACACACAATATTTATTCTTCTATTTAAGACATATCAAATAATTCCCTCAATAAACTTCTCAGGTTTTACCTCAGTGTTCACTTAATAGTTAATTCAGGTTTGCATGAAATTACAACTAATATCTTGCTGATATTATTAAGCAATTTCTTTCTTTTAAGTACAGTGTCCAAGGCTGAACCTTGCTCATTAGTGATTTATTAAGCAAATGGTGATTGCTGGGCCTTATCAGATCTGCATGAACTGGCCTCTGCAGAGCGTCTTGAAGTCAATGCAACTCCACGTGGGGGCAGGGCTCCACCTGCATGGATCTGTATTTAGGCACAGGCTTTGGTTTATAGAGTGTCAGGTAGACTAGGTTTTTAAAAGTTTGTTTTACATGGTACAGTCCTGTGTCTCCTGGTACCTACTGTAAGCACAGCAAACTACTGTAGCAGTGAAGCGTATGATCCTCCAGTCCCTACAGTCTCAAAATTCCCAAGTCATTAGAAACTTTGAATGTGCAAAGCCTGCAAATTCTTCTGTATGAAATAGAAGAGAAACTAAAATTGAAAAACAAGGCAGTTTGAAGTCATGTCACATTTTATTTTTATTTTTTTTTTTTTAGCTATTTTTACTGGTACCCTAAACTGCCTTAACTGCCTGGCCAACAGACTATACAAAAAGAAAAATCATAGAGGCCGTGCTTGGCTTTACAGTACAATGTCAAGCTTTAAAGCAGGGGTCGGTAACATTTGGCATGCGGCTCGCCAGGGTAAGCTCCCTAGTGGGCGGGGCCAGTTTATTTACCTGCTGACGCAGCAGGTTCGGCCGGTCGTGGCCCCCACTGGCTGTGGTTCACCGTCCCAGGCCAATGGGGGTGGTGGGAAGCGGCGCGGGTGAGGGATGTACTGGCCGCGGCTTCCCGCCGCCCCCATTGGCCCGGGACGGCGAACCGCGGCCAGTGGGGGCCGCGATCGCCCAAACCTGTCACGTCAGCAGGTAAATAAACTGGCCCGGCCCACTAGGGTGCTTACCCTGGCGAGCCGCATGCCAAACATTGCCGACCCCTGCTTTAAAGACTATCTTCGTGGGGCATATCATAAGGCTACCAGAAAAATAAAAGAATAAAGCTGTGTGAACTTTCCACCTGGATTTATAATCCCGTGCAAACTGAGTCAGTTAGTAATGTACCAGGCTGTACTCTGTGTGTAACTTTAAAGTCCAACTGAAAACACAGTTAAGAAGAAAATCACAATTTGCAAAGACTTTTTTCTGTGGATTAGCAGATCAAATATTTTCATTACTAAATGTTACAACTCCATTAAAACAGTAAGTGGTTTTATCTGTTGGCTTCTTGACAGTAATGTATTCCTTACCTACTTAACTGTGCTGGAGACCTTGCTGTGAATGGGTCCCACATATCATGACAATTTTTTTAAATAATTGCATTTTTTGAGAAAATTGACCTATTTCTTTATTCCTGAGGGTAAACTCAAGCTCTGACTATTACAACCCAACAATAAAACCACTTTAAAGGAAATGACCTCTTCTGAACTGTATGATTAAGGAGAGTTGCTGAAATACAGAATGTGTTAACTCCTTACTTAATTTAATTCTCCTGTTCCTTTCTGTGGCTATGTTCTTGTTGTTATGGCATGTTTACACTACAGTAGTTCCTGGGGTGCAAATCAGGATTGGGGCCCCATTGTGGTAAGTACTTCACAGACTCATACCATCTAAACACATGGACCTTGCTCCAAAGAGATCATGGTAAGTAGACAGGTATCATATGAATGAATCATAAATAAAATAGTATTGGCTCCCTGGCCATGTCAATTTAAAGGGCTGTTAGGGCTAGGTTCTGATCCTAAGAACAGCCCCAAGCAAGGAGTAATGTGCAAGCCCCTCCGCCTCAGGAGCTCCTGTGGGAGATAGTGTCTCAGCTGTAGCTCTCAAGCATGATTCCTCCTTGGGCCTGGGTGTTAATAATCTACTCTTGGCCTATACCCCTATATGCTCTGGGGTTGGCTCAACTACTCTGAGCAGTGAATAAGAGGATTTGAAGCAAGGCTCTGCCCATTCCCCATTCCATGCCCTCCTGCCCTGGGGTGGCATTAAGTTGTTGAGTAGCCTAATGTACCACACATGACTCTTCTCAAGGGTAGGATATGCCAGGCAGAGCTGTAAGGAGGACACTTATTCCCCTGCATGGACCTGTAGTCCAGGCCACAAGCTGGCTCATAATGGTATTAAAATGGGAGGTGCTAGTTTGATAATTAACACATTATCTCTGTATTGCACAAATAGCTCTTGAGCTGCAAAACTAAACCAAAATAACTTCTATCTGATCCTCCTGTGGATCCCGTTGTCATTGATGACACTGTCAAATTCCCACTGACTTCGAGGGGAGCCTGATCAGTCATATGTAATGATATGAAAAAGTTTTTCAAAAGGCTCAGACACATGCTACTTAACACACCCAAGCAGGTAATAAAGAAATTATATGCACGCCCTTATCTTCTGCTTAATACCCACACCAGTGGTTTGTGCATGGCAGGGAGATACCATCTCTGCGGGGGGGAGAGGGGGGAAGAGTGATTATTGGCTGGATTCAGACTCCTCAACACTACAGCTTGCCCAATTGAGCCAACACAGAGGGGGAAGGAAGCTGCATCAAGAAAGCACTGCCCCAGCATAATTTCTCCCTGGAGCAAATGGGAAGCTGAGTCTGAACTGTGGCTCTCTGAGATATAGCTTGGCCTATCCTCTGCTCCTGAAGCAGTGCACAGGAGTGGCTCTGTGGTTTTTGCCGCCCCAAGCACGGCAGTCATGCAGCTTTTGGCGGAGCGCCTGCGGGCGGTCCACTGGTAACGTGGATTCGGCGGCATGCCTACGGGAGGTCCGCCAGTCCCGCGCCATTGGCGTACCCGCCGCCGAATTGCTGCCGAAGCCACGGGACTGGCGGACCTCCCGCAGGCATGCCGCTGAAGGCAGCCTGACTGCCACCCTCACGGCGACCGGCAGGCCGCCCCCCGCGGCTTGCGGCCCCAGGCACACGCTTGGTGCGCTGGTGCCTGGAGCCGCCCCTGGCAGTGCAGCTGCACATTACCCCATACTCCAGCTGGATTGCAGGGGGCCAACCCAGCCTTTAATAGTTCACATTGTCCTTTCATTCATCTTGATCTCGCAGGCTTTTACTGCATGGATTTCCAACAGTGGAGTCAACAACAGAAGTAAAGTAGAATGACTAACAGCAATGCTGATGGATTCCAGATAAAGGGCAATTGTTTTACATAGAAAACTAGGATTATCCTATTTGATAAAAGACTGTAGGTTAATAAAATGAAAGTAAGCTATCACAGAATATACCTTTGGAAAGCTTATAAAAGTGCCTCATTTTTAATTTAAAGATTCACATGGTAAAATAAGAACTTTAAAGAGTAACATAATTTAGAGTAAGTATCATGCTAAAGGGCCTATTTCTGCATGACTTCCTTTAATAGCTATAGTCTACAGCCTAATTCAGACTTTCAGATTATTGCAGTGCAAGGGATTTTTATTTTTTATGGTTGTACGGTAAACTGTTTCATTCCTAGGATGGTAAACACATGATTTCTGTTGACTTTGTAAGCTATAATCACATAATTGGAAACAACTGCTAACATAAAATTAATTAATGTATTGGAGTTGGAAAATTTCCGATACCTGAAGAGTTTATGCAGTTTAAAAACAAACAAACAAACAAAACAACAACAACATAATGGAGATATCCCATCTCCTAGAACTGGAAGGGACCTTGAAAGGTCATTGAGTCCAGCCCCCTGCCTTCACTAGCAGGACCAAGTACTGATTTTGCCCCAGATCCCCAAGTGGCCCCCTCAAGGATTGAACTCACAACCCTGGGTTTAGCAGGCCAATGCTCAAACCACTGAGCTATCCCTCCCCCCAGTAGATTTGTTGTCCATTGTTTTGGACACAGTTCATCTTGAATTTGTACAACTAATCACCAGTTCATGAATCAATCAAAAGATTTTTATAGTGTAACTTTGACATAAAATTAGTCAAGATTAAATAGGAAAAATGGATCAAGTAGGATCTGTATCCTTACTCATGGTAATGGGGAGTAATTTCCTTTTTCTACTTCTCCCCATCTCCTTTATTAACAAAGAGATCTATTTCACTGTCTCCAATATTTTGGTATATAAGTAGAGTAAAAATAGATATAAGCCTCTACCATCTGAGTTAAATTCACTCCTCAATGCTCCCTCACAAAGATGGAGTGTGACCTGAATTAGGGAATCTTCAGAGGGTTGAATTGTATGGAATTCATCCAAACACAGAGATAACCATGGCTGGTCTGCCATATAACCCTTTGGGAAATCTATGTTCATGACCATAGATTAAAATACTGACCACTGCCAGTCAGCACTGTCTAAATAGGGGGGTTTAGCTGATGGCCTGATGTAATTTCACATGTAGCAGCTTTTCCTTTGGGCTACCTTAAAAGTCTATTATGCACCAGCCTGTTCAGAGCCACTACAAAGATTACCTAATATTTGCAGCCCCTTTCTGCCAATCCCCACCCCACGTTCAGCAATTCTGTTAGGTTTAGGTGGCATGAAAGACAGCATTAAATGAATCCGCTGTGCCCCATGTGAATTTACCCTGGAATGAATTGCTCCCTTTATAGAAAATGAGTCAATTATTTGGAATTCTGTTTTAATCCCACATGTATAAACTTTCATGAAATTTATATTAAAAAAATCAATTGTTGAATAAACAATTCTTTATAGTCCTGAATATACACAAACCACTGGAATCCCTTATTTTTACTGCCAGTAATATATCTGCATCATAAATTCTTTCATTAGGTAATACTACACTTTAAAATTCAATTATCATTTCCAATCAGAATTCTAGAGCCAGAATGTTTATCTGAAAACTCGGGCTCAAATGCAAATGAGACCACATATGAAACACTTGTCATCCCCATAACTAGAAAGCAATTGCCCACATCAGCAAATCTCCATTTAATTTTAGTTGAATTGGAATTGTATGATTGACAGCCTTTGATTAAAAGAGGGAACAATAAAATTAAATTAGTCTCTCATCTCTTAGTGCCACAGGTCAACACTCCAGGGTAATATACTGTGTGCTGGGAAAGTGTGGAGAGAAATTCATTATATATCACCACTTTCAGCCTATAGCTGAAGCAAAATTTCTGGTTATCACTTTCTTAATTTTCATCGGTAGAAAAGCTGTAACTTTTCTGCAGTACATCGACATACTTCACCTCTTTTAATATTTTATATGGTGCTGACATGAGTTAAATTGGGTTACCTTGTGACTGTGGTACCTCACAAATTAGCTCATGACATGTCACAAAGTAATTGACAAAAATGGTGTCATTTTGTGACACAGATACTTTGTGATAGCTCCTGACTTGCCTTGTGATATATCTCATGTCCTCACTACACTGCTGTGTTGCTTTAGATTAAAACATGGAAAAATGAACAAACCTAAACTGTGCATATAATAAAAACTGCTTATATGAAAATGACGAAATCCTGCCTTTCCCTACACTGGCATGGGCACATTAGTCCCCAAAAGCAGTGGAACTGGTTCCATTCTGCTAAAGAAAGGATGGTAGCCCATCCATAGAGATGCTGTGCAAAGAGACTCCTGCACTCTGTGTAGTGTGCAGGATGGTTGGAAGTGGGTCTGATCAGGGACACAGTGCTAGGTCTGTCACTACACATATTGATTACCTCTTCTCTCTGTAGGCAGGCACAGTGGGTATAGACTCATAAACTCATAGACTTAAGGTCAGAAGGGACCATTATGGTCATCTAGTCTGACCTCCTGCACCCAGGAAAGAATTCTCTGTAGCAACTCAGATCCCACACCATCTAACATCCCATCACAGACTATTGGGCCTATTTACCTGCTAATAATCAAAGATCAATTAACTGCCAAAATTAGGCTATCCCATCATACCATCCCCTCCATAAACTTATCAAGCTTAGTCTTGAAGCCAGATATGTCTTTTGCCCCCACTACTCCACTTGGAAGGCTGTTCCAGAACTTCACTCCTCTGATGGTTAGAAACCTTGGTCTAATTTCAAGTCTAAACTTCCTAGTGTCCAGTTTATATCCATTTGTTCTTGTGTCCACATTGGTACTAAGCTTAAATAATTCCTCTCCCTCCCTGATATTTATCCCTCTGATATATTTATAAAGAGCAATCATATCTCCCCTCAGCCTTCTTTTGGTTAGGCTGAACAAGCCAAGCTCTTTCAGTCTCCTTTCATAAGACAGGTTTTCCATTCCTCGGATCATGCTGGTAACCCTTCTCTGTACCTGTTCCAGTTTGAATTCATCATAGACAGGACTATGTGCCATGAAATGTAGTAGTAATTGCACCCACTGCTGGGGGCTCTGTATTCTACAGCCAGGATGAGGAGAAGATGAGGTAGCCCCAATTCTGTGTTCAAAGTCTGTTAGACTGTGCTTGGAGAACCAGAATTTTGTACAAAATGAAACATATGGAATGATTTTTAGATGTGTGGATGGTGTCTAATGACTCTCCTGGTGTTGGGATAGCATAGTACTAGGGTAAACTGGCCTGGAAATAAGACATAAAAGCACTGCCACTGCTGGGGACTAGTACTAGGCCAAGAGTGGGAGAGGTTCTGAAAATCATTAGTATAGACAATGCATGCCATATGCTGGATTTTTGACTGAAAAATCTTTGGCTGCAAGCTGTGACTTATCCCAACCAAGAAGCCAAGTTGTGGTATGTTTTTCTTTAGCTGACAAACATGTTCCCTGTCGCTAAATGCTGCAGTCCTAACATGCAGACGTTGTTATAGAAATTAGTACTGTATGTGGTATTGCTGTGTGATATGTAAACAAAAGCCTATATTCAAAAAACCAGATCCAATGTTAACTTGGAGGTTGCTGACAGCCTCTCAAAGACCTAATTTTCCAAATGCTGGAAATGCTAATTAGGGATGGTCAAAATTTTCCTGTTGAAACTGTATTCTGATGATAAATTTGGTTTTTGACAAAACTTTTATTTTTGCGAAGTATCCACTTTCCATGGCAAGTTTTGAATTTTTTCATTACCCCACCCTCCAAAAAACAAACAAACAAAAATTGAAATATTTCAGACTAACAGTATATTTCAATTCAGATGCCCCACCACAGAGCTGTTGGAAGATGTAGTTCAGCGTTCCCATGTCGCCATTCTCTTCCGTGGGCTGTGCTTCCCAGCCACACTGCATGTCCAATGATGCATCAGGACCAGGGACTCTTGCAATTGTCTCCCATTCACTATGGTGGTGGGGGGGGGATATTTTGGTGTATCATGGGAGATGTAGTCGGACCAGGGAAACTAGCACATAGAGAAGAATGGAAGCACAAAGCTCCCGAACTACAGCTCCCACGAGGCACCACAGTGTTCTCTGAATTCAAATAATTTGGATTTTAATGTTTCAAAATTGGGTGGGGGGGGATTTCAACAAAAATGAAAAAAAAGTATAATTTACATTTTCCACAAAGAATAAAAAGACTCTTTTCTAACCAGTTCTGGCAGTAAAAGTCTGAGAAGAGAATTTTGATCTTCGGTATCAAATAGATACATTTCAAGGAAATATCAGATAAATGTATAACTACAAAATAGTAAACATTTAATCTATATTTTCATTTCCTGTCTAGTCAACATAGCAATTGAAATTTAGATGATGTATGGACTCAATTAACATAGTATAAGATGTTCTTCAAGTCACCATAATTAATCCTGGAATATTTCCTTTCAGTTTAATCTACTTTTTGATAGAATCCAAAACTGCTTAGTAAATGGATGAAAATAATTAACATTTTTATTCACACATTCTTGTTAGTTGGACTTTTCTATTTTCTAATAGTTTCTGAAATTTGTCATGTTTAAAATTTAGCATATTTTATAATCCTTCTATGCAACTGACTGTCTAATACAGGGGTCAGCAACGTTCGGCACGCGGCTCGCCAGGGTAAGCACCCTAGCTGTGAACAGCACATCCCTCACCCACGCCGCTTCTCGCCGCCCCCATTGGCCCGGGACGGCGAACCGTGGCGAGTGGGGGCCGCGATCGGCCAAACCTGCCTCGTCAGCAGGTAAATAAACTGGCCCGGCCTGCTAGGGTGCTTACCCTGGCGAGCCGCGTGCCGAACGTTGCCGACCCCTGGTCTAATATAATCTTAGAATAATCAAAATTATATTTAATGAATAAAAGTGTTAGTTAAGTAGGTAGGAATAACAGTATTAATTTTAAATCTGCAGGTAAGGTATATTTTTATAAAATATAATGGGATGAAACAGAGAAAAGCCCATCACATTAATATATTCTACTCAAAAGAGCATTTCATACATTGCTTCCAGTAGGTTATAAATAAAATGTGTTTGGTCAGTCATTTTCATCTACTCTTTTGGTATGTTATAAAATCTCTCTGTACAAGCAAACACTATTAGCACAGAGATATAGTGGAGTTCAATTGTTAGATTTACTGAGAATTATTCCAGAGACCTGTAGTACAGTATATGTTGGAAGTCACAATGAAGATCACAGAGCTGTGTGAGGAAGTTTTACATAATAGTGCACTGTAATACATATAGTTAATACTATCAATATATCTATTATATGCACATATCCAGAAAACTTAATTAGTTCATCAAATATATTTTTCTGTGTGAGAAGATGCATTGTGTGTGATTAAGAACAGCAACTCATGATATTTATGTAAAGTTGTAAGATTTCATTTTAGGACATCTCTTTATACAGCTTCCCATAAGCCACCTACTCAGAGTGCAACATGTCAGTGCAGTTTATTGAGATCCTCTTGCTTTGTGATAAATATTTATGCTCAGAAGAGAGAAAATGGTCATGTACATTTAGGAAATCTTACAAGATGTTAAGTTTATAACAGGGTGTGCTGGCCCTTACTGATTAGCCTAAATCTAGCATAGAACTTTTTCCAATTTCAGCCTAGAACAGAGGCATCTGACCCGGGACATGTAGTCCAGTGGAACACTTGAGAATTGGGGGTTGGGGCTAGAGCTATTTCAATAAATGATTGTTTGGTTTGCTGGCCATATGAAAAAAAAAATGAAAAGGCAAACAAAAAAAATATTTAGAGTCAAACAAAGCACTTAGTTCAACCCAAAATGAAACATTTCATATTCAAGTTTTTTAAAACTTTTAAATATTTTAAATAAAATGGAAGTATATTTTGAAAAAAAGGAGTAATTTTCAATTGAATGTTTTGAAAATGTTGAAATGAAATGTTTTGATTTGTTTTGTATTTTTGTTTGGTTGTTGGTTTTTTTTTATTTTCTTTTCAATGGAAGAACTTTGATGAATTCAGTATAAATTTGTGAATTTTTTTGGTTTATCTAAATCTGCATTTTTTTGGCCAAAAAACATTTTGGCCATAAATTTCACCCAGCTCCAGTTGGGACATGAAGCAATGCTGAGAAATAGGACAGCAATATAAATGAGTTTCTTTTCCCAGCATTCCTTACTGTCCCATTTTCTATCTTCCAGGAGTCCCTACAGGACACAGAATGCCTTTGTTCTGGGCTAAAATTTGGAGTTGTTCTTAGAAAGCTAGCACATCTGACAGTGACTGCACAAGGGTTCAGTGTTCCAACCCTTCCACACACAAGTGGTCCTGTTTACATGAATAAAGGATCAGGCCCATTTTTTCCAATAACAGTTTAATTGATTGTTTTGCATAGTTATCATATAGAAATATGACAAAAAGAGAGCTCCCAGTGAACAGTCATCCACCCCCATGGTAATCAACTTCAGATTCTCTCAAGCCTTTGTAGAAGCAGACCTATATTTCTGAAATTCAGAACACTCTATTGTAGGAATTCTAATAGGATATGATGTAGTTTTCATATTGTAAAGAGATGATATACTATGATAAAAAAACAACTTTTCCAGTTAGTCCAGTTTTTTTATGACTATAGTTTTCTTCTTTATTTTTCAATAATAAACCCCTGATAAACATGGGGAAGGATCACACACAGAGTAAAGTAATAGAGAAGTTGAAATACCTCTGTAGCTGCTGTAAAGTGGAAGTCCTCTTCTGTACAAGAAATTCTCTACTAGTGCATGAACAAATGAAAAAATAATAGATTCTATCCCATAAGACTCCAAACAAAATCCATGTGTGAGCATTGAACAGTTCCTTCTGAGGTCAAGTGGGAATGTTGTTCCATGACTGTACTTGATTTTTACAAACATCTGTGAGGTAAATTATATAATGCCCAAGTAAAGCCTGATTCTATTCATTTTAAATCAGTGAGGATTTAACTACTGCCCTCAATGAAAAGAGAATTGTGTTCTTAATTTCTTGTATGTTTTTTTCTTCATTGGTTGAATAACTTGGTTGTTTCAGAAAATTACAACAAAGAGTCCTGTGGCACCTTATCGACTAGCAGATGTATTGGAGTATAAGTTTTTGTGGGAGAATACCCACTTCATCAGACTCATGCAGTGGAAATTTCCATAGGCAGGTATAAATATGCAGGCAAGAATCAGTCTAGAGATAATGAGGTTAGTTCAATCAGGGAGGATGAGGTCCTCTTCTAGCAGTTGAGGTGTGAACACCAAGGGAGGTGTACAAACTAGTTTTTGTAGTTGGCTAGCCATTCACAGTCTTTGTTTAATCCTGAGCTGATGGTGTCAAATTTGCAAATGAACTGAAGTTCAGCAGTTTCTCTTTGAAGTCTGGTCCTGAAGCATATTCTCACCAGCAACCACACACCGCACCATTCACCTGCACATCCACCAATGTAATATACACCATCATGTGCCAGCAATGCCCCTCTGCTATGCACATTGGCCAAACTGGACAATTCCTAGATAAAAGGATAAATGGACACAAGTCAGATATTAGGAATGGCAATATACAAACACCTGTAGGAGAGCACTTCAACCTCCCTGGACACACAATAACAGATTTAAGGTAGCTATCCTGCAGCAAAAAAACTTCAGGACCAGACTTCAAAGAGAAACTGCTGATCTTCAGTTCATTTGCAAATTTGACACCATCAGCTCAGGACTAAACAAAGACTGTGAATGGCTAGCCAACTACAAAAGCAGTTTCTCCTCCCTTGGTGTTCACACCTCAACTGCTAGAAGAGGGCCTCATCCTCCCTGATTGAACTAACCTCGTTATTTCTAGACTGATTCTTGCCTGCATATTTATACCTGCCTCTGGAAATTTCCACTGCGTGCATCTGATGAAGTGGGTATTCACCCATGAAAGCTTATACTCCAATATGTCTGCTAGTCTATAAGGTGCCACAGGACTCTTTGTCGCTTTTTACAGATCCAGACTAACACAGCTACCCCGCTGATACTTTAGAAAATTACGTTGTCCTGACTCCATATTTAAGACTATACAAATTATCTTAAATATAGAGATCCAGAACATATTTCAGGGTACTAAATGTGTGTAATAGTTTCTTATGGATATTGTAGGACGCTGCTATTACTGCACAGTAAGCATCTCAATGAACTTAACAGTACCCTGTATTATTCTCTAAATTAGTGCTCACAAAAGGTCAGGCTGACAGCACTTGGAAATGAAGTCTTCACTTTATCTACAGAACAGGGACAGGATGAAGAATGATTGCAAGCTTCCCCAGATTATTCCCTTAGTGTCTGGACTCTAATCACAAGAGCATATTAAATCTTCATGTTGAGACAGTCGTTGACCACCCCTTGAGCCTACCATAAAAGTGCCAATCGGTGCCAGTTGTAGTGGTTTATTTAATGTGTTTGGAATATAAATACCCATGAAATAAAAACTAAACCACAAACTCATTTCACATACATCATCATAATTCGGGAATGAATCCTGCTCAGCTGGCTCAGTTGAGTATTGCCCTTGATGTCAATGGGAGTATTTACATAAGTAAAATCAGCGGGATTTGGTCCTGAGGTAACTTTCACTTGCTCCCAGCCTCAGCCTGACTCAAAACAATGAGGCAGAAAAGGCATGATATATATCCTGCACTAATTGTACTCGGTAACTTGCCCTTCTGAATCCTGCTTTACATAAATGTCAGACGTCAGCCTGTCAATGTGTTTTATTTTTGTTTTCACCTAAAAATGCCATGATGCAAGATTATGTTTGTTCCAGAGAAAATGTACAAAGGTATGGAATGGGGAGAAGTTAAGTAGCCTGACAGCTTCTGGCTTTGTGAAGGGGAAAACACAATTGCAGTCATTAGGTACTAGCACTGACCATGGTGCCATCCTCCTCTTGCCCTGCAGCAGCCAGCAAAGCTAATCCCTGTCAGAGAATGAGTTCCTCTTTGCTCCAACGTGCACCGAGCCTGTCTGAGAGACTGTCTCCAGGAGGACATGCTAAAGTGGCATTCTTCTGCAAAGGCTTGAATTAGATTGCAGTGTATCATAGTATAATGGTAGAAGTCTCCACCAAACCGAACAGATTAATGTCATTAATGTGAGAACTTCATTTTGATGATTTTTCATTTGCAATTCCTCTGGATTGATGTCTTATTGTTATGCTGCAAGCCAACGTCTGACTATATATGTTAGTTTGGAATACTTGAAATAAGTATATTTAGTGTGTTCCTAAACCAGCTATAATGAGCTTGATGATAACAAAGACTGCATTTTAGTGATGCAGCCTGATCTAACATAAGAACAGCCATACTGGGTCAGACCAAAGGTCCATCTAGCCCAGTATCCTGTCTTCCAACAGTGGGCAATGCCAGGTGCCCCAGAGGGAATGAACAGAACAGGTAATCATCAAGTGATCCAACCCCTGGCATCCATTTCCAACTTCTAGCAAACAGAGGCTAGGGACATCATCGCTGCCCATCCTGACTAATAGCCATTGATGGACCTATCCTCCAATAAGGCAGCTAGTAAATAAGGCACTGGGCTGAGACTCAGGAGACCTGGTTCTGGCATTAACCTGTTGTATAGCCTTGGCCACCCCTTTGTCTTGCATATTTAGAGTTAAGGTCTTTGGGACAGAGAATGCCACTATGAGTTTGTAAGGTGCCTAGCAAAATGAGCCCCCAGTCTTAAACGGAGCTGGTAGGTGATACTCAAATACAGATAATTAATAACAATGGGCATGACTCTCTTTTCACTAAGGTCAGTTGACACCAGTCTGGCTGAATAAAAGTGCCTAAAAGTGTGGGCTAAAGATATAATGTAACTTTAATATAAATGAGGATTAAGCCTAATATGTGTTAGTAAATTGCTTCACTGGTCAGACTTCTAATGTTCTTTTAACTTTGATAGTATTGATTTTCTGCATTCTTTTTACTGAGTATATACTTTTTTCTGTTTTACTATAAATAACATGTAAGCAAAATTGCCACTAATGCAAATCACCACAGTATGCAGTCACCTGGGTAGGTCTTGTCAGTCCCCAAATCAAAGTGAAACGCAAGAAATCCAGGAGACCTCACACAATACAACCCTTTGTATTTGTCATTTAGAAACTTGTTAACATGAAAAGCAACAGAATGTATTAAAATACATCACATCTAGTAACATAATCTTTGCAAACGCAAAACAGTCCTATTGGTTTTAGACTAACTGCACACTTGAATATGAGTCCATTTATAAAAGATTCAAATTATAGTTATTTATGGTTCTGAATTTAGTGCTGTAGGAGCATTATAGATGGATTAAAGCAACCTACGTTTAATTTTTATTTTTGATACTATTCTACAGCATTCAAATTGTTTAATTTTGCTGCATCCATGTGCTGAGAAACATCATGAAATGATTGCTTAATACTCTAATATTTTTAGATTACAGTCCTATAAACCTGCTTCATTGAGCTGCATATTTTTTCATCATTTTATTAGAGGAACTGGTGTACAGTTAAAAATGTACAATATATAAAATGAAGAGTTAAAATATTCAGCTAGAATTTATACAATAATTATGGGTATCTAGGTATCTAATTTAAAATGTTAGCACTATAAATAAATCATTTGAAATGCCCATACATTTCTTGTTTGTTATTCAAATTGTTCTTTACAGGGCTCTCTCCGTATTATTTATTCATCCAATAACATGAACTTCTAACTGTGTGCAAATTTTTTTGAACAATCAGAAATGCTGCCTTTGGAATGCAGAGTAGACTATGTTTCAAGCTTAATGTTCCTCGAGCTATTGGATCTTAATTAATAATTGTATGGAACAATTATTCAGCCATGCATGCTATTTTTCCCCTTTTTAAAAATTGCATTGTATGAATTATCACAAGGGCTTCCTACCCAGCTATTCTAGGTAAATATTCATTTAGTAAGATCAACATTTGCAGGCATCAGATAAGCATTATCAATATGTGAAGTTCTCTGTGGTGAGGCTCCTTTACTGCTCTGCCTGGTGAAAAAGAAAGCTTTTACTGCACAGATATGTGCATAAATAGTCCCCTTCTCTTTCAGTCACCTGTGGGGGCTTGGAGATGGATCAGTGTCCCCATGCTGATCTGGTATTAGAACTGCCTCTCTGGCTCTACAGCCCTTGAAGGAGTGCAGCACCTTCTCTGACAAGCCAGACAAAGGGTGGAGAGGTCACTTTGTTACTATCAGTCCTGCAAAACTCAACTTTGGCAGGGTTTGACAATTGTAGGGTTACATAGATGTGACTGAGAACACTTATTGAGGACAATGGGGTTATACGGTATAATTCAAGTCATAATTTCCCAAGCATATTTTCAATGCACATTTAGGGGATTAGGCATGCTGTAGGACTAGGACTAGGAATCCAAATGTGGTTCTGCTATAGACTTGCCGTATATCCTTGGCATGCCACTTCACTTCTTCTTGGAGCCTCCATTTTCTAGATCAGTAAACTAGGGGGTTATTATTATGTATTTACTAAGTAATGACCCCACTCTTTCATGGTGCTTAATGCCTTCACTTAGCAAGTATTGACTAGAACTTGGGACCTCCTGATTTTCAGTCTTCTACTTTATTTATGAGGCCACGTGACATTTGGTGTGCAGTACTCTGCTCCCTCACAATCACACCTCCTTCAAAGTGCCAGAGTGGCTTTTCAGTCTTTCACAAGCAGCCAGAAGATGAACTATTTTGCACAAAATCATGTGAACCATATGCAGATGATTAAGTTTTGCAAACTTAAACTGGCAAATTTCAGTTTTATTACAAATATTTTCTAATAATAGACCTGTTCATGCTAACTGCACACTGTAAAAATAACTCTAAGAAAATTAACTGTTTGTGCTGACTATTGAACCTAAAAAATAATTACAAAGATACAATTACACTATACTTCACTATGGTGTAAGTAGAGCATATATTGTACTTAACAGAGTGAAGTAGGTCTCTAATTACCCAAAACAGGGTATGTTAGGTTAAGACATTCATCACTTTACCACCAATTCAATTGACCTGACCCTGAACTTAATAAGAAAAGGACATTATACCCTGTACAATTGTACACTTGTATTCACAGTAAGGGACTTTATTAAATAATGAGAACAATACTATATTTATGCACACCATATGTTTCCTAATTTGAATGAACGGAGACTTTCTATTTCTTATACTGGAAAAGTAAATAGAAACCTAGTTATTAAACTGACACTGAATTTTTGTAGTTGCAAAATCAGATATCATTATGCACCACTATAACCGTATTTGGTTTGGAGCCTCCAAACTTATCCATTAGAATAAGAAATGTGCTCAGACCAAAGCTCATGATCCAGATACCACAAAGATTTGGTGTGGAGGGAGATGATCAGCATCTGGATGAGAATTTTTCAACCCAAGCCCACCTCATTTTAATCAAATGCTCCATGAGAAAATAATTTTATGATGATACTTAAAATAGAGATATATATGAATTTAATCTCCTTCACAATTGTAACATTCCTCTGTTCTTATTATGTGGTTCAAGGTAGCTAGACCTGATATTATTGAACGATTCTTTGTTATCAGGAATTTCATAGCATAGTATTTCTTTCCATTAAGGCAAGTTTACTTTGTTCCAGTCTACAGTTGCAGATTTGTGGCATATATGATGACTTTCATCTCATTAAAATTAATTTAGTTGTTATGAGTAGAAAGCACTTTCTCTCAGCTCTGGCAGTATTATGTAGATCAGGGGTTGGCAACGTTTGGCACGCGGCTCGCCAGGGTAAGCACCCTAGCAGGCTGGGCCAGTTTATTTACCTGCTGACGCGGCAGGTTCAGCTGATTGCGGCCCCCACTGGTCGCGGTTCGCCGTCCCGGGCCAATGGGGGTGGCAGGAAGCGGCACGGTCGAGCGATGTACTGGACTTAGTCTTCATTAGCCTTACTTCTGATTTACATCAGTGTGTTAGAAGAATTAGAGTTTGCAAGTCTGAATTTGAGTGAAAGCCAAAAATTTTGAAATACTCTGCAAAGGTAAATTCTTATTTCACTTTTTTATTTTGTATATAAAATTTAAAAATATTTTAAACAAAGTTCTTTCAGAATAAAAAAAATGAAATTATTTTGTTTCAAAAATGTAAAAATGGGATATTTCAAGTTTGCTGAACCTTTTTCTGAAACAAAATTCTGGTGATATTGATGGAACTGCAGATTCCAACTGAATATGGTCCTATTAAAGTTTCTCCTACTAGCTCTACTCAAACTTGAGACAATATTTACACTCTGAGAGAATGAGGTCTAGAGTTGGAAAATATTTTTCATACAAAAACAATAAGGAGTCCTCGTGGCACCTTGGAAACTAACACATTTATTTGGGCATAAGCTTTTGTGAGATAAAACCCACTTCAGCAGATGCATGGAGTGACAAACACAGTAAGCATTTTCTCTCAGTTCTGGCAGTATTATGTAGATTCTATCTCCTAAGGTGTGCAAGACTCATTGTATTTGTTGTACTTATTGTATATCATAGCACATGATAAGATGAGAGTTGCCTTACCAAGTTGGAGGTCAGTGCTAACGAGGCCAATTCAATTAAGGCGGAAGTGGCCTATTCTCAATGGTTGACAAGAAGGGGTGAATATTAAGACAGGGAAAATTACTTTGTAGTGTTAACGAGGCCAATGCATACAATTCATACAAAACTTCTCGTGAAAAATGCAGATTCTGAGACACCAAAACATTTAATGAATTACTGTAGTTTTTCCATAAAGCATGGGACATGTGCAATCTCCTCCTGAGATTTAGTGTATTTTGTTTTTTAAAAAATGAAAAAAAAATCTAAACTTTTTTTCAACATTTTGAGAATGAAATGTTTTGTCTTTGCATTCAAAGAAACCTTTTGTATCAGTTTCCTGTTTTATTTAAAAAGAATCAAAAACAAAATATTTAGATTTTGTCAAAGCAAAATCTTTTGTTCTACCCAAAATGTTTTTTTTTAACTTTTTGATTTGCTGCAAAATTCTGAAAAGTTTTATTTAATTTCATCACCAAAATAATATGTATTTATTAATTTGTGAAAATTTCCAGTGACTTGAAAAATCCATTATTCACACAAGTTTACTTTAGATCAGTGGTTTTAATACTTTTTGTCATTTGCGGACCCCTAAAAAATTTCAAATGGAGGTGTGGACCCCTTCGGAAATTCAACTTGTAATCCACAGACCCCTACCATAGAAGTATTAGGTTGAAAACTGACTAACATAAATGTTTAAAACTGACTAAAACTGAATAAACATACATATTCAGCATGACATTTAATGCAGCATGAGAAAGGGCACTAAATTGTGGGCTTCTATGGTAACACAACAGTTCCGGGTTTTGATCTGAGGTGAGGATATCCACATACTTTTGATTGATCAGAAAAATGAAATGCCTGTTCTGGGATCTGGAACTTTTTCATAGTCACATTTCGTGGACCCCTTTGACATAGTGTGTGGACCCCAGGTTGAAAACTACTGCTTTAGATACAGGATATGGAAATGCAGGAAGAAAACAGTTTCTAAGGGACATAAAAGAAAGAGAAATTGAGAAAAGATTAATGAGAAACTAAAATTACTAAAAATAGTAACTAAAAAGAGCTAAAAGCAGTAACTAAGAACAGCTAATAATTATTCATGGCACAATATTCATAACTTATCATCGTCTTGCATGAGGTCAAGGCAAAAGCAAAGCAAAACATTTATAAAGGCCCATTCATTAGAGCATTTCAAAGTCTTGTCCTCAGAATCTTGTAACGAGCTCTGTTGCTAAATCTGTCGTGAACTTTGCAGCTGCTGGCCTCTAGAAATAACAGAGACTTTACTTTTCTTTCTAAAAACATATGGTACTTCAGCAGTCTTAATAGCTGTCGGGAGGAGATTCCACAGGTCCCATGCTTTATGGATGGATGATCTGGCACAGTATGTTTCAGTCAAATACTATAAGAGATTCTGTCAAGAGAGCACGCTGAAACACACAATTAAGATGAAATGTTGAGGAGGTAAAGAGTTCACCAAGATAAGAAAGGCCCAACTATATCACTTCAGGTAAATATTATTCTATGCCTGATTGTGGCTCACTTTCTATGCTATATGAAGTGGCCACTGAAGAATGAAGAGGACAGATAACACTCTGAACAACTGAGGGCTACTGTAACAATATCTTTCAGTGGAGGGCCTTCAGGTCAGAAATTTTCTTCCTCCATTTGTCTGACAAAGCCCCAAATGTATTTTTATAGTAGAGCTGGTGAAAAAATTTCAGAGTTGGACACACTGAAGTGATGAAGTGTTCCATTGACATTTTGACCCCTACCCCCACCTCCCTAAACAAGGGGGGATAGAACTTTTGTTAACCTTTTCACAAAAATGTTGAGCCGTTTTTGATGAGCTCTGTATTCTCCATGATAAGCCCCTTCTGGCTACTCATGTTTTTGCCAGATGGGGAAAGGCAATATTTCTTATGAATGGTCTGGCAAGAGTGTCTTTTTTGCATCCAAATGTTTGCAACATAATATTAAACCTAGAAAGTGTGGGTTTTTTTACTGGATGGGTGACTTTCATAAAAACAAAATCTTAATAACAAAATGAATGAATGAGAAAACACAACAATTAATAAACCCATTTTGGATTTCCACTATTGTGGAAATGGATGTAGAGAATATTTAGGGTTCTTAAAGTTAAGCGCATGCATAATTTTGTGCAGGATCAGGGGCTGAATCTTCTTTGCAAATGACTTTGCTATTTTTGCCTCTGCTTGTGAGTGTACTAAACATACTGTTAATCCCTTTGAGCTGAGCAGCTAGCCATAAATTTGGAGTATTTCAGGTTGTTCCAGTTAGGGGAAAGAATTGATGATGGAGTCAGGTACCGTTGTTTATTTACAGAGAATGTACAAATTCGTTTCCCTGAACATAGGAGGAACCAAACAGGAGATAGTTTCCTTGCTCACAGCCCCAATCCTTTTTCAGTACCATGGACTCAGTGCTTGTTCAGGATGTGACTGTAGCTCTCTTCTCAGTATGTTCCTGTGTGCTGCTTTCTGAGTCTATTCTTGTGTGCTTCTCCATCCCCCCATCCCCAACAAATAATAATGCCCATTAAAGCCTTCCATGCTGGGCAGAGTCACATATGCCTTTGTTTTAAGTGGAGGCTACTATGAAGGAGCTTAATTGTTTCTTACAGCTATCTTAAAGAAAGGGCAGCAGTTACACCCACCAGCTTTAATGACATTTCGCCCAACATACAACAATGGATTTAGAAATGCTAGCTTGTTTCTAATTTACCCCTAATTGTATAAAGATGGTTTCAACTTTCTGCTAAAAGAAAGAGAGAGACATTCTCCTCTTTGTCTGACAAAGTTAATTAGAAATATCTTAGCAAGTTGGTTATTTAAAGATTTCAATTTAAAAACAGAGTTTTCTAAAATGGCCAGGTTAAGAAACAAATACAGATGTTGGGGTGGGACAAACATAAAAACAAGTTTAAAAAAATTGCATGGCTGCAACATTTTAAAGGCACGCTTCATTTAGCTACTACACCATTCTTGCTGAAGGGAAGCAAAGATGGAGTTTCTTATAAAAGATTACATCTAGTGGCTTCTGGTAAAAAAAAATCTGTGCTAAAGGCTAAGAGCTTTATTGAAATTCTAAAGAAGAAATCTGCAGAAGCTTGGAGCTTCAGGCTTGTTATCAGGTACCTACATTTGGGCATCCTGACACTCTATAATTGAAATTCATTGCTCGACCTTTAGTCTATAAAAATGGTATGCTGTCATTAGCACTGACTGCTTGCTATATTCTCTTGTCACTCCTTAGGCCAGCTTAAACCATCTCAGATGAAATAGCCTATTTCATGTCAGACCCCTGAGTTTGCCACTGTTAAAGTAGAAGGTAAGAGCAATGTTTAGCAATGCACTGAAGTATAATGTAATAGGATTGCTAGAAAAGAAAGGAGATTTTTTCCCCTTCTGAAATAAATTGACTTTGCCATCGATTTTACATTCCACATTAAGAATCCCACATCATTACTAGGATGATATTTTTAATTGCATTTTAATTTAACCTTCTAATGCATCTGGCAATTTAAGGTGAAGTAGTTAAATATTATTTCCCCCCCAGCTATAGGATATGACTAGATGTGAATTATTGTGTGTAATATTTTACACCTCATGTGTTATGCATGAGACCAAAGATGCTGCATGCTTGTCATCTTCAGTGGAAGAGGGAGATTAACCCCAGGTGTGATGTGGAAATTATCATGACCACGGATGGGCAAAGAGGATCAGAAAACTGGACTAAGCCTTTTCTTGTGGCTTAGACTAAATTGACACTGTCCTCAGACCACTTTCTTCCTTCTTTTCATTTTCTCCCTGTTATGTTTTCCATACCCAAAGAACAAAACATACTTTCAATATACAATTACTTTTTGATATTTAAGAAAATAGCAAGTAAAAACAAAAGTACCTTCTCCGTGAGAGAGCACAGTTGGGGGGTATCTACTGCAGCAAGCTATAATAACTCTGAGGACAAAATGGCTGATGTCTCTGCAGACATGTAGAGATTCTAGGAATTTAAAGTGTAGTACAGACAAAATCAAGACTACTTAGTTACACACACCTACATCCTTTGATTTGAACCTGCATCTATAGTTCTGGCTCTGATTCCAAACCTCTTTTATTTGGGTAAGGGTGAAATCTCATAAGATGGCAGAGATCTCATAAGAATGGCTGATTTTTAAAATATCTCTAACATTCAAGTTGGCTGAAATATAAATGATGGGTAATTTAAAAATTCCTTGGAGAAAAGCATCTTGCAAAATTATTGCACTGTTGAATCCAGAAATCAAATCATGGTTCAGCCTTGAACCTTATCCCTAGCTTAAGCTGCCCTGGATCCTATCAACAGATCCCCATTCCATCTCCAATCTATAGTGAGAGGGAAATTATATAAAATGTATGTGCATACAACAATTTATACATTATGCCTATTGACAAACTGAGATAAGAGAAATTAAATCTTCCTCATAATAAAAGAGGAACCAAACCTTCCCCTAAACATACTCAATAATTATTGTAAAAAAAAAAAAATTACTGCCTGAGGCGGCAAAATATCCATCCTTTGCTATGATGACCCCAGCGCTATACCTAGTTTTTCAGATGAAGTCTAACAAAGGGCTTATATGGGAAGCATCACCTCTGGTTTTGTACTTTATCCCTCTTCTGAGTCTTCTAATACAATCCAGCATCCTTTTTGCCTTTTGAACTGCTGCTGTGCTTTGAGATAATTGATTGAGTTGATGGTTTCAATGATTTTTCCACAGTAAATTTCAAGTCCTCTTTTGTTCAGTGTTCTAGTGATTTTGTTCCATTTAACACACAGTCCTTAGTGACTGATGAACCTCATTACATTTGGGGTTTCAGTTCAAAAGATTACCCAGAAGTTCAGGGAGCAAATTAATCCCTGATTTTCAGACATTAGACTCAGTGGTATATATGGAATTTGTCTCATATGTTTATCTAAAATTTATTTGAACTATCCAAAACTTGTTGAGGGCACCTTCTTCCTACCTTTCTCTCTCTCCAAAACACATTTTTCTTACAGCAACACTCTTCTGCAGAGGCTGTAACAAGAGGAAATTCCATATCATCCCTTCAGTAATGGGTAACAGTGTGAAACCTGGTGTTTGTTTGTTTATATATTTTTTAATTAATTAGGGACTCTCTGTGTGATACCTAATCTTCACACAGTGAGGATCAAATAAAAAAAGTGATCATTAAACATTGGCCAATCATCAAGAATTGCTCATCTCATTGCTGCACTTCTAGATGTGTACACAATAAATATTGAGATATGTACACAGTTAATTGTTTTCCTGCCCAGAGATTTTCAATGATAGTGGGAATGGGGAATGGTGACGGGCTCCAGTAGTTTTCTCTAATGATGGGACACAACAATTGGTGAAATTGATTAACTGATTGTCATTGTCATCTGTTACTGTGTCCTGATAAAACTATCAAGTTCCTTTCTCCCAAGGCCTGTACCTATGTGGAACAGAACAGTTGTGCTATAAATGAGAAAGAAGAAATGGTACTAACTAGGTATGTACCCATCATCATCCAGATTGATTTGCCTGCATGCTTCCCCTCCTTTGTTTGTTTTCTTTTTCTCTTTAGTTTGTGAGCTCTCCAAGGCAGTGTGTGCCTTCTTACATGTTTGCACATCATCTTGCACAGTGGGGCCCAAACATGATTGAAGTCTTTGAGAACTGTCCCAGTATAACATTTATTCAATGCCATTGCCATTTTAATACAACTTTCTGGCAATTCTTCAGTTTAAAATTTGAAATATAATTGTTCTGTCAGGCAAAATATGACAATTTTTAAGTCAGATTTGATTCCGGCTCCACCCCCTCTCCTAAAATGAGTACAGTAAAATCAGGTTTCTTATGCAGTCTAGATCTTGCATTCACCTCATAACTAGTACATAATAGTTTCCAGACTGCTAATCATCTCAATCATTTTGGGTGTATTTTTCTTCTGTTGTTCTCTTTATCGTTCTGGGTTCCTTGAGGTTTACTGCCTCAGTTATTTTCCATTACTGCAGCCACAATTTCTGCAGCTGTCATCATCTTAGTAGTTGGTATGTTATCATCAGCATGGATTCACATCCGTACAGTCTCTATGGGTTTTCTGTCATGTCCAGGAGAGTTACTATTTCTTCAATATTCTTTTCCATTTCTGTTTGTGGCTCAGATACTGTATAAGGGTCCCTTGGTTTCATTCTTATAGAAAACTCCAGGGAGCACACTCACCCAGCTTTTTTTCTGTGTTTCACCAATATTCTAGGTCATTGCAGATCTGAAGACAACATTCCTTAATGTATAGCTCACCTAGGAGACACGAGGCAATATCCAGATTCTGATTTACCCCAAGTTCAGAGATTTGTGGTTTTGGTTATTTATTATTAGTATGGTTAACCAGCCCACAAGAAGTATTTTCCAAAAGATTCTCAATCTGGGGAAACTGGTGATCTTGTTATTGTAAAGGATTTCATATACAATAGCAACAGACACTGATCTGTCCTCTCAAACAATAATACAATTCTGTGACTGTCTGTACCCCTATCTTCACCCCTCCTACATTGACTATGTTAAATTTTATACAAAGAATATTGTGTAAGGTTTCATTGAAAACTCATGATTTCCTGATCATTATTGTCCTGGTAAAATACGTGTGGCAACATTGTATGTAAGATTCCGCTGTGTGATATTACTGGGACATGTTCCAACATGTTTTGGAGACAGTCACAAACAAATTCCCCTGAGACTAAAAGCTAGTCAGTGCCTCAGTCAGACGTTAATGGGATCAAAGGGACCATCGCCTAATTAAGTGGTCACTCTTCCACAGGAGACAGGTTGTGGGCAAAAGATCTACATTTTGACAAAGGAACAGCTTAAGGTTGTTGGCCACACCACCTTTGTGTCCTGAATATCAGCTGGAGATGATTCTTGTACAAAAAGAAAGGGTATAAAAGGAGATGGCAGATGCCCCAAATCATCTCTCCTTTGCTTTCTACTCACAGAATCATCAGCACCTAAAGAACAACGGAAGCAGCATTGGAGTGGGGGGGGGAGATCCAGACTGAAAGCGGTTCAGCCAGTCAGACTACCGTAACATGTGGTGAGAGATACCTTTGCTTTATATTCACTTAACAAGCTAAGTTAGGTGTTAGTTGTGTTTTACGTATTATTTCTTTGTAACCAATTCTGACTCAGATGCCTCATTATGTGCAGTCATTTAAAATCTATCTTCTTGTAGTGAATACATTTGTTTTGTTGTTTTATGTAGACCAGTGCGTTTGGACTGAAGTGTTTGGGGAAACTCCATTGGGGATAACAAGATCTGTGGATATCATTTTCTATTAATAAATGACAGACTTTATTGAGCTTGTATTGTCCAGCAGGATGTCCAAGATGCACATTTCTGGGGGAAAGTCTGGGACTCAGAGTTTGCAGGTGTTGCTCTGTAGTGTAATTCATGAGTGGCTGGCTATATCATTCATACAATACAGCTGGAAGTGATTTACATACTGAAGGCTGTGTGTGTGTGAGCAGACAAGGTGTGGTTGCTCTCACAGCAAAGCAGTGTAAAAGCACCCGAGGTTGGGGAATTGAGGGGACACAGCTGTCCATTAGGCCAGATTGCACCCTGGGTCATAGGCACCAACTTTCTCCGGCGCTGGTGGGTGCCCCCCCCTTTCCCTGCCCTGACCCCGCCCCGACTCCACCCTTTCCCTTTCCCTGCCCCTGGCCCCACCCTCATTCCAACCCATCCCCAAAGTCTGTGCCCTAACTCCGCCCCCTCCCTTCCCCTATTGGATCCCTTCCCCAAATCCCTGCCAAGGCCTCGCCTCTTCCCCCAGCATGCCGTATTGCCCCTCCTCCCCCCTCCCTCCCTGCCCTGCAAATCAGCTGTTTCGAGGCCCAAGTGCTGGGAGGGAGGAGAAGCAGGACGCAGCGGCGCGCTCGCAGAGGCGGCGGAGATAAGCTGGAGTGGGGCCGGGAGCTGCCGGTGGGTGCTGAGCACCTACCAATTTTTTTCCCGTGGGTGCTCCATGGAGTTGGTGCCTATGCCCTGGGTTATGTCACAGTGTAAGGGAACTCTCTTTATTTTTCAATTTTTACAGTTATTGCCACAAAGCCATCTTGGATTTCTCTTAGTTGTTGTTGGGAATCCATGTTTGGTGCCCTTTTCCCCCACCCTTTGGTGCCCTTTTTGCTAAAGGCAGGAAAAGAGGCAGGCCATGTGATTGGTAATCTGCATATTATCAGGGCAGTATTAAAGTCCAGCCCTCCAGTCATACAGGGCTGCCCATCTGAGAGGCAGACAGGTAACACACTAAGGGTAGCTGGGGTAGAGTACATACCTGCATGTGAGGATAGCTGTCCATCTGCCGTCCTGTGGTTTCAGTTCACACATGATGGCACAGGGAGAAAGACCTGTGAAGAGAAGAACAAAGTTGTCAGCTTACTTGTTTGGAGGTCCCATCCACAGGAGCCTGCTGTCACCGTCTGCGTCTCGTGCTTCATCCTGTCGTGTCAGTGGGCGTCTATAATCAAACTGCAAGATATGTTAAAGAGCCATCTATGCTCTGATCACCTGTCCTGTCTGGGTCAGGGCTTTAAGCCCCTGGTTTTTACAGCCATAGCTGGGTTTGTATTTGGTCCTCTATATTTATAGTTCGGAAGTCCTTAGTGTTTATCCCTGTATTACTGTTTTAACTGTTGTGTTATAAATAAAGCTGTTATTTTAAGTTTACCTTATCTTTGTAAGTTTTCTTTGGGGCTAACAACCTGATGACAGATGTGGGATAGGAATGTGAATCTAGGCTGATTTCCTGGCCAGATTAAAAATCAATCGAGAACAGAGTCACAGCTGCTTTTATCTTTATTAGAGATGGTCAGAAAATGGTAAAAACATTTTTGGCTAAAATATTTTTGGGTGTTTTTTTTTTGGGGGGGGGGGGTCAAAATCTCCTTCTGGTGGAAATGTGTTAACAAACTCTACTCTCTGGCTGTTTTGTTTTTTTGCTTTTTCTTCCGCCCGCTCCCCCTCCAGCTAATGCCACTAGTTTAATGCTTCTGGTACAATCATTCACCCATTTCCTTGGCATGTTAAAATCACTTCAACTGTTCGCACTAAATGCAGTAGGAATTGATTGGGCTTTAGATCAGCAAGGTCCTCTCTTCATCATTGTTATTTGTTTATACTCTGGTAGTGCTCACATGCCCCAGTTCTATGTGGGCCCCATGCTGTTAGGTGACTTACAAGCTCTGTGGGAAGACACAGTCCTTTCCCCAAAGAGTTTACAATCTAAAAAAGGCAAAAGACTCTTCATTCATTCCTTTGTATTTATTACGGTCCGGTAGAGATGAGAAGGGAGAGATTGGAAGGTGAGGAGAGAGAAAATGTTGCAGAGGAGCATGGAAATCCAGCACTGGAGGTGCTGTGAGTAAAAAGGGCAGGAGGAGGGTGAGGCAAACAGCCAGTAAGTAAACTGAAAATAATGTTTAGGGTGTAAAAAACACTGACACCCAGGGTCTGAGTAGTTATAACAGTTGGTGTCAGTGGAGGTGGAGATGAGTAAGATTTCTCACACAGCCCTATTCCTCAGGCTTTTGGTAGAATCTTTACCTAAAGGAGAGATACTACTTTCTTCTGGCTGAGCATCTCCATTAGGAACCCTGATTATGGAGGAAAAGAATATGGAGAATTAATGATACATATTTTTACTGGTAATTTAGCAAATAGACAATCTGCAAGAAGTAAACTTTTCCCTTCCTTTTAGTACATGGCAATCAGACACCTGTGAGGGATATTTACATTCTAAATAAAAGATCTGAAAATGATTTTTTTAAGTGCAAAATATGTTTCATGCAGTAATCCCATTATGTAATAGAGGCTTTTTTACGTTAATTAGATTGCTAGTCTAACCTCGATATTAAATTTTATTGCTTGCAATCAAGAAAGAATGTTGAGGGAAAGGGTCATATTCAAAATAACTGATGAATTCCTACACTTTGTATATAGACTTCTATAGGCATAGAAATTCCAATGCAAGTCAAAAAAGATTGTATCAACAGAATGTTTCAAGCACCATAGTAATAATTCAGTATTTCTTTATATTATGTCAAAACTCTTTTTGTTTATTTTATTCTGCTAATACTAAAACTACTCAGAAATAATTATATTTGCTTATATACATGCAGTTTTGTAATCCCTATCTAGAGTAAGACCTGGAGATGAAGGGAATGATCAATAAAGATATGCTATAGTGATTAGCTATTTCTCATAGACTTTAAGGTCAGAAGAGACCATCCTGGTCATCTAGTCTGACCTCTGGCACATTGTAGGACACAGAACATCCCTCAGCCCACGCCACTTCTAGCTGCCCTCATTGGCCCGGGACAGCGAACCGCGGTGAGTGGGGGCTGCGATTGGCCGAACCTGCCGTGTCAGCAGGTAAATAAACTGGCCTGGCCCGCCAGGGTGCTTTCCCTGACGAGCCGCGTGCCGAACGTTGCCGACCCCTGTAGTACTGCATTAGCCTTTTTCACAGCTGCATATATGTTTCAAGGGCTGATCAATCAGCATTATTGAAGAGTCACAGATCTACAAATATAGAGGAGTTCGAAATCCCCTGGGGAAGGCAGGTGTTCAGAGACTCCATGCAAGTATTATTAGCAAAGGATCATATCCTAAGGACCTTACCTTGACAACATCCCAGTTTAGTCAATGGACATTAACCAACTAAGGCCTGAGCATTGAGAGCTCAATAGCAATTGAATAAAATGGGTGAATTATGTTAGTGTATACACAGTGCTAAACTACCACTTTTGTTCAAGCTGTAACTAAAGATCCTGAGAATATTAGTTAATACATTTTTGCATTTCCAAAAGATATTGTTCGGAATTGGACCCAAAGGTTGGGTGTGTGAAATTTTCTGCCAGACAGAGATTTTCAAAAATTTCCATAAAAAAAAAAAAAGAAAATTCTGGGCCCCCCTCTCCCATTTCCCAAACTCAACAAGCTGTCAAGGACTTGTGGAGACTGGGATCTTAGGATTCCCAATTCCCCATCATCCTGCCAGGCAAGCTGCCAAAGATTCAGGAGCATAGAATTCTGGGCTTCCCACCAGCCTGCTAGGTGGGCTGCTGAGAATCAGGGAGGAGGGTGAGCTATTTTATCAAAACTGACATGTTAGCATGGAACATACTGAGTTCAGCAAATCAGAAAAGCGTTCCACTGGAAAATTTCTGACTAGTTCTATTAATCAGTTGAGCTAGGTTATATATATAGATGAATGAAAAGCTTTTTCATCATGAAACGATTCTTTTATTTCTAAACTGCAATTTAAAAAAAACTATCAATATTTTTCATTTTTGGTGAAATTGTGAATTTTTAAATTAAAATTTTGTATGAAAATAGTCATGAAAATCATTATGGAAATGGTTCTAATTAAATACGAAAATTTCATGAAAAACAATTAATGGTTTCAAGCTGAATACTAAAAAAACAAACAACTGTATTGCATGTTTTGTTTTGTTTTTCATTTTTTTGACCAGGTATAGAAATTGTCCATCTGATGTTCTAATTTACATCTATGTCTAATTTATTGGATGACAAGGTGTAACAAGGCACACTCACTTCTCGTGAACTTGGCTGAGTGCATGTGCCTGCACTCTCTCGGTTTGTCCCTGTTCCAGGATAGGGCAGTTCCCCAGGACTCCTCCCTGGTGACAATTTCTTTGTTCTCTTGGGCTTCCTTGCTATAGCCTCCAGCTGGGCCACTATAGTTCAGTTCCCTCCCTTGTGTGCCTCAATGTCCAGGCCACTTCCCCGCAGTGGCTAATGGGGGGTAGGGGAGACCCAGCCCAGGGACCCTGTAGATAGCAGCCATCAGCTGTGTCCCTTTAATTATGCCACACGGCTTCTCTAATTCCCTGGGCCACTTCCCCGTAGCCCCACACTGTCTTCACCCTTACCTCAGGACTTTGTTCTAATGGAGTCCCAGCAACCTGCTCAGGGCTGCTTCAGGCAATGCTGCCCTGTCTGCGGCTCTGCAGCTCCAACCAGGGCCAGATTAACCTTTTCTGGGCCTGGCGCCAACATATTTGTGGGCCCTGTAGCAGGGCAATCACCCTGCTCTGGTTCAGCAAGCGTTAAAAGCCAGCCCTTGGAAAGGGCTGAGAGCCAATCAGGAAAGGCTAAGAGGCAGCCAATCAGGGCCAGGCTGGGCCCTATAAAAGAGCTTCAGGGCTAGAAGGCAAAGAGTCTCTCTCTAGCTGTGGAGAAAGAAGGACCTGGCTGCTTAGGGTACCAGGAGTAGAGCAGTGCTGAGGAAAGGCAAGAGGAGCTGGGGAGCTCCAGCCTGGCAAATCCCCAGGCTATGGGCCTTGCTAAAGGCCAAAGCAGTTACTGGGGTTAGGTAGAGGTAGCTCGTCTGATGCCAATGATGAGTGGCCTTTACAGACTGCAGTTTGCCCCAGTGAGCAGGGGCTAGATGATGACTGGCAGTAGCCAGTGAGGCAAGGTGGGTTTAGAGGGTTGGGGGTTCCCCTGAAGGGGAGACCCAGAGAGTGGCGGGTATTACTGGGGCCGGGATGGACATGGGGCCTGAGGCAAGCGAGACATCGGCTAGCAGAAGGCACTCTGGAGGCTGAAGAGCTAATTCCCAAGATGAACAGCAGGAGGTGCCATGCTGGTGAGTCATCGACCTCGCTACAGGCCCCCCATGAGGGCAAAGGAGCATGGCGTGGGGAGGTCGGCTCCCAGAGCAGGGGGCAAGGGTGCATAGCATGGTGGGGCTAATCCCACTCCACCCAGCCCAGTGCAAGGGCACTGTATACAAACTGGCAGTTGCCAGATGCACACTGGTCTGCCCAGCCCTGTGCTGACAGCATGCCCCTTCCCCTCAGGGGTGGGCTCATGCTGTGCCACACAGCCCCCAACTCCCTATGCCCGGTGTCCTCCGGAACTGTTATGCCCAGCAGCCCCCCCCCACACAGACCCTCCACCACAAATGCACAGCACCCCCCCCACACACAGCCACACCACTACTGCCCAATGCACTTCCCCACAGCCCACCACCACAACTACACAGTACCCCACTCAGACCCCCCAACTGGCCAGGAACCCCCCCCACACACCTCCAGAGACCCACTCCCTCACATCCTGCCCCCGGCCACACTCACCGGCCCTGCTGGAAGGTGACAGTGTCTGCCAGGCTGAGCTGGCATCGCGACGAGGGCTGGTCCAGTGCCAGGGTGGGAATCACTCTGGCCTTTCAGGAGTGGCATGATTAGCCAGGTCAGGGTCTGCCCCAGCCCTGGCCAGACTCCCTCAGGACCCACTTGCCTGGAGATAGGATGACCATACGTTCCCATTTGGCTGGGACAATTCCCTTTTTAAGCTCTGTCCCAGCCATCCTGACTTTTCTGTCAAAAATGGGCATTTATCCTCTTTGTTCTTGCCAACAAATGCTCAGTTTACCCAAAAAGTCAAGTGTGCCCCCCTAGCGGGGCGTGGAGAAACATGTGTGGGGGAGGGTGGCGACGCCAGGTGTCAGGGAGCCCTAGGTAGAATGGAGTCAGGCCCTGGCCCCAGGTGGAATAGAGTTGGAGGCAGGAGTTAGGGGCCAGTCCCAGTCCCTGGCAGCTGTGTGGGGAGGGTGTCAGCCCCATCTCCTGGTAGTGGTGCAGGGAACTGGGGTGAGGGAGGGGTCAGCCCCTGTCCTGGCAGCAGCATGCAGAGCTCTGGGGGGGGCGGTGTCAGTCCCTGGCTGTGGCATGTGGAGCTGTGGGGGAGGGGTCAGCCCCAGTGGTGGATTTAGAGTTAGTGGGGTCCCTCCTTGGGACCCAACCAAGAAAAAGAAATTCTCTTATCCTCCCTCCACCTGTGTGGGTTTTTTTTTTCTTTCCATTTTTTCCTTCCTCCTCCTCCTATAAGTAATAGCAAGTAAATGAAAATAAAGTGAGGTACCTTGATTGTTTTTTGTAGTCTAAATTATTTTTCCAAAGACCACTTGAAAATCACTCAGGGTCTTGGCGGACTACTTAATGATATTTCCAAATATTGTTTGTACCGTTAGCTAACTATTGTAAAGTGCTTTGGATAAGAGCGCTTTATTTAATTAAAAAAAAAAAGTTAGGGTGTGGGATCTGGCCAGGACTTAGGGTTTGGGAGGAGGCTCAGAGCTGGGGGTGTAGAGTCTGGGAGGGAGTTAGGCTGGGGGTTAGGGTGCAGGATCTCACCAGGAGTTAGGGTGAGGGAGGGGACTCAGGGTTGGGGCAGGAGGCTGGGATGTGGAGTGCTTACCTGGGGCAGCTCATGTTTGGTGCGAGGGATGCAGGTGGGAATAGGGGTGGGGGGGAGGTGCAGGAGCTCCTGTTTGGTGCTGGGGGGGAGGATGTGTGGGGGTGCAGGAATCAGGGCTGGGGTTGTGTGGGTGTGTGAAGGGAGTGCAGGAATCAGGGCAGGGGGATGGGGGTATGGACTAGGGTTGTGGGGGTGCTCCCCTGCCCTGAGAGCGGGCCCCTTTGGAGCCTGGGCCGGGCGCCAATGTAAACCCAGTACTAGCTCCATCAGCCAGCCACACACCATCTATGCTTCTACAGCTCCAGCAAGGAACTGAATTCTCTCTGGCCCTACAGCTCTTCTTATATTAGGCTGCTGGGCCCTGATTGTCCATGTCCCACACAGCCACTCTAGGCAGCTTGGAGGACCATCTCCACTGCCTTTTTTTGGTGGGGGGGGGGGGGAAAGAGGTGTGGCGGGCCCACAAGCCCAACAGCAGGGGGCCTCGGTGGGTCTGGCATACTCCATCTCACAAGGTTAGGATAAGAAAGGGTATTGACTGTGTGTTCAGGCTTCTACGTTAAACTAAGATTTTTTTTCTCACTCTTTGAAATTAAACGAGTTAAGCATTTTGCTTCAGATATCCAATTGTATGTATGTTGAATTTCAAACACAATATTTAGTTACTTGTACTACTACCTATCTCCTTAGACACTACCAGATTTTATAAGTAGTGGTGGAATAACAATGCATCATCAAACACTCTGACTAGTAATAATAATACTGAATAATGCATAAAAGCAAATTATTGAGAAGTAGAACTGGTAGAAATTTTTCATTTAAAACTTTTTTGGGAGGAGGATGAGGGAGGAATAGAAGATTCTAATGGGCAATGTTGATTCCAACAAAAAGTTCAGGTTTTTCTCTAAAAATTCAAAAACTAAAATTTCTCCAGTTGTTTACTTGATGAAAACTTTAAAACTTTTCTATTTTTTTTTTCCATAGGAACAAAAAGACCTTTCCCATCTAGCTCAGTTTATGAGGCAGAATTTCAGGGAACACTGCCACTGCATGTTGTTTTAGGTTGTCAGAAGATATGCAGCTACTTTATTGGTACTATAAGTAATATGATATTTGTTGGTCAGGTTAGCTTCAGAATCTTATTTGAAGTACTTTAGCACTGCTTGATGATAAATGTTATAAGATAAAAAAACAGCAGAGAGCTGGTATTTTTTATTGATAAATAGTCTCTTGTGCTATATATTTGCTTGCTTTTTACTCTAATGTTGACTGAAATTATAAGCCTATAGCATTCAACCTCCATGATCTTTATGCATGAAAAAGATACTGGGAAGCATAAAATCTATAGGCATTTGGTGATAAGAATGCATTTTGCAAATCTAACAGTTTGAAGGTGCAGAATGTGTAATCATATTCTACTGTTATAGTTTAATCTTATCCTTCAAAGCAACAAAGAAAAAAAAGTTTGTGTCCAATGCCACTCCTTTATAAAGTATAAAGAAAGATTCATTATTAAAATCCTAGGGTTTTTTTGCTTTAAGATATCAGATTCTTATTTCCTTCTTCTTGCTGAGGTCTCTGATCGATAGTCTTTGAAGTCTCTGGGATATGTGACATCACAGCTCAAGGCTGAAACTTGATTTGCAGGCCTTTGGGACCCTAAATGAGGTGGGAGGGATGTTTTTCCCTGTGGTCCTTGGGCTGAAGACTCTCAGCTCTACTAGCTGGATCTTAGTCAGTCCGATGCAACATCCCTATTACCCTTTGGCTGAGTTGTGGGACAACTACAGTTCATTTTACAGCCTGAACTATGATGTCAGCATCCAGGTCCTCTAAAGATTGTCCAAGTCCTTTAATCAAAAGAGAGAAACTGAGGTGGAGAAATGTAATGATAAAGCAAGCAGAAAAACACTAAGGCCACTTTTACATATAAAGGATCAGTAAAGCACTAAACCAATTTTCCTTTAAGAGGATGGGTTGAGTAGATGGATGGATATATAGGTCACAATAAGGGGTCATCATCTCTGGTGAATTGCATCAGACTCTACTGGCTATTTCTGGACAGATTTAATGTGATTAATAAGTGAGGGATTGTATCAAATGGTAGCCTATACTAAGCATGGGAAGAGTTTGGGAATTAGACCAGATGGGCAAGAGTGATGGGCAAATTACTTTTAGTATTATACCTTTTTATTAATTATTATTTAAAATACCATAGTACATAGTCATGGACATCATTGGGCACTAGGCACTGTAAAAATATAGAACAATGGTCTCTGCCCCAAGGAGCTTACAATTTAAATTTAAAACAAGTGACAACATATGGATACAGATACGTACACATAGGAGTAGAAGAAAACAATGAGACAACCTTCATTAGCATGGTAGGCAGTGGTAACTCCTTCCATTCAATATTCTCCATTAATACTTTTGATTTAACACTTCCTAACTTTTGAAACTGTCCCCTCCCCGCTTTCCCTCCCTCCCCCCAAAAGAGTCCAGGTTACAGACCTATTGGAAATGTTTGGAATTCTTTGTTCTGATATGCCACAGCTTCAGCATTTCATCTTACAGCAATAGAGCAAGCTCACCTGAAGAGGAAGAGTTGTCTAGTGGTTCAGGCACTAACCTAGGATTTAGGAGACTTGAGTTCAAGTTTCTGTATGACTTTTGGCAAGTCATTTAGCTACTCTGTGCCTCAGTTCCCCATCTTCCCTACCTGATGATGTGAGCATAAATACATTAAAGCTTGTGAGGTGCTCAGGTTCTACAGTAAGTGGGATCACATAAGAACCTGCCATGGAAGTTAATTATTCTGATATTACATACACTGGGGTAACTCCATTGACCTCAGTAGAATTATTCATGATTTACAAGTAAATGAGATCAGAATCAGGCCCAATATGCCTAAAGATGTGTAAACATTTGGGGGAAGTCTTCAGAATATATCACCCTGCTGTAAAAGAGGGGAAAATCTGCTGTTAAATACAAAGGTTTAAAAAGAAGCAACATATTTTTAAACAGTAACCACTCCTCTGTTATCTCAGGCATCCATTTACTTCTACTGGCAGTTAAAATCCTGAGGGTAAGCTTTTAATTTAATGCTTTACATTAAAGAACTATTTTTGTATAGTGCATTTGCCTTCTAGCCTCTTCAAATAAATAACAAGTGTGCCATACATCACAGTCAAGTGAGTTCCATTGCCAAATGGATACAACTGCCTCAGCCATTTTTTGTACTACAGGAATACGGAAACATTTATTACATCCATTATAGACAGCAAAGTGATTTAAGATCCAAACTGGTGGTGTGGTTTATATAATACTATAATGCTTCCAATTTTGAGAAGTAAAATAAGATAGGCCCAAAACAAAAGGCAAGATCCAAATATCAACTTGCAGCCCCACCAAAGTGAACATTGCTGTGAACCCAGTGCAAATCCACAGCTGAATGTCACAGCGGTCAGTAGGCTGAACCCAACCCCCTAATTCAAATATTCTCAAACTTTAGACTGTCTGGAATCCATATCCAGATTTCAATTTCATTTCTCATGCTTTTCTCTACAAATTGGAGGCAAGTTGACAGCTGCAGCAACAGGGCAAAATGTTAGTCTCAGAGGTGGTAAGTACTGATAATTGACCTTGGTTGCTTCAGGGAGCATATGTTGTTGTATTAGACATTTTGTTGCATCCATGCTGCTTTCACTGAAATTGGATTTTTTTATTTTATTTTTTAACTCTAAAGTGCAAGCAAAGATTGAAGGCAGGTTTTTAAGATACATTTCTAATTCTCAGCTGGGTTAGTATTTGTGACACTTTGGGGATTTTGTGGAGACAGCTGCAATATGAGGCCTACACATACAGGCACTCTAGAACTAACCTTATTAACAACAAACTAGGAAAACAGTAGACAAGAATGCCCAGAAGAAGCACAATGAGGGAGCTGTAATACTTAATCCTGTGCATTAAGCCCCTCAAATCAGTGGTGTGAAGGGTTCTGCCCTATATAGGGTGACCAGGTTTTCGACTGGAACACATGCTCGAAAAGGGATCCTGGCGGCTCCGGTCAGCACTGCTGACCGGGCCTTTGACTGCGCAGTTGGCGGTGCCACACAGCAGGGCTGGCAGGCTCCATGCTAGCCTCCGTGCTGCTCCACCTGCAGACGCAGCTCCCATTGGCTTGGTCAGGACTGGGGACAAACTAGAGCGACTCGCGAGCACTCAGCAGGTGGCTGTTGAGGGGTCGTGGTGCACATCTCTCCCACTGCTTCCAGCCCTCTTCTCCTCACCCTCCTCCTGTGACTGGGCTCCAGCTGCGGCACGTGCTATGTGGTGAATCACGGTCAGCCGCCCCATTGCCGGCACCCAGGAGTTTGAGAGGGTGTGAATCCCCATCTCCGAGTGCTGGGAATGGGGCTGCTGGAGGGGAGGGAAGGAAAACCAGATCGGCCCGGCCCAGCCACTTCAGGGAGTTGGGGGTGGGCCCAAATCAGCAGCACTGCCGCAGCATGACCTCTGCCCCGGTAGCACCACACACCCCGGCCTGGGACAGTCCTCCTGAGTCCGCCATTGGCCACAGCAGCCCTGGACTCTAAGCAACTCCTTCCTGCACCCCCATGACTGCATCCTGCCCCTGTCTCATCCCGCCCTGCCCCCCGCACCTACCCATCCTATCCCTATTCCCCTTACAGTGCTCTCACCCATCCTCTCCACCTCCCAGAGCCGCCACCCCCATGTCCCTCACCCCCCCAGAGTCCTGCACCCCATTCACTACTGCACTCCCGTAATGTCCCTATGCACCCCTGTGCCCCTGACATCTTCATGCACCTGTAGCCTTCTGCCTCCCCCTGCGTCCCCATCCACCCCACATACCCCCCCATGCGCCTTCCTCTCTCCTTCATTGCCCCCTCTTACCCCCCACCCTGCTCTGGTCCTTGGCCTCTTTCAGTCCCCATCCTCTCTCCTCCATCCCTCACATTTTTTCCCCTCCAGCCCACCCTCCTCCCTTCCCAGCTGGGTGATTTCAGCAGCCCCTGGAAGAATGGAGTCCTCCCGTGCACCATCCTAATCAGAGAGAAAATAAAAAGGCAATAAAACTCACCTAGCAGCCCAGGGCCCAGACAGAGCAGAGCCCTCTCAGTGCCAGGCGGCCAGCTTCCAGCCCCTTCATTCTGGGGCCCAACCTTCACGCTGGGTACTGCAGCCCCCAGCAAGGGGCCCGCGGTCACAGTAAGTCTCCTGCAGCTAGGGTGACCAAGCAATGGGGGGATGGAGTGGGGGGGGAGGGGCCTTGGGAAGGAGTGGGACAGAGCAAGGGTGTTCAGTTTTCTGGAATTAGAAAGTTGGCAACCCTAGCCCTACAGCAGCCCTGCTGAGGGTGGAAAGAGAGAACATCTAGCCCACACAGAGTCCTGGTTGGCTACAGAGCTGACAGGAAATCCAACTCCTGTTTCATGCAGACAGCTTTCCTCCTGTTGCAGCACAGAGATGCCATTTCAGAAAAGGCTGCCCAGGGGGAACCGGGCTAGACCACAAGGCCCAGGAAGCAGGGTAAGTGCATGTCCATTCTGAGCAGGCACTTCTGTGCATGCAAGAATCAGCCAGAGCCCAATAGGAAGGATATGTCCTGCTCAGAGACTGATGGACCAACACTGAAGAGGCACTTGGATTGTTTGTCTGCTGATAAAGGTGATTGTTTCTTTGCTGATCAAGGTGTTGGCATGAACTCTTGCCTCCCCAAAGCCTATAGGAGAGTTTTGCACACCAAGACAAGGGTGAAATTTTGGAACAAACTACCAGAGAGGCAAGCTCCCATCACAAATATCTTGTAGGCATTTGGTGAATGATGCATGTTGTTGCATCTGAAAAGTATATCCATGGCTAAGGATGTTCCGCATAGGCCCATTTTCACTTGGTTTCTCAAAGGAATTTATTGAGATATATGCTTATCTGTGTACCCTGTTAAACTTTTGTTAAAACCACTGTTCTTAACAGGAACTACATTGTTACTATTTGATATTTTCCCTCAATTTATATGTGACTTGAGTTTTAAAAGGTAAATCAAGTCCTTTTGTTTCTGTGCTCTTCCTACAGGGTCCTGTTATGTTTCTATAAGCCAGAAGTCTGGTAGGTTCCACCATCAATAGTATTCTTACCTCCTAGCATTCTTTGAGTTGTTGCATCCTGGGAACTGTTTTGTGTGTGTGTGTGTGTGTGTGTGTGTGTGTGTGTGTGTGTTAAAGCCTTTTTGAGATTTTGGAGCCTCACTTGTTAATTTTAGATCTATAATGGGACAGGTTTCTTCTGTATTAAGCTCACTGGGATAAGGCCTGACTTTCAGATCTCAACATTACTAAGAACACTCACAACACTGCGTGTGCTCATACTTGTGCCTGCACTTCAGTGTGCCAAATTCCTGAACACTGGCTCTTAATAAAGCCTAGGGTAAAATTTGTATATCTGCCTCCTCATTAAAATATGGAAGTGGAATACCCCAAATCCATCAGTTCCTTCCTTTAAAATATCTCAGCTACACACATTAATCATCATCATCAATTAACCCTTCCCACAATACTTTAGCAGGATTTTCAGGACCTGTTGCCTTGGGCTGAAAAGGATGCTTGTCATAGCACCTACCCTCCTGTGAGCACATTCCCAGTCAGGGAGAAGGTTATTACTTGCTACTGCCAAAATGGAGGTCTCGGTCTTCCAGCTGCTTCTCTACAACCTGTACCACCCCTCCCTTATAATGTTATATAGTGTATATATAGCTGGGGGTAAGAAGTTTAATCTTCATTGCCAAGGACATATTGGACCAGATCCACAGTTGCAGCCAAGGAACATACAAGACACTGAAGGACATACAATATAGAGGACCGTGCATAGAGGGCAATCTCTTATGGTTGACTGTCGTGGCTTTAGAGATGCTTTAAACACAAAGCAGCCCTTATGAAAGAGAAAATCTAGGCCAGTGAGGATTTTGTTTGGTTTAAAATCAGTGCTATGGTGCAAATTAGATTATTAAGATTGACTACAGTGAGAGATTTGAGGGAGCAAAGAATGCATGATCATGTCCTAAATGAATAATTTATGTTTGTTTACATTCAGTCAGTACTATTTCTAATACAACTTCAGGAGGTAGATAATTACATTCAATATGTTTTTTGTTTTTGTTTTGTCTCCATATTACAGATAGGAAATGTATCTGTCACACAAGAAGTCTATTTCTAATATTGATTTGGAAAACAGATAAATAATAAAGCAGTCAGTATGGATTTCTTTCAGTCTCTGTGCATTATGCATCTCTAGAATATTCTTTTCTACACTAATAGCTCTCCCTAGCTTCCAGCCTTAGGAAGCTAATAACACATTTGTAGGCCTAACATTCTAAGTCCTAGACTTACAGAAAGTCTTTGTGAATAGACTTACATTCCTCCCTTCAAAGCACACCACTCAGGACAATGAAAATGACAGCTAAGAGGATTCTTGGCCCTTGCCACAGAACTTTGTCAATGAATTACTCTTAAGGGCCAAGTGTCCTCACCCCATTCCCTATCAATCTATTCCCTTCCAGCAACTCAAGGAACTCACTTCTGCAAATGAATTTTTAATTGGTCTTTAACCATAGTGCAGCTACCAAAAATATTATGAGTAACTAATCAGATGGTTCCAATATAGCATTGTAGCCTTGATCCTGCAAAAACATATGCATATGCTTAACTTCACACCTATGACTAGCCCTATTTGCTTCATTCATGGGTGTAAGATTAAGCAAATGCATGCTTGTTGCAACGTTAGGTCCATAGTCTGCTAGGGTTGTATGATCTAGAAATGGAAAAGACACATTAGGTCATCTAGTCTGCCCTCGGACCCCTACAGTATTTTCCTCTATTCTACATTTATTACTCTTTCATTCAGTATACTTTAAAATGTTCCAAACAATTCTTTTGAGAGTTTATTTCATAGCTTAACTTTCTGCCATCTGTAACTTTTTTTCTAATATTTATGCTAACTTTTCACTGTCTTAATTTCATTCCATTCCTTCTAGTTATGTATTTTCTCTTACTGTGCTCTATAATTCCTCTTCCTCCTCTGTGGTTACAACCTTGAAATAGTTGTAGATTGTTATCTCATCACTCTTTAGTCATTTTATAGCTAACTTGCACATATCATTCTTCTAATCTCGCCTCATAAATAGTTCTCTCCTGCTTCTTAATCATGTTTGTAGCTTTTTTTAACTAAGTAGCATATAGATGTTTGCTGTTTTAAAGAGGCACCTACTTCCCAAGAATATTACTTATTTACTTTGGCACTTGTCACTTAATGAATGTTCTTGACCATCCTTAGGCAATGTCATTGAAGACCTGTTATTGCATCGTTATCAAAGATTATGTGTTGTGTTATAGTATAATATTATCAGTCTCTTCAGTACTTTTAATAATGTAAGTGATAATGAACCCACAGATTCTCAGGAAGGTCTACTTTTACCAAGTGCATCATTGAGAATAGTATGCAGTAGAGGTTGATGGAAAATGTGTCTTTGCTTTTCTGAGGTGTAATGAAACAGACATATCAAAGTATTAGGGGGTTGGGTTGTCATTTAGCATCCAGTGCAAGGTTTTTCTGACCATGTTTCATGTCAAGTTGAGTCATTGACCATGATGGAAAAACTGAATTGCATGCTGGTCATCAAGGACGGTCATGAAGCTGTACATGCAACTGCTAGCAGTGAATATAGTAGACTTTTTTCATACTGAATTGGACCCATAGTTGGGTTTCTGTGAAAATTACCCATAAGCTTACAATGGCAATGATATAATACTTTAACTGAGCAGCAAAACAAGTTGTGAAAAGTCCTGATTAATCAGAACAACTGGATCTCCTCTCTCTGCTCACTTTTGGTGTGTTTCACTCTGAAAACATATTCTTGCCCACTGAACAACACTGAATTGGCCATAGTTACATTAAAGATCTATCCTTGTTCAGAAAGGGAGATGATAAATTTCAGATACGGAAATTATTTAATTTGATGAAAGTCACAAAAGAGTTTGAACATAGAAGTTGAGTTGGACACAGCACTATTTGTCCTTCTGAAAAATTTAAGATACTGAAAATACTTAAATATCACATACATTTATTGCAAGTTTCATGGCTGTACATGGGACAAAGAATCATTATCACTACTCTTTCCAATATACTTTTGTCCAGGTGGTATCTCTCTGGCTTGCTAATGAATCTTGTCAGTGTTCTTGATTACAGCACATAAAGCTCCTTTGCCCATTTCTCTGATCTTTGGGTGAGTTTTTTCTCTAACACTGAAAATTAACTCTCTGTGCTCTGATAATTGCAACATTGAAATATGCAATACACAAAATCAACAGGTAAGCAATAAAGTGCCACTGTACATAGCATGAAGGAGGTGATTTTAAGATAGTCACAATGCCCAGTGTCCTTATAAAAATATGGTGTCATCCTTTCTGCAAACACTAAGCCAATGTTTCCCCAACTTTTGAAAGCTGAGCAACTCCCCTCGAGCAACTCCCAAAAAGGAAACCAGTTATGCTCCTCCCTGGAATGCCATCATGTCTCTTTAAAGCTCTACTTGTTTTAATTTATAACATTCTGCATCCCTCAGGTTAGTCCTGCATGGCATCCCACACAAGTATAGTGGAGTGCTGGTGCAGAACTCCTTATATATTACTTCCATTATTTTCTTACAGTCTTTGAACAGTGAAAAAAGTTAACAATGCTCGCATTTAAAATACCATAGTTGGTGTCTTAAGTTAGCATCTGTTGAAATGGATATACGTAGTTCATATCTTGGAGCAGTGGCTTCAGTCTCTCTGCAACATATATCTGCATGGATTAAACTCTTCATTTTTTAAGGGTTTCTTTGCTACTTTAATATCTAGAGTAACAGAGGGTCCTGTGGCACCTTTGAGACTAACAGAAGTACTGGGAGCATAAGCTTTCATGGGTCAGAACCTCACTTCTTCAGATGCAAGTAATGGAAATCTCCAGAGGCAGGTATATATCAGTGTGGAGATAACGAGGTTAGTTCAATCAGGGAGGGTGAGGTGCTCTGCTAGCAGTTGAGGTGTGAACACCAAGGGAGGAGAAATCTGGTTAGGTCCAGTGATGGTGTTGCTGGTGTAGATATGTGGGCAGAGTTGGCATCGAGGTTTGTTGCATGGGTTGGTTCCTGAGTTAGAGTTGTTATGGTGCGATGCATGGTTGCTGGTGAGAATATGCTTAAGGTTGGCAGGTTGTCTGTGGGCGAGGACTGGCCTGCCTCCCAAGGTCTGTGAAAGTGAGGGATCATTGTCCAGGATGGGTTGTAGATCACTGATGATGCGTTGAAGAGGTTTAAGCTGAGGACTGTAGGTGATGGCCAGTGGAGTTCTGTTGGTTTCTCTTCTGGGCCTGTCTTGTAGCAGGAGTCTTCTGGGTACACGTCTGGCTCTGTTGATTTGTTTCTTTATTTCCTTGTGTGGGTATCGTAGTTTTGAGAATGCTTGGTGAAGATCTTGTAGGTGTTGGTCTCTGTCTGAGGGGTTGGAGCAGATGCGATTGTACCTCAGTGCTTGGCTGTAGATGATGGATTGTGTGGTGTGACCGGGGTGGAAGCTGGAGGCATGAAGGTAGGCGTAGCGGTCGGTGGGTTTTCGGTATAGGGTGGTGTTAATATGGCCATCGCTTATTTGTACGGTGGTGTCCAGGAAGTGGACCTCCCGTGTAGATTGGTCCAGGCTGAGGTTGATGGTGGGATGGAAGCTGTTGAAAGCATGGTGGAATTCTTCCAGGGCCTCCTTCCCATGGGTCCAGATGATGAACATGTCATCGATGTAGCGTAGGTAGAGAAGAGGCATGAGTGGACGAGAGCTGAGGAAGCGTTGTTCCAGGTCAGCCATAAAAATGTTGGCATATTGTGGGGCCATGCGGGTGCCCATAGCGGTGCCACTGGTCTGGAGGTATATATTGTCACCAAATTTGAAATAATTGTGAGTGAGGATAAAGTCACAGAGCTCAGCAATAAGTTGTGCTGTGTCATCATCAGGGATACTGTTCCTGACAGCTTGTATTCCATCTGTATGTGGGATGTTTGTGTAGAGAGCCTCTACATCCATGGTGGCTAGGATGGTGTTTTCTGGGAGGTCACCAATGCATTGTAGTTTTCTCAGGAAATCTGTGGTGTCACGGAGATAGCTGGGAGTGCTGGTGGCGTAGGGTCTGAGTAGGGAGTCCACATATCCAGACAGTCCTTCAGTGAGAAGCGATGGCCATATTAACACCACCCTATACCGAAAACCCACCGACCGCTACGCCTACCTTCATGCCTCCAGCTTCCACCCTGGTCACACCACACGATCCATCGTCTACAGCCAAGCACTGAGGTACAATCGCATCTGCTCCAACCCCTCAGACAGAGACCAACACCTACAAGATCTTCACCAAGCATTCTCAAAACTACGATACCCACACAAGGAAATAAAGAAACAAATCAACAGAGCCAGACGTGTACCCAGAAGACTCCTGCTACAAGACAGGCCCAGAAGAGAAACCAACAGAACTCCACTGGCCATCACCTACAGTCCTCAGCTTAAACCTCTCCAACGCATCATCAGTGATCTACAACCCATCCTGGACAATGATCCCTCACTTTCACAGACCTTGGGAGGCAGGCCAGTCCTCGCCCACAGACAACCTGCCAACCTTAAGCATATTCTCACCAGCAACCACGCATCGCACCATAACAACTCTAACTCAGGAACCAACCCATGCAACAAACCTCGATGCCAACTCTGCCCACATATCTACACCAGCAACACCATCACTGGACCTAACCAGATCAGCTACAACATCACCGGCTCATTCACCTGCACGTCCACCAATGTTATATATGCCATCATATGCCAGCAATGCCCCTCTGCTATGTTCATTGGCCAAACTGGACAGTCACTACGCAAGAGGATAAATGGACACAAGTCAGATATCAGGAATGGCAATATACAAAAACCTGTAGGAGAACACTTCAACCTCCCTGGCCACACAATAGCAGATGTTAAGGTAACCATCTTACAGCAAAAAAACTTCAGGACCAGACTCCAAAGAGAAACTGCTGAGCTTCAGTTCATCTGCAAATTTGACGCCATCAGATCAGGATTAAACAAAGACTGTGAATGGCTATCCAACTACAGAAGCAGTTTCTCCTCCCTTGGTGTTCACACCTCAACTGCTAGCAGAGCACCTCACCCTCCCTGATTGAACTAACCTCGTTATCTCCACACTGATATATACCTGCCTCTGGAGATTTCCATTACTTGCATCTGAAGAAGTGAGGTTCTGACCCATGAAAGCTTATGCTCCCAATACTTCTGTTAGTCTCAAAGGTGCCACAGGACCCTCTGTTGCTTTTTACAGATTCAGACTAACACGGCTACCCCTCTGATACTTAATATCTAGAGTGTTACCTTAAAAACAAAACACAAAGAAGGGCACATTGAAATAGGGTGACCAGACAGCAACTGTGAAAAATTGGAATGGGGGTGGGGGGTAATAGGAGCCTATATAAGAAAAAGACCCAAAAATCGGGACTGTGCCTATAAAATTGGGACATCTGGTCACCGTACATTGAAACTGGAGAATAATGAGGTGTCTGTCCAGACCACCTCTTACTAGTCCTTCATATTTCCCAGAGAGGGCATGATCCAGGCTTTTGAAGACATTGAACTCAGCAATCTCACAGGATTAATAAAAAGAGAATTGTTGTGGAATGCTGAATATTGTGCATTTGTAAAGAACAGCCCAGTACAATAGTTTAGAGCAGAAATATCTGTATTTGTGCTATAATGGAGAATTCATGGAGGCCTATCCTCATTTCCTTATGCCCACCTGACTCCCAAAGACATCAGTGGGATTTACATCAATCTAGGGAGAGGTAAATAAAACTCATATTTTGTAATAGCAGTCAATCCCATCCTTCCACTTCATTTGTGAGGTGATCATATAAAAAGTGACTTTTTAGTAATGCAGTTTTACAAGCTCCTGCTTATATGTGAAAAGCAAGGATGGGTGGAGTAGAAAGCTGTTAGCAGGGAAAGTGCTCTCCGCATTGTGAAAGCATATCTTGGACACGGCGGTGGATTCATGAGCTGAAGGTCAAAGGGTAAATCCCACTGTGACACATTTTTGCAAGCTGAATCAATACCTGCCTGATTAACAGCACTCACATTCATTACTGGTCGACTGTAGAGAGGGTGAAAGTTCTCACAGGTATACAAGATACCTGAGAGAATGATAATGTTAAAAAGTGCTATCATGCTAAAAAGCACTATCTGCATTTTTGCTGCTTTAAGACCAGAGTTTTATTCATAAATCTAAGTAGGGTCATAATTGGTCATAAATCTAAATAGGGTCATGATCTAATTGGAAAGGCCCCATGGCTTACTTGAATCTAGTAATCACACTAGTTGAAAGAAACCAGACTAAATTATCAAAAGCAGTGCCTCAGATTTGTATATATGCACTGACCTATGAAGAACAGGCACAAATATTAGCACTTTTTCCTTTAATTTTGCAAGGGAGTAAAGCCCCTCCAGAATTCCTCTGTTTACCTCATGTACAAGTGGTGCCAATGCAAGCTTCTGGGCAACCCTCTGACAGTGTGCTTAAGGAGCAACTTCCAGGGCTCAGAGTGTATTTAACACTACTTGTTAATGCAGGCATTGGCCTCTCTTCTGAGAATGCCGACAAAGGTGCCAGTAAGTGGTTGTGAACAGTTCTCGAGTGAGAACTAGCCTGAGATCCTCATCTCATGTTAAGATTTTTAAAACAATTATTTATTTTCTTCGTATTTTTCCAACTACAAATTTAAGGTACTTTTTTATTCAAAGCAATTTTCTTCACTGTATTTTTTTTTTCACGCACTACACTGGCTCAGCTCTAATAATTTTTCTTCCACCTCCATCATTCTTTTCCTGCAGGAAGGAAGAATGCCTTTCAATTCTTCAATGTAGTCCTCAAAATAATCACCTCCAGTACAGCTCCTCTTTTTAATACCTTAATTGTTTTTTGCAATTTTAGCTGTTTACACATTGGCTTACAGAGAATTGAATAGCTAGAAGATGGTGTGACTTTTTCAAGCAAACCAAAGGAGAAAAATCAATATTTAGCATAGTCCATTTCACACTGAGAAAGGATTGAGAAAGGATGTTATGTAGCATGAAATCATGTAGAATGACCTTGAAAGATTTTAAAAAGTAATCATGAAGATTCTATCTGAGCCTTCAGATTTATAACAGCCCAAAGATGCTATGAGTTCACCCATTTATACTACTAAGCAAATAGAGGATTCATAATGGATATGTGTAATAGGACAAAGTTCAATTCCTGGAGGATAGTGAACACCTCATCATATACACGTGGCAAAGTATGACTAAGATGTTAAAGATTTCTCTCATGTTTGGAATTAATTCCATATTAGAGATGAGAAGAATGCATTCTCCTACTCGTGCCACAGAGAGGGAATTGGTTAAATCCTCATTTATTCTGTTGTATGTTTTGATTTTTACTTTCAGGTGCATCGTAGTGTTGGGAAGCTTTAGGGGGCAGAAGAGATTCTGTAAGGAACCCTGGCATTTCAGACTGGTGTGCAGTTGTATCTGTTAAGCATGTTACTAAGGGGAATATGAAATAGACTATATTTAAAAATACAGAAAACTTAGAGGATATTTGTGTCTATCAAAGCTCACAATCAGTCACTGAAATATAGTGTACTGTAAGAGTACTGGATCACGCCCTGAGTTAAGTGGTGGTTGTGATCTGAGTTGGTCTCGGTCTAGATTTCAGTGGACAGGTGTTCACCGCACAGTTGGCATTAAAAGACTATAAAGGAAGAAATCTTAAAATGGGACTATAATGTTTGTAGGACCCAATCAACCATCTCAAACTGCATTCAAAGTACAGTATGCATGGAAAGAAAACGTTTATGCAGCTGGGAAATTCTGAAACTTTTCCCCTATCCACAGCTTTCCATATCCAAATCATCATCAGACTCCCCACATCGCTACTTAGTATTGGTGCATTCAGGAGAGAGAGACTTTTACTCTGAAAACTCATGCTGTACCATCTAGTACATTTTTGGTGGTTGCAGGATTCTCCAAGATCCAATGCAAAGGCAATGCTTAGATTACTAAATAACTGATCTTGGTAAAGGACATGTACATAGCATGAAGATGGGATTCATTTTAAAAGTCAGCTAGTTTTCTTCTTAATAAAATAGTCATCCAGCTATGCACATGAAAGTATGATGTAACAGCACAGACCCACCCATATTTTCTGGTATATCAAACTGCTTTGGAAAAGTTTGACACTCGTTGATTACAATGCATTTTAATATAATACAAAACTCTACCATATTTGAAAGGACTCAGAGTTGATGATGAAAGGGGGAGCAGGTTTCCTACACAATTTGATCTGAACTCTAGAACTAGTCCTAATAATAAAGGTCTTCGTATTATTTCAGTTCTCTTACTTTGCTTTAGCTGTTTTACTAGTCACTCTTAGGTGTCAGTTTCATGATTTTCATCAGTTCCCAAATTCTGACTTGTTTTCATAGCCTACACTATAAAACTTAACTGCATGTTAATTTTTGCTGAAGTTTTATTGCATTTCAAGAAGTGTGACAGCTGTTCCTGTGATTTCCAACAGTCTGATAGTTCTCATTGGTGCTATCTCAGTCACAATCATCTATAGCAATACTAACACTTTCATTTAGCATTCTCTCTCTCTCTCTCTCTCTCTATATATATATATATATATATATATCTCTCTATATATATATCTCTCTCTATATATATAACCTGAAAACTACTACAAAATTCAATTCTTTTTTGGTATCGCTCAGTGTTGTCTGTCAAGTGCTATAAACCATCATATGGCATATGAAGAGGAACAGCTCTGAAGTAGATGTATGTTTCATTCAGGTTGATGTTAACTTCCCAAAGGCATTCGAACCATTCCATGTATTTAGAGATGTTGTGATCTCTTTCAAGACTAATATCAGAAAAGAAAATGTATTTCTAGCTGAAAGAAATTTAAGAAGAAAGTCCAAGAAGTATATCTAATATTAAGGTGAATCTTGAGTGTACTGTGCGCTTCATTATTGTTTTTTCCTATGATGCGTGGCTTGTACTCCTTTGTTATGGTTAGAAAGCTGCATTCTTTTGAATTCCCTGACCCTCAGGACTGGCTCCAGCCTTAATGCCACTTAAAGCTGGGCAGCATTATGTTTTAACGCTGATGGCATAGTAGAAAGAAGCTCCATCACACCCCCAACATAACTACTCTCTATCCTGCCATGAGCTATTGCTGGAGGGAGGGGTAGCACAAAGATTAGATCCTGTTGTGCCCAAAAGAAAGTTTTCTCTATCGCTGGGGAATTTTCTGCTTGAAATTTGCAGCCTGATTATAACTCCTTTATTCTGCCTGAGCAAAGGGGCCATAGTGCACTACAGAATCTGGCCCATTGCCTAAAATATTCGGAATCACTGAAAATCTAGAATGTCAGCACACCCACTGCAAACAAAAAGAACAAAGGAAAAAAATCCCAGTCCCATTAAAATTTGAGGCAAAACTTCCATTCACTTCACGGGGGCCAGGATTTCACCACTTGCGTATATTTGATCAAGGAAATCCATTCTTTCTTGGGTCTCTTGTTTTCCAATAGGGAAGTACCATCCTCAGTCTTGTAATAAATCAAAATTTTGTTCGTAAAAGTTCACAGTAATCAATCCAGAATTTTAAGACAAATTGGCTTTCAGATATTGTAGTAATATTTTCTTAAAATTAAAGGGATAGACTGCACACATTACCTGGACTAATGAGCATTTCAGTGAAAAACAATAATCGTGCTTTATAAAGAGACCTCAGTGTCAAGGGCCTTTGTCAAGTTCTTTTGTAGATTATAATTATTTATTATTTTAAGGTTTTACTTTTTCACACTAGTTTTAGAAACGTAAAACTAACATTTCTGTCAGAGTAATCAAATTTCCTTTTCCATTTTTTAAAAGTTGTGCCATTTTCAGAAAAGCAAGCACAAAAAATTGTAAATTACCCCCCCTTGTACCACTCCTAGAGTACCATCATCCTGGTAGAAGGCGGGCAATGGAACTGCCTCCTCCGTCCCATAGGATTTGCCATAGGGAGAGAGAAAATTTAGACCTTCATTTTCAGAAGGATGACCACTAATTTGGGAGGCATCAGCTTTTGGATGCTCCACTTGAAACACTCAGGGCCAGATTTTCATAGCCACCTGCAGTTCTAACTCAGGCTCAGTGCCTCTGAAAACTAGGCCGTAGGACAGAGATGGCAATCTTTTGCATGCAGCCCATCCGGGTAATCTGCTGGCGGGCCGCAAGACATTTTGTTTACATTGACTGTCCGCAGGCACGGCCCCCTGCAGCTCCCAGTGCTCGTGGTTCACTGTTCCCAGCCAATGGGAGCTGCGGGAAGCAGCGGCCAGCACGTCCCTGCAGCCTGCGCTGCTTCCCACAACTCCCATTGGCTGGGAACGGTGAACCACGGCCACTGGGAGCTGCGGGCAGTCATGCAAATGTAAACAAACTGTCTAGTGGCCTGCCAGCAGATTACCCTGATAGGCCCATGGGCCACAGGATGCCCACCATTGGTTTACACAGATACATTTAAATTAATGTTACTGATTTCTGAACATAGAAGTTTTTTTAAAGAATACATAGAACTCATAAGCGATAGCCAGCAGGTAATTCTACTACAGCTCCATTATATTTTTAAAAATAACTTGCCCTCTATTTTGACAGAACTCCCATAGAGTAGCTGAATAACAGAAAAAAGACATATAAATATCTTCTATACTTTCTGTCGATGAATATTGTTTTCTGTCATCACAATTGCACCATGAAATATGAAAGTTCAATTTCCTCTTCATTTCCTTTTAATAAAACTTCTGTTCATTTCATTTTTGAAAAGAGATTGGATCTAAATTACTTTGACTTCTTATGGCCTAACTTTGGTGAATGTTCTAAAAAGAATCGAAACGCTTTTAAAATCCACCATGGAGATTAAGGGTTATATGCTGGCTTTTTTGAATTTACCTTCTCATATCTCTTTCAGTCCAGATCGTTTATATTTAGAGATGACAGTATTGACAGTACCATGTTATTGCGAAAAAGCATAATGTTATGCTGGTGCAGTAATTGCCATTTAAAAATTAACGTTTACAAACAGATACCATGCAATTATTTCTTATTCTAAATGGGGGGAAAGGGATACTGTGGTGGTAAATCATCCAATATCTTGACAAATGTTAACTTTTAAATGCCATCGGCTGTACTTTCTGGTATTTATTTGGTTCACTTTATATACAACATGATGTAATACACATATTGCTTTTTACCATGTTCAGATACCAATAGGCCATCAACATTATGGAAGTCAATAGAATTAAACCAGGGATAAATGTAGCTCACTCAGTATGCAAATGCAAATTTCACATGCTGGATCGTCACTGATGTGTATTTGTAAAGCTATGTGGGCTGTTTTCACTTGAAAAGGAAGATGCTCTGAGGTACGTAAAGCAATAGACTTTTCAGACTTCTTTGTCAACAGCATGGAGGCTGTGATCAGAATTATAGCAGTGACTTTTAGCATGTCCAGTAGTATTTTGAATACTTCACACTCACATATAGTGGGGGAGCCTTACATAATTAAAAAGAAAGGTCTTTCCTCCTCCTCCCCCCCACACACACAATTGGCACAAATTAATATATTCAGTAGTAAAGGCAATTTTGGTAGCCTCTACAGTGAAGGCAAGGATTGATTGGGCCAGGACAGTGGATTTCTCTGTCACTTCCAGAAGTGGTCTCTCATAGGTTAGGATAGTGTGGGAGAAGTTTACACTGATGCTCACATTATACCTGATCTGTGGATAAATGTGAAGAATTTAGGCTTCAGGTCTGTCATAGATAAATCCAGGAGGAAGGAGCTTGGCCATGGGGTGACACTTCATAACTACAAGGATGTATTCCTTGCCCATATCCTACAGGGAGTTTTATTGGGTGGCATCCACAGACACCCTTAATCTTTTCAGAATGTGAATTTAAGACTGGTGTTCTTTGGATGAACTGACCTGCATAATATCTATGAGATTCCATCCCAGAGTAGTAACTTTTTTCTTTACTGTACAAGATTGCAATCAATACATCTCTCTTTAGGCAGGTGTACTGCATGTACAAAAACATGTTTTGTATTAATATTACACTATAAAGCTTTAAACACAAGTATTCAATAAAGAATGTCACCCACTTACTCTATTACATTATTTATATCAGTTCAGATTTAGCAAAATATCATGTAATATGATATATCCTCTCTGCAAGGATGTAATTATGCTGATGTTATGCCATTCCAGCAACTCTCATGTGCACATGGAATCAAACAAATTTGGAACAATATTCCATATCTAATTTCCAGTGTGTAATTAAGAAATGTACTCTTAATTTTCTTTGTTCCTTGTTGGCAAAATATTATAGAAACATTCATCTGAAGCACCTGCTTTTTTTTTTTTTTTTAAAGGACAGAAAGAAAAGCAATCAGATCTCAATTTCACTTATTATAATAAATCAATTTCATACTCATTTGTGCTTAATCACTATTGGAAATTTCCATTATCCAATCAGAACTGAACAAGTCCCTAAGGGGAGATCAAGTGTCACATAAAAATTCAACAGGAAATTCATGCAATAAATCAGTGAAAGTTGGACTGCATGTATGGAGATTTTTAAGCCCATCTAAATTCTATTAAAAGCCTCTAAATCCTGTTTTAGACAGACCAAGAAGGAAGCCTGGGAACAGTAACATCCCTAAGAGGCCCTCCAGAGTGCACCTAATATTTAATCATTGAAAAATCTTTATACATCCAAAATTAAGTAATTTAACTTTGGTGTGTATCACACATTAATTTTATATATTTTCTTGTTCTGACAAGGGGCAGTTTACATAACATCGATGAAGTTATGTCTGCCACGTTCTTCAAATATTAGCCCTTCACCAAAAATTAATTCTGAATATCATAGCTGATCATGAGATAACTTCAGATGACTCCAGAATGGTCAGCATAAAAAGAAATGCATCAGAAATATACATTTTTAATGCCTTGAGTAATCTGGTATGTCTAACAACAAAGCTGTTATGATGTGCACTGGGTTTGTATTAGATGCCAGGAGTACTCTGTGAAAAAATGGATATGCCTTAAAGTTAATAGGCCTTGTACAAAAGATAAAAAGCAAGTTTTAAAAAAATAGGAACACACCTGCTGCGTGGCATACATTCCGTTTTACTTCTGTGAGCAGTCACAGCTGCTTTTCAAAGCAGCCTAAGGGATTTAGGCACCTGCCTTTCAATTTCAATGGGAATAGGATGCCCAGCTTCCACAGGTGCCTGTGAAAATCACAGACACTAATTACTATTTTAATTTAATCTTCATCTTTGAGGTAAGAGTTAAGAACATAGTTCAGTAATATTATAAAATCTTCCTTCCCAAAAGATCCCCATAGCATTTTTAAAAAGACAGTAAATAAACTCCATGAACCACTAGAATGTTGCCACCTCTGAGATGAAATTTGCGACATTGCTATGTTAAAAATTATATATGATATATTATGCCATACTTATTTGTCCTATTGAAAATACCTAAAATTAGATATAGTATTCTTTCATCTTTAATAATCTGTTTTCCACCACATGTGTAGTTTGGTTTCTTTTTGCAGTTTGTTCAGCTCAGTCATTAACTAGACTAGTCCATTTTATGTTCTGGGTCTTATGCAGCAGCACAATCCTGCAGTCCAGGAGAATGGTTAAAAGCAAACAAAAATAAAATGAAAAAGATGTCAATCAATAGTAGGCTGAATACCATTTTTGAATATATCTTGTAACGTTATCTGATTAAAATATGACCATAGATGGATCATTATTGCAACCACTGTTATATATTTGCAACAAATCTTGTACAAAGGTTGTCAAGTAAGGTGTCTATGGAAAGGGCATGATTTGCTAAATATGATTATACTATTTGTATTCATGTATCATTTTTGTATTTGAAGCTATGAGTATTGGCTCTATACCTGGATTTCAATTGTTTGTTCCTGGGGTAACACGCAGAAGGTATTTAGCCTGCATATCTTGAAGGGACTATTCAAATTAAGTGGCTCATCAAGGGACACTTAACTCACAATTGACCATCTACACTGAATGGACTTTCCTGTGGATATTCCTGAAGTATAGGTAATGGCTTCCTGCTATGACTAAGTGAATTCAGGCATGGACATGTGACTTGCCCATGTGACTCCAAACACTATCTTGTCACCTGTGATTTTCCAGTAGCTGTGCCGAGGGCTTTGTTTGGAACAATGGGTTTCCCTCCACATGACAGAAGCTATAAAAGGCCATGGAAACACTTCCATTTTGCCTCTTTCCTGCTCCAGTCTCTTTCTTTCCTGCTCAAGCCTTTGGACTTTTACTAATGGGAGCATTCTAACCAAGGAACTGAGGACCTTCCAATGATTCGGAAGCAACCAGAGACTGACTTAAGCCAGCAGTTTATTCGATCACTGATACAAGCCTGAACCAAGAACTTTGCAACTGTTGTATGTATTTGATTCCTTTAACCAATTTTAACTCTTACCTTTCTTTCTTTATTTTTTTATAAATAAACCTTTAGATTTTAGATACTAAAGGATTGGCATCAGTGTGTTTTTGGTTAAGATCTGTTCTATATTGACCTGGGTGTGTGGCTGGTCCTTTGGGATCAGAAGAACCTTTTGTTTGATGAGACTGGTTTTAAAGAACACTGGAAGTAGTTGAATTTCCATTAATGCCTGTGTAGTCATGTTGTCCAACATAAGATAATATGTGATCACTGGCCAATGCAATTCCCACTCCAGTCAATGACAAAACTCCCCTTGAATTCAATGACACCAGGATTAGAGTACATCTTTCATCAGTCTACTTTTAATTTAGATACAAAGTGAATTTATTTTCTATACTAGCTAAATCCACCCTCCTTACATACTGTATTACTTCCTAGCAAAGACACAGATGTAAATAACCTCAATTAAAAATGCATTTATCATACAGAAAAAGATGTCAAATGAGTGCCTAAAGGCTCTAATATAAAACTTTGTACAATATATACAATGCAATATGTGCTGAAAATAAAATACTGATATGAACAAAACAACTGCAATTTTATAATATGACTGCCAAAATTCAGATATAGTAAATAATTAACTTAATACAAATATTAAAATCTGAGGAGAAAGGTTTGTATAAAACCTTATAAATAATGTGTTTGTTATAAGCCATCTTGTACCATGCAACAAGCTGAGCCTCAATGTCTGTAGCAAGGATCCTAGTAGACAATATTCTGCGACACATCAAATAAATTAAAAATGAAGGATTTTAGTTAATTATATATGAAAATGAATAATTCACTTAATATCCTATGTTGAAAATAAATACAATGTAATTTAGGATGCCCAATTCTACATCTTGTCCTGACCTGCCACCATGATATATGACCTTCCTCAGGCATCAGTATGTTGGTGACACTTGAGGAGTAATACTCCTCCAACCCAATACCTGCCCAAATCAGCCCATATCTGCCCTTTCTCAGGAACAACATCTACCACATGCAGGTAGGGTAATTGTGAGTATTAATTTGTATTTCTATAGTGCCTTCCATTTGAGAATCTCAAAGAGCTCTCAGTGCTGTTTCATATGTTGTTACTATATTTTGAAACTGTCTGAGTTAAACACATGAATACAAAAGATTTGTAAAGTTCTATAACATGGAGGGTTCCTGTTCATATGGAATCATGTCTTTAGCAGATGGAGAAAGGAACTTTGTTTTGTTTTCTTTGAGACCATTCTGCTTGGATTCTGGATAAAAAGGATAGTCTTATGGTTAAAGCCCGGGTCTAGTTGACTTTGTAGCAGACTGCCTGTGCAGCCTTGACCAAACTGCATGCAGGCAAATGTTCAAAAGTGGCCACTGAAACTTCTCCAGATCACGAAAGTTAATGAGAGTTAGGTGGCTAATTCTCTTAGGTGCTTGTCTAAATCCCACTGGGCTCCTATCAGCATCTGTAGACACCTAAATATGTTTGAAAATCTACCATAAGCACTAATGAAAATCTAGGCCTCAAGCTCTTTTTCTTATCTTAGTTGCCTCAATTGCAAAATTAGGTTAATACGTACCAACCTCACAGGAGTGTTGTAAGTCTATCACTTCATTAATGTACATAATTAATTTTGAAATTCTTGGAAGGAAAGCACTGTACAAATGAAATATGTTATGTTATTATTCTTTTTGGTTAATGAGAGGTCAGGGGTCAGTCACTACTCACTAATTGCTATGCAACTACTGAGTGGCTGGGTTTATAGGATTGGTCTCCCTGAGATCCTGCCTGTGATCATAAGTCCCAGTATAGCTGGAACTGTTGACTGTCCAAAGATGTAATATTGTGAAGGTGAGAGGGGAGCATGTCATCTTTTGTCAAGGTCATGAGAGAAGACGGTGACTGAAATTCAATTATTTGGTATCCTTTTCATACTTATGAACCAGTTCCTTTGTTTGGAGGATGGTTTTTTTTCAGACTTCTCTTTCTTTGTGTACAAAATTTATAGGGTCATGTGGCCTTTTTTATTGAGCTGTGGTTATAGTTGTATTTTGTTAGGCGCCTAGATGCCTTCAGGACAGGTATGGATACCTTATAAACAAACAGTTTAGACTTACATTAGCAAAATATGATGCAGAGATGGAGAGAAAATTTTACAGGAGAAGAGTTAATATTTTCTGGCAAGGTATGCAATTTTATTGTTAGTGGGGGTCTCATGCATGCTTAAGGGGGTGCTTTTTTATAGATAATCTCTTCGTAAAAAGCTCTGTTGTGTTTTCCCCCCCCACACACACTCTTAAAATAAAAAGTGATCCCTTTGTTTGATTTAGGCCCTGATCCAACAATGTGTTGCGCCTCATTTCAATGGGGCTCAGTGCGGGGTCAGGAGTCATCTTTAGTGCAATGTGTCACAAAAGCAAGGCGTCAGGGATTCGCCTAAGTCTGAAAAGTGGATCTTTAAGTGCCCCACTTTTTAGAAATAGCTGTATAAATTTCTTCAGCACTTTAAATCACTTAGTATTATATTTTGATTATGCTGTTTCATGAGTTACAGGGGAGTCAGAGATGGGGTTGCCCTCCTGCAATGAGCTCCATGCAGACAGATGCCTACAACCATTCAGAGTTCATTGCAAGATTGTGCCTGAGTTTGTGTTGAGCTGACCTCTGGGTTTCTAAGTAGTTTCTCACCTGTCACCCTGCTTGGCAAGAAAAGTCAGAATGAGACCATAGAAAAACTGTGGCATATTTCTTTTAATATAAAAAAGTGATGCTGGCAAATATCTCTGCATCCGTACATTTAGAAACATCTTTGGATGATTGATACAGCCTTAACTCTGTCTAATAAGACTTCTGATTTATAGCCTTGGATTTAAGGTCAAGCCACGGTCTTTTTATTTCTCATCCAAAGCCTCCTTAGTTATTAGGTACATTCTTTGAAGACATCCCTGCAAAGCAGAAAACAGATACAACATAAAATCAGTAAGCCACCATAGCTAAAGGACTCTATACATGTGCACTATTTGGCTTTTATGGTGAGTGTGGTAAAGGACACAGTAGACTCATAATTTTAGCAAAGAATGATAGTTTAACTATGAACATATCATAGAAGAAAAAAGGCATAATTTAAAACACATTACTTGGACTAATTTGCATAGATTCAGTCTGAAGGACAAGACTGCAATACAATTAACCTCCTGGTCTCTGAATATTTACATCATTTAGTAATAAAAACAACCTGTAAATTAGTTTCATTTTCACTGTAGAGGAAGTTATTACAGTGAAGGCTCACGGTAATTGACACATGTGTGCTGCCACCGTTTGTTCATTATTTCCTGAAAGGTAAGTCACATGTAGTCAAATAGTAAGTTTGTTTGAGGAGACCAGGGGTGAACTAGAATATGTTAAAAAGAAAGCAGGAGATGCTATCAGTTGAGCTACTCAGACAGGGAATGGAGGCAATTGTAAATGTTAACATTTCACTGGAGACATACAATCTTCGGGGTAGATCTTATGTTGCTGTGTGAGGGTTTAGGACCATAACGCTAATTTGATTAATGGGATCTATGGCCCTGATTCCAAGAAAGTACTTATGGATGTTTTTAACTTTAAGCCCATGTTTAAGTCCCATTGAAATGAATATGTTTTAAGCACATGCTTAAGCATGTATTTAGAGGTTTTCTTGAATCAGTGCCTATGCAAATAAGCCCCTATATATTTAGCACCAGATGAGAATACTGTATACCTTGGTCACTTAGAACACTGTATTTGCTTAGTGAAAGAATATTTACTCAGCTTTCCGAGGTTCCCCCACAGGAAATCCAATCTTTATAACTCTTCCATCTCATTTATACACTTACCATCTCTCTTACTCTCTCCCATCCTTCTTATTTCCCCTCAGAATTCTTGCATTGCTCACAAAAGGAATTCTTGCATTGCTATTTCTGCTGGTTAGAATGAGAGAAACAGTACTGAATGGAATGTGCTTGTTTTGAGAAATCTGTTCTTGTCTGCTGATACAAAGCACCCACTGGAACTATGTCTGTTATATTGTACGTAGTGTGTACTGTGTAGAAAATTTGATCTAAATTGCTATTTTATTTTAATGCAAATGAACTGAATCTCCAAAGAACAAAATCAACAAGCAACACAAATTAATATTTCATTTTTGTTGTTCCAGCTTCATTTTAAAAAAAAACATAATAAGCTTGACAGATAGCAGAATCACATTATTCTGATTTATTTACAGTGCACCCATTTTGTTAACTTGGCAATAAGTGCTGATAAAGGGAAGTGAGTTACAGTAGACTGTAATCTGAGACAGTTATAATACAACCCCTTTTCTTTTTATCTCATGCTGTGAGTGAAAGTCTGCCAGGAGTGATAACAAAGTTATGTTCATTTGAATCTTTTGACATGGTATTTTGAAATATATAGCAGCAGAATACTTGTGACAGAGATTTTTGATTTGGTGCAGATATTTCATATAAAATAATTATCTGTAATAGGGTTTAAACATTAGTAAAATAGTCATTAAGTTAATAAAATACTCTCTTTTTTTATCTAGTAAAACCACTTCTATGGACAAGTAGAAATAGATTTGTGCCAAGAGAAAAGTTGACTATGAAAGAATGATGTATACAATGCCTTTTTAACAACCTGAGGATTTATAATCCTTCAATAGGCAAATTCTAAACTGCCTGTAATAGAACTCTCTAATCTATCACTTGTATGTAGGATTTAAAATTCAGACTACCTCAGGCTTAAAACACACTAATATTACACTTGGCAGAGGCCAATGAAGCCGGATACTAGCAACAGATAAGTGGCCAAGTGGCTGGAGGGTACTAATAAATAAATAATGGACGTTTACACCAATTGTACATTTTAAGAGAGGCTGGGAAATTTAATTTTTCTCTGGCACTAAGCAAAACCAAACATTAACTTTTTCCCCCCAACTGGCTCAACCAAATTAATTGCATCTTGGAATTTTATTTTAAGATGAAAATGTTCAAATGAGTACAAAGAAGTTCTCTGACTAGTTTTTGTTTTATTTGTGTTTTTTTAATTGACAATTTAACAAGAAAATAATTAGCTAACTCTTCTAAGACTGTGTTTCAAGATAATTTTATACTTATAGGAGAATACATCCATTAATGGAAGCAGAGGACAAACTTATTAGTAAAAAACTTATCTTCAGGATTGTAGATGAATAGATTTTAATTTGCCCAATGTTTTTATTCTGTATATTCAATAACTGTGAAATACTTGCTCGGGTTTACATCTTTTTTTCTGTATATCCGCTTTTTTCTCCATTGTGAGTGTATTCCTAGTATGCCATTATGTCATGCCTGGTGATTTTTTTTTTCTTTCCAGTCTGCTACATTGTACCACATACATTTTTGGAAAATAGAAAATATAGAGTCCCAAGATCCTCCATCTACAATAGAGCATTACATTACTGCCTTTGTGCACAGAAATTGGGGAGTTCTATGTGCAATATTAGGCAAACAACATACAAATTTCTATGCACGAACATCAGGCTTTCCTTTCTGAAAACACATCCATATCTGTCAATATATGTGCAGAATAGTATAAAAAGGTCAACATTCCATACTGTTACATGAGTGAAGTTCTACCAGTTTGATCTCACTGAGGTTGCATGCATGTCAAAGAGTTCATCTTTATTTACCATATGTCTGTTTGCACCTCCTGAAAATGAGATATGCTATGAAACTATTCCAGTGAGCAAATCATTAAGTAATCATGCTTGGTTGTGCTAGAGGTCCTCTAAAAATGCCTGTCTTGAGTATCTCTTAATGCTGAGACTTTTCATTCCCTTGAAATTAAAGCCAAAGTTTTCAGGGACTTGAAGTGGAAGATTTGAAAAAGAAAATGATTTGCGGTGAAAGATTAACTTTAATATTTGCCATTTTACTCATCCAAGAGAGTAGAGCATTATTCCAACTTTCCAGGTGTTTTAAAATTGTTTCATCACAAGAACATACTTTAATTTAAAAATGTGGTCAATATTTGCTGGGTTATTAAATCCCAGATATTCTAGAGTTCTGGAAAATGCCCATCTAAAACTAAAATTAGACTGCACTTCTATTTGCTCCATCTGTTCTACTTTTATTACTGCCACAATGAAAAAAAAAAGAAGTATTAGGTTAGCTGTAAAAATCCTTATAAAAAGCACTAATTATTAGCTTTGGTAGTATGTCAGCGGGATAGTAGGCTGCTATGCAAAAAAGAATCTTCTGTTTAGAAAGGAATTTAATTCCGACTATTGTCAAATAGATTCTGTACATCTGATAGCCTGTCTGACTGATCCAGGTTGTGGTGCTCAGACCCCAATCATGAAAGGTGCCCTATAAGAACCCAGATAGAATTAGCATTTCTTTGCACTTATTTAATTTTGTTTTCCAAATATAGGAATTCCTCCTGTAGACCTTCTGCAGGCAAAACGCTCACAGAAATGATCTCCCATAAGAATACAGAATTGGCCACACATCTTAGTCTGTGCCTCTTGTAAATGGTCAGTTGGCCATCCATGCTTTATAAACTATGCCCGTCAGTCCAGTGCACGAGTGTGTGTGCTGACTGGTGCATACTTTATATAGCATGCAGGATTGTATCCATGGATCAATAGGTGGTTCCTCATTCACTGTGTGACTTGTGTCGTCATGATTTTCATGGACACTGTTTTACCCATATAGTTGCGGGGCATGTTATTAGAGCTAGTCAAAAATGTTCTGTCAAAAGATTTATTTATGAATGGAAAATGGCTTTTTGAAAAATTGGAACTTCTCACAAAAATAGTCAAACTGCACTTCACCCTTTTTGGGATTGTCCTCTCTCCTTTACATTCCCAGGCACTTAAAATGAAACATGCATTTTCTCTGTAGGACACCTCATAGATTAATGAATCCCAGTTTGTGCCAATTCCTATTTTACATATTCTGCCACTTTAAACTTCATCTTCTTTAAAAATGTGCAAGATAATTAGTATCTGATGGCAGTTCAAAGGCTCTGTGTGACATGTGTTGGTGGTTATAAGCTATTCCTGCTGGAAGTGTATTGTTCGCATCGTAAAACATACAGCCAAACCTGGCACTAAGTGGCAGTGTTGTTGACAGTCTCACTAGATAGACCAAAGAGTCAGTAAGTGTAGAAAATAATGTATCCCCTCATCTCACGCTCTGAAGATTAGTATCTAAAAATCACAGGAAAGGGGTTAACTTGTACTCTCAATGCCTCTTTGGTAAGTAGAGGATTTGAGTCTCCAGAGCTGTCAAACTAGCACTTTCCCTGAGAATTCCATTATTTCATTTGTTTTTAAATGAAGTAAAATAATAAAGTTTAAGTGGTGCCTTCATCTGGTTTCTTCCTTGGCATCTGTTCTGCTGCTTAACTGTTCTGTGCTATGCTAACAGCCCGGTAGCCATATCATGGGAAATTTCACCCCCTGACTCCTTTGGCCTCATCTTGTTTGTCCCTGCAATGTTGCTGCCAACCTCCTATTCTTTGTAACCCTATGGGGTATTCCATCAAGGCTCTCAATTTAGTTCATTTGACTGTTCACTCAACAAGCTGTGTATATGCGCTCTCCCCTTGTACTTGGAAATCTAAAAATACGCAAAGACATTCAATTGCCTTTAAAAAAAAACAAAAAACCTTATTTTAAACTTCCTTGACTGGTGTGGCAAAGACACAGACTTAAAAGCTGTGAAGAAAATGTACTCTAATTTGTATTAAGTATATGGCCCCTTACCATAGTTAAGCTTTTCTCTACTGTTCACTACCATTGAGCTGAGATACTGCTATTTTGCATTTAAAAAAAAAATCATTCGTAGTTATAGATCAGTCGTTCTCAAACTAGGGCTGCCGCTTGTTCGGGGAAAGCCCCTGGCGGGCTGGGCCAGTTTGTTTACCTGCCGTGTCTGCAGGTTCGGCCGATCGCAGCTCCCAGTGGCCGTGGTTCATGGCAGGTAAACAAACCGGCCAGGCCCGCCAGCGGCTTTCCCTGAACACATGGTGGCCCAAGTTTGAGAACCACTGTTATAGATTATTTTTGTTGTCGATCAGGTTAGATTTGTTAGAGTTGAAATCTGTCATAGTTCAGTCGCTACAATTCATGGGTTAGCAAAGGATCTGGGTAATCAATATGTTAATGCTCTGCACTGTTAAATCGTATACATTTCTGACACCATCATTACTATTGGTTATCACAAAGTGTGGATTTAAGAATTTCAACAGTGACTTTCACCTTGAAAAAATATTTATAATAAGATGTCAAATGTTCAACATATACAGTAGTGAAAAGACAACTGTTTTCAATTGGGGGAGTGGGAGGGAAGAAGGAAAAAAGCATACTGCTTAGTCTTACTTGGCTTGAGACTACAAAAATGCTGTAAAAACTAATTTGGGGACTGCTCATTTGTTCCAATTCACATTAACTGGTATAACTGTAGAAAAACTAGTTAAAGATAAATTTAGTATTCTAAAGAAAAATGGATATGGCTGAGTCTTCCGCAAGGAAAAAAAGTCTTTCTGAAATATTACTTTGTTGCAGTTATATGTCATTCTGGATGAAACCAAGATCATTTTAAACATATTATTCATAGGCATTTCTGGTATCCTATTAATAGCTATTATAATGGAAGTTCTTTTTCTCCACTGGATTGCACGCTGTTTCATTTTTCTACAGGAAGAGACACTGCTATAAAGATATAGTGAACGTCTAATGTTGATAATTTCAGTTATTATGATAATCCATTGCATTATAGCATGCACAAATTTCCCTGAGTTTTGATGTCTATTAAACGTCAGTTTGGATGACCAAAGAGAGAATCTCACATCATTATCAAGACACAGGCCTACTATTCCATTAAAAAATGTAAATGCAACATGTCAATTGTGGAAAATATGCCATACAAAGTCTTGAAATAATAGTATGCCAAAAAGCGCCTTCCTACTATTTCAGATATTTTTTAAAAAAATCATTACAGGTGCAAGACCAACATGCAAAGATTTGTGAAAAAGTTTTATGGATGGTAGCATTTTATTATCACTTATATCTGAAGGTCCATATTATAACACCAACCCTACACATTTTTTATTACAGTACCTTATGTCTGATAGTTCCAAAGAATTGCAATTACTTACCAAATGCAATACAAATGGTATCACATGTTCCATGCTTTTTCCATTGTCCGGCTATTTTGAAACAAGGACAGGAGACAATATATAGGGTTTTAATTAGGCCACAACTTTACTCTTAAATATCGGGGAGTGTCCAGTATATAAGACTGTACAGTGCAGGTAATTCCATCATCATTTCCATGAACTCAGGGGCTTAATCAGCCTTCCCCATTTTTTCCTTCAGGTCCCAGCCAACCCACTGCTGGGACTCTGCTATTCCTTCCCCTTGTATGATGGTTAAGGGAGGGACTATAAAGGAAGGGGAGTCCTGAACCAGTCAGAGGAGCCCTGAACCTCCTTTCTTCATTCCTTTACAGAATGCCTATTTTAAATCCTTTATCAATCCATTTTAATCTGATCACTGTACCCATTCCCTACAGAGTACCTGCACTGGATATCTGCCCCAAGCTTACATAATGTGTTGTGACCTCACAGCCTAACCCCCATTTGCCTAGCCCTCTAGCACCCCCGCCCCAACTTGCTGTGAAAATCCCCACCTTGCCTTGGCCAATCTAGCTGTGAGGGAAAAGTTCCTTCACAGCCCCCGGAGAAAGGAGCGACTAGCATACTGCCTACAGCGGACTATGACAAAACTGGTATTTAACCATGGTAGGGGGTGCTGTTTGCCTAATCTGGGTAAAGGGGCTTCTGCTGGCACAGCTTTGGGTATAAGTAGCCACCTACTTTTCCAGTCACCTCTGAGGGAGTGGGGCAAGTCCTCCCATCAACCTGGTGTGGCTAAAGTGTTTCTGCATCTTCCGCAGATCAGGTACCCTCTTGGGGGAGAAAAGGGCCATGAAGGGGCAATGATCCCTTTCCTTACAGCCTGCTGGCCCTATCCTTCCAATTGAGGAGGCAATTCCCTTTTTCCATTAAGCCGGACAAAGGCCCCCCAAATACTTCATAGAGGTGAGAACATTTTAATGTACAAATACCTGTAACAGAAGATTTTGCAGGTTTAGATTCTTAGAATTATATGTAGCCCACTGAAACATGCTAAAACTATACAGTACTAGAGTCCATTGTAGGACGACTTTATATCAAAGATTAATTATGTCTTAATTCTTTAATTGTTTGGGTGGAATTAAAATACTTGGTGATTTTGCTGCTGCTTTTTTCCCTCTATATAGTTCAGTGCAGGGTGACAATGAGCTATTGTAACTGGAGACAGTTGATTGGAGGAGGGGCCATACATGTAAGAAGGAAGGTAGCTTAGAGAAAGAGGGATTACCTGACATATGAGAGAGCAATGTAAAAACTAGAGGAAAACAACAGGATTATTTACTGATGCACCTATATGAGTGAGTCCATTTTATCCTTGCAGCCTTGACTTTATTTTTTTACATAGCTCTTGCAACATCTGATACTCATCACTGTAATTTCATTTCACAAACTGTTCTACTCTAGTCATTTTTCTTAACAGTTGCTTAGCATGGCTGGTCTGTTGTCTCACTGGTAATGCATCATATCCCTGGCCCAGGGAAGTCCACATGCCCTGGAATAACAGACACAGGAAGCCCTGGATTCCCCAACCCCAGTGCAGCCTCCCTGGAGGTGCTGCCCAGGAGAGACAGACGCTGGAAACCTGTTCCCAAATCTCCAGGCTCCCAGTTTTGCAGCTGGAAGGACGGCGCACCCCCAACAGGGATTCCAACTGGAGAGCCAAGACACAAGCCCTAGCGGTAGGCATAGCAGCCCTGTTCAATCCTCTTGCATTGCCCCTCAGCCAAAGGGTGTGCCTGGGCAGGGGTGGGGATGGTCAGCCACCACTATGGTCCAGCTGTTTTGGGCTTGTGGGGCAGCCAATAGGTAGCTTTTAAAGGCTGCTGCAACTTGGATCAACCTTTTGGCTCCTGTGAATTATACTAGGGTCCACACAGGCTCCAGCAAAACCAGCATTCAGAGGAAGCAAAGTTGGCTTAAAGAACACGTGTGTCAAATAATTCAATTACCATAGTCCCTGATGGAGGCATCCTCACGGAAGAATATCCACAAGTTACGATGAAGTTTTTTAATATAGCTTCTCTGACCAATTCAGCCCATCTTCTGGTTATGTTTTGTCCAATCTGATTTTTAAATGTACTTCATTTGATAGAGTCCTTGAGTAAATCCAGCTTCTTAGTCTCAAAGGCAGCACAGATGGTTTCATAGATCAAGCACTAGCCTGGGCTATAGAGAAACTAGCTTCAATTCCTGACTCAGCCACAAGCTTCCTTTGTGACGTTGGGCAAGTTATACACATCAAATGGAGATAAAAGCCAATTAACGATTTTGAGGTGGTAGTGTAAGTACCTATGTAGAATAGAAATCTACTGCATAAAAACCTCATATTTTCAAATGTATGCAGGTTTAAACATATGGACTTTGGTAACACTCCATATTTAGGACATTCAATAAAAGTGGCCCTGTTTCCAGATGTGCTGAGCTTATGCATCTCCTGTTGATTCAGTTTCAGATGAATATGGATGAAAGTGCCTAATTTTACATATGCAGTTGTGAAAATGTGGGTTATGTTTTTCACAATTTATCTTGTCATGTATACCAGTTAACACAGCAATTTATGTTTTAACAAAGATATGATCCTCCACAGCCCATAATTTCCTCAATAGCTGGTTTGAAAAAGGGGGGGGGGGAGTGAAAAAAATATTTGTTTCTGTTTTTCACCCAAATGTCGTTTTCACAGACTTTTTTTTTCCACTCAGCTCTCATTTCCTTCTGTTTAATCCTGCAGTGAGGCCCCAATTCAATAACTTGTAACACATGAGCAGACCCCTGCCTTCACTCCAGTGGGGCACAGAGGTTTGCCCATAGGCAACAAGTTACAGCTTTGGGACCTAAAATCCCACTGATGTTGAATTTGTAATACCCCAGCCATTCACTTGCATAGCAACAGACTCAGTTCAAAAACTTCATTATGGATTATGACTTCATTGCAGGAATAAAGTAGAAGCTGGCCTATGTAGAAGAAAGCCCTCCTTAAAATACAAATAAGTGCATAGGGCACACAGAACACTTACCGTCCAAGTATATTTGTATTTTTGCAAACAGCTTTTCTTCAAGCTGACTTCATAGTGTTTGCATTTTTTAAATGCAATACTAGTAAGGTGCTACCACCCGTTTTATTATTTTATGTTTGTTAAAAAAATCTCTGATATTTAACCTGAAGAACATTATTATTTATAGTTTGTATTACAGTAGCACCTAGATATTTTAATGGAGATCATGGCCCCATTGTGCTAGGCACTGTACAAACATTTAGTGAGAGACAGTCCCTGATCCTAAGAGTTTACAATCTAAATAGTCAAGACAGACAGTGAGTGTGAGGGGAGAGTCACAGGGAGGTGAAATGCCTTGCCCAAGGTCAAGCAGCAAGACAGTGGCAGTGCCAGGAATAGAACCCTCATCTCCTGAGTCCTCTGTGCCACACTGCCTCTTTAATAGTCATGACTTCTTTTTATTCACAATTTAAAGGTAAGAGAGAGCTTTTCACTTGTGTAAGGAAATAAAATGTAAAAGGGATTATGAGGCAAATCTGACAGGTTTTATAACTGCAGATTAGTGAAGCTAAAAATGTCAGAAGAATTTCACAGGAAGTGAATGAAAATAATAAAAGAAGAGATCAAGAGGGGAAGCTATTGGACAAGTAAGATATAGTGGTAGGAAATTAACACAGGCTTGGAAAATAGCTGAAAAGTCAAACCAGTTTTTAGTGCTCATGAGGGAGTTGAGATAAGATGCCTAAAACAGAAACATTTTTTTTTTAGGGGATGATGCTGTAAAACCACAGGCAGGTGCAATCAGACCTGAACATGTCTTTTGTAAGTTGAAATCACTAGAGAACAGACACAGCTTCAGAGTCTTCCCGGATACTCTGTAGAGTCCTACAACAGCAAGAGATTTTTAGTAGCTCCTCGGACAGAAATTGATATACTGAAGGATTGGAGGAAAACAACTTCAAGAGAACCCGGAAATTAGAAAACAATAAGCTTAAACTCAGTTGTAGGCAAGATCCTACAGACTATTAATAAGGGATGAGATCACAAATTATCTGGAGCTATCGAGTATATGCGAATAAAAACTAGCTTGCTTAGTTTCAGAATCAGATCCATCTTTTAAGCCATTTTTAGTCACATTTTGTTGACAAGATAATGTAAAGATCAGACAGTGATAAAATGGTAGGTCTGATGGCCCAAATTTTCTTAAAAGTGCACATGCAAAAATGAACATGCATAATTTGCATGTTCAGTTCACCGGTAAGAATATGATTTGTGAACACAGATAACACACACTTCTATGCTCACAATTACTCATGCAAAATTATGGAAGCCTGATGTGATATACTAAGATTTTTTTTTAAAAAAAGAATATGTCAAAATAGTAGAACTGCATAGCACAAACTAATACACAAGGCCACAATTTTCAGATGAGGGGGGAATGATTTGGGTGCCTCAGTGTTTGAGTGTCCAAACTGAGTCCAGCTTTCAGCACTTTCTGAAAGCCAAGGCTATTTAAGGTATCTCAAATTGGATACCTCCAAACAGAGGCACCTAAATTCCCTAGTAACTTTTAACTGTTGGCCAGTGTCAGCATGTGCACCATAGAAGGGACCCATTATTTTCTTTTGTCAAAAACTGTGGAGGTGAATTTATTGTTCAAGAAAGTAAGGGGTAATCTGATTAGTTAGCCCTACCCACAGTGCTGGTAGCTGCCATTCAAACACTCCCAAACACATCAGTCCTGCTCATTGCAATTCTAGTCTCCTCTCTATCTTGAGAAAACACCGATGTTTCTGATCCATAATGTGGATGTTTTATGATCTAGACAAATGCCCACTGGGGGATCAGGATGAGGTCACCAAACACATTTTTCTGTCTTGCCCTAACCAAGGTTTGTTTGAACCATGGTCTTCAGAGATACAACTAATGCTCTTATGTACTGAGTCCCTAAGGACACTCTTCCCGGAAACGGAGATTGTAGTTGTTAGGCAAATCATTTTGAAGAATCAGCAAAGTGATTTAAGCTAATGAAGGCAGGGCTGAACATTCATGTGTATTTTACTTTCAAGGCTACCGTGCTCTGCACTGAGTGAGTTAATTTTTAAAAAGTTTCTACATGCTGTCATACTTAATCTTGCAAGTCGATTTCTGTTACTTCCTTTAAAACTGTGAAATATGTTTAATTCAACAGAGTCATAAGTATGGTGCAACTTGGGGACTTGTATTCATTTATTCATTTAATGCATATAAAATAAACCTCAATTCTACAAAGTGCTTGCAAATTTTTATTAATTTACTCCATGTCATTAGTTGTAGCCAGGACTGCTATTTTAAATGATTAAGCATAATGTTTGATATTTACTCTTGGACTGCACAAAAGCCAAAGAGAACAATTTGTCAGCTAGTTCATATTTTGCTTCTGAAGTCAGTTAAATAATCAGTCTAACAGAAAAAGAACTAAGATAAATTGAGGCCATTTTATTATGTAGAAAACTGTACATGAAGATAAATTTTGCACATTTTGCTTCATTTCCTTTGCAGTTATCATTGCCATAATTGTTTCTGAATACTCAAGGTGCTCTTCATATATTTGGTATATTATAAACATTTTAAGCTGTCTTGGTAGACCAGTAGGCTGTAACGATGAATTTTTCTTGACTCTGTTGTGCACATAATACCCTAATCCAATAAGAAAATCTATCATTGAAATGAAAGTTAATTTGGCAGCTATAAAATACAGAGACCATTGGCTAGGGCTATGCAACAATAGGCTTCACGCATTTATGCATTCAAGAAATCTAGAGATTTTTTGCAAGTTTTTACAAAACTTGTTGCAATTTCCAACAGCATGTTCTATTTTTCATAGTGAAAAATGATGACAATTCAACCTCAAACAGATCCCACAATTTTTTTTTTTTTTTTTTTTTTTTTGCCAAACTATTGACTTTAATAGGGTCAGGATTTCAACCTTTGCCTTATCTAAATCAAACTGGCTAAAACCATTTGGAGTTAGACAGTTGTTAAGAGTTTATCACAGCAATATAGTGTTAATCAATGGTAGAAAAAGACCTGAGAACTGCAGAAGAGGAAGCTCTGAAAAGCCAAAATGCATTCAGAAAGGACTGTATATAGGAAAAAAGAATAGAGGTGAGATTTTCAAAGTTAAAGTCCTTGGGTTGCATGGGGTGCACAAATCACTACCAAAGAGGACCCTGACTATTGTAAAGTGCATTTCTAAATCTGCTGTCGTCCTACCTTGATTCTTTCAGCTTGACCAGAACTGAGAATTCCCTTTTAAAGCCTAACAGATGGGCTATAAAAGATATTTGTAATTTATCCAATTATGTCATGGTTTTGTGAATATTATACTTGAGTATATGGAAAAATACCCATCAATCTTTGTATTATGGCTGAGATCTGTGTGATCCTGTGATTTATAAGAATTCATATGAAGAAATAGGCCTAATATGCCTGAATTAAAGTTGCTTTACGGGTTTATTAGTTTTTTTCAGTAAGCCAGATTTCTTCTGATATAAGTCTGTGAAATTCTTAAATAGACCTACTCATCTTGGCACCCTGCATATATATATATATATATTTCTTTTTAAATCTCGTTCTAACAAAACCCAATTGTGTGCCAGAAAAATCACAAGAGTGGGGCTGGATTTCTTTTTCTCTTGTTTGTCAGAAATTTAATGTAGTTTTAGAACATTTTAATTTTCAGCTACTCCAGCTGTTGTAGGAAATATGTAGCTAAACAATAACTTCAGAAAGGTAAATGCACACATGATGGTTTTAAATACTAAAGCCAACTGGGCTTAGTTCAGAATTTCTAATCCTACATCATTTGGGATGATTTAGGCACTGCAGGACTTTGTTTAAAAAGTTGCCATGAATTTAAATCTATATATTCCACTGGTAGTAGAGTTCATGCTATTAGCCAAAAATGTATGGGTCATCAAATACTTTTATAGCCACATAATGAAATTAATTAATCAATTATTATAAATATTTTTTAAGTTTAATTTAATTATCAATAATTTAGTTCCACTTTTACTTCTTCTTTCACTTAGTAACTATTATATTTTTCAGGTGTCTCTTTTTTCTGAAAAAAAAAATCACAATTTGGATTCAAGTTTCTATTTAATTATTTTTGTCCAATTTTAAGTAATCTAATTTATAATATTGAATCAAAATTAAAAAAAAGTGAAATTACAGTCCTGGAAAATGTGACACACTCAAGAATAGCAGGTCCCATGGAAAAAAAATGTAATTATAACATTCCAACTTACATACATGCCTAATGTTAAGCATTTGAGTCGTTCTGCTAAAGTCTAATGGAAGTCCAGTGGGGCTATTCAGATGCTAAAGCTAGACATATGCTTAAGCATCCTGTTGAATCAGAGCCCTTGATGCTGGTATGATGATTTCTTAATTGGCTCCTGTTCCGCATCTGACCACTGAAAGTGTCATGTTCATATTTGGTGTTAATTATGTGAAGAGTAAGTACCAATAGTAGTCAGAAGAGTGAAGAAACAACTGCCTTATTTTAAGTTGTATTATAACTGATAGATCTATTCATCATTTATCATATTTATGACTAATTTAGCCCCCTTTTGGTTAGTAAATTGTTCACAAACCGAGCTTGGTTTTTCCTTAAAATATTCACTGAATAGTTGGGACAAATAATTTTCAAACTATGGATTGTTCACAAACTCTTAGCTTCAATAGAAGTTAGTGCAATGAAAGATATTATCTAAGCCCTTGTCTCTGTCTAATATCCTGGGACCAACGTATCTACAACAACACCGCATCTAGCTTCAACTATTGGCAGTTCATGTTATGTGATTGGTTAGCTCTGTTGCACAATTTTATTTCTGTTCTTGGATTGGATAGCAAACAAAGCTTTTCCTATATGAAATTTCAGCTGGCTATGAATAATCATTTGTGCTGAAATTCATGTGTGGATATGTTAATATGTAGTGGTTACCTGAATCCCTATGACTAATAAGACCCCTATATATGATGATAAACTGAACTTGTCCATTTTATGTATTTATGGAGGTGTAAACAAGTCCAATCACTGTAAGGTGCCCCCTCATGGGCAGTCATGGTGCAGCAGCACTCTCACTTCTCTAGTGCCCACCTACCAATGGTTACTCCAGCTCTGGTGGCTTCGCTTCCAGTGTCTCAGCCCTCCGGCTAGGTCACCACCTTCAGTCCATCCTTCTGGGGTCACAGTTGTCCAAATTAAAAGTCCCAACATGTCTTTACAAACAATATCTTTTCACACTCTCTGGGGCTAATACTCAGCTTGTCTTCAGGGCTTAGCCTGCAGCACTGCTGCTGGGTTTGATAACACTTGCAATGGGCTTGTCCACCCACTACTTTGGGGGCCACCCTTTGCTCTGGGTTCTGGCCCAGGACCCTGTACTGAAAAACTAGGTCTGCTCCTTCCCTTACACTGTGTCTTCTATGCTTTAATCAGGGCCTGTTCAGGTATATTTAAACTGTAATAAAAGACCCATGGAATGGCTCAGCCCAGGTCAGCTGACTCAGCCTCGGCGGTCTCAGATTGGGGGCTAAAAATTACAGTGTAAATGTTTGGGCTCAGGCTGTAGCCCCAGGTCTGAGACACTGCAAGGGGGAGGGTCTCAAAGACAAGGCTCCAGCTCAAGCCAATACTTCTACACTGTAAGTTTTATCCCCACAGCCCAAGCCCTGTAAGCCTGAGTTGACTGACCTGGGGTCTGAGACTTGGTGCCGTGGGTTTTTTTTATTGAATTGTAGACAGAACCTCCCAGGCCTCTCTTACTGGAGAGCTTTCCTTCCTGCTCTGAGCTTCCGACCTGGCTCTCAGTCCAGCTCTTTCTCCAAACAGTCTTTGTCACAACTTTAGCCTGGCGCTTCCAATTTACTGCAGCTGCCTTCCACTCTTTATAGGGAATTGTCCGATTTCCCTATAATAGGCTCATTCTGGAATCAGTTTGGCTTAGCTCCAGGCTTTCCAGCCTACGGGACAGGCCACCCTGTTACAAGAGAATTTATTTTATATGTCAGTCTTTAGTGGCTTAGCCTGTAGTGGAACTGACCCCTTAGTCCTGCAAAGCATAGGCTCATGATTTCTAATATATGGCTATCTCTAGACCCAGAATTTTCAGCAATCTGTATGGCAAGCTGCCACTTTCCCAGTGGGCTAGCCAAATATAATAGCTTATGAATGCATGGAAACTGAGCTAGTTCTGCACAGTTTTGTCCATGCATGGCACTGTTACAATTAATTACACTAGACACATATGTAATACTTCTAGGAAAACTCAGAAAAGTTATTTTTTAAAGAAGGGAATTTGTTCTTTTGGATACAGGCAAGTATGGGCTGCTTTTTCTTTTCCCAAGAAATATGGTCCCTTTCAAGTAAGTTACATTTCTCTTTTATGTCCTTTAGCCTACCCCAAGTGGCTTGCAGTGTTTATCAAGTTTAATCAACATGACTGACAGGAAACCTGATAATAGAGAATAGCTGTCTTCGCTGGTGGGACAAAAATCTTTTGAAATGTCAGCAGTGAATACATTGTATTTACATTTCTTTGGGACTCCAGGTCTTAAAAGATTTTCATCTTTTACACTGGAGGGATGAAAGGAAAGGTTATTTAACTATCCATTAGAAACTGTATCTTATGACAGCATGACAAAATATTCTTGCTTTCAAATGTATAGAATGCCTGTCTCTCACCTCCAGTGGCCCTCTCATTGGTGTAGCAAGTTCGTGGCCACTTTTTGTTCTCTGATAAAGGAAGCTGTTCATCATCCCATTACTGCCAGGCCTGAACTTTCCTTTTAAAACCCATTTTGTTTTTGTACATGATCAACATTTTAATTCCTACATAGAAAGTTATGGTAAAAGAAGCAAAGCAAGTAAGACATATCACAGGGCACTGTGAACATTTCCAGATTAGAACAAGACGCAGCATCTGTGAAATGAGGTTTTTAAAGAGAAATCTTGGGAAATTTATGATTATTTATCTCTGGAGCTAAGTTAAAGCAACTAAACTCTCCAGGGCTTTCCCCCACCCCAAGCTTAGAGAAGCTGCAGATCTCCTAATCCATAAATGTTCTTGGTCTCAGTCGATCCTAGAGCTGGCCAGGGTCCTTGACCAGCTTTTATTAGTCGCCAAATGCCATAGCCTTAAGTATATCTCAGATTTTATACTGTACCTTAGTTCCTGTTCCATAGTCTGAAGTAAGCCTCGCTTTGGGCTTCAATCCACATCAGGCCCACAGTTCTAGTTTACATAACCTCAGAAGCTCCTGAACAGTATGGGATTGTGTGCATGGATCAAGATATGCAACCTGAAGGAGTACTGGGAGCTGCGATGATGTTGTAAGTAGCTGATTTCTAAATGAGAGCACATTTCTTAATCTCCATAGAATTGCTGTTGTGTGCTTCCTCATGGTCCTCATTATCCTATAAAGCTGCTCAATTACTGGGTCTCCCGGTCCTGCCAATGCCAAGCAGAGTTGAGAAGCTCAACAGCAGAGCCGGCCAAACAGGGGAAACAAGCAGCTAACACGTTGCAAAATTTGAAAGCTATTTTCCTTTCACATGGTTCAAAATGGATCCATTTTCTGTTCCGCTGTGAATTTTCTTCTAGATTTTGTTTACTGAAACTTTTACCAAAATCTGTTTTGAAATTTTTCTTTTACTGAAAAATCAGGTTTTCTGCACACCAAAAATGTTTAAATGTGATTTTGATAAAAAATATTACAGAAAATTTTGTAAAAACCTGAAAAATTCAGTAATGTTGAAAATTGTTCATACTTTTTTCAGTGAAAAAAATTCAAGTGCGAAAAATTTCTGCTTGAGATTCTTATCCAGGGCAAAATTGCTTTCACAACTGAAGAGCCCTTAGAAACTCCAGTTTACCAGTTATTCACAATCATATATGCTTTTTTCTTTTTGATTCCTGAGGTGATATACAGTCAGTTTAAGCCTGCTATATCTACCCATTCCCAAGGAGTGGAGTCATAAAGGTTGCCACGCACGTCTGCTATATATGCCAATCACCATCTGGAGAATGAATTCCCAGAAGCCACTGAACATCCTTCAATTACTTCTTGAGCAATTCCACTGACAGCTTAGGTGCAGGAGGAGGAATTTTGCTAACTGTCTAATAGACAGCTGTTGAAGTCTTAAAGGGCCAAGGAGTCAGTAACTGATCTCTTTTGGCAACTGACAACTGTTGATAAGAGCTCAGCCTGGCAGAGGAAATGAAAGCTGGGCACATTGGACTGCAGAACTCTCCAGAAAGCACAAATCTCAAGTTACCCACCAACCGGTGCCAAACACTCCTCACACTTCCGAAGTGTTTCTATCACATCCTTATCCACCAGAATATCTTCCCTTTATTCCAGACAAGTTGTGTCTACCCAGAAAACATCACTGATCATCAGAAATAATATGTTTTCAAGCCATGTCCTGCCTTTTGAATGCATACCTCTACAGGATAGAAAACAGGCACTTGGACAAGAAGAAGTGAAGAGAGATAATCTATTAAAGGAAAAAAAGGACTGTGGATGTGCATTCTGACATGGAAAAATTGGACCCTCTCAACCACTCTACATAAACTAATGTGGAGTCTTTAGTGAAGATGAATCATCGCTCTGTTTACGTATGCTACCCATAGGAAGATTTAGGATGCCCAGAGTTGTTTCACAAATTCAGCCTTATTTAATCTTCATCAGTGCTTCTGTCTTCCATCTTCACTTCAAAATGTTTAATGAAAAAGAAAATGTATAATCAGATAATTTTCAAGAATTATTTTTGCTATTAAGCAGGTTTTCTGTTGACAACCATGTTAACTATACCGTGGTATATATGCTGGGATTAAATGTGCAGTGCTTGGCAAATCAGGTACAGTGAGGGTTTTTTTTAATAAATGTAGCCATCCTCATTTTCTCATTTAACAGTCAAAATTGTTCTTATGTTCAGCTATGTTTTTTTATCCTGAAGCCTTTGTAACTGCATACTAGTGTGGATTTATATGTGACCATTTTTTGAACCACTTTCAATATGTCTGTAGTACTTTCCACAAAGAAAGCAGGAGACCTAGAGTTATGTGCAAGATAAAGATTAAATAGCAAAAAAAATCATTAATGTGGAGTTAAATTTGCCCGGTGATAGTTTATGCCCTTCCAGGACAAAACTTGAAACAGATTTAAGGTAAATATAGAGTTAGCGTAAGCAACCTTAACTCTGCTCCCCTTGAGCTAGCAAGAGCCACTGGGAATCATCTGCATGCATTCCAGCTGCAAATTATTTTTAGGTGTAGCTGTGTTGAATGGTGGAGAAATAATAATAATAGAGAAAAGGCTGAGTAAAGCATGTTTGTTGTGGAGTATTGCTTAAAGAGGGCAGAGTTAAGGTTGTGTTTTTAACCCTCCCTCTTCGTGCATCTCAGAGTATGGGCTCCAGTCTGAGTGGGATATCTACACTATCATTTTTCACCCCATACACAAATCCCATAAGCCTGAGTCAGTTGACCGAGGTCCTGAGACTTGCTACTATGTCCCCCCACACACACACACTGTGAAGACATATGCAAAATTTCCTGGTTTTCAAAAGTTTGAGTTTTGCTGACCTTCAAATTGGAAAGGCACAAACTATCACTGGGCTACCAGTGTGTTGATGAATGTTTTGCCATTTAAATCCCTAGCTTTTAAAACATAAAGAGAAATCTTTATTGCTAGGAGTTAGTGGTCATTCAGGCAGTTGTAGTCCTCACAGAGGTTTGCAGTTGACCTGTTACTGTGGCTAGGTAATAAGCAAAAGACTTGTCTGTGTCTACACATCAGAGATCACTTGGCTTAGCTATGCAGGCATAACCTGTGGTGTAGAAGCCTACACCAACTGAAGGGATTTTTCTGTCAGTGTAGGAACATTACCTCCTCGAACAAATTTAGTGGTGTCGACAGAAGCCTTCTTCCATCCATATAGCTGCATCTACGCTGGGGATTAGGTCGGCATAGCTATGCGAGGGATATGTTTTTTCACACCTCACACTGAAGTGCCTATCTTGACCTAACTTTTAAGTGTAGCCTTTTTAAGCCCTAGCTTTTATGTAGTAATTTTTGTCATTAGATATCAAATAACTTTACGTTATTATCCTCATTTTACAGATGGGAAACTGAGGCACAGAGAGCTGACATGACTTGCCCAATGTCACAAAGCAGGCCAGTGGCAGAAGTAGGAATAGTCCCAGTCCAGTGGTCTTTCCACTAGGCCACACGGTAGCTATGTGATTTCTAAGTGCTGCTCCCTCTCCTGTACATTTTGTTATAGCAGAATAGGGAGAATGGTAATGCTTTGAATTGTTTGGGATGTATAGTTGCTAACAGAGCTGATGAGTGAAATCTCATCTAGGATCTATATCCCCTTGACAGTTTTTTTAGAGTAGATGTTTCCTACATCTATGGATTTTTTCCCCATTGATGAAGTTAATCTACCCCCTGAGAGGCAGTACCTAGACTGATGGAAGAACTCTTTTGTTACCTAACCATGTCTACACAGGGAGTTAGACCCAACTGCCACACACAGGGTGTGAAATTTTTCACTGACCTGAGTGACTTAGCGAGGTTGATCCAATTTTTAAGTGTAGACCTGGCCTTTAATTGTGAGACGCGTGTGTCTCTCCTCATCCACCCGTTTATCCCATCATTCCGCACAACATGTAGGCCCCTGCCAACATTGCCAGCTCCCCCAGCCCATCCTGTCCCATTAAGCCATTAGTTGGCACTGTAGAAGCCAGTAACATATAATAAATTGTTCCTTGCTGACTCCTGCCTTATGCTGCTGTGTACACGTTTTGCAGGCAGCAGGCACAGGCCTTCATTATGTAATCCAAGCTATATACCGAGCTGGCTGAGCTATATGCTGAGTCATGCCCTTGCTTCAGACAGGCTTCCCCAGCCATTCCTCTTCCAAACCGGGCCCTCCCCGTCAAACACACGCGGGCCAGCCCAGTTCACCGCATGCAGGGGTGATGTTTATCTTAACTATTCATTTTCTGGATTTCATATGGCGGGGCCGGGAGAAGGGCTCAGATACCCCAAGAGAAGCAAGGTTCCCCAGATCAGACAGTGGGAAGGAGGGAGATTCAGACCCCTGCAGAGAGGTAGTGCTCCCCCAGTTCCCAGTACACACGTGGAAGGGGAGAATTCAAGGCTGACAACCCCATCTTCCTCTGCTACCCCTCATATTCTTCAACCCATCCTATCTTCTACCTTTCCACCCCCCCCGCCCCCAATTCTTCCCCTTACCTGGACTCCCCAGCACCTCTTCTTTCCCTCACCATGAGCCCATTCCCATTTATCTTACGCACTCCTCTCTGCAAACACAAACTCCAATTACCACCTACTCTTGCATGCCTAATCATCCTCAGCTCCCAATGAGCCGTAGCATGTGCAATTTATTTTCTTTTCAATATCTTCTGAATATTCTGCTGTACTCGGACTATGTCACTAAAAAACCAACCAACCAAAAAAAAAACCCAACACAACCTTGACGTAAGCAGATGTTTACAGGTCATTCTTAGACTTCTATCCAGGGTGGGTTTCAGACTTTAAAGTTGCTGCAACCTGTGAATTTAATGAAATGCTGGTTTGTTTCTGGGACGATATCTCAGGAACCCCTTTCTCAGATGACCCCCATATTTTGGTCCTAACCCAGGGGTCAGCAACGTTCTGCACGTGGCTCGCCAGGGTAAGCACCCTGGTGGGCCGGGCCAGTTTTATTTACCTGCTGACGTGGCAGGTTCGGCTGATCATGGCCCCCACTGGCCGCGGTTCGCCATCCCGGGCCAATGGGGGGGAGGCGAGAAGTGGCGCGGGCGAGCGATGTGCTGGCTGTGGCTTCTCGCCACCCCCATTGGCCCGGGACAGCGAACCGCGGCCAGTGGGGGCCATGATCAGCCGAACCTGCCGCGTCAGCAGGTAAATAAACTGACCCTGGCGAGCCGCGTGCCAAACGTTGCCAACCCCTACCCTAACCTATGCGTCCATGAGGCAAGGCAAGTGTCAAGACAAACTATGTAATCATGCACATTTTCGAGTACTTAGAAGAGTTATCCTTCAGGCAGAAAGGGCTTCCTAAACTGAAAGAGAATAATACTGATGGCGATTAATACAACTTACTCCATTAAAATCAGGGGTGTTCCTTTCCTCCTTCCCCCATTTCTAATATGTGTCAAGCATACCTGTTTTCATCCCCACACCCAATCTCAGCAATGCATTCTTGGTGTATCCTCAAGCATGCCTGTCCTTAACTCCCCACCCAAACGGGGAGGGCTTCCCCAGATCTTGACTCACATTGGGGGGGGGACAGAGGGAGAGAGGGGCTCAAGGCCCCCAGATCCTGGCTCATATGGGCGGTCAGACCACCATGGATGGGCAGGGCCCACTAGAGCCTGGCACCCACCCCGGGGGGCAGGGAGTAGGGCCCAAATGCTCCCAGAAGGCAGGAACCTGCAGATTGTGTAGAAATAGGAATTCAGAACTGCTGATAGTCAATATCTCTCCAGAACCTGGGTGCCTGAAGGGGGGAAGGGTAGAAGGGGGTTACAACCCTGTAGTTAGACTGGGGGTTCTAGATCATGGCACATATATGGGAGAGGAACTTGGGGCTGAATGTTAGAGGAATATTTTACAAGCAATCTGATCAAATAAGAACAAATGGATTGTGAAATAACTGAGCAAATTGGAAAGAATAAGGAAGAAGCAGAGTGGTGCTAATTGGTGATTGTAATTACCCAGATCTTCCTTCAACAGAGTACATAGGGTGGAAGAAATAAGGCTAGAGAATTGTCTGTGGAACAGCGCAGGAATAATTTAAGGTATATCAGCTGACAGTGAAAGAAGCAATGTTACATTCAGTGCTAAGTGCCACATTTGAAGAAAATTAAGCTAAGGAAGATTAGGTTACAGTTTAGTTTGTTTTGTGATTGACAAAATAATCTTAAATCTTAAATTTAAAAATCTTCCTTATGGAGACATATTTTTTGAAGTTTAATATAAAGTAAATATAAAATGAAAGCCAAAAGAAAAAAAAAGTATTAAATGTTAAGATTGAAAAATGTGGGTAAGAAGCAGGAAACATTGAGCAAAATCATTAATAACAGTATAATAGTTTGTACTTACATAGCAAATTTTTCTCAGAATCTCAAAGCACTTTACAGATATTAAATAGCCTCCCACTCCTCTGTAAGGTAAGTATTATTTTTGTGCCCATTTTAATAAAAGGGTGCATTGAGGCACAGAGGTCACAGAAAGAGTCAAATGACTGGGGAAGAGAACCCAGTTCCCCTCTATCACCAATAAATAAACTTTATTCATTAGATGAGATATAATGGAAAAGCTGCACAGATTAATTGTATTGTAGCACATGTATAAGTCAAGAGTGAAATCAAATATAAATTAAATCCCTGAGCTCTGTGTTGATGTGAAAAGGCAGGTTCACACAGTGATTGAAGAGAAAAACAGTATAAGGAAGTTTTTCTTTTTTATTGCTCTTAAGTATGACCCAGGGCAAACTATTCTTTGACTTGGCACCTAATGTTCTTAAGTGAAAATGGTTTGTATTACTAGTTGTGACTCTGATAAAGTAAAGAAAAATACTGGCCTATGATGAAAAGGTACTATGCAGAGTAGAATGTGATGAGAAAGAAAGAGTTACTTTAGGGGTTGGAGAATAAGACTGAGACATAAGACTGTAGGTATGTCTACTCTTAACACTTTACAGCATAGACACTACCTACAATGATTTTCACATCCCTCACTGCAGTAGTTAAGTTGACCTTATTTTCTAGTGTAGATTATGCCTTTGTCTTCCAGTTCTCTTACTGTCTTTCTTGGAGACCTTCATCCAGTCAGCTTGGGGAAAATTATCTCAACAGCATTCAATACAGTTAGCTTGGCTAGGTGCTGAACATCTGCACTGGAAGAAACAATAAACTCTAGAATGGGGGCATAGTCACTCTATCAATGATACTCTAGTGCCCTCAATCACCTTTTCTGAGGGCAAGAACTATCTGATTCACTTGGTAGCAAATCCTCCATCCCCAAACACACCACTGCCTCATCCCCAACAATTCTGTGTCCAGCTGCACAGATGATTGCAACCCCACAGGGTCTCCCTAAATCTGGACCACAATATACAGAGAAGAACCACAGCAGTACTTCTGGTGGCAATGTGGGGGGAGGGCTCTGAACCCACTGAGGAGGGTGTTTGTGCCTCAGTCTTCCCATCTATAATATGGGTAGAATAGTACACCAAACAAATTGAATATAGAAACTTAATAAGAAAAGTAAAAGTACCCAATTAAGTAAGTTCATTTAACAGCCAGACGAGACTGACATAATAACTGACCAAATATTATGTTTTTGCAATTGCAGCAGAGCAGATGAGGCAATTAGAACTAGTAGGAATTGACAGTACCCCAGCCCCGATAAATTACTACCCAGAATGCTGAAAGACACAAAGGGAAAGAGGAAGACCTTTGATAGCTTGCTGCAGATGGCCCTAGGGCAAGCAGAGAGCTATACATTTTATTTAAGAAAGGGCAGTCCAGGAAATGATGATGAAGAAAATATAAGGGCAAGATCAGAAAACATTTACAAATGTGCATCTGAGAAGAAGCATTTAGGGAAGGTCTATAATTGTACATAATATTTACCAATTTTTCAAAAAAGAGTCCTGTGGCACCTTAAAGACTAACAGATGTATTGCGAAGTGGGTATTCACTCACGAAAGCTTATGCTCCAATACAGGGGTTGGCAACATTTGGCCAGCACATCGTTCGCCTGCGCCGCTTCCCGCCACCCCCATTGGCCCGGGACGGCGAACTGTGGCCAGTGGGGGCCGTGATTGGCCGAACCTGCCACGTCAGCAGGCAAATAAAACTGGCCCGGCCCGCCAGGGTGCTTACCCTGGCGAGCCGCATGCCAAACGTTGCCGATCCCAACACTGTTCCAATACATCTGTTAGTCTTTAAGGTGCCACAGGACTCTTTGTTGCTTTTTACAGATCCAGACTAACACGGCTACCCCTCTGATACTTGACAGCAATTTTTCAGTTTCTTCCAGAAGTCTTTGCAAAAGTAATCCTTGCAGCACCCTGTGGTATTTGTCACAGAGAAAATTAAACAGAGAGGTTAAGTGACTTTCCCAAGGCCACAGAGGGTATCTGTGTCGGAGCTGGAATGAGCGTTCCAGAATCTGAGACTGTCAATTCTTCCTCTCTCTTGAAGAGTATGATAATGCTTACTCAACTGGTGAAAAAGAGGAAACTTAGTACTTATTTTAGCTGTATTTCAGGAGAAATGTCTTCGCTACAAAGAAAGTATGCTATTCTGGAGAGCTATAGCAATTCCTGGGAAATTGTTTTAGGGTGTGAGTAGAAAAGAATCCAGGAGAGAGTTAAATCAGACATCGGAAAGCACAGTATTAGGGCCACTTGTGTTTTCTTTGTAACTTACTGACCTAAATTTGCCAATGACATAAAATTAGAGAAGGAGGATAAAGCCAGTACAGAGCAAATAAATTCAAAATGATCTGGATAGATTCAGCTTAGAGTCTGGTAAGTAGCTTAGTCAGTTCAGTTGTACAGAAGTGCAGAGTAATAAGATTAAGAACCAAAAATAACCAGAGAGCATAGAGCCAAAATAAAACACAACAAAAATAATTCAAAAAAGACTAGTGTAGATACTTTTCACTGTATATGGGGGAACAGAGGCAGCCTCATTAGGAACCACTGTACAAGAACTGTTTAGCTTTATAGAACAGTGGAGGAGAAATCCTCAACTTACTTTCCTTCCTTATCCACTGAGGCCTGCATTCAGAAGGATGTTTAAGCATATGGATAACTTTAAGCATAGGAGCAGTCCCATTGACTGCAACAGGATTTAATGGGACTGCTTGAATGATTAAAGCTCTGCACATGCTGAAGTATTTGAGTTAGGGCCTTACCATCTGATCCACAGTATGTGAAAGAGGACAGGAGATCTGCATAGCTATCGATCTTCTGTTCCCACAACTTTCCCATCTCCCCTCTACACCTCAGCCCAGTATGTTACTGTGAAGGCAGATTTTTTTCCCCTGTTCCATAGGCGGGGGGTGAGAAGGTCCAATACAACCCACTGAAGTATGTAGGCCAGATTCAGCAGTTGACTTGTGCACTGGAAGTGTTATGTAATGAACAGCTGTAGGAGAAAGACAAAGAATAGCCATGTGCAGTGATTAGGGTGACCAGATGTCCCGATTTTAGAGGGATAGTCCTGATTTTTGGGTCTTTTTCTTATATAAGCTCCTATTACCCTCCCACCCCTTGTCCCGATTTTTCACACTTGCTGTCTGGTCACCCTAGCAGTGACGCATTTACCTGGGGTTAGAGGGCTCGTAGCATGAGGCAACAGTAAATTAGGGGAACACCCAGAGTTCAAAAGAGGGAGAAAATGAATATCCAGATGATTTATTATTTGTTAACAAATAGGACAGCCTCTGCCCAAAATAGCTTACGAGTTTCATAAAATTTTTCAATTCTCATTACAATTTGACTTCATAATGTGATGTTGTGAGGCACTAATAGCTTTCTGATTACTAGAACATTGTGACCAATGCATTCTCGCAAATCCTTGATGATTTGTTTGCCAAAATTGATGCCAGTATGATACGGAGCCAACAGAGGTTGAGGCAAACATTTTATTACTTACTACTGACCCTACTGTACTACTGGAGTAGGCAGTGGGCAATAAGTTTTTATCCTTAGCAAAGGGAGTTAATTTGTCTCTGTCTCTATCCCTTCATAGGATTAAGCCCTTTCCAATGCAGATGAGATGCAGTTGTAAGCTGTGAAGAGTGGTTGGTTCCTCTAGCAACTTTTAAAACATCTTTTTATGTTTCAGCTATCAGAAGCCTGAGTCAGCTTCAAGTCGGATAAAAGTATCCTCACTGAATTATTGGGGCATTCAAAGATAGATGACACTATTACACATCAGTTTTCTTGACCAACAATCCTTTATCCAAATGATTAAAGAACCAGTTAGCCTCCGTGGTGTTCAAGTTTGGTTTATTACTTATATATTTGAGAGAGACTTTCTACAGGGTGGAGGAATTATACCAAGCATTTCCGGCCTATTATGTATTGGCAAAATAACTCTTTGATTGGACTTGTTCAAGTAATGACAGCAAGATTTAAAACAGGGTTGACACAAGAAAATGTAGTGTAAGAAGACCATTCTGTGTCTTCGTCTGTCAACTAAAAGTATATTGAATTTTGCAGAGCAAATTCAAATAAAAGTGCTGAGATTAAAAGTGATAAAGCATCAACAGCGAGATCAGAATCCCTCCTAAAATTAGATTAATCCTCCTCAGGGCCAGAAAACCTTATTATCTTGATATGGTTTGATCAATCATTGCAAGACAATTATTTTAACAAGTTAAACTAGTGCGTTTGATTTGATACAGAGAAAGTTAGACCATTTGTTTTTTTCCCTTTGGTTGTTATGAAAATAGAGTGTATGGGGTCCAGACAGTATAGAGCATAAAGTGAAACAGACGCATTACAACTTTCATTGTGACAAACAAGCCATAAAGTCTATCTATAAACTTCAATAAAGTCCTCATTTGAGCAAGCAAAGTTTGCATTATATTGAATTGTGAAGTACAACAGTAACTCTTGTCATTTTTTAGCTTATTGACTCTGAACATATTTACCACTGGTTTTATTTTTTATACTTCCAGGTACTTAATTCCAGGTACCATTTTTCTTACGGCAATAATAATACTTTGCATTTCAGTAGTGCCTACTTTCTGAGGATCTCAATTCATTTTCTGAATATTTACAAGTTGCACATCATCTCTGTGAAGTAAGTAAGTGTATTAACCTTTTGGTGGCTTATTTCCACATCTGTACAATAAAGACAATACTGATTTAAGAATGGTCAGAGAAGAACTCTGTGGCAGAACTAGAAATGGACCCCAGATCTCTGGACACCCCATTCCAATGTGTTAGCCTAGACAATAATATCCTCAATGCTCAAAATGAACATATGTTTTGTTCATTTAATAGCTTTTAAACATACTTATTTATTTTTCATTTGAGGGTTTGTTTCCCTTAAATACCTAAAACATTTCTTTGCATTTTTTATGGTTTCTATTTAGGCTTTTGTGAAGCAAAATTTCTCAAATTTGCAACCATTTTATAAGTGTTTGCAACCATTTTGAAGTGTCAGTGATTTGGCTTTGAATACAAATTTTTTTGCACAGGTCCTTTGCCTAGAAATGTAATTCTAAGAGAAACCATAGTCTTGTGTCAAAGAAACTATCACATATGTACTCTAGATTCCAAGTGGTAATCTTACAAAAGGGAGAGCAAATCTAAGCATAATATCCAAATAAAATAAGTGTGATTTGTATTGTATGTCTTCCAAGAGCCTTACTAGACAGGTAGTTCTGCTTTAAAAAAAAAACACCATTTGAAAGTATCACATTACTTTCAATGGGGAGTTCTGATTAAAAATTGATGATATAGTATGGAATCAATATAGAAGCCAATTGGGAGTTCTGCTTAAAAAATTATGGATAATATGGCCCCAAGTGAGTGAATACAATTACTCTCTACCATAATTGCCTTCAAGTGATCATTACAAAAAATGAAGACTTTTTTTAAGTTACAGTGTAAGAGCATGTAACTTTGACAATTTCAATAAAATAAAATAAAACACACTCTTCATATCAAATTTAATTTGAAAATTAATCCTGTGTTGGGCTATTGCAGGATATATTTTTCCTTGAGCATATTATCAAGTTATAAATTCTTGAAAACTGGGGTTTCATACACTGAAACCATTAAACAATTGTGGTAGTAGAGACAGTACTGAAATAAATGGCTTCATAGAGCCATGAAGGACCACTGGTATCAGATAACCATACATAAATAATAAATGTAACATTCTGTATTGGTACAATTCCCACATAGTTCTTCAGGTTTTATTAACCCAGGCAACTCAGAATAATTATGATAAACAGACATTGTCATTACAAATCAGCAGAAATTTGATAAGATTAAATATAATGCAATACATATTTCTTGCCAGCAGATTCAGTATAATAAATTACCCTTAAGTTTCAGAATGAGGCTTTGCTCAATTATACAAAATGGATCAATTTTTAAGGGTGCTTATTTAAATGCAAAACAGACTTTATGAGAATGGTAAACTTGATTAAAATCTCTCTTTAAGAGTAAATAACAAACAACAATATAAAATACTCACAGGCCATAACTATCCTATTAATAATACACTTTATTGTTCAGATGTAATTGTAAGGTCTTAATGATATGGTAGCTCTAATCGACTTTAAAAAATTAGAAATTGACTCTGAAGCCTGCCAATGTGACTGAAATACACATTCTCATGTGCAACTTGCATTTCTTACTGAAAAACTTTGCATCAGATTTTGAAGGTTAATGCTTTTAATATGTGACACACATCCATTTCTCCATCCTTCATTTCATCTTCTCTAGATTTTGTTGTTGTTATTTTATTTATTATTATTGTATTATAGTAGTGCCTAGATACTCCAACTAGTACTGGGGACCCATGAGTTATACTCTGTACAAAATAAGAGACAGTCCCTGTCCCAAAGAGCTCGAACTCTAAGCAGGAAATTTTCAAAGGCACAATTGAGAATTGGGTGTCCAACTGCCCATTTTGTAGGATGACCATATTTCCCTATGCTGAATACGGGACACCTGGTAAAATTACTCATATTCAAGCGAGTTTAATGGCAATCAGTTAGAACTATGCAGTACAAACATTCAGATTAACATCAAGTTGACGGAGTCCATGTTAAAAAGAAATATTGCGTAGCTGGATTCTTTTTATTTACCTTCTTATCTTTGAGGCTTTAGGGTTCACAATGGGAGGGGTGACACACACACTCCCATATACCTTTCTCACATGGGGGGGCAGACTCTCCCTTCCCTGCCCAGTGCTCTCCACCCTCCATGCCTGGCTGGGCCCCCAGGATGGACCCGCCTCTCCCGGTACCTGGTGCTGCGTCTTCCCGAGGCAACATGGGCAGGGGGGATGCAGGGTCACATGCCTCTCCCCCCCGCCAGATTTCTGCCAGGGTTCACATCAGAATGTGGCCAGCAGCAGCCTTTTGGCACTGTGCAGGAGGGAAGGGAAGGGACGGGAGATGCTTCCAGCCGCAGGAGGAGAGGGGAAAGGATGGCCTGGCCCCTGTCTTTGCAGAGTTCATCTCTTCCCTCTCCCGGCTCCTGCTCCCTTGTGGCTGGAAGCAGCTTATTCCTTTCTGCCTGTACTGTGTCCAAAGGCAGCTAACACTTCTAGGCTGCTGCTGGCCACTAACATAACCCAGCCGCCTCCGGTCCCCCAGCTACAGCGCCTGCAAGGGGTTAAGACGTAAGGACACATTGTGAACCAGGGACCACGGAACCTGATTGCAGGGGCTTCAGTGAACCCGGACAGAGAGGTGACTCAGCAGGGGAAGGTGTCTAGGGGATGGAGCAGCCCCGTGCTCCCTGGGGGCAGGACCTGGGTGAGGGGGGCTGAACAGGGTGCTAAGCCCTGGCCCGGGGGGCTGCTTTGGATCCTGCAGGTTTGGGGCATGAATAGGCTAGAAATTGCTTCCTCCCCCACTCCAGACCTTAACTGAGGGGCGGAGAGGCTTCCCCATGCCAGCGCTGTGTGGGGCTTTGGCACATGCAGGGCTTGGCTCCTGGCCAGCGCCCTGGGCTGGAGGGTCTTGGACTTTCCTGGAGCATCGGCCCAACCAGAGGCAGTGGGGAACCGGCCGGCCAGGCTATTGGTGAGCTGAGTTCTCCGACCAGGGACTGGTTCTCTATATGGTACTGGGAGTGGGATGCATCCCACAAGGGGTGTGTGAAGGGGCAAAGCAGAGAGAGGACAGTGAGAGGGGGAGCAGATAAAGGGCCGATGGGTGGGCAGCAGCGGCAACAGGTAACCAGCTGCTGCCTGGCACCTGCCCTCACTCACCAGCCACTGCAGCTCACAGAAAATATGGGACAATTTGCCTGTTTTTAAGAAAAAGTTGGGACACCTGCAGGAGGGCTTAAATATAGCACTGTCCTTTTAAAAATGGGACATCTGGTTACCCTACCATTTTGCCTTTCAAAATCTCTTCTCCTCCCAAATAGATAAAACAGACGAAGTATGGGATAAAGAAAGTAGTTTACAGAGGGGGAATTGAGACAGAAATTAAGAGACATGCTCAAGGGGAAACAGAAAGTCTGTTACATAGTCTCTGTGGTCACCCCATCTCAAAAAAAAAAGATATTTTAGAATTGGAAAAGGTACAGAGAAGGGCAACAAAAATGATTAAGAGTATGGAACAGCTTCCATATGAGGAGAGATTAAAAAGACTAGGACTTTTCAGTTTGGAAAAGAGACGACTAAGAGGGGCTATGACAGAGGTCTGTTAAAATCATGACTGGTGTGGAGAAAGGAAATAAGGAAGTGTTATTTACTCCTTCACATAATGCAAGAACAAGGGGTTGCTCAATGAAATTCATAGGCAGTAGGTTTAAAACAAACATAAGGAAGTATTTATTCACACAATGCACAGTCAAGCTGTGGAACTCACTGCCAGGCAATGTTGTGAAGGCCAAAACTATAAGGGGGTTCAAAAAAGAACTAAAGTTAATAGAGGATAGGTCCATCAAAGGTTATTAGCCAAGATGGTCAGGGAGGCAACTCCATGCTCTAAAGTGTCCGTAGCCTCTGATTGCCAGAAGCTGGGCGTAGACGACAGGGGATGGATCTCTTGATGATTGCCTGTTCTGTTCATTCCCTCTGGGTCACCTGGCATTGGCCACTGTCAGAAGACAGGATACTGGGCTAGATGGATCATTAGTCTGACCCAGTATGGTCTTTCTTATGTTCTTAAAGCCAGGAACTGAAATCTAATCTCCCGAGTCCCAGTTCAGTCCCTGAACCACAAGATCGTCCTTAATCTCCTTGTATATTTTTCTGTACCTGTCAGGCCATTTTTTCATTCTCTTGAGAACAAAATCTAACCCACAGTCCTTGGTTTCTCTAATGTTGGGAAGAGAGGAAACACTTAAAACATGATGCACCTGTGCAGCAGTTGTACCGGATTCCAACCCATGTGTTCTTATCATCACTTCCGAGGGAAGCTCTAAATGCATCCATCAGTTCACAACAGCCCCACTGGGGCATGACCTGCTGAACTGGGAGTGTAATTAGGCACAACAGACTGCTTGTGCATCTACCTCCTGGTTTAGCAAAGCACGGTAACTCATGCTTAAGTGTTTTGCTCAAATGGAACCAGAATGACTTTGGCAATAGGACCTAGGGGAGTCTGTATGGCCACATGCTAACAAAAGACAAAGATCAAACAGAAGACATAAGATGTACAACAATCATTCAAAATCCAGCAAAAGGTACATGAAATGATCATCTTCCATTCATGGTCACTGCACTTTGACCCGTAATGGATGCATTAGTGTACATTTCCCCAGAACCCCTAATTTATCCTGTCTTATACTGGCCCCATGTATTCTTCCATGGCTCAGTATAGCACAGGCAGGATTTAGCCCAGCTCTTTACCAACTGTAATATAGTAGGACTTAACTATTTCCCTTAAAACTCAGCATAACGTATTTATATGGAAATGTCATTAAAATCAGAAATGTGTGTTGATATATAATAAAACAGAAGTTTAGAGTTATTTACCTTATGGTATCCATAACTCCTATTGTGTTTGGTAAATCCTACTGCCTACTAGCAACTCCACAATTGTGCTGTTGCACATTTAGTCCAACAGCCTGCCACTTTCCACGAGTACTGAAATTACCTGATTTTTTTTTTCTTCAAAACCAGCGTTAATAGGTAAATTAAAGAAAAGTTGAGCAAGATAGGTAAGCTATGTGTCTCCCACTTTAATTAGATATGCAGGTTTTTTTAAAAAAAGTGAGACTTTGAAAGCTTGGCCCTAAGGTTATAACAGGAAAGAAAAGCTTTGTATGTTCTCCCATGAAAGATATTGTGAAAGAAATTGAACATCAAAAGCTGTATTTAAGTTATATTGTCATTAAGCTTTTTCTAAGAACAGACAGATGTCTGGAAATTTAACGTTAACACTGACAATCCATCTTCAACTCAATTCCATATGAAATATAAAGAAAGGGCCTGGAGTATCAGTTTAATTCAGAATGTCTAGGCTTTTCTTCTTTTATATTATAACCTTAATGTTATTTAAATGTATATCTGGTATTTCATTTCCTTTATAATCTTCCATTAAAGTGTGTTATTAATTCACTAGACTGAAATAGCTCTAAAGGTTTGTGGATATACATATTTGGGATCCGCTAAATTCATATAGAGTTTTTACAGATTAGCCTGTTTAAACACATTTTTCCTATGTGAATTGTATGTAGCTCAAGAGGCACAATTCATACTCCGATGCCAAACACTCCAATGGTCAGAAATGGGGCTTGTCTTAAGGCGTGGCTCAGATGTTTAGCCACCACGGCAATTCATGGGGATCAGATTTGTGATTTTCACCACAATAGGGCAGGCCTTTACCGATTCAATTGAAGAACTCTTTTACCTGTCAGAAAGTAGTAGGCTATTATACTTGCTGGACTTAGACATTAAAGGGAAATGTATACCAAGCCAGTATATTACATTTGGATTCTGTCTCTAATAGTTAAACATTATCAATCATATTTTTTGAGGCAGCTTCTAATCTAGCTTCCCCAGTTTTACATATTTGATATTTGTTAATACTGATTAGGGCATGCAAAAACATGAAACTCAGAGAGTTTAAAAGGCAGACCTTGTTTTAATTAAGTCAACCTTTATGGGAGAGGCTAATCTCTTCCCTAAACACCAAGTTTTTATTCGTGTTAAATGGCCTCATGCCATACCAATATTCATGGTCACTCCACTTCAGCATAGCCCCTAGGATTCAGATCCCCTTTCAATCCTCTCACGCTCCCCTCTTGAAATGGAATGAGAATACACATGCAGGGTACCTCAGTCTGCAAAGACTAACAGTCTCCCTTCCTCCCTACAGGTTAATAGGATCCACTAGTCATCACCCTAGTCTCATGTCTACCTCAGGGAGCCAATCCCTTTGAGCCTCTCACCTGTGCTGCATACCGGACCCAAGTTGCAATGAAAGTACAAACTCTGCTTATTAAACTTACTATAGCACTCTCCATGGAGCTTGAAGAATAGAGCACAGGCTGCAGGAGGGAAGAGACTGGAGGAGGCACCAGGAAGTCAGTTTCTGTGCACAAGGCTAGAATGCTAGCTGTGGTTGCACCACTTCTGCACTTCTCTTTAGAGCTCATGCACACTATCATTTAGGCCTGGTTTACGCTACAAAGTTAGGTTGACGTAAGACAGCTTATGTCGAGCTAACTGTGTAAGCATCTTCACTGAAGTGTACCTCCTGCAGATTTAACTCCCCCATTACACTGACCTAATAACTCCACCTCCACAAGAGGTGTCGGAATTAGGTTGATGTAGTTAGGTTAACACGGTTTCCATGTAGACACAACATTGTCTATGTCGCCTGTGGCTGCCTTTGACAGCCAGAACCCTGCTCCCCAAGGCTGACAGCTGGAGCCCCACTGCCTCAGCCTTGGCAGCTTAAGCTGTCCGACCTTGGCAGTGGGGCTCCAGCTGTCAGTACCCCCTTAAGTCTAGGGTGACCAGATTACATGAACAAAATATCCAGACACATGGGGGGGCAGGTCCGGAGCACCTCCGAAGCAAAAAATAAATAAATAAATAAAAGGCGAGCTGGAGCGCCTCCGAAGGAAAAAAAAAAGCTAGAATATCAGGATAAATGGCATCCTGACCATACATCTTTCGGAACGTGGGACAAATGACTGAATATCAGGGTTGTCCTGATTTTATCGGGACGTCTGATCACCATAAAGCACACCTGGTAAGGACACACACCACTGACAGAAGGAGCATAGTGTGGACATGAAGAGCTGATTTAATTACCTAAGTGGCTGCAGATCGACCTAACTTAAGTCGACTTAATTATATAGTATAGACATGCCCTTAGTCTACACCTGCACTGCAAGCTAGAGATGTGATTCTGCTGCTCTTCGAGCTAGCACGGCTTTTAAAAAGCAGTGTAGAGGCAGTAGCACGAGTAGCGACAGAGGAGGCATGGCTGAGCTGGGCCAATAGAAACCCACCTGACACTGGTGAATATGTACTTAGTGCAACTCAGCCAAGCCTCTGCTACCGCTACTCATGCTGCAGCATCAACACTGCTATTTACACATGTGTTAGCTCCGTGAGAGCTAGCATGAGTGTGTAGACATGAGCAGGGGAACCAAACTCCTAGCTCATAGTGCAGATGTAGCCTTAGTTCATGGCACGCCAAGGTGTGAATTAACTCCGCACTAGCCTGCTGCTCAGTAAGTGCCCATGTGGACCCTGCTGCCTAGGATTGCCATCTGTCTGGGATCATCCCTTTTTTTGAGGTAGCTGTCCCAGGAAATCTGAAAGACAGCTCAGGGTGAACTACCAGCTGTCCAGTTGTATGGGCTCAGGATTATCCCCGATGTCCCTTTTTTATACCTCAGAGGTGTCAAATCTACTGCTGCCACACACTAAAATTTCCTTAGTGGGCTTTGATCTACCCTACTTTGGAACAAGATCAGGTTAAACACACTAGGGAATTTTTAGTGAGCAGCTGCATGGTCCACACAGACTCTTAGTGTGCTACAGGCTAGCAGTTAGCATGGGCTCATGTTCTTACCCAGCAGGTACTACGTAAAACACTAATTTTAAATACCTGTCCTTACATCTTACTAACCTAAAACCAGGCCATCAGGATGCTCTGAGGAAGGTAACACTTTCCAAAGGGAAACATTACTACTTGATCTCCAAAAATGTGGTCTGACCCACAACCTCTTATAAAACCCATTCAAACTGTATCTCAACTATACGACATGGAACAGCAACAGTAGCAGGGTGGCTGTGTCCCTAGAAGGGCTTTCATACAGCGGGGAGGAAGGGGGCACATGCACAAGAGCGAATCAGCTCTCCCCTTCTTTACTGTCTCCCTACCACGGCGGGAGAAGATGGAGACATTCTGTAATACATTCTGGGCAGGTGTGGAGAGGAAGGTGCTGGAGCAGCCAATCCTGCATCTTAATCCAGGGGTTATCCCTATTGGTCCAGTCAAACTGTACTCCCAACCCCCCTGCTGAACCGCAGAGAGGGGGCAGGGGATATTGTGGAAGTGCTCTGAAGTTGTAGTTAGTAGCGGGGCTCCATCACACAGAACTTGCATAGACCCATAGGTAGATATTGCTCCAGCCCACTCACAGACAAGACACAGCAAATGAGGGCAAAAAAGAGTAGGAGGCAAGGGGGACAAAGCAGAAATGGGTCTTGAGAAATATGAAGGAGAAGCAGGTAGTGACTTTTCAGGTCAGTTCATGGAAACTCTCAGGGTGAAATCCTAGCCCAATGGAAGTTTTGCTATTGACTTCAATTAGGGTAGGATTTCACTGTCTCCGCGTAGGGGCAACAAGGGAGGTACTACAAAGATGATTGTGGCAGAAGTGACAAATCCTGCCTTGTTGTTAAAATGATGAAAGTAAGATTGGACTCAGGCTCATGGGTATGTAGGCATCTAACTACTTGACTTTTATAAATAAATGCCCAGGTTTGAAAGTGTACAAATATATTTGTTCATGTTGGGAGGCCAGATTGAAGTCAGTTGGAAAATGTGGCCCGGAAATTATGGAAATCCAGAGAGATGATCAAAAAATGGAAATAATTTTCCATGAAATGTTTTGAATTAAAAAAAAATAATTTCAATAGAAATTTCACAAGATTTTTTTCCAATTTTGATAAAATGTCTTGAAATATTTCATTTCCATTGGATTCAAAACAAAAATGTTAATTTCAGTTCAAATTCAACAGACTCATTTTTTCTTTTTCTTTTCAGTTTTTGAGACAGGAATCAAAAAACAATCTTGAAAAATTCCTATTCAAACAGTGAACAAAACAATTCATTTTAAGTAGCGTCACAGAACCATTGAACATTTTGAATTTTTTACATTTTTTGCATGTTTGAATCATTTGAAAAGTCAATTTTCATCAAAAAATCTCATTTGAAACATGTTTGTTATCTGTAGTAATCAGCTCTTTAATTGAAAAAAAACATTATTGCCTTTCGCTTGTAAATTTTAGTGCATCCTATTCAGTTTGATGTGTGTACTTTAGGCTTTGCCAAAGCCCATAAAAATCAATGGAAAGGTTCCTACTGACTTTAGTGGATTTTGGATTAGGCCTAATTAAAAACGACAATGTTGCCACTTTGGTCAATAACGTAAAATAGAATCAACAGAATTTTGATTATTTCCATTTTTTGATCAGCTTTCTGGATTTCCATAATTTCCAAATTTACCATGGTTTATTTTCTGTACTTGGGGAAAAAACAAGTACACATAATTTTAAATAAAGCTATTTATAAATGTGTATATATTTTTATATTTAAAATTAAACATCTTTTTAATTTACTACTTCCCTATTCCTTCTTTTAGTGATGATAATCTTTTTTTCTTGGAGTATTTTATAGCAGGTTTCCTCATTTCACCACTGGCACTGAGTGATCCTTTCTGTCTTCATTCAACAATCACATATGATTGGATACAAGAGAATATAACTGTTACAGCACTCCTCACACAGACAGGGCCATATTCATGTAAAAGCAGACTCAAACACACTAGGGAATTGTTAGTGCATGGCAGCAGACTCCATACAGATATATAGAGGGTGGCAAGCTAGTGTGGGGTAGATTTGCTATGAACTAAAGTATTTGTGTAGACAAGCCCTTTGTTATCTGAGTTATCTGTTGTATTAACAGTAACAATTAAGTTAGTCTGACTTCATTTACACTGGTAAAAGTGAAAGAAGAACTTGTCCCATTGTGTAGAATTCAAAAAGTTATGTTCTGAAAATTCATCTCTCAATTGATTTTATATCGCTGTCTCTAAATAATAGGGGTTTCTTTTAATAAAAATGACAACCTAAATGCCTGCTATGGATGATTAAATTTTTATTTCTATCACCTAATTAGTTTTTGAAGGAAAAAGGCTGTGATACCTCATTAAAACCCATAGAAGATATACAAGAAAAACTAAAAGAAAAATAAAGGCCAGTTGCATAGAAGTGTGATATCTGCAAAAAGTGCCAAATTACAAGCAGGTTTACCCATTTAAGTGGCCAAGTTAAACAGCTCCCTTTGGGTTTTGACTGACTGGGGCCCAGGTTGGCACCAGCTGTGTTTTGAAGTAGAAGAGCATTTATAGGGTAACCCTGTAACTATTTTTGCTGCTGTCACACTTCTCTATGGCTGACCTGCTTCGGTTTTATTTTGTTTTGTTTTTCATTTCCTAGCATGTAGGTTTTGTACAGATTGAATGTTTGTCACAGTTTATAGATACATAACTAACATTTCCAGAGGCCTGGCAATGATATGTGTCTGGCATGTGATTTCACAAAACATTGAAGGCTATGAATTTTTTTTATTAGTTGGTATGTCATTGTGAGAGATTGACTTTAATTTGTCAATAATCCACTCCTGATACAAAGCAGAAATGCAGGTAAGAGGCAGCTATGCAAGATAATGTAAATACAGTCGCTTTAAAGACAGAGCGATCTTGCTCAATCCAATAGCTACAGTCAAGGACAACGGCTAAGCCAGGAGCCAGTTACCTTAACCCTTTAAACTGACTAAAGTGTGGGAAAAATTAAAGGGGACTTTGAAATGCTAGGTTTTTGAGAGAGGAAATTGAAAAATGCCCCCAGAGTTAGATTGGCAGAGGAGATGAACAACTTGGAGGACAACAAACATTGTAAGGAGAACAAAGACTATTACCCTTCCAGTCAGCTAGTCTATTTGATCAAATGTGACATTGCAGAAAAGCTGACGTAATATTTTTCTGATACAGTAATTAAGCCTGTCACACATTTGCATTCAAAACGGATCACAGAGGTGTGTGTATGGGAGACACCAAAAATCAGAAGATGTCATTTTTCACAGGCTGGGTGGCTCAGAATTGAACTGTATCTAATTCTTTGGTGTCACACTTTAGAAAAGATGTGGATAAATTCAAGAGAGTCCAGAGGAGAGCAATAAAAATGATAAAACAGAAAACCTGATCTATGAGAAAAGATTTAAAAACTGGGCATTTTTAGTCGGGGGAGGAGGGACGGAGATGGGGGGGTACCTGATAGTCTACAGGTATGCTAAGGGCTCTTATAAAGAGAATGGTGAGCAGTTGTTCTCCATGTCCACTGAAGATAGGGTGAAAAGAAAAGGCTTTAATCTGCAGCAAGGAAGATTTAGGTTAGATATTAGGAAAAGCTTTCTAACTATAAAGGTGGTTAAGTTCTGGAATAGGCATCCACAGGTAGTTGTGGAATCTCCATCACAGGTTTTTAAGAAGAGGTGGGACAAACACCTGTCAGGGATGGCCTAAGTTTACTTTGTCCTGCCTCAGTGCAGGGGGCTGGAATTGGTGACCTCTCAAGGTCCCTCCCAGCCCTACATGTCTATGATTCTATGAAAAAGAAAGGAGAAAAACAAGAGCACATTTTAGAAATATATAGTCATTTTTTTTTAAATTCCTTGTAAGTAAATCTAAGGGAACCCAGTGAGATGAGCAGTGCAGAGAGCCAGTCTCACTAAGTCATGAATATTTCTTTTGTTTTTTTAATTTGATTGTCACTTTCTGATCTTAATAAATCTCACGTCTTAATTAGACCACTTGAGTCCTAAGCTATTAGGCAATTTCATGCAGACCACCTTGGAGAGATGAGAAAACCTTCAACTTCTACAAGGAGATAGCAATGAAGTTATCTGGAGTGTACATGGTCAAAGGAGCATGGTGAAATGAAGGAAGCCAGTCCCATAAGGAATGATGTTCCCATGGCTCGGGTCCATCAGAAATGCATAAAAGACCACTGGTGAGACCCAAGTTTAAGAAGCAAATGATACCAATTGTGTACTTAAACTAAGTTATTGCTACAATGTCATTTCTAAACTGCAAGCATCTATCCAAGGATCCAAGTTATTTCTGATGTAGCAGCATCAGAAAAGCAGATGTGCTTGTTTTTTTTAAAGAAGAGAGGCACTTTGGTGTTTCAAGTTTATATTCTGAAATCCTATGCACAAGCAAAATTTTGTTTAATGTAAAAAAATAAATGCATAGTAGTATTTTGTCCTATCCCCTTTCATTTAATACTTGCCAAGATGGGGGTAGAGACTGTCAAAACGGAAGAGCATTTTTTTCTCAACAGCCTTGTCTTTCACAAATCACAATGTTGTTGATAATCCCCTATCAGCTGCATAAATCTCCTCTCTTATAGTTGGAAAACTAACTTGCTTAATAAGTATATTCTAGGTGTTTGGGGAAACATCTCACAGTGGAAAATAGATGACGAGCACTTGGATCCTGGGCTTTACAAAAAAATACAGGCAGTTCTTTTATTGCTACTAAACCCAGGATTATTTTTCAGTAAACAGCAATACTAATACCAGAGCTAAGGAAACCAATGTTTAAGCATATAATCCATTCGGTTTATGAGTCAGAAATCTGATAGAATCAAACACATGGCAGTTACTGCTCATTTTAACCATTTCAGTGACTTGTGTGCTGTATGCATTGGTAAAGAACAGTATAAATAATGTGAACAGGAATTCATAAATTCTACTAAGAAAGGAAGGGGGCTATCTCAAAGGGTTTTTTTATAGCATTATGTTAATATAATAGACCGTTGCAGACAAATAGGTTAAATAAAACACCATTTTGGAGTACAAATCTACAATGCATTTCCTTTTTGGAATGTTAGTACCTCCTTCCAAATGTACATAGCTCATATATATTTACAAACCATGGAGCAGATCATCCTGTCAGACAGATACGAGATGAAATCTGGACTTGGATTTTTCAAAAAGAGGATTCTAAAGGCTCCTAAAACTATGCTCCTCAGTAAATGGCCTGATGTTCAAAAGTGCTCAGCACTCAAGTGGGAGCTGCTGGGTGCTCATAATTTTTAAAATCGAGTTACTTCTTTAGGCCCAACATTAGGTACCTCATTTCTGAAAACCTTGACCCTGGCTAGTATGTGTAGTGGAACATAGCTTATGAGATATCATCCTTCTTTCTGCTAAGGCTCCCAATGTTCTTCTGTGCACTCATTGTGCAGCTGAGCTCAACAGACTTACACAAGCAGCTACCTGATGAAGGCAGAAGGATTGCGCTAATTCCCATTTAATTCAATGGGATTTGAATGGGACTCAGAGTCAGAAGATAGCTCCTTTTTGATAATTTCCAGTGGCAATTCAAGCAGGAGCTGATACTCAGCGTTTCAGCACGAATAACCATTTCATAGCTTCCATCACCTTCAGAAAGGGAAGCTGTGTCCTGGGGAAGCAGCGAAGGAGGGAGAAGTGTAGAGAGGCAGAACCCTCTATTAATGGCTGGCCTATGTCCCATGCATAAGGTTTCAAACCCTTCCCCTGAGAATTGAGCTTGGTTATTGTTGGCTTCAGACTGATATAAATGTGCTTGCTTCCCATTGATTTTGCACAGGAAATGATGATTTAACCTCATGCATCAGTAAAGCACATGACTATAAATGATTAATCTTAATTCCTCATTGACTTTCCCTTATTAAGTCCCTATAGATTCTGGTTAAAAGACTTTTCAACCTTGTTAAATTATTTTAAACCTTTTAAATATCATAAAAGAGACAAATCAGTTTCCTTTGTAATTAAATACATTTTAATTCTAATAATGAAGACTTCACTTCAGCTTGCTTTGAAAGTTTCACTCTTATTTTTTGTGACCTTGTTTGGTTGGGTGCCATTGATATGAACAAGAAGATTCAATACTTATAGTACAGAAAGTGACAGGTTGGAAGCAAGCAGAAAACATATTTCTTTAGACTTACCAGAGGTCCAGTTATTCATAGCTAGCTAGTAATAGGACCAGCTCTACAAACAATGGTAGAGCAATCAATACACAGAATCACTTAAGGCAGAAGGTTGTAAAGAAAGCCCCCATCCTGGTTCATAGTCCCTCACTGTACCTGTCATATGACAAGGATAATGAATCATTACTCTCTTTTCCCATTTTCACATTACTGGATTTTGCTATTATCTCTGATACTGAGGCTTTTATTGATCTCTCAAATCATAGCCCTTCAAAAATTATCCTCTTTTATTTCATTGAAGGAAAGGCTGCAAACTAGAAGTGTGAGAAAACATTCATAAAGCAGTCTTAATTAATAATAGAGGATTCAATGCTGAGGTGATGTGTAAGGAGGTGTAGCAGGGGTAACCTTACAGGTGCTTTTGGAATCCAAGGTGGCAGCTGTGACTTGTACTACTTATTTTCTTCTGTGATTAGCAAGGATGTTACAGGTTTTCCTTGTTTGTGCTGACTTCACCACAGTCATCCATGCCACGGTCACTTCCAGGTTGGATTACTGTTATGTACTCTTCTTTGGGCTGTTCTGAAGAATCAATGAGATGTTCCAGATAGAGATGGGAACTTCTGAGACTTCAACAATTTTCCCATTCCCTGCTGGGATAAAACAGAGGCCTTTAGAGATTGTTTTTCATGAAGAGAGAAAGACACCCCATACCAGAATAGTTTAATGGGATGTTTTAGAGCTAGGTTCAAGCCCTGCTTTGGATCAGGGATTTGAATCCTGGTGAGCCTAGGTGAGTATGCTGGCCACAAGGCTATGTTGTATCCTGGGCTAGGTTTCCCTTGTTGGAGCAGTCCCACTTTGTATAAATAGTTAAATATGAATCAGGGCAGGGAGAGAACATGTCATTATAGCTCAGTATTTAGGGCACTCACCTGTGCTGTGTGAGATCCTGGTTCAAGTCCCTGCTCCCATGCATAGTGATTTATACAAAGTGGAACAGCTCCAACAGGAGACAGTGAAAGAGACCTACCCCAGAATAACTCATAATATGTTGGTTAAGGATGTGGGAGATTCAAGTTCCTGGTCTGAATCAGGCAAGAGGTGGAATTTTAAGCAGAATAATTCACATCCCTGACAAGTGTCCTAGTCACTGAGTTATTCCGAGTTGCGGAAGGGTGTGTCTCTTTGGTTTTGACTAGCAATTCTATCCAAACCAGAGAAACCTTTCCCAGTTAAAGCATTATTGAAACTCGTATAATTCCACAAATAGGTTTGGTTTCAACTAATTGACATTTTCTGATGAAATATTTTTTGTTGGAAAACTCCCAACCAGGTACTGCATATTCCGTGGACGACTGGTTTATGGGCAACAAGTGGGGGTTGAAATCAGGCCCCTATTTTTTTTTTTTTTTGCTATAACTGTGCAAGTACATCATTTACATGTACAATTAGCCATCCAATTGGCAATCTGTGCATTCATCAACTGCACATACGAATCATACATGTAATGGCGCATGTATTTTTTGTAAGATAATTTTGCAAATCAGGCCCACTGTGCCAATTCTCTACAAGAAAAATCTATTTTATCAGTTGTATGGGACATTTTGGGGGGCAATTAAAGCAAATCCTCTATGGTACTATTTTAAAAGTGAACAAGAATGAAATGCATTTTCCTTGTTAAATAACTAAAATCTACTCTAACATACTCATGTTATAACTATTTTAATGGATTTAATTTGTTTCTATTGTTCTGTATGTCAAAAGCATATTACTGCTGGCTTACGCCTCTTTGGGGATAGATATTTTCCCCAGTGAGTTGCATGTTTTTCAATTCATTTTGACAGAAGCTTGTTGAATTTGTAGATGGTGGCATAATATCTATTTACTTCTTATTGTTAAGGTCAGCATCAAGATTTCATGTCTTCAATAGCTTGTTAGTATTGATATTACAGGCTTCTCACTGTAAAATATCACATACTTTGCTGTTAATGACTTTTTCTCCTAGCTGATACCATAAATATTCCAATCAAAAGAGAATGACAAGCATGTTGGCAGCCAGTATATCAGTCTTCATTTAAAATTTTAATTAGGCTTCTTCCAGTCAGTTTTCTCCAATATTCTGGTAGTGCAATGGGCATACTGATAAATGTAGCCCAACTTTGAACAGTAACCATGTTCTAATTAAAAGTTTGGAGGGTTTTTTGGGGGGTGGGGGATTTTTTTTTTTTTTTTGTCTTTTGCGGTGTTGACTTTTTTCACTTTACTTGGAATTGTTTTCATCAAAAAAGCATTAAAACTGGTCCCTATGCCTGATTATTGCCTTCAACCTTATCTTATAAATGAGGAAAACAAGCAATCAGCAGTAAATCTCAGAATCCCCATAATATGTGATTTGTTGCCTATTAGATACACAGATGCTCCAAGTATTGTAGAAGAAAATAAAAAAGCTACTGATTAATCATTCAAAAGATAAAGGCATAAAAGATGGAAGTTCTGTCTTATCTGAATGCTGGTAAGTAAAGTAAATCAGATTAAAGAAGGAATGTTCATCTCTTATCCCTTAGACTTGGTGAAATCTGGGTTTATCTGTAGAGAGTCAGCTATATTTCTGCTTCAAAATCCAAACATCTGTTTTCAGGGAATGTTTTCTTTTTTTATTAACTTACATCACAACCTTTCATCTGTGCAGTAATTCTGTATCAGAGTTCTAAAGATTTTAAACATATAACATATGACAGAGATCAACCCAATAGCAAGGTTCAGTGGTCATTTCTGAATATGAAGGAAAAAACAGATAAAGCAAGAACAGAATATTAGCGGAGAGTAAAATTACATGCACTGCACGATTCTTAATTTCTATAGGGGACATGTCCCTTTAATGTCTATGTGAGATAATGTGGATGCATCTTCATGATATCATGGTACTTCATGTCACTTTTATTGGAAACAATGGCATATGGCATGCAATGGTAAACAAAGACTTATACCACAATATGGTCCATGGGCAATGTGATAATTTGGGGAATCTGTCTATGAGCAATTTATGAATTCTATTTGAGATTATGAATGTCCTGAATATGTCTATGTCAGACTGCAAACTTCATTGTGATTGTAAAGTTGGTCTTTACCTTCTTGCTGTCTTTTTCTTTCATCTTGGCCTAAAATTCCAAGGGGTGGTGGCACAGGGCTAACAATTCTGAGGCATTAAACTTTGTCCATTGTCCATTTAATGGAGTACTCTTGGACAAAGAGATGGTTACTGCTCAGGGGAAAACAGTTTTTCAAACCTGTATTGCAAGGGAGTGGTAGCTAAACAATGGATCACCTGGGAAAGGATCTTTGAACACCAGATAAGGCTGATCAGCCATGTCACCTGCCAAAGGGGACTGGAGGTTATAAAAGAGAGGGTATCCCACCAGCCATTTTAAAGAGAGAAGGAGAAGAGAGACCAGAGAGACTCTGTGTTTGGAGGAGAAGCCAGAGGGCAAGAGGACAGGGGGTGGAGGAGTGATCCTGGAACTTTTGAGGACTCTGACATAAGCCTAAAGAATGTCAGGAGTGGTGAGGGAAATGTGTACAGGTGTGTTTATTGTTTTGCTTAGATCTGTGTATGTCTCACACTATCTAAGAGTAATTGTGTTTAGAAGCCTTTGCAAAGCCTATCTGTGTGTCTGTTTGCTTCAGCTATCACATGCCCCTGAAGTATTAAACTGTAAACCCATAGTGCCCACAAGTTTGGAATTCTGGGAGAAGTGTGCTTAAGTAACTGGAGGGTCAGTACTGGTCCTGGGAGCCTAAGGCAGCTGGACTGCATAGTCCCATTTCAGTGAAGGGATAACAGGGTGTGTGCTAAGGAAGTATGACAGAGGCCCGGGGGAGAAAGAGTGGTGCAGCTTATTGAATCCCAGGGAAGCATGAAAGCACATGGATGCAGCCTATGGAATCTCAGTCACAACAGCCTGGTGAGTGTCCAGCAGAGGGAGGACATGGCAGGCAAATAATGGCTCTTGCTGGCTAAAGACAAACCTAATTTCTGTAATTATGTAAAATGATTCATTTCCCAGAGAGAAAGCTCAAAAACATAAACCAAAGTAGAAAGAATGAATTGTCACTGAGATGAGACAAACAGCTTTTTAAGACCAAGTAAGTATTATAACATGGATTTATGTCTGAGGGTCATTAAACATGTGGGTGATATTTCCTTTTTTAAACCCTTTTCTGTTGTGATTTATGTAATACATTTTTAGATAATCCTGTATGCAAAAAAATTACAAATCTAATTTTCATGGACTCAGTGAGGAATATTTGCCTTCAAGTTAAAATGAACATAATAATAAGTTGCAAGGCTGTGGAGGTTCAGGCACAATATCTCAAAGAAACTGAAACATTGCTTGTAGTTATTGGCTTTGTGAAAGGGCTATAATTATGCCAGTATTTTTAAACATGGGTTCTAATTTAACAAATAGTTAAGCCCATGCTTAACTTTATGAACTCGGAATAGTCCCAGTGAGCTCAATGCCATTGGTGCCAAATATATGCACCTAATTCCATAGTTAGGCAGCTAATAAAAATGGCCTGATTCTCTGAAATGTTGATCACTCACAGCTCCCATGGATCTAGGTGCCTAACTTCAAGCACTGAAGTTTGAACATTTTGATTTTGGCTCTGTTGAAGTCAATGGGAGTTTGGGACTTCAATGGAGACAATGGTGCTAATTCTTTTCACTTTAATTTTCAGCTGACTAATTTTCTTTGTATTTGGTTTATGTTTCCCTGGTGCACTAAAATATGCTTATTGATGAGGTATTTTATTATTGTATGTCACCAGCATGAGGCAAAGAAGCGAAGAGACTCCTTACCCTGAAGGTCTTCCAAGTCTAAAAGGCAGACAAAGAAGACAGGAAAATCAAGGGCAGGGAATAGCTTAGTGAATGTAGTGCTTATTGCTATTACAGCAAAAGAGAGATTTGGAGAGAGATTTGAAAGAGGGAATTGGCGGTTGCTTGGCAAACGGGGACTGAGAGGTTACTACCTTAAAATATATATTTGCACATGGTATAATAAAATATGGACTGTCCTTGTAATGGAAATATTTCATGGCAAGTAAGTACACAAGAGAAGTGCCAAAAAAGGATTGTATTTAGAAATGTGGTCACCCTTTTTAGTGTACTCAGAAGAGTGGGGCTCTCCAACAAGCAAGCCAGAATCTTTAGCCAGGTTATTTGAATATTAACTTGATCCTGAATAAGTAATAAGTAATGTACGATGTAGAATGTTAACGTTTTATTGTGACTTTGCCTTAATAAAAAAAGAAAAGAAAAGAAAAAAAGCAGGTAGGTCCTGATTGCTGAATTGTATCAACTGGGAGAAGAGATGTCTCCTAAGAAATATAATGTCAACCTATCTTATTAATTATTTGAAAACATAAAGTTACTAGGTTTACTAGGTTCCTTCAGTTTCATACAATGTTTGGAGATGAGGTTTGGGCATATTAGTTTCACTTTTTAATATGTTCTTTCTTTTATTTCATTCTTCTCTTTATTTATACTATTGATTATGTTTATTTCATCTGCCTGCAGGATCTTCCACTGTTTGATCTTATTATTATTATCTGTGACAGGGAATAACACTGTTTGTAAGCCAGGATTTAATTAGTTAGTTAGCTTGTTTGTTCATTGGCTGTATATCTCTGAGCACATTATTTGCTGCCCAGATATGTATATTTTTATTTGAAAATACAATAACAATTAAATTACCCAAATGTTAACCTATAACAAAGTTCAGTTTAAAAAAAAAATCAAACTAAGTCAGAAAAAAGCATAACTTGGTGACCCTTCACTTAGACATATATGGACTAGGACAGAGGGTCTCATATTATGATTCTTGGACCACTGGTGATTCATGGAAAACTGACTGGTCATATAGAGCTGGCTATTCTCCTTATTTTCACATGCTATATTAAATTAAGACTTTCATAATGTTACTTTTCCATGTAAGAAACTGTAGTTGACCCAGGGAACATGTGTTTGCAAATGGGAGAGGAGATGGTTCACAACATCATTAATGGAAAGGAAGGTGTTTCATGAGATGATCTCCCTACACTTTCTACTCTACACTATGAAAATCCTGAGAAAATCCTGGCAGGTATAAGTACTTGTTAACCCTTATAATCTCGGCTTGATATGTAACTCTGTTCCATTGTAAGCCTTTTCTCTTATTTCCATGGCTGATGCTGATCATTCTTCTCATACTCTTAACTGATTACTCTTTTCCTCTCATAATATCTTCCTCAGCTACTCTTTGTGTATTTTTTGAGGGATTGGGGGTTGTTTAATGCTGTCCATTGTGGGTGATTTGGCTCCTCTGAATACTATATGGGTGAGAGCGAAAAAGATGAAGGAAATAGCTATCCTGTCCATTGTCAATGGGAACCTATTTTCCAAAGGTATTTAGTGCCTAAAAGAGCAGATAGTTGCCTAGTGGGATTTTCAAAAGTAGTTAAGCAGATGGGGTGTTTAACTCCCATTGAAAATCTGGCCCTAGAACAGAACCTAAAAGAATGTAAAGTGTTGGTGCAGGCTGGCAAATGAGGCAAGAAGTCATAGCAGAGAATTCCAAGAACCCTTTGTCCTTTATTCCTCTCCCTTCATACCAAAGCTTCTGAGAACCAATCATCCTGCAGTAGTAACTAATGCTATGCTTGGTTTAACTGCAGTCCAAACAACCTGCCTCTAACTTCTATAGAGAGTGTAATAGTGCCTCCGAATTGGGACGGAAGTGGGAAGGGTGCCCCTGCTGCAATCACTGATCCAGTTTTGGAAGAGGATTTATTACTGTAGTTTGTGCAAGTGGGCATGTCAACACTTTCACTATAAGACATGTGAGGATAATCTGCACAAAAGATATCTGGTTGTCTATCTAGCAGATACAAATGCCTATGTGTCAGACCTACACAGCTGTACTCCAGATGGAATGAGACATAGGTTCTTATGCTTAGCAACCTGTATGATGCTTTATTGTTGGTAGGTTGGGGCGGAGAGGACAAAGAGAAAGAAATGATACCTAGTAACTGGAAAAAAAATAAAGTTCTACCCCTATTTCTGTGCATTTAATCTCTTTTATGTTATGGTGATTCTGCTGAATGCTGATGAGATGATATGTTGTGTGATGCCAGTCTTTGTTTTCTTTTATATCAGCTAACTCACTAATTAAACATAGAGTTCATGTGTGCAAAAATAATGCAAACCCCTGCTCAGGTTCATTCGCTAGGGATTGTCAGTATTACAATCCTGACTTCCTTGATTACTGAAAGCATTGCTATAGATACCAACGATAATAAATGACCTCTGCAGTACTGTATATCCCAGTGTAGCCATGACTGTGCTAGCTAAAGAGCTTAGTAACGGGAGATGGGATTAACTCATGAGAGGGCAAAGTTCTGAGCCTTTAAACTTTCAGAAAATGCTTTCTTTTGGAGGTTTAGTGGAATATCAAAGTGATGGAGTTGTACATTGTTCTTTCTTTTCAAGTGGATTTAAAAAGAATTGGGGAAAAGTCAAAACCTTTGACTTGAGGGGGAGGAGGATATCCTGGGATGTTTTCACTTATTTAGCCTCTCAGTGTGGAATCAAAAGTATTCCAATAATTTCTATGGTGTTTAAGTAGAGGTGCTTCTGACAACCTCACATCCACGGCATACAGTACTTCTGCCTCCACACAGGGAAAATAGCAGTGTTCCATGGGTAATTTCCCACTTCTACCTGCTGTTAAAGCCGTTTCTTTAAAGCTGAAGCCACATCAGATTGCATTGTATTCTCATTGTTACTTTATGGCACATGATGACAGGTAACCCACAGCAATAAGACAGGCATGTTATTCTAAAAACAGACCCCATGCTGTTTTCTTCTAACTGCATGTGAGGTATTCTGCAGTATGAAGTCTCTGCTGCCTGGAGTTAGGTGAAGTGGTTCCTAAAAATGTGGCACATTTGCAAGTTTAGGCATATGATACAGTAGTACTTTTTTGGGCCAGCAAATGAAATTAATAGGCAGCAGGTTTAAAACGAATAAAAGGAAGTTCTTCTTCACACAGTGCACAGTCAACTTGTGGAACTCCTTGTCTGAGGAGGTTGTGAAGGCTAGGACTATAAGAGGGTTTAAAAGAGAACTGGATAAATTCATGGAGGTTAAGTCCATTAATGGCGATTAACCAGGATGGGTAAGGAATGGTGTCCTTAGCCTCTGTTTATCAGAGTGTGGTGATGGACAGACGGCAAGAGAGAGATCACTTGATCATTACCTGTTAGGTTCATTCCCTCTGGGACACCTGGCATTGGCCACTCTCTGTAGATAGGATACTGGGATGGATGGACCTTTGGTCTGACCCAGTATGGCCATTCTTATGTTCTTATCTATAGTAACCCTCCCCGTTTTGAATATAGCAAAGACTGGATTCTAGCACTCTTACTTGCACTCTGGTACCTTACTCTGCAAATAATGCCACTGAAATCAATGATGTTACTCACATAGTAAGGTAATAGCATGAATAAGGGTAGCAAAATATGGCCCTAAATTATTTTTCTGGTGCCATCTTGCTTTGGGCCCAGTTGTGGAACCAGTACTCAGAGTGAGGAGCACTCTCATTCATACTAGTCCCAAAGACTTGAATTTAATGGTACATCTCATACTAATGTTTGCTAATGTGAGGAAGGGTTGAACAATCTAGACATTGTGGTCTATTACACTTATTACTAAGTAACTGACATAAAAGATTATATTTAATTAGGGCTTAGTCCAGCATAATTTAGCACATTCTATATCTGTTTATTTCAATGAATTTTAAACATACATAGACACTACAGGATCAAGCCTTAAAATATAAGTTGATTTCAAACTACTTACATCAGTGGTGGGCAACCTGCGGCCCATGAGTGGTTTACCATTGCCAGCCAATGGAAGCTGTGGGAAGCAGCGGGCCGCAGGGATGTGCTGGCTGCCGCTTCCCGGAGCTCCCATTGGCTGGATACAGCTAGCTGCGGCCACTGGGAGCTGCGGGGGGCCATGCCTGCGGACAGTCAATGTCAGCAAAATATTTCGCGGCCAGTAATCAAGTTACCCTGATGGGCAGCAGGTTGTCCACCACTGCCTTACATGTAACTTTCATGTCTCTTTGCAATTAATTATATTGAGCTGTGCTACATCATGTAATATAGCACCACTCAGAGACAATTCCAACTTGCTTCATTCACACTAGTATCCTTACTAAAGTTAACGGGACTATTTGTACAAGGTGAACAGAATTTGGTCATGGGTGTCATACAGTACTGATCCACTGTATAGAAGATGTAGAGAAAATTGAAAGGTTTTACCAGCAGCAATGGAGTTTTTACATTTTTAAATAAAAAAAATCACGAGACATTTTTCTCTGAGTAGGATCAGCAGAACATTAAGTAGAGTAGCTTTTATTACCACTACCCACCATCTAATATGTGATCTCTAATCAGGCTTCTTTATTTTATATTTTTGTAAGCTCAAGAACTATTCAAATTACCATCACTAGATGAAGAATTTCATGCCCTTTAAGACTCTTACTCTACTCATTTAAAGATAAAGAACTTCTCCAGGAAGTTTTCCAAATTTGCAAAAGCCTCTAGATAGCTGTAATTTTAATGAGTGGCTGGGCAGATGGAACACTTCTATATTTTTTCACCTCTTTGTAGCTACATGTTAAATAGAGTCTTTTATATTATGTTTGAATTTCTTTCATATTTGAAACTAACTCCACATGAAATTCTAGCCTTCTCAAGCTACTTTACCATTCGGACTCAAAGCAGAGTAATTTTTACTGCCGCTGCTTCCTTTGTTCACTTGTCTTTCCATCAGGCTCTCCATTAGTTTGATAGGACTGCTATGATTTTTACTGCTGGTATTATGTATGGACTGTTTAAATAATTTGTGATTCTGCAAAACATATTTGCACATATTTTTAAATGTTAAAAACTCATCTCATATAAGTAATTGCACAAAATAATCCTGGGTAAAATGTACAGTAATTCAGTTTTGGGAATGTAATCCATTTTGCAGTTATAAAAAAAATATTTGTTGGTCAGGTTGGTTATTTTTTTCTCTGTGCATACGTGGACATTTTCTCAGTGTGGAAATGAAGAGGAGACCAAAATGTAATATACCAGATACATACTTTATTAGACATTAATAATTAAATTGAGATATTGTAATAAATTTTATATGGACAAATCTTGATTACCTGGGTTGTGGTTACTGATGAATTCCATGGAATCCTCCCCTCAGACCACAGGTTAGTGGCAAATATACAACTGCTGCAAACCTGACCTACTAAGCTGAAGACCCAGTAGAGACTCAACTGTGCTTCTAGCCACAAAACTCCCATCTTCAGACAAATGAAAGGAATCCCTGTAGCTTTGGAAATCCAGAATGGTGCCTTTCCATCCTATAACATTCCACAACACACAAGGCCATTCATAACCATGGAGTTTGCTGGTAAGATTTGCCCCTATGCTAATAAACAATGAATTAAAGTTTTCTATGAACCAATAGTATAAAATTATGAAAGATTGTTGTATGTTTCATACTTTGTACATTGACTATCTAGAAGGTTCTAAATAAGAATGTCACATTATTTTCAAATGACTGTTTAACTGGCTCTTTTGAAACATTTGTGGTGAAAGCAGAATACTTGTTGAAAGTTTTGTCTCTTCAATTGATGGAATTACTCTGTTGTCCATAGTCAGGCAAAACTCCCATTCAAGTCAAAAAGGGAGAAAAAATTACTTAATTAGTTCAGATCCTAAATATCACTTCTACTTAAGATTGGTTTTAGAACAAGGATAATGTTCAAAGTGGTGCAAAGGAAGAGGGGATATTATCTTATAGGGATGAATTCATGTATGCCTAGTTGAACCAGTCTTCCTGTTTCTAATTAGAATAACCAGTGAAAATGTATTAAATGTCATGGGAAAAATTCTGTGCAATCCTCTTGACCCTAGAAAGATCACACAGGGCATACATTGCAAAATTGGGCACAATGTGATAGAACATGTCTGGATTTGTATGTTCATTGTAAATGGTATGTCCTATTCTTTTACCCAGTGCCTTATTTTACTTTTCAGTCCATAGAATCTCAATGGGACATAGCTACATGATTAGCACAAATGCTCAGGTTTCATTGGCACATATAAAAGATGTTTGCATCGCCTGCTCATATTCATATCAGCCTCATGAACAGTCAAGATCAAAAGTATTGTAGTTTTGCAGTTAATTCCTTGTGACACCTTGGAAATATAAGAAGAAGCTTCAATACAATACAACCATTATCCACAATCCGAAGTAATGCATAGCATTTTACATTGTTAAGCCATGAGATGCAACTCAGCATAATACATCTTTAACTGGATGAGATTGTTTGATGTGTGATACTATCATAACAAAATAAAACAAACCAGTTCTATCAACCAATGTTTACTGGTTTAATGGTTTGTAAAATCTCTACTTAAATCATATTCTAAAGTAAAAGATTAGGCATTATAGCTTTTATACATGAAAAATATTTCTTCTGTATTCTGTAGGCTTAAGAGGAAAGCCACTATCAAGGCATGTTTTACATTCTATGATACTTGCTGAGGCTATCAAGAGTCTTAATTTTTTTGCAGGCCCCCGTTCATAGATTATAAAACCAGAATGGATCACTGTGATCATCTAGTCTGATCTCCTGCATAACAGTTCATTCCTTGAATTAGTTTCTGTTTGAACTAGAAAATCAAGCAATTTTGTTTTAAAAATTGCCAGTGATAGAGAATCTACCACAACTCTAGGTAAATTGTTCCAGTAGTTAATTATTCTCTCTGTTGACAACTGGCACCTTATTTCCAACCTGAGTTTGCCAGTTTTACAAGGTAATTTATTCACATACTTAAAGTTAGGCACATTTATCTTGTTGAGGTGAAAATGCTTAATGTTTGCCATATATTAGTACCTTGCAGAATCAGGGCCTTTGCCCCTTTGATTTTATATTTCTGAACGGCACAAGCATTCTTTTCACAAGTGTTCTATCTACAATATATACAGCATGGGCAAAATTTTACCTTTGATTGAACACACAGGCTTCTTATTGATTTGTCCAATTATTCATGAAAAGATAGTGGCCCATATATGATACTCAGTTACTTCATAGCAACTCTCTTGAGGTCAGTTGAGTTACTCTGTGACTTTACAATGTTGTGCGCATGAGAAAAAATTGGTCTTCTCTATATGTTTCTGCTAGAGACAGGCTAAATTATCTATGGGAGATAGAGATCGCTCTAAATATTAGTATGTCTAAATACAATCAAAAGTTGTTCCTTGTCCAAAGAACAGATATTTGTTAGGGTTAGGTAGCTTGCATATTCCACCTACTTATAAAGTGTCATGTAGTATACTCTTGGGTTTGATCTGCTTTCCATTAATAATGTACAGTACTTACACATTATGATATCTCAACAAAGAGCTAACATTCTAAACTTGATTTCTTTAGCAATAAGATAATACAAAAACCCTGAGAACTTCCCATACCACTGATGAGTAGGTTTGGATATTAGAAGCTACCAACATTTTAATCCAAAATTATTTTGGCAAGAAAAAGCAGAGTAGATCAAGGATTTATAATGTTTCTGAACTGCCAAGCTTACACTAGCTGCTGCTTTTATTAATTAGTTTGGGATAGACTGGATATGTTTTAATTTTCTCTAATGTTGTAGCATATATGGGGTAAGAACCTGCACCATGTAAGTCAGTGGCAAAACCACCGTTTACTTCAAAGGTAGAGTGGAAGATTAAGTGTATGTTTACTAGTGAAATATAAATACACCTCTACCTCGATATAACGCTGTCCCCGGGAGCCAAAAAAATCTTACCGCATTATAGGTGAAACCGCGTTATATTGAACTTGCTTTGATCCACCGGAGTGCGCAGCCCTGCCCCCCCGAGCACTGCTTTACCGTGTTATATCCGAATTTGTGTTATATCGGGTCGCGTTATATCGAGGTAGCAGTGTATAAATAGAGAGAGAAAAGCTGCAAATCTACCATCTGGTTTTAATACTAGCCTTAAAATAGAGTATTTTCCTGTGCTTGCACCATGTATTTCCTGAGTAGGAGATAATGATGATAAGCTTGTTTTCTAGCCAAATACAATGTATACTGGCTGTTTGTCACACAGTGAAAACATGTAGAAATAGCAAGAAAATTATTAATATTTTTAATTTAATTAACAGAAACTGGATGAACTCCTCCCACTGGGGAAGGTTAAAAAAATGAAGCCATGATTTTAAATGTCATAATTTTAGAGTAAATACTGAATTTAGGCAGACGTTTATAAAAGAGTAATTGACAATTGAATTATAAGCACAGTACAAATGATGCTAAGGGACAAATAGACATTTCACTCAAGAGAAATAGACTTGAAATGTGTAGGCCAGGGGTCGGCAACGTTTGGCACGCGGCTTGCCAGGGTAAGCACCCTAGCGGGCCGGGCCAGTTTATTTACCTGCTGACGCGGCAGGTTCGGCCGATCGCGGCCCCCACTGGCTGCGGTTCACCGTCCCAGGCCAATGGGGGCGGTGGGAAGCCGAGACCAGCACATCCCTCGCCCGCACTGCTTCCCTCCGCCTCCATTGGCCAGTGGGGGCCACGTCGGCCGAACCTGCCGCGGCAGCAGGTAAATAAACTGGCCCAGCCTGATAGGGTGCTTACCCTGGTGAGCCGCGTGCCAAACGTTGCCGACCCCTGGTGTAGGGCAAAACTGGAAATGGCAATGTGGCTTTAGTTTGTCTGAATCAGTTAACATAGATGAATATTGGGTTAATTGGTTAAAGAGATGAATTAAAACAGATGTTTGTGGATGTCAATAGATAGATTTGCAATTGCAGTATTTTGCAGCATTCAGGGAAATTACATTGCAGCATCAGCCAATATTAACAGTCTTGCACCTTGAGAGGCCTTGTCTATACTGTAACATAACAGTGTTTTTATAATCAGGTTGTGACATTTCCATCGATCTTGACAATACAACAAACATGGTTGAGTTGAGTCACACAACAGCTTTTTTCCTAATGGTTATGTGTCAGATGTATTTGTGTATCCATGTCTACCACTTCTGCCTAGTTATGTTTGAATCAGTCCATTCTAGGAAACCTGGGCAGCTACATTATAATGCCTCAGCATGTGAAAAAGTGCCCAGAGGACATGCATATGGGTCAATGCACTGTGTAATATTCAGACATCATGGTGATGATAAGAATCTAGGTAGATATCACAGAGAATGCTGGGAGAAAGGAGGAAAGGCCAACCTAGTTACCCAGCAAGGGCTGCAACTGTGAATTTTCATTCTGCTAGAATACTGGGGAAAATACAATGTTGACTGTTTACAGGAAAAACTGGTTGCATTCATACATCTTAAAAAGAATATTCTGTAATTGATACACTCAACATTTTCCTTTATATCAATCTAGACCATTTTTTTCTGTTGATATCATCCCAGCTGAGGATCTCTTTTTTCTGTCTACCAGCATAATAACAGTGTTGTGACAAGGCTGCTGGAAGACAAGCATGTGCCAGACTAACCTGCTGGCAGGTATTTATTACACATGGTTAGCTGCCATGATTGCTAAACTTTTGTTGCCAGTGGTCACAAACTGAGTTTAATACCAGCATGTTATTAGCCAGTTACCAACTTGGTTATAATGCAGAAAGGTCAATATGCAGAGGCAATAGTTCTGGTTGTACTTTGCAGTTGCAGTATTGCCCCATGCTTTGGGGGCAGTACCCTTCGGCAGCTGGATGCATTGAAGTATGTTTTAGTCACATCTCATCTAAACCTAAACAGGGAAGATTAATCTTTTCAATGCTGAAAAAGTGGAATTTACTGAATACTAAAGGATTATTCTACTTTTTGCAAAAGTACAATTCAAATCTAAGGCAATGAAAAGGTAGTGTAGCAGGATAGCAGGATCTCTGACTTTATATAAGGATGAAAGGATTTTTTTTGTGACCAGTGCTGTCGGCTGGGGTTAGAATCCTGACTAAAGAAGCTGAGTAAATTCTGCTAACTGTGGCAGGAGTGGCTTTTTAAGTAGAGGATATAAGACAAGTGTGAGTGACTTTGGTCAGTGGAAACTAGGGGCAGAGACCAGAAGCTCCTGCAGGAAGCATGAAGAACAGTCAAGCTTGGGCAGAAAGCTAGGCTGTGAATTCTGTTCTGTAGTTTTCATTTGCATTAGCAATAAAGCTAAGCACCAAGAAGGGGGATAGTTTGAGATTATACAGCATGAGCACATTTTATTTGGAGAAGAGGTATGTTTACCATCTGCTCAAAGGTACCCGTATATCAACTGTAGATTAATATAACAGTAAGTTCACTTCAGACTTCACAGCTGCTTTAGTGAAATTCACATTGTTTATAATAAATGATAATATCCAAATAAGGCTAAACTTTAAGGCTAGAACTGTGCAAAACATGGTGGTATCAGTTTCCATTTGTTCTTGCAAACATTTTCATTTCTTTGAAATGTTATACTATTCCACTTAAGATGATGTGGAATTTCCTCTTCATAACCATTTCTAAATACTAATTGTATTATGGTTGCCTCTCAGTCTGTCTCCAATGTCATCTCTTGAATCAACTTCTTCTTAGGTTGCGGCTAACAATAGATGCTTATGTATATGTTCTAAGTCACGTTAAAGTGAAATTGAAATGTTGAGTCTGAAGACAGTCAACCAGGAATGTTAAGGATGGTGGTGCTTCATTACACGCCCTTTGAAGTAGCAGAGGTACCGCAGAATGACTGTTGTTGAAAGTTTTCCTTGATTATTATTTCTACTGCCAGACTTTTAAACCATACAATATCAGCTTTCTTCAGATTTTGCTTCTTAGTTCCTTTTATGGTAAAGCTTAATACTGCGAACATATGGAGTAGTTGAAGGGCTGCCAAATATTTAAATGACAAGGTTATAAATATACAGCGAGCAAGGATTTTTTCCCTTCCCTTAATGTATAGTTCTGTTGGTTTGAGCCAAAGCAGACAATAAATCAGAATGTATAACTTGTTCAGTCATTAACTTCATAGATTTATGGAGTTTCATGGTACTGTAGTTTACCAAGACTGAAATAGTTTTTCTGAGTCCATGTTAACTATGAGGGAATTCTAGGGTAATTTTCATGCAGGGAGATTGATGTTCAGAGACAACAGAAAAACGTTTTCCAATGAGTCTTATGCAAATTCCAGAGGCCAGGATCAGATTCTTTTCTCCCTTGTACCCTCACCCTGATCTGTGCACAGAGAACAATTTCCATCTGCTAACATTCCCCTCTGTCTTCTCTGTGTTGCTGTCTATGTTCCAAACCTGTGGAAGATGTTCCAAACTCTGTGGGCCAGGGGAGGAGGCTCTGTGGGCCAGGGGACTGGGCAATGCCCCAGGGGCACATTTCCCCCTCTGGAATTGTATTATCTTTTCCACGGAACAGCTCCTCTTCCCCCCCACACCATTCTTCCTCCCAAGTGTTCATAACCCAGGAGGGTTCCCTGATAGAGTACGTCCCTGGAGCCATTGTTCTCACATATCCCCTGGGATTTGCCAGATTTGAAAGGGGGCCCCACAAACCTGACACCCAAAACAGGAGAGCCACGAAGGAATTTCACAAGGGACTCCTCAAGAGACTTCCTCCTTTACAGCATCCCTCTCCCTTCCCCTCCACCCCCCCCCCCATGCACCGGCTTTCCATGTCAAGGGAGTTGTTAGCCATAGAACCTAGGTCACTAAGGACCTGATTCTTGTTTATACTGAGGTCACTTGAAGCAACATAGTGCAGCTGAGAATCAGTTTTGGATGGTGCCATTAATTTCAATGGGATGGCCCATGGAGTAAAGTACTAGTCCATGTGAATAAGGGTGGCACACTTGAGCCCAAAGACAGTCAACAGGGACTAGTTTCAGAAACAACTGTTATACAAAACTTCACTTCAGCTGTAGGCTATGTGTACTTCGGAAAGCAATAAAGTCTGCTTAGTAAAATCCAGCATATGTGATCTGCACTTTTGCTCTCATAATGCACTATACTATTTTGGACATCAGATTTTGTGATTACGTTTAATCAAAATATTGGGATTGTAAGGCTCTTACATTTTATCATCAGGATGTTTTAGAAGTGGAGGGAGTTTTTGTTTACATGTGTCTACCACTTGCCAATGTTTTTTGTGGCCCCTCATTATTAGCACTGCTACTACTATTACAATGACTAGTGTAGTAAGCTCATGCCATCGCCATGAAGAGCTAAAATAGAGCTGTGCTCCATCCAGGAACATAGGTATGCTAGAACCAGTTCTCAAAAAAAAAAAAAAAAAAAAAAGGATTATTATTTGCAAATGGCTAAAAATGCAAACATTTTAGCTTCCAATTGTTACTTGTCCCTTTGACTGCCAATCCTCCGCTGCACAGGTCTTCGTTGCTGCATGCTAATATCCATTGAAATCAGTTGGAATGTCAGCATGTACCTGGTACACTCAGCAAGCAGCATGGCAATTACACTATACTAGGGAGCAAGACTGGTCTTGTGGCTAAGGCATCGGGTTAGGATTCAGGAGACTTGGGTTCAATGTGTGGGTCTCCTACAGATTTCCTGCATGACCCTAGCAAGTAATGTTCTCAATTGCCTGTCTGTACAATAGGGGTGCTCATCCTTCCTTTACATCATAAGAATGTTGCAAGCCTAAATTAATTAATAGTGTTTTTTCTTTGGCAGAGTCGTAGCTGAAATTCAGGGCCTTGTAAGGTGGTTTCCATGTGGATGAGAAACTAGTGACCCAGAGGAAGTTTATTTTCTTAGTGCAATCTGTTTATTTACCAAAATATACAGCAGTCTTCTTTCCTAAACGGCAGCAGGACACTTCTGTCCTGGCACCTCTGCCTTATCCCTTGAAACAGCCCTCTTGCCTTTACTTCTCTCCAGGGATCCACACAGACTCACTGGAAAACATAGACTGTCTGTGCTGACTCACAATAACTTTGTCACAGCCCGGGCCTTGAAGTTTGAAACATAGCAAATCCCTTTAGTTGCCCTGTGGTCTGCCTGGTCTTTCCAGGGGGTCCTGGGTATTAGCCCCCTTCTTTAGCCAAGGGTATTTTTTTGTTTGTTTGTTTGTTTACACACAGGAGTTTCACCGAGTACCTAATACGCCCATGTACTTTAGTGAGATCTTTGATTGCCTGTGTTTCTGGCCTCTTTCCTAACCATGTATTTGTGAGATGCTGGGAAAGCATGGTATTTTAATTATCAGTAATTGCACTGTTTCTGCATAAAGAAACATTTCCAACCCCCAACCTCCCTCCAAATTTCTCCTTCCTGCAGTCCAGCCACCCAGAGAGAGGTGAAAATATTATTTTCAATTTATGTAGAAACTGGTTGAAAAAACATACATTAAAAGGCATTGGGTGAGATCCTCATCTTGCTCTGGTCCCTTTGTGCCAAATTAAGGGCTGGGACAGCATAAAGGGCTCCTAAAAACCTTGGTTGTGGCTGAAGGAGCTCTCCCCCTTCCCCTGTGCAGGAACTGGAGGGATTAGGACCAGGGCCAGCTCTAGGCACCAGCATTCCAAGCATGTGCTTGGGGTGGCCCTTTTCAAGGTGCGGCATTCTGGCTCTTTGGGGGTGGCACTTTTCAAGGGGCGGCACTCCGACCTTTTTTTTTTTTTTGCTTTGGCGGTGGCACTCTGGTCTTTTTTTTTTTTTTTGCTTGGGGTGGCAAAAAACCTGGAGCCGGCCCTGACTGGGGCATTCCTTCAGTCAGCACTATAGAGATTCTGGGCCATGGTGTATCTCCCAGGGCAGCCTCAGGGATGTTCAAGTTATTCTGGGGGGCCTCTCCAGCCACCTCCCTCCGCCAAGCAGCCCAGGATCAAAGATGTCTTTAAAGCCAGGGTAAACACACCTCCTCTTGTGCTGTGAGTTCTGTATGGTGCACAGCACAGAACCTCAGCCATTGTTCTTTCAGTAGGTTGCCGTGTGATTAGTGTTACCATTAGAAGTTTTGTCAGCATTTTATGTTCCATTTTTATATGTAAGGGAATGATAAAAGAGTTAAGGGTTATGTGCCTGTGTGGATTATGTGCTTATAGGACTGTAACTAGATCTGTGTGCAATTTGGATTTGGTTTGCAAGTGGGTTAGCAATTTTGGGGAAGGCAGGTCTGCATGTATCCGTCCGGCCTGAGTTTTGCTTGGAGTTTCAGATTCAAACAAAACTGAGAACTCAGCTCAGACTGCCAACTCTTCCTGTCTTGGGGATGAAACTATGCAAAACGTCCACATTTAGTTTAGTTTTGACTGCCTACTATAAATCCCTACTCATATTCCAGGAGGAGCTTTAAGATTCATTCCACTCTTGGCCCAGCTTCCTTTGAAACATTTATTAATTTCAAACCCTTTTGTACCTCATGCCAAGAGTTAGCTTGTAACAAAACTTGATATGAGGAAAGAAAAGGGCAGTTTTGCTTCTTTTTATGTTCCATGATGAAAGTCTGAGAAAGCTCTTATTGTGACAATGGAACAGCCAGAATAAGTAAGAGTGAAGTTTGATTTTTTTGTTTTTTGTTTAAAGAAGTCAAATCACTTTGAGCCAAATCTTAAAAACCTGCCTCAGGTACTCCCATTTCCCTTCAGGCAAACTCCCACTGATTTCAATGGACTTTTCTTGAGTAAATGCTAATGAAAAACTCACTCAGTACTGCAGGATTTGTCTCTTAGAAGCTTTTGTCGAGACGAGTGTATATAGAACTGTATCACAAACCAGATCACAGTGTAAATAACCTTCAGAATGCTTTGCCGGAGAAAGATCTCACCGCATGCGCATATATTACCTACCGCAAGACACACACATTACTAAAAATAATAGCCTCAAACTATACTCGTGTCATTTGTTCATTATTTAGTCTATTACCTCTGAAATGAGGCTGCAGCTCTCAGTTCTTTCTTGTGTGACTCTGAACATGCACAGAGCTGTTTATTAATGGCTCTTTTGTTTAAGAGGGATGACAGTGTAAGCTTAGTGGAAGACTTGAAGCTGCTCTGCAGCTAGGAAACAGCTACTTGGTGGTGTTTAACATTTGAAATCACTCCATGACCAAAGCTCGGCTACCTATAAATTATAGTGAATGCTGAAAAGCAGTCCTCAGCCCAATAGATCTCTGTGCTTGTAAATGTAAATTCTGTTTGTTAACACTCAATGGCTGTAGCTGTATTTTCAGGCTACAGAAAAATGTTATATTCCATTAATCATTTTGGCCTGGATCCACCCTTCCTGCAAGAAAATCTACAGGAGGAGCGTCAATCTGGGGAACAGGTTTCAGAGTAGCAGCCGTGTTAGTCTGTATGCGCAAAAAGAACAGGAGTACTTGTGGCACCTTAGAAACTAACACATTTATTTCAGCATAAGCTTTCGTGGGCTACAGCCCACTTCTTCAGATGCAACTGGGGAAGGAATTCTCTATGAGGAATTCCTTTTCTGTCTGTTGGGATTCGCTCGTTGGAATAAATTGTGTGGCCATCCTTAGACCCGAAGAAGGGAATTCAGGGCATCTTATGAAGGCTGTTTGTTTGCCTCTGCTCCAGTTTTGGCCCCTGTCACACCCTGATCCCTGGTTAACTAGCTGAAATGATGCCATGCTACCTGTGGCTACCGCAGTCCCCACTCCAGCTCTACCGAAAAGAGTGCAACTCGAGACTTTGCTATATCGTCTAGGCTTAGTTCCTTGGGCTCAGAGAAGGGAATAAGGCTCAGTCCTCAAAGATATTTAGAGGCCTAACTCCCATTAATTTCAATGGGAGTTAAGTGCCTAAATATCTTAGAGGATCTGGGCCTAAGTGCCTATCCCCTACTCTACCATTGTTTTCTTCTTCTCTCCTCAGTCCTACCCCATCGCTCTGCATGGACCTGGACCTATGGAACAACTTCCACAACAGCCAGAGGAGAAGGCAGAATGGTACTATGGAAGAGACCGATTTCTCACCCCCATTCCTCTATTGGGATGGGGGAAGGGAGATCTTTACAAGGAGAGGACCCTTCACAAGCAAATCTAGGGGAAATTATTTGGGTCATTATTTTGAGCCTGTTTTATCTTGGTTAAAAAGTGTCTCTGAATTTGTGAATTATTCCATTGTGCAGAGTTGATAAGTTATTAGCCGAGTCACCAGCAATAGAATATATTGCAACAGAGAGAAAGAAAAAAGCAAAGAGGCAAAGTGAACAAAAGAGTACTGGAATCTTATTGTTGTCATGCTCATGGGAATCCATTTTTTTTAACTTAAAGAGCTACTAGTCAGAAATGTAACTCTGCAGGATCTTAGGTTCCAAATTTATTCTCTTTCAGTGATTTCCAGTTCAAATTCTCTATTTAAGATGTAAAAGATGAAATCCCAACCTGGTATCTAAATATCAAGCTGTGTTCTTTCCTTCCTGCTATATTTCCTTGGTAAGACAGATTCTGCAATTGAATATTTTTGGAATCATGAAATGGGATAGAATCCATTTTACTTTTTCTATCATTGCACTGGCTCTGCAGTGCAAACCATAATAAAAGTGATTTAAGAAACTATGACTTGAAGACACATGGGGAGCGTATAATCTTATGGTTAAAGCACAGGATGAGGGCTCAAGATTTGGGTTCAATTCCCTGCTCTGCTGCAGACTTCTTGGGTGTCCTTAGGCTCACAACTTGGGGACAGATTTCGTAAAGCTATTTAGGTGCCTAAGGAAGGAGATAGACATCTAGTGGGATTTTCAAAAGCATCTAGCTCAGGGGTTGGCAACGTTCGTCACACAGCTCGCCAAGGTAAGCACCCTAGTGGGCCGGGCCAGTTTATTTACCTGCTGACGCGGCAGGTTCAGCTGATTGCGGCCCCTACTGGCCGCAGTTCACCGTCCCGGGCCAATGGGGGCGGCGAGAAGCGGCGCAGGCGAGGGACGGCGCGGGCGAGGGACGTGCTTGCCACGGCTTCCCACCACCCCCATTGGCCCAGGACGGTGAACCGCGGCGAGTGGGGGCCGCGATCGGCCGAACCTGCCGCGTCAGCAGGTTAATAAACTGCCCCGGCCCACCAGGGTACTTACTCTGGTGAGCTGCATGCCAAACATTGCCGATCCCTGATCTAGCTGTCTCGCTTCCATTGATATAGAAGTTAGGTGCCTATCTGCATCTTTAGGTACCTCAATACCTTTAAAAATCTAGCCCGTTATCTCTCTGCCTCAGTCCCCAATCTGTGAAATGGCAATAATAATGTTACCCCTTCTTCGCCTGAGTGGCTAGCCAGAGTTCAGGGCCCTGCATGTTGTTTCCATTAGGAGGAGACAGTGATGATGGAGTCGGGTATCTTTGCAATCCTGTTTATTTCTAAAGAATGTACAAATCCTGTTTCTGCTCTCGTGCTTCTCTCTCATACGCAGACAAACACACTTCTGCCAAACATTAGCCATTGAAAACCCTAGTGCAGATTCCTGAACGGCCTCACAAGTGCCTTTGTTTTGGGTGCTGATATGTGTGACAAAATTTACTGAATTAAGTTAAACCTTATGGAATTCATCTTAAGTATTTTAGGAGTTCATTGTATTAAAAGTCCAAATGTTTATCTATTATTGTGGGATTGTGTGTAACTTCTCTGGGGGGGAAAACATGACTAATATAAACCCTGGGAAGTGCTAGGAGTTTCAAAGGACTATTTGAAACAATAGTCCCACTCTGATTAAGCAAGAACTCAGCCTTTTGAAGGTTTGCCTGAGGAGGGACCATTGTCTGATGATCACCTGTTACATGAGGACATGATCAGAGGCCCAAACTGTTTAAAAGCAGTGACTCACACATTCATGGGTGTGCTTGTTCTGAGCTAACAGTTATGAACTTGTGACTGTTAGGATCACAACTGGGATGTGGTTGGTCTGGCCTAATGATCAGAACCCTGAGGACATCCAGGGCTGGAGATTAGTATGGAGCCGAGCTTAGCTCGAGTCAAGAATCAAGGACATTGGGGGGCGTAGTTGAAAGCAAGGCTGAGAGTCAGAAGTTGAAGGCTAGAACCAGTGGGTGAGCCAGATGCATGGTTGGAAAGCAGAGCCAAGGGTCAGAGCCAGAGGTGTCAAAGATGAGGAAAGGCAAGAACTGAAGCTGACACAAGAGTGAGCAGAGGCTGGATGGGAGCTAGAGCAGGCCCAGGAAGCAGGATCAAGTGCAGCTGCAGCATGAAACACATCAAGAAGCTCCACCACTCAGGAAGTTTAGTCAATCAGGCAGCCCCTGCCAGGGTCATCTATGCCCAGAATATTGTTAGGAGACAGACCCTGTTGCAGCTGGCTCCCTGACAGAGACCACAGAAAAATCCCTTGGTGGGTTTGAAGGACTGACTCCATCAGAGCCCTTGTTGGAGTTGGGGTGATCTCTTATTAGCGTGTGTGTAGGTTCTTCTATTGTTTTTAATATGCTTTATTGGTATTGCTTTCACCTTTTAAGAATAACTGAGCTTGTTTAGGAAAAGCTGTGTGGTAACTTATAGCTATGGGCAATTATGCTTTTGAGCCCTCTGAGGAGAAGGCAAAGCAGGCCCACTGAAGCAGTCAGACGTGCTCAGGAATTCTCAGTGTAGACAAATAATTGTGCAGCCTCGAAATACGCCAGTCAGGGGTATGTCTCTGCCTGAAAGAGGTGACAGCTGGAGAGCCTGAGAGTGGGTGTCTATGGTGTACCGTAGAGGAGCATTGCATGTGCAGTTACTGGAACTGTGGCAACATGTTCCTGTGTTTTGTTTCGAGGTCCCCATTGTCTCTTACATTTATCCCAAATGAAGGCTTGTCTGTTACACTTAGCAGTTTCAATGAGGTTTAACCCCACCTATAATAATACTTCCTTTCTCCTACCTTTTCTCTATTTATTTAGAGTGTGAACTTTTTTTGGATAGTGAGTGTCTTATTGTGTGTCTGAACAGCGCCAAGCACAATGGGGCTCTGATCTTGGTGTTTCTAGAGACTAATGTAATAAAAAGAATTAATAAAACAACAATTATTTGTCAATTAGTTCACCAGACATCCATGTAATGCATTTCACTCTATTTTATGGATTTCTACACATACATGTCCTTTATATTCATAGAAGATTAGGGTTGGAAGAGACCTCAGGAGGTCATCTTGTCCAGTCCCCTGATCAAAGCAGGACCAACAATCATCCCAGCCAGGGCTTTGTCAAGCCGGGCCTTAAAAACCTCTAAAGATGGAGATTCCAGCACCTCCCTAGGTAATGCATGTGATGGGTTGGATCACAGAAACCCTCTTGGGAGCTGCCACCTGAAATACCAAGACTACCCCTGCTTTTGTTTTCCCTGCCAGCTCAGGACTCCAGCACCCTGTCTTGTTGAGCCAGACACTCCCGTCTGCTCCAGCACAGACCCAGGGTCTGAATCACTTGCCCCAAAGCTGCAAGTTTACCTGAAAACAGCTCACAGAAGTGTGCTTATTTTTAGCACTCAGATGCCCAACTCCCAATGGGGTCTAAACCCAAATAAATCCGTTTTACCCTGCATAACGCTTATGCAGAGTAAACTCATAAATTGTTCGCCCTCTATAACACTGATAGAGAGATATGCACAGCTGTTTGCTCCCCCAGGTATTAATACATACTCTGAGTAAATTACTAAATAAAAAGTGATTTTATTAAATACAGACAGTAGGATTTAAGTGGTTCCAAGTAGTAACAGACAGAACAAAGTAAGTCACCAAGCAAAATAAAATAAAATGCGCAAATCTATGTCTAATCAAACTGAATACAGATAATCTCACCCTCAGAGATGCTTCAGTAAGTTTTTTCTCAGGCTGGACACCTTCCAGGCCTGGGCACAATTCTTTCCCCTGGTACAGCTCTTGTTCCAGCTCAAGTGATAGCTAGGGGATTCTTCATGATGGCTCCTCTCTCCCTCTGTTCTCTTCCACCCCTTTATATATCTTTTGCATAAGGCGGGAACCCTTTGTCCCTCTGGGTTTCCACCCCCCCCCTCACTGGAAAAGCACCAGGTTAAAGATGGATTCCAGTTCAGGTGACATGATCACATGTCACTGCAAGACTTCATTGCTCACTTGCCAGCACACACATATACGGGAAGACTCACAGGTAAACACAGCCATCTGAGGATAATGGTCCTGGTTAATGGGAGTCATCAAGATTCCAAACCATCCTTAATGGCCCACACTTTACATAATTACAATAGGCCCTCAGAGTTATATTTTATATTTCTAGTTTTAGATACAAGAGTGGTACATTTCTACAAATAGGATGATCACACTCAGTAGATTATGAGCTTTGTAATGATACCTTACAAGAGACCTTTTGCATGAAGCATATCCCAGTTGCATTATATTCACTTATTATCAAATCTTTATAAAACTATCCCAGTTACATTATATTCACTTATTATCATGTTTTTATAAAACCATATAGACTGCACAATGTCACAACGCATTCCAGTGCTTTACCACCCTCCTATTTCATATGTAAAACACATGGAAATAAATGTGGTTGATATGGTGAAAATCTTTTTCAAAAACTTTTGAACTTTTTCTTTGTTATTTTTCCCTTTATGTTTAGAGATATTCCTAAACTGCTAAATTTGGATCTGAACCTTCTTTCAGTCAAAACTCTTACTCAGTTAAGCTCCATCTTTAATTGTGACAGTATCAGCCTTTTTTCTTCGTAAAGTGCAAAAGAAATTCTGCCAAATAATGGTATTTTACTGTAAAGAAAATATATCAACAGTTTAAAAAAAATCACATTCAAGTTTTCCCTGAGCTACTACTGTATTTGTTAAAATAATGCTGAAACAGATAATTGTCTTGATTTGAATGGCATGGTAGCTGTCTTAGCAATAGGGATAAACATTTGAATACCTCTTTTCTGAAAATATCTGTTGGAAAAGTATAAAAAAACCTACATTGCAGAATTAATTATATGGAAATGGGAAAGAAAAGAAAACTTAAGAGGGAAACAAATGTTAATATTCTAGTTATCAGCCTCTACAAGGAGAAGGAAGCTTGTAGAAAGGTAATTAACACCCACTCATCACATTCTGCCAGAAGATTAAAAAACAGGTCCTAGCCCCAATACTTACCTTTACAAATATAATCTCTTCAATTAATCTAATTCAGTAGAGAACAAGATTTTTCTTTCAACTCACTTTGCCAGGTTTTTTTTCCCTCAACAAATTGTTTTTCTCATTTACCACACATGAATTCATATTTCATTCAGGGGTGAAAATTCCCTGACCTTGAAATGCACTCAGCTAAGCCCTTGGAAAAATAGATTAAGATTTCACAGATGTAGGAATTATGAAATCAGGGTAATGATGTATGGTAGAAAAACCTCAGCCTGAGAAAATCTTCATAGGACAACCATTGATTACTCAAACACAGGAAGAGCGGATGTTGTCTGGACCAATGTGGGTAAATATATTCAATACATGGGAGATGAGACATGCAAACAAACCCCTGAAGTTGGCAGAGGTAGTCTTGGCTGTAGCTCTATGTGTTTTGTACACAAAACAGTTTTAACCAGGGGATTGAGATTTCTGCTACTGGTGTAATTTGTTCAGATTGTCAGCTGGTTGGTAGAAAAATGGCAGTAGGAATGGGTGGCATAGAACAATTCACGCTATAAAACTCTGGATTTCCCAGTTTGGCTTGAATTTCTAGCCATCTACTGGCAGATATAATAGCTGCTATTAGAGTGTACCTATAATATCCATTTCTGAATAGAAATGCAGTGCAATGTTGTTGTGAATTATTTCGTGAGTGATGGGATTTCAGAGAGTGCAGGAGATCATCTTGTGATGACGTGAGGAGCTGCAGCCTCCTTGTGAGGTTCAGCCCTGCCAGACGCTGACAGAGACTGTATTGTGCTTGCTGTTTTCACAAAAAGGGAGAAAAGAGGAGGGTCCTGGGGGAGGGGGATGAAAAACCCCCAGAAGGAGCAGAGATGAGACAGGATGAAGGTTGATGGGGAGAGTAGGAAATGATGGGGGAGGGGACGCTGAAATAAGGGGGTAAGAGTTTATGGAATAGGGGGCTAAGATGAAGGGGATGATGGGGACAAAACTGATGGTGGATTGAGGGGCAGGATTAATTGCTGGACAGGGGATTGGCAGATGTGGGAAGTCAGAGTTCCTGCAGCAGGGGCCAAAATCACCTCTCTCAAAATTTGAGAGAGTGGGTGACACCAATTGTCTCACCCCCACACACTGGGGATTAGAAAGGGGAGTTAAAAATCAGACAGACCTATATCAATCTCATCGTTTTGGAGACCAATCTCATGATTTTTAGGAGTGCGACATGATGTTTGATCTTTTGAGGCTGGCAAAACTGTAGACTCACTGTATGTAATTCAGACTTCCCCCTTTATATTGGATATGCCTTACTGACTACTTGAAATAGCAATAACAATACATAAACCTCAGGCTAAACTATCTCCCAAATCTTAACTGTTGCTGGAGTTTCCTTGCAGAACTTCTTCTCTGCAAGATCCATAGTTCCTTGTGCTCGCCACACTGTTCCTCTTATATCCTGGTTGGAGCTAACACGAGCCATCTGCATGAACCAGCAGTAATTACTCTGCAGGTTATGTGGAGTTGTGGCACCACAGTGGCTCATCAGAGAAGTCCTGCATTCCTATGTAATGCAAACATGGAGATGGCTAGCTTCCGGAGCTCTGAACGGAGCCTCTAGAGGGCCCTGCCAAAAGGACTACAACTAAGATGGCTCCCAGCATGCTTGGAGTCAAGGATGGAGGCAGAAGGAGAGAGAGAGAATTTAGTTCCAGTTTGGAAGCTGGATGGGGGAGAGCAGGAGAGTGAGTGCTCAGCAAATCCCTGTTAAACTCCCACTCCCCTCCAAAGTAGGTTTTGTACTGCCCTGAGACTCTGCTGCATGCATAGGGCAGCTCTAGCGCTGCAGTGGCCAGTATCCAGAGAGCAAGAGATTGGACCTGGCACTGGCTATAGAGAGATAGTCAAGACCCGCAGGGGATTCCGGACCCACAAACCAGCAAGTCTGGTTAGAGTCAGGAGGGGACCCAGCCCCATCCAGGGGTGAAGATAAAGTCAGATGACTTTTGTTTAATCTAGACAACATCACAACCCTGTTATGCCGCATCTCAGGAGACACAACTCCTGACATGCTATTTGCCTTGGTAAGGTGCCAGGAAGAAAGCTGGAGTTTGAGGAACTTGTGAGTGCTTAGAGATGGGGACCTGTCCTATTTATCTGTCCTTATTACTTATTAGTTAACCTTAACCCTTTCCTTCCCCAGATCCTAGTTTCCTATTCGCAGGCAAGACCCTTGTCTTTATAGTGTTGTTGGGGGGGGGGCAGTCTTTTGTTTTATATACTTTATTTTCCTGTGTATACTGGGCTTTATCCTCTTTGCCAGCTTGTAGTATTATCATTGATTTTTCAAGGGACAGCACCCCGGTGTATAAGACACAATGAGAAGCACTGAGTGGAAGCACTGAGCACCAGAAAAGAAGCCAGGACCCACCCTATGTGAGGAGAAGGGAGAAGCCACTATTAGTAATAGCAAGCCCCAGGGAGAGAAAACGGAGGAGGCTAAATACACACTTTGGGGAGAGGCTATAGTTATGTAGGAGAAATGGAGTGGAGCTTGGCAGTGGGGATTCATTCTGGCAATGATTCAGGCTTTTCTCACCTCCATCCTAGTTTCCAATCATCTTCACTAAGTAACCTCGTCACTATCCTCGCTGAGTCTAGTTTGGGAATTCACTTTTATTTTCGGTGGCAGATTGGTAAGCTCACTTACCAGCTTCGGTGTAGAAAAGACCCCATACTCCTTCTATGGTTTTGATATGTCTTGTTGCTTTAAAATTTAAAAAAACACGTTGGGATTTACTTGCAGAGTCTGAAATCACAGCACATGCTTTCTCCTTCAGAGCGTTACCCTCATTCAGTCACCTGCTAAGGGCTTAGCTCATCCAGGTATGGTGGCTCCATCTAGATTTCAGATACTTTTGTTTATATGAACAGAACTGAAATCAAACTTCTCTGGTGCACCACTGAATGTAATTTGGTGCTTACACTCCTTGAACTGGGATGGATTGATTCTTGGCTGGTGAGGTTTTAGCTGAATAATAGCAAAAGCAGATATAAGAGGGGATTGAAGCTGATCATTAATGATACTATATACATTTGCTGGAGCAAAAATGAAAATTTCAATTTCCACATCATTACGAGCTTGAAGAACTATAAAAATGCATTTTGAAATCTTCGCACAGGTAAATGATTGATGGTCCCAAAGACTTGACTGGAGTTTTAAAAAATAATTATTTGCTGGATCCCAATTTTGGACCTTGCCTTTAGCAAAACCATATTTTAAGCACATGAACATAAACTATTATTGAAACTACTCTTTGTATCCATTGCACATTACAATTGCTGATATAAAACATTTGGTTGAAAATGTCTAGAAAATAGACTGTCATAGGACAGGTTCTTTAATCTCTCTATTCTGGTGGATTTATAGATATGCTCATGTTGATTTATTATTGAAATTTCTTTTCCTAAAAGCAGCTTTATTGCGGAGCTAGATTGACACATGAAATAGCAAATTAAAGTACTCAAACAGTAAAATACAAAGAAGTGAGTAGTTATCATCTGATTATAACTGAGTGCATTAGACAGCTCAGTATCCTTGTAAACACTTAATATATTAAGACGATCAGTCATCAGTGCAGTTCTGAGAGTTTTGCTGCTATTATGAATCACTACTATAAGAAAATGAGCTCTTGAGTTCTGTCTAGGTAGGGACAGAAAGCAGAAAGGAATGGTGAATGCTATGCATACTAAGCCATCCATGCCCTGATTCCTTCTCCCTGACATGGGTGTGAACTGGGGATAATTCCATTGGCGCTACAGGTGTAACTGCTGTGTATTGAGGGGTAAATTGGGATGCTACAATTGTGAGTGTCTGAAGTTTGTTGCATGTTCATAATCAAAAAGAAGTAAGAGTGTTTCAAGCTAAAGGTTAGGTAATGCCCAGCTGCTCCACAAAAGCACAATGGGTGGGAGGATGTGTGAAAACTGCAGAGCAGCAGAGCACAGTTTCAGTCCCTGGGTGGGTATGCCAAGGGCACAAGGATATAGCTTCAGATGCACTCTCTGAGTGTGCAGGGAAATTCAGATCTCTCCTGGAGCACCCAATGGTGCAAATATGACATATCTGGGTAACTGCCACAATAGCAGTTTTAAAGCAATATAAGATATGTATACTGAATCTCTGCCCCCATTGAAATCAATGGCAAAACACCCATTGATTTTGATGAGGCCAGGTTGTCACCCTTGGATGAGAAGTGTTATATTCATGTAGATGGGTATAGTATTATCATTTGTTAGTTTAATATTTGGGTATTCAAGATAACACTAGACTCCAAGAAACAGATTTTTCCAATGCATTTTTTAGTAACCAACACACATAAAACACAAACATACACTGGTGTTTGACAGGAGGAATGCAATTTCACTTCAAGATCAGAGACCATATGCTTCAGGATATGTCCTCTATTTAAAAAATAAAAGACCGTGCCTTCTATTTCTCCATCAGCATTCAAACTCAGTGAAGCAAAACCATTGGACACCACACAAACAACACAGACACAAACTAATGTGAATGCCTTTACATACACTGAGCTCTTAACAGACATACAAGGAACAATATGCTATTAGTCACAGATAAGACACACATTTCAGCTATGGAGTATCCCAGAAAACTGCAAAGGATGGGGAGGGAAGGAAATGCTGAGCCAGAGAATCAGAAGATGTAAATCCGAGCAAGACATTTGACATCAATGGCGCTGTGATACTTTACACCAGCTGAGAATCTCGTGTTTACTCTGCATGAAAAGTAGGAGAGGATCTCGGCTTGGAATTACTGTTGAAATCTTTTGTTAGGCTGTCCACCATTTTGAATGATAATCAGATTTCCAGATTTGTCAGACTACCTCCAGTGAAGAACATAAGAAAAAATGGAAGGGTAGGGGTTTTAGCTAATGTAAATTGGCTTCAGTTATACACCAGCTGAAGAACTGGCCCGTTTTCTGAGCCGACAACTGAAATTGCAAAACTACAATAAAATAGTTATTTTTGTAAATTATGCTTAGTTGAATGGAAAATAGGGAAAAGAAGGTCAATAGGGCATAAAACTTATGTCTGACTTCTAAAAAGAAGATTAAAGCATTGAAAATAAAATTTTAGATGGCAACAGGAAATATCAGGAATTAATTTTTTTTAGAGGTTGGGAGTTAAATGAGGGAGTTTTTTAGAGGGTGGGAGTTAAATGAGTGGTTTGAGCATTAGCCTGCTAAATCCAGGGTTGTAAATTTAATCCTTGAGGGGGATCTGGGGCAAAAATCTGTATGGGGATTAGTCCTGCTTTGAGCAGGGGGTTGCACTAGATGACCTCCTGAGGTCCCTTCCAACCCTGATATTCTATTCTATATAATGGGCATCTTCGACTTGTTTTAGAACCAAAACTCCAAGGAAAAATCAAGGACCAGATCTTCAGATGGTATGAATTAGCAAAGGTGCACTGATGATTTTCACCTGCTAAGGATCTGTTTGCAAGTCTAATTTACAACAGAATCTCTCGGAATTCCAGTTTTACACTGGGCAATGCTGTATTATCTTTTCTGTTTTGCTCGGGAATTAAAGTGTAGTGGAAACCAGTAACTATACTGTTTATTTAGTAATGACCTGTTTCAATGGATACATCCTTTTAAGACAGAATTTCCATTCCATTCTGTTCCACTTGAAAAATGTCATTCACAATTGCATCATAAAATGTGGGGTAAATGTAGTTTAAATGAATGCGTGCTTTGTTCAATCAACATACAACTTTCATGCTTTCTCAGGTATTAGACACATAATCCAGGGGAAGTGGGAGAAAAGGAAACTGTTGTCTGGTTATAATGAATTTCTGCTGTAGTGATTATATTTTATGTCTAATAGGAATTAAGTAAAAATATATATATATCGCCTTAGGGAAGGACAGACATATTGCATACATGATTAAGGCCCCAATTTAGCAAAAGATTTAAGTATGGGTTTAACATTAAGCAAGTGAGTAATCTCATCTTTATTCTGCAGAACACACTGAATTGGGACCTTAAAGAGGACAATTGTCTACAAAAGCCTGGACATTAGCAGTGCCTTATCAGACTTAAAAGGTCTAATTACACATTGTTTGTGAACATAATCAGGTGTCATACTATATCAACCATAAAAAGTCACTTATGTTTTCTATATATCTCTGTATCTTAAATAATATTTCTAATTTTGATCAGAGATTTAGATAATTCCTGATAACATATTTTAAAATTCTAAGGTGACACATTATGTATTAGCATTATGTTTTTTTCCAACATTGCCTTTGATTTAACTTAATCAATTTTATTAAATTCCTAAAGCAGGTGCCTTCCCTCTTTGCTTTAATATAGTTCCAGGACATAACAGAAGAAATACTTACCAGGAGAGAGAAAAGCAAGACAGAATATCCTGTATCACGTTTAACATTAGAGTGCCACTTTTATAGGTACTGTAATAGCATCAATGCTAGTTAATCATAGATACACATTGCTGATTTGCACTTTGCTATTCCATGTAAATTATAATTTACAAAACAAAATTAGTGGGTTTCTGCCCACTTATCAGGAGAGAAGATTCAATAACAGAGAGCTGTCAGAAAGTTGCAGATTACCAAGGCTTCATTAGGTTTGTCAGATACACTATGGTACATTATTGTCAATAATTTAAACTTCAGTTGTCAAAATACAAGGACAACATATATTTTTGGCATGCACTGTCCTCATTTTTTATTGTGTTTGCTAATTCACAATCAGGCTGTCAGCCATTAGGGCGAATTAGCAAGGTTGTACTGTTATTTGAATTCATTGTCAAGGGAAGTTGCCTCAAACTCTCAAGGTCCAAAGCTCTTCAGATAGTATGAAGATGACACAGCCTGAACAGATATGTGCTTTGAATAGCATGTTAATATAGAAACTAAAGGGTTTGTTATCTTTCAGGGACTAAACTGAAATCTCTGTGAGTTACTGTTTTCCTGTTGGCTAGAAGCACCTGGGGACAAACAAAATATGATATGTTTTTGCAACATGTGCACTGCCTTCATTTGTTTAATGAGTTTGGAATCACAGAATGCTGCTGGAGAGAGATCTCTGCAGGTTGTTCTGACTTTTTTGAGTGTTACGCAGTGGGAGCATTTAGTTAAGAAACCCTAAGTAGGTGTTTTGTGGTTCTGCAGCACACAGCAAATCCCTTCCATGAGTACCAGTGCATATATTAGGGCCCTATTCAGAACTGAAGATACGTAACATTAGTTGTGAAGCAGACAGCTCAGCCTGCTGGATGGGATTGCGGGGAGCAAACCCACAAGTTGCACGAATAGAAGTGATGTTATTGCCCAGAGGTGTGTAGTATACGTGAATGAGCTGCTGACCCCAGCATCACCACTATTCCATATTTTTGGCTTAATAGCTCCCTCCCATAGGGCTTGCACAGGAGTTGATAATTACCACTAACATCTCTATGCTTCTCCAGCCAGGACTCAGTACTCCTCCCCCCGCCCCCGTTTCTTTTTTTTTTTTTAATCATTTGGCAGTTGAATGATACTTGCTTCCATCCTTGATCCTGCAGGGAGTGGTTGGTGAGGACCTGTACCCTGTTTGCTTTTCAAGATATATGGGGCTTCTGCCCCAGTTCCTGGCACAAGAACTCTCCCAACATCTTGGAGCAGCAAGGAATCCGCATCCTAATGGGCCCTCTCCTTAGCTGTTAGGCTGTGAAATGATAGAATATCAGAGAAATCTAGACTGTCAACAGAGACACTGAGACTCTTCCATGCACCTTCTTCCCCTGACAGTTGAGCGAGATGATGTCTGCAATTCTGGGATAAGGGGGAGGGGAGGGGAGCTATGTAAGGATGTCACCCATAGAAGTGGCACCTTGCTCCATAACTGTTTAGCAGGAGGTGCTCAGAGCTACTGTGGAGAAGTAGCTGCAGAGGCAGCTGTAAGAGGAGTTGAGCACTAAAATATTATTCTTAATGCCTCTCTTTCTAACACACATTACCAGAGAGCAGTAAGCTCTCTGCATTTCTCAAAATTGCTAAAAAATGCCAAGTTTAGTATTAAGAAATCAACAAAACACTAGAAACCCTTCTTTACTTGAATTTTTCTCAGATGAACAATCCACATCTACTTCACTAGGCACATGGCTAATCCCTCACTATAATAATATGAACAGTTACTAAATGGAAGAAATAAGTAACCTCTATCCCTTCTTCCAAGTGGATTAGTAGAGTAGATGCAAGATCTAAAACAAGAGGCACCATCAGTTCATAAATCATGACTGGAAGAATATACACCTCTACCCCAATATAACGCGACCCGATATAACACGAATTTGGATATAACGCAGTAAAGCAATGCTCCGGGGGGGGGGGGGGGAGGAGGGAGGGAAGAGGGGGGCTGTGCACTCCGGTGGATCAAAGCAAGTTCGATATAATGCGCTTTCACGTATAATGCGGTAAGATTTTTTTGGCTCCCGAGGACAGTGTTATATCGAGGTAGAGATGTAGTTGGTAATGGCTATGCACAGAACTTTCCAACTAGGATTGTTTTAATCTCAGTCTGAAAGCCTTTCTTTTCTTTTCTTTTCTTTTCTTTTCTTTTCTTTTCTTTTCTTTTCTTTTCTTTTCTTTTCTTTTCCAAAGCGAGCAGTTCTACATCCTGGTCAGGCAGACTTCTTCAAACTTACAGATCTCTCTGACCTAGACTTGACCATTTCTTTGAATGGGTACAAAATGAACATTAATTGACAAAATGACTACAACCTAAGAACATCAGATGAATTTAAGCAGTCAACCATCCAAGAAAGAGATTTTCATGAATATATGCAGTACTTAGAGTGCAGTCGAGCAGATATGCAAAGTGATACTGATCTTAATTTGACAGAGAAGAAGTGTTCTGACACACTTAAGGAAGAAAGGAGAGGATTATTTTCCCTGCTTTTTTTTTTTTTCTCTCCTCCCTTGGATTGGGGATGTGGACATTTTATACTGCATAGTCTTTGGAATGATGCGGGCAGCTCTCATAAATTATCTTGTAATAGCACCAGAAGGAACAGCATGTCGTTCACTTACATTTCTGGTAGGTCAAAAGAAATTTTGGGGTAAAAGAGGTCTATCTAGTGGGTTTCAGAGTGCTGTTCCTTAGTGGATTGCTTTCATTTTCAGTGATACTGAATTGATTTTTTGATTTCTGACTTTAAATTAAATGAGGGAAGGAGATAAGGTCAACAAAGGCAAAAGCATAATTGTCACAGGATGTGTGGGAAGGAAAAATATGAATGGTTCTATGGCAGACCCAACACTCAATTGATGGAGAGTTTAAATTCAGAAAATATGGACGACTAAGATGACACACAGAAACCCTTATTAAGACCCCCAAAACATCCTTATGACATTATTATATAGGAGGCAGTCCTAGAAATATTTATATGTGTATCTTAAAAAATGTGGGGTCACAGTTGTAGTCTGACAACGGGGCCGAGAGTTTTCAGTGAGCAGACTAACTTGGGAATTTTAGAGATGGGCAAAATGTCAAATAAAATTGTTTTTGAACCACTCAGCCTAAGCAATATTTTATTTGAAGCAGTTTTCCCATCTTTAGCTAGAATTAGTCTCCCCCTTCTACCTATGGTTGTGCTGCTTGTCTGAACCACGATCTTCTCTGCAGATCACATAAGATGATGCGTGTCCTCAACTTCCACTGACTTCATCCCTCGTCTTCTCATTGTGGGTCATTACCTCACAGGACCAAGCCCATACACATAAACATTCAAAGGACTTTCAGTAAAAGCGAGTTACATAAAACATTTTTTTTTCCTTCTGAGAGGAACTGACAAATTGATGTTCTGGATAAACCGGCTCCAAAATATTCTTAAGCAAACTCTTTAAACTCCCTCCCCATGTATGGTGCTAGAGGGATACCTTGTTAGACTGTTTTTGGAATCTAGGATTTTCAGTGTCAGATCAGACACCATGCCTCTTCTGCTGTTTACTGACTCTAACTGATCATAGCTCTGGGCCTATTTTATTAAATGTCCGTCTAGCAAGGTGACCTCTTTCTATGATGTACTGGGGCAGTTGTGCAGCTATTAATGCAAAAGTGTAGATGCAGAATTGGTTTGAGAAGATAGAAATCAAATGGCATGAACAATAAAATATGTGCAGTGTTTCCAGCAGCGCATGCCATAGATAAACTGTGATATTTCTTATCACACCTTTAAAGCTCAGCAGACCACTAGAGAAGGTAATCAAGAAAGGATATTTTGGGGTGGAGGATTTGCATTTTTTGCCCCATTTTTTTAAAAAGGTTTCCATTTGCATTTTGATTGCTTCTTTCATAGCAGAAATGGTGTCATGACAGAGTACCAATGTGAATCAAAGTTTTCCAGGTTGTTCAATGTTCCTTAGGTGGTTTGCTTAGATTTAACATACTTATTGATGTTCTCAAGTGAGCCTTCAACAGAACTGAACCATTTCAGGGTTCACCCTCATCTAGTTATAAATTAGTATTTGAATATCTATCAGTATGCAAAACATTCTTCTGCTACCAGAGTTAGAGCTCATTATTATACCAGGAAGAATTTGGGTTTTAATTAGCATTTCCTCTGGTGTACTAAATCCACTGAGATTACTACACTTAGTAAAATTTAATTAACTTGACAAAAGATCCTAATTGTTTTCATGCCACTGGTCCTTCGTGGGACTAAAAATAATACCCTTCAAATTAAGCAGCTACAACCAGCTTCCTTTTGGTTGTCCTATATTTAAAAAAAAATACAAAATGATCTTTGGTAGGAAGTTTTGCACACTGGGGGAATGAGGTTTGTTTGCTCACAGATGGAGAGTAGTAATGCAGAAATAATAAAAAGCTTGTTAGTCAAAAGATCCCAACCAACATTAATTCTTCCAGCCATTTTATTGGGATTTGCAAAGCAGGGAATAGGAGGCTGATTGATTTAAGTTGGTGCACAGAGCAATCACTAAGATATTCATTTAAATCAATAACAGTGATGTAATAGTGTGGCTGGGGAAGTGAGAGATGAATGTATCAATAGTGTAACCATGATAAACAACTGAAATGAACAACAGGTGCAAAATGCTTGAGAAGAATGTGGAATTAAAAAAAAAACACAAAAAACCTCTGCACCAATCAAGCTTTTTGTTGCATGTTTACCTCACTCTTCAATATATCATGTAACATGGATGTAGTGAGGCTTAATTCCTTAATGTTTGCAAAGCACTTTGAGAGGCTTAGATTGGAAGAATTGTAGAAGAGAAAGGTACTACTGAGTAGAGGGGTTTTAAAATGTTGGAGGGCTCGAGTAGCCCAAGTGGTTCATTCTGTTAACCCCAAACATTACTTGCCGGATACAAATATTGAGAAGGCGACTGGGGGCCAGAGTTTCCTTTACTCCAGAATTTAAGATAATAGATTATGAATGAAAAGAGCCCAAGAACAATGCCACTAAGTCTGGAAGGTTTAGGATTTACTCCTGGTTGTGTGCACACATCCTTTTGATGAGGATAATAAAATGCATTGGTTGTCATGTGCACATTTTCAATTTCTATCTCCAAATTTGCTTTTAATTCCATGGAATCAATCAGTTGTTGTTCCAGTTCCAAGCTTCTTAAGTTTTCTCAGGTTCCTTTATATCGCTGACATGCATAGGCCTTGCCTACATGGGAAGGTTTTACCAGTTATATAGGTATAGTTATTAAATGTTGTGTAGACACATTCTTATTGCAGTATAATTGTCAGTCCCCCAAGCAGCACAAACTATGAAAAAAGACCATTTTATAGCAGAATAAGAGTCTACGCAGTATGTGTGTGTTATACTGGTATTACTTTATCAATTTAAATTTACAACTTAACTCATACTGTTTTTTTCCCCTGTGTACACTATACCTCCGTCTGTCTAGAATCCTCAACTCCTCTCTTTGTCTAAAACCTTGGATGCTTTATAATCTTGTTTATATTCACAGGTTATCTCAGAAGGTGATCCTGAGTGTTGAACAGTTATTGCAATCTTTTTTCTGTTTTTCTTGCCAAGTCCCTTCTGTTTCCTTCCCTCTCAATCTGACACAGAAAGTGCCCTTGCAAACCTCCATCCTGCCTCAGTATTCACTGATGTAGGAACAGAACATACATCTCGTCTACTTAAATTATAAGTATCCTCTGAACATATTTGTAAGATAATTAACAAAATGTTATATATTAGTTTTAACAAATACACTAAGCTTAATGTGACCAAATGTTACCTTTTCACTAAACAAGATATAGCTGCTTTGCAGCAACCTCTTGTAATGTAGAGATACACATTGAGAACTGAGCTCCCAATAGTAACTCTCTGCAGGTATAATAGAAATAAATCTGAAGGCTGTCAGATACTATGACTTTATAGCTATAAGACACAGGGAGTGAGAGGCACAGTACATAGGAAGAGGCTATGGGAAAACTCCTAGAACTTCAGGAAGTATTTCAGTTTTCACAAAGGATTCACTACAAAAGACTGAGTATAATTGCCAGATTTTGATCAGAATATATTGTGGAGAAGAATTTACGCATTAAGTTTTTCCTATTACTGAAAATTAGAAACTAATTAAGAAGTTGGTTTGGACAAGAACCCACTTAGTGTTATCTTGAAGAGATTGGTTATTTGTATACAAATTTGTAGGGACTGCCATCTGGGAGAGAACATGTTTATTTTTGGTTCTAGTCCATTAACTCTAACTAAAGTGACAAAAATATCAGGAATACACTAAACTGTATATTGCTGCCCAGCCATTGTACTCATGGTATTCTGAAGAATTTCAGTGCAATATTAATCCTGATACTGCTGGAAATCACACTACAACATCAGCCAGCTTCAAGGAAATGGAAGGGAGGGGAGAGAGAAAGCATCTGAGGCTGTGAAGGGCTACAATTTTGGGGGGTTATAAGTTCTCAAGTTCTAGAACAGGGGTTGGCAACGTTCGGCACACGGCTCGCCAGGTAAGTACCCTGGCGGGCCGGGCCAATTTTATTTACCTGCTGACACGGCAGGTTCGGCCGATTGCGGCCACCACTGGGTGGCGAGAAGCCGTGGCCAGCACATCGCTCGCCCGATGCTTATTCTAGAATCTACTGGAATATGCCAAATTTATGACCGTATCCCATACAGCATCCCAGAATTTGGACAGCATAAAGGTAGTATATCGCCACCTTTCTCACCACCACTCCCCTCCCTATGTCCCTGAGATCCACCTTCTGTGCTGTCTCTCTCAAGTTGCAGCACAGAATTCTCCCCTTTCTCTCTGTTTGTGGGGTGTATGTATATACATTCCACTAATGCTTTCTTGGTTTAAAATAAGCCTGAATTCTAATGGTGATTTTCAGAATTATTAGAATATAGTGGAATGGCTGTTGAAGTTAGATAGTAAGCCTATAAGGAAGGGAAGATGTGGTTCCTATATAGGAATAGATGTGCTAGAAAACTACAGAGATCAATAGTTCAAAGGTCAATGAAATATCTGTTGTGTTAAATTTCAGTATATCATCCGCTACTAATGAATGGGAAGTGAAAGAGTCCATTTGTCACATGTATTGGAATGAAACCTCTGTAGTCCTGGTTTGTGAACATAATCACATTGTAAACATGAAGGAAGCCCATGTTCCTTGTTTCCTAATTTAAAAATATGGACTGGTTCAGTTTTTTTCATCAGATAGCTAGACCATTCCAAGTACATATTTGACAATGCCATTTGAAAGACAATACTTTAAACAATGTATTTCCATTCACTTAGATTAAGACATACTAAAAAGGGCACTTGCCTGTACACTATAAGCACTGTTGATGTGACTTAAAAGAACATACCAAGAAAAAACACAGCCAAACTGAACAGCAGTTGCACCATCCAATGTGAACTAAACCACCAAGCCAGACAAATTAAAAGCTAACATATCCTACCTCTCCATAAACTATATGATCTCTCATCTCCCAATTCATTTTCAAATGCCTGTGGGAAAAAAAAGAGTTTTGCAATATGCCCTGAAGGCCAACAGATTCAGGAGGCGGCTTACAGTGAAGAGATGGAGTGAATTCCAAAACTAAAGGTCCCTGACAGAGAATGCCCTACCAGCAGTCCCAGCCTGGGCTGTGGCTAGAGCACATCAGGACCGCCCGGGGGGGCAAGTGGGGAAATTTGCCCCGGGGCCCCGGGCCCCACAGGGGCCCCCACAAGAATATAGTATTCTATAGTATTGCAACTTTTTTTTTATGGAAGGGCCCCCCAAAATTGTTTTGCCCCAGGCCCCCTGAATCCTCTGGGCGGCCCTAGAGCACATCTGCTGTTCTGAACTGTGGCACTATGGCTCGGACAGAGGGGGGCCCTCTCAGAATGCAAGTCATAAGATAGGCCACAGCATCCTGGCCATTGATAGATGAAAAAAAGCTGCTCCGGCCATTGCTGCTGCCTCCTCTTCTAATGGGAAGTGAGAGTCTGACGAGAACCCTAGACTGTGACCACAAATGGAATGAACCATCTCAGCTTAAGCAGTAGATATTACTCTTGTCATGCCTTCCTAGTGCTTTTACCACCCAAGCACCATCTCCTAAGTCTCCTCTGGATTGAGCCACAGCCAGCTCACTCTCATCATTACCCCCATCTCACCCAGTTATTGATCATTTTGGACAGGGTGGATGAAATGGAGACACAGTCGTGTGTCATCACCCCCACATAAGACACCACAGCCCATTTTTCCTCACTAATGCTCCCAGCGGCCTCATATACATGCTGAATAAGATGGCCGGCAAGGGAAGTTTGCCTGACTAAAAATTTCGGGATCACATCTCGAACTGGTTGAGCCACAGTCAAAATTCATCAGAGAAAGAGGTCACGTTTCAAATCAAGACTTTTTTTGTTTATCTCACATCATTAGCTGCATGTTGTAGAACAAACAAGCTCTTTGGCTCAGAGATTGTCTTTTTGTTCAGTGCTTATACAATGACTCCCACAATAGGGTCCTTACTATGGTTCCTAGGCCTACCATAGTATAAAAAATAATCAGTAACAATACAAAAGTGATGGCAAAGTATTAAGTCTTGGATTTAAAAAAAAAAACAACAAGACATTAAACTTTTTATCATTATTCCTTACTCTGCTAAATGTCTTCAGCTATTGCAATAATTTCAGTGTACTAGTTCTCTAATGTCAGGCAGCAGCAGCCTAATAGGATGAGATCATACAAAAATATTTTTCTCCCATTCCTTCTTATTCTTTCTGAGAAGTTTGCTCTGATGGAGGTCACTTCTGATCTTGCAATGTTGTTGGAAACTCAAGCAGTAACAATACGTTCATGGTGGTTGCTTCATCCATTGCTCTGAACCCCTCACTATTAATCCTTTATTCCTTAAAAAAACAAAAAAAATCTAACATCTTATATGTCAGAGCAGTTTATTTAAATTAGGAATTTGGATCAATGAAATGTGAAAATCCTCCCCTTTTCTTCAGATAGTCCTTGGTTTGATAGAGCATTTTAAACAGGAAGCCATCACACAAAGTCTCATCTGTATCTTGAAATGATTAGACACATAAGAGAAAGTGCTGTAATGGAAAAGACAGGGCTTTCTACAATCAATAATAGTTCTTGCATTTTTAAAACCATACTAAGAGGCTTTCCATCCTGAAAAATGTTGCTTGTATAAGTTTTCTTGTCATTGGGCATATGGTATACTGTATATTTTTGTCAGGCTTGACAATACATTTAAGAAAATCATATCCCTTAAATTTTAGAGTAAATTTTTTGCAAAAAGTGACCAGTCTTTATCTCTCTCTTTTTTCGTTCCATTTGTCCTTTCTTTGTAGAGTTAATGATTGATGACATTATATAAAGAACAGGAACTTTGTCACTGATTTAACAGTCAGGGAATAGCAGCTTGGAATACTCTAATATTCTCATCGTAATTTATTGGAATGCATTAGCTCATGGAAAAAAAAAAAACCCTGCTTTCAGCAATTTTCCATGACCTGACCCACTGTTCACCTCCAGCGTTCAGTATTTAACATCTATATCAGAAAGGTGAGTATTCAATAAAATAATTAATCATGATACAGTTTTCCGATCCAGCATTTTCAGTCACCTTTGGAGCTTCACATTATACCATAATAATTTATTCATTTTGTAAATTAAAGCTTAATTGAAAAATATGATGTCTAAACGCAGTTCTTATTAGCATAAAGTACAGGCAATTAACAGGAATAGTAAAGACTCAAGTAACAATCAAAATAAGCTCTTTGAAGACTCGGAAGTTTAAAATGCTGTAGCCAGAATACACTACAATGCTTTTGGAAAACACTGAAATAGTCTGTTTCTCATTATCTATGTGAATCCTGAAAGTTCTATTATCCTGCTCTACTTATCTTGCACTATTCAAATATCCTTTCTTTCATTCATGTTCGGTGCATTTTCAAAAATGGAGTATTTTGACTGAGGCATATTTTATTTTAAAATTACATATTATTTATAAGGAGCTTTGGGAAAAGGAACAACTTAAAGGAACCAGTAATATTTTAGTCCTTTTGAACAGAAATCCTACATTAAGAGAATCTTTTAAATGAAGTTGAATTTCTGAATATTCTTAGATTCAGTGTTGTTTTATTTTTTATCACACATTTAAGGTCTGATTCATTTTTTGCTGTTGATAACTTATTAAGGATTTATTTTTGCTAATACACTGTATTTATCTGGATGAGAGAATCTTTTTTGGGGGAAGTAGGGCATAATTTATTTTGGGGCAAGGAGGGATAGCTGCCTCTCCAAACTTGAATCCCCCCACCACCAACTTTTCGTAGGTCTATATGCTCCATTATGTCTTCCTCTCCTCTGCCCAATCCCGGCCATGCCTCTCAGACTTTTCAGGATATAATATAATCACATAGAATGTTTTATATGATGACACAGCTTTGCCCCTACACAATTTTTCTTAAATGACCCCTGAGTCAGCATGCTTGGGGGAGGGGAGCATTAGCTAAATCCAAGGAGACGAAAAGTTAGTAATCTCTAATGTTTCATTATGAAGGATCTAAATACAAGTTATAGTGATAACCAATTTGAAGTTTCTCCATTTTTTTTAGCCTTCTTTCTTGGCTCCAAACAATAAAGATTTTTCACTTACAGCATCTGCAAAACAGAGTAGGGGTCAGATCCTCAGATGATGTAAATGCAGTACCTCTGAAACCAGCAGAGCTATGCAGATTTATGCCAGCTAAAGACATTGCTCTATATTACTAAAATGGTACATTTTTGAAAGAAATCTGTTTATGTTATATTTAACCAGCTAATTACGCTGTTAGCCCACAGTGACAGATTTCTCTGTGAATACAGCATAGATATTACTTCCTCCTGGTACCAATTTTCTTCCAGTTTGATGCTGTTTCATAAAGTTTTGCCAATCATAAGCATTTTCTAGAAAACTGAAGAGGCAAGTTAATAGTTCACTAGGAAAAAAAAACCCACCAAACTGAGGGATAAAACAGCTGCAGCATTTAAAAATTGGTGGAGAATGTCAATGCAATAAAAAGAAGTAGTGCAATTAAAGAAAAGGGAAATGCTCAGAGAATGTAATTTGGGGAGAAATGTTATCAGATTTGTACATCTACTGAGGACTGTTTAAGCACTTTCTTTTGATCAACAAAAAAATCTTGGTTGTGTTAGTGTTTTTAGTCAAGCTGAATGATTTCAACTGACAATCCACAAACTGGACAAGGTTGAAAAGAAAGGAACTCAGGGCAAACCTTATAACTCATGTGCTGCTGCAATAGGTTTTGATAGTAGTTTTGTTTTTGTTTTGTTTTTTTCCTGTAAGTAGAACTCTGCAAATAAAGTCATGGAAACTTGGTGCATATTTGTTATTTTCCAAGATAGTTCTCATGGATCATCCATACTGAAAAAGATAAAGGAATTGTGTAAATCCAATTTAATAGCAACAACTACAGAACAATAGAAATCTTCAGAAAAATGTTGGCCAAATCTACTGGGAATTTCTTCCGAACCCTGTGGAATTTTTGCCAATCATTTATGTGGTTCTTTGGGATTTTTGTTTGTTTGTTTTAATTTTCATAGGCCCTATCTTGGGCTTTTAGTACCATTTAAGATCCAAAATTCCTTATTCTGGTTATACTTTACTGTTTTTTCCATCATTGTAGCTATGTAGACTTTAGAGGGTTATGGAGGCGTGAGATCAGAATCAAGCCTGGGAGAGGTGTTTAGAAACATGTTAGGCTAATAACCCTGGCAATGGCTATGCTTAAGGCCCTGTGAAAATCACAGGTTATTTTTTGCTTGTTTTGTTTTTTTTACAGAAAATTCATGGCAATGTGATGGGTAACATTGAATTTCACAGAATAGGCACAGGATGCAGTCAGCAAAAGGTCACTGCTGCATTCCTTTTCATAAAACCTACCACCAAATCACCCTGAATTGCCATTTAAGTCTGTTATTGTGTCCAGGAAGACTGAAGTGTTCTCCAACTGGTTTTTGAATGTTATAATTATTGACGTCTGATTTGTGTTCATTTATTCTTTTACATAGAGACTGTCCGGTTTGGCCAATGTACATGGCAGAAGGACATTGCTGGCACATGATGACATACATCACATTGGTAGATGTGCAGGTAAACGAGCCCCTGATGGTGTGGTTGATGTGGTTAGGTCCTATGATGGTGTCCCTTGAATAGATATGTGTCCAGAGTTGGTAACGGGGTTTGTTGTAGGGATAGGTTCCTGGGTTAGTGTTTTTGTTAGACTTAAAAGTGGCAATTTTTCAACAAAAAAACTTCAAAAACAGACTCCAATGAGAAACTGAAGAATTGGAATTAATTTGCAAACTGGACACCATCAAATTAGGCCTGAATAAAGACTGGGAGTGGCTGGGTCACTGCAAAAACTAATTTCCCCATACTGTTACTCACACCTTCTTGTCAACTGTTTGAAATGGGCGACCCTGATTACGTTGGCCTCATTACCACTACAAAAGTGATTTTTTCTCCTGTTGAGAATAGCCCACTTCCACTTTAATTGAATTGTCTTGTTAGCACTGACCCCCACCCCGCACACATACACTGGTAAGGCAACTCCCATCTTTTCATGTACTGTGTATATATACCTGCCTACTGTATTTTCCACTCCATGCCTCTGATGAAGTGGGGTTTAGCCCGTGAAAGCTTATGCCCAAATTAATTTGTTAGTCTCTAAGGTGCCACAAGTACTCCTAGTTGTTTTTGCTGATACAGACTAACATGGCTACCACTCTGAAACCGGTCTTTCTCTGAACAGCAACTCCATCTTGGGCCTTAGAAATCTCTTAAAAAATCAGCATTTTTCCAACCAAAAAACCCCAAAAAACCTTTTTATCAGAAGATTTCCAACTAGCTCTACTCCTGGTAAAAGCGAATAAGAATGCTGGTTCCTTCACTCCTCAGCAAAACAGGGTCATAAAACAGGGGTATTAGAAGCTTACTGTAATTCATGTTTTGGTGTTTTGAGATGCTTAGGTAAAAGGCAAAATATAAATGCAAATTGTTATCTTCCTAGGAAGATAAGACTGTGTGTGCTTGTGTTTATCTTTCTAGCTATCTAATCTGTCTGTATTCAAAAACAGTACACCACTGGAATTGAAATTTGAGCTCCCCAAAGTCAGGAAATAGAGATAATATTCTAGTTTATTCATCTCAATCTATGCTGGTTCTTCCAGTTGCCATTTCTTAAAAGCTACTGATCTCACAAGTTATGGTATTGGTGCCAGATTAGCTATTTCCCCCCCTAAGATATACATGATCTAGGCCTTCATATGTCAAAGCATTGTGCATAGAATGTTGGAAGAAACAAGATGCAGATGGGGGGAGAGGGGTCTTAATGTATTGTGCATTGAATAAGTTGTTCAGAACAGAAAAAAATACTTAATATTTTTAATATTAACTAGATCAGGGGTCGGCAACGTTTGGCATGCGGCTCGCCAAGTAAACACCATCCTGGGTGAGGGATGTGCTGGCCGCGGCTTCCCACCGCCCCCATTGGCCCGGGACGGCGAACTGCGGCCAGTGGGGGCCACGATCGGCTGAACCTGCCGCGTCAGCCGGTAAATAAACTGGCCCGGCCCGCCAGGGTGCTTACCCTGGCGAGCCGCATGCCAAACGTTGCCGACCCTTGAACTAGATTATGGGTAGTGAATGAAGGAAGTGTGGATGAGAAAGTTAAATCTGGCTGGGGAGAGAGTTAATTTACATGCTTGATATTTCATAGATGTCTAGAGAAAAACACTTGCTCATATTGATTGAAATTAGCTCTTCAGAGACTCAGCACAAAACCTATTCAACATACAAACTGAGCTTCGGTATGATTTATTTGCTGCATAAGCTTTCTGATGTCCCACTGCCCAGGGGAGAATTTGACGTATTTAACACTGTTCCTTTTCTCTGACTTTGCTTGGCTTTTGTAGGTCATATGGCCAAAATACTTTATATTTCTAGCTGGAGAGCAAAGGATTTCTCAATACAGTATGAATTAGAAAAACCAGGCTGTCCAGGAAAAGAAATTCTGACTCATTCTGAACAACTGACTCATTCCTGAAAACCTAGCAGCTTCATTATTAAAAAAACCAAAACCCAAACCCAAACCCTAATGAGCCCCAAGCACTTCACAGTTTCTCGAGCAGAAAGATCTTACTTGGATCTCGACTAGAAACGATTTGCAGTATTTGGCCTAATATCTTGGACAGGTATCACTTAACCTTCTGTCACTGAAATGCTGCCACCTCTGGAGTGCAATGCCACAGCCATTTTAACAGCACACGACAACCACTTTACAACAGTTAAGGAAAGGAAGTGAAGAATAATATTCTATCTGGTTGTGACTGACTGCAATATTTAGGTAGAGAAAATGCAGTTCCCCAGATTGAAGTGCTCACATTAGTCAAACATCCCTTATGTTGTGAAAAGAAACATCGGATCTTTAATGAGCTAGGATTATATATCATCCATCCAAAACACAGCACCTATAACAGCTCATTGCCCCTGGGGATTGGACTGACTTGCAAATAGCACTGTCTTCAGCACTTAGGTTTATGTTGTACCAATAAGTCTGCATATTAATTGAACCTAATGATTACTTAGCTTTTTAGTGGGATCCAGTGAGATCATACCCCTAGATGACACGGCAGCTGTAAATTATTAATTATTATAATGGATATAGTGCCTGCTTTAGATGTGAGTGACAAGGTGGGTGAAGTAATATCTTTTATTGGACCAACTTCTATGGGTGAAAGAGACAAGCTTTTGAGCTATACAGAGCTCTTCTTCATATCTGGGAAAGGTAGTCAGGCTTGGTCTACATTAGAAAATTAACAAATTTATTAGAGCATAAGCTTTCGTGGACTACAGCCCACTTCTTCGGATGCATATATATATATGCATCCGAAGAAGTGGGCTGTAGTCCACGAAAGCTTATGCTCTAATAAATTTGTTAGTCTCTAAGGTGCCACAAGTACTCCTGTTCTTCTTTTTGCGGCTACAGACTAACACGGCTGCTACTCTGAAACCTGTCATTAGAAAATTAGGTTGGTTTAACTATGTTGGTTAGGGGTGTGAAAAATCCACACCCCCGAGCAGCACTGTTAAGCCAAACTATGTAGACAGCACTAGGTTGCCAGAAGAATTCCTCCCATCTGCGTAGTTAGAATATCTACACTGAAGCACTACAGCAACACTGCGGCAGTGGCACAATTGTACCACTGTAGCATTTTAAGAGTAGACAAGCCTTCTGAGCTTCACAACTGACTATAAGGTGGAACACATTGTTTAGCATAAAAAAGTAACATATATTCTAAGAGACCATTCAAGGTGAAGTTAACATCTCTCCAGTCATAGGCCAGCAAGGGGGTGGTTAGTAGGTTACAGACTATAATAAGTCATAAATCCAGTGTCTTTATTAAGACCATAATTTTTAGTGTCTAGCAAAGTTATGAATTTAAGGTCACAAGCTCATCTTTTGAAGGTGTTGTGCAGGTGTCTTTTGAGGATGAGTACTGAGAGGTCAGATATGGAGTGATCGTTTTGTAAAAAGTATTCGCCCACAGGTGATATGGTGGTTTTGCTTTTATCATTTTTTGTGTGAGTTTATTGAAGGTATGAAAGGTGTTTTACAGGGATGAAGCATGACAGATCCCTGCTCTGAAAGGTCTTACAATCTGAATAGACATACTGACAAGAAGGGGGACAGATTCCTCTTTTATTTTCTTGTTTCTGTTTTCTCATTTCCTGTGTTTTTTATCCTCTTTCAATTTTTCCTCTATAAACGTGTGTTTTAAATTAAAATGTGTCCGAGTAAATCAATGTGGCCTTTAGAGCAGCCCAATGCCCTTCCCCAAAATGTTATGAAAAGGCTCTTGCCAATAGTGAAGTTGTTCCTCCCATGTAAATTTAAAATATGTATTTCAATACTTTTCCAGGCCTCTAAGACATAAATGTTTAATTCTTAATATTGTCATCAATCAGGCTAGATGATGTATGAACGATGTCACTGGTAAAAACTTCCTTGCATTGTTTGCACTAGACCACTAAATGCACTGTGGGTGCAGGGAAAGCTTCTAAGAAACTGATGTCAGAGTGGGGCTGTTGATTAATGGTTCCTTGGGACATTCTGACACCTTTGTATGGATCAGAGAGATAGGAGACAGCTAGAGTCTGCCAGGGTGCATTGCTTTATAGAAGTAAGGCAAAGGTTAGAAGCATTGTAGCATTCCAGAGAGAAACATTAGATACAGAGTTTCCTCTGGGGGAGGATAATGGTCTGCAAAGGCTAGTAATAGAGTGAAAGATCATTTTGTAGTACTCAAGCAAAAACAAGAGACAAGACAGATGATGTTAAAGGGTAAGAATAAAAACAAGAATAAGAATCCACAGAGAAAGGAAGCTTAACGTATCAAGATTTTTAAAAATGACAACATGATTTAATTTGTCAGCAGTAAAAAGGGGCTTTTGTCATAATTTTTCACTTGTTCATTTTTTGTTATAATAATCTACCACACATAATTAAAATGCACTTCACAGTTGTGAAAACTGTGGGCCTAGTGCTGCAGTTTATTAAGGTCATGTCTACACTCCAAAATTATGTTGACCTAGCTTACGTTGGCATACAGCCACCACAGTTATTAAATCGCTTGCGTATACACAGTTGGCTCCTTGTGTTCGTCGTGCATGTCCTCACCAGGAGCGCTTGTACCAATTGTATTGTCAGTGTGGGGCATTGTGGGATGGCTCCTGAAAGCCAGTAACAGTCAATGTAAGCAACACAGTGTTTACACTGACATTGAGTTGACCTAATTACATTGCCTGTGACCCTGTCCTGCTCAGGGAGGTGGAGTTACTAAATCTGCATAAAGAGACACTTACGTTGGCAGGAGCCAAATTTAAGGGAAGACACTTCCACAGCTATGTCGACTCAAAGCAGCTTACATTGACCTAACCGTGTACTGTAGACCAGGCCTCTGTCAAAGCTCCTGTTGACTACAATGGGAATTAAAATTGATTAAGGACTAAAGAATCTGCACTGCAGAATTCACAGCGCTATTTTTAACATGCTAGCTTAAGCCCCACAAGTCTTCCTACCCTGGGTGGGAGGCTTGCTTCCACCTGCAGTCAGACATACCTTTATATTCCAGGGAACCTCACTTTGTGACATTGATAATAATCTACACATAGGACAGGTGTCTCAGCAAAGATTTAATAGCAGAGAGAGAGTGCAGCAAGCTATCTGAGCAACATAGTGAGGATTCATTTAACACAATGCTGATGTTATAATTCCTGCCATGTAAACTGAAAATGTGTGTCTGAGCCTTCATTAGGAACATAGGAACAGCTCAGACCTCAGGTCCAGGTGCCTCTCTCTAGGAGTGACCAGTACCAGATGCTTCAGAGGAAGGTGTAAGAACCCCACAATAGACAGATGTGGAATAATCTGCCCCATACACTAGGTCTTGCCCTGAGCTTTAGTAGTTAGAGATTGTCTTGAGCCCTGACCATGAGATTTAATATCCCTGCCAGAACACTTATCATTAATTATGACAACTCTGGATATTTTTGATATCCATAAAGCTGTCCAGTTTTGAATCCTGTACAGTCTTGGCCTCAATTACTTCCTGTGAGCGTGAGTTCTTATTTAATTACGTGTTGTGTGAAAATGTATTTCCCTTTCATTAGTTTTAAATTTGCCACCTTTTAATTTTATAAAATGTCCTCTTGTTCATAGAAGACAAAGAGAACAGATGTTCCCAGTTTACCTTTTCTAGAACATCCATTATTTCATATACTTTTCTCATGTCCCCTTTTATTCAACTTCTTTCTAAGGTAAACAATCCAATCTTTTCAATCTCTTTTCATAGGAGAATTTTTCCATGCTTTTGATCATTCTCGTCATCCTTCTCTGATCCCCCACTTTTAGTTCTGCAATATCCTTATTCAGGTAGGGACCACTATTGCACACAGTATTCTAGATAACACACCACTGATTCATATAAAGGCATTATAATCTCTGTACTATTCACCATCCCATTCTTTATGCAACCTCATATCTTGTTTGCTTTTTTGGCACATCTGCACATTGAGCAGAGGCCTTCATTGAACTGCCTACAATGGCACTCAAGTCCTGTTCTTCAAATGATACCATTAATTTAGACAGCTATAAGATGTAGGAGTCGTCTAAATGCATATCTCCATTACTTTAATCCATATTCTAATGACAAATTACCTACCCATTAAATACAGTTAAAGTACTTAATGCGCTTTACTGCTTATTGTGAAATAGTGAAGTTCTATTGCATTCGTGTTTGAAACCAGTTTACTTTTTACTGCTTACCACACAACTGTAAAAATTTATTCTAAATTCTGGCTTGTCTTATTAAAGGCTTAATCCAGAATTCACTGTATTGAAGAAAAAAAATCCCATTAAGTCAATTGGCGGTTAACTGAAACCTCCTGTTGAAGTCAACAGAATGTTTTCTTGCATAAAGGGCACTAAATGGGTTACACGTCTCTGACAAGGAGAGAGTTTGTTATTTATGAGTCTGTGGAAAAACAAAGCCAAGGAAACCATAGAAACAAGTCTGGTCCTAAGATTGGCAGTTGTACAGAGGCTTCAAGCAGAATTCTGCAAATAGGGCCTGAATCTGAGACCATTGAGATCAGTGGGAAGACCTCCATTGACTTTAATGGGCTTGGATCAGGACCACAGACTAGTACAGTTTGACAGCTGAGAGATGGGGTGAGATTTTGCCCCATAGCAGGTGGGGCAGGATGCGCCTATTTCCAAGGGAAATAAATGTGATTTTTTTAATGGTGTTGGACTGGTATGCTTATCACTTAGGAGACCTCACAGGAGTGGGTCCTAATATTTATCTTTTAAAATGAGAAAAGGTCAACCATCAGGTAAGTGGTGAGGTAGATGTGTGCTAGAAATGGGTGTTAACTGTCTAGGGCCACCAGAAATATAGCAGCCTCATACTTCTCACATGCATAGCATGAGCACTGTGTAGTAATGAATGATCAGAGACACTTATCTCCTATTAATGCACATAGCTTTGTTATATAAAGTAGATTGCAAATTATATATTGTAATGACCTTAGTTAGTTATAGAGAAATGAAAAAAATATCACATGCAGCTCTTGGCACAACTGTAAAAACAATATAAAAACAAAAATCAGATACAGAAACTTCAGAACAAAATTTGCATGGACCAAGAATAGATTTCTAGAAGATCCCAAAGAGCCATATTAGGAGCAATCATTTGGAGATACTTAGTAAAGCTACAATAGTATTTAATTCAGATAAGTGATGTCTATTATTCATAAGCGATCATGCACAGCCCACATGTATTTTGGCATTGGCTGCAGTATAACAGGAAAGAAAACAACAAAAATAGACTTTGAAAACAGATTATCATGGTACTTTTGTTTTATTTCACTATAAGTTGCAGATGATTATACATTTCTCCTACAGGGACTATGCATGAAGCAATAAAGTTACAAAATACTGTAGTGCTTTTCTTTCTTTCTTTCTTTCTTTCTTTCTTTCAAAAATAAATTAGTTTTTTTATTTAATTACTTAGAGATATTGACATTATTGAAATAAAAACATGAAACAAAATGGTGACAGGGTATAGAAATTGGAGGAGTTGTTACTTAAAGTGGTATAACTGAAAACAATTACACTCTGTGACACGCTTCCTTTCCTTGTTAGAGAGGCCTAGCTTTTATCAACATCTCCGAAGGAAAGAAGGTGGTTGAGGTCAGGCTTTTAAAGGTATTTAGACACCTAGAGATGGAGATAGGAGCCTGCTAGCATGATTTTTCAAAACCACCCAGATACCTAAGTCTGATTTAGTTCAGAGGGAGTTAGATGAGTGGGGGTTGTGTGAACTGGGGATCTCCTACATCAGGCGAGCACCCGCTCCAATAGGCATAGGGTTATAAGTGATCTTCTTTTCTTCTTCTCCACCCCTCCACCTCCATTTTGTTTCAGGCCCCTCACATGATTTTAGGCAGACGAACACCTATCTTCCCCCGGTTTGTGGACTGTAAGTAGAAATAATCATCTCCACACAGCCTGGACTTAGGTACCTATCTCCAAAACAAGGGGCAGGACTTTGGACTCACCCCTCTGGTTAGCATCTCCCATTGGCTAGCTTACGCAAGGAGCCGCCTGGTGTGCTGGTTTTGTGGAGCGCAACCTAAGGGCCATCACTCCCCCCCTCATTGTCTAGGAACCTAGGTGTCAAACTCAGTCTTTGTGGATCACAGTGTTGTTCCTGTGATTTTTCTAGGTACCTAAAAGTTAGACACCACAATGCTCAGCATCACAATGTCCCTTTGTTGATCTGGGCCTAGGTGCTTTGAAAATCCCACTAGACTCCTAACTGCATCCTCAGACACCTACATATTTTAAAACATCTGGGCAACACTACCTTGGCACAATTCTGTGAGGTGATGAACACCACCACCTGATAGAATCAAGCCTGTAATGTCAAGGCTGCAGTGGCTGAAATGCAAAGTTATTAGAGGAGTTTTACTACTTTAAAAAAAAACAAACAAACACCTTATAAGTAAAATCCCACTAGGGAGAGGAGGTTAGGAAATAAGAGGGAAAGCTAATTAGTTTTAATTAGGTCAGAATGGGTAGGCTGATTGCCATAATTAACATAGCCTAATGATTGTCCTAAGGGATTGTACTTGGATGCACCAGGTGAAATCTGGTGAAAGTGGGGATTTACTTGGTTCTTGTGGTGTGAGAACACTTGCAGCTTCTGACTAAGGCAAATGTGTAAGCAGAGAACGTGTGTGGGAGGCTGGGAGTTTTGAAGGCTCAGAACAGCGCCTGCTTTAAAGAGCTTAGGGAAAATGTAGGTTAGTGTGCTGAAAGGCTGCATGGGCTAGGTTAAAGGCAGTTCCCTCTGGAGGGAAATATGTGTGGGCTGGAGAAGCACTCATGGTCTAACAGCAAGGGAGCTGGGTGTAGCCTGTAAATGGTTAGAGATCTCTGTATCAAAGCAAATTGCAGTTTTACTTAATTTAAGCTGAATCCCCAGAAGCTAGCGGGAGAACATACGCTCATGCTTTGGCATCCAAAATCTGTAGATCCATCCTGAAGCCTTTCTTGCAGGCAGGTGTGAGTGAGTCTAATAAACCCATAAACCTGAGCATGTAAATAATTTTTTTACATATAGTGACTCCAGTGCATTAGAATTACCAGAAAAACACCCCACATGTGGTATAAGCTTAAACAGAATCCTACAATATTCTGTTGTGAGCCTGCTGAATCATGTGTCCTGGTTACCTATGTACCTCTATCATCTCTCTTTTAGAAAGTCTCCCACCTTTAGGTCAGCTGGTCTCTTTGACCTTGCAGTAATTTTGTGAAATGGGCATGGATGCTGGCCAAAAGGATAGAGGCAGCTAACAGTTAAGCTGGATGTGATCAAGGGACACAGAGTCGTCTCTACCCACTTGAGAAACAACTAAAGCTCTGCAGTGCTTTAAGCTCCTGATATCCTGAAAGGAAGGATGCACACTTGAGCCTCACTCTTGGCCTTACTCTGCTCACCCTGTTCAAATGAGCATTCCTACTGGAGGCAATAAGGGTACTTGCATGAGTAAGGTACCATCAGACCTTGTACTGATTTCCTCCCTTTTATTTATTTAGATTTAAATACAAAGGCTTAAGGTGCTTGACAATTCAATGTTATACCATAATACCCCCGTAACATTAAAAAAGCAAACAGTCTGTGAGGGACAAATGACTCAACTCAGCCAGCTCAACATTTCCTGCCAGTAGCCAAAAACAAAACATCTCCTTTCCACTCCCACAGCGTATATTAGCTTTGAAAACACCTCAACCTACCCCAAATCCTGTCAAACAGATGGCTTTTCAGTGTGCCCAGATCGTTATCAAATTGGGGCCATATCAGACCAAGCTTCAGACCTCGTAAAGAGACCCCCCGCTCCTACCAAAAGCCCCCTTATTTATAATGAGGATCTGAATTTGCTGACCAAAGCGCTAGTATCCAGTCCTTCCAGTGAGATACCCAGTTCAGTAAGCAAACCGCTGCATCTCCACCAGCATCAGTCTCTGAAAGATTTTAAGGTAAAGCCCTGTGTAGAGTGCAATACAGTAGTGTAATCTTGAGGTAACAAAAGCATGGATAACAGTAGCACGGGCCATCCAAAAGGAAAGTTTGGTAAGCTCTGGGCCAGACGCAGATGTTAACAATCTGACTGGGTTATTGCTGTATTTTGGTCATCCAATAGTGCTGGAGGTTTAAAATTACCCCTAAATTGTGGCAGATGCACGCCCTCAGTCAAAGGAACTGATACTATGTCTGCCATTTCTTCCAGAAGCTTCCAACACCCCACCATCATCACTAAGTCTTCTCTTTGCTGAGATTCACCCAGCTGATTCCCACCCATGCCCCAACTTGACTAAAGACTTGTGGCAGGATCAAGAATAAGGGATGTAGGCATTGTAAGGCCGAGCACCGCAACTTGTAGGCACCTAGCAAATAACAGGAACAGCACTACCACAACCCACACAGCCTGAATTAGTCATCTAGGCTCACTGTACAATGAATGGGGGAGAGATAAGTGTCTCAGAATTTGATCAGCAAAGCTAGTATGCTAGGGATGGAGCAGCCTAAGCCAGCCAATGGGAGATACTAACCAGCGAGGTGTGTCCTTCGCCTCACCAGTCAGTGTATTGGAATTCACGGCCTAAGTCTGGGCTGCAGGAAGGCACTTCTCTCTGCTTGTGGTTTATGAAAAGGGGGAAAATAGGAATTTGACCACTTAAGTCATGTGTGGGGCCTGAGTCTGGTAGGCTGCCTATCAGATCGGGCTCCTCACACAAAACAGCCAAGGTATGGAGGAAGGAGGAGGCAGAGGTCTTCCCTTATAACTTTTAGTGGTTAGGGTACTCCCAGGATGTGGGAGACTCTGATTCAAGTCACCCCTCTGCCTGATAAGAAGGGATTTGAATGGGGAACTTCCCCTTCTTAGGTAAGTGCCCTAACCACTAGCCATTAGAATCATTCTAACTCTTTCTCTGGCCCAATTAATAATTAGTTATAGATGAACAAGTTCAACAGGAAAGATTGAGGGCGAGCCAAATGACAATATTTTATTGCTTAGTATCTAGTGATTAGGCCATTTAGCTAAAAGGTGGCAGACCCCTGTTCAAATCCCTTCTCCTTGTAAGGCAGATGGGGAACTTGAATTGAGGGTCTCCCACATCCTGCGTGAGAACCCTAAGCATTGGGCTAAAGATTATAAAGGAGCTCCCCCCCTACCCTCAGGTGTTTTGTGTCAACATTCCTGAGGGTCCCAATCCAGTAGGCGACCACTGAGCATGACTAGTGGATCAGGCCCATCAGGCATGCTAAGCAGTTGCCTACAGGATTGAGCCTCGCATGCAATTTAGGTGGTCAAATGCCTCTCTTCCCTGGTTTGTGAATTGCTCTGGGGCTTAGGCAAGGGACAGGTGCTTGAGCACCTAAAGTGATTCTACAGTGTATATGATTAAAGTCAGAAATATAGGTGCCTAGGTAAATTTTACTACAAAAATGTAGGCACTGAATTAGTTTAGGAACCTACAGGGTTTGTCAGAAGTTTTTTAGATCACAGGGGAGCCAAGAGTGGGACATAGGTACCTAAACTCAAGATTTAGATACCTTTAGATGCCTAAACACCTTTGTGAAGCCCAGTCTTTTAGCCCCCACCACATTACAAGCTTTCCTGCAAGAGTAGGCCCAAACTGGGCCCAAATTTTTTATTTGTATATTGAAAATTAAGACACACATGAAAAGCTATTTAGCAACACAAAGGAGGAGCACTGTGTGCATCTGCAGTTCATCGTCGGCGATTCCTTGAGGTCGAGTATGATCTCTTTCACAGATTTTATTTTTCATGGGTCCTTTGGTGACTGAGGAGTCTGATCCTTGAGCCAAAGGTTCATTGGCAGACATTGCAAGTGGTGCTGGCAGACAGGGTTGGGCTACGATTGCCGTGTGACAGTTTTCTTTCCTTTATTTTCTGGCATTTTTCTGTGACAAGGGCAAGGCGATGTTCCCTCTCTGACAAGTCTTTGCCAGTTAACCCTATCCTGGGTTGCTGTCTCCCAGTGTGTGGTGTTGATGTCACATCTCTTGATGTTTATCTTGACGGTGTCTATAAAGCGTTTCTTTTGACGTCCCCGTTTCCTTTCTCCTTTGGTGAGTTGGACGTCCAGTCGTTGTTTTGGTAAGCATACATCAGGCATGCGCACACAGTGTCCACTTCCCCTTAGCTGGTGCTGGATAATCAGGGCCTCAACACTGAAGATGTTGGCTTCTGTGAGGCCCCTGACATTAGTGCGATGATCCTCCCACTTTATGTTGAGGATTTTCTGAAGAAAGTGCTGGTTCTGGCATTCGAGATTTTTCAGGTGTTTTCTATAGGTCACCCAAGTCTCTCAGCTGTAGAGGAATCTGCAGTCCACAGAGGTGTTTGACAGGATGACAACCCCATGTTAAACTCAAGGAGGGTGCGGCAATCACTGAAGAAACTGAGAACTAACATTTAACTAGCATAAGATAGTTTATTATAACAAAATAGTACCTTCAAATTTTAAACTAATGATGTCTTTCAGGCACAGCATAATTATTGCACCAGTGGGATCCCATATGTTATGGAACTTTCAAATGTAAAGGTTGTACCTACAAAATGAAGCCATATATTCCTATTAATTGAAGCCATTGATTTCCAGTTACACAATATTAGTTCTAATGCTAAGCCTGTTAGGAAGTCTATGAATTTCTTTTTTATTATTGATTTGTAGTGTTAAGATTGCACATTTTAAAATAATCAAAGCTAGTGAGAGGGTGACATTCACGCCAGTAATATTATAAATAAAGGTGACACTCTTCTATTTGTCCTCGGGATGTTAACAATAGAATAACCTTGGAGGGATGGAATACACAGATGGAATACAAGCTGTCAGGAACAGTATCCCTGATGATGACACAGCACAACTTATTGCTGAGCTCTGTGACTTTATCCTCACGCACAATTATTTCAAATTTGGTGACAATATATACCTCCAGACCAGTGGCACCGCTATGGGCACCCGCATGGCCCCACAATATGCCAACATTTTTATGGCTGACCTGGAACAACGCTTCCTCAGCTCTCGTCCACTCATGCCCCTTCTCTACCTACGCTATATTGATGACATCTTCATCATCTGGACCCATGGGAAGGAGACCCTGGAAGAATTCCACCATGCTTTCAACAGCTTCCACCCCACCATCAACCTCAGCCTGGACCAATCTACACGGGAGGTCCACTTCCTAGATACCACCGTACAAATAAGCGATGGCCACATTAACACCACCCTATACCGAAAACCCACCGACCGCTATGCCTACCTTCATGCCTCCAGCTTCCACCCCGGTCACACCACACAATCCATCGTCTACAGCCAAGCACTGAGGTACAATCGCATCTGCTCCAACCCCTCAGACAGAGACCAACACCTACAAGATCTTCACCAAGCATTCTCAAAACTACGTTACCCACACAAGGAAATAAAGAAACAAATCAACAGAGCCAGACGTGTACCCAGAAGCCTCCTGCTACAAGACAGGCCCAGAAGAGAAACCAACAGATCTCCACTGGCCATCACCTACAGTCCTCAGCTCAAACCTCTCCAACGCATCATCAGTGATCTACAATCCATCCTGGACAATGATCCCTCACTTTCACAGACCTTGGGAGGCAGGCCAGTCCTCGCCCACAGACAACCTGCCAACCTTAAGCATATTCTCACCAGCAACCTCGCACCGCACCATAACAACTCTAACTCAGGAACCAACTCATGCAACAGACCTTGATGCCAACTCTGCCCACATATCTACACCAGCAACACCTTCACAGGACCTAACCAGATCAGCTACAACATCACCGGCTCATTCACCTGCACGTCCACCAATGTTATATATGCCATCATATGCCAGCAATGCCCCTTTGCTATGTTCATTGGCCAAACTGGACAGTCACTACGCAAGAGGATAAATGGACACAAGTCAGATATCAGGAATGGCAATATACAAAAACCTGTAGGAGAACACTTCAACCTCCCTGGCCACACAATAGCAGATGTAAAGGTAGCCATCTTACAGCAAAAAAAAACTTCAGGACCAGACTCCAAAGAGAAACTGCTGAGCTCCAGTTCATTTGCAAATTTGACACCATCAGATCAGGATTAAACAAAGACTGTGAATGGCTATCCAACTACAGAAGCAGTTTCTCCTCCCTTGGTGTTCACACCTCAACTGCTAGCAGAGCACCTCACCCTCCCTGATTGAACTAACCTCGTTATCTCCATACTGATTTATATCTGCCTCTGGAGATTTCCATTACTTGCATCTGAAGAAGTGAGGTTCTTACCCACGAAAGCTTATGCTCCCAATACTTCTGTTAATCTCAAAGGTGCCACAGGACCCTCTGTTGCTTTTTACAGATTCAGACTAACATGGCTACCCCTCTGATACTTGGAGGGATGGTAGTTTTGTGCAATCAGCACTAGCACAGGCTAGATAGAAGAGGACTAGCCAGAGAAATTTTGACGTGGTTAATTATTAGCAACAACTGACTTCAAAATTGCCTTTATCTGAGGTTTTCAAAACAGTTTATATTCATTAAGCCTTACAAAATGTTTCTGAAATAGGTAAAGTGTAGAAAAATGCAGGCGATGTGTTGTGGAACATACAGTAGTACTGTGAAAGCACACAGCAACGCTACACAATAATTTGAAGAAGGAATTGCAAGACTGCAGCATGAGGATGTAATTATCTGTATTTGAATTTGACCAGGATCACAGGGTTAACATTCCCACTCTGTCTGAAAGTGCTACAGAATCTTCAGTGACCAGTGCTCAGATCTTGTTTTACATCTCAGCTCATCTCTACAACGGAGTAGTATAAAATAACCAAGTCAAACACATTGGTGACGTCTGTTTTTTTTTATTGTAATGACAGCTGATGTGTAAGCTGCCAGCTCCAAGAATCCCAAAATCATGATCCAGGCCTTTGAAAATAATGAGTTTGAGTTTAAAACCCGGAGATTTAAAAACATAAGAATGTGCAGTTCTGTTTTTTGAGCATTTAGAATCACATTTATTTCCAAGTTTTCCTCTGCAACCATGAAACTTGAAATTCTTCTTTGAGTAGTGTCCCTATTGGTGCTCTACTTCAGATGCATACAAGCCTCTCAAGTCCTTGATCAGAGATTTTCTGTTAGCAGTGTCTTTTCAGCCTGCCATGCATCCTGTATATCTTCGTGCCGAGCAGCAAGGCCATATAGCGCTGCAAAGGTAAAACACCCCCGTTCCTTCTAAACCATCTCAGTCTGAGCTGGCTGGAGCCCTAGAGTGTCTGCTTTGAGTGTGACTAGGCTAAATTTTTGTTTATAATTTAGTATTCTATGGATATATAGTAATTAGATAAGTAGTGAAAGGATTAATTTTGTTCCTCTCTCTCTCCCTCCCTTCTCTGGCAGTGCATGCCTGGCTCTCCAGGATTCAAACATTACCTTTCTTGCAGGGACGCTATCTCAGTTAGTGATGGCCACTCTCAATGTGTACACTGCATGGGAGAGTCACCTATCTCCCAGAAGTGTAATTTTTGCTTACCCCTTAAATCCAGGGCAAGGCAGAAGTAGGAGCTCACGTTGAGCTACTGCTGATGGAGTGCTCCCTTTGACACACTTCAGAGTCCCCTGGACATCTGTCTCCAGGAAGATCCAGAACCCCTTCGACCTTGGGGCAAATTTCTCCTAAGAAAGAGAAGACCTCAGTGAAGGCTCCAAAGAAGAGACGTTCTGACACCAATCATAAGGACTCTGCTCTCAAAAGATCTTGGTCCCCTGCTAAGTCCATGGTATTAGAAGCCTCAACCTCTTGGTTGGTTCCATACAGGCAAAAGACTCCCTCTCTGGTATTGGCAGGACCAGAAAAATCTCGGCATTCTAAGGAGAAACATGATTCTGACAGAACTCTGGTACCATCTACAAGGGTCAAGGAGAGTAATGATAAATATCTCCTCCAGAGTGGTACCATTGAGCACAGTTCTGTCATTGGTATCTCCCCGGTTGGACCCTAGGTACTGTGCAAACTGAAGTATCAAAGACCATTAGCACTGCTTCAGTATGGTACTGTCTTCTTCAATTGCCAAGCATGCCACCACATTGGTACCGCCACTTAGTACCACTGGAATTTACAGTCAAAAGACTTATCACTGGCAGATGAACCAGGCTCTCCACTACTTATTGGTACCAAATGGTTCTTAGTACCGAGACCCCAGTCTCTGGACTACCATCACTCTCCCGTGCTGCTGGACTCTCCACCCTTTTCTGCTGTTTCTCCCACCCATGTTGAAGGTTACTGAGGAGGATGAGGGAGACCTCCATTCAGTATCTTCCATCTCAGTGCAGGGTTCTCCTACCTATCCATATAGGTACCCATTTTTTGACACCCATAGGGAAGCCCTTCATGCATGACATGAAGGATGGTGGGACCAACCCTGGATGCCACCCCTTCTCCTGCATGGGCACCCCGCAAAGGCCCTACTGGGCTGACCTACTGGTGACCTTAAGCAAATCACTTCGCTTGTCTGTGCCTCAGTTTCTCCATGTATAACGTCTGTATAATGATGCTTAACCCATTTCTAAAGTGCTCTGAGATCTGCTTATGAAAAAGCATTATATAAGAACTGGGTATTATTATTAAAGCCTAAAGTCATGTCTGCAAAATATTCTGTGGTGTGTATATATATATATATATATATATATATATATGGCCATAAATATGTGAGGTACCATAGCATCTGAGTACCTCACAGCTTTAACATCTAGGTGAGTACTATTTATCCTCATTTAACTGATGGGTAAATGTGGCACAGTGATACTTAGGGCCAGAATTTTAAAGTTATTTAGCCATTTCTCCACTTGTAACGTCTGACTGGTATTATGAAGATAAATAATGAAAGATGGGCCCTAAATAATAGATAGCTCATGGAGCTGAAGCACCTTGTTGACCCATATGAACAAAGCCCTTTCAATGCTATTCTGTAACATCTGTTACATATGTTGGAAGGTAGATGAGTGATTTTGAAAAGTAGCCTCAAATAACGTTAATTATGCTAAATCATGTACTTGCCCTGCTTCCAAACCTTATTCTCCAAGAGATACCCTGTCATCAAGAGAAAGGACCGTTGCCAAACAAGCAAGATTCTTGCAACAATCAGTTTTTTTACAACACTTTCCACAACTTGGAAATTGGTCTTTAATGTTGGAGTAAGTCATAGTGTTGCTGCCTAAATGTCCCGGGCCATTCAAGTGCCATGGAAGCAGTTGCTAGAGGACCTGTGTTTAAGCAACATCCATACAATTAGTCAGTATTATAAAATGCAATTAATTTAATAGTATTTAAGCTGGGAAACTTAAATTATATGGGAGTTGATGGACTGTTCATAAAAGCAGTAAAAGTAGCACATTTTTACTGAAAATAAATTCTAGAAAGTGCTTCAGAATAGAATAAATATTTTGAGAGAGGGAAATGCTACAAAAAATAAACCCCCCATTCAGATTCAGCTACACCCTGTGAGTAATAAATACAGGAATATTCCTGACATCACAAGGTACCATTGTATCAATATCAATAATAATTTGCCCTGACGTAGCACTTTCCAGCCAACAATTTCCAAGGACTTTGTAAAAGTCAACGGGCAGAGTCTGCTACCCTTACAGTGAGTAGAACGTTTCTCTGTGAGCAGTCATATTGAAATCACTGAACTGCTTTGCCACCAGACCCCGAGTAGGGGACCATCCATAGTTGTACTGCTCCAGGAGCAGTTCAGGAACCAAACTGTGGATTGGTGAGTCTGGTTCTCCCCTTGCACTCAAGGAAAAGAAAGGGAAGTAATCTACACAAGCCTAGGCCCTAGTGCTAATGACTTCCCCTTGAGCACCGACTGGCCAGCGTATTGGGATGGAAAGTCTAGTTTCCTCCCACTTCCCAATCAATTCCTTGGTCAGATGTGCAGGATGGGAAGTAGCAGGCTGATAAAGGGGTAGTCTGTGAGACGGGATAGACTGCACCAGGCTCTAAGGGCCTTATGCCCGTCACTCTCCTGTGGCAGGGGCACCATCCAGCCCAGTGTAAGGTACTACACGGTGTGAGCAAGGGTATCGCAATCTGGCTTTCATTAGTAAGGTAGTAAATTTTGTATCCAGTTTATGGATTTATGGATTGGTAAGGAGGGTAAACTAGGGTGTAGGCTGAGCACATTGCACCTACCAAGGGCTCCTTGCATCCCTCCATCCCTCTCTGTGGACCCCTTCCCCTCTCAGGGACTCCTACAACTCTCTGCACCCCATCCCTTATGCCTGGGGCTCTTGGAGACTTCATAGCCACCTCACTCCAGGGTGGTGCCCCATGTTCCCTGTATACCAGGGTTCCACACTCATGAGCATGTCTCTGTGTTCCCTACCATTCCCTCCTCCAGGTCCCTACTTCTCCCTCACCATCTCTATTCACCCCTCTCTGGGTCCCTGCTTCTTCGCCATCACTATGCGCCCTAATCTGTGGCCCTACTTCCATGAGTTCCCATATCTCCCCCTTCTAGTCACTACTGCCCCCCATCCCCAGTTCTTTGTGTCCCTGCTGCTTCCTGCCTCTACTACCCCACCAGTCCTTGCTTGCTTCCCCCCACTACTTGTCTCATCCTTCAACTTCCTGTTGCCACACTCCGAGTCTTGGCCTCTACCCCTCATGGTTCCCATTTCCTCCACCCATGCTGTGCTCCCCTGCCCCGATTCTCCCCTACAGACTGCCCTCTTTTTTATTTTTTCCCTTGACAGAGTCCAAACTACAGACTCTCCTCACTCAGCAAGTTAAGCTGCTGCCTCTGATTTGTGAGGGTGACAGATTCTTCTTCCCAAAGCCACCAGGCAGTCTGGGGACCCTGATTTTTCCTATGGATCAGGCTTTGCGAATGTTCCAATTTGTATCAAAACCAATAGGCTTGTGCCCACTGATGCCTAGAACATTCTATGCAGTTCAGTCATGGGTCAGATGCAGCATCCAAAGTTAAAGCATTACAAATAAACAGGCAAATGCCACCCAGTAGAGCGCTTGTTGCTGGCGTTGCTCAGCCAGTGATGTATATATACTCACATAGGAGTTGCTGGCCCAACCAAAACGGCAAACTAGGAGCTTTAGCTCTTGGGTTGCTTGCTGTAGTATCCCCAATGGCGGGTCTATTTTGTGAGTGTTCTAAAGTAAGGAAAAAACTTCTCAAATGTCAAGTGTTACCGTGCTTGCTCTCTTTTCTTTAATTGTTTTTCATTACTGTTAACTGCTGCTAGTCTCGGGCTGGTGGGAAAGATGAACTTTCAAACTATTAGGTGCTGATTGGAATTGGCAGCATATCAGCCTGGGTAGCATATCAGCACTTGATAAAATTGACTAAGCTCTCACAGAGTAATCCATCACTTCCTTCCTGGGTTAATGTGCAAAGCAAGGAGCTTTACTAAAACCATTACGGCTGCATCTTTTATAGCTTACAGGGCCCAATTCCAGGAGGTCCTAAAAACTACCTATGAAATGCTGAGCATTTGCAACTTCCTCGGCATTGTGAAATCCTATTGGGCACTGAGCCCCTAGGAAGCTTAGGCTCACAATTATTAACAAAAATTAAAAACCAATGTAATGCATATCGATAATGTACATTGCATTTTATTATGCAACAGCGTATACTTTTGGCTTACAAAAATATTGTGTAGGGACAACTGCTGTGAAGATATTTTAGCAGAAATTGGGTGAGATACTGACAATCTCATGTGCAGATGTGTAACCCATCAGTTAGTGTTTTGTTCTATGTACCCTTTATCCATTTATGATATGCAGCTCCTACAGCAGCCATCTTGGGGGCTTATCTCTCTAGCTCAAACTGTAGAAGTTCATTCTTCAGCCCTGGAAAAAATGAGCTTAGTTCCCAGTACTGTCCAAAATCCTTGTCATAACTATGTGGTGAAAATAAGAGAAATAAATTTTTGCATGCATACATATATTACAGAGCAACTGCGTGTGCTTAGTATGATATTTGCATAATTTCTGCTGTTACATACACCTCCCGGTGTGGTGGGCACATGGAAAAAATTTCACCTGCAAAACTCATTGCCATAGCTGAGATTTCCATGTGAAAAAGTCTATCACTAGTACACATGGATTAACATTTTCTAACTGTGTGTGCAGGTATTTGTGTGCCCAACTACACTAGCCAGTGTATGCCCATCTTCACTAGTAAAGACATGGCTTCAAACCGCAATGGAAATGTGGCCTTTAAAAGAAAATGCTGGTTAATCCTGTAGCTAAATTCAGATGTGAAATAAAATTGAGAAAAAATGGTAGGGTACAGGACGGAGAAGACACCAAACAGAAAGTGATCATATGTCTTCAGTTCTATACGGCATTGTGACCTTCTATCCCAGTTCATCAAGCACATATGTGTAGTGAATATGTGTAGTGACTATATGAAGAGTCACACTCAAGTCCTATTAGGTTCAATAAGACTACCTGCATGCTTAACATTAAGCATGTGTTGATGTAGTTTTATAGCAGGCAACCTTTTACTGTCCTGTGCTACAATATTCTAGCCTGCCTTGTGTATGCAACTTGTGGTGCCAAGAATGTTCCACACATCTTCCATTGGTAGCATTACTTGTAAGTGCTTGTTAAGTTTACTTTCTTTCTTTTTTTTTTTTCCTGCCATATGATTGTAATGTTAAGTTACAAATCATTCTTCAGGCTGAGAGGAAGCATTTTAGTTCCTGTCTAGCAGTAGGCTGGATAACAGTAAGATGAATTTCAGTTTGCAGTGGTCCTACTGAGTAAAATAGTCTCATTCTGTAGAGTTAAGCGGTTTTATAATAGTCTGGTTCTGGATATTGAAATACAACATAAGACTCTTTTTTCAGTTTCACTTTCAATTATTTAGATAAGAATCTGGTTAGTTTCACAATTAGGGGGAAACTTTCAAAGTGGTGCATAGAGGTACAAACTCAAATCCTGATAAAGGGAGAAACCTTGAGCAATGCTTTGAAAATAAACTCCTCAGAGTTTGGTGGGCTTTTTTAAAATCCTACAGTAGGCGTCTGCAGAACGCCTTTGAGGGGCCTTTAATTCTTTCTTTATATATTCTTGGCACAGAGAACTTTTAAAGTGCACAACTAATTTTTAATCAGAGATACGAGAGCTGATATAATCGCCATGTGGATTTCTTTTACGAAACTTACCCAGTATAGGGAATCAGCTGATTGAGGAGTGACATTTGTAGTACTAAAAGTGGCACTTCAGTGACTATAATAAGTAGCTTGGCCACAAAGCATTACCTTGTTGTAGTTATTGTTTGTATTACCGCAGTGTCTGGGAGCCCCAGTTACGTACCAGGACCCCACCCATTGTTCTAGGCACTGTACAAACAGAGAACTACACTGGAGATTAGGGCTATGATTCCTAGCTCATGAAGACCTACTCATTCTAGCTGTCATCTAGCTAATGTGCTAAAAACAAGAGGGTACCTGGGATAGCCTGGGCAGTGGCAAATGGCCACACAGGCTAGCCATGCCAAGGTTCAAATGGATCTGTGTACTCATTGCTACCCCGTGTGACCATTGAGTTCTTATAATGGGAAGTGACACTGGTAGCAGCTCTGCCTATAATGGATGACTCGCTATAAGGAGACTAAGGCTAGAGTTTGCAATGGCTAGAGTTAGCTACTCACATATTTGACTAGGAGATAGGCAACTGACTACATTAGTCCCTTTAAAAACACCAGCCTGATTGCATATGATTCAGTATATTGTCTCAAATGTAAATGAAGTGCTTAATGACCTCTTTCACTCCAAAAGAATATGCAACATATATAAGAATATGATGGCAATATAATATGTACTATTTATGTATTATTGCCTCCAACATATATCCTTTCCATATGGGCTTTTCTTATTGCACAGAGCACAGTATAATTCAATGAATACATACAATGAGTTATACCCCCCAACCTCCCCCGCCCCAAACTATCATAATCATTTCAACAACCTACAGTGAAAGGAAATTCCAGCTTGTGGGAGCAATCACTGCCAATCTAAATAAGGCGGAACATAGATGGCAGGGAAGTATCTGTACTAGTTGTATTAACAGAAGCCTTGACCCTTACACGTGCCAAATGAAGCCATATGGGCCTTGGATCACAGCAAGAGTTCAAGCAAAACCCCTGCATCATTTCTAGCATAGGCAAAATGTCCAGCTCAAGACCAGTGTTAAGACATACGCACAAGAAATCTTAGCCCATAATGTCCTCCATTTCTAAAGGAGGGGAGTGTAGGTTTTGAGGCAACTGCTCCTTAAAAGCTTCAAATCCTTGAACAAAATGTTTGTATAAATGTTGGCCTATCAGTTGTTTAGGATGGAAAACAGATGGTCTGCAGTTTACAATTCCATCAAGAGTTCAAATTAAATTCATTGGCTTGTTCTTAGTAGAATTAATAAAAGTTGAATAATATGAACTGGCAGCCCTTAAAGCCCTCTGATTGTTGGCAGTGTGAAAGTACCATGCATTAACTACACATTCTACCCTGGTGTTACTTAACTGAATACAGTGGCCTTACACCAGGGATGACTTTGCTAATCGTATTTCACCGCTCGGCCCACCATATGCTCGATGCTTATCTGTGAATGAGAAGGACTGGTGGAGCTGAGTGATGACATAGCACAGGGGCTGTTTATTCATTAATGCTAGAGAGGGGCAAATTATACTGCTCCTTGACAACACTGATATCTAACTAAAACAAATTAACCTACTGCCATACATTTTCCTGATGGAGAGTAATACACTGACTTCTGAAAGCAGGTGGCAAAGCTATTGCTGGAGTATTCAAGGCAGTAAGGGTGGCAAATAGAATGAATTTTAAATGTAATCTACAAGTGATCAGAAAAGGGATCACATCTTTGGGGGCAAAACACAAAGAAAAGACCAAATCCAGTGTGTGTGAAATCTTTACTGTGACTAGCATAAGTAGAGCTAAAACCATGCTGAGCTGTGCTCAAAGAATCTCAAATAGCTGTGTAGTTCTTGGGCCAGCAAGTCAAGTCTAAGAAAAGAATCTGAACAATAAAGTCCACACGATTTAAATTATGACAGTATTGAAAACAACAGCCCAATGACCAATTTTAACGAGTCAAAGAAAAAGAATCTGAAACCTTTTGTCAGATAAATAACTGACAGTTTTACCATTAATCAATGTTGATTCTTAACGCCGCAGCACACCACTTCCCTATTATTCAACTGTGCATCAGTTGAAAGGGTAGCTTAAGGACATCCAGTGTCTAGATCCACTAAAATGTTACACCACAGAAAATATTATGCCCCCCCACCGACACTTCCTCCCAGCAGAATAGATGCTTCATAGCCAGCACCAAGCAACATTTTACACTCAAATGCATCTTTTTACCACTGCTGACTCTGTGTCTGGTGCCAGTGATGCCCTTTGTGACAGTGTATCCCAAAAGGCTTTATGGGGGGGGGGGGCTTATAAATGTATGTATGACATAACTGGAATATGTTTTGTGCTGCCTGTGCCATGTAACATATCTCCGTAAAGGTTATGGTCTACTATATCTATTAATCCTATCGGTACATATATATCATTTTCTACTTGAGGTTAAGAATATGGGCTGTATACTTGCTTGGTTTCTAAGTAAGCTTTGTGAGGCATTTGACCAGTTTCTTTAGGAAGGAATTTGCAAGGTTAAGTACCTGATCAGGAAGCACTTGGGGAACAATGCATCTTGGAATGCTCCAATCCACATAAGAAGTCTTCCTGGAGACATACAAGATACCATGTGGACAATGGCTTCAGCCTGTAAAGACTGAGTCAGGCAGGGACATGTGACTTGCCCAGGTGACTCCAAAACTCCATCTTGAAGCTGGACTTTTCATAGGAGGGAGGAGTGGGGTCTCCATCCACAAGAGAAAGTCTATTTAAACCCGTGGGAGACCCCCTCCGTTTTGTCTTCAGCTGGCTGAGGAAGGAGCCTCTCCACCCCCGCAGGATACTTGAAGGGAACTGGAACAAAGGACAGTAACTACAGGGGGTGTGAGTGATTGCTGGAACCCAGGCTAAAAGGAGATTAGCCTGTAAAAGGGAGCATTCTGGAACTGGTGAGTAACTTATCTGTGTTTAGTTTGATTAGACATAGATTTGTGCATTTTATTTTATCTTACTTTGTTCTGTCTGTTACTACTTGGAACGACTTAAATCCTATTCTCTGCATTTAATAAAATCACTTTTTCCTTATTAATTAACTCAGAATATGTGTTAATATCTGGGGAAGCAAACAACTGTGCATATCTCTCTATTAGTGTTATAGAGGGCGAACAATTTATGTTTACCCTGTATAAGCTTTATACAGGGTAAAACAGATTTATTTGGGTTTAGACCCCATTGGGAGTTGGGCATCTGAGTGCTAAAGATGAGCACACTTCTGTGAACTGTTTTCAGGTAAACTTGCAGCTTTGGGGCAAGTTATTCAGATCCTGGGTCTGTGTTGGAGCAGACGGGAGTGTCTGGCCCAGCAAGACAGGGTGCTGGAGTCCTGAGCTGGCAGGGAAAACAGGAGCAGGGGTAGTCTTGGTACATCAGGTGGCAGCTCCCAAGGGGGTTTCTGTGATCCAACCCATCACACCCTTATTGCTCTGTGAGGTGTGGCTGCCTCGCCCAAGTCACTGTGGTCATCATGGAGATGTGGTCACAGATGCCACTGCCAACATCTAACAGGCCCCCTACGGTCTTTTGTGTTCTTTATGCTGTGTCCAGGTCTCCTCTTTGTCACTCTTTTAATGCAGCAAGCAGCTGTGAGGCACTATGCCTGCTCCTTTCCCCACTTCTCTCAACCAGCTCAGAACATGACATGAAACAAGGTGCATTGGTAGGAGGAGGTGGGGTGTCAGGAGTACTCCTTGCCTCCTCCCATCTTTGCCCTAGAGGGGTTATACAATATTGCAGGTCCCTTAGTCAGCTATGAGGTGCTCTGTGAGCTGCAACTCTTCCTCCATCTACTTGCTGGCTAACTGCAGTAAGTTCCTACAACCTCTGAGCTTGGAGCCTGAGGAGCCAAGAATATCACACTGCTTTTTCCATCAGATGCTATTTGATTGGTTGCAAACTGTGCTAAGCAGTCCTCAGAATCCATCTAGGGAAGTCACAAAGAGGGGAAGAGACTGGGTTATGGTGGGCAAATTATTAGTATATGGCCTCCATGAACTCAGCTGCATTGGCATAAGCATGTGCATCTGGATTGACTGCCACAGGACACTACAGTAATCAGTTTGCTTGCTGGGATGCAGGATCAGGCCTTTCACATGATAATTGATAATGATGAGCAAATCGCTAACTCTGTTGAGTTATTAATTGGCATGTGACAGACCTGACCCTGCATACCCTAGCAAGCGAACTGCTTTCTGTAGTGTCCTGTAGACATCAATCGAGGAGCACACCCTTTGATAGGCGGCTAATGTACTTTTATTAGCACAGCTCCAGCAGTGTGCTTCATACCACACTATCTTCCACCTAAGCTTGCGTTCTCTGATTACAAAGCCAGGGACTAATAAACATAAACCACCATCCTTTCCCTACTCCGCATTAAAAAACACACACTCTCTATTACAGTCCTCCACACCTTTTGTACTGGTTAGCTTCTTACTAAAGTCACATTCATAAGTCTCGTTTATGGGAAATGAGGTTAACAAGGTGGTTTGCTATCAAAAGGTTCTAATAAACGGCTATGATTTGGAGATGTTTTACAATCTCCCAGGATTTTTTATGGTTTTGTGGAACTTTGACATCCTTAAAGAACTTCATTTCCATGCTAGTATGGTGCCTCTGCCTGACCTGGAATGATGGGCTCAGTCCTTCTTAGGATATGTACTTAGTGTAATCTGGCATAGAAATTGGTCCGTATTTTTCCTGGTATTTGTCTCACTTGCCTGAAGACAAATGTTTCAAATACCTCCTCCCCACGCCCACACTCCCCCAGAGGAATGTTATTTAGAACACTCAGGGTTTTTTTGGTTTGTTTGTTTGTTTTTTAAAGGGGAGCTTCATTTTTTATAAGGTGATTTGTTGGGCAAAAGATCGTAAATATCTTTTACCTCTTCACTCACACAACATGGCAACAGAGCACTTGTCATGGTTTTCTCATCTGAAGGACAGCCAACGTATATCTGAATATTCTTCTGCATTTCTGCCACCACTGAGCCTCTTGCTAGGAATGCATGTAACACAAATGCCATGTTGCTTATGTATGTAGCTACAGTTTTATTTTCTCGCCGTACACCATTGCCCACAAAGATGGCTGTCATATATTTGCTATTAGCATCTTTGGCCCTCAGGAAGACAGATGCTGCACATCCAGTGCTGTAGGTGCAGGCATGCAGCAAGGACCTTTAGTTTAGTAGCACAGTAGGGGAAAATAAAGAAATAGGTTATTTTTTTCATTAGTATGTTAAGGTAGCTTTGTGTGGGGTGAACTGTCTGACTGCAGAGTTATGGTGCTTCCTGGTTACTGAATTTCTTCTGTTTAGTATTTTTTGTTTTACATTCTTTTGACTTTATTTTCTTTCCCTTTTGTTTGTTTGCTTTTCCTTTTCTTATCACAGATCCAATATCCCTGCTACCAGCTGTAGTGTCCTGCAGCCGTAAATCAGAGCACACACACACACACAGGAACACTGTCCATGTGGTTGTTGTTTTTTTTTTTTGTTTGTTTTAATTTAGAAGAGCTTCAGCACATTGCACTATATGCTAACAGACAGTGCTCGAGACAATATTCCTGTAGTGTGGGCTTTTTGAATTACAGTACAGTAATTTTATAGATGTACCTCATTATGCTCATTACTACGAATACTCCCATTTATTCACAGCACTAAACATTATGCCTGAGAGTGGGTCTATAGAAAATAATATTAGAGTTACAAGTAATGAGCAAATCTCAAACGTGTCTTCATGGAGCCGGACAACTAGCATTAGCAGGATCATGCCCTAAAGATGTTGAAACAAGGCAATATTTCCCCACATATGTTACAAGCTTTTCAATTTGAAATACAGCTCGGTCAACTAAAGTGAGAACAGAAATAATATTTTCCAAATAAGGTTACACTCGGCACTAGCAAAACTCTAGTAAGTTATTACAAATGCCCTAATATTATTTCACATTTATAAAAGCCCCAAACAATAAGAATGTGCAGAAAACTTGTTCAAGTCTATAAAATATTGTCATTTTTGCCATTTTTTCATACTCAAGAATTAGTCAACAAGTGAAAAATATTACATGACATTTGGAATTTACCTCTAACCCTCAGTGTGGCCTGTGCTGCTAGGGACATGCAATACTGTTATTTTATACAAAACAGTTGTACTGGCAAAAAACATTTTTCACTTGTGGTGAAAGGAGTGAACTTACACTGATGAAAAGCAAATATTTTCTGTCATAAAACAAGCAAAAAGGCAAAACTTGCCTCATAAACTATGGTCCTCCAGCACTGAGCTTAAGGTTTTGCTTTACTGCCCCATAAATGTGTCTCATTCCTGACCAACTTTGCAACATTCTTCATCCATGTTCAGTCCTTGGTGGGCTGTGGCGTCTGTAAGCAAGGGAGCACATGTTGAGACCTTTGGAATGTAGATTCCTGTCCAACTCGCTAAACACAGGCCACCCAACATCCATTCGTTAGCTACAACTTTCATTTATTACTGACATAGCATGGATTCATGTGAGCAAATAAACTAGAGGGGCAAGGTGTCTTAATTCAGTTTCAATATCCTGAGCCACCCAGCTCTTCAGCCAAACATGCTTTGAATGCAAACACTGAGGCCTGGTTGTCTGTATGACAACTACACAGCTCCATGATCAATAGCAGAAAATGTTACTAAAATGTCCAGTAAAACCAGAACGAGATAATCTGAATCAGCCATTAACCAAAAGTCACTATAAAACTAATTAAGTGAAGTCTTGGTGCTGTCATACAACCTAAAGGTTGACATAAATTTTTCATACAAGTTGAACTTTGCTAAATGTGCTTCTAGTTGATTAATGATGACTTTCTTCAGTTCTCAAACAAGAAAATATGAGAGTGTGCTGTAGCTGGGAAAATAATCTACTGTAAAGGAGGACATCTTCAGCAGTAGAGGAACAATAAGACCTTTCAATAGAGCCCTGCTAAGCACAAGAGAACGTTTTCCTCCTTTTGAAATATTGCTCCAACCTACTCCATGACCAACTGCATGAAATATGAATACTGCAGTGTGGAGCATAAAAACTCCAGAATTGTGGCAGTTATGGCCATGAAACCATTAGGGCCAGTTAGATGTGAAGGCAAAATAACTTGAGTGTTTTTTTGGGGGGGCCCTTAACTGATGATTTTGTTCACAAAGGAATTTTTTAAATTACAAAAATGCTTTAGATTATTGATAAGTATTGTGAGCTGACTAGATTGTGTGCAAAAGCCTGCTGGTGACGGAACTGGGATTGGGGAAATTTGCCATGATAGGAAGGAGGGCGGGGAGAGAGGGAGATCTCATTTTCAGTTTTGTAACCCAATTTTGCTGTTTAAAACTGCCCTTTGGAAGGCAGACAAACATGTCTGTGGCTATGTTCTTGAGCAAATGTGTGTACCTTTTTTTCACATGTGAAAAGTCATGAATGAAGTCATGAAATGAATTATTTACATTGGTGTTCATGGCTGAGGATGTGAGGGAGATTCCCAAACCTGAGCCATTCTTTTTAGGTGACAAATCTGAGGAACCGTCGCAGATTGAGATGTCATTAGAGGAGGTATTGGAACAAGTTGATAAACTAAACAGTAAAAGGTCACCAGGACCAGATGGTATTTGCCCAAGAGTTCGGAAGGAACTCACATGTGAAACTGCAGAACTACTAATTGTTGTGTGTAATCAACCAAATGACTGGAGGATAGCTAATGTGACACCAATTTTTAAAAATGGCTCCAGATTCTGGCAGTTGTAAGCTGGTAAGCCTGACATCAGTACCGGGAAAACTGGTTGAATCTATAATAAAGGATGGACAAGGGTGCAAAAACCACGCTGTGAAGTGTCCCTAGCCTGTTTGCCAGAAGCTGGGAATGGGTGACAGGGGATGGAGCACTTAATCATTAGCTGTTCTGTTCATTCTTTCTGAAACACCTGGCATTGGCCACTGTTGGAAGACAGGATATTGGGCTAGATGGACCTTTGGTCTGACCCAAAAGTATGGCTGTTTTCATATTCTTATGACATAGCTTGTTACAGGAAGGGAGTTCTAAGTTTTACATAAGCTTTGGAATCTAGTTGTTGTCTGATGTGTGCCGTCTGTTTGATGAATTGGTTTCAAGGCTATGTACCATGAGGAAGAATCAGAAGAAGCCTTACTGCAAACCCCAAGTAGTCACAAATCATGCCAGGCCTCTAAAAATCATCGGTGGCTTAAAAATCATGCAATTATTTTTTAATGCTGTTTGGGTTCCTTTTTTTGCAGAATTCTGGTTTTTGAGATTTTTTTTTTTAGGGTGAATGTTTTCACGCTCATCTCTGCCCCTATGAAGGCTAGAAACCTACTTTTAAAAAAGAATGAACACCGAGAGTCTCCTGAAATCACACAAATGCAGGTGTGACGGCTTTAAAAAACAATCAAATAGTGTTCAACTGTGATCAAATCATGAGTGTTGGCAACTCTGAAGAAGTTGGATGCTCTCTCTTCTCAAAATGTATGTCCTCTAATCATAAGGGTCCCCTGGCTCATGTTGTGCTGTAACAGCTTGTCTGGCTTCTGCTCCTCTGCATGAATGCACGTTGCAGTTCTGGCAGGGTGGCAAGCCTGGTATGCTAGCACCGGGCTGGAGGCCTTTTAAAAATTAGTACATTATTCTACCTGCATGTCTTAGTTGAAGGTTGATGAAGCAGTTGTTCTGATGGCAACATGCGGTATGGCAGAACAGACAGGCAGAGTTTACAGACAGTGACTGAATTGCTAGATTTTGTAACATATTAAAGTACAACTGATGGGTTTAATTTCTATCAATGATCAAATTGGGGTGGGCTGAGGAGAGGACTTAAATCACGCTTGTGGGCTGGTTGGTGAAGAGGCACTGATGTTCACATTGATGGTGGTGGAAGGTAGTCTCTCCCCGTGTGTGAATCAGCACTCCTTACCTAAGGACCTTTCAGAAGGCACAGGGGTCTAGATTCATAGAGGTACTCAGGGAAGTCATAGTTCCACATTAGGTACAATACACAGGAAAAGTTAAGTGCCTAAGCAAGTGATTGGCAGAAGCCAGCAAGCTGATCAGTGAGCTGTCTAAGCTAGCCAGCAGAGAAATGCAGAGGAAAGGTCTGGGGCTTAGGGGCCAGATCCACTTCTGGCCACTAACAGGCCAGAGGGAAGTACCTAACTGCACAGAGATCGCCCCCCATCAGTAGCCCAGTGGTCAGGGCACATACCTGGGATGGCAGGGAGCTTCTCTTTCTGATTTGTTGGAGGGACCTAACCACCAGCTTATTTGGAATTCTGGGTGGGGCTCTCTCTGCTGAAGATGTTCCACTTTGTATAAATAATTAAATAGTCATTGAGCCAGAGAAAGAGACAAAGTGAGAGGCTGACTCTGTAGCCCTGTGCTCAGGGCACTCACTTGGGATAGTGGAAAGCCAGGTACAAGTCGCAATTCCAACAGATATTTAATTAGTTATATACAAAGTGGTGCAGCATCAACAGGGGAGGTTGAGAGATGGCCATGTTGGAGTCCCTGATAGTTTGTTGGTTAGGGCACTCTGCTGGAATGTGGGAGAGCTGGCTTCAAGTCTCTGCTCCAAATCAGGCAGAAGGACTCAAAGCTGGGTCTCCCGCAGGAGGGGGCCCAAATTACTGGGCAGACTGGGACACATGCATGCCACCCTCACCACCCAAATTCTCGCTCTGCTTACCCCTGCCTGTCTCCTGTACCCTGTACCACAGATGGCCCTGCAGGCAACATAGGTGGGACAATGCCTACTCTAATAATCATGGTGGGGCCTGCGTGTGAGTTAGGGCTCCAAGCAGTTTGGTTGCATCAGGACTTTAGGCACCTTTGCAGATGCCTACTGGTGAAAACATAGGCACCTACCGCATTAGATGGCAGCTGAGCAGGAGTTTTGTGAATGTCAGTAGCACCTGGACACCTCAATCTTCTTCGTGAATTGAGCCCAGGGTACCCGATTCTTTCCATGGCGGGGAAAAGCAGCAGTCACAGTGTGGGCTGGCAGCACTGCAGGGGCTGATGCCTTCCCTCAGCAACAGCATTACCTCTCACCAGCTCCTCTCCTCTGTTCTGGTGACCTAAGGCAGCGACAATGGAGAGAACAGAGATGCTGCTGCCATACACATGCTTCTTGGAGCACTGGCAACTCAGGAAGGGATCGGCAGATGCATTATGTTCTCTCCTTAGTAGGGGCAAGGAGGGGGTTCCCTGCCTCTCCTAAACAATCTTTTTCTGTCGGGGGGGTTTGCTTTTGGTTAAATGGTTAAAGCCTGTGATTAACTCCACTGCCAGTAGGACAGATGTTTCAGGAATCCCATAGCATCAGGAAGCTTTCAGGTAGCCTGATGGGTCTCCTGACTTCCTTTCAGCGTGTGGCTGTCCCTCCCCCTCCTTCACACCAATTGCAGAATTCTGTTTCTCTCAACAGACCCCCGTGCCCTGGCTGAGTGATGGGAATGTGTTACCTTTTATAGTCTCCCTAATACTCCCCCGGGAATATTTTCTATCTGTTCTGAGTTTTTCTAGCGCGGAGAGAATAACTCCAATGAATCTAACCCAGTGTTTCTCAAGCTGGGGTCGCCGCTTGTGCAGGGAAAGCCCCTGGCGGGCTGGGCTGGTTTGTTTACCTGCCCCGTCCGCAGGTCCAGGCAATCATGGCTCCCACTGGCCACGGTTCACCGCTGCAGGCCAATGGGAGCTGCTGGAAGCGGCGGCCAGTAAGTCCCTCAGCCCGTGCCGCTTCCAGCAGCTTCCATTGGCCTGGAGCAGCGAACAGCGACCAGTGGGAGCTGCGATCGGCCGGACCTGTGGACGGAGCAGGTAAACAAACCGGCCCAGCCTGCCAGGGGCTTTCCCTACACAAGCGGCGACCCCAGTTTGAGAAACACTGATCTAACCTGTTTCTCTTCTAAATCAATCTGCTGGAAATGTTATACTACATGGCAAAAGAGCAATATGTGAGGGGAAGTACAAAGAATGATTAATCACATAGGAGTTAGGGCCTTCTGTTTAAGTGGACTTATTAGGTCTTGGACAGTTGAGATGCTTTGAACAAGTGGCAAGTTTGGGAAGAGACTGAAGTGGGTGTCATTTCCCCATTTTTACTCCAGCCAAGATATGTTGCCTTTTGGAGTTTGTGTTGGTTGTCGAAGCTGTAATAAAGTTTTGGACACACAGACAAAATTATAACAGTAGTGTCCCTCATAAATCAGACTGAAATCAATGGCAAAACTCCTATTGACTGTAATGGGAAGAGTATTAATAGCACTAGAAACTTAGAAAGATTCAGCTCCAGTAAATTCAAATTCGTTACTCTAGCAACCAAGGTTTCTGAACATTCAAGTCATTCATTCAAATTTAAAAGTGATTTTTTTCTTCAGCTCTGATTGTGTCCCTTTTGCATTCATTTGCTGAGAGCATTTGAATAATCTCACTTAAATGTGCCTAGAAAGCAAATATTTAGGCACGTGCAAGTTTGAGTATTCACATCTGAAGTAGTATCCTTTACATGGTAACAGGAGGTCAGGGCTCCCAAATCCATTCACCAGAACCCTGACATGAAGCAATTAAAGCAAGCAGCCTAGGGTCTCACAGCTCCCTTAGCAACTAGCACTATCCTGGCATACACAATTACTTTGTGCTGTTGGTGACAGGAGGGGACAGACCTCTGCATGGCATGCACTATGGATATTTTATAATCAGAATAATACCTGACATAGCTGGCATTCAGTTTTTCTGAAAGACCTCATCAGAACCTGGGCACAAGCACAATCACAGCAGCCAGACAAAGATCTGGCTGCACCCTTTGTCAACAGGAGAACACATGCATGTGCTTAGGTGACTGCGATGAAGGAAAATTAAATGTAAACACTGCACGTGGCTAATGGATGTCACAGTAGCCTGTTTTTCTAGGAATGATGGGTCAGGCAAGGTTTGTGTGAATTAAAGGGTTAACATTTTCTAAAATGACCTAGTCCAGTATATCTGCTATGCTTCCTGCATCATTCACTCTCTCTAAAATACTCACAGCCACACTGATTTCTTCAATCCCTCTTCTAGACTGAGACTCCAGTCCAATGCTCATGGAAGTCAATGGGAATCTTTCCACTGACTTCGATGGATGTTGGGTTGGGCCCTCTGAGAATATATACACACCACACTGTGCATATCATGTAAGTAACTACAACTAATGCCCATGTTCCTCAGCTCCTTCCGGCCATTGTCACAAATTGCAGTAGCCCACAGTCTGCTCCAGTACATCAGGAACTCCAACCCAATCTACAGTCACCTCAGGACTGAGGAAACCGATAGGCATGAGCTGCACAAGCTCTAAGACACAGCCAGCAAGGATCTGGGCTTTAGAGTCACTATTTTTCCCCACAAATGAACCATTTGTGAGAGTTCTGCAATTGTTAGCTAATTAAACACCATTCCCAGAATTATATAGGTAGCATCAGTTAACCAATAAAGAACTATGCTAATTTCATATTCACTCGAAGGGGTGGGGGAAGAGGCCAAATGAAAAAGGACAAAAATCAGCAGGGAAAGAAAATTTATTTCCAAGCTTCTAAGAGAGAGCTACAAACAACAGAGACTAAAAACCAAACACTTAAAACTATTTTTTTAAAAATTAATTGACAATGTCCTTTTAAAAAAAATTAAACATAAATGTAGAAAATGCAGTTATTAATTCTAAAACTTGCCCAATAGTGAAATAAAAACACCAATGATAAGGATGGAAACTTACCAATAGTTTTATTTTTTTCTATGTTAATTTGTAAATTGCTATTTATTAATAATTATTATTATTATTTAAATTTATGTTGGAGAAATGTGCAAATCTAGCAAAATATTCTTTGGATTATAAACATAGAAAAAATCAACAAAAAAGGAAATTTGAACCAAGTTAAGAAGTAATAAACTATGTAATTATATAGAATGCATATGCATATAATAAAGTGAAATATTACAATAAAACATTTTATAGTGAATTTGCTCCTTCAGCAAACTAAAATAGGGTTATAATGGGAAAAATGAATATTTTATGAATATATGCCTGAAAATATATATTTTTTAAATTTTTAATAGTTAGATTTAAATTTAACTACATATGGGGATTTCAGTTAAGGAGTACATCAAAAAAATAAGATTTCCTCTAAGGTTATGCAGTTTGGTACCTGACTGCAATTCAAGGATGGGATTTCTAAAATTAAAGATGGAAAAATTTATATCATTGCTATTTATTGCCTCTTCTCATATTGCAGTTGCTGATCGCTGACCCTTACCAGCAAACTATATTAAATTTAGCAGAATTACAGCTGCACACAGATGTTGAAAATGTTGATGCACAGAACATATTTTTGTCCCTTGCCCATTCCAAACTAATATAAAAAAAGTTATAGATCAATTTTATTAGATTAAAAACATACATTACAAAGACCAACTCTGAAAATACTCAATATTTCGCTTATTAAAAATTAAAATATCTTGTTAGCTGTAGATGAGGCAATTCTACTGAAGTAAACTAAAAACATTTCTAAGTACCAGAACCATAATTAATGCTCAGGTAAGGTAATTGTCAGGTAGAACAGTCTTTAGGGAATTACTAACTAAAGTGGGTCAGATTTAAGTCTTTAGCAACTCGCAGAGCTTAGTAAAGATATTATAATTAACAAGTGTGGAGTATACTGTAAGCACAGTGCACTCCAGTTCATGTATGAAGTTGTTTCTGAGATCCATGGACTTTCTAGGCTATAAGATAAATGCATATTACATGGGAAATATTTAAAAGTATTAAATTTAATTTACTCCCAGAGTACAATAATTTTGTATGAAAGGTATTACTGTACTCTGGGAGCAGCCACAAGCTGTAGATAGAGAGGGTACAAAATGTTTACCAGACACTACAGATTCTTATCTAAAAACATTTGTAAAACATCTTTGATTTTAAATAATCACTTAACAAGGCAATAAACCAACTACAAACACATAATAAATAGGGCTATTAAAAGGTCACAATTGTAGTAAATTAGTTAGAACTATAAATGGAACATTAGAAACACTACATGTTTTCTTAAATGCTTAATAACCAAAACAAGAATTAAAAAAAGAATCATTTTATTTCGAAGTCTGCTTCTTATATTGAAGCACATATTAAAGCAACAGTACAATGTTCATAAAATATAAGTGTGATGCTGTAACATTTCTTACATGTCAGAATACTGATATTTGTATGTATACTAAAATAAGAACTTTAAAATTGTACAAATAGATACATTAAAAATGACATAGAAATAGGGCGCCTCCCACTGCAACAAGACAGAGTTTTATATCTGGCACGTATTAGTTCAAGATGAAAGTATAAGCAAAAAGATTTACAAGAATCAGCAGTAACAAGTTTGATGCTCAAGAGACATTATAATTGTACATTGTACTGTACATACATCATATGGGTTTAAGCTGGCTGAATATTATATATTTCAAGTTTAAAAATGCACTACATATACGAGTGTCCATAGTTTAAGGCGAAATTACAGCTCAGAACTGTTATCTTTTTCTAACGTGTGGAAGCTTCTTTGACATAAAAGATTTAGATGTTCATAATACATAAAAGATTTCCCTCATTTGTAGGTTCACTTTTAGAATTTTCCTTCCCTTAAATATTTTGTACTTCACAAGTGGTTTTTTTCTCTAGTGAAGTTGATAACCAACTTCTATATTTGCCTTTTGTAAGAAAAGGTACTTCACAGTATTTACCACTTTTATGTCCTTTTCATTATTATTAAAGGAATCCTCTTTGTCAAACTTAAATGTTTTAATGAGCCTTTTCTTGATTTTTAAAAAAATACCTGCTTACATTTCTTCTGGATTCTTCAAAACATCAGACACAGTTCTTAAGGCCAAATTTGTAACTTTATTGTTAAGAATCATCATCAAAAGTGTCTTTGGAACCATACAAGTCTGCTAGTTTCTTAAAACGAGGTCCCCAGTTTTGTAGATAGTCATAGTCCAAATCAGAATCTGTTGTCGCCGATTCTAACGAGCTAAGTGAACCAGCCACTGAGCCTCTTCCTTCATAGCCATAGATCTGAATAGAGTCATAAGGAGGAGCAGTTGGATCATTATCAGCCTCTTGTATTCTTGTGTTGATGAAATCATCAACATCAACGCTGTTAGGAGCTGGCCGAAGCCCTGGTCTTGGCATATACTGATACTCGGGTTTTATGTCTTTACGAGGAATAAACCCATTGATGCCATCAGGGTTCTGCAAAGTAGCAATGTCAAAGGCTTCAGTGTCTTCCTCTCCACCACCTTCATCATCATAAGTTATAATGTTCTCTCTGACATCTTCTTCTTCAAAAACAATTAAAGGTTCTTTCTTCTGCCTTTTCAGTGTTACAAATAACACTACAATGACTACAGAAAAAATAAGAAAGAATGTAAGTTAGGTTAATTTCCAAACAAAGTCTATTTTTATAAATGATTTTTCTCTAAAGAGAAAGATCATGCAGTGACTAAAGCATATCACATTCTTGTCATAATTATTACATTTACCATTAGCTACTCTTGATGGCTGTGAGACACAAAGTTTGGATACAGATGGGATATTTCCCTAGTTCTGAGGGGTTTCAGATCCAAGGTTTTGGACCGGGTCCATTTGTTGCTGGATACCAGTGCTTATTACGTGATTACTTTAAGGCTTTGATTTGGGTACCACACTGATGGACTCCTAGTCTGCACAGATCTCAGATCTGTGACTGTATGGGAAGCCAACTATTCAGAAGAAAGGTGTACCTGCTTGAGATATGAAGCCCAATCAGCTGCATGACTGCAAGGTAGAAATGAACCTTTGCTGTCCTGCAACATGCAACACTGAATTCTAATTCCACACCCTGGTGCCACAATGAAATAGGAATTATTCTAGCTCCAGATTTCAATAACTTTTCTTTGATGACATGAATAGGTGAAGGGGCAAAGGCAAACGTGACCTGTTCTTTGTCACTCATTTTTTAAAAATAAATGTTTCCTTGTAGAGTCATCTAGTGATTTATATAGATACTTTTAAATACTCAGGACATTTATGATGCTTTACAGCTCTTCTCTCAATGGCAGGTCTTCTAAGTCATAAGTTTGTCTTTATTTCTCCTTCAACAGTAGGGAAGTTAAAGGCAAAGAGCTGGCATGAATTATTATTCCAGGCTGACCTCAATAAGCAATGGGTCATCCAGCGAAGGGCACAAAACCAAAAACTTTGTGTCATGGAGTTAGTATCACTCTCTCAAGCTGTTATATAGAGTACTTTAGCTGGGCTTACTCAGGGTCTCAGCTCTAGTGAAAGGGAAGTGAAGAATACTAAATAAATTCATCTTTATGAGGGAACATATAGTATGTCAAATGTGGCCAAGTCAGGGTTAACATTGCAATATAATCAAAAGCAGATACATAGGTAGGGAATTTCCTTACCTAACAAAATCACAATGCAAGCGAGAATGGCAATTAAAGCTCCGGTGCTAAGTCCAGCATTGAGGATGTAAGCTTCAGCATTACATGAGAGCATGGAACCATTGCTGTCACAGCCACAGACTCTAATAGTGAGGGTATTGGTGCTGCTCATTGGAGGGATTCCACCATCACTTATTACAATAGGAAGAAGGTATAAATCCTGCTTTTGTCGACTAAAGCCACCACGTCTAGCATAAATACCCGCTGTATTATCTGTTTAAACAAACAAGACAATCTTTAATCATCCAGTTTCTTCTCAGACTCATCATCTTCATAAATATTGAGAAACTACATTTTGCTACAATTGCTTTCACTGTTTTAATGCTGTATTTATGTACAGTAAATTGATTGTCCCATTTCTAATGACATGAGAAATTAAATATCTTTATTTAAATAGTTGAATAGAGAAATACTGTAAATATCCTATACACAGTAGTGCCCTATTTATTTAAATTATTCCAGGGCGGGATATGGAATACAAGGAGTACAATACACCCCTGGCCTTTTTTGGTTGCATTTCACATTTCTTTTCCTGCATAAATTACTCTCATTTACAATTTCTGTATATTTCTGTTCACCTTTTAATTGTCGACCATAAGAGAATACAGCACCACAAGGAAAATCAAAGCATTTATTTATAAGGCAAAAGTATTTATGACAGTTTTAAAAGAGGTTGCTGCTGAATGCTTAGATTATTAGGAACATATACACCAGCAATTCACAGTGGGTACTGGCTAAAAACAGTGTTTGTGACCAAAAAAAAAAAGAGGATCCGATCATGCAAACAAGTACTGCTGGTTGTGGTGCTCAGTATAAAGAGAAGCCATAATGGACCCCATTGGGCAATTCACAGTACTAAGCACTAAGGCAAGTAGTAAACATCTGTAGAATTAGGCCTTGACATTGTACCTATGCTGATTCTGGGCCTGACCCAAAACCAATGGAGTCAGTGGAAAGCAAATTGACTTCCAGGAGCTTAGGATCAGGTCCTTTGTACTCAGACTATCCCCTTAAAAAAATATAAGGATTAGATTTTATATAGATATTGCCCAAAGATATTCTTATAAGAGTGCAATTCCCACTGAAATCAAAGGAAAATGCACACAATATATCATGGCAGAATTGGTCCCTGATATTCCACATGGCCATTTCACTAGAACATATTTAAGTAAACAATATTCTGACAATCAATATCTCCTCAGCACTCTTTGATCCCAGAAACCAGAAAGCTTGAAAGTGTATATTGATATAAGATGCTTCTTAGTGTATGTGCAATGTGCCTTGGGTGGCACATGATCAAGGTTCACTACTGAATTTGGTCTGCTACTTGGATCATTAGTTTCCCTGCTTGGGTCGGCTACTGATGGGGAGTGCAACATGACCACTGAGCCGTGCTCCCTTATAAGATGCCTGAACACACACAATGAATTACACAATGATGCTCAAAAATTAACAATTTTAAGTGGGTTTGGAGCTATACTTTACACTGAAAACTTGCTCTTTATCCAAGTTTCAGTTTGAATAAGTACCCCAGCGTTTGGATGTTTATTCAAATTCCTTAGGACAAAAAAAATTAGGCAGGAGAGTATGTAAAAGGAGACCTTCTGATGAGATTTCCAGTGTTTCCTGTTTCTGGTCAGACAGGAAATACTAAGAAAAACAAAAACAGTGCTTCTTTGTGGCATTTCTTGTGCTTCCAGACCCAGGACACTCAAAACTCAAAAACACTGCGGTGAGTGGAAGAAGCAATTTTATCCAGCTTTTTCAGATCCTCAGAAAAGTTTAGTTTGGCTAATGTTCAGTTCAGATCTCACTTTACCCAAACTTCGCTTTCTTTTTCTCACTTTTCCAAAAGGAAAGAAAAAGGAAAATAGGATGATTCTTTTAGTCTTCTTTCTTAATCAAGACAGGTTAGTCACCTTCTGTGGCATCTATTTTGCTGCTGCTTTGGGATACAGCAGAACGGAACAAAGACTAATCCTTTCCTATTGAAAACTCAGCATAAATTCCAGAATAATGCCATTCATAAAACTTCTTTAATGATCTGACCAACGTTATTTCCAGAGAAACCTGTGAATAAATTAGACCTAATGGGGCAGAATCTTGCTTTCTACATGCAGAGGGAATTTTTGGAAGAAAATCTTCATGAGGACTTCCTTGTGGAAATCACCCCACATTGTCCCACGTGTTGGACAATGTTTGCTGCAACCCCAAACCTGGTAGATATGTAGGGATCTGTGAGAGATTAGAAACATATCTGGACCTGATATGGACCTCACCCCAGCTCTCTGGAAGTCTGACTGTGTTACAAAACAGCATGATACATTTGAATTTTGACAGTAACTGGGTGATAATGTTTTGCTTGAGATGGAGAATATCATAGAATCATAGTCACATAGGGATAGAAGGGACCACAAGGGTCATATAGTTTAACCTCCTGCCAAGATGCAGGATTTTGTTGTGTCTAAACCCTCCAAGAAAATGGCTATCCAGCCTCCTTTTGAAAACCATCAGTGAAGGAGATTCCATGACTTCCCTAGGCAGTCTGTTCCACTGTCCTACTGTTCTTACTTTTAGGAAGCTTTTCCTGAGATTTAATCTAAATCGCCTATGCTGTAGTTTGAAACCATTACCTCTTGTTCTGCCCTCTGTGGCAAGGGAAAACAATTTTCATCCATCTTTTTTATGGCAGCCTTTTAAGTATTTGAAGACCACTATCATGTCCCCCTTAATCTCCTCTTTTCCAAACTAAACATACAGAGCTCCTTCAGTCTGTGCTCATGCGGCTTGCATTCCATCCCTCTGATCATCTTTGTCACTTGCCCCTGGATCCTTTCCAGTTTCTCTACATCCTTTCTATACATTGATGAGCAAAATTGGACTCAGTATTCCAGCTGAGTCCTAACCAGCACTGAACAGAGTGGTATTACCACCTCCTATGACTTGCACACTATGCCTCTGTTAATGTGATTCAACATTGCATTTGCCCTTTTTGCAACAGCATCACACTGTTGACTCATGTTGAGGTTGTGATCCACCACAACTCCCAAAGCCTTCTCAGCTGTGCTGCTGCCAAGTCAGCTATCCCCTGTTCTGTATTTATGCATTTTTCTTCCCAAAATGTAGCACCTTACATTTGTCTGTAGCCCAGTTCTCCAATTTATCAAGATCCCTTTGAATTTTAGCTCTATCATCCAAAATGTTGGCAACCCCATCTAGCTTTGTGTCATCTGCAAATCTGATCAGTATGCTCTCTATTCCTACATCCAGGACATTAACAAAGACACTAAACAACACCAGACCCAGAATAGATCCCTGTGGAACCCTACTCGAGAAGGCCTTCCAATCTGCTATCGTTCCATTAATAGTTACTCCTTGTTTATGGTTGTTTATCCAATTATGTATCCACTTAATGGTAGTTCCACTGAGCCCACATTTCTCCAGCTTTCTTATCAGAATGTCCTGTGGGACTGTGTCAAAAGCCTTGCTAAAGTCCAGGTATATTATGTCCACCATATTCCCTCTATCCACAGTTACCCTGTCAAAGAAGAAAATCATGAACAAAAATGTACAAATACAAGGTCTGATTTTTTTAGTATTTGTAGCTTTGGCAGATACTGTTTAATCCATTTCAAAACCCATTTGTGCTGCTAAATATTTACACTTTTATCATTTTATAGGTGGCAGTGTCTGTGTAACAGTCTTTAAATTTCAGGGGGTTAGAATGTGGTCATAACAATTTGCTGTCAGTTGAAATGTGGCATACAATGTGTATCAGCCTTGTTTAACTCCTTTTTACATTTTTTAGTCTAAAAAAGTATCCACTAATATTAGTCTAATGTACAGTATTTTCCACATTAGGAATAATAGTCCATTTCTTCTCAATCAACCAAATAAAAGCTCACAAGATGTCAGATCATTTTTATGGTGAAAGAGCTTGCAGACTGATGGACGCAGGGCTACCTTTCCTGCAGTGGACGCAGTTGCCTGGAGATTCCAGAAACAGGACAGAAGAGATTTTAAGAGCCCTGCTTCCAACCCCAACAAATACCAAAATGGTACTCTGTAGACAATCTAAACTCTGACAACTGATAACACCCGACTGTCTCGTTACTTTTCTGATTTGATTATCTTATGCCAAGATCACAACAATTTAATTACCAAACAGATCTGCCTAACCCCAAGCAAGCCTAAATCTCCTTTCCCTAGTATGTCATAATGTGAATTGCTTAGACTTGTTTGCTTGTTTTCTGCTAAGTAAGAAGTAACTAAGTTTCAGACAATTTAGGCAATCTTGTATGTTCTTCCATATTTGACCAGTGATCAAAGGCAAAGATTTGGAATTTGCAAGTTTCATAAAAGAATTGGGTGAATGCTTAAAATAACTCAAAGATACAGTAATGCCTCAGCAAAATAGTTTTCAAAATTATACTGGAAGCCACACAGTAGGGATTTAGGAAAACTCTGATGCTCATTTAAATGACAGATAAAAAGGGAAGCCACTCAAAAACACCATGTGAAATATTAAGTCCACTACCTGTCATTTCTTCCTCTGCTCTAGTTGTGACCAACTCTCTAATCCAGTATATAATGCCTTGGAGACAATAAAACCTTAACCTCTCAGGATAAAGGTAACATGTAATCCAGGGTAATATTTTCATCCTTGCTTTTTCATCATTTTCATGCCCTTTGATTCCAAAACAGAGCCTAACTGTAATCCGGGTACACAGTATTAGAAACAGACGTTAAATATCCATGCTGGTTAAAGTTGGATTCTTTAATCATTCCGCAAGAACCATACTGCAGCTGCTTGGCTGGCAATTTCAAGGACTACAATGTGCCATAACACATTACAGAAGGAGGAAAACATCCATCCCAAATATCTTTGCAGTCCATTCTGGAATATACATGTTTTCATCTTCCCAGTTGCTATTCCCTGGAGAATTCCTCTAGCTAGATATTATTTCAGGTGACTAGATGACCAATGCTCTTTGTGAAATGGCTGGTATTCACAGATAAAATTGGATCATATCCACCAATATTTATTTTTCCATTTTTGATTTTCTTCTTTGCTTCTTGCGGTCTTACCAAAGCTTTCCAAATTTCTTTCTCCATGAAGGTAGCTGTTGCTTGGTTTCTATTATGTTGTTTATATGCACACGCAGAAAAGCAAATAGTTGTTTGACAACAGAAGCTTATTGCAGAGTGAGCATTACGAGCTGCTGCACCAGAGGTGAAAGTGTTGACAGAGCAGGGAAGACCAAACAGACTTCTGGTTGTAACTGCCTAGAATCTGCATCAGGCAGTGATTATTACTGGGTAAAATTCCATGGTAAGAACAAGGAGAATTGCACTGGAGACCATGTCTTTTACTGAGAGCCTCAAAACTCATTGATCAGACATGTGGCACTGAAGATCAGAACATGTTGCCATTGAAATAAAAGCAGCAGAACTGGACCATGAGTCTTCCAAAAGTCTTCTCTTATATTTGGGCATTCCAGAACATTATATTCCATCAGTGACAAGCATTAAGAGGAAATCCCCCCACGTGTAAAGGGCCCAACATAAGGCCAATGCACCAGTTTCAGACCAACTGGCTTTGTGCTTGACTCTGCACAGGGTAAATCTCTGCCTAACAGTATCTCAGTGCAGGATGGAGCGGGGATGAAAATAAGGAAACATGTCTATTAATAATCTGTCACTCTTTTCTTTTTTTAAATATTGTGGACTGGCTACTGCTCTTTTTGAAGTCAATTTCAAAACACACACTGACTTCAGCGGAAGTAGGATTGGACACCAAACGTATACGTAGTCTGGGAAAATAAAGTACTGTTTATTTACATGGTATAATGTAAGTAAACACTCAGAGCAAAAGTAATTTGATGCTTTATCACAGCATGAGATACCCCATTATCTCATGTTTTCTATGGAAAATACCCTGAGCTGAAAAACTTGGTAACACAGAAGGCTTTTAATAGGATGTAGAATGTGATTACTTTTTCTGGATTACTGCAATATGTAATTACTTTTAGGAGTCAGGAGAAAGAAACTCTATTAAATGATAATTATAGGACTGTATTCACTTTAAAGTTCTGTAATAGACCTAAACATTGGAGTTTTCATTAACTGTTCTCCAAAAGTTAATAAAGCCATTTTTTCTTTGAAACTAGCAATTCCCTGTGAAAGAGGTGGCATGATACAAAGATTACTCTGATTTACAAATGAAAAAAGAAACTTTAAATGATTACATAAGTTATTTGACTTGCAAATTGTAACACACTCTGAAAAGGTTTACTATCTAGAAGTACCTACAATTTTAACCTTTTCACTTTCATCTCTAACTCCAACTTTTTTAATCAGAAAAGAGTTACATTAACCACTCTGTTCAATTTGTCTTATAAAATGTACATGAATATATTAAGGAATGTATGAAAATGATGGAGAGACAGTAAAGTATGAAAAAGAAAAAATGAAGGAAGGATTTCATTATACTATGTATCCTTTCTAAAAGAAAATTATATGGACAGAGATTCAAGTGACCTAAAACAACATTATCTTGTTGAAATAATGTATTGCAGTGGTGTCATATAAAAACACTGTATTCAGTGGACTATCTGCATTTCCATTATAAAAACCTTTTTTATCTGGGTTAACTTTTTCATTAAAAGACAAAAAAAGAAAGAAAGATGACTTTGATGCTTGTAGAAATGAAGGACTAATAGAACTGGCTCAAACCAGAGACTATGCTAGCTTCCCCCTGAAGCTGTTTCAATGTATCTCAGTTCTGACATGGGATGCCCCTGCTATATTAGTCCTGAACCTCTCTTGAATAGACTGCAAGTTATGCCAAATGGTGCCAAACTCTCTGGTGGGTTTCTGATGCACACTAATATCCATTAGAGATTTAGCTGATATTACCAAACTCACTGCTAATCTCAGTTTGCAGCTAGGTCTCCAAAGGTGTAAGGCTAGTCCATTATCTTTCTATGCACTCTAGCCTCTGTTGATATACTGCCCCTAGAATATCTTTCAAGGTGAAACACAGCCTAGAAGGAAAAGAGCACATTTTCATTTTCTTTTTAATGATGTTCTTATTTTTCTTTAAAATGTATGCTTCAAACTAATTTTACATTCCTTTTTTTTCTTTCTTTTTTTAAATAAAGGAAAGTAAATACCTACTTTCTATGGGGTCCTTTACCCACTTCGTTTGGATGTACAATTGCTATGTTGAGGAACCTTGCTGTAGATATCCATATTACTTTTTTTTTAATGCATCAGAAATTTGGCCAGGGAGTTCTGATAGTTCTGATAATTTTCTTCAGTGTTTAGAAAGGAAGAAATCATGCCAAAATAATACAGGACGTTTTGTAAATGTTATAATATTTGAGATAAAAAGTTCATGTTGGATGTAAGTAATCAGATCCTGTTCTCTTTTATCCTGATGTCAATCTGGAGTAATTCCGCTGGCTTCATGATTTAAACCAGTGCAACTGAGATCAGAATTTGGAATACAAGCAAGTTTCTTCTCAAGTATTAAAGCTCATTTTTAATAAACAGTTTCCTGTAAGTTTGAAGAATTTTGCTTTTACAGGGAAATTACCATGTTAAAATGAATTTGCTAAATACTTATTATTACAATGTATTATGCTCTATGCACTATTGTAATTAAGCAATTAGCATAGAGATATTTATAAAGACTGGATATGTCTTTGTTCTGTTTCTCTCTCCCCTCCATCCACAACCTTCCCATGGAGTTTTTGCTAGGGGTCACATTGCTAGTCCAGGATTGATGGTGTCACACTTGGAGATTAAGTGGGATTGTGGAAAGACTGGTCCTGAGGATTTCTCTCATTTTATTGTGGCTAATGTGGATACAAGAACATCCCACATTTTGTGCATTGGAAGTTGGAAGTAAAAGGTGGATTTTTGTGACTGGTCCTCATCTAGATAATGGATCAGACTGAAAATCTGGATCTGCACTCCCCTCCCCTCAGATAACCTTGCAGTGGCAGGCTTTTTACTCCAGATTTTAATCCCAGGAAATCCACAAATTGACAAACACAACTGAATCAAAAAATCATCCCATACCTTCCCTCACAACTGAGCCTAGGGCCCATGCCAAGCCCAGTATAGGTCACAGTGAACTCCTAAAGTTGTGGTCTACCTATTACCTTTAACTAAGTAGAATTGTGAATCTTCGGTTTATTGCCTGTTCTTGTGGCTGTAATGCCAATGCATTTATCATATAGAGTATCATGTAATTTACAAAATATATTTATGAATCTGAAGGCCAGTGAACATGCACTAAATTATTCCAAAGAATATCTCCGACTGTCAGTTATATTTTCTGCCTTTTTTGCAAAACTCAAAAGCAATCAATCAGTCAAGGTTAATGAAAATACTGTAGGAAATTATAATACCCATATGTTTTCTACTTTCGCTGATCTGAACACTAATATATGGTGAACCTTCATACAAACCTCTGTTGTCTATGAGCGTAAAATTTGGATTGTGAATAATTTCAGGTGGTAAACTGAAGATAAATCTCGGTCCATTGGCTGCATCATCCTTGTCATCAGCAGTAATTGTAATAAATGCCTGTATAAAAAAGGTAGCTTGTAAACAAATAGTGCCTTTGTTGGGTACATAATATTGTATTCAAATAGGGTTTTTTTCAATATTGTGAATTTTGGGAGCCAAAGGGAAAAGAAAGAAAAAACATCATTTACTCTTATAAATATACTATGGGTATAAAGCTCAAATAGACAACTATTTCTGTTACTATATTTAGTCAATACAAATGTTTTTATAATATTATATAATAATATAATATTGTATATAATATTGAACTTAAATGTGGTAGGTCTGAGAACATAGCATTACCTTGCTCCTCCCTTCCCCCAAAACTGGCAAACATATAGGCAACAAAAGTAGTGTTAATAAAATAATTTAAACTCCCAATTGGAAGTAATCCTTTGCTCCAGCTACTCCTAGCAGTAGGAATATCTGCACTAGGATAATACATACACAGGGTATGATTGGATACATTTGTGGGCTACACCCTGTAAGCACCACTCTATGCTTCTGTTATAGAAGACAGAGTGTCTCTCCAATATTTGATGTGTGCCCATGATTGTGAAAACTAACTCCTACCCTTGCTTCTACTGTAAATTTGCTGGTATACACCTGCGGACATGGCCAGCCAAAACTCAAACCTTGAAATGTTGTGTGTGCATGTGCGTGCACCCACGCATTAATTTAGTTCAATTTTGATGTCAAATAAAAAAAAAGTGCCTCTCTATTTGCCCTAGACACCTTTGCCAAAACTTAAAAATAGCAACCCAGCTTCCAACTTCCTAACAAAACTGAACTCCAACCCAGGAATAAGGAACTTCCCCCATCAGGGTAATGTAACAGATAGAAGATACCTTGTTGCTCTGACCATTTTCACAAATAAATGCTTCATAGGTTGATGCAAATTTTGGAGCATTGTCATTGACATCAAGGACCTTAATTGCTACAGGAACTTTGGCTTCCTGATGTCGGTTGTCTATAAGAATAAATGAAAAACAAAACAAAATGGAGACAAAACAAAGCTATAATACTTTTATTAAAGTTAAAAAAGAAACAACCAAAAACAAAGTATTCCTGCTATGTATTATTCCAGCTGTTATACTCCATGTAAACAATGTGAGGAGTATAATATTTATATCACTGAGTTGTAATCCTCTGTGGAATACTTACATACTTCAGTTGCAAAGACAGAGATATTATGCCAAGCAATTTCTTCCCTATCCAGAGTTTTTATGGTCTTAATGTAACCATCTTCTGGACTGATACTAAAATATCTTTCAAGGTCAGTGTGACGATCAATTGAATACCTTGAAGGAGATGAAAATTGAGTATTAGACAAAAGAATTACATTGCAGCCTGATGTTTCAGTGTTTGTTCAACAGAATATTTCATATTATTTTAATATAGTTTTTCAGTAGCATGCTTGCAAGATGGACATATTAATGGAATTTATCAAGCAACTGTTTAATGGAAATGTATTTCCATTATTTATTAATGTCTATGTATCAGAGGCATTTTGCACTGTCAAGTTCTTATATAGTATAGATAATAAAAACATTTATTCTTTGAAGACCTTAAATGATAACCTTTGAAAAGTGTCTAAATTCCTTTAATTTGTATGGAATATTTTGAGATATTTATATTTTCCACCAGTTCCATATTTATTTCTTTTAATTTTCAGAACACTCATAACATTATAGAATTTATCATTTCCTAGATTATTTAAAATTATTAATTGATTTCCTAAACATTTCTGTATTCTTATACAACAGTATGTTTTACTATGGCTTTCAGACATTCACTTTGCAACTCTTTGGAGCATATGTTATGACAACAAAGCATTTTAAATAGCTTCATATCTTAATTATTAGTAGCAAGATGACGCCAGAAAACACACATAGCAAATGCTACTTCATACCTCTCTCACTGTATGTGTGTGTGTGTATGTGTGTGTATATGCAAAGACACATAGTGGTTGTCATAAAAAGTTAACAGTTGACAATAGTAACCACACAGTAGTATCAGAGCTATTGCAGTTATTTCTATTCTAACTTTATTGAAAAATTGATGTCTTTGATAATATTGCAGTAAATATACCTTGTAATAGTGACCAATATGAGTTGGTATGCAGACATAGCTATAACAAATTGTACATGAAATATGTCCTAAATATGAGAAAATGTGCAAAATGAATAGCTACAAAAAGACACATGCAAATAAAAGAAGATAACTGACTAGGTACCCTTACATCATATTAACTAAAAAGTTATCTTGTTTATTTCTATATAAACAATAGGACTAGATTAATAAAGCGTACCTTATAGCACTATTTGCAGCATCAGGGTCTTTGGCATGTACTCTCCCAACAACAGCACCAGCTGCCGCATTCTCTTGTACTTCAAGAATATAACTTGGTGCTAAAAATATGGGGGGCTCATCAGCATCCTCAACTGCTACCTTTACAGTTACAGTATCCTTGAATGGTCCATTGCTGATGAACTTAGGATCAATATGTACATTGGCTGCCTCTACCTTCAGACTGTAGGACTTTTTGGTTTCATAATCTAGGAGCTATAAAAAAATAAGAGGATGATGCATCAGTTGGACAGTGCCAACAACATTGAAATGTAAAAGCTAGTTCCTTAGAATATGATAGCAGAATCCCTATAAACCAGATGTTTGCATAGCACTTAATATGCAAAGACTCAAAAGTCCGAGACCTTTAAAACATGTGCTAAATAGTCAAAGTGAGGAGCTACCCACTCCATCTACAGTAGAGAAAAAAACTCAACATACTGGGCCAGATTCCCTACCATGCCCTGTGCCTGTTGTACTGCTTAGGAAACCACTCACATCTCATCAGCTGGGGATTCCTCCAGCAGCAGGAGTCCCTGCTGCTACTCCAGCTAGAGCCCCAACACAGAGAGCATGTTGGGGCAAGGAGCAGTAACGAAGGGATGTGGCTGGAGCATGCTGAGCTCTGTCTATCCCCAGCTAGCAGACAGTCCCTTGGGGATAGGTGGAAGGGAGCCTACTTTAGGGCAGGGGTAATCAATTATTTTTTGTCAAGATCCAAATTTCTCGGTCAAGGTATAGTCAAGGTCCAGACTCAAGACAAATTAATATAGTAATAATAATGATGATGATGATTATAATAAGTAAATAAAAGGATTTTTGGTCCGTTCAAAATCCCGCTTTGGCCCGTGATCCACCTATTGACTATCCCTGCACGAGGGGCTGAATCAAAGATACAGAAGTGACCCTTTTACTTGAGACATGCCTTCTACATTATGGTCATGGTTCATACATTATGGTCAGATGGTAGTGTAGGAGGTGCTATAGTGGCCCTACACCAACTAGGAATTTCCCCACTGTGGAAGAATTCTCCAGAAGTTGGATCTGTCTGCTTTATGGACACGGTGTGGTGGTCAGCTGGCACCCAATGGCCATAGCAAGGGTCAAGATCTGGCCCATATGAAGGAAAGAGAGGTTGATGTGAGTCATATGACATAGTGAATAAATTATATGAGTTCAAGTTGATGATAAATATTGTAATAGAATTACACTTGTATTTGGCATAGTGTCTTTCTAACTCATCTACTCATCAAACACTTTTCAAAAAGTAAATAGAAATAACAATTAATGAATAAATATCATAAACATAATGGTGGGGAAAGTGTGAAGATTATTCTTTGCACTTCTAGAGCTCTTCCATCCAAGGATCTCTGAGCACTTTAGAAATATGAAGGGAATAAGCCTCACCACAGCCTGTGAGGTAGGAATTCTCCTCCATGATCCTAACTATGGTGTACCTGCAATGTCTCACTGACATAGAGAGATTGCAATGTTTCAGTACTGTAATCCACAATATGGTTATGTCCTTAAATGTCTGAGAGGCAGGTGCCAACTATGGCTATCAAACTATGCTAACAGCATAGAATGGACTGCAGCCCATGATAACATACCAGCTACAGCTAAAAAAGCCGTGCAGACTCAGTAATCGAAGAGCTATTAAAACAATGAGCAATCAAAAAACATCCCAGTAGTGCAATAACTACCAGTATTCTGAGCAGTGACTGCCTCAACTTCAAAAGTAAAGCACCATCTCCAAGAATATTTTTGTATTAGCTTGAGAGACAGGAAATTCTATGTTACATACTTAAAACAGGGTGTTGATTTATTTGCGTTTTGTGTGTGCTTGTTTGTTTGATTACAGGTATGCACTTTGTGATGAAGTATTATGACAGTTTTGCTGTACTAGAGGTTAACTGATTTTCTAACAATTGCATACTCTTTTTATAGTTGAGACTTTATTGTGCTGGCAGTTCTGTGTCATGGCAATATTTACAAGAGACCCTTCTCCCTGATCAATGTTCCCATTTTGGGAAAAGTTACGGGGTGAACTAATATTACTCAAGTCCCTTATGAAATTGACCTAGGATTGGGGCAGAGGTAAGAAATACTCTGAGGATAACTGCTCAATTCCTCCTACACAGAGCAGACATTTGGGGTTTGATCTAGCATAGCATAGGTGCATGGTGAAGAAAGCAAAAGGTGAAAAGCAAAACAGGGAATTCATGGAATATGATCCCCCACTAATGAGATGCTGCTTCTTGCCTGCACCCGCCCCCCACAAGTAAAGTAGCAAAGTGCCACATGAATGCAGAGTATCACACGTAAGCCCATGTTGCCTCAAAGATGCCCATTGTCCACCCACACCACACCCCAATTTTACCCTTTGTTTTGAGAATAAAGGAGTGAGTACATCAGGGACTTCAAACTTCATACACTAGAGCGAAGAGGAATGTGCCTGGTATTTACCAGTATTGTTGAAGCCATGTAGGTCCCAGGATGTTAGAGAGACAAGGTGGGTGAGGGTAATATCTTTTAGTGGACCAACTTCTGTTGGTGAGAGACAGAGGCTTTCGAGCTTACACTCTTGACATGAAGAAGAGCTCTGCATAAGCACGAAAGCCTCTCTCTCTCACCAACAGAAGTTGGTCCAATAAAAGATATTACCTCACCCACCTTTTGTCCCTAGTGTTTAACCTCACTTGTGCACATGCACAGCCTCCTCTTACCCATGTGTTGGAGGAGGGCAATGATGCCATGGTCCATATTTGAGACCTCACTCTCATTGGTAATGTAGTGGGCACAGAAAATGACCCGGGGTCATCAAGGTATACCTTAAAACTACAGGGAGTGTTTGCTAGGTTTCAGTGTTGTGCAAGACTTTGTTACTAATGAAGTTGAGGCTGTTGCATTTCATCATGACTTGCTATCAGGTGTTCATTGTGCTATGTGCAGTGGCTTCAGCAATGTAATACAAGGAAACTGTTTTTGAATTGTGGGCACAAACCATTTGAAATGATCTTAGCTAGTCAAATGGCAGAATCCTTTGATGGGACTATAACATTGTTCTACATGACTTTCTATTCTTACTTGCACACTACTTCATCCTTTTCTTTCTATCTACGTAGAATGTGAGGGAAGCAATATTGATATTTAAAATGATTTCTTTTATCAGAAATGCAGACAAATCCTCGATACTTTGCACTTTATCTTAAAATTCTTATGACACTGCCAACTTGAAAATGAATGCTTCGTTAAAACAACTAAAGCAAACCCATCATTTATTTCTGTGGTAATTCTCAGTATGCTTTGAAGAGTGAAAGGTGTTGATTTCTCAACTGGTAGATCAGCACAGAATGCTGTCACTTTATATTAATAAACCCATATAGAGCTTTTTTGTAGTACTGCTTTCCATTCAGTTACTTCCTTCCATTTTGGCTCTAGGCATTATCAGAGAACAGTAAAATGGGAGCTCAGAGGTCATCACATCTTCATAAACAAACTTATACACACATTTTTCATAATTTTAACATGGACACTAATCTATTGCTATTGTATCTTCCGTGAGAAAGAAAATAAAATATGTTGTGTATATTAATAGGCTTGAAATGACAGGATTGCTCACCTTCTTAAGCTTTACAACACCTTCCTGAGTCTCATAATCTGTAGTAATTTCAAACATCTCCACACCATCTCCATCAATGATGCTGTAAGTCACTAAGCCATTTTCTCCAATATCTGGATCTTTGGCCTTCAGTCGTCCTACTTCTTCCCCTGGTATGGATGCTTCTGATATTGACATCTGGTACACACCTAGGCAAAAAGCATTCAGTTGTAATTGCACAGTTTGCTTCTTCAAGTATTTGTATTTTTACCTGTTTCATTCATACATGCAAATATAGCACAGCAAATTTTAAAACTTTCAAATTATCCACATGCACTAATGGAGTTATTCACTGAAGGAATGTTTATATTATAAAGGTCTAGGTTACTTTGAGATTGAGGTCATTTGTGAAATCTGAGGTCATGTTGCTAATCTGTATAAAATTACCTTCCCAATTACTACCTTCACCTCTAATGTTCTAGCAGGAGTTAAAAGGCCAACTGATCATACAATCAGAATGCAGAAATTATTGTGACATCAAGGTTATAATTCATATTGGAGATGTTATTACAAAAATCTAGAGAAAATTACATTTCAAATGATTCATGGTATGAACTTCAACTGCAAGAAGCCTAGGAGGGTAACTGACATTCATTCAAAAGCCACAAATTATATAACAGGAACTGGATAAAATCTTACTGCTGTGACACCTAAAAGAATAAATCTGCTGCTTTCCATGGTTCTCACCTGAAATGTCAAATTGCATTCACTGCAAAGTAGTGAAATTTAGCACCATTCAGTACATGTCGTATTATGTAGGGCCCCAGCACAGATCCATAGAGGGGAGAATAACAGGAAACTTTCCCACCCTAACTCAGGGACTATACCCTCTGTGGGGCCCAGTGGCACAAATCTCTGGAAAGGGCGAGTATGGTGCAGTGTAAGCAATGCTCCTGTGCACCAGGAGGCTCCAAGAAGTATACTGTGTCCTGAGGCACAATTCTCCAGCGGCTCTTTCTACAGTGATGCAAATCTCTGTGTGCCTTCCAACCCAAGCCAGAGTTTAAATAGCACAGCCTGCCCCTAAATACTGATTAACCAGTTTGGAATTCTTTACATTACCCATAGCATCAACGCTGACCTGAACAAACCCAGGAAAGCCAGGGCCGGCTCCAGGCACCAGCCCACCAAGCTTGTGCTTGGGGCGGCACCTGGAGGGGGGCAGCATAGTGCTCTGGCTCTGGCCGCCAGGGAGCGCGGAGCCCCGGCCGGGCTCTCCGCCCTCCCCCCGGCGCTCTGGCCGCCGGGGAGCGCGGAGCCCCGGCCGGGCTCTCCGCCCTCCCCCCGGCGCTCTGGCCGCCGGGGAGCGCGGAGCCCCGGCCGGGCTCTCCGCCCTCCCTCCGGCGCTCTGGCCGCCGGGGAGAGTGGAGCCCCGGGCAGGCTCGCCACCCTACTCCCGGCGTTCTGGACGCCTGGGAGATCGGAGCCCCGGACGGGCTCTCCGCCCTCCTCCCGGGGCTCCGGCCGGTCGGGGAGAGCGGGCCCGCGGCCGGGCTCGGCGCCCTCCCCTGCCATGCTGGGGGGGACAGCGTGAGGCTTTTTTGCCTGGGGCGGCAAAAAAGCCAGAGCCGGCCCTGAGGAAAGCATACAGCCAGCAAGATAAAATATAATGGGCTAAATCTAACCCCTGCCCTCAAGTATCATTTGAGGAACATCAGTGGAGATATACCAGGCGTGGACTTGCTTCATTCACTGTAAACACAATAGATATATACGATAGAAACAAAACACTAACTCCAGTCACAAACAAGCCTAAATTAAAGCAGGTTACACAATAACAGTTTGATCTATTGACAGAAAGTCACTTAGATCTCAAATGAATGCAATGTGTTAAACTGGTAGACTTCTGCAAATTTAACATCTTTCTTTTCTTGCTGGACAAGTGAAACTTTTTTTTTTTTTTTAAATACAATTCAGCGCAATTTGTCCTACATGGTAGAAAATCCCCTCCAAGATAGGGGTAATTTTAAGACTCCATGCCTGGACTTCCATCCAGCCCCAAAGTTTGAATGAGCTAAAATAAACAACTAAACAAGATGAAAATACATATGAAAACCAAATAGCCAGCCTGGCAACTAAAAACTAATGCACTTTACTTGTAGTAACTAGCATTATTTGTCACCAATCTGAAAATTTAATTGAGCTAAATTTTATTTGATCTGCTATCTGTGGATATTACGATTCACAAGGGAGTAAAGGTCCAATCCTACAATCTTTAGCCACATGAACAGTCCTTGATATGCATACAAGTGAAGGATGCAGCATCAGGCCCTTAAATTGAAAGAATACATGAAATAGAAAGTGATGCTCACTCATCTACAGGGCTGTCAAAGAGCTGAAAGAGCATAACTATGAGTTGTTAGCAGGATGTGCAATGCTCTTTCATCTGTGGCCAAAGAAAGCACCTCTTGACTGAGAAACACCTTAGACAGCGTAGGTGCAGCGGAGGTAAAAAGATTAAATAGATCATCTGCCATTCACTCATATTTATCAATAGACAGAAGTGGATTTGCACAGTTAGAAATGACTATCATAAACTACAACTTGGAAATAGCTATGAATAGAGAGAACTGTATAAGGGAAAGCCATTTTGACTCTTCTTTAGAACAGTGTTAGTCTCACTGCAAGAGCCTACTGGTGTGTGTAGACCAAGGTACTGTGGGAACCTCATATATATTGTACATCTCCAGAAATAGAATAAACTCCTGACATGCAGTGGAGGTGAGAATTTGAAGATCCATTCTTTTAACTCCTCCTGGTTCTCCATCAGATTTTTGATAGAATCTCAAAGATGTTTTTTCTGGTAATGTTATAGTCTGAACAGAATGCAAAATGGATCCTGCTTTTTCTGAACAGGCGTTTGTACATCTGCAGTGTTAAAAACTAGAGTTGGAAAACACTTATTAAGTAATCTTAATCCTTTATTGCCACAGGGCAAGTCTTTCCCCTAAAGCATATTTTCAAGGGCTTTCTCCAGCCTAGTTTTAACTGTCTCAATTACAGGGGCTTCACTTCCATAAAAGTCTAGACGACATCACATTGATCTCACCATAGGTACGTTTATAATACAACATGGTTCAATGGTTTTCAAATGAAGCACGAAGCAGGAATCCCCTGCCTTCTAATCCTGGCTCTGAAAACGACTCACTCTGTAGCACTAGACAAATCATTTAAGGACTCTGTATAAAATAATACTTACCTATCTCACATTTCTGTTGTGGTACTCCATTCGTTACTTTTAGTTACTATTTGTTTGAATATACAAAGCCCTACACAAGTGTTAAGTATAATTAGTAGTAACTGTTATGTATTAAGGGACTTGTCACTTACTCTGTGGGAACTTTGGTGGATTGTCATTGACATCAGTAAGTGTAATTGTCACTTTGGTTGTCCCTGAGAGTCCTCCCATATGTCCTCCCATATCTTTTGCCTGTATTACGACATGATATTCTTCCTTAGCTTCTCTGTCCATGTTGGGAAGAGCAGTTCTAATAATACCTGTACATTCAAAGGAAAAATGTTATATGAATATTTGTAGTTATTCAAAACTGGTACCTGCATATTATACAGTGTATTTAAGATGTATCATACATGATGTGTAGAGCAACAATGGCCCAGAGTCTCCCCTGGGTTCTAGCCACTATGCACCATACCATGAAGGGAAAGCGGCCCTAAAATCAACACAAAAGTATCACCAGGGTAATTCTTCAGCAGCATAGAGCCTGCAAATCAGCTTCTACACCATTTCTCTGCAACTCATCAAGGGGAATAGTCCTGTCTCAGGGATACCTCTCTTAAATGCCACAGGACCACCCTACTGAACAGTTTGGGCAGAAGAAGGAGAGAATGAAGGTGGCTTAAAGCTATCTGTATGCACACCCCAAGATGAACTGCATTGCCCCTCAGTTGCTACTGAGGTTCTGGGCCAAAATATTTAGTTATTCATATTGATGTACTCGAAAAAGTGATGGTGTTCCAAACAAATAAGTCTGGCTCAGTCATACCTGTTTGTGCTTCCACGGAGAAGTAGGGCTGACCTTCAAGAATACTGTAAACCAGTTTGGCACTGTTCCCATAGGTAGGATCATCAGCATCCGAAGCGGTTACCTGAATAACTGATGTACCTAAAAAAGAAGAGGAAGGACGTTTAAAAAGTAAATGTGTTTGCTAAAGCCACACAGAGCTGCTTTCAGTCAAACCATAGAGTAGCTTGTTCTATGTGACTATTTCCACTCCAAAAAAACAAAACAAACACATTTCAACAATTACTGAGATCTATTTAGCAATTTGTGCTTTAGAAAATACAAGCCCTAGGAAGTCACCAATAATGATAGGGATTATGGGTCATCTCCATCCAATAAATTATACAGCCTAATATACACTATTTCCACAGGTTTTATGTTTTCCTTGGCATTATACTACTTTGGCATTATACAGCCACCCAAGACTACCTCCATCATATGGATAGCTACACTCTCCACAAGTAAACTCACAGAAACGCTGCTTGTAGTGATCCCCAAGGCAGGGGTGAGCTCTTCTCTGGCTGGCTGACTGGAAAAATGTAAAGTGGCACCATGCCCTAGCTCACAGCGATATTACATAGCTCAGCCAAAATGAAGAGTACTATACACCCTGTAGATCATTGCACCTCTTGCACCACAGACCTTGGTTTGAGCCCTCTCAATTGGGGGAACCCCCCCACGCCTCGACCCTCATACAGGCTTGCAGAGTCTCCACAACCATCAGTCTTGTAGCATTGCCAACTCTCATGATTTTATCTCAAGTGATTTCAGAGGGTTTTGGAGCTCGTCTTGTGATGCTCCAGCCCCCTCAAGAAGTTCAGCCCTTCTGGAAGCCAGCAGAGTTTCTCGTCTTGGTTCACCGTGCTCAGAGGAGAGATGAGGGGCAGAGGAAGCAAAGAGCCCAGCAGCCCTGTGTGGCTCAACTCTCTTCTCCCTCTCCCCTCTGTGAGAAACACAGACAGGATGGTGCTTCTTCTCCTCCCCCCTGAAATATCAGCCCAGGAATGGGCAGAGGGGTGTGAAGAGCCCCCTGGAGCTTCCCCTCCCCCCCACCAGCCTGGGAAAGGAGAGATGAGAGGGGACGCTGCTGCTATCCCCCAGGCGTGGGCATGAAGAACTGTAGGAGGAGCAGAGGTGAGACTGGGGGTGCTGAACTGGGCTGGGAGGTTAGAGGATGCTGCCAGGTTCGGGGAAGGGGAGAAGCCCAGGGGCTGCGGGAAGGAAGAATAATTAAAATAAAATGAATTATTTTTAGCTCTTTGAACTATTAATTAGGAGGGTTTTTAAAAAAATAAATAAATGTATTGTGATTGTGGGATAGTGTAGATATTTACATGGTTATCAAATTATACAAAGAAAGAAGAATGACAAAAGTTATTTTTGACATATTTTGAATATAATTGTATTGATTATTTAAAAAAAATATGTAGGGCCTAAACATAATTACCGCACTGAAAAACAGAAAGCTCTGAAAGGTGGCTGATGTTGTAAAGGTATTCTTGCATGTACACGTCTGCAGCTCAAATAAATCTTTACTGAAAAATAACTGGAAAACTTGATACATAGAGGGTGATGAGTGTTCATTGTTCATTTCTCAGCTCCATTTTATAGGCCTTCTACAGTATGTTGCTAAATATGTGTGATTTAGGTTTTTCCATCATATTTTAATTTTATCAAACCATTGAGCTCTCCACTGAGCGTTATCTTGGGTATATCCACTTAATACAAGTGCTCCCTGTTTTTCCAACCAGCAGTGTTGCCTTCTTTCTGCCCTAGCTCTCCATTTTTGAAGGGATACTTTTGAGATACCAATAACAGAAGCATCACAAAATTATCTTGAAATGAGTCGTTGCTTAGGACTAGTCCCCACACCCCAAAAAAACCACCCAAAACAACCATTCTGCATCTTCTCTGTTCTAATGCTCCTTCAATATGCATACACTGAGTCTTCATTTGAGCTGTCATAGAAAGGTATGTGTGCATTAAAGGTTGACTTTTCAATCTGAAATTATCACACCCACATTTCCAAAAGAGTAGAGGCGGTGTTAAAAAAATCAAGACAGCTTAAAATACATGGTTTGATGGTGGTTTTTAAATCTCATGATTTCTGAGACCAGTCTCATGAGTTTGATCTTGTGAGGGGTCTGACTCAAGATTTTTGATCTCTTGTGGTTGGCAATACTGGATTTACTGTAGCAGAGTTTGAATCCTTCAGCTAATTAGAGCAAATGACAGAGAATGTTTAATTGATTAATAGAGGAACTGAATACATTTTACCTTCCAGACGTTGGGAAGATGTTAATTAGATTTACCTAAGATTCACTGTCCATGTAATTTACTCCAAAAAATGTAAATTGGCATGCATTTATCTGTACCTACCTACGTTGGACCTCTCTGGCACATTCGCATGATAGTTTTCGTGTAAAAACTCAGGTGGGTTGTCATTTATATCTTGAACTTTCACAATGAATTCAGAGGGTGGTTCCAAAGGTCTGTTAGTGTTTCTGTCTACAGCTTGTGCCGTTAGAATATACTGAGCTCTCTCTTCTCGGTCCAGTGTCTTTGTTGCATGGATGTTCCCTGATTTGTCATCAATAACAAAAATGATTCCTGCGCCTTCACCTGAGAGAATGTATTTAATGTTTCCATCTCCAGAATCGATATCTGAATGAAGCTATAAAACGATAAACATACATATTGTAACAAACCAGTATACACTGTATTTCCAGCCATTAAAATGGTAATTGAATTACTGTACATTACTGTCTAGCCACTGCTGACTCAACTTTCTTAACTTTCATGACTAATGCAGACTTCAATTTCATGAGTCAGGTGCACAATGGACCAGATTTGTTTTTGCTTACACGTGTCTAACTTACATTTAAATCAACAAACTGATAACAGAATTTGGCTCAGTGAGTCTGACTCTCCAGTCTATTACACCGGTCTTAAACTAAAATAACCCGAATGACTTTGGAGGCGGTAAAATAAGTGTAACAGAGGGGAGAGTCAGGCCCAGAATATCTAATGCAGTTTAACATATTTAATCTTACTGAGTAATGTCTTAAAATCTAGATATACAATTAGAGTATGTGTTCACTGCAGCTAGGAGCTGTAATACTCAGAGCAGGTAGGCAGACTTGCATTAGCTCTCCTCTAAAGATAGCAGCATGGCCACGTGGCACAAGTGGTGGTTCAGGCTAGCCACCCAAGTCCAAGCCAGTTGGCCCAAGCTGCTGCTTGTGCCACATAGCTATTTTTAGTGAGCTCACTATTTTTAGTGAGCTAGTCAGTCTAAATGCCCTGGGATTCACATCTCCCAGCTGCTTTGTAGACATACACTTACATTTTTCTTTTACTTTAGCGTGTCAGGTCAAATCTATTTTTAACCATTATTTTAGAACTTTTACACAAATTGGTATTCTCTAGGCTAGTCTTACAACAGTGAGAGCTAGGCTCTACTGACTGGACACCAAAATTAAGATTGGTATGATGATTTACTGGGACACAGTGGCCAGTTTGGGGATCAGGCTTGTTGTGCAAATGATCCTTTTGGTCCTAGCAGTGAAGGTTTCAACCTACTGCTCTCAGGCCTCAAGTCAAAGTGTACTGAAGTCAATGGAAAGACTCCCCTTGATTTCAATACACTTTGGATCAGATTCTTATTGAGCGACAGATGACATAATTAATACCAGAAGTTTCAGAGGGTGCTGATTAGGCAGCTGGTATGAAAAAAGTACTGGAGGAAAAAAGCAGCCCACACCGCAATGAGGCAGGAAATAGTACCTATTAAAATACAAATGAAAACGTAGCATACATTTCTTACCTTGCCAACTAGTACAGGATCTGGTCCTGTGTACTCTTCTATTACAAAGAACTGATTCCACACCCAGCCTCTTTTTGAGCGATGCAGAACTTGACCTTCTTTTCCTTTTTCATGGTGACCATGGAGTGACGGCCTTAAATGGTTAAGTTTTTCTGTAGACATGGCATGGCTGTAATATAGCATGCCCAGGCAGATAAGAGCAGCATGTAAACAACTGTCCTCCTTCATTTTTGGTTAATTTATAGGCACAGGAGTATTCGAGAATCTACTCCTTCCACCCAGAGCCACCTCTGAAATAAGAACCTTGGAGCTACTGGAAAACTTCAGATGTAATGTTCTGCATATAGGATGCCACCTCTCATTAAGTGCATCACTTTAATGCTCTGCAGGTTCCCAGCTTAATTGCTGAAAGAAAGAAGAGTGTAGAAAAAGTGTCAGTCTTTTGAGAAGGGATAATTATAAGCCAACTGCAATTTCTAAAATGAAACTATTACCAACATAGCACAGGTGTAATAGCCATTGTCCACTTAAAGAAAATAACAGCATTCAAAAACTAATGATTTAGTAGGAAAATAATACTTTGATATAATTACTACCAACTATGACTATTCTAGATAAGGGTTTTTTTCTGGTGCTTTTCCAGTAAAACTCCTTGCTTTTTTATTGAAGAGTCTGTCAGTTATAATTTCCCCCTTCTCCTAATTCAGTAGAAAATGATGCACATGATTGCAGCTTGCATTCAGTACTCTAATAAAATATTGTCAGTGAGTGCTTAGAAGCATTCGCAAACCTCAGTGCTTCCCTTGTCACTCCCATTTCTACCAACCTTCACCATCATCAATGAGTAAAAACACCTAAAGACCCTTTGATAATGTGACCTTTGGCAGTAGCACCCATTCCAGGTGTCTCTAAGGGTACGTTTACAATGTAATAAAAGACCCATGGCTGCAAATGGCCCGCGTCAACTGACTCAGGCTTAGGCTGCTGGCTAAAAATTGCAATATAAACATTTGGGTTCAGGCTGGAACCCAGGCTCTGAAACCCCATGAGATGGGTGAGTTTCAGAGCCCAGTCTCGAGTCTAGCCCAATCCTGAATGGCTAGACTGCAACGTTTAGCCCCACAAGCCAAAGTCAATTGACCCGGGCTCTGAGACTCAGAGCCACGGGGTTTTTATATTGCAGTATATACAAACCCCTAAGATTTTAGTTGCTCAAATGACATTGCCTCTTTCTTTATATCTGATCACTTTTATGTACAATAGGTCAGGGTCAAAGTTTGACCATGAGATTGTCCAATACAGTGAAACTTGCACTAAGGACTACATCTCCAGTACTAACAACCTATGTTAAAGAACCACTTGGATATACCCTTGGGGCTTCCCATACAGTGTTTTTCAGCCTTTATTTAAAGAACACCTTTACTCTGTGGTGCTGGAACAATTTGTATAGTCGGGGTGCTGAGAGCCATTGAACCAAACTGTAAACCCTGAATGTGATGGAAACCAGCACCCCTAGTTCCAGCACCTATACCTGTATTAAGCAACCAACTTTTACTGTTCCTGGAATGTTTATTTTAGGTTTCTCAGTAATTCACTTTGTATCTGCTACAGAATACTAACAAAATACTAACTTAAGGCTATATTCTATTCTCAGAGTTATATACACACACATACGACATTTGCCAATTCTCTGTCTCTCACACACACACACACACAAACACTGTTCTGTGTTAGTTAAGGATGCTCTATAATAATATATGTAACACAGAAAGACAAGGAACTGAAAAGGTAATGCTGCCCACACTCTACTCCTTCACCCAAAGACACACAGCTCACTATTAACAGAGCCATACCACAGAGAATGCACCCCACTTTTAGAGAATGCACCCCACTCTTAACTCTCTCCCACTAGAAATGCCACACATTCAGCATCCCCTTCCCCAAACCCCATTTATACCCTCCCCTCACCGTACTCTTTGCACAGTTCTGTTCAAACACATACATTCAGGTTTGAGGAACAGGGTGTGCTAAACATTTGGGGCAGACACACTGTGTATTTCATATAAAACAAAGACGTTGATCTTCCATTTTTAGTGTAAACCAGAAACAATCTTAACTATGACATTGCAATGGCTCCAGCCTAATATATTCAATGAGGCTTATGCATATATTTTGAGAACATAATCTGGTGCAGAAGAATTTGACTTTTCTTTCTCCGGCATATTTAATAAGACCATTTTAAAGTAACGATTTGAATTTTTTTCAATATTATTTTCTCTATGCCATATTATGGAAGAGTCGTAAAAGGATGGGAGACGGGAAAGCCAAGAACACTATTCATCCTTTAAAGGAAAACCCCACAATTTGACTCTGAAAAATGCTTTAAAATTTCAGAAATCTATGTTAGGTATAAACTGTGGATTGTATCAAGGAACAAAGGATTTAGTCAGAGCTGTCCTTTCTGAGCTTACTTATGTTTGCTGCCATTTTGCTGATAAGTGAAATTATTTTTGACACCAGAAGCGGTGGAGCCTGAAATAAGAGACTGAAAACTAGTTTTTATTCTGTTTTATTAGTGGTTTATTCATGAAAAAAAAAAACTTCATCATGGAACGATCATTTCACTTCTTTCTCTGATAATAAAACATTCTTAGAGAAAATGGAAACAGATTATTTCTCACTTTTGTGTAGAAAAGTCAAATTGCAGGACCTATTACTTGATGATTACTGGCTAAGCGTCACTACCATTTAAGTAAATATCCATTCAACTTAGCTCAAAGTTTAGAAATGTCATCATAAATATATAGACAAATTCTTCTCCAGTTACACAGAGTTACACAGGTGTAAATCCAGAGTCACTCCAATACACTCAATGGTATGACTTTGGATTTACACCAGAGTTGAGAACTGAATTTAACCCAGCCTCTAAAGTCACCTCTGTACATGGGGATATTTTTGTCCGCATTCATCTGTTTTGGGCACAACCAAAACTCTAAATACTGTAGCTGGCTCAGCTTGATGCATAACTGCATTCACTTAACTTAAAATATGGATGTGTTTCAGGAGCAGTTTCCTATGGAGTGTCCTTTCAAATGAATGGAGCACCATGATGTGCAAGTTATAGCCAGTTATACTGGTCACGTACACTTGCTGGAAGCATGCTATTCTGAAGTGCAGCAGTTAATAGCACTGGCACATTTTTATAATAAGGCCCCAGCTCTCCAATAAGATGAATGGAGATAGTTGCCCTGTTTTGCTGCTGGTGCATTGTTTCACCTTATTTTACAGCAGGCTTAGCAAGTGAACAGTTTGCATTAACAGCATTTCAAAACAAGTTTAGAAAGAAAAAAAATAAAACAACTGTATATTTGAATCCTGTTCTCCAGATCATTAATTTCAAATCATGCCACCAACAATTAAAGTAAGTAAACAACCAAATATTCCATAATACCCAAAACATCGTATAACTTAATTACATAAGAATACTGGTAATAATCAGCAAAGGCTTTATAAAAGATGCTTTAAAATAATGGAACAGACATTCAGATACATACAAGTGTTTGCTATCAGTTATTGAAGTGTGAATCACTAGATACAAAACATTAAACACACATCCATACTTAATTTACTAATTAGGATTTAAAATGGTAATTGCCTCCAATCCTTTATTTTTAAACCTCTTTGCGAGAGGAATAGGGTTATGTATTCCTAATACAAAGGGAAGTATTGTTTCTAAATGAGGCTTTTTCTAAGAGCCCAATTCTGTAAACACACAATGGTATGGCAGTATGGTCTTTGCACACTAGTAAGTAAGATCCAAACCTATCTTAATAAAGAAAGTTAATAACTTTATATCAGATCCTCAGCTGGGTAAATTGACATAACACCAGTGAAGTCCATGAAGTTACTCCGATTTAAACCCGCTGAGTATTTGGTGCTCTATTTATAAAGTGCTTCCTACCAGCCAAGGTGTATGAGATGCAGCTAAATGAAGGTATAACAACAACAAATATAACTAAAAACCAAACTACAGAGGCATCTTTAAAAAGAAAGGAGACTTGCTTCCAAAACAATTAACTCAAGTCATTTCATCCATTTAAAAGTAACTTCCAGGTTGAAAACAAACAGTTTATTTCTTCAACCAGCCAATATGGAAAAACAGCTAAACAATTTATAAACCAATTATTGTCTTTTGGCCAACACTGGAGGAAAAATACCTCATCACTCCCCAAGCATGGCATGCAGATCTGGGAACTGAATTTGCAGCAGATGATTGGAATCTGGCTCTGGTTAGTGTCCAGAAAGCCACAATTTGCAACAGATTGATTCAGATGCTGTACTACATCACATGTAGATAAAGCAGTTAGAATAATTCATTGTGAATTTTGCCTTTCTTCAATCAATGATTAGTTAGGAATAACTATTTTAAAATGATTATGATTATTCAACTAACTCTACAGAAAGATTGTACCATTCCGAAATTAAGGCAAACAATATGGATGGCAATCTATCCAGATTGCCCCAAATACCATATCCTAATTTTTTCACTATTGTTTGGAATTTCATAATAAACAGTTTCTGATTTCAACACCATGTATTTTCCTTAGAAACTACTAGAAACCCAACCTTATTCTCCTTTTTTATACCTGAGTAGATACTGTAACAAGGTTTGGGACACGATGGATCTAAGAGGAGATAGTAAATTTTAACTGCTAACAAGCAAATTCTGATATTTTTTAGAAATTGAATACTAGTCCACCATGAATACATAGAAACAAGAATTAATCAGCTATCTCACACTGTTAAATCAGAAAATAACCCTATATCAACAAATGAATAGCATGGTTTGCTTTTAGTTGAGATAAAACTTAAAACAATATATAACCTGTATTGCAAATATTTAACACATAGTGAAGTCTCCCTGAGCCATGGAGAGGAACACTTCTCTAAAGGGCACTTCTAACAGCATGATCACAAAAGAAAAAAGAACCAGAAAGAGTTGCAAGTACTCTGCTTTGCATATGAAATTAGTTTGTCAGATGTAAAAATGCAATGAAACGTGTACCTATAAAAATGGAGGCCGGGCTTCAGCCCTTTTGAAAATGCAAATAAAAATATATACTTTATTAGAAATATCTTTAAACAAAGCTCTCTGTTGAGCCTATTAGGCACTGATCATCCTTAAGCCCTGAGTCACATTCTACCAGTGCAATGTACTCCCCTGTGTACTGCAGACCTACTCCATGGGCTGCTGCAAGGTTGGAATAGGGCCATGGTCCTTCCCCTTTTGGAGCAATATACTCCCCAGAATGCATAAACTGAGCAGTCCCTGTGCTCCCCAGAGCCCAGAATTGTAATTCTGATATGTTCTTGCAAACGGTGCTAAATGGAGAAGGGATCTATTCTTTCTTGCTCCTGATCACCTAGTTTAGGGTCTGTCCAAATGCTACCCCAATATTGCTTACATCAATACCATTCTTAAATTGAATAGCCAGTCTAAACAAATGTTAACTATATTGTAGATACTTTGAATACTACCAAACTGAAAACACTGCCCAATTTTTGCCCTCTTTTATAGCAGAGCAGTAAAATGTGTTAACCCAGAGTAACAAAGCACAATTTGGGTCCACCACACTAAAATGTTTTTCTTCTAAAAAGACAGCTTTCCTCACAAAACTTCAGTTTTAAACTTTCTTGGACAAAAATTGTGCTGATTGTTTACACATGAATCATAGACAAAACTAAGGCGTCAGCAGAGATTATTTTAATGACAAAGCCAGAGTCTTGGAAGTTATGTCTAGCCAACTTTAATTTTTTTTTCTATATATAACAGAAATAATCCCAATAGAGTCAAACTTACTTCCTGTGTGTACCTCTATTAAATGACTATATGTCAAAGTATTATAGACTAAACAATTCCTTTGATTTGTCTAGCCCAGAACTTCTGCATGACACACTAAACTAGTAATTGTTCCTCCGGGATACATTTGATAACGTATATTCAAGAGTACACTGTAGTGACAAAATGATGGATGATAGTATTTTGAGAAATTTTACAAGAACATTGAGTAAAAATTCACAAATTCCCAGCCTAAATGAGCTCTCTGTTTTAGTCAGAATTAGTGAAAAAGAGAAATGTTCTCTCAATCCCCAGGGAGTACTTTGACAATTTTATTAGCATTGTTATAGCAGAATTTTAGTACTGTCAGATGAACAAATACATATGTTATTTCATGATTGAACAAGTATGGTATACTGCTCCAGATATCTTCTGATGAGCTTAAGGGTTTCAGTTTATAAAATCTCAAGGGTTCAACTGTAAGTCACATAGTGAGTCGTGCACAAGAACGTGAGTTATCCCTTATATGAATGGGCTACCCACATTGCGGGTCAGAGCACAAGCAGGAGAACTGCTGGTGGAACTGATATGACTATGCTACACCTCTTACTGCTCAGGTAGGCAGGGAATGGCTGAGCACAGGTGAGGAATGGGTGGGCCTTAATTCCACCTCCCCAAACACACCCATCAACATAGCTGAGCGGGCACACAGGGAGAAGTTGGACTCTCATCTTCTCCTGTGGCAGTGCAATTCTACACTGCCCTTAGTCAGGACTCATGACGACTCCATGGTCTAACTCAAAACATTCTGAGGCCTGGATGCCTAAGAGATAGTCTCTGTCTTTGATTCATATAAGCACAGATGCACTCATCAGAGGCACTCAAACTAATAGTCTCTCAGTTTAAATGGGATGTGGCTAGTGTGAGTTTGGATCTGGAAACCAAAGTGGTCAAACAGAGCCCAAATGTGTTCATCTTCAGGGAACATGAGTCTTTACGTTTTCTTGCAGGAGATGAGTTGAGGAATGCAGAATGGCCAGGTATATGTGGGCATGTTGGGGGGGGGGGTAATTTTATTTATACATACATACATAATCCATTCTGCATTCCTCAACTCATCTCCCTCAATAAAACATAACAACAAGTTAAGATTCATTATGTATATATCCTGGATTGGTCTGGTGTGGTCAGTTCATTTTGTGATTTTTTTTTTTGAGGGGAGGGAGAGGAGGTTGGCTTTTGTCCTCGCTAGCTCCTAGAGCTATTTTAAAAAGCATTTTAAAGATATTTAAACAAACAAACAAACAGACACAAACACAAATCTTGAAAACTGACAGGATTATCCATTCTTACTGCAGGAAAATGAAGTTGCAAGAGGAATAGCTGTAACCAGAAAGTATCACTGCACTTCGATTGATAAGTATTCAGTTTTAATTTAAGGTTTCTTCAGCAGAAAACATATTCTGTGCTCCTGCTTTTGTCTCAGTTAAAGAAAATGTCACATAAAAGTAGCTCAGTAAATCTGGTCTTGTGCTGAGAATTTTGATTAGGCAAAGTAAAATATACGGATTCAAGTAGCATAGCACAATGGCACGTTTAAATGTATTCTCTCTTTTCTACAACATAGTTGCACTGTCAAACCAACTTATGAATCCTTGTTACTTTAGGAAACCTCACAACCATGAGGTTTCCTAAAGTACCTATTGTCTCAGATAGGATAGTATTTGGGTAGCTGCCCTTTCCTGCCCCTCATGGCTACCTGTCAATTTTTAATCAGAACTAGCACAGGTATGTCTACTTGTGTTGGAATTCATACTTTCTCTAAGAGTGTTTAGTCCAAAACCTCCAATATTTCATATTTATTAGTAACTGGGAGATAAAAATGTCTATGAGGACTTCAGCCCGTTCCAACTAAAGCAGTGGCAAAACTCCCATTGACTTCAATGGTTTCAGAATTAGACCATAAATGATTATTGCCTTAATCACAATATTGGGAGTCCAATCTTGCAAAGATTTATGCACTGTGAATAGTCTCATTCTCTTCAGTGAGACTACTCAGTCTGTTCTGCATTTGTACTGCATCTACACAATAGGGTCCTGTTCCTTGAGTAGGGATCCTAGATGCTTATGGTAATACAAATAGATAATAATACACAGTCTTTGCAGTCTCATAGAATATTATTCCGTATAGATTTATGCAAGGAACCTGTATTTTTAAATTATGTTTTACAGCACTGTATTGAATTACTGAGATGTTTAAAGCTAATAATCCCGAGGTTTTCCCAAAAATTACTTTTGAAATGCAGCCATTTTTCCCTTTGACAGTTTTGAGATTCAATATCAGGAAACCATAGACTAAAATATATACCAGTGGCTCTTTAGAAATAAAAATTATTCAGTAGGAAGGAGGAGAAAAAGTAAGCATCCTGACTAATGGGATGTGATATTTCTTTTCAGTATCTACCTCTGAAATCAGCACAGAAGGAAATTATTTTCCTCTGAATTTAGTTTAATTTGTAGTCATTCAAGGAGAGTGAAATTGCCAAGCACTGTACCCAATACAAGCAGTGAAAGAGACAAGACAACTTAGTACATTACGAAGTGAATGACACAGCAATAGGCCTGAGAGACTGATATTAAAAGGCTTGGGAAATGAAAAATGGTTGTAAACAGAGTTTTACATTTACTTGCTGCCCTAGGGAGATCTGCTTGAGATAAATGTGACAGAGACTGTCTGTTTTTAAGCATAAACTCTGCAGGAAAACAACTAGCATAAGAAAGGTAGTCTTATTAAAGAACTCAGTGATTGATAGAGTCATTTGAAATAATGACTACACTCTTGGAAGAGTTTATTTTAAATAATAATTGTGTACTTGTGCATCTCAGAGTAAAGTGGAAGTCTCATCATTTACTATGTGCTCAAAATCCAATATAACCATAGCTTAGGTTCACACTAGTTTCAGTATGGTTTGCTATTATATAAGTAAGTGATAATAGATGATGCCCAGTGGGGAAAATAACCAACAACTAAAGTCAAGTTACTTCCAATTATATGTTGTGTTCAGGTTTTAAACTAGCTCTTAGTAAACTTTCTTTACTAAGCGCTTATACCAACTAAAGGCAAAATTACACCCAAATTTTTCTTGCTAGCTAATTTGATTTATGCAAAATAAAACATTGAGACAGAAAGTCAGAATCGAAGGCCAGATGAAGGATAATTCTGAATGCCTTCAAAAGCTAAATATTACAAGCAGACCCATCAAAACACACACATTATATGATTCTATAGACGTTTTCTATGATTCTACAGAAGCAATGGGCTTAAATTGCAGCAAGGGAGGTTTAGGTTGGACCTTAGGAAAAACTTCCTAACGATCAGGGTAGTTAAACACTGGAACAAATTACCTAGGGAGGTTGTGGAATCTCTGTCATTGGAGGTGTTTACAAACAGGTTAGAAAAACACCTGTCGGATGGTCTAGAGAGTCCTTCCTCAGTGCAGGGCTGACCTGTTAAGGTCCCTTCCAGTCCTACATTTCTATGATTCTGTATGCACTTTGGGGCAAACTACTTTCCTTATTTCAACCTGCTGAAATGAATAGTTTTGAGGTACCTCCACTAGTTCATGAAGTGCTAGTTGAAACTGAGCCAGCAGGTGTGCTGTTTGTAGCACTACCCTCTCTGAGAGATTCTGCCATTAGAGGACAGTTTTAACATTGCTGTGGGGAGTCCATTCAGACCATGGCAGTTAGAGAGTAGCTAGGGATGTGCTGAATCAGTGCATAGCCTGCTATTCCCCAATTAGTGCCACCCACTTTGGGTCAGCTATAGGACCCTTAGTAGAGTAGAAGCCATTGGCACCTTGCCTCCGCACCACCATCCCTCCAGGAATCTTTCTGCTGTCAGGGCTCTTGGATTACTATGGTGGAAGCATAACTCAGTGGTGAATCTAATCTAATACAATACAAATGGCTTCCCATCAAAGAGATAGCACAAACTCATAATTTTACCTGCATTTACTGTTGTTTACCCTTTTGTCCTGTCTACATGGGGGAAATTCACCAGAATAGCTATTTTAGCATAATTTTGGGAGAATAATGCCACTGTGTGAACACTCTATTCCAGAATAAAAGTGACTTTATTCAGAATAAACACTCCACTTTCTGAAAGTTCAGTGAATTACTAGGAGTCCTTGTGATTCTCAGACATGTTTGCAGGAAGGACAAAGGTGAGAGCTAAAACTCTAATGAAAGGACCTGTAGCTTTTCTCAACTTTCATTGAAAGAGTACTGGAACCCAAACTTTGATTTCAAATTATGAATAGTGATTTTATACAATATGTTCTAAAGAAATATAATGTCAGAACAGAGGAGTATGTGAAGAGTCATCTCAGAAGTGTACGAAATCGAATAAGCATGGATTTAGGAATTCCTGAGTTGTAAGGTGGCTTTGCCATTGACTTGCTGGATGGCCTTTTTCAAATCACTTAGTTTCTTTATGTCTCAGTTTATTGTCTTTTAGTAGTTGGACAGCTGTTTTAACTTACCTCACAAAGATACTTGTGAAATTTGTTTCTCCTCAGCTGACGAGAAAAAGCACTACAGAATTGCCAAATATAAGGTCCTACTTATAAGTTAATGAAGGCCATAAATTAAGTTTGTTCAAAAAGGTGTTTCAGGCCTTAAAGAGTATACAATGTACTCTACAGATGGTCAACTCTGCCCATTGGGATACAGAGGAAAACTGAGAAGCCTGTGTAAAAGAAGGAGCTATAGGAGGGAGGAATTGGATACATTTAGAAGTATATAATCACATGGCAGACATGATGTAAAAGCTTAAATATATGGAAGATTCCCCAGACAGCTTTCATCAGGTCAGTGCAAGATGTTAGGGTTTATTCTGATTTTTACTTAATTTGTCAACTGGAGTGTAAGTTTCTGTACTAAAAGACATAAGGACTGTCCTTAGAACTTTATGAACATGTGAAAATCAATAGTTAATTTTTCACAGAGATAAGACTGGCTGTAGATGGGAGTATTTTGGGGACTTGCAGAATAGTACCCATACAGTCAAATATTGTGCTAACTTAACGACAATATCCAAGACAAAGGAAGCCACCAATTGTTGGAGTACCCAATGGCAAACCAAAATAGAATGGCTTGCAACTTCAATAGAAAACAGTTACATTCCACCAAACCATTTGGACTCAAAACTGTCACTGGCAACATTTAGATGTGTATTGATATAGTTCTTTTAACCTGGCTTGCTCAGTGTAGTCTCCACTATCACACTTCACTTCCTCAATCCTTAAAGGTCTACATTTTAGCAACATTTGCTCTGGCTGAGAAATCTGATGTGGCTTCCTTCAGAGAGTGCCTGTCCTGCTCTGACATTAACCAGAAGGACTCAGCCCACTGCCTTTTCAGTGTCCCCAGCTCTTTGGACCCTAGGCAGGCAGGAACAAAATGTGGGTCCCACTCTTGTATCCTGGAGTGCTGCCAAAAAATCCAGTTAGGTGATAGACATGTAACTATCAGAAGACAGACCGACCATCCAACCACTTGGGCCCATCAACCTGTCAATAAAATTAATATTTTTCTTATGAATCACACACTTCCAAAAAGGAAAAAATAATGAGGTATGTTTTTTTTCACTGGTTCTAGTCTGACCTAATCCTATTTAATATATAATCCAGCGGGGACACTATCATATCCCACATATCACTACTGTTTGGCTACTAGTTCCTGACCACTTACAGATGATTATTATTCCATCTCTTATTTGATGGAAATCTAGTCCAGACCAGATCTATTTGGGGTTTTGGTTGGCAATAGTCAGGACAATGCAAGTATTCTAGAATTTCACTGTGACTATATGAGTAACATTTAAATGCCCTCAAGCTCAAATTCCTCTTGTATAAAACCCCCAATTTACCAAGGTGATATCTCACACTCAGAGGGGCAAGATCAGAAATTATGCAGGGGAATTTGCAACAAAAGTCCATCCAATATTTCTAGTTCTTTAAAGAGACCATCATTATTTAGAGCAGGGGTCGGCAACGTTTGGCAATCTAGGGTAAGCACCCTAGTGGGCTGGGCCAGTTTATTTACCTGCTGACACGGCAGGTTCGGCCGATCGCGGCCCCCACTGGCCGCAGTCCGCCGTCCCGGGCCAATGGGGGCAGTTGAAAGCCGCGACCAGCACATCTTTCCCCCGCGTCACTTCCTGCTGCCTCCATGGCCCGGGACAGGCCGAACCTGTCGTGTCAGCAGGTAAATAAACTGGCCCGGCCCACCAGGGTGTCTACCCTGGCGAGCCGCATGCCAAACGTTGCCGACCCCTGATTTAGAGTAATTCCTGAAGCTCTAAGTCAACTAAAGTTAGACACCTTAAGGAAGTAATATTTTTGGATAAAATATTTTAGCTTTGGCCCCGATCTCAATGAATTCAAGGGTAAATCTCCTATGGTGCAGAATCATCCCTGTTGCCAAGCTGGGCCAGAATCTCATTTCACTAAAGCCCCTTTACACTGCCAGAGATGGGAAAAGGTGAATAAGACTACCTTACTAGTGGAATATTATTGGTTCTGAAATGACAGTAGGTAAATTGCCTTCCAGCATATGTCAGCCTACTGTCATCAAAAGAAGGACGCTTGTGATGAAGAAGCACAAAAACAATCTAACACCTGAATGGTACATCACAACACTTTATGTCATTCCAGGTTTGAGACCAGACCAGCAAGAGGTTGTGTTATGCTTGTCCTATAACCCTGGGTACCTTGAAAATACTCCGCTGCTGTAGCTCCCAGACAGTGTCTGTGTGATAAACAGGTATGGTTCAGTGCTCTGACTCCAGAAGCCTGTTTCTTACACCACAGCCACATCCTGAATTGGCTCCCTACTTGTTACACCACAGCCCCACTACCGATTTCCCCAAAACAGTCTGGCCTAAAGTGTCCAGCCCTCTCCTGGATCACTCAGAAATAATAAGGTCCGTTTGTGCCTTTAAAGAGTCAATACCCAACAGCTTACCACATTAACTGGAGTCAAGAATTACTTCAATTCAAACACAGGACTGGCTTGGTTTAGATTAAACATAAAACATGTTTATTAACAACATCTTAAGGGATGCCAACAAAAGTAATAAACATAGAGATGATTACAAGGAAATAAAAGTGAAAACACAAATCTAAACGTCTAAAACTTAATCTGGCAAGGTACAGTCTTTGGTTAAGATGGCTTCTCTCACCAATTATTCTTTGTCCAGTATAGCTGACTGTGTCTCAGTCAGGACTTTCCACAGAAGTATGAGGAGCATGTTTCCCTTTTCATTGTACGTAAAAGATAAAGAGGAATCTCTCTCTGTTCCATATATTCCAAAGAATTCCCAAAGAAACATCAAAGTTAGGAAGGCCTCCTGGGGATTCAGTCTCCTGTCTCTCTGTGGCATGCAGAAGCCAAGTTTCTTCTCTGTCTCTTGAGTTCAAGCTCAAGACAACCACCACTGGTTTGCTTGAAAACTTTGTTTATGGCTAATATGTAAATCGAGGTAAACCCAAATTCCTTTGTCTAGGACAGACTTGTTTATCACCTTTACTGACGCTTGGCTGTCTTCTTAAACATGTTCGAGGAACATCATACAGAGGGATTTTATAACTTCACAAATAAGGATTAACACATGTATTTTACAATGATATTAATGACTAATGTGTTGTTAGTTTTCAAATGAAATCTTACAAGGCATATTTTGCACAAACATCATTGCAGTAGTGCATGGGGTATGAACACAGAGGCTGCTTAAGATCACAACCTCCTTCCACCAAGCCTACAGTCTCTTCTTTGTGCAATCACTGTGCTGCTGGGAATCAAATGGCTAAGGAAGGGATACAGTGTAGGCCAGTAGTGGGCAACCTGCGGCCCACGGGCCACATGCGGCCATCAGGGTAATCTGCTGGCAGGCTGCGAGATAGTGTTTACATTGACCATCTGCAAGCATGGCCACCTGCAGCTCCCAGTGGTCACAGTTCACCATTCCCGGCCAAAGGGAGCTACGGGAAGGCAAACCGTGGCCACCGGGAGCTACGGGTGGCTGTGCCTGCGGATGGTCAATGTAAACACTGTCTCGCAACCCACCAGTGGATTACCCTGGTCGCAGGTTGCCTACCACTGGTGTAGGCAGTATGAAAGAAAAATCCTCAGATCCAGCCTAAGACCATGGGAGCATCTGCGTGACTAGTTGGCCACATTTCTTGCTTGACAGCAAAGTCTTTTGGAGTGGGCACTGCCTCGAAAACGTCACATGGAGTTATTAAGGCAGTTTTCCCATCCCAGGGATTTTCCTTTGGAAAGTGGTGGTGATAAGTTTTTCACCTTGAATTATAAATGGATAAGTGAGCTCAGAATTAGCCCAAAGAGGAGAAATTTATATTTTAGAACAAGCAAGAATTTTATCCCATAGTTTCTATGTAGCTAAGATATTCATTTATATTATACATTCACATTTCCCAAACTATATATGCATATATTAGATATACAAGGTATAACTTCTTCTTCAGGTAGGAGCTCTGTGTAGCTCAAAAGCCTGTATCTTGCATTACAAGATAAAAGATATTATCTCACCTATCTAGCTAAAATATACAGATTTATACAGCTATATAACTTCACACTTCACCTGGACTGGTCTCTTGCAACATGTGTTAACTCCTTATCTGTTCCAACTTGTATTTAGCTATAAACCCTTGTACCTTTCCCAGAACTGAAGAAGAGCTCTGTGCAAGCTCAAAAGCTTGTCTCTTTCACCACCAGAAGTTGTGCCCCCCCCCCCCCCCCCAAAAAAAAAAGATAAAAAGATTTCCTCACCCATCTTATCTTTTTAATAGCCTGGGACCAACATGGCTGCAACATCACTACTATCTATATTTTAGATAGACTTAATATACACATACGTATATGCACCTCATACAACCTTCTTTATCTAGAGCTATATAGACCAAGATATTGTTTTCATCCTGTAAAACAAATTGACTCAAATGCATGATGTTGGAACAATGAGGATGCACAAATAAGTGTTCACTTGCCCACCCATTAAGCAGAGTTTAATTAAACAGTGTAAAAATTAATTGTTTTTCCACCAGCAAATTATGAAATCTTGTTAAAATTTCACAGCTTACAGTTTTATATCTTAGAGATACAATAGTAATTCTATGTCATCAGAACAAACGACATTGCTGTAGACTGTCCACAATCTCATGTACTTTAGAGAAAGCAGATTCTGTATTTGAACGCAATAAGTGAATGTGAAGGATGCAAATAAAGGGAATAGTATATCTTATATTTATGCTTTTGATGTTTTCTCATTTACCCAGATTCTGAAACCCACTGTCTTCAATGGGACTCCTCATAGAATTCTATTCATGAGTAAGTTTATCAGAGTCTGTCTCCTCAGTGACTTTATTTCCCCGCAAAGCAATACATTGAAATATTTTAATGAAGTAATTGTTAGTAAAATGACCCACACTGCAGGTTCATAACAATGATACATGCTAATTCTGCGGTAAAGAATCTTTCTTAGGGCCCAGTTCTGCAGCCCCTCAACATTTAAATGAGAGTTTAACCTGAGTAAGAAACAGGCCACCAAAGAGCCACATATGAAGATATCCTAACAGCATTAGGCATTTTCTACACTTTTTTTAATACAGTGTTAAAAGAAATATTAATTGTTCTATTCTCTACTGATAAGTTTCTCTAATAAAATATTTTTGTATTTCTTCTACATTTCTTAAACAGCCGTCCATCTTTTAAATAACTATAACTTGCTAAAGGGATATAATGGAATAAGAGAGGGACTCAGCAGCTAAAGTAAAGTCCATTGCAGGCCCCTTGAATTCTGTATTGTTTTGTTTATGCTGCAAGAATGCAGCAGAGCATCACTAACTGCTGGGCTATTGGCTATGCAGTGATAGAGCCTAACAAAGACTCTGTTGTGCTATGCTTGGAACAATTTGTGCATTGTGATTCATCAAAAGAAAGGCAGCTTCCTGGGATAGTGTGTTTCTCTCCTGCGGTTTTAGGTAGGAGAGAAGGGAGCAGTAGCCCCTGTGAAAATTTAAATAAAACAAGTAGCAAGATTTGCAGTTAGCATCTAACCCCTGAACGTGGAAACCAACAAAAGAACAGTCTGCCCCAAATGAGATTATTTCCACAACATTAACAAACTGACAAATATAGAGATTTTTTCCAAGTTAATTCAGTTCTAGTAATCTTAGGTGACATCTGTAACTATAGTAGGCAAAACTCAGAGAGAAGAGTAACTTTTTAACTTTTTTTTAAGCTGGCAGTATATCTATGTTTGGTTCACTATAACCCCAAACAACTTATACAATTAATAGATAATAAGCATAATTATAGTAAAGGTTGATCTTATCCCATTCAAACAAGTCAGGTTGGCTAGGAGGCCTCTCAGACTGAGTAATCCTTCTTGTTGGAGCCTGTGCGCCGTCATGGTACCAGACACAAGAGAGGAGAAGCAGAAATACATGGCTTTCCACCAGAAAGCATTTGTCTCCAGTATCAGAGAGTGGGGTTACAAATGATCTCTTCTGATAATTACATTGTCTTTGTAAGGGTGGGGGTGGCAGTGGTTCCAGTCAATACTCATGGCAGAGCCCACCAGCCATCTGCCCCACACAGAAGGCACACACCATCTCATGGATAATTTGTTAATCTCACTTAGCAACCTTTTATAGATTACATATTCCTATATTTCATTTTCAACACAAATGAGGCTCGATTTCTTGGGCCCTTCCAAAATCCAACTGTCTTCAGTAGAAGATTATGTCTCTTAACCTAAAATGACAGTCAACGTATCATAGAATCTATATTGTGTGAAATTTCCTTTGAAAATGGAGTTCATAGCATTGCTGTAACAACACTCGTACATTCCTATTGCAATATATTTCTACTGCACTGGCCAATGAGTGAGGGGATGGAGCCATGACTGTGCCTATTCCCTTCTCACTTGCTCTGGGTATTCGCAGGAGATCATCCAATTAACAGTTTAGCTCTTCTTGGTTAATATATTCTCTTCCAACATATATTATGTTTATTATTGTGTTTTCAAAGTTTAATGAAATATGTAATTTCTATTATGGTAAAAGCTACATACTAGTCTTTTGGAGAAGTTTCAAAATACTACTTTTATGGACCTTTCAGGTATCTCAGACATACAGCTTTTTCTTGCAAAGGACTAGACAGACAGGCTTTGCCTAAAACCTTGGAACAAACCTCCATTTATGAGCCAGGGGAATCATTTTTATCCCACTACATGCATTCAGTGGGCTGCCACAGGCCAGTCATCATCTGTTATTGTTTCCCTGCAACCCTTGTGCTATTAATTTTTCTTTTTAATGAACTGTCCAGTCTAGTTTAGCTATGGGAACTATGATGGAGTTGCAGTATAAATGGTTTATGTCGTGCCTTTGTCAAAAACCTTTTCCCTACAGCACTAGAATATAATTGAAAAGCCGTTTCAAAATAAAATAGCTGAATGGTTGCAAATGCAGGTTGTCAAGAATCAACTGGGAAAATCCTATTTCAGAAATGCATTCTATTAGATTTTACCAATCCCTGATCTGAGTGATTTACAAATTAGTAAAACTGCAAAAATCACTAGGTTTGTAAGTTCTATTAGTGTGTATTTCTGAAAGATTCCTGAATATATTTTAAAGAAGTTGTTCTTTAAACTATGACTAACAATGCAATAATTGGTCTTGGTAAATGTCTCAAGTGAATTAAATGTACATGCTGTACAGTGTGTAGTGTTCTTTCTAATATGCAGCAAAGCTCCATGCTTGAGGCAGCAAATTAGCTTCTAGGAGCAATTCAAGGTATTGTTTATTATCTATGAAGCCCTAAATGGCTGAGAATATGGCAGACTCTGAGAAATCATCCATCTCTATGCCCTATGAGCAGTTATGATTGGATGGGACATATTTCTGCTGAGAGTCCCTGGGACTGAGCTTTTGGGGACTAAGTGCAATCTTGGTGATAAGGAGGGGCTACTCTATGCTTTAGAAATCACTTCTAGCAGTCTCTTAGATCACATGACTTCCTCCCTTTAGGACATGGTGCAAGATACATAGCTTTCATTTCATTTTTCTTTGATCATATTTTTCTAGTTCATGGATGGCTTGGAGCAGTATTTCTTTATTATCTAGTCTTGGGTAATATTAATAGTATCAGTATATCATGCATGTGTTTCACTATATAATGACATCATTTATTTCTTGAAACTATCCATTGTGGAAATCTGAAAGGGACCATTATGGAGACATTAGTTTGCCAATAGTAAAGACTGAAGCTAGCTTTTTCTAATAAGCTATGTAATGAAATAAGTAGGCTTGGTTGAAAATTTTCCATAGAAACATTTTTGACAGAAAATTTGATTTTTGATTAAACAAGGTTTGGGGTTTTTTTTATAAAAAGTGTTTACTTTCAGTACACATTTTGATTTTTTTGTCAAAAATAAAATAAATGCCCCAAAAAGAGGTGTTTTTTTTTTTGGTCTGAAAAACAAATATTTTGACTTGGATATGCTGCTGTGCAGCCTGATGGGCAGTATAGTTTAGTTGCCCCATGTCCCCATCCTCCTTGAGGGGTCAGGCTCCTTACCTGGACTTCATTTCCTATGAAGCATTGTGGGTTCCCTCTTTGACTCAGCCACCGCAATGCATCATGGTAGTCCTATGCTTGCAGTGCATAATGGGAGATGATGTCCAATCAGGGATCCCAGCCCAGAAGAGACCGGGAACATGACACATGCAACACTATAACTCACAGAAGGCACTGCAGCTGCTCAGGCAGATGTAGAGATCAGTTTTGAAATGACTTGAAACAAAATGTTTAGTTTCTGGTCAACGTGACCTGAAATTAAATATTTTGATTTAATTTTTTCAACAGAAAATCTAAAAATGTGGGGGGAAATCAACATTTCACTATGGAAATAGTGAAATATCAATTTAACAGAAATAACATTTTCCATCAAAAAAAAACAAAACAAAACAACATTCACAGAAAAATCTCACCCAGCTCTACCAGGAGTTAACATGATTTGTGAGAAACAGTGTAATGTGAACATATTTTCTTCTCACCATGTTTTTCGTGGTTTTGCTACACATAGAAAAAATATGCTACCGATATTTTCTTTCATAATGTTTCGAACAAGATAAATAAATTGTCCCACATACCTTTTAGCTGTATTTCCAAAGACGTTACTTTAGCCCAAGCAATGCCTGATGTCAGTATTTACACATTTAGACCCCAACTTGTCAAACTATGCATGCACATTGGAATTAGCATAAACTAATTCATGCTTTTGAAAAACTGGCCAATTTACATATGTGTTGAACGGGGGAATGGAGGGAGTGTTAGGATCAGCATTCATATCACACTCCCAGTCAATACCAAGACCAGCGGATGAAATTTGGTGATGAATGCTGATCATGTGCCACCTGAGGCATGTTGCACATATGCTAAGAAGCATGTGAGCAGTTCCAATGAAGTCAACTGGACTATTTGCATGACTTACGTTACTAATGTCCTGCAATGTTTTGTTGGATCATACCCTTAATATACAACTGAAATCACCTAATTCTGCCTAAATGACAAGTGTTTATTTATGTAATTGAGATTTTCTTTATATACTGAATATAGAAGACTACATTTGGACAGTGTGAATATGTGCTGGACACATATTAATGGACATGTTTTTGCCTTTGTGTTACAGGGTTCTGTAGACTCTTACTTAAATACTCCAAACATGGCAGCCCAGAATATTGAACTAGACTCCCTTAATGTGACCTGTCTGGTTTTACGATTAAGCTAGATAAGTTTATGGAGGGAATGGTTTAATGGGATAACATGATTCTAGTCAAATGAACAGCCTGCCATCGCTGCTAAATAGTATCAATGGCCAATGAGGGTCTGGCTGGAGAATCTTGCCTACATGCTCGGGGTTCTACTGATCGCCATATTTGGGGTCGGGAAGGAATTTTCCTCCAGGGTAGATTGGCAGAGGCCCTGGAGGTTTTTCGCCTTCCTCCGCAGCATGGGGCGGGGGTCGCTAGCTGGAGGATTCTCTGCTACTTGAAGTCTCTAAACCACAGGATTTGGGGACTTCAACAGCAGAGTCAAGGGAAAGGGGTTGGGACGGCTTTGTGGCCCGCATCATGCGGGAAGTCAGACTAGATGATCATAATGGTCCCTTCTGACCTTAAAGTCTATGAGTCTATGAGTCTATGACTGTGGAAAGGCTGTTTTAACTGACTGATGAGAATTCATAAACAAAGGTTTATGAAAACTATGTAAATTACTGTTACATTAAAAAACAGAAGGGTAAACATGGGGTTTTTGTGTGTATAATGTGAAGCAGATTGTGAGAGGCACAGTGCATTATGTATGAATATATTAGTCTACATTCAAATTTGCTAACACTTATGAGAGGATGAACATTTTAAATATCTGAAATCTGGCCTTTTTACCACGTGGCATTTGTACAAAAAAGATGTGAAACTATTTCTTGACAAGATCATATGTTTGGGACCCTCTGTCACAGTCTACGGTTTACAATACATATGAGCACTAAAAAGATGTATTATGACCTGCCTGCTTTATATTATAACAGTGAATTCATAAATATAGTGGGGGTACTGAATTTTTTTCTATCAGTTTGAGAGATACTATTGGTTTTACCAATATTCTTCATTTGGGGCATGAAAGAATCCCAGTGAATTCAGCGAGCTCAGGTTAGGGCCTTTAATTTCAGGAAATTATTCTCAAACTAATTTAATCTTCCCTTTAAAAGGAAAGGAACATTTCAAGTGTGTCCACTGCTTTCTCCCCTTGAAATGTGAGTGCATAATTCCAATTAATGACATGCAAAAATGAACGGGAAAATCTATATACCAGGGGTCGGCAACGTTTGGCACGCGGCTCGCCAGGGTAAGCACCCTGGCTGGCCGGGATAGTTTATTTACCTGCTGATGTGGTAGGTTTCGCCGATCGCGGCCCCCACTCGCCGCAGTTCACCGTCTTGGGCCAATGGGGGCGGCGGGAAGCCGCGGCCAGCACGTCCCTTGCCCGCGCCGCTTCCCGCCACCTCCATTGGCCCAGGACAGCGAACTGCGGTGAGTGGGGGCCGCGATCAGCCAAACCTATTGTGTCAGCAGGTAAATAAACTGGCCCAGCCTGCCAGGGTGCTTACCCTGGCGAGCCGCGTGCCAAACGTTGCCAACCCCTGCTATAGACAATAGACCCAAACTTAGCAACACCAATGGCAACTAGTCAGGACTCTGGAAGAGGCATCTAAATTACACACAGATTTACATAACCACAAGATACGTGCCTAGCCATAATGAATGTGGCACAGAAGACGCTACAGTTTCTCAATGCGTGCAGAGGAGTTCACTATACTAGAAAAATACTCCAGTGCCATGTATGATGGCTTTAGGGCATCTGATGGAAGACTGACACAAAACTGCCCTAAGAAATCAGATAATTTGGTACAAGATATAGACATACAGAAGAATCCCATTTATCCGACCCTCCATTATCTGGCTCTGTGTCTTAACCAAACAACCAATATACACAGGTCCAAAAGCAGGTGATCTCGCCTGTGGCCACTAGACAGCACTGCAGTCCCATTCTCTGGACTATCTGAATTTTTGTTTATCCAATCTGTCCCCGGTCCCAATTAGATTAGATAAGTGGGATTCCGTAGTATATAAAATGATGGCATAAACATAATGAGACTCCCTACCTCACAATAGAGTTGTGAAGATTAATTAGTTCATTTTTGTATGGTTTTTGGAATATGCTGAGCCCTGGGCAGCTCTTACCACTGCCTGGCTTTGACTTCTGGTCTGCCTAGGGGCTGGGCCTCAGGGGGAAGAGGAGGAGCAGGGAGCAGGGCCTCCTGCATATGTCCTGATTTTGCATTTTTAAAAGGTGGTCACCCTAGCTGATTTGCAGAGCAGAAGAGGAAAGCCAGTCCTCAGGCAGAGTAGGCCAGGTCTGGGAATACACTGATTACAGCTCCAGTTTGCTGCTTTGTTTCAATGATCATAATTGTACATGCATATTTTACCTTGATTACTCTTGACGATTTAGATACTGAAACAGAAAATGTGCATTTGTGAATAGACACAGCAGGAGCGAAATTATTTAAGAAAAAAATCCTCCAAAATGAAACAGAGAATTTAAGAACTATCTGGACACACAGGTTTACATGACAATCAACAAAAGCTGTGTTTGTTCATTCTCTTTGCAGCTCCCTTTACAGAGAGACAATGCAAATACCTTACAGTGGACATCCTAAAATCACTGTGCAGGAAGTCTTACAGAAATGATTACATCTCTAACTTCCCCTAACTCTGAAATGGAAAAGCCCTTAGCAAAACCAATGGGGCAGCTTTCAGTGTAAGATATTGCTTAATTTGAATTAATTTAGATTTGGGCCCCACATTCGCAGTTTTAAGTTTCTTCTTTACTTTTCCTAAGCACATGTAGTTGGCGTTTTGTCCCCATCCAAGATTGTCATTAAAATACAATCTGCTTGTGAGTGTAGCTCTGAGCCAAGAATGAAAAGAGCAGGAGTAGGCCTAGACTCGTCTAAGAAGCCAGAAATGAGAAGGGGTGCCAAATTGAAAAGAAAGCAGATTAGGCTTTATTCAGAACCTTAGTGATGTGAACACTAAAGTTCAGCTGCTGGCGTAAATGTGCAGAGAGCCCAATCTGCCTTCCCATTAAATCAGTGGCCTAACTCCCACTGATGAGCAGGGGAGCAGATTCGGGTCTGTAATTAAGACAAGGTGTGGGGGTGGGTTGTTTATTTGGTGGTGTTGTTTTTGCATGCATGCAAATCATGCGGCCCTTACTCAGGCTAAACTCTAACTTTACTGGGAATTTTGCCTGACCAAGGACTGAATCTGGATGGCAACATTTGGCCATTGAGTTTTAATAAATAACAAAATAAGAAGCACTGCTAGACACAAATATATAGAACAGCTTCTTCTTAGTTTGAATGTGAAGAGGCCTATAGATTTCCTAAAGAAATTAAGTGGAGTGGTGTCAGTTTAACAGTTGAAACCATTCTATTGCAACTGGATACTAATTGCTGCAGTCTACACCTTAACGACTCAGCAAATGTTGGACAGGCACATCCATGTAGCTGTTCATAAGGATGTTGTAGTGTTTTGCCCATTTGGCTGCCAGAAATGAGATCATCATCATTCAAGGACATTTCCACAGAAATGAAGCATCTGTCAAGCAGGACTTTAGTGTACTGAATATAAAAAGATGTAAATGAATCAGATAGCTTCAGAGCTTTAATGTCACAGTCTTGTAGACTTTTTATAAACATCACAATTCAAAAGCAATCTTACATCTGATGCTGCTATAAATGACACTACTTATCTATTATTTATTACAGATTTGATAATTGATCCATTACAGAAGATAGTGGATATTTCTGTCTAAGAATTCTCACCTCTGAGGAATCCCTTGTTTCATTGGTAAATCGGAAAAGCACAGAATGTGAGAGGTTAAAGGCTGATAATAAAATTATGGAGGAAGAATAATAGAACCATTGTTTGGAGTCTGAGGTTTACCCCTATCACCATCTCCACATTTTCAGCAGCATTTTTCAGTTAAGCCTCACAGTGAACAACAAAACCTTTTGCAGCACAAGTATGAATGGCTGTTTCAAGATTAGTGACATTACATGAAATGGTACAGGTGAAAAATAAATACAAAAGTTGCTCATCCATGCAGACTTAGAAAAACAGCAACACAGAGCCCATTTTTGGATTAATGTAATATGGTTACTCTAATTGTTTTGGAAAATTCTTGACTACAGCTTACCATCACTCCAACCCCTTCATGCTAAATTCCTTTTTGTGTGTCCTTAATAAGAGCTATGATGTTATAAATGTAAATGAGCATGATCTGAATAGTGCAGCTTGTCAAACAGTGTGTTACAGGATAGTCACAGCAAGATGCTCAATGTCCTAAGGCACCAGCTCTCTGAGTGGCACTGAAGACCAGTGGACCCACCCTATGAAAACTCTGAGAAAATCTGGCAACAAATTGGCTTAAACAAGAGGTTACTAATCGTTGACATGCCACAGTGTATATATGGCATGTCACATAGAGCAACAAAAAGAGAGCAACATATACCTAAATTGTCAATTATAAGCTCATGAAGTCAGACATCTTACTCACCTTTACCCACTGGAAACTTGTTGCCAATTTATGTAACATATTCCACCCATTTGAATGGCCACTTAATGAGTCTGTGTTGACAATGCAGATTTAAATTTTGTGCTGCCACTTATCCGATATTTCAGCTCTTGCTGCAAAGAATGAAAAGTTCATTTGAAATCAAAAGCAACATTACAGTCACAATAATAGGGAAAACAAACAAGCAAACAAAAAACGCTAACTTTTAAGTTACCCCAACATCCCAATGGGATTTTGGAGACAGAAAAATATCTATAGGCCGGGATAGAATTTACAAGTAACTTTTACTCATATAGACCTATTATTGGAAGACTGTTCCCATAATTAAAGTGCTGGAGGCCATGTCAATATCCCTTCACATCTTTCTCTCTACCTCCTAGACAAATAGAATCTCATGAAATAAAATATGCTCTGGGAACATTATCCAGATCAAGAGACACTTGTAGGGGGGAAATAAACAACAACCCAGCTACAGTCACATGTCAGGTATCATCAGCCAAACAAGATGTGCTTCCAGCATTTCTACGTGCTCTAAGACATATTACAAATCAGATAGCTTAGTATCATGACAGAATAAGGAAAAGAGGAAACTGCCTCTAGAGTAGTGGAACTATATACTCATGATAAGAGTTACAGTTATATTGGGAATATGAAAATTGGCAGGGAGTGGCTCTCCTGTTTTGCAGGTTTATGGAGCACATCTTTCCTTGGGTCAGTGGTCATGGGAGGTTCCTTCATACAACAAGAAAATTAACTTTATTTTCAGGCCTATAAACCATATTATTTTATAATGTGTACATTGCAAAATGTGTATTTTGTTTCTACTAAATTTCCAAGCCTACAGGTTGTCTTCTTGATGCTGTTATATACTTAGGCTGGGCAGAATTCCACTTTTTTAAAATAAATTTGACAGAATATTTTGATGTTTATTTTAAGCATTTATTTATTTATTTAAATTTTCACAGTTGCGGGAAACTATGGGAAGGTCAGACCTTAATTATGTAATGACAGCAGACATTGAGATTCAAAAAGTTTTATAACTTAAAACACAAATTATGAACATCGCATGTCAAAATATATAAAGTAAATATCCTTAAATGAAAGTAAGTTCTTAAGCTGCATTCTTCCTTCTTTGTCTATCTTTATATTCTGATTATTATTGAAGGAAATACTTTTTTCGCTGGTTTATGTGTGTGTACTTTGAAATTGACATTTACCAACATTTACCAATAAAAATTAATTCTTCCAAGCCTATACACACATACATACACACACACACACACACACAAACACACACGCACACGTAGATGGAAGTATAGCTTGGTATTTAAAACCAGTTATTTTCAGCTACTTCCCTTCCCACTTTACAGTTTACATTTATAAGGAACAATAATCTCAAGGTGAAGGAAGGCACAAGTATTCCTGTTCTAACACTTAAAAACTAAATAGGGGCAATAAAAGTAGCTGGGAATTAAAAAACAAAGCCAAAACAGGTGTTTACAGACCTAAGCCATTCTAAAGGTGCTATAAAATTTATTCACAACAGACACAAACAGTCTCAGGCACCTAAAAGAGCTCCTCAGGCTTTTTAGCTGAATAATTGAAAGATTCCACAATGTTCGCCTTTTTTTTTCCTCTTGGAAGGAGATACATCAGCCTTCTCCTAAGGGCACTCATCACACACAGTTTTTTCCTAACATTTCTTCTACTCCTTGGAGAGTTAAAATGCACCTCCCGAACTCAGTGAGCACAGCTGATGGTGTCTGTCTCTATACTCAGAGGTTTCACCCATTCATTCTAAAGTCCAGTGCACAATTGGACTGGACTTTTGAGCCCATTAAGCTGGTTACAATAAACAGAATTAAAATTGGGATTTGTGTTCCTGAAAATATATCTGTAGGTCACCTTTCGAGCAGCCAGCTGGAACTGCCTTGAATTGTGGTGTTTATGTTGAAGTAGACACAATTTAATATTAAATGCAGTCATTGTTATGATGCTTAATTTGTATGCACTCTGGAAAATTTCTCAGATTAGGCCCCATATCTTTCACATTACATGATTAAACTAACCAAGATGATGGAGGATGACTACATTAGTTTACAATGGAGAGCTACTCGTCCAAGAAATCTCAACATCCCTCAGTAGAATCTGCCCTCAACAGAATATGAATGCTGCCTTTTTATCCAGCAAGCACCTATAGTCTGATTCAGCAGTATTCTGGATATTTATGGCTGTGTGTATACACATGTTAACTGATATCTGCAGTATGCTACTTACCATCTGCCCGGAGCAGGAGAGAATAGCAGAGGTACCTTCCTCAAGTTTTCAATAAAATACCATACAATTCTAAACCTGTTTTGAATGTTTTTAAATATCTTGTTTACCTCTTTCAGTAAAATCCACATTAAAATGATCAAAGCCTCATGATAGCACTTTACAATTATTAAATATTAAACTAGTACTAAAGTAGGGCTCCATCTTTCAAAGGGATCCAACCAGGGCTTCCTTACACTCATGCAGAATCCCACTGAAGTCAGTGGGACTCCACCAGGAGCGGCGCCAGGGTTTTTGGCGCCCTAGGCGGGGGGTCCTTCCGCGCTCCCAGTCGTCGTTGGCAATTCTGCGGTGGAGGAGTCTTTCCGCGCTCCTGGTCTTCGGGGCACTTCGGCGGCAGGTCCGGGAGCGAGTGAAGGACCCACCACAGAATTGCTGCCGAAGACCCGGAGTGCGGAAGGATCCCTCGCTGCCGAATTGCCACTGAGGGCGGCAAAATGCAGCCCCCCAAATCCTGGTGCCCTAGGCAACCGCGTAGGTCACCTAACTGGAAGCACCGGCCCTAGACTCCACACACGTATCAATGTCCAACCACACAGACAGGTTGGTTGCATCATCATCATCATGTTTCTATTACGCTAGGGCCTTAAACAGGAGTTAGATAAAATACCCACTACCCACATTACAGAGAACGAGCACATGATTATTAATCTATTACCTAGTGACTATTACTAAGAGATGATCAAAGGGTGCTGCATCTTCTATTCTCAGAGCTTCTGTTATGCAGTTGATAATAATTATTAAGTATTTCAGTGTGAGATAATACCAGTGCAAGCTGACTGTAATCAATGGGATAGCATAGATATAATGCGGGGAGTAGAATGACCCTGTGTGTCCCCAACAAACTGAATTACTCAGAAGAAAACCAAGTTCCCATTTCTACAAGAATACAATTTTCTGCTTCTATGGTTCAAACCTTTTCTTTCCTTGTCTTTACAGACTTCAGTTTGCTAAACATTTAAATAATAAAATAAGTGTAATATAATTGTGATCCATTAATAGAGGTTTCTCTTTTTTGTAAAGCAGCTGAAATATTTTGTGTAGAGGACTCAGCATTAAAACTAAATGAAATTAATTGCTCACCTGCTGTTTTTTCCTGTGAATATTTATATTTGTGGTGAAATGAATACATTGGCTCAGGGGCTGCATTTTACCCTAGCATTTTTGCACTGCTGAGGAAGATGGCCTCTGTGCTCTCCAGACCTGGCTGGCTAAATGCTGGGCCAGTCTCCTGACATACCTCAAAGAAGCCTAAAAGTTTATCTAAATTACACTAGCTGCTAATGGCCCACGGTGGTGATAGGGCAGTCAGGGATCCATGGAGTTTAGCCTTCTGTGCCAGCAGTATGGAAGCAGATGAGGGGGAAGGCAGCAGGGTCCCTCTATAATGAAGTAAGTCTTTGTGCCTCACTATTCTGGCTTTAAGTCCAGAATATGCAGCAAAGACCAGGCACACCACATCCCAGGTTCTGGGCAATTGTATTCCATCCACAGAGTAGCCAGACTGTATTCACAACCGGTAAGAGTTTTGCCAATATTGTACTTGAATGAGTATTTCAAATATAGTGCATGTACGTGGGGATTCCTTGTGATTATTAAAGGAGCCCATGCAAGTCTGCCAAGGGCCCAGCTCTGCAAGGAGTTGAACACTTTCCTGGAGATGCAGAGAGCCCTTAACTCTGAATGGTCAGCAGCTCATAGGATCAGGCCCTAAGCATGCTGTACTTTTCAAAAGATATGTTGCCATATAGAGCTACCAATGGATAAAAAAACATAGCTATTTGGATTCATGGCTAGGTGGTGACAGGAGACTATATTGAGGCTCATGCTTCTGATGCCCACCAGATACTTTAACAGCCCCTTGGGCTGCTACCAATGAACACTCCTAGGAAATCAGACTAAATTGCATTCTATCTTCATTATCCAAGTACCCAAAAATTAAATGAAAACTTTTAGGGAAATTATTACAAAATACTCTATAATGTGTGTTGATATGATTACAAACATGTTTCTAAATATCAGAGCTCGGTAAATAATGCAAAAACACTATGAATATTCATTTGGATTTTAAAATAAATTTGCTTCAGCTATGTTCGCTTTCTCCTTTTGTGTGTGCTTTCCGACCGCAGTAGAGCAATCAAATTTTACTGGCAAAAAAATGTTCACAGACTGAGAGCTAATTTAAGTTGCATGCACGTGTTCATGGATAACAAATTTTGACTTGCATAAATATTCACACCAGAAATGCTTCTCACCAATCCCATCAGAGAACAGAAATGAAAACATGCAACTCATCTGGCCAATCACAACTTTGGTAACCAACTCAACTTACAGTTTCAGATATTTATGATCAATCTATAGATTTAAAAAATTGGAAAACATGTTCACCAACGAAATTCAAATTATGACTAAGTCCTAGGAAAGCGCAATCTACTCATGGATATTTTGCAAACAGAATAAGTTAAATTAATTAATTATTGTAAAATATTCACTAAAGCTCTAAATAATTATATGATAGAAAACAAATGTAAGCTATGGATGATGATATATAGTGAGCAATCATTCAATAACTAATATGCATGATTCATGAAAATACATTATGTAGACAAGCTGTGGATGTTGTTTACTGAGAAGTACATATCACACTCTTTAAATATGTGGGTTTTTTTTTTTTTACAAATAAACTTGTCTTTGCATTAGTGTTTGAAATTACATAAAAATGAAGCACAGAAAAGGAATAACATTGGAAAGGGACTAAATTATGCCATTTTGATAATTTGCTTATATGGCTCAAAATGTACATGGCTGTCTTTACAGGACCAAAGTAGCGCCCAGGTAAGGCTATCCTGCTTTTTGGAAGATCTGTATCCATGGAGTTGGAAGTGCATGGGTTTCAATCTCGGCACACAGTTACACACCTGCATGTCATCAATTCTTAAAACCTAGTTTTAACTTTATGTGGGGTGAATAGAGTTGGGATTCAAAACCCTTATTCTTATTCCCAGTTCCCAGATCTAGCCACTGTACAGTGAAATTTCCTTATGTACATAAACGGAAGACAATGGACCCTCCTATATACACGATAGTTTAACTGTCAAACAAGAGCTCCATTACCAGTAACACAGCATTTATGCAGGGTACATGGGTTTCAAATCAATATTTCTTACTAATACCCATCATTCTGCGTAGCAAATAGCAAATAAGTCTGCATTTTCACCTCAGGGAAGGAATGAGAAACGCTGTGATCAATGTTTTTCATGACAAACATGATGGAAAGCAACTGTAGAGTTCCCATCTAGTACATCAGTATAAAAAGCACAGAGCATAGCTTATCTTAGTAATCTTTATATGTATGCAACAGGCATGACCTATATTTCCTGATATATTTGTAGTTGTTATTTTTTTCCATTGTAAACATTTTTGCTACATTGAATATTCAAGATCTGCAGTTTATAGGAAAAACCTCAAACAAAAAAACAAAAACAACAACCGCAAATAAGTCAAGAAAAAGTCCCATTAATGCATTGAAAAAAAATCTGCTGTATTTACAGAATATTGTGTTCAAAGTCCAATTCTAATTACAAGAAAACTCCAATAAACAACCAATAAACAGTTCTTGTGCTTCAAATGGATTTGACATAGTGGCACCTTAAATAAAACTCCTAACAAGATTATTTTATTTTTTGTAAAGTAAGCCATGACTTAACATTTGGGTTATACAAAGTGACAACCCTAGAAATTTTGAAAGTGTTGCTGGTTAGATGCAAAAATCCATTGTCACTATGGTAATTACCTTCACAATGCCTGATGTTAAATGGGCAGTCCTGTGGCCCAAGAAGCAGCTGAATCCTGCATTGTCCTTGCATGATAAAAAGATTAGAGAGTCTGAAAAGCAGAGGAACGGAATCTCACAGCTTCTTAGACTTTGCACTGAAAGGGCCATTGTAACATCATCATAAATCCTGGGTTCCCTAGGCACTTGACAACTAAAGCAGTGGACAATAGAATTCTTGTGTTGAACAAAACACTCCTTGTCTGCCAAAGGGTTTATCTGCTTCATTTACAAATGTCTTTCATTGTACCAAAATAATTCCCTATTAGAAACACTATTAGGAGCAGAACTAAATAAATATTCACAGCTTTGGTATGTTTTCTAGAAATGAATAAACCAATACAACCAACTAGCATGCAAAATATGAGTCTTTAAAAAAAAAACTCCTTTGCTCCATTCTGTGAGTCCCTCTTCTCCTTACTGTATCTATCCATTCATGCACCCTATCTATCTTTTGCTACAAGGAAAATGCCTATCATACACCATATTTACTAACAGAAGAGAAAAATATTGGTGAACTGGAAGGATTTCAAAGGAGAGCAGCAACTGTGATCAAGGCGCTATACGCACTGACTTCCACAGAAGGATTTTGAAAGCTAGGTACTTATAGCTTTGCTAAGAGATGATACCTACAGCTTGGCAACTAACAAAATATGAGTATGTTAATGTCTGACGGTTTATAAGACAGACAGAGAAAAATATTTATGACAATAAAAGGGGGTAAGGATTAAATTAAGAAAGGGAAAATATAGAGTAAATAGAAAAAAAATGTCCTGTTAGTGATGGATACCAATCTGTGACCAAGTCTCCCAAATGAAACAGTGCTAACAAGTTTCTTACTATATTTAAAATTAATCTGGTCAAAATATTGGAATATTTAGAGTAGAAATGAGTAAGTAAATAAATAAAAATAAATTATACAAAATATTAATTTGCATTTTTTTAAAAAATGCTTCTGCCATAGTTGCACCTCTTTTGTATTTAGTATCTGCAAATATTTAATTAATGAAGTTTTACTAGCAAAATGCTCAGGGAAAGAGAATTTCTAATATGCATAAATGATTCATGATGAAAAAGTTTAAAAAAATATTGATCACATAAAATCAGTTAGTGAATGCATTCAAGAAAATCACAATGGTCCATGAGAGTAAATTCAAAGGCAAAATAGGTTAGCATTTCTTGAACAAATTATTTATCCGGATATTCTGTCTAGCTGCTATTAGTTTATAAAAATACAACAACTATTTCCAGATGCTCACCCAGAATGTTAAAGATAGCTTGTTTAAAAAAGTGACCAGAATAAAGTACTTGGCTTGCACACTGATCAGGGTAAGTATGATTTTAAAATGTCTTGGACAGTTTAATAGAATACCTTATAAATTCAGAACATAACAATGATTTAAGCTCGCAGCCCCTATAGAAAGATTGGGAGTTGGAATATCTATGTATGTGTGTGTGTGTAATTTATTTGATGTAGAATACCTGTACACAAATGCAATATGAGAAATTCTGAAGGTAATATATATACATATATAGTAGAAAAAAGTGCAACACACATCCTTAACCTCAGAGTTACTTCTAAAACTGAGCAAAATTATGCCATGCAACATTTCACCTATAAAAAATATACATGATGAACAAAAGCATAGTGTAGCTCTGATTTGTGGGGAAATCTGTTACTGGCTGCTGAAATACACCAAATCTAAACCCAGATTTTAATGAACATCTGAGATGGTACAATGTAAAAATAAAGAAAAAGGAATTGTATACACAGGTCAGAAATGTATACCCTACAGGTAACTTCATCTATGAAATGATGAAGTTAATCTTAACATTGGGTAAGTGAAGTGCAACATAAGACAGAAAAATAAATATGGTAAAGTAAGTACTCTGGTTTTTATGCCACAAACTATGTAAAATTATCTGGAGCAAAAAAGCCGAGCAGATCAAGTAACAAAACTATTCTCTAAAAATAACAGGCTTCTCAAGAAGTAACCAGATACCATCAGGAAATCAAAGATCAAATAGATTGGCAAATGAATGAAAAATAAAATATTTGCAGAATTTCATGTGCACACAATATAATGCACACATATTGCAATTAACACAAATGTGTGCACAATCTTGTTTCTTGTATGTGCCAAGTATGTGCCTGTCTAATTCTGAAAATCCAGACTTCATTATAAAAATAAATAAAATTAAATTAAATGCCCAGATTATAACAACCAGTTCATATTTACTATATGAATACGAATTAGCCAATTATATAGAAAATTAACAACAAGGTGGGTCAGTGGGTTAATGAACAAGTGGAAATATATTGGGTAGTTTCATCCTAGTCCCTGGCATACACACCTTGACATCACAAACCCACAGCACAATTTGACTGTTAGTAGTCTCTACCTCTGAGCCGCCTCTGACTAAAACAAAAAAAGGTGCTTCTGACCAAAACAGAGGTGGCTTAATATAATCATCCGTAGCATCTGACCACACTGTCCCCAGTATTATCAAGTGACATCACTTTTATAGGTATTAAGGGCCTAATCCTGCAATGTGCTAAGTACTTTGTGTGTGTTTAGTGAGAACTGAGAGTGCATAGCATCTCCCAAGAGATGCTCCTCACAAGGGGAAATATATTCTTTAAAAATGGTACAATACAAAATCAAAATTATATACAAGAAAGGACAAAATCTAAGAAGGACAACCAGGTAATCATTCCATCCCTGCCTTGAAGATAACTGTTTCTACATGATACCACACATTTATGCAATACCTAATATTTTGATGAAACAGAGAATACATTACATGTGAGGACAGAATGCAGACAGCAGCATAAATCATACACACAAATGCAAAGCACTTAACAAAACAAATAATAGGGCAAACACTGAACAAAAGAGGAATAAATATCACAAAGGAAAAGAAAATAATTATATGACACTTAAAGGAAGATTTCTGTATACGTATCCTCTCCTACCATCCAGCCTAATAAAACAACTACACCACCAGAAGAATGACAATTAACAATATGGTATAAATATAAAATAGTTCCTAGAAGTGGAGACTTTGTTTATTCTCCAACAGCTTAAATGGGAGTTGGGAGTAAAGAGAAAGATCAACACCAGGAAAGAGTAAAAGCTCCACATTTGTTTTTGTTTTTTGCATTGAGAAATAATTTTTGCTCCAAGTCCCAGCTGAATACAAATTCATTATTGTTCTTCTTTACAAGGGATAACAGAGCCAAAGGAACATAACACCCAAAGCAAAAATACAGGCAACCTCAAGTTGTGCAAATCAGGTACATACACATTAATTAACTTGTAAATACAACAACTACAGAGGGCCTAGAAACAACAGCCTTGCATTGGGAGTTCAGGACCATGGCCAGGAGGGTCAGCTGGGGTCAGCTGGGGCACTGTCCTGGGACTAGGCTTAAGGGGGGTCCAGGCCCATCAGCTGATCTATGGTTTTGTGTACATGTGCGTAGTAGAATCAGGACAACTGTGGCAGGACCACTCAAGAATAAGGGGACAGCACTGAGGCACACATAGCTCTTCCCCCACTATGAGATGGCTGAGTGGCGCGCCTAGCCACCGCAGTAAGAAGTGGGCCAGAACATAGGGCAAGGGAACAAAAACAAGAGAGGGAGGGGAATTAACAATCAAGAAGAAGGAAGGGTGGGAAATGGAAAGCAAAAGATTAAAAAAAAGAGGGAGCAAATTGGGAGGGGGGAGACCAGAGGACAATGAGAAAAGCAGCCAGAATCTAGCTGCTTTAAATCGTGGTATAGGGAAAACTGGTTAATAGCAATGAAAATTAAGTGAAGTGAGAAATGAACACGAAAAATACATGATTGAAATTACAAACTGGATAGTGGAATAGGTACATTTTCATAGAGGGCTATAGTAGACCATGATTGGTTTTTACAATACCAATACTTAGTATGTACTGAAGGCCAAATCCTCTGCACAGTTCAAAGTAAATGGGAATAAGCCAGGGTAGTTCCATAGGGCCCAGCAGGGGACAAACTAGCTGCCCAACAAAAGAATCCTCCTCAGATCACAGTTCTGGTGTACAGAGATTGTGCCCCCTCCCCCCCCCCTTCACAACTTTCCCATTGCAACAGGACTTCATCTGTTCCCCTCTCTTTTGGGTCATGTGGGCCCATGGGCAGGCTATGGGCCTTTGAGAATTAAGTCTATGTTAATTAAACCTGTGCTGCTCCAGCCTAATCCTGTTCAGGTATCAAGAATGAAAGTGGATTCAGAGATTTCAGGCTCAGTCCTATTAAATATCATAGATCAAATTTGTTTCCATAAATCCAACCTCTCTGAGTTTTTTCTAAAAACTAAATGTTTGTGGATATAGCAGACGTATAGCAGATCTGCAATCTGAAAGATTTTAAGTGTGTGCACTAAAACCCAGCTTTTCTATATGGAATTTTCTACTAGACTAACTGAAAAAAAAATCCTCAAATCCCCAGGGGCAAACCTCTCTTATATATTTTCCCATCACGTAAATAAAATTGATATAAAATATACAAAACACACACTACTGATTATCATCCTTGCACAAACACACAATGGTACTCTCACCCACTGAATCCTTTCCCTACTGAGTCACACTTAACCCAGGTTCTCCAACGGTACAAACCATACACTACCAGGACGAGATTCTGATCCCAATGAAGTCATACTGTAGTTTGCTGTTGACTTCAATGAAGCCAGGATTTCATGCTCAATTTCCATAAAACTGTTTCCTAAACAGTCAGAGCGTCTGAGACATCTCCCCCCAAAGTCGAATATCTACCTACTTTAAAGCATACATTTTAGCATCAAATTTCAGCACTGTTACTTATTTGGTTTCTTCACTCTTCTAATCTCTGTCCTTTCTTCCTTTCCTTCCATTGTATATCTAAGGGCCTGATCTGCTCCCATTGAGCTCAATGGCAGAATTCCCACTGATTTCACTGGGATTTGACCCCTATTGTATCTTTCTTTCCTGTTGTTTTCAGTGTCTGTTTTCTCTTCCTTTCTTCTGGCTTTCTTCTATTTCCTTTTATCAACCTCTCCTCGTGACCTGAAAACTAAACCTAAAAAAGTGAGAACCACTGAACTATGTGCTGAATGCCCCCATTAGTCAAGCTGTAGGGGACAGCCAGCACAGAAATAAACTTCAACTGACCTTTCAAAAACAAATCTTTATATAATGTCCCATAAAATCATCCTGCTGGTTCCAGGTCTGGTAGAGACACTCAAGAAAGTATAAGTCTGGGACATTCAAGATACCAGAAAGGACCTTTAGCTCAGAATTGGTCCAAGGTGAGCAAAGAGATGGGGTTCTTTTGTCTAAGGTACTTTTTCCTCTGACCTTCACTCTATTATTAATAAAGAAAAGAGGAATTGTTTAAAATCTTTACAGATATCTGATGTTTCTGAATTCGTATATGCCCAATTCAACTAACTGAACATCTATATCATCACAGAAAGATACATGATTCATTCTGGAGCTTATTTCAAACCAAGTGACTCTTTAAAGAATCTTTTTATAGTTTAAGTTAAACTTATTTCTGTGTTTATCATGCCCACCCCATAGTATATTTGGCATTTATTTGCATGGTAATCTTATTTTTAGGTAACTGTTAAGCTTCACTCTCTCTCTCCTCTTTTCCTCCATCCCAATTTCTCTCTGTGTGTTCTCAACAGGGGAAAGTTGACTCCCCAACCCAGAAGTGAGGAGGTGATGCAATATATATCTTGTTGATATATAAATTAATAAAACTCTAGGTGTGGGAAAGAGAATACTATTGATCTTAGCAATAATCTCCTTTAAAATCTATGTTTCTTATTAAAAAAATTGAACAATGTTGATTGGTTGATACTCTGAAATCATTCTTAACACTGTAACACATTTAGATTGCTATTTCCAGGACTAAAATTAAAGATATGGCAATATATCAATGGATAAGTACAGTATTTTGAACTATGTGCAAGAAGTAAGAGTTTTCAACTATATAAGAGTGTGCAATTTTCTCCAGAATTAATACAGCACCCAGATTTTCAGGAATGTTACAGTGGGGTGATATGATTTTCCATCTCCCATCAGTTGAAGATATTTTATCCTGGATATTACAATATACTTATATTTCTTATGAGCAGTTATTTCCCCCATATTTCATAACATGCCTATCTATCTAGTCTTGACAGCTAAGGCATAAATAATAATAATCTATATTTGAGTTGCACAACATAATTAAATGCTCATAAAACTGAATTTCACAGCTAAAATTAACCAAAATGTCTACTATATTAATATTTAACATTTGTCTGCTGGCCATTATGTCTCCAAATACCACTGAGACTTTAATTTTCTATGCTACATTTACTATAAGCTATGAGTAAGTGTATTATGAGATTTGTTCAAAACAATGGTGGTGAAGTAGAAATATATATAATCAAATAATAACATAGCAAGCACATGGTATATACAAGGAGTCAACTGTGCATTACACACTTAAGCCCGCTGTGTATTACACACTTAAGCAAAACTCCCGTTGAAGGTAATTGGAGTTTTGCCTAAGTAAGAAATATCACATCAACCCTTAATAAATATATTAATGTTAATAGGTATCCCTGTAACAGGCCACTAACCTCAAGCCAACTATGAACTTCTCATTTTGCAAAGGTAGATGATAAGTTTCTGAAATGCTAAATCTTTTTTTTTTTTTAAGTGAAAGAAATTGGACAGTCTGAAGCTGAGTCCTCATCAGTGCTGATCTTCAAGTTATTCCCTGGCAGTGGGTCTATCTTTTAAACCTTCTAATTGCATAGCCCCAGAATGTTCTCTAAATACCCAACATCCTTGGGCTACAAAAAAGAAAGTCTGTTGTTAAAATGACAGCCTGGATAGCTGTGTGACTTGAAGAACAGTACCTGGGGACAAGCCTCTGGCTAATAATAAGTTAATATAAGATCAAACTAATAAAAAGATCCCTTTTGGCAGCTGCCCAGCACACTGTCTCCCCAACGAGAGCAGGAAAATATATATTTGCAAGAAAGCTGAAATAAAAATAAAAGTTGGATGTAATCCATGTATTAGTATTTTTTCCTCCCGTTTAAAATGTAAATTGGCATACAGATGGGAGAATATTCTGCCTTAGAACTCCTGTGTGGCCTTGGCAAATCTGTATGTCTCAGTTTTTTCATCTGTAATTTAGGGATAAAAATAATTACCTACAGTACCTCATAAAGGGGCTGGGAGGTTCGGTTAATTCACACTTCCAAAGCAATATTAAGACCCTCCCTTGATAGGACTATGTAAGTCCAAACTATTTATTAATAATTATTACTTTTTATGTGTTCTTGCTGGCCTTATTCCTAAATATATCTTAGGTTTTTCCCTACTTTAAATCACAGTTACATTGATAGAATGTTCACACATACTTAACATTAAATTTGACTGGCAGCAAACTGTTGGTAAAATAAATAAGGTTACTTTCATGCCTCCACTGTTATTTTGCAAATGAACCAGAGATATCGGTAGTTCTACAGCTCATTATCTTGAATTGTGAAGGCACTAAACCAAAGGAGTTTCACTAAAAATAATTACCTAGTAGGTTCCACTTGATAGTGGGTGGACATATTTACATCAACCAGTTGCTGAATTTCCATTCACTGTTCATGGTAATCATAATCATAATTACCATGTAGCCATGTTTAGTAGTTAGACAGTCATCTTAACCTGCAGTTATTCTTGCTAAATTACAGTTGTATGGTTTCTAAAACCACTATTAGAAATTGAAAATGTACATATGTGGTAGTTTGAGAATCTGTCAAATTATCAGTTAACTTTTTGCTGATTATCAATTATATCAAATAATTTGGACCTCAAGAAAATGGATAATGTATTTGGTGACTATGTGTTATAATAATTGACACTACATTTCTTTGTGTGCATACATATGGAAGGTTGAGGGGGGAAATGAAAATGCAATAATCTGAAAGACAGTAGACACTTTCTCTGTGGTAGCTCACCTTGCAGAGAATCTGGGTTAATAAAAACCAATCATGTTTCTGAGCCAGACTTCCTATACTCAGTATGTTGTTGGGTTTTGTTTAAAATTTGTAATTAATGTGGTAGTTTAGTGCACAGAAAAAAAGCCACTCCTAGTGGAATGACTAACCCACCAGAATCCTGAGAAATCCCCAATTAACTTAAGCGAGACAATAACATTTTCATTTATAATTGTTATGAATTATCTTCTATAGAACTTTGTGATGCTTCCCAGCATATCTCTGTGACATCCTGTGGTAATGTATATGTCACACAGTAGCTCAAAAGATAATAAGTCACCACTGTATAATGTATATAAAAAAGATTTTTTCATGTACTCATGCTTGTGCATGGTATAGTATATCAAATAATAATCACAATTATATACAGTATCAGGCTGAACTGGACTGCACAGGGTGAGAAAGGGAGGAAAGAGGAGGGACAGTGCAGGGAACCCAAAGTATATGTCCATAAATCCAGGGCAGCATATCTGTTGGTATTTTCTTCAGCATTTGTGTAAGGACCCAAATTATATGCCCACAAAGAATTATGGTCTGCTAGTGTGGAAGCACAATCCCTTCTGCTACTTGTGCACAGTAAGCAACAGCATTCCCTGGAGCTCAATGGCCTAGTCAAAATCTCCACAACCAACACCACTCTTCTTCCACCTATCATTTGCATGGATACAGGAAGGGCAGGATGCTGCTTTTAGTGTTACCAACTGCACTCACGGCTTAAGTACAGGGAGAGTAAAATGTGTAATTTTTTATATTATCCAAAATGTGTGAGTGTGTGTGTATGTGCACATGCACACACACACAGAAAGTGTTAGGTTAGCTTTTTCACCTGCAAAATTTCACGGTCTGATAGCCCCCAATGTAGTAAAATACAAGAAATGATTCTCTGTAGGCCCTCATGTCCCCATACCAGGAATATTTTTAACAATTAAATTTAACAAAACTAATAAGTTACTTAACAAAACTAACAATAGTCATATTCTCATGGGCCCTACTTAACTATGCACATGAAATTTATGGGGGAGATTTTCAGAAATACCTAAGGGATTTAGGAGCACACATTCATTGGGGCTTGTACTCCTAAATCTTTAAATTCTATTGATTTTTAGATGGAACCTGTGCTCCTAAAACACACAGGCACTTTCAAAAATCTTCTATAACTGCAATAAAATGTCATATTTGAATGCCATAAACACACCCATGTGCAATGAAAATAACTGCATATACAATTGCCAGATATGTTTGAGCACATGTATTTTTTTCCATGTACAAAATGGATTCACTTGTAAAATGTAAGGGCATGTTCCATGGTCCTGAGGAAAAATGACTATGAAAAATGAGGAAGATGACTAGCTTTGGTGAGCCAGTGTGTTCCCATGTTTGCCATATCCCTCTCACTGGTAACACTGCTCCTCCAGTTCTAGTTTTAAGAGAAAATATTACATGGTCATAACACTCCCAAACATTTGTTATCATTTTATGACTCCTGCAAGAGTTTAGTCATAGGGTAATGTTTAGTTCCATGGAAGAATGTGTAATTTCAATGAAAAGTAGTATTTAGCTGCAAAACATCTTAGCCACAATTAACTTTTTTTTTTCAAAAACCCAGAAATTTCTGTTGAAGTAGAAAAGCTGCATCTTACCAGTTTAGTTGGCACTGTGAAATATTTTACACTGTCCTCCTCACAAATAATATTTAGGACTGGGATGTCAAATCAAAGAGATATGACTTGAATTTAGATTTGGAGAGAAAGAGGCAGAAAGAGAAAGAATATGTGCACTGAATGGAAGCAGGAAAGTTATTTCACAGCCTTGTCAAGTTACAAACAGCTGCCAGTATTTTGAAACTGAAATGAGGAACACTTTGGTGATAAATGTCGTGCACCCTGGGGGAGGGTATGGTAGGAGAGGGGAGGGGAGGGGAAGGAAAAGTACTTGCAAAACATATTTTTTAAATATTATTAAAACAACACTGCTCTTACAATCATAAAACTAAGGAATCAGTTGGCAACACACTTACAATAAGTACACTTGCTCAAATTGCTACCTGAGATGTGGGTACTCAGCACAGGAGAGTAAAGGGCCATTCTTAAATTAAATTTTAAATTTAATTTAAATTTCTTCAATCCCCTTTCATGAAATCCTTTGATGGGCCACAGTTTGATCCATTAATAATACAGCACAATGTTTAAAATGAATAACGTGTTCAATGGAGAATAGAACCCTTGTAGGGAAACCTAGGAATATCCCTCCTTTAAAATATGTTTATAATACCACCCATTTGTAGCAATCAAATGCTTTCCAGAAGCAAAGAATTTACAATTGATCAAGAGATAAAAGCCATCCCTGGCAGTGTGGGTTAGCTGGATGAGTAACATGGACAAGAGATTGTGGTATGTAAGTAACTAGTTCTTGTGATCAGTTATAGTAGACACCTCATCTAGAACTAATATAAGGATTTAAGAGTCAGAGTATTTTGATTGGATTTTTGCATGAGTGAAACCATGCTACAGAATTTTGAATCAACACTGCCTTTAAGTAGGCCTCTCTGGGATACTAGAGAAGATTATATTAATTGAGCCTGAAGGAAATAAAGGGATGCACAGTATGAGTATCTCCAATACAGATAATAAAAGGTTATATATATTTACAAAGGAAATTTGAACAAATAAATAGAACAAATCTCTTTATCAGGAAGCTTCAAAAGGATACATGCAATATGCTCTTTGTATGAGCTTCCTTGGAAATAAATTAGGTGCTCCTAAGTGTTGGTTGGAAGTCTAAAAACTGTTCATCATCATGTGTTGTTGATTTGTCCTAGTTACAGTATATAACATACCGTCAAACATCATAAAGTTTCAACTCAGTCAGATGACATAGCTAAATGAAGGTGCCAGTAAAAAGCTGAAATATATTATTTTAATGACAAAAATAGAATTGAAGAAGGATATAACAAGCAGGAAAAAAATCACAGGTCCCTTAGCAGAGCATTGAGGATTTGCACAATCCACAACAGAGACCTAATTTCAGTCAGACTTTAACCAAAGCTTTGATTTGATAAAAAGCATGTGTTTGTGACCACATTTTAGAGCCTGCAATTAAATTCAGGAACAAGTATAGTACTCTACCAGAGTTGTGGATACAAAGGCCATCACTGAAAAATAGGCCAAAAGTATTGAATTGCTGAATTACACCTCTACCCCGATATAACGTGACCCGATATAACATGAATTCAGTTATAATGCGGTAAAGCAGTGCTCCGGGGGGGCAGGGCTGCTCACTCCGGCGGATCAAAGTAAGTTCGATATAACATGGTTTCACCTATAATGCTGTAAGATTTATTGGCTCCCGAGGACAGCATTATATTGGGGTAGAGCTGTATTATTAAACTGGGAATAGTTGTTAACAATATTAAGTCTGGAATCAAGCCAAAAAACCCACTAGAGACTTTTCTAAAAAAAAAAAAAAAAGAAAAGAAAAATCAGATGTTCTAAGAGTCCCATGACTAGATGAGTTAGTAATGCACATTCAATGCCAGTAAATCCGTCCAAGTACAATTTTACCCTGTGACCAAGTATGGTCACAGCTAAACATGCATTTCAGTACCACAGCCAGGGATAGGATGAGGCAGGATTCAGGGACCTGCCTATCAGTGCCATGTGCTGAAGGAAAGAAGTTGATGGATTTGCAAGGTTTAGATCCCAGGATCCCTGGGACAAGGCCAACAGCACAAAACACCAGGGTTTTCCATGGAATAGCAGGGTCTTAATAGGGACTAGGGAGACAGGAATGCTATGAGCACTTTTGCAAGGGAGGAATGGTTACAGCTTGACCATGTAATTGGAGCCCTGTGGTTTATTAGGGGTCCTTTGTAAGGTTTGGATTCAGACCTCATTTAGGTCCTGATCCTGCATGTATAGCATGCAGCCAGACTGCTGCACGTGTGCAGAGCCCCTGTAAATCCAACAGGGTTCCACACAGACACAGAAACCCACCCATGCACTACATACTGCAGGATAAGGTCCTCTCACTGCATCCATCACTGACTGCAACACAAGGATCTCACTATTACAGCACTCTCCCTGTTTTAAGGGTCAGGGATTTTTCACAGGGCACAGTACAGTTACCACGTCTCAAAGTGTCAGTTGTATTGAGACACAGTTATCTGAGTCTCCGACAGTGAGATGCTATTGTTATACAGAATCAGGAAAAGAACCCAGGTCTGATGACTCATAGTTGTACTCTATATTACACAGATGACATGAACTGTATAGTTTAAAAGAGACCAGAGTTCTGCCATATTGAACTTTCCCTTCTATATCTATGAAATATCAGGGAAGCTCCAGGCTCTATTTTCTATGTCTCATAAAAAAAGAAAATCTTTCCAAAAGATTTTTTTTCTTATATTGCATACAAAAAATATCAATTCCATCTCCTTGGTTAGCTAGTTATTGTATCTTGTTATATTTCTAACTATCTATTCATCCATGTCTTTTACAACAGAAAACAAAGATTTTCTGATAGATCCCTGGGTAATTATAGATGCTGTGCAAATACTGCCAAAAATTCTATAAGTATTCATTTTAAATTAATTCTCTTTGACCATGGTCACACACCATGTGTTCTGTATCTCTGAATATTCTACCGAATGAGTTACTGCCGGGAATGTTTGCTGAAACAGCAAGTGTTAAGTAATCATTACAGACTAGTCATAGAAAGCAGATTTTGAATTTCTAATTGCCAATATTCACATTGGAAACCTAATTTTAGGAATTACATTTATCCAAACATGGGGTAGAACATTACCATGTGATTGATATGGCCAATCAAAATGGCTTGAAATGCATCAGATTGCTCACAAACAAGGAACAGATTTAGAGTATTATCCCTCAAACAATGTACAGCAGTGATTTTATTCTGCAAATCTACTCAGGTATGTAAAACTACTGAAATACATAAGTGTTCATAAGATAGTGACCTAAGAATAATTTGCAGAAATTAAATGGTGAATAGTTTTGAATGAATAAATTAGAGGACAATTTATTAGTGGACATTTTACAAACAGAAAAAAAGAGATGAATTTCACAGAATTATTTGTTAGAAATTAGCTACCCAATTCTAATAAATATTCAATAAATATAAAATTAAACCCATGCTAAATGGCTGTCATATAAAACATGGATTCAAAGTGTAATTTTTTAAAAAAAAGTTTGGGGTGTTTACAAATAAGCTGAATATCAAACTACAACCAATTTGATTTTAACATTCTCTGTAAAGGCCTAGTCCCACTGAAATCAATGGAAGGTGACTAAGCACTGGTTCAGACCCTAAAAGACCATCCAGAACCTTAGATAAAATCAATATTTATTAATAAAATATTTTTAAAAACATAATTACCTATTTATAGTGGTTTTCAGTTATTTGAACTGATCACTGACTAGACAGCATCAACTACACACATACAAAGACAAAAGAAACCAGAAAAGATTAATTTAGTTCATATTTACAAATACAACAAAAAAATTCTTCAACTTTCATGCTTCCACACAACCTTTAGGGCAATATTTGTATTTCTCTGCCTGCTCAGCATCTTATACAAGTCTGAAACACACTACTTTGATTTCACAAATGAGCTGGCTCATAGGTGTTACTTTCTTCTGCTGCTTTGTTCCCTTAATATAGCCCATTTAACTATACATACTTCCAAAATTTGTCTTCATTAAGAAGTTTATGATCAAACTAAAGCCTCAAGGAAGTTTTTATTCAAATCCCTTTCCCCCCAGCTCCCCCAGTGCATTGGCTGGTCTCCTTCACTTCAGCTTTTTGTAATGAACAGGTTATGATCTTTTTCTTTTCTTTATAGCAAACATTTTGTTGGCATAATTTGTGCCTGCTGTAGTCTGCTTTTCTTTGGCACCTGCCATAGCACTAAGAAAAAAGAACAGGAGTACTTGTGGCACCTTAGAGACTAACAAATTTATTAGAGCATAAGCTTTCATGGGCTACAGCCCACTTCTTTGGATGCATATAGAGTGGAACATATATTGTGGAGAGCACTGTTTCATATACATTAAATGCCAAACATCATAGTTGAGGATATGAACCTTCATATCATCACCTGTTGAGAAATTCTGTGATAATGGATTTCCAACTTAGGCACAGTTTTGACAATGAGGTTACTTCCTATTTTTGTAATTTATTTTATAACTGGAAACTGAAAAGAAAATCACAAAGCTGGAGCATGATTTAGTGTCAAGTTAGGAGGATTCTTCAGAATAGTTGCAATAATCACAGCTAGAACTTCTGTTTAGCAAAGTCCAGCTTGTTACTCAACATTTCTGGATGCTCCCAAATTGTAATTAACTGCAGCCCTATTTCCCGCAATAAATGAAAATTAAATATGAACAACCCCAATGGGTACCTCAGTTAATGTTACAGTCACAAATAGTGTCCAGTACTCTCAATCATAGCTCTTGGGTTAGTGTACAGAAGGTGTGTCCAAGCAAATAAGGTTTTTACTAAAATTAAACCTATGTATGTATCCAAAACAGATTTCAATTCAATCAAATTCTTCTTTTTCATTATCCAAAAGAAAATATGCCATTGAGCCATCCAAATGACTGAGTGCACAATGGTGGACTTCTTAATGTAGACAATCCCCACTAAATCAGGGTGAAGCAAATATTCCAAGAATTTTACCAGGAAGGTTCGTCCATTTTTGGCCATCTTGAATTCTCATCAACATTGGCTTGTAATTCTGTCTAGGTAATGGCAAGCTCCCTTTCTGATACCCTGTTACTATTAAGGTCATTCTCACAGTCTCTAGAAAGCACCCAATTTGGGATTAATTCAGAGTTTGTAGCTGCAAATCTGATACTTGACCAACAACTTTCTGTAGAATTCAGAAATAAACCTTTCTGGTTCTAGGCTCCTCCAACTGGATACATTGGAATTAATATTTTTTTAATCTTATAAAATAAAATGGGAGCACTGAGATTGAGTGCATCCTCAGGTTTTTGATCTTGGGAGATTAGCACTTCACAAAAGATACAGGAGTTTTCCTTTGTCTAACATGATCAGAGAATTATACAAGTCTATCTGGAAGGACTGAAAGACTTGGTTTATTATTTTTGTGAACTGAACACAATTTTTGTCCTGAATGGGTGATCTGCTAATATTAGAATCTATTTTATTTGCCCATTTTTCACCAAGAGTCAAACTAATTTTAATTAGAGGGGAAAAGTGGATATTTTCTTACTATAGCATTTCGTAAACTCTAATTTCTTCTGCACTTTCCGTTGCTCAATTTTATCTGTTTACCTTGTACAAACTCACCTTATTTCTTAACACTGGATTTCAAGAACATGGATTTCTTAGCTTATGTTTTTCTTGTACGTAGAAAAACTGACAAATAAAAATCCCAAACAATGCATATTATGCAGAACAGTGACAATATAAGGAGCACATACAATCCACATTTTGATCTATTTCTCTTTCTCATACATCAACACAAGAAGCCAAGCTTTAATCACTATCATTTCCATAAAGTCCAAATTTTGGAAGAGAAGAGGGCAGAAGAACATAAACAGGAATAAAAAAGTAAAGAACAGCAGCAACTGCGTATAATGTGTTTTACAAGTGTCTATACTTGAAAATTCAGGACAAATTTAGCATCAAATGCTTATTCTCCTCTGTGAGTGATCATTTATTTTGTACAATGGAAAAGCCCCAAATTAAAAATTCACATGTAGATTCATGTGAATCTATGATGGTTAACAGGAAACAAATTCACAGCTATGTCCATTGGCTGGAGTTCTTCTGAGTCTCTTGGCTCCGACCACTTGTAGTTTCACTCATCTTCAGCATCTCATTTCTGCTGGGGGATTTTGACAAAAGGCTTGTATACCTTACCCCACAAGCAGCTGTAACTGAGATAACTCTAAGCTTGGTTGGACTGGACTCTAAACAACATGTCCTGGAAGCTATTAGCCAAATGGCAATGAAAGAGCAAGATAGTAAATTCTATACCTTGGCACTGTTGCCTTTTCAGTTATCAAAGAAAATAAAGTGGTTTTATACACAGTAGAAAAGTACTGGAAAATCAGGTGTGCTGCAATAATATTTGCTTTCTTGGTGGGCAAGGAGGGGAAGAGATATATTGATTTCCTTAACTCTCTTATCCCTGTGTACTTAATATTGACATATCTGAAGATCCAATATATAATCACGTTTTTTTCCCTCACTCCTTGAAACAATGTGAGTGCTCAGGTCTGCACTATAAACTAAAAAGAGAGGGGCGGGGGGGGGGGGGAAGAAAACCATAATACAAAACATCACCGAATGCATTTCCCTCAGTTAAGAATTCAGATTTCCTTAGACTATTACTGAATGAGCAAGCACTAAGAAAAGAAACAGAAAAAAACCAAGTTGTTATTGATCCATACATAATAATGTGTTGCACTTAACCATTTAGACATAGAACTCTAAAAGTAGAAAAAAAGTATGTGCCTATGTAGTTAAGTACTATATGGTAATATGCAGGTACAATACATATGTTTCATGGACAACCTTACTACTCTCATTTTCTAACTTCTGAACGCTTGATTTTTGCAAATTTAGTAACGCCAGTTTCATCTTTGGCCATGCACAGCTGCCCTCAGATTGTACTACGTCCATAGGCTTCACTTCTGTTACGTGAGGTTTGTATGTAACGTGCATGAAAAGCCTGAAGGGTCATGTAAGTAATTTCATAATAAATCTTATTATATATTATATTTGCCTAGAGGCCCAAACACCTAGATGACGAGGCTCCTAATACCCTAGATATTATGCAAATGTATAGTAAGAGACAGTCCCCATCTCCAAGAGTTTACAATATAAATAGACATGACAGACTAAGGATGGAAGACCAACAGAGATACAAAGAGGTGGAGTGACTTGCCTAAGCCTAAGGAATAGAATCCACATTTCTTGACTACCAGTCCAGTGCTCTATCCTTTACGTCAGATAATACAACCATCCACCCACTTACTCTGTTTATTTTTCAATCTTTTCCCCTCAGGCTTTTGCAGCCTTTGAAATCCCTCTCTTCTTTAAGCTAACATCATTTGATAGCTTTATCCTTATCTAATTCTGGCACTATCAAGTTTTTGAAATGAAGTCATGGTGTAAAACAGTTTTGAACAATCAGTACATAACTGAGAGATGGTTAAACAAATACGATGGTTTCCCAGGTGCTTGTAGCAGCTCTGGAAGTCCTAAAAATCTCATTTAGACCTGGTCTACACTTGAAACATTTGCTGGCTTAGCTATGTCAATCAAGGGTATGCTTTTTTCACGTTCCTGAGTGACATAACTATGTCAACAGAAGTCCTAGTGTAAAGCAGTTATACCGGTCAAAGGGGGGTGGGGAGTCCTTTTGCTGGTATAGAATATTTTGTTCAGGGAACTAGTAGAAGCTATACTGACAAAAGTTCAGTATAAGTTATAGGTACACTAGGAGGGTTTGCCAGTAAACCTATATCATCATAGCTATATCAGCACACACTTTCTAGTGTAGACAAGGCCTAGGAATTCTTACCAAATTTATCTTTTCACTAACAGCATTTTAACATTTTGAACTGTAAAAAAGTTTAGTCTTAAGACCAAAATGTTTTGAGGTAGTCAAGAGGGAGAATTAATTTGTTTAAAAGAAGAAAGGTTTACTTTTAAATGGATTTATTTTGTTTTGTATTATTAACCCAAGTGAAAATCAATTACAAATAGGAGCAGGGATTAAAGAAGTTGTTTCAGATATCTTATCTGTAAAGGGTTTTTCTATATTGTGCTACTCCACTAATCTGGGGATGATGGGTATTTCTTTTCTCAGAATGCTAAGGAGAAGCAGTTGCCATGACAGCACAAAAACATGTAACCATCTTCCACAGATTGCATATAAAGGGCGATATTCTCAATCTCAAGTATGGAAGTCCTTCGGGGCATCAGTACTAGTAATGGTACCTCTGCACACCGCTGGCCAGTGGGGAAAGTCCATGCAGGAGATTTGAACTCCATGTGTGCTGTGGAGTTGTGCTTCAGAGGGGGCTCCATCCAGTCTAATGTGAAGGCATTTGTGAAGATGGGGCAGGATGTGACATATATGGGGCATGGTTAGTGAATCCACATCTACGTGGAACTCTTCTGGAGGAATACAGGGCATATACAGAGATGGCTAAATAAAGCTGCAGAAAAATAATATCTTTTAATTTCACCCTTTAACTTGTCGTCAGCTGAGTCTTTAAGAATATCATTAGCCTCAATAGGTAGGGCAGATCTGTGTTTCCTTTGACACCGTTGCAGAATCAACTTTTGAAGAGGCAGTTCACAAGTGAGCTTTACCAAGTGGCTGGCTATATAAACTTCTGCAACACAGAAGAAGCTGAAAAATTTCTATCAGGCTCAGCCCAGGTTTTAGTAATTAAAGCTTGCACAGATGAATGAGTTAGAAGGACTTTATCAGCTTTATCTTGATCATTCAACAGGAGAAGCAGCTTCTGACATCTCCTTAGCCTTAATACCTTTTTAATATTCCTGCATAAATAATTCACATCCTCTTCATTCAGCTTCCTGACAGCAATAGCAGAATATGGGTACTCTTTATAAGACCTCAAGTGGTCTTTCCTTCTGCAGATGATGAGGAATATCTGCCTTCTCTTTATTGTACTTTTCCTTAGTGATCTGCAGATCATTTATCCTTAATGAAACTTTGGAAGACATTTTCTTACATTGATTTCCTTTAATTTTTAGAACCACAATAGGAGTAAGGGGATCCTTTATTATTTGCAATAGGGTAGTTCCTAAAAGTGTACAAATACATTCTGTGAGGTCCTAGGCCCCATTGAAGACATTGGCAACGTTCCTTCTTTGGTCTTCAGTGGGACCAGGATTTCATCCATATTGAGAGACAATCCTTGCCCTGAAGACCTTATAGTTTGAATGGACAAGCCACCCAAAGGGTGAGAAGGTGGAAGACAGAGAGGTGAAATGGCTTGCCTAATGGCCCAGTAGATCACTAGCAGAGCTAGGAATAGAAACCAAGCATCCTGACTCCCCCCTCCAACCGCCAGTCCAAAGGAAGGTTTTATCACAAGGCATAAAGTTCCCACCTACTAGTATGGCATCCTTTAAAATATCTCTTGGTTTACATGTTTAAATGGAATAATAAGTATAACTTGCTGGAAAGCAGAAGATTCTTACCTTCAAATTAGCAAGTATGTTGCATCCATGGTTCCCCCCACATACACTCTTCTCCTCAGCATAGAGGACCTTCCTGACCCATAATTTCCTGTCCCCTCCCCAACAAATATGGAATAAGGTTCCTTGAATACTCAGCCTTTTCTAGGGATAGACAAGGTCTCTTATCACTTGCTGTCACAGTCCTAGGCTCTGCCGAGATTCACTAGTAGTATTGCAAAAATAAACAAACAAACCAAGCCATGGATGGTGATAATACCATTTTTCCTGAGCTGAATTTTGGGTCAGCTTTTCTTTCCCTTCTCTTTCTTTTTCGCTTTGAAATTAACCGCTGTCACAAACAAATTCTTTGGAAATTTCATGAAGAGCACTGCTGCGTGACCTGCATTCAGTGAAGCAAAGCAAAGCTGAGAGACAATTATCTTGGGAGCATGGAGTCAGTGCAATGTAAAAAGGTGCCAAAAATTCCAGTGGTGTCATTAGCTGCTGTTGCTGCTTGTCCTTCTGAAAGCAGAGAACTACCCATCAGTCTGTAGCCTGAGAGATCAGAACATACCTGGTTCAACACTGGATATTTATAAAATGTAATCATGCTGGGAAAAATATGAATTGTCTTACAAAGAGTTGTATCACTTATTCCAGTTACATGACATTTCATTTTTCTCTAAAATCAGCAATGTCATAGCTTTGATCCTTTTCTGATTTAAAACCAAGAGTTTCCAAAAACCTATTAAATATTGAATGTTGGTGTATTTTCTGAATTGAAAAAGGATAAAGGAAGGAAAGAATCAATGAATTCATTAGTGGAATATTTTGTCTGTTTCCAGCTGATCCATTTCATTTGAAATAGAAAGTAAAACTTAAAAGAAAACTGTCAACTTATTTTTTTAAATTGATTATTTAAAAAAATCCAATTTGTAGAGGAGCACCCTTTAAATAGTAAGACCTAATCTTAAATAATGGTTTAATTAAGAGTTTTTCTGCTCCCATGCTATTGTTGCTATACAAGGGACCAGTGAAATCAAAGTGCTGTCATAGTAAAAAAAAACAAAAAAAATCCTGAAAAATGGGAAAAGGTGTGTTTTTGTTTTGTTTTGCTTTGGTTTTTTTAGCTTGGTTCTTTCAATTATAGAAAACGTAAGTGTTACTTTAACTACAGTAGGTATGGTATTTTCAGACAGAAATATGACTCAAGTTGATAATTAAATTATATTTTTGTTTGAAGAAGAAAATTGTTCATGTTTATTTACAAAACCCCAGTATTGCCAGTAAGTATTTTTAAAGGACTTTAAAGTATATTTTCCCTTGGTGTATGTAAGTGCTGGCCAATTTCTGCACCCAACTGCTGAGACACACAATGTTAAAGCTTTAACAAACATTTTTACTTTACTCATTTTCCCCAGCATCTCATATCAAGCAGATTAGTCTTAATCACAAGAAGTGTCACAAATCTAGATTCCAGCAAAATCAGATATCTATAAAAGCCAGCTACTGAACTCATAGTATAGGAGAACCAAATATCAAATAGAATGAAAAGGGGAGAAAAGCAATAGGCACTTCCAAGTGTGGGTGGATAGGGGATCAGCAGCTTTGATTAAAATATATTGCTTTTCCATTTGTATTAGAATGCAGAAACAAACAGGTTAATTTTAGATCGAGTATTTTATCTATGAAACTGTTTATTCTGTGGAAGCAGGTCTTGTTCTACTGGAAAGCTCACATCAGAAGGGCTATGAAAACCCTGAGGTGTTGGTTTATAAAGGGTTTCCTGAACTAAACATAACAGTTAAATTCACAGGTGTTGGAAGCAAACATGTAGGTTTGCTTAAAAGTTCAAGTTCAATTAACCCAAATCTCCACGTGGAATTCCCCTCCTGGGATAGATCTTTAGTTGGTATGAACTATCATCGTTCCATTGACTTCATATGCTCTATTCCCACACACACCTTCTCTCACCACTTCCCAGATACAACTTATGATGTCATGAGGCAGTTCCCTACATTTTGTTAGGCAGGAATGAGGAAAACCTGAGAGACACAGCAGCATAGTGTCAGTTCCAGGTGAAGTGTTGTCAGCTCATGTTTAATCAACAAGAACATGCTGACTTTTGGAAACATCAAACCTTAAAATCAAGTTGCAATTCAGGTTTGATGGAAATATTCTGCAGAACTCTCAAAATCAATTCAGTGTGTCTACCAGTTCTCATAATTGTGTATATAGTAAAGGAGAGGCTTAAAAGCTACCGCACACCAGCCCTTTCCCTATTTCAGATGGTGCTCAGATATTACAGTGATGACCATTGTATAAGGACCTGAATAAAAAGTGAAGACATCATTACCTCTGAGAAAAGGACTGAGCGAGCTGATGATTGGTCTTGCTCTCATTACTGTCCCCTATAAGGATAGCTCTTCTCTCATGCTGTCTCATGCTTTGTCCTTTAAATCATAAGATTAGAGGGAAAAAATTCTCTGGACTGCCCCTTGTACCGAAACCACTTAAAAACAGATATGGAGGAAGAAGGAAGGAAGGTAAAATGGTGGTCAGAGAAGCTCAAAAGGTGAATGAGGCAGCATATGAAGGGATTTATGCAGCATAAATATCAATTTATGTGAAACGCTGACAAAAGATAAATAATGTGGTCATTTACAAACTGTATAATCACATTAACACAAGACCGTGGCGATTGATGAACGCATAATCTCAAACCCCATCTTTTCTCCTTGGCTAGATTCCTAGCATGCACGCTCTCTCTCTCTCTCTCTCTCTCTCTCTCCCTCTCCCCCTCGCTCCACATTTAATTGGCTTGAAATTTGGTCTTTGTACCCTTCTTAGCCTCCAATGCTTTATCTACAAACGGGGTGTGTACATATTATAATCTTATTTACAAACTATTTGAACATGCAAACTGTAGTTGGCTATTGAGTTGGCTTTTGCATAAATGAATTCATTTCTATATGAAAGAAGTCATGTTGTTTAATGGCTTCTCTTTTCATTTATGAAGTTTTTGCACTAACAATATCTACTCATCGGTTTGTGAAGCATTTTGGAATGCTTTGAATATAACAGGTATTATAAAAAAACAAATCCTGTTCTAAATGTATTACAAAGGTCAGAATGCTCACAAGTGTCAGATATTTTACTGCTAATGGGGTTACACAGCTTTTTGAAATATAAGTCACGACGTCTGTAGCACACTCATGTTTTTCTTAATTTAATCTGGGCTAAAAACATTCATATCACAGACAATTTCAGTTTACAAGTAAAGTGCAACAGTTACAAACTGGCGACTAAATTAATATCAGACATATTGAATTATATATTAGTAATACCATTTTTAGTGAATGTTTCCATGAAACGATTGACTCAATATCCTAAATATCTTTAATATTTAAATACGTTTGAGTACTAAACTATACATTAAAGAACATTTTTATATAATCAGGTAACCACTACACTATTACTACGATTAGTAACTACTACATACTTTATTTAATAAAATCCTGATTCTGCTATTCTTGCTGATGTTGAGTATATCTCTACTTTACAAATACTCTGATTGATTCCAAAGAAGAGAAAATATGATGGGGGAAGGGGAAAGGTCAAGCTACAAAAAAATACAAAGAAATAAAGTTTGCTCTTATTCAATAAATTGTATTTGGAGAGCTGACTGCAGGCTCCACAATTATCTTTTCATCCACCAGTATAGTGCCAAGGAGTATGAATGTCCATTTGTATATGTGTCCTTCATTTGTGATGGCAGATCCTCAGAAAGGATTTTGTTTGACCAGAAGTGGTCACAAGGAACAAAATATACTACTTCTTTGTATGCCAGAACAATTTATCACATGAAAATGGCAGCCAACTGTGCTAAAATAACTTTTGTATTTTATTTATTTTAATGAGTATGGAACATGGTATGTACCACTGCACTTTACATCCAATTAAAAAATATATAACAAACAAATGATGCTATTAAATTTCTTTCTTGAGTGTTCTTCTTTGAGCAGTAAATAGGGAGCTGTCTAATGCATGCATTTTTAAATATATCTCGGCCAATTCAAAGATCCAAATGCTCATACTATGTTTGGATTTGTGGCAATCCGCAGAGGCCTTAGATACATAAACCCACAAATGGATTACACTGATCCCAATACGTAGCATTTTCATCTGTCACAAATATTATCAAGATCCTATATTTTTCCTGTTACTTAACAGTAGCAAAGTTCCTCCAAAAAATGTCTTGTTAAGCACTTTTATCTTTCAAAAAGCAGAGTTTGACCCTAATAGGTGAAATTAAACTATGGTGATTCATATTTGTGGTATTTTCATTTCTTTACTGATTTTATTCCCAAACTTAGATTTGAAATGTCTCACAGGATGGCTCCAAGTAATAACTGCCTCTGCACATTACAAGTAAAATAGGTATCTTTCCTTTCAATAACGATAACTTTTAACTTCAGTGTACAGTAGCAACCCAGACCTGAATAGGTTTATACCACCTTTCTATTAGAAACAGGAAAATTAGTCCAATTCTGAAAGCTTTCCCTTAGGCATTTTCATCTTTCAGCATTACAGTTTTTTATAAGGACATTTCTGTTAAATAAATGCTCTCTGGAACTCAGAAACTGGTGAAACTGAATTAGGAGGTTTATGGAAAATAAGTTATCACCAATATTGCAAAGGTGGGGGAGGGAGACAAAGGTAATATACCAGCAAGATGCAGCCTATTATGTAAATTTGTCACCACATGCCACACATAATGAATAAACCTTGTGCTCTTAACACTTTGATTATAGACTATACAGACAATGCAAATTAAAAATCCTGCTGCTGTATAAATGCAATGAGGGGAAATTATGTAAATTTTAACACATTAGATTGATTTGGTTGAAATGAAACCTGTTCCACTTGATGTTTTAGGGAAAGAGCCACAATTACTATGATTGAGAAAGTGCAGTGTTAATGAAGTGTGTTATTGCTAATCAATTCCTCCTTCTCTGGTAATGGCACAGGCATGTGCACTGTCACTATATCATTCACAGATGAAAGTAACCACTCATACCTCTGCACTGATTTCACATTGAAAATTTAGGACTGCATATTATTTCTGCTTAAATTAACTCTACTCACAACAATGAAAATAAAATAGACATTACAGAAAGGTGTATATATAAGTTAATTAGTTGGAAACACTGTGTAACAAGACTACAATGCAATCTGCAATGATATTGCACACTTGTTTGCATTGATACCAACTAATAACTTTATTTATATTTGAATCAGTATCTTTCATTAGGTCAGTTCTGTTGAAATTATGGTTTTAGGCTACTTCATGGTAATAATTTAAATGTGACTATTTAAAACTAGAGACAATATGCTACCATTTTATTAAGCATTCGAACATAAAAGATTCTGCACTTGAAAGATGAATGGCTTCAAAGGCATAATTTGGACTTATATTAAATGCATTACCTCAAGCTTATGTCACCAGTTTAGAATCTGCTTTGGTACTATTGTTTATAACAGGGGTCGGCAACGTTTGGCACACGGCTCGCCAGGGTAAGCACCCTAGTGGGCCGGGCCAGTTTATTTACCTGCTGACGCGGCAGGTTCGGCCGATCGCGGCCCCACCGGCCGTGGTTCGCTGTCCTGGGCCAATGGGGGTGGTGGGAAGCTGCAGCCAGCACATCCCTCGCCCGTGCTGCTTCCCGCCACCCCCATTGGCCCAGGACAGCGAACCACGGCCGGTGGGGGCCGCGATTGGCCGAACCTGCCGCGTCAGCAGGTAAATAAACTGGCCCGGCCCACTAGGGTGCTTACCCTGGTGAGCCGCGTGCCAAACGTTGCCGACCCCTGGTTCATAGTTAAATTTCATTCCGCATATTGACTTAGGGTACATCTACACTACAGGGGGGAGTCGATTTAAGATACGCAAATTCAGCTACATGAATAGCATAGCTGAATTCGACGTATCGCAGCCGACTTACCCCGCTGTGAGGACGGCGGCAAAATCAACTTCTGCGGCTTTCTGTCGGCGGCGCTTACTCCCACCTCCGCTGGTGGAGTAAGAGCACCGATTTGGGGATCGATTGTCGCGTCCCGACGGGACGCGATAAATCGATCCCCGAGAGGTCGATTTCTACCCGCCGATTCAGGCGGGTAGTGTAGACCTAGCCTTAGTGAGGCTATAAAGCCCATGGCTGTTAGAGTTATTTGGTAACTGAGCACTAGTTTGTAAGAGTAGATTCTGTCACCCTTAACTTATGCTGAGGAGTACCTTACTCTGCAAGTAGTCCCACTGATTTCAGTGCAACTACTCATGGACTAAGGTACTTGTCATCATGAGTAAGGCTGGCAGTCTGGCCTAAGACATTTTGTATTTTAAATATGGGACATGTTCTATAAGATAAGTGATGTCAGTATTTAGAACAATTAAATTCACCCAAGTTTGGCAAATATGTTATACTGTAACAATTGTCATGACATTTCATAAAATTATTCAGTTTGCCAAAGGCCCCATTATATTAGAAATCTGGGGCACCTCTATAAGTTTACAGTTAAGCATGAGAAGCTAGGAAGAGCCTACCATATTTTATTTCATTTATATTTTGTACTTTATCACTTTGGTTTCATGTTCAAAAACATTTTTCACTATGTGTAGTAACATTTATTTCTTGCCTCTAGCGGCTTGCTTCCTGCTACTTTAATTTCTGTCCCTGCTGAAATATATAGATAGAGGGGCCCAGGCACTCTGCACAAAGAGATCCCTCTGACTTCAATGGGAATTTGATGAACGGACTGGTTCCAGGATCAAACCCATGAATACACACACACGCGCACGCACACACACACACACACACACACAAATACAATAAGGGCAAATGCAGGCATTGAGAAAATATCAACATTTCTCATTCAGAGATCATACACCATATACACATCCAATATCTGCACTGCAAGGCCTGGTCCACTACCTGAGAAACTTAACTTATGTCACGGTTCCCAGACAATGGGAGCTGCGGAGCCGGCCACTTCTGGGAGCCGCATGGAACTAGGGCAGGCAGGAACCTGGCTTAGCCCCCGCCCGCCAACTGCGCCACCAACCGGACTTTTAATGGCCCGGTCAGCGGAGCTGACAGGAGCTGCTGGAGTCCCTTTTTGACCAGGTATTCCAGTCAAAAAACGGACGCCTGCCAACCTTACTTATGTGAGTAGCCTATAAAAGTCAGCAGTGTTTCAGCATTGGGCCCTGAGTGTCCTGAGAAGTCCTTCTGAGCAACAGAAGAAAATACAGCAGGACCAAATAAAAAGGCCCAAAATGGCTATTCATAGGAGCAAAGTTACTTACTCATGCATTTGCAGGATTTAGTCCTCTTTGCAGCTTTCTACCAAAACAAAACAAAATCACTTTTAAATATATCTATCTGCAATATTTTGGGTGTTAGTAATGCCAGCCAGGTGATCTAAACTCAGTCCTGAACTCAAATCTCAGAAAGAACAGGAAGGAGGTATAGATTATATGAATTTTCAACACTTATGTGCTCTCTCCTTCCTCTCTTCTTCTGTCCCCTCAACACTTACTTTCAGTTGGATTTCTTGGAACATTCAAGGACCAATACTGGCTCAAAATAACTGCCACTGAATTCAATAGAAGTTCTGTGCGATAGACAGCAGACTATTCTTTTTTCAGAAATACTGTCACCAGACCTCTTCTGTCTTTAGGCAAGAGCCTCTGGATAATCAAGTAGGTTTGCGAGCTCTTCTTCCATTCACTCTTAAGACAAGACAGTTTACATTAGATAGTGCCCTTTGGAACCAGAAAGTATGATAAAGTTACTTCACTCACTTAAAATTTAGTAACTCTAGGACTGATTTACAAGACACAATGTAAGACACAAAGCAAAATCATGCAACAAGAAAAACAATGTTAAAATAAAAAGGCCTTACAGGAGTTGGGGGAGATCAGCATTTCACTCGGTACCTGGTATGGTCCAGTTCAGATGTTTAGTTACACAAAATGAAAACAAGAAATCACTGTGGTAAATATCTCACCACATAGGAGTCAGGTTAATTTCCAACTCACTTAAGTGCTCGGGAAATGAGTCGCATATGCTTGCTTCACTCTCCAGTCCTTGCTTGAATTCTTTGACTTCTGACTACTTTGGTTATAGGACAAACTCTCTTTGATGTTGGGATATCAGAAGGAGTGAAACAATAAATTCCCCATATTCTAATATCCAGACATCCTGGGCTTGTTCAAGGACCCTTGTTTCATAAAGGAATATAATTAAATTACCAGAGCTTTGATCAAGGAATTGCTGCAATCATTTTTTGATGTAGAAGTTGTCTGTTTGAAGCTGCAGGCAGGTAGCTGGCCCATGCCATGTTTAACCCCTTCTCTGCGAGCTGCAACTGCTAGCAGCAGCTGCAGCATTTTGGAAGAGCCAATGTTCCTAGCTAGCACTTCAAAAGGGACATACAGTATCAGCTTTGCTATTCTGCACAAGGGGATCAGTTTTGTAACACACCTGGTAGGTAGTTCATTGAAGAAGGGGTTAAATCAAACTCCACTCTCTGTGCCTGAAAAAAACCCTCACATTGAAATGATTTTCCAGTTGAATTAACTTGTCTTCATATTTATATTACATACCTGATATGGAGCAAAATGAGTCAGTAGTGCCTAAAAACAGCTCCTCATAACAAAGTGGTTTTCTGACTGAGTTAACTAGGTTTTAATGTAAAAAAATGAATTCATATTTAGGGCCAAATTTTTCAAAATATGATACGTACTTCTATGTATACAAAATATGTATGCAGGCATATATTGTGCATGTCAATTAGATTACTGCATGCAGAAACAGTACACTACATGTGCAAGCCCATCACATTTTATTGCATGCAGAAAGCTGGCTTTGCAGAAGAAGTGTGCATATTATGGACACATAGAATGCCACCTTCTTTGAAAATGGGGCCCCTATTGACAGTTGTGCACAAAAGATATGAGGAAATACTACATTTGTGTTTTAAAATGTAAATGTATTTGGAATGTTTAGGTTTACAGGTGGGGTAGAATCAGTCAATAACAGATCCTCATAATGAAGTGGCTGTACAACTGAGTTAATTAAGTTTCAGTGTAAGAAAATAAATCCTTAAATCTCTTGAGGTGAAATTCCACCCCTCTCTGCACCAATCCAGAGTCAATATGTTTTGTTAACCAAAGTAGGGGGTTGTATGGAAGGAATGAAATTCACGCTTTCAGCTGCAGCTATGCTGCTGTAGCACCACAGCATAGACTCTTCCTACATTGATAGAAGGGGGTTTTCTGTCGATGTAGGTAATCCATCTCCCCAAATGTCAATAGTTAGATCAAAGAAAGAATTCTCCCATCAGCCTAGCGGTATCTACACCTGAGACTAGGTTGGTTTACCAACTGAACTCAGGCACACAAATTTTTCACACCCCTAAGCAACATAGCTAGGTCAATCAAAATTTTAAGTTAAGACCAGGGCTCAGCTTGCTGGAAGGTTCTAGGACTGCAAGATAGCTCCACTGCACCACTTATCAGGAATTTCCCAGACAGAAGATCTTCCTAAACCTAAAGTGGCTCAAACCCTGTCTCCTCAGCCTATCTGCACTCCTGGAATAGATGGTTAAGGGTTCACTCAGAGATAGGGAGCTGCACCTCTCTCCATGCATTCTGTGGTCTCTTCTTGAGGGTGGAGAGATCATTAAAAAGGACATATAGATTACAGAAAGCATAACTACTGTACCGGGAGCTATCACCTGACACTCTTGTTAGCATTGAGACTGACTGTGGAAATAGCCTCACCAGGCTGTTGAGATACGAGGAAAGTAAGTTTGAGGGAGGACTTCCATGGTAACATCCGTGGCAGAAAGCTGTCCTTCCTTCACGGACCAGGGGTGAAAAGGAATTGTGTCATTCAGACTGACACCTCAATTCATAAGGGCATAGACTTAAGAAGTCACAATGAATATGCCTGGCTTACTAAAGATAACAGGCACATAATTTTGTGCATGTGTATATAGATAGAAATCCATGACTGCAGTTAAAACATTTGATATGTTACTAATTTGCTGGATAATAAAACTTGTGGCCTTTTGAGAAGCCCCAAAGGAAAAATATGTATGATTTTGGGAGAATGGTAGAACAGGCTAATGTTTAATGTGATATTTTATTTATTCCATGGTCACAGGTGCTGTATACATAAGTAAACAACCGGTGATATAGGAAACTGTCCAAAAGAGTGACTCAGAGAATAAAAAGTTGTCAGAGGTATTTGCAGGTGGTGAAATACTTCTAAGGGAATTAACCTCTAACATTAAAGGTTCTATGCATTTCATATTGAACTTGAAAATGGGCCTATGTCTAATAAAATTGGACTAGTTTTCAGGTGAAAATAGACAAATTTTGAAGAAAAAATAGGACTATTTCTTAAAGCAAAAAAAGTATTCAAGCCCTGGAAAAAGCATGCTTTTTGTAGACTTTTAACCTGAAAATAGTGTCTTTGTTCACATTTTAAATAAAAAAAAAAATCAAACAACAATCCAATTATTAGACAAATCTCCCTACATCTACCGCCCTCAAAAAGAAGAACATGCTGATTTGTTTTATTTTTTAAAAGGAAGTTCAAAAAGGCTGAATTGTCAATTAATGTTGGTCATAAAAATAGCATTTAATGGCTATGAGAATAAAATATAGATTGGTACCCAGTTAGTCAGTAAGTTGATATATGTAGACAATCTGGTTCAAGTCTGCTGCAGACTATGGCCTACAGAACCTTATGAAAGGACTAATTACAGTTAGCACCCTTTTCAACCTCTAGCTAAACATTAAAAACCCAAGGTCAAGACAACAAGCAACTATCACATCTTGGTAAGTATCAGAGTTGGCATTTTCGCTATAGACTTGATTATTTCAGCCAAACTCATTTCTTGTTCAATTTGATTGGAAAATTAAAGTTATATTAGTGCAATTTCTCACATATGATAGTGTGTGGATTGCATGCCTAATGCAGCTAGCATTTTAGTCACAAAAATATGCCTACATTTAGGTTATTATTGTAAAAACTGAGGTAATGTAATAAGAAAAAATGGTTTAAAATACTGGACCAAATTCCCTCTTCACTAACACTGATGCAAATCAGAGTAATTCCACTAATGTCCAGAGAGTTACTCTGATTTACACCATAGTGACTGTAGGCAGACTTTAATCCATTTACTATTTACATAAATAGATGCCAATAGCATAACATACTGTACAAGTACATGATATACTGCTCCAGGGGGCTTTGTTGCAAACTGCATAACTTTTTTCAATAAATGAACTTCTTTTTATATTTTGGTCTATATAATTGAAGCCTTCCCTAATCATGTAAAAAGAAACAATTATACTTATAAGTATATAAAGTATGACATTACAAAAATAAGGAAATTTGAGGGTGGTTTGTTTTCAATATTGAAAAACTAAATCCAGGAGTAGTTCAATTCTACATCCTAATTTATTCTATTGTTCATGTTGGGAAACAAAGGGAGTTCCATTGTTGACCCATCTCTAAGAATGGTGATATATTTGTATCTCTATCATAATCTCTTAGTTTAAATAAAATTAGGCTCTGATTCAGAAGAGCACATAAGCATCTGCTTAGCTTTAAGCACACACTTAAACGCTTTCCAGAAAAGAGATTTTTTTTTGCCTGAACTAATGATGATTACATTTCTTTTCTTTTAATCAATTTGACTAATTTTAATTGACAAAGTGTAAAGATCCGTTGTTTCAAAGGCTCTCTTCTGCTTATGTAACTAATTTAAAAATTCAACTTGTCCAATAATTGGAAGCCTATCAGTGCACTGACATAGCTCCTTTTAAAGAGGACTTCTGAACATAAAGTGCAAAATTCTGTTATTTTCCAAATATGTGCTGAATATCTCCAGTTGTCAATCTAAAAGGAGTATTCAACATATTAGCATTTAAAAATGTGCACTGATTTTCATCTTTCAGAATGCTTACATATCTGATAGTCCCAGTTTCCACCTACTAGCATAAGATGCCTTTGCATAAGCTACAGAATTATTGAACCCTATTGGGGTATGGAGACAGCCTATGGGTTTCATGCTTCAATGGAGTTCATCGGTACTGGTGGTATTACAGCATGGTATATGTTCCAACATCACTGAAAAGCAGCAAACAAATTGATAGTGATGCATGGGTGAAACTATATCCATAATTTTCTGCCATTCTAATTGTAAATGTCCCAGTTGAACCACATACGGCAAAGAGAAGGTTTCAAGATGTATTACGTAGACGCAACAGATCAATTTAAGAATGATGGGAGAGTGAGTTAAGGTGGAACACCATTTTTTTCTGTGATTGCGTCATCATTTATCAGTTTGCATCAATATCATATTACTTAAAAGTGGGGTTTTGTTGGTTATTAATTAAGATAGGAATTTATTAAAGCACAATATAAAGTTATTATTTATTATTTCTATCTGCACCTGTTAACTTGCAGGTATATATATCAAACTTAGCAAAATAGAAAGACAACAAGGACGTTGATCTTTGGAGCCTACAACCTAGACAATGTGTAGCCACAGATGGGTAACAAGACAATAAAGAAGTGTAGAGTAGCATCTAAGATTACCCAAATATCCAGTTATGACCAGTGCACAACGTGCCGTACTGAAAATATGAGCTTGAGAGGTTTCATATATCAATTTATTTATTTCATAAAGTGATATCCTGGTTAATTTCATCTAGGTTTGATAGCAGAAGCGGTTCTTAAAGATGGGCTTGAAAAAGGAGAGGGTGGGAACTTTCAGATCAGCTTAGCCAGGACACTCCAGACATGTTGGGGACAGGAGAGCATAGAGAAAGGCACAAAAGATGTTTGCCACTGAAATGGATGAATGGGGTATTGAGGCTGGTATCTGTGATGGAGGAGACGGGAAGGGAGGGTATGCAAAAAGAAACAAGGTTGGCAATGAAGAGGAGCAAAAATTATGAGGTCTTGAAGGTGATGACAAGAAGTTAAAACTTTATGCTCTAGAGAAGTGGAAGTTAGTGGAGTTATCGGGGGTGATGTGGTTAGATCAATTGGCAAGGAATATGAACTTGGAATAAGCATTTTGAATGGACTGAAGAGGAGTAATGTGGGAGTCTGGGAGACCAGAGAGGAAGTGGTTATGTTAATCAGCAAGATGGAGGGATGATGACAGCCTGCACCTGCAATCTGGACTGAAAGAAAAGGATGAGTCTTATAGAGAGCATGCAGAAAGGAGTGGCAGCATTTGGACACACTAGGATGTACAATGAAATGGAGAGGAGTTATAGGCCAGGAAGAATATTGGCGGTGTCTACAGAGAATGGGGGATTTGAGTGAGGATATGAACTCAATTTGGCCATGTTATATTTATGTTGCTAGTGAGACATTGAGGAGTAGATGTCCAAGAGATCAGTAGAAATCCAGGATTGAACTGAGAAAGACAGATTATGTGTGGAGAGACAGATTGGTAAGGCAAAGAAGATCAAGTGGCATGAAGGACTAGCTTCACTGGGGCATGTTAAAGAGGAAGGAAAGGAAGTCCCTGAGTGGATAACAAGGAGAAAGGTGAAAAGGGTGCTAGAGAGGAGGGCATAAGAGGCGGTCATAGTGGATCTTGTCCATCTTTTCTTTGAAACTGTTGGCAAGATCCTATGTGGAAAAGAAGAGGACACAGAAAGAGTGCAAGAGAAGGTTTCAAGGTAGATCTGAAAGTTGCAAATTTATCTTTTTTATAGTGGCTTGGCACTAACCGATTTTTAACAGATTCTTTCCTGAAACGCACAACATCTCTCTTTCTCTAAAAAGTGAATAAATTCATTATTTGAAAGTTGACTATTAGGCCCAAATAGTCAGTGGGCCTCCATTGTTTGTGACTACATCATATTTCACATGGATATTAACCAATTCTTAGATTCATAGATTCTCAGGTCAGAAAGGACCATTATGATAATCTAATCTGACCAACTACTGATCTTACTACTTGTTCCGGCCTTTCATATGCAAAAACATATTGCTGTTGCAGTACAGTGTGTTTCACTTTAGAGCAATAAATAGTATGTAGCATTGTAACCCCACTGAAAACTATTGCAATACATATTGATCAGACTTGTTCTCCAGGCTACAAGTTCTAACGAACTGGAATATGATGAGGATTGGAAGGATTAGATTTTTATTAGTAGATGTCAGTAAACGATGATTTCACCATACATACATAAATCAACAAAAATATTTTCATCTAAAATAATTGAAATATACAGCCAAAGTAAAAATAATATTGCTTGAGAACATATTAGAGTTTGATTTAAACGTATTTACCTTACATATATTAATATGTGGTGTTGACAATGTGTTTTAATGTTTATAAAGCTTTAGCTTTTTGAATCTCAATGTCTAATGTCATGAAATAATTATTATCTGACTGACCCCACCCCCATAATTTCCAACCACTGTAAAAAATGTAAATCAATAAAAGTAAAACAAATTTAAAACCCATAATTTTGCACAACTGTAAAAATGTAAATCAATAAAAAAAGAAAACAAATACTTTCCAGTCTGACTGATATTAGCCACTCAAACCCCTTCAAATTGTCTGAACCTCCTATATCTGGGCTTGAAATCTTGCAAGAATGGTCAATCTCAACAATTTACACTATCACGTCTTAGGCGGACATTTGCAAAAAAACATGCACAATTGGAAAATAGTGAGGGAGTCAGGGTTATGCTCAAATGATACTCTGCTCAGGTTCACTGGAATTTTGGATGAAATTTGAATTGATTCGTATTTTAGCTATATCAGTTTGTTCATTCTTAATGATAGAATGTGGAGGATCACAGGCAGTATATTTGGCATGCTGGATTAATCTGACAGCATTCTGCCATTTCAACCCAGTATTGTCTATTCCTCACTAAGTGATTATTAGAGTTCCAAATTATTTCCAGTAAAGAAAAACACAAGTCCATCTTGATTAGTGAGCCAAAATGAGCTTCATGGTAGCCATAAGTGACTAACTAGAGGCAGTATATCACCATGTATACCGTAAATAAGGACTGACTCCTTGCTTGGTAGAAGCAGTGATCTGAAAACTTTGCCTTCAGCCAGATCCACAAAGATCCATGAAAATCCAAAAGGATGATTTGCAGAAATTCAACTGTTACTAAAGGGCCATGATTAATTTATTCATGTTGAGCTGTACCTTATGCCACAGAAGTCTCACTGAAGTCAGTGGAACTTCTTGTTGAGTTAAAATTACTAAGGGTCTCAAAAGCTAGCCTAAAGTAACCACACAGCTGCTGAAATGTTGCAATTAATCACATGGAACTTAAAAAAAAATAAAAAACAAAACACCAAAAAACTTACCCCTAACTATTCAAGAAGACCTTTTTTTAAAAAAATACCAGTTAGAACCATTTGCTCTTAATACTATTATTACAGGTTCAAATACCAAAATGAGGAGACGTGTTTACTTAAAATCCTTATATCACAAAGTTTATTAGTTCAATTATTAATTAGTTAATTGGCTAAAACCAAGGCATAATTGTTGAATTTCACTTTTATAGAACAAATTAAAAGTTGTCTGAGTTAAGAAATAATTGCCTTTGAATTATATATATATGTGTGTTGAAATCACCTTAAAACAAAACAACAAAAAAACTAGAAGGCTTGAATCTGAGACTAATTATCCAGGGACTAATTATAGTTTAAATTATTCTTTGAACAGTATTTTTTTTAATTTGGTACTAACATTTTAACATGAAATTCTAGACTAAGTTTACACAAAATCCATTTATTGTGTTTGTTACAAGTCCACATATAAAATTAAATTAGTGGGTGAAAAAAGGCAAAGGGAATAACATAGGATTTATTCATTAGGGGCAGCCAAGATCTTTGAGATAATTACTTTCAATCAAGGTGGGGCTGACCATTTAAATTTATGCCGACATGTGTGTATTACTAAAACAGTTTAGCATTCATGGAAATAGGGTTTAGTCTGATTCCAATAGAGCTATCACATCTGGTTTACACTCAACTGTGATTTATTCTTGGCAGAATGATAAGCATGCATGTAACTAACTATTTAACTTAACCACTGAGACTCAATATGTTTCTGGATTATTTTATTTGAAAGTACACACCAGTAGACTCACTGGGATAAAAATTACATTTCAACAAGTCTGTAGCATCCGTTTATGCAGAAATACAAAAGCAAACAGATAATACTTATAAGCAGGTATTATGCAAAATTTATGACCACAGAAATGCAATACATTTGAAGCATCTCTTCAACAGACTGGATGGCTCTGGAGAAAGGTAACAGGATAAGGGAGGGAGGGAGAGATAGCTCAGTGGTTTGAGCATTGGCCTGCTAAACCCAGGGTTATGAGCTCAATCCTTGAGGGGGCCATTTGGGGCAAAAATCTGTCTGGGGATTGGTCCTGCTTTGAGCAGGGGGTTGGACTAGATGACCTCCTGAGGTCCCTTCCAATCCTGATATTCTATAAGGCATCTTTTTTAACCTGGCCCAAATTGGCAATGACTAAACACCTGGCGACGCAACCTTCAGGCTGATAGCATAAAAATGGGCTATACCTGGAACCAGCTAGAGCAAATGGCCCAGGATCGAGGACTCTGGAGATCTGTGGTTGGCAGCCCATACCCCGATTGGGGTGACGGGCGTGAGTGAGTAGATATTAAATGGTGCTCTCAGTCCTGTTCCAAGCAGACACAATGTCCGTATTATAAAATCCCAGTTGGCGCCCCCAGTTGCCAGTTTCATTGGGGTGACCGAGAGTTCTGAGTGTACAGAGGATGAAGTAACCTCTTAGATCTAGACTCTGCCTAGAACAGGACTGAGCCATGCTTGTGCAGCATGGGGAAACTTGCACTGTCGGTGCTGTACATGTCTGGTGGATAAATGGAGCTGAGTTCTTAGTGTTATTAAACTGTCACCTTGCACAAACCTTGAAATTCTGCAAATGGTATTTTAAAAGAATGTTGAACTTCATTCTTTCTCTATTTTATCCCAGCCTTTGAGCAATGTGGTCCCTCCCTCCTATTGGCATCAATGGGAGCTCTGCCACTGATTTCAGTGAGAACCCGTATGGTCTCTTACTTCTCCAGTAACATGAAATCTCAAATGCATTTACATCTTAGATATATTGATGTTTTCTACACTTGGGTTCATTCTGTTTAAAATGTATCATCAGGAGTTCTGTTCAATGGTGTTTGCTTTACAATAATATTATTTAATCTCTAATGAGTGGCATACTTAGTTCTGTATATCTGCCCCATTGTGGTATGTTTTATTTGTTTATTTATTTATTTATTTTGGTGATGAGCTACTAAGTTATACTTATAACAATAATTTATTCTTGGAAATGTACAATAGTGTTTGACCAGTACTATTTCAGAAAACCCTGCATCCTCTTTTCCACCCTTCATTTAATCCTTGCTCCTATAATCCATTTAGATTGATTTCTACTACTTCAACTCAGTATCCATTCCAATACAATTAAGAACTTTGATGAATTCTTTAGCTGATTCAGAAGGGAGAGGACTCTTGTTCATTGCAAAAGTTTGAATCAACAAACTAGCATTTGCTTAAGACAGCATTTTAAAACTGAAGGGCTAAATTACAGCTCCTGGAGCCAGCTGAGCACTGTGGGGCCTGGAGGTTTGGAAACCACTGCACCACCCAGCCAGTTACAGTAGAAAGTATTATGTCTTTGTCAAACAGAGGAAGGGATAATGCCTTCTTCCACAAAGGAGCCAGCAGCAGTCCTGGCTGCTCCACTTGAAATCAGCCTCTGAATGTTAGCTGGCTTGCAAGGTGGGGAGGCACTGCAGATGAACCAACCACACCTCGATGTTCCCTTGTGGGCCTTTGAGCACCACTGGCAACGTAAATTATCCACTTTGACAACAGCTAAGAGCATTATGGATGCTAAAGGTGCACTGGGGATGGGGAAGGAAAGGGACTCTGCACCCAAGTATGTCTGTGCAGGGGCAATCACCGTTTTCTCTTAAAGTATGTACAAGCTCTCTCTAATCATTACACACTACTATAGAATAACTTATATGATTTATATTTGAAGTTAACTGACTGATATGATTTAATGAGACCTTGTAACTATCATTAAACTATATCCATGAGAATTTCTGGTTTTGCAATCATATGCTAAAATTTCTGAAAGTCATCTAAACTTCAGGTCATGTGTCTGAATTTCAGCCCAAATAGAGAGAAACACTGGAATCAGAAATTGTATGCATAGTACTTACTACAGATTGATTTACAATTTCGCATGCCAATAATTAACATTTTAAAATCAATACTTTGTTATATGCCATTTCTGCATGTTATTAGTAATGGCTTATTTTTCAAGTATGAGTAGGGTTACCAGATAGCAACTGTGAAAAAAATGGGAATGGGGGTGGGAGTAATAGGTGTCTATATAAAAAAAAGTCCCAAAAAACAGGACCGTCCCTTTAAAAATGGGACATCTGGGCACCCTAAGTATCAGTTATATATGTTTTTGAATTCTGTATTCCAAAGTGTTTTGCAAAATGACAGCTGGGATGCTGTGGGCCATATACTGTTCTCAGTTACACCGATGTAAACTCAGAGGAACTCTAATTACACCAGTTTACACCAGTGTAAATAAGAGCAGAATTTGGCCATTTGAATATAAAATGCATGCCTGTTTCTTATCTGAAGTGTCTTTCAGTCTTTTTCAAATATCCTCAATCACTGGGAAGAATGTGCTAAGATATTATCCAAGTATTACCAGTAATTTTTATCATATTACTTTTTCCCCTCTCTCTGTCTCTACATTTGTTTCCTTTCCCATAGCATGAATTGATGCTTTTTTTTGGAAGACAGAGGAAGAAGATAGCAAATCCCTTAAAAATCATTGCTGCTGGGAGAACAGATACTGTTTATTTTACACCTAGACTCCAGCTGTGTCACTCCTCATACAATCTAAAGTTACATGATTTCAAAACTTTGTAGTGAACTCCAAGGTGGTAATATGATGCTGAAGGTAACACGATCCACTGACTAGAAAGATGTTAATCCTGACAAACTGCCTGAGCATTAGCCTGAACCACAGCTAGATTGAATTCTGTCTCCCCTGAGAGGGTCTGCAATGCTGGTAGTAACAAAACGTCTTTTCATAGTGCCCTGAGAAGCAGATGGGCCACTAAAGTGATTTAGAGAAGAGCATCAGTGCCCTCTAGTGCTCACAAGTGTAGTGCCTTTGAAAGAACAATTACCAAATTTAGAGTGCCCCAAATTTCCAGCTACCATTATACATGAAAGAAACAGACTTACAGCTATAATTTCTTTACTACCACAGTTACTTCAGAGACATTAAACTACATAATGTCCAGTTTAGTAAATCTGGAAGAATTTGATATAAATTCCTTCTTGATTTCATACTTCTATAACTTTAAAAAAAAAAAACATAATTTTTAAACTGATCCAGAGACCATAACAAATATAAGTACTGTAAAAACTGCATCCAAAACTTGAGATCTTTTAGTGAAATCAATCCTCTGACTTATAAATGTCTCAAATATAGTCTTATAACCATCTTTTAATGACTTCAAACTATTTACACGAAAACAAACAAACAAACAAACAAAAGGGTTTAGTAATCCTGTATATGCAGTTTTGGAGCATAGTATTCAAAATGAAAAAATAACTAAACTTTCTAGGAGAATGTTTTGGAACCCCCTGATCTTCAACAATATAACTCAAATACACAATTAGAGACACCCCCCTACCTCCACCTCTGCACCCTTATGTCACTGGGATAATTTTAACAATATACACTTGATACATTCAATATTGTTCAACTTATTAGTAGTACCATTGAGAAAAAAAAATAATGTGGAGAGTAAGTTCGACAGTGAAATGAGATGTCAGTACTTAACTATAAAATGAAGCCATCTTAAATCACATGCATCAAGGCCAGATCCAAAGTCCATTGAAGTCAGTGGGAATACTTCCGTTTACTTCAATGGCCTTTTAATTTGGCCCAAGAAAGGGACCGTGAAAACTGAAGTGCCATTTTAAAAAAAAAAAAAAAGATGTCATGTTATTAGAAATTGCCTATAGATTCTGAGATTTACATACAAATACCAAGGCTTTGCCACCAAGAAATATGTAGGTATGTTGCTTAATGGTTTCAGGTGAAACAAGTGAAAATATTATTTCTCACACACTAACATCTGATGGCAAAACATCCATTCAGAATGGATTCAAATAATTTTAATAGAGACACACTAAACAAAAAAGAGAACTAATTTTTAAAGAGGTTTGAAATTGCATTATATTTTTATAAAAAACGGCTCAATACTGGAATTAAAAAGAACATCCTTTTAAGAATACTGTAGTAAAAATATTTTCTGCTTAGTCTCATTATTTGTTTAAATGATCTGTGGAAAATGTAGCCTCCTAAGCTACTGCAACTCCAAAGTTGATACATATATCCTGAACTGAACAAAAGGCAATACTTCAAACTTTATTAAAATGGTATGCTAATTGCACTTGAACTCACATAACACATAAAAATGTTTTTGCAGAAAAATCATGAGATTCTTTCTAACTCTTATAATTGCTCCAAATGTGTTGTGCAACAGAAATCATTTCATTTTATCATCCAGTCTCTCAATCGACGTTTTTCTATAAAGGTCTTCATTCAAAAATTGCCAATCACAAATTGCAGTTATTTATCCCATCTATTAACACAGTTTATTATAATTGCTTCTTTAATAATGATCTAGTCCAGATCATCATAATTTTTACAGACAAAAACACTTATATAAGCAGACTTTGTGTATTTCAGCAAAGTTTAAGCTGCTATGAAAAGTCTACAAATAGCATATTCCAATCATACTTATTTCTTCATATTAGAGTACCAAGCTTCATGTTTAAATACAAATTCAATATTTCAACCAGAAAATCCTAATCACAAGGTGATTTCTAATTTGTTTTCCTATAGAGGTCTACATTCCTTGGTAAGATCTGTAATCCTTTGTTTTGTAACTTAATTTTTTTTGTTCTCTTGCAATAGCAAGGAAAACTGCTTTGGGAGTGCAATCAGAAACTTCTGTTTTCTAGGGTTTAATAAGTAGAAGAAATGGGGGCAGAGGGAAGGCTTCTTGGAATAAAGATATGAAGCTTGGTTCCTTTGCTCTAGCTTACATTATTCTCTCTCCTGTTCTTTATTGCTTATCTCCCCACATCAAGAATTGTGCTGATGTTGTGCTATAAAATTTTTGCTCATAATAAAACATCTGCATTTGCATTTCCATATAAAAAAATCCAAAGACCCAAAAGATCATTGACTTGTGTTTCAAATCCCAGTGAAAAAGGAATTGATTTATGCCCACTTCAGATTAATTACTGCAAAACCCCCTAAATAAATACAACATTTATTTATTAACATTTTAATTGGACTAGAGAAAAATGTGATATTTACCTAAGAAACCACATAAATCTGGAAATATTGCAAGCTTTAAAAAAATAAGTACATTGCCTGCTTCACCAGACATGTCTCAGCATCTCTGTTTTGGAATTATTTATTGCTTTTTGTATTCAACAGTTTTATTATTAAATAATTATAAATATTTGATTTCTTAATAGAGGTTGATGGTCTGTGAACTTCTTATATCATCAACACAAATCAACAGGAAGAAAGTCCTTTCCAATGAGTTACAAACCATTGGAATGTGAAAAACAAATGAACTTCCCCCAAATTAAAGCCCATTTTCTGAATTAGTGACTCCTGTTGCTAAAGAGAATCCTTTGTTGTAGATACTTCGCTAGGTAAAATACTATATTACATAGTCACACTGTGCCCTTTTTAGCAACGGTACAAAGAGGATTCCCCAGTATATGCTAACTGGCTTATTTCAGTCCTATCCTGGCCAAATTCATATTTTTAAAAGGGTGGATAACATATGAGCATATCTATGAAAGGTAAAGTCATTTACTATGATGTCAGATTGCAATATGTGGTCCTGGAGGATTACACAGGAAGGGATTTTATTCTAAAAGTTAATGGTATGTATGTGGACCTGCAGCCTTAAAGCTTCATCTAGTTTACCTTCATTGAGATGGTGATTACATATAGACCATAATGATTTTTAGACTAACCCAGTCTATAGATACCATTTTAGTATCTTGTGACTACTGCTGCATGAATTTGAAAACAAGCAAAAAATCAAAGTCTTGCTCGCTTCCCTTCCCCCCTCCCTTCCTATTCCGGAGAAGGCATCTTTCATTTCATGCACTCCTATTTTCGCTTGCATTCTGCATATCCATTTCATGACTGGGAGCTACCATGGCAAGGGAAAAGCTGCTTTTCACTTCGTTTCTTTTGATGCCTGCTTATCCGGCGGACCGTTTTTTTGAACGCGCGCGCACACACACACACACACACACACACGCACGCAAAGATTGAAAAAAAAAAATACTGAATCGCAAGGAGATTTCTTTCCCCTCCGGAACGATCACTTCTTCCCCTTTTGGAACCCAGTCAGCTCCAGTCGCACCGAGCTGGTGCAGAGAAACGCAGCCAGACTTGCTCCGGAGCTAGGGATAAGAGTTGCCAGATGTGGCTTGTGCTTGCCCGGCGATTGCTCCAGGACCCTTTTTTTTGCACGGCTTTCCCAATACTCAAGCCCCCCCCCCGGACCAAAAGCAAAGGGTCTATGTTGGGTGTGCGCGTCTGCCCGTCCCCTCCAGGGGCTCGGGAGCGCTCCCCACAGCACAGATCTCCAGCAGCACGCTCCGACCTTAGCCTTTCGCGGCTGTCAAGTTTCTAGCGCACAGAGAGGCATCCACCCGGCTCGGCTCCCTCGACCACTGGGCAGGGGAGCTACAGACAGCGACTCCGCTTCTATCTACCACCCGAAACGCTCCTTCTCTTCCCCTCCACCTCGCAGCTCCTTTCCCGGCAGCAGCCTTCACTTAGTACCGTCCCCCCCCTCACCCCCAAAATACCCATCCTCAAAGGCAACCCCAGCAGCAAAACCTCCCTCCCCGCTCTCCCGGGACAGCGGGGGCATGGCCCCGAGCCTTACCTGGGAGTCCAGCCGGGCTGGCTGCTTCCCTTGGTCACCTGCGGCGGAGGGCGAGGAGGCAAGTCCCATTCACAACTAGACACTGAACAGACACAGCGGCATCCTCAGCCTATTACACTCCACTGGCGGCGGCGGCTGAATGAGGCTCGGAGCGAGCGGCAGGAATTAGAAGCGGGGGAAGGAGGGGACGGGAGGAGGGAGGGAGGGAGGAAGAGCGAGGGGGAGCGAAGCAGGGTTAGAGGAAGGAATAGGCTGGAGGCTCCTGCTTCTTCCCGGGCTCTTCTCTTCCCTCCCAAGGGCGATTCCTCCCCGGGCGCTGGGCGTGGGAAGCTCTGAGGAGGAGCCCGGAGCCCCGTCCTTCTGTCCAGCTGCCCCGGAGGGGTGGCTGCCAGCCGCCAGGGCTGCGGCACGGCCGTCTGAGGCGCTCCCCGCACCCCGCCATGGGGGGGTCTTCTGGGACCCTGGCTCCACCCCTTCCCCCCCCCACACACACACGGGTGTTGGGGGCGAGGCCACCCACACTGCTGGGATTGCGGCTGGGGCCACCCGCTAACCCACTGCTCCGTCTCCTCAGGCGGGGGGAGCCCACCTAGGGGGAGTGAGGACTCGGTGGCTAGCGAAGCAGGGGATCCCTGGCTGTGTGGGGGGGGAGCAGGGGGCTCCGATTGTGGGGGGACTCCCAGCCCAGCAAACGAACCCCATTTGTGGAGGGGGCCCCAGCCCAGTAGGAAGTCCTCATTGGGGGTGGGGGGGGAGAGGAGCCCTCCTGCCCCACCCCAGCCAGCGCTGTTAGTAGAACTGGGTGAAGCCTGGGGGTGACGACCCCATCAACTGCTATTTTTCCAAGTTACAAATTTTCCTAGAAAAGTTCCTCAACATTTTGCCATTTGGCAAGTCCTGGCCAGCTCTGGTTGGTAGGGCGGAGAGCGAGTAGCCCTACCATCCACGGCTGTCTGCTGGGGAGGAGTTTGCATGACCCCCTGCTCTAGCAGGTGAGGTGGAGCTAGAGATCGATCCCTCTTCCAGACCCCTCTGTCCACCCTGTCTCTAGTTGTCTGAGGACTACTGGCAGTATTTTCCCCACAACCAGAGGCAGAGGCCATGGTCCCCACCCCAGACTGTTCAGTGAACAGCAGAAGTGGCTGAGTCTTTTCACTTCGTGGACCTCCAGAGAAAAGTACAGCCAGGACCACCCTTCAAAACTAATGGCAGTGGCCTTACTCCCCGCCCCCAAACACACACAGTTAGGAACCATGGCCCAAGTTCCCCTTTTCTATCAGCCTTAGAACCAGTGGTGGTGGTGAAGACCTGTCTGCTCCCTGGATTCCCAGTGAATACGAGGTGTAACAGTCATAGAATCATAGAATATCAGGGTTGCAAGGGACCTCAGGAGGTCATCTAGTCCAACCTGCTGCTCAAAGCAGGACTAATACCCAAGTACTGATTTTTTGCCCCCATCCCTAAATGGCCCCCTCAAGGATTGAGCTCATAACCCTAGGTTTCGCAGGCCAATGCTCAAACCACTGAGCTATCCCTAAAGCACCTCCTTACCCTGTCACCTGTGCTCCAGCAGCATCAGATCATATATGGCCACCTAATATCCAGCCACCCAAAAATAAGCACAGCAGAAGCAGTTGGGTGGTCTCTAATCCCAGGAGCTTACTTTAGTGTTTGGGTTGGATGGATCCATCCACTGGAGCCTGCATCTGGTGGAGATAATTTGCCCATGCCTCAGTCTGTTCCACAGGTTCTCACCAATTACACTCACATTATTCTGTGACTTTATGTTCTTTGGGGTCTGGCTATGACTCTTGTACTTTGTGGTTAATTCAGCATTACCAACAACTCTATGCAGAGAAAAAAATGGTACAGGCACTCCATTGGAGAAGGAACAAAATGTGGAAGGGGGCAGCCTGGTAGGCAGATGGACTAAAGCACCCTGGGCTGGGAGGGACACAATGCTCATGAGCCCAGCAGATTAAAGCTACTTCCTCCTGAGTACCACTGGTCTCAGGAAGAGAGCAGGGAGCCTCAGGCACTCTGGGTTGGTAGAATTGGAGAATTAAAAAAAAAAAGTATTGAAAGGGCCATTGTGAGTTGGCGATTCAATTCACAATCCCATTGGGGCAGGGTTACCTTTGTGGGGAAACAGTTTTTAGGGGGTAGGAAAGTTTTAGATTACATATGGAGTAAGATCATCTGATATTATGATAGTACCTGAAAACCCCAATCCAGACTTAGGGCTTCATTGTCTGGACACTTTACAGACAAGTAACAAGGAAAACAGTCCCTGCCACATGGTGTTTATGATCTAGGTGAGACAGGAGATAAGAAGTGAAAGAAAAAGATAAACATTGCAGATGTGAATTGAAAGGAGTAAAACAAGCTAATAAAATATTATTTATTTACTATTTATTTTGATGGGAACAGTGTTTTCAGGTGGCAGATATCTAGTGAGGAGGAAATTTGTTTTGTGGAAGAAGTGGTTTGGGGGAAAGTTTTATAAGAGCAAAGTTGATGTGGGGAACTAAGTGAGAGGAAGGTGTTTTGAGGGAAGAGAGTTTCAGAGAAGTTGTTTGATGAGAATGTATTTTGGATGTGCTTTGTGAGGGGAATTTGTTTGGGAGAGGGAAGCTGTGAAGAAGTAGGAATTTTGTGAGCATTGTTTTGAGGGAAGGCAGCACGCTGCGAGATTTTTATACAAGTAAGAGTTGGCTAAGTCATATAAAGTCTGGTCCCATATACAGAGCAGAACACAGAGTTTACTTTTCTCACAATGGGCCTGATACAACTCCCAGTTAAGTTAATGGGACTCTTTCCACTGATTTTCATGCAAGGTGGATTAGGCCCTAAATCCTCTGGAATTATGACATGGAAATAAGCAATTGTTTTCCTTTGAGTATATACTGTAGTGACTGATACCTAGTGTGTTCTGCTGTTGTCTCTAGTGGTAACTGAATTTCCATTTGGCAAAGCTCAGAGCTGGAGAGTTTGCTGGAACATGTTTTCTTCCCTTTTCCATTGCTAGTTTTGGGAGCATAGGTGGAGAGATGATTGTTGAGATTTTCTTTTTAAACTGCCGAGATCAGATTTTTCTTGAATATAAAGGAAATGTGAAAGCAATTTCAATCTAATTAAGCATACACAAAAGGTACTTGTAATACTCTGTAGTCAAAGAGCATATTGATCTATAATGTAAGGGTGCATTAATTCTATTCAAGAAGCATGTTAACAAATGAGTGTGTCAACATTGGATCTGGTGATTGGCTTAAATTTGCCCCCTGCTTTCTGAGCTAAAATTTTAAAGATTAAAACTAATCCACTGTTTCTATTAGATTTGTCTTGTGTCATCCTGTGCCTATAGCAGTTGTGGTTGGAGGGTCCCATCCTGCAGGAAAAATTAAGGTGAAATTCCCATCCAAATCAACAGTCCCAAGCTCAGTGCTGCCCTTTGTGTATTCAATAGCATCAACAGTCAGCAGCCAAACCACAAAACAAGACATATTAGGTCAAGTTTTGTTCATGATTAGGAACTGAAGACAGTGGTTTGCATGGATATATCTGAGGGCAGAATATGGCAAATTAGTATTAGCCCCTCCATTTTGTATAAATAAAGGAACAGGTCCTAATTACTATGTCACCATTTCAGGAGATTTATTTTGGAAGGACAACATCTTGATATCCTTACTCAGGAAAAACTCCTACTGAAGTCAATGGGATTTTTCCTGTTTATGGACCAAGATTTGGCAGATAACTCCAGAACACAGAGTCCAGCCTAGACCAAATACTAAAGGGAGATGTACAGGAGGCAAGGGAAGAAAAATCCCCTGGGCAGAACAGCAGAATCTACACCATCTGGATGGTTAAAATAGATTCTTATGTATCCTCCCCTCATGGGATGTAGCATAGGAGGATCCACATGGATTACCCAAACCATGCCCTCCCAACCCTGCTACGTACAGGGCTCTGTGCCATGCAATGTCTTTCCATAGACCAATTCTGCTGCTTAGGGAACCTCCCTCCTCACTGATGAAAGCTAGGGCTGGATGTTAGGAAGTGTGCATTGTGGCCAGTGCTCATTAAATTTATCACATTTAACTCAAAGAAAATCTGTCTAGAGATGACTTCCTCGTGCAAAAGTTAGGAGTGAAAAAGTAGCAAGTGTCTGCCATGGACATTGGTCTTGATCCTGCTCCCACTGAAGTCAAAGACAAAGTGGCAATGGGAGAAGAATAAAGCCCATAATTACCACTTGCATCTGCTAGAAAACTATTGTCAAAATGCAATCAGTGTCAAGTATAAATAAAGTAAGTTTATGCATATTTTAAACATTATTAAGCATTATTTATTTGTACATATGTGTATATTTCAGTTAGGAACATCTATGATAACAGATCTGCAAAATTTAAGAGAAGGTTACTTTCTCTACTGTGGGTTTAAATGTACAAAATCTGGAATTGGTTAAAACTCTGCTGGTTGTATAGTAAGTTAACACAATTTATCATTTGAAAATAAGCTAGCTGATTAGTTTTGTAAGCATCTGAAGAGTTACATGCAGCTCTGCTAATTTAATAATTGTTCTGGGAAAGTGAGGACTGCACTTCAGTTCATGAAACTTAACCCACACATTCACAAAAAAACACATTTCAGATGGAGCTAGAACAATTGTTTTGCTTCTAGGTTAAAAAAGTTAAAACTGGAGTTAAAAAAGTTATAACTGGACATATGTTTTAGTCTGCTCAAAATGGTTTGAGAGGAATTACTGACTGGTAAATTTAAAAAGATTCAGTTCAGATAAGCACTTCAAAAGTTCCGAAGGTTATCCCTATACCTTATCCATTTGGATTCTTTGGGATTATTGCTGCATTCATATGAAAGATTTGCCTCTTTTCCTTTCCCCTCCCACCCTTCTTCTCTGGTCCCCAACAGGCGACTTCCTCCCTATGGCTTCCAGAAACCCTCTTTTCCTTCTTAGTTACCTATAACAGTCTTGCAACTCCCTTCACTCTTTCTGCTGGAAAGTATTAGAGGTATAAAAGCAACATGAACAGGGTTCCCACATTGCTAGCAGCAGGAGTTGGAAAGAGCTCAAAATGGAGAAAGATAAGGAACAGGTGAGAGAAAAGGTGTCAAGAAGATGATGACTGGGGAGTTAGGACAGCTAACAGAGGAAACTATTGACCAAAATTACACCAACGACTTCAGTTCAATGCGGTTTCACTGAAACAAAGCAGAATTTGGTTCAGTGTGAGAAACCAAAGAGCAGCTGGGATTGGAGAAGAGAGAAAAGAAGTATTCTCATGAGCCAAGAGGTAGGAAAAGGAAATAGCAACAGCTGCAGCAGCACAGTGAGAAGAGGAGAGCCTAGAGGGATAGTGTATTTTAGCAGAAGTGTGCATCTTGGTGAGAGGGACATGATTAGAACTTAATTCATTTATTGCACAAGTGAAAATTGGCAGCCCTCAGAAAACATCCAATAGCCACAGCCATCCTTGCAGCCACAACTATCTTCTTTCAGGAGATATGAACTTTAACTATGGTTTGTTTTTTGAGAAAGGTTGAAAAAATATAGAACAGATATTTTCAAGTTAAAAAAATCATCTCATTTAAAACAACTGATATAGAAGCTGCTACCACAACAAAGCTTGCAAGTCTTGGTATTTCTCCATGGCCATGAGGATGAAGTGTGGGACCTTGAACCTGAGGGTATTAAAAAAAAAGAAGAGAAAAGACAAAGGCTCTATTTTTTAAAGGGTGGGGGGGATGAGGATTAGGGGAAGGAGAAGAAACAAACTTCTGATACAGAAAATATTGTATTTCCAATCTGTATATTATTATCTTTCCCCCCTTGTGATTTACCAGTTGAATACTGCACAAGTGTCTTCTTGTAAAAATTAAAATTGTAATGATGAATACTGACCTGTAACAGGTACTCCCCAAAAGTGCATTCCACCTCTATACCAAATGGCACCCTGAAGTAAATGGCTTGCATATGTTTTCATTCTGGTACATCAGTGACTAAAAAAGTTTGTTTTCATTCCCCTCAGTGTATCATGTTAGTGAAAAATTGTCCAAATCTGGAAGAAAGAAAGGAAAAAAGTAAGATGGAGGGGACATCTGCTGCTGAGCACAAGTATATCTAAGTACTGAGAGTGAGTTCACAGTGGACAGTGACTCTTCATCTAGAACACAAAAGGAAGATATTTTGGTATTGCCTGCATCTCAATGTAAAAGTAATTGGTTAGTTGTTATTGTTCTTTTTTTTTTTAATGACATCCTGAAAGAGTTATTTCTCTCTACCCCAGCTTCCCTGCCATGCCTGTGGTGGCAGTGTCCATCCTCCATCTCCACCATGCCCACCCCAGCCAGGTCCAAGGCAACTCTGGTGGTAGTGCCCAGCCCCTCTTCTTCCACCTCACTCCCCATTTATGGGCAATCAAAGGCCCTGATCTTGCAATCCAATCTGTGTGATCAGACCACTGGGGATGACTTTAGTGGGACACCATGCCAGTATAAGGACCCACTACTAGAGATCTAATTACAGAACCGGGGCTCAAATTTGTTCATGTTATAATGGGAGGAAAAAAAAATCTTTCTGGTAGAGATCCTTTTCCATTTTTATCAAATGCCCTTTTAATGGAAAGTCTGGTTTTGATTAAGACCTTTTGCAACAGGAGCTAAATCAATTTATACCATCAGGAGATTTGGTTCAACATGTGCTGAGCACAGCTGAGTATGGCCCTTTCCAGATCCATGATCTCTGGGCCCATCCTGTACTTATTCAGTCCCCAGTATGGTTTAAGACGGATCAAAATTAGGCCAGCTGGCTATCGCTCCAAAGGGCTGGTATGCTTGGTAGGAATTTCTGGGATGCAACAGCACTCTGACCATGTACCCTTTCTGTTTCTCTCACCTCTACTCTCAACATGTCTGTCAAGTCGGGGGCTAGGTAGGGGTTGGCATAGTCAGCTCCTATGCCAGTCAAATCCGCAGGTAAACATCTAAGCCAGTTTTCTGCCAGCTTTAGACTTCAGAACAGGTCAACGCAGTTGATGCATCTAAGGATCTGGCCCAGAATAACTAATTAAGGCCTGGTCTACACTACGACTTTAATTCGGATTTATCAGCTTTAATTCGAATTAACCCTGCAACCGTCCACACAACGACGCTATTTATTTCGATGTAAAGGACCCTTTAAATCGATTTCTGTACTCCACCCCGACGAGCGGAGTAGTGCCAAAATCGATTTTAGCAATTCGAATTAGGGTTAGTGTGGCCGCAATTCGATGGTATTGGCCTCCGGGAGCTATCCCACAGTGCATCATTGTGACCGCTCTGGACAGCAATCTAAACTCGGATGCACTGGCCAGGTAGACAGGAAAAGCCCCGCGAACATTTGAATTCCATTTCCTGTTTGCTCAGCGTGGAGAGCACAGGTGACCACAGATAGCTCATCAGCACAGGTAACCATGCAGGCTGATAATCGAAAAAGAGCACCAGCATGGACCGTGAGGGAGGTACTGGATCTGATCGCTGTATGGGGAGAGGATTCGGTGCTTGCAGAACTTCGTTCTAAAAGACGAAATGCAAAAACTTTTGAAAAAATCTCCAAGGGCATGATGGAGAGAGGCCACAATAGGGACTCAGATCAGTGCCGCGTGAAAGTCAAGGAGCTCAGACAAGCCTATCAAAAAACAAAGGAGGCAAACGGTTGCTCCGGGTCAGAGCCGCGGACATGCCGCTTCTACGCCGAGCTGCATGCAATTCTAGGGGGCGCTGCCACCACTACCCCACCTGCGTTCGTGGATTCTGGGTCGGGGATAGTCTCATCAGCGACGCCTGAGGATTCTGCCGATGGGGTAGAGGAGGAGGAGGAGGAGGAGGAGGATGAGCTTGCAGAGAGCACACAGCACTCCATTCTCCCCAACAGCCAGGATCTTTTTATCACCCTGACTGAAGTACCCTCCCAAGCCTCCCAAGCCAGTACCCAAGACTCTGACCCCATGGAAGGGACCTCAGGTGAGTTTACCTTTTAAAATATAAAACTTGTTTTAAAAGCAAACGGTTTTTAATGATTACTTTGCCTGACTTTGCATTCGCGGTCAGTTCAGCTACTGGAAAAGTCTGTTAACGTGTATGGGGATGGAGCGGAAATCCTCCAGGGACATCTCCATGAAGCTCTCCTGGAGGCACTCCGAAAGCCTTGCCAGAAGGTTTCTGGGCAGTGCATCTTTATTCCCTCCTCCATGGTAGGACACTTGACCACGCCATGCTTGTAGCAAGTAATCTGGTATCATTGCCTGACAAAGCCTGGCAGCGTATGGTCCCGGTGTTTGCTGGCATTCAAGCAACATCCGTTCTTTATCTTGTTGTGTAATCCTCAGGAGAGTGATATCACTCCTGGTAACCTGGTTGAAATACGGGAACTTAATTAAGGGGACAGAGGTGGCCGTTCCGACTGGGATGTTTGCCTGTGGCGGAAAATAAATCCTTCCCTGCAGTTAGCCGAGCGCAGATGGGAAATTGGCCCTGAGTTTTTCGCGTTTGGCTAGCAGGGATCTTCCCTGTTACCAGCCACGCGGTGGGGGGAGGGGTACCGTGATCATCCCAGAGAATTCATGGCGGGAGGGGGGCGGCGGCGGGGGGGGTTTAGTTTGGTGCCTGCAGGGATCTTCCCTGATACCAGCCACGCGGTGGGGGGGAGGGGTACAGCGATCATCCCAGAGAATTCATGGCGAGGGGGGGGGGGTTAGTTTGTTTTCTGGTGCTGCTGAATGTTAACAGAAAAACCGCAGCACTCTACTTGCCTGAAGGGGCCCAGACAAGCTCCCCCACACTGCCCCCCCCCAACTGGCTGAGATTGGCCAGGCTTCTGCAGCACTCTACAGGCTATGCTTGGTATGTGGGAAAGGAGGGGGCAGAAGCTGTAAAACAATGGCTTACCATGGCTGCATGCAAGCCGAATTCTGTTGCCCAGACCTGTGATCTCTAGCAGCAAAGCCACAGGCACTCAGCATTAAGAGGCAAAATGCGACCTTGCACAGAAATCACATGTGCTATGTAATGTGAACAGTGTTGGTCACCGTGAAAGAGTATAAGCATTGTTCTGCAAAATGTAGCTTTTAAAACAATTCTCTCTTTTTTCCCCTCCCTACACCAGCTGCAAATTCCTCAAGCCTCCCTCCTCCATCCCGAAGGTTATCACAGATAAGGTGTCGTAAGAAGAGAACGCGAGAGGACATGTTTTCGGAAATTATGGAATCCAGCCGCAGTGACAGAGCTCATGTGAATGAGTGGAAGGAAACAGTTTCAAAGTATAGGAAAGAAGTCAGTGAACGTGAGGAGAGAAGAGACCAACGTGAGGAGAGGAGGGACCAACGTGAGGAGAGGAGAGATGCTCGAGATGAGAGGTGGCGGCAGGAAGACCAGAGGATGAAGGATGCAACGCTGGGGCTGCTCCGGCGTCTGGTGGAGGTTCAGGAACGGCTGCTGGAAAACAGACTGCCACTTCAGCCCCTGTTCCACCCTCCCCCCTCCCCATGTTCCGTATCCTCCTCACCCAGACATGTAAGAACGCGGGGGGGGGGAGGCTCCGTACACCTTCCCATTCCACCCCAGTAGACAGCCCAAGCAAAAGGCTGTTATTTTTTTAACCTTTTCTTTGTGGCTTTTTCCTTCCCAGCAATCCTCCTCCCAAATACCACCCGGGTTCCCTCCCTCTTTTTCTAATCTATTAATAAAGAATAAATGATTTTTAAATGATAGTGACTTTATTTGGTTTGAAAGAAAGCTGGGGGAAGGGGCAGGGTGGGTTCCTTACAGAAAATCAGTCAGTAAAGGGGGAGGGTTTTCATGAAGGAGAAACAAACAGATATTTCACACGGTAGCCTGGCCAGCCATGAAACTGGTTTTTAAAGCTTCTCTGATGCACAGCGCCTCATGGTGTGATCTTCTAATCGCCCTGGTGTCTGGCTGCGCGTAATCAGCAGCCAGGCGATTTGCCTCAGCCTCCCACCCCGCCATAAAGGTCTCCCCCTTACTTTCACAGAGATTGTGGAGCACACAGCAAGCAGAAATAACAATGGGGAGATTTCTTTGGCTGAGGTCAGAGCGAGTCAATAATGATCTCCAGCGACCTTTTAAATGGCCAAATGCACATTCTACCACCATTCTGCACTTGCTTAGCCTGTAGTTAAACAGCTCCTGACTCCTGTCCAGGCTGCCTGTGTATGGCTTCATAAGCCATGGCATTAAGGGGTAGGCTGGGTCCCCAAGAATAACTATGGGCATTTCAACATCCCCAACAGTTATTTTCTGGTCCGGAAAGTAAGTCCCTTGCTGCAGCCCTTTAAACAGAGTAGTGTTCCTGAAGACGCGAGCGTCATGAACCCTTCCCGCCCAGCCCGTGTTGATGTTGGTGAAACGTCCCTTGTGATCCACAAGTGCTTGCAGCACCATTGAAAAGTACCCCTTGCGGTTTATGTACTCGGTGGCTTGGTGCTCCGGTGCCAAGATAGGGATATGGGTTCCGTCTATTGCCCCACCACAGTTAGGGAATCCCATTGCAGCAAAACCATCCACTATAGCCTGCACATTTCCCAGAGTCACAAACTTTCGTAGCAGCACCTGAGTGATTGCTTTGGCTACTTGCATCACAGCAGCCCCCACAGTAGATTTGCCCACTCCAAATTGATTCCCGACTGACTGGTAGCTGTCTGGCGTTGCAAGCTTCCACAGGGCTATCGCCACGCGCTTCTCAACTGTGAGGGCTGCTCTCATCTTGGTATTCTGGCGTTTCAGGGCAGGGGACAGCAAGTCACAAAGTTCCATGAAAGTGCCCTTACGCATGCGAAAGTTCTGCAGCCACTGGGAATCGTCCCAGACCTGCAACACTATGCGGTCCCACCAGACTGTGCTTGTTTCCCTTGCCCAGAATCGGCATTCCATGGATAGAATCTGCCCCATTAACAACATGATCTCCAAAGCACCGGGGCCTGTGGTTTCACTGAATTCTGTGTCCGTGTCCGTGTCCATGTCCTCATCATGCTTGTCGCTGCGCTGCCGCCGCCGCTGCCTCCTCGCCTCGTTTCTCTGGTCCTGGCTGAGCATAAACTCCACGAGAACGCGCAAGGTGTTTACAATATTCATGACTGCTGTCTTGAGCTCAGCGGGCTCCATGCTTGCCATGGTATGGAGTCTGCAGTGTTCACCCACCCAGGAAAAAAGGCGCGAAAATGGTTGTCTGCCGTCCGTTGCTTTCATGCAGGGAGGGAGGGAGGGAGGAGGTGAGGCTGTACCCAGAACCACCTGCGACGATGTTTTTTGTCCCATCAGGCACTGGGATCTTAACCCACAATCCCAATGGGCGCGGGAGACTGCGGGAACTATGGGATAGCTATGGAATTGCTACCCACAGTGCAACGGTGCAGAAATCGACGCTAGCCCCGGTACTTGGACGCACACCACCGAAGTAATGTGCTTAGTGTGGCCGCATCCATTTCGACTTTATACAACCTGTTTTTCAAATCCGAATTATCTAAATTCGGATTAATCCCGTAGTGTAGACATACCCTAAGTTGGGTTATTTGTCCTTACAGGACTTAGACTGAAATACATTTACAGAGAATGCCATTCTAAAGTAAGTGAATTTGTTTATATTAAAGTACTGCACACTGAGGATATAGTATTCACTCCACTGTAACTATACTATTTGTTTATATATAGTCAAGTATCAGGGGGTAGCCGTGTTAGTCTGTATCTACAAAAACAACAAGGAGTTATCTGTTAGTCTTTAAGGTGCCACCAGACTCCTTGTTGTTTTTATATATATTGTGACAGACCCAGACCAGTGGGGTACAGGAGTCTGGTAGAGAGCAAATATACTGGTCACTGGATGAGTAGTTTTCTGTTCCCTGAGTGACCAGAGAAGGGGCTGCACTAGAGTAATCAGGAACCTGCTAGAACCAGTTAAGGCAGGCAGGCTAATTAGGACACCTGGAGCCAATTAAGAAGAAGCTGTTAGATCAATTAAGGCAGGCTAATCAAGGCACCTGGGTTTTAAAAGGAGCTCACTTCAGTTTGTGGTGTGGGTGTGAGTGTGAGGAGCTGGGAGGGTGTGCTGCTGGAGGACTGAGGAGCACAAGTGTTATCAGACACCAGGAGGAAGGTCCTGTGCTGAGAATAAGGAAGGTGTTTGGAGGAGGCCATGGGGAAGTAGCCCAGGGAGTTGTAGCTGTCATGCAGCTGTTACAGGAGGCACTATAGACAGCTGCAGTCCACAGGGCTCTGGGCTGGAACCTGGAGTAGAGGGCGGGCTTGGGTTCCCCCCAAACCTCCCAATTGACCTGGACTGTGGGTTCTTCCAGAGGGGAAGGTCTGTGGGCTGTTCCCCAACCCACATGGTGAATCTCTGCGGCAAGAAAATCCACCAATAAGCGCAGGGACCACCAAGATAGAGGAGGAACTTTGTCACAATATATATTACACACTTCACTATAACAATAGTCTTTATTACCTAATATCCATACAGCACAGAAAAATTAGAAGAAACTGAAATGGTATGTCAGATTAATTTTAAACTTTTAAATGCATCTGTGTCTTTTGCTAATGTGCTTTTAGGGATACAGGTCAGAAAGTTAGACTTCTTATTTAGACAAGATATGATTTACAGTTAGGAAATTGAGATGCTAACACTGCACCTTAAAAAAAATTATCATCAACATTGTATAAAGAGAATTTACCTTTCAATGGCACTGTGATTAAGTGGGCAAGCAGGATTGAGCCCTTACTGAAATTCCAGATCCTGGTTGGGGTGTTTAAATGATTCGGGAACTTGGGGGAAATAATTTGAATAAAATTCATTTTACATTAAAACAATTGTCCAAGGAATCATTTCAACTTACTAGATAGCATACACAGTTTAAACATAGACAACTTGACAGAAAAACATGATATAGCTTAATCCTTAGTACCAATATTTGTGTTCTAATTTCACTTCTGAGCATCATTTCTTTTGTACAGCATGCACTGTATAATTAATAGCTTTGCTTATTCCCACTCATGACAAAAGGATATTTAAAACCTTTACAGTTTGACATTTCTAGGTTTTCTTGTGCTCCATTTAAGGAAAATGCATGTTATGATTCACAAAAGATTTCTTATTTAGACAAGATATGATTTACTATTTGCAAATAGTCCAAAATGTGGCCAAGTAGATTTAATGGAGAATGATGCTCCTGTAATCTTAGCAGCTAACCCTCTGTACTGATGAACACCAGGCAGTCATGCTTATCTAGCACAAAGATCTTTCTTCATTTAATGCCCACAGCTTGAGATAGTCAATCTTGCCCAGCATGCGCCTCAAGTATTTCAGATTTTTATTTGTGATTTTTGTGTATGTCCCTGTGCTATTTCTGCTACTATGAGTCAATAGCTACTTATCTACCCATACAAGGCCTTAATCAGAGGCACTGTTATACTGGTGTATGAATGACCATATTGCACATATCTCAGTGCACAATCACTATCACAATTGTAGCTGTTGGGTAAACAATTATAAATGAAGCCATTTGTTTATAGCCCAACAAAATAATGATAAAATGATAAAGCTTTAGCTATTATTTTTACTTTAAACCATAGATAAAGTTGAATCAACTGAACTACCAAAACTGCATTAACATCTATTTGATGTTTTAAACAATCCATAGCCACTTCCATCTAATAAGCCCAAGTGAATAAAAATGGATATACAAAGAAATAAGTTTGCTTGACTCTTTAAACTCCATAGGGCTATAATTCTTTAATACTGCTTTTATCATTAGATAAAAATATTATTAAACATTATAATTTTTTTAAGTCGCATGATTTATAACTAAAACATTAGACGATTCACATAATAATCAATCATAAAGCAGGACAACAGTATCAGTGATGAAATGTAGAGAAATGAAATGATCTATGTTGCTTTAGTAGAAAACTCTTCCATTTAGTTTTGAAAGTTCATCGATCATTGGATGCAATATAAGATTTAGGCAAAACTCCCATGTGTAATAAAGCACCAATTTGCTTGATTATGGATGGTTATTTAAAGAGACTGGTATTTATTCAGCATTTGTGGCAGATTTTTTTTTAATTGTCATATACTAGTTGGTCAAGGGGTACAAGTGACTCCCCGAGACTGAGAAGGCTGGATGAAAATGACAGGTTTTGCTTCAAAGAAGGTAAGGTGTTTATTCTTAATTGGTGGATGTAATAGAGAATCTAGCAAAATAGTTTGTCTCTGACTTTTAAAGGGTAAAACACCTTCGGCAGTTACGTTATTCAAAAATCAGCACAAGCAATAAGGTTCCAATGTCTGGAGGCACAAGATATGGAAAGTTCACAGAGTTCTCATTCAAATCAATAGGAGTCTTTCCACTAACTGTTGTGACCTTTGGATCTGGTCCCATGGTGTCTGCAATCCGTGTACACCACGGAATAGTGCCCCAGGAGGGTTCTTTTTTAGTATCACTCAGGGAGTGTTGGTGTAAAGACATGGAATGGCCATCAGATCTTCAACTAGGTGGCTCCACCAGCCAAACATTCATGCATAAGTATTGCATGCTGAACCACCATCACATACCCCTACAGATCTAAGGTCACACCACAAATCACAGGGTAGGGCTTCTACTACTCTTTGGCTAGTCTGGGAAGATTTTGTCCTCTATAGAGCACCCATTTGAAAAAAACAAAACAAAACACTATTCAGATTTTGTGACTAAGGAGAATATTTGGGGCTAAGACTTAACTTGAGGTGAACTAAAATGGAAAGTTAAGCAACTTGTTGTTTTATGGCATTTTCATGGGAGAGGGGTAGGGGGGAAGACTAATCAAACAGCTGAATTTATCCATGCTTCATCACTGAGTAAATGAGGCGATGCCATTTTCCAGGCATTTATATAAGCAGGCCAAGAGACCATACAGCTTTCAAAAACAAATTGTTAGTAGCTGTTCTTCTGTTGTTTTAGTAATTTGATGCTTTTGGTTATTTGTTTTATTTAGTTGGGAACATTAGTTATTGAGAAGAAAAACATAGCACAAGAGAAGAAAAACAAAGCTGAATCTTCTGATGATTCAGTAGTGGAGACCTGGGACAACTTGCCTTCCATTTCTCAAAATGAGAAACTAAAATAATGAAAAGCCTTAAAACATCAAAGAATGCCCGACATTTTAAGCGTGGATATGGTGGGTATTGGTAAATGGTGGAAAGCATTTTCAGGCTACTCAGCCATGCTACTGAATAAAATCAGTGATGAATCTCAGTCCCGCCTGAAAATTCCCATATACTGTATCATTAAAAAAACCCGAGAGCAATTTACCATTTTCTTGACAACCCAGGCCTCTTTCAGGTTTCACAACAAAAATAAATCATGTATGGGTCACACAAACTATTCACCCAGTTTCACAAACCTGAGCAGCAGATTCATGGGACTGGGAGCCTCAGAAAATATTTCAGCTATCTCCAAACTGATTATATAGCCCTTAACTTCTGAGAGAAGAGCCTTAATTTTCATGAGAATTCCACTCATAAGAAAGCTCAGGATTCCTCTCTTGCCTTTGCATTAGTTTAGGGGTGGGGAGGTAGTCCTCTCTAATCTGACCCATGCATTCATATTGCACTCATTACCTCGGTAACCTATGGATTGCAAATCTGCTTCCCCACTTTGTTGCTTTTAAGGGCAGGAGAGCTTACTCCCTTATCTTCTATTTTTAGGGTAGCATCTGTTATTCCTGAATGAGTCTTGTTTGGGGATGAGCCTGTCAGCTCCCTTTTTTCTGCAGGAGCAGGGCAAGAAAACATCTTATTCCATTGCTGGGTACTCTGGAATCAGCATAAAATATGCCAGATTGCCTTACATGACAATCTGAAATGTCAAGAGAAACTGAAAAGATGGAATGCACTGAAAACTCAGCCAAATGACAGGTTTCTTAGAGCCCTAGTGAGTAACACTTCAGTGGAGCTTCTCATTTGTCTCCTGCAAGTAAAGAACTGGATCTGCCCATAAGTTGTTTTTAGAGAATTTCTTTATGGTTTTATATATTGCCACCACCAATTAGTTTTGTTTTATTTTGTCAGGGCATGGTGGAATGCCCCACTATCCCCTCTGTGTGATTTTTTTGCTGTCATGGCAACATAAAAGAGAGATTTCTTTACATCAGACATGATCATTAACACAATAACAGAAACCAAACATACTCAAGGGCACACATATAAGGCAAACAAGTAAATTAGAGAGTCCCTTGCATTCTCCAACATTTATAGTTAGATATTTGTGCCCTAAGTAATTTTGATCTCTTAAGAATTACTCCATCAGTTGGCCTTCATACTAGGTCCTCTCTGAGTTGTTTTCACTCTATTCTTCATCAGTATGGAATACAAAGGTCTCAATTTCACCCTTCTTAGAGCTCACTTTCTGAACATAGGGAAAATCAACGTCCAACTTGATCCCCAACAGTTATGTTTGTTCCCAGCCCATGATCCCTTCTAGAATTAACCACCACAAAAAACATACAGGAGTACCCATGGTGTTACAACAACGATTCCTGTAATCACCTCTAGACACATCTCACAGCAATAGGAACTTGCTTCAATAGTACGTACATTTTCTTATCACTTTACAGAAAGTCTACACATGTCATAGGGCGGCCCCACCCTGAATGTCCTCCTGCTCTCCTGCTGCAGGCTACAGCACAACCAGTGTGCCTGCTGCAGTTTTCCCAGTAACTCGACATCAGGCTCTCCTACCTCAATAATACGCTCTTTAGGGCTGGTGCAAATGGGGCAAAACATAAGTCCCAATACACAGTCCATTTACCATCCCAGTGCAAGCAGTCCTTAAAATCCTGAACCATCTCATTTATTGACATAACCTATCATCCTCTACACACAGGCTCCTCATTGGTCCTCTTCTGTCCCTCTGCTGAGACAGCCACCTGAGCCCTTACAAGATAGAAACTGGAGTGAAACCCTGATCTTCCCCTCAGTCTCTGTGCTGGGAGCACCTCTCATGCCTCCTGGTCCTCTGACTATTCCCCAGGATCCCACTCTCCAGCCCTGGAGATGTCAACAGGTAAGCTCCTCCATTGCTTTCCTGCTATGTCCAGTCCTTGGCTCCAGCTCTCTTGCTTAGAAGTCAGCAGGCAACTCCCTTTGCTGCTCTCTGGCCCTCAGCTCTCTCCAGTCCTGGTTCTCTGGCTTGTGGAGGTCAACAAGCAAAGCCTCTTGGTACTCTTCTGCCCTCAGTCTTCTCCCATGAACCAACTAGTGTCCTTCCAGGAGCTTCCACACTCCCCCTGCTCCCACCTGCTCTTTTCCGAGTCTCAGGGTGTTCTGACTCACTAGATCTCTTCCTCTGATTCTCCATGATTCTTTATAGCCCCAGGTGCCATTCTACCCTCTTAATTGGCCATCTGACATTGGGAAGCTGGACCTGCTTCATTTACAAGGGCCAGCCACCCTGGTGACATCACCATTTGAATTTGTAATTAGAATGCAGGAGGCTAAGAGAATTATACCTATCTCATAGATCTGGAAGGGACCCCGAAAGGTCATCGAGTCTAGCCCCCTGCCTTCACTAGTAGGACCAAGTACTGATTTTGCCCCAGATCCCTAAGTGGCTCCCTCAAGAATTGAACTCACAACCCTGGGTTTAGCAAGCCAATGCTCAAATCACTGAGCTATCCCTCCCCCCGATTGAAATGCTGTCCTGCAGAAGATTTTATCGGGACTGTCCTGATATTTGCTTGTTTGTCCCGCGTCCCGACCGATGTTCAGTTGGGACACTGAACAAACAAGCAATTTTGCCCTCCACTCCAGTGCACAGGTTCTCACCCCGCCCCCAGCCCCGCCCCTCCTTCCCCATTGGATCCCTCCCAGAATCCTCGTCCTGGCCCCACCCCCACCCCCACCCCCTCACTGCCCCATTAGATCTCTCCCCAAATCCCTGCCCTGGCCCCGCCTCTTCCCCAAGCACGCCACATTCCTCCTCCCTCCCAGGCTTGCGCTGATCAGCTGTATGGTGGCACAAGCCTGGAGGGAGGGGGTGGCCCCCAGCACTCATCCTGTGAACTGCTCCAGTCCAGCTTTTCCAGAAAGGTGAGCACAGCCCGGCAGAGATCCCGCAGCGGCTCCCTCCGCCTGAGCCCCCGGTAGAAGGCGAGGCAGGCCTGGGCCTCCTGCGCTGCGCCTATGGCTCACAGAGCAGCCTGGCCCAGCCCGGGCAGGGAGGGCAGCCGGAAAGCGAGCCAGGCTGCCCCAGGGATCTACCGCAGCACGTGGGCTTGGCAGCTCCAGGCCGGGGCGCGCTCAGCTGTTGCGGCCACCATAGAGTCGGGTGGAGATGGGGTTGTGTTGCCTGGCAGCGGTGGCGGCAGCAGGGCGGGCGGTGCTCCAGCTTTCCCCCCGCCCCATCTCGATATTTCATCTTTGTCATCTGGTCACCCTATGTGCCAATGAAAGCTACACATGTATTTAAGGACAAATAGATCCAATATTGCTTTTGGTTGACAGACATGATACCATTTTAGCTGAGAATACTAAAAGCCATTGTACTGATGGTCTAAATAGATAACCTAGGGTATGTCTACACAGGGATAAAACATATGTGGCTGGCCCATGTCAGTTGACATGGACTGAGGCTCCAGGGCTGAAAAATTGCTCTGTAGATGTTTGGGCTTGGGGTGGAGGCCTGCGAGAGAGGAGTGTCCCAGAGCTCAGGGGTTAACCTGAGCCTGAACGTCTAAACAGCGAATTTTAGCCCCAGAGCCCAAGCCCCTGAACAGAGCTAGTGGTGAGTCATTTATCCCTGTGTAGATGTACCCCTAGAAAAGAAATTCAGATTAAGATGTGTCCAGATGGTTGGGATTCCTGACAACATGAAGACAGGAGAGAATTTTTTCCAAATGATTCTGGCAAAAAATAATTCCTGGTCTTTTACCTAAAATTACATAGCAAATTTTCCCAAAAGCGCTGTGGGCAAATTAAGGCTGTGCTGGAGTGAAAATTTAAGGAGGCAAATAGATACAGTACTAAAAGCTAAAAAATATATTTGCTGAATCACTAATACAATTATTCTTGCTATCAAGTTCAAATTAGAAACAAAGATTTTAAAAAACTTTTGGCCACCAAGTATTGTTGGATGAGGAAGCAGGTCTGTGATTCAGGTGCTTTTACACTTATTATTGCAATGAGTTAAAACATAAAATCCCAAGCCACTATTCTCTTACTAATTCTGAAGTAAGACCTTCGACTTATGTTTTGCATTGAGTTTAATGGAGTTACTCCGAATGTACATCACTGCAATCAGGATCTAACCACTCAGAGGATATTGGAAGGAGATTAAACGTGATCTTAATCAGCAATATCCCAGAAGATCCAAGGATTTTCAGTTTACAAGATTGTATAACTGTTGGAGAGTTGGATAAATTTCAAATGCAGTTGTTAAGAGATTTGCAGCAGCCTAAAGAATCTAGTTTTTAAGGACCTGAAAGTTGACAAACAAACCGAACATCATGGAGGAGTGAAATAGAATGAGTGAACCTACAAGTGAGAAGGATATGCTCTGTTCCAGATGGAATTTGGAGGATATTTATGAGATCTAGACCTTTAAACTAGTTTTATATGATTAATTTGTACTTTATTAGATACATTTATGACATTTTCTTTTAGGCCCCAATTTAGTAAAGTACTTAACCACATTTAACTTTCAGATATGAAAACAGGTATTTTGATGCCCAAGGAATTTTGCTTTGAGTACTCAGATGTTGGCTATTCAGTTTTTGAGAATTCTGAGCATTCAGTTTTTCAGAGTTTGAGTATTGAGCATACAATGTTATATAGTAAGGGTCTGATCCTGCAGTCCTATTTTAATCAAGCGATATTCCCATAGAATTTAATGTAAATTTTGCCTGAGTATTAGCTGTAGGACTAGCTGCAAGACCATACATCTTGAGGGATACCCTCTCTAATGTCATCAGCATGGCAAATTCAACAACCCAATCTGTAATTCTCGAGGCAGAGGACGATTTCCATTTCATTCACATTACTGTCTCATCCAGCATAAGAACACATAAAATTCATCTTCCTGATAGCTCTAAAGTAATAGGAATAGTTGATACATATTCTGGAATAAATGAGAATCCCCCAAAATGATTAACATAAAATGAATTGTATTGGTGCTAATCTATGGATGAAAGGTTTTGATGCAGAGATTAAAGATTAGAATTTTAAAAGTGGGGCATATAAATGTATATACAAAAATAATGTGTGCATGTATTTACTGTGACTGTGTATGAAATGACAGTAATTATGCATGCAATTAGTCATTTATACATGTAACTGGTTCTTCTATGCACTTACTACAGTTGTGTGTGCAAATTTAGTAAATATATGTACTAATTAGTCATGCAAATTTGGAAAGCTATGCCTTTGGAAAATCAAGCCTTACATTTTAACCTTCTCTATCTTAGGGTTGGGTTAACCATAATGGATCTTGAGGGTACCAGCAGAAATTCTAAATAACCAGAAATGTTCTAAAACATGTGCTGGTATTTGTAAAATAATACGCATTGTTTGGTGGACTGTATTTCAGGATTTCTGCTAATCTTCTGAAAGCTATTTCCAAAAAAAATTCTCAAATCCTACTAGGTTTATATCTGGAAAAAGAGCTATAAGATGGTGTTGTCTTAATTACAGAAGTGAGTTTTTATTATTTGGATTATATGCTGCAGTAACATTCTTAGACCTTGTTTAGTATAATTATAGAAAACCAACTAGACATACATCTAAAAATTATAATGGTTTATTATGATTGCCTGGAGCAATTAAGGCTTAAAATTAGAATTAAAGGTTGTACAGTTTGATGTAGAAGACCCTATAGAGTATTAAAATTTTAGCATCACTTTGTTCTCCAGGCAAAAAGTTGTCATTAGGAAATATAATACTTATTTTTTGCTCGATTAATTATAGCAAAGGCATAACAGAATATACACCAAAGAATGACCAGTATGTTATTCATGAGTCATCAATTAAATGAAAAGTGAATCTACTATTCACTAAAGTATTTTCAGTCAGTGTTAGTTTGAAGATAAATCCCTGGCCTATGCATGTTCCTTCTCTCTATCCTAAACTGCAGAGCTTTCCATGGCACAGATGGGATTCTGAGTCTCCTCGGCTGGGCTCTCTGCTAGATGAGGTCTCCTCCTTGCACAGCTGACACACAACTTTTAAGCCTCTTTTGGGACTTGTATGTCCCCAAAAAGCACTCCAAGATTTGTTCTTCAAGCTCCATGCAGAACTCCCATTAACATCACTATAAGATTCATGAATAGGAGAAAGGGAAAAGGTACAATAGATGCTTTCAACACAGATCTAAGAAAATAATGTCCTAAATGTGTATATGTCTTTAAGTGCTTTGCTGAATTGTGGTTTAACTGACTAATCATATACTTAACTTCAAACATATGCTGAAGAGCATCCCTTTTTAGCAAAGCACTTAAGCATATGCTTGAAGTCAGTAGGACCAGAGGTGAAAGTGGGCCAGTAAGGGCCAGTACGGCATACCGGTAAGAACTGGCCACTGGTACCGGTTTGTACACAGCTGACGTTAAAGCACTGCCATAGCAGCACTATAACGTCACTGCCCCTTTTGCCCCCCTCCCCCAGGTCCACCAACTGGGGGCGGGGAGGAAGGGGCAGAAGGCGGTAGCTGCCCCAGAGCCCGGAAATTTAAAGGGCCCGCGGCTCCCGGCTGCCGCTACCACAGCACCAGTTGGAGCCCCGGTCCGTTTAAATCACTGCTGGAGCTCCGGGTGGCGTAGGCCAGGCAGCATGGAAGGGCTTGCTGGGGGTGACTGACACCCAGCCCCGTCCCTTCTGCCAAGGTCCCGCCCCTTCCGCCCACCCAGAGCCAGGCCCCCGTACCGGTAAGTCTTTTATGTGACTTTTACCCCTGAGTAGGACCCAGTTGCACTAAGGTGTTAGTTTGCACATTCACCTTCCTTTTATTGAATGCAGTTTACTATATGACTTTCTGTAAGAGATTTACTCAAAGTTTTCTTGGCTCCAAATCCTCCAAACCTTCATCTTCCCTACAAATTTTCATAGCCAAATTAAAATAAGTCTTAAATAGATTTTATTTCTCAAGGAATATTAACAGTTCTGTCTATTAATAAGAAAATGGTGAACTGAAAGGTATTCGGCTGAACTTTCAAATAATAATAAAGTTCCGTGAGCTATTACAATTTGCTTTTGCAAACTTTGTCAGTCTGGTCTCATGTTAATATAATCAAATACAAAAATCTCCTTGCAATTTACATCTCCCTGGAAAACAAACTACCTATTTATTCAAGTCTCTGAACATATTAATCATGAGAGAGAGAATGAAACATGAAAAGGCAGTGTTTAAAATGTGTAAAACAAACATTTATAAGATACAATCAAATATGAGCACAGATTTCAACTTATTCATGGTACACAGTACATGACATGTGAAGATTGATGGGGATGCTTAAGGGAAGTTCTATTAGAAGAAGAGTGATGTTCAAGATAACAAGGTTACCACACCATTATGCATTTTCTGCATGGAGGAGCAGGTAAGCCTCATTGACCATCAAAATACTGTATCAGTAATCAAAGTCCTTGAAGGCAAATATTACAAATATTATACTGTATCTTAAATGAGACCAAGGAAAGAATCAGAAAATTCATTGCTAGAAATAGTTATATAACAAGAAAATTTTAGAAAATGCATGGATTTAAAAAAGAAAAAAAATCAAGGGAAATGGGTTTGCCAAGTGCCATTTATATCTAGAATAATTACAGAATGCAGTACATTAACAAAAAGCAATACTATTAAATTGTTTTGTATTCTCTATATACTATGAGAGATATACTCAGAAAAATGAAACTGATCCAACTGTCAACAACTAATGTTGGCAGGGAAAAAAATGAAGAAACTGTTATACAAAACACAGAACGAAAGGCCATTAAGAGCTCTGGTAATACATGATTTATGCTACAAGTTCAAATAAAATAAAATGAAATAAAATAAATGGTCAAGGAAAAATAAAATACTTTCTATTAGTGGCCAAATACAGATCTGCACGGTAAGTCCATTTCAGTTATTCACATAATTTAAGTCAAGTTCCTTCATATGGAGAAAACCATGATGAGGAAAGATCCTTAATCACGGAGTAAAATTCCACAATATTTTTCAGAGAAAAGACTCAAATACCTTTGGAGCAACAACAGTGTCAAGGAGAGAAAAAATGTGCGAAGTAGCAGCAGATTCATTCATATCCAAAACCACAACACTAATCTGAAAAAAGATCCAGACCAAGGGAAAAAAAAAGGAAAGACATGAATAATTCATTGATATAATGTAACGGGAAATGTTACATGTACCATATGTGGGCTAAAATAAGTAGCAATCCATTAAGAGTTTATATGTTGTCTTCTTAACCACCAATATATTGTAACTCTACTAAAAATAAATGGTAAATAATTGTCTCAGTGACACAGTCATTTATCTAATTCACAACGGTGTTGTGAGCCATGATTCATTCGGTTTGTAATACGCTTTGAAATCCTGAAATGAAAAATGCTAAAGATGCTCCGAATATTATCATCATAATACATAGTAATATTCTTGTCATCAAACAACATGCCTTAGGAAAAGGCACTTTTACATATCAATTAATTTGTGAATTAATAGCTTAATTATTGCAGTGTAAACTCTCTCTTATAATTTGACCTGATCCTGAATCTAGTTTATAAGGCACTAATGTGTTGGTAAGCCCCTGGAGGCCATATATACTGGCTGTACTCTGTACCGTACACTTGGTGAAAATCACTCAGATGCATAATTCAAACCTAAACATGCTCTGTGGGTAGGTGCAGGAGCTGTGGAGACATTATTAGAGCTAGTCAGAAAAACCTAGATGGAATTATATTCAATCAGAATATGCATTTCTGGTGAAATCGAAACACTTTATGAAATTGGGTCAATTTCATCAGATTTTCATTTTGGAAGAAAACTGGAGTGGGGGAGGAGGGGGCAAGAGGAGTTCAAACAGTGCTGAAAATGTCCATCTTGATATTTTGGAATAAAATGTTTTGATTTTACATTTTGAAATGACTTTTCATTTTGAATTTTTAAAAATGTTGTATTATAAAAATTAGATATCAAACTAAAAATATTGTGAATTTTCAAAAGAAAATATTGTGATTTGTCTAAAAGGAACATTTTCACCAATCCAAAACTAAGCATTTTTTTTCAAATTTTTGTTTTTGTGGGGAGTTTGGAAATGTTAGGTTTTGTTTCAAATCAGAGTGAAAACTAAATTTCAAAAACTCAATTTTTCACGAAAGGGAACTTCTGTTCTCCGTACAGCTCTAGAAATCCTGTATCCTCTCTACCTTTCCCACCCCTAAATTGCCATCACCACATGGATAATCTTCATCCTAAGAGATCCTAACTTCGACAGCCTCCAAACAATCGTTTGGCATGGGAAAGCTATCTTTAGGCTGTGTCTGTGAATTCAATACTTCCTCAGGTCACTGAGAACCAGCAGATCAAGAACTCCTCTCCCGCTGGGATAATGGGGAGGAAATTCACATGCTCATTGTCTCCTCTGATATTATTCCACTATACCCATACATAGCAATTGACATGGGCAAAGTATGAGCAGATGCATGTGTGCTACATCTCTAGAATGTTGTCATGGGTCATCAGCAGAACTTTGAACCTTTAGCACCAAAACAGTCTCTATTACCAGACTAAAAGGAGAAATCCTGTTATGTGGTATCAGTCCAAGCTCTCATCATCTGTGGAACCACCAGCAGACACACACAACTCAGTGTTAACATATGCCACTTCGTAGGGAGCTTTTTTGTTAAAGATCATTGTTAGCCTCCTCAGCTACAGAGCTCTGATGAGCCACATGTATTGTGGCATTGCTCAGTGTAGCCCATGATACTGCTTGAGCTTGGCTAACAACTTGGGAAAGAGAGGAGTAGAAGAGTAGGTATAAAGCTTGTCTTTCCAAGAGAATAGGAAAGCATCTGTCAAGGAGCCCTGCCCTGGAACAAAATAGTTGGCCCTTTCTGTTGAGATGAACAGCTTATAGGTCCCTGAGAGTCCTGAAAAATGAATCTCATGACATTCAGCCTCAGACACCACTCACCATCTCCACTGACGAATCTACTCAGGTGATCCCCCAAGTTGTTTTTAACATCAGAAAGTTACGACACTTTGAGATTCATTGCATTGCTGATACAAACTCCCAAATATGTATTAACTCTTTACTAAGTCTCATTCAGCCTCTTCCTGCCTGTTCACATAGAACATCACTGCTGTGTTATCTGCGAAGATAGAGAGGATGGAGTTTTCCACAAAGATTTTTTTGTATTTATAGTTTTGCATTAGTTTTTTTCCAAATACAATAAATATTCCAGAATACCAGATTCATCATAATATACAAAGTAAATAAAGAGAGTTAGGATAAAGGGAAGGGAGGAAAACCAACATATTTATCTTCATGGTCTAAGTTAATCACAGACCTTTAAAAAGTCTGCCCAAATTTTCTTTTTTGGGCATTCCCTTTTTGCAGAATGCCAGTCATTCATTAGATACAAGGTCAGCCATATGACCGAGCCAAGCATCAATATTTGGTTGTCATTGACTTTTTCCATTTTTTCCGGATTAATGTTTTAGCAACCAAAGGTTTGGCACCACAGTGGGGGTTGGCCTCAATGGCCCAGAGCTGGAGTTGACAACCCTTAATCAGAAGAAGTTGGTACCACAGCGCGTCTCATTCCAGATGACACGCTATCTTTTCCTCTTGGTAGTTTACCAGTGGACAGTACTGGAGACTTTGACCTTCTAGAGGAGCTCAGCTCCTTTAAGGAACAGTGTTCCGATCTCTGCTTCTTCCTTGGCACTGGAGAAGGGGATTGGTGATGAGTTTCCAATACAACGTCCAGAGAGGCACTCCTAACCGAGGAGCACTCAGTGCTTGCACTGAGGGTGGACGCAGGGCAGCCTCCATGAGAATGTGACACAGTCTCACCTCTCCATCCTTTTTAGTCCAAGGTTTATAGTTCCTGCACATCTGACAGTGGTCTCAAACATGGCCTTCACTGTCATTGGCACTTTAGGAATTTGGAATGATGATCACTTACTGCAGCCAGCAGAAGCTTAATGCACACAGTCTGAGGCATACCCTTGTACTGAGCGACCAAACCCTTTGTATAAAAGAAGAATCCAATGCCCAAAGTCAGAATAAGGAACTAACAAAGAAAACCTACACTCATTTACACTATCAAGAGTACCTCTAGCTATTTTCAGAAGGGAGATAATTCCTCTGCAGTTGGAGAAAACTTGCAGTAAACAAGCCTATGTGTTCCAACTACCAACCATGGGCAGTAAGAAGAAACAAAGGGTAGAGGCACTCCAGGTGCCCCTCTATACCATGATGCAGCAGCATGAGACTCCTGAAGGTGCCCATGTGCTCTGGCAGGTACTGCTTAGGGAAAAATCTCCAACTCTGGTACACTGGGTGTGCACACACCTGAAGTGGAATGGACTTGTGCAATCACTCAAAGAAGAACTCCCATTAAGTTTAACACACACTATTTCTTCCTACATGGGGAGAATTGGAGTGTAATCATTTTCCCTCCGTGCAATTCCTATGCAATCCCATGCTGTCCACTCTTCATTTATTTGAAGTCTGGTAACCTATGTTAGGCTGATTGGATAATCTTATTTTAAATCAACTTGGCCAGATATTCTCTGCTGATATAAATTTACAAAATTCTATTGAAATCAGTGGTTTTGTGCCAATTTATAGAAGCAGAGGATATGGTCCATTATTTCTAGTGTCACATAATTCTAGAAAAGTAGTGATCACGCAGTACTACCAGGGACTCCTTTTTTTAAAATCAAGCAATATTTTATTTGAATAAAGTGTATTGAATTGTAAAACATTTTAGAAAAGCTAAGACAGTGTAAAGAGCTCTGTGTATTACTTATACTATGAAGGTGTAGCTTCATTTTCATGTAAATTTCCTCAAAGGAATGATGGGGTTCATATTACCTTCACAGCATTCAAGGTGACTGCAATTCTTCCTGAAAACTTGACATCAGAAACACAGAAAAGGCTTCCATTAGCACACAGTGGAGACTAACATAATGGTTACTTTAGTAGACTAGCTCTGGAGCAGTTTCTTTGTTTTGATATTGTTTTTGCCACTTCTGATGCCCCAAGAACAATTCCCTCAACACCCTCAGCTCTTAACTTGGATAATAAGTCAAAGAACACTCTCTCTGAGAACAGGGGCTGGGGAGGAGACAGGCCCACAGCTACTTAAACCCTCCCACTGGCCCCTGAAGCTAGTTGGGTGCAACAAGGAGGGTGTTGCATCATCCAAAGGGATGGTACAGCACATGCCCTGCCCATATGCCAATAGACTAAAGATTCTAGCGATAATGTCATAAATATCAGCACCCTCTCCCCCACACAAAACTGCACTGAGGAAATAAATCAATGCTCAGAATCTTCAGCTACACGTTCCCCAAGTCCACTCTACAGGAGCAATATGGAATGGGTAGGACAGGGCCCCAAAAGGTAGGAGGCAGTCCATGGAGATCCTAATTCTCAACTGTAGTGAGGTGGAGGTGCCATTGAACCAAACTGTAAACCCTGTATATGATGGAAACCACTTCAAGACAGGGGGTGCAGCACAACCCTAGTTCCAGTACCTGTGACTCCACAGATATCAGGCAGCTGCACAGAGGGAGTCCAACTCTGGCAGCATGGATGACTAATAGTTCTGTTGCCATTGGCTCACAGACCTCAGATTTGCTCTGTAACTGCAAAGGAAAGTCAGAGAGTTAATGCTGCCCCAAGCAGAATTCACTGTCCACGTCTCTTCATTTGGATCGACCCACAGATTTAGAGTGTATGGGGTGCACACAGAGCAAAAAAGATGGATATAGTAATTATAATAGAAACCTTGAAGTGTTGCTCCCACAAAACCTTAAAGTAGTACAAAAAAAGGACTAGGAGGTGCAGTATAACAGTCTAAAATGGTGGAATTAAAAGCTAAAAGCATGAAAGGAAATTATGTATTTCTAGTTTTGTTCAAAATGTAAAACTATTTGAAAGAATCCATTGTGAATGTAACATTGAAGTGACCTACAAAAATCAAACACCTGATGTCTAAAGCACACAACAAGAGAAACCTAGGTAAAACATCAAATACAGTATACAACAGTGAGTGTTATAGTTACAAGGCAACATAAAAAGCTGAAAAGGGAGACATTAGAAAAGAAAGTAAAAATAAGAACAATGTTAATTGCCATGCAAAGCCTTTAAAAAAATCCAAAACCCATAAAGCAGTGAGATGTTGATCAGCAGTCATCATATTGCCTATGTAGCTGTAAAATCAAGTCTAACCCAGGTAAATAAGGAATGCTGTGTCATTAGGAAAAATCAGAATTTCTAAGTAAAAATGAAAGAGCTGTTGATTTTAAGGCCTTTAAGGCCACAAGGTTTAAAAGAATGTAAATTTTCTAGGCATTCTAACTAGCTATAACATTCAAAGTTACAGTACTGTATGTACTTAAGCAGTGAAGGGGTGGTGGAGGACGAGGTGATTCTGAATAAATCTTAAACTCTAAAAGTCAATCAAAGATCAATTTTACAAAAACAAAACTAGGGACATACTTTTTAATACCTAATTCATTGTCATTTATTACATCAGCCTTCGTAACAATGTTTTAGTAAGCACGTTAACGGGATTATTTATATTATTTAGCACAATCCTGGAGAAATAAACAGCATGTTTATTTTAAAAGTCTCATGGTTTATTTGCTATAAAGTTTGTCATATAGTTTTGCATGTGCCATCACCTTAAACAGCTGTTTGTTTTCAAATAACTCTTAGATTTTTACATTGAAATATATTCTCTTAATGCATGTAATGTGTATAGCTTTCTTTCCAGTGAATAGAAATTATGCCAGGGATATACCCAAAGATGTATGGGTTCCAATCAAAGAAGTACAGCACTGCAACCCTCCCCATAGTCCACAGCCACGATTCATCAGCTGAAACCACCTATTAGTTATAGCCTCAGAACACACCAGCAGGACTTAACATTATTGTCCACTCCTGGAGGAATCTCATGGAGACAAGCTATCCACTCATCTAGGCATTTAAAATGCAGTCATTCCTCTGTGTGTTTGAACGTCTGAAATCTATTCTGGTGTTTGAATGTGTTCTGGTGTTTGAACGTCTGAAATCTGCACAACTTCTTGGGCATTTTCACACAAACCTTCTCACATTTAGGTGCAGGGATTGAACTTTCCTCCACTGATTGCCTAAATGTGACGGACTGTCTAAGCAAATGTTTAAAAGTGAGACATCCCAAAAGGGCCAAGAGGATTAGAGTGTGATATCTAGGGTGGGAAATTTTAAATCAAATGGAGAATTAGTTTCCTCAATAGAAGATCAGGTTTATTTTGTTATCTTCTTATTTTTTAAATGTAGGAAATATGACCTTTACTTCCTTATGGTGAATTTTTCAGACTGAATAAAATATTCTTTGTCCTGATCTCTGTCTCTATTATAACAATTCTTAATTCTGACCTTTATTTTGTTCCTTAGAGCAGAACATTTGGAGTCATACTTGGAATCATGCATATACTCTACTTACTTTTCCCATCTACTTCTCCCTTCCAGTAAATTTTCCTGTCCTGAGAAAGTTACCAGAATCTGTCCTTACCTTAATCCTAACTCTGCTGAAGTCTTTATTCATACCTTAACTACTTCTTGTCTCACCTATTGCGATTTCCAGTTCTATGGTCTTCCTAAACCCTAAATTCAAAGCTTTAGAGTTCAGAAAGCCACGACACGATTATTCTCTTGCTTCAGAAATAAAGCCATATTGTGATACTTGTCCACTGCAGTGTTACTGCTTAAGGATTTTTCAGGACGGATTCAACCAGCCCTACAGGTTATCTCACAAATCCAAGGACAGAACCACCACTTATATCCATAGACCAGGTTTTATTTGCATACTTACAGAGTACTACATCCCAGTGATCATATGGAATATAGCAGTTCAAGAAACTGGATATTTTCAGAAACACAAAGACAAAGACTTTTAGTCTCAATACAATCTTTTATATGCAGTATGACATGTTTTCTTTTTATTAACACCACCTTCTTTTCATTCACTACTCCCAAAGCTTTCCTTCCATTTGAAAAATATTTATTATATACATGATGTTCCAAACTACTTATACATTGCTAATCATTAAATAAAGATTAGGCCTTTACCATGTTATATAGGGTAAGATCACCTAACCCAGGCTTTACTACCTTATAACTGCCCTGGTCCCAGGATGATCAAGAAAAATACACTGCCACCATATCTCACCTAAATTTTCTTGTCTAAATTATATCTTATGAGTAAAGCCATAAATAACACATGGCCCACAAGTGACAAGTAAACCATATATAACAAAAGGAACTCAAGGCTTTTTGTCAGTCTCAGCATTTAGTCTTTCCATTTGGGGGCATACGATCTTCCAATTTTAGCACCTTCAAAATTTTTGTGTGTTACAAATATAAGTACCAGGAACATACCAAAAGACCAAGGGAAACGTTCTACAAACACACTGGCTAACTCTAGTAATTTTTATTACATCCTCCCACTGTTGCCACCACGAATACAATGCAATGTGGCTTACCAGAGTAGATGGGCTGCTAGAATTGTATCTTTGTTGTCTAACACTGTTTAGGGGACATCTAGACAAAACAATGGTTAAAATATCAGGTATACCAGAGTTACACAACTGCTGTAGTAGCTAGTGCTCCCGTAAGCACAAATAAACTGAGGGGAAACCAAAACAGAGAATTTTTTTTTAAATGGGTCATGAGGCTCTTTGAAAAGTATTTTTTTTATTCTTTGACTGAAGAACAATACGTAAAATACACTTGATTCTATACTGTGGCTACGGCATCATCTAATAGTTAGAACAAAATACTGGTTATTGGATTGGCAGTTTATAATTATTGGATGATGATAGGATATCTCATAAAACCTCCCAGGATAAAAATAATAATTGATCCTGTTGATTCTTGGGAAGATAATTCTGCTCTCCCTCTCTCTTTCTCTTCCTCTGGTCCTTTCTCGCTCTCTCCCCCTTTTCTTTCTACCTTATGATTACTCTTATTTAGCCTTCAGATAACCATTTAAGTAACCCACTACATAGCCATAATAAGCACATTAAATCAATAATGTGGTACATAATCTCCTTGCCTTTTGTGTTAATATCATTTTCTTTTGCTTTTTAGACATAACATTCTGTATGCTTCCAATGTGTTAGGAATGACTTTTCTATTGTATGCGGTTGACTATTGTTACTGCACCTGTACTCATTAATTTCATTAATTTCTTAAAATAAAGCTAAAATAAAATGTGTGGCTGAGAGTCAGTTCTCCTGGCTTTATTTCCCAGTTCTGCCTGTGACTCACTGCTTGGCATCGGGCAAAGCACTTAAGTGCTCTATGCTTCAGTTTGCCTATCTGTTCAAAAAGTATTGTATTTCCTATCTTACAAAGGTGTTGTTAAACTTAATTAATGCTTTTAAACTTTTTTGAGTCTATCAGAAGGAAGGTGCCAAATAAGTGCAAGGGGATTAGTATAATAATTATATTGCATCCCTGGCAACAATGAGGAGATACTCTAGCCTTGGGATGAAACATACTTAGTCTAATGTTGTGCTGAATTTCTGGATTCCTATTATACTCCCAGCACAATTAGGTAACCTCAGTTCTGCTTGGCGTGCCCACAGAGCTAATATTCATAAACAGAACTGGGCAAATACTACACCAAATATATTATATATTAAATTAAACTTATAAAACAAAATCAGTAATTTTTTAATGAATATAAGGGAAAAGTCTTCTCTTGACTTGTGGCACTTACCATATTGTCTCCTTTGCATTTATTTATAAACTTAAAAAAAATGTTTCCTCTACCTCATTATGATTTAGTAGTAAGCATCTGTGATAAAGAGAGGTGGGATGGATACAATGCTTTACCATAAAGCAATGAATGAAATAGATTTTTGGAGATAGGATTCCAATTTTATAATGTGCATCAAGTACATATTTGTGGGTTGGAAAAAGAAAACAAATTGGCATCTACACATGCAGCCAGTTTCCTTATAAATTAAATAAAATTGTTTCAAAACTCCATTTTTATTCCCAAATATATCTGTGTCACAATGCAGCAAAGAAAAGGCTATGGTCAGACATGTGGCTAAAGGTCCTGAAGCTGTAAAAATTGGGAAGGGCAGAGACAAAAGCAGCTTCTGTTTGAAATCTTATCATTTGAAATTGGAAGCATAGCATAGTGACCTCATCACCAATCATTTTTAAATTCATCTCACCAAACCACTTATTGTAAATTAAAGTAGATTTTCAATGGCATTGCTTATATCCTAAAGGAAGGGGTAAGTGAAACCTGCAAGGTATACATGAATTAGAACTTGCAAGGCCTATTTGCTATGGACTACATCCAACTAACCCCTGCTGGTTTGCTTGGAAGCTGTAGTTCTATAGAACACACAACTCTGAGAAAGCTTCCATCCAGAATGTCCAGTTGCCTTCTCCCAAGTCATTTTTGCCATGAACCCTTCCCCTCCTCCCTCCAGCCTCTCAACCTTTGCTGCCTGGCTTTTTCTTCCATTCACTTCTGGGTCCAGAAGACGCCCACCTCTTGGTTTTCCGGGGATATTAGGACACAGCTACCACAACATACCGGGGGACTAGCAGGGAAGTTGCCCTACTCACCAAAAGGGTCACTGGGGCAGAAAGCAACCAGACAATCTCCTAGGGGAGTAGGAAGGGAAAATATTCCCTCTCCCATTGTGAATCCCGGTACACTTTGCACAGGGACAGCTAATGTCCTCTTTGAACACAAAAGTAAACTGGGACAGGGCCTGGGGTGAGTTGATTAGCTGGGCTGCATCTTAGAGATTTGGTAAAGGTAACTAGTACTGTGTGACCAGCATCAGCGTAGGCCTGCCACATGTCCCAATATTTACTGATTGCACTTAAACACTAATTTACTTTGAAGGTGGATGAGTTCAAATAAAAAACAATCCAGACAAATATATCACATTGTCCTACTTCAAGTTGGATTAGATCCTGAGTTATAGTACACTGACAACTGAAAAAGCCTGTTTTAGTTGTCAAGCTCCCTGATTTTGAACGTTTCTGAACAAGCCTCCAGTGACTAACTATAGATATGTAATACAAATACAATAACTGTCTAATAAGTAGGATTTTGGTAATGTTAATTTGCACCCAAATTCTGAAAAAAGCCTGCTCAGCTACCTTGGGGCAAGGATAAATCACACCAAACAATTCAAATGGGGAATATAACACAACACAATCAACTTTGATGGGCCAGCACCGTCCATTCTAAGGGCTTGGCTACACTTGTGAGTTAGAGTGCATTAAAGCAGCCCCGGGCACCTTAACTCATGACGTGTCCACACTGGCAAGGCATGTAGAGTGCCAGGACTCTGCGGCTGGAGCACTCCTGGTAATCCACCTCCCCGAAAAGCAAAATGCTTGCTGCGCCCCGGCTGGAGCGCTGTGGCACCAGTGTGGACGCCTTAGTCTATTAATGCACTCTGATCGGCTTCCAGAAGTGTCCCACAATGCCTGTTCTAGCCACTCTGGTCATCACTTTGAATTCTACTGCCCTTCCCTCAGGTGACCAACCATCAGATCCACTCTTTAAATTCTCTGGGAATTTTGCAAATCCCCTTCCTGTTTGCTCAGCCAGGCATGGAGTGCTCTCAGCGAATCTTTCCAGGTGACCATGCCTCCACGCACCAGGCAATCCCCAGTATGGAGCAATGGCGAGGTGCTGGACCTCATCAGTGTTAGGGGGGAGGAAGCTGTCCAGTCCCCGCTATGCTCCGGCTGTAGGAATTATGATACCTTTGAGCAGATATCAAGGGACATGTTGGAAAGGGGCCATGAGCGGGACACACTGCAGTGCAGGGTTAAAGTGAAGGAGCTGCGGAATGCGTATCGCAAAGCGTGCAAGGCAAACCGCCACTCAGGTGATTTCCCCCGGGACGTGCTATTTCTACAAAGAGCTGGACGCAGTACTTGGGGGCAACCCAACCTCCACTCTGAAGACCACCATGGACACTTCAGAGCCCAATTCAACAAGGCAGGAGGAGGAAATCACATCATTGGACTCCTCACTGTCGGTTTGTAGCTTAAGGAGTAACTCTACTGCAATTCGTGATGTGCTGGCGAGACCCATCAACATATTCCTCAGCAGTTCAGGATCCATTCCTGCAGACCGAAAAGGAAGACAGAGCGCGCAGTACAAAAAATGTTGAAAGATGGCGCTAAATGTGGACAGAAGCACAGGGATTGCCCCATCACGGGGCATTGGGACAGGATCCAGAATGCCCCTCACCCCCCCCCAATCCACTTCCCACAAGCCACAGTGCCAGAATGAGAAGAGGTGCTCTGTGGGATAGCTGCCCATAATGCACCGCTCCCAATGCCGCTGCAAGTGCCGCAAATGTGGCCACGCCAGTGCGCTTGCTGCTGACAGCATGAACACACTGTAGTGCTTTCCCTGCTGAGGTCTCCAAGGGCTGGTTTAACTCACAGCGCTCTACATCTGCAAGTGTAGCCATGCCCTAAATCACACACTCCGAGTCACCTTGCTTTGTATGGCTAGACTTGTGAAGTGCCTGTCCACTCTCGGATCACAACAGTTATGCTCCTGGTTTTATCTCAAAAGCATGAGGCTAGGCATATGAATACTAACATATGTAGTTTGTCTAACACATTTCTCATGCTGCTAGCTGAGCACAGAGCAAGAGAGACACCCTGGTCTCTCTCATCCCCACCTAATGCAACATTTATTAACCAATTGAAAGAATAAAGAGCTGTCCTTTAGCTGAAAGGGTTTTTTTTATTATTATTATTCTCACTTCTTCTTCTTGTTCTCTCAAAACCAGCAAACCTCTTCTTAACAAGTAAAGCAGATGTGTCGAACATGTGGACACCAGGAATGTGGTTTTAACTAACCACATGAAAGGATGGGATATTTTACCATTTTGTAGTGGAGGGTTAAGAAACACATGCACCAAAATATGGTTTTGAGTTGCAAGGAACTTGGAAGAAAGCACTGGATACAAAGTGATGTATTTTAAGAATGATTGTATCCTACCTGGTCCAATTATTTCTGGAAAGTTTGTGAAAACCTATGGGCCAAATACTCTGCTGGTGTAAACTGAATTCAATAAAGCAGTGCCAGTTTACTCCAGCAAAGCATTTGGCCCCATATGAAGAACTTAGGAAAAATTTAAAGGATAACAATTCCAAATGTAACTTTTCTGACTTAAAAACTAATAGCTCCACTGGAAGTTGGCAGCATTCCCAATGACCATATTTAAACAAAAAGTTGAAATGATTATACACGGCAACATAATACATTGGGCCAGATTTTTCAAAAACTCAAGGCCAGATTTTCAAGTGTCCAGCAACCACAATGGAGGCCAGATTTTCAAAAGAGCTCAGCCACCATTTGGGCACTTAAATAAGGGACAGGTTTTCAAAAGTGTTCAGTGCCCAGCAGTTCCTACAGAGACACTTGAAGGCTACAGCCCTGCATAAAGGAGAATGTGGAGCTGCACAACCCCAGAACACTGGGGAGATTGTGTCTCATGCAGGCACCATTTCTCCTTCATGTGTAAGATGGACAAGCTTCAGGCTGGCACAGATTGCTTCCCATGGTGCACTGACTTTGTTCTGAGTCTGATGTGGAAGATGCGAGTAGAGCCTGCCTCCTCTCTCTCCCCTTTCTGGTTATTCGCTCTGCAGGGAGAAAACAGTGCCTGCACTCCGCAGGGCAAAGGGACTGCTTTTGATGGAGGCCCCCCTGTGAGGCCACACAATGGGCTGGAAGTTTTTTGTGAAGTCACTCAAGAGTAAGCACCATTTGACCCAAGCAGAACTTCAACAGTGCACACGTTGTCAGATGTAACTCTTTATCACTGAATCCCAACACATGGCGTAATTGGAAATTTTTACTCTGACAGAATATTTATAGGCTCTCTCTGATGCTTTGAGATGAAAAAGAGTTATGGCTACATACTGGACTTTTCAAAGGTTTTTTTTTTTTTTTTTTGGGTCATCAAAATAAAAATAAAGCGAAGCCCATCAGTACAGACCAGTGGGTAAGATTAGATATGTTTTTTAGGTTGCAAGCTAAGAGCTTGCTAATGCTTAAAGACATTCCTTGTTGAGGAATGTTTGTTAATTTGAACTCCCCTCCCTTGCTGTGTTTCTTTAATCTCCCAACCAGCTGTCTCCCATAAAAAGATATTTCTGGTTTTAGTTACAAATCTGTTTAGAGATAATACTTGCTCATAAATACACAACCACATGCATGGATTTTTAGCTGACAGTAGAAAACTAAGTCCAGATGAAAAATAGTAAAGTTTGTTTAGGAACAGAAAATGCATTATTCTACTTGCTTAAAGTGTGGCACATGTTTTAAAGATGCACAAGGTTTTAGTTCTAGAATGAGATTGTGCAAACAAGTCATCGAGAGAGCCATATTCTGTCACCTTTTCAGATTTAGAGCTCATCACCGGGATAAACTGAAGTGCACACAGTTCACCAAAGTACTTTTTGCCTACATCTGTATGCACTCTTCACGATAGGAAATAGATGAGGTGTTAAAAAAAAAAAACGCAACAACCCAGCCTTTGCTTTTTTACTAGTGGTAAAACCACAGGTAATTTCTAATCTTTACTTTTCAGTTTCCTTTAAATGGTATATGATATTAACCCCATAACTGCTGTGTTGTGCATGAAGGGCCAGGAACCAGAATGTGGTGCTGTTCGTTTGAGAAATGTGTCAGAAGTCAAAGCGGAGCAGTTACCTAGGGCATATACTGCTCAAAACCCAAATCCTTTTCCAGTTCTCTCTAATGCTGTGCCACAGGTATAATGCTTGATAAATGTATGTAGAGTGTGCCACTTGGCAGGTTGGCAAAATTAACACAAAACAAAAAAGGAGTTTTGGAAGAATACTCAGAACTATGGAACTTGATATAAATTGCAGCTCACTAAACCTTTGAATGACAACTAGAAAGAAAGAAAGAAAGAAAAAGAAAGAAAGAAAGAAAGAAAGAAAGAAAGAAAGAAAGAAAGAAAGAAAGTTATGTTCACTTTATGGTACTTGAACTCAGGTTCCATAAGGACTTTCATAAACTGTATGAGACTGATGTCCTATTGACCTTGGCACTAGAGTGCTGGGCACTCTATAAATGCCTAAGTAGGACTGATAACCCTAAAGAAATTTTCAAAGAACATTTTGCTATTCTGTGTAAGACTGAATACAATAAGCTATACAGAAATCTATCTATATTTCCACAGATGTCTGCAAAGGCTAAATTTCAGCAAGAGAACTATAAGAAATACCCACTGTACTCATCTCAATCCACAGAATAGTTCTACATTATTGGCAACAGCCTTAAGAAGGGAAGATCATAAAAATAAATGAGGGTGTCTGAGGTCACAACATACACCGCAGAAGGCATTCAAAAAGTTTTGGGAGGTGCAAGGCAGGGTTCTACAGTTTATAGACTCATAGACTTTAAGGTCAGAAGGGACCATTATGATCATCTAGTCTGACCTCCCGCATGATGCAGGCCACAAAGCCATCCCAACCCTTTCCCTTGACTCTGCTGTTGAAGTGCCTCATTCCATATCGTGATCCATGTAAGGTTATCTGCAAATGTCCATTCAATGGCCTCAGTTCACATAGTAAGAGATGTTGAGTTATTTCATAAAGATGTTGAACCAATGAATCACTACTCATTCACATTTGAGACAGATAAGTGTGGGACAGTGCTGCATTTCTTCTGGCTGAATTCTAGTCTCAGTGAAATTTACCAGTTGGTTCAACGGTAAACATGCAACATACCACAAAATGCCCCTTACACAAACACCAACCTTGTGCACATTGAAGAACACAACTGAATAGGATTTTTTCTTCAATACTGCACCAAAAACTGTATTCCTCATTTTGTCGAAAATCCCACTGATGTCCGTAGGAATTCTTACTGAGTAATATTTCAGAATTCATCCAAGAGTGTTTTACTTAAAAAAAAAATTAAAAATAAAATAAAACCCTGCCACTTTCCCCAACCCACAAATCTTCAGCATTCAAAGTTGATGCCAAACACTTTCATATGTACTCTTCTTTGAGTTAATTCATAATAAGATTCAGCATACTTTCTATGGCAAATTGGTACAATTTCTTTTTATTTGTAAAATATATATGAGAGTGGGATTATAGCTATCTCAAAATGCCAAGCTTTTACACAGATAAAATTTCCCAGAGGGTTCCCAAACTGTGTGTTACACTGCTGAGTGTTAATATTTACAATTGGATTTATACATTAGTAGTTCTGTGGTGTTGGATGTATATAATTTCACAAATGGCTTCACAATGGATGAGGCTGTAGGCTGTCAGTTTTTCCATGGAGATGTTTTATCTTAACTGCTTTTCATGGGAGGTCCATGCCATGTATATGCTGAGGTGATAGGTGCTTTTAAATATCTTATATAGATGAAGAGGTATGAATAGGACCCAAGAAGAAGGGAAGAATCTCTTCAAGTCGGGGACAGTTTTCTTGGGCTCTGTCTTTTATTGACAAGGAAATATGCCCTGACCTGGAAACTTCCCTTTGTGTGTGAGCGTGCTTTGTCACCTTGAATGTCGACATTTCCAGTTGTTTGTTCATGTTTCAGGTTTGGTAGGGAAATTCAGGAATCAGTCCTATGTCCTGATCCTTAATAGCGCAAGCTTGAACCCTAAAGTAGATGTACTGAACCTGAAATATGTTAGACAGCTGTCAATGCCTCAGATTTTCCTCATGGGATCACATAATTTAACATGACTTCCACAAGCAGATCTGACATACAGTGATGTCATGGTCCCAACTGAGACAACTGATGAACTGTTCTTATGGTTCCAGTACATGTTACAGCATCATTTGAAACCATGAAACACCGTTGAAAGGGATTAGGGAGAGATTCCAGTAATAAAAAGGGAAGTTACACAAGCTATCAATCCATCAGATTCTGCTCTCATATACTTCAGAGCAGATCCATGTTAACTCCCAGTGGCTTCAGTGGATTCCAGGTTTACACCAATATAACTGAGAGAAGAATTTATCCTACTAATAAAAATAACATAACACAATAAAGACTTCACAAAAACTTCTTTTTAAAGTAATAAAATAAAATAAAATAATGTTATGGAGCTGCTAAATGCCCTAACCATATATTAAGGATTTGATGCAGGCAGAATATAATTTCTGCTACACCCAGAGCAGTGAGATATAGTTGAAAAATGAGCTGACAAGCATGATGCCTCTGGAGAAAAAAGCTGGCAGTTAAACATGACAAGTTAATATGCTATTTATATCCACAAGGCATTCATGATGCACCCTTAGCAGTTGTGACTTGAGACTAAAAGCTTTAACCAATAACACTATTAAATTTAACCAATAAAATTATGCAAAGCACCAAAGACCATGTGACTGTGGATCAATAAGTGGTATTTCCTTTAGAGACCATGTCTCAGTGAAAACTTTTTTTTGCCCTGTTTTACAAATACAGAAAGACAAATAATGGCCATGTTAAAGTTTAAGAAGTTAAAACAAATACAAAGAGAAAGAGAGGCCCAGATCCTACAGACACTTATCCATGTGAGTAACTTCACACACATCGGACTATTCACACACAAAGTTATTTGTGGGGTGAGGGGTCTGGCAGGTAGTGTTTTCAGGATCAAGGCCTAAGTGTATTAACTGGGGATGCTTTGGGTCTTTAATAGGAAAAGCAGTTTTAAATGAAAATCTGCCACATGTGCTGCAAATTATTTGATGTCAAATAATTAAACTCTAAGAATCGGCTATTTCACTTATACAATCACAAGCCAATACTGCATTTGTTAAACAGGCAAAACTTCCTTTGACTTCAGCAAGAATTTGTTCCTGAGTATGGACTACACTACAGTAGTGGGCCCTTACGTTTCATAATGCTGAGTTGAGCTCCTTTTCAGGGCAAAGTTTAATGTAGATCAAACTAAGGCAGAGTTTTCTCAGTCTATGGAGATCCCTCCCTGTGTATGTCCAGCTGGGTCCCTTTGTGGATGTTTACAAAGCTCAGTTTAAGACTTTTCCTCCTTTACCATGCAGTTCTCCATTCTTGCATCAGCTGTTTTCTAGAAGGTTATTTTTCTTTACCTTGCTTTTCTTAGAATGGTTGGGCCACATTTTATTTTATTTGTTGTTGATTTTATCTTTGGTACAGTGCCCAAATATATGATGATGTTGGTATATATATAGGCAACTATATAGGCAAAAAAAGGAGGGGGGAGGGACATAGAGAAAAGGTTGCAGCCTCTGCAACTGCTGCATCTTAAGTTACTCCATTAGCACTCTTTCCAATAAATGGCTTTTCATGGAGAAGCCATGTTCCAGGACATGCCAATTTCTAACTTGACTCTGTACTCCCTTGACAAGTGAGAATGAAGGAGGAGTGAACCTTCCCATACAGACATGGTCTGGCCAATTCAAAAACACATCAGAGGTTCCAGGTTATCTTCCCAGCTCTGTCAGACTTCCACTGTAACTGTGGGTAAGGCACTCTGTGCTTTACGTTCTGTGAATCTCCCTTTCCTCAGCTTCCCCAGCTGTAAAATGAGGATATTTACCTACCTCAAAAGGCTGTTGTGAAGCTTAAATCACTAAATCTGACAAGTAGGGGATGATAACCTAGATCCTGGACTTTCTAGACTTGAGATTTAGACCCCAAACCTTCCTTCTCTGTATTATTGCTAAAGACACCAGGTTTAGGTATCTACACAGTAGCATGTTTATCTTGCTGTAAAATGCAGTGAACCCAGCTTTGCTTCTTTATGAAAACGAAAACAAAACAAATGATCCAAAAACAGGATGAACCTGTACCTCCTAATGGGGTGACCCATCTGACATCAAATTACTCTGACATTCCACTGCTCCATGAGTACAGCCATCAATCTGGGATGGCAGCTTTATCTTTCTAAGTGTTATAGGCTTTGTGAAGATCAGCAATCAGAGTAATAGGAAAAGCAATACAGAAAACATATAAACTCCAGTGAGTATCTTCAAATGTTTTCTCAGCATGCTAGCTGTTACAAGCTTAGGCACCTGGATAGTAAATTACTAGAGTCTGATTTGTTCAACAGGTATTTTGTGCATGGCTAGCAAATTAGCAGTAACAATCCAAATTTACCCTATAATTATTGGCACCCAGGATCCTTTTTGAAATGCCATTGCAAGTTTACTTGGGAAAGAGCTTTGAAGGGCAGTTTTCCAGAAAAAACTTAAGCAAATTTTCATGGGTATGCTACTGGAGAAGATTATTGTTTCCATTCTCAATTGCTTGACCTTAATGTTGTGGCCAAGAAAGTCATACAAAACCTCTTTTTTATGAACTGAAATAAAAAAAAAGTTTCTTTCAAATATAGGTAAGAAAAGATCAGATTTTTTTTTCCACACACACACACACACTCACACTCTGACCCCCTGCATTTCGACTTGTCATATTTGCTTTTCATTATATTGGAGCCAGTGGGTGACTTTTGGTCAAGGAGAAAATTCTGATTGCTGTTACATGCTTCTGTGATTTGGAGCTTCTAGGATACTTTACACAGGGAGAGAAACCAGGAGAAAGAAAATCAAAGCTATATCAAAAAGTTGGGCCAAATTCCTTGAAACCACTTTGTTCTTTTTTTTTCTGGATTACGGTTTAAGATTTGTTTTCCTACTATAGTTTTTATTTTGGAGGAGCAGACAGAAGTCAGGTGAGAGATTCCTATTGTTAGGACAAAATACAAGATGGGAAAAGGGAGAAAGAACCCTCATATTTTCCCCAATCAATCCATCCATCCCTTCTCCAAAACCCTATAAACGTTCTTTTTTTCCAAGATGCTTAGCAAAATGGAATGGAAACAGACATGAAAACATACCCACGAATATGCTACAGTAAGTAATAGAACAGTAATATTTTCTTTTCCTCCCACTAGCAAGTAGTACTGACTCCTCCTGTCTTAATATACTCTTGCTCACAAACAATAGCTTTTTCTTCCACTGCTTCTATATAGTACATCTGTGGTGCAAACAGTATTCCCAGGCACCCATAAAGGTCATTTTTATTAGAGACTGCTACCATCTATTATTAGTTTAAGATTCTCGAGGTCAGCTCACCCAATAAGGAATGCTAGTTATACCAGTATTTCTGAAGCCACAATCATAGATAAGTCAAGCAAAATGGCACAGGGGAAAACAAAAACCAAAACAAACAGAAGGAACAGAAATAATGCTACAGCAGCAGAAGGTGAAGGTAATCGGCTGCTCTTAATGACACAAAGGCTTCACTGTGGGTTTTTTTTTTATTTAGTTTGTTTATTAAAAGACAAAATTTAAAATTGGAATTTAAATTTCCACCTTGTAATGGGGTTCACTCACTGCTGTGGTGCCTCCTCATGGCTGTGTATGGGGAATCAGCTCTTCTCTCGCCTGGTGCCCCCTTCTGTCATTCACTCACCTCTTGGCCTATCTCTCTCTGTGACTTGGGGGGCTCTCTCTCTTTGTGACTCAGCCCTCTGGCCAGGTCACTGTATAATCTTCCCCTTCCGGGGTATCAAAGTCCCACTGGATCAGGTATCCACATGCCATTCTAGAGAGTCTTCTGCTCCAAGACCAGGTCCTATGCCACTTCCCCAGTGGCTGATATGGGAACCTGAGCCTGCCCCTACTCTACATTCCAGTCCAGGGACACTATGTCTAGCAACTCAGGTCAGCTTGCTCCCAGACCCTGTTGCTATTTCCCTCGACCCCTTCCTACTTCCCTCTTTGACTTCTTGCCAGATTCTGTAACCCCTTCAGGGCTAGTGTGGGGTGAACATCCCATCACATAACTCTGTGCCTCTTTATTGTTTTCACTGTACCCTCATGCATTCTGTATACATCATACATACTCCACAAAATCTTTCATAGAGCATTTAAAATTTTTATTTTGGTTCTATTTCTCACATCTCTCTGCCAGTAAAGCAAGCCTGCCTTAATACCATGACTTGAACTGTAGAAGACTTAGAAGGAATGGAAAATTACCATTAGAATATTTATATTTGATGCCTTTAAATATGAGCTAAGTAGATTTTACATATATAACAACATTGCCATGTTAAGTTTAAGTATATTGGGATCTTCTGTACATCTCTTTTCCAATGAAATAAGCTCCTGTTTTGAGTTCTGATAGGTCATGGGATACAGTATCTAATTAGAAACGTGCCATTGATCCGTGATTGAACTGTGCCCACTTAACACCTCAGCTCAGTGTGGTTTGGAAAGAGAGAGGAAATTACACATTTGGAGAGAAAGAAGCAGGTATTACTTTGGCAGGATTTCTTTAAAACAAAAAATGTTCCCTTTCAGAAATAGCTGAGAGATTTTGGATTCTAAATGTAATTTAATACATGACTGCAATTAGTCACATGGGTCTCGTGACTGTATTTATGGTATGTTTGTATGACACGTGTGTGCATCTAGACTTCCGAACTGCAAAGCCACGAGTGAGTTTGCATGTCATTCCAAATGACTGCTGATAAAACCTTTATACCACGTATTCCACATATGTTACACAAATCTATTGTAGGAATCTTTTTTAAAAATTGCATTGGGACTATAGCTATACCTCTCTGCTGCCCATAAACCCAAGCATCTTAGTGAATCCTTGTGTATACAGGCCTTAGAAGTAGAGAAAAGTTCAGTCTAAAATATCCAGCTTTGCTTTTGTGGGCAAGGCACCCATCCCCAAATTCAGACTGATAAAGGTTTTATGCCACTCTCTCTCCCTCTCTCTAGACTTTAATTTGGTTTTCCCACAACATATGCAGCATGAAAGTACATGGTATAAAGATTTTATTAGCCCTCGTTTGGGATGACATGCATAACTCTCTTATGATTTCACAACTTGGGAGTGATGCTGCCATTCCAAATTCCTACAGCTAAAACATTTATACCACATGAAACCATCATGAATTTTCTCCTTCCCTCTACAACACTTACCACCCTATACTCCCACCCATACTTCCCTATTCCAAGCCCGGTTCTGCTTAGTTTATTAGATCTGCCAAATCAGAGGCCAATGTACTGTGGATGTGCACATATTTAGTGAGTCTACTATTGTATTAGTGTCATTGTAGACCATCTATTTTCTCTCTTTATTGTGACAGGTCAGGGGAAAATAACTAGCATGATTTGATTTAAAAGCTAAATAAAACTAACCTTAGTTATCTGTTCTTGCAAAAAAATGTATGTACAATTGCCATACTTGCATTTAAATATTTTCCCTGAAATACAGTGCACAGTGAAGGTAGATTAACATTTGACTATTCACGTGCAATTTACATATTGAGAATTGAGTATAGGAGTAAGGGCTTTAATAAAGATTATCTATTTTACCAATTCAACAAGATTTAAGTGTGCACTTGCTTTTCAATGTCATAGACATAGTGAGGAAATGCATCATTATTAAATTTTCTGCAAAACAAAATTAAATAAAAATCAAATGAACTGGTAATATTTGATTAAAATGCTTTGTTTGAATACATTTGTCACTTGAAATTTAGGCACAGAGGTACAATCACATACTGGACATAAAAATAGTTTAGACAAACACCTATTAGGGGTAATCCTGCCTCAGCACAAGGGAATGAACTTCCAGTCCTATATTTTTATGGTGGGCAAGACTGTCCCTCAGTTTGTGCAGGCATGTATGGAAGGTTAAGACACATTCCCCCTTATGCTCTTGTTATCTTTGGTCTGGGCGTGCAAGCGTATGTATCCACTGTGTACTCACTGCTCTGTCTCATAGCAGGTGGATGGGGAACATGCAGAACTCTGAAACCAACAGAGGGTCCATCAATAAAATTCACAGGTGGGATGCAATGTAGCCAGCTCTCATGATCTTATCGCAAGTCCTGAGATATGTGGCATTTTTCTTAAAGTCCCAGCTCTTGGAATCACATCACCACAGAAGAGTATTAGATTTTTTTGTTTGTTTGTTTGTTTTTAAGAGGTAAGTTTATAGCCTGCATGTCTGCAGAAGAAGAAGAAAAAAAAGATGAGAATGTGACCACTGTGCCATTCTGTACCTCAGAATAGTACCCTGGAACCTCCCATATTCACCACTGTCATATAATTATGATATGTTTTGTACAGAGTATGCCTTGTGAGGTGGTATTTTAAAAGTCTTGATCAGTTGAACATTAATATCCTGTTGGATTGTATGTGCTATCATTGTACGTGAAGTTATGAAGTTTTGCTATGCTCCAATCTACATGCTATTCCACTACTTGGTCACATCCCCTCCTTCATGCTTGTTTCCATTCTGCCTGGATGTGCTCCTCAGCCACCTGGTTGTATTCTCCCCCTGCAAGCCTGACCTGCTTCCTCTTTCCCTCCTCCCCGAGACATTCCTTTCCTAATGGTCACCTCTGTTCCTTAAGGTTAACTCCAGTTTCTCTATCTGCTTCTATCGTAATGCCCTCCCCACCCCTCCCCAGTAATCACAGAGCCACCTGTAGCTTCTCTGGCTACAACCATGGGGCCAATTGCTTTAGACACCTGCAGCAATTAGCCATGGGAGTGGTGGCAATTCCCAGGCTGAGCATGCTTGAACCATGCGATGGCAGCACTATGGGCTCCCAATCCTCAGCGCCGGCTCTAGGCTGCTGCAGACTCTACAGTTAGGTGCTTCCCTCCTCCAGGCAATGGCTTTAAGTACCTGAGATACCCACCCCTGCAGTAGGGGCCCCCAATTCCAAGCGCCCCTCAACTAGTGCATAGTCATGCAGAAGGTGCACCCTGGATGATTGCAGAGGCTGGGATTCCAGGAGGTCCCCCATCCCTGTGCAGCAGCTCTGCCCCAAGCTCACTGTGGGACCAGAACCCTGGTCTCACCAGTCCTGGCAGCTTCCCCACTCCCTCCCCCTCTATTTCTGGTTGATAGCAGCAAAGGGAATGGTGGGAGATGTAGTTCCTTTCCTGCTCCAAGGCCGGGTCTCCAGGCAGGGAGCTGGCCAAGAAACTACAGCTCCTGGGGTCCCTTGGACTCTCAACTGTCGGGCTGGATCCCTGCAGGCAGAAGGTGAGAGATGGGGGGCGTGGATACAATGTATCATGGCCCGGGATACAATGTATCATATTTCAGGGAGCAGGGTGGCTGGCACTCTGCCCATCCCTGGGGCTGGCCGGGTGTGTGGGTGGGGGGGTAGGTGTTCTCTGGGACTGGATGCTGGGCACTATAGTAACCTCCACAGTGGGAGGGGAGGAAGCTGGCCTTGCGGGCCCCTTCTGAGTGTGGGCCCGGAGCCACTGGCGCCATTGCAAACCTGGTACTGGACCTGCCACAGGTTTGTGTCTTGACACAGCATCACAGTGTGAGAGAGATACCCCAGGTTGGTGGGACAGAGGGCTCAGTGGTCCCACAGTCCAGGCTGCACCCCAGGAACCCCATCACAACCACACTAAAAGCTATGACACCAGAACTGAATCCTCTGATTTTTAAGCCAGTCTCATGATTTTTTGGTGCTGCCCTATGATTTTTTTTAAAACTCTTGGGGTTGGGGGGATGGTCAGTAATTTGCAGCACCGAGCAACAGCAAATGGTTATCCATCAGAGCAAAAGGGAGAACGGGGGAATATGTGGCTCAAAAATGTGCTGTGTCCTTTTATAAGATATAATCTAGCCCAGGGTAACTGGAGCCAAAAATCTAATTATTTGAATATTAAAATTTCTGTATACCCTAAAGTCACAAACCCATTGAAAGAAGCATGAGGCACTTAGTACTTTTGATTTAAATATTAATAGTGATAAAGTATCTCTAAAATATCTGTACATCAGTGATTACCTAAATGATACTTTAAATTATTTTTATTTCTTTTTAATGACATGATTTAGGAATGTTCATTTTTAAAGGTAAAAAACTGCATATGAACATTCATATACAGGCAGGCAGAAAGACTTCAATCTGTCTGGTGTTCCAATTACCTGTCTTAAGTATATGGAACTGGATTTTAAATATAGATTCCATTACAGGTTCCAGCATCTTGAACAAACACAGACATATCATTATGCTCTTGCTATGGAACTGCACCAGAAGACATTCTGTGAAATGCAAATAGCTCAGCCAAGTTCCTGTCTAATAAAGATGCTGAGGTGTAGTCAATGTTAAAAAGGTGAGATCAGTTGAAACATCCCTTGGTCTAAGTTTTTACCTCTTGAGCAGTGAGAGGAAATAAAATAAAAAAAACGGACACTTCTTTTGAACATATTGTACTTGTGTTACTTTTAAATGTTATGGTGTTCCAAGGGGTAATTCATAGCATATGAAAAAATGCTATATTAAAAACTGTACCCCAACAATTTAAATATAATCATGTTAGGTTCTTTTCAAAGGGATACATATTCCTTCTACCGCTGCCAAATGGTAAAAGCAAATGATCTTCCCATTATTATAGTGTTAGTATTATTGTTGTATTAATACTTCTGTTAGAAACTCTCTCCTGGGTGTCTTTGTAAATGGCTGTAGGAATCTGCTCCGAGCTGAAACATGGCTGAAAGTATCAGCCGGGGTCCTCTCCTCCCAGCCAATCTGCCTGCCTTTCACATATTTGTCACGAACAGTATTTAAAAATATCTATTCAAAAATAATATTTTAAAAAAGCAAATTTACCAGTTTAAGATGATCTTTCCACCTGTAACTTTGGTTTAAAAATTGAAATCTGCTACTCTGTGCATTCAAAATATAGTCTAATTGCTCTTGAAATGTGGGAAGTATATATATATTTTACACACACAAAAATCCAAACGATGGCATAGGCTCTACTATGCTGTACAGAACAGAGGGGAACACAAATGCAGAATTTCTACTGAATCAGGCAGCTGTGTGTACTGACAAGGTGACCACATGTTTGCCTGCATCCGTCCATGGTTTAGTAACATGTCATACCTCAGTACCTATGGCATGTATGAGGAGAATTATTTATCTATAGGGTATACAGTCAGGGAGGTATTGGGAAAAAAACTAGTATAATTTACGCCAGGAGCACTGATGTCTTCCTATGTGTTTATACAGAGTCTAACACAGTGAGGCCCGAATTCTAATAGGGACTTCTGTGTACTGTCGAAATAGTGATAATCAATAGAAGAGGATGAGAGAGCAAACACACGTGACAGACATTAGTCCCATTCCTTAAAGCAATAGCGGAAGGCACTCAGATACGATGGTGATAAGAATGGTATAAGAGCCTATATAGAAGGCTCTCATTTCCAGTTTCTATTTTCTATATTGTGCCAATAGTATTGAATCATGGGATTTAGAAACATACAACAGTTTGGGATAACCCCCTTAGGGTTATGCATTCTTCTCATCTTGGAGAGAAGGATTTGAACCCCGACTTCAGATGGTAACACCTTGATTACCCAGTAAGGTCAGAGGCTGTGATCTGCTAGCCCTGAACAGAGCTACAAGAAGCTAGCAAAGGCCACAGTGAGCATAGGGAGAGGCAAACAACCCAAGGGTGCTAGTCCTTTGTGTTTAATTAAAAGGAAGATGTACTATTTTGAAAGCAATATTTCGATTAGTTTTCAATGCAATGTAATCATACCTAAATCCTTAATTGCATGAACATAAAGATAATCCCAAACATTGCAAATCTGTTGAACAAATATTAGGCATTTTATAAACTTACAGCAACACTGTTTTTCTTTGTGTTTTCCCCCCAATGAGAAAAGGACAATTACATTAAAAAAAATGATTAAATGCTTTGAATTTGTGACAACTGGCCTCAGATAGAAAATGCATAGATATGAACACCATATAAAGCTTGATCCATGGTGTATGTGATTTAAATAATTGGACAAGCACCTCAAGCTCTTGGAGGAGGTATCAGAACTTCAGTCTGCTACAGGAATTTTCATCATGATTTAATGTATTGTATTTAGTGTTCTGCAGTCCGTCAGAAAAAAATGATTTGAAAATCTGATTTAAAGAAGACAGCATCATATAAAGGTGTGAATTGGATAATTAGCACTTACTTCTTTTTTGCAAAGCATTAACATTGTATTTTGGATACAAAATTAAAAGGCTAAAAGTTTTCAGGGATTGACATTCATTTCTATTGTCTACATTACAGTCAAATAACTAGAGCAAATCTAAAACCTTTTGAAAAGCTGAGTTTTATTTACTGCCAGATGTGTAGCACCACAGGTCAATATGAGAAAGACATGAATCCCCCTCCTGCCCATTCACAATGCTTCAGTCAACCAGTCAGGTTTGAGAACAGATACCTGACATGGGATGAAAAACAATGTCTGAATTACTATACTTTGTGCAACTAGAGTGCTTTACAGTGCACATGCTGCTCTCAGTTGGGGGTACAGTTACAGGGATCCAAGTTTCTGGTTTAATAATCATCCTTGCAAATATTTCCACTGAGGAGACCTTTTAGATGCATTCCTACATATTGACACATGTGGCAGATTTTCAGCCTAAAAGGAGAAGGCAGAGAAAGAAAACAGAAGTAAAAAAAAATATAGATAGACAGACAGATCAGCAAAGTTTTCTTTATTACTATAACTGGTATAACATGCTATTGTATGCCAATCCAGAAAATACTGCCTGGATACACAATTACTGACAATATCACATGGGACTAGGGCCATAGCATAGAGCCAGTAGTCATTTGGTGGCAGTATGTTCAGGGGAAAAAAAATACAGTATGTGAGGATTTCTTGTACTTTACCAGCACAATTAGCATGAACTATTTCTCTAGGGTATGGGTTGCGCAATTACTGAAACTGATCCAGAAAAAATGGCACATTTATGATTTCAACTGTGTTAGTCAATACCAACTAGTTAGTCAACATTAACATGTAAAATACATTATGTGTTCTACTAACATATACATTTCTGTTGTGCTTCATCAGTACAAAGTAATTAAAATACTATCTCTCATTGCACATAGCGATGGTATTCTGTTAAGTTGTTCTTGATTTTGGAATTAAAAATTGATTGGGTAGGAATTCAAAACTTTGGTAATTTCTTTTATTAACTATTCATCCTGTTTGTTGTTGGAAGCAGTTAAAAGTCTGTCTGCCTCTATTTCTTCCAGTGCAAGCCAGATTTTATCCCCAGACAGGAAAAGTTGACTCACTGAAGTCAGTGGAAACTGCCCACATGATTCTGAAAGCAGAATTTGGCCCTACTTTTTTTTTTTTCATACATTTTTGAAACAGTATTCTGTTCTGTTGGTATCCTTCAGGACTTTGTGTTAAATCTACTTCTTTTCTCCATTTATAGCTATTCCCTGGTGACCACATCTTCCACCATAGTTTCAGGAACACCCTTTATACAAATGACGTACAAAGTGCCCCTCTAACTCTGTATCTCAGCCCTGGATGTCCCACCATGTTCACAAACTCCTTGATATTCCTCCTGAACTTTTCCTTCTGACCACTATGCTCAAACAGATTCATCTTCATCTCCTCTCTTTTTCCAAACACATCCAGGTACTTGACAAATGTTTTCACTTTTTCCCACTATCGTATTACTAAAAACTATGTTCTCTGTCACAATTATCAACTCCCTGCATTGCTGAACTCCAACCTTGAATACTGCAACTTCTTGTACTGTCATGAAAGGGATTACTTTTGGATAATATAGTATGCAATGTGAGTTAGGGTGCTACAATTAGACCCTGTCTAATTAATTCTGAGAACAATGAAGCAGGTTACTAAATATATCTACCCTCTACTGCGAAATAGATTTAATTACAGTGGGACTACTTACAGAGTAAAGTAGCACTCACTTTGTGTAAGGAGGCAGAATCTGGGCCAGAATGTTTATAAAGCACTTTAGAGAATACTTACTACTAAAGGTAATGATAACAACTGAGTCTATTGTACTGTGTTCATTAGATAACTGCAGGATTAGTGCACTCCCAACTTAAAATTAAATAGAGCTGGCTGGAAATATTTTTTTCTTCTGGGGAACATGTAAAGAGTTTTGGCAAAACAAAACAAAAAAAAGTGAAAAGCAAAAGCTTTTGGATGAAAGACAAAAACTTTGATTCAGAAATGTTGGCATGGTGCAATAATGCTGATCTGTCATGGTGCATCATGGGAGTTGTAGTCCAGATAAGACTTCCAGCCCTTTGAAGAATATGGGAGCATGAGACACTTGAACTAAAATTCCCACGAAGCACCACAGTGGCATTTATGAAACATCTTCAGTTTTCAGTCAAAAATGTTTATGTTTTGAATGTTCAGATTTTCAATGAAAAGTCAAAAAGTTTTCTGCATAAACCAGATATCCTTAGCAAAAAAATATAATAGTTGAAAATTCAATTTTCTGTCAAAAACAGTTTCAAATGATCATTTTTGACCAGCCCTACATTTAAGACATTTGAGCTGTGAGAATTTGTGAAATATTGACTTATTTGGAGAAGATCCAAATTCTCAGAAATAGCCTCTCTCAGGATACAGCTAGAATGCATTAATGTGGGTACAAAACTTCAATTGTTTATGATTACTATAAGTGATTGTATCACCAAGTGAAAAGTGTTAGTTTAGGGAAAGACTTATTACAGCACTATCACAAAGGTAAAGTCCTTAAGCTGTCCATGACAATAAAGGAAATAATAAGAACTACAGTGGTGATACTTTAAAACTTGCCATTTTATCTATTATACATGAAGTATATTAGAGTACCATAGATATCTACCTAATATACAGAAATAAGGCTTTGGAATACTATTGTAGATTTCTGTACTCAACTTATATAAAGAACTGTAGCAGATTTAGCTGTTTGTGTCCAATCCTGAAAGTGATGAGCAACCTCAGCTCCATTAGAAATCAATGAGAGTTGAAAATACTCAATTCCTTGAATCAGGCCATTTATCATCTAAGCAATTATTTAAACTAGGAGTGGCTGATCGATATGTGATTGGACATTGTACATGCTTCTCAAACTCTATTTTAGGTTCACAAAACTAGACTGAGTTAGCAGACACCCTCCCTCGTAATTTAAACCATTTTTTCCCCCAAGGCTGACTTTTTAAAATAGTTTTATATATAGCTAAAGGGATAGAAATTACACTCCCAAAGCTAGAGGATTCACTGACTACAGTAATACAGTACACTAGTAATATATTTAGGCCAAAACTTTCAAAAATAGGAGCCTAAAGTTAGCCTGCTATGTCCTTCTTCAGGTTCTACACAAGTGGCCAGATTTTGAAAGGTGCCGAGCGTTGATCATCTATAGGGAAGTCAATAAATGCTGGGCACTTTGGAAAATTAGAAAAAAACATTCAGCAGCTTAAGTGTGGAACACCTGACCTTTTTCTCTGCAAAGTCTAGCTGTCATATATTTTTTTCATTTTACCTCATTTCTGCTGTGCTTTCACCCTATTTTTTTCCACTGTTTTTTTCCCCTCTCTCTTCCTTCTCTGCTCTTTTTCAGGCTTTCCAAGATGGAATGTGAACCCAGAAACATGAGTCTGAATCAATGTTTCTAACCGGGAGGTTTCAGTGGATTTGAAATTATGCAAAATGAGTTCACCCATCTCTAATTGAAACTTACACACACAAAGCCTCTGTAGAAAATGGATGTACTGAAGGCAGGTTCCTAGTATGAAGTAAGTACTTCCAACATTTATAGCCTAGAACTTAATTACATACTGCCCCACAGGGAAAGGTGCCTCATTTCCCCATGCAGAGTTTGTTACTTACTGTTATAAGAAGAAACATTACTTTTAATAAAGAATCAATAACATTACAGCTATTACATACTTTCAATCTGTATTTAAAGCAGCCTTGTTCACCGAAGAGTCAGAATGGCTGCTTCCAGTCTTCTGAGATGGGGAGTTCTAGAACTTTAAAGTTTCAGTAAATACTTTTAGCTGAATAGGCACATTTAGTGAGAGCTGTAAACTTTCTTGAGTATAATTACTTTCTGATTAGTAAGAATGAGTATTCATCTATGGTATATATGAGTCCTGTGTTTTAGAAACTGTCAAAACCTTGTACATAATGTCATGATTGCTAAGAAACTTTAAATGTATAGTGGAAAAATGTAATTGTTCAAGCCATCTGGGTACATAAAACATTCACCAATTTTAAACAAAAGATAGAAAACACACACAAAAAAGTCAGTTTTTCACCAGAGTTTCCAAAAAGAATCCTGTTTTTCTATTATTATTTATGAGAAGTGAGTTAATTATTGAGTTCTACAAAATCTTTCTACAAAAAGGCTCAGGCATATTAACTCAGACAACAGCACAGAATACAGACACGTGGTAATATTTCCATGTTATTGTACAGAATGCATTTGGCCAATGCAACATTCCTGGGCAAAGTCTTAGCCCCTTTATTCCTTGTTCAACAGAACAGCAATCCCCCCCAGAACTCACTATTGAAGCACGGCTTTATATGGCTCTGCTGCTTTCGTATTTTCTTAGGCACTTTGATTGCCAAATGTTGTCTCTCCCCCATTTTATAAAGCATTTAACCAGTTCTTGTTTTTTTACCAGTTGCTTATATCAATTTAACATTCCTATTTTATTTGGATTAAGGGCATAAGAGATTACATGTACACTTAGCTGTTTAGAAATATGTGACATCTTATCTCCTGTTGTGAGCTCTCTTGCTCTCTAATGTTGTGTACAAATTAGAACATTATAATAACTTTGTGTTTCAGTAGGGAGTAGAGATGAGCTGGAATTGAAGTGAATGCTACCTATGGGCATTACAGTATGACTTGGAGTAATCAGATAATCTGACCTATTTCATATCTAAAAAAATGCAGCAACCTAATACTAGCATTGAATGAAATTCAGAATTTATGTCCTGCGGAAAATTCTGATGTTTCAGCATATTTTTGCACCCTACATTGGGATAAAATGTTGAAATATTGAAATTTTTGCAAAATAAAATATTCAGAAAAAATTCAATTCAGAAATGTCAAAATGTTTAATTTTGATATTTGTGACTGAAACAATACATTTCAACAATCCCAGAATCAAAATATTTCCTTTTGGATTGTTGACTTGACCTAAAACATTTTGTTTCAAGTCAGTTCATAATTAAATGGCATTTCCCTACTCTAGTGTATTGCCTCATGGGAGTTGTAATTGAGGAGTCCAATGTTTCCATTCTCCCTGGAAGGACTACAATTTCCATGAGTACCTAGGATCATGTGACTCCCATGAGGCACCACACAACTTGGACAAGAGAGAGATCACATTGCATTATGGTAAATGTAGTCCTACAGGAAGCTCAGCCCATGGGAGAGAAGAGTGGCATACTACAACTCCCATCTACCATAGGGCAACACTGATAGGGAAATGCAAGCTTAACATTTTGTTGAACTGATTTGAAAAAGAGTACTTTGGTCAGTTCAACCAAATGAAATATTCTGATTTGAGTAGAACCTATTAAAAACAAAATACTTAGTTTCCTGACTACAAATAAAAAATGTTCTGCAGAATTGAAAATTTTCCCTTACAAAGTTTTGATTTTGCAGAAACTGCATTTTCTATAAAAAAATCCTTCCAATAGAAAATTCCTTATCAGCTTTACCCAATACTCAAAAAGCTCCTAAGTAAGGGCTAGATTTGACTTTTACAACATGCCCTGAGCAAGGGGCAGTAGGTTAGCTGCACCACCTCAAGTGCAGAGCAGAAAACAAATTGTGATTCTGAGAGTTACAATTCCTCCCCTGCTTGTCTATTACTCTGAAGGAAGAGTCAGTTATTTTATCTCTTTCCATAGAACAGCCCATGCACCCATCCAGCTATATAGCTGGTGAGAAAGAAGACAGGCAGAATGAAAGTTACACCCACTCTTTACCCCTTCCTCATCCTCATATGTTTGTTCACATTAGATAGTACTGGATGAGCAGCCCAACCTCTTCTCACCGATCAGAGTAGGAGGGCAAAGTGGACCAGTGTAAGTGGTGTGACAATACAGCCTGAATTAAACATGGCTATGCATTTCTGCACATGTCTGAGGGTGCCACGGAGATATAGCCTTGATCACTTTTTATAAGACTTCAAAATAAATTTTTCTCTCCTATAGAAGCATATACTCATAGCATTAGTATCTTCCTTATTGTCTTGATTATACTGTCAACTTTTCTTGTCTTTAGAAGCATAATGTAAAGTAAAATATTTACTGCTTAAATATTTCCAAATTACATGGGGAAATAACTAAGCTCTATGGTCAAAAAAATACAGCATCTGTCAGTTTTAAATATGAAGCTGTTCTCACAAACAATAAGCTGTTTGCATGAACAAACAGGAATACTGATGCTAAAACCTGTCACAAGTGCTCCCCATTGGTATGCTTTAGCAAATGTAAAATTTGGAGGGTGTACAATTCATGAGCATCATTTTAAAGGCCAAGTTGATGTCACTTTGAAAATTTCTTGCTGCATGCATATTTGGAGATAGAGTTCTGCCCACGGAAGTCAATGGAAGTCTTTCCCTTGAATTCATGGAGCTTGGATCAGGCTCTAAGTACACTAAAATAAAGACCTGTTTATATATTCCTCTGATATTGTGTGTGTGTGTGTGTGTGTGTGTGTGTGAACACACACTTGTGATATCACCAGCATTATTATTGCATGTTGGCAATAATCGCAGTTGCAATAATGGGTGCCTTGCTCAACTATCATCTAGAAACTCCCTGCAAGCATGAACAGTTTGAACACCAAAGGTTTAACATCCCATAAGCAAACTTTTAATAACATGTTGTTTAGTAAAGATCAGGACCTCTGCAATTACCTTTTAACATATCTAAATTTTAAGTGATGAACACAGTAGATTAGCAAGCCTGAGTTTTTCTCTTTCTCAAAAAAGCCCTCCTATTGTAATGAAGAATCTCATAATCACAATAAGAATGTTAGACAATAAATGTAGAAAATAATTACAACCACTCAACCATGTTTTCTGTGCTCTGAAATCAACGAGAGTAGGAACTATTTGTTAACATCCCTTCTATTTTTAGGGTTTGGTGAAACAGAAGAAAAATTGTAGCGTGTGTTTAATACACTGATCGAAACTCCCCTACCACCACCTAAGGCACCAATCCTTCAAACACTTACACTTACATACATGGTCAACATTTTTATGTATGAGAAGTCTCAGTGACTTCAAGGAGACTATTTATGTGAAACTAGTTGAGGGATCAGGGAACAAAAATCAAACATCTAATGTGAAGCAAAAAATGAGCAGCACATTTTAGAAAGTCAATTAAGTTTATCAGTCCAACTTCCATTTCTAAAAAATGTTTAGAGTTGAGGCAGAGACTGAGGGTTACCTGGACTGGCTGTTCACCCCTAATCAAAAGAATCAAAACAGGAGGTGTTTTGAATTTAAAACTAACATAGCACTGTTTCACACGTGACCAAGAGCTGCTGAGCAGGCTCCCAATAAAAGAATGTATGTTCATTGTAAAGATGCAGTGTAAAAAAGATGAGTGGGCCCTGCACTGTGAAACTGCTTCTTTTAGTTCTCAACTCTCATAACATTTAATTGAAATAGATATATTTGACAGAATCCCCTCAGACAGTGTCATGAGGGCTGGCAAGCTCTAAAGCCAACATAAACTATTGAGCCTCACATCTCCAAAGGTCAATGGTATCTATTTCCTCAAACAACAGATGTGGTGATCAGTGTGAAATTGTTGAAGTTTATATCCTGACTATATTACATGCATTGTATTATAAAGTGTCCTTGTATTTAGTATGTCTGGCTTCATGGCCAGACAAGTGTACTATTTATAGTTGCAAACTTTTAAAACTGTGTGTCAGAAAAATCATTTCTCAAATATGAAAGTAAATTGAGGTCTGGCTACCATATTGCACCACAGATTTTTGGGCAGAGTTCCTCATTGAAATCAATGGTGTGTTTTGCTTAAAGAGACCAGTGGCATGACATACCCCAAAGTTAGCTAAATATATATCTGACGAATGAATCTGTTTGACTGCACTGTCTTTTGTGAGATTTCCTCCTTTCAGTAAGCAGCTATTAAATGATTTTATTGGCAGGTGGACACCCTGATTTCTAGTAGTATAGTTTGTGTTGAAGTTATTGGTTCAAACAATATTGCTGTCCATACTTTATAGGGAGCAACAACATATAGCCTTTGTATGCACACATTCCCTTACCCTACCATCTTCTTCCCACTATTAAGCAGATTTTGAGATAGAAGGGGGTCAAAATAATTAGTTCATTTAGGCTCTAATTCAGTATCCACTGAAACCAGTAGAAGGACTTCTCTTGACCTCAGTAAACTTTGGGTTGGCTCCTTGGTGATATTCCTCAAAATGACAATGCTCTACATGGGATATTAGAATGCTATAATTTTTATTAAAATATCTATACAAGAATAAGTGATAATCTTTCATTACACTGTAAGCTCTATTTACATTAGCATGTCTTACATAGGCCTGGATTATACAAATACGTGTGCTAATGCTGTCCTTTGTCCCTCCATGCAGTCCCACTGACTTCAGCAAAACTCCATGTTGGTCCAGGGCTCCATGCTACAGAGCTATTTCCAGGATTGAGGCCTTTGTATAGGTGGACCCCTGTGCATGCATGGAGCCATAGCAAACTGTGACCTTAGTCTATAAGCTTTTGGGGCAGGGAACTGTTTGCGTATAAAACACCTTTTGAACAGTTATGTAAAACAATAATTATTATTATGCACACCAATTTCCCATAGCCTCTGGATGTTACAAAAATTAAAAACAATTTATAATGAAAATGATGCAGATATTAAAACTCAGAACTGGAACAAATTCTTTGGTGCAGGCATTGTCTTTTATTATATGTTTGTACAGCAATTATCACAAAGAGGCCCACCTGTAAAAATGGTCTTGATTTCAGGCCATATCATGCAATTTTTGCAGGGTCAATTTTTAGTTTCAAAGAGTTATGTGACTGTAGCTTTGGAATACATTAGAAACCACTGAATTCTCTTTGCATTCGTAACCAGGTGTTTAAATATTCCATATTTCAGTATTTTTCAGTCAGTGAACCTTAGCTAGGACTCTGACGCCATTCAGGTATATGGAGATAATTCATTTGAAATTACCATTACTCATTTGAAGACAGACAAATGATTGTACTGAGCCATGCTTTTCAATAAACCTGGAAGACATGGAATGCAAACTGAAATGTCTAACCCTGGGTTACTTAAAGTTAATTCTATTCAATAGTCACATCATTATAGAGGCTAAATTAATCTAAAAAGCAAAACTAGCACATTTTGTAGTATGGCACTTATGATTTGTAAACAGCATATAGATGGCAGCTGCAGATTGACAAAATAGTGATCTTATAGTGACATGAAGTGTTTGCTATTTCTAATCATAAATGTGCAGGTTTTTTCTCATGTGAAATGATGTTTTTCAAAAATCATTTTGCTTAAGTGCACAAGCATTGAAAAACTGAAGTTCTTCACTGATCTGAAGCTAGACAGAGAATGCAGGTAACCACAATACAGACTCCCCTGTAATATTCCGTTAGAGGCTGACCTGCAGACATTCTTCTGTATGAGTGGGAGGTAAATCAGCTTCTCTGTTAACTTAATCTCTGGCCTTTCTCAAACAGACACTGTGATTGCTTCACAGTGCTGGATTTTTTTTTTAACATTTAATAACTTTGCAGTGAAGACTGCTCTTCCAGAAGGACCAAGTCTAAAGCACCAAATTTCACACTGGATGGGACAAGAGCTCAGATGGAAACTGCAAGTTTGGTGCTTTATTCATATAATAGTACAATTCTTCATAATCTATTTTTTATAAGCAAGGAGAGATTGCAGAAGAGAGCAAGGTCCTCTAGTTTAATGCAAGGTCTTTATCTTTTGGACACCAGAGTACAAAATAAGATGAATTAAGCAAGTGGAATGTGGTCAGTCAGCTCATCACAGCCCTCATTGGACAATAGCCTGACAGCAAACTGCTTTCCCCTCAAAGGATCTCTTAACTGAAGAAACATGAAACATGAATTAGTCCCGTCCCTCTCAGTGGAGTGAAGGTTATAAGGATGCAATCTAGATACATTGAAGAGGCAATATTGGTAAAAATGTACTCTGGAAGACTTGTTAGATAAGGAATCTTGTTTCTCTGTCCCCCACTGCCATCCTAACAGAGGCTTTGTAAAAGATTAAGAACTTTATAAAAAAATTCCATATCTCTGGGGGGGGAAATGACACAGCAAGAAACATCTCTTTAAAATAGACCTGTTCAACAAGGAACTAAGGAATGTCTTATTTACTTAGATTTACAGACTGCGTCTTTGCATAAGGCTCATGGCAATATACATCACTTATGAAATACCGCATAATTCAAGTTCTGCATCTTTCAAAAAGCTGGACTAAAAGTGCCAAATTCCCACCACCCCCTTCACTTCTCCAAGACCTCTAAGCAAAATAGGTGGGTCTTGCACTGAGCGCAACAAAATGAGACACTGCCAGGACAGCTGGGGTGGTGAATTCCATAGTCAAGGGACATCTACTGAAAATTTTCTATGAGTCCCCAGATAATTAAATCAACCAATCTCCAGTACAGTAGCAGGTTTTAGGGAAAGAGGCATCTCTCAGATAGCCAGGACCCAAACCATATTAAGCTTTGTAGACCAAAGCCTACATTGAATTGCATATGGAAGTGAACAGGAACCCATTACAAGTTCTTGGAGAACTGGTGTAAAATATTCGCATCACTAACACTACCAAAGAGGTGAGCAAACTCATTCTTCACCAAATGCAACGTTAGAGCAACCTCCAGTTGAGCACATGACAATAGCTATTCCTGGACCAACAAAAGTATGGATTCTGGATTCAGATCCTGTTGTGAATGCCTAATTGGATGAAAATGCTAAGAGGCTTCCCATAGACCACAGCTGCCAACTATCTAATCTATCTGTTTCAGAGTAGCAGCCGTGTTAGTCTGTATCTGCAAAAAGAACAGGAGTACTTGTGGCACCTTAGAGACTAACAAATTTATTTGAGCATAAGCTTTCGTGGGCTACTGCCCACTTCTTTGGATGCATATAGAGTGGAACATATATTGAGGAGATATATATACACACATACAGAGAGCATGAACAGGTGGGAGTTGTCTTACCAACTCTGAGAGGCCAATTAAGTAAGAGAATTTTTTTTTTTAATTGATAATCAAGCTAGCCCAGTACAGACAGTTTGATAAGAAGTGTGAGAATACTTACAAGGGGAGATAGATTCAATGTTTGTAATGGCTCAGCCATTCCCAGTCCTTATTCAATCCTGAGTTGATTGTATCTAGTGTGCATATCAATTCCAGCTCAGCAGTCTCCTGTTGGAGTCTGTTTTTGAAGTTTTTCTGTTGTAAGATAGCCACTCGCAGGTCTGACATTGAATGACCAGACAGGTTAAAGTGTTCTCCCACTGGTTTTTGAGTATTATGATTCCTGATGTCAGATATGTGTCCATTAATTCTTTTGCGTAGAGACTGTCCGGTTTGGCCAATTTACATGGCAGAGGGGCATTGCTGGCACATGATGGCATATATCACATTGGTAGATGTGCAGGTGAACGAGCCCCTGATGGTATGGCTGATGTGATTAGGTCCTATGATGATGTCACTTGAATAGATATGTGGACAGAGTTGGCATCGGGCTTTGTTACAACGATAGGTTCCTGGGTCAGTGTTTTTGTTCAGTGATGTGTGGTTGCTGGTGAGTATTTGCTTTAGGTTGGGGGGTTGTCTGTAAGCGAGGACAGGTCTGTCTCCCAAGATCTGTGAGAGTAAAGGATCATCTTTCAGGATACGTTGTCGATCTCTGATGATGCGCTGGAGAGGTTTTAGTTGGGGGCTGAAGGTGACAGCTAGTGGTGTTCTGTTATTTTCTTTGTTGGGCCTGTCTTGTAGGAGGTGACTTCTGGGTACTCATCTGGCTCTGTCAATCTGTTTTTTCACTTCAGCAGGTGGGTATTGAAGTTTTAAGAATGCTTAAGCTATGAGGGCTGGCCCTCAAATTCCATAGATCTCAGGATTCATCAGTGAGAGACCTCTGTAGCCCACTTTCCCCTCAGCATAGACCTTTGCTTTTAAGATACAAACTAGCCCAGTATTTAAATTCGATAGACATGAATACAAACACCAAACATCATAAAGGTTGCGGTGTTCAGAATTCTTTGTATCCTAAACTAGTTAGAGTTCCCAGCCTGACATCCTGCCACCTATAAAGGCTTTCCCAATCCTCCCCTTGCAAAGCTAATTTGCATCCTCAACTGTTTCTGGAAATAGAAAATCTTTTGATCCCCCATCACCATTCCAACCAAGGTTTCCTAGCCAGACCAGTTTCCCATAGAAAATCTCTGATGCTCGCCTAAAGTTCAGGAATTCTCCCATCCTCACTTTCACCAGTTAAAGGTTCCTAAACTAAACCAAACCTAAATCTTCTGGATGTAGGTGAATGAAGCAATAAAAAATATGAACCCCAAAGGAGGAAATACCATACACGGGCATATCTCTACCTCCTAATTACATAGAATCTAAACTGGTAGACCTTAAGCACATGTAACTCCTATTGGGAGTAATCACTGTGCAGTGACTGCAGAATCAGGCCTTTACCATGTTTCAGTATATTTTGGTAAATTCATGCCTTTAATTTTAGGTGGTATTTAAAGCTCCCTGTTCCATTCCATTTTAAATTTTGAATGCCCATGTACTTTGAGGTTTAGATTTTCAAAGATGTCTCATTCTGGTTCATTTTAATAGGACTTGGGTGTCCATATTACTTAGGAATTTGTGTTCGTCCCTTAGGATTCAAATGTTCTATGTTCCACACATCAGCCATGCAACAAAAGGAGAAGTTATGTTTATTTAACAAAGCTTGTCTATTTTTCCCTATTACTATAAAAGGCATGAATGATTTGACAATTTTTTTTACACAAATTCAGAGGATTTATTCTTGGGGCCCCTGATATCCAAAGCAAGACAACTAACTGGAGTGTTATTAGTGCGCACACAGATAGAATAAAATAATTCAGATTTATATTGGGTTCACTGTCATTCAAAAGAAAATATCACAGTTTTCATTACAGATCTCAGCATTGTATTTACAACAGGATATTGATCTTAATGTTTCCTCCTTAGATAATGCAATTGCTTATTTCACTATGGGAAATCAGAGGACTTTAGCTCCTTTTGAAGAATAGCTGAGAGGTCTTCAGTTTTTCCCCAGTATTAATCAGGCCTGAAGTGAAGTGACTGAAAACCAATAGCAGTACTTTAAAATGAGGCGGGAGAGAGGGGTAAGGGGGGAGGGTAACTCTTAAAACATCATCAGTTTCTCTAGTTTAAATGCTAGCCAAAAGGCATATTTGGCACAATAATCTCTCTTCAGTTTTGTGAGAGGAGCAAAAGCACTTCAGTCAGACACAGGCAGAAGGGCTGCACTAAGGTGGAATGCTTCCCCCATGTCTAGCCAGCACTTTTTTCCTCTGGCAAACACCTTTTGTGGCCAGGACGCACAGTGAGGAGCTGGTGGACAGAGACTGTCCCCAGCATGTTCTCCTGTGCAAACTGGATTTTCTGCCCAATAACCCTACTGGAAGCAGTGCTTACGGCAACGCTAACTCCTCCTCTGTCCATTGAAAGGAGTCACAGGGATCAATGCAGCAGTGAGAAGCCAGTCTCAGCACAGTTGCTAAGCAGTTGTTCTACCAGTGCAGAGGGTTGGCGCCTGGGAGGAGCACAGGGATGGGACAATCTTCTCACTGCATCACAGATCTATGAAATCACAAGGATCTCTGACCTATGCAGATCTTGGAGGCCATGCTGTCCACTCATGACACAGTCTTATATCTGCCAGCCTCTCAGAGTTGAAGATGCAGGACAAACAAATCATATAGGTGAGTATATACATTCCTATCACCTACACATAGGGGTTTTGCTGTGGGATGATAATAAATTTGTGACTATCATATTATCATTCACATGAAGCATTAACAACCCAGCAATGGACAAACCTAGAACTCACAGATCCAGTTCATCTCAACCTTCTGGGTCTGGAGTATTGGGCAGCAGAAACAGTAAAAAGTTCCTAGAAAGAAAGAAGCAAAAGTTGCTAGTTGGGACTGATGGGAACCAAAAATAGAGCATAGCTTATTTGGGGGAGGCAAGAAAAGTCCCAGTTTGTCAGCTAGAATTACATAGGCATTCAGTTATACTGAAGATTCAGAGTGGTCCCTGTGATTTGGAAAACAACAACAACAAAGCCAAAGTGTCTGCCCTTGTGTTGCATGTCAGGCATAGATGTCTCTGCTCTCTCCCTGCCCTATTTACAAGAGGAGAGAAGGTGGGCTGGCATATGTGTGATTGTTTATGCTCACACATGTAGCCACAGTATCTTCAAGAGCTAAGGTTGCATAAGTGTTTCCAGTCTTCCCTCTTCTTTTTCATCATTGATTAATTTTGGTCTAAAAGTCTCCACCTCCTCACTTGGGAGAATATACCAGAGGACTGATTGTGAGGATACTTATCCCTAATATTTAGCATAAATGTTCCTTTGATCAATTTCTTACCACAAATCCCTTGAACTATCCTAACCATTCCTGTCTGTCCTTGGTGTTTACATTCTTCAGATGCCTGCAGACAATTATCACATCTCCCCTTCTAGCCAAGCTGTGCAATACACATAACTGTGGGCAAGAAAAACATTGAGCTAAATTGCCAAGGGATCCAGAATGACACAGGCATCCATGCAACAGAAGAGGAGTCAATAAGTTAAGGAGAGCAGAATATAGGAAATCATAGGATTTAGATAACTGTAGCCTGTTTATTGAATCCAGGCCTGTAAGACAGAGCAAAACAGGCATTAATTACACTCTTGAAGAGTACATGGGCCTGGGGAAAGTGGGGGAGGATGGCTGATCAAGTCAAGGAGCAAGTAATGGAGTTTATAAATATGGGATTTAGTTCAAGTCAAGCTAACTGGCTAAACAATAGGCCTGCTAGGCAATTTTCTTTTTTAGCTTGACTTGCTAACACATATTAGGTTTATATACCAGAAAATCTCTTGGAATTAAAACGAAAACAAAATGTAATTATAATAGATGACGAAGGAAAACTACATAGAAGAAATGTTCTTCTTAGTCCCATGACAGATACGGAGGAGTGTTTAAAAACTTGTTGATTTTCCACTTCCTTGAATGTAAGAGGCTGAGATAACGGCGTATTCGGTTTGTGGGGGTAGGGATTAGCATGAAAAAGGTGCACCCTGGCTTCATTCCTCTCTCTCTCGCTCGCTCTCGTGACCCCATAGAATTTCCACAGGGCCCTTACTCTGCAAGTAGACTGAGCAGGACTAAGGGCATAGCTGCTTTCTGCAGCATCTTACAACCCCACCCATAAAAGGAATTCCTGGTAAGATGATGCTGACCCCTCCTGCATTCTTATTTGTCTCTCTGCACTGAATAACTGAGGGGTGGTTTGCAGTGGCAGCTAGTGAACTTTGGGACAAATTGACAAAGAGTCATGTGGCTAACAGGCATATTGGAGCATAAGCTTTCGTGGGTGAATACCCACTTCGTCAGATGCATAGGACATTTTGGGACAAATGTGATGTAGCACAAAAAAAAAAAAAAAAAAAACAACGCAAGCCCATTTGCCCCTCTCTGCCCCCAAAACATGAAGAAGGGGAGGATCAGCTCTTCCTTCTATGCTGCCTCGGGTCCTTAATTACCTTAGGCCTGCACCTCCTTCCCAGGGTTCTCCTTGTCTTCTCCCTCTATTGCGTTCCCCCTCTCCTCCACTACCACCACCTCCTCCTCCTTCCCTGCCCAGCAGGGCTTCCTCCAGCAGCTATGCCACCTTCCCTGGAGCACTGAGCCTCAGCGGAGTCCAAGAGGGAGCGAGAGCCTGCCACCTGAGCCAGTCCTAGCACAGGTGAGGTTTGGCGTGCTGCATTCACCACCCAAACCACAGGCTGCAGTGACTGTACAGCACTCTAATGCAGTGGTGGGCAACCTGCGGCATGCATGCAGCCTGTCAAGGTAATCCACTGGCAGGCTGTGAGACAGTTTGTTTACATTGACTGTCTGCAGGGATGGCTGCCCGCAGCTTCCCGTGGCCACGGTTCGCCATTCCCAGCCAATGGGAGCTGCAGGAAGCGGCGCGGGCCGCAGGTTGCCCACCACAGCTCTAAAGTGTTGTGCTCTAACTGCCCTGTGGAGACCCTGCTTGTGTGTTCTAAAAGGTACTTAAAAGCACATTAACATAGTGCTGTTTGAAATAGGACTGCATCAAGACGAACTTTGGTGGGATAGTGCCTAGGGTTACCATATTTTGTGCCTCCAAATGGAGGACACTCCACAGCCCCCGGCCCCGCCCCCAGCCCCGCCCACACCCCCCCCAACCCCGGCCTCTCCCCAAAGTCTCCGCCCCCTCCCCTGCTTCCCGCGAATATTTGATCCGCGGGAAGCCTGTAGCAGGTAAGGGGCGGTGTGGGGGGAGGAGGGGTGGCCCAGGCTGGCCCCCCGGCGTTTCCAGCCTGGGTCGGCTCGGGCCCTGGGGTGCCGGCCCCGGCCGACCACCCCCGGCCCGCCCAGCACTGCCGGCCCCCGGCGGCCCGGCGCACCCCCCCGGCTCCCGGCTCTCCGCCCCGCGGGCTCGGCTCCCCGCCCGGTTCCCCGGCACCCCGCGGGCTCGGCTCCCCGGCTCCCCGCCCGGTTCCCCGGCTCCCCGCCCCGCGGGCTCGGCTCCCCGGCTCCCCGCCCCGCTCCCGGCTCCCTGGCTCCCCGCCCCGCGGGCTCGGCTCCCCGCCCGGCTCCCGGCTCCCCGCGGGCTCGGCTCCCCGGCTCCCCGCCCGGCTCCCCGGCTCACCGCCCCGCGGGCTCGGCTCCCGGCCCGGCTCCCCGCCCCGCGGGCTCAGCTCCCCGGCTCCTCGGCTCACCGCCCCGCAGGCTCGGCTCCCCGGCTCCCCGCCCGGCTCCCCGCCCCGCGGGCTCGGCTCCCCGGCTCCCCGCCCCGCGGGCTCGGCTCCCCGGCTGACCGGCTCCCCGGACCCCGGCCCCGCGCCCGGCCGGGCACTGTGACCCTGGCCCGGCACTGCCCCACTGGTTCCCGGCCCGGCACCATGCCCCCGGCCCCGCACCGGCGCCGGCACCGGCCGAGCACCACCGGAGCCCTCCTGATTTTCCCGGACATGCCCGGCTTTTGGGGATTTCCCCCCGGACGGGGATTTGAGCCCCCAAAAGCCGGACATGTCCGGGAAAATCCGGACGTATGGTAACCCTAATAGTGCCCCAACACCCTCTATAAATGGGCAGCGACTGGTTGCTTAGCAAGCAGGGACTCCCTGGTCACACAGCTCCTGCAGGAGCCATGCTGCCATTCTGCTCTATTCTTTCAAGGCAAGAGAAGGCCAGGAAGTATTGCAAAGGCATTTGGTAAAGGGGCAACTCATTCCGCGTAGTTAGGAACATGCTGCTTTATTCAACTACATAACAAACACACACTCATTAGTTAAACAGGAAGTAAGAGGGGGCGGAGCATGGCTCCAAACCACAGCTCTGAGTAACCCAGCATTTCTGAATACTTTAAAACTACAGAGAAATAGTCAACTTATTTGTCTTCCAGTAAGAGCCTTTTATGAGCCAATTCTAACAAAGCCAAAGTGGGGAGAAAACAAAATATTGAATAGCTGCTTGTTAACCTAACCCTTGATAACCACATTATTATAAAAACAACAAGGAGTCTGGTGGCACCTTAAAGACTAACAGATTTATTTGGGCATAAGCTTTCGTGAATAAAAACCTCACTTCTTCGGATGCATAGAGTGAAAGTTACAGATGCAGGCATTATATACTGACACATGGAGAGCAGGGAGTTACTTCACAAGTGGGGAACCAGTGTTGACAGGGCCAATTCAATCAGGGTGGATGTAGTCCACTCCCAATAATAGATGAGGAGGTGTCAATTCCAGGAGAAGAAAAGCTGCTTCTGAAGTGAGCCAGCCACTCCCAGTCCCTATTCAAGCCCAGATTAATGGTGTTGAATTTGCAAATGAATTTTAGTTCTGCTGTTTCTCTTTGAAGTCTGTTTCTGAAGTTTTTTTGTTCAATGATAGTGACTTTTAAATCTGTAATAGAATGACCAGGGAGATTGAAGTGTTCACTTACTGGCTTGTGTATGTTACCATTCCTGATGTCCGATTTGTGTCCATTTATTCTTTTGCGGAGGGACTGTCCGGTTTGGCCAATGTACATGGCAGAGGGGCATTGCTGGCACATGATGCCATCAATAAATGGACACAAATCGGAAGAAGTGAGGTTTTTACTCACGAAAGCTTATGCCCAAATAAATCTGTTAGTCTTTAAGGTGCCACCAGACTCCTTGTTGTTTTTGTAGATACAGAATAACACGGCTACCCCCTGATACTTGACACATTATTATAAGCACAGCCAGCCCTGGCCCTCTTTGATTTCCTAAAGGTGAAGAGGACAAATCTTCCAGGAGCCCACAGGTGGAAAAAAACCTACTCTCTCCAGCAAAACAACAAGGTGAACACTTTACAAATAGGAACTCTGTTTCTTTTCCCTCACATGGGTTCTTCCTATAGAGGGGATGATTTGGCCTCTTAAACTTTATCCTATATGACAGGTTTCAGAGGGGTAGTTGTGTTAGTCTGGATCAGCAAAAACAACAAGGAGTGCTTGTGGCACCTGAGAGACTAACAAATTTATTTGAGCATAAACTTTCACGGGCTAAAACCCACTTCATCAGATGCTTGGAGTGAAAAATACAGTAGGCAGGTACATATATTACAGCAAGTTGGGGGTCAGTGCTAACAAGGCCAATTCAATCAAGGTGGATGTGGCCTATGCCCAACAATTGACAAGAAGGGGTGATATTAACGGAGGAAAAATTACTTTTTGTAGTGACCCAGCCACTCCCAGTCTTTATTCAGGCCTAATTTGATGGTGTCAAGTTTGCAAATTAATTCCAGTTCTGCAGTTTCTCGCTGAAGTCTGTTTCTGAAGGTTTTTTTGTTGAAGAATGGCCACTTTTAAGTCTGTTATTGAGTGTCCAGGGAGATTGAAGTGCTCTCCTACTGATTTTTGAATGTTACAAGTTTTGATGTCTGATTTGTGTCCATTTATTCTTTTGCATAGAGACTGTCCAGTTTGGCCAATGTACATGGCAGAGGAGCATTGCTGGCACATGATGGCATATATCACATTGGTAGATGTGCAGATGAATGAGCTCCTGATGGTGTGGCTGATGTGGTTAGGTCCTATGATGGTGTCCCTTGAATAGATATGCAAACAGAGTTGGCAACGGGGTTTGTTGCAGGGATTAGTTCCTGGGTTAGTGTGTGGTGTGTAGCTGCTGGTGAATATTGGCTTCAGGTTGGGGGCTGTCTGTAAGCGAGGATTGGCCTGTTTCCCAAGGTCTGTGAGAGTGAGGGATTGTCGTTCAGAATAGGTTGTAGATCCTTGATGATGCACTGCACTGGAGAGGTTTTAGTTGGGGGCTATAGGTGACAGCTAGTGGCATTCTGTTACTTTCTTTGTTGGGCCTGTCCTGTAGTAGGTGGCCTGTTAACACTCCTGGAGTCATTGGACAAAAATGGAGGTTAGTGGGTTACAGATTGCTATAATAAGCCATTAATCCAATGTCTTTATTAAAACCATTATTTTTAGTGTCTAGCAAAGTTATGAATTTAAGCTCCCAGGCATCTCTTTTGAAAATGTTGTGCAGGTTTCCTTTGAGGGGAGGACTGATAGGTCACGTATAGGTGATATGGTATTTTTTGGCTTTTATCATTTTCCGATCTACATTTTCCTATTACTGTCTAGATGTCTGTAGTACCTGGGCTATATATTCACAAGGTAATTCCTATGTCAGAGAGTCTGTTAAGAAATCTGATAATGGTTTTAATAAGGTAGGTATCAAGCTCTTCAGTAATCTGTTTGCCTCCTCTTTACCTTCAGAATCCTGAGTATATGCTGTGGGTTAGTATTCTAGAATGTACAGAATTCGCTGTTTCTGTCATCTACTTTCTAATCTAAGTTATTAAGAAGTGTATAGAAAGAGCACTCCTCTGGGTTCAAAGTTAGAGAGAACTGACTGCTTTATTCATTTTAAATCAAGTTAATAGCAACCATTGGGAGAGGCCCTAACATGGGTGACTCAGAGGATCATATGTTATAGTCCTCTTAAAGGAATTTTAACCATCACTGAAATAACTTGCTTTCAACCTCATTAATGTTGGAACTTCTTGGGGCAGGTAGGAAATGCATTTTCGTACCATCACTTAATATGAGTGCTGTATTTTCAAATCTGATTTGTATTCACAGTGACACACCACTTAGCTATATTTTTATGTTTGAGACAAACCTGAATTAAATGAGGAAATTAATATCATGTTCCTGTAGATCAAGGGCAGGGTCATTTTTCACCTTAAATAAGAAGGTTTCCCTCCCCCCTTCTCCAGCCCAAACCAATCAAGCAGGTTTTTGGGCCGAATGTTCATAATGACCTTGTTCTGACTTTAATTGCTTGGCAAAAGCAAGTCTAATTCAATTACATGGAGCTTTAGCATAATCTTAAACTTAATTTTTGTTCATATTGACAGGAACATGGACTCTTTAGTCTCAGAAAACAAAGATAATGTGATGAATTCAACAAGGCTTTTTAAAAAAAACTATATCTTTTCAGTCTCTAATTGTTATGCTAAATATTTGGCCATATTTTGGTCTGTGATGTTTATCTCTTGCTTACAAAGAATATCCAATACCTTAGTGCAACTACATCAAAGAGTTGGGTGAAGGGCAGCCTGATATGAGAAGGGAATTGCTCATAAAAATAATGTAAATGGGGAAAGACAGGTTGGATGTCTGAGCAGGACAATCCCAGACATTTTTGCTCCCTTAGGCTATCCCATCCCATTTCAAGCTTTTAAAACCCTTCTGATTATTTATATAAGAAGATTCCAGGATTGTTACTTTAGAATGTCTGTTGAGTTAGTGTGAACTGATGAATACAGCTAATAAGCACAGTTCAGAGCTCTTTTTGTTCAGAATATCACCAGGTTGAATCATCTCTGGATTTTGCAGACTCTTACCACCCAATTTTTAAGTTCTCAGACATTTTGATTTTACAAATTACACCCATTCAGCATACAGCTACAGTAAGGCATGTATCTATGCCGGGGTAGGCAACCTACGGCACACAAGCTGATTTTCAGTGGCACTCACACTGCCCGGATCCTGGCCACCGGTCCGGGGGGCTCTGCATTTTAATTTAATTTTAAATGAAGCTTCTTAAACATTTTAAAAACCTTATTTACTTTATGTACAACAATAGTTTAGTTATATATTATAGAGTTATAGAAAGAGACCTTCTAAAAATGTTAAAATGTATTGCTGGCAAGCGAAACCTTAAATCTGAGTGAATAAATGAAGACTTGGCACACTACTTCTGAATGGTTGCGGACCCCAGATCTATGCTATGTAATGAGTACTAGACTATTGTGATATCAGAAGTAACTCAACCAGTCACAACCCTTGCCCTTGCTCCACAGCTAATCTGCATGCAACAATTTCATTTGTTGTAGGCTGGAAACTGCATAGGTGGGGGATTACTTGGCACAACTGCCACCTGCAGAAGTCAACACAACTCTCCCAGCATTTTTTTAAAGACACAAATCAACAACTTCCCACACAATATCACCGCACAGCCCACATTTGCCACCCTCACAAACCCATGCAAAACTGTACCAGCACAACACAACCCACAGACAAATCAGTTCAACCATCCACACAATAACCCAATCATCACTCTGTAGTCTAGGTCTGTAGAGTCAGTGTGAAATGATGGAAACAGTTCCCTGGTTGCAAGCTCTCTTTGTTTACAGTACCACCAGTTTCAAGCATCTCTGGGATTTTCAGTCTGTCACTGTCCAATTTTTAAATTCTCAGCCATTTTCAATAAGTTTTACACACATGACTTTATGAATTATGCTGGAGAAATAGTACAGGATTTTAACTATTGGTTTATTACAATATTTTGGTGATATACTTTCTATTAAGTATGAAGAACTTTAACTGTTTCTCCCTGGTCCCTTTCTCTGTTCCCTAGTCCAGCTCTCTCCAACAGATCATGCATCCACTCCTGCTTCCCCATAAAAACATATACATGTTGTTCTCTCCTGCCTCTCAATAAAGAATAATATTAATATTCTCTCCTACCCCCCACATCACACTTTCTTTCTTGCTCCCTGAACATTTTTACACACTTCAAATAACACACATTTTCTTCTGCCCCTAAATCCCACAGATGCTCAAATCACACACAAACACTTCTGGACCCCAACATCTCACATACATCCTCTCTCCTCTGTTGCCTTCCGCACCTTCTCTAGCACCTCATATACACACATTCTCATACCCTCTTCCTGTTAATTACAAGCAAGTTTACAACTCAGGTTCTCCAGTCCCACCTGTTCCCTCTTACTGGTGCTGTTTCCTCCTCCTCCTCGTTCCGCATAGTAATGGCTGCTGTGGAGTGGGAGAAAGGGCAGCAGCTGTACTGTGCAACCTCTCCTGGGTGGTCATATCACTCATGGAGATAGAGAGAAAGAGGAGGAGGTGGCGAGGAATCATTTCAGCAATCAGTGCTTCCTCCTTTCCTGCAGGTTGTGTATGAAGGGGCAGAAATGGGGATGGGAAAATCTCCATCTATCCCAGTGATTCTCAGCTCTGTAGCCGAGACGAAGAAATGTGGGTATCTATCACCCATCAGAGAGCAATACCTGCTGATGCAAGGGTGACAAGAGAGCAGGTGTTAGGAGGGAGGAATAGAGAGGGGATTAGAAAAATCTGATGGAAAGCCAGGAATGAAACATATCAATGTTAGGCACTGTTACCAGGAGCAAAACCCAAAGGAGGAGCTTTGCCTGACATGAAACCAACCTGCACATAAATGCAGCCAGGTCTTAGGTGCCAAACTCCCCGATAGAGTCAGGGCTTAGGACACAACCCTTGTCTTGACATCTCCCATTGGCTAGCTTATGGGGTGAGCCACCTAGCATGTTGGCTTTTCTGAATCCTATTCTGAGATGCCTCTCTCTTCCCTTTCATTGTATAGTGAGCCTGGGTGCCTAACTTAGATTTAGGAATGCTGAGTCTCACCATGCCTAACTTTTAGGCTCCTAGACAATCACTGGAATTGATAAAGTCTAAGTTCCTTTGTGAATCTAGCCTTCTATATCCTCTAATCTTATACTTACATTGTAAACTCTTAGGGGTATTGACCATTGGCCCCTCACCTGATCTTGTATTTTCTATAATTTTGGGTAACATATAATTCTTTGCTAAGCATGTTTAATGGAAGTTATGAAAGCTATAACAGCAAGTTGGAGAACAAATAATTGGGTTATTAGGCTTGCTATGAATAAGGAATAGTTATGCTAATAGCTGGGATTTAGGTAAATAGGGTAGGCCTAAAGAGAGAACCCCAGGCCATAAATTCTGCACTCACATTCTGAAAAGACAAACAAGTGGCCACAACAGGTACAGTACATCACAGTACATCCTGGAAGACAGGAGTTTTGGGGGGCTTTGGCAATCAGGTTGCTGTACAGTTAAATCTCATTTACATATAGGAATCATTAAGCAATGACTTATGTCTGATATTCATGTTTGATGCTTAATTATGGACACCACAAAGGCCACATATGGATAGGGGCAGTATTGACCTTATTATAATCAGGATAAAGGATCAAATATATATTCATACTATTACCATAAAGGTGGTTATATAAAACCACACCCAGTTTCTATTTCTTAAGTTCATCAGGTCCCTGAAACAGTAAAAACTGAATCAGAACCTACTTCCTGATGGGCTCCACTTACTTTTTCTTCTATCTTTGTTTCTAATGGTCTCTAAGGTCTTGTCTCCACTTACCGTGGATCAACGCTGCAGCGATCGATCCACCAGGGTTCAATCTAGTGGGTCTAGTGAAGACCCACTAAATCAACCGCTGGTCGCTCTCCCATCGACTCTGGTAATCCACTGGAACAAGAAGCATAATGTAAGTCGACATTATGCACGATGTAGACACCGCAATAAGTTGACTTAAGGAACATTGACTCCAGCTACATTATTCACATACGTTATGCCAGGTAATGTAGACCTGCCCTAGAGTTGTAAGCATGCAAGTTGTAAGTATAAACAGTGCAGGAAACCATTTTACTATATGAACCTTTATTTATATACTTATGTACATTGATTTTTCTATTATTTCAGTTATGTGTGTCTGTGTTAAATAAAGCTCAAAGTCTGTGTGTGTGCTTCACCAAATTTCATCTTCTGAAGTAATTCTAAGTAGCTGCCTGAAAAGGAACCTGGTATCTGTGGCAAGTGCATGTTTTACCCCAAATAAATAATCAATTATAATTGTTCAAGCTACAGTCCTAGTGTATTCCCTAAAATTGAGGATTTTTTCTACAGTTTAAAGGGAAGCAATACTGTGTTAATACCTTCTCTGCCCTCTCTGTCATGCAATAATCAGTTTGTAATCACACCATTCATTCTAATGGCTTTGTATATATTTGTTAGAATTGGCTCATAAAAGGCTCTTACTGGAAGACAAGTAAGTTGACTATTTCTCTGTAGTTTTAAAGTATTCAGAAATGCTGATATTAACCAAAATCTATATTCAGGGTTTGATAGCACAGTTAATTTCAACACAGTTGATCAGAGAATGAAATAATACACATCAACAAACAACAACAACAAATAAATTGAAAAGAGCATTATTAAGGCTGCCAAGTCAAATACTGACAAGTTAGGAAATGCCAGAATTAAGGTTACCTGTGCAACTGTAGTTCATTGTCTTTGTATGTGTGCATTATAATGCAGTCTTTAATAACATGCTCACATACAATGTTTTTCAACCGGACCTTGTCTCATTCAGCACACACAAAGTACAGTGCTTACTTAACAAGCAGCTATTCAATATTTTGTTTTCTCCCCACTGTTCATTGTATGGCCCTAGGCCTTATTTTCTGCACACTAATGAAACCTTTCTCTGAAGACACATTTATTTATTTCCTCATGGGCTTTTCTATGGTGCTTTCCACCTCAGTCTCTGTGTGCTTCTAAAACATCACCTTATTTTCACAAAACCCATGTGAAATGAGGGGACGTATTATCCCCATTTTCCAGATGGCAGCTGAGGCACTGAGTGATTAAGATCAGAAGTTTACACTAACTCTAGGTATCCAATTTGATATACCTAGAACCTGATTTTTTCGGAGTACTTTGCATTGTATAGCATTTTTTATGCTCCAAGTACACCACCCATTGACTTCAGTTATACCTGTAAGTTCTCCACACTTCTGCAAATCAGACCCACAAGCCTCTCATATCAGGCACCCAAAAAATGAGGAACATAATTATTAACCACCCATAAGGAGTTTGGTTTAACTTACTTGCCAAGTATCACATAGGAACTCTGTGGCAGAGAGAGGAATAAAATCCAGTTCTCCAGGACAGGATTCAATTGCCTTAAAGCTACTCCTTTCTTTCCTGCAATCCCCTGCCTCATTCACTATGCATGTTCCAAGGGGGTTGGCCTTTAGTTCTGGGTGGGCATAGGCCTGCCTGTCCCAGTATCTGCAATAGGTACACACATTCCAACTTCAGCAACATATGAGATGGGATCCTAGAGCCAAACAGTCACCTTCACTGCACAACCCTGATTCGTTCCAAGAGAAAGTCCCTCCCATGCACTGAATGAGGTAGGGGTGTTGTGGAAAAAAATAAGTAAGGGGTCATGCAATTACAGACTGTATCATGCATGATAAGGTTGCCAGGTAATTCTGCCATTTTCTAACTTCTGAGTGCTCGACTTTAAAACCTTAATACTGTTCTTCTCACATACTGCGTAGGTATAATTTGTTAGCTCTTTTTTTAAAAAAAGCAAACTGAAAAAACAAAAACAAAACACAAATGTCACTATATGGAATCATATTGACACCCACAGTTGTCATCAGCAAGGTTGGGACCTGGAGATGCACCATACAAACCTCTGGCATTTAAGCTAACAGAGTAATGGATGGCAACAGTAGGTTGTAATCCTCTGTGTGGGTGCCAGCACTAGAGGGGGATGAGACACTTTGCCAGTGGATTTCCCAGATATTTGCTGACAGCAGCGGAATGGTGAGACTCAGAAATCACAGCTTCTATTCCAGGCTCTGAAGTGTTCTAGCGGGCACAGCCTCTTTACTCATTTCCCCCAAGTTTGACACCTTCTGCCCAGTCCGCTCCATCCTGCCCCTCCCACTCTTAGTCATGCCTCGCCCCCACCTCCAGTTTCCTTGTCCAGCCATTCTGAATCCCACAGGTAACTTATCACTGTCAACTTGCCCAGATATTGCCAATCTCCCCATTCCCAATTCTCACTACTATTTTCTTGCTCCCCATGCCAGCCTCCAGTCCCAGTCATGCCCTTTCTCCCACCAGGTGGCTTGTCCCAATCTACTCCCTAAGCGCCCCACCTCAGGGACTCTTGTTCCCTCTGCATTTGAATCAAGCATCTTCCTTCTCCACTCTGCCTAGGTCCATTGTGGTGGGTCATTGAGAACACAGGAGAGAGAGGTTCGCTGCTTTCAGTTCTAATGCCGGGCCCTAGCCCAGTGCAGCCCAGAGCTGCAATTGCCAGGAAAGTCCTGCTCAGCCCAAGCAGTGAGGATGAATCTTCTGAGTTTTTAGCAACAAATTTCAGGCAAGTCTCTACTGAACATCTATGAAATGAGATTTTTTCAGAGGCTTATAACATGGCCAAAATTTCACAAGGACAGCAAAAGGCATATCCATGACAAAATGGTGACCTTCCTGACAAATTTCAATGCTTCCTCAAACCCATGGAGACACTAGAGTTTCTTATCCAAAACAACAAGGAGTCCAGTGGCACCTTAAAGACTAATAGATTTATTTGGGCATAAGCTTTCGTGGGTAAAAAAAAACACTTCTTTGGATGTATGGAGTGAAAATTACAGATGCAGGCATTATATACTGACACATAAAGAGAAGGGAGTTACCTCACAAATGGAGCTCACCATAGTCAGTGTAGTATGTCGAGTGCAATGGACTTTTTACCTTCAGTCCATTTGGTATGATGTCCATCTGTTTGCTCTTGGAGAGGAAGATGATGTCTGTCTGTATCTGTGTGAGTTTTTTGTTGAGGTTGAAGGTGCCACGGGACTCCTTGTTTTTGTGGATACAGACTAAGGCAGCTACCCCCTGATACTTGACACCATGCAAAGCACTGAATTTAGCCGTATGGGGGCCCACTCAGAGGCTGCATACCCACTGTGCATACCCACTGTGTGGCATAGTGCTTTGCTCATGGCAGCTGTGTGCACGGATGGGGGACAGAGTGCTAGGGCTTAGTGGGAGAATGTACTACTACATGAATGCCCCTGTCCTCCTCCCTTTCTTTCACAGATGGGGTGTAACTACAGCAACCAAAGTACACTGGGGAACTGAACAAGATTCCTGGGAGGAAAGTAATCCTTATCTCCCCGCTATAGAGTGTGTCCATAGCCATTGTACCTTCCCCAAAGCTACTCAGTACACTGGTACACTGGTTTGAACATCTGGCTTATTGCACAGTGAAAGAGAACAGTAAAAAACAAATTCCAGCAATGATAATCACATAGAATATAGGGAGCTTAGCTATTCCTTCTGTGTAAAACAGAAAATAAAGAGGAACACTCTTTACCTTAAAATACAAAGTTTTCTCTGCAGGAAAATGCCTATTTTTTCCCCAAACAGGTTGGCATTCTCCCCCTTTATTCTAAATTATATGCCAACTCTTTGCTCACTTTCCAGACTCCCAGAGAGCTTTAGTGTTTGATATGTCAAAATACTATAGGAACTCATTGTGCTTGGACTTCTGGCACCAATGACGATTCTACCATTAAGCACAAGCAGTAAAATCTCACTAAAACTTTTACAGAGACTTTGCGGTGAAGAATCTGCTGTGGGAAGCTGTGGATAAATAATGTAATGTCTATTCCATTTGTATGAGCATGTGTATGTTAGAATCAGCCCATCTGCTTCTCCACAAGAACAAGTGTGCCACATAAAATTTAGTTGCCAATCCATCTTATTTACAGGGCCGTGGCCTTTAAAGAACAATTGTAAAACCAATCTCAGAGTATTTTAACTATCTGGCGATCACCAGGAAACCAACTGAATAGACACAGGCACACAAATAAACAAAGAGAAATTACATCGTTAGATGATTGGTAGGGTGCTTTTAAAAATATAGATTAGCTTATAACTTATATTAAAGAATATAAACTCTTTATGTTTCTATAACACTTAAGCCTCGTCAGTGCTTTGGGAACCTCTGTGGCCATATGGATATACTGTATGCCGTATAACAGCATAATCTGACCAACTGGTGGGAAAAGATGGACTATATCTTGGTATGTCTCTGAAAGTGACAGCCAACATACACATGTCGAGTTAATTCACATGGCAGGAGGGATAGTAAATAAGGAGTCTGTTTTATAACAAATCTAGGAAAATAGGTTACCTGTATCACAGTCTTCGAAGCAAAGGTCATAGGACTTGATCCCAAACCCACCGAAGGTAATAGAAAGACTAACAAAACTCCAATAAGCACCAGATCAGGCTCTTAATGAATTCAAAACTATTAAAAAGGGCCAAAAATTGGCTGCATCAGCAATAGCTTAATAAGGACTGCATGCAAAGAGGCACTAGATCAGCAGAATCGTCTGGAGGTGTCCACTTGCAGAGAATAGAGATGGTAGAATGGTTCTTGGTGTGCTGGAGAAGCACAAGGAGTATCAGCAAGTACTATACCCGCAAACAGAGTGTAGTGTTTGCTCCCCTAACACTGTCTCCAGAACAGCAGCCAATTGGGGAGAAGCAGTGTTAGGGCTTTCCCCTGCCTTACTCCTTAGGAGCAAAAGGTGGCCCTATGCCTCCCCATTCCTTGTACTTAGTGACTGTGAGCTTTGGGATACTGGCTTCCTTCTATTTCATGATGTGCATGGTCTGCTTTTGGGATCCCCTCCCTGCACTGTCTACTTCATAAGAGAGGTAGCATCCTGGCTGAGATTTGTGGGGTTTTCGTCTGGTCAGTGCTGGCTGACTGTCACCATCCATTTCACCTTCCAAGCTGTGCTCTATGTTGGTTAATCAACATATCTCAACTGCTATTGTTGAAATGAGTCTTCCTAATGTCTTCTCTATACGTATTTCTTCCTCTTTCCGGTACATTAACAAAACATAGTATTTCCCTGATCATGAGTATTGCCATTGGAAACTTTGCAAGAAGTGTGCATCATATGAAGCCAAGCATACATTATCTGGGACAGTAGAGTGTAAGCATTGATTTTAAAAAAATCATTCCTCTGGCCAGCAAATATAAAAAGGTGTGTGGGGGAGAAGGGGTTTAATTTTATGAAGATAACATTTAGCCGTCAGAAAGTATAAATCACTCTATTCCTCTGGATTCATCTGTCATTCAGTCTGATGAGTAGCACAGACAGAAGTTGCACATGATGCATGGGTCTGCTTCCTTCTCAAATGGATTAAAAAGGCCACAGGATAGGATGCCTGAGAAAAAAATGTTGTAATTAGAATGAAGAGGCAGAAAAAGTGGGGCAATTACTTGTACAATGAAGAAGCAAAGATCAATGCTATGGTGATGAAGATATTAAAAACAACACAGGAGAACAATGAGGGGAAATGTCTGTCTCTAGAATGAAGGTGTGAACAATAAGCCACGTTGGCAGCACATGGGACAGAAAGGAGGCAGTAGGTCTAACTTAGGGTTCAATTAACTAATAAAACATGCTCATCTAATATCTCAGTCTTATATTCCCCGCATAATTTCGCCATGCAAAGTACACTGGGTTTTGTGATTCTTTATGACGTTTGCACTCTTGTGAGCGGATTCCAACATTTTAATTTTCACAGCCGTCTGAAAATATTTCACTGTCTTACAGAAGGGATTCCCCTGAAGACATGTGGGTTTTTTTTTGTTTTATTTTGCTCCTAGAGGAAGGTCTTGCAGCCATGTTCTCATTAAATGTTTATGGATATTTTTAATATAGAAAGTTATTGTCCCATATACCTACATAATCATACGCTAATCAAAAGAGTTGAAAAAGCAGCCTTGCCTGAGACTGCTGTAAGGCAAATGAAGGAGGAAGAGAAAAGGGGAGGGAAAGAGGGGAGATCACTTGTGAATAACCAGTTAAGTTTTGCCCATGTAAACCCAAGCTACTTCCAGCTGTTTAGGCAGGAGTACAGCCCAGGGAAAGGTGAGACAAGAGGATGGGGGAGGGGAGAGGAAAAGATTAATGTAAGAATCCATTTACATGTCCGATTTACAGTCTCATTAAAATAACCCATCTACTTATATGGTCTCACATTTTGTTTTTAAAACATCCGTGTGTATGCAACTAATATGCTAGTTAAAGAGTAAAAGATCCAGACTCACTTGTACTTTCGGAACCAAAACACTGAAGCCAACATTTTCCAAGGGTGGCCATTGGTATTCGAAGCCTAGTTTGAGACACCTTGGGCCTGATTTCAGAGGTGCTGGTGACCTAAAACTCCAATTGACTTCAGATGCAAAGCAGCCACCCATATTTTGAAAATGTCAGCTAAATTTTGCTTTCTAATAGGCATTGAACAGTTCCACTTGACTTCCATGACAGCTTTATAGAGCCAAAGGAACACTCCTTTAAAAAAAATATTATAGACAGGCCAATGAGGCAGTGCGCCAGTTCTAAATTAGGTTTGGGCTGAATCATGTGTGTGGTTCAGAGTCAACAGCCTTGTAAAACATGACTTTTCTTAGGAGACCTTTGCCCATATTGTGATTTTTTTCTGTCATCTTCTAGGGTGGAACTCTCAAACCACCGTTTTCATGGGATTTCTGATCGTTTGAGCTGACAGATCATGAGAAATGCTGGTCTCATTTCAGCTTCATCTGAAACAGCTGGAAAGCAAATCCCTGTCCCGCCCAGCTTTGGACCTGACCAGGAAACAAAGCCCTGGAGTCAGGGGTAAATCCAAGGTGATAACTACAAAATTGAAAGTCTGGCTGAAGGTTAGTGATGAATAAACTTTCTGTTTGTTCCACTACAACCTATGAGGCTATCCAGGCTCATGAGGAGAAATTATGGTCAGGATTTTCAAATGTGGTACAACTTTGTATTTTTATTATCCCATCTTTTTAATGGGTAAAACCTAAATAGAGTTATGAAGACAAAGCTGCCTAAAAATGAATGTTGAGCTCTTTGAAATATCAATTATTTTACTCTTAGTAGGATTTGAATTTTATGAAAGACCCAGTCTCTGAAATTGCACCCTCTGGCACTAAATAGTAATTCCCCTGGGACTAAATGCTGTTCAGAGCCCTCATGATTTTGGAATAAATTACCTCAAAGGGCATCATTATTCAAAGTTTCTTTTTGGTTATACAATTAGCATTTGCAGTTTCAAATTAGTTCCTGTTGTTCATACATTTTTTACCAATCTAAACAATAACTGGAGGCACTCTTCAAATGATTAGAACTGAACACAGCAATGCTGAATAAAGACATTTATGATATTTTTCGATACGAATGGAAGAAGTGAAATTGTGTGTGGGGCAAGCCCTAGATTGTATTCCTGCAGTTTGCTGCAGCACCTAACGTCTTTGCTTCAATAGGTATGTTTCTCCTGATTTTTACAGCCCTTCTGCTCAAAGCTCTTGATAACTTGATTGGGAGTTGCACATCATCATACATTCTTTGCACACTCAAAATGGCTATTAGAGTTAATGGGAGTTAGGTGCACATGGAATGCAGGACTCAAAAATGTGTAAATTCTGGTCTGGGTACAGCATAATAGCAGTAAGGTGCGCTCTACACATAAGATTAGCTGCCAATACTGAATAGCATGGAATTCGTTTACACTACAGGGAATGATCCAAAGGAAACTAATAACATTCAAAAAGAACAGAGAAGTGTTGAATCAAAAAGGTTTTATAGGTGGAAGCAGAAAATGATATGAGGAGGAAATTGATGTTTCTTTCCCCCACCCTCAGTTGCATAATAGAAAACCAAATCTTCCCTATTAGGAGTTACATGACACAAAGATGCAGAGCTGGAAACACATAGGATCAGATCAATGTTTGTTTTGAAATTCAGGCAACTAGTCACAGGCAACTTTTTTCCATTATTCACTTAGCTTTAAACAGGAAGGGTCACCATTTGTTATTCATCATAGTATTGCTCTCAGCTAAGATTAGTTACTATTTCCCTTTGGTGTACTGGTTTACAATAGGAATCATTCCTTAGGAACTGTCATGGCAGAAGTGGGATTTATTTCTATTTATATGCTTTGATATCTAAATGGATCCATCATATTTGCCCTGCATCACATGTATATAAAATGTTTTAAAATAATACAAAATTAGTTGACCAACATTCAACTAAATATTGTTGACTCAAAACCCAGAGCTCAGTTGTAAATATAAAAACATCACATCTATTATTTTGTTTCTATATACACATAGCTTCCAGATATTAAGTATCAGAGTGGTCAGAATGTACAGTGACTTCCGGCTCACATCGGTCACTGAAATGCCGGCTGGTTTTGAGAGGAAAGTGTGCTCGTGTTGTTTCTAGTCACACTAGGAATAGCATTTCCCATATTAACAACAAGGAGTCCGGTGGGTACAGACTAACACAGCAACCCCCGATACTTGACACTATTTCCCCTACTGAATCAGAAATAGAAGCACTTATGAATCTGTGACTATCATCCCTATTCGGCCATCTACTATTTACTAATTACCAGCAGCCTGCTCAGTGCTCTGAAAAACACAAAGGAAGATACAGGTCCTGTTCCAAGGAGCTCAAAATCTGAACAAACATTACAGCTCGGACACACAGGGCGAGATTATCACTGGGGCCTCAACCCAGCCTACACTTTTGTGAAACTTGAGTGCACCCATGGACTTTAATGTTTGCAAGTTCTATTAGCTGCAGGTGCAGGTTATTAGCTCTGGAAAAGCACTCATATTTTAAGCCCAAGATCTGTAAACAAAAGTCTGCCCCATGTGACTGAAAGATGGAATTATCATAATGTGACTATTATGTTTGATTACAGCTGGTAGGTTGTGCTGAAGAAAGGTGTTTAAAGATGGATTGCAACAAAAGGAGTGTGAATACTTGGTATACCAGGGGAGACAGAGTGGTCCAAGCATAGGAGAAAACATGGAGGAACTATGTCAAAGACCGTGTGAAAAAACAAAGATCATAGTTAGGCAGGAGTGTTGATAGAACAATGGTGTTGGTGGTGATGTTCTGAGAACCATTTGATTTTATCTGCCTGAAATGGATGATGGATTAATCCAACCCAGGAGATTAAGAATTATATAAAGCAAGTACTGAAAGAAGTTATCACTCAACAGTCTGCCTTAAATTAAAAAACATGTTATTTTGTCTCATCAGGTAGTAAGCTGTGCTAACAACACCAGTGTAAAGCAGGTACACAGAGTACATAGTGCTCTTTTGTGGCCTCAGAAATTGGGAAAGCAGAAGCCACAAAAGAGCAACATGAAGAAAAATATTCATATTTTCTATGCTACCATGAACATTATCACCTTAAAAGTCTTCCTAACTCAGCCTGTCAGGAATCTGGCATGTCAGATATTCTCCAAATGTGGCACATGCAAAGTCTTATTCTTGATACATAATATAGGAAGAGTTTAAATTGTGTTTCCTATCCATAGCTTCCCATCATCTCAATTTAGGGGGAAAATTAATTTTGGATAAAGCTTATACACAGTATATGGTTCATGGTGGATTGGTGTATGTGTGAGTGTTTGTAGCTAGTGCTTATAAACATAATCATTACCCAACTATCCCTCTGACTTCTCACAGGGATAGTTGCCTGGATACAGTAATCAGTGAAGTTTTCCAGATTTAACTAAAAATGTGAGGCATTCAGCCCTTTGCACTAAGCAAGGGACTTCTCCCTTTTAGCAACATTATTTGGAGTACTGAAAATGTACTCTAATTACCTGTTGGCTCGTGTGCAAGCTGGGTAGGGAACAATAGTTTTTGCTAAAGCTAACCACAACTCATTGGGGAGTTTGTCGGTTCCCAATAAATTATCTTCACTGACATATTTTTATCCTTCATCATAGAAATCTGCTCCCACTGATGTATAGTATATGAAGACTGAATTTCCTTAGATAGCTCCAGCCAATTTTAGACTGATGACAAAAACTCCGAGCTATGCATAAACTCTGTACATTTACAAATGGGCCAGGCACAATAACAGTATTTGATGCTGCTGTAATCTCCTACTGATGATGTGGCTATCATCAATAGAAGTGATTTGGGTACTAACCTGGGACTTGAAAGACCAAGGTTCAATTCCTTGCTCTGCCACAGACTTCCTGTGAGACCTTGGGAAATCACTTGGTCTCTCTGTGCCTTAGTTCCCTGTCTATAAAATGGGGATAATAGCACTGCCCTAGCTCACGGGATGCTGGGAGGATATTTACATTAAAGATCACTGTGGTAATGAGGGCCAGAGAAGTACGAGTATTGCCATTCAGTGATCTGACTTCTGCACAGTCCATAAAACCACACACCTTTTTCTTCATTAAATGGATTTCACTTGGTCTGTTAGGACATTGTGACCTTTGAGAGGAGAATCTAGCAGTATATAATATGCCTGTTTGGTGTGGAAGTACTGCAGAAATCTACTCTTGTATACAGCAGTTCCCCTTTGAAATGGCATTTCAGCAGCGCCCCGCTCAGTTATCTACTCCCCTCCTGTCACAAGCACAACTTATTTGCAAAAAGGGCAAAATCGCCTGTATCCATGTAAACACCTTGTTGGATTATTGACTTCTTTATCATTGTACTTGGGGGCATAAATGGATGTTTAGGAAAAGTGCAGTAGCTCAGCTGAAACTGCATTCCATTTTGGCATGACACTGGAATTTGATTTCTGCATTTGGCTCCCTGACTAAGTATTTACAAGATATGGTTTCCCTCTTCAGCAGACTCTGTTTCTTACAGACTCTGATCTCCCTGTTACTCTGCAGCTTGGCAGAATGTTTGACTGTTTCTGTACTTTAACTTTCCCATCAGACTCCAGTCCACTACCTTTCTCCCCAGGTTCAGTGGGAGTATTTAATGTGCTCATTCCTTTTGACAGAATCTGCCAGATTGAGGGAGATTCCCTTTACATATAATGAGGAATACAGCTGGGACCAGTTCACACTGTCAAAACAGTGGAACTTTTTAAGTCTGCCAACTGCAAGGGGAGGGTTATGTTGGCTAGTGGGATGAGAATTATTATAACCCTCAGCTTCCAATAACTAGGAGTCCCTTCAGTTCCTTTTCTCTTTACATTTTGCTTTTTTCCCAGTTTAAAGAAGTGAAATGGGAAGCAGGCCCTTAGTGTTAATATTTATCAAGTTTTGAGCACTGATATTGCTTTCTTGATATGTTTGTTGGACAGACACTACACCATTGACCTCGGGGAAAGTTAACACAGGGTAAAGCAATGACAAAAAAATACAAATGGATATAAACTGTCCAACCACAAATTTAGGTTTAAAATTAAACTATGGCTTCTAATTGGCAGAGGAGTGAAGTTTTGGGAACAGTCTACCAAGGGGAGAAGTGGGGGCAAAAAACCTAACTTGTTTCAAGACTGAGCTTGATAAATGTATTGATGGGGTGGTACGATGAGGATGCCTACCAAAGCATATGACCCCTCCAGGACTGCTATTAGCAAATATCTCTAATGGCTGGAGATGGTACACAGACAGGGAGGACGCTGAGTGACTACAGAGAATTCTTTCCCAGGTTTCTGGCTGGTGGGTCTTGCCCACATGCTCAGAGTCTAACTGATCACCATATTTGGGGTCTGGAAAGAATTTTCTCCCAAGTCAGATTGGCAGAAAGCCTGTTTTTTGTTTTTTTGTTTTTCTCCTTCCTCTGCAGCATGTGGCATCAGTCACTTTCTGGTCTGAACTAGAGTAAATGATGGATTCTCTATAAGTTGTTTTAAGGACTTCAGTAACTCAGCCAGAAGTTATGGGCCTATTATGGGAGTGAGTAGATGAGGTTCTCTGGCCTACATTGTGCAGGAGGTCAGACTAAATGATCATGATGGTCCCTTCTGGCCTGCCAGTCTCTATGTTTATGTAACTCTAGTATGCTTGATTAGCTAGAAGATCATACTGAGCCTTTGAAAGTACGATTCCCATAGTGTGTAGATTTTCCTGCTGCAATTTTATTGCTCATCATCTCTGATATTGCGATAGGGCTCATGACAGGCTAGGCTCCTAGAAAATGCCACCACTAGTGATTAGTCAGGCAGTTCACAGAAGGGTATGGCTAGACTACCTAACAGTCCTTTATACAGCAAAGGATCCAAACAGCAACCCTGTTAATCTAATTCTCCATTCCTTTTAGTTAAGTAGTAACACCGAAGGTTTGATTGTTAAACCTTTATTCATGGTAGTGAACTCTTACACAAGGAATCCCATTGATTTCAATTAAAAAAAAAAATCAGGCCCAATGCTGCTTATATCAAAGCTAGAATAGAGGAAGTAGCAATGAAAGCACAAGAGAGGTAGAGCAAGTGTTGCATTTTTTAAAAATGTAACAGTGTCCTAAATGTTCAGGGTCCTTTTAAAACAATAGAGCAATACACATAGCGTGATCAAGGGATAAGGCAAACAAGACAGTTAAGAAAGTGGAGTTACGCTATGGAAGGATGGATTCCTGGACGAAATAGGTTTTAGGGAAGGATTTGAAAGGGAACGAAGCAGGTGATTGGAAGACAAGGGCAGAAAGACTGCTCAAAGTAGAGGGGACACCACGAATGGAGGGGGAAAGTTGAGAGTGGAAGAAAGAGACAGAGATGAGGAGAACAGTTGGGGATGAGGTTTGGGAGATGACTAGGGAAAGGCTTGTAAAGCATGACTTGTCTATTGCTGGCAAGAGGAAGTACGATTGTAAGCATAAAAGTTACTCACTTACTAATGCTCTCCATTTTAGACAGGTATAGAATTTGTAATTATATTGTACCTCCTTGTTAGCTTTCCCTCTTTGCGTTTATTAAGGCATAAATGTTCCTCAGTTTAAAAAGTTGTAAAACTACTAATTTATCCAATATACTCTAATAGGTAAAAGATAAAAATTGTCCCATCATCTGATCTTATCTTGCACTCTTCCAAACTCCCGGCCCACTGAACTGCATTTCTACTTTCTCTTGTAGAGCAGATTTGTGGCAATATCTTTCTCAGAGCAAGAAAATTCAGCAAAACTCAAGAATCTCAGCAATCCTTAATTTGTATTTTATTCTAGTGTAGCAATAGAGATGTGTTACTTGAGTGGTCATATATTACCCCAGAACACCCTTCTAATCATGTTCCCGATTCAACAAGTTACTTAAATGAATGCCCAAACTTAAATACACACGTAGTCCCATTGACCGGTAAAACCACCATTTCTTTTTTACATTTTCCTAAGAATCCATCACAGTGTTGGTTGATTAGCTCTAGTCAGTGCCAAGGTCTCCGTATAGATGTACAGCTTTGAAGAGCTGCCCTTCTGGGATTTGGAAGTATAGCTTAAGACCAAACCTGTTTGGCCCATCAGTCACACATCACGCCATTACCGTATGAGCACGAAATCCTCTCCCACTGAGAATTTCCTGAAGTATCATAAATGCAAAAACATATGTTCTGAAATAACTTGGTTATGATCCACTCTGATCATCAGCTTTCAGCATTTCTTGTTTCTTAGTACACCTCTACCCTGATATAATGCTGTCCTCAGGAGCCAAGAAATCTTACCGTGTTATAGGTGAAACCGCGTTATAGCGATCTTGCTTTGATCCACCAGAGTGCCCAGCCCTCCCCGCCCCCCCCGGAGCGCTGCTTTACCGCGTTATATCCAAATTCATGTTATATCAGGTCGTGTTATATCAGGGTAGAGGTGTATGTTACAAGTCAGGCTGCTATGTAAACTATACTTACTCACAGGTTCAAGACCTCTTAAAGAATGTATTTTTCACACAGCCTTTCAGACACTCTTGCATTGCTTTATTTCCTTCCTTTTATTTTGCCCTATTGAATTTAATTAAGTCAGCCATAAGGCCAGTAGCTTGAAAAATACTTACAAAGAGAAAAAGTGGACTTTTTTTGTGCGTGTGTGTTTTGTCAGGTGTAGGTTTCTTAACCATTTTCATCCCTAATAACAATAGTCTTTTTCAACATTGGTTAGCCCTAAAGTAGAATCAAATGTGTTCTGGTCAAGTGTAAATAAGTCATGTCAAAGCACTGTTCTTTTAGCGCTTATGAATACTGTGTTTTGAAAAACAACTATTATAACTTCACCGGTTTTTATTTTGCAGCCAGTCATTTGGGTGATAAGAGCTCACTGATGTGAAAAGATATAGAAAAGTGATTGCAAAGAAGGACTGCTGGGTATCTCTTTTTCATTATGCCTGTACCTGTATCATACAGGATTTGGCCCGAGAGAGATGAGGAAATTCTATTCCAAATAACAAGCACTAAATGCATCCCATTTTACCAATCTTGAAGGGGAATTAGTCATCTAAAAGCTCACACTGACATGGGGAGAGGTAAAATGTTACATTGATTTCCCCCAAGTGTCTAACAAGTAGATCAAGTAACACTAAAATGAAATTGTCAAACTGGAAATGATTTTCATCAGGATAACTTTTATACTCTATAAATAAATGTTTCAGACCATTCAGAGAGTAGTGCAGTCCAGCTCTGAAATGTCCCTTTACCAAAACTTACCAGTTCCCATATACATTTTTATTGCACTTTGTTTTTAAACCACTTATTTGAAATTAATGCATAATTTGATATTCTGTCCAAGAACTAGGTATTGCAAGCTATTTGGAACCATCCTGTTTTTTTGTGTATTGGACTGCACCAAACGCATTGCTACTGGTAAATAAATCATCATAATGATAAAATGTATATATTGGTGGTAAATAGGTACTGGGGCCCTGATTTTCAGTCTGGCATCCACTTTGCCCAGGCACATACCAGTGCATGCACTTTTCCAGCACTAACTCTGGTTATGAAGGTGAAAGAAATTTTAAGCACAACACACATTTGTCTCAGTGCACATGTCCAGTACCAGGCTGTGTCCCAAATAAAAATCAGGCCTTACATTTATGTAAGGTAGAAATAATCACTGACCAAGATTGTTGTGACTATTTATGTAAAGCAGGAAGCAGTGTGACATTTCCAGTGTTGGAAATATCTTTTTATACTTTGTCTTATAATTTTCCACCTCTCGTGCTCCTGAGTCAGCAGTGAACAAGGAGCTGTCAGGCGCCACCTACGCCCACTTTTAACACAAAGACATTGCTCAGGCCTCAAATTAAAGAAAAACAGATAAAAATAAAATAAGTAGTTTTTAGAAGTCCTATTTAGAAGAATCTTAAGGAAAAAGTTGATGAGACAGCATAGGAACAAAGTAATAATATGTTTGATGGCTAGGGAATCAGAGGTTCAAGAGAGAATGTGAGGGTTGTAAGTTCAATCCTTGAGGGGGCCATTTAGGGAGTTAGTTGGGGATTGGTCCTGCTTTGAGCAGGGGGTTGGACTAGATGACCTCCTGAGATCCCTTCCAACCCTGATATTCTATGATTCTATGAATGTGGTATTTTAGCCACAGGTGGGGCAAGTATGGGTGGGGTCTGAGGTGCAGTTGACCCACAATGATGCTGGCGCTGGCTAGCAGAAATTACCACCACTATAGAGAACTAGGGAAGCAGGGAGGAAATTGCCCTAGAGTGGTGTCAAAGAGTCACAATGCCTCCCAGCACTACCCTAGGGTAGTGTAGTTTACACATCCACTTCTTGGCTCTGGCACGGGCCTAAAAGTCCAATCCTAGCACTATGACTTTTAGTGAGAAGATTGCCCCTTAGACACCTAAGGATTTCAGTTCAGGCTGATGCTAGCCCCCCTGAAACAAACATTGTTCCACTTCTTAGTGTAAAGTGTGTGCAGATCTAAGATCAGAAATGAATGTATTGAGAATGCTCAAAAGCTATTCAAGAATTTTCAAAATCCACTGCTCTCTGTGTGGGTTGGGTGGGATAGTCAGACAGAGTTTGCTTTGGAGTGTATTAAAACAACAACAACAACAACAACAGGTTGAGAATAACTGCACTCCAGGCAAAAGACAGACAGGCAGAGGAAAGAGATCACCTAAAAATCCAAAACTGTTTTGAAAAGAATTTAAAAGTTTCATCAAGCAGAAAGTGCTTTTATAAAATCCAGAAGAACAAAAAAAGGGACATGTACATTTTATTATGAGCTTTTCCTTTTAACTTTTAAAGCAGAACTTCCAAGCGTTCGGTCTCTTACTGACACATTTATAGTATGAGCAAATAAAAGAAGGAAAAGGGAAGTCAAAATGAGAAAAAAGGCAGACATCATCCTGAAAACAGAGCACTACAAGAGACGGATGTGGTGTGGGCTTGAGGTCAAATTACAGCAGAATAATGAGACAGGCTTTTCTTCTGGAAGCAAACACTCAGGAAAGAAGTAGAATATGCAGTTTCTAATAAGCACTGGAAAGTTTCAGGGCTGAGCAAGACAATGGCTCAGATTGCTTGACTGGTTGGGAAGTAGCTGTATATATTCCAACCTTAAAATAGAGAACTCATATTAAACTTATCAAAAGAGCAAAGTCACTGAGTTTATTTATCCAGACCAGTTTGCCCAGTCTTATTGATCTGTCTAAGCACTCCTGAAGTACCCATCACTGCAGGCACGACCATGTCCCAGTACATGGTGACACCCAAGGAAGTTTTTCATTACCAGACATAAGCCTCAGATGGTGTAAATTGACATAGCTCTATTGACTTGAGTAGAGCTGTGGTGATTTATACTGGTTGAGGATCTAGCCCCAAATTTAAGGAATGATGACAGCATAGTCATGGCATTCAAAGTCATACGATATGCTAGAAAATACCTGCAAACTGCATGTCAGTGTGCTTTTTAATCTACCTGAACACAGACAAAATTAGGTTCAGATTTTAAACTGCCAGAGGGAGGTGATTGGAAGATTCTCATCAAAGTAGTTTTACAATGAAAATTTCCATTTTCATCTAAATTGACATTTCAACTAATTTGTTTTTAAAAATGAAATAAAACATTTTAATAATGTCAAAAGGTCACATTTTGACATTTTAAAAATGGAATTTCATTGTTTTTTTATATAACACATTTTACAAAGTTTTAAAAGGTTAGATTCAGAACCAAATGTTCCATTGGACCCAAATGATTTTTTTTTTAATTTCTTTATTTCATTGTGAGAAAATTTGATTTTTTTTGTTCTTTTTCCATTTTACAACAGAAAACAATTTCAAAGTTATGGAATTTCCTGTGAAATGAAAAATCCAGTTCCTGCCCAGCCGATGTAGAAGATATTTCTTTATTTTTCATATACAAATAGACATGGGTCAAGGTAAAATTTTCAAAAGCGTCCATTCACTTTCAATGAGACTTATGTGCCTAATTGCCAATGTCACTTAGGAAAATGAGGCAGACTTCTAAATCACTTGGTGCTTCTGAAAATTTCACCATATCATTAATTCTAAAACCACAAAACATGTCCTAATTATTTTTTCTTAATTAACCCCTCCCCCAAAAAAATAAAACCAAAAAAAGTCCCATAGGTCATACTTATAGAAAAATAAATGAAACCTAGACCTATTTACAATACATCCAGGTTTTGTTTATCCAGCTAGTTATGTGACTGAAAATTAAATAGTTGTATGCAGTGTAGTTGTAGCCGGGTTGGTCCCAGGATATTAGAGAGACAAGCTGGGTGAGGTAATAGCTCTCTCATCAAGAGTTGGTCCAGTCAGAGATATTACCTCACCCACCTTGTCTCTCTAACATAAATAGTTATCTGTCTTGTAGTATATTTATAATGCCCTGCTGACTGGGTTAGTGGGAAATTTGAGTTTAACAAATACATAGGTAGAAACTGACTCCCAGTGACTGAGTACAGCTAAATAGGAACTTCAGTAGTCTGAGTCTGTAAAATGTTTTGATCCTTTGGAGTCTGCAGACCAGGGGGTTGATCCTACGAGGTGCCAAGCACTCATTTGAACTCCATATGTAGTCAGTGACAGGTGAGGATCTCAGCAGAATGAAGCCCAGAAGAGCAGGAGGAAGTATAAAATAATCTTATATTAGTGCTTGAAATAATCCTGTGTCTTCCAGCCACAAGGTGGTTTATTAAGTCTCACCAGCAGCCAGAAGAGATCATTAATGCACTGTACTTTTGAATGCAGTTTATCATTTCCTTGATAATTCTAGTTCCCTGAATTTCTAACCAGTGAAGAAAAAGGAAAGCATTTTTTTAAAACTATCATTTGATTAATAAGAAGCAGCAATAGAATGCCCATGCTGGGCAGGTTAATGAATGCAAACTATGTTTTATAAAATTAGTTAGAGGCTATTAATACATATAATCCTGTTGGGAAACCTCTCCTAGAAAACAATAAAATATGTATTATATGGACACCTCAAATCATTCATTTTTAAAAAGATCTTGTTCCCAATCACTCTATAAACAGGAATAAATCAAAGATACTTCAGCTGTTCACTCTATTGAGGTTGGGTATGTACTAATGCTGTCTCAAAGTAAATTGACAGAGAAATATTTAAGCACTTTAAAATAATTTTGAGTGACAGAACTTTCCAAAACATCTATATTTATTTCTGTATTTATCCTATCCCCTTACATTTGTAGCTCATGCATAAAAAAAACATTTTAATGGGATCACACATCTATGTGTGAGCATTGGAAAATGCATTATTCTCTATATAAAATCAGGTTAATATGTGTCCTTAATCTATTGCAGAAATATAATGCAGGGAGATGAATACATGTGAAATGTGAATGGCATAAGTGTGCTAGTGATACAAATTAAAGCTTTGATCTGCTCCAGTTGAAATGGTTTTATGTAAACTATTTGGCTATGTCCTTGTGTACCATAGAAACTATCGTACCAAAGTATTAACTAATCTGTGAACTTTGAAAATAATTTTGTACCAATGTTTTTAATCATTTGCCCAGATCAGATTCAAACATTGAGCCTAAACATGTAGAATAAAATGAGCACATCTGCAAATTGTTGGTTTTTTTGGTACTAGTAAAAACATTGGGCCAGAGTGTTGAGTAGCAGCTTACTCCATGAATAGTCAAATTGACTTGAGTGGGGCTATTCATGAAGTTAACCTGGAGAGTAGGTCACAATCTGACCCATACAAACCCAGACACACCAAGCCAGGCTTCACTATCCAAAATAAATGATTGCCCCTTACCCACTTTAAGTAGTACTTATTCCTTGAGTAGCCTCATTCATTGCAATTGGGTTTCAAGGACTAGTATATTACTCAGTGTGAGTAAGTGTGACCCACAGAGAGTTATTTGCATGGCAGTGACTTTTACATTTAGTGCTCCAAACACACAGAAAACCACTTTGGATTCTGTGTTTGCTTAATGAGAGCAGACAGTGAGTGGCAGAGAAAATAAGGATAATTCTGCAGATATCCTCCTCTAAATTCTGTCACCTGCATTGCAATGAGCTCCAGACATTTGTGGCAGCTCTTCCGGACAGCCCTGAGATTCTGCCTGGCTGCTCTGTCTCTGGTGGCGGAGACAGGTTTCTTGCCTTCCTCCTTATGCTAATTAGAAGCATGCATGCTCTGCTGACCAGACTATGATTGAATACAAATGCTGGCTACATCCCTTCTATCAACTCAAGCATGCTCCCTTTCTCCTTCTATCCCTAGTTGCAAGATGCTTCAGGCAAAAGGCAAGAGCATTGTAATAAAATGACATCTCCAAACACAGCGCCTTTTTCCCCCAAGGCCTCTGGCTATCTCAGTTTCATTACATTTCTCAGGAGGGGGCATCGCTCCCTGACAAGTAACATCTGGCCCAAGAGACCTCCTCATTTAAAACAACAAACTAATTATTGTCACCTCCTCTTTCCTGTAGCTTTTATCTTTATTTATTTTTTTCCAAGTGGAATTATATCAGCATATTTTCTATTTGTACTACTCATGTTCTATTTTCCCTTCATTAAGTTTAAATTTCTTCTAAGGGAATAAAATTCATATTTTAATCAATTTCCACAGCTTACTGTATTTCAATACTCGGTGTAGAAGTACCAGTTTGGAAGAACATCTTGATTAAAGACCTTGAAAATGCCTCCATACTGGAATAACCAATCCGCCTTCCTGCATCACATACAGCACAATGCACTGTAATTCTGTGTTTTTAAAAGTTGGAGTTATTTACACAGTTTGTTGGCTCTTTGATGAAAAGCAATAAGGAGCTGCAGGCATTTATTTATACAGTAAGACTATTTCCCCCAAACATTCTGGAAAAGATGAGAAGCTTGTGGGCTGCTGTGTGGTAATGTACACCAGGCTCTGAGCCTAGAAATCTAATGTTCTAAACCTAATTCTGCCACTGACTTACTTTGTAACCACTCACCCTGTCTGTCCTTCAGTTTCCTTATCTTTAAAATAGGAAAGAATTAGTTAATGGTTGCACAGCACTTTGAAAATAGAGAAAATATAAGCATTATTGCTACTGCACACAAATTCAGGGACAGTGGTTGCCATTTAAAAGCCAACATTTGCCAAGAGTTACCACATGGCTGTGTCTGATAAGCCACTATTTTCTTCTGTGCTTTGGAAGAAATCATTGTGCATCAGGAAAAGAATAAATGGTGAAATCTTGGCCCCACTGCCGTCAATGGACCTTTTGCCATTGACGTGAGTGGGGCCAGGATTTCACCCAGGCCTTCTGTGCTTTAGAGCATTATGTCTCAAAAGTAAGGTGGCAAGGAACTATTGCCTTTTAAAAAAGAATCAGGAGGAGTTACATGGCAACTTGGCCTGGAGTCAACCATTGTATAAGTAGTACGAAAGAGCTTATTGGAAAATACAGAAAAAAGTTAAAAACTCAGAATACCATTGTTCTTTGTGAAAATAAGGAGAAGAAACTGATATTGGCTCAGGGAAAGGTGCAGAAAATTAGAGAAGAAACTTAAAAAAGGGGAAAAGAAAAAAAAAACCATGAGGATTGTTTTTTTTTTTTTAAAGTAAAGCAGATGGAGAGATATTTGCAACTACAGTCACTTCTGCCACTGGCTACACAGTCACTGGAGAGCCTATCAATCAGCTTCACAGATCTCTCTCTACATAAACAAATCCAATAATCCAAGAGGAGACACTAGCAACTAACCATCTGTGTTCGTTAAGATTGGGACTCCTAGTCATCTTTTTTATCACATGCTGAAGTTCCTGTTCTTTGATGTATATCAGGGCTGGCTCTAGAGCCACATGTTTTAAGGTGGTCAAACCAAGAGATAACTGACCTCAAGTTACTTGTGTTAAGTTAAGCTTCAAAGCATGTTTAATGCTTTTAAGGAAACAATTATATTTTTACTCACTTATTTTGCAAAAGATAGTCCCAGTTCTTGTATGTTTATAGTACTGGTGATACGAGGGTTTTGCCAGTTTTAGCTGACATTTTTTAAAGAAAGCATTTAACCCAGATATGTAATTCTCTATATCAGTTTAAAATATACTTTTGTGTTGCCTTAACATTTACATGCTGGAAAAGATACTGCAGGATCCATGACTACGTTTATTTATTTTTGCCAGTGAGCATATCGAAAGAGTCATCTACGTGCCTCATGCTTTGGGCAATAAACGGCTCACTTACATTTAAAATGGATGTAGGAGTCTTTAAAATTATCAGTATAATTACTATTGTCTTTCTGAAGAGCAATTTTATTATCATGTTGCCATTATAATAGCAACAAGAGTTCTCTTAGGTGATTTTACTTTCCTTAAGTAGGTTATTTTGAGATCACGGCTGCCTACAGCATAAATCTGGAATACATACTACAGTCTGGCTTTTGTTTGGCATTCCTAGGCCTCAACCGCCTTCCTCTCGTGGAACAATCTGTGGGAGGAAGTCAGGGAGAAAAACTCCAGTGGATTGTTCCATCAGTCATTCTAGGGGCGGGGCTGGGTTGCTCCAAAGCAGAATGAGTTAGTGGTGGGAGAACTATGCCCGTAGCCTCAGATGCTGCTGTTCAATAGGAAGCTGGGACTATCCACCTGGAAGCCAGGGAGCTCTGAACCAGTACAGGCTCTTGGGTTCCTTTGGCTTCCGTGTAGTGCAGCTCCTCCAGAGATTTGACACTGGGGTTTCCATGCTGGAAATCCCCCTGATATCCTCCCACCTTTTGTGAGTGAGGTTTTCAGATGGATGGGGCTCCACGTAAGAGTTAATATAGCCTTAGTTTGCATTTCCTTTTTTATATGGTGATGAGGTGACAACACTCCCTCTCCAACACCTCCTTTCACTAGGATCTTCAAACCCATGCAAAGGGAGACCCACACCCAGATGTGTGTGAAAAATCTCAAGGAAGGGATCCTGCCTAGAGCAGGGTACTGTTTGTGACAATTCTATGGGGTATGGTTTCCAATACACCAGGGAGTATTTAGCGATAAATGCACCAAATTTTCCTCATGCACATTTAAAATTCCTAGTTACACACAAAGGCAAAGTGAAAAGAGACGTGATGCAGCTATTCACTTCAGATGAAGAGGGGCAGGAAGTTATTTGATCATGTCCTAGATGGTGACATTGAATTCCCCTGAGCTCCCAGCACACGCTTGCCTCGTCTTTGGTCTGTGTGTTTTGGATAAAAGTTAGTTGTCATTTACAACTTAGCCAGTTATCTGGCATACACCAAAATGATCTCTGACACATTTTCTTTTTCTGGGGTTGGCTTTTGGCTCCCACTGCGATGACCTTGAGTATAGTGCCAGCAATGAATTTAAAATACTTGATTGCATAGGTTTAAGTGAATCATGACTATAATTTTACCCTGGTGCTTGATAACATTGTTATAGCTAAAAGTCTATTAGCATTTTCATTATAAAGTGGTTTATAACTTGGCTGTTTCTGATCAAACAGGGCTGAACTTTGGTAGGCTGTTACTTTAAAAAAACAACAAGGAGTCTGGTGGCACCTTAAAGACTAACAGATTTATTTGTGCATAAGCTTTCGTGAGTAAAAACATCCGAAGAAGTGAGGTTTTTACTCACGAAAGCTTATGCACAAATAAATCTGTTAGTCTTTAAGGTGCCACCAGACTCCTTGTTGTTTTTGTAGATATAGACTAACACGGCTACCCCCTGACTTTAAAAAAAAAACATCATAGTCTAACCATTTTATAAAAGACAAAAATAAAATGAAAAAAAAAAAAGAAAAAAAGAAAAACCTTATCTGAAGCAGAAATTTTACTCTGAAAATGGAAAGGATTCCATGAAATCCACTAGGGAGTTCACTATTAATATTGAATTCATGTGGAATATGCTCAGATACTCCAGTGATGGGCAGTAGTATAAATAGATACAATTCACAAACTAATATTCACAGAATCCCAGATATATTCCCCACTCTCTCCATTGCATTATCAATCCAGCAAAGTGCTGAGCAACAACTGCCATTCCTGTTGACCTCAGTTGGAGTTAAGGATGCTCAGCATCTTGCAGGATCACTGAACAGCTGGAAACACGTCACATGCAGGAATTAATTACATATTGTAAACTAACATGGTTGTCAGCAAATATCGACACTGCAGAAATGTTGGCAAATAACATGCTTTTTTGAGCATAGCAGGGGAAAGGTAGATGGCATCGGAGAGTAATAATATTTCCAGTCTCATCTGTACTAGGCATGAATGGAGAGATATAGGAAATGGACTGCAACAGCAGCCAGAAAATAGAGCTACTTGTGTATTGGAATTTCTCTTCTTGTCATTCCCCAAAGATTCCCTATCCATTAAATTGCAAGTGACTAGCAAACACTGCACAAACCTAAAAAAATATATGATACTTAACTTCATAATATGACAGCAGCAGGATATTCAGAGGTTGGGGGAAGGGAGGATGGACCAATGCGCTCATTAGTATGATCCTATGTTAAGATCCCATACGCACTACAGAGGCATCCACAACACGTCGGACTTGGGCCTCATTACTAGCTGGGAGGCTAGAGGAGAATCCTAAAGGAAAAGTGCTGTTATACCCTGAAAGGAACTACAAGAAACGACTGTAGCAAAAAGCTGTTTCAGTTGTTTCTGTGCAAGTCAGAAAGGTTTAAGGAGGAAGTAGTTTCTGTCTAATCACCTCAGTGAACATCTTGAGTATTCACACCTACTTTTTTAAAATTAGCCAGGATGAGCTTGATCTCACAGACCCTTATTCATGTTAGCAGTCTTTACTTGCACAAGTAGTTCCGCTACTCACATGAAGAAAAGTTGTCACAATGGGGCTCTAAGCAAGAAAAAAATTCTGTCAGCAATTCCAGACAGAGGATCCTCTGCACTCAAGTCACGTGATGATGGGGAATTTCTGGGATAAACGCTTACAAGCGGCTCATCCCACTAACATGAGAAAAGCAGCCTCATCTCTGACAAGAATCTCATGGCATTTTTAAACAACCTTCTGTATTCTCCAGGGAACCTCTAAAAATAACTTTTGACATTGACACACTGGGAAATGATTTTGAACTGCACTTGATGTGGAAAAAATCTGTGTTTTTAAACTATGTCATTCAGTAGATTATGGCTATTTTAGTAATAGTTTCATTAGCATAAAAGGTACCTTAGAGTAAAATGCAGGAATATGATTTAGGAATAACCTTTGAAGATCATGTGTATATCTGCTCCAGTGATTCAGAACACTCTAAAGTCATTTCTTGAATTCTTCTGGTGTTTCTAGCATTTCATCTTATTGAACTTTTATTCTTTTTGATATCTCCACTCCCATCTCACAAACCAGGGTTGACCCTTTTTGCCAACATGATAAATGGTGATTTAGGGCTGATAGTGACAGGAATGGCAGGAGATTCTATGTTATCTTCTTCTGAAAGTTTCTAGCAGTGTAGAACAGAGACAAAGAAGCATTCAGTCATTGTAGGCTTTCCTGGTCTCTGAAGTCACTGCCCTTTTCCTGAATCTCTTGCAGTTTGATGGGCTTTTGTTATGGCTGAAAAATTAGTGGAGAGGGGCATTATTTGTTTATCTATCACAGATGAAATGTTCAAAGAGGATTTCAGTGACCTTCAGTGGGACTAGCATTCTTAAATTCCACCGGTATGTCAGAAAAATCTCCCCCATATGCTGAGCCTCTCATCAGTGTCTAGACACATTTGCAATCAAAACATAAAGTGACAGCTCAAACCAGTATTAGCTAAAGCAAACAAATTGATTACCACAATAAACAAAATATTTCCCGAAGACCCCCTCAAACAAACTCATCATAAAAATGTTCAGAAAATATAAGTTAGGAAAAGGTGCACCTGGAGGTACAATCTATGGAGGATCCCAGATCTTCTAAGTATAGACCTATCTGACACAACATTGCGTTACCTAGGGAGGTGGTGGAGTCTCCTTCCTTGGAGGTTTTTAAGGCCCGGCTTGACAAAGCCCTGGCTGGGATGATTTAGCTGGGAATTGGTCCTGCTTTGAGCAGGGGGTTGGACTAGATGACCTCTTGAGGTCCCTTCCAACTCTGATATTCTATGATCATAACTTACCCATCATAATCAATACTAGAAAAGCTTCAGTGGCATACAGGATTCCCCCAGAAGTAGTCCACAATGAAGAATGAAGGAAGAAGATAGAGCCTAACTGAAGCTAAAAAGAAATTCCGTGGTTACTCTCATTTGGTCTAGGTTCGCCCAAACATTCACATGTAAACTCATCCCCATATTTTTTTGAGATAAACTTTTTGGAACACATGATGCCTACAGTTATTTGTCACTGAGTTATTGTTGCGATTTGGAAGCTAAATGCCTAGTTTCTCTTTTGCTAAAAGCTGTGCAAATTACAGAAGGATTCTGATAACATTTGGTGTTAATTGGACTCAAAATGTTAATCTCCAAAATCATTGTGATCTTAAAAATAAAAATCCCAGTATGCAAGAAAGCAAAAATTCAGACTGCATTGAATTCTTTCCAAAGTATAACTGAAAGAGGAAAAGGCGATTTGTTGCTCTTTATGATGTTTGTGTGTGATGCTTAACAGTGTGTGTGTATATATCTTACAAATAAATATATTCAGAATATGATATGTTTTCTAACTAAAAAATAATAGTAAATGATTTAGTGCTCAGGAAAGGTACCAAATTAACAGATGGATTCCTTTAATTTATCAAAAAAGGTTGAGCATTGACCATATACGTAAAGCCTTCCCTGCCAATATGCCTTAGTCCTGATGTGGAGGGAATCACCCAGTCAGTTATTCCTGTCCCTGTCCCACCAGTCTGTCACTCTTTCTTCCTCTCAAATCTCTTTTCAAAATACACCTCGTCCACAGGCCTAAGGCCTGGTCCCCACTAAGTCCCCACTTCGGACTAAGGTACGCAAATTCAGCTACGTTAATAACGTAGCTGAATTCGAAGTACCTTAGTCCGAACTTACCGCGGGTCCAGACACAGCAGGGAGGCTCCCCTGTCGATGCCGCGTACTCCTCTCGGCGAGCTGGAGTACCGGCGTCGACGGCGAGCACTTCCGGGATCGATCCGGGAATGATTTATCGCGTCTTAACCAGACGCGATAAATCGACCCCAGAACATCAATTGCCTGCCGCCGGACCCTCCAGTAAGTGAAGACGTACCCTAACTGTCCACTCTCTTACATAGGAGAAAACACTAGGATATAAATTAGGTTAAAGATGTGTGCATCACCTGCCGAAGTACCCACATTGTCTTAATGCTGAACCTCCCCCTATGCACCTACACATGCATGATGATATTTATCCACATCCCTCATATGCTTTGCCTGAATACAGAGCCTGGTCCTGCCATGCTTAACACATGTTGAACAGTACTGCACTTCGCATGTAATCTCAATAATTTCAGATGAACATGACAAATGATACAAAATTAGGCCCTTACATATTAAGCTTCTTGGGCAGGGCCATCTGACTTGATTGTCTTTAAAATGCCACACACACTTAAGAGTAATAGTAATATGAATATTGATTTTAAATCAGGTCTGTAGGGGTGATTAAGAGTGCATTATAGCTTCAAAAATTAGAGCCAACCAAGACATGGAGATTTAGAAATAGCACAGCGGGCATGCATTTATCCTGGCAATAAATCTTCACTCAAATGTACTGTGCATCAGGTTAATTTCTGAATAATATCAATTAAATCTATTCTGATCCTTTGTGGAACCCGGTCAGTGCTGGACTTGTGGCTGACCAAACCTGCAGGCACTTTGGGAACCTCAACTTTGGGTAAACATCAAGAGTAGACTCAATCATCATAATTTTTAGAAAGGTGTTTAAACCAATGGGATGTGACGAGAGCCTTGAAAATGTAAACCCCAGAGCTCACATGGATAGCTTGTCACTGTGACTTTTCCTAGTAATAATGGGTTATGCAGTGGATTTTCTCTGCAACTACCAAGGGCTGGTCTTTGATATCTGTGAATCCCTTGGCCACTGCTTCTTCTACAGAGGGGTGAGGGATGGACATAATGGCTTCCACTTTCGATTGAAAGAGGCATTGCCAGCAGGAGTCTTGCAGGCCAACCTGAGAATTGCTAAAACCAGCTCTGGACCTTTGCTATTTATTTCAATCTGACAGGTTCACTTAAATAAATAAGACATGATTAAAAACTATTTAGGGCCAAATACACAGCAGACTGTTCAGTAAAGGACCCACACAATGTGCACATCTTTCTATTTATCCTATTTCTAATGTAACCAGCCCCTGTCTAGAATCTAGTTGTTACATTCAAATGAGAATTACACACAATACTCTTCCTATGGATTCATTCTCTCAGTGTTACTTCTAGCACTTGATGAGCCATTTAATACCACACTCATCAGACATTTAAATATATTGTATTTGAAACGTTATTAATTTTGACAGTGATAACTGTAATCCAATTTAGTTCAGATACATGGATCCAGTTGAAAAAAACCCTGGTATTATGAGACATCATATAACTCACCTAAAGATGAATGTGTAAAATTATGCAAATGATATGAAACCATCTGCACGAGAGGATGAAGTGAAAAAATACTTATTGACCAGATTTTATATATGGCATGTGAAAAAGTTAAGCTACACAGAAAGAGATACTCTGATGACTTTAGCAGCATGATATTAGCCATTATCAGCAATTATTTAAAAGAAAGGGAAAATAAATGTTGTGTCCTTAAGAACTTTCCATCAAAACACACACAAACAGAAAATGACTGGAATGTTTGACAACAAAAACTTGATTTTTTGTAAATAGAAATCAGAGGCTATTAAAATGATGCCGTTTCTCCAACTATCCCATGAGGCAGATTCAAATTTAGTGTGGAAACCTGACTTAATGTACTGTACATTTATGCCAGTTTTAAATAAAACAGCTCTCTGTCTTCATAGGATGCTATATTGGAAGTATAAACTATGAGATTTTACACACAAATCAAAGGGTTCTGATGACATTATAGTAACCATACAAGAAAAACTCCAGTGATTTGTAATGTCATCAGGGTGTGTGAGCACACATGTAGCTACAAAAATTGTATCAGTTCCCCTATAATACAAATACAGTACTTCTTCAGGACATTAGCTTTCTTTTTGCCAAGGTGATCAAAACTAAACCTATACAACCAACTTATGTACTCATTTACTTATGCCCGTGCAACCTCAGGTGAAATGCAGGGCAACATTCAGCTCATAGGACCCACATTTTCAACCATAAATTCCTACAGAAGAATGGCCATACTGGGTCAGACCAAAGGCCCATCTAGCCCAGTATCCTGTCTTCCGACAGTGCCCAATGCCAGGTGCCCCAGGGGGAATGAACAGAACAGAACAGGTAATCATCGAGTGATCCATCACCTGTCACCCATTCCCAGCTTCTGGCAAACAGAGGCTAGGGACACCATCCCTGCCCATCTTGGCTAATAGCCATTGATGGACCTATCCTCCATGAACTTATCTAGTTATTTTTTGAACCCTTCACAACATTCTCTGGCAAGGAGTTCCACAGGTTAAACACATTGTGTGAAAAAATACTTCCTTTTGTTTGTTTGTTTTAAACCTGCTGCCTATTAATTTCATTTGATGACCCCCTAGTTCTTGTTATGGGAAGTAAATAACACTTTTCTCCAAACCCGTCATGACCTCTATCATATCGTCTCTTTTCCAAGCTGAAAGATCCCAGTCTCATTAATCTTTCCTCCTATGGCAGCCATTCCATGCCCCTAATCATTTTTGTTGTCCTTTTCTGAATCTTTTTCAATTCCAATATACCTTTTTTTCAATGGGGCAACAGCATTTGCACACCGTATTCAAGAGGTGGGTGTACCATGCATTTATATAGAGGCAATATGATATTTTCTGTCTTATTATCTATCCTGTTCTTAGAGATTCCCAACATCCTGTTTGCTTTTTTGACTGCTGCTGCACATTGAATGGACATTTTCAGAGAACTATCCACAATGACTCCAAGATCTCATTCTTGAGTGGTAACAGCTAATTTAGATCCCATCATTTTAATATGTATAGTTGGGATTATGTTGTCCAATGTGCATTACTTTGCATTTATCAACATTGAATTTCATCTGCTATTTTGTTGCCCAGTCACCCAGTTTTCAGAGACCCTTTTTGTCGCTCTTCGCAGATGGCTTGGGACTTAACTATCTTGAGTAGTTTTGTTTCATCTGCAAATTTTGCCACCTCATTGTTTACCCCTTTTTCCAGATCATTTATGAATATGTTGAATAGGACAGGTCCCAGTACATACCCCTGGGGGACACCACTATTTACCTCTCTCTATTCTGAAAACTGACCATTTATTCTTACCCTTTGTTTCCTATCTTTTAACCCATTACCAATCCATGAGAGGACCTTTCCTCTTATCCCATGACAGCTTACTTTGCTTAAGAGTCTTTGGTTAGGGACCTTGGCAAAGGCTTTCTGAAAATCTATATACACTATATCCATTGGATCCCTTTGTCCACATGCTTGTTGACCCCCTCAAAGAATTCTAGTAGATTGGTAAGGCATGATTTCCCTTTACAAAAACCATGTTGATTTCCCCCCCAACAAATTATGTTAATCTATGTGTCTGACAATTTTGTTCTTTTCCTCTGTGTAGTGCCTAAGTCTAACAAATCACTACTCAGTCCTTGAGTCAACAAAGCATTAAAGTGAATGGAATACTTACCTACTTAATATTAATTTTCTGCTTAAGTGCTTTGCTGGATCAAGGTCTTAGAAGACTAGCCCCAGAGTTTTAGAAATGTACACATGGATAATTTGCATGCAGAGTTACTACAGTTGTTTGGTATAGTTCAAGTAACTGTACATTCAAATAAGATGTCTGATTAGTCATTTGCACATACAATTACTGGGAAGGTGGGTGTACTGCACGGTGATAGTTGCACAGCAATTATAGAAGCTCATTTTGTACATGAATATCAAAAAACAGAGTCTTCATTTTATGAACCCAAATACCAGTTTGAATGCCCAGATACAGAACTGGGTGTTAGAACTTTAGTGTCCACATTTGAAAATTGGGCTCATAGTCTTAATTTAAAGGTAATAAAATAGCCTTGTAAACTACCAATATTACCTGTTTGGATTTGTACACTGTTCATTTATGCAATCCAATTTCATGTTCGCCTTTTTTCTGACTCACACACCATGCTAACATCTTAATGGATTTGTCTATAACAACATTTAGATCTTTCCCTTGTCATTATGCTCATAACTGTTCCTTTGTATATACACTTTCTACTTCGGTTCATTGCCTACACCTCAATTATTTCACATTTGTCCATGTTAAACACTAAACTGTATTTTCCACTTACTGACTTAGCCGTTTAAAAGATCCAAATCCATCTGAGTCTAATTGGTTGTTTCCCTCCTCTTTATTAGTTATACATTTAATTTTGGCAGCATTGGCAAAATGTCATCCAAATTAGTCATACAGACTTTGGTATTTCTCACCATGACAATCACAGAATCAAGCTTCTGCTAGCATATTATCACTTTCTAAAGTAGCAGTCACAAAATGGTACTTTGGAGACTGCTGACTGACTCTACTGTGCTGTCTTTAAGATGTTCTGCACCCTCTACTGTAGCAGACTGACTTACAAAAGAGTGCCCCCCCCTTTCTCCCTCCACTCTCCTTCGAAGAAGTTAATGCGTAGGCCCCTCTAGATCAATAGGGTTGAGTAAATCAGAGTGAAAACCACAAATCAGCACAAGTCAGAAAGTTCAGATCCAGATGCAAATATTCCCGCAATTCAGGGGTGTTTGGGATCCATGGTTTTTCCTTAGTCCCAGCTCTAGTAAGAACACATTTCCCCTTGACCCAATCAGTTTCTACTGACAGGCTCTGGCTGGACCTGGCATAGGTGAAAATGCTGTGAAGAAGATTGTTCTCGTGGTATTTCTGACTGCTCTCAGACTGGATTTGGAAGGCTAGCATGCCTAATAGGCTGCCTCCTGAAGAGAGGGGAAGCTGACTGCCAGGCTTCCCCATGTCTCTTGAGCTGAAGATATAACCAGGAACCAGGGCCTGCTGGAAGAAGAATGTTGTGTAGATGGGAAGGGGAGTCATGGGATCTGCTGAGAAATAGGGCTCTGTGGAGTCAGAGTATGGGAAAGCCCCCTAGAAGTCTGGAGAGTTTGGATGGCATCAGAAGTTTGGATCCTGATTTGAGTTGAATTCAAACTCTGAGCCACTGAAAATTCTCTCGTTGATACAAAATACCCAAGGGCACTTGGGTAAACCCTAGTAAAGATATCATTATTTTCTGCCTCATGTATTTAACATATGGGCACGTGGACCTAGATTCTTGTCTAAATAATTTTATTCCTCATGCAAAACTGGAATATTGTTCCCACTTCAGCAACACATGCAAAAAACTCACCAGTCTTTGAAAAGTGTGGGTATATGCTCCCTAAAGAACCTGGAGCATAGCTTGATACAGTGGGGGATACACAATAGCCTGCACTCAAGCTTGCATGTCACTTCTAAAAACTCCTTCACTCTTTGTATTTGAACTGATCATTTTGAAATACTATATATAGGACTTCTGTGCCTGATGTTCCAACTGGCCTGACTGCCTTACTGACTGCCAAACCCTTAATATATCAGTAAAATAGTTTCTTTATGATCTCTTTGGGCCTTTCATTATCCTGAGGCTGTGGGAATAAAGCCTTTGTCTATGTTTAAGTAATCGCTCTTACTTTTAAGGTGCAATCTTTTGGCAGCCAATGTTTAAGGAAATGAGCTGGGCGATTTTGTCCAAGGACTTCTGGTAGATGATCCTTCTATTTTGCGTGCTTGTAGTTTTTATTTTCAGTAATGATGTGAATATTTGAGGTAAATTAAGAGCCATCCCAAACCATCAGCCAAAACTTTAACTGAGCATGGACTAAGCTTTCTGTTTTGGGGTGAGAGGGTGGGGAAAGGTTAAAAAAAAAAGGCAGATTTTTCTTCCTATTTATTTGTATTTTTTTTTTAAATCTATGTTTCTAAGCTCTGGTTGGGGCTAGAAGCAGAAGTGCTAAACTGTTAAGAGAAAGGGTATTTTCATGAGACTGACACCCTAGTTTTGCACTTCATGTTATTTTGGATTATTATTATTATTATTTATAAACTTCAGTGGAGAATCTGAATTTTTGCATACCTGTAAGAACCAAAATATATCCTGAGCTTTCAGAGGAATTTCCATGATTCATTTTCTGCATTCTCTGATTTTTGTTCCTAGAAGAGTAAGGATGACCCAATAGTGAGGATGCAGGTCTGGGAAACATTACTGTCCCTTCTTCATAGATTTACTGTGTGATCTTGGGCATGTCACTCTGTCCCTCAGTTCCCCATCTGTAAAATGTGGATAGTAGTACTTCCTTGCCTTTAAGGGCTGCTGTGAGGATAAATACATTAAAAGGTTGTAAGGCTCACAGATGCTACAATATGTATCATATAACTACCTAAGATAGAAAGAACCATAGATTGTCTTTGCAGGGTCTTTCTTAAGGCAGAAATTCTTCTTTATGGTATCTTGGTCGTTTGCAGAAATTTCCAAATTTTATTTGTGAGTATATTAAGCAATTAGATGATATTTTCTGATATAGTGTCATGACCACAGCTATAAAGATCATTCTGAACATCTTCCTCACGTCTGACTCCTCCAAGGCTTTAAGGATAACTTCACAGATTTCTCCTTTGACCTCTTTCACTGGGTCAAATCTAAGCCTTATTACTTTTTACAGTCCTCATTCCTTACTGCATCTGTATTTTCTTGACATCAAAGCAAAAAGGACAGTCTGATGGACATCATTTAGTGCCTTGGATAATTTAAACTTAATTAGTGTGGGCCAAAATTATTTTTCACATGGATACTCCAGGTAAGAGACAGTCAGAATGGGCCAAAAGTCCTCCAAAACATAACCCTCAAGTTTTCATGAACATACATCTGCAAATGCAAATCTTCCACTTATGTAGATAAATGACTGATTTTTGAGGTCAAATACATGAGCATATGCTGGCATCTGTACAAATCACAAACACTGAGTGTAGTTTGAAAAGCATAGACCCCCAGCCCTATTCTCATTCTCCTTTAAACACTCCCCTGTATTTTTCAACTTTAATGGCATCTGCAACAGCCTTTTCATAATTCTGCCCCATTGTTATCTTATACTATGAACCCGTAACTCCTCTACCTCATTTAAATAACTAGATCCTTGATCCAGGCACTTTCTATTCTATTCCTCCTCCACTGGAAAGTCAAAATAAAATAACTTAACGACTGCTATTTCTTTCATGTCTGTGTTCAATTCTCTGCTATCAATTTTTAGAGAAGCAATTTTCTCTTTTATCTTCTATAAAGATGAAAATACGTATCAAATAACACGAAGTTATACAGTGTAGGAATTGCAATTCTAATGGATTTAAAATTTTATTTGTAAAAAATTACATTTGGGCTGACAACTTGTGTATGAAATGTAGCCCAGCACAATTTAGAAAGAGAACGTTACATATAAACCTTTGAAAACTGGGAGTTCTAACAGAATTGCTGACAGAAATGTCACCATTCTGTCATAGTGTTACCACTATCTGAATTAATTTTCACAGTCTATTTTACCTAGGGTATTTCTAATGCAAACCTAGTATTTTGGCACTGAATACATAGATTAAAGATAGGTTCCAAGGTGGTAGCCATGTTAGTCTGTATCAGCAAAAAGAACGAGGAGTATGAAGGTACCACAAGTACTCCTTGTTCTTTTAGATTAAAGATAGTATCAAAATTATTTACAAGTAAACTCACTTCTCTGCTCTTTCTTGTTTTCAATTCCTCTTCTCCTCCCCCTATTTCACAACAATGTTCACTGTCTATCTGCCTGAAGGTACATAAAGAGTATAACCATTAAAAAGTACTCCCCGTCTTAAGCGGAACACCAATAAAGTGATAGAATCATGCTCGGAAATTTACAAATTTTGGATAATTCTTAACCATCATTATGTTTGCAGAGGCACAATGCTGTTACAATATATCTTGCCATTGTTCTGTAACTTTCTTGCCATGGTTAAAAGGACAAGGGTGAAGAGGTGAGAGAAACAACTTTGGGTGAAAAGTGTGTTTTCATCCCTACCTACTGCTGTTCTGTACCTTCCTTCCCAATCCAGGAGCTAGCTACCATTCTAACCCCACCTCATGCCCCTCAACCTCCTAAGTCCAGCTACACCTGATACCACTTCCCTTGATTCCTTCATGTGTTCCACATTATTACCTCAGTTCTCAGTGGCTGCTTATCTCCCCTATTCTACTATTCCACCATTACCCACTCCCAGCTCCCAATCCAAAGGCCTGATCTAATAACAATTGGAGTCAATGGGAGTATTTCCCCTGGATGGGCCCCCACTGAAGCCATAACTCCACCAGAAGCTTGATAGCCCCCTTACTCCACCAACAACTGCTTTCCCCAACTCCTAGCTGGAATCTTACCTTTTTAAGAGATTAAGGCAGGAAGGGGAGGAGGAGGAGGAGGAGAGAGGGGATAAAGCAGTGTGTTATGGTACTCAGCTGGTGAAATTAGAATGATTAACAAGACATCCTAGAATCAAATTTGATTAATAGATTTTAAAGTCAGAAGGGACCATTATGATCACCTCATCTGATTTCCTGCATAATACAGGCCGTAGATGGACTGAGCTGTAACATATTTTAGAAAGACATCTGATCTTGATTTAAAGGGCGAGATACACAAAGGGGTCACTGGCAGGCCTGAACTTACCAATGGTACCACCTAGTGGTTAGATCACTGAGTCCCAGCTCTTCCACATCCCTGACATCCCTTGACAGCAATCACTCACACTGTGGTAGGTAGTGACTCAGCCCTCCAGACAGTTTAACAATTGTGTTGGAGTAACAGAGTCCTACAATATATATATAGCCCAACATCCCCACAAACGAAAGGGTCTTGAGCCCATCTCCAGGGCCCTGCGGTTAGTGTGCCCTTGACTCAGGGCTTACAATGATTCCCCCTCATCTGAATGGAAGAGGTTTGTGCCACCTTTCATAAAAGGAGTGGTTGGTAGGTGAGTCCAACCCTTCTTCTACACCGGGATCCAACCCAGAGCCTTTATGAGAGGCAGCAACAGCAAATACCCAGAGTGTTTCCCACCACCTACTATCCCAGTCCAAGGGGGAAAAATAATACACCACAAGTTAGAGTGAAGGGTTTCCAATCCCGAAGGAAAGGCTAGTCCATCCTCTAGGGCCTGGGGCAGCTGCTGCTTGCAGACTTTTCCTGTGCAAACAGGACTCCTGTTGTACCCTTACTTTGGAGTAGGGTGACCAGACAGCAAGTGTGAAAAATCAGGACAGGGGGTGGGGGGGTAATAGGAGCCTATATAAGAAAAAGACCCAAAAATCGGGACTGTCCCTATAAAATCGGGACATCTGGTCACGCTACTTTGGAGCTTCCATGGTAAATCTCTCCTCTCCTGTCTACCCCCCTTCTGAGCTGTCTAGCGCTTTATTAAACTCCTCCTCCAGCTGGAACAGGCTCTGGAGATGCCACAGGGCAAAGTCATCTGGGCCCAGAACTGTTCCTTAATCCTTTCTGTCCCAGCGTGGGGTTTATACACCCATCACAGGGACTTAGACTTAGCCTTGCAATGCCTAATGTTTAAGCATCCTGCAGCCTAGTGGAATCCACAGTGCCGAGTTAGGTGCTCAGGCTTCCTATGTGGTGTTGGGGAGAGTAAGGCACCTAAGCATGGGATTCACAAAAGCCAGACTGCTGAATGAGGAGTGCCCTAAGCTAGTCAGTAGGCAGTGATGAGGAGAGAGGTGGGCTTGATACCTACTCCCCAAAGTATCGGTTGCATCCGAAGAAGTGAGGTTTTTACTCACGAAAGCTTATGCCCAAATAAATCTGTTAGTCTTTAAGGTGCCACCAGACTCCTTGTTGTTTTTACTCCCCAAAGGGAGTAGTTATGTGCCTAACTCTGGGCCAGAGGGAGCACCTTTCTCCACTTGGGATTCACACCATAAACCCTCTCCTGGAGTTAGGCGCCTACATCGGGTCACTCCTTTACTACCAAAAAAATGAGCAGGGAGGAGGCGGCATTGAGCCAGAGAGAAAGAGTGACTCTAAATCCCAGTGGTTAGAGCACTCACCTGGGAGATCCAGGTTCCAGTCCCTGTTCCAGTGAACATTTCACTATTTTATGCAAAGTGGGACAGATTCAAGAGAAGAGATTGTGAGAAACCCACCCCAGGATACCCAAGAGCCTGATGATTAGGGCACTTACCTGGGTGGTTGAAAACCCTGCTCCAAATAAGGCATAATGGGAGTGAGTGCTCAAACTACTGCGCTATTCAGAACCACATCCTTGTCAGCTGAGTTTAATGCAGGGCCCAATCTGCTAGACAGTCTCTTAGAACACCTACAAGTTCAGACCCTGCAGGGGGATAGGTGGATGAGCATCTAGTTTGGGGATCCCACTGGAGCTTAGACAGCAAGCAGCTCAGTAGTGTCAGGATTTATGCAGCTTTGCGCATGCCCCACCCACAGACATTAAGGCATCTACAGGTTTAGGTGATGATCTAGATGTTGGACTTAGTGGACTAAAGAAGCAGATCTTTAGGCACCTTTGCAGATCTAATCCCAAGTGACCGAGAAACCACCATATTCCTCAATAACTTGTTCCAGTCCTTAATTACATTCACTGTTAAAATTTGTGCCTAATTTCTATTATGAATTTGTCTAGCTTCAGATTCTACCCACTGGATCTTGTCATCTATCTGAAATACTTATATGGACATGTAGACAGGTACCAACCCAGGGTGCCCCCTCCTGGCCTTCAGGAACGCTGCCTCAGTTTCCCTCTGTGGTTCCAAAAATAATTCATTCACATCCAGAGTCTTTAAAATAATATTTATTTTCTCCTGGGGTCTAATTTATTAAACACCATCCAACTTCCCCCAAAAAAGAATCCCCTTTGCTATCCTTTGCCTTTTAGGTTCAGGGTTTTCCAGCTTGCCTCCCGTGCCTGCAACCCCAACCCTACCCCCTGGGGTTTCACAGCCCTCCTTTCCTGGGTTGAGTGCTTCCCTTTCAGTGCTGGCTTTCCTGACCTGTAAATTCCCCTCCCCACTCCCCAGATTCAGGCATTTCATAGCTCTTCTTCCTCGGCTTGTGTCCCAGTTATGTCCTCCTGCTTCAGCAGTTCTTTCTGATGGGCTTGGAGCTTCATTTTGATTCCCCTGTCCAGTTAGCTAATCAGTCTCTTAATTCTTCCGATCTGGGTCTAATAATCCCAAACACCTGTCCATGCTGGCTGGGAGAGAGGGGAGCCTTGGCCTGGTCCCTTAAGGGAACAATGGTCTGGGATGGCTCCATACTTTCTCTCTCCTGACACCAACTGCTCCCAGGGACTATCTTCCTCTCTCCGTTACCCCTTCAATTATTTTCTCACCTTCTTCTGCCTCCTTGGACATATAGAATGGGTAACTGGCTTTTCACACTTCCCTCTCTGGCCTTATAGGGTCAGTACCTCATTACAGGCCCCCATTACTATAGTTTCTAATCCATTCATTGTCTTTAATGTATTTATCCTTACAACACCTCTGTGCAGTAGGAAAACACACTAGTATCCGCATTTTACAGATGGGGAACTGAAGCAGAGAAAGATTAAGTGACTTGCCCAGGGTCACACAGGAAGTCTGTGGCGGAGCAGATAAGTGAACCTGAATTCTCCAAAATCCTAGGCTAGCACCCTAACCACTGGACCATCCTCCCCCTCTTTGTCTATACTTGATCTCTATGCTAGAGACTGGCCACCCATTGCCACCACGTAAAATTCAGTGCATAAGGGAGTGTCACCCAATTGTCAAATCATGAAAAGAGAGAGGCTTACTGAGCACAACTCTGCTAGTGTAGAACATTGTTTCCAAAGTCAGAATCATTTATCTTTTACTTATATTGCCAGACAAGATGTTTACTGGGGGAGGGAAAAAGTATTTTACCAATAGCTGTTTATATTTTACAGTTGATGAATATTTGCCCCTAGAGGTTATATGACAGTTGGATGAGTTTTCTTTTAGGGAAAAATAAAATCAAGCAAGTGACAATTCCACAAAGGAAAATATATTCCATTATGAATTACATTCACCTTTTTATACCCAGGAGAAAACATTTCATCTTTTTTCAATTAATCTGACCTTCATCGAGAACTAGCACAGAACAAACTCTCTCTGGCAGTGCTAAATACTTGAACTGCAAAGTAAGTAGTATTGTAGATCTGTACATAATGTACTACAGTGACTAAGCTTAAAAACCCATTGTATACGACTGTGGATTAATATTTGGTCACACACAGCTTATAAATGATTGCCTGAACATGTGGTAAATTAATGATACTAATGATTTTAAGCACAAAATATTGTGCAGATAGGTGCATTTCTTTCTACCTGTTGCACTACTGTGCGTTACCAGGTTGACCAATCCTACTTCCATTCAGTAAAAAGCAACACTTCCATGGTCTTCAGTAATGGTAGATCAGGACTTCTCTTCTGTCTTTTGATAGTAAATACAGCAAACCAACTCACCTTCTCATAGTGATCTATAAACTCGAGCAATATTCTCCATGTTGTCCTAATAGCCTGTTTACCATTATAGTTATTTGTTGGATTCAAACTGAAAACACCTGATTATCATATTTCCCAAACCTACATGGAAAAATGCAATATTCATAGCGGTCATATATAGTGCAGACAAAATGGGTACTAGAAATATAATTGAAAATGGTATAATATAAAATGAACAGAGAGTCATAATAAAGAACTTGTACTATTATTACAGGAAGGAGGCTCTTTTCTTGATCTGCTGCGTAGTCCTCAAGCACAGCCATCTAGCACTTATACAGGTCTTGTGAACCTGTAGATATATTATGTTGAATAGGCTCTGCAAATGGCATTTACAAACTCCCAGGTTCAGAGGGGTCCAGGGAAGAAAATAGTTAATGGTGGTCCTGGAGACAGGAACCCTAAGGAGGTGCTTACAGTTCACCTCAACCAGCTAACATGATAAAAAGACAATGGCCTTAATAAGAACATAAAAATGGCCATACTGGGTCAGTCCAGTGGTCCATCTAGCCCAGTATCCTGTCTTCCGACAGTGGCTGGTACCAGATGCTTCAGAGGGAATGAATAGTACATGGCAATTATCGAGTGATCCATCCCCTTTCATCCAGTCCCATCTCCTGGCAATCAGAGATTTAGGGACACGCAGCGCATGGGGTTGTGTTCCTGACTATCCTGGCTAATAGCCAGTGATGAACCTATCCTCCATTAACTTTTGGCCTTCATAATATCCCCTGGCAATAAGTTCCACAGGTTGACTGTGCATTGGGTGAAGTAGTACTTTCTTATGTTTGTTTTAAACCTGCTGCCTATTAATTTAATTGGATGATCCCTGGTTCTTGTGTAATATGAAAGGGTAAACAACTCTTCCGTATTCACTTTCTCCACACCATTAATGATTTTATAGACCTCTATCATACCCCCCTAGTCATCTTTTTTCTTAAGCTGAACAGTCTCGGTCTTTTTAGTCTCTCTTCATACGTAGGGCCCTACCAAATTCATGGTCCATTTTGGGCAATTTCACTGTCATAGGATTTTTAAAATGGTAAGTTTCTATTTAAATCTGAAATTTCATGGTGTTGTAATTGTAGGGGTCCAGATCCAAAAGAGAGTTGTGGTGAGGTCACAAGGTTATTGTAGGGAGGGTTGCAGTACTGCTACTCCTACTTCTACGCTGCTGCTGGCGGCGGCACTGCCTTCAGAGCTGAGCAGCTGGTGAGTGGTGGTTGCTGAGCGGGAGCCCAGCTCTGAAGGCAGAGCCACTGCCAGCAGCAGCGCAGAAGTAAGGGTAGCATGGTATGGTATCATATGCCGCTCAGCTCTGAAGTCAGCACAGAAGTAAAGGTGACAATACTGTGACCCCCTAAAATAACCTTGTGATCCTCCTGCAACTCAGGACCCCCAATTTCAGGAACGCTGGTCTCCTCCATGAAATCTCTATAGTATAGGGTAAAAGCACAGAGAAGACCAGATTTCATGGTCCGTGACACATTTTTCATGTTTTCATGGCTATGAATTTGGTAGGGCCCTACTCATATGGAAACTGTTCCATATCCCTAATCACTTGATTGAGATGGGGCAACCAGAACTGCATGCAGTATTCAAGGTGTGGGCGTACCATGGATTTACATAGTTGCATTATGATATTTTCTGTCTTACTTTCTATCCCTTTCCTAGTGGTTCCTAACTTTGTTAGCTTTTCTGACTGCTGCTGCACATTGAGCAAATGTTTTCAGAAAACTATCCATAATGCCTTATCTACTCTCTGATGCTAACAGTTGTTAAAAACACATCTCTTTTTTCCTTGTGTGGACATGGCCAAATTATAATTAATAATCAGGAAGGAACAAGATATAAAGATGGCCAGGGAAACACACATCCCTACAGGCTTGGATGGAGCTGGATTCACCGGTTTGGGAACTATGGCCAGCCATTAAGTCAGAGGAAAGGAAGGCTTAGGGTACGTCTATACTTACCTCTGGGTTCGGCGGTAAGCAATCGATCTTCTAGGATCGATTTATTGCGTCTTGTCTAGACATGATAAATCGATCCTGGAAGTGCTCGCCGTTGATGCCGGTACTCCTGCTCTGCGAGAGGAGTAAGCGGAGTCGAAGGGGGAGCCTGCCTGCCACGTGTGGACCCGCGGTAAGTACCTTGTAGTTCAAACTAAGGTACTTCAACTTCAGCTACATTAGTCACGTAGCTGAAGCTGCGTATCTTAGTTCGAACTGGGGGGTTAGTGTGGACCAGCCCTTAGTCAACAGACTGTCTGACCAACCATTGGGATGGAGTGTTTCGAGGACTCCCAGAGATAATAAGGGACAGCCTGGGGGCAGACTGTGAGGGATTTTCTTGCCTCTGAGAATGCAGCTTGACCACTCGAGGAATGGGAAAGCACTGTCCCTGATTAAAGTCAAGACCTAGATACTGATTGCAGATTTTTCTCCTTTGGAACTGACCCCAGCTTGTACCCAACCCAGGCAGGTGTTGATTGTTTTGCTTATTTGTTACAAGGAAAGAGGTTTATTTTTGTGTGCCCCCCTGTGACCTACCCTGAGTCATGTTTTCTCTCTGGCTTTATTGATGTGACATCTGCAAAGTCTCCTGTCCACCTATCCCTACATCTTCCCATTCTAATTCAATTCTAAAATTCTATTCTAAAATGTTTATATAAAATGCTAGTACTGTATCAGTTTCCCCCCCAAAAGTATTTGTCCATATAGCTGGATTATGCTTATCAATGCAAGCAATTTGTTTATAGTTAAGATATTTAATTTTATTCTAGGGCTCAAGAAAGGACTAATTTCTCAGAAAGGGGAGAGGTTCAGTCATTCTCCAGCTCTTTTGAAGTAGTTTAGTGGTGATAATTTTGCACATTTCGGAGCACACAAAGGATATTCACATATTCAGCAATCATGTATATGCTGACACGTTTTGTTTCCTTTCTACATAATTGTGTATACTAATCTGAAATCCAAAATAAAAAGTTGTTCAAAAAGGAGAAATTTCCCCCAATGTTGCTTGTGATTTCACGAGAAATTCAGAATTATGATTTTTCATTTATTTTTAAGTGCCGTCCCTCCATTTTGTTGTAAGCATATTATATGATTAATTGAAGGGTAGACTAATACGGGAATGAGTGTTCATGAGAAAGCTAAGTACTAAGCTGTTGCTATGAATTGCTATTCACCTCACCTGAGTTACTGAGCACTCTTTACTGCCATTTATTTTACACAGAGTTAAGGCTGTGCAGGACCATGAAGGATCAAACCCAAAGAGCAAATGTATAAAATTATTTGCAAATGCCATCACCTCCATAGTTGCCAAGTCAATTTGGCTGGTAAGACTAAATTGACTCAGAAGTACAGCTATTCCCCAGCCAAAAATAAGTGTATATGACCTTACATTTTCCTCTCTACGTTTCTCATAGATACTTACATTTATATCAACACCTAATGAATAAAGGAGACAGAGAAATGTCAAGGTGAATACTTTTTAGCTTGTCCAAACACTATTTTTCCTTTCTGTCTCCCATCAACGCTAATTAAAGTTGGGGAAATAAAGCACAGCATACTCAAATGAGAGCAACATTCATATGTTACATTTAGTTAGTATCTAATGAAAGGACACCTCCCCACCCCACCCCCCGCAAGACATTTTACAAACTATGTCCATAGCAAATGCCCATAAGACATTGTACATAACTATTTCCACTTCACCCATCATTAAAATGCAACCAGTTCTTGGGTGAAACAGAGAAGCTCCAAAAAGTGAACAACAGTACACAGCAATTTAAGTAGGAAGTGAAGAAGACTCAATTTAAATGCAAGGGGATGGGATCTGATAGGTAGGTCACACTTAGGCAGGACAACAGAGCTAACATTGCTACTCTTGTGAAAAAAAAATCCCTATGAATAAAATCAAAGCATTTGTCAAAAGATAATTGAAACCATGGTCTTTACTGCAGAGATTCATAAATTTGAAATGTAGGGCTATATAGACATTGTTGGATTCTGGTAACATCATAATAAATCAAAAGACCAGTAAGGCTTTTATGCTTTTAGTACAACCCAAAGATATATTTGCAGCATTTGTTTTTTTCTAGTCTCCCTTTTTCGTCTTGTAGAATGCATGCTGCCATCTACATTTAAGTCCAAATACAAAACACAGGCATTATTACAAATCAGAAAGGGTAACATTTCTGCTTGTTCTTATGTACTCTTCAGTTCACTCCAATACGTCCACCCCCGATCTGGCTTCTTCTTGTTTTTCTGATCTACATGCTGTTTCATTTATTCTCACTTCCTGCATTCGTTCAGTTCCCTGTTGTTCCTTTTTTCTCTCCTTTCAGCTCCAACTCTTCTCATCCCGCTCGTTCTTCTCTTCTATTCTCAAAAACGCCAGCCAGGTATTAAAAGTCAAAATCAAAAGCTCTTGTTACGGCTGGTCTGTTCTATAGCACCTAACTAAACATTGTGCCTCTTTTATCTTTAGGATTTTAACACAAATCTTTTTTTCTCTTATTGTGGTTTGTTTAATCTGAAAATAGTCCAAGTTACTATATTTTAAGAGTATGGGAGGCTGCAGCTGTGCTGATGCTGACGCCTGAATTGGCTAGTGCAACATATGACATCATATCAATGATTTACCACCTTTCAAGGTAAGTCATGTCCATCAATCACATCCTGCTTTATATAGTTGGTTTTGAGTCTAGATCAGAACTAAAAAGGCCTATTTTTTCCAATTCAGATTCTGCCAAAATCTCAGGAGAACAATTCATTACAATGTGGTCCCATCTCAACCATATCGTAGCCTTGATTCTGCCTCACACTGGACCTGTAACCTAATCCTGATCTCAGCTCCACCTTCTTGGCCCACTTGGTCTACAGACAGACAGACAGGAGTACATACGGCAGTTACCATACCATACAGGATTTCAGACAAATTAGACATACAGTTGTATGCGCAAAATACAAGTGCAATGTTATGTTTAGTTTGGAAATGGTGTGTGCCAATTAGCAGAATTGCCCATTGCCACTCTCAATTACCCAATTTGTGGATGCAGTCATGGTACATGGGCATCTAACTTGCTTGGAAATCTGGCTCAGTTTATACTTCTCCTAAAAGCATATCCTTTAAAGCACACCAGAGTATAAAGTTTTAATGATTCTTACTTGAATGGGTTTTAAAGATTTTTTTTAAGTGGTTGCCTCCAGGGATGCGTAAACAATCCTGTTTAGTGTAACTGATTAGTATTAAATTCATTGGGCACATTAAATCACTAAGATTAAGCTAAGGAAAACTTATTTTCCACGCAACCTTAGAAAAACCAGAGTTTGGGGTGTACAAGTAATTCAGAATCTAAGATATGTTTCCTTTTGAAAAAGAAACACACACATAAACATGGGGAAATCTCAATAGTTTGGCCTTTTGAGCCTCTTCTATATCTTGTATGCTGTAAAAGCAATTTAACAATACATGTTAAAAAAAGCAGAAAAACAGGATTTTGAAACATATTTGTAGGAAACTGCTGCTTTCTTGGATACATTATACAGAATATAGGCTTCCCCACCCCCATCTGAGAAAAGGTTGCTTTCTGATACCTTCTGGGAAAATACATCAGTGTTAAGGATCATCTTCAGTTGTACAGCTGGTACTATATACGGCAGTATTTTGGGTACTGTCAGTTCTCTGTGACAACTGATATCCTGAATGAAGATGAACTGTGGTTCTTCACTGACATTGTCAGACAGTGAGAACTTGAGTTTGAACAGAATTCTGCCACTATTTGAGTCTGATAATATTAGGCTGTTGTGGGTTTGTTTGATACAGTGTACAAGAGCACTCCATCGTCTCCATTATAGCATCGTCTTTGTGGAATACGCATTATGTTATAGCAGGACCTAGTTTTATGGGATATGACATGGAATTGAGGGACAATTTAAGGGCTTTGGGACAAATAGTGGTATCTCCAAACCAGAGGGGAGGTAGCTCAGCAGTTTGTCCTTAAGACAAGTGTTTTTCTACTTATTTAATCTTCTAAGAATGGTTGGATGGGTTTTATTATATTGATTAAACACAATTGAAAGCACAGCTGGCATGTGGGAAGTAGAAAGTGCCTCTAAAAACAAAGCTTAGGTCAGCCTTCCATCAAGAATTGCGCTCACCTATTTTCAAGAAGCCTGATCCAAAGGTGGCAGAAGTCAGGGGAAGGACTCCAATTGACTCCATCAGTCTTTGGATCGATTATCACATATAACACCTTAATCATTAAGCATTGGAAACAAAAATCTTGGAACTAATAGGACTTGTTCTGAACTTAATGTAGACACCCTTTATTAGAGGGGCCTTGAACTTTATTTGGAGTGTTCCAGTTGGGAAGATCCTGTGTGCTGCAATCTAGCCTTAGAGACGACAACTCCCATGACGCCTTGGGGAAAGGATGAGAGATTTGCTCTTGCAGGCAGTGCAGGGAGAGCAGGCGGTAGACTCCAGTTTGGGAAGAGGAGTGAGATTGCTGGTGTGGAGCTCTGTCCATATCAGGAGCTGCTGCTGGGAGCCTGCAGGAGCTTTGATTGAGCAGGGAGCCTCAAAGGCTGTTGGTGGCTTCACTGGAGCCAGGGCAGAGACTGTTACTGTGCCTAGAGCTGGCTGAGGTGGGCCTGCAGGGAAGGACTGTGAGTAACCCCCACTCTGGTTTGGAAAAGTACTTGCAAGGGAAGAGGCACAGCAGAGAGACAGTCTGAGGGGGGCAGAGTGATCTTCCCACTGAACCAGGACCCAGCGCTGCTGACATTTGGTGGGGCCAGCTCCAGTCGTCAGAGGGGTTGTGCAGCTTGTTGCCTTGGCTAGACTGATACACAGAAGCAACAGAGTGCTGTCTCCTTCGTGAAGCTGCAGCTTCTTCAAGCGTAGCCACGCAAGCGTCTAGGACTCTGAAATCCAGAGGAGTGTACACTCCGGGGTAGGGTAAATGGTGGCGGGTAAATGCCAGTTAAATAAGTTTCATTTATTACTGTATATTCTATTTGTTAATTGATTTTATTCAACTGCCCCTGTGGATTTAAATTAGGAGTGACATTTAATCTTAGTCTGTTATACCCTGATTTTGTAAGTTGTTAAGTAAAGGTGTGTTAACTCTAATTTAAGTATATTGGATATATATTATTTATAATTGGTATTTGAGTTAGACCCATGCCACAGGTTGTTGTTATTTATTATTATTACTATTGAAGGAGTTTATTCCCGGAGGTTCCCAAGTCACACCACTGAGTGTGTACAGCCAGGTGGAGGCACTGCCAACTTTAACTTCCATTAGGAGTAAAGGGACTGCAGCAGAGGGGTGGATAGAGGATTCCAACTTATCCAACACCACCACTGGTATACTCAGGATCTCCTTTAATGTCAACAACATCAGGTGCCCAGGTGAGTGTTGCCTGCTCCCGAGTAACCCAGGGAAGAAAGGGAGGTTACATTAACATCTCAGCCCCTTTGCTAGTATGTTGTATCCAGGCACTCCTATTCTCCCACTTCATCTGCATTTAATTCTTCTGGATGGGGACCTGACTTGCACCATGCACATCCACGGTGCTGCAGAAATTCACACATACGTGCAGCAAAAGTAGCAGGTAATCTCCCCACCAAAAAAGAGGGAGAGGGGGATAAATAAAACGGTCAAAAAGAGTTGTAGATCATTCCATTGTGGGGACCTCAAGCTCTGGTGTACCTCAGTCCATCCTACTTTCTGCCTATGGCTCATAATGGTCTAGTTTCCTGTGGATTGTAATACTTTGGTCTCCTTTTGCTTGTAGAGGTTAATATGTGGGTGCTAGGCAGTGGTACTGGCTGTGATATACAGGAGGTCAGACTACATGATTTAGTGGTCCCTTCTGGCCTTAAACTCTATGTCTCTGTGAGGTCTTTTATCTCCTCAGCCTTCACAGCTAATGGTCTGGAATAAAACAGTCCCACATTCACACACGAAGATAAAAGAATTCCTAGACAGAAAATTAATAGACATGTCTATAGCCTCTGCTCTGGGCACCACTCTGCAGGTTCTTCTATTATAACAAGTGAACCTGCATTAGAAAAGCATGCTGCAGCCTAGGAAGTATCTGTTGTGCTTCTGTGCATCATTATACAAGTTCCTCCCAACTAAAGAACATCTAAGGAACAGCGCAGTGTGTCACTTCTGGCTGCCAACCTCAGAAAAATCACTCATTTGACTGAACAATACCAAAGGCTGTCTGGAGCTTCCTTTTACATTTAATGAAGGAATAAATAAATCAGAAGCTCTGTTGCTGAGTTCAGAACCCTGATAAAAAACAAGGTATATATAACATGTTGGATAAGTGTAATTTTGTGTCACCCTCTAGAAGCTGGGGCACACAGAGGATAAAAGCCTACTATTACTACCAGCTGTAGGAATTATGCCATTAGCTGAAGTGACAGGGATCTGTGTTTTTGTTGCAGCATGTCCTTTGTTCTGTCTGTCTGACAAACCATGGGGGTGGGGGGGTTATGTATGCAAGATACTGCCCACCACAATAGATGGTATTCTGGACCCAACAGCAATAGCTGTAAGAGTATTAGTGTCTTTCCTAAGTACAGTTTAGATATGGATCACCTGGACATTTTTATATTAGCATAGAGTAGCTCAGATGTATCCAAGAAAACCAAATCTTCTCTGTGTCTATATCAACAGAATACTATTTATTTGATGAATAGTCTAGAAATGTTAGGAAAGTAAGTGATGTTTATAGAATTTGGCTTAGAATTTATAGAAGTTGACTTTGGCAAGCTCTGGTAAAAAATACTGTTCTCCACCTGATTTTTTTCAGCATTTAGTGAACACACACAATGCATCCTCAATGCCATGCTATGCTCTATATATTTGATTTATGATTATACAGCTGTGACTATGAAATGATGTATGAAATAAAAATCCCAGAACAATGTATAGGGAATACAGACTGTGTAAACTACCAAACGTGCTGGATAACTGCTGTTTGTTGCACTCAGCAATAAGGAAAAAAGACTGTTTATTTTAGCCGGATCTGAACACCAAGTACAGAGAAAACCTTTCAGAATATATAAATGCCTCTTTAATGTGCATTATGCATTGTAAGATAAGGCTGAACAAGAGAGTCATATGGGGGATCTTTATTCAACCTGGGAAGCTGAGTATCTATTCCAATCCCTTGTAAACTAGCTAGGGCATGCTGTTGTATGCCAGCACATACACATACTGAATCTCCAGTGTCCCTACCTTGTATAATCATTTACACCAGGTCAGTGTGACTGTAAAACGCTGCCAGATCAGCTTGGCAGTGGTTTACATTCACTTCCTTGGTATAGATGACTGACCAACGTGCAGGGCAACATAGCATCCATTCCACTAGCTATTGCCATGATAGTGCAAATATAGCAAGTTGTTCCAACCTCTCAACGTTTAGTTGAAAAGTAAAACGAAATGGATGACTTGACCCCTGCTCTTTGCCCTGGGCACCAAAATAGAAGACTTATAGGCCACCACTCAATAGTCACAACGTTCACTTTTAGCTTAGAAAAAACAAATGCTAAATGTCTGGAACTTACCATCACTGCCCTTATTTGATAATTTTTCTAAGCACAGCTGAGCTTGCTCCAACTAACATATTCTTAAGGACTTAACCAAAGTCTTCTTTATGGTATGTCTAATGTAATCTATGATTTTCTTGCGGTATCTTTTAACTACAGCTGAGTGAATACATGATGCCTGGTGTTATGCCATCAACCGTGGTTACTCTGGCCGACTCAACAGTCCTTAATAGACTATGTATATTTGATGATGGTGAATAATGAAAAAATATTCATAAATATTGTCTCTATATATTTAAAAATCATAATATATATTTGTGCATCTCTATTGTAGCTTTTGCTCTCTAAGACAGTCAAATAATAACAAAAATAGAGTGAATAAAATATTTGACGATTATTATTCTACCAGCTCTGCCTGTAACCTGATGGCAACCATTAGAAGTCTTATGCACACTTTTCCTGACTTTCCATAATGCTAAAATCCTTCTTAAACATAGCCAGCAGAAAGTTGCATGGGAACCATTGAGAGGGCATTATTAAAAATGTATTCAAAATGTGTCTTAGTTTGATGGGTTTATACAAGTATAGCAGCTAAGTTTCTATACTCTATAGGAGGATAGCCTTGGTTTATACATTCCTCTCTCTTCATATATGAAAGCCTTCTTTTACTTCTCTCTCTATATATATTTCCTGAGGGAAAAGTGTGGATTTTTGTGATTATGTGAAACAAGAAAAATATCTCTAGTTTTTTAAGAACTACAGATATACTTGCTCAACTCTTGTTATGAATCAGTTAAGGTAGAAGAGTCATATGAGAGATGGTGCTATTAAATAAGAATCTTCTAATAAGGGTGGACTATAATTGTTCTATTGACACTATTTTGATGGATGTGATTTTAAAGTATAAACAAATCTAAAAATGATTAGGCGTGATTACCCTGCAGATGAAAAATTAATTCTTTCTAAATGGGGTGCTCTGTTTGAAAGGGATGTGTAAATCCTCAGTTCTTGTGCGTAGTTTACACTGTATTGATTAAGAAGAGATCGGTTGTTCACTAATGATGAAAATATTGAGCATCATTAGCAACTGCTTCTAAAAATGAAGGATTTGTTATTGATTTTTTTATATTAAAATAGCTCAAGCAAGGAGACCATGTCGGAGAGGAATATGCATAGAAAAATGCACAGGGGATTCTGTAAAATGCACAGATATGAGGCAAGGCCAAATTCTCTATTTTTTTCATATTATGCTGCACCATGTAAGGATTCACATCACCACAATGCTCTACAAGGGTTCTGCTGAGAGAGGGCAACTTTAATCTCTGTGGCCTCTCCAGCAAAGTGTGCCTACTGGATATGCTGAATTAATTCAAATTCTGGCTGTACTACCTATACTTTGACAGGTCCAGATGTAAGAATGAGTACTGTTTCTTTAAATTTTTTACCAGTTAGGGTTGCCAACTTTCTAGGCACACAAAACTGAACACCCTAACCCCAAGGCCCTGTCCCACTCACTGCATTCCCCCTCCCTTAGTGGCTCGCCTCTCCCCCACCCTCACTTACTTTTACTGGGCAGGGGCAGGGGGTTGTGGTGCGGGAGGAGGTGAGGGTTCTTACTTGGGTTGCAGGCTCCGGGGCCAGAAATTAGACATTCAGGATGCAGGAGGGGGCTACAGGCTGGGGCAGGGAGTTGGGGTGCGGGACGGGGTGAGGGCTCCTGTTGGGGGTGTGGACTCTGGAGTAGGGCTGGGGAATGAGGGGTTTGGGGTGTAGTAGGGGGCTCCAGGCTGGGGGATGGGGTCAAGGGATTCGGAGTGTGGGAGGGGGCTGCAGGTTGAGGCAGAGGGTTGGGGTGTGGGAAGGGGTGAGGGCTCTGGGCATGGGGCCAGCAGCTGGGACCCCAGGAGCAGAGCCCCACACGCGGGGCCAGCGGGCCCCGGGATTGGTGGCCCGGGAGTGGGGGCAGGGCCCCAGGGCCAGCAGCCAGGACCCAAGCCCCCTCCAGGTGAGGGGTTGGGGGCGGAGTGCTGGGAGCAGGGCATAGGTGCAGGAAGAACCCTCTGTACCCCTACTTCCTGCACCTATGCTAGCACTGCACTGCGCATGCCCCGGAAGCAGCAAACAACCAGCAGGTCCGGCTCCAAAGTGGGGGTGGGTGGCCAGGAAGCTCCACGTGCCGCTCTCCCTCGCAGACACTGCCCCCTACTCCCATTGGCCGGTTCCTGGACCATGGGAGCATGGAGCCAGTACTCGGGGCAGGAGCAGCATGCAGAGCCCTGTGGCCCCCCCGCCTAGGAGTCGGACCTGCTGGCTGCTTGTTCCAGGGGGCAGCACAGTGCCAGCCAGGATAGGTAGGGACTAGCCTGCCTCAGCACCGCAGCACCCCGACCAGACTTTTAATGTCTGGTCAGCAGGGCCGGCTTTAGGAAGTGTGGGGCCCGATTCGAACAGTTTTGACAGGGCCCCCACAGGGATGACTAAAAAAAAAAAAAACCACGTGGGGCTTGTACTCACCGGGCGGTGCTCCTAGACTTTGGTGGCGGTTCCTTCACTCGCTCTGGGTCTTTGGCGGTACTGAAGGACATGCCACCAAAGTGCCGCCAAAGTCCTGGAGCACCGCTGGGTGAGTAAAAATTAAAAAGGCGCCTCTAGCCAGGGAAGTGATTCTCTGCCACTTGCCTCCCACTCTGGGCGGCCCTGCCACTGGGTGCGGGGCCCTCTTAGGCGCGGGGCCCGATTCGGGGGAATTGGTGGAATTGGCCTAAAGCCGGCCCTGCTGGTCAGTGGTGCTGACCAGAGCCGCCACGTTCCCTTTTCAACCGGGTATTCCGGTCGAAAACTGCACACCTGGTCATCCTATTACCAGGAAGCCATGAGGGAGTCTGAGGAAAGTTCTAGGCAGGGCTGTCTACATTATAAAGTTCACTCATTTATGTCTGTGGCTACTACTGTGCATCCACACACACAATTTCCTTCCATTGATGGTTCCTCTGGACATCCACCCATTGATGCATGTTACCTTGATTCTCATCCACTGTAGCATCCATGGGAGTTACACTGGTGTAGTGGAAATGTGGTGAACGTCAGTTTGGAGTAAAAGAATAGGTGCATACACAGATAATTCTTCTTTTATTAAATAACAAGGTAGCAGGTAAAGGCATAACTAAATATTCATTCTTAAAGGCCCCAGTAAAAATAGCCAATTGAAATCAACAGAAAGACCAAATAAATTGCAGCAAGAAACTGACCATTTAATTTTCTAAGAACATATTGTGATTCCCCACTCTGGTATACAGTGGGGAAAAACCCTTACACATAAGAATCACACCAACATTTTCATTCGAGAGATTATACATTGAGAACAGTGCCATACAGAAGTAATACTTTTGGATTGGGAGGCTCAGTCAAAAATAGAATGATATATTAATATACTTTAAAAAAAATGAAACTTCATGAAACAGCTAGAGCATTAAAGCCAAACGTTGGCAGTCAGTGGAATGATATGGAAAGTATATGCAACACAGACCTAAACCAAAATATGCAATTTTTAAAAAAAATTTGAGAAATGCTTCGCAAAGGGTATGATGTATAAGTGTCAGCCACAGAAAGGAAATATCAAAGTAGTAACAGGAACTGAGCTTAAGATTTCTCAATACGTTCATTTTAGTTACAAAAGATTTTTATGCTCCATTTCAGACATTATTTAAACATTGTTATTTCTGCAAACATGCCGCACTGAGATAAGGTTTCATGCTGCACCACATCAAAATGCAGATTGGTGCAGAATGTCTGAAATTGCCTTTATTGAGGTAACTGTTTATTAAACCTTAGAGGAACTGAAATTGCAAACTCTTAAAGAAAGGGGAACTGGGAAGGAAAAAAGGATTTGTAATGTTCTCCTTAATCATGTGATTTGCACAATATTAGTACTGCTATAATCCAAATAAAGTTTCCAGAGTCATCAAGATATTATACTGTAGCTCGGGGTCGTCAACGTTTGGGACGCGGCTCGCCAGGGTAAGCACCCTAACAGGCCGGGCCAGTTTATTTACCTGCTGACGCAGCAGGTTCGGCCGATTGCGGCCCCCACTGGCCGCGGTTCACCGTCCCAGGCCAATGGGGGCAGCGGGAAGCGGCGTGGGCAAAGGATGTTCCCGCCACCCCCATTGGCCCAGGACGGCGAACCGCGGCAAATGGGGGCCGCGATCGGCCGAACCTGCCACGTCAGCAGGTAAATAAACTGGCCCGGCCCGCCAGGGTGCTTACCCTGGCGAGCCACGTGCCAAACGTTGCCAACCCCTGCTGTAGCTGAATCATTTTATCTAATGATTTACATTTGGGTAATTTTCCTGAATTTTAATCTATTTAATGACCACGTTCTTTTGGCTGATTTACTGTGTCTGAATCTATATTGCACTTCATTTGCAGGACTTGGGACTTGAGCACAATCTTATGCAAAATAAAAGAGAGAGACAGAGAAACTCTGGTAAATATGCTATTTTACTACAATAGAAATGTTTGTATAGTTCATAATGTGAAATAATATTTGAGAGAATTTCAGAGCATGAATTTGGATTTACTTCATTGTGAAAGAGGATGCTAAAGTTTCAGACTCCAGTGACCTATAAAGATGGACAAGAAACTTGAGCCATACATTTAAAAAAAAATCTCCAAACCTGGATCTCAATTAGTATCCCAATGTTATGTTTGAAGCTTGCCTTCATAATGCGCTAAACCACTTCTCTGAACACCCCTGATCCCCAGATATTAATTTTAATACTACAGCCCATCTGTGCTAATAGATGAAGTAATTTGATTAGCATCCCTGTACTTTAGCACGGATTGTTATTGCCATGGATTGCGTCATAAACATAAAGCAGACCCTCACTTTACACCACACGGCACTGGAATATGAGCAATAAAGATTACATTGGCATCTGAGCCAGTCCCTGCAGTGGCAGGGCCCCAGCACGACTGCAAGTTAAGCAGCATTCTCTGATTATAACTGCATGGGCAGCTGAAGTAGTTGTGTGTGCAAATTAAACACGCTGCTGGGCACGGATTCTGCACTAGCAACTTACTCTTAAAAGTTTGGGGGTTTTTTTTAAACAAAGGTCTGGTCCTGAATTTGCATAATTAGGAAACTTAGAAGGTATTGCAAAAAAACGTCAGACCAGGAGGGTAACAAAGGGGCTCCAAAGTGGTATTAGATTCACTTTAAAAAAAAACAACAACTTGTATGTAGAGGACCTTACAGAGGAGATTACACTTTATGATTGGGAAATAGCAAGCAAATAGTAAATTCAGAATGATCTGAATAGATTTAGCTATTAGCAAATAATGAGATCATGACGTTCAGGCTATCAGATGTAAGATAATGAAACTAGGAACTTAAATCACCATCTATATAAACGTTACAGGATAAATAACATTATAGTTGAGAAGACAAATCTAGAGGTAAATATGGCTAACACATCAAATTGACTTAGTCTCCTAAAGCCCATTGAAAATTTTAACCATCATCATACAATATATGGCAGTAGAGGTTTTATTTATTTAATTTATTTATTTGAACACAAAATGTATTTATTAAGTGTGCCAGGAGGGCTTTGTTTTCAGCAGCATCTTAGAAAACATTGTGTTCAGCTTTGTGTTTGAATAGGGTTTTCTTTCTGAAAATCTCCCCAGATCTCCCTAATAGTCATACAATTATGCTTGATGGTCCCTGGGAACATCCCTCTGTTTTTTCATCCCTTTGGTCTCCTGGTTTTCAGCGCTTATCTTTGAAACTTTGGGGGCGGTGGTATATTAGCATTTGGCAGGAGTGTTCTATTAACATTTATGGTGCTGGCACACATAAAATGTGTCTGGATTAAGGAGTTAATCTGGAAAGTTTTACTACACGTGGAAGTAGTGCTTACTATCTGTATCATTTCCAAGTTGTCTGTAATAAAGTAGTTACCCTTGTTGAAATAACAAATGCTTCTGTGTTCTCATTGCTCCTGCCTGCACCTAGTCCACACCAGCAACAAGAACAGATTAACATTTCACTCCATTGCATTTCAGACACACAATTAAAAAAAATGTTAATAAGGAAAAAAAAGTCACAAGATCTTTTTATCCTAGGTCATAACAGCAGCCTTTGTCATCAGCCTAAGGATGACAATGTAATCTGAAATCTCTTGCTATTTCCTCTAGCGACCTCGCAACAGGATGGCCAACAGAACATATTCCAGTGACAGGCACCTAGAAATATTTAAATTAGAAAGATAGAACAGAATCCTGCTGAGAAAGGACCCTCAGGGTGGATGAGCAATTACATAACACAGCCCACCAAGATGCCTGAAAAAACAAGTAGCAGAGCCACTGAAGAATAGTCCTGTCCATCCATGCCAGATCCCACAGACAAGGCAGCAATACTGTAAAGTCAACAGCTTCAAACATTGCTGTTTATTTTAGCAGCTTCTTTAAAATTAATCTCGTTTCCTGACTAAAGAATTGTATTAGTTATAACTGTTTAACCACAGACTGGATTTTGCTCTCTAATGTCTACTCCAGATTCCTTCTCTCTCACACACAGAAACACTCATCAAATGTAGTCTGCCTCCCCTGGAGATAATGGGTGCTATGTAAAATGGCACCGGCTGGGAAGCATGGTTATGTCTGTTACAGCCAGCATGCAAAGCATTAGAACCTGGGTACATTTCGGATAGAGTTTCGTGAAGCACATGAAGAAGTCAGAATGTGAATCAGATACTAGAGACCAGCAGCTCTCCCATTTCAGAAAAACTGTCCACAAAGAAAATAAAGCACTACTGAATATTTCAAACATTTTTTAAAGAATATATAAAATGCATGTGTATCCTTTGAATTCTTTCACTGTTCAATTCAATAGAACACATTGATAAAACATTGTCAGGTGATTACCTCTGTAACAGACACCTACAGTAACTTACTTCAGCTAGTGTCTAAATTTTGAATGGAAAGAGACAAAGAGAGAGAGAGAGCGAGCACTTTGGGTGAAAAACTACATTATAATTCATTGGTAAAATTGTTAATTTCCACATTACTCAGAGCCGACAGTAGATAAGCACGGGCAAGAGGTCAATTTCAAAAATGTTGCTTGTCAGCAAAACATATTTATTCTGAAGTTATAATAAGCCTGCTTCTCATAATGATTAATGGTAATTAACCTTTTAAAGCTTAGTCATTTACCTGAGCATTTCCTGCCTGGCCAAGTTAGACTACTTACTGCACAAAGGTTTCCTAGCCTTCTCTCAAATGCTCACAATAAAGACACAAGATTTTGGGCCTAAATTAAGGGCAAGAGGAAAGCAGCCTATAATTCACCCTTAATTAGTCAATGCCTGAATCATTCAGCTTCAGACATTTTATTGCTTAGATCTGGCTGAAATCACTCAGTGGTTAATAAAAAAAGCTAGCAGGCAGGTTATGGGACTCTGCTTTTCCTATGATTACTTTGCATTGCAAAATGCATCTTTGTGTCTTCCTAATGCCCTCAAAGAATGCCATTTTGGTTGTCAAGGCATTTCAATAATGTGTTCTACAATTATCCTCTCCTTTCTAACAAACTACAAATTCTATTTTTTTTTTTGGCATCCGACAGCACATTTTTCAAAGTAAATGGATATATTTTAGTTGTGAAACAAGAGATGGTGTTTTGGTGGAATAACGCACAAGTAACATGTTTTTATAGTTGCTCCGTGCTCAGACTTATTTTTTGATAGGGCAGTCTTGCTGGAGAGCTATTTGACTTCTACATTTCTGTCTAAGTTCCACAATGTGTTATATTTTTTTCAAATGCTCACTGCAGAGGAGATGGAACCAGGATAGGTTGTATTTAAGATAAATTCTTTTCAAGTAAAACACTTTATATTTTACAATGGTAACTCCCCATCCACTTCTGAGTAACTACTCAGACACAATAATAGGAACACATATTCATGGCATTCCAAGATCTAAAAGTTTGCTGAGACCCCTGATAACAACAGTTACTTGATATTATTGTGCAGTGGTATGACATGAGCTCTTCCCCTGTGTAACTTGCACACCCCAACTCAGATTGAAACTGCAGCGAATGTAGGAGGAGATCTCTGGGGCAAGGTTTCTGAGCTTCTTAGTCATGTACAGTGACATCTTGCTGTACAAGTAGTCCCTTTGATTTCAGTAGGATTATTTGTGGAATAAGGTACTACTCAGTATGAACAACGATATACGAGCTTGGCCCAAGATGAGTAAAATTACATGCTAGTATGCACTTAATTTGGGTCATCATTAAAACTTATACAGAAAAGGTTTATTATATAACTGCATTAATACATATAAATTGCATCTACAAAAAAAAAAAAAAAAAAAAAACAATGAAAAGCCCACAGAAATCAAAGTACCTCACTATGTACAAGGTTGGAAATATTGGGGTACACTTAAAGTTTTTACCGTTTTGACATTTTTACCTGTTGTCGGGATATTCTCATGTCTAAAGAAACTCTCTCAAACAAGGAATTTCTTTTAGACTGGTTAAAAAAAAATGTTTTAATTGTACCCACTGTCAAGCAGTTTTCTGTAATGTGAGTGATGAATGTCTGGAAATCAAATGGAGGAGCAAGAGGGTTCTTAAATGCACTTTGTTGCTTGAGATTGCTTTCATGTACCTTAGATACATGGAAAGTATTGTTAAGTAGTCCCTGCTATGCAGTATGAATACATCCCTAAGAAAAATGAGAAGAGAGTCAACAGTGCATGCCCAAACTGCACACCCAAAATTACAATTGCTACCTTAAAATTGAGGATCATTTGGTTTAATCTAAAATTCAATTTAAAGACTACAATTAGAGTCCTATTTTGGAGTATTTCCTGGGCTGGGCAAAAAGTTAATTAAAGATGACAGCAGGATCAGAATGGCTTCATGCTCCGGAAACATTTTCAATAAAGCGAATGGTGAGATCATGTTCTCGAGCGACTCCCTACTCTTTGAAAATATTAAATTGTAGGTAAGATGTTTTAACAAAGGCTGATTTAATGAGACATCTCTTTAGTTTTTGCAGTTGCTAAGGTCATGTATGTTCTGTGTCAGAGTCAAGCATTCTGATGGAATAAGTGCTTGTGATTTCTTATCTGACAAGACTCTGTACTGTTAATGAAGTAGCTACATGACTGTCATCCCCTTGCCACCTTCATACTGTATGTCTGCCCTGAAGCTAGAGGCACTCCTCCCAGTCTGGGTAGACAGACTTGCACTACTAGGCTTCAGTAGTTTGGGCTGCAGTTTGCGCTCTCAAGCCTGAGGGTGCAACTTGAGTGCCCAAACTGCAGCCTTAGCCACCACATAGAGATGACTACTGGTAATCCTTTTCAGGAACATGGAAGAACCACAGATAACACAAACTCTGTCAGGTGAAATTCACCCTTGCCTGACTGCACCCCGGAAGCCTTACAGGTGTCATGCTTAACAGAGATGTGCACAGTAACCTCACATGTAGGTTCCAAACAAGCCAGCACAGAGAAGCGGAGCAGGGGCAGGACCTCTAGATCTTCACTTCTGTTGATTCAGTTGCCCAAATACCCAAATAGGGTGTAATGGCTCCAAACAGCCTACTGACATCAGTGGAAAGGCCCCTCTTGACTTCAGGGGTGTTGGGATCAGTGGATATAAAAGGGAAGTGGGTGCTCCTCTTGTCCTATTATTTGGGCCCTGGGATTTCTTCCCTCTCTCTGCCCCTCCAACCCAGCCATTCATAGAAAACGTGCATAAAAAACAATGGTTTGGGTATTGTGTGGATTTCCAGAATTTCAGCATAAATGACTCATTTTGTAATGTATTGTTATTAGTTTTAATTTCCAAATGCAGACCGAGAATCTTGTCCCTCTTTCCTGCTCTGCAGTACTGACAAAGGCTGAATATAGCATTCAAAACTATAACAAACAGGGCAGATCTTACACTAAAGTCCACACTACTGAAAGCTTCTGCAATAAGCAGAAGCAGATATAGCTTGTGTTTCTTTACTCCCCTCAAAAGAAGCCAGGCACTAAAATCTTTCTGAGAAAAGGAAGCACAGCAGAGAAAATTATTTTAGCAGGATGTGAAGTTAGCCAGAGGTGTTGGATTTCAAGATGTTACTCACTTGCAGCACAGTGGAAGCCACATCAGATAGTTATTAGAGGAGACTTATTATCCAAGTGATTGTTTCCATTTTTGTGAACATCCCACAACTTTTTTTTTTATCAGAACCACAAATACGTACAAAAGAAAAATGTTAAATTCTTTTCCTCCCCATCCCACTGCTCATGGTGCTTGGGAAAGAAATAATACAACAAATTTATAGACTCTCTCTATTGCTTTACAGTTTATAGCCTTCTATGAAGACAGATCATAACTACCTTCAACTTATAAGCAGTGATTCTTTGCCACATACACCATGTATAATATAGTGGGTTCAATTAAGTGGTTGTATGGGATCTTCACAGCACAACTTGTGCAGTAATCACTGTGTGCAAATGTCTATGGCTTGCATTTTGTGGAAAGCCAGACTAGATCATTATGGCCCCTTCTGACCTTGAAGCCTATGAATCTATGAACTTGCAGAAGAATCTATGGGCCAAATTGAGCTGTAATGAGCACCTACAGTTCACAAAGAGCTAAGTAGAAGGTGACGGGACTTGGCAGCTGTCAGAATTTGGCCAAGGATGAAACGTGAGAGTTTGGAGTTTAGACTTTGGAGTTTTTCTGCTTAACATGCAAGCTTTATTTTTGAAGTTTCTATTTTAGTGTTTTGTGACTCATCAGGCATGCCACAAAACACATCTGTTCAATAGGGTTTCTGGAGAAGGCCAAGATTGTGCCTCTTAGATGATGAAAGGGTAAGGATGCAGGGCTCCCCAGCCAAATTCCTGTGGAAGTGATTTCAGTGCTGCTGAGGTTTATTCAGTTGTATTTATTGTATGTTTAATTATATGAGGGCATCTAGGAGCTTGGATAGGAGCCTTTATTATTTTAAAACTAACTAAATGCAAATAAAGGTGTGAATATTTTTATTCAATCACTAGTTCTAGAATTTCATTGACAAACCCTATGCTGTCTGTCCCTTTAAATGTCTGAGTTCTCTACAGTGCAAAACCTCGCTTCCATGTTAGTTTCAGTTTTGAAGCCAGAACAATAAAGCAGGCACAGCACACAGCTGTGTGTCTATCAACTCCCTCTGTGTCAGTCCATCTATCTCCTTCTCCGCCGGCTCCAGAAATATAACAAGACCAAGTTTTCTCATCTTTGCTCCCATAATTGTTTCATTTCACTCCTTTATTACCTGGAAATGTCTTTCATGACTGATTTACAAATGTACCTCATATTGTTACAGACAGCCAGTGAGAGCAGTGTACATTCAGATACACATGTTAAGTCTGATAAAGTTATGTGCCCACATCTACAGTGTGTAACATAACACTTAACTACGCAGTGGTCAGCTTTGCTAATAAACTGTATGTTTGATGGATGTTAGAGAATTCAAAGACAAGCTCTGGATACAGAGTAACTGCCAAAAGAAGGCAATGGGCCAGATTCTGCTTGCACTAACACCAATTTAAGAAAGATCAGAATCTGACACAATAGGAGAGATTCAGATTCAAGCCCAGATACTTAGACTCCTGTTTGTAGTAGTATGTGCAAAAATAATGGAGGTGTATAATAATGGTAATGGAGTAAACAAATCAGATTATAAAGAAAGAACTTCATTTAGAACCTATCGTAATCCATTTCAAACATTTTCTTTTGTACTCATCTTCTCCCCACAAGCACATTGTAACAGTTACATTAGGGATGGCTGTAATGGGAACAATGTGCTTGGAGTTCCCAAGATTCATAGAATTACAAATGCAGCATTCTCTCTATTTTCTTGGAATTTGTCCACATTTTAGAGATTATCCCTCAGGATCATTTCTATTTGTCAGCATCTTCCAAGGCTCTCCCTTTACCATATCAATCCACATCCAAATGAAGACTCCTCCTCACCCTAGAAGATTAATTAGAAAGTCTGTCCCTGACCCTTGCTTTTTAGATTATATCAGTCTTCTTCCTCCTATATTTTTCCCCATCCCACCAAGAAGGTAAATATGATTCCATGCCATGATGAGGCTGCTTAAATTTCCTTATATTGCAAATAACTTTTCCATCTCTAGACAAAATAAGGATGTTCTGCAAAATATTTAATAGACCTGGCAAATTGGACTAAAGGATTCTCCACTCTTCAAATTTAGGAGGAGGAAATGAATATGTATGTAGGTAAAAACAAACAAACGTATTTTCAATAATTGGGAGAACTGCCAGCTTTTTAACCTTTGCAAACGACTCTTACATCGGGACACCTAGTCTCTTTCCGTGTCAGTCCATTGATATGCTGTGCCCCCATGGAACCATATGAAGTGTACACATGTAAATGGAAAGAATAATCTTCATAGAATCATAGGAACTGAAACTAGAAAACAGCCATGATATCACAAAGTCCACCTCAGTGCCAATGCTGACTTCTCCCTCTGGTACATGTTCTAGTGCAGTCTAATTTAAATATCCTAGTAGCAATAGGACAGACCTGAAAAACTTCCCAAAGCTTAGGGTTATTTGGATCTGTGGTTTTGGTTTCATGCAGTACAGGGATAGGAGCCAGTCACAACTTCCACATCCAGGATTTTGGTTTAGACACACTTCTAGACCCAAACAACAAGGCTTCCAACACTTCACTGGGGAGACTATTTCTGAATAGTCTCTCATGGGCAGGTTACAGTCATAGGAGTGCATGCATAGAGTTGAGTTTCACTGAGAAAAGTAATGTGCAATAACAGAGCAAGTGCCATAAGCGATGTGTTTTTTCCAATAATTGTATTAAGAAATTGGAGAAAACTTCCTCTCCAGATCATGGTGCTCTCATATTTCTTATGTCTGGCACAACACACAACTATGGTAACTATGGAATTACAGTTGATGTTTGACCCACTTTGGTGTTTACTGGTTCTTTTCTATAAAGAAAGGGAAAAATAATTATCCTCTCACTCAGCTGAGGGAAGCACATGACCCTTTGGATTCCTGGGGGCCTGATCCTACAAATGCAGAGCACCTAGTGGGAGGTACTGAGCTCTCTCAACTTCAGTTGCTATCAGTCAGGGTTGAGGTACAGAACAGCTCTCAGGATTGAGCTCTGTGTGAGCATACAGAATAGAAACACTTTCCTGTGTTTTTTTCCCCCCAGAACTGCTACGAAATAGCTGCTAGATGGGTGAAACATGTGAATAATACATATCTGGCCTAAGAAAACCTTTCACCTGTTCAAAGGCTACTTGTGATAGGATATGCAAATTTCACAGCAAAGTGAGCTACTTGGTATGCTTATCTGAATCTCAGTAACCAGAATGTTCTTGTAGCTCGCAGCTAGCTCAAAGCAATGCTGGTTGTGAGAGAAGTCTGAAATAGTTGGGATTTATATTCATGTGAAACCAATTAACTTATATTCACAAACAGATCAATGGCAGAGGTTTTTGACCATCCCTTTGCATTGCACTGAGCGTTCACCCTTACTGACTTGCTGGCCTTATGGACTTCAGTAACTGAGCAAGAGGTTATGGGTGAGGTTCTGAGGCCTGTGATCTGCATGTCATGATGACCCTTTTTGGCCTTAAGGTCTGAGAGTCTAAATTATATGTTTTTCAATATGCTTGTTAACATGATTATATTCGTAGTATTCTTGCTTTTCAGAGGTCACTCTACTATGATTGAAGTGACCTTTCTTCAATAAATTGTAGACATCCATTTGAGAATATAAATATAATAGTATACCAAAGTTCTGACTTTGAGGTCTGTGAATTAATTTCATTATCAGAAATTATCTACAAATCTTAATGTCCTTCAGTTAAATATAGTCTTTAAAATAGTTTTCATGAACCTAATCATTCACGATATAGCATTTGTTTTGTTTTTAGTAGTATTCAACTGAAAATAGTTATTGCTGAAATGAAAACATCTTATATTAAGGACCTTAAATCTCTGATATATATTATCAGATTTTTTGGATAAATATCCATGCTAATGTTAAATCTCTTTCCTAAAGCGATAAAGAGGTTTACTGTAACCTCTTAATGTATAATATATCCAGTGCAAGCTCTGGGAGCAGACTTGAAAGTTGAACAACAAGGGCAGAAGGTACTTGAAAGCAATCTGGTTTTGGAATAATCCAAGAGAGAGTTAGAGTAAAATAAGAAAGAAGCATATTATGAGATGTGTTATTACATCCCCTTGTTCCTCTTTTGTTTCCAGCCCTTTTTCCTCTTCCTTTCCCATTACTGTAGATAGGATACTATGCAAAGTGCTCCCTTTGCCTAAATGACTTAAATCAATGCAAACATTCTTCTAGCAAAGGACTTCCTACTGTATCCCCATAGCCTTGCTATTCATTATTGCCAGTAAAAACACTTACTCATATGCTTAATTTTAAGCATATCTGTAAGTCCTATTGACTTCTGGATGGGGTCTGATGGTGCAACCCTGATGTTGGTGAGGACTGCTTGTGTGAGTAGCTCCAGGGAAAGCACCAATATGAGTTAAGAGTTGCACAATTGGCCGTGGCTCACTTATGGCCTTTTCCTACATTCTTAATGGTCCCCGCTGCCATTTAAAAAATAAATCTCACTTTAAAATGTCTGAAACCAGTCAAAATCCTACTTCCACTTTTAGGACCAGCACAGCTTCAAGCTGCTAGGTCTGACTTAGTGACATCTTGGCATACAAACACCATGGTGATGTGTGCCAAAATAACTGACACATTCTGGCAAATTAACTGAGTAACGACCTGCTGATGACCTAATATGGCAATATGCCAAGTAATACAGCCCTTCGCAGAGTCCTTAACGCTAAAATTTGGCCCATGGTCAAAAGTTAGCAAGATCCACTGCCACATACCATAAAACTACCTCTGTGATACTTCTCACAGCCTTGTTCAACCCAACGTGCCAACAGACCTGACAGTTTTTTAAACAACGTCACAGAATCTTTTGCAAACAGTTTCTCGCTAATGTTTAATTTAAAAAAGCAGCTTGTCACAGCTCACCAGCAAGGTGCACAGTGTCTCCAAATACTATGATTATGCTGGCAGATAAATTTATCAAACTTCTTCAGTATAAATGTGAGTTTATATCATGTATGACCCAGGCTAGGGATGAAAGTGCTGTACTACCCACCATTACATTAGCGGAGTGAGAATAACCAGTACAGCACATTGAACATTCTGTAATATTTCCTGTTTCAACTTATATGTTAATCGCAATCTCAGTGTAATGATGCTGGTAGAAAAGATACACAAAATTGTAAGATTGAGCATAGCTCTGAGTTGGAAGCTTAGATTTAGTTTTTAATCACATGATTATTCTTAAATGGGATGTCTAGTTTACAGTATTTGAAAATCACCTTATTTATTTATGCATGTATTACAGTTTCCTTTTCCTTATCATTGATCCTTCTTTGGATGCAAACTGTGAAAAAAAAAAGTGAGTGATCCAGTTATCCAACATTTTATGATAGTGCTACATGCATCCAGTAATTCATACTACTCAGTGTAACATGTGCAAGGTACACGCACACACTGCTCCTTTCTTCTTTGACAAATTCCCAGAGTAGCATACTCCCTGGTATATTGGAATCCAGATGCTCATTGTTATTGCAACGCCCCAGCATGCCTATTTCTAAAAGAAATCAAACCAGCTTCTTAAGTGTAAATGAACAGTTCATTCAGACTGTCAGTCTCCAGAAAATGTTAATCCAAAATCATGTCTGCTTTGCAATACTAGTAATTGCACAAATTCTAAATTCAGTGGCATCCCGTGCTCCATCCCTGCTGCACCAGCTCTCATTTTTATATCTAAAAAGATACCACAATTTTCAGCTAAAAACAATACATGTTTTATATTTTATTAATAACATTGATCTTAAAAAAAAAAAAAAAAAACCTGAAAACATTTTATTGCTTTGATGTGACTTAAAAACTATCTTCAAATTCCCTCTAAAAGGAACGTATATATGAATCTCATTTCAATACAGGATATAAAGGGATTTGTCAAAAACTGTTGCAATTTCAGTGATGCAGAAAAACTGCAGCGCTATTTGCTGAGCTAGTTCAATGACCAAATTACAGATATAGCTATGCTTTTTCCACTGCATTGGCTCTGACAGTCTCAAACTTTCCCTCTCCCCAATGCCCCGTGTGTTTTTCTATTGTGTTACTATTATTGTTTTAATCTTAACAAGAAAGAGCCCTAAATACAAGCTTTGCAGTCTATTTAGCAAATCTTAAAGCTTTGCCTTCAGAGCAGACATGCTAAAGGGGTTTATGAAAGTCTATGTAAATTATCCAGCCAGATTAGACCATCTGATAAAGATTTAGATCACAGTACACAGCTTGCATCTGTGTTTCAATCTGCACAACACTAACGGAAAATTTCAGCATATTTTATTGTAGAATCACCAGAAGATCCAGCTAAATCAAGAATTAAACCCACTCACTGCATTCACAGGAGGCTGATGGAATATGCATTTGAAAGGGTTTAGGCAGGAAAGAATAATACATTAAAAGTATTTTAACAAAAATCTGGGAATCAGTTAATTCATCCTTACAATAAATCCATTCTCTGGTTCACTTAACAGTATCTATACCCATAGGTTAACCAGTATTTTGAGTATTACTATCAGGTCTTGGAACAATCTCCCATTCATAAACCTTAATGAGTGAAATTGTGTTTTTGGTATCACTATCAGTTATTTTACGAATATAGTATTGCTTTGTTAGGTGAGTGAAGCAACATTCTCTCAGGACCTGATTTTGCAGTGGCTTTGTATACAAGACCCCTCCTGAAGTCAGACAGAATCTGACTGTTATTCCTTTGATTTATTGTTTTGATTTTGTTTTTTAAAATCACAGCCTGTCAAGGCATATGTTGACTGACGTATGAATATTTTGAATAATACATGGTATGGCACTATGTCAAATACTTGTACTGGGCCCAAAACCATGTCTTCCTTCAGGCAAAACCAGTGTCATTGATTCCAATTCATGCTGAGTAACATGACTGCCAATGCACAACTGGAATGAGACCCTCTCAGTTCACCAAATTTCAGCCAAACTTCAGTCTGTCACCTGCTCGCAGTCACCAGTCTCACCTTTTGAGTAGATCCACATCTAAGAGGATAAGGGCGAAGGGGGTGAAATATGGAGAGGAGAAAAGCCTTGGGAATGAATAAAAGTGATTATCGGTTTGGGTAAAAATGGAGGAACAGAGGACCAAGTTGGTGGAAATTCAAGAGAACGGATGGGGGCAAGGAGAGAGCGAGAGAGAGAGAGAGAAGATGAATGGTGATGATCAACTGGTACAGAGATGGGAAGGAGGACAGGAAGATAACACTGAAGGTGAGAATAGATTTAGCCTGAGGGAACAACCACAGCACCTGAAGAGGGCAAAAGACAGATACATGAAGATGCAAATGGAAAAGATGAGACAAGGGAGAGTAATGGCAAAGGAGAAGAGTAAAACTAAGGCTAGGGCTACACGAGAGAGCTTACAGTGGCGCAGCTGCACTGCTGTAAGCTCTCTCCTGTAGCCTCTCTAAGCCTCTCCTGTCCATTTAATTACTCCAGCCCTGGGAGCAGCAGTAGCTATGTCGGCAGGAGAAAATCTCCTGCTGACATGGCACTGTCAACACCTCCACTTACGTCAGTGTAACTTATGTCGCTTGGGGGGTGGCTTAGTCACACCCCTGGGTGACATAACTTATACCGACATAAGTGGTAGTATGTAATAGACAACATACTTGTAGTAAGATTGGCTTGCATGGAGCTTGCTTTACAGTACATTTGAATCTACTAAGTATGGTACTTCTAGTAACAACCACCAAAGTTAAAAAGGTTTTCTAGCTTTGTATAGGCAAAGCAGTGCAAAACTATGCACAAGCCCCTGACCCTAGCTCCTTTGAATGTTACAGGCTACACATTTTATTTTGGATGGTGCCAGCTATAGGAGTATGGACTATGACTTGCAGCCTATTAAGCCTACTTGCAGCTCTGACGTACAAGCATTTAAGGTCTGATCCAAAGCTCACTGAAATCAGGGAGAACCTTTCCATTAGCTTAAGGGTCTGAGCCAAGGCCCTCTGAAGGAGCAAGTGAAAATGCATTTTTGTATAACTAAGTAGGTTGTGTTTATTCCAAAGAGTTGTGTAGTTTGCTGTTTCTATGGTATCTGTGTTCATTCCTGCACAATACTTTGAGACTGGCATTTGAAATTATTTATGTAATCGCTACAGAGTATATGGACCAGTGTATGAGCGCACATACACCATGCATGTGGGTAGGGCATCATTGGGAATCACTGTGCTTAGTGAATTCAATGTAACAATATTTAAAAAGAGGCGACATTGACAGCTGGGCTAAACTGAAGGACGACATTCAGCCCTAGCCGATTGTCTTAATTCAGATTCCATATAAATATTACATATTTTATATTAAACCCACAAACAATAATAAATCTGATTGACACAGACTGTAAATCCAGTCCTTCAGCCAAATGAAAAGTGCTTCTTAAAGGTTTCTGTGTGACACCATCCTTCAGAAGGGAGACATGATGACTTCCACATTGAAAGGTTATTGAGTTCTTGATTTCATCTTCAGGCTTGAGAAAAGAAATACCTTCACGTGGCAATAGAAAGAGCCGTAAGAAGTGTCCTGGCATTAAGGTAAAAATCAGTTCATGCAGTAACTGGCTCTGAGATTGTGAGAGTATATGAGACAGAGAGAGAATGCTTTATCAAACAGTCCTCCTTTGTACTGTAAACATATTCCCACCTTTGAAAGCTTTGAAATAAAAGGTTAAAGGAGTTAGGCTATACTAGTGGCCAGTGATTTTTGAACAGTGAGAAGGATATTTTATTATACAATTGGCTGATCTGCTGTAATAAAATGCATGTTGCTTACTTAGGATCTACACATCTGCTACTCTCAATATCTAGTGATGATCTGGCACTTCTCCAATTCCTTTAGTAATAGTTTTATATGGCACCATGAATGCAAACTCATTACACATAATAAATGATCAAGGGTGTTTACACACTCAACTTCCTATGCAGTGCACAAAGAAAACAAAAGATCATATACACCCAGACAGTTATTTGCGGATTTAAAATGTGTACTTTACTTTGATTTTCATGTATCCATAAGCCACTGTCTGTAATGTTGTGGGTTCACTTACCAGGCAATAAACCAAAGAACACTCTCCAGCCCCAAGAATCCAGTCCCCTTTTCTTGAGTTTGATTTCTTCAGAATATGTACTACAAGTTCCACATATCAACCATGTCCCTGGTTCCTGCAGAGGACTTTGGGTCAATCTACTCCCTGAAGGGTTAGATACCTAACACCTAAACATCACATATAAACTGGCCTTTTTTGAGGGTCTCCTGCAGGAGCCTTCCCACTCCCTGCAGCTCTCCAGCTCAGCTGAGCTACTTGGTGGCTTTTATGAGGACCAGGTGATTTTTCAAGCTATCACCTGGCCATACCTATGAGACTGCTGACTAATTAAGAGGGATTCACATCAGCCCCACCTTGAAGGGCCAGCTACCCTGCAGTATAGTCAATATTAAGAAATATTGGCAGACAGTTTGGAATATTACAACAAAAATCCACATAGCTCTCTACCAGATCTGGATGTGAATAGGCTTTTTCTAACAGAAAAGAATTAGGGTTAAGCATAAAATTAACAGAACTTGAGCATGAAAAGTCTTAATAAAGTCAGAAAGCTCTCAAAAGGACCATTTGCTTTGTTGTGCGATGTTGTGAGGCATGATCTCCAATATCTTCATACACAAGCATGAACACATGCACACAGGCATGAACACACAAACAACTGCCAGTTTAGGCCATACTTCTGCATCACTAAATTCAATGTGAAAAGGATCAAGGTGCTAAAGCCTTTTTTTCTCTGCCTGAATTGATGATCTATGCCCAGATCCATCAGCATACTTAAGTGCATGCATAATGTTAAGCACATACAGAAGTTTTCTGTTGTATCAATACCTGTGATGCTGTATTTCCCTCAAACACCTTAATGCAAATACTGCCCTGTAAAGATTCCTGCAGACTGAAAATTTAGATTTTGGACATTCACACTGGAAGGAAATAAATAGAAATTGAGAGTAATACAGGCCATTCCATTAGACACAGAAAAGCCATATACAATTAGAGCTGTGCAAATAACTGATTTTTTCAGGTTGCAGGCTGATCCAAAATAATTTTTTAACAATTGTTTTGTGTTGATCTGCAGCAATTTTTAATTTTTTTTTTTTTCAGGAACTGTAAAGTTGGGTCAAATGAAATGGTTTGTTCAAACTGAAATGAAACATTTCATTTCATATAAGGTATTTTAAAGTTTTATTTAAATAAAATTTAAGCAAATTTTGAAATGAAAAGTCATTTCAAATTAAAAATGAAAACATTTTGATTTTTTCAATTTTGTTTATTTTTGACTAAAACAAGTCAATGAATTCAACACAAGGTTTTTGTTTACCCAATCTTTTTTCCAGCACAAAAAACAGACAAAAAAAAGTTTTGACCAAAGAATTGCACCGAGTTCTGTATATAATATATTTTAGTTATACAAAATTGCTTAATTTTACACATAGTTATCAGCATACTTTGATCATAGAAAGAATGGCTGTTCTTCTATGAATTACATTTACTTTGCATGATCTAATAAGGAGATCAGAGATATTTATTTAATTAGACACACACAAGCACCCATGGAAAATTATCACAAATATATTCTGTAAATTAAAGGTTGGAATAAACCAATGGCGTGTATTTCTAAAACACAAAGTAGAGCAGCAGCTACTATTACTGAAGGTTTCATCATATATCTTCATGCTGCCTCCATGGCATCCTTCCATACTCTTTCATTTTCCCATAGAAGCCTTTCCCTTTAGGTGCTCCACGGCATTCAGGATCTGAAGAGCTTGCAGCAGTATTAACTCAGGGTCTGGGCCTGTTCCCCCAAGAAGACAGTGTTGTATGCAAGTGACAGTAAACTAGACAACGACAGTATGGCCCCTGCAGAAGCTATGCTGCCAAAGGTGAACATAGGCACAGGTGCACTGCAATCTTCTGCAGGACTGAAGGATCTGTAGGTTTGGAATGACTTTCACCACCCCAATCCCAATCCATTCCACCCACAGAGGCCAATTTGTCAGAAATTCCATGATGTGAACCTCATTGGGACCCTATAGCCCTTGCCACTGGATGGGGACAATCCTGTCCTTAGCATCTTGCAGAACAATTCTATGTTTTATCATTTTTATAAATTAACTGTAAAAGTTACAACACACCAGAGGTGTTTTAGTGTTGTGGGAGAGGGGTTCATTTGGCTTGCATAAAGATTTAAGAGGTAATTTGATATGTTTTGTCTATTTCTTAAAGGACTAGTCCCAGAACATTTATAGAAACAGCATACTTGGGAATCAAAGATGTTCTGCATTTTCACTAGACAATTGATGGGTCCAGGGTCAGTTTTCTCTGTTCTCCCCACTGCCAAACTATTTGGTGACTATGAATATTTTAAGGCCTAGTATCGTGTCCCTTTGGCATGAGTTAAAAACCATGTCAATTAAGTTTTCCTTTGTCATTATTAATTGTTTTTAGTTTGTTTTCAAAGCATATTTGGAAATATTTACTCAGCTTATAATAATTTCCACTGCAAAATGTTCACTCCTGAATTTCAGGCCCTTCCATGTTATGGCCAGACTCGGATACCCTTTCTCTGTAGGTGCATTAAAATCAAATCATCTTACAAACCTTGACAGCAGCTCTGATTAAAGGCCTTATCTACTCTCAAACTTTTTTTTAAGCAATGGGGAGGAGCTGTGTGGATGCCAGTACCTGTGTAAGTGCTAGATTGGTCACAGTATCACAATAGACCAACTTTCTGAAAAACTTACTGCTCATCAGGAGGAAGGATATCAGAATTTGGCATCTTTGGTAAGAAGCATTGTGCTGCTAATTTGAGGGAGGGCGATGTTATCATTGTGGCACTGATTCATTACAACTTTCATTGCTTTGAAATGCTAGCAGTGGAAAGCACTCTAATCATCAGCTGATGTAAACCAGTTTAGCTGTATTGACTTATATGGACCTATACTCATTTATACCAATGGATGATCTTGCCCTTTGTGCTGTTGCCTGATTTATTGATTATATATTGATTATGTTGGTTATATTGATTATTTAGAATCCCCAATTGTCAGGTAATTAGACTTCGGAGGTTTGGTCAGTTCTAGCCCCAGAATCAGGCACAAGAGACTTATGATTATTGTCTGGTTGGCACCCTGATGGGCACAGTGGCATCACTCACACTGAGGGCAAAGGTGGTTTTTTTAAGATTTTTATGACCGTTGCTAGTAAAAACATAAATGTTTCAATCCAAATGAGAATGTAGCTAGAGTGCAGTATCACTTTGCTGTCCCATGTCCTCTCATATGCATATTCACACAATTCTCAGGGAGATCTACAGAGGGGAAGGCAGGTGGTGGTCCCCAGGTACCCTATCCTGTCTTTCTGGAATGCTAAGTCCAATGGTCAAGGTTCCCCGCCTAAAGCATGGCTGGGCCTATTATATGGTATAGTGGCTGCCATGAATAGTCATAGGAGAGTTCTGCCTCCAACAACTAACTTCCGCTTCCTAATAATGTTGGGCTGTTCTTATTCTATAGAATAGTATATTAATGATCCCACACTTATTAGCCTATGCATCAATCAGTTATTATGGCAATATTGCGGTTGTACATCTGTTCATGCTCCCATCTCAAAATACCCAAAATTGGCATAAGCTGACTTCTTGCTGTTACCTGTCAGCATTTTATGCAAGATCTCAGCAAAACTAAATATCGCAAAATAACATTTGATGCCCTCTTGTGACTTTGGTCACTGCTGGTCAGCTCACTTATGCTCAGGCTTGTAGGCCTGACTGCATTATGCAAAGTGCTTACAGGTTTGAGGCCTGCAGGTTTCTTGCATTTCCGCTGGGTATAACATCCTTGCTGTCCTAAAATCCAGCAATACTCTCTGTAAGCTACAGGGCTAGAAATACTGCACTCTCACTGGGAAAAATTCAATGCTGTACTGCTCTGCTAAGTTTTGCTAGCATAGCTGTAGTCAAAATACCATAGCAAATTATTTTACGAGTTATTATATGCCAGTGCAGCTGAAACAATGCTTGCATCAGTGTAAACGATAATCCAAACTGGACTCAAGAATTTTCAGCCTCATTTTATACACTCCCAATCAACAAAGGATTTGATGACATACTGAGAAACGCCGGGAAAGCTACTCTAGACTGCACCAACTGCTAGCACCAATGCAGCTCCAGTCGTTACTAACAACAGGTAAAAGTCTGATGCAGAGAACTGGGCCTTTAATCAGGACCGCTGTCAGGTGGCATTACTGGAGGGTCCCATGGGACCTAACTCAGTGAGAAATAACATCATGAATATTTGATGTGAACAGCACTGGAGAAGTGGGAATAGCATTAAGAATATTCCCTTTAACTATCGGTTCCCACCCAGCATCCTGTTTTGTAACTTTTATTCACAGTCCTCCCCCACTACATTCCTTAGAAACCAATCTTGGACTTTTTAACATGCTTTTAGTTCAAGGCAGCTGAACCAAGCCCAATGGAAAAAACTAAATTAATTTACACTTTAGAATAGTATTAACTAATCTTGAAATTAAAAAAAACAAAAAAACAAACAAAAAAGTGAAGGTAAAGCAGACGCCGAAACTAACAAATGCAAGAACATTTTGATTAAAGGTTACAAAAATGAATCCTTTTGCTTGGCATTGAATCATATTCAGTTTGTAACATTGCCCACTGTTCAGTGGTCACTTGGTTTTTGCTACAATATCTGCATACAGAAGGATCAAGAAGCAGCTTTTATGGTAGCCTTAACTCAGGAGTTCTGTGCTATTTCTGGTTTATACTAAAAATGTTTCAAGTCATGTACCTTTATTCTCTTTTTTTAAAATGTCACTGAAAGATTTTACAAGTGCAAGAAACACTGTTGTGTACAAACTTACTATATAAAAAGGGCAGGAAACCTTGCACAAAAATCCCTATGAAATGGAGCTATGTTTAATAAATATAATTGGGACTTGCATTCTTCATCACATCCTTTGTCCTACAGAATGTCAAAGTGCTCTGTAGACTATGGACCCGATCCTCAGCAGCGACCAAGTGCACAATACTCTGGTGTGCATGTGTGTGTGTGTGTATAAAGGTGATTATAAACCTTTGTGCTCCCCTGGAGCAGTGCTGTGACATGTTTAAGTGCTGACTCACCTAACACTTCTCAGAAGATATCTAATCAACGTGGTGCTTATCCTGGTTGTGGGCAATCTCCTCTAGGGACCCCAACATTGCTAAAAGCAGGAGAGCTATATACTAGAAAAGGCTGGCAACATTGGGAAATATTTGAAAAATGTCCCTATTGTAGATCAGGCTTCAGAGGGAAATTTCACTTTGCCAACAGCTTTGGATGGAAGCATTTGTCATTTAGCAGCTAAGTGTGACATGCTGCATTCCAAGGGGATTTCTTCTCCTTTTTTCTCAAAGCCTGAGCTAAGTGGAAGAGGGAGAAGAAGTGCAACAGCAATGTGCTACTGTAGTTGTTCTGTGCTGCAGTCTGACTTCAATTCATGAAGATTTTAATGCATAAAACTCCTCTCACCTCCATTACTGAGCAGGCCAGAGACTGATAGCTTGAGAGCTCACAAGATCACTGCCTAAGACAATATGGCCCTAGGCCAAGAATGGAAATAAAAAAAAATTAGGATAATTCTTACCTCATATGAAAGTTTTGGTGCCAATTATTTGACTCTTTTAAGCATTAACCTCTAATTTCATCTTGCTTACTTCCCCCCTCTCTCACCCATCATTCTGGGTGCTGAAAGTTTTTATTGATTCATGCAGTGCACTATTGGGGGTGGGTGGCAGGGATTTAAAATAGGGAACTGGAGAAATACTTTTGTGAAAGGCCTTCTCACCCACCCTATTTAGGCATCTGACTCAAACATAGGCAGAATAATAAGGGCTTTAATTTTGTCTCCATTAACCTCAGCTGAAAGATTCCCATTGATTTCAATAGGAGCAGGTTCAATACATAATTGAAGTAGAAAATGGAGTCAGGAATGTTACATTTCACTATATTTGAATGTAATGAAGCCCCTGTGGGGACACCAGCTGCACTGCACAGGAAAAGAGGCAGATAGAACTTCAGTTCCACTCTTAGTTTTTAAAAGAAAGAATTATTTAAAAAAAAAAGATTCAGATTGCCAACTGACAGCACTTTGATATGGATTTCCCCCTTTGACTCCAGCTATCCATCTGTCACCATGCTAAATAAACAGTGCAGCAAGTAAATGAGCCTTTCAGGATTATTAGTGTATGTCCACCACAGACTGTTTTAATTCCAGAGGACAGGGTTATGAATATACTATTGTGAGTTCCTTTCCGTAGGTTATAGGGCATGGAGTTCAGGTCATTCAGTGAAGCAGGACAAAAGAATGGTTCATGACGACAACTTCTACTTGCAAACTCATTCTAGTCTCAGTTCAACTCATGACCCTATACCCCTATACCACTAAGAAATAACCATAATAGCATATCCACCACCACCCCACCACTCTCACGCTGGCTGGCTCATAAGAGTCCTCAAAACTGAACACGCAGACTTAAAGTGCAGGAAAGAGCTGAACAAAGGAAAATACAGTGTTGCAATTTTTTAAATGAGAACAAACATGGAGCAACTAAGAAATGTAAAAAGCTCGAGGCCATGAAAACCACTAATTGCACAAACTCCCTGTGAACAATACAAAGTATCATATAAGGTGAAATATTTAGTGCTCTTTTCTTGAAAATTATACATACTTAGCTTCCTGGCTTTCAATTTCTGAATATAGTTGATTTTTCAATGTTATGCGAATGTAGAAACATTTGCAGCCCTTCTGTGGTTTAAGGTGAAACACTCTTCAAAACTTACCACATCCCTGTTTACACTGCTATTTCTAACCAAGTTTATAACCAATTACAGGCATGGTTGACTATTATTTTTTATTAACCTATATGAACTGAGAAAATGTAATCATTTAAGTTATACAGATGTGTCTCCTTATTAACATTAGCCACATAATTTCATATTTCCACACACGTATTATGAATCTCATCTATAACTATAAAACAATGTCCCTGTATCTCTCCTATTAATCCCAATTTATTTAACAGGAAAAAAAAATCAAGAGAGCCTGCCTCAAGCCTCTAGACAGCACAACACAAAATAGCAGTTTAAAAAAGATACAGCCAAGAGCCCACAGCACACATTGTCCAGATGTAAATAGTTACCTTCATATGAGACCTTCCAGAAGTTTTTTTCCTTCTTCTATTATTTTCCCGTCTATAAATCATGTAATTCGTACCCATCTGCTATGTATGTCCCTTCATGTGGGTAATCTATATACAGCATCGTTAAAACACTCAGTAATTCTGGTGTCCAACATTGCTTTGCTTCTGCCAGCAGCCTAGTTTTGTATATGCTCCCTCTCCCTGCCCCTCCCCTCCCTGAACTGGTTTTATTTATGTGTGCACAAGATCCCCTAACCATACTTTTGTAATTGGTTGGGCCACTCCTACCTCCCAGTCTTTTGTGCTATGAAGCATACCAAAATGTGTGCTGAACTTGTTGCATTATGGAATAGCTCCCCAGGATTTCCCTGTGTTGTCCTGACCCTTGCAGACAGAATCTATCCTGAATCACAGAGTGGCTTCAGAGCTGAAAGGTCTACTATCAACATGGTCTTCTCGCTGTGACAACTACAAGAGAAACTCAGAGAACAAAAGAAAAAAAAGCCCCTTTACGTAGCCTTCATTGATCTCACAAAGACTTCCGACTTTGTCAGTAGAGTGGACTATTTGAGCTTCTAGAAAAGATTGGATGTCCCCCCAAGCTCTTAAGCATGATTCAGTCCTTCCATGAACACATGTGTAGCAAGTCCAATATGATGGCTCAGTCTCTGAGGCTTTCCAGATTCATAGCGGAATTAAGCAAAGTTGAGTGCTTGCCCCTACGTTGTTTGGGATCGTCTTCTCCCTGCTACTGAAACAAGCTATTGGTTCCTCAACGGAGGGAATCTACTTGCACAGAAAATCTGATGGAAAGCTGTTCAATCTTGCAAGACTCAGATCTAAAACCAAGACTCAGGAGTCCTTTATCCACCACCTCCTCTTTGCTGATGACACAGCAGTGACAACCCACATAGAAGCTCATCTTCAAATCCTTATGTACAGTTTTTCCAAAACCTTCAAGACTTCGGGATTACTACAATCCTTAAAAAAGACTAACAGAATGTGCCAAAGAGTTGAGGAAGCACGCTCCATCAAGGGCAACAACTATGAACTTGAAGTGGTGAATGAGTTCACATACCTAGTGGGGTCCACTATCACAGTCAACCTTTTGCTTGAAAGAGAACTCAACATCCACATTGGAAAAGCTGCCACAACAATGTGTAGATTGAACAAGAGGGTATGGCAAAATAACAAACTGACAGAAAACACAAAGATCTGTGTGTATCATGCCTGTGTTATCAGCACACTTTTGTATGGGAATGAGACATGGACCTTATACTGTCATCAGGAAAAAAAGGCTCAACAGCTTTCATATGTGTTGCCTTTGTCAAATCTTTGGAATCTCCTGGTGGTAGAGAGTCACCAACCCTGAGGTGCTCAAACAGGCCAGCATATCGAGCATGCGAACACTCCTCAAACAGAGATGCTTTTGCCGGCTTGGGCATGTGTGTTGAATGAATGATGGGCGCATCCCAAAGGACATCCTCTACCATGAATTGGCATCTGGAAAAAGAGCCAAAGGATGTCTATCATAAACATACAGCTAAGGGTAGCATAAAATCCCTCCTTACCTGTAAAGGGTTAAGAAGCTCAGATAACTTGGTTGTCACCTGACCAAAAGGACCAATAAGGGGAGAAGTTGTTTTCAAATCTGTAGGGGAAGGTTTTTGTTTTTGTGTTCTTTTCATTCTCTCAGAGTCAGCAAGGAACCAGGGCAGGGAAAATCCATCTCCCTAAGCCATATCCATCTCCCTAAGCATCTAATATTGCAGAAATAGTAAGTAATAGCAAAGAAATGTGTTAGATTATCTTTTGTTTTAGCTTGTGAAGTTCCCCGTCCTAAGAGGGAGGTTTATCCCTGTTTTTGTAACTTTAAAGTTTTGCCTAGAGGGGAAATCCTCTGTGTTTCTAAATCTTTTGTTATCCTGTAAAGTATTTACCATCCTGATTTTACAGAGGTGATTCTTTTACCTTTTCTTTAATTAAAATTCTTCTTTTAAGAACCTGATTGATTTTTCATTGTTCTTAAAATCCAAGAGTTTGACTCTGTGTTCACCTGTACCAATTGGTAAGGATATTATTCTCAAGCCTTCCCCAGGAAAGGGGGTGTAGGGCTTGGGAGAATATTTTGGGGGAATAGGACTCCAAGTAGTCCTTTCCCTGATTCTTTGTCTAAATCACTTGGTGATGACAGCATACTGTTCAAGGACAAGGTGGAATTTGTGCCTTGGGAAAGTTTTTAACCTAAGCTGGTAAAAATAAGCTTAGGGGGTCTTTCATGCGGGTCCCCACATCTGTACCCCAGAGTGGGGAAGGAACCCTAACAACATCCAAAATTGTGTTTCAAGGATCTGTGCAAGTGAGACCTTAAAGAAATGGACATGGATGTGGACAAATGGGAAGATCACACTCAAGACCACAGCCTTGGGGATCTGGGGCAAAATCAGTACTTGGTCCTGCTAGTGAAGGCAGGGGGCTGGACTTGATGACCTTTCAAGGTCCCTTCCAGTTCTAGGAGATGGGATATCTCCATTAATTTCTAATTTCATTTCTTTGGAAACAAGAGATTAACAAAGGTCTCTGGAGTTATGAGAGGAACCAGTCCAGCTTAGCAGAGGAGAAAAAAGTTCACAGAAGGAAGAGCCCAAAGAGTTGAAACATCACCTTTAAATGTGACAGATGCAGCAGATATTGTTTCTTTTGAGTCGGTCTCTTCAGCTCACAGCAGCCATAAAACCAACCGAGTAAATTCTTTACCTCTCAGGGGTGCATACCCATGGTCTCTCGAGACTGAAGGATGCCTACTACTGATACAAAAATTGTTAAGGAGCATGGCACATGAGGACATGCAAACATGGTTGGAATATCAGAAAAGCTGTCATGGGGATATATAATGAATCATATTACTTGTGACCAATTAAGGTGATTGTGCCTTACTGGTAGGTGTGGTGTGAACAGACTAATTAAATAAGACTCGAGTCAAAGTAAACTGAAGGAATTTAATGGCATAAACAAAAGCTAGATAAATCCAAGGGTGAGTCAATATTCTGAATGAAGATAAACAAGACATTGGGTCAAATTCTGCAGACAGTTGTGTCAATATAACCAAAAGCAGCGTTGGGCCAAAGCTTTCAGTTCTCCCCATGATATGCACACATTTTTCCTATGAATATCAATGAAATTTAGACATAAATCCCAAATAGGGATTAAATCTCATGGGGAAGAAAGGCAAAGAGAGAGCACCCATGTAAAAATATTGTTAGATGTAGATCCTTCTAAGCAATGATGTAGTTGACAAAACATTTTCAAACACTGAATATGCCAATAAAACCAAAGTGATGAAAATGAAAATCTTTAAAATAGATGGCAAAATGATAATTTATAGAATAGACAAAATTTAAATATTTTTTATTATGTGACATCAAGCATATGTTGCATTGCTGTTGAGTAGATGACAACTTTGAAAGGGAAGCATTACCCTAATGAACAGAGCAGATCTGAAATAAAGCAATTAACTAACTCTCCATTCATTGTTTTAATATTAAGAAATATAAGATAACACAGACACTCAAGATGGCAGGCAGTAAAGTTAATCAGATGAGACAATATTTTTTTTAAAAGTATGTCAATGCTTCATTCTGGGGTAGGGAAAAAGAAAGTGCTTCAAAAAACTGCTAATTCATATTTTCTAGAAGAAAAAGTTGTATTGGATCTACTAGATCTGAAAGGATTTAGCCCTAATAGTATAATAAAAATGTGTAACAGATAACAAGCTCGTTCAATAAAAATGTTTGGTTTCCCTGCTGACAGAACCTTAGGATGGGCCATGGAACTTAAAAAAAAAAAAAGAAAAAACTTCCAATGTAGTCATAGCCTTGGTCAGGCGTTAGAGGTGCACAAACCCAGACATACATCAGCCTTGGTACTATCAGTCTGTGGAACAATCAGGGAACTCTGTTAGCTTTGCTTTGTGAAATATGTTATTAGTACTGCATTGGAAATTCGTATGACTTTGACACTTTAAATGCATCAGAGCATAAAACCAAGCCTGTTAGCTCTTAATCATAATTACTTAGATTGATAGTATTTAAAATTCATATATACATCCACCCATTCCCTCCCCCCCAACCCCCCACACATCACAATTCAGGGCATAGCCAACCACTAATTTACAGGGTTAGAAAGTTTCCCCTATTGATAGTTCATTCCATATTTATCCACTACAGGATTTCTTGCACCTTCTTCTAAAGCATCTGGTAATCAGAGAGGATATGGGACTAGATTGTTCAGTGGTTTAATTCAACAGCAGTACCTCTGTACTTTTATATTGTCTCATGAGAGGCCCTGTCCCTGGGACTACTCATGTGGGCACTGCATATCAAGCTCATAATCTGTTATTAATTGCATTTTAAAGAATTTTCCACTTAAAGAAGGAAGAAATGCATTGACTTTAAATGTTAAAGGAGTGAACTAAAGTATATATTTAAAGGGCTTAATCCAACTAAATACAATTTTGCAACTGGCACTGTGAATTAGGCTGCACAAAAAATGAAGACTGACTGTTTATCCAGTTGGTTGATTGTTGGGTGAAGAATAGAGAGGAATCAGTTGGTCAGTGTTGGAAGCCTATTAAAGATGTTCTTTTAGATGACATCATAACATGCATGCACATAGAAATTCATACATATAACTATGAAAGGAGGAACTCAAGAAAATTAGCTCTCCTTGCCCTCCAGGGTTTATAGTCAGAAAAATCCATTTAAAATTAATTAATTTCTTAAAGAGAATTTGAAAGAAAGCCTTGAATTGTTTTTATTATTTGGAAGTTGAAGACTGTATGCAGGCTTCATGGCTAAAACTCTCAATAAAATTCCATTTTGCCACCACAAAGCATTCATTTTTCCTTGGTTCCATTTTGACTAAAATGCCTCATGACAGGTTTATAGTATTAATTTCCTCTTCTTCTATTCTACCCTTTATAAATGTTTTCTTTACAATATAAATCTCCTCCCCAGTTCCAGGTATGTTAAGACTCGGATAGATTGCTTTACCAGATTTTATATCACAAACATACTGTAACTGAACTATTCATGATGACAGACGTTAATGCTCAAAGTCATCCTGATGCAAAAATGATATGCTGATAAAAGTAAAAAAGCTTTTAATTAAACAATTTTTCAGGGCCTTATTACTAATTCAGTCACAGAAATTTCTAATGGGTATTGCTATAAGGAAGTTAATCCTGTTAATAAGATTCAGTTTTCTTTGCCTCAATAATGTACTTTCAGATACATATGATTGGTCTAAGGTATATTTGTTTTTCAGAATTATTTCTCCTAGCTTTTAAGTAAAAAAAAAATAGGTAGATTTGGGGAAGGGTTTGTTTCTGGGAAGCCCAGGATCATCATTCACATTGCTACTGCAGAATAGCTGCACCAGAGCAAGCTCGTTATGTAGAGGCACTCACTTGGGTACTGGTGCAGTTAACTTTGATTTGACACGAGTGCAAATGTTGTTCTATATTGTTCAGTGCAAGACATCTGCACTAGCAGGCTGTACTGGTGAATCTACACCTATACAATAATCCCTACTGTAGACAAGGCCACACATGAAAAACAAAAGCATTTCATTAGCCAGGGATATTAATTATATTTTATTACCTGGTTCTTCTTAAGCTGAAACTATGTCATTTTTATTTTTGGTCCTATGCTCATTAATTTCATGGGACTGCTTGAGGAATAAGGTAGCATGTGATGAGAATGAGAGAATCAGAATGTGGCCCCAATAATGTGCTTAGTTTTATTGGCTTTCCCTGAAAAACCCACACAGGAGCAATGCTTTGCAAATTATTTTATTTATTTATTTATTGTGCAAATTATTGTCACACTTTTTTTGGTATGTTTTAATAGCTTTCTAAAATGCAGAGCAGCCTTTTCATTGTCGTCCTCCTCAAACAAAGAATGTCGAGGGGCCCACTGAATTGTGAGATGTTAATTCAGTACTTGTTCTCGTGACGGGATGGCACTCTAACAGCTTTCCCTTCATTGCTCCCTCTGTGTTGGTCTTTGAATAGGTTATTAGGGATGCCGTGACCCATGCCCACAGACATGACCTCCAAGACCCTTTTCACCTTTTTCTGAAAAATGAATAGGGAGTCTTGAATCTCCTCCTAAACCTGACTCTCCCATGTGGTGAAGCAAGCTCCATTTATTCAAACTCTTACAGGATAAAGGAGGCACATCAGCCTTGGGCTATGAAATGACAGGAGCATCACAAAAATATGAAAATAAAATGTTGCATTAAAAATAATTTTATTACAACTCAAAAACCATTCTATGTTTCAAACCAGGCTTGGGATGATATTTGTTTACTCTGCCTGTTGCTCTGCTGAACTGAAAACTTTTATTAATATTTGTGTTTCTGTTTTTTTGAAATTATCATAACAGGTGGACTTATAAATCTAAAATGGTAACCAAATTTTAATAATAAAGTCATTAATATATACCTTGACTTGAGGGTACATTACTTGTGACAGGGTAATATTGGCTTTGAAAGAAGCAGGCCCCAAACTAATATGTCTATATCTCAATGTGAGGTGCATGAACATGCTCCGTCATTAGCAGCACATTGTGTCGTCTTGACAATCACAGCTGTTCTACAGATTTTGTTTCTCTGTTCCCTTTTGCAAAAGGATGCGTATATTTATATAAGATGATATATATATATATATCAAGATGATCCTCAAAGATTAGAGAAAAATAACGTAGAAAGGGATTTCAATTTAAAAGGGTCCCCGTTCCCAGTGATTCTTTGAAAAGCCTTTGGTGTTCCTGAGATGCAAGTCCACATTTACATATAAATACAAATTTATTATTTATATATTTGTATGTACATATATTATATACCCTTTCAGATTCATTCTTAAGAAATGTACAGACTAATACCACTTTAATCCAATTGGATACTCTCGAACCTAAAACTATTAACACACTATTATGTCCTGTAAAATGATTTTCACCCTAGCATTTGCCAGGGATATCATCATCATGAGTGAGGAAATGACAAGGAATGGGGAAGTAAAAATATTCAAACCACTGAAGGTTGGGTTTTTTTGCTAAATAATTGTATTTTTTCCCCTGAAATATCTTGTTTGTTTTTTCCCTATGTCCCTAATGCAGCCACCTATCTATTTGTAGAGAACTACAGATAGTGTATACAGGTCCTCAGTGAAAATGAAAATAAAAATGTTAAGAGATTCAGAGCTCAGGCAAAAAGTGTAAGTCTGCTCTCAGTCTGAAACTCATGTTCACTTTAGCATAGCTACACAGCCACCAAAAATACTGCCAAACTCAATAGCCTCCAAACTGGTGGAGAACACAAAAGGACACCCAAGAAGAGAAATGTATCAACAACTCTACCAAAGACTTGCATCAATCCCCTGAGGAGAACCTTCCACTGTCAGCACTGAGGAAGTAAAAGGAGGACTTGCTGCGATGAAAAAAGGGAAGGCTGCAGGCCCTAACAGTATTCCACCAGAATTCCTCCACCATCTTGGCCACAAAGGACTCCAATGGCTATCAACATTGTACTCCGTTATCTTAAGGACAGTATGGATCCCTGAAATATGATGTGAGGCAATGGTAATTGCCATTCCAAAGCCTGGAAAGCCCCCGATGAAGCGGGAAGCTATAGGCCAATTTCTCTACTATGTACTACCTATAAACTTCTTGAATGTATCATCCACAAAAGAATATGCCCTTTTACTGAGCCAATTATCCCTGTCGAACAGGCATTCTTCCAGCCAAAATGTAGTTGTTGTCACCAAATTCTGGTATTCAAAACTCACATTTAGGCTGGCTATCAAAAAAAACCTAAAGACTGGCACAGTATTTATTGACCTGTCATCTGCGTATGATACTGTATGGATTAAGGACCTGATGCTGAAACTTGCTAAAATTATACCTTGCTACCAAATACTTCACCTGCTGTGGACCATGCTGAGTAACAGATGCCTATGGGTGTACCTGGGTAATAAGCCCAGCTCACCCCGTATCACAAACAATGGGCTACCACAAGGCTCTGTACTTGCGCCAACCCTTTTTAATATTTACATAAGTGACATGCCTCCAACTAAATCATGAAAATTTGGATATGCAGATGATCTTCCCATGACAATCCAAGCACCAACCTCCATGATATTGAGAAAGCATTAACTGAGGACCTTCAAAATGTTGAACAGTATTTCTGGAAATGGAGATTCAAACCAAACCCTGGAAAAACAATAGTAAGTGCATTTCATCTTGATAATAGGAGTGCCAAAACCACACTGAAAGTAACTTTCTGTGATAAAAATGTGCAACATGATTACACTACAACATATCTTGGAGTGAAACTCGACCACACCCTCACCTTCCCTGATCATCTTGAGAAGGTAGCTGCAAAGATAAAGAGAGCCAACATAATTCAGAAACTAGCAGGAACAACCTGGGGTGCACCAGCATCAGTGCTGCGAACATCTGCAATAGCACTTGTATATTCAGTATGGAGCAGATGCAGCCACACACGACTTGTGGATACCCAGCTGAATACAGTGATGTGGTGCATCATGGGAACCCTTAAGTCGACTCCACCACTATGGCTACCTGTCCTGTCTAACATCACTCCCCTGCCAATATGCCAAACTGCTGCAACATTCTAGGAAGCTCAGCAAATCCAGGAAAATAGATGTCTTCCTATTCACCCAGACATTGACAATGCCTCCCCCTCACTCTCCCCCACCCCCTCCACAAACACACACAACGTCTTAAGTCCTGCAAGCCTTTCTGGGAACATTTGTTTAGCCTCATGCAATCAGGCTATGTATGGACAGAAGGAGGCCTAAAAAGCAGATTGGGTTAAACAAGGCTTAAAAAATAAGCACCTTGTGCCAGATCCCATGCAGAAGGTTCCTGGGTTTGACCTTCCACGGTCATCTTGGTCAACTCTGAACCAAATTCGAACCAACCATGGTAGACGCAGATATCTAATGCACAAATGGAAAATCAAGGACTCCCAGATATGTGAGTGTGGTTCCCCACGCTCGGCCCATTGAACTTACCACTACCTACTTCCCAATTTATAAATGTGAAGGAGTCATTACTGCGATACATTCTGCTACTCCTGATGTAGCTATTTGGCTAGATCAACTTCAGGTGAAATTGCAGTTGCTGCTCTACACCAGCCATACGAAAGAAGAACAGCTGTAACTCAGGGTAGAGTTTAGCTCAGTAGGTTAGATAGTTCATTTCACAATAGTCCCTCAGTGAGGCGGTCTTTGAATTCTGTGGACTGTGTCCAACCCAAGGTCAGGGGAGGGGGCAGCAGAGCAGCCAACTTGACAGACTCTGACTGGAAGGCTGAAGATAGGAGGGTTATGGTATGGGTTAGATATGCAGGATATGTATTTTCATGTATTCTATTTTACTGTCAATATTAAATAGTTTCAGTCTGATGAACTGATACCCTGGCTCATCTCAGTTATCGCTGTGACTTAATGTTGATTAGAAGCTGAGGGCTGCATGTCTAAGAAGAGGTAACTATTTCTTCAGAACCTAGGGGTGAAAAACAGAGACCAAAACTCTTTGCCAAATGCAGGAGCATTACAGGAGGCTGTGATACTTACCAATAGACAGAAACAGGCATATTATATAAAACTACTTACTCATGCAGCTGTTAATACAAAAAGAGCTTGCATTAAATTCAAAGGGTCTGTTTTTTATCAACTTCCACTCACCAACTCTGCAGGCACAGTTCTGAGCTCAACTGAACCCACAATTCTACTGTGGCAGACAACTGCAGGTGCAAAGGATGCTCTTGCCCCTCTACAGTGAGCTACAATAATACCATTCCCACATCTCACTAGGTGCTGTGTGGACACAATCTCATAGTTAGATGCATACAGTGTTTTGAATTGTTCCCAGAGTTATTCAGGGTACCTCAAAAGTGTGTTTGCAAAACTGTAAATCTTTTTTTTCCTGAAGAACAAACCCTAAAGGCCAAAAGTGGGATAGCACAAGCATAACTAGGAACAGAATTTGACACAATAGTTTTAAATGTAGAAGCACTTAGGGAATAGAAAGCTGCACATCCTAAACTGGGAGATTTCAGCTCTCCCCGCCCATAAACTACATAAGACAAATTCTGCTTCGTAACAGGGAGCAACACTACACTAACATCAATGGATGGACACAGTTGTAACTGAGAGCAGTACCTGGTCTTGTGAGTAGTAGTCAGTCAACATCATTTCAATACAAAATAATTCTGGTTGAATTTGTTTTCAGGTTAAAAATAATGAGTTGTCATGATACATTTTACTCTCACTTTTGGGTCAGATTCTGTCACTATTACTCATGTGAGTATCGATGTGATTACTGCCATAATAAAGTACCAATCAGTGAGAAAATGTGGTCGATCATAACTTTAATTGAATATACAGATGTTACAGCTACATTCAATACACTCAAAACACGGCAGGGAACTCATACATGCACTAAAAAAATTAGAATAGTAACTACCTTCAGTGTTTTCATAATCAGAATATAAAGCTGGATCTATTATTGTAGATAAAAGTGAAGTCAAATATATTCAGGACTTCATATTCACAGACCTTTAGGAATACTGATGTAATATTAAGTACTTTTATAGTTTAAAATCATTTAATTTGTAAAAGAAAAAAAATGTTCTCTAAAAAACTTACATTCTGGAATCCATGTGTACTGGTATTTTTCTAGCTAGGTGACTACCTAACAAGACAAAGTACTATCGATCTTATACAATTGGCTGATTTGTAGATTATTATTTACTGCATTAAATTTTCCTTTTGAATCATTCACTTTAGCTTGAACAAAACATTTCATAAACTAAATATATTATGTTACATTTTTAATGAATGGGAAAGGATGCTTTTATGTGTGTCCTTTCCTTTGCTCTTTCTAAAACAATTTAATGGAACAACAGTTCAGGGGAGAAATACCTTATTTAGCAACTTGAGTATTGTCTTGGTCCATTAATCAGACCAATAATTACAAAATCTGGGCAGGAATTAATGTGCATTTGAGTGGGAAAAACAGATGAGGCTGCATTTATTTCAGTGAATTTCCTTCAACGGGAGATTCCTTTGAATCCAGACCTCCTGTTCCCACTAGCCATTATGTTACTTGATTCATAAATTCAAACTTTACAACCCAGTTACTATTATAGACAATATTTCTTTCATAGATAAATTATCAGCTTCATACTACATTAGGATTTGAAACTTGTTCTATAACTTTAATATTCAGCAATAAAAGGAAACCTATGTACACTTTATCTCATTTTTACAGTACTAGAAAACATATACTAGCTGCATGTGACATTAAATGCACTTTAAAAATCACGTAGGCTATTTCATGTTCATTATCTTCTAGAGAAGAGACTCCTAAATATTTATTTTTTTTAAATGGATGGGTTAACATGATTTTAGCCCACAAAGCCCTCAAATGCTTAAAATACACAACTTCAGTTATACCTAACCAAATGCGGTGATGGAGCGATAATTACAACTGTACGCTAATCATCATATATTTGATACACACACATCAGCTCAATCTATAGATGACAGGCTGATCCTGCTTTTCAGGCAAAGAGAACCTTTTCTATTTAAAGGAATATCAAGACAGGGACATTACTGAATGAAGCAAAAGGTTGCACATTGAACCAAGTAAATCTTAAGTCATATTCCTACATCTCATTCAGATTAAAGCCCTGAAGGTATAATCAATGGTGTTCTTCATAACAAGTCAATACAGGCGGCAAACATAGTAGAGGAACATATGGATTAAAGACCTTCTTGTAATTCTATCTCCATTTATCTCTGATTCTTATAGAAAAACTCTAAACTATTTTTCTAGATGTATTGTGTCCTCTCCCAACAGCTAGAAGTGTGTGTGTGTGGCCATAGAAGAGATTTGAACCCCATGCATTTAACATATTTCTGAAACAGTTACATTGAAACATCCTCTTATCTTTTCTAATATTGCAAAGGCAATGTTTCTACCTAAAACGGTTTTCCAGAACATCTGTCTTTAAGATCAAGATTTTCAATGGGTTTGCAAACCGTCTATGAAAATTCTCCAATTTTAACCATTCAGATTACCCTTTTGTTCTGTAATTTGTGCTTTGCTACCCTCCGTCAGCTTTTTCTGTAATTTAAACAAGAGAGCCCTACAATGCAGCTCTTAATTCATTCAAATTAAAAGAAATAAGGATTCTTCTTTTGCAAAAATCTTCTAGGCAAATTTGGAAGACATTTAAATTAGACAGAGAAGAAGAATGTCACAAAGTTATTACATGACAAAAGCAGCGACTCTTATGTCAGCAGTCAGCTTATGCAACCAGGAGGGACGACAGCAGTTTAGACATGGGTCCTGACCTTGAGGGGACAGGAATAGCTGGGGTAGGGGAAAATAGGACAAGGAGGGTGGGAGGGCAGATAGAAGCAGCAGGGGACAGGTGGAGGGCAGAGGGTGCCACTTATCTGGTTGCCACTCGCTCCAGGGAACCCCTTGTTCTTGGGTTTGTCCAGGGAGAGGCTGTCAGGGGCCAGAAGCTGCGGGTTCCCCTCCGTCTGCCCTCATTGGGCTGGGTTCTCCAGCAGCTTGGTCTGTGCTGAGGCCTCAGCACATGTGTTAATGTGCAGAGAGTGCACAATGTGTGCATCTTGCTTGTGATGTTACACCCCATATTCTTCATAGAAATATGGTTATGATATGAATATGGGATAACTAAGATATTCTTTATGCAAGATGGCTCATGTAAGCTATCATTGGAAAGGTTATGATTTACTGAATGTGATTATCCAATTTGTAGGCATGTATCATTTCTGTATCTAAAATTAGGAATATTGACTATGTAACAATTACAACCGTGTGTGTGTTTGGGGGGAGCGCCCACCAGACATAGGCAATCCTCCTGAATGACCCATTAAGAAGAAACAATAAGACTGTGAAGATACTAATCTCTCTCCTTCCTCAGAGGCATCCTGGGACGTAGCTGTGACACTACCAGGCCAGGTGATAAGATGATCTGATACAAAATACCACCTTGGACATTGCTGATACTTTTCCTCTGTAGGGGGATGGGGATCAAACAAAGGATTCCTGACTTAGGTAAATCCTTTTTAAGGGCTGGGTAGGGGGTTGATCTGGACTCTCCTCCATTGCCTACCCAAGAAGGACTGCTGAAAGAACCTGAAGGGACAAAGGAACTAACCTGAAGTGAAAGGCAGGGGCGAATCCAGTCTGAGACAGAGGTCCAGTCTGTAAAAAGAAATAACTGGAACTCTGAGTTACAGAATCTCTGCATCCTGCCTAATTCAACATTTAGGGTGAGACATTACATTTTGTAACCTGTTTCTTTAGTGAATCAAGCTTAGTTTGCGTGTTATGTTTTATTTGCTTAGTAATCTGCTTTGTTCTGTTTGCTATCCTTTATAATCACTTAAAATCTGCCTTTTATAGTTAATAAATTTTTTTTGTGTATTATTAAACCCAGTTTGTGCAATTTCTAACTGGGGAGGCAAGAAGTTGTGTATATCTCGCTTCACATTGAGGGAGAGGGTGAATGTTTATGAGCTTGCACTGTGCAGATCTTTCTATACCGCAGAAGACAATATTATTTTGGGTTTATTCCCCAAAGGGGGTGTGCATGTGAGTGCTGGATGAATCCTCTCATACATATCTGACTTCAGTCTGTGTCTGCAGCTGGGTGTGGCCCAACTATGTGTGTGTGTTCTGCAAGAAGCCAGAGTGCCTAATTCAGCAAAACAGGGAGAGGGAATCCAGGTTGGTGGAGCAGTGAAACTCCAGTACATCAGGTGGCATCCCAGAAGGGGGGATCCAACCAGTCACACTGCTAACGTCCACTAACTTAATTTACATTAGTGCACTTTGATCTAGTCCCATTTCAAAGAGGTCTAGATCAGAGCACATTAAGGAACCATTAGTGCACATCAGGGTGCACACAGACAGTTACTCTGTAGCACCAGCAAACTAGTGCAGGGTAGATCACAGCCCAGTTTGCCACAAATCTGCCATTCTAGGCAGCTGTGCCACACTAGTCAGCTGCCAAGCTTGCCTATGCCTATAGTGACCTCTGTGCATAACATGTTTGAAAGGCACCACACATACCTAAGGGCCCCCTATTAGCTCTGCTTCTGGTAAGAGAAGGTAGCTACACAAATACTTTTTATTGGACAGTTAGAGAAGGTGCCTCAACTGAAAAATTAGAACTATTGTGTACTCAGTAAGGACTAATGGTGAAATCTTAGTCCTCTGGAAGTCAATGGCAAAATTCCCAATGATGTCAGTTATGCCAGGATTTCATGCTAACTCTTTACATCCTTCACAAAGTCTAAGTAAGAAAGATTTGTAAAGGGGGGGAGGAGTCCCTGGGAGTTAGAAGTTTCCACCCCCAGCCAAAGTTGCAGGGCACCAGAGAAACAGCTACAGCAACACAGTTCAGTCTTCTGAATGCATCTCCAAAAGGACAATGCTTACCACTTTGAGGCATGGGCTGGAATACCACATGGGCTGTAATGGCAGCCGCACCCTAAGTAGGCTGATCCACAGTTCCAACCACCACTGCTGCCTGGGGCCACTGCAGTCATCTCTACATGTAACAGCTCTACTCATAAGAGTCAACATCCTCTGCATAGTTGGAGTGTCCCGGAGATGTGCCTAATGTGTTTCTGTGACACCCCTTCACAGAGAGCTGGCATGAGGCGTATGCACAATTCAGGGTTAATTGGGACCTATCACCCAGACTTGTGCTGACCTTCTGCAAAATAGTGAATTTTACCCTTAATGAAAAACTTCGTCTTTGCATTAAATATTAAAGAAGGTTATTCTGGAACAACAAATTCCCCCTCAAACCCTCCCCCCCTCATCCATGTATTGTTGTAATATTAAGACATGGTAAAACAAAACAACTCTCAGTGTCAACCAAAACATCTCTCACCTTTTAAAGTAAATGAAACTTTGCTTCCTTATGGATGTTGAGGGGTGTCAAGGTAAATTTGTACACTGCTTTGATATGTTTTCTGACTTTGAAACATTGGTCCTTTGTATTCAGTGTACCATATACTGCAGTTCAACATATTTGCCAGGAAATAAAAGCTCATACTTTTAACATCCATATATTCTGAAACTGGCCATAGAAAAGCTATTTTAGAAAAACACATGCTGATTAATGTTAATAGGTATAGATATAAGGACTGAACAATCTCAAAGTCTTTCTGTATTTAGCACAGGAGGCTTTTGTTTATTATTTTTGCTTATTTCTTCCTGCTCTGTCAGTATGAAGTATGAAGACTATTTTGAACCCTTCCTTCCCCCCCCCCAAAAAAAATGTCTTACTCTGTGCCAGAATGAAAAGATTTCTCTAAACCACGTGTGTGAATATATTAATGTTACAGTGAATCTAGCAGCAATAGACATATTTATCAGTGGTTTGATACATGCTGAACATTTGTGAAGAGGCCTTGAAGGACATTAGGATAGCAATGTATATAAACAAGTCTGCATGTTAAGAATGCCTAAGAGTTAATTTATGTGAAATGCCACATAATGTGACATTATTTCTAGACTGTAGTCAGCATATGGAAGCTGAAGTCATAGAATTGTAATGTTTTCTAATTTTTTTTTAAAGCACCTGGAACTGTCGTCATTTTCCAATTTTCTTAAATTTTGGGACAACTGCCTACAAGCCTGTTATTGGACTCAGAGCTCAGTGTGCAACTGCTTGATTTGAATATGCCTGACAAAGATGTTTTATATTCATTTCCAATTCTACACGTCCGTCTAGGTTCCTTTATTGCACTCATCACACCACCTTCCACCTCTTTCAAGAATTCTGCCGGGTTGTTTGCTAATTGCATGAGCTGGGCCATGTTCGTTTACAGTGTAGCCTCTCATTCATCTCAATTAACGACAAGACAAATCACATGACCTGACATAAAGCAATGGAGCCCAGTGTAATCAATCAACACTTTATTCCACTGAATGTATCAGCAACGTTTAATACACTATAGGGAAAAAAATCTAGCTTTTGCAGGCAGAAGCACACAGGTGGAGGGGGAGGAAACATATTCGTTGTGCCTGAGTGCTGGCGATCTGAGCCATTCTACCCGTGCAGGGTAGATGTAAAGACAGCATCTCGGGAGGTTTGGTGACAGTACGATCCCTGCCACTGCCTACTGTTCCTTTAAGAAGGTGTAATGTGAGTGACCTAGCTCCAGCAATGATGGCTGTTGGAAAGCAGGAGGACATGGCCATGCCCCTAGACAGCCTCACCATCACTGAGTGAAGAAGTGCTGAAAGGTGTGTTGGCCACCGAATAACTTAGCAATTAGGGAATTGCTAAATCTGGATTCTAGCTGCCACCTACACATACGCTGCTGGGTGCATACGCAAGCGAACATACTTGAAATTTATGTATCCTGGTAATGAAATGCACTTTGAAAGGGACCATTTTCCCCGAGTACTCCAGAATTGTTTGGATTGTCAGGTGCCAGCAGTCTCATGCAGCTTAGGTGATATCTATTGTATATGTGTTATGTCTGGAAAGGATACCGATGAAAGGGGTCACAAAGATAGCCAGTGTCACTAAGTAAACACTTCATATTTCCAGTGACAGAGATGACAATCAATACCACAATTCACAGCCAGCTAGAAAAGACTCCCATTGACTTCAATGGGCTCTTTGGACCAGGCGCTTACTGAATAAAAATAAAATATTTACTAAACTATTTTTTTCAGCCTTGAAGAAAGAAGAATGCTTTAGGATACACAGTATAGGTCATTTTTATTAAACCAACATAATATCTGGCAACATTTCAGTATGTTATCTACCTGAAATTAATATACTTCCACAAGACATTTAGCCTCAGTGACATCCATACATTGCTAGTGAATATGCAACAATGCATTATTGCCAAGCAGATTGTAGGAATGACATAGCTGGATCTTCCGAACCCATAGAGTTTTAGTAGTCTGTTAAAATATTTTCCGTTTCTATTTATATACACTGCACTAGCCTTATCATACAAATACATAGGTACGAGGAGCTTCTGTTGTTTGAAGACAATGTTGAAATATTGATTCTGAATTAATGTATTTAACTCTGGTAGCTGTTTGGGGGTTTTATTCACCTTTGAATCCGATTTTTTTCAGTACTAGAGGTGTAAAAGTGGAGAAAGAATCCATGAAAGGGTCATCACAGAACTTCATATTAGAGAATAGCAGCATGTTAGGAAATAGGATTCGTAATATTGAAGTTACCAAGTGAAAAAAAAAACTCTCTCCTTCTGTTCTCAGAAGTCAAGAAAGTTGAAAGTTTCCAAACCTTTGGCCTAAACCTGACAGGTACTGCAGCATCTGATGTTTCATGTTTGAAGAAATCTCACTGGAAAATAAACAGTAGTGAAGTGATTCGATCAGGTAGGGCCCCTGACGCTGCTAGCTTTTTATCAGGTCTTATACCTGTTAACCTTTCATAAATGTCAGTCTAGAAAGAAGATAGTATAGCCATACCCCAGTGCAAATAATTCACATGCTCATTCTGCTGTTGGGCGAGCTTCAAATGAACACATTACAGCACTGTTGCTCCTATATAACACTGAGGCCTTGTCTACACTGGCAAGTTTCTGCGCAGTAAAGCAGCTTTCTGCGTTGTAACTCCCGAGATGTACACACTGCCAAGCCACTTAGTTCGCAGAAACTGCGCGGTTGCAGCGCTATAAAAAAGAACACCCCAATGAGAGGAGTACAGCTTTCTGCGCCGGGGCTACAGTGCGTGGTACCAGTGCAAACACCCTGGTTGATTACAGCACTGTGATGTCTGTTCTCGCCTGTCTGGTCACTGGTTTGAACGCTACTGCCCTGCTCTCAGGCAAACAACCGTGAGCCCCACCCCTTAAATTCCTTGGGAATTTTGAAAGTCCCCTTCCTGTTTGCTCGGTGATGCATGCAGTGGTCTCAGCGCATCTTTCCAGGTGACCATGCCTGCTCCACGCACCAGGTGATCCCCTACTTGGAGCAATGCCAAGCTTCTAGACCTCATCAACATTTGGGGAGAGGAGGCTGTCCAGTCCCAGCTGTGCTCCAGGCATAGGAATTATGATACCTACGGACAGATTTCATGATGCATGACAAAAAAGGGCCATGACTGGGAACACTGCAGTGTAGGTTCAAAGTGAAGGAGCTGTGGAACGCCTACCACAAGGTGCAGGAGGCAAACCGCCATTCCGGTGATGTGCCCATGAACTGCCAGTTCTACAAAGAGCTGGACACGATACTCAGTGGTGACCCCACCTCCACTGCGAAGGCCACTATGGATACTTAGTGGCTCGAGTGCCAGTTGAGAGTGGATCGAGCCAGGAAGAGGAAATCTTGGACAAGGATGTGAAGGGGGACCAGAGGCAGACGACGAATCGGAGGTCAGAGATGCATCCAGCCAGGAGCTCTTCTCAACCCCGGAGGAGGGTAGCCAGTCACAGCTGTTGGAGCTTGGTGAAGCGCAAACAGGAGAGGATGCCCCTGGTTAGTGGCTTTAATTTTGGGAATCGCTGAAGTGAGTTGTTGGGGGCAGGAGGGTTGCAGAAAGCAGGCTTGTGTCTGTGTGATGCATGTACCACCACATGCCTAGTCTGAGCGGCAGAACAGGGTGTTGATTGACTCCCTTACTTCATGGGAATCTGCCTCAGAGATCTCCACGAAACTCTCATGGAGATACTGGGCAATCCACTGCCGCAGGTTCTTTGGCAGAGCCCCCTTGTTTCTTGCCCCATTAACGATAACTTTCCCACGACATTCTGCCATCACTGTGGGGGGGACCATTGCTGTATTCAGGCAAGTTGCATAAGGGCCAGGTCGGAAGCCTCAGTCTTGGAGAAGATCCTCCCTTGATTTCCTGCTCATCCTCAGCAGCGAGATATCTTCCATAATGAACACAGCCTGTGGAAAACGTGGGGACAATAATTATTATAAGTCCCCCCCTCCCAGAGCTGGCCACGTGCTCAGTGTCCCAGAACACTGATTTCCCCTGCCCCCGTGGTTTCTCACCATTTTGGGGGTACAGTGGCTCACGTGTGCTTGCCTGGGGTCAGCCAGTTAGTGACAGGTATGTGAATAGTGGCTGTGTTTTAAATCACCGAATCAGTGTTCTGTGGGTTGCAAACAATACTGCTTCTGTAAAATGTTGTATTTTGGCTTCACAGACATGACCTTGGGAGCCCAGTCTCTCTCTTTGTTATCGCCGGCTGAACAGCTGCGCAGAATTAGAAAGCAGCCACGAAGAACTAAAGAGGACTTTCTGCGTGATATTGTGATGCACCCTGTGGCTGAAAAATAAGAATTCAAGGAGTGGCAGGACAGCAAGAAGAGGGATCAAAAGGAGAACGCGGCGCACCAGAATGAATCCATGGAGCGGCTCTTAAACGTTATGGAGCTCCAAGAGGACACGCTCCAGGCGCTACTAGCACTGCAAACCAAGCAGCTCCGCACCTGCCCTCCCCTGCAGCTGTGCCCTCCCCCACAAAACTCTTCCCATGCACCCCCCAGACACCGCCAACACACTCTTACCAACCTCCTAGCTCCAGTCTGTACCCGCTGCATTCCACTCCTGCCCTGTCTCAGTCCAGCCCTGTGGACTCCCAGTACCCACTGCACTCAACACCCATCCTCTGCAGTTTAGCCCTGCTGAAATACAGTACCCGCTGTACTGAAGGAGAAGATCGGATATAATACCTGGACATACATAAATCTTTAACCATCCTGAGACCCCACCTCCTCCTGGGACTGTCCCTTCCCCCAACCCCCTCAGTGATGTGATTTTTTGTTTGTCTGTCTCCTCCGGTTGTTGTTTTTTTAAATAAAATAATTGTGTTGGTTTGAAAGCAATCTTTATTCCATTAATTGAAAGCAAACAGAGCCCTGCAAAGCAACAGACAATTATCTTAAACCTTCATAGTGCATCATCTGCACCAATCACAATCACCTCCTAGCATTACTAGCACTGCATTCCCGAGCATAGCAATAAATATTAGTGGCTTTCAGCTTCAAATTGCTGCCTCAAGGCATCCCTGATCCTTATGGCCCCGCACTACACCCCTCTCATAGCCCTGGTCTCTGGCTGTTCAAATTCAGCCTCCAGGCACTGAGCCTCAGTGGTCCAGCCCTGAGCGAAGCTTTCACCCTTCCCTTCACAAACATTATGGAGTGTACAGCACATAGCTATAAGCATAGGAATATTGTAATCTGCGAGGTCCAGCCTCCCATATAGGCAGTGCCAGCGGGCCTTTAAACGGCCAAAAGCACACTTAACAGTCATTCTGCACTTGCTCAGCTTGTTGTTGAACCGCTCTTTGCTGCTGTCAAGGTACCCCATGTATGGTTTCATAAGCCACGGTATTAAGGGGTAGGCGGGGTCTCCCAGGATCACAGTGGGCATTTCGACTTCCCCTACGGTGATCTTCTGGTCTGGGAAGAAAGTCCCTGCTTGCAGCTTCCTGAACAGGCCAGTGTTACAAAAGATGTGTGCGTCATGCAGCTTTCTGGACCAGCCTGCATTAATGTCTGTAAAACACCCCTCGGTGATCCACAAGCGCCTGGAGAACCATTGAGAAATACCCCCTGCAATTAATGTACTCGGTGGCTAGGTGGTCTGGTGCCAGAATTGGAATGTCCGTGCCATCTATTGCACCTTCGCAGTTAGGGAATCCCATTTGTGCAAAGCCGTCCGCAATGTCACATATGTTGCCCAGAGTCACGGTCTTTTGGAGCAGGATGTGATTAATGGCCCTGCACAATTCCACAACCACGAGTCATCTTTTCCACTCCGAACTGGTTAGCGACCGATCAGTAGCAGTCTGGAGTAGCCAGCTTCCACCGTGCAATTGCCGTGCTTCTCCAACGACAGGGCAACTCTCATTCTTGTGTTCTGGCGCCGCAGGGCTGGGCCAAGCTCATCACACAGTCCCATCAAGTGGCTTTCCTCATGTGAAAGTTCTGTAGCCACTGCTCGTCATCCCAGACGTGCATAACGATGTGATCCCACCACTCAGTGCTTATTTCCCGGGCCCAAAAGCAGCATTCCACTGTGATCAGCACCTCCGTGAATGCCACAAGAAGTCTCATGTCGTAGCTACTATGCGTGGCAAGACTGATGTCAAACTGCTCTTGCCTTCATAGTTTAAGGAATAATTCCACTGCCACTCGTGACATGTTAGTGATAGCGAGCAGCATATTGGTCAATAGTGCAGGATCCATTTCTGCAGACCAAAGAGGCAGAACAGAGCACGCAGTACACAAACTGTTGAAAGATGGCACCAAATGCAGATGGAAGCACAGGGATTGCTGGGATGAGAAGCAATGCATCACGGGGCACTGGGACAGGACCCAGGATGCCCAGCGACTCCCTCTGTCTTCTCACAACTCTTAGCAGCAGCAGCAGCAGCAGAGATGCTCTGTGGGATAGCTGCCCAGAGTACAACGCTCCATATACAGCTACAAGTGCCGCAAGTGTGATCTCGCTATTGCGCACGCAGTTGACAGTGTGAACACACAACAGAAGTTTCCCTTCGGTGCTCTCTGAGCAGCTCTGTAACTACCCGCGCTGTAACTCTGCCAGTGTAGATGTACCCTCAGATATGTAACTCATACACTCTGAAAAACAGTCACATATTTTGGATGCAGTTTTGCTCCCACAATTAAATTAAGGTTAGAAGTAACTGTCTGATTGCAGGTACAATCTTAGCAGAAGCAATTATGATGAAACTAATTGCTTTCGTTTAATCACAGAGGTAAAAAAAAGGCTTCCTAAATATTGCAGGCCAGCTGGAATGTCGGGATAAAAATCAAGGTCATATAATCTCATATGTGATTGTTGAGACTCAAGATAATCTCTCTTCCATCAGTATTCTAATCAATCAACTTGCAACAAAATTAAAACAGAAAATTCTGGTGTATGGTAGGAAAGAAGTCGTTACATGTGTGAATTTGGATGGCATTTCCTAATTAGGATATTCTTTTTTATTAATTCACCCTCCCCTCCTGTAGTCATTAACTTAAGTAGAAACAGTGAAAGCTTGTCAATGTTTTTTACTATATAAAAATTAAAGATGCCTAAATATATATATTTGTTAGCTGACTCTTCCCTCAGGTGCTTTAAATTTACCTGCTCTCGGTAGTAGAACAGTTTAACTCATCACCTACCTGCAATCATCCTTTAGTGTTTCTGAATCTCTCTTAAACTACTATCATTTAAATACAACATAACCTCGTGCTCCTCTGCAAAATGATCATTTTCTCCATCTTCCTCACAGCTATAGCAATAGCTTCATACCCGAAAGAGCCTCCTCATCTATCACACCCATTTTACCACAACACAATGGCATGTAAAGTGCCTAAGTAGGCTAGTATATGCATTCCCTAATTTGGGAATGCATACAAAAAGGAAACTTGCACACCATTTTCAAAAGATAAACCTGGGGGGGGCTTAAATTCATCACTTTGCTGGATACTAAAAATCATGATCTTAATAAAGACACTGATTTATGGCTTCTTACAAGAAATCTGTAACCCACTAATCCCCTTTTTGTCCTATGACCACAGGAGTGTTAACAGGCCACTTCACCTTGAGCTGTCCCCCAGAATATGTGCTAACTACTTATGCTAAACTATCTGTTTGACCTTGTATATTTAGCTGTTACACTTTGAGTACCTTTTCCAGACCTGAGGAAGAGCTCAGTGTAGCTTAAAAGCTTGTTTCTCTCACAAGTAGAACTTGGTCAAAAGTCCAATAAAAGATATTACATCACCCACCTTGTTTCTCTAATTTGAATATGAAATTGCATTAACTACACATGCAAACAGCCATGTGACTGAGTAGATACCTTACACCTACCTTCGGTTTCATCCCTTTTGAAAATCTGGCCATATGATTAATCAGATAGTATCAGACAACAGTGTGATTAGAGACAGGAACAAGAACATTACCCTATTGCCTGACAACTATTTGCCAGTATGCACGGTATGTAAGTAAGTAGACAAATGCCTGAGAAGTGCAAATATTACCACATACACAGATCTGTAGCATTATTTCTTGCACTTCTTGAAACAATGCTTCCAATAATGCAGTAAATTCATGATCTTTTATTCCTGTTATACCACACAGAAGATAGTACTTCCATGGAATGCCAGCACAGAATGATGCAGTTTGCCCATAAATAGAAATTACAGGAATTAAAATATCTTCTCCTAATCTTTGAACAATGGAGTACAGGTCAGCTTAAGTCCCATTTCCAGCGACTTATTGTTCACAATAATTTTAGTAAAAAATCAGTGATAAACTGATAGCAATCTATATAGGTATAGACCTATGACATATCTTGTATAGCACAGATATAAATTACAAAATACCAGGGACTCCGTTGTCAAACTTTGCCCAGGATAGCTGCAGACCTTTTCCAGCAGTAGTCATTTGCAGTTCCTATAGGTTACCATGCCAACATTAATTGTACCATACAGTATATCCATTGTAGAGGTGGTCTCAATGGAACACCACATCCAAACTCCTTCAGTCTTTGAGGGGTACCTAAAAATAATTTTAGACCTGCACATGGGATCTGAAATCCCCTGGAACTATGGGGAAGTTCACATCTGGATCCATCATGAATAACGATATTGCTGTCTAATATTGGATGGTTCCCCCTCATGCCTTACAACACATATTTTACACTGGATGAATGTCATGGGCTCACCTTCTTTCCTAGGTTGAACTGAAATATATATTAAATCTTATTGTGCAGGATGTTTTTTTCTTCTTTGTTTTATGTTTGTTTGTTTTCCTTCCAAGAAGTTCCTTGGCCTTTTTCAAAGGACTGGGATATTAGAAATTGTCCTAATTCTAGGACTGACCCACTGTAACTGCTGTAAATTCAGCTCCTTGATGAGATGGTCAATACCAAAGTGGTACACTTCTTGGTTAAGAAAAGGATGGAGTCCATTTATGTATCACCATGGATTTCTAACATTGCAATTACCTCCCCCCCCTGAACCACTGAAGGTGTTAGGAAGACAATGTTGGGTACTGCTTTGATTTTAAATAAAGCTGTAATACCTGATTGTTATCCCCAGCCTACTACTGAGTTAATAGTGGGTATACATGGCTCTGTACTATCCAATAACTTGGATCTGAAATATAGATGTCTTGTGATTCCCAGCGCTCCAGCTTCTCAGAACCTTACAGCTTTCATTACGATTCAAGGATTTTGTTTATTTCATATGGATGTCTTTTGGTCTGTCATCTGCTCTGAGTTGCTCTCAGAAAATAATATCCACCAGGAAAGCATTCCTTTGGCGGCAATTTACTTTAATAACATAGTTCTACTTGGCACATTCTTTCTGCTGATCACGTTGCTACCTGACTGGAGTGCTACAGTTCTAACAGCAGTACAGCCTCTCCTTGAGCACTGGAAAGGATCCGAAGCTGATTTGTGGGTTATTACCACGGCAGCACAAACTAACCTCACATCCAGCACTGTGTGGGGTGTAATTTTTGCACAGTGTTGTGCTTATCCTTGCTAATGGGATTCTATTGCTTCCATAGAAAACAATGATATTTTGATGTGACAGCTCCTGTGTTATCAGAGATTGTGCAATTTTATTACATGGATGGTATCAGCATGTCACCTCTGCTCATGCAATCAGCTCATGTCCTTCAATATGTCCTTCAACTAAGGGGGTATATGATAGAGGTCTATAAAATCATGAATAGTGTGGAGAAAGTGAACAAGGAAGTGTTATTTACCCCTTCTTATAACACAAGAACCAGAGGTCACACAGTGAAATTAATAGGCAGCAGGTTTAGAGCAAACAAAAGGAAATACTTCTTCACACAACCCAAAGTCAAGCTGTGGAACTCATTGCCAGGGAATGTTGTGAAAGCCAAAAGTATAACAGGGTTAAAAAAAGAATTACATACATTCATGGAGGATAGACCCATCAATGAGTATTAGCCAAAATGGTCAGTGATGCAACCCCATGTTCTGGGTGTCCCTAAACCTTTGACTACCAGAAGCTGGGACGGGTCAAGAGGGGATGGATCACTCAGTAATTGCCTGTTCTGTTAATTTCTTCTGGAGCCTCTGGCATCGGTCACTGTCGGAAGAGAGGATGCTGGGCTAGAAGGACATTGGTCTTATCCAATTGGTCATTCTTATGTTTTTAACCCCTCTCATTTCAAGGCATGGTTCATTATGGTCCCTATCCACAAAGCACATATACACATCTAGCCTTAAGCATCACTAGTCCCAGTGAAATAACTGGGACTGTTCACATGCTCAAAATTTAAATGTTTGACTGGGGAAAAAATCATGTATTTATAGTAATGACATGTGAATAATGAAACAAATTTCATACTTTTTCTGCCTGCCAGAGTCCAACATGGCAATTCAGAAATTAGGTTGTTTGGAAAATTCCCAAGTTAGATGATGAATGATTATTAGAGCTAGTCAAAACTCAGAATTTCTGTTCCTGGTGAAATTATGACATTACAAAATTTGTTTTCATTCTGAATATGAATGAAAATAAAACATTTAAACATTTCCTGGAAAATAAAATTCTGGTAAAAATTGTTTTTCAAATTCTACTTTTATTTGATATCAAATAAAAATGGAAATGAAACATTATTTCACAATGAAAAACCAAAACCCTTTAGACCTTACCATTTTTTTTTCAATTTTTAAAAAATTGAAATTGATCAAAATTGACATTTCCAGGAAATTTGTCAATTTTTATAAAATGGCATCTTCCAATAGAAAAACATTTAATTGGAAAATTGTTGACTGTCAGAGACTGAGATGTGGGCAGTCATGCCCAGTGGTTAGAGCAGGAGTCAGTAGCCAGGAATCAGATCCCAGGTATGAGAGGCCAGGCACCAGAAGTCAGAAATCAAGGATCGGAGCTGAGGGTCAGAACTGGAGTCAGAGGCCAGATACCAGAGCTGAAGTCAGAAGTTTAGGAATCAAAGAGGAGGATCAGAACAAAGCTCCCTAGAGTAAGGCAAGGCAGGGCAAGGCTGAGTCCAGTGCAGGAGCAGGGCTGGGAACAACGCAGAGGCAGGAGCTATTGCAGCCCTGGGCAAATGCTTTGAGCAGCCACTAAACTACTGCTGGCTTAAGACCTGGTCTGCTGACTCTTCCCACCAATCAGGCCATGTAGCCAATCAAGCAGCCTACTACAAGCCAGTTGTGATCATTAGGTTGCCCAGAGACTGGCCCTGCTGTAGGCCCCAATTCCTGACACTGACCAACTCCACTAATCATGCCTCGTATATTCAGAACATGTTTGATAATGGTTTACAATGTGACTAATACAGCTGCAAATGACACCCGATAGTATGCCACAGCATGCTATTTTGATTAAACAGTATAGTTAAAAATGTCTTAATCCACCACTTTCTTATGAAGTACAACAGTTGAGTTACCTACACAAACACTGAGCTCCGATTATTGTGAACTGAATAATCTTGTGTACTCCTACCTAATCACAGCACCTTGGAAATGTAGGACTAGAAATCATCTTGTCCAACCCCCCTGCTCTGAGGCAGGACCAAGTAAACTTAGACTCTTCCTGGGGTCTAACTTCTTCTTAAAAACCACCAAATGATGGGAATTCCACAACCTCCCTTGGAAGCATATTCCAAAGTTTAAAACCCTTAGAATTAGAAATTTTTCCTAATATGTAATCTAAATCTCCCATGGTGCAGATTAAGCCCATTACTTCTTGTCCTACCTTCTGTGGACATGGAGAACAATTGATCACAGTCCTCTTTATAACAGCCCTTAACATATTTCAAGATTGGTATCAGGTCCCGCCTCTGTCTTCTTTTCTTAAGAGTAAATATGCACAGTATTTTTAACCTTTCCTCATAGGTCAGGTTTTCTAAACTTATCATTTTTTATTGCTCTCCTGTGAGCTCTCTCCAATTTGTCCATATCTTTCCTAAAGCATGGTGAGCAGAACTGGACACAGTGCTCCAGCTGAGGCCTCATCAGTCTCGAGCAGAGTGGGACAATTACCTTCCATGTCTTACACATGATACTCCTGTTAATACATGCCAGAATATTAGCCCTTTTCACAACTGCAACATGTTGTTGACTAATATTCAATTTGTGATCCACTATAACAACCCCCAGAATCTCTTCAGTAATACTATCACCTAGCCAGTTATTACCAATTTTGCAGTTGTGAATTTGATTTTTTTTTCTTTGTAAGTGTGGTACTTTGCACTTGTCTTCATTGAATTTCATCTTGCTGATTTCAGACCAATTTCCCAGTGTGCCAAGGTCCTTTTGAATTCTAACCCTGTCCTCCAGAGTGCTTGCAACCCCTCCCACCTTGGTATTATCCACAAATTTTATAAGCACATTCTCCATTCCATTATCCAAGTCATTAATGAAAATATTGGTTAGTACCGCACCCAGGACTGAGCCCTGTGGAACCCCTCTAGATATATCCTCCTAGTATGACAGCAAACCCTTGATAATTACTGTTTGAGTATGGTCTTTCAACCAGTTGTGCATCCACCTTATAGTAATGGTAGATAATATTTTAAATGTAAAATATTTTTGCTTAAATGTTAAATTATTTTTTTCATACAGAAAAACAATGTAAGCATTAATCTATTTAGTAGATCAGACATATGTATTTATTCCCTTACAAAATGCTTATTCATCTATTGCTTGTCTTCCAAAATAACACAGGAACGATGAGACACAAACATATTGGTTAAAAGCAGAGGCTGCAGCTTTATTTCAGTTAACTTGGTGTTAACTGCACCCAATCATCATTCTGGGATATATCAGCAGGAGTATTGTAAGCAAGACAGGAGAAGTAATTCTTCCAATCTACTCCATGCTTATTAGGCCTCAACTGGAGTATTGTGTCCAGTTCTGGGCGCCACATTTCAGGAAAGATGTGGACAAATTGAAGAAAGTCCAGAGAAGAGCAACAAAAATGATTAAAGGTCTAGAAATCACAACCTATGAGGTAAGATTGAAAAAAATTGGGTTTGTTTAGTCTGGAGAAGAGAAGACTGAGAAGGGACACGATAACAGTTTTCAAGTACATAAAAGGCTGTTACAAGGAGGAGGGAGAAAAATTGTTCTTCTTAACCTCTGAGGATAGGACAAGAAGCAATGGGCTTAAATTACAGCAAGGGCAGTTTAGGTTGGACATTAGGAAAAACTTCCTAACTGTTAGAGTAGTTAAGCACTGGAATAAACTGCCTAGAGAGGTTGTGGAATATCCATCATTGGGGATTTTTAAGAGCAGGTAGGGCAAACACCTGTCAGGGATGGTCTAGATCAGGGGTCAGCAACGTTCGGCACGCGGCTCGCCAGGGTAAGCACCCAAGCGGGCCAGGCCACTTTATTTATCTGCTGACGTGGCAGGTTCAGCCGATCGCGGCCCCCACTTGCTGCGGTTCGCCGTCCCGGGCCAATGGGGGCGGCGGGAAGTGGCGCGGGCCGAGGGATGTGCTGGCCGTGGCTTCCCGCCGCCCCCATTGGCCCGGGACGGCGAACCGCGGCCAGTGGGGGCTGCGATCGGCCAAACCTGCCACGTCAGCAGGTAAATAAACTGGCCCGGCCTGCAACACTAATCATGCTCTTGTTAGGGCCAAGCTCCAGTTACATCTTTAAAAGATGTGTTATGAGATGCCAAAAGGTAAACCTCACCTCAACATCACCAATATGAAGGATTCTGACACTTGTGCAAAGTTTCAATGTCTGCTTGAGCCTATCTTTGAAATGATCAACCCAATTCCCCTGATTCTGACACCTTGTGGGAAAAAAATTAAGAGTAAGACACTGGCTACTGCCAAGGATGTCTTTGGAAGAACAATGAAAAAACATCCTGACTGGTCTGAACATCTACTTCTCCCACTTATAGAAAAGAAAAAGCAAACTCGCCTAAGTCTACTTCAACAGCCATCCAAGCTCAAAAGTCTCAAGTTTAAAGAGGCTAAGGCTGCGATTGAGAAAGCCACCAGAGAATGTGCCCAGAAGTAAGCAAGACCTGTGCAGAAAGATTCAGATCTGGCTTTGAAAGATGGGACCTTTGTGGTACCTATAATGGAATTATAAAGGTACTTGGTCCACCTTCTGAAAAGACTGCAAACCTGAAAGTGAAAGATGTTACCATATTGACTGTCGGGCAAAAACAACTTGTAATGCTCAGTCCATCGGTCAAAGTACTCTATTCAAAGGATGCCATTATCTGAGATACTGCCTCAGCTGCCATTCCCCAGCAAGGCTTGGGTATGTCCAAATATAGTCTGATGAATTAAAGTCCCCATGGGAAGGGGAGTCTGAGCTCCAAGTGAGAAGGAATGTTTCCCCTTTTTGTAGATTGTAACTTTTATTCAGCTTATATTAATAAACTTATTTTGGTACTTTCTATTTCAAAAGCACAACATAGGCTTTTATTAAATATTAATATTGACTTCCAAGTAGAAAAACTATGGCAAGGAAAACCAGGCACTTAGGTTAAGAAATCCTGTTGTACTCACATAGTCATTAAATGAAGGGTATAATATTATGCCCTTGTTTTAATTTGACCTTTGTCCTGTGTTTAATTTTCATCACTCAATTCCCTTGTGGCTCTGAACAAGATATTGCTTCTGTTTTTCACATTACATTTTCAATTTGAAATTTTCAAGCAGAAATATCCCAGCATCTAGATCAAAAGTTACTGTAAAATACATGCAGCCTTATAGGCCCTGATTCAGCAAAGTTTTTGAGCAAGTGCCCGAATAAGTTTAAGCACATGAGCACTTCCAATGATTTCAACGGGACTGTTAATGAGCTTAAAGATAGGCATGTGTATAAATGCTCTGCTGCACTGGGACATATTTGCTGTAGACTTTCTAATTGTTCTAATTTAAAGAGTTTTAAAATGATGTTTGGGATTTTGTTTGTATCATTGACAATGCATTCCAAGTTTATGACTAACCATAACTATATATTCACTGGCATCAAGACATACAGTGCATCAATTTTCTTTCATTTTTGTTTCTCAAACACAACAACAAACACAACACTATAAATATGTGACATGACTAAATGATGAAACAGCAGCTTCCTGCTGAAATTTTAAAGCGAGATAGACATTGTTTTAGCTGAAGAAGCCATTTAGATACCAGCTGTTCCCACTGAAAAGATGTGGCAGCCATCAGCAGAAATAAGAAATGTTCCCTCTGTACATATTGAAATGAGTTTTATTTCCCTTTCCTCTCAGTTCTGTGCGTCTGCCGATGAAAGAGGCAAGCTAATTCTTCCCTATATCTCATCCCAAGTAAAAATCTTTAATGAGAGGTATCTTAGCACCCAGTATTGCACTCAGGTAAAACCTTGCTGCTTTCTATTGAGCGTAGGAGAAATCCTATGTATGGTAATAAACCATTCAACAGCATCAGAGCTGGAGCTGATAGGGAGGGAACAGTTTATATGTATATATCAAAATTACTTTCCTACATGTTTGTGTTTTTAGATAGAACAAGAAATAAATATATAGGGGCCAAGTAGAAGAAAATAATGTGGTATACCCCAGTGTGTGACTCCAGGTAAATGTTGACTTCTTAACAGTGACCACTGTAAATGATTTTTCATTTGATTTGGGCTACCAAATTGTGACTGATTATGAATAATCTAGTCATACATTCTAGATATAAGAATACAATAACTGAAATGTTATCTTATGGGTAATACCATAGTCTGCATATTAATAAACTCAGCATGTCCTGGTGTCTATTCAGAATAAAATTGCTAATGACTATGATAGAATATTTGTCATATTTTTTCATCCAAAGGGAAGGTTATGAAGCTGGGATAACTAACATCTGTCCTCGGAGACAGGTACAAAATGCATCATATCTTATTAAAGATTTTGCTTCTTTTGCCACAGGCAATCAATTACAAAATATTTGATTAAGAAAACATTGCATTAGTATTGTATTCTCAAGCTGCCTCTTATCATTTTCCTGTAGCATACTATAATGACAATCAGTATAACTCATTATTCCAAGTAAGGAATGTAGTCATTTTCTTCTTAATGATTGAAGTGAAATGTATCTATTGGGACCATTTTTAGTTTACTCTCTCTTACACTATAATATTTTCATTGTTAATACTTCACACAGTGCTCTTGCAGCCTAAGAAAAGTCTTTGCAGAGTCTCCGTGCATATCACTTTAAACATGAATATTATTTCTAGTTAACCACAGAAAATAATGTAATGTGCTAGATAATTTCGTACAAAGCTAGAGATTTGAATACAGTTAACCAGGCATAGATCTACTGAACCTGTTTGTAGTGCTACAACAATGTTTCACATATCATGCATTTCATCCAAGAACCTATAAAAAGTAATTAATTAAACTTCACATACTCCTGTAAAATAGATAATTATCACAAAACTGAGCTAGAGAGAGGTTAAATGACTTGCCCGTGGCTAAACAGTATAACAGAGGCAGAGCAAGGAAAATAATAAAGAATACGTAGATTGTTAGTCCCTACCTCAAAAAGCTCTCTTTTTGTTCTAGGTTTGTACAGTGCCTAGTAAAATGAGGTCCTGATTGGGCATTACTGCAATTAACTAAGTAAAATAAAATAAAAGAAGAGAACTTGTCTCCCACTCTCCAGCTTTTGCTGCTAGACACACAGCTTCTCAAGACAATGTGTGCAGGTTGGCATCCGCAATCTTATTATCTATCTTCCATTTGACAATTTGTACTTCTCAGCTAGAATGCCAGTTTTATATTTGGTACATCTAAGAAATGCACCAAAGAATTCATGTGAATAATTTTGGCAGATAATTTCTAAGGATTTAGGAAAAATGGCTTTCACCATGAAATATCAAGGCCAAGGTACTTCAAAGTAAGAGTCTGAAGAAAGATCTCTGAATACAGATAAGTAGCCAGATTTTCAAAAGTATGTAGACACCTAAAGATGGAGATCAATGTCTAGTGGTATTTTCAAAAGTGTCCAAGTGAGTTAGATTCCTAGGTCTCATTGGTTTCAGATGCAGATAGGTGTCTAATTTGCTTAGGAACTTTTGCAAATCCCACTAGGCACCAATCTCAACTTTAGGTACTTCAATGTTTTTGAAAATCTGACTCATACCAACTCAAATGAAGTCAACAGGTCAACTTTTGTAAGCCAGTAATTAAATAAAACAACAACAAAACCCACACACATTTATTTAGGAATCTTTATAAATTATGTAACAACACTATAGAAATGTAGTGCACTATATTTTTTTCCAATGTTGGATTAAATGTATTTTATTATAAAATATTAGAGCTTTTAATGATTTAACCCCAAAGTAATCTGGGAATCTCTAGCCAAAGGAAATCTTCTGTAAATCCCTGAGCAAGATTAGTTTTAACTTTCATCAACTCTGCAAGTGTACATTATCATCAATCATCTTATTATGACACTAAAGAAAAAAAAAACTATTCCTTTCCCTATGCGCTTTGTAGAAATATCCACAATTTAAGGTCATTCTTATTTGGAAATCTGATCAATTGTTTCCTCTGGGTTAAATCATATTACATAATTCATTTTTACTGAAAGGAAAAGAAAAGGCTTCAGAAGGACAATGTATATGAAATTCAGAGTAAAACAGAATCATAGAACTGTAAAAGGGACTTAGAAAGCACATATAGTCCATCCCACTACACACTGAGGAAAAGACCAGCTCATCCCAGACTGGTGTTTGTCTAACCTGTTCTTAAACACCACCAATGACAGGGATTGCATAACCTCCCTTAGTAACCTATTCCAGTACTTAATTATCCTTATCATTAGAAAGGGTTTCCTAATATCTAACTAAATCTCCCATCAGATTAAGCTGATTATTTCTTTTCCTACCTTCAGTGGACATGGAGAACAATTAATCCTCCTCCTCTTCATAACAGTCTTTAATATATTTGAACATGTTATCAGCCCCCCCTCCCCAAAATATTTATTTCTGAAGACTGTGCATACACAGGGATTATTTTCCAACCTTTCCTTATGTCAGATTTTGTAAAAAAAACAAACAAACAAACAAAAAAACTAATTTTTATTGTTCTCTCCTCTGTCCACTTCTTTCTTGAAAGAATGGTGCTCAAAACTGGACACAATTCTCCAACTGAGGCCTCATTAGTGTCTAGTGGTACAATTACCTTCTGCGACTTTTATATAATATAATATATAATGTTAATATTAGCTTTTTTTCACAACTGTATTATATTGTTGACTCATATTCAATTTGTGATCCACTGTTCCTCCAGATTCTGTTCTGCAATAGTATTGACTAGGCCAGTTAGTCCCCATTTTGTAGTTAGGAGCAAAAATCAAATGCACAAGTGTAGTACTTTGAATTTGACTTTACTGAATTTCATCTTGTTGATTTCAGACTCATACTCCAATTTTTCAAAATCATTTTGAATTCTAATCCTGTCCTCCATAGTGCTGGCAACCCCTACAGCGCAGTTCAAATCAATGAAGCTACGACACTTTACACCAGCTGATGATCTGGTCCACTCAAGTCAATAAGTCTTTTTACATTAATTTCAAACGGAATTTAGATCAGGCCTCAATGTCTGTAGGCCAGCAACTCAAGTGACTTGGTTTTTTTAGGGCTCATCATTATGTTAGTTTTAAAGTCTTTTCTACTGTCTGCCCAGCTAGACATCTGGAAATCACTATGTGCAGCAGGAACAGAATCACTATTGTATGGAAAGATTTGTGTACCTCGCTTATGGTATCTCAAATTAAACTAATTTGGTTTTAACAAAAACTAATTGAAAGTAATTTAATAGCAATTGATTGTTAAGAGGATACATGTTGCGGTTTATCAAGTCTATAGGAATGTTGTATAATTAGTTCAAAACTGCACAGGCAATACTGTAATTATAGTCTTGGCAACTTTAAACTTTGAAGCAATGTTTAAACAATTAATTAAAATTTAAAAGATAATGATATATTAAATGTTTTTAATGTTGATTCCTAAAAATGCTAATCAATATTTCTTAAGTAATCCAATTAACTGAGTAATCTAATTTCCAATATCTCTGAAGCTATAAAAATATAGCTTTATAAACATAGCTTTCAAGTTTTATAAATATCCAGATAAACATTTAATGTAAATTAACAACCAATTACATATTAAAGTCATTGCATTATTATTAGTGATATACATAAGGTCAACTGTGTACCAACCAGGTCTTACGCCTTATGGTTTTTTAAGATATTGTACAAATAAAAAATACCCACTTAACCTCACTGACGTACATGTTTCAAAATATAGGTGCTGGAGACAGATCCTGAGAGGTGCTGAAATCAATGGGAGTACCAGGTGATCAGTAGTTCTCAAGATCAGGCCATAGAGCTGTATTGTATTATGGAGAGACTATCAATTGTTAAGGACTCACTCCTGTAAATTGCACTAGGGGACCAGTCTGGCATAAACTGGGGTGAGGATTGAAACTCCTACCACTCCAAACTGTGCTGTTTCATGCTGAGACATAGCAAAGTCCATTGTCATCTCTTCTCTGCCTATAAAGATCTGTTTAGAGATGACAATTCAACAATGTTTCACAAGCTTTACTGACGCATGCTTTTAACAGACTTTATAATCATGGCACCTATTTTTACCATTTTACATGTGAAATAATCATAATTCTGGCAATGTTGTATGCTACAGCTTTTTTCTTATCTTTTCAAACTAAACTTTCCTCCCCCCCAAACTTTTGCTTTTGTAATATAAACATAGCATAACTTTCCCCATGTTTTTGCCATTAACAAGCAACCAGTTGTATCCACTGTTGTTTCAGGTGATCACACTTTCATATCCCTCTTTTAAAAATGTCTCTCTCTCCATTCCATCAGCTAAAGTAGCTGCTCCAACTACATCACAGCTTGTTTTGTTCAGGTCTGTTCTAACCTGTAAGTTCACTGGGGCAGGGACCATCACTTCTGATATGTTTGTGTGGTTCTTGTTGCTCTGTTAATGACCATTAAGGACTAGGTTCTTCAAGTGGCTGTGTGTGACACAAGCTTACCCCTGCACCATATAGAGTCCCACTGACTGTGATGGGGCACTCTGCAAGTGCATGGATGAGCCCATGGGGATCTGTTTGCAGCATCAATCCTTAAATAACTACTATATATAGAGAATTGTGGTGGCACACGAACAAAATAATACTGTGAGAGATTAAACTCTACTGCAGACTTTGGTTTTACAGTACTTCATCTTTAAATCTTTCATATGCTTATTGAAGTCTGACCCTGCAATCTGATAGACAACAATGGACCTTTACATCTGCCTGGAGCAACACTGAAATTGATAGGCTTTGTATGTGCACAGAGGCTCACATGTATTGATAAGATTGCAGGAGAAGTGCTTTAGTGATGCAAAGGTTCATGTACTTGTACTGCAGCACAACAGCATTAGAACAACATGAAATTAACAAGTTTAGTTTTGGTGTTTGCCAGGGTCAGCAAGGCACCTTGCCTTTCAGACCTCCAAAAAATTCCAACGAGGACCAAAGATGTCCCAAACCAGTGTTAGTCCAATCTACTTTGAATTTTTATTTTAAAAACTGAGTAGTTAAAAGTGATGCATCTTTTAATCCCTGAGGCATATTTCAGGAAGGCAAGCTGCATTTAATTCATTGCTATAATACCTTGGCTTATTGATTTTTTTTTAAGGTGGCATAAAATGTACAAGAGAGGGGCTTAAAAAAAGCCAAGAAGGGTGAAAAATGAAACAGGAAGTGAAAAATGCTCTGAACTGCAGCATTTAACACTGTCTATAGTTTAAGATTTCAAAGTGCTTGTTCTCCACATTATGTCAGAACTATGGCTCTTTCTTTGACAGCCTTTTTTAAAAAGTGTGTGACAGTTTTAACTGTAAGCAACACTGAAGGACAGGAACTTGATTTCATCATTTCATGGTTGTCAGCTCAACAGACAGGAAGGTATATCTTAGGACAACACACTTCTCAGCAGCTGCTTTCATGAATAAGAACACACTTCCATCATTAGTCATTTAACCTATATAACGTGACAACAAAATTTATTACAGCAGCTAAAGATTCGTGACATGACCAAGAATTCAAAATTGTTCTTTATACAATTTGCATCTGTTGAGTGCTTCAAGGTGACAATATATTTGAATATCAATTATATTTGTCCTATTCCTACTTTAACTAGATTCAGAAGTATTTCAAAAGCTTTAGGAGTATCATCTTGTGAGAAGAAACCAAGAGATCAATTATGGCTCATAGAATCTTAGTAGCTCCAGGGAGGATGTGGGTTTGCACTGCCCAAGTCGTCTTGGCCTTTTAAAGGGAGGTAGGATGGGAAGAGATGCCCCTTGCAACAACTGTTTGAGGTGTAACCAGAGTTCTACCAACACTCAGCTATCCCAGTACATGATGTGCGGGAGTTCTAAGGTTATAGTCCATCTCTCACCACATCCATAAAATGCCCTCTCTAGAGCACCTAGTATTGCCAGCAATGCTAGCTTTTTCCACACCTCTAGCGCTGGGAACCAATTTATGCCTTGCTTATCTGTAGGGGAGAGGAGTGACATTTCCTGTACTTAATTCTCCTAGCACGCCACTGCAGGGCAGGCATGATACAACACCAAATATACTCTCAAATATATTCAAAACTGCTTTGTGAAAGTCTTAACAATTAAAAGGTCTAAAAATATATCAATATACTCTATGGGCCTGATACTTTAATTTTTGGTCCTTACTCAGAAAAACTCCCACGGCAGCTAAAGGGAGCTTTTCCTAAGAAAGTCCTGAGTGGGGACTGTACAGTAATTAAGGTTTATAGAATTGTCAGTATTTACCTAGCAGCTTCATAGCATTCATCATGAATCTGTGACAACCAGCACAAAGCACTTGGAGATTCTAAGGCATGACAGTCATCAAATAAAGTAGTAGTGGAAGAAAAATTTAATCTTCTTAGATTGCTGTCATTTTCCAGCCAGCCAGCCAGCCAGCCAAATGAATGTTAAGGAAGAAGTACTGTATTGTACAGACTGAAACACAATGGGATGGATTCTCAAGAGCAGCCTCCCAATTTAGCATCCACAAGTTTTGGGTGCACAATTGTTTACAGGTAGAAACTCTATATCTATGCCTCTGGATTGATCTGCTAACCATCTAACTACTCAGTTGGTATTATAAAAATTAGGATTTCTATGTACAAGTCTTGTAAGTGTAAATTTGAGAGGCAAGGTTCAGGACACTTCTAAAGTGTGGTACTATCCCTTTGCTGTATCCAAATGGCTGAGGGGAGATTTTCAAAGGAACAAAGGCGAAATAAGCATCTAACTCATTGACTCTCAATGGCAGTTGAGCACCTAACTCCCACCTGAGCCTTTGAAAGTCTCCCTCTAAGTCTTCATATGGCGAGAGCAAAATATATGTTTTGTATGTTTACAATTAATACACTGACAGTGTCTCAGAATCAATCCAAAATTATAATGGAAAGGTAGAACACAGGTTATGACACTTGTCATGTAGTACATGGCTTTATTTTGACATGATTAAGTCATAGGAGCCTCCAATGTATATAGAGTTTCCAGAAGTTCTCCAATTCTTTACTTTGATTCTCTCTGTATAATGTTGCTCTGGAAATACTTAATATAACTAATATTCTCTTCTTTCTTTTCCACCCCAACCTCTTCAAGAACAGGGATAATATCTCAAAACAAAAATGAATTTTAGCCCATTACTTGTCAAACCTGTTTGAAACCAGGCCCCAGATGTGTATTACCTGCAAACAGCTAAAGTCACATTGTTCAGCAATGTTCAGTAAACGGTCATCACTACACATGCTTTGAACTCTGAACTTCCCTGTCAACAGCAGTGATGCCTCTGTTAAACACAGTTTCTCCAACTTTAAAATGGGGTAAAATATCTACCACACATGATTTTCATACATCTTTTGTTACTGAGTTTTGAGTGGCTTGTCCAAAGCCACAAAGTATATCACAAGACATTATGTTCAAACACACACACACACACACACACACAGATATAAGCTGCCATCTTTACTGAAAGAACAGTTCTAACAAGACAGACAAAACATGCACAGAATAAGAGTGGATAAACTGCTAAACTGTCCCCTGCTTGGGAAACTGTAACGCAGCCCTGTGAGAGCAGGGATAGACTCTTATCACATTCTACAGATGGCACAGAGTGGTCACACAAGAATTCTGCAACAGAGCAGAGATTTGAATACAGGCTTTTCCATGTCCTAGGTTGGTGGCCTAAGTAGTGGGTCACCCTTCCTCTCTGAACAAGTCCCCTCTTTGATTTCAATGGGACTACTTGCAAATAATTGTGGCACTATACAATGCAAGGATGTATACAAATCAGGCTGTAGTTAAATATTACTATAGAACACTGTATATATTTTTTCTAAAATAAGTAAATAGTTTAAGAGAGCAAGGTTAAAAAGGCATGCCATTCCCAAAAATCAATCCAAGGTATTAGTGACTTATAGATCACTTTCCTTTAATATGGGAGGGAAAAAAAGTTGCATTACAAAAACAGCTGTATAAATATACCTTATTTCAATCAACTGGAAATAAGCTTAGTAGAATACACTTCATTTTTTAAAACATATTTATGTTAAATGCAAGAGATGAAGTACTCATACTGGTCCCCACACTACAATAGAACTGGTATCTATTTTATTGATTATAAATTTAGAAAAATGGGTTTTTTTTTACTAATCTAATTTAATTTACTCATCATCTGCTCATTACTACTTCTATTATTTGATCAGGACTTTTGATTATTCCCAACCTAGGCTGGATTCAAACCAGCGACCTAGAAATAAAATGCTCAATATCTCATTAGCAGTGATTTCCAGCTATAATTGTTCCAACAAACACCTTTGCCTAATCTCACTGGTAGCTTCTTTGGCTCCACAGCATTAGACAATGAAGTGCAGATTGGAGAAACCAAATGAAAGACATGTAACAACAATACAAATATGTTTTGGAGCAAGAAAAAGAAAGGAGATGGAATTTCAAATATCTGTTTCTTTATACATATCTGATCTGGTCACCAAGTTCTCTAATGTTCTGCCAAAATACTAGTAGGAGTGCATCACAAAACTTGAGGCACATGGCTTTTTACAGAGTAGTTAATTATTCATACACTGATTATATTGGTACATTTCTATCCATGACAAAAATAACCGATGCTTATGGGAAAGTATGTGATGCTCAGGTGGATCTCATGAAATCATCTTCAGAGGATTCGGTAGGATAACACAAGCTTATTGTTATGGAAGTCAAGAATCCTTCTTCCTAGAGCTATTATCTGAAATCTGGCAGAAAATGTATTCTGTTTTCCACTTTTGTAGTTTCATAACAGGAATTCTGGATCAAATAGGATTGTGAGAATAATTGCAAGAAACAGAAAATCAGGTAGACAGCCCTCTCTCCCCCAAAATAAATAAATAGACCTTGCACATAAATTTAATGTTTGACAAAATTTTGCTATCCTTTGTAGCTCAATAGGTACTATAGCTAATTACAGTCTCTTCCCCTTGGGTCCTGAGTATAAGTGAATTCAAGAATGAGGTATGAACAAGTATCATAAGAGTACATACTCTGCATTCTTAACAGCTGGCTTAATGGTGCAGTGGTGGTCCTCAAATCCTAAAACAAATAAGTAGCCATTCTTTAGAACATACTGAGGACAGGGATGCAATCATCATGATCTTCATTTTCCAAGTGTTGCCAATGCATTCAGGTGCATGGCAGTTCGAAACTTTGTATCTGAGTAACAAAACCTTCAAATCAATATAACATTTAACGTAAAGCCATTGTGGAGTAGCAAATACAGGAGAAATGTGCTGACTAGATTCAGTCAGGTAAGCACATCTCTGCACCGGCTGAAGTCGATTTCTAACAATAGAGGGTAAACAAGGAAACAGGGAATTGCAGTCATCAATCCCAAAGAAAAAAAAAAGATTTGAATCCGAACTAGAGTATCAGCAGGAGACATAAAATGCTGCAACCTACTAGTTATGCTTCTCAGATGGTAATGAGAAACCTCGGAGACTTTAGATATGTGAATTTTGAAGGCTGAGTCAAAAATAACCTCAAGCTTGCTATTAGCTGCCTCACTTGCTAACTGCTGGACATCAAAGACCTGTGTTAGTGGGGTGGCTTTTTTCAGAAAATACAGTACTGAGATCAAATTATCCTGGCCTTTGTCTCCCCAAAACAGCACTGCAAATAATTACCCTGCATTCAGTTCTTTATTCCAGATGCAATGCAAGCACAAAGAATGTAATACAAATGCACAGAAGCTCTAAAAGAATGTATAGCAGCAGTATAATTCACACAGTACCATGATACTCAATGCTGAGTTGAATTTTTCATTGGAAATCAATTTTTGGAGACTTCTTATTTTAAGAGATGGGTGTGTAATGGAATACTAAATTGTATTATATTGTTCAGCCACTAGGTGATGTTGTGTGTAAAATACCTTATTTAAAGCTAACCTTAGCCATACCAGGCAGAATATTAAAGGATCTTATGATGAACACATCTGGCGTATATAAGCAAGATCTGTAGCCAGTCCATATGTGATACAGAGGAGCATGGCATGGCATCAGGAATAAATTAAGAACAGAAAAGAAAGAACAAAGCAACAAAGATTGCAGGATGTCATCAACATGCCACTCTTCAATGCCCCAGAGAACTTCAGCTTTGACAAACCTTCACAATGGACACATAGGAAGCAGTATTTTACAAGATTTCAAGTTGCAAAAAAACTCCACAAAGAAACCAGAGGTATCATCATCAATTTATACTATAGATAAGCAGGCAGAGCATCTTTAAATCCTTTTACTTGAAGATGATGATTATGAAGGGGTTCTGATTATAAAGGGGTTCTGGCTATGTTTGATGCATACTTTGTACCTCATAAAAAGTGGTTTATGAAAGAGGGAAGGAGAGAGGACTCCAAGACTAAGAGAAACAAATTCCAGCCTTCTATACATGGTATGGAAAAAGTCATAGTCCAAGGGATGATGCATGTCCAGCCTTAAGCACACAGTATAATAAATGCATGAAATATGGACATTTTCCAGCTGTTTACCATGCCAAAGCAGTCAGGAATTTACTCATATTACGGACAGTCAAGTGCCATTTTTTTCTGGGATCAAGGGCTGGTCCAAGGAAGTTCTATGCCCTAGGCGAAACTTTCACCTTGCGCCCCCCCCCCCCCCAGCCCTGCGGCAGCTCCCCGTCCCCCCTGCCCTGAGGTGCACCCCCATGGCAGCTCCCCCCACCCACCCTGAGGCACCCCCCCCCGCGGCAGTACCCCTCCCCCGGGAGCCGTGCAGCAGCTCCCCACCCCAGCTCACCTCTACTCTGCCTCCTCCCCGAGCACGCTGCCTCCGCTCTAATTCTCCTCCCAGGCTTGCGGCGCCAAACAGCTGATTGGAGCTGCAAGCCTGGGAGATGGGAGAAGTGGAGCAGCAACCGCACGCTCAGGGAGGAACACTGTAAAAAAAAATTGGGGGCACCGCTTTTTGGCGCCCCCAAATCTTGGCGCCCTAGGCAACCGCCTAGTTCACCTTAATGGTAGCACCGGCCCTACTGGGATCTATCACTTGTGATGACATAGAGCCTGGCTAGAGAGTGAAATATTCACGGCAAGACTATTTACTTTAAAATTGACTCAGGAGCTGACATCACAGTTATCTCAGATGGGACTTACAATCACCTTCAATCCCTCCCAGAGCTGAAAGCTGCTGACACAGCTCTGACTAGTCCTGGACGTATTCTGAACTGCATGAACCTGTTCACCACAGAAACCACTTATAAAGACAAAAGTGTATGTGATCAAACGACCAACAGCCTTCCCAGCCACAGCATGGCGTCCACGATGGGCCTGGTGAGAAAGGTAGAAGAACTTGATGGAATATTTAAAGGAGATTCAGTATAAATAACCTTAAGAGACAATGCTGAACGATATATTGTTCTTATACTTTGCAGGATTCCTACCCCTGTACTTCATAAAGTGGAAACGGAATTCAAGAGAATGGAGCAGGTTGGCATAAATTTAAAAAAAAAATCTCTGTGCCCCAATGGTACCAGTTATAAAGAAAAATGGAACAATACAAATCTGTGTGAATCTTAAAAGACTTAACAAGGCCTCATGCAAATTCTGGCAAATTCCTTTAGCCAAATAAAGTACTAAACTGATTACATATCATCACACCCTTTGGGAAATTTTGCTTTAGAAGACTACCTCTCGGGATTATCACTGCATCTGAAATTTTCCAAAGAAAGATTGCAGAATTATTGGTGAACACAAATGTAGTTTTAGTTTTCATGGATGGTATTTTGATATATGGATCTTGAATGGAAAAATACAACAAAACTCTCAATGAAGTCCTAAGCCTATTCAATCAGTCTGGACTGAAGCTAAACAAGGAAAAAAGGCATGTTCTGCATACCCCAAATTAAGTTGTTGGGACAGTCCTAGCCCTGAGAAAGTAAAAGTAATTCAAGAACTGAATGCACCAACTAATGTACCAGAACAGAGATGCATACTGGGGATGTTAAGTACCTTGGTTGATGTGTTTTGTAGACAAAACATTACACAGTGACAAAGTCACTGAATGAACTGTTAAAGTCCAACATATCTTGGCTATGGGGGCCAAATCAAGAAATTGCCTTCAAAAAAGGTAACAAATTATCTCAACAGCTCCAGTTCCCAAGTACTACATGGTGAACAAACCCACAGTGGTCAGTGTGGGTATAAGCAGGTATGATCTAGGTGGTGCACTGTTGCAACAACCTGGCTCTGAGTGCAAGACTGATGCATTTTGCTCTCACACACGCACAGAAGCAGAACAATCATATGCATCGATTGAAAAGGAGTTCCTGGCAAGTTTTGTATAGATATCCAGTGTGGACTAGATAGATTTACACCGATAGACCATAAACTGCTTGTAACCCTCATCAATGGAAAAGACACGGATCAAGAACCACTGGGATGCTAATATCTGCTGCTAAAATTAATGCGATTTAACCCAATTGCTAAATATATTCCTGCGAAAAATCTGACAGTAGCAAGCACTCCGTCACAGAGCCAGTATCACACTCAACTATTCATGAGCTAGAAGATGACAAAGGTGTACGTGGATGCTGTGGATGCATTCAGACCAGTGTCAGAAAAGAGACTCTTCCAGCTGCAAAAAGCAACCCTGACAGATATTCAACTTCAGGAAGTTCTAAGTTACCTTAGGAACAGCTGGCCCAAGAATCTAAAGGACACCAAGTAAGTGACAAGAGACTACTTTGCGGTACATGCACAAATAAACAAATCAAGTGGACTCATGATTAAAGGCAATTGCATCATAATTCCAAACAAAATGAGAGGAGAAACCAGAGTGGTTGCCAGGCATCAGCAAGGACATAAAGAATCTGCATGTGAACATTGTAGAACTAACAGACCAACACAACACCAAGAATTTTTAATAACAATGCCTCTGCCAGCGGGACTTGCCTCTGACAGAGATCAGCTGCAGATTTATGCAAATTCTGAGGACATCATTACCTGGTCGTCCTGGACTATTTTTTCAGTTATATAGAAATAGCATGCTTGAAAGACATAACATGCCACAGTGTTATCAAGAAAGTGAAGTGTGCTTTTGCTCATTTTGGTATTCCAGAACAATTAGTGATGGACAATGGACCACAATTCACTGCAGCAGAATTTTAAGCCATTCTGAATGAAATAGGATTTTGATCATATTACTAACAGCCCTTGTTATGCACAAGCTAATGGAGAGGCTGAGAGAGCTGTACACACAGCCAAGAAAATCCTCCAGTCCAAAGATTCATTCTGCTCTCTTCAGAGCTACTGGATCTGGTCCAGCACATGTCCTGAAGGGAAGATAACTCAGAACTACTGTTCCAACTTTGGAAAAGAATCCATTTCCAAAGTGGCCAGACATGAAGAAAGCAGCCAAATTGGATAAGGCTGCTAAAAAGAGTTTATGAACATTTTTACAACAGATGTCACTGAGTTGAACAACTACTGGGTCTAGAACCTGGTGACCATGTTAATAACAAATTGGATGGAAAAGAGAGACACAACCCAGCTCTCATTAAGAAAAAGAACTTAACACCCAGATCATACGGGATCGAGAGTGACAGTGGAGAGTTCAGCAGAAACAGTTGACATCTACAATTTGTTCCTCAGAGACAGCAATCAACAGAGCAAACTCTACAGATGGCGGATGAAGCACAACACAGACCTACAACAGCCAGTCAGTGCAACTAATGGACAGTCAGATGACTAAGCTGTTATGCATTTGGGTCATGTAATTAGAAACAGCACAATTCAGAGACATTTAACAGACTGAGCTTAACTGGACTTCAAAGATAGCATAATAGTGTATATTTTGTAAATGATAGGAATGTAGAGCCTAAAGGAGGAGATATAATGGAATGCTAAACCATTATTCTGTTCAGCCACTAGGTGGTGCTGTGTGTAAAATACCTTATTTAAAGCTAACCTTAGCTATGTCTGGCGCTCTGGCAGAGTATTAACGGCTCTTATGATGAAAACATCTGGTGTGTATGAGCACGCTCAATAGCCAGTCTGTTCCAGAACAGAGGGGTATGACAGGATGAAGAAAAAATAAATGAATGAAACAAATCCTCACAATAAACTTCACCCCTTTTTTAAAATGTAAAAACTTTCATTGAATACGTTTTGTCTTCAGAAGACATTTGGCACAGAGAGTAACAATTTAAGCTTTTCCCATCCTCCACCTTTAGGAATGAGAGGGGATTCATTCTCCACGACAATTCAGTTTTTGGTGACCACGCTCAGGTTCTCTACAAGCTTGCCAATTCATGCAAATTTTTGATGGTTTGTACGATTGTGAACTGGGACTATCCCACTCATTTGCAGAGGTCTCTAAAGAGCCATCCAATTGTAACTTTTTTTATGTAGCATAAATCATTATTTCTGGCCCAGCCAGAATGCTGAGGAAATACTGGAAATTACAGAAGGAAACAGGATCTCAAAATTCTTCCAGACTTGTTCCCCAAGTAAATAGATTGAGAGATATATTTGATTAGGCAAGTAATAGCTATGTGAAGAAACTGGACCAACAAGCCTTATCAGACTCGGCCATCACTAATAAACATCCACATTGCATATGGCTAAATACTGACATAGTGACTTACTTCAGAATTACTATTATTAATCTAAAACGGTGGCATATTTTTCATTTTAAATACTTAATATGTTCGCATTATAGGGCAGTTATTTGTTTATTATTATGATTGGTCAGCACTGTGCAATAGTACTGAGAGGTCCCAACCAAGATTAAGGGCTCTATTGCGCTATGGGCTATACAATGACACAGTGCCCCATGGAGCTTGCAATCTAAATAAACAAGACAAACAGAGGGTGGGAAGATAAACAGAAGTAGAGACAGGTGAAATGACTTGCCAAAGGTCAAACAGGTTAGCCAGGGCCTGAATTAGAACCCAGGTCCCAGTTCAGTGCCCTACCCACTAGACCACACTGCCTCTGAAACAATCACTGTTGTTGAAGAAGGCAGGCATCAACCCTATTATCTCTCACGGGCTACGTGAGCACTGTACCATTTGAGCTAATTTGAAAGCAGACAGTGTGCTCGGCACTGCACAAGGCACGGAAGACAACATGGGGCTAGATCACCAGCTAACGTAAATCTGCAAGTTCTATTTGCTTCAGTGGAGCTTCAACAATTTATACCAGCTGAGGACCTGTTCTGTGCTCCAAGGAAATTATAATTCAGATTTATGAAGAAGACATTTTGTATCTAATATAATTGATTACAGCCTGTAATGCGAACAGAACCTAATTTGTACTAATGAATCCTATGCATAATACAGATAGGCATTTAATAGTATGGAGACCACAAAATGCCAAAGCAGATGTCATTTATGGCGATGACAATGTACACAGATGGCTATGTTCCCCATCTCTCTTTGTCCCCTTCAAGTTTGATAAGAAGGCATTTAAGTCAGGAGATTCCTCTGAAATTCAGTGCCTATTAATTCCATGCCACGATACTCCATGTACTGTATCATTCACCACCCTATAATAGTTATCCTTGTACTATGGAAATGCTTGTCTGCTCTGGCAAATTTTGATAAATGGAACTTCAGATTAAAAAGAATATAATCAGAATTGAATCTAACATATCTCTTGGGGGGGGGTCTTTTATAGAGAAAAACAAACCTGACTTAATTCAATTACCAAAGTTCAGCATGTGGGTGATATGGCAATAAACAATACATATAATTTATATCTGTAAAATATTTATTAGTACACACAATGCATATTTTTAAAAATTATCCCATATATATTTATGTTGTGGTGGGTGGGTTTTTTTTCCACTTTTTGTGAGTCAAGAGCAAACCATGGTTTTTTTTGGTTTTGGTTTTTTTTTTTGCACAAAACAATACTCCATGCCAAGATTAGCTGTGAATTCCATACATATATAATCTAAGCATTCACTGTATCCTTTGCTGTTTGTCAGAACTGCAAAACTTTTGTGTAAATATCAGGTTGTGCTGAAATAAAACACGAATTGCTCAAATTATAAATGACAAGCTCGAATTCAATATTATTTGCCAAAATGTCAATCAAGTTTCAAGTCAACATTGCTGTCTAATGCAAATCTGCATAGCTATTTTAGTGCATCAGAAAACAATTTTGACTCACTAAAAACAATTGATTTATAGAAGACAGTTTGCAGATGTTCTTTAGTGTCATTGTATGCCATCAAACCTGGTGAAAATTATACAAACTGAGTTATATAACAGTTCTCTTGTTTTAGAAGTCTACGCCAGATTATAAAATTAAAATATAGTAGGAAAAATTTGAGGATTGAGTAACAGATGAGGTATTGCTGTTAATGAAGGGAAGACAAGAGCTCAAATTAATGAGGACGGCGCGAGCTGAATAAGAGAACATAATAGACAAATAAAATAGCTACTCAGAGAAGACAAATAGGAATACATCAACAGGCATTGTACAGAATTGGAATGGCACAGCCAGGAAAACAATCTTTTTATCACAACAGATGAATATACTAAAATTTTCACTTCATATTGTAATGTCATCTAAGTAACAGATGGCAAAATGCCACTTGAACAGGAAGAGAGACTATTGTCAGCAGCTATATAAAGAGCTAAGTGATGCTCCAGACATTGCTTTGTAAGTGTAACGCCATGAGCCACAAAGTCTTAAAATAATCTAGGAACCAAAAACTAAAACAAAAACTGCCTCTGCAAAATCTTTCCCATACCCTAGCTTCAGACAAAGAGGCAAGCTGCCCCAACGTATTATAATTAAACTGTGGAGTCAGAGGCTGCTGTAAATGCTTAACCATTCTAAATAAAATTAAATAGTTCATAGCTGTCAAGACCTATGTCTGGACAAAGATAATTGCTGTCACCTTTAAGAAAAAACAAATGAAATGGACAGTCTCATTCCTTAAATCAACTACAGATCAGCTTTCTACAGTTCCAGATTCCTTCCAAAGAATGGATGTAATGAGCTACTCATCATTATTTTTCTAAAGTAAATAGAAGGGGAACCTGTTGACCTGAAAGTAGAACTGATGTTTCGCTGCCTTCAGCAACGAATACTTGCTACTAAAAATGACACAGTCGAATTCTCTCACTCTTTCATGTTTCCATTTATGATAAGATAGCAACGTGGATGCTGCTAGAGGGTTTGGGGCATAAAGTACAGATTGTTGGCTGGGTGATGATCAGTAATCTTAAAGTATAATATGAAGACAATGTGAGTATCAACTCATTCCTACAGGATGTAAAAAAAGCCATAAAAGCAATCAGAAGAGATTGGGCAGAGAACATACTCCTATGGCAGTATAACTTGAATGCTAATTAGGCAACCAGAAAAAAAGGCATAAGTGGCTAGAGATCTCTATTTCATTGTGTAGTCAAGCTTTTAGGATTGAGAATCCTGCTGATAATACTTTAAGAGCAAAGGAAGGTAATGGGCTCGGGCAACATGCCCTTGCTGATAATATGGTTTGGTTATTTAAACAAATCAGTATATCCAAAAATGAGTCATCAAGCCAACAAATGTGTAATAATGTCAAAAGGGAAAAGTGAGTTCTGATCTCTCAGAGTGAAATTCACCCCACGGCAAGGGACAGCATAATATACTAAGGCCTAAGCACCAGAAATTGGTTTAATAAAAGATATTACATCACCCACCTTGTCTCTCTAATGCAAAGCATAGGAATTTCCTGGACCTCTGTATGGGTTAATTTCTCCTCTAATAAAAAACCCTTTGTCCACATGGGAAATATTAAGTTTGGATATTCTGGGACAATAGCTGCATATTTTATGTCATTGTGCATAACATGTTAAAGCAAAACAGATCTTCCAATGAAGTCCAAAGCATATCTCACCCTATAACCATCTGTTATGCACAATTAATTACTTGGGAGAGGGGGATTTAGAAAGAGTTTGCTTATTGTTCCTTCAAAAAACAAAATGGCCATTTTAATAAGTTATCGCTTAAAAACGTATTTATTTGTAATACATGAAATAAAGTCCAGGTATTAAATTTCTCTGTTTTGTTTTTTGTGTTAAAATTGCCTCCCTAAGTCACTATAGACAAGATAGTGGACACTATACTCACCATCCTGAGCAGTTACTCATGCGAGTTGTCAGAGTTCCTTCCCCACTCTAAACTCTGGGGTACAGATGTGGGGACCCACATGAAAGACCCCCTACGCATATTTTTACCAGTTTAGGTTAAAAACTTTCCCAAGGCACAAATTCCACCTTGTCCTTGAACAGTATTCTGACATCACCAAGTGATTTAGACAAAGAATCAGGGAAAGGACCACTTGGAGTCCTATTCCCCCAAAATATTCCTCCAAGTCCTACACCCCCTTTCCTGGGGAGGGCTTGAGAATAATATCCTCACCAATTGGTACAGGTGAACACAGTACCCAATGACTGGAAGATAGCTAATATAATGCTAATATTTAAAAAGGGCTCTAGAGGTGATCCCGCAATTACAGACTGGTAAGTCTAACGTCAGTACTGGGCAAATTAGTTGAAACAATAGTAAAGAATAAAATTGTCAGACACAGAGAAGAACATAAATTGTTGGGCACAAGTCAACATGGTTTCTGTAAAGGGAAATCATGTCTTACTAATCTATTAGAGTTCTTCGAAGGGGTCGACAAATATGTGGACAAGCGGGATCCAGTGGACATAGTGTACTTGGATTTCCAGAAAGCCTTTGACAAGGTCCCTCACCAAAGGCTCTTATGTAAATTAAGTTGTCATGGGTTAAGAGGGAAGATCCTTTCATGGATTGAGACCTGGTTAAAAGACAGGGAACAAAGGGTAGGAATAAATCGTAAATTTTCAGAATGGAGAGGGGTAACTAGTGGTGTTCCCCAAGGGTCAGTCCTAGGACCAATCCTATTCAACTTATTCATAAATGATCTGGACAAAAGGGAAAACAGTGAGGTGGCAAAATTTGCCAAGATAGTTAACACTAAAGCAGACTGTGAAGAGCTTCAAAAAGATCTCACAAAACTAAGCAACTGAGCAACAAAATGGCAAATGAAATTTAATGTGGATAAATGTAAAGCAATGCACACTGAAAAAAATAATCCCAACTATACATACAATATGATGGGGGCTAATTTAGATACAACTAATCAGGAAAGAGATCTTGGAATCATCCTGGATAGTTCTCTGAAAATGTCCATGCAGCATGCAGCGGCAGTCAAAAAAGCAAACAGGATGTTAGGAACCATTCAAAAAGGGATAGAGAATAAGATGGAGAATATCTTATTGCCCTTATATAAATCCATGGTATGCTCACATCTCGGATACTGCATACAGATGTGGTCTCCTCATCTCAAAAAAGGTATACTGGCACTAGAAAAGGTTCAGAAAAGGGCAACTAAAATGATTAGGGGTTTGGAACGGGTCCCATATAAGGAGAGATTAAAGAGGCTAGGACTTTTCAGCTTGGAAAAGAGGAGATTGGGGGTGGGGAGATATGATAGAGATATATAAAATCGTGAGTGGTGTGGAGAAAGTGAATAAGGAAAAGTTATTTACTTGTTCCCATAATATAAGAACTAGGGGCCACCAAATGAAATTAATGGGCAGCAGGTTTAAAACAAATAAAAGGAAGTAGTTCTTCACACAGCGCACAGTCAACCTGTGGAACTCCTTACCTGAGGAGGTTGTGAAGGCTGGGACTTTAACAGGGTTTAAAAGAGAACTAGAATTCATGGAGGTTAAGTCCATTAATGGCTATTAGCCAGGATGGGTAAGGAATGGTGTCCCTAGCCTCTGTTTGTCAGAAGGTGGAGATGGATAGCAGGAGAGAGATCATTTGATCATTACCTGTTAAGTTCACTCCTCTGGGGCACCTGGCATTGGCCACTGTTGGTAGACAGGATACTGGGCTGGATGGACCTTTGGTCAGACCTAGTATGGCCGTTCTTATGGAAAGCATGACTATTGTCCCTCCTGTGCTTGTTTAAGATACTTATTTCTTTTTGCCATGCCTTATAAAATTGTACTATTTGTTCACAGAATAGAAGGGATGTGACTGAGTTGTAGGAGGATTGCATGCCTTGCATATATTATTTTGATGTCTTATCTTTTGGTACTGTAAGTTTTATTATAACAGTGTATGAGCTCTTCTATTGTCACTGTGCTTTATTGCCCTGTTTCAATTGAAAAATAAAAATGTCTAAAACTACTATTTGTAAATGTACGTTGACCATCCCTAAATGAGCTACAGTTTCTCCAGGTGCTTCTAGAACCTCTCTTGACTATTAAAGGTGCTACATTAGGTATTTTCTTTCATCTACTGGTGCCTCTGCTATTTCCAAAGAGGTGAAAGTAATTCTGCTAAGGTTTTCCCTACATATGTTGTCAATATTTTCTGAATCATAGAGTGAATTTACTTCAAGCTTTGGAGTTCATCTGTCTAGAGAGAGCTCCAGTTTTTTCTCTATTCCTTTTTCTTGCCTGTGGGAAATGGATGTCTATGTTATCTGTCCCAAAGTAGGCACATTTTTGAGGGCTATTATCTGGACTTGTTTATTGGAAACAGTTATAGTTTGATGGCTGAATTCCTGAATGTTAAGATTCATCTGAATAATTGATAAATTGTATATCCGACATTTTCTTCATAAGGCAAACTGCTCTGTATATCACACAGTTCACATTTTCTCAGGCAGAATGTTATTACTGAACTTAAGTACTATAGCAGCTTCTCAGAGGATAATACTAGAAGGACTGATTCTTAATGGAGCAATGCATTTTAAAAGCAAGAGCTGAATGATCTGTAACTTACAAAGGGTTCAGTATTCCCCTTTCCTCAAATTACTAGATCTGACAAATTCCATGCAAGATGTACTACATATTAGGACTCTTTTGCATAACAGGTCCAAATTTCCATTACATGTATTTCTTAAACAAACAAAAAACACCTTACAGCTACTTCGATTTCCAGATTTCTAAGCCTAAATGCTAAGTTATATTAAGTTCTCTAGCTTCCCAATCGTGAACACAAAACGTTGATGATTTATGGTAATTATAAGGTTACAGTCACAATGCTACAACTGGCTTTGTGTGCTACTGAACCCTATTCAATTACAATTGAATTGCACAAATTAAGCAAATAATGAAAATCTATATATTTTCATTAACACAGTTGTTCCTATGACTGATCTCTGAACAAAGTACATTTTAACTTTCGGTGAACTGCAAGATAGATCTGATTGCCTGCATTTTCCCACTGTGCTGGTAGCCTGCAGAGTATGAAGGGAATGTATACTGGTGGTAACAAAAGCAAATTTCTAGTTGTATTTAGTGTACTGATTGTAATGTACATGTAAGACTTTCATGGTGTTATGCAAGATTAATTTACCATTAAAACAGAGGTTGAAGGGGCCATGCATCAAAACTTAAGACACAGGGTTATTGCTTTTGACTGGCTCAGCCACCTACAGGAAAAAAAACAAAACAGTGTTGTGTTTTAAAACCTGCTGTCCCTCAGCTGCGTTTTCAAAGCTTTAACATATCACAGGAGGCAGAGTGATAGGTAATTACTAACTGTAGCTCACTCTATCCCCCAGCCCTTTATAAAACATTCCAGACAATAAGCAGTAAAACACACTTAGAAACTTACAGATTACGGTATTGATCTTCCTCTCACACAGAGTCACAAACATCTCTCTTCCACCTAAATAATATTGTGGCCACAAATGCATTTAAATCCTTCTGTTTCCTACAAATGTTGCGGGGTGGCTTCAATGAAAGACCAGCAGCAAAGTGCCAAATGCGGTATATATATTTCTATGGTATTTCATTACAGTGTTGATCATAGGTTAAACCTTCAATATTAATGTGGGAGGGGTGGGGGAAAACCAAACAAAGAATTGCAAAGAATCAACTGAAAGAAAGGCATTGCAAGGAATTTTCAGCTGGTATATCACTGCATTAGTAATCACAGGATAAGGGGATCTTAATGTGGTGCAGTAACTGTACTAAAAATAGATGCAGCTCTTTAATATCTATAAAATTAAACACCTTTACTTTCTTATGATCAGCAAGTTTACTGTGCTAGCCCTGACTGTTGAAGACAGAAGAACACAGCAACAATGGTAGTGCCCTCTATGTGCTGGATACCTGAATCGTAACTTCCTCACACTTTACAAGACTCCGGTCTTCCCCTCTCTAGCCACCTCCCTCACAAAAGATACTGTATGGAGCGGTGTTCTAGATTGCTTCTAGAGAGAGGATTCCCTGCAACCAGAAGAGCTCCCAGAAGTATTAGGAGAGTACCTGGTATAGTTGGATGGGGAACAGCCTTCTTTTGCCCCAATCCATGGCTTAAGGCACATGAACAGTTAATAAATGAACAAAAATCAGATTAATATAGTAAATAGTAAGGCCCGTTATTTTCAGAAGTGGTCAATACCCACAAATCAGGTGAGATTTTCAAGAGGCCTCAGCACCCAGCAATTCCTGCTTAATGGAAGCTCTTGAATGCGGTGTTTTAATGAAAATATGGGTCTAAAACTCTCTCCACCCCCACCCCCCACAACTGGCTCCATTAGGATAGCAATTTATCACAGACATTAATTCCAGAGACATGTCCCCTTTGCTAAAAATTTCATGCCACCAGTCCCTTCTGGAAGATTAATTGGTCTCTTCTCTTGTAGTATCTCACCGAGAGGAAGGGGCAGTTTCTCAACTGAAATTTATCTGCTTTGAGATGTCAGACAGCTCAAAAAGGCCAGAATTTGACTGAAAATGGGCAGCAGAGAATTCCCCTGCTGTATAGCAAATCCCTGTTGAAGTAATGCTGTCACAGCCAAATCCCACCCCAGTCACTCCCCATAATCCTCTCTGGCAAAAGGCACATGTTGAGGGGAGGGATAGAGTATATTGGCGATATGATGCATTAGACAACCTACACTAGTGACATAACTTAGAGAAGCCCCTTAGCTGCTTATCTGTTATTGGAACTGAGACTGGCACTCACACTGACCCTCACAAACAGGAAACAGTAACTGGCTCCTTGACATTCCCTACTGTCTCTTGTTGCTGAGCAAAGCTTGGCTGCATGAGACAATCTGACTTGTGTTGTTCAAGATACTCAATACTAGAGCTGCTTAAGAAAAAATGAAATTTGAGATTTTTTTGTGAAATTTCTTCTTCACTCCCACCTCCCCAGCTACAGTGCTAGTAATTTTTTAAATGTATATACAAATATGTGGAAAAAAATGTTTGCAATGTTTTGCCATGTTTCAACCAGCTCTAGTGAACACAGGCAACATAGGACTTAACAAGTCAAAACCAGCACAGTTAATTCTGCCTGGTATCAACTGGAATGCAGTGAAGACTGGGGATCAGAGGTATAATATACTCCCTATAGAAATATTGCTAAGTACCACCATATTTGCGCTAATTTTCTCTGATGTAGCCTGTGTAGAACATATGAGAGTAATCCCCAATAGAAGATATTAGAAAAAGCATGGACTTGTGTTAGGATGTGGGACTAGGACTCAGGTTTAATTCCTGGTTCTGCCACAGATTTCTTGTTTGGCCTTTGGTAAATGATAGTCTCTCTGGACCTCAGCTCTCCATCTAGTATGGGGGGGACCTTGATCTTAGGTTGATTCACTATTATTGGGTTACCATATTCAAACATTTAAAAAAGGGGACACTCCACGAGGCCCCAGTCCTGCCCCAATTCCGCCCCTTCCCCACCCCTTCCCCGCCCCCATTCCAACCCCTTCCCCAATGTCCCTGCCCCAACTCTGCCCCCTCCTCTGAGCACCCCGCATTCCCCCACCTCTCTGCCGCTCTGATCTTGGTTGGGGGTTGCTAAGTGCTTCCCTGCTCCCCACTCGCCCTGCAGCCTCTATGCCCCTGCCTGCTCTGCTCCTCCTCGCCCTGCAGCCTCTGCACCCCCCTGCCTGCCCTGCTCACCTGTCAGCCTCTGCCTGGTGGGGGCTTCAGACGCTCAGCGGCAACCAGGGCAGCGCGGGTCCCTGCAGCCCCGGCATACACCGCACTCCCCACCCCGCGCCGCAGCCTCCTTCCTGCCACGCGGGGTGAAGGGGCCGCAGGAAGGGTCCCCCAGTGGCCGGGGAGTCCCCACCCACAAGGGAAGCCCAAGCCGCTGGCTGGGCCCGGCCTCCCCGTGGTCCTGCGGGCTTGGCTGGGGCGCATGATCCGCCCGGCATCCGGGGGCAACAGCAGCCCCTTCGCCGCCTTCTGCGGCTGCGCCACCCACTTCCCCCGCCTGAGCTCGCTACAATGTAACCGGGTGGCTGGGCTGCACTGCTGACCCTGCGGATCGTGCTGGGGCCGGGCGGACCCTGGCTTATGCTGTCTCTCTATTTCCGCAGACATGTTTGGCTTTTTGGCAATTTCCCCCGGACGGGGATTTGAGTACCAAAAAAAGCCGGACATGTCCGGGGAAATCCGGACATATGGTAACCCTAACTATTCTAATGAAATAATAAAAGTACGCTAGAAAAACACACTTTGCTATTAAATTTGATGTGAACAAGAGCGGGTCTAATATGTCACAACATGGGGGATGCAACTCTAAGGAAAGTGTTCCAATTTCTGAGCTGCTGAGACCAAGAAATTGACTGCAGCTGTGGCATTATATGTACAATGTAAAAATCATTAGAATTTAGTCAATTAGGAACCACATTCAGTTTCAAGTGGTTCTGTTTTCCAAGTGCATAAAAACACTCTGTAAAGAGGCATCAGTTTAAAAAAAAATACCTCAAAATTGAAAAATGCTAAGTTGATATAATCTTCCTGTAATTCAGTTTTCTGCAATACTTTTATAGAAAAGCAATGAAAATAAATTATTAAGAAGGTCACATTACATATTTTCTTCAAGGGGAAGAAAATATGTAATGGTCTTTACAATTTCATAATAGTATTTTATACTTTGTTACTTCCAAGAAGTTGAAAGATAACTTTAATTGCAAAATAAAACAATTATCACATGCAAATGTTTTCAGAGCTAAATTAGATTTTTCTTAGTGCTTCAAAAACATATTACTACTGAGTAGTTACCTTATTTGGTCAGATGTAATTGAAGTCAAAGTCTGACAATGGCAGAGTATAAACTTAAAACTATAAACCAGGGGTTGGCAACGTTCGGCCGGGCCAGTTTTATTTACCTGCTGGTTCGGCCGATCGTGGCCCCCACTGGCCGTGGTTCTCCGTCCCGGGCCAATGGGGGGCGGCGAGCGATGTGCAGATAAATAAAACTGGCCCGGCCCGCCAGGGTGCTTACCCCGGCGAGCCACGTGCCAAACGTTGCCGACCCCTGATATAAACCCAAGTGATTTGTCATCCAATAGCAAAATAAGACATTCCGGAAGACTTTTGTCAGCACATAAATAAAAATGATTGAAAAAGCAAATGTAATCACATTAACAAGTATTTTTGAAAGTGTTTACATTGCCACACTAGATACAATAGTTTCAGTTTATTTAAGAGAAAACTGCTTCATTCAATAATAAATTTCAGCATTTCAGTGGAAAGTTTTAGAATGTTGTTACCAGAATATCTATATTCACGATAAGTAAGAAACTTTTATAACTCGAGCAAAAAGAATGTTCAAACACTAGAAAATAACACAGGACCTGCCCTCCATCAAACATGAGTGCAACATGGAAACCTGCATTATCATTGAATCATAGACATGTAGGTCTGGAAGGAGCCTTGATAAATCACCTAGTCCACACCCCCACATTGAGGCAGGACCGAGTGTGTCTAGACCATCTCAGACAGGTTTGGGTCTAATCCATTCTTAAAAACCTGCAATGATGGATACTCCACCACCTCTCTTGGAAGCCTGTTCCAGAGCTTATCTACCCTTAGAGTCAGTGGCAGTGCTGAAAGCCATTGAACAAAACTGTAAACGCTGTATATGACGGAAACCACTTCAAGCCAGGGGGTGCTGCCACACCCTCAGCACCCCTAGTTTTAGCACCCCTACTTAGAGATAGACATTTTTTCCTAATATCTAACCTAAATCTCCCTTGCTGCGGATTAAGCCATTACTTCTTGTCCTACCTTCAGTGGACAATTGATTGCAAACTTCTTTATAACAGCCCTTAATACATTTGAAGATTGGTATCAAGTTCCCCCCTCAGTTTTTTTTTCCTCAAGATTATACATAATCAATTTTTTTTTAAAACCTTTCTGCATAGATCAGGTTTTCTAAAAAAAATTAGTATTGCTGTCCTCTGGACTCTCTTCAATATGGCCACATCTCTCACAGACTAGACGCAATCCTCCAGCAAAGGTGTCACCAGTGCCAAGTAAAGCAGGACATGACACTATTATTAATACACGCCGGAATTATATTAGCCTTTTTTGTAACCTCATCCTATTGTTGGCTCAGAATCAACTTTTGATCCACTATAAACGTCCAGATCCTTTTCTGCAACCAGTTATTCCCCATTTTGTTGCTTTGCATTTGACTTTTTCCTTCTTAAGTACAGTACTTTGCACTTGTCTTTATTGAATTTCATCTTATTGATTTCAGACCAATTTTCCAATTTGTCAGTGTCATTTTGAATTCTAACCCTGTCCCCCAAAGTGCTTGCAAGCCCTCCCAGTTTATCATCAGAAGCAAATTTTATAAGCATACTCTACACTCCATTATACAAGTCATTAACCAAATATTGACTAGTACCAGCCCCAGGACTAACCCCTTCTCAGATACATGCTCATAGATTGACAATGAACTATTGATAAGTACTCTTTGGAGTATAGTCTTTCAGCTAGTTATACACCCACTTTTTAGTAATTTCATTTAGACCACATTTCCCTAGTTCACTTATGAAAATGTCATATGGGACTGTGTCAAAAATCAAGGTGTTTCATGACTACTGCTTCCTCCCATCAATTAGGCCAGTATCCATTTTAAAGAAGGAAATTAGTTTGGTTTGGCATAATTTGTTTTTGATAACCCCATGTTGGATGTTACTTATTACCCTATTATCCTATATTTTACAAACTGAATGTTTAATAATTTGGCCCAGTATCTTACCAGATATCAAAGTTAAGCTGCCTGATGGAGAATTCCTTGGATCCTCTTGGTTCCCATTTTCAAAGATCGATATTATGTTTGCATTTCTCTAGTCCTCTGGGTTCTACCTGTTCTCCATGAGTTCTCAAAGGTAATGCTTAATGGTTCCAAATTGTGTCATCTAGTTCCCTAAGTACCCCAGGATGAACTTCATCAGGCCTTGACAACTTCAATACATTTAACAGACCTAAATGTTCTTTAATCTTTTCTTCCCCTCTTATGTCTCGTGTTCCTTCCCCCTTTTATAATAGGTGTAATCTCAGTCTTCTCCATTCTTAGCATGACAAAGTTTCAGCTTCTCTATTCACCAATCTACAGAAACCGCACAAGTAGCTGAAGACATGTAATAATCAGATGCAGTTATATCATGGAGACCTGAAATGCAGAGCTATCAATCTTGAGATGAATCCAGTGCAGGATGAAATTGATGAATCTATAACCAATAATATTTTACTCAGTTTTAGCTCCTGCTGCCACTGCTGCACTGATCAGCTCTTCCCCTCACATCAGCTGCAGGAATGCCCTGCATTTAATGGGGTACTGTTGAAGCACAACTATATCAAATACAAGGGAAGGCCAGTTGAGCCGTCAACTTCTGCTGTTTGAATGAATGGAAGAAAGATGAAAAATGTGAAGGGGGAGGGCGGGGGAAAGGGATTTGGGTTTGCTTTAATATGGTCTTTGACCCATTATAACACTTCTCTTATAAGGCTTTCTTTTTCCTGATCCCACAAACCATTGGGAATTGTAGAAATGTAGATTCTATGGCTTGCCATTTTTTTCAGATTTCTTATTGTATCTATTTGCTTTTTTGCCCTATCACTAAAGCAACAGTTGAGGTATTTCAGTTTACACAACAAGATTAAAGTACACTACCTACTTTCCAAACTCGCTTTGATCCTGTCAGACACAAGATGATATGACTACTCCCAGAAAGAGAAATTCATGTAATTAATTACTCATTCGTTAACTGACTGATTGCTACTGTCCTCATGTAGCAATGTTCCCAGTAGTATTACCCTGCAGTCTAGGATAGGCACTCAGGTTAGAAGGAAATGCATAAACAAAAAATAGTCATTATCCATCAAGGAATAAGAATGAAAGACTAATAAGATCCCCATGAAATCACCAGATCCCCATAGACCCTTGAATTCTTAGATATTAAGACTCAAAAAATATGCTTTAGCAGTTTTGTCACTTCTTATCTTGTAAGCCCAACACTCAATATATATTATATTCACATATGTTAACTGCCCTAATGGGGTATTAAGGAAGAAAACTACTTACAAAGTCTAATTAGGCATTTTAAAAGTAATTTTATACATACTTTTATGATCAAACAATGTATTATAAAACAAATATTTAAAACTTATCTTAAAACCTAGCTACTCTGATAAGCATAATTTAGAAATCTTTAATGAATTCACCTCAATTAGCCTTTAATTAAATAGCTCATTAAAAACTGATTTGAATACTGCTCATGAAGAAATCCTTGTTCAACTGTTATGACAGAGCAGGAAGGTAATGAAGTTAATATTAAACATTTTTTGGAACACTCTGAAAGTCATATTATTACAAGGATAAAACCCTGAACTTTCTATGACTTCCAAAATCTTACCATAATGCCCAATAAACAGAGTTAATATATTATCACAATGCAAGACAAACTGAGGTTCTAAATAAATGTGTGTGTAAGAAATTCCCTATGCAGAAAAAAATAGAAATGGGTCAAATTAGTTAGACAATCTTTCCGCTACCTTTAGAACACAGGACTGTTTAGAAACCCTTGAAAAGTATGTATATTTTGCTTCTCTCTAATCTTTACTTTCAAAGGAATAGCCACCATGATCTTTAACTTTTCTTTCTTGGAAAGACACACACAGAAACAGCAACTAAATGGCTTCAAGGCTGACAGCAAAACACTCACTGGCTATTGCATATTTAGCTGCTTCCTGGGAACTTCTCTGACAGAGGGAAAAGTCCACAACAATAATAAATCCAGAGAAAAACTATATTTTTCACAATTTAAAACGTAAAATCTTTTTTGGTTTTCAGCTTGAATTCTCTCTGAAAGTTTCTCTACTGCTTGCAAAAATGTCAGTTTGGAATGAGAACCCTCATAAAGAAAGTGATTTTCCCACAACATGAGTTTTATTCTTACAGTGACAGAAGAACAAAACGCCTAATTCCATTGCTCTACACTTTGCACAGTCATTTACACCAAAACAAAGTAGTATTTTACACTATTTTGTATTTGGTCTGTTCCAATACAAATGACTACACAATATATAGGTCTATGGGAATTCAGGCCCCAAATGATTTACGGTATTTGATTTAAACTGCATATTTGTGGGAATCCAGAAATAGATCTGGTAGTTTACTAACCTACTGTTTTTGTTTTTTTTAAACCGGGACACATTTCTAGTTTCTGTTTGATAATAGCTGCTTAAGTTTATGTGCACAAATGCCAGACGGTTTTTACATTTTTCTTTGAACCAACTCTCTTGGGACATTATGACAGAAAACAGAAAAAAAACCCCAAAGTTTCATAATTATTTGGAAAGAGGTCATCCTGTCAAGGATCCTATTGTGAAAATTGGTTTGTACAAAGGTTATTTGAGGCCATTCCTGTAAGACCCCAGGTTGCTGGCATTAACTCACTAGTAAAACACACAGCTTCAAATAGCAATATCCATTTATGGGGTTCCAAAACATTTTAGATTTAGGCGACAAAGCCATCACAAACCAGGTCCGTAGTACTAAAGCAATTGCACTATTTACACCTGAGTGAAAGTTAGTCATGCATGGATAAAACTGCAAGGATATCTGAACGTCGGATGGAATTGAACAGTTCTGACATTGCTGAGTTGAGCAAAGTTCGAGAGTAGAACAGAAAGATAGAAGAACCATTTGTGGCTTCATCTATTATTTTTACAGCACCAAGAGCATATTAGGTGCTTCCCAGTACAAAAAGATGACATGGGAATTGCCCTGAGTAGCATGCAAAATAAAATTTCCTACTAAGGATTTGATCCTGCTCCCATTTAAGTCTATAGGAAAACTTTCTTTTAATAAAAACAACAAAGAATCTGGTGGCACCTTAAAGACTAACAGATTTATTTGGGCATAAGCTTTCGTGAGTAAAAACCTCACTTCTTCGGAGTGAGGTTTTTACTCACGAAAGCTTATGCCCAAATAAATCTGTTAGTCTTTAAGGTGCCACCAGATTCTTTGTTGTTTTTGTAGATACAGACTAACACGGCTACCCCCTGATACTTTCTTTTAATAGTGCAGAATCAAATCACTAAACAATAGGAAGAGATTGGGCAGAGAAAAGCCAAGAGTTACAGCAATAAGATGATGTGGTCACTCAGCAAAAACATAGCAAGGCAAAGGTTTGCATTTAAGAAAAAAAATAAGAGAAAGAAAGCAGCAGCTAGATTGTGCCAGGTAGGTTGAACCCTGAGTTGAGAATGCTGCATAGTTGTACCACCCCATGGGGAGCACTGGAAACGGAATGCTTTCTGGAGCACCACACACACGGCTACATCCCTTTAACAGGTGTGGCCAACCGTTGCCAGGCCATCCCCCAACCAAATGCTGCCAATCTCCTATGCTGGCAAGCACATAGGGTGGGTGAAACCACAGGACTGCCTACTCTCAGCTGTTAGGGAGCATTCCTGCTGTCATCCTCCATGCCCTTGTGAAGTCATATGAGGAAGGCTCCTTCTTCTGTTCTCCCCTACTGTGCACCTACATAAGTGTTAGGCAGAACCTAGACCAAAATAAGTGTCTCTAGCAGGCTGTAACCCGTAAGGTGGCCTCTACCAGCTGACCACATTAAATTGTCCTCAACCAGTTTTACCTGAGCTGACAGCAATCTCTAAAATGAAAAAAAAAAAAAAAAAAAAAAAGAACACAGCACCACACAGAACAAAACCGTTTCTTCCCTGATGGAGTGCTGTCTTCCAGCCTCCCTCCATGGGTTGGAGGCCAGCTCAGACCTCAGCCCTTTTCCCCCTGGTCTTAGGGAAGTCATCAAGCAGGCATGCAGTCCTTCCCTTGCTAATGTCTCTTATTATGAGGGAAGAGGCAAGTCATATGCTGCCCTCTTTCCCAGAACTTATCCTGGTTGATAGAGAGAAGGGAGCTTTGTCCCACACTGCAAGGCTCCTGAGCTCAGGATCTTAAAGAGATGGTGTCTGGGTTTCCCCAGACACCATCTATCGGCTCAGGACCACTTTCTCTTTCCTAGTATCTGCCTCTGTCATTTCCTAGGCCCCTGTGTGCTCTAGAATTCCTGGAACGGGGTAGTCTGCCATCCTAGACTTCACCTTCTGGCCTTCAAGGACCAGTGTTCCAAGTTACAGTATCCTTGAGAAAAAGGAGAGAACTCAGGATAAATTCCAATGTCTTTAGAGCCAATAGTGATCGGTCAGATTTCCTTCTCTTGTGTACTTCTCTCATAAAGAAGGCAGAACACTGCTCTTAATTAGGACAGATGGCTTTGTAATTGCAAAATCTTTCCTAAAATTCAAAGTATCAAATTCACATTTCTGCATGACACACACTGCTACCATGTGAAGCATGAAAGAAGAGGGCTCTGTCAACAGGTTCGTCTCACACTGCATTTGAGTCTTTGTTTATTTAACATAACTGGGTTTCTGGATTAATAAAAAGCCTGCATCTATTTGCACTGAACTGCTGTGAAGCAGGTCCCTCATTCTCCCCAGAAAGCAGAACTCCTTCAGACAGAATGTTAACAAGGGGCTGTGAGGTCACCTATCCAGGGATTTTGCTCATCACTAATAAAAAGTAGTGAGCATTTGAGTAGAAAATGTATAACTGGATTGGGAACCTCACTAAAGATTAAGAGTTCTCCCTTTCTCTCAGATAATATACTGCATATACAGCTTAAGTGACCCGAGTGACAAAAAATATAATTTGATAGACAGAGGGGAACACATGAGAACTGTGTGCAATGGTTGTAACTTTCCTATTATGATTCAAATGATGCATCATCTCCATTATCATCACCTTCCTCCCTTAAAGTAGTATCAGCTTGTGCTAGTCAAATACACTGATCAAAGTAGTTTAATTTTAGTTTTTTAAAAACATTGTTTTTCCCTCGTAAAATCATTTGGAAATTTTCTATGTTGCTTCCAGCTGACTAATTCCTGGTGGATTTATTTACCAGGTTTCAGACTACAGGTGGCCCAATTTGGAAAAATATGAGAACTCACTCTTGCCATCCCTATCCCACATGAACTTTTGTCTGTTTTCAAAAGTGAACCCAAACTGTTTCTCCTCTAATGTTCTGAGATGTTTGGAGAAGGTGTTTTTTTTTTTTTTTTTCCATTTCACCTGCCATTTTGCACTTCAGCGTTCTGGCTGAGAACAGAAGTGAAGTAGCAATATTGTTAAAAAAAAAAGAGTTCTTGATGAATTTGTGATGTAAGTGGAAGTTCTGGAATTTAAAAGACTGGTTAGTCATATAAATGATTTCCAGTCCAATTTTGCTTCCTCAAGTGGTTCAAGTAAGCAAGCAACCTGTCTTCTGGATTCTAATTCAAACAGAACACAAACACAAAACTTTTTGAGTCACAACAAATGGCCCAGGTGGGGAGCACAATATGGACCGAATTCACTGCCGGTGTAAAATGGTAAAGCTTCATGTATTTCAGTGGAACTGCATCCATTACACAAGCCCTACAACTCCCAGAGTGGCGTAAGTAGCATTTTTATGAAGCCTGGGTGCAGGGGCAGCTGCCATTTTGTGAGACAAAGTCTATGAAGCATGTAACAAAGGAGACACACAATGTCTCATTTGTGGAGATTTTACTTCCCCTGCCCCTTCATCCTTGTTTTGTTTTCATTAATGTAAAATAGAAGTTATGGTGCAGCATATAGTGCAGTTGCAGCATATAGTGCAGTTGCTCTTTGTATCTCACTGCCCTCCCCACCCCAAATCCACAACGTCCCTTTCCCAAAAGTTCTGTACACTAGAAAACACCTTCAAACAGCACTTCAGTTTTAAAGAAAAATACACGGCATCAAAGATGAACCTTGTACCAGATGTCATGATCAACAACTAAACTCATCATGAAATGGAAGTTCTTTGAAAGACATCTAAGAAGATAGAATAGTTACATGATTGATGTCACAATAAAACAAAATAGAACTATAGGAGATAGGAAATTATAACAGTCTTTTATTCTTCTAGTCAGTGATGGTAAGCAAGGAAAAATAAATGTAAATTTTAAATTAAATTTTTAAATAAATTTAAATTAATGGAGATATCCCATCTCCTAGAACTGGAAGGGACCTTGAGAGGTCATCAAGTCCAGCCCCCTGCCTTCACTAGCAGGACCAAGTACTGATTTTGCCCCAGATCCCTCAGTGGCCCCCTCAAGGATTGAACTCACAACCCTGGGTTTAGCAGGCCAATGCTCAAACCATTGAGATAACTAAAATGCATTTATCTTGACTCATCAGTTTTGATGCATACAACACATTAAGCACTTTAACATTTTTTTTAAATTTATTGAACATTTGTCAAATGGATTTATCAATGCTTAGTTGAAACGTACTTCAAATTACTGTTGCATATTAATATGACTCTTGCTATTTAAATGTTTGTCTGCCTCAAGGAATGAAGTGTTTTACTCCAATAATATATCAGTCCATGGCATGACAATACTGTTTTCATTGCTACGCACTTTAATAATATCCAAGGACTCACTTGCGTAAAGCTGCACTGATGTCTTTGCTCATACGAGCATAGCAATCCCAGTGATATCAATGTGAAGAAGGACAACTTGCATCACTTTGGTTTGCAGAGCTGGGACCCAAATATTTAGGGCCATTTCTGAATAAGATTATTCCTGACTTTTAAAGTGTATGTAATTTCATAAGGATCATATACTGAGCCAACCACCTGCCCTGATTTGTCAGTCCAAGTGCTGGGTAAATTCATGGAGGAACTAACAGGAACCATAAGAGTTTTTCTCTTTAGAGAGAGACAGACTATGGCTACACTAGATAGCTTACAGCAGTGCAACTGCAGCTCTAAGACAACAGGAGAGCTTTTCCGTTGACTTAATTAATCCACCCCCAATGAGAGGCTGTATCTATGTCAGCAGGAGAAACTCTCCCACTGATATAATACTGTCCACATCAGCGCTGAGGTTGGTGTAACTTGTGTTGCTCAGGGGGGTAACTTATTCACGCTCCTGAGAGACATAAGTTATACTGACATAAGTAGTAGTGTAGACATTAATTTGCAACAAGACAAGGTGGTACTACTTCCCCCCGCCCAATAGCCTGCTGCACACTAGCTATCCATGTAGACCCGTCGGACAAGCAGTTTGCTAATGCATTTTGATCTAGTCTCATGTCAAAGAGGACTAGGTCAAAGCACAGTAATGAACAGTTAATGCATGTCAGCAGGATCCACACAGTCTGCAGCAGGTTAGCTGAAGTAGATCCACACCCTAGCTTGTTGCAAACTAAATGTTTATGCGAATGAGCCTTCATTCCCATTTTGGTTTATCTTCCTATGATCAGATGTATATGTTCATTTACTGTGGTGTTTTTTCTGTCACTTTCCATTTTTACTCCTAGTCCAAGGAAATGAACATTGAACCTGTGATTCACTAACACAATTGGGAATGATTAGGAAAAAAGGGTAGCTCCCCCCCCCCCACACACACACACTTATGAGATAGTGGAAATCACATCGTCACCCAGAGATGAACCTGCAGAGATAGACAGTGATCCAAACATACCTGAGATTTGAAAAAAAAAAAAAAAAAAAAAATTATCTGGATTCAAAGCTATATGACTAAACCCATCTCTCATACTATAAATATTTCTAATACAGTGCCTTTAAACTATGCACAGGAATCCCTTGATTCATTACCGGCCCAATGTTTGTCTAACACCACCTGCATGGGATTAAATCCAACAATTGAACCAGTATAAATTTGATCAGTTAGGCCCTATGGATATAGATCTCTCTTTTGGAGGAAAATGGTAGTTTTTATTTTAAACAAGAGACAATTTAAAAAAATAAATAGAAATATGCATTGTTAGTTACCAAATACCACATTTTATCATTATCATGTGCTTCTTTCTTTGCTACTGTAAATTTTCCAACATTGGAAACACTATCATGTCCATTCTCCTATGCATGTTGCTCCTCTACTCCTATGGTGTTTAAAAAGTGAACATGTAGTTCTTGAATAGCTTCAGGAAGAAAGCACAGCTAAAATGTGTGGTTTGTGACTCACTGCAGAGATATGACAATGACTTCCTGAGATGTTGAGACTTAAATCATTAAGGCAAATATAGACAATTCCCTAAAAATCCAGGGCCAGCTTCCCAATTGGCATAAATCGGAATAGTTTCTTTGAAATCCACAGAGCTACATCAATTTCCACCAGCTGAGAACATCTGGCCCATTATTCTGGCAATATCGTTGCCAATATGATAAGGAACAAAATCTTGAGTTTTCATTGGTTTTATAACACCAATTCCTAGGAACTGGCATGAAGATTTTAATGTAGCCTGGTGCAAAATCTACAAGGTTTGCATCTTTAGAAATAGTGCATAAAGGACTTCAAGATCATGTCATTCAGATGAGTCAGTTCTCTGAAGTATCAAAATAATACACTATCAACAGTGCATTATACAAAGCTTCCAGTGGACCCGGGGGGAAAAAAACTTCTGGGGGCTCACATGACAGCAAAAAAAAAGTATAATTTTATGATACACTGTAGACAGAAAAAGCACACTGGAGACTTGTATCTACATAATATACATTGTATGAAATGAAAAACATGGCCTCAATTTTAAATAAGCCCTAGATATTTTCCCACAAAACAGCCAATTGAGCTTTTCTTTCCAACAAGCATTAAATGCTAAGAAGTCAACTGAGTAAAATATTTCAGACATTTACTGGTTTGATAAAAATCTTCTGAAAAAGTTCTCTTTTGTCTCCCCCATTTCCTTTACTTTGCATTTCATCCAGCACAGCAGAAATAGCTTTGTTATTTCAGCTGGTAATACTTGAAAAGTCCTGTTGTAAATTTTGCAGAAACCTCAAACAAACACAAAAAGATGTTTGGTGACTGTAGCGTGAAAAAAAAAATAGTTTCACACAGTCTTTTTTGTGACTATTAATAATATTAATAATATTTTCATGGAGTCACATGGTATCTACCAGCCTAAATAACTCTTGAGAAAATAGCAACTCGTCCCACTTTTTATTATGTTTAATCTTAGCCTTGAAACATTAAGCATTATATTACTTCCAAAACCTCAGAAATTTTGGGCCAATCCAGCACAAAATATCTGTGGCCTTCTGGGACAGAGAAGCTGAGGAACGCTGTCTATGTTGTCTCAGCAAAGAGCCAATTTATTGAGTATAGGTTACATGTTGCAGATGCCCACATGGAATCTTGCACAGCAGCCAAAGAGTTGTGGAGCAGTCTGAGGGCAAGGAAGGTCAGAATTCATACCGATTCACAACAGCAATTATAGGATGACAAACTCCACCCCTAAAACAAATATGACTGGTAATCATCATCAACAAGTCTACTGACAGAATTCCCATCACATATGTCTACAGTCAAAGTGACAAGGTGGGTGAGGTAATATCTTTTATTGAACTAATTTCTATTAGTGAGAGAGACAAGCTTTTGGGCTTACACAGAGCTCTTCTTCAGATCTGGGCAAAATAAAGGGGTCAAAGTGACATTCAAATGGTCAGACATTCTGACCATTTGACATCAAAGTAATATTCAATGGTCAGACATTCTGGAAATAAAGTCCTAGAAATTTTGGGATGTATCTGTTCTGGTTTGTGTAGTGGTATATGCCAACGTTCACTGTATGTTTTGTATTGTCTAAAGGAGAAGGACAAGGAAATAAAAACACACAAAAGCCTTATTAGTATATATTATGTTTAAAACTTCCCGCAAATCCCAAATAAAGTTGAATTACCTAGGACATAAGATCTGGAAGTATTTTCACCTTAAAAAAAACACATCAGAGAAGAAATAAGGACGTTTGAGATTTGCCCTCCAAAAACATACCTTTCAACCGGCCACACACTGTAGTGAATCAATGTGTGAACAAAGACCAAAACTGAGAGCCACACAAAATGATTCATGCATGAAATTTTGCAGGAATGAATCCCCCAGCATTTTGTGTTAATAATTCTTTGTACCACCTCACTTTCATGTCTCTTATTTCTGATATACTTGATTTTAAATAATAAAAAGATGCTAAATTTGTGTGGAACATCATTAGCTCAGACTAGAATGAACTATATTCCTCCAAATGGGGGGGCAAGTTGAAAGGATACACTGTGAAATTTCTTGTTGAGTGGGCCCAAGGGACTGGATCTATTGAGGACCTTTCCAGTCCTACATTTCTCTGATTCTAACATAGACCATCTATCTCTATGATCAAATATATATATATCTATCTCAAATATATATTAACTCCTTATTACACAGAAATACACTCAAACATTTAACTTAAAATGTCCTGGAACAAGACATGAGGAAAGAAATTAATGTGCATAAACCCTCCATGGCATTGAGTTTTGGAACAAAAATCTCACTGGATTCCTACAACTCTTCGGGAAGATTAGTTATCTTTTTAACAGATAGCTGTTTCAAGTGCCTTAACAGAAGGTCTTTACTTACAAATATGCTCTTTCTGGGATGCAGTTTGTACAGAGAGTCATATAGTCTTCCTCAGCATCTTTAGCCAGTCTCTGAAACAGCTATTTTGGAGATAGAACTCAACTAGCTGGCTTCAATGGTTGTGAAAAGAAAACAGTGGCTTCTTAGGTCTACTTTAACTGCCAAAATTCTTATCCTCGCTATGTACAAAGCAGACAGATCTCCAGATATAACCAATTGTGCAACATCCTTATAAAATTTGCCAAGTATGTAAAATAAAGTAAAGAAATTATGAACACATGTAGCAACAATTTGTTGAACTGTGTAGCTATCAAATACATTTGAATATTTTGTTTAATTTACAAGATTATTCTGCTGCCAGGTACTTACAGTATGGCTTATACCCTTATGATTTTATGTTATGGAAATAGTTCCCACTTGCTAAAAAACTTTCCACTCTCCACCTACAAATAATAAGGTCTTTTTCCAAAGTCTTAAGTAGTCTTTTCCTCTTTTCTGTATTCACTATCTTCTGTCTGGCAGTACGTTACTTGAGTGTACACTCACACAGTTGAATAATTTGTTCACAAAAGGCTATCTGGAATATTGTGTGTTAATTTTAACACATACTAATTATATACAGATACAAACATATCTCTCTCACACACAGAGAGAGATGATACAGAAACAGTGTATGTGCATGTGTGTGAAAGGCAGATGTGGGATCGGAAATTTTATCTTTCAAAAGCCTTGATGTAAATAATGGCTCACTGCAAGATGGCTGCCTAAAATCACTAAGACAAAAGAATGTGACAGTGAGCTCGAAGACATCCTGAATATGGCATCAGAACTGCTTCAAATATATTCTTGATTATTTTATTACTAACAAAGTCCTTGGAAGTCTGTGTTGTCACTATGGCAACTGGGACTTACAAACAACCAACCTCCCAAGAGGTAGGGAGATGACCTATGTGAAGAACAGCTCTCTCTTTCACTTCTCTTCAGTTTATCCTCTCTAGCTTGTTGTTCTTCTATTATGCATATTAATATAGCCGAAAGGTTCCAAACAGAGATGGCTGTAATGACTTCTATCTGAGGACAGCTATAATTGAAGGAAATGTACAACATACGTGGACTTTGGAAGTTTCTATTGAAAAAATGTAGGAAAAGAATAAATATGTCAAGGGGTGGGGGGGTCTCAAACACACCAACGAGATTTAGGTTCACAAGTTCCACTGGTATTTAAGCAAGAAGACAGAAGAAGCCATTCAGCAAGGTCTATCCTCCAGCCCTAATGTTTTCTGCTTTCAAGTATCTTGAGAAGTCCTCTCAAGATCCATAAACATCCCTACACATACAAAGCTGAGCACTGGTAGACTGTAGTGAAGGATATAGTCCAGAAAAGGAGAGAGCAGCCTAACCGAATCAAGAGCAGTATGTTATCAGAGCAGAAGGAAGTGACATTTAAGGCTATATATGTACTTTTGGTTAAGCAGTGACTAAAGGAAAGATACTAGCCTACAGATATGGTATAAACACAAGAATGTAGAGGAATGTTTTATTGTGGGATATGAGCATGGGGGACATAACTAGGAAATATGAGACAACATTAAGGAAGACTTAAAGTGGATATCAGGAAGAATTTTCTCACAGTGAGATGTTTGTATGTGTGCTCATACTACTTCATTCTGCTTCTAGAAATATTATTGAAGAATTATTATTAATAGTCTCCATTGTATATATTCTGGGACCAATAATCTCTCTAAGGGCATATACACTGGGGCGACAAAAAGGTATTTGTAACTCAGGTTAGTTTCCCGCATTAACTAACTCAGGTTAAAATAATGTAATGACATGGCAACTCGAACTTTAATCAGGATTCACAGCTCACATTCAAGCTTCTAGGGCAGCTAGGGGTTGAATTCAATCCACTAATTTGAGTTAAAAGCAGAATTGTCTTCACTGCTATTTAAACCTCAGTTAGCTAATGAAAGTTAGCTAACCCGAATTAAAGATATCAGCTGATTTCTTTTTTCAGTGTAGACTTATTCTACAAGTAGAGTGAACTTTGTGTGTTGCATCAGGCTAAGATACAGTCTCTATCACGAAGAAATCCCTTTGTTTGGCACAGTTAATATAGGTTAGACCAAACACTAGAAAAGCGTATCATAGGGAACCACTCTGTAATTACAGGGAAATGTACTAGATCTGCCAACCAGTCTTACATCTGTAACTTATATGACCAAAAACAAAGTAAAGAAACATTTTTCAAACATTCAGGACCTGATTCAGCGCTATTGATTTAGACCAGCTGAGAATCTGGCCCTCTGTCTCATAACTAAGGAGAGTTTAAGTGGCCTTCCTTTGCTCTGAGTTTTGAATCTTTGTTCACAAGACTTCCAGTGAAATTTTGCAAAAAACCTGTGGCTTTGAAATCTAATATTTGTATTTGATGGAGTAAAGTTTTTTTTATTTTCTGTATTTTTCATATTAACAATCATTATCACATTTGTAATTTTTTTGTCTAACACATATATGAAATCATAACATTTCAATAGAAATCTTTGTATCCCATATAGGACATGATAATCTGGAACCAAAAGTATTAGTGTGCAGTTTACCAAATTTTATTTACAAAAATTTTCCATTATAGATTAAATCATTTATTGCAGCAGGATTGATCTGACAAGTTTGCCACATGACACTATTTCAGAAAGAGTAGTAGTGAGGACCCTACTGAGCTGCTGTATAGAAAAACCCAGCAATTTTGATAGAGTAGTTCTTTGAGATTCAGGATACCTAGGGATTTGGTATGGTGCAGGAGCTGTAATCCTGTCCAAGCAAGCCAGAAACAGCACATGCCCTGCCGAAACAATTGCCCTATTTGATGACATATTGTTTATGCTACAAATTATGCAATAGGTGGTAACTCAGTACACATGCTTGGAAAACTGTCTGTAAACTCCAGGCCAAGCTCTCCTCTGGTGTAAACTGGTGCAGTTCCATGGCTTTCCATTTGAATATATCAATACAATCAATGTTTGTTTTCTTGTAAGTGAGCCTAAAATTCAGCCTTGAAAAGGTGTGTGACTTGTATATTTCTTAGTGAAAGTGAACAGTATACAGCCTCTGCTGTAAAAATGAATGATCTTGCATGTGTGCATGTGAAACTGTTTTCCATGAAAAGGGCTCTTTGTTTTGTGATGATTAAATGATTCTTGATTGCAGAGCTGTGATGTGAAACACTAACAGCAGTTCAGGACATGGCTTAAGTCAATAGGAAAGTTGTTCTCACTTTTATCACCAGGGTGTAAATCAGTTTGGCTTTTATTTTCAATATTTTTAAGCTAGTGCATATTAGAAAAAGCTCTAAAGATCAGCTGAGTTCTTGAGGTTGAGATCTAAAAGTACAAGCTGCCATACAACGTAGCTTAAGATTTTTTTTGTTTTACAGTATTTTTGTTTATTGTTGGCCATATAGCTACTGAAATCATTGTGATTTGCAGCCATTGAACAGAATTCCGCCTCAATCTATGATAACTACATAAACAAGTGAAAACCTTGTGCTGATATATTCAAAAATCCATGCTATTCCAAAACTTTTCATATTGCTCATTATTGCCTTTCAGTTATTACAAGGATAGCGTATCCTGTGTCTAAAATGGCTCAAGACTCACGTTATTATTTGCACTCCATCTAAAAGTTAGGGCATGGCTTTTGTTTTCCTTTGTTTCCGAATTTAACCCATTTAAAATTGCAATGCAAATTTTTAAGACTTCACAAAAACCACCTCAAGATGAAAAAGAAATAATATTGGGAAACAATTATGTTAGATCTAATTTCAACTAAGTTTATTTTGCAGTAAGTGGTTTGCTTACAAGTCAGCTGATGAATATGAGGGAAGGACATGCTGCTCTTTTCATATTATGCCAGGGAATACTCAATAGAATGGCATAAGAGTTTTATCCACATGGGCTTGCGTGGCTACATTACTCATGTATGGCTAATGGACACTAAAATGAGGCTATATGCAGTGACTTATCTGGTATACCTTGGGTGGCCCTTCCATATCTGCCCTGCAGAGGTCTGGCTGAGGAGTTTCCACCGGGGGGTGAGGGACATGCCGCATAGGAAATACTTGCTTCTACTCATTGTAACTGTAGGTGCAGGGTCTTGTTTCAACAAGGTAGCACGGGGAGCATGAAGTCCTTAGTTTAACCATCTGTCATTCTTAGACTTTCAGTAGGCAAACGAAAGGAACAACTACCTGTCTGTGGCAGTGTAGGCCTGGATCACAGGTGGAGTACACAGAGAAACTCTGAGGTCATCATGTGGTGTGGGAGGAGCAAGGCGTTTTGCTCACCCTACACCATGGGCAGCAGCTCTGCCCCCAAATGTCATAGATCCTGGATAAACAAAAGACAGTTCAGTCTGCACAGAGGCCCTGGGCATCTGCATCAGCTTTGGACCCTCTAGACCCGTTTGCCCTCCACCAGCCATCATAGCTCAGTTGCAGTTGTGCTGCCAGGACCTTTTCTAGCCATTGCTGCCACTGGAAGCCTGTCATCTACCCCATTCACATACACTCCAGGGAGTTTCCCCCAGCAGAGAGGTGGCTGCCGAACAATTAGCCAAGCCTCAGGATTCATAAACCTTTTGCTGGGCTTTTTCAGTGAGGGCCATATCGTTTCCCCAGCTGTAGAGATCCCTGATCCATCAGAGGACTCTGTTGGTCTGGCATAAGTGATGATGATGCCATAGAGATAGCAAGGCCCACATCTAGGAGATCTTCATTTAGGTTCCCATCCACATTGCTGTAACTGTGCCGCAGATTTTCTTTTCACTCCCTTCTCCCCCCCACCAACTTTATGAAAATTGCTTTACTGGTTAAAACAATTCAGGGGATTAAGAAAGCTTCAGCAGATGGCAATGCACTTTTCTGTGGGACCATTCCACATCTCTCTACAAAGTTGTTACCTAGTATTTTCTAGCTGAGAAACAAAGAACCAGTCCGCCTGTTAACAAAATTGCTGAGATTTTACCAGTAGGAAGTTTGCACATCTGTTTCTTTGTCTCTCTTTTTGCCATATGTACTGTAGTAGAGATCATGTGAGTCACTCTATAAATGTCTAACATTAACAGCCTGATTTTTTTAACATAAATTACAAGGAATTCTCTCTTTCAATTTTGAAAATCATTAATATTTTAAACCATTTAACAAAACACTGTCTGCCACAAGTGCCCAACATAGATGTTTCATTTTGATAACCTTCCCACATCTAATTTGGATCAGAACCAACTGGCTTTCAGGTTTCTTTTCAAAATGACGTTTCATTTAAAATTTCACAGGGTTTTAAAATTTCAGCACAACAAAAGGAAATTCTAATGTTTTACTGTTTGACTTTCACAAACGAGCAGTAGCTCTACAGAAGTATTTTACCACCAGGTATTGTTTGGATTTAATTCAAATGTGATGTTCCCCAATGGGGAAAGATAGATGGAGCTTAGTTAATATCACTCTTTCCTCATTCTCCAAAATAAACTTTAATGCAAAGCAGTGGTAGCAGAGAAGGGGTAATGGAAGGCAAGTTTGTTCTCTTTTTCTTAGTAGTCCAGATAAGATGCATTTGTATGTTTTGGCTGTCAGTAGCAGAAATAGGAATTGCTATATAAATGTCAGCTTGAGCTGAGAGATCCAGCAATTCACTCCCCATCCCCCACCTCTTAATTCTGATTATTACCAGACAGAGAATCAGCCCCTCTCTGAATGCTGCTTTCAGAATGGTTTCATCGTAAGGGGGTGGGGGGAGAAATGGACTCATTTACCAATGGAAAGGCTGTTATCTTGCAACAGCTGTTTATAGTTAACTATAACCCATACTTAAACATTTAAAGTCTGCTTCTTGTTTAGTTCTTATGGTTTGGGAAAGGCTTTGGGGGAGATTTAACCCAATGTTGTCCCTCCCAACAACAGGATACAGTTGACTCAGGAGTTGGAAATTGCTCCATGTCTGATGTGATACAGCCAGACCCTGTGAATAAGTAATGACTGCTTTTTGTTTTCCTGGCTTGGTACTTAAAGACTAATGAGAGGTTAACATTTCTAGAACTAAGTCAGCAGAAGCCTTGCCAACAACATTTACACAAACCCAAATGACATACAACATAAAACATTTTAGTATTAAATCATATGGGAATCTGGTGAAAGGGAGAGAGAAAAAGAAATACACCCTTTTTTTTCTGGCCCTTTTCTTTCTTTTTCTTTTCTTTTTTTCCCCCCAGCATTCACAAGATTTCCTTTTCAAGTTTTTCTTGTGTTTCATTTCAAAGTATTCCTTGCTGACAAACAAAGCAATTGTTGTTTAGGATTTGCAATGTAAAAAGAAAAAAACAAAACTTGCCAGCAGTCGAACTTCAGTTCTCATCTGTTGTGTCTGACAACTCTCGATGGAGAATACAACTAGTCAAACTGCTACATACTACTGGGCAGAACAATAAGAATATGTAAAATACAAGATGAAGAGATGGAGACTTGCTGTAAACAAAATATGTTACTAATGGGATACAGCAAGGAGAACAGGGAAAGGGGAAAACGTATGTGCAAATTATTTTATCTCAGTCCTACCTTCAGAAAGCAGACTAGTTTAGCTGGCCACATGTAGCCTTTGCTAACACTTAACTAATTTTTCATTAACTGCTCAGCAGGGGTGAGCACAGCAGGAGACATTTGGATTTTAATGCCAACCTCAACTCAGAAGAGTTGAGAAACTGAATCCTAACTCATACTTTTAAGAACACAGGGTTCTTTGGAGTTTCTACTGCCACTAGGCTCCAACAGTGGACTCTTCTAGTCCAGCTGTGAGGAAGTAGCTTAATTCCTCCTGCTGATCACATTCCAGAAATGGTCTTTTCAGTGAAACAGCCCATAATTAGAGCTCAACAAACAACTGATGTTCTAGTTTGGTTGCTGAACTGAAAAATCCCTCCTCAAACTTTGGTTGGAGTAGACATGAAATGGAAATGTTTTGGTTTTTCCTCACTGAAACATAAAACCAGAAATATTTATTTCAGGTAGAACAAAAACATTTTGTTTGACCCAAAACAAAACACATGATTTCATTTTTTTGGTGTTATGTTTTTTTAAATCATAAATAAATTTTGAAATGAAATATTTCAGAACAAGAAGTCAAGCGGTTTCACTTGACTAAACTAAAATAAGCCATTCTTAAAACCTAAATACATGTGTTCATACAAGGGGGTTGTTCTGATTTAAGTTAAACTGGTGCAGCTTTTTCATATATACAGGGCCTTATAGGAAATCGGTGGAGGCACATCAGCCAAAAAAAAGTATCATGGAGAATCAGGTCCACCATGTTCATGTCCATTTTGACAGATCCTAATGCAGTGATTTTATTAGAATTTCCTCCTGAACTATTTTGCCTAGCTACACATGTGTAACTGTGCACCTTATAAATATCCATGTATGCTATACTCCAGACTAGAAACAATTCCCCATGACGAGCATAGGAAACATCAGTTTAAGCCAGTAATATCGTACATACTATTAAAATGGTAAAGGAAACCTTTTTGTCTCTGTCTATTGCTCTGCACATATGTTTTATATACCTACATCCAATTATTACTCCTGGGAGGATTCTGCACCAATTTTAAAAATTTTGCACACAATATTTTAAAATTCTGCAAATTTAATTTGTCAAAATCACATATATAATCACACCAGTTTCAATTATGTTGGTAATTTATTTCAAAATGCCTGTCAGCAAGTATGTCTGTAACAATACAGACACACATAAAAATTCCCCCAGGAGTAGAGAATTAAAGAAACCCCCTATGACAATCCAGTTCCTGTTTCTCTGCCCCCTCACTCCCAGAGCCCAGCTGGGGGGGCCAGACACTCACACCCCCTTCCTCACAGAGCCCAGCCGTGCCCCCGCAGCCAATGTACCCAATCCCCCTAAACCCCAGAACACAACTGCAGGGTGCCCCTTAGCCCAGATACCCGCACCCCCTTCCCCTGAGCCTAGCCGCAGGGCCTCACTCCCTCTGAGAGCCCAGCTATGGTCCCCCCAGCCCAGACACCCACCCCCCTACCTCTCAGAGCCCAGGAATCCAGAGGGAGAAACAGCCTGATGCTCGGTCCCGGGGTTGCACAGAGTTTCCTGGTGCCACCCTCTCCTTCCATCACAGCATGCGGGGAACTGAGCTGCCAGGAACCCTATAGCTCTCTTCCCCTCCCCGCAGCCGTGTCTTCTATGTGCGAACTGCCAGGTCTAGCGGCCCCTTGTGGTGGCCAGCAGCACTGCAGTCCATTTCTGTTGTGGAAAGGAAATTCTGCACAAAAAAGCATTAATTTCTGCAAAATTCTGCATTGTGCAGTAGCGCAGAATTCTCCCAGGAGTAAATTATTATGTGTGTGTGGCACTTGCGTGCATAACATTTTTCATTCATAGTTCTATGACAATGCTTTCTACATAGATGAAATTATGAACATACGGTAATAAAAACCTCAGACAAGTGATATTTATTAAGATTGTATCCTGAATATGTCTTTTGCAGTTTTTGACTATATTAACTTAATTACAGTATTCATATAATTTATAACATTCTTTTATGCTTTGTCCCCACCACCACAGCTGCTTGATGAAATGGCCCAGATCAGGGTGTTGAGCTCAAAGATGAAGTAAGTTACACAGTACTTTATTCCCCTTCCCCTTCTCCTTTCAATAGTGCTGTGCTATAATTTGCAATGTTCATTAATCAAAGCTGCCTTTTTTAAGCTGTCCGATGCTTGTGTGTCACTTTTACAGTTCATTCTTTATGAAAAATACTTAATATATGCTAGTAAAAATGTTGAGAGTACTTTGAAATTATAATTATTGTTGTTTAAAAAGGTCTCCCTCTTGGGTCCTTGAATTTGCCCTGATGGTTTTCTTAGGATATCACAATGGTGGAATCGGTCATCCTGTGATCAACTGGCTGTGTATACATTGACTAATCATATCACAATGGAAGATGAGAAAGTAAAGGCTGCAAGGCATCTATCAAAATATACTGATAGCTAAAATATACTGGAGTAATGTGTCCAAGAAGTATGTCATCTTCTGAATTGTGAAAATCATCCTAATTGTTGTGTGTCACTCATAAAAGAGCCTGACCTAGAGGAATACTGAGCCTCTACAACTTGGTTTGATTTCAGAGGGAGTTCTTGGTGCTCAGCATTTGTTGAACAAGAAGTCAAGCATTTGTTGAGACCAACAGGACCGCACCTGTTTGCATGCAGAGAAGAAACCCACCTTTCCACATTGAGTGGAAATATCACATGCAAGTAGACACTTAGACATGCTTATGGGTAACCTTTATGCCTAAATGTTCATTAGCATATACAAATATATGTTTACAGGTGTAAATCTGAGTGGAGTTTACAAATCTTGCAGGTACGCTTTCAAAGACTACTTTCAAAATTTCATGACAAAACATTCATGTACATGTAACCCTTCTGCCAGTCAGAGTTGGCAGCAACAAGGTCTGGGTTCAGTATCTAGGGGTTCCATTTCAATAATACAACGCAAAACTGGCTCGAGCCCCCACCCAGTGACCTGGGACAATTACACACGACCCCCTGGGCACCTCTAACAGGCAATACTCCACCTCTCACAAGCACAGAGTCTGAGTGTAGCAAAAACTTTTAATAAAAGGAGGGAAATAATGCGGCATTAATTTGGGGAAACATCGCAAACAGGGTTTATAAACAAACCATGATCAAAAGACCCACCACCAAGTAAGTTGTGCAGTGTCCTTTTTCCCTCAGGTCCTTAAATCCAGCAACCCAAAAGCCCCTTTAATGTGCCTGTCCCTTCTCTGCCCCCCACTCATAGTTGCTGGACCTGCTGTCCGCTTGCCACGCCTCTCCACTAGCCACCTGGCTAGCCACTCGCCAAGATGTCTTCAGGACCCCCCACTTAACACAACTCTCAGTGATTTCAGCTATTAGTGGGAGAACCTCACTGCTGGTGTGCACTGTGCAGTCTCTTGCAATAGAGACACAGTCCCAAAGTAGGTCTAATACTTAGACCTAGGTATCAGTGATTTCAGCTCTTCAGCATGTAACAAGACTCTCAACTGAGTCTAAATTAGCTCTTTTATTATACTGTCAAGAGAGTACGGATAAAATGATGTCTAGGGTCCTTAAAACAGGGCCCACACCACCAGGTACAAGTACCTATCCCCACACTTTCTCAACTCACTGGGCTTTGGAACCCATGTCCCCTGTCTAGCGAGTGCCGTTTAGTTAAGGGTGAGTCCCTCCATCGGGGTATGCCAAGTACAGTTCTGCTTCCCTTGATTCACACAACAAGGATAACAACCCTTTATTACTCCTGCCCCAATAACAAGGAGACTGGGGATCCCACACCAGCCAAAAGTGACCATTTGGGTGATCCCGTCATACTGAGCACCTAGGAACGGTGGGCGTGCCCATGCAAATGAGATCAGCTCCTGAAGTCCTTTTCCACAGCTCACCACTAGATGTCAGGGGAGAGTTCATTCAGACTCTGCTTCCATATACAAGCACTCGAGAAATCACACAACTGATTAATTAAAATCCCATTGACAATGGCTGGGAACCAAAGATATCTCATTGAAGCAATGTAAAAAAACAAACAACCCAACAAAAAACATACATACAATATTGCCACTCCTATTTGTGAGGCATTAGCTTATTTCACATAACCTCTTCTGAGCAGATGGTCACAGCTGTAGATCAAGTTTATTCAGCTCCTCCCACAACCCAACCCTCCCACCTACTTTTTCTCCAGTGATGCCATATACCAAATTCATTTTTGATCTATCCCAGATTCTTTTGTGATGTTTTAGCCAACAAAATTGAACCAAAATGCCATAATGAACAATACATTTGTTCATTTTTAAAGCTTCAGGACGATGTAAGAGTGAAGTATCTATTATCCACAGGCTTTTCTAAAGTGATCATCATAGTATTTACATTGAAATTAGCACATTATTCTGCTATTAAAATATATATTTTAAAGTATAATGTATATACTGTTACTGAAAGTTTAATGAATTGCCTATTCCTTCCAAATGTTATACAATCAGTCAGCCTAATTACTGAATCTATTTTCTTCACAACTAAAGGACTAAAATATAATTTTGAATGGTTTCCATAGGAACTTTGATGACATCCAGAAAACAACTTCACAACCCACTTTGGGGTGATAACCTGAAGGCTGAGAATCACAGCTTTATAGGATTAGTATCTCACCACTTGGCAGCTTTTGCATCAAATGAAAACAGAGTGTTTCTAATCAAAGAAAACACTGATCTTTTTGTTCCAAAACAAAAACATGTCTAAAGAAAAGTGAACAAGGATAATCAGGCAGGCTACAACTCATACCTTTGAAATGGAAAGGCCTTGCCATCCTTTGTTGTCTTATTCTTGGGTTGCTGATTTGTGTCATATGGCCGCTCTTTGTTTTACTAGCTTTTGGTCTTCCTTTCATCTGGTGAAATTCTTTAGGTCCTCCCAATACAGAAATAACCATGGTCTTCTCCAATTCCTGTCCAAAAGTGGATCTAGAAGAGGTGAAAGTCAGATTTATGGCACGGTTACATTTGATCTAAGTATCTATTCTAAGCAACATTCAAATGGTTGATTCAAGAGGACAACAAACATAAGCCTGGGAAATAATGCTACAATGTTATCTTTTAAAGCTAAGATGATAAAACAGAACAAGGGCTAGAGCAGGGGTTGGCAACCTTTCAGAAGTGGTGTGCCGAATCTTCATTTATTCACTCTAATTTAAGGTTTTGTGTGCCAGTAATACATTTTAACGTTTTAGAAGGTCTCTTTCTATAAGTCTATAATATATAACTAAACTATGGTTGTATGTAAAGTAAATAAGGTTTCTAAAATGTTTAAGAATCTTCATTTAAAATGAAATTAAAATGCAAAGCCCCCCGGACCGGTGGCCAGGACCCAGGCAGTGTGAGTGCCACTGAAAATCAGCTCGCGTGCCATAGGTTGCCTACCCCTGGGCTAGAGACTTTTTCCTACAGTAAAGTAAATGTAAACAATTCATTGGTATCAAGAGCAAATTAAAAACAGATATTCCTTCCAGATAAGATGTGGATTGCAAAAGAGAAGTATTGGGTGTTGTAACGAGGATTTGTGGATGTCAAATGCTCAGAATACAGCAGGGGTTGGCAACGTTCGGCATGCGGCTCGTCAGGGTAAGCACCCTAGCGGGCCAGGCCAGTTTATTTACCTGCTGACGCGGCAGGTTTGGCCGATCGCGGCCCCCACTCACCGTGGTTCACCGTCCCGGGCCAATGGGGGTGGCGGGAAGCCGCAGCCAGCACATCCCTCGGCCCGTGCCGCTTCCCGCCGCCCCCATTGGCCCGGGATGGTGAACCGCGGCCAGCGGGGGCCGCGATCGGCCGAACCTGCCGCGTCAGCAGGTAAATAAACTGGCCCGGCCCGCTAGGGTGCTTACCCTGGTGAGCCGCGTGTCGAACGTTGCCAACCCCTGGAATACAGCAAATGAGCTCATGGTGGGAGGGGACAAAGCTGCCAGAAATTTCATTCCAGGGAGTGGGGATACAAGTTGGACATTTTGTTTTGTTTTAAATTATAATATTTAGGTGCAGGTATCAGGTTGTTCAGTTTTTGATTCCACAGAGCAGACTGCCCTAATGAGCACGTGTGGAACTGAGAATCACTATGCAGAGAATGAAGGGATGCTACCCAGATCCACAAGACTGAGAAGGGCACCTCAAAGACTAATAGAAAATTCTTTGTGAGTTATTTTATTTATTTGTACATATAATGTTGTGTATTATGTGTGTTCATGTTTATTTGTAAAGGTGAGATGTGAGGGTCTCTCCTTAAAAGAACCATGCTTGGGAGTTGGCACCACCTAGTCTGACTGAGCAGATGGTCCCGGACTTACTTCTAATAAAGAACTATCTCCCTCAGCTTTGTCAAAGGCTCCTTCCTAAGAACTCAGGAATATCATACTGATGACTGTTGGACTCCTGATTTTACTACATATTGTTACTGGGAATTTGTATGCCCAGTCTGAATAAATCAATATCAGGGCTAATCTAAAACATTTAATAGTCAATAGAAAGACATTGATTAACTTCAGTGGGGTTCAGAGCTGATCCTTTAGTTGCATATACCGTAGTACAATAAATGTTATTCACTATGCACTGTCTATACATTATTTTTTTTTTTTTGTATTTTATGTCCCGTACACAATGTCCTGATTCTGCAGCATTAATATGAAAAAGGAATGAGCGCAATAAGTCACTCCCTGCTGCCCTTACTCTGACCCACAATCATTGATGTACCATTTCAGAAATGGCCCTCTCCCTCAAAAAAATGTTTTGTACTGTAAACAATGAACTTAGGCCCCAGCGTTTTCATTGAAGTTATGCCTAATGAGCACTATCTTTGTTCACGTGCACAGATCTGAAACCAGTATAACTGGCTTGGCAGTCACAGAAGCATTCTATTTATTGGGAAAAAGCCAACAAGAAAGGGGAACAACTTGTAGCAATTAGAAGATTCCGGTGGCAACACCAGCTGGTAGAAGACAACAGTGGCCATCCTGATCTCATCCACAGGGCATATTTGATTGTTCTTTACAATACTGGATGGTCTCCAAGAACACAAGTTTAGAGTCATACTGAAATAATCAGAAACAAAGTGTCCTAGTGTAATAAATAATAATAATACCTCATATATTTACTTTGAGATATACCAATTAAAAGAAAGTAATGAATAATCACACTGAAGTCAATAGAATTATCGTGGTGTGAAGCCAACATAAATTAAAGGAAAATCAGAACCACTGAGTATGTGAAACGTTGTTTTCAGATTCCTTTACATTCTCTAACCTCACTGATGTGCACTGTTTTGTTTGCAGTTTTACAAAAGTGAGTCCAAATTCTGTTCACAGTTGCATCAGTGAAAATCCAGAGCAGTTCCACTGACATGTGTGGAGTTAATACAGATTTATGTCAATGTAACTGAGAGAAGGATCTAGCCCAAAGTGTTTGATGATTAACTGCATTATTAGTCAGTCACACATCTTTTTTGCTTCTCTGAATCACAGAATGAGGAAGGTTGCAAGAATATAGGTCATGCACAGAGTTTGAGGAGACAAACATTTTTTTTTAGCCACATATGAAAGACTTTATTAAAAGTTTAATGCAGATGCAGTTTAAGGCAAAGATGACAAATTACACCATTTGAAAATGATTATTGATTTATTAGGATTTATACCAAGTCTTATGTAATGGTGGAAACTAGTTGTACCATTTTATAATGTAACCACAGTGTTTTCTTCTTTCCATTTGGGAAATGGACAAAATATATGTATTGCTGTAACACAGCAGAAAACAAAGATTTTCTTAATGTAAGAAAGACTTTGTAAAGTTTAGTGCAGAGGGTACCTGTGACCTTACACTCCATATTCTTCATGGAAATATGCTTATGATATGGATATGGCATAATTGAGATATACTTTATGCAAGACAGCTCGTGTAAGATATAATTAGAAACATTGTCATTTACTGAATGTGATAATCCAATTTGTATGCCTGTATCATTTCTGTATCTGAAGTTAGGAATATTGACCATGTATCTGTATTTCAAATGTGCTACTTTGGGTGACACCCACAACTAGCCCTTCAGGTACAACAATGAAAAGCCAGACAGGGCTGATAGCCCATTAGCAAAGACAATGGACTGTGAAAGAATTTAGTCTTCCTGTGGACGCTCCAGACAGCCTGAGAGTAATGGCTGCTACAACCCTGCAAAGACATGGGTTTGAGTCACCTGGTACTGGACCCGCCCTCCCCTCCACCCCTTGGAATGCCAGTATTTTTCCATTGGAAGACAAAGGGTTCCCACCATACACAAAAGCTATATAAGGCAGGGGAGTAACATCATCGTGGTCCTCCTCAGCCTCCCCACCAAAAGAGACACTGGGAAACACCTGAAAAGAAGAACTCAGCTGAGGGGAGAAGAGTTGAGCCCAGGCTGAAAGGTTGTCTAGCCTGTGAGTAATAATACCTGAAGTTTCAAGCTGCAGGCCAATGCAGCTGGCTTTCAAGAATCTCTGTAATCTGCCTGAAACAACTTTTAGGGTGAGAAATTATGATTTGTAGCCAATTTCTTTAGTGAAATAAGCTTAGTTTGCATGTTTTGTTTTATTTGCTTAGTAATCTGCTTTGTTGTTTGCTATCCCTTTAACCACTTAAAATCTGCCTTTTATAGTTAATCAAATTGTTTTGTTTATTATTAAACCCAGTTTGTGCATTTTCTAATGGGGGGGGGCAAGAAGATGTACATATGGGTGAATATTTATGAGCTTGTGCTGTGCAGATTTTTCTGTACAGCACAAGACAATATACCTTTGGGTCTGCACTCCAAGGGAGGTGGGCACCTAAGTGCCTTAAGCTAAGTCTTCCCAGAGCTGATCTCAGTGTCTCTGTCTTTCTTCAGCTGGGCGTGGCCCTACCTGTGTGCGTGTGCTAGAGGAGACTTAAGAGCCTGGTTCAGCAAGACAAGTTAAAGGGGGCCCATAGTGGCAGAAAAGGCGGGCTCAGTGGTATCTCAACACATCAGGTGGCACCTGAAAGGGAGGCACCCATCACAGTACCATAGCTGTAGATTGCCACAAGAACAGCAGCAAAAAACATCCCATGATTCTAAATTGTAAAAATTATTTAGCACAGTTCTTGAGGGAATCACAAACATAATTGGTACAAAGAGTGAAAAAAGCTGAGTTAAGACAAACTGGGAATGGACTATTACTATTGTATTTTGTGGCCAAAGATGGCTACTTGCTAGCATACAGAGATGGCTGTCATTGTCATGCTTATGAAAACTATAATAAATCTATGAATTCTTCTTCTTCCTTGCCACTTCGCTATTTGGGTTTGGTGACTTTTTATACTCTTCTTCCAAAACTCATGAGCATATGCCAGGCTATCATGCAGATTGGTCTCTCTGAGGTCCTCTGATGTCAGGTTCATGTACTGAGTCTTTGGTCTCCCCCTTGGTTGTCCATCCAGAATCATTGCAAGAGTCATCTTACCGATAAACACGATGTTCTCATCTTAACAAAGTAGCCTAGCTTCCCTCAACTTGTCTTCAGCTGGAGCAACCCACTATAGTCCCTTTATAACCTCATTTTGTGTCCTATCACTGAGTGTCCAACTATTTGACCATCTCAACATCCTAATTTCCACAAAGGAAGCATGTTGATTTCCTTTCTTGTGGCTGGCCAAGTCTCTGCTCCATACTTGAAGATGAGTCAAATTAAAGTTTTATACATTCTACCTTTTTACTATATTGGCATCTTTTTGTCACAGAGACCTGGAGTCAGCTCCTGCTATTTGCTACAAGCAGCTTTAGTGTGATGCATCACTCATAAAGGCACTAACATCAGCAACCATTAATCGTAGGTATTTAAATTCTTTCACTCAAAAGTCTCTTCCTGTGATATCCTTTTAAGGGGAATGCTCCAGTTATTCCAGTCTCAGTTTTATCTATGTTAACTCTAAGGCCTTCTGAAACTATGTTGCAACTGTTCAGAATTGACTTGCACAGTCTCACAATCTTTCACACATAGCACTAAGCCAGGGGTGGGCAAACTATGGCCCACAGGCCGGATCCATCCCCTCCGGGCTTTGGATCCGGGCCGTGGGATTGCCCCTCATGGTGCCGTGGCTCAAAAGCAGGTGGCACCATGTCCCTGCGGCCCCCGGGTGGGGGGCAGAGTGCTCCATGCATTGCCCTTGCCTCCAGGCACTGCTCCCGCAGCTCCCACTGGCCGGAAATGGGGAATTGCGGCCAATGGGAGCTTCGGGGGAGGTACCTGGAGGCGCGACAAGAGCAGCGTATGCGGAGCCCTCCTCCTCCCCTCCCGCAGGGACCACAGCGCTTCCTGGAGCAGCGCGGTGCGGCACGGGACTGGGGACAGGGCAGGCATGCAGAGAGCCAGTTCTAGCCCCAGTGCGCGCCGCTGCCATTCTAGAGCCACTTTAGGTAAGCGGCACCGGGCCAGCGCCCAAACCCCGCCTGCACCCTGCCCCCCAACTCCCTGCCCGAGCCCCCTCGTACACCCCATACCCCTCCTGCACCCCACCCCCTTGCCCTGAGCTCCCTGCTGCACCCCTGTGCACCCCAATCCCCTGCCCTGAGTCCCCTGCTGCACCCTGCATCCCTGCTGCACCCAAATCCCCTGCCCTGAGGCTCCTCCTGCAGTCCGTACCCCCCCTGCACCCATGCCGAGTCTCCTCCTGCACTCCGCACCCCTCCTGCACCCCAACCCCTTCCCTTAGCCCCCTCATACACCCTGCACCCCTCCTCTGCCTCAATCCCTTGCCCTGAGCGCCTTCCTGCACACCGCACCCCCTCCCAAACCCCACACCCCAAACCCCTGCCCCGGCCCTGCATACAATTTCCCCACCCAGATGTGGCCCTCAGCCCAAAATGTTTGCCCACCCCTGCACTAAGCCATCAATAAACAGTATGTTCCAAAGTGGCTCCCTTCATATATTCGCACTTATCATGTCTATGATAACCAGAAACAAAAGGGACTCTTGCTGACCACCTGATGCAGGCTATCTACTGTAAATTCGGTACTGTAGCCCCCATTTAGTGTTGACTATGATAGTCACTCCCTAATACATATCCTGGATAAAACTGACATACCCTTTTAGCACACTTCTTGGTCACACATGGCACCAAACTAGTTTTCATGGTACCCAATCATATGCCTTTGCCAGGTCTACAGAGACCGTACCCAGTTGCCATCTCTTTTCTCTGAACTTCTCCATGAGGATTCATAGCACAAACATGTCAGCAATTGTTCTCCATCCCAGCATGAATCCACACTCACCTGTCCACTGAAATCCTAGCCCCACTGAAGTAAATGGGAGTTTTTCTATTGAAGTCAGTAGGGCCAAGATTTCACCCAGAGTGTCCACTAAGAGGAGATAGACCCTTTGCTTGGTATTAGCTGTGTGGAGAGGACTCTCTGCACATATTACCCTTCCTGTTGTGATGTATGTATGTGCTTTAAAGGGAATTCTTGGAGTAGGGGCAACTCGGGAAAATCCTATTGTGCCTCAGCCAGAGATCCGTGAGTTCTGACTGCAGTGCCGGCAGGCAGCCTCCTTCCCCTGACAGAATGTGCCCAAGAACTATCAGAGAAGAGATCACAACTTCAGGGGAGGTCCCCACACCCCAAACTCCTCCCATGAGTAGGTCTGCATTAAGGGTTGTTCTGAGCCAAGGAATTGTACAAAGCATTGCTCATTAGCAATCCTGTAAACCCACTGGTAAATAACTTCATAGGAGGCTCAGAAAGAACTAGTTTGGTATGTGCTTTAAAACTTTTCATTTATTTGGGTGTTCCCCGAGAAATCCCCCTTCAGCTTAAAACATACACAAATAAATTCTTAGTCCATTCTTAATATGCATTACAAGAAATACTATAAATGGTAACTGTCACCAAAGCACACTAAGAATAACATATGTCCTACCCACCTGAGTGTATTCATACTATGACATTTTGGTAAGCATTTTTCTTGTTACTGTTTAATCTCCAGCTAGGGCATACTGTGAATGAGCCCTGCTAGATCTCGTAACTAAGCAGAGCCAAGCTATATTATTATTTGCCTAGGAAATATGTAGCCATTTATAATCCCATAATTCCTTTTTTTTCCAGAGTAAGAGTGTTTCCTTTCAGGGACTGGATAAATTTAAATTCATGCAGTTTCAACTGGATATGGTACTCTTCCTGTCTTAAACCATTGTGTTGTGTTAGTGTGCTATTAAATAGCCATTATATTCCACAGTAAAGGTGGATAGTTCATTCCTTATTAAAGCTAGCAGAAATATTTCAAATTTATTAAAATGTAATTTACAACAATGACAAAAGAAAAAAGTGTGTGAAAATTTTGTACAGTTTTACAACCATCAAGATTTCAATGGAAAAAATGGGAAAAAAAATTAACAAATTTTCACCAAAATATTTACTGGATTTTGGCCTGCTATAATCCCTACCTGGGAATTTTCTATTTTTGACGGGGTACAAGGATTTATAAATTAATAGTTGTGAAGTCCTTTCAAATTCTTGGATGAAATATGATCTAAAAACAATATTTTTTCATACTGCTAAACCATTTAAAATTAAATTTATGAATAAACCTGTTCTATTGGTGAGCAAGATTCTTCTGAAAATGAAATGAACCATGTATTCCATGTTTTCAACAGAGTAAGTAATTAACCATTTACTACTATTAGCAATTTGTTAAGGTTCATGGTGGATTCTCCATCACTGACAGTTTATAAATCAATATGGGATATTTTCTAAATGCGTCTAATGCTTTAGGAATTATTTGGGCGAAGTTCTATGGCCTGTGTTATATAGGAGTCACACTAGACGATTCCAGTGTTGCTTTATGGCCTTGGAATCTATGAATCTGTACCAATCTGCAGAACCTATGGCATTTTGCTTTGCCATTCTCCCCCTCACCATCCCTGTTCATCATTATTTATAATTATCCTCATTATTGAGACATTTTTCCTCATCCACAACTCTAAATTATGCTAAAGTGAGTGTGCACATACACAAATTTAAGAGCACCGGTGTACACAGCAGGTGGTTTGATAGTTCATTTGTGCACAAGTACATCCCCTCCCCAATGACCCAATGAAATGTTATTGTTAGTTGAAGCTTTAGGCCCTTCGTTTTCAGGAAGGTGTCCTAATATATTACACAGACACACAGTAATGGTTTGTTTGCTCTTCCTCATTGTTTCTGCCAACACATACTTCCTGTTTCTAACATGTGTAAGAATTGCATTTTTTCCAACAGGAAGACCACGCCTTGTTTGCACAAACAAGGTTCTTTTTTTCTCTACATGCTATCTTTCAAGCCATGCAAATTGAATAATGAGACTTTTTCCCCTCCCTGGCCCCAAAATTCTAGCAGCATTCATTTAGTTTCCATGTAAAATGTAATCGGCTTCATAATAGGTCACTCACAAATATTCTGCTTGCAGGATCTCCTGCTGTTATGCTAATTGCATGATAATACAATATACAACCAAGGCCCATGAACATTATTAGATCATGCATTTCATTTTGGTACTGCTGTGCAGTAGGGTGTTAAAGAAAGTGTCAGTTAATACTACAGATACAGCTAAGTTAGAAAACTAAAAAATGTATCTTTAATAATGTTATAATAATCAAAATGCTGGTCATGTCTGCAGACTTAATAAGCACTTATTAGAGCAGCATTGAGCTGTTCACTAAAGCTTCTTTTTTCCCCATGAATATGAAATTGCTTGCTAAATTCACACTGAACAGAGTGCCTGAAATCCGATGTAGTCTAGGCCACAAAACCAGAAACATTCAAATGACTCCAAGTGAGGAGTTGTAAGGTAATATTCAGTACAAGATTGATAGGGAAGCGAGCAGTGGGGGATGATTTTCAGGTTTGTAACATGGATGAGAAGTAAGGCAGGAGATTGTTACATGCAAGAACCTTAACATTTAAGGTTTATGGATTTTGTTGAAAAAAATTTAACTTTTCTACTTGTAGATCATTTGTGAATGAAAATTAGCCCATTCCCCTCTAAGACTGGCTAATTTCAAACCTCTACTTCAAAACTAAGTTTCAGAACTGTGTTCAAACAAATATCAACATACATACTGAAATATGCAAAATCAGAATATACACATTGTTCAATGTAAAATCCCAGTATCATGAAATTTGGCAGGGAGGGAGTGAAGGTAGGAAATGGAAACCTGCAGATATTGAACCAGGTAAGAAACACATCATACAAAATGCACCTTCTTAGAACGCCATTCTGCATTAAACAATACTAAATTCAATGGGATCTGCACAGGTACCCCTTCTTATAGGGCTGTTTGTAAGACTGTTGCCTATATCTGTATTTATGGCATCACAGCTGCAATTGTCCAGCCCTCATTATTTTATATGTTCCCCGGTGATCTCAAAAAATGTTGAGAAAATCTTCAATTAAGGAATAAGCCTACTGTTGCTTCTAAGTTTGCGAGAATCACCACCAACTGGGAGGTATCTTGAAATGAGAAACACATCTTTTGTATGAAGATATTTATTGTTCCTCATTATAGATTGTATAATCCTGAAAATGTGAAAAATAACTACAAATTTTAATAGGTTCTTCCAGGATTTAGCCAGTCAGAAAAATAGACTATAAAGTCACATTTTCCTGTCTGAAGATCTGATCTCACTCTTTGTTCACCTCTACTGGCCTGAAGCAAGCTCAAGGCAAGAAGAATTTCCCAAGTAAGGGTGGGGGATGGAGTGTGTTAATAATAAGGTTGATGTCAATCTAGGAAGAAAATATTAGAGATTGTTTATGAAAGAAAAAATTTCATTCCATTTCCAGTGTTGTTGTACAGAACAATGCCTCTGGATTGATTTGATCAGTTTATGGAATTCTAATCAGCTGTTGCTGATGGAGAATCATAAAACGAGTACATAAAGATTTACTCTGTCAAAAGGAAAGCCAAGAAGGGGAGTGCAATAGTTCATTCTATCTGTGACATCCTAAGTCTTTCTCTTGGATTCAGAAATATTTAAATAGAGTGGTGTCAAGTGTATCCTGATGGATTGTAAGGCCTTACGTTTTTTTTTTTTTTTTTAATTAAACTACTTAACTAAAAAAAGTCACATTGGAAATGAAAACACTTTTCAGTCTAACTACAGCATTTTAAAGGGGTGGTGATAACACTCTTGATATATTCAGCTTTAAGAGTAAGTATTCTTAGTACATCTTGTGGAACAGTTTATTTCCCCAAAGGGAAATCTACTTCAAAAACTTGATAGCTTGCCTGCTGTGTTTTCCTAGAGATTTCTCCAGCATGGAGGTCTTCAGAATATGCTCTCCTTTCAGATGTAGAATTCTCCAACAAAATGAAATACTCAGCACTCAGCATGTTTCAAAGACATCTGGAGAGCTATTTAGATGGTTTAGTGAGTAAACATTTGGAAAATCCAGGTTTAGGATAGACCCTCATGACTGAAAAGCTTGGACATACACCATACAAGTGATTTTCTCTCTCTCTCTGGAAATGTAGTACATTATCAGCATAGAAAAGGTATTACATTGCCATTGTTGTACTATATAATTTCCCATATTTCTACCAACCAGTCCTGTTTCCATATTTCTTTCTTTTTTGTTCCAGATTGATCTGAATAACTAGAACTCAAGAAAATACTTACATGAAACAGGATATATTAAAAATACAGAGACCACCAAAGCTTGATAGTGCTCTGTACGTCAATTTAAAATTGATATACTGAACTGTATGTTGACTGTCAGTGGGAACATTATATAAAGGCTTGAGGTAAGGACATGACTGTACCATTGCTAAAGATGGCTGTTCCCTACATATTGTAAAACCAGTACTTCTTACTTTCCCACAAACATTTAATGTCGGTATAGCTCAACAGGTGGATAAGTCTGTCAAGATCTCATCCCATTAGCAGAAAGGCCTTTTAGGGAATTTCCTCCCAGGTTACGTCCTGTTTGTATATGTAGATATTTTGTTCATATCAGTTCATCTCTGACCTCTCCATCTCCTCTCCCCTTTGAAAGAGAACTTTCTTATGTTTAGTTTCTTTATCCATTTGGTTTTGCCAAAGTGGTGGAGATGTTTTACAATGGAAGTCTTTTGAAAGTTTGTACTTTTTAATTTTTGTTTTATATATCACAATCTCTGTATCTACCCAGAGTTGCTTTCTATATAGTGTCTCATGATAATAGTACCTCCAGAAAAGACAAAAGCTTCCCTGAGATCAGTTTGTCTGGCATGTTTTTTAATTTGCAAGTATTCCTTCCAGAAATGACTATGCTAACCATGTGGTCACTTACTCCACATACAGATCATCACTATCACAATCCCTGGGTACACTGCATGTTAGGTTGTACTTTTACTGTTCTGAGCACAGCTACTGAAGATGCCTTTCCCTTTGTAAATTCAGTATTTACCACCTCACAAACAAACATTGCAGTCTGAGTATCTAGATGAAATAGATGGATAAGCAAGCTGAAATCTCCTGCTATTAGCTCTTAAGCAAAATGCCTCTCTCTGGTGTTACCAGACTCCCAACTGTATTTCCTTGGCTCATGAAATCTGAATAAAAATACAGAACATAAAAAACGATCTGAAGTAGCTGCCTATAAAGTGAGGCTTTAGTTTAGAAACACCTACTTGACCTGAAAGACAAGGGCTTACATCAAAGTATTTGAAAATTTTCATGGCACACAGAAGAATATGACAGGATTTTATGTGAATTCACAGTTCATGGGTATGGCTTGTCAGGTCTGTATCAATGTCCTTTCAACATTACATACAATCTTTACTAAATCATTTTCAACAGTAAATCTCTCTCTCTCATACATATGTTGGTTACTACAAACAATTGCATTCACATTTCTGCTTATTTAGTAACTTTTTGTCCTGAAATACCTGGGAGCTTTCAGTTTATTAGTGTTTGTGTAAACCTGTCTTTTTTTATAGGTAATTTACAGTATCTGCTCTGATTATTCTTTAACACCTCAAGTTTTATTACCTACTCAACCATATTTAATACATTTGATATCACAAGGAATAGGACTCAGCTATCAACCATGTCACACACTATAACATTGAAAGTTTTACTTGAGTATGCATTGTATTGCACTAATTCACCATAAAAATCCCTTGGATGCATGTGTTTTTAAGACTCAGCAATGGCAAGGATGTTATTATGTAACTGCAACAGCAATTATCATTAGATGCCGAGCAGGAATATAGTAAAAATCCAGGATTTGACAGTTTTTGACTCTTATAAAAAGTTTATAGGACAAATTTTTCCTGAGCCTATGTTTACAGCACTTGGATCTTCAAAGCTGTCCTGTGCCTTAATAAAATCTATGTTCAAAAAAGATGAATTCAAACTTGAATAGGTGCAGAGAAAGGCTACTTCAATGACCAAGGGAATAAAGAGCCTAACTTATGAGATGAGACTGTAAGATCTTGTCTTGTTTAGTCAAGCAAAACAAAGGATGAGGGGGATACAATTGCTCTAGATTTATATATCCTGAGCTAAACACTAGGGCAGGAGAAGAGCTGTTTAAAAGTTAAAGAACACCTTTGGCAGAAGAACAAATGGGTATAAACTGGCCATGAATAAATTTAGACCTCAAATTAGAAGATTTTTAACTATCAGAGGAGTAGTATGGGAGTATTGGGGGGTGTATAAGCTAACTAGCTTCAAAATCCTAATTAGCTCTAAAATGGAGCTGATAAATTTATGAATGTTATTATGTGATGTGGCTACCTGTGATTGCAGTGGACTGGACTCGATAACCCCAAAAGTCCCGTCCAGTCCTGTGTTCCTATATTCTTCTAGCTCTGAAGAAGGAATTTGATCACAGTAAGGAAAACAGAATCATCTCTAAAGCTACTCACTCACGCTCTCTGCTTCATTATTGGGCTCCTGCCTCAAACCTTCCTCAGCCAATCTTTCTGCCCTGATTTAATGAAACAGTATGTATATTCTCATACCCCCTTATGTCTACATTCAGCTTAAAGATCAGATCTAGGGTATGATCAATTATATGGGGATTCCATTATCTTTTTGAAACACATAGTTGACAAACAACTTCGTGCTGGAGCATTGGAGAGGTTGGCAATCTCCTTAGACAATTCTTGGAAACTTCATCACCAGTTTGGACAGGGGTTCTGCCATCTCTTCTAAGCAGCTCTTTCTGCTAGCAGGTCTGGAGACTTTCAGGATACCAACAATGTCCTTATCCCTCGATTCAAAGCTGTTAGTTTTCATGAGTGCACCTCAAAGGCACAAGATATTTTGTTCCATGTCCAGTCTCAACACATACAATGCCATCTCCTTAGATGTGCAAGGGACATTAGCTCCAATCTAGCACCAAACATCAAGTTGCTGTGTAGTCTTTTACCACTTACAACTGTTTTCTGAACAGCGTATGTCTGCCATGTAACACTCCTGTTTATGTCATTGTTGGATTTAATCCAGAGTTCAGTCACCTTACACCAAGTCTGAACGTGATCCCACAAATTTCACTGCTAAAAGGAACAATGTGCTAACTTTGGTGAGCAGACTTCAAGAACTAAGCCTCAAATCATACTATGTTCAACAATTTGCAGGGATGGTTTGTGTGTCTGGGAGCTACCAGTCTTGATATTTTACTGCTCCATCTCACCTACATTAAAACCATCAGTGTTACACACAGTTCTGAAAACAATTTATTTTACATTCAACACCTTTTCCAAGGCTGTTCTTGTTTACTCTTTGAAAAGGAGCACCTAATCAAAACTCAAATCTTCCCTCAATGACTGTACTAGCAAACAGAAACAGGTTCAATTTTTTCCCATTTGCCTCATGGTTTTGAACACAACCTGTGATTTTTTTCCTTTATGTAACAGATTAGTTATATTATGGATATTTTTCTGAATTTGTGAGATTTTCAACTTTATTACTATAATTATCTCATAACTTTAAGATGCCATCATTTGTCTAATTTCAAACGAAGTGAGCCTTATATTACTTGGCTATTTTTATACTACTCTTACATCCCAAGCCCTGCAAAAATATTTCATCCGGTTCAGTGCTGCTGTTCAACTTATAAACACTATTTGCGGTGTATAAAATTTTCAGATGTCCTAATCTTGAAGAAATTTGTCAAGATTTCTATTATATTTTGTTAAAAGATTTCCAACCATGACCAGGAATAGTTATAGTATCTGTCACAAAATGCATTCATCAGAGATGTGCAGACCATCATGGGAATAATTTAAAATAATCTTTATGGAAAACTGGTGTTGCAACAAGATGCTAGGTTGTATTAACCAAAGGCTCTAGCATGAGGAACAAAGAAGATGATATTATTAAAATATTTGGGCCCTAATTAGATTTCGTTTGGAATTTAATATGGGATACAGAGTATTAATCACCACTCCCTAGATTCATTGGGTAATCTTGCAATAATTACTCTAGTTATTTGTCACCATTACACATACAGATGGATATTTATTGCTTTAAACAAATCAGTTAAGTATTAAAAATGCAGAAGAATTTCATTCTATCTGGCCTGCACATATCTATGTTTCCCTGTTTCCTGTTTCCCTCCCACCTCAAGATGGGGATTTAGGAATGGATTTTCTTAAAGCTGTGTTTGCAGAACTCCAGGACCTGCACACAGACATAGAAGACAAATCTCTGAACTGAACACAAATATGCAGATTTTGCATTTATACAGTATACTGAAAATCAATCCTCTAATGTAACCATGGAATGAGGCTAGCAATCTCGGAGTCGCATTTCTTCTCTCCTCTTTGCTGTCTTTATTTCTATCCTTGGCTGATAGATTTTTACCACTACCTCCCCCACACAATGTCAGCTCCACACATTCCCCGCCCCTTGCTATCCAATACTCCCACTTACACTTCCCCTTCTGTGCAGAGGGTGGTGGGGTGATGACTAGGTGCCTAGGCTTTGCCCTCTGTTGTGTTAATTTTGATGGAATAAATTGGCTAAAGGTATTAATAGAACCCAGTCACTGTCCAACATTAAACTATGTTAAACAAGTTCTGGGGCTGGTTATGCAGAGACCTCATGCTCGCTTAGCACCATGGCAAAAACACCATTAATTTTTTTAACCTTGTACTAAAGATACAGAGAAGAAGGAAAAACAGTTAAAGCATTTGAAATGTAAATGATTCAATAAGGCTTTTATTTTAACATTCTTCCTGGTTTCCTTTCCCTTTAGCTATAGACAGTTTTTAGAAGGAAACTCTCCCCCACCCCTGTTGTTTGAGTCTCTCTCAGACAGTATAAAATAACTGTCATCCCAATGGAGTTTGAGATTCAGCTGGACCTGCCAGGGGTAGTGATGTCATCTGGGTCCCTCTCTTTCTGGCCAGCACACCACTCAGGGCTAAGATAATCCTGGGGCTCCAAGAAAAGATGGGGCTCATAACCATGATGGTGACACTTTCTCTAGTAGCCTCCCTCTGTTTTGTCGGTTTTTTCTTTTTTTTTTAAACTTTTCCCACAAACTCTCTCTCTCTCTCTCTCTCAAAGGACCCACCACAAAAAGAGTAATGGGTGGAATAGCCCATCCCCTCATTATTTTGTTTACCAATTGGGCCTAACGTCCAACAAAGCAATTTCAGCTCATTAACTTCTGGCTTCACATCGCCTGTTTTTAAGAAGCATAATTTCAACACAGTCCTTGAATTATATTAGCTTGGCCTTTTTGTTCAGATTAATTTAGTTATGTCTCACTTCTAATTTAATTATTCTTAAGGCTCAGATTTTGTTGTGGATATTTTTAGTAAAAATCACAGATAGGTTATGGGCAATAAACAAAAATTCACAGAAGCCCATGTCCGTGATTTTTAAGCCCGTGACTGGCCATGATTTTTACTAAAAATATTCCTAACAAAATGGGGAGGGAGGAGGGTCCAGCACCCACAGCGACTGGGGGGTCTAGAGTCCCCTGGCCTCCCTGCAGCAGCTGGGTGCTTTGGGGTCCCCTTGCTGCCAATGAAATGCTGAGGGGTCTGCTCTCCGTCCCATGGCTGGGCAGCTGCATGGGGACCCTCTCTGTGGCTGGGCAGCTGTGAGGAGCCCCACCACCCACAGCGAGTGGGAGCTCCAGAGTCCCCCTGCTGCCCTTGGCAGCTGGGTCCTGCCATCACCCAGAAGGGCTGGGAGCTCCGGGGTCCTGCTGCTGCCCTTGGCGTCTGGGAACTGCAGGGTCCCACCACCACCAGCAGGGGCTGGGAGCTCCGAGGGATCCCTGCTGCCGGTGAGATCTGCAGGGTTGCTGGCTGACAGCTCCAGGTCTGGCATAGAAAATGTCACGAGGTGTCTGGAAGTCACGGATTCCGTGACTTCCGTGATCTCCATGAAGTAATCATAGCCTTAGTTATTCTGTCTCCCTTGCATACCTTTTCCCAATCAACATTTGTTATTATAGGCTACTGTAAAATTTTAAGAACTTTCTCATATTTTTAACATTTGAGCTCACAATTCAAGTAAATTTGTAGGCCCAATTGTCACAACACCTGCCTCCAAAGCCTGTCATCATGATGTCTTATTCCTATTAGGCCCCTGCATGGCTGTGTAGAACTGGGTCATAATGTCACACACACACACACACACACACACTCTCTCTCTCTCTCCAAGTGCTCAAAAGTGAGTGAAGTGAAATAGCGGAAGATTTTCCCCACAATCAGCACTGTCTCCACTAGAAGACTGACGACTAATATAACTTCCTAAAGCACTCGGGTGCCCTTGGAAGTCTGACATCCAAATATTGAGCTGACAAAACCCTGCTTAACTTACAAGATTTAACAGGTGCACTGCCCAAGGTAGTACAGCTGAATTTCCATATCAAGTAACACATCTTGAAATGTATCATTAGCAGCAGATTAGAGGCTTCAAACTGATTTCCAAAACAAATATGCCATATAAAACAGTGTTTGATCCCCTGAAAATTAAGAGCCAAGATCTTTATTTCTTGTTTGAGGGTAGCATAGATGTTGTCTTGGCTTGTATCTGTGAAGTATTATACTCTCAGCTTATATCCATACTGTTCCCAATACATATTCATGAAAGAAAGTTAAAGAAATAATGCACTGTCAATTCCTAAGTGAGAGTGTTTTTAGACCAATTATTTACCCCATTAACCTCTGGTAATTTATAACAAGCTATCATATATTAACACAACAAGTCAATAACTGCAGTCAGTACGTTTCCAGCCCTATGCCCACAGTGTCCTCAGACTTCAAGTAAGAGTATGATTTATAGGACATTCTCATAGAAAGTGTGTTGATAAATATTTTTGTCTTTTACCACATATTAAGTTTAGTTTATCTCAGTAGTAGTCAGCTTTTCCTTATCATAGCCCTACCCAATGCTAAATGATCTGCAGTGAGAATCAGGATTTCCAAATGTGATATGTTCCTGTGTTTCATATTTGAATGGAAACGGTTCATAAGAATCAAGTATTTGCCGAGATCTTTTTAAAATTAGTATTTTTATGTATCTGTTTTCTATAAATCAAATCTCAATTCAAAAACACAACTACCCTTGTCCATTGTAGAAATAACCTTCATAATGCTAACCAATGTGCTCCTCCCTCCTTGCAGTATAAGGTCTCCAGTAGCAACAGTAGCCTAAGCCCTATTTCCTGCTACATCCTTACTCAGAAGGAACTGAGAGCTCTGCCATGCAGCACCCTAAATACCTTGGATGGGATTTTCATAAGCACCCAGCACTGACCTAATTCTGTTCCCATTGACTTCAATGAGAGCAGGGTTGAGCCAACACTGGGCGCTTTTCAAAAGCCCACTCTTTGTTGCCTTCAAAGTCTAGTTGCAACCACTTTAACACTAACCTCTTATCTGAACAGGTAATCTAAGAAAGAAAATATTCATCTGAAGTCCAGGCACTTGTCATTTCCACCCTCACAAAGGAAGAGGGAGGAGAGGGAACCAGAGAATTTAGAAAATAAAAAAAAAGACTAAATGATTATTTACATGATTCACGATTTTCTCCATTGCAATCCTTTTATTAGCTGTACTAATAACTGAGATTAAAGTAAAGTAGTTGAAGGCAGAGACCGAACTGATTTTCACAAATAACTCTTTAATAAATATCTTATATTGCTAAAATTAGGATGCTCCAGACCCACCAACTGTAAGGTGCTAATGCTATGTATTACAATAAAATGATTCTCTATCATCTTAAATTAATAACCTTGCCATGCACTGATTGATGTCAGTACTATAAACGACAGTGAAACCGTCCAGAGCAAATATTTGATAGATTAATTTACATATTAGAAGGGGAAAGTTAGCATACATCGATGTTCTGTGTTCCAGAGGACATACACGGATTTGGTTCTTCCTACTGCACCTATATTATGTACTATATTGTCAATCTGATTTTTGTCAATTGACTATACTGTCAATACAAATAAATGCATATATGCCACATGAAGTAATTGACCAGATTTTTATACAATAGGAGTGGTTTTCTAGAAAAAAGCCCTCAAGAAAGACATTTTTAATGTTAAACTGGTAGGATCCATCTTTTTCAAGTGGGACGGGGAATATTTAATTATGTAACAGTTGTACATACAGCACAGAAAATTAATAGATTCTTATTTACTAACACACTGAGAACTACCATTTGTTAGTGCAAACAACTTGCTTTTTCTTTTCTGCAGAACTATTTTAAGCCCACAAAAGGATGTTTTTGCTGTTACGGTACTGATCAAATGTGGATTCCCCATTAGCTCTGTATAGCAGTTGGGAAGCTAATATGAAATTTAAAAGAAAGGAAAATTCTTTACACCTATATTTTGCCCTTGCTTGACTCTCCTTCCTTCTGACGCATTATACTAAGCTTTCAGTCAAATTTGTTACAACAAAGCACTTACACTATAATCTTCTGTTGGGAAAAAATAACTATCGGTAGTTTTCTTTAGCTTATACTTTTGGAAAAATCTCAAAAGTATTCGTTCAAAATATCTTCCTGAAAGCCAAACTGAACAAAAACCCTGCAACACCACGAAGTAATCAGCACAGATCAGGATGCTTCTTTTAAACTTTGAATGAATTATAGAATCTTACATTTTAGAATTCTATTCATATTTTAATATCATGTTTATAGTCTAACACCACATTAAACCATTCAAAATATGCATGGAATTTCTGAAGACACCATTAACTAAATGTTCCAGGGACTCTATATTATGTTAAACTGATCCTTACAAAGAACTTAGCCTGATTTGCAATAAATATTTTTCATACAATATAATTTTGGAATAGGCAATACTTTTTATTCATATATTTTGAAAAAAAAGCCTATGATTTTAATATGTTCTACTTTCTGAACATTTGTCTGTATATCAGCAACATATTAGATCACAAAATATGTGAATATGGACCCAAAGGTAGTTTCTGCTAACTTCTGAGAACCTCCAGGTACACCTAAAGAAAGTCTGTCTTGAGACAATAAAGATTATGTGCATCCCTAAAATGATAAAGGTTTGGCATTCATACATTGTTTAAGGGTCAACGCCAACCCCCCAAGCTATAGAACAATGGCTTAGCCTGCAGTTCCTGCAAGCTTGATCATGCAGGCTGCAGAAGAGGGAAAGTGTTAGCAGTCAGCTCTAATCTCCTATGCAGAGGCTTCTCTACAGAGCAGAGAAATGCTGAGCTAAGTGAATAAACCTCTTTCCCCACATTGAGCTTAGAACTGGTGAGTTGAGGGGCAAACACTGGTCTGAAAGAGGAGTGGAGATAAAATACCCGTAGTCCTGGCCATGTCCTAGAGCAAATGAAGTGCACAGTGACCTTCTGAATGATCGCCTGTTACAAGATTAATAGTTTAATTCAGTGTATTTAAAAGCTACACTTAACTGTTATAGAGATGGGAGCAGTCATGATCGCCATCCATTGACACAGAAATAGATCAGAAGGTTGATAAGGCATTGCCCAACACAGGCAGTCACGGCTTTGTGACACATACTGGGGATGGTGTTCTTAACAACCCACCAGCCTGCAGCACTTGTTCTCCTCCTCTTATTCATGTTCCACTAAATGTAACACCCAGCAGCCCTACTGGTGCTCTTTTCACCCTCCTCTGCACCCTGCAGATTCAGGGCTGTTTTGTGAATCCTCTTACAAACGTCAAATAATAATAATTGAGGTGTATGTGCAGCAGGGTGGCCAATGCTCCTGGAAATGGGAAGGAATAGCAGATATGATCCACTGCTCCCTACAATCAAGGGACCAGACTGTCCACAGGGCATACAAGACAACAGAGGCCCTGTCCCTCTCATGTTCTCCACATGCAGTGAACAGTGCAGAGCCACCAAAGGAGCTGTGTAGCATTGCCTACTGGAGGTTCAGGCATACTCTGAAGGGATTCTACTGTCTAGCCCAGGGGTCGGCAACGTTCGGCACACAGCTCGCCAGGGTAAGCACATCCCACATCCCCAGCACATCCCTCGGCCCGCGCCGCTTCCCGCCACCCCCATTGGCCCGGGACGGCGAACCGCGGCCAGAGGGGGCCGCGATCGGCCGAACCTGCCGCGTCAGCAGATAAATAAACTAGCCCGGCCCGCTAGGGTGCTTACCCTGGTGAGCTGCGTGCCGAACGTTGCCGACCCCTGGTCTAGCCATACCCACCTGTAAGGAGACCTTTTCTGCGGCACTTTTGGGTTCTTGTCCAAGTTGAAGGAAGCGAAGCAGGGATAGGATTTTCCTCAGATTCTAGAAGTCTGCAAGTAATCTAGTGTCATATGACTATTTGACCAAATAGAAAAGCCTCTTAGAAGCCATGTCCTAATTTCTCCTTTTCCCATTGTGCCTGGAACAAACAAAAGCAAGAATAATTTTCCTTCTACCTCTAAAGTACTAATTGTAGAGTAAGTTAAAAGGAAATGAGCATTTTTTCCCCACTGAAAGGGAGATTTTTTGCCAGGGGTTTTGCCACATCTTGAGCAACAAAACTATTTTTATCTATTTAGCAACAAATTGCATATGGAAAATGCTGTCTGTATTTCTACAATGCTGGTGGAGGTGGGAGTGCTTTGGCCAAAACAGCTTGCTCAGCATGACTACCACCTTTGCATTTAATTCAGAACATGCTAATACAACTTATAAAATCAATTTTAAATACAAAAATCATATTAGTCTGACTGTTTTCTTTTCTATAAGAAGACTAATTTCATTTTTATACTATAGGATATCACAAGTCAAGAATGCACCCTGTACATCAATTTTTCCTCTCCGAATCTGCAATCTGTTCTATGTGAGTGCATTCTGCTTTAAAGGGGCCAGTTCTTGAGGTGGTAATAAGGAGATGAAAATACTCATATCTAAGAGTATCAGTATTATGTAGGGGTGAAGCCCAAAAGTGACCTACTAAGTAATACAGTAGTAAAGGATTCTGGTTTATTTAGTTCTATTTGAGTTTTCTTAATATTCAAAAGTTACTCAAATAAAACTGCTTCAGATATATTTCACTACGAACCTACCTTTCTTTGGATTTCAAAGAAATAATACCCATGATTTAAGAAAATGATGACTCAGTGGCAAGTACCCAGCAGCTTACTAAAACAAATAAACCCATACCAGTGGAACAATTTAAATCTAACCAATACAAAAGCCTCTTTCACCTCAACATTTTCCCACCCCCACTCCAAAAAACACACCACCACCACCAACAAAATCACTTATCAGATAAATGGCATTTTACAGCAAGCCTGAAGGGCATCGGATTCAGGCTATTTTGGAGCCAAGGGGAGCACAATGTTCCTGGGTTCTGAGGCCCCCACACAGAATGTCTTGCTGCTGTCCCAGCTCTTATATATAACATGAAGGGAATCCAGCTTAAGCACCTCCACAACTGTGGCCATATGCTATAAGAGACTCCTGCACCTCTCTAGGATGCAGGACTCAAGTCAGTTAAACTGTCTTCATTTAAAAAAAAAAATCTCAAGATCCTGCTCGTCTAGGGATAATACTGTTACAAGGTTATATTTTTATTTAGTTGCTTTTCTTTCTTCCTTCTTAATTTCTGGACTTTTTTTAAACAAAGGTTTAGGAAAACCAAGAGAATTCTAAGAACACCTTACTCAGTTGGTGTCGTATTCATGACTACTCCCCCTCTCTTCCACCACCACAAACCCACCATAGTTCCCAGGAGACACAATAGCATGCTAGACTTTTTTAAAAAAAGATATATATAATATATTGCTAAACAGCTTCACCCAACCTTTCAACCCCTGTGCCCTATATAGTTATAACCTGATGTGGAGTATCCCTCAGATTCTTGAGAGTCTTTTTTCTCTCCTAAACACCCATTGAAGAAATATTCTCAAACCACTTCACAGAACACTTAGTTATAATATAAAAACATTGTACACACAATGAGTACTGTTCTTCAGAGAAAAGAAGAAATTATATAGCCACATAGGGATAAAATCATCATGTCAGAGTTTGGTTTAGGGAAATTGCTGGTTCATTGCTTGGGCATGGTGATGCTAAAGCCCCATATTTCCTGTTTAGAATGATAGCTTCTTTTAATAGAAGTCAACTCTAGTCTTTAATAAGAAATTGTAATACTTGCTAACGTCAAGGTCTTTTTACATATGTATAATGCATAAATAGCTTACTAAAATAATAAAAATGTGCTTGAACGGATGTGTATTCAACATAGGCAACACAATGAAATAAAATAAGTGCAACTTAAGAACATCTCACACTGCCCTTAGTTTTGGTGAAATATTTAATATTTTTTGCAGAAACACACTTTAGTTTGGAAGATAATGGTCCCTTTTTAATTACCTTTAAGACTTTGTTTTCTGACTTAATAAAATAAAAGGGATTTTGTAGGAGTTTTTCAATGTACTTTCCCTTTCAGCTATTCATTGGCAAATGTATGCGAGCTACTTTTGAAAAGTTACAACCTTTGCTTTCTCTTGAAAGAAGGCTGCCCTCCTGGGTTTATAGAAAAAGTGAAGGAGTCTCTATCTGGTCTGAAAGGACTAGCAGCATACTTTCCTTTATATACTTTCAGTGGATAGCTAAAACTGAATACTAATAATAATCAAAATTTAAGCTCAAATTAGGAACATCTGCAGCAATCTTAAAGGTTAGAGGCTTTTATTATTGTGATTAACAGAACTGAAAAAAACTAAGCAAGGCTATTGGAAGGCAAAACTCTCCTCGACTTCAGTGGGGCCCGGATTGCACCCAGTCTGTAACTATATGTGTGGCACAGCTGTTGTCTCTATGCGTATGGGTTCTCCTGACACAGTTCCCAGGCAGTGTTTGTTTGTCTTTGGAACCAACGCCTAGTCCTCCAGCAATGTTCTTCCTTTTCTTTCCCCCAAAAAGACTCAGTTGTTCAGCCCTTCCCCTACAGGGCTGATATCTCATACACTTTCACGATAGGCCAGCTACCGATGGAGTGAAAGCAGTAAGTAACTCTCCTGAAATAGAAGGAATGGAATGTGTATTGGTGCTGTGTCAAAAATCGAGTGTTCCCAAAGCGCACCTGTTACTGTAAAATGGGTTATTGACTCCACACCAATTAGATGTAGCCAACGGAGCTTTCCTTAAGTAGCAAATCTTTATCATCAAAAAACCCCAACAGCACCCATAAGTAGAAACATATACAACATCCCTGTCATCTGGGAGCATCAGACAGACCTCAGAGCTGAGCATGGAGCCCTGGCCTCCCCCATCAGTTCCTATCCCCCTGTTTCTCTCCCTGAGCACCTGGGAGAAAAGAGGGGAAAGTGGAGCTGGAGTTAACTCTTCATGTCTCTGGCTAACTCCAGCTGGTGCTGCTACTGACATGCCTACACTACAGTAGCATTATCCATATTTATTCCAAAACAGAAGAGTTACTGAGGTTTTAGTTGCTCCTAATACAAGCCTTGACAATGCACCTGTAGCTGTTACAAGTGAGAAATGTTTCAGAAATCAGTTGTGATCTGGGATCATGGGTAACACAAGAGTAACTCTAAGTAACTCCCATATCAAAGAACTATTTGGTACCTTCATTTCTTACTGCTATCAATATAGCCAGAGCTGGTCAAACGAAACTTTTACAACCCTGCCACCCTTGTGGTGGGCCCTCAAGGCATCCTGTCAGTAATGTAATTATACTCTACCATCTCTTCAAAAGTCTGTACAGTTTATACTTTTAAGTGAACACTTCCTGCTACTTTAAAGATTACACATCATGGAAGTGTTCTTATTCAATGATTTCCCATGCACTAGGAGAATTTGCATTGCTTTAGGTGATTTCCACTTTGAAGAACTTTGAAATCATAGAGGAGCTGTCCCCAACTAAGATTTTTACATCACTGGGTAACTGCTCTCCCTTTGAGAGTTTTCATGTTATTGTGTAATTCCCTCTTTGAAGATTTACATATTGATGGAGTGCCTTTGAAGATTTACACATTGTTGGGATGGGAGTAGGACCTACCTTCAGAAAAGTTTGCATTGCTTGGGCACTGCCTTTCTAAAGATTATTTTATTAAAATTAAAGTTAAAATGAAACTGTCTTTTATTTAATATATATAAATGTCTTTTTGTATGAGTCTTGCAAAGTAACTGGCACCCCTCTCCAAGCATTCTTGGTTTCCAAAAGTCCCATCTAGCAGTACTATGAAGTACCATGAACTGGCAGAGCATTCCAAATATTAACATGCAAATTCAAGTAACCCATCTCTCACTGAAATAATGTCACACTTGAAGTTTAAGAGGAAACCTTTCATGTGAGAAAGATGAAAGGTTTTTGCTGATGTGTAGTGTCTCCTGTGCTACCAACAGGAGCATTAAAATAAAGCTGGAAACCAGAGGGTTCAGAAGTTTAATATTAGATTATGGAGGCTTTTTACTCTAAAATACCAGATAAATTTTCCCAAGTTAGTAGGGCCCAAACATTGGCAACTAGTAGATCCAGTTCTTAGAGATCAGGTATAAACGGTAGAAGTCCGCCAACACATTTGTCTCCTTGGTTGGTGATCTCACCAAAAGGCCAAGTAATTATAGGTAAGGTATCTAAATTAACCTCTCATTCCTAGAAGCTGAGGTCCTAAAAAAGGCATGAAGTATCCTGGTGGGACATTGTGGAGATTAGGAAGCTTGTTCCATGGTTGTCCATGCAGAATCAGGGTTAATAATTTAGACTGCAAAAAACTTCTTCATGCAAGATTCTTACCAGAATGATTTGCTGTACATCATCATCAAAAAAATCAAGTCTCCATGAATTAACAATCACTGAACAAGGTTGTTAATCTGGCACATTGAGGAGCACTAAATACCCTTGCAAGTAAACATATAAACAAGCAAAGAACACAGCCAAAGATGTACACCACACCTGGTTTATAAGAGATATGAGTCTGTAAATATGACACATTTAATAACCAATCCTGTTGTAATTAGGCCCTTTGCTCCTAGTGGGGAGTTTGATCTTTGCCCAGACTTTGTAATCAGACACTTCATCTAAAATGTGCACTACTATGCATCTAAAATATGAATGCACTATTAAAATCATTTTTATTAGCAGTTTTAGAAATACTTGCATAGGAATACCTACCCCTAAAGCCCTATAACTGGGAAGAGTTAAAGAAGCGCTCTGATTCACCATAAAAGGTTTGGCAAGAGCTCACCATGACTAAAAGTGGTGAGTCACACCATAACTGCTGCATAGGGTAGAATCCTTTTTAAAAGTTAACAGATCCCTCATTTACAATTATGTTTGTATCATAATTGGAATATAGTTGGAATCCCCCAGCTCCCTTTGCCCAATCTCTTTATATTCCCTGTGGGAACTTGGTCAGACAACAGCTGCACTAATACTAACAATGAAAAAAATGCATTAAACCTCCACCATTTATGAGTCTATCCACTGTTGAGTATAAAAACATGATAACTGTTTAGGTATGACAAATTCCAGACATCATCTACAAATGTCACACAATCCACCAAAACTCCATGATTGCTATATTAGATTTCTTTGGAACATTAATATTAAGTTTTAATAGGTTTGGAAAACAATAGTGACATTTCAGTTTACATTCTAGGCAATATAACCTAATACAACATTATCTGACTATACAGTATTTTAATGATAAATCGAAAAGATTTTCATTCTACTTACAGTTATCTAGAGACATCCACTAACACTTCTAAAGTCAAGGTCACCCAGCATTTCCAGTATGTATTATATTATTTCCTATGCTTTGGATCTTGACATTAATATTCTGTACATGGTAAATGCAAAAGTGAATTTTGTTTGCTGCTGAAATTTCAAAAAAATAAAGTGTGTTGGCTCATTTTGCAAGTATGCAAAAAATATGTTTACACGTCTCAGAAGCTTTTTATTGTTCTTCTACAAGTTAAAATGTTTATTTAAAAGAGTGCAGTTGCTTTTGTAAGAAGTTACCAAGTTTTCACATATACACACCCCTCAATAGGGTGTGTACATAGACCATTACATGGACCTAAATTAAGGATGCTTGAAATGGTCTGGTTTAAAAAAAAAAAAAAAATCAGAACAGAACCAGCTGGCATTTTCACATCCAAACACCTTGACATTTGAAAAGTTTACTGGACTTTTAAGACTCAGATTTTCAAAGCTGCCCAAACATTTGATGAAAATTAACAGGAATTAAGTGTCCAAATCATTTAGATTGCATTTAAAATCTCAGTCTAAAAGTAACATCTGCATGCATGCTGCTGCATCTCCTGGTGTCTGTTGGGACTGCAAATGGAAATGCAAGAAAGAAAATCTCATGAGGGTAGCCTATGTGACTGCATCCAGAAACATTTACTAGAAAACCTGGTCATATTTTCAGTATAAATTGCAGACCAAAGAAGTTAAACATAAGACTTGAAATGTTGGATGTATATTTGAAATTAACCAAACCTGTAACCCATTTGTGGTTCACCCATCACTATTCAAAATTTTGCCAGTGGAGGTAGGGGTGTGTGTGTGTGTGTTGTTGGGAGAGGGAGGAGATGAGCATGTGTCGTGACAAAAGTTCCATGAAATAAAGAGAGATAGACTGAGCTGAAAAGGTCTTTCCTTGCGGGTCCCTTTGCAGAACCAGGGCTAATAATATACATTGGGAAAAAAACTCCTTGTGCTAGATTCTTACTACACTGATTTTCCATACATCATCATAAAAAAAAAAATCAAGTCTCCATGAATTAATTGCTGTGAAAAAACAATGTTTCTTTTAAATGATGGCTATGAGATCACTTTGGTACGGTAAGTGCCAGCAGTGCAGTAAAAAATAATTTCCTGAAGTCTTCTGAAAGCTTCCTATTGCAATACAAAGGAAGTAATTCTTATTGGGGGTGGGATGGGAACCAGCTGTAACAATCTCCATTCATTAGCAGGAAGCTAAAAAATTGTGGTGATGCATTATATTAAGTAGCTACTGCTCAGCTCCAATTGAAAATATTTAGCCTTTTACTCTATTAAGCAATAGTTGGATATTTATTCTGTTTATTCTCACTCTCAAGAGGCAAAATAAACTTTTCCACCCACATTTATAAAACATATTTGGCTGTTAGAGTCAAATTCTGGCTCTTTGACATTAGTTCCAAATGGGTGCAAATGACATAACAACTACTTAAACAGCATTATTTTACATTCATTTACTGTCCAGCCATGCATGCATCCTCTCTCTGTCCTATATGGTCACCCATGCAGAACACTCCGTGTCAAATATAACTGCAATCCCAGAGAATAGACCACAGGGAGGAAACACTGGACCCATACACCCAGATCCTTAATCCCTATCATAGAATGCCTCTCTATGGTTGTACGTGAAGAGAAGCTACTGGGTGATCTGATGGCCTTATTTACTTTAATGAGGTCAGGATTTCACCCACAGCCTGTCAGCTTCATGTGGAGGAGGAAGATCTAGGTCTGAGACATAAGCAATGATCCCCACCATTTCCTTCCAGTAGAGTGTTCCCCCCCCCCCCCCCATGTGAAAAGGATAGCCAGAATGTGTCCTTTTATTTGTGATTTTTTCTATCGCCTCTAATCTTTCACAGTCACACTCAGCAGGTTATCATCCTGTCGTAGGACCGTTTTTGCACTATTATAAGATGGAGATGCAATGTCTTTGGTATAAGATGAAATAAAGAGAGAGAGATCAAAACAATAAGGTAGGGTGAGAGGTGGGAAACATGGTGAGAGGATTGAAAGCGTGATTTCTAGACTGATCAGTGAGAAGAGAATGACTAATTGGCCACCTTTGCTCTAGCCATACCCATCATTCCTCATCCCCCACACACTTTGCATTTCAAAGAATCCACCATGTTTACTTTTTGTGGAGAGTGGCACAGCTTTACCTTATAAGAGTCAAATGTAAGTGAGGTGCTAGGAAAGTTCAGTGTAGCCATTCAAACCAGGCCAAGTTACACCGAGGGGCAGCACCTTCAAAGGATGTCTCCTATTTATCCAACTAAGAAAAGAATCAAAAAAATATTTAAACCCTTTCTATGAAAACCTGCCAAGTGGGTTTACAGCAGAAGAGAGTTGAAGATGGCATTAGCACTTTACAAGGGCTTGTGCCAAAACTCTTCAGTTGTGAGTCATAAGATTTCAGGCCCCTCCCACAGCATCTTCCTTTGAGTATTTGGATCAATTTAAAAGAAAGCCACAAAGCAAAATACTACCACAATGGCAGAGCTTCGACTGGTTTCCAACTGAAGTGATAAATTGCACAAATTTTTGACACAAACTATAATCTGGGCAAGGTTCCCTCGTAAGATTCGTGGACCTTAGCGAATCAATGAACACAGCTGGAGATTTGAGTTTGTAATAAAACATAAAACAAGGTGAATTGCAGAGGCTTCTGGAGACATTTCACACAACTCTGGTTTCTCTGACTCAGATTCCACATGGTCCTTTGGGTTGTAAAAATTAATATATCTATATAAAGAGAGAATATACTCTATGCAGAGAAATTTACTAATTTAGAAAGCTTAGGGCTAGATTGTACCCTAATGCCCAAGGCGGGAACAGGGCAAAATGAGGAGCTGCCCCCGTTCACCACCCTCCTTTGCACAGGGCCGAAGTTCAGGAGATATGCAGGAGTTCAGGCACTCCCCCTGATTAGTTCCACTGGTGACACTAGCCTCCTGGAAACAGCTGCGAAGAGTAGAACCACTCATTCCCTCCCCATGAGCAAAGAAAACCTGGCACTGAAAAAACGTGCTGGAGCTGACCCTAGAGAGTTCATTCCTCCAAGCTCCAGAAGAAACTGTGGAGGAGTCACCACTGTGAGGCTCAACTGCAATATGACCCTGTCACAAAGGGACACTGGCTCTTTAAGAGGGAAGAAACCAATGACTGATCAGGTGACCTCGCCCCCCAAATAGGCTTAGAGAAAGCACCTGGGCCCTTTGGAGGGCTCCCTGAAGTATGAGAGGAAGGGGCTGGTGAGAGCTGCCTGAGCCCACAGGAGAGACAGAAGGAGCAACAGAGAATTACCTGGGAGAAGCCTGCAGAGAGCAGAAAGTTCTGTAGGCCATCCCTGGGAAAGAGGGAGGAATTGCCAGAAACCTGGCAGAGGGAGATGCCTGTTGACCTTCCTGAGCCAGAGAGCTGTGGCCAGAGAAGGCAGAGTGCAGCAGAGATAGATGCCTGCTGGCTCTCTGAATTGGAGAGCTTAAGACAGATGGCTAGAGAGGGCTGAAGGCTGGCCTGAGACATGGTCAGAGACAAAGGAGCAATACTTGGGAGATGAGCATGGTAAGAGACACTAGCGGTATGTCTTCACTACCGTCCGAATCAGCGGGCAGCAGTCGATCTAGCGGGGCTCCCCAAGAGCTCTCCCATCGACTCCAGTACTCCAGCTTGGAGAGAGGCACAGGCAGAGTCGACGGGGGAGCGGCAGCAGTCGACTCACCGTAGTGAAGACACCGCGGTAAGTAGATTTAAGTACGTTGACTTCAGCTATGTTATTCACGTAGCTGAAGTTGCGTAACTTAGATCGACCCCGCCCCCCAGTGTAGACCAGGCCTAGGGCTGTATGTTGATGGACAATTGGGGAATTGATTCATTATGGTTTATAGTCAAAGGGTTTTCTTTTATAAAACATTAACTCCACAAGGGCTGTTTATACTCAAAGGTTGTTTGGACTATTTATCAGAATCAACGAAGGAGAAAATGAGGCCATAGCCTCACTTCCTGGTGATGCCTAGTTGTGAGGTGGCTTGTTGCAGGAGGAAGGGGCCACATCACCACAGACTTCTCATGTTATCACTCAGCATTCCCTGATCTTCCCTGCTTGAGCCTTTCACTCAGCCAGCGTCAAATTTTCTTCACACTCCATTTGTGGGCAGAGGCAACAAGTGTCGCCATACTTTCCCTCAGACTGCCCCCAACCTTAGAATCTCTCCCATTTTCGAGGGCATTCCCTCCCATCTTCCTTCAGACTACTTCAAATCCCTCCAGCAAATGACCCGGTCACAAAACTAATAATAATATTTCTTGTCAAATTCCATTTAGCTCATGGATCTTTCAGGATAGCGAGCATGTTTCATTTTCATCTATATAAAGTACCATACACACCTTCAGAACAATGCTCCCATTTTAAATAATAACCTTAATACATTTATTAGCTCTTGTGTTCAGTGTTTAAATAGCAATATCTTCCAAAGCAAATGCCCGTTCCCTGCAGGATGCAATAGGAGATTATGAATCATGATTGCTATTACTCTCCTTCATCTTCCAGTTATCATGCATCACTCACGTCGCAGGCTGTTATCCACTGTTGGAGCTTGCAATAACTGAAACTATGCTTCAGTGACTCTTACAGTTATTTATAATGATGCATACATGTTATTTAGATGTAATGATTCTTTAGTTCTAAAATAGGCAGTATGCCCGCAAAATATCTGTCATAGTTTCAAGTGCTAGGTCTCCAACACTGCCCTTCATACATTACTGGTGCTTAGAGGAAGGTGCCTTTAAAACAGCAAATGCACAAATTATAGGACAGATTGTCTTCCCATAAAATACCCACAAAATAATACATGCAACCCATATTCTAACTGACAAGAGGCCCTTGCACAGAGAGTTCTTGCTACAAGTACTAATAATCTCCAGCGGGAAACAAAGCAACTGACCTATGTCAGAGCAGGGGGTCGCACAGAGACTACACCCTGATCCCTAGAATATCTGACCATGCTCCTGTAATACAGAGTTTGAATAATCCATCCATGGATTTTGAGTGAATTAGGGCAGATAAAAACAAAATAGTAGGATGGGACTTAAGAATTATGGTTTTGCTCACTTGGAACAGATGCTTCAAATGAATGAGAGCTTGATATATTTAATAATATATCATCCTAGAGCTTTATGACTAAAATACAACAGAGGAAACAGGCTTGATTCCAAACTGCTGTTTGTCTGAGTGAGGTTAACGTGAAAACAAGCAGTTCAGGATTTGGCCCTTTGTTAAAATGCATTAAGAAACTGGCTTCTGTGTATGTACATGTCATATTTTACATGTTCTTTTCTTCCCACCATGCTCCCTTATCCTTGCTCTGAAAAACTATAACTGAATATAGCAAACACGGCATATATAGATGAAAAGAAGGGGTGATTATGCAGAGATGTTTTCTATCAACCTCGGCATCTCTTGTGATTCCTTGCTTTCCTCCTTCCATACAGCATGTTCACCAACAAGAAATTAGGGCATTTGGATTTACATTGTGCTGGCAATTGCTATAGACTATATGTCCTCAACTGGAGCTTGTTTAGCCAGTGCAGAATGGTGTCTTACCTTTCCAATTTTCCTACCATGAGAAGGAATCAGTCTGAAAATATATCCCAGACACTGAATTACCTCTTTCATTGAGGAGAATGTTATTTATGTTAGCCAGGATGGAGATAGAGCTTAACAAACTATTACACAATGGTACCTTTGATTTTAAATTAAATGTCAAGCATAGTTATACAATGGGAAGCTAGCTCCAGCTGTCTGGCAAAAGTGCAGTGCATTGCATGAGAAATGTAAGGGGTAGAGGTAGAAAGGGGGGGGGGGGGGAATAAAGCCCACATATCTCAGAATGAATGACTCTAGAATAGAGACAGACAAGTATTGCTATTCCAAATCCATCCTGATGCCCTGCAGTAAGTGACCTGCCTGGTCCCTGAAAAACACAGGTCAACATGAAAGAGAAAATGAAATGAAAAGGGAAAGATTTACAAACCTGTGTCAGCTTCCCAATTCATCTCTGTGTACAAGAGTAAATTCCATATTCAGCTTTAGACCTTCTATTGTATCTGATCATTTCCACTATTTAACCAAGTTATTGTGGGAACTGTGAAGCGCATGACAACAGCCAAATAATGTAGCAAGAAAAGTTATGGGCCCAGTCTCTACTGTGTAACATCTACAATACCCCTGGGAGGAATGGGAATACCATTATTTCCATTTTACAGTCAGAGACACAAAGGGATATTTCCAACGTCACACAGGAAGTCCACGGCAGAGCAGAAAACTGAACCAGTCTCAAGGTCCGAGCACCCTACGCATGGGACCATCTTTCCTCTCTAAAGGGAGGTTAAAATGATCCACCCAGTGTCACAAAGCAGTCTCTTTGGAGAACTGGAAATAGAAATCCCTGTCTCTGCCTAGTGCCCTATTCTCTACTGAAGCACATTACATAAAACAATCGTTTCCAAACCAGTAACATTTTACATTCACTGTGCACAGATGAAAATGACTAAACAAAATGCAAAGCAGTTGAGAATCAAACCTTCGCTATTCTCAAGCCACGTTAAATTTTGCATTCTAGTTATTTAAGCAGATCCCATTAGTCTTGTGGCCTAAGGTAAACAGGACAGCCCCTAGGAGATGGGGAACACCAGATAAAGACAGAGCTGGGCTGCCCCCTTCAGGCTACCAAGCGCATGGCTGAAGGCAGGTAGTGGCAGCATATAAACATTCAACACAGAGGCTCATCATTCAGTTAGATAGGAGGACCCTGGAATATCAGTCACAAACAAGATGACACACCGCAGGAACCACCAAAAATTAAACATTTGCCAACAACTATCATACCGTAAGTACTGTTGTTTCTTATTCTAGCTATAAGAAAAAACATTGTACCCCAAACACCACCACTGTGTGGAAAGTATTGGCAACTGCTGACTTTCTAATGGCTCCCAAGACTGCTACTCATTCCACTGACTGGGTACTCTATTCATCCATCACTGTTCATAATCATTCATCTGAAGCACTATACAGTATATGATTCCTGAGAAATGAGGAGCCAGGATCATCTGTTGCGATTAATCAGTGCAGTGTCATGGAGATCTCTGGAGCCAAAGCAATTTACACCAACCGAGCAGTCATTCCAGGATACTTCACATTTCACAGATAAAGATAGTGCTATCATTTATCCATATTTGACAGTGGGAATTACTAGACTGTCCCTTTCTCAGGCCTTCTCACGGAGGGGGAAGAGGAGGATTTCATCAGCTTAGCAAACAGAAATGAAAGATTCACATGGTCATCATGACTGACTATACAGATTTGATAGTCTGGAGAGTCAGCAGAGCAGCTTAAGTTTTGAAACATATGGCTTTTACAGCATCCGTTAATTTGGGCCTTTTTTACTATGAAAACATTGAAAGTGCCTGTCATTTTTAAACTTATGACATTATCATCAAGTTCAGCTAATGACCGAATAATGCACATTACCTGACTAATTAGTAACCAATTTTCTCAAAAGATGAATTTCTGAGGAATGTGACAATAGGTCCTTTAATCTGACTAAACTCTTTCAGTATCTATTACTGACAAATCCATTCCCACCAGTCAGGGTCGACAATTTAGTGTAACCTCACCTCTGTTTGATGAATTCCTGCTTATGCCGCAAGAATGCACATGTAGATGCTGATGTGTTGCTTATTCAGGCACTATTGATTTCTAATTGGAGCCAAGTACTTTGTGAATATTTTTGAAGCAGGAGCTAGATACCCATTTACTGAAGAAAAACTCCCCTCTCTCCCCCACACCGAACCCTCTCACCCCATTTACCTGTAACAACCAGAGGAGCAGCAGATTACAGTGGTAAGCATCGCTGCACTTTGTACTATTTCTTGTTCTGATCACAATGTTTCGTATTCTTTCCTTGCTTCCACAAGTATATTTCCATTGACCTGAGCACAGTCCCTCCTAATTTACATGGAAGTAAGTGAGATCAGTACCATTTCAGGATTAGATGATAAGAACGGTGTGCCAGGATACACACTTTATTCTAATATGTTTAGCGCTGCTTACGCGTAGTACTGCATAAACAGTAATATTACAATACTGCCCCTTATAGAAGCGTTCTGTACACTTTAATAGAAAATTATACCATTTTTGGACCATCTCATAGAATTCTATAACCTGCTCAAACAGGGAAAAATGTTTAGGAAAGGTCTCATTTCTTTATTGGATTCTAATGGATTTTAGATTACTCTCACTTGCTATTAAATTTCTATAGAATTCTATTGGATAAAGCTGGAATTTTCAAAAGGAAGGTAAGACCTTGTCTAGGTTCGGAGACCCAACTCCCATTGAAATTCAATGAGAGTTTGAGTGCCTAAGTCACTTAGGTCTCCTTTGACAATTCCACTCTAAATCCCTATCAAATTCTACAGGATTGAAAGCAGAACTGTTATTTTCAGTAGTAGACTTCTACAGTGAGCTATAAGATTTAGCCTAGTACTTTTTACTAAGAGGGGTACGTTTTCATATAGTTGCACAGATAGCATAATGCAGGGTTGTTTGTTTTTGTTTTTACAGTGTTCAGCTCCCAGCATTTACCCAAAATTGTAATTGCATAAATGCTTCTGAAATACTGGCTAGTATAGTTGAGAAATACATGTCTTCAGTGACCAAGGAACGGTATTATTAGCACTCACTGGAAAATGAGTTGTAATCCAAAAATATTTCAGCTGAAAATCAAAATATTTTAATTTTGATTCACTTCAAAGCCTCATTGGAATTGTAATGCATCACAGTCTTCTCTTTCAGTTGGGGGTGGTGTATTATGGAAATTGCATGGCCATGATGTATCATGGAAGATAAAGTCTAGAGGGGGAGCTTGTCCCATAGAGAATGGGGAACTACAACTCCCCTGAGGCACTACATAGGTATTTAAAAAAAAAATCAGCCAAAAACTAAATATTTTTCTTTTCAGGTTTTTTTCCCCCAATGATATTAAAAAACAACAGTTTTAAATTCAAAAACAGTTTTAATGGAAAACATTCAGGCTATATTGTGCAGCTGCTATAGGATATAGCATTGGTGAGTGATTTGACACATTATTCCCACCAACTCAGTTTTGAACCAATGCCTCAGTGTGTAGCAGGGGGATTTTTGCCTTCGGATTTGCCATCTTACTGAGCTGACATGAACCATTTGTTGTTTAATTATCTTATCCCAAAATTGATAAGGGGTGTTCGCACAGAATCTTGAACAAATTCCATCTTGGGTTATTATATTATGCCTGCTCTAACTCCACCTGAGTTATTCTTCTTTGCTTCCTGTCCTAAACTGTTTTATGATATTGATGTGCAGTTAAAAAGCTACTGAGCACCTCAGGAGGTGACGGAAGTGATCTCTGTGTATCCATTCATTACCCCTCCAGGTGTTGGGAGACTTAATTAACTAATGTTTATATAGCGCTTTGAGAAATTGAGATACTCAGATGAAGAAAGCTACATAAATCCAAAGTATTATTTTTATTACGTCATAGGTGCCTTCTTTAAAAAAAAGAATCAATACAATGGTGTTTCTAGAGGCTAATAGAGACCAGTCTGTGAAAGGATAAAATAACTTTAGCCTTTATAAGCTCAGGCCATTCAACTGCTCCCTCCATAATAACTTCCAGCAATAGCAGAGACTCCTAGATATTTATACAGTTAATCCTGCTTTATCCAACAGCCTTGGTAGCGGACATAATTTTGCTGGAAAGTGTGAAGCACTCTAAGACATACTGCAGTAAGCAACATCAATAAGTTTTCTATCCTTGCCAGACCTTGTGACAGGGCACATTATTGCTAGCCATTGTTTACCTTTGAAGCAATGGCTGTAGCCATGATGACTCAGGCTGGATAGGTTAATGATAGTATCATTAAACCTCATCTCCACTGTAGAACCAGTCCTATGCAACACAATTATGTAGTGCATCCTATTTGATCAGGATGGGAGGAAGGAGTGAGTGAGTGAATCTCCCCAATAAATAAGTAATTTCAAAGAGAGCAGATAGAGCTGCAGATATTTGTTTGAAATCAAAGCTAAATGTGCCTAAAGTCAAGCAAGGAAAGCTTTTTATTTTTACCTAGATGAGGAATACCAACCCAGCCTGAATTAAGCTTTCATATTAAAGATTTTTCTGAACCCCCACAAGATTAAATGCATCGTTCTACAGCTGTATTACATAAACTATGTAGGAAATTAAAGTACACAGACTAGGCCAATGCTGCTCAATAGCAGGTAGAATGTGCTTGTTATATAAAAAAGTCCACTAGCTTTTGGGTTTCTTTCATTTTAGCTAATCACACAAACATGTTATGTGTAAAACAACCCCTCCACACCCACACCCAATATTTATTTAGCACAAAGACTGTCTCAGTACGGTCTCTACAGACAGTAAGACGACAAAGTCTCTGTCCTGAAGAACAAGAAAAGCATGCATCTTGAAGACCATAGGGCTAGCTTGCCTTTATTATATTCATTGTCTTTCCTTAATTATATTCTGTCTTTATTATATTCAGCAGTAATGCAAAGAACATACAGGCCTGTATCCTGTAAGACATTAGCTTCATCACTTAGCATAAGGCTTGAGGTTTATGAGCTTTGGCGTAGATAAACAGCCCAGTTGTAACTCCTAAATTGGGAGGGTCTGGAAATAGAGTGTCAGGCAAAATTTTGTCCATAATGACATTAGCCAACCACAGAAACATGAGGTAACACCAGCTTTGGAAAACTTTGGAAAGAACATCCAACCACAAGAGTACCATGGCATCAAATCATTGTATATGATAATAAGTTGAGATCATTAATATACCAACCTATAGGTGAAGGGCACTTAACATTATTAGGGTGAGAAAATACAAATAAGGAAGAGGGGAGAAACGCCTGCTGTATATGCATCATAGTGGCAGGTGTCAGAATGATGGCCACTGGGGATGGGGGGGAAGGTGATGAGGAAGATGAGGGCTCACATTTCAGGTTGCTCTGCAAGGGATGGTGTGAGTATATGTACGTTCAGATTTACATTCTGCAGTCTCTCTATCTTACTGAATTAGAGTGTTTGTGACATTATAAAATGTATTAATAAATTATATGTGAATAGAGAAGAGTGAGAGTGTTGTAATCGTGCACAATGGGGTTTCCAATGGTATAGTAATTTTAATAATACTGGGCCTGATCTTGGTACAAAATCCTGTTAAGAATTCCCAGTTATCACTTTGAAGGTTAAGTAATCAATACAATTAATACTGTACATAATCTATAGATTGGGCTACAATGTAAATCCCTTTGATATCAATAGATCATACTTAAGTGAAGTCTATTTAGGCCCCTTTGAAGTTCAACCAAAGATAGAGGAATTGAAGACAGAATGCAACAAAAAGAAAAAAGGTGATTTGTAGTGGATATTAGCAGATATATAATTAGGGTAGGACTTTTATTTGTGTTTATTCTTAAATTATCTTAGACATTTAAATTTCTGTCCATGCATGGAGACAAGCTGGGCTTCAAATAATCTACACTCAGGAACTGCCACCATTTCCCACACAATTTTGGAATTGTTTAGAGTAATTGCAGGACTTCAGAATCAATGACTTTGTGCCTGGTGATTTAACTCATTCTGAAAAAAACCCTTAAGATTTTTGTGATTAACAATTGGTCTATTATAAAATAATCTAACAGCAAATGAAAAAAAGTTTAAATTTACTTACTGTGATTTTTTTTTGGCGGGGAGTTGCACAGACTGCTTGGTTCATTAATAATTTGGCTTCTGATAAAAATGGCCCTGTCCCTCCATCACATTTATTGTATTCATTGTTGTATAGTCCTCAGTAGATGTACTATACCAGAAATTAAGCTACTATAAGAACGGATGATGGTTTTCAGGCTGAAAATAGGTGTATACTACTTTCAGCAGGCAGTTGGCATTTTATTATTTAGGGATGACATGCCATTACTGTGATACATCTAAAAGTTAAAATCCTAGCACGCAGATGAAAATTTTAAGTGGTATACTGCATGGAAAGCCACTATCATTATTTATAATGGCTTTCCCAAACACAAAATGCAATGGATTGCACAAATTAAATGTTTGCTGGGAGAAAACTTCCTCTAACAACAACAAAGAAAACAGCAAACAGGGCCGAGGGATGTGCTGGCCGCGGCTTCCCGCCACCCCCATTGGCCCGGGACGGCGAACCGCGGCGAGTGGGGGCCGCGATCGGCCGAACCTGCCGCATCAGCAGGTAAATAAACTGGCCCGGCCCGCTAGGGTGCTTACCCTGGTGAGCCGCGTACCAAACGTTGCCGACCCCTGCTCTAGGTGGTTAGCCAAAAACTAATTGTAGTGTGGATTGAAATGGGCCAAAAAGAAAATATAGCCCTTCACTGCTACTCAGAAGTAGTCTTGCCAGTTTAGCGTCCATTAGAGTAGAGGTTGGGAGTCTCCACAATGCTCAAGAGAAAAAAAAACCCATAGATTTAGTACGCTTTACAATTCTTTATAATCCATTTATATTCTTCTTACCACGCTCACTATTTTTATTCTTAGTGAGCATGCTTCATTGTCCTCATCTTCCACTTCAAACCCTTGCTAATTTTACTTCTTTGAAGGTTTATATAGGGAAATATGCTGTTGAAGGGGATACAATGAAGCAAATAAAGTTTGCCTGTATCTATAGAACAGGATTGGTTTCACTGAAGGAAAATGATGCACTATCCTCAAACACATTTTAACATGTGTGTACAACAGGAGCATCTTAGCAAATATATTAGGTTATGTTATGGGAGACCATGGTGAGATGCTTACCCTATCATGAAATGGGATGGGTAGAAGCATACCTCACAGACTCGGTTGCAAAGCAAGACTTAATAGTGAAAATTGTTGAAAAACAACAAACAAGTATGAAACATATCATTCTTTGATTTTGAATTAACCTATTGGGTGAAATTAATCCCCTGGCAGAGGGAGGACCCATGCAAGGCTTCCACATTGCATAAATCCCACGATGCTTCCTGGGGTAGATGGAGTGACTCATAAAAGAAAGCTAAATACCGTAAGGAATCTACAACCTACAGTTTACCCCACGTTCTCCAAGGAATAGGGTGTGAAAAGCTAACTCCACATTGCTTGTAGGGATTTTATATGCTGGCAAGATCAGATGAGCAGGTATATGTTCAGGGAAAAAATAAAATAAATGGGAGCCTCAGGAATACATTTTTTGCCAGTGTTCAGGGCCAGAGATTGACCTCATGTTCAGACCTATAATATATTGCTCACTATTCAATGTTACAGAAGTGTTGATTGTCCAAGCTGAGCTGCGTTCTGTTACAAGAGTTGCCTGCACAAAAGAAAATAGCTGCACCACACATTCTGACTGCTGCAAAAAACCATTAACTGTCTCCCCCACCACACCTTCTCTCTACTACAGATGGGACTGGACTTAACTAGCCAACATGCCTTAGGACCTGCAAGTATCTAAAACAATCTCAAGTGGGTTGAATGTCATCATGGGCCCAAAACTTCCCTGAGGTTGACCAACTCAAACACCTACTTGTCTTTCAATCAATTCTTTGATAGTGAGTTCTTTTTTTTCACATGGTGTTTCGAAGCAATATTGGTTTTGTACAAGTAATAAAAACATGTTGGACAGAGAGAAATTGCTCCTTTTTCTTTTTAACATTCAGATCTACTTACTTAGTAATTTAACATTTAAGCATGTTTAAAATATTTTAAATAAGGAAATATATTTTAGCAATACGCTTTTTGGTGTCAAAATACTGCAGTTGCTTTACAGAAACTTCAGGTCTGTTTTGACACATGAGAAGTGCAATAAAAGTGTGCTGTCACTTGTTTACAGCGTGAGTGGCAATGCTACTTTGAAGTTCTAAGAAAAAGGTGTTAGATAACTGGCAGCCCAGAGGATGCACATGCTTTATTATACGGTGTAAAGAAACTGTCTGCAGTCCTCAAAGTTATGGGCCAGATTGTCAGCTCATGTAAATTGAGATAGATCATTGACAGCAATGGAAATATTCTGATTTACACCTAGTAATAATCTAGCCCCATGTCATTACCAACGTGATACTTTAATGGTCTCTAATTTACTGTTGACATTTGCTTCAAGACCTCGACATTGACCTATATATACACAGAGATCTTGCTCTATTATACTACAACAGTGGATCAAATAGGGTAGGAACTTCTGCCTCTTGGGGGAAAAAAAACATAGTATGAGACTGCATCTCCATACTTTCAGAAGGCAGAAGAGGGAGTCCCATTCCCAGCCAGCAGTTGGAGGGAAAAGGGAAGTTTCTCCCACCCCTAGCCACCTCCCAAACCTGCCTTGCAAATTAAAGCCCTGATTATGCAAGCTGCTCCATGCTTGTGAAAGCCTATGCTCACGCAGACTCACATGGACTTGTAGACGTCATGCAGGAGTTTGCCAACCTGGAGCACCTTGCAGGATTGGATACAAGTCAAATCCTGAAGGCCTTTAACAGCCCAAACATCAAAGTCAACAGATGTTTTGCCCAACTAAGAAATGCAACAGTTAACCTTTAATAAAGCAATGCATTTCAGTGCTTCATAAGAGGAGGCAGAGGACAAAACTTTTGCTCCCTAAGAGTAGACTGAGTGGAGTCCTTCCTACCTACCTATTCCCACTAGGAGGTGAAGCCCTCAATCTTCTAGTAGGTTTCAGAGTAGCAGCCGGGTTAGTCTGTATCCGCAAAAAGAAGAACAGGAGTACTTGTGGCACCTTAGAGACTAACAAATTTATTAGAGCATAAGCTTTCGTGGACTACAGCCCACTTCTTCGGATGCATATCTTCTAGTAGTTCACCAACTTGGGTCTTAGTAAAAATAAGAGAGTTCATCACTACTCCAGAGGAAGATACTGAAATCCTGAATTATCCCAAGAAAGCTAATGTTAGTCCATGTAAATAATAGCTTCCTCCACAGGAACGCCAGTGATTTGGGGGAAAAAAAAGTGTGATGCCTTACCCCAAAGAAATTTTTGTGCTTTTAAAAAGCCCAAGTACATCATTTTGTGTATCAGAGTTTGAAAAGAAAATAAATCCACTGATTAAAAATATATCTGCTTTAAACTCTACTCAGGAGGTGGGGGGGGGAGAGAAAAAAAGACTATACATAAACATTGCAGGACTTTTCATCTCAGTGGGGTTTCAAATTGAGATTTTAGACTCAGCCATCCAGAAAAAAAAAAATAGTAGTATTATACTGTTGTACAACAGAATGTTTTTTTCCTCTCCTGAATGAGCATTGGGTCTTTATTTAGAACTGTGAAGGTGATACAACTGACTTGTGGCATTTCTGAAAGATCTGTTGTAGTTGTAGCCTTAGATTCTACAAAACAAATGAAAAGAAAACCCTCATCCCCGTACAGCAGATCACGGTCTCATTGGGGTAGATACATAGTACCTAGTGGAACAAGCAATTGTGTGCTTGCTTTAAAAACAAATTCAACGAGTTCCTTAACATTAAAAAAAGCATAGAAGATATTTGACTTACATATAACAAAATAACCATTTTTGTCCTGCATTGTTCATTGGAGAAGTGATCATTTAATATGTGAGAGTTAAAAGCTTTTAATTAATGTCATTTGTAAAGCACATTTAAAAATTGATCATCTGAGAGATGTTTCATGAAAAGAAAGACATTTTGTATTTCAAAAAGCTTACAGGTCTAGCCAACTATATGTTTCTCAGCTTTTCAATTACAATATTACAAAGGCAGTACCAAAGTCTGACCTGACTTTCCCACGAAAGCAAACTCACTGAAGTCAGGAAGGTGTCTTCTCTAAAGACAGCACAGGCCAATTTGTTACAAGTGCTCGGCACCCCAACCAAGGCTACATTTTCAGCTGTGTTCTCATTTAGGCACCTAAATGAAGCAACCAGATTTTCAGATGGGCTCAGCACTCAGCAACTTCCACGGACAACTAGAGCTGCTGGGTTGTGAGCTTTGGCCCTATGTTGACTGGATCCCTATTCTCAGACCTTGGTACTTAGCACGAGAAAAGCTGAAACTCTCTTAGAACTCAAAACGTTTTTGAGGTTGTGGAGTTCAGCCCCATTCTGAGACCAATGGCCAGAGCCTTAGGGCCTCACTCGAGAACATCCCACTTCAGTTCCTTCCACCAGCACTCAGCTTTTCTTGCCCTGTTGTCTACTACCCCACAGCTTTCAGTTTAAAGTGGTATTCACTTTTATTGATTTGCCTTTTTCCATGTTGATTCCCTGGCCCCCCATAGCGGCTCCTGGTAATGCTGACCTCTCCCTTGATGCTTTCATCATAGAATTAGTCACCTTTGAGTTGGCATCTGAGAGTCAAGGAGGAATTTAGGGCATGCTGGTAGTCATGTTTTGGCACATCTCTGCCTCTTTTCCCTGGGCTGTTGATATTTTCTCGGTGTTTAGTGCATTCTTGACACTTCACTGATAGCATCAGCTTCCCGTCAGTGTGATATGCTTTGATGAAGTATCCACCTTTACCATCTCAGTCAGTCATCCCTGCAGACCCCTTCTCTTCACATGTAAAAAGTGACAAAGAGTCCTGTGGCACCTTTGTTGCTTTTTACAGCTCCAGACTAACACGGCTACCCCTCTGTCTCTTCACATGGAGTTTCTTTTCCTATGCTTTGGTTTCTTCTCTACTAGAATCAACTAAAGCAACATTAGTGCATAATTGTCCCTCAGACCACCAGTTCCACAGGAGAGGTATGGTAGTTTTTCAGTGCAAGACTGAGCGAGGCTATAGAGCTTAAAGTAAACGGTAGTGACACAACAGGAAACCCAAGTGTCAATGAGCTCAAGTCTCTATGAAGTGTAATGCATGTCAGAATGTCAGTGAAAACAACAAGGAGTCCTTGTGGCATGCTAGAGACTAACAAATTTATTTGGGCATAAACTTTTGTGGGCTAGAACCCACTTCATCAGATGCATGGAGTGGAAAATACAGTAGCAGGTGTGAGTGTGTATATATATACATACACACACACACACACACACACACACAGTACATGAAACGAGGGGAGTTGCGTTACCAAGTGGGGGGTCAGTCTAATGATACAATTCAATTAACAGTAGAAGGGAGGGAGAAAAAAATCACTTTTGTAGTGGTAATGAGGGTGGCCCATTTCAAACAGTTGACAAGAAGATGTGAGTAACAGTAGGGGGAAATTAGTTGTTGTAATGACCCATCCACTCCCAGTCTTTAATCAAGCCTAATTTAATGGTGTCCAGTTTGAAAATTAATTCCAGTTCTGCAGTTTCACGTTGGAGTCTGTTTTTGAAGGTTTCTGGTTGAAGAATTGCCACTTTTATGTCTGCTATTGAGTGACCAGGGAGATTGAAATGTTCTCCTACAGGCTTTTGAATGTTACAATTCCTGATGTCAGATTTATGTCCATTTATTCTTTTACATAGAGACCGTCCGGTTTGGCCAATGTACATGGCAGAGGGGCATTGTTGGCACATGATGGCATATATCACATTGATAAATGTGCAGGTGAACGAGCCCCTGATGGTGTGGTTGATGTGGTTAGGTCTTATGATGCTGTCCCTTGAATGTGGACAGAGTTGGCACCGGGGTTTGTAGTAGGGTTTGGTTCCTGGGTTGATGTTTTTGTTGTGCGGTGAGTATTGGCTTAAGGTTTGGGGGCTGTCTGTAAGCAAAGACTGGCCTGTCTCCCAAGGTCTGTGAGAGTGATGGATCATCCTTCAAGATAGGTTGTAGATCCTTGATGATGCACTGGAGAGGTTTTAGTTGGGGGCGTAGGTGACAGCTAGTAGCATTCTGTTACTTTCTTTGTTGGGCCTGTCTTGTAGTAGGTGATTTCTGGGTACCCTCCTGGCTCTGCCAATCTGTTTCTTCCTCCTTCACCAGGTGGGTATTGTACTTTTAAGAATGCTTGATAGAGATCCTGTAAGTGTTTGTCTCTGTCTAAGGGATTGGAGCAAATGAGGTTGTATCTTAGGGCTTGGCTGTAGACAATGGATCGTGTGATGTGGTCTGGATGAAAGCTGGAGGCATGTAGGTAAGTATAGTTGTCAGTAGGTTTCCAGTATAGGGTGATGGGAGTTGCTGTGATACTCAAGAGCCAAAGACTGACAGCAATGGAGCACAGTCATACCATGGAGCTGAAACAGTGATATGCACCAAGAGTAGTGGTGCAGCATTACCACAGCGCAGAGAATGTGTTGGTACTGCTGAGTAGGTGACATTGGCACAGAACTTATGTTTGGCAGCAGTGAGCAGTTGTACTGTAGGCAACCTTTTTTCAGCCCGGGCAGGGAGGGAATAAATCCTTAACTTATAAAATCTCTTAAGCAACATACTGGATGGTCTGTTTCCCATTTCTCCATTCGGGAGTAAGGAAGGAGCACGCTTCTTCTTCTGTAGAGTGTCTCTCCCTCAGCCTTCAGGCATCTTCTCTTTACAGGATACTCCTGCGCTAATGAGCCCTATTTAACTTTTTCTCTGAATGCTTATTGTGGCACAGGTATGATATTCCTCATCTCACAATACTTGCATTGCTTTCTAAATCTCCCACTAACTCCAGAAAACACACACACTAGAAGGCACTAGCCAGGAAGAGAAGATGAAAAAAAAAAATGATGTTTGTAGGTCAAACAAGTTCGGAGATAGGATAAGACAGAAGGTGCATTAGAGATTATGAGAGAGAGAGAGAGAGACCTTTTCTGAGTTTTTCTAAATTTCCCAGGGAAAAAAACCTAGCAGGATGAAATTTCACATATCACATCTCAAGGGGATTGATGCATTTTTAAGAAGTTAGGAGGATTGAAAAAGCTTCCCATTAAAGTCTGATATCTTCAACCTTTACTATGGCGTGGTGACTGGTGCTCCATAACATTTCATTTGTCAAGTTGTATTTAGACATGACCTGCATGCTAGACCAAGGTTGTCATCCTACTCAAATGACCTTCCTTTCCAAAACCATGTTTTCTTCAGGGAGAACTCCACATTAAAATGACCCCTTCATATCACTTTTTGTGACACCACTATAACTCCTAATCTGAGATTAAGAAAAAAAAAATTATTCAGGTCAGCTAGACAGATACAATTTTTTAATGACTTAAATGGGCACCAAGCACGAGTATCCAAGGGCAGAATTTAACTATATATGAACATGAATTTGGTAAATACAGCTTTAAAACAAAAATTAACAAAAACACACTGGTTGTTTGCAGCCACCCATGGTGAAATAGGTATTCGCAAATACTCCTGACATATCTATCTGTTATGCTTCCCCCATCTCCAAACAGAATGCTTATGTGTTCTAAGCCTCAACACTTTCTAGCTGTTTAGAACAGGCTTTAGGAAATTATGAAGCTTCTAGAACAGTGATTTTATGTTTCCAGACAAACACACAACCTCATTCTCACTTGGTCTCTTAAAAACTGGTTGGAGTACAAGTGATTTTGAGTAATGTTTTTTCCTTCCCCCTGCTAGTCAATTAAATTATAAGGAATGGGCAGAAGGGTAAAGAGCAGAAGGAAAAGCAGCAAAGTAATTATAAGTTGCATCATAGACTTCAGTAGCTGGTCAAGTGATGAATTTAAGAAGTCCTAAAACATTTCTGAAACCCTTTGATTTTCTGGTTTCTGTCATCCTTGCTAGTTAAACCTAGAATTAGTCTTGAGGTTAGCATTGACCTTCCAAAAATATCCCGAGCCAAATTGTGCCCTTGACTGTAATGAGAGCTGCACATGTGCATTTGAGAGTACAAAAGTACACTATAAATGGATTTTGTAACTGGAAACTGAGTTGAGGCCTAAACAACTCTACTGCAGTATGGGCAATGAATATAACTATTACATATAGGAGACTTCAAGTCACCAAAAGAATCATTTCCTGCAGATCTTCCTGAAGCACTAAGTTTAAGGGATTACCATGCATGGTATATTAGATTGCCTTGTACATTCACTGTGGATGTAGACAACCATAGATACTGCATAAGTGAAATGACACCGTCACAAATATATGGATGGATAATTCATATGCTATATAAAGGTGATTTAGCTACAGGAAAACCTTATTAGTTTTGTGAAGAACTAGGCCATTTTGATCATGTATGTCTATTTTTCTTTTGCATTTAAGAAAAAGTACGCCAGGTGTGTCAAAGAAATGAAAATCTCTTTCAGACTTTTTGACTTTTACACAGCACTGCATGGAAAAGTTTAGCAGAGATTCTGATTCTTTGGCCAATCTCCAGGTTTAGAATTGACCCTACATGGGTTTGGACACATTTTGGAAAAAGATTTTACTCACTTTAAAATTCTTCCTATTGTAAGAAAATGGCTGTTAATCAAAACTATATAGCTTAAGCCTGCACACTGGTTTGTGCCTGTCTGACTCTTTAAATAATAAAAAAAGATTTTGCTACTATTTCCTGACAGAAAATCTGATTGCAGTACATATTGCTACTTTATCGTTTCTCACAGCTGCCACTGTGATTGCAGCTCCAGAGATGGTTCAATGTTTGTCACATTTCATGTTATGTTTCCCATTTTTTTGCATTTGTGAAACAGTTTTTTTTTTTTTCTGAGCAGATATGGGAATTTAAGATGGAAGATGTTAATGTAACTATATTTTTTCAGATGTTATTTTGTTATCTAGTGCAGCAAGAGGAAGAGCTGTCCAGCACCAGGCTGAAGCCATATGGGCACCTAATACTGACAGGTATTAACAAATGGCTGGCACTATCTAAATTGATTTGCACCTCAAGCCCCAATCTTGTTTCTGTAAGTTGAGGACTTCTTCCTTGTTCAACCCCCACAAGAAGCCAACTCATTTTACTAAATGGGTCTATAAAGTTTTATTAATTCAGTTACTCATCAATAAAAATAAACTCTGGTCACCCTGACTCATGAGTGCAGTAAAATGAAAGCAGCAATGCCACGTAAGTTTTCTGTTAGGAATCATGCCACACATTGCTGCTGACCTCCCTGTGGGAGCACATTTGCTGCTTCTGTGCATTCCTGCATTCCCATGGGTGGCTTATGCCAATATTCATTCTACCTGGCTAGACACACAACCTAAATGGCAGCTTTGTGATGAGGTACTGGGTAAACACTAAAGGTTGTGGATATAGTTAAAGATTATGAAACCTACCTGAGTAGTCAGCTTTAAATTTTTGGCTGATGTGTTGCAAATTGCCTCTCTTGCTATGTAATTCAGCAAATGTATGACTAGAGAAACCAATTAATTTTAGAAGCATTGTGGGCTAGATTTTCAGAAGACCTCAGCTCCTATTTAGGCACTTAAATAAGGATAATTTCTTTAAGAGTCCTGTATCCAACGTGCTGAACTCTTGTGAATATCTGGCTCAGTGTGTGTACAAACTACCCAAACTGTACTTGATGTTCATAAGTATTACACCTGGAACCTCCACATTTATAGTTTATGAGTAAACCTGGTAGAAAAATCAAATGTTATATTTGTGAAATGTTTCCAAGAAAATGATTTTGTTCTTTATTTTCATGGAAAGTTAAAAAGGAAATTGACAAGGATATTCTAAAATAAAACAAAACATTGTTTAATTTCAAGTTGACATTTAGATTCTTTTGTTTTTCAAAAAACAGATTATTTGAATTGACATTTTCATGAAGACAAAACTTTAATTTCAAACTTTTTTCAGTGAAAGTGTTACTGAAATTGTATTTTTTGTGAAACATTTGATTTTGAGAAAACTATTTTTCAAAGAAAAATATTAGGTACAGATAATTTTGATCAGTTCTGTTTATGACAGGGATGGAAATATCAGTACAGTCAGGAGCTTAATGCACCAAACATTAACTTGTATAGTGGGAGTTGTGTTTTATTTCCCTGTTTACAGCTCTGACAATTTACCTGCTTGAACTTGAGTAAAGTTATACAATACAAAATAATCAGCATAGTTGCATATCAGATACTATTTCTAATCTATATTTAGCAGACAAATTACCTCAAAGACTAATTCTTCTATGCTGGTGCCACCCTTGTCAAAAGGTTTTGAACGGAAATTCACCAACAAGTGGTGTGTGTTCAGGTAAACCTGGTTCTTATTCCAAATGGATCTCAACACAGTCTTTCAAACTGATACACCTAATTGCCATTTTGGAAGAACCAGTTGTTTTCCACCACCGCACCCGCCAATACATAGATATTTATAGAGTGCTAAGATAAAAGAAAACAGTGAAGATGATGAATCTGCTTGTCTTGATAAAGGTAGAAGACAATGAAAATTTATGATGAGCTGTTATAAAATTTCTGCAACATGCTATAAAAATATAATATGGCGGGTTGTTCTTTTTTACTTGCACGTTCAAAAACAGCTATTCACCATATGAACATCAATACATTTAAGAGACTTTTCCCATTTAAAAATAGTAACAGGATAAAGTTCAGCACTCTCTTAAAAGCAATAATTTACCACTCTCAATTGTAAGAGGAAAGAATTTGTAAGACAATCTAGCAGAACAGTTTGAGATTTCAATTTAGCAAAGCACTTAAGCATATACCTAACTTTAAGCATGACTTCAGTGGGACTATTAATGTGTTTAAGCTTAGGCACATGCTTAAGTACCTTGTTGAATCAGGGCCTGAAACAGCATTTCTTTACCCTGTCATCATCAGTCTTTGGAGTGGCTACTTAATTTACATAAAGCAACTGGCCTTTGTGCTAGTCCTACATAAGGCACAGGTTTGGGACCAGAGTGAGTATAGCATACATTGGGATTCTCCTTACTCTCCTTCACAAATGAATTGCTACTCAATATGGGGCCTGATCTTCAGCAAGATTCTATTACTTTTATCCATATTAAGTAGTGCCTTACTTAGGGTTACCATATTTCCACAATCAAAAAAAGAGGACACTGGGTGGGGAGAGACACTCTAGCCCCACCCCCATCCACTCCCTCCCACTTCCCACCCCCTGACTGCCCCCTCAGAACCCCCAACCCCCCCCAGCTCCTTGTCCCCTGACTGTCCCCTTCTGGGACCCCTGCCACTAACTGCCCCCTAGAACCCCACCCCCTATCTAAGTCTCCCCACTCCTTGTCCCCTAACTGCCCCCTCCTGAGACCCCCCCACCCTAACTGCCCTCCTAGGACCCTACCCCCTACCTGTACCCTGACTGCCCAAAACCTTATCCACACCCCCAGACAGACCCCCCCCCCGAACTCCCAACCCATCCAACCCTGCTCCCTGTCTCTTGACTGCCCCCTCCAGAACCTCCCTGCCCCTTCTCCAACCCCCTGGCCCCCTTACCGTGCTGCTCAGAGTGTTGCGGGGCGGCACGCTGGGCAGCAGGGGAGGGCGAGCAGGGGGAGGAGCTCCAGACTGCCGGTGGCCCAATGCGAACTGCGATCTGCGAATGCAGGGAGGGGGAGGGAGGGAGAGAGAGGAGGGGAGTGATTTCAAGCTGCAGGGGAGAGGAGGGAGAAGCAGAGGAGGGGCTCTGGCTGCCAGAGCCCCGTTTGAGTGGCAGGATCTGGCCGGCTGCCCTGTCAGCCGCGCGCGCTCTGCATGGGGGGGGAAGTTTGGACATTTACAAATTTCCCCCCCCCCCGGATGCTATTTTTAACTCAAAAAAGCCGGACATGTCCGTGAGAATCCGGACGAATGGTAACCCTAGCCTTACTCCTTGAGTTAAGCCACTGATTTAAAGGGCACTACTTCAAGAACGTTACTCTTCAAGCACAGCAAGGTGACTTACCCCTTGCACAAAGCGCTCAGTAAACTGCATGACTGGGACCCTGAGAGGTGCTTAGAATATCCAATTCATTCATTTAATTGGGAGCTACAGAATCACACTGGAGAGGCCCAAGGGCCCCAGTCCTCCAAGGTGCCAAGAGCTTCTGGTCAAGTAAAGAGTACCCTCAAATCCGATTGAAGTGGTATGCCTAGCTTTTCCCGGGGAGGGCCCAGCACTCGGCAGTGTTGAGCCCTATGTTTGCAAATCCTTGGCAAATATGTTTAACGAGGAGTTTTATATTCATGTTTCTTCCCAGCACGGCAAAAATCTTAAATATATTATTTGTTAGAGATGTACCATCTGTAAACTCTCCTGTTTCTGACCCCCAGTCCTACCACCACTTGGGTCACCAGCAGCTCTAGATAACTAGATTTTCTGTATAAAGGCTATCAGAGTCTACATATTAAAGCGGAGTGTTGTATTATATCAAAGTTAAGGAAATGCCATGGAATTCCCTGGTGCAATGAGTGTTTCATTCCTAACACAGCTTCAGCATCTGTCTGCTTATTTCAAAACTCTCCAGACATACCAGTATAATTCCAGAGGAGATTTCCCCCGCAGTGTGTATTCCTGATGTAACATTCGTCAGCAAATAAGGACATGTACCAGGCATTGGAAACTGCAAGTACTAGGGAGCGGGGTGGGGGGAGGGGGATGGGAGGGAAGATACATTTTGTGATTGTATCTTCTGTTATAACCTGGCTTTTATTTGCTAAAGATGGCAAGTTAAGACTGTCTGAGACAGTTATAAAAATATAATGTATCAGATTCCCATGGCTCCCTTGTTCATTAAGGCTTTTCTTCTTTAAGAAATCTGCCCTGCTCTAAAGAGCATGAGAAATAAGGATTGTATTTCAACTGAAGCCAGAGTGAGCAGGAAAAGCTTTCCTAATTATGTTACTAATTACTTGAACAGTCCTCCATTTGACAATATAATTGTACCAAAACAGAGTGGAATGTCTTCATTACACCGGAAAGAAGAAGAACGTGTGGGTTTTTCTCCCTTAGAATGTATATACTAGATCCAGACACAGAAACTTTACCTGAACTTAAGGAGGTCAGACAAACTTTCTAAAAATATCAGTTTTTCAGCACAAGTATGTATGTTACATAATAGCTCAGATCCTACGTGTTTTCCAGTATGTCTGTCTCTCACCTCAACTCCACGGCACAGTCCTAGAGCAAGCTAACATCAAATCCGAGCAGCAACAGTGTATTTAAATCTTTGCTGCTGGTCCTCCCTTTTCAGTGCTGTGCTGCCCTGTTTTCTATTTATAGTCCATAGAAGTCAGTGGAAAGTCATAGTATTTCCAGCAGCAGTTAGAGGTGCAGTCTACCAATATACATGAAGATTTCAGCAGCCGTAAAAGGCAAGTATCAGAGCAAAACACTGTGATAAAGAGGCAGCTAATGACATGCAAAGGTACCATGACAGCCATCATGTAACAGTCATTAGCCAACCCCAAACATCCTAAAATCAAGGTTTAAAAAAAAAAAATCTTCAGAGCACTAAATATTAATCCTCATAACATTCCTGTGAGGTAAGTATTAGCCCATTTTTATAGGTGGGGCAATTGAGACAAAGAGGTTTGGTGTCAAATCTAGCTCATATTGAAATCAGGATAAAACTTTTATTCACTTCAACAATGCAAAGAGGGTAAGGCCCTAAGTAATTTACTAAAGACCACAGAACATGTTGGTATCAAAGGCAGGATTAGAACTCAGGAGTTTCTAGACCCGTCTTGGGCTCATACCATCTGTCTTTGTCAACATCACGTTCTACTCTTACACAATGTCTAGCACAGATCCTCAGTCATTATTTGGGCTTCTAGATGCTACCAGAAGAAACAATAATCATTTTCTAAGACAACATGAAGGGGAAATGCACAGAATTCATAAAAAGGTCAGAAAGAAATAGCAGTTTCCCTGTTGCAGAGTACTGTCAGTCTACAGCTGAGGATACAGGCAAGAATAGCATTGACTGCTGTGCAAACAGATTTTGTTGGGAGTGCTGATCTATACAATTAGATTTGTGAAGTGCCTCTGGTTCTCTAGAGAGAACTTTTTAAAAAAATGCAAAATATATTTCATTTTTACTTCACTAGTTATAGTCTTTTGAACTGTCTGCAGTGAAAACAAAATCTGTGAGCAAGTTTCCAAAAGAGAACAAAATCTTATTTCTCTTTGATAGTAGAACAATGCCGAATGTTCTGACCTTGTGGATTCAAAGAAAGCGTAAAAAAGTGTTATGGAATAATTTGTGATGATGTGCGAATCTTACCATACACACTGGTATATACCGCCCTCTCAGTGTGCACGGTTTAAGTCATATTAACTGCAATGGTAAACATATATAGAAAACAAATATTTTATATAATTTGCATTGGGCTAAGTATGGTGACCTCCAAATGAAAAACTGCAGAGTCATGTGATGAATTATGTTTGTCAGGTAACAGTGATGTCTTCACTGGCACTCTGACTCCTGATGTAAGTGGGACTACCTCCAATATTCCAAACCACTGAGCAAAACCAAAAAAAACCTCCTCCCATCCCCCAAATAAACCACCATCATTTTTTAAAAATATTGAGCTGGCAGATAAATATTTCCTATGTTCTGCTCTGAAAAGCAGGGCTAGAAATAGAAATTTCAGACCACAGGAAGGGGTTGATTCCCAGTGTGAAAGAACACTCATCTGGGATTTCCCTCATTTGGGATAACTCATTTATGGCTTCAGCCTTCAGAGGTAATGAGGCCCACCCCAATAAAAACATTATCCCACACTCCTCCCTCATCATATGTACTTTTCCTCTTATCTTACCAGATCCTCAGATATTTCTTACCTTTTATGGCACACTATGAAGAACATGTGCAACTTTACTTTACACCTTGCAGTTTTGCACTATTTTATTTAGTCAATTCCTCACAATTTGTGTTGACATTTTCGGGCAAGCAAAGCAAGGTCCTACACTCAACTTGATTACATTTCTCTAACTGTGACAGAATTCAGCTGGTCTCCCACCCTGCTGGCTATTTCCTAACAGCAGTTGAGCAACAAAGTAAAATTAATTAAATAGCTGATCATCTCACTCACTGGGCTTCAGTAAAGAACGAACAGGAGCTTGGAAATGTGTTTGTACCTTGCACTAAATCAGACTTGCCAACAGCTCTCATCCCTCGTAAACACACAGCATATCCTCTTTCTTTTCTATGCTTGAAACAAATAATTTTGAAGCTCCCCCAAGTTATTTTTTTTCTGTACGGTTTTAGCAATATTGAATGTGATTGGGTTTTATTACTTTTAAACCTAACCTCATATTTTATGGGTGTCCTCCTCGCAACAAACCAAATAGCAAACATTAAAAACTAATTCTGCAGTGCCACAAACCTAGTCTGTTTTCAGCTCAGCCGCTGCCTCAGATCCTCTCTCAGTTCCACGGTCAATTGTCTACTCACATCCTGCATCACACGTGGGCTCCTCACCTCATTTCCCTCAGCCCAGGAAGGACTCGCTGCCACACCGTCTCTTTCTAGGAACATTTTTATTCTTCCAATATAGAAGTTGGGCAAAAACATCTAACACAAAGAACTGTTTTTACACCCACCTTGGGCTTCAGAACCCAGAGGCTTTTCCCTTTGCCCCTTTCAATTCTCCTGCTTCAGAGTCTACTGCACTAGTCCAGATCATTCTGAGCAGAACATGCTCTCAGCCTTTTATAGGAATTCACCTAACCCCTTCCCTGCTGGGTCTGCTAAATTGAAAAGTGCTGACTAGCCCCAGATTCCCTAGCCCTTAAAAGGACAGACCACCCTGATACAGTTATTTTCCCATATATACTACCTGAAAACAATATGATTGAAGATCATTTTAAAGAGTTCTAAAATGTATTAGTTAACATTCTCTTTCTAGAGGCCTAAATTTTTAGGCTTCAGTCCTATTAACACTTACACATATGCTTAACTTTAAGCACATAAGTAGACCACTGACTTTGATGGGGACTACTTTTCTGGGTAAAGGTACGCATGTGCACCAGTGTGTTTGCAAGATCAGGGCCCTACGGTGGCTGTGTCCAAATGGAGAAATACAAAAATAATAGTAATTAAAAATATTCCAAAATATTCAGTGTCTCTGCTGAGCCTCACAGTGCTCCTTTCTTACCCCTAAACCATAGAATGGCAGCCATTTTGCTTGTGGGCATGTCTTCAACCTCTTTGAAAACAGTGGGAGGTAGCAATCAACTTTATTAAGAGCAGCCTCACTTCCACATGCAGACAGACAGGAGGGAAATGGCAGCCATCTTGCAGGCTTTAGTCCCATTGACTGTAATAGGGAATGGTGGCCATTTTGAATAAGGGTAAATTCGTGAATTGACAGCCTTTCATCATGTTTTCATGAGATAGGTAATAGACACCCCAAAATCAATTGTGCCACCATAAAATTGTGAAAAATTGGCAGTACTGAATGTATCAATATCATTGTGTGGTGACATATGCAAGCATCTTACAGTTTAATATATATATATTCATTCTTCAAGGTTATTAATTGAATAAATTCTAGCCATGTTTATTCTTGGATTACAGAATTTTTGCAAATTAATTATGAGTAGTCAATATTCAAAATGTGGGCAGTGTGATTTAGCTTTGATTGCACACTTATGTCACATTGTTTGTTTCCTGACTAGAGAAACAACTTCCAGGATCAAGCTTACAGTATGAACATTCATCTTTAAGAGTTTCAGGTTCATTTTATGTAAATATGAAAAAGAAGAAGAACCAGAAACTCCACAAAGTCCTTCCCTACTGCCAATTTATTGTGTGTGGAAGGGGCACAAAATGGTGATGAGCAGCAGTACAAAACCCTCAGATAAGAGCAATTTGCTATTTGATAAAAATGTACAGGCTATGTGAACATTCCAGCCAGACATTCATTTACTAGAAAGTTCATAGACAGCAAACACACAAGAGATGCCAGTTGCTACGTTTTTTCTTCAGGCAAATATCACAGAATATTATTAGGTAATCACCTAGCTCTATTACTGGTAAATACTGAATTTGTATTGGCAAAAACTATGGCCCCAATCCTTCAATGTGATGCATGTGGGAGAAACTTCAATGATGAGGTCACAGAGTTTATTGCAGAATCAGGGCCTATCTATACCTGCACTTTATTCCATGAATCTGTAGAGTTGTTAGTTCCACACTTCCAGTCTTATTGTTGCTTGTTGAACGATAAAGATTGCCAAATGCACTGTCCTCCTTGTGAATGCCCCATTCCTCAGGTTATTATTGTTAAGCATCTGTTTTACATTAAGGAAAGGCTTCAAATCCTCTTGCACTCTGGCTACAGAGATGATTACCTCCCTCAGCACTCCTCTGTCTACAAGGCGTAGATCAGGAAATGCCTTACATGGACATATTAAATTCAAGCCTCAGATTCCAGCCTACCCAGTGGTATGTGAATCAGATTCAAACTTTTGAACTGTTTTTCTTTCACTGAAACCTACACCTACTATTTATTTAGATATGCAGGATACAGACTGAATTCAAATGGTAAAAAAACCACTTCTGCGTCTGAAGAAGTGGGTATTCACCCATGAATGCTTATGCTCCAATACGTTTGTTAGTCTATAAGGTGCCACAGGACTTTACTTCTTTAAAGAGGGTTTGTTATAATTTATTTAGCCACTTCTGGCCATTCCCAAGAAAGAGGATACATGTCTGAAGGATTTAAATCATCTGGTTTCAGTTTATACTGTTCTCGCATCAGAAAGTAAGGAATATACAGTGCTAGATTTCCAATAAGTTATTCCATTGTCCCTGTATTATTGATTGTTCAATAGTGATTCTTAACACTGATGCCACAGTAAGATACCAAAATAGAAATGGGAAGTGTAGGAATATGATAATCTCCCTAAGTATATCACTGAAAATGCTAACCTCTGTAAACTGCGACTAGACATTCAATGATGCCAGAAAATTTAGCTGAGGATTTGTATATTCTATTCAGGTTCTCATGCTGTGCCTCTGCCCATCATTGTGGTATCGGAACACCATTCAGAAATGCAATGAGATCTGAGGAGTTCTCTGATCAGGGCAGTTACAATGTTTCATCATTTCACATGAGACAGCCTCCTGTTTTCTGGGTTGTATTAAAATGTTTACTTTGTTTGAAAGAAATTCAGAGGTGAATAAAAAGAAAGGGTTTTTTCTACTTGAAAAACAGTGTATAAAAGACAACTGTTTCTGGGAATTCTGCTTGAAGACAAATGCCCTGATATTAAAATTACATCCATGGGAGTTTTGTCCTTGTAAGCAATGCATAATCTGACCCCTAATGTTGTCAGTTGGCCTGAATGGCTATTTTTGAAATTGCACCATCAAAAAGCGAGTGCCCACTTTTAAAAGGTGTTGTTTTGTTTTGAACATACACACATGGAGGCATAGGTTCAAATATGCCTTTCTGTAAAAGGCGAAACCAGACATTTTTAAAAGGCAACAGAGGCCAGTTCAAGGACACCTCTTGCCATTTTGAATCCATGTTTCATGTGCTCCCTAGGGGATTCTGCACAATCCAGTGCTCCTCAATGTGGAAACATCTCTCTTTTATAGTGGCAGCCTGTAGCATGAGAAATATCATTTACAATTTTAAATAGGTCAGAAAGGCACAAAAGGACCTTAACCAATTCATGAACATTCCTTTATACTGAGACACATATTTAAACTGGCCTTCTGTTAGAACTTGTTTAAGGCTAGTAGAAGCTAGCCTCATGTCATATGCAACTGATAATTCATCTGAAGTTTGACTTTCATGAAGATGGAGCACTCTATTTTAGATCTTTAATGGTTTCAGGGGTCAGCAACATTTGGCACGTGGCTCGCCAGGGTAAGCACCCTGGCGGGCCGGGCCAGTTTATTTACCTGCTGACATGGCAGGTTCGGCCGATCGCGGCCCCCTCTGGTTTGCCGTCCCAGGCCAATGGGGGCGGCGAGAAGTGGCGCGGGCAAGGGATGTGCTGGCTGCGGCTTCCCGCCACCCCCATTGGCCCGGGACAGCGAACCGCGGCCAGTGGGGGCCGCGATCGGCCGAACCTGCCGCGTCAGCAGGTAAATAAACTGGCCCGGCCCGCCAGGGTGCTTACCCTGGCGAGCCGCGTGCCAAACGTTGCCGACCCCTGTTATATATCTTATATAGTTATGTTATTTTGTATAGAAATGTAAATGAATATTAATGGGATAATTTCCTTAGTTTGTCAAGAACTAGTTTCAAAAATCTCACCATTCACAAGAACAATGCTTGAATCCCTGAAGTTTTTCATATGAGAGAGATCGAGGAATGCTACTTAAAAGTCTAGAGTGTTCAGTATGGAGTGAAACCCAGATTTCCAGCTTTAATTTCTTTTGTTAACCTCTTTGTTGTGAAATTCATCTTAAGCAAATACATTCCTTATCAGTTTATTTTATGATATCAGATCCAGTCAAAGTTTTGGTGTTTATTTGTCTTTTGTCTGGATCCAGTTGTTTCTAATTTATTGCCATGTATCACTTGCAATGGAATCCTTTGAGTTTCCTCTCTGAACTTCAGCCACCTGGTTTCTGTTATTTTTAAGGTGGACAAGGACACTAGGGCACTTCACTCTACACATTGTAAAAACAACAATTTTAAAAGGTGGCAGACATGTGCATATAAACAGAAACAAAAGCCTCCTATATGCCTGAAAATCCTCAGCGTTTAATAGGGTTTTAGTAAGATTCAGTCACAATTCTCAATGGAATAGATTGTTTTTAAACTGTGGGGTTTTGGGGGGCGCCATAATATAGCATACTCAGTAATATTTAATTTTAAAAAGATCATCCATTTCAATTTAATTCCTGCATCAGGTCAATGAGGGCTAAAGATTTTTCCAGAAAACAGCTGTGAAACATTACAGGAGACAACCCTAATTGTGCAAGCACTTACATATGTGATTCATTTTATACACAGACATAGTCCCATTGAATTCAGTGGGACTACTGACATCTAGAAAGTTACTCACGCGCATATGTGATTGCAGGCCTAAAAGCTTGCAGTTAATTCAGACAAATACTGGGGAGTGAGATCGTGCCTCATTTTGTGCAGGGCTTCCTTACTGCGTCACAAATTAGAGAGGTCATATAGTGAAATCAGTAGGATTACTCATATGCGTAAATTTTAGCTCAGGATACAGGAAATCAACAGAAAATATATTTTATTCCTCCTTAATTTTTGCACCAAAGAAGCCTGTGCAATATTTTGATACATTTGCACTTTCTATCTCTTGAAGTATTAAAATTTAAACCACTGAAAAGAAAGTTACCTAAAAGTAGATGTAGGTTTGAGATATACCATTGTCAGACATTTTCCGGTAACACAATTCCTTTTGAATTTTTAGTACATAAATAATGCCAGAGGGCATGCAATAACATTATGAATGTGTGTTTTTTGTCTGACATAACAATAAACTGAGAAGTCTGTCATACACAGAATACATTTTGAAAAATTGAAGGCATCTAATTATTGTGTTATAGACTTTGAAGAATTATTATAACATATAAAAAGTTCAGTGACAATAAATCATACTTCTGCACACATACAAAAACACAAACAAAAATCCTCACAACCCCACTGAATCCAGATAAATAATTTGAATTGAAAGATCCCAATGTATAAAATTCTAAGTTATGGCATTAATATTTGCAATTATGAGCACATCTGATTTTATGGAGCCAACAGTCTCCACTTCTTAAGCTGCAGATTTCATTATACAGGTCACACAGTGTTTTTCCTTGGCACCATGGGCGCAAGCCCAGGCTTTTAGACTCCTTTGTTGATTTCACTGCAGTGCTACTCAGCCTCTTTGGCTAGACAATTAAAAACAAAAACCCTGTTCCAAGTTGTTTTGTTTTTCCTTTTCCGCTTTTAACATTTCCTAATTAGTTACTTTAGGGCCAAATTCTGCTCCTAGGCTCAGATTGTGCCTTGTCCAGTGAAAGCCTGTGGGAATAGTTCTTAAACAGTGGAATGCAATTGTATACTTTTTGTGTACACTTTTCTGACCTTTCCCTGCTTGTGTAAAAGACTGCAGAAGATCAGATGCAATTTGGATCCTAACAGATTAAGGTTTCCTTTGCATCATCTACTAAATCTTTACACATCTTTTGCTGTGTTTCTAGCTCCTATTATTGCAATGCAGATTTTCTAAATCTCATACTGCATGCTACTCCATCAACTATATAAAATATAACACTAGACTTTTCTCTACCAACACAAAAAACACTTCCACAGTTGTTCACTACTGAAAATGTATAGCCAATGGATTTAAACTTGGGTGTCTAGAGCTAAGCACAAAAATTCTGATCCTTCAGTTCACTCTGTGTGGGCAAACAGCTGAGCCAGCATGGAGCCCATTGACATCAACTGGGCTTCACATGTCCACACTGCAGTGTCTGCCTGCAGTGAATTAACTGCAAGGTTGGAGCTTTAAATTGTTGTTTAGTTAAGTAGGACTCTGGTCTGTAAAGATGTAGAGACATATTTAACTTTACACACAGTGAATACTCTCATTGACTTCAATGACTAGCCTGATTTTCAGAGGGATGAGTACCCACAACTCTCTCTGACTTCAATGGAAGCTGAAGATACTCAGCACCTCTGAAAGAATCAAACCATTTATTAGAGGTTCCCACATTTGAATACTGGTCTATTAACATGAACACATTAAAATATTATAAATAATATCTATTCAGACAATGGGCCAGATCCTCAGCTAATATAAATCTGTGCCTCTCCATTAACTTCAGTGGAATGATGCCAATTTATACCAGCTGGCAAGAAATGATAGAGAAGACGTGTAAATCTGCACTAGGACCTTTATTCAGGGAGGGACTTGAGCACTAAACATGGAAACAGTTCTACTGAAGCCAGTGGGATTACTCATGTGCTGAGTGTCCACTCTCAGTTGTAAGTTAGATGTCTGGGTGGAAGCCAAGCCTATAAAATTACTGAGACATATGTTTTGTCTGTACACTTTTATTTAAAAAAAAATTAATGTAGAAATGTGTGCAAATAAGATAGGACACAGAGAAGATATTAGGTCTATAGCATAATTACCTAGCTAAGGACTTTTTCCAGAATCATGTTGTTTAATAGATATGTTTCAGCTTCTACAAAGGAGGTATTCTAATATATCATGTAAATCTGCTTTTAGATACTTTTAAAAAAATGTTAGTGCATTAATAAAGATAGAGGCCTTTGAGGTTAACATGTTTGCCAGGAGCTGGCAATGGGTGACAAGGATCACTTGATGATTACCTGTTCTGTGCAGTTCCTCTGGGGCACCGGGCATTGGCCACTATCAGAAGACAGAATACTGGGCTAGTTGGACCTTTGGTCTGACCTAGTATGACCATTCTTATGTTCTTATGTTAAAGAGTACAAATCCTATGAACCTTAATATGAAAAATATCAGTGCATTAGAAAACAAATATATGCATATATAACCATCACCATTTTATTTCCCCCCTAAATTCCCTGAAGTTGACATTTCAGGTAATATTCTACAAAATTAGGGCTATATTAATAACATTAATTAACAGTAACATTAATATATTACCAGAAAGGGAAAAAACGATATTTTTCAAAAGTGAGTAGTGAAACTTGAGACTCATTAAATGGGCCTAATTATTATAAAATGCTGCTGCTTAAACATGTCTCAAACTGAGCACCCTAAAACTGAGGCATTCAGTGTCACTAGTGACTTTAGAAAATCTTGACGAGATTGTGCCTAAACACTTTGAAGCCATTAGCCCATTTTTATTATTATTTTGTCATTGAAACACATTGCAATCTTACCAGTCTGTAGAATTCAATCCATCTGTGGAACTAGGACAGGATGAGCTAATCAAACCGAATAATTTATTCAGTCAATTTTGACTTTTTTTGCCTCCACACTAGCTATTCACAAGGAGTCTTCAATTTTATGGTGTTGGTTATTATTCAAAACTGTTCCACAAACCCTTTACTCAAACATACTTCAGCCAAGGTTTGTTCATGGAATATTCACTATTTGCCATGTCACCTTAGTCACATGGACTTTTTGGCTCCCTGATTGGATGGTTGAAAGTTTTGTGAGAGAAATAAACAAATCAAAAAAGACTTCAGGTGACTGAACACTGAGCATTCTCAAGCATTTGCAAAACATTTGTTCTACTAAAAAATTGTCGCATAAATGTTTTCAAAAGACAAAGTAAAAGGGGCACAGAAACCACTGGTGTGAATTTGAAACTTTTATACAAACATTCTATGTTGGGTTGGATCCCCTCGGATAACACCTGGGGTGCTGGGATGCCACTGAGGCAGACCATTCTGCCAGCCTGGGCCCCTTTCTACCTGGTCTTGCGGGGCTAGCTCCCCAGCCTTTTCCAACCAAGCATACCGCAGGGCCACACCCAGCTGCACAGAGAGACAGAGATACACTCCGAGAAGGCTCAGCTTATGGGGCTTATCACAGCATCCAGATGTCCACCCCCCCTTGGAGTACAAATCCAAAATTATATGATATTCACCTTTGCCCTCAATATGGAGGAGGGTATGCACAACTTCTCGCCTCCCTTTCCCCCCCCCCGTTAGAAATCACATAAACTGGGTTATATTGTAAACCAGAAATAAAGATATTAACTATAACGGGTGTATTTTAAGTAGTTAAGAAGGTAGCAGAAAGAACAAAGAAAATTACTAAGAAAATAAAACAGAACATGCAAACTAAGCTTAATACACTAAAGAAACTGGTTACATGTAAGTTCTCACCCTAAATGTGGTTTTAATAATCTTCTTCACAGGCCAGATGCCCTTCCAGCCTGGGTCCATTTCTTTCCGCCAGTTCAGTCTTAGTTGTTTCCAGCAGTCCTCTTGGGTGGGGTAACAGGGGAGAACTGATGACCTGGATGACCTCGCTCCCCACCCTTAAACAGGATTTGCATAAGGTGGGAGTCCTTTGTTTCCTAGTTTGCCCTCCACCCCCAGCTTCTCATGGAAAAGTACAGAATTCAAGATGGATTCCAGTATCAGGTGACATGGTCACATGCCTCTGTAGGGCCCCTGTAGCCATTCTTCACAGGCTGACCCACATGTTCACAGGAAGACTAAGCTCTTTTACAGTCCATTGTTTCTTGCTGACGGGCCATCAGCAGTGTCTGGCTTTTTCATTGTTATACCTGAAGTGTTAGCAGGGGGTGTCTCAATCGAAATATAGATACATAGTCAATATTCCTAATTTTGGATACAGAATGATATGTGCATACAGATAGGATAATCACATTCATAAATCATAACCTTTCCAATGATATCTCACATGCGCCATAATGCATAAAGTATATCTCAGTTATGTCATTTATATCATAAGCATATTTTCATAAAGAATATGAAATGACACATCCCACATTCACAAATACTTTTTTGCAGTAATCACCCAAATCTACATGGGCCACTAAAAGGCTTATGTTGCAAGCCTAATGTGCTCAGAATTCATTGTGCCAAACTCAGGTGTCAGTTACTCCAATGAAATAACCTTTAATGGGTTTGCTCTGAATTTCCAAGAGCACTCTTTGGTTTGTTATCTTAAATTAGATCCTGGAAAGTTTGTGGGATGGAGCCCAATGTGGGGAAAGAAATCATAATGGAGGACTGAAAACTTCATAGTAGTGCCCAACTGTGAATATAGGACTTACATAAGTAGTAAGAATGAAGAATTTATATCTGCCACATATGATTCCCACTTTTTCTAGAGCTTCCTGGGAGCTAACAACGTACAAGCATTCATTTATAAGACAATTTGCTTGATAGCTCCTTCTGTACTTGAGGTGAGTTTATTTTATTTTAAATAGGTTTTGATTTGTTTTGTCTGTACTGAGATGGAAAACTGGAAAAAAATGTGATTTCCAGCAGTAATTTATTTTGGGATCAATCCTGGAGTTCTTTTGGTAAGGACTACCTAATCTCACCCCGTATTAACTATGTATGTGTGCTATATTTATCGTATGTTATGTTCTATTGATCTTTTATTGATTTCATATGTTGGATATCATTACTAGAATCACCCAATCCATCAAGTCTCCTTGTATGAAATGTTAGAGTTGTTTGTCCTTTTATTATGTGACATTTCATGGGGTTTTGTAAAAAAATAATGAGAAAGCTGAGGAAACTGGACAATTTTGAACACATATCTGAAGAGACAAAACAAACAAATGAGAGATTGGAATGTCAGAAATAAAGTTTGCCAAACTGAGGATGAAAATAAGAATATGGATTAGAGTGGCTGTTAAGAAGAACTATGTTTAAGTTTAAAAAGAAAAGGAGAGAGATGAGCAAAGAAAGTCACATAACTGCTACACTCAAATATTTTCACTTATTTGAATTGTCACAAAAAGAAAAGGGGGTCCTGACTCAAATCACAAGAAAAAAAACTACAATTAAATAGCAGCTCTGACAAGCAGAACTTAATTCCTTATAAATATAAAAAACAAAGCTTCCCACATGCAAACCTAAACTCCATCAAGTCTTGCCTTCCATAACAGCCCCCACAAATAGATCCATTGATCTCCATTTGAATTATTGACATAGCAAAGGCCAGAAAGAGATCTGAAGAATTCCGTAGAGTTTTCTGCTTGTGCACTTCAGCTATTGGGAAGACAACACCATCGGTACATCTACCCTGCACACTCCTTGCACCAGGGGTCGGCAACATTCGGCACGCAGCTCGCCAGGGTAAGCACCCTAGCGGGCTGGGCCAGTTTATTTACCTGCTGATGTGGAAGGTTCGGCCAATCGCGGCCCCCACTGGCTGCAGTTCGCCGTCCCGGGCCAATGGGGGCAGCGCGGGCCGAGGGATATGCTGGCTGCGGCTTCCCGCCGCCCCCATTGGCCCGGGACAGTGAACCGCAGCCAGTGGGGGTCGCGATCGGCCGAACCTGCCACGTCAGCAGGTAAATAAACTGGCCTGGTCTGCTCGGGTGCTTACCCTGGCGAGCCGTGTGCCGAACGTTGCCGACCCCCACCTTACGCCATTGTGGAGCTTGTATAAACTGCACATCCCCATAGCACAAGTATAAATTGCAGTGTAGACAGTGAAAGACTGCTCAGGTGACTAAAGATAATGACTGAACCCTGAGGGTATATACCCTACAAGGGTTTTTATATATGCCCAAACAGTGCCTCCCCTAGACTAACCCTACTGCTGGATCCTTTACCCACTGCATCCCCCTGCCAGAGCCTTTCACTGCTGCATGTAGCTACGCAACACAGTGTGGACACAGCCTGCTTTTTACTGACGCATATTGCTATGCACATTCTACACCATGCCACCAGGTGTGTGTAGTGTAGATATAACTTCAGGGACCTTCTATAGCGTAAGTAAAATTGAATGTGTCATCAGTGATGAAGAATAATTATGGAGATAACTTGCAATAAGACATTTGGAGACTAGAAAAGTAACATCAGGCTGTCATGTTGCAGTAGGAACAAATAGTTAATGAAGATGTCAACATGAGGGGACTCAAGGAACTCAATTGCCTGAATTGTGGGGGAAAGAAAACTTTCACCAACATCTTTAGCTTACAGGGCCTTTATGATTTTCCTGGCCAAAGTCTGAAAGATCTCTTTTGCTATTGAAGTCCGCGGGTGAAATTCAGGCTCCATTCAATGCCAAAACTCCCATTAACTTCAAAGAAGCCAGGATTTCACCCTCAAATTTCATGTTCCCACCTTCCCCCACACATTCACACAAACTTTTATTGCCCCATCCTAGAGTCAGGGAAGAACCAATCACCTCACTATCAGGTAGTTCCTAAAAGTCTGCAGACCAGCAGCCACAAGAGTGAATTTAGCCTGGATAGAGCCATCTGTCTTGGTTTTATTTATAATGCAGGTTTGGGTTTCATCAGGTTTGGCAAATCTGTGGTGAGTTTTGAGTGAACTTAGAGTAATGAGTAGTTTCAGCACCAGAATTTAGGGTTTTCAGCCCTTCCCCCCGCCCCCCTAATCACTCCAAATTTGGAAGTTTAAGCAGAGTTTCACTATAAGTTTGAGGTTCATTTGAATTCAGGTTTGCTTAATGACCCTCAGACCTTTATTTAGACATGTTCAGAATGCGATACCACTGTGTGCAGTCCTTCTATAAATTCCAACAATTTAAAAGAAAGGTCACTTTGGAGTTCTGTTGACTCTAAATGAGACCAGTTATGTGTCTTTCCCCATACCTCACTGTTTAGATTTATCAAGGAATGATACAAAGGATATTTATGCTTTGTTCCTAGAGCTGAGAGGTAAAGCATGCTTCATTCTTTTACTGTATAAAGTAAAACTAGCTGCTGCGGGGGGTATAACATAAAATTCAGCACTCGCAGATGAGGTGTGGAGCGCAGACATTCTCTCCCGTAGACATAAAAATCTGCTGTTTGTGCTGAAGTTTTCATGTCCCAGTACCTAATATTTCAGAGATGTTTATGTTGGTTTTCAAACTGTTTATGAAACCCCAGCCTTGAAGGCTTACAAATGGAACAGAAAAGCTTGGGAGTGGAATTGCCATTCGGTCTGGTTTCTTCTGAATGCCTATTCTTTTTTACTTAAAACAATATTTTTATCACAAGACCATGATGGTTTTTTTATGTTTTTGTTATTGTGTTTAATACCAAATACTTTCAGCATGAAAATAAGACCAGACACAGCCAACCAAAATACCCAGCCTGCTGAGGTAACAGCCAGAACTCTCAAAATAACTGTAACAGGGTAATCTGACTTTGGTCTGACACATGCGGAAAAATGCACATCAGATGCTTCATATTAAGAGACGTGATTGAAAAAATGAATTCCAAACCCGCAAGATTCAACAAACTTAAGCATGAGAATTTCATCTCTTGTGGAATTTTAAACTGGAGTAGACAATGCATTAGAAAAATATACTGGAGAGAACAGTTCTGCACTGACGACTTGGCAGGCACTAGAGAAGCTAATATCTTTGCCACCCCTGATTTCATGGCTGTGATACAACAAAGGAAAATGCTCAGAAAGAGAAAAAGGAAATGGGTTAGATGAAGAGCAATGAAAAATAAAACTGCTTCTTACTAGTTGTGAGGACTTGTTCACTCTCCCTTGCTCAACTATCGCTACACTGCTCAACACGGTACATGCTATGTTCTCATGTAGTTGCTTGTGTGCAACTTCTGTTGAAGTCAGTTCCTTTCTACTTTTCATTGTTTCTGATCGCTGAAGTCAATAGAAGATGCATGCACATAGCTAATGAGATGATCAGGAACCAAAAGCAGCGTATGTGAAAATATGGATACTTCACACAGGTGATTTGGATTGTATATAGATTTAAGGAAGCTAAAAAATAAAGAGGGGAGGGAGAGAGAAGAAATTATTAAATTGCATCTCTCCTTTCAGAGTGCCACGTGGCCATTTCAGCAGCAGTGCTTAATGTCTCAACCCACCTTTGTGTTGTAAAAACTGAACTGACAACTGTATAGTACCTGATCCAACAACTGCTGAAACCAATGGTCTTTGAGACTTTAGCTTTAATAAAGTGAGTTAATATGATACTAAAATAATATTTGGGATTATAAGGGGATAGATGAGGGAGAAGTCCAAATAGTCGAAGAAATTTTAACAAGGAAAATAGGGAAAAAATTAACAAATACTTATTGCATCAGGGAAAAGCTATATTTAATCTTTCCCTATTATTTTCTCTTATTATTGTATTAGGAACTATTTTTCATGGCAGACTAATACAGCATATACTTCATCGTAACCACATAACCCATCTGAATCCCTCCACTGATTTTCCCTTTTCCATTACTTCATACCTAAGCTTCCTGTCCTCTCCTTGCTATTTCTCTTGTTAAAAGGCTTGGATCTGTACCAATTGTAGCAATGGAGAATTGGAACACTACCAAAATTGAAAACTTTGAGAAATGGGTTGTTCCAGAGATCCAAAACAGACTGAGGTGGGCAGTATCCAGATACTGGCATAGCCAGTTTTATCAGGGATTAACACTAGCCCAGTGAGGATTAGCAGAACAATTGTGTGGAATTTGAGAGGGAAGTGAACATCATCCGGGTGGTAAAAAGACAGAATTTTCTTCTCTGGATTTTTAAGTTTAAACAAATAATAAGCACCTCCTGGATGTGATTGTTGTAGCAGCTGGAATCTTCCAGCAACTGAAGTCTCTGCCAGACTTTCTCCAGAGCTTCTTTCCATTACTTTTTACTGCAGAGCTTTCCTTTTGATTTTAGTGCTTCTACAAACACCAAACTGTCTCTGCTAGGTTCAAATAGGAGTTTCAGTGAGATAATCAGGGCCTTTTCCAAGCCCAGCTACAATAGAAATAGCCAAACTGTACAACGCATCACATTTTTTGTTTTGTGTTGTAGGAGGCACACTATCAGCTGCTACCAGCAATGAAACTAAACTCTACCTTTGTCCTACTCACTGAGGATTCGCAGGCTATTTCCTAGAGCCAATGCATCGTAATCCAAGAATTTTAGTGTTACAACACGATAACTCAGTAAGCAATGTTTGCCAACAGCACTGCTAAGAGGACGCAGAAAGATCATATGACTCGAGGAAGTCACTTCAGAGTCAAGGAAAGCCTTTATTTAAGTTGAATGTCTCTGGGGGCTGTTTGGATACAGTCCAAACTATTGTATCTGACATTTTGCCAGTGAAGTGTTATGTAATAAATACCTCCTCTACAGTCAGACTGGTAGCAGTATCTCACATACTTGAAGTCATGGACACTTTGAAAAGAATTAGGTCAGCTTTATTTTACTAAAACTTCAGTTGAATTAAGTATTACACAATAATAAAATAAGCAGTTTATTTCTTTAATTGGACAAGAACTGTGCTTTCATTAAATATTTAAAAATCAGAAACAACTCAAGTAACTAAGGATAGAATTGGGCTGACTGTCTCTAATTTCCTGCCTCTTTCACTGAAGTTTTCAATTATACAATATATATTGTCTCTGTATATTAGACAATATTTTGCTGATTACTGATCTGCAGCACTGTTTCTTTAGTATGATGTAAAATGTCATTAGTCACATCATGTCAGATAGCAGAAATGCATTCATATCTAAAAGGCCAGCATCTCTTGCAGACTTAAATAATGTTACTAAACAGATAAAGACAGAAAAATGTACAAACTAATGCCACTTCTCAATAATCTGATAACATTATAACTGTTTAAGTGGATACTAATGACAGATGTCATTCTTTAAATTACATGTGTATACCAAGGGTATCTTAAGCATAATTTTATTGCTGACAACAGAACAACCATTTGCTTGGCAACCTCTTAGTAAATTTAAGCAGGTACAGCAAGACAAAAAATGTATAGGAACACGTAAGTGAAAGCATTTAACAAAAGAAGTTCTGAATTTAAAAATCATGGTAGGGCTTCATTAGTTAAAATTATAGTTCTGTTTATAATAAATCCTGCTTCTCTTGGGATCATAACTGGGACACAAAAATTCTCCCAGGATAAAACTTTAACCTATTTGGAATCAGCCCAGCAGTGTGGAAAGGAAGGAGAGGGAAAGGTGAGGAGTGATGGTAGATGAAATTTTGGCTGGGGTTGAGCCATGTACAGCCTTAAAATCAAGATAAAAAGACTTTATGTAGAAAGCTAGTATTATTGGTAGTTTCCTCGATCACTGTGGACAACACCACTATCCTGCTTGTCACTCTCACCATAAACTTGGCATCATCTTCAGCTCAGACTTCTCTGTAGGTCCTCACATCCAGGCTATGACTAAGTCTTCCAGATTCTTTCTGCATAACAATTCTGAGATATGGCCTTTCCTAACCATTCACACCGCTAAAATTCTTCCCAGTCTCTTATCTCATGTCTCGATTACTGCAACATCTTTTTCTCTGACAAATGCAATCTTGCCCCACTCTCATCCATTCAGAATGCTGCTGGAAAGATCATTTTCCTACCCCATACCTCTGTCCATGTCGGCCCTCCTCTTAGCATCCCTCCACTGGCTCCCCCCTTCCCTACCTCACCAAACATAAGCTGCTTGTGCTCACCTTCAAGGCCCTTCATGGCTTAACTCCACCCTTTCTATCATCTCTGATTCAATTTTGAAAGGTCAACTCCAATGCCAGCTAGTTGTGGAACTGAGCTAGTGGAAAGGTGAATAGTTTCCCCCTTCTGGTCAAGGGACATAGCAGATTAGTTCCCCCCCAGAACAAGTGAGCCTTACAGCTCCTTTCCTGGGGTACTCCAGGGATGGCATAGTACCATGCCACCTCAATCCAGGCCAAACAGTTTCAGAATTAGAGTGGGGTGAATTTTTTCAGTGAATAATTTATTTGCCAAAAAAAGGCAGTTTAGGTTGACCAAAACTGTTTGTGAATTTGGGTAAAAAATAGTTTTGGCCAAAAAAATTAAATGGTGAAAATTTATTTTGTAAAAAAAGTTAAAATGCTTTGCTTTGATATTTTCAGAATGAAAATGTTTCAACTTTGATTCAAAATAACATTTTGTTTTGAAATTTAGCTTGATTTAACCTTAAAAAGTAACAAAAAAACCCACCAAAAACTAAATGTTTAGTTTTAAGTTGAATGAAGTATTTCATTCTATCAAAACAATATTTGAGGGTGTGGAGGGAGGAGGGGGATGAAATCGGTTTGGCCACTGAACCAAAATCAAAACAGAGGCCTCTAACAGGCTTGACAATACACCAATTTGAACAGTATTTGTTTAACTAGCTCCTGATATATTTAGAGTAAATTTCCCCAAAGAATGTTTGCTTTTTATTGCAGGGAGGGAAAAAAGAGTGAAATAAGGTCATTGCAGTGCTGCGATTGTACTATCACTTTGCTCTCATAGATAGATTTGATATTTTAAAGTGCTGCTGCTTTAAAAAAAAACCTCCTCATTCGACAAAGGATATGGAGATTACAATTTTAATAGTATATTGAGAATGGATTAATTTCATACCATTTTCCATCCTCATTAAACCGTTGATTAATCTGTCCCACTTTCTGTCCTTTTTATGATCTTTGCAATAAAAATGAGTCATCACAGACTTTTAATTTGTAATATGTGGCGTAAATTATGGCAGTATGCTGGAGATGTTTTACAGTTCAAGCATTCTATATTCTCATGATCAGAGTACTCAAGCTTTCTCATCCTCCAAGCCCAGTCTGTCTATGAGGTTATGATGTTCAAGGAACTAATTATCAATGTAAATATCCATTCTGAATTTACAGAATGTCAGATCTGTCTGAGAAGATTTCTAGCATAGTTTTGAAAGGAGGCTGGATTAGGTAAGGTATAAGACATGCCTGGAAAGAAATGAGAAACACCACTCGTTAGAATAATTGATTGCACCCCTGAAGGAAATAGTAGAGAGCGAGGAGGTAAGCAATTAGAAGTTTAGCAGAGTCCTCATAGCACTGCTCAGACAATAACTCTTCTGCAGTCCCAGGCTCAATAACTTTAGATATACAGCAGGGTATATATTGAAAAAACTATTAGTTCTCTGGTATTAAATCTACACAAAATAATTGATCCTTTGTTATAAAAGCAAAAAACAAAAACCTTGAACACAGACATTTATGGATAATCACCACTTCAAAATAAATTGAGTAAGCCAAGACCCTGAACAACGAGTGTGCATTTCTTTAAATCAACAGCAGAAAAATATGTGCTGCTATGTAATAAAGGTCCCCTACACTGAGAAATAAACCTATGTTCGTGTTCCCATTTTGTTTACTTGCAGGATGACAATGAATGAAAATGTAATCAAGTTAATTGCTGTGCCCTGCTATTATTGTATCAGACCTAAGCACCATCAAGCACGCTTGTCTCACTTTAGTGTTTCTTGTGTTTCCATGTAAGCACCAATTTTTGGCCCCAACTTAACTCAGCTTTAGTAATATTAATACTGCTATTGAATAATAGATCACTACAAATATTGTAACAATTAAACCAACTAAGCTTTAACGTGTTTTAACATCTATTGATGTAGAAGCTTTTATCAAATTATTCATCATCCAAACTGCCTCTAATAGGTTCCTGCCTAGTATCAAAAGGTTGGCTGAATACTAGTCATGCATAAAGTTTTGGGGGTTAATTAAGATGATCATTAGCAGCTTTACATGATCTGTAGACAGAGAATTTCCTTCTATCAGACACAGTTGCTTTAGCAGCACTAAATATGTGTTCAGAATGTTAAAGTGTCTGGATAAGATGTACAATTAATGCAGCAGATTTGCTCTGCAACACTTTTGGAGCACGCTTAGCTACACCATGGTTAATCACCTGGTTTGGTTCATGTTAATAGACAAACTATAGCTAGAACATTTTTTGTTCGGGCATTTTGTGAGCAATCTTACAGCTCACTTAATTGCTTCATTATACACACTACAAATTTGCCTGCTAATCAGCGAAAGCTGTGTTCTTTTTTTCTTGGTAATATGCGGTGTTGCATTAAAAGGTTGTTACTGTATAGCAAGATGCTATATACTAAAGGCCCTACTGCCAAATGAAATCTGTATTTCACATCATGTAACAAGTCTTGACAGTTGTCAATTCAGTACGACAACCCCTTCAGAGTTTTTAGTGTAAATTTAGAGCTGGTGAAGGATACAGGATTGAAAGTCCTGAAAACACCTGTTCACTACAGCATAGGTACACTGGAGTTGCAAAAAGTACAAGCTTCCCCATTCTGTCCCCACAGTGTGCCCCACCCATTAGAGGGGAAGAAAGATACTTTATGGCCTATGGCGATTCAATCTATGCCCTCTCTGCTGTCAATTAGTGGCAAATATGGCAATGGTTCTCCAGCATAGCTAGATGGACTGAGAACACTAACTACTTTTCTGAACAGCCAACAGATGGTAACTTAAAATTTTATTCCATTTAAAAGAATTATGGGGCTAAAATAATTAGCTTTACTATGCAATTGTCTGATTATTTCAGCATGGAAAGCTATACACCTGTGCCAAAATTAAACAAAGTTTCAGACTTGTAAATACAGATGGAACAGATGTTTAATTAATGTAAAAACCATGTTCCCCAGCAGTTCTTCGCTGTGGGGGGGGGGGGGAGAGATATATATTGAAAGTTAAGGTCCTGATCCTGCAAACTCATAAGCAGGTATGCAACTTTAGTCACATGAACTGTACTTATGACTTCAGTGGAATTATACATACTTAAAACTAAAAGGCAGACCAACAATCATCAGGAGGGTAATGTTAGTTTGAATACCTCAGATGAGGCTTCACATGGGGAGAGTGAAGTCTCTTAGGATCTAGAAAGAATCTCAGAGGCAGGAACTATAGACATGTGGTTCCTTTCTGTTTTGCATATGCAGACATACCATGTAATTACCAATTACCCTCTGTACACACTGGAGTGCACAACAAAATGATTAGTCTATAGCGGGGGTCGGCAACGTTTGGCACGCGGCTCGCCAGGATAAGCACCCTGGCGGGCCGGGCCAGTTTATTTACCTGCTGACTCGGCAGGTTCGGCCGATCACGGCCCCCACTCGGGATGTGCAGGCCGCGGCTTCCCGCCGCCCCCATTGGCCCGGGACAGCGAACCGCGGCGAGTGGGGAACGCGATCGGCCAAACCTGCCGCGTCAGCAGGTAAATAAACTGGCCCGGCCCACTAAGGTTCTTACCCTGGCGAGCCGCGTGCCAAATGTTACCGACCCCTGGTCTATAGCCACACCAACTTGCTTATGTTCTGATTCATGCCAACCAAGCTCAGGGTATTCAGGAATGATATGGAACAAAGCAGGGGCAAGGCTGGGAGGTGGAATTAATCTACTTGACATTTCATTTTAGAGCATAAGTGAAAAGTGATTAAGGTCTTGTTGGAACTGTGTGGTCTATCAGAGTTTTTAATAAAGTTGTAATAAAAAAGTTTATCTTCAATAGACCACTAAAATGAAAATAGCAGGTTCCTGCAGAATGGTACCATAAATGTGACCAGGTTTTGTCTACAATTCCAAGGTTTATTGAAATAAAATAATAAAAGTAAAGACCTTTTTGAAAGCTATAATAAGATAACATTCAGTTGTTAAATACACATGCTAAATTTACATAAATTCCAGCATTTTTCTCTCGCTGAGAGTTAAGTCTGAGGATTGGAATTCAGTTCAGTGTCCTTGGTAAAGTGGTAAACAGAAAGATAAGAGCTTTAAGAAATTGAATACTTGTTTCACACTGCATAATTCTCAGAAATTATTAAAATTGTATTTTAAACCCACTGAGCTGTACCCCAAGAAACCTTCTTACAAATGGATCCTATTCTTATCCACGTGATGAACACTTAAAAATTAAAAACAGATTACATCTGCTTGGAAACTAAACTTTAAAATACTTAGAAGTGATGCTGGAAGGTTGAGTTGCAGCTTGAACCAGATGGATTCTTCAGTTTGCCAGCATAACCTTTCAATGCAGTAAGAGGTTGGCTTTGTTAAGGATGGCTCAGTCATTGTTTTCAGGCCTGCTGGAACCCTGGACCTTGCTATAAATTGAGATAGTTGAGGGCAGATTTTTTTCTATGTTCCATGGAGCCTCATTCTACCTACCCAACCCAAAATGGTCTTGTCAACTATCCCTTCTCTATTTGCATCCTAGATACAGGCACACATGGAACAGATTAGCAAGAGAAGTGGAAGATTACCATTTCTTGGTGGAGACTGGATGCTTTAAAAGGAAGATGTGTGTTAGTCAAACACAATATGGGGGTATCTGGGTATTCTCTGGCTCGTGTTATAATCTAATCCAATATTTGTGATCTAATGCTCCTTCTGGCCTTCAAATCTATTAATTTATGAATGCCACAGTGATGGATATTTCAGAAATGTATAAATTACATTGGCATGGATTGGTCCTTTCCACGTTCAATATCTGAGGGCCTGTTTTGCTAGCTGCTGTGAAAATGCAAAGTAAAACACAATCCTTTCTAGAAGAATATACAATGTAATTAAAGACCAGATAAAAAAATGGGTATAACAATACAAAGTAAAGGGGGGAAAGGAGGATGAGTATAATAGTGATAAAAATCACAGTTAGTGAACCACCTAATGAAATTACTATAAGGTGATGCAAAACTGTTTGAAAGATTGCACTTAAAAAGTAGTTATCAATGGTGCTCTGTCAAACTGGGAGGGTGTATCTAGTGGGGTCCTGCAGTGATCTGTCCTGGTCTCATGTTACTATTGAATATTTTCATTAATGGCTTGATGATGGAGTGGAGAATATACTTATAAAATGTATGGATGACACCAACTTGGGAGAAATTGAGAGTACTTTGGATGACAGGATCAGAATTCAAAAGGGTCTTGACAAATTGGAGAATTGGTCTGAAAACAACAAGATAAAATTTAGTATAGACAGGGGCAGAGTAATACAATTAGGAAGGAAAAATCAAATGCACAACTACGAAATAGGAATAATTTAGGAATAACTACCTAAGCAGTAGCACTGCTGAAAAGAACTTGGGGATTTACTTTTACAGTGGATGACAAATTGAATATGAGTCAACAATGTGCAAAAAAGGCTAATATCATTCTAGGGTGTATTAACAAGGGTGCAATATGTCAAACATGAGAGGTATTTTTCCTGCTCTACTCAGCCCTTGTGAGGCCTCAGGTAGAGTACTGTGTCCAGTTCTGGGCACCAGACTTTTGAAAAGATGTAGACAAACTGGATTGAGGCTGGACCTGATTAATGAGGAAAGGTTAAACAAAACTGGGCACATTTAGTCTTGAGAAAAGAAGACACTGGGAACCTAATAAAAGTCTTCAATATGTTAAGGGCTGTTATAAAAAGAGAACTCTGAGCAATTGTTCTCCATGTCACTGAAGTTTGGACAAGAAGAAATCTGCTTAAACTGCAGCAAGAGACACTTAAGTTAGATATTAAGAAAAACTTTCTAGCTATAAGGATTGTTAAGCACTGGAATAAGCTTCCAAAGGAGATGGTGAAATCCCCATCCTTGGCGATTTGTCTAACGTGTTCTTAAAAACACCTATGAAGGATGGTCTAAGTTTATTTAGTCCTGCCTCAGCGCAGGGGGCTGGACTAGATGACCTCTCTAAATCTCTTCCATCCCTACATTTCTGGGATCTGTCTGCCTATCTCCAGCCTCTCTGTAACTGCAATAAATCAATCATATGGGTTTGCCCAGCAGATTCTAATAGATCATGACTGATCAGTGCTGCACAGGAAGGCAAAATGTCACTGACATCCATGCCAATGTGTCTGTTTTGAGGGTTAAGCCTCAGCTTAAAACAGACAAATCCTAGCAGCTTAACTGACATATGTATATCCAAAACACACAACACAGAAAGCATTTCCTCCATCTCTTCTTGCTTATCTATGACTGTTATAATCACCATAGGCACAGATTCAATAAATTTAAAATCACTTGACCAAGAGGTATTGAATTATTTTCGTACTGTCAATTTCCATTCTGCTGTGTTCTCTTACATAGGATATTCTGTAAGAGCTACCAGACCTACGACCTTCCCCCAAATGCCCTAAATCAGCAACTCCAATATTTATTAAGTGTCCAAAAGGCATGTAGATTTTTCCACGGAAGTCCAGGACTTTTTCAATATTTTCCCCCTGCAACAAGGTGATTTCTATCATTTTTGTCAGATTAGGTAAGTAGAAAATATCAGGTGTCCATTACTGATGCCAAGTAAAAGTTCCGCACACCCTTTTTGTCTGGTTGATGTGTCTAAGAATAAAAATATGCTACTTCAAAATATTATGAAAATAAATCATTCTACTTTTACCCATGTGGACATGATGTGTATATTTGATATTTACAGATAAGTATCTCATCGATTTTATATACATTACATGTGCCTGGAATGTAACAGGAGAACCATCATCATAGTAGTTGATATATGATCTCAAATATGTATTTTAATATTATTTACTATTATTCTGATAAAGAATGTTATCAATTTTAAAAGTACACATTTATCCAGAGTTCCCATTCTCAGTTTTGGAGCCCTTGTCTGAGTGGTAAGAAAAACAATTAGAGTTATATTAATTTGAATCAGGTTAGCTCCATAGAAGTCAATGGAGCTATCCCAGTTCACAAAAGCTGATAATCTGGCACCGGGTTCCCAGAAGACTCAGGATGAAACTCTTAGAAGTGTATGTGTGTCTTTGAAGGTGTTTGGAAAGCATCTAGTACATAGGGTTCATTAGCAAAATACAATTAATAAAAAATGATCCTTACTGGGCCTTTAAATTTCCATCTATCCTTTGACCAAAATCATCCAAACTTGGCACAGGTCTCCACTTACATTTCTGCCTTATAGCATTAGTTTATAAACTAAGCTGCAAAATGAGCCCCCAGATGGAGTGTCTCCCTAGATTGACTCTGAACCTTGGCTGGTCACTAGTCTCCATAAATATATAGCAGGCCATACTCTACATCAGTAGGGTCTTCCCCCTAGAATCATCAATGTGGTAGGGTGTGGGCTGTGAAGTTCTCTAAAGTTCTGTACAGCTTGTCACAGCCTCTGCAGCTTAGCTCCTTGTTACCTAATGATTCTTGTTTCCTGTTACTTCCACTTCAGTTAGTCCACGCCACTTGCCAGAGAGGCCTACAGAACATAAGAACGGCCATACTGGGTCAGACCAAAGGTCCATCTAGCCCTGTATCTTGTCTTCCGACAGTGGCCAATGCCAAGTGGGGATGAACAGAATAAGAAATAATCAAGTAATCCATCCCCTGTCGTCCATTCCCTTGGTGTTCTTCCATCCCCTCCTCCTTCCATCCTGTCCCTATGCCTATAATTTTCCTCCTTAATCTATCTACCATGCCTCCATGATCTCCTCAAACTAACTCATAGACTCATAGACTCATAGACTTTAAGGTCAGAAGGGACCATTATGATCATCTAGTCTGACCCCCTGCATGCTGCAGGCCATAAAACCGTCCCTACCCCTTCCCTGGACTCTGCTGTTGAAGTCCCCAATCCTGTTTTAGGTGACTTCAATCGGCAGAGACCCTCCTGCTAGAGATCCCTGCCCCATGCTGCGGAGGAAGGCGAAAAACCTCCAGAGGCTCGGCCAATCTGCCCTGGAGGAAAATTCCTTCCCGACCCCAAAAATGGCGATCAGTCAGACCCCGAGCATATAGGCAAGAGTCACCAGCCTGACCCCTGTCAGCCATTATACGATTTACCTACCATTGTTTGGTTTTCCTTGACTACTATGTTTTACCATTAAACCATTCCCTCCATAAATTTATCTAACTTAATCTTAAAACCAGACAGGTCCGTCGCCCCCACCGTTTCCCTCGGAAGGCCGTTCCAATATTTCACCCCTCTGACGGTCAAAAACCTTCGTCTAATTTCAAGCCTGAACTTCCCCACGGCCAGTTTATATCCATTCGTTCTCGTATCCACATTAGTACTAAGCTGGAATAATTCTTCTCCCTCCCTTGTATTAATCCCTCTAATATATTTAAAGATAGCAATCATATCCCCCCTCAGCCTTCGCTTTGTCAGACTAAACAACCCAAGCTCCTCTAGTCTCTTTTCATACGACAGGTTTTCCATTCCTCTGATCATCCTAGTGGCCCTTCTCTGCACCCGTTCCAGTTTGAGTTCATCTTTTTTAAACATGGGAGACCAGAACTGCACACAGTACTCCAAGTGAGGTCTCACCAGCGCCTTGTACAACGGGAGCAGGACCTCCTTATCCCTACTAGACTCAGACAAGGAGGCTGAAGAATTATACATGATGACCAATTATATATAAAATCAGTAAAAGATCGTGTTGCATTGTTTTTTTTAATAAAATAATAAATAACAACAATAATAAATACTAGTGCAGGTTGTTGATGGAAAGTGAGAAATGACTGATGCTGGCAGAGGTAACAGAAAGTGATCTAAAATATTTCCTTTGCCAGATAAAAATGGTGCAATTTGGGGTTGACCTGTGCAAATCTGTGAGGTTACCCAGTGCTTCTGTTTTTCCCCAGCCTCTTGCAAGACCTGGGTCATTCATGCCCACAGGGCATGATGCAATTTTGGCTTTGCTTAAGTACAAAAGCATGCCCTGTTGTGTTGTTGCTACTCACTCCACATAAATCACCCAATGTCTTTGCTTGATAGAAAAATAGAAGAACTTGTCTTCCACAATCATTTTTATCAGTACTACCTGTACCTTAGGGCAACTGAATGAATATGACTGTACTCAGATGCCCTCTTTATTGTTTGTCGTAGTTTGCCTTGAGAACATGAGCTTGCTGCACTTTTTGTTTTCTTACTCCTTAGTGTATAAAAGGATGAACTTTCTATATCTGACACATGTGCTCTGGCAGAATGAAAAATCTACAGTGGCAGGCCAAATACCTTTTGCCAAAGATAAATAAAATTATTGGTTATGCTCCTGCCACTTTTGTGAGTTGCTGGAAGACATACATCACTCATACCCTCTTCACACCCTTCAGTTAAATCCCTGTTGGTTTCTCTACCTCCCCCCCCTCCCCTCACCTCTGAAATATCTGCAGCTATAGAAAGTTAAAGGTTCACTTTCTGGGTCTTTCCTACTGCTTTGATGGCTTTGGCAGTGAACAGTCAGTACTGCAAGTCTTCAGTAAATTGTAGGAGCTGTCTGGCACATAACAAAGATAGAAATTAATCTTCTCCCTGCTTCTCATTGGTACACAGGTTACATTACTATTTTAAGTCTATTTTAAAACAATGTGAATTTGCAGAAACACACAGATCTTTCAGCACCGGTAATGTTGTAAATAGGCAGCGTGATTTTTAGAATTATTATTAGAAAGCTGATTTTACCTCTAGGAACAATAGTAGTAATTTTTTAGGACCAATTTGTGTGCCCTTCACTTATACTGGTGAGTACTTATTCAGCTGACTATACTATTCATTTTAATGGGAAAATGAGGGTAACTGCTCTCCAGTACAAGCCAGGGGTTCACAATCCGGCCCTTACCATTTATATTATGCTTTCCATGTTTAAAGCACTTTACAAATAACTGTTACTAGTCATATTATGGTAGTGCCTAGCAGCCCGAATAGAGATCGGGGCTCTATCACATTTGTCACTGAATAAATACGTAACAAAAGGTAGTTCCTGCCCTAAAGAGTTCATAATCTAAATAAATAAAATAGAGAAAGGGTGGGAAACGGATAATGTTATTTGTTAAAGCTCAGCTAGTAATACTACTCAAGAGATCACTAGTAGTGCTGGGAATTGAATCCAGGTCTCCTGACGCCAACTCCAGTGCACTAACCACTAGACCACACTACCTCTCAGAGAGAGCTACTTTGTTTTAAGACACGTTAATTTCATTTCTAGACTATCATCAGGGAGATGTAAAATATTCTTAAGAAAATGTGAAACTACTTCAAATTCCAGGATTTTCAATATGAACTAAAGAATGAATACATTTTGATGGAAAATTTCACAAAACCAGGCGTTTTCTAAGCAAAATGGGTCTATTATCTACTTGATACAAGAATATACAAATATAGCATTCTGTTGTGCAACAAAACTAGATCTACCAAACACTTATCTGCCTTAAACGTTTTAAGGTGCCTGTCTTTGTGGTATAGGGTGACCAGATAGCAAGTGTGAAAAATCGGGACAGGGAATGGGGGTAATAGGAGCCTATAAGAGAGAGACCCAAAAATCGGGACTGTCCCTATAAAATTGGCATATTTGGTCACCCTATGTGGTATCCTAGCATCTAATTTTTAATCATGACCATCTTTGCCATTACTCTTAAATGAATGTGGAAAGATCCTGACTCTATTGAAGTCAATTGCTAAACTCCCATGGATATACAAGGATTATAATAAACTGAATATTCGTTGCTTTACGCAGATCATTCTTACTTATATGTGAGCAAACTATTTGCAAAGGAATGCATTATGACTCATTCGAGATTTTTGCCCCCTCCCCCCTTTTTTTTTTTGGCCAAGGTACACATTTTTTAGCCCATATTCCAGTGAAATATGTATAGGCAAAATGACTTTCATATAAAAAGAATGGAACTCCTCATGTTTTTAAAAGCAGATAGAGACATTTAATCAACATTTCCTATTATTTTTAATAGAAATTCTAATTTCTGTACAGTGTTGTTCTCTGCTCAGAGCTCTTAATCCAATTCTACTCTGACAATAGTCAGTGGCAAAATTGCCATTGTCTTCAGTGGGAGTAGAATCTGCAGCTCTGTGTTTACTGACTGAAGTGTATTTTCCACAGCCAAGTAGATATCAACAAGTTCTTATTTTTCAGGGAAGTACATTCCATCGGTGTCTCACTATACCGTATTGTAGAGACAAATGCAGTTTGTCTGCAGCTAATTCATGTTTTCACTTCCATAATGTTCTCAGTTCCTGCCGGGTTGAGGACAGTGGGGAGAAAGCTTAAATCATAATCACGTAAGTAAATTATCCAGTGAGACTGAAGAGCAGTTACAAACTGCCTTATCATTTCAAATAAACTTAGAGCTCAGCTGGTATGTGCCTGCATTAGTCAAGCAGTACCAATCAGTAAATTATTACAGAGGCAAACACCATAAATCTTCATTGACTAACAATGATGAGGAATTTCCTGCAACTTCTTTTAATTGATCCTTACCCTGGACTCTTTATAACCTCTTGACATGAAGCATAGTGCTGCAGATGTCTAAGATAAACATTGTTTGGGTTGCTTATTTCCCATTCCTGGGAAATCAATCATCCTGTTAGTATCTCTGTTAATGTTTATGTACAGGTAGAACACAAACTACGCACAAAAGATTAATAATAATTCTTTCCACAAGATGTCTAATATCTTCATACTATAAATCAATCTGTTTGAAAAGCTTTCAGATAGAGATTGCAAAACTACTCACTACCCAATACCAAATAAAAGCAGTAAAACATTAATCTGGGTTCAGAAGTTTGCCACTTGAAAAGCACCAAGTAATCTGTAGAACAACCAGCCATAAATGCTACCGTTTAACATTGGTTGACATCATATTCCAGCAATATGGTGGGCTAGATTCATAAAGGAAGTTAGGTGTAGCAATGCTGAGTGTCACCACACCTAACTTTAGGCACCTAGAAAATACTGGGATTCACAACGCCTGGTTTCAGCACCTGGGCTTCCTAGACAATGAATGAGGAGAGGGAAGAGCCTCCGAATGGGATTCAGAAAAGCCAGTGGGCTAAGCAGCTCCTTGCCTGAGCTAACCCCTCCACCTCACGTTCTCAGATAGGTGCCTAAACCCCATCTCTGGGAGGGGGTGCCCTCTGCTCATGATGCTCAGCTGCAAATCCTCTCTTGGAGTTAGGTGCCTATGCCATTTTGGCAAGAGGAAGGGCCTCCCTCATAATTCTTACCCTAATAGGTAGAACTCTCACCAGGGATATGGGAGATCCCAGGTTTAAGTCCCCTCTCCACCTGAGGGGAGGAAGAAGATTGGAACAAGGATCTACTTCCTCCCAGGGGAGTGCTCTAACCACTAGGCAAGGGAATCTTCTGATATGGGGCTCTCTCTGTCTCTCCTGTTGAAGCTATTCCTCTATGGATAAATAATTTTTAAAAGTCATTAGCACAGGAAGCCTGGGCCTCCCCTGTGAGTGCTCTGACACCAAGCCTCAGAGTCAGTCTCATACTTGTGCACTCTCTCTCTGCACCGCCACCCCAGAATTATTTCTTTATTTACCTACAGTATAACACCAGGAGGGACTGAGAGAGCCCTACGCCAGAATATCCTATAGTTCAGTGGCTGGAGCAGTTACCTCAGAGGGAGTAGATCACTGTCAAATCTCTTATTTTCTTCAGGTGGAGCAGGGCCTGGAACAAAGGATCTCCCATATCCCAGGTGAGTACCATAACCACTAGGTTAAAAGTTGTGAGGGAGGAAATTCTCCCCACCCCCAGTCACTTTGTGCAAGCAGACAGGGGCCCGATCCAGTAAGCAAGCTCTGAGCATGCCTACCAGATCAAGCCCTACAGGCAAGTTAGATGGAAGAAGGCCTATCTTTCCGTAGTTCATGTATCACTCTGAGGTTTAGATGTGTGGCATGGGGCTGCAGCACATACATTCCAGAGGCAGAAACATAGGTGCCTAGGGAAACTTTGACTGCAAGAAGGTAGGCACTGAGCGAGTTTGGGCACCTACAGGGTTAAGTGGCAGCTGAACAGGGGTTTTGTGAATCCCAGCCGGACCTGATTCTGGAATTTAGGTGCCTAAGGTGGCAGATACCTGCAAAGTCCTCTTGTGAAACCAGCCCTTGGTGCATTCTCCTGTAGGAATTTATTCAGCTCTCTTAGAGTGACAGCTTGGAGAGTGTGAAATTAGAGAGCAGAATACAAAGAGAAAGTGATCTACCTCATAGTGTTACATTAGAAGATGTTATATAGTTAAAGAATGTTGTGCCTGCCCTCTGCTCACACTCCCCAGTTGTTAATATAGTATGTTAATAGTACACATCACTCACAGGGTTTGGTTTGTTTACCAAATGTGCACTTTCAAAGGCCCTTTACTAGGGACAAGTAATTCCCAAGTCTCCTAGTATAGCCTAATGCATTATGTATAAGGTTATAGAAAAATGTGTATTCATGAGAGCTGTTTGGCTTTTGTCAAAAAGAACTGTGAAAAATTATGATGGAACAATTTTCATTTCTGCCACATTGTTTTTATAGTACATTCATGACTGGGAATTGAGGGGTTTAGAGTTTTGTCTGCTACAGATGTTGCAGTGCAGAGAGGAAATACAGAGCTCCTTATTTGCTGACAATGACATGAGACCTAAAGGAAACACTTCTCCAGAAGTTAAACATGATGAGTGAATCCCTAGCCTCTCACTTTACTGCATCAGAAAAAAAAACCAGCAGCAGGAGTTTGGGGATATCTGTAAACAAATAAGCTTTATATCAACAAGCTCTTGGTTTCAGGACATCAGCACAATATAAGGATGAAACAAATGGTTCATAATGATGGTTTAAATTGAGAACGTAGGTAGACCAGCATAAAGCTTAGCTAACCTATCAAGTGAGTCTTCCAAAGAGAGTGTTTGCTTTTTTCATCCCTCGTCATTAATTGTTTTCAATATACAAACAAAAAAACAAGTTTCCTTGTGCAACTGCAGAGAGTACCACAAACTATATGCCACAGTTTCCTTGATCTGATCATGCTTTCTGAGGCTTTAGCTGCCACCCATGATGAACCTACTAGCACCAAGGGGAGCCACTATTTTTATAGCCAGAGTCATTTCCTTATTTGAAAGCGTAGAGGGGAAAAAAAAGCCTTAGCTCTAGAACGTATTTAAATTCCCAGTTGCCACTAATGAGACAGGTTTTTTTTTTTTTTAGGTGATTCAAATATATTAAATTTTGGGGAGTGATTAGATGGCTCTGAAAGATGGTAACAGCATAGCAAACCTGTTGTCTCTGGTCATTGGTTGAGCTGTACGAACACTGTAGGGATTGTGAACTGAACCTTTTAAAGTTTATCTGCAGAGATCCTAGCAAACCACTCCATCCATATTTACTTAGAAGCTGAAGTCCTGTAAACTCAAACCTCCAAAGAAAATAATCACACCGCTACATGCCGAACAAATGGCACAACCCTAGTACCATGTGCTTAATTTAATTATTTTTATTTATTTCCATTTCAGCATATAAAAGAACAGCTGTCCCCGACTCTAGTGCCCTTGGCAAATAATTAAAAGGTAAAATCCAACAAAGGCCAAACCAATAACCTTTGTTCACACAAAATAATCCAGTCTATTTAACTGAAATTTCCCCTCTGCAGAACATTGATAAATAAAAATCCACACTCCCATAACAGCCCTCTAAACTCAGCCTTTCTCAAACACCTGTGCAAATCAAATCACAACTTTCTGTGCAGTGTGCCCTTAAGGTAAACAAATCAGAGCCATCTCTGTCCTAGGGGAAGAGGGAAGAGAGAGTTCTGTGTGAGGGTCCCTCAACATTAAAGCACTCTGCCATCAGCATTGTTTCCCAAAATACCAAGAGACCAGATTGAACTTAGTTGTAGCATTATGGGAAAAGGATGATCTCATAGATCAGCTGGTTTTAAGCCATTTACAATTTTATATAAGAGATCAGAACGAGCACTTTAAACGCCTCTTCAAACTTAAATAGCCAATAGCACTGGTGTCATGTAATAATGATGAGATAGACCATGTGAAAAAGCAGCCTACATTTTTCAATTTGATTTCAGGTAGAGTGAATTGTGACAGTCAAATCTCAAAATACAAAAGCATGAATGAGGATTGTGAGGCCCACATCAGAGAGAAATGGTCATGTGCTAGAGCTACATGGAGAAAAAGCCATTTGGCAAATGGTACTGTTATAGACTCCCAACTCTGCTGCTGCTGATGCTAGACTAAAGCTCTGTTTACAAATGGTGGACATTCACCCTCAGTCAGAAGGAATTACACCACCTTTGTCAAATAATTTCATAGCCTGCTGGAAGGAACAAGCACTATTTCAGTCTTCTCTAGAGTGAGCCAGCTGACATTCATCCATGATCCAATCTCCCTCAGAAAGACTTAACCACACCCTCAAGGATGGACGAAAAAAGGGAAGAGCTAGAACTCAGTATTGGCGGCATACTGACAACACTTAAACCCGTCTCCTCAATAAACCCCCCAACATAGACACACTGCAACTAGAGTGGAGGAGCCTCGCAGAACAGCACATGTGAGAGCCCATGGGATAGAAAAGCACTTACCCCAAACTACCTTTTGGGATCTCACAGAAAAAAATAATAATTAAGGGTAGGGGAGAATTAGGGGATTTTCAAAAGAATCCCATGGGCTTTTGAATACAATGCTTTTGAAAATCCTACCCCATGCCATTAAAAAGCAATCCCATCTAGCCCAAAGGGTATTCAGGAGAGCAACCACCACTTCATGGTTGATGGTATTGAAGGAAGGTTTCTGAAGATGGAGGAGGACAGATGAGAACACCTGCACCAGGATCAGGAACCTCAAGGACCTCAAAAGGCAAGGAGAGGTTGGTAGGGTTTGTTGTAGGAGAAAGCCAAATGTATTCAGAGAAGTTGGCACACTAACTGGGAAAACAGGCTAGTGGAAGCCTAAGTGTGAACTTCATCAAATGGTTGGGAGTTTTTCAAAACCAACAGTCAAGGTTCACATCCTCATCTAACTTTGTTCCCAGGATGAATTTAAGAGAATTCAAAGTTTGTTAGAAACATTTGGCACAGTTCTAGTCACTGGTTCATACTTTGCCCTTATCTACCCATAAGGATTTCCAGCGGGTGACTATTCAACGTTAAATGAGTATGTGTTTTCAGAACCAAGTCCTTGTGAGGGTTGTCCATATCACAAAAAGCAGTATCATCACTGGAATTAACTGGAAACCTTGTTAGCCATGTCAGAAGTAAGGGCCAGTATGAGTGGGCATGAAGACAGAACAGCTCACTCCTAAAAGTGGTCCAAATCAGGGGTCAGCAATGTTCGGCAGGAAGCTGTGGCCGGCACATCCCTCGGCCCGCGCCGCTTCCCGCCGCCCCCATTGGACCGGGATGGTGAACCGCGGCCAGTGGGGGCCGCGATTAGCCGAACCTGCTCTGTCAGCAGGTAAATAAACTGTCCCGGCCTGCTAGGGTGCTTACCCTGGCGAGCCGAGTGCCAAACGTTGCCGACCTCTGGTCCAAATAGACAAAGGGTTCCAGCATATTGACAGGGTTTTGTGATGGAGTTTCTCTACTACAGCCAATGTTTTACATTTACTTCTGCGAATAAAATGAGAAATTAATTTTCCATGGATATCACTCTGACCCCTTCCCTGACCAGTACACTCATAAATTTTAAGGGTAAGATATCTCCACCCATCTCCCCATGGACCCACCAATTAAATAATGCCTCGTCTACACAGAAAAGACTTTTCATGTAATCTAACGTGTGAATTTATACTGGTATAACTATCCAGTGTGAACACACTTACTCTGGTATAAAAGTGACTTTTTTGTTTTAACTTATGTCATTTGGGAAGGGACTTAAGCAATACAAAAGAAAACCATTTTTATACTTAAGTGTCCACATGAAGGTCAGATGGTGTTATACTGGTATAGTTACATCTGTATAACTGGGGGAGGAAAAAAAACTTTCCAGTGTAGACAAGGCCTAAAACAATTGTACAATCATGGTTACTGAAAATCTTGCAAATAGATCAGTGCAAGCTCAAGATAATAAAACATTAGGATAGTATCAAAATGCATGGCTCTCATCAGGTGAAACAGCCACAAGAAAATAAAGCTGAGACTCAGTCCCTATTTCTATTTGAGTCTCAAAGAATGACGAAAGTTAAGTGGTTAATGAAGGAGGACTTCGCCCCCCTCCCCCCCATTTCTTCTGGCTGAGGGGGGCTTTGTTATCTCTAACTTTTAAAATGTAAAATAGAGACAGAAACGCTACAACTTCCACATATATTACTGTGCAACTTTTTCCCCATCTGCTGCTTCAGGCCCTGAGATCTTTGTAAAGCAAGAAACAAAACTGGAAATATAGGTTTCAAGAGAGCAGTGACAAAGCATAGGAGCTATAACTAGCATGATTCAGAAGGTATAAAATAGTCATTAATTATATTGAAAGCCAAATAATCAAAGACACCTTAATTAAAAGCACTTCAGTTTGCTGTAAATATGCACATCATTACAATTATTAACCTTCCCAATGGATAGGCTAAAAAACTAAGGTATTATATCATGTTAAGTGCCTAGATTCATTTTTCTTCACAAGGCCAAGTTATGCAGCTCACAAAAAATATATATATATGGAAGCTTTCTGTCCTGAATCATCAGGGGTTTCTTTATTCTGCTAAAAGGTGAATTTTAGAAGATCTTGCCATATGCTTTGTTGAAAAACTTCACAAGCTTTTTAAACCTTTTTTTTTTTTTTTTTAACAAAGGTGACACAGAAAGATGATGTAGTCATTCGTCTATTACTATTTCCCATGTTTTAGATTGCCATTTTAGAATCACGTGGATAATTAATATATAATTATCCCTCAATGTTTTGGCTCAGGTGCTTAAAATGAGCCTTTTCTCCATGACCATTTCATTTTATACCCTGCAACATGAGTTGCATTACTTCCTGCCAAATGGAAATGTTTGAATTTCCTCTTGAATCTCTCTCTTACTAATTTAAAAAAATATATATATACTTCAATAGTCTTTATTGCCTTCTTTGATAACTTTTATCTCTGCGGTAATGTCTCATTTAACCCAGATGTTCCTTTTGGTGGAAGGTGTTTGTTTTGTTTTTGTTTATTTAAGGCATACAGGGAAGAGCATGTGTTTGTGCATCCCCCCCCAAACACACACTATTCTCTTAAACAATTTTCTGTGTCACGGGTACCATGCCCAAGAAATAAGAGTAACAATTACCACTTACATGCTGTTCAAAGTACTGTACAAACATTAATTAATTCACCCTCACAACACCCCATAAAATTAGTTTAGCTCATTCCCATTGTAATGGCTTTTTATATGTCCTTACAAAGTACATATAGATGAATAGCCTGATTTCTAATGAAAGCTGTGTGCATTCACCACCTCTGGAAAAAAAAAAATCAGGCTTAAATAACTTACCCAGTCAGAGCCAGGATTAAATCTCAAATCAAGCTCCCATAGTCATACTCAACACATTAGAACATCCTGGAATATTTTTAACTTCACTGTTGTTTCCACTCAATGGAACAAATTCTACTCCTGACTGACCCAGATCTAGAAAACAGGATCTGAGAGCAGAATTTGGTCCTGTGCACACCTACGTGCATAAACACCTCCTGCATTAACAAACCCGCTACTTTTGTTCGCTGCAGCTTTGTCATGCAATTGCGCAAATACATTTCAGGATGCATAGATTAACTGACAGAGTGGATGAAGAGTATTTGCAATTGTAGATGCTATATCTGAAGCTATAAACATCAAGTGTGGGATTTTCAACAGTAGTTAGTGCTGGCCTATTGCTGCTTCCATTGGAATCAGCACCAGACCTCCTTGCAACGTCTTGGAGAGCAAAGTTAGGCCAGAGTGTAATTTCTTCACTATGGGAAAAACCCTGATTCCACTGACTTCTATGCTAAAAGCTCCATCGACTTCAGTGGAACCACGACTTTGCCCTAAGGGTTTTGGAGCATAAGGTCTTTTGCAGATTCTCTATAGGAGTGTGAAATTCACCTGAACAGATTTTGCATTGACTTTCCATTGATAATGTCAAAGGGCCAGAGCCTCAGGAGTTGCAAACTGGTGTAGTTCCACTGTCTACAATTGATTTACACTAGCTGACAATCTGGCCACTAATCTTTATATTTTAATATTTAATTTAGAAAAGAAGTCTATCTGAAATTCTGATTCTACTTCTACCCATATAATTGCTGTATTTATTTCTAAATAGCGTACAGTGATTTTATAAGGTTTCAGATTCTGCAGCTTGCCACAAACATTAGTGTGCAATAATCCATTTAATTACTGGAGTAACATTTGTGTTAACTGATGCAGAATTGTTAAGGCAATGGCCAGTTTTGTTCTAGAACAGAAAGTAAGTACATTAGGGAATGGGAGGCAACATAAAAGCAACATAAAGCCATTACCATGCTTTCTATCATCACTCTCAGCTGTCCCTGATAGTCTGTGACATCTGCGACATCTGTGGTGTAGCCTGGAAAAATTCCCTATGTCCCTCTTCAACTTGATGCTTTTTCTCAGTGAATATTAGTGAGTAGGGAAATAAAGCAGTATTAATTTAAGCAGGGTGATTTATGTTTGTTTAGTTTTTGTCCCAACCAATTTGATAGCTTTGTGAATCTTTTATGATGGGAGCTGTGTGTTGTTGTGACTTTTTTACCTGACTTGTTTTACATATTGTCACTTTCTCATTCCCAAATTCAAATGTGTTTGTTTTAGGAGGCGACTAGCATCCTCCATTCCAGATGTTTCCGTATGCATCCTGTCAATGAAATCGTCATGCTCCAGGGTGCAAAGCAGATGAGCCACCTCCTGCAGCTTCCTTACCTACTTCCTGAGGGACTCCACCAACAGACACCTCTCACACTCGGTGGTTCCTCCTGCCTGGCTTTTGTCAGTGGGGACATGCAGTACTCATGCCCACTAAGTCAAGGCCAGTGCCTGGGTGGAAGCCTCCATGTCAGGATTCTGTCTGGCGAGGCCCCCAGGAGTGCAGGCATCATATCCCTGAAAGCTGTTACCATTTGGAATTTTGTATTCCCCATGGAAAAATCTGCTCAGCTATTAAATAGTGAAATTGAATAGTTAATGGACGATGGCTCCACTCCTGCATTGATGTCTGGGAGCCAGAGGTGTGCAAGGAATGCAGGATCAAACCCCAAGAGGAACAAAGATTGCACTCCTTCTGTGAGCCACTGAAAAAACTCATCTACAGTTGCCAGTTTTGCAGTGTATAAAAGTTGTTTTGTTTATTTCAGTTCATCACTCACATGGATGTAGGGCTTATAAGACACACAGTCCTAAAAACTTCAAAAAGTAATTGAAATAGAAGACAGAGAGCACACTTAAAATATTTAAACCATTTGAACTAATGTAGATATTGAAGTCTTTAAAGAACAGTAAAGAGCTTACAAAATATACAAAACAGCCTGTCTCACTGCTTTAGGATGGCTGTTTCCTTATTTCCTTTTTTCTTTGTATTTGACAACTGTTGGTGTAAGAACCATCTTCTCTGCATCCTGCTGGCTAGAACCATCTGCTTCTTCCTTGCCATTTTATTCTCTTCTAATTCTTTTCAAATTCCTTTGGAAAACATTATCATTTATTGTAACACATAGAGGCCCCAATTTAAATTAGTCCCCCCCTTATACTCGACAAACACATAGGTCTTGTCTACACTGTCAGCAGCATATGGGGTACGTGTACCTACACGCTGGAGTGAAAAGCAGGCTCTATCCACACTGCAGTGTGTAGCTACATGCAGCAGTGAAAGGCTCTGCCAATAGGGAGGCACTGGGGAAAGTTCTGGCATCTTCCCCTCCCACCCTGAGACTTTGCCCTATGGCCAGACTTTAACAAAGTCTGAGAACTGGTGGATAAGCTCCTATGGGAAGAAAATCTAAGGGAAAAAAAGGAGTTTAGGAAAGCAGGCAGTTTCTCAAGGACACAATATTAAAGACACAACTGAGAACTATCCCTTCCCAATGTGAAGGAAAGACATGAAGAACAGTAAGAGGCTAGTATGGCTCCATCAGGAACTCTTTAATGACCTGAAAATTAAAAAGAAATCCTACAAAATTGGAAACATGGACAAATTGCTAAGGAGGAGTACAAAAGCATAGCACAAGCATGTAGGGACAAAACCAGAAAGGCTAAGACAAAATGAGTTACACCTAACTAGCAACATAAAGGCGAATAATAAGAGGTTCTTTAAATACATTAGGAGCAAGAGAAAGACAAAAGAAAGGATAGGTCCACTACTTAGTGGGACTGGAGAGTTAATAACTGTTAATGTCGAGAAGGCTGAAGTGTTTAATGTCTATTTTACTTCATTCTTCACTAAAAAAGGTTAATGGTGACCAGATACTGAACACAATTAAAATTAACAGTGGGCGGGGGGGAGAAATAGGCCAAAATAGGGGAAGAACAGATTAAAAATATTTAGATAAATTAGATTTGTTGTATTCAGCAAGGTCTGATAAAATTCATCCCAAGGTACTTAAGGAACAAACTAAAGCAATTGCAGAATTGTTAGCAATTATCTTTGAGAACGCATAGAGGATGAGTGAGGGCCCAGATGTCTGGAGAAGGGTAAACATAGTACCTATCTTTAAAAGGGGGGAACAAAGAGGACCCCGGGAATTATAGACCAGTCAGTACCTGGAAAGATACTGCAAATTATTAAACAATCAATCTGTAAGCACCTAGAGGATAATAGGATTATAAGGAATAGCCAGCATTAAGTTGTCAAGAACAAATCATGCAAAACCAACCTAATTTCCTTCTTTGACAGGGTTGCTGGCCTAGTGAATGAGGGGATGCAGTACACATGATATATTTTGACATACCCAATATGACATACTCAGAAGCAAGCTAGGGAAATGTGGTCTAGGTGAATTTACTGTAAAGTGAGTGCAAAACTGGTTGAAAGTCTGTATTCAAAAAGTAGATATCAATGGTTTGCTGCCAAACTGGGAAGGCATATCTAGTGGGTCAGTCCAGGTTCCAGTACAATTCAATATTGTCATAATGATAATGAAGTGGAGAATATGCTTATAAAATTTTCAGATGACACCAAGAGAGGTTGCATGCATTTTAGAGGACAGGATTAGCACCAAAAAGGATCTTGACAAATTGGAGAACTGGTCTGTATTCAACAAGATGAAATTCAGTAAATATAAGCGCAAAGTACTACACTTGGAAAGGAAAGATCAAATTCACAACTACAAAATGAAGAATAACTAGCTAAGTAGCCAGTATCAGGGTGGTAGTCGTGTTAGTCTGTATCCACAAAAACAACAAGAAGTCCGGTGGCATGTTAAAGACTAACATTTATTTGGGCATAAGCTTTCGTGGGTAAAAAACTCACTTCTTCAGATGCATGGAGTGAAAATTACAGATGCAGGCATTATTAAACTGACACATGAAGAGAAGGGAGTTACCTCACAAGTGGAGAACCAGTGTTGGCAGGTCCAATTCAATCTGGGTGTATGTAGTCCACTCCCAACAATTGATGAGGAAGTGTCAATTCCAGGAGAGGCAAAGTTGCTTTTGTAATGAGCCAGCCACTCCCAGTCCCTTTTCAAGCCCAAATTAATGGTGTTAAATTTGCAAATGAATTTTAGTTCTGCAGTTTTTCTTTGAAGGCTGTTTCTGAAGTTTTTTTGTTCAAGTATAGGTACTTTTAAATCTGTTATAGAATGTCCAGGAAAATCGAAGTGTTCTCCTACTGGCTTTTGTATGTTACCATTCCTGATGTCCAATTTGTGTCCATTTATTCTTTTACATAGAGACTGTCCGGTTTGGTCAAAGTACATGGCAGAGGGGCATTGCTGGCACATGATGGCATATATAACATTAGTTGTGCAGGTGAATGAGTCCCTGATGGTATGGGCTGATGTGGTTCAGTCCCCTGATGGTGTTGCTAGAGTAGATATGGGGACTGAGTAGACAACGAGGTTTGTTACAGGGATTGGTTCCTGGGTTAGTGTTTCTGTGGTGTATAGTTGCTGGTGAGTATTTGCTTCAGGTTGGGGCGCTGTCTGTAAGAGAGGACTGGCCTGCCTCCCAAGGTCTGTGAGAATGAGGGACTGTTTTCCAGGATAGGTTGTAGATCATTGATGATGTGCTGGTGAGGTTTACTCTCGCAGTAAATACTCACCAACAACTACATACCACACCATATGTGGCGTCATATGTAAGAAATGGGAGGTAATTGTCCTTCTCTACTCAGCACTGGTGAGGCCTCAGCCGGAGCCCTGTGTCCAGTTCTGGGCACCACACTTTAGGAAAGATGTGGACAAATTTTAGAGAGTCCAGAGGAGAGCAACAAAAATGATAATGGTTTAGATAACCTGATCTATGAGGAAAGGTTAAAAAACATTCTACATATGTTGTCATGAGAAAAAGAAGAGTGAGGGGAGACTTGAAAAGAGTCTTCAAATATGTTAGGGACTGATATTAAGAGAACTATGATCAATTGTTCTCCATGTCCACGGAAGATAGGACAAGAAGTAATGGGATTAATCTGCAGCAAGGGAGATTTAGGTTAGATATTAGGAAAAACTTTCTAACTATAAAGGTAGATAAGCTCTGGAATAGGCTTCCATTGGAGGTTTTGGAATCCCCATCCTTGTAGAATAGGTTGGACAAACAGCTATCTGGGACGCTCTAGGTTTACTTGAGCCTGCCTCAGCATAGGGGCTGGACTAGATTACTCCTCAAGGTCTATTCCAGCCATACATTTCTATGATCCTATGACTGACCTCGAGTCCCTGTAGGCACACATTTGCACACTGATTTTGTGTGGTCACATATTCCCAGTTTTAAATGTGATTACTATATATTCATTTATCTAGCCCTGACATACACAAATTAGGAACACGTGACTACGAAGTGTGCCTACGCTTTCTCACACAAATGCAAACCTAACTACCGCACACACACACACACACACAAATCAGACCCTATTTCCCTCCCCTTACCTAAATGCTTTATTTATTTTCAGAATTTTCCCTCAAATTGGACACACTTAAGGTTTCTAATGTAGATTGAATATTACTGTGGAATGTGTAGACGCCAATGAAAATTCATCTTAGGTGTTAATTAGCACAATATTTATCTCATCTAATATGCAAACTAAGACATCACCGTCTCATTAAATGTCAACTGTGTTACCTTTAAGCTAAATTAAATCTCCAGCCAATGGGGGGAAGGGGGAATCTGTATTTTTCTTTGAAGCTAATGAGTGTGTGATTACTCCCTTCCTTTGCTATTAAGTGTTAAGTTAAGGAAAACTTATCCTAGATATATAAAATATGGCAAACTTATGTAATACAAGAGTAAGGATTTGCTTGGTGCAGTGCCATATTTAGTGTTATTAAAAAAGAAGACTAAAAATGGGTAACTATCAAAATCTAAATGCGCAATAAAGGGGAAAGTGAATTCTCCAGGCAGACATTTAGAAGAAATAGAGATGACATAGAACTTCCTAACAATCTAGAGAGGAGGAAAAGGATTTTTTGGAGGGCAGTATATCTTATAAACTGTGAAATGTTTCATTTATTGCAAACTCATGTCATTGGTGTGTAGAGTCCATGTTAGTATCAACTTGGTTTAGAAGTATTCTATTTTCAGTTTAGGTTCAAAAGAACCAAGAATTGTACTACTAATGGATATCTTTTTTTTTTTTTTTTTTGCACTGAAGAGTAATGCGACTCCTCAGTTACTCTGCTAAAGAGGACAACACAACATAATGTTATTTATTAAACCAGTGTTAAATCCATCATTGTCCATAATGATCATTTCTGATCAGTGATGTGAATTTTAATGTTTGCATACACTACCTGTAGTCAAGACAGGCAATGAGCTGTGTTGCTTTCAGCAGCCTTCTGGGGATAGAAAGGTAGAAAATGCTGTACTTAAGGACCATTCATTATTTCCATATGTTTCTAAGCATGTCAAGTGTCACCAACACAGTGAATTGAGACTCCCAAGGTGTGCAGGAAAAAGGGAGGTTGCAGTAAAGAAAGAAAAAATGTTATTCGCTAATGTACAGGAAAACAAGGAAGAAGATCTGACCCATCTTATATCTTTGAACCACAGTACTAGTCTCCCTCTGTCGGAGATGAACCTTATCAGATCCTGCAACAGATGGGCCTACTCCCAGTATTAAGATCGATAAGATTTAAGTGTGGATTACACAGATACATTGTCCCTTATAGCTTCTGCAGCTGTGCAGCGTGGAGAAAAGCAAGACTGCAATGGGGATGTGGTCCATGGGGGGGGAGAGAGGCAACTCTGCCCCCCTGCTCTCCCTCCACCTCCCGACTGCCTTCATTGCCTTCCACAGGAAATCCATGCAGCAGCCAGGCATTATGGAAAGAGGATGGGACCAGAGACTGGGAGTAGAAGGTGACATGCTAAGTGGATCCCTTGAAGTTTAAATTATTCAACACAAAAACAACTGTGGCTGGCGTTAACTAGTTTTACATACTCTGCTGTTCCCTTCAGCAGAGGCTCAGGGTGAAAAGCCAGCAGCTCAGTGGCCGGGGGCAGCTTTATGCCTTTGGGGTAGAGGGTGCAGAAGGAAGTTCAGGAACAGGCCAGAATTAGAGCGTGGGAAACAAGAATTCCTACTGACATCACAAAGGGCTGTGGGGAAAGGGGGAAATCATCTTACCAGCTGCCTCTCAGTTTCTTGGTGAATTCTGTTACTAACTCCCCATCATGAGCATTTTTCCTCTTGAGAAGAAAACAAGGGTCAGTTCAGTTTCTGGGCACATTAACCCTTGAATGAATGCTGTTAAGGATTCTAATTAGGGCTGAGGGGCTATAGGGTGTTTCCAATAAGAAATGGACTCACCCCAACTCATTCCATATAGGCAGTGCAATGATAATGTATTCTGTGTCCTAGATTAGATTTGAACAGGTGACAGACGTGTCTCCCATTACTAATCCCCAAATTACGCTTTAAGCACAAGCCCCCCAGAAACCCGCTGAAGATGCCCAGACACATGTATCAAAACACCCACAGGTATGCATGACAATGAGCACAAGCCTTGAAAAGTGTTGCAAAATATTGTCAGGAACCTGAACAGCACCACAGATTCAAGAAGTACTAAGAAAATGCACTGTACAACTTTAAATGTGGAGCACTCACATTTTTAAAACCTGACAGTTCTTTTATGGCTTATAAATCCATTTTGTTTTATTTCCCTTCATCCCATTTGTAGCAGACTCGTGTACGCCAGCTAAAAATTCTTTTCAACTCCAATGTTTTCCCTTTGCAGTATAATCTTGGAAAAAATCACTTTTCACATTACTGAAAAGACGTCTAACGTGTTTTATAGTCTCTAACACCTGGGAAAAAACATAACAATTTAGTGATATGACATTTTTTGAGAGCATGGAAGCAAACTCTAAATGAGATTTGAGCTCTTAAGCTGCTTTATCAAGCTCTGATACTAATCTGAACCAGATCTAGCATTTCAGGAGTGATGGGAATGCAAAGCTTGGGTTCTTTGCCAATTAAAACAAAGGGACAGGCTGCTCTTTTCAGTTAATTGGAGGATGTGCACAGGCCCTCACCTTCAGTATGCAACTCTGTATTGGAAATTTCCTACTTCAGATCAGGGTCTGGGAAAGTTTGCTTCTGAATTCAAAGCCCCCCAGTTTCCCCTGTATTAACCCTCAAGACTCCCCCAGACATTGTGATTCTCTCAGCTACCCTCACCATCTCCTGCATCTCCCTTGGCTCTGTGACTCTTTCCTAGAGCCTGATCAGATACGCAGCTACTATCCTCCCTGCCCACACTCTACCAAGAACCTTTTACAAGTCTGCAACTTGTGATTGGGGAGGGGTGGACTGTCAATAAAGTGTATCATTCATCTGCCCCCAAGCACTGTGGGAAAAGATGGGGAGAAAGTTAATACCACTGGAGCCTGTGTTAGTGTCTCCTTGACCACTCCTATGATCTACAAAACCCCTGCTCAACTGCCACCTAGCCTTGTAGGTACCTAAACTCACTCAGCAACCAAATATTTGCTGTAAAATTCCCCTAGACACCAAAAGGTACATCTACACTTTGAGTTGGGGGTGTAATTTCAAGATTGGCTAGATTCACTAGTTAGTGTGCTAAAAATAGAAGTGTAGACACTGTGGCATATGCAGTAGACAGGGCTAGCTGCCCAAATAAGCACCTAAGGTCCTGGGCAGCATTGGCCATCCCAGCACCTGTGGTCACATTTCTATTTTGCACTAGCTCAATCAACGCTAATTGCCAGCTCCACTGTAGGTGTACCCTAAGTTTCTGGCTCTGGGCATACACACTGCTGTCTTGGTCTGGCCCTGGATGCCTATTTCCTACTTAAATCTCTGGGGAAGATAGGTGGGGAAATGGCTATTTCACCTGCAGGACCCAATCCAGTAGGCATGGTCAGAGCACAGAATCATAGGATTGGAAGGAGACTCGAGAGGTCATCTAGTCCAGTCCCCTGCACTCACGGCAGGACTATATTATGCCCAACTCTACACAAAATGGCTGGAGGTGGGGTAGGCAACCTCCCTTATAACCTTGAACCCAGTGGTTAAGGTAGGTTATTCGCCGCTCCAGGCCAATGGGGGCTGCAGGAAGTGGCACGGGCCGAGGGACGGGCTGGCCGCCATTCTTGCAGCCCCCATTGGCTTGGAGCAGCAAACCGCACCAGTGGGAGCTGCGATTGGCCGAACCTGTGGACGCGGCAGGTAAACAAACCAGCCCGGCCTGCCAGGGCTTTCCCTGCACAAGCAGTGGCCTGACTTTGATAAGCACTGATGTAGGAGGCACTGGTTCAGTTCCCACCCATACATCTGATAAGAAGGGATTTGATCAATCACTGGGCTATAAGATAATCTTATAGGGATCTCTCAATTTCTCCTGATGAAGCTGTTCAATTTTGTGTAACTAATTAAATATTAACTGGGCCAGAGAGAGTGAAAATTCTGTTGCCTGAAAACCGAAAGGTTTAATAAATGATAGATAGGAATCCAAAATGTGGTGCTAGAAATTCTCCCCATGCCTCAATTTACCACCAGTCAGGAGACTGACTGAAAGAGAGTGAGAGGAGATACAGAGAATTAAATGTTTCTTAAGATGGGAGGGAACATTCAGAAAATTCAACACTACAACAATAGCGGCCTCTGAAAATCTGGATGCCTCCCTCAAGTCATGAGCATTTACACTATTTATTTCAAAGCTTGGTCTACACTTACAGCGCTGCAGCTGCACTGCTGACTGTTGGCTTCATTAATACTGGCACCATCTTTCCTCATAATGTCCCTTCTCCTATCCACTGATGTTCCTTTCTCCATTGCTGTGTTCTCTCTTCCTTGATTTTCCTCACACTCGGTATTAGAATCAGGAGTGGAGATTACATGAGCATCTCCCAACCATCTCCACAGAGTTCCTAGTTTAAAGCTCTTTTAATCAGTTGTGCCAACCTCCATCCCAGAAGTCTATTTCCCTCCCTTCTTACATGGAGTCCATCTCATGAAAACAGTCCTTTGTCCGTGAATGCCTCCCAGTAGTTGAACATCCCAAAGCAGTTTTTCCTGCCAGTGTAGGTACTCCACCTCCGAGAGGCAGTAGCTATGTCAACAGGAGAAGCCCTCCTATCAACATACTGGGTGGTAGGTTGATATAACTACATCAGTCAGGGGTGTGGAAAATCCTCACTGTAGTTATGCCAGCATACATTTGTAGTGAAGACCAGGGCTAAAGGAACGAGGTGCCCAAGTGCCCATGAAGGTCAGTGGGACTCAGGTGGAGATCTCCCTTAGATGGCTTTGAAAATTGTGCCTTTGAGCTTTTAAACCTACCCCTCTCTAGTTTAATTGTGACCAAGCAGGCCTGTGTGTATTTTCTCCACTCAAAGTGATTTACACAAAGTCCTTCTTGTCTAGCATCTGGTCACATTTGATTGGATACTTAGCTGAAGGGAATACGACCACAACCAGTTGCATTTGCATCTGAAATGCAGGTTGCCCAGGATGCTGGGGGGATATATGAAAGGGAGGGATATGTATGAAATGGCATTAGTCCTGCTACCTGGTGCACAAAAGTTGAATGGCAGTGGAAAGAACAACATAGAAATGCATTTCTGAAATTCTTTTCCCTTATACCACATGCAGTGCTACAGCATTAAGCAACAAGATAGAATCATAGGAAGAAACAGAACAACTTTTTAGCACATCCACTACAAGTTGTCTTAACTCGGTTACTGGGCTTCACTGCCCTGTTCATGACATTTCCAATAAATTTCTGTGCGCTCTCATGGTGAAATCCTGACCCTATTGAAATCAACGGATGTCTTGCTATTGACCTCAATAGGGCCAGGATTTCACCCTGATTCTAAGCATTTATAGAAGGATCACCTCTAATTCACTTTTGGACATGGTTTTTCAAGACTATAAAGGATTATTCTGAGTGACAACAAACAAGCTATAGAAAAAGCTTTACACAAAATATAGACTAGTTTCCCTGAAAGATGCAACTGAAAAAAGTAGGTGATGTGCACTTAGGGTTATAAATTTTTGTATTATAAAGCCCAAATCAATATGTGCAGCTTACAGTGATTTTTACAGTGATTCCGAACCAGAAGAGAACACCCATTATATTTATATCAATAGAATAATGAGAACAATGCCCCTGAAAATTTCTCAGTAAGTGACCTACAGAGCTCTCTCTCTGCCTTGTAAAAAGCATCCAGAGATCTCATGAGACCAGTATTTTGCTTGAATGTTTTATAGAAAGTCTGAACTAGAATAATACCTTGCAAGAAACAAATGAACTGATCCAAGAACAGCATTGCTATCTTCCAAATTATCCATGCTTTTGACAAAAGACTGTCCTGCATGTTTGATTTCTCAGAGAAGAGTTTTCTCTATCCAAGGGTAGAAGTCCTACACTGAATAATTAGTCATGAAAAAACATACACCCATAAAATTTAAATTTCTAATTAGGCATAAATAACTGATTATCAAGACAAGATTAAGACTCACGTTTAATTAATTATCAACATTACCCAGTAATTACTCAATGTATAACATTAAATAAATAAATAAGAGTGTAAAAAATAGCAAATAAGGGTTTATTGAAAGGGGTATAATTAAGGAGGTTGTCCCTGGATAGCATATTGTATCTTCTGTTGTATATGCCTTGTAAATCACACAGTTCATTCCTATACAAGAAATTGTTGTTTGGCCAAAATGATTGCATACTGATGTGAAAATCAGCATGATAATAAGTGTCAAGTTATTAGCATCATCAAAATCCTTCCACAAAGATAATGCACTGTAGAATAGCCATCTCAGTATGAGACTAGTATCCAGTAATGTAAATGGTACCATTTTTAATTAATTGTGCTTGTCACAATAATACCAAGAGCACTGACATGTTTTCCTGAATAAATACTATTTGACAGATGGGCTAAAGGTATTTTAAATATTCCTTCATTGCTGGTCATAAAACTGTTCCGTATAGTGGCACTTTAGCATGTTGTTAATTACGTATTACTAGATACTCAAGAAATAGTCCAGCAGGCAACAGTTTGTTTCAATGGAATACAACGTGGAGAAAACTCCATCAATCATTGCATACACAATGGTTAGTACATTGTATCACATAGAATGGAACAGTCAAAGGTCACCTGATATCGGGGCGGGGGAGGAGAATAACTTTAGCATATCTATTAGCACAGAGTAAAAGGCATGTAATTTGGAATGTAGGTGAAAAAGGTGTTGGTTAAAAAAGCAGATCAGAGATAATTAATTTTCTTAATGCGTAAATATTAAGTAAATGATTTAATTAATTTCACAAACTTTTTTTGTTTGTTTAAGCTGTTACTATTTGCTGACAGGACTTTTCACAAATTCACACTTCAGAATAGAAGGATACTCAGAAATGCAGCCGTACCACTGTTGGATGTGATCAGATCTCACATACTAAGCAAGTCTGGGCCTAGTCAGCAGCTCCATGGTAGTACCCCAAAAGTGCTGCTTATAGGAAGATGGAAGCTTTTAAATTAAAACAAGATTTAAAAAAAACTCCCCTCCCCCCCCCCAATATTGAAATTATCCACCCTCAATTTCTGATCAGCTCGAGTACTGTTTTAGGAAGTAGTAATAATGGATAGTATTATGTAGTGTTCTACACAGAATACAGTATGCCAGGAATTCTAATCCTCGCTCTGACATGGATTCTTTCACTGGCCTCATCTGTAAAATAGAGATAATACTTATTTCCCTACCAAAGAAGGCTATTGCAATATTGTATTGTAGATACAGATGTAATTAGTAAAAGTTCTCAGAAAAGGCAAAGTGCTATTATAGCTCATTTTTTCCTCCTGAAATAAACTGAAATCAATACCTTAGCATGGTGCTCGAGTACTGCGCTAGAAGAGGCACCATTTCCAGATGAGAAGTATGAGCAGGTCAATGACCTTTCCAGTAATTAAACATCCTTGCAAAAATGTCATGTGAAAGGGATAGTAAGTTAACCCTGATGTCCTGACCAAATTCCAACCTGTACAATTAATTACAATACATTCTGCCTACTAAATTCCCCCTGTAGCCAAGATGAAGTTGTGCTAGTTTTCTCTTCCCCCATCTAAAAACGATTGTGTGGTATCACTGGTGCAAAATTAGGCTGCCACTCCATTCCAGACATAGATGCATTTCACATGTGGCTGAGTAATCCCTACCATCTATACTCCATAGAAGGTCAAATTGACACTCTTCCTGTGACCTTCTATCCACTTGCACACCCATACAGGGCCAGGCAGAATACAGGTTTTAGCACAAATATGAGTCCAAGGGGAACACCAGCATAACTGATGGTATTAAGTCAGAAATGATGGGGCAATAACATACAAATTCTGGCTAATCATAGAAATCAAAGCTTTTAAGGCCAGAAGGGACCATTGTGATCATCTAGTCTGACTTCCTGTATAGCACAGGCCAGAGACCTTCCCCAAAATAATTCCCATGCAGCATTTTGTTATTCCCCTAGCTCCAGTTTACCATTGTAGCTCCAGCTAGCATCATCATTCCCATGCCATGCCATTGCCACTTCACGGTGAACCCACACAGACTGGGCAAGTGGAATCTTCTAAATTTCTTCCTACTGACAATGGCCACAATTTATCCCTTGGCAACAGGCATGTGAGGTGGGAGGGAAACAGATTCTACGCCAGGAATTCACAGTTAAACTGGGAATAGAACTTGGGCTCAGCCATTTCAAAAATATACACTCATCGTTTGATCCAAAAGAGGCTATCAAATAGGTGCAAAAGTAAGTGAGCTTATAGCACAAGTTCTATCAAAAAAAAAAAAAAAAGTCTGTAGCAATCTGCATGGAACTTGGAGGGAGGAGCACAGATTGCAGGAGGGAAGAGTTTGGAGGGAGCACAAGGAAGGTAGTCTGTGTACATATGACTAGAATGCTGGCTGCAGTTTCAGCACCTTTGCAAACAGTTGTCCTAATAAAGACCCCAGTTTAGTTTCAGAAACCATGAGTCCTCTCATTCTATTACCGAGTATATGATACATGATACAACTGCCATGATTATAAAACATACACATACACACACACACACAAAACTACTAAGACTGCAATACAATTAAAGAACAAATCCACTGGTTCTATTAAGTTCTACTGCAAAGCAGTCAATATTCCACACATCTCATGTGAACACCAGAGTAAAATATGGTCTAAGTTTATACACTCATTTGGCTAGCCATGACTCATAGTTCTTTCACCAGACGAGAAGACCCAAGTTGGTGGCCATCTTTATGATGCAAAATACTCTTCTGTTGGCTGACTGTTTATTGTTCCTGTAAGAGAAAACATCTCAGTGCAATAAAATATTGTTATCCTTGGACACTGCTAAAGTTCTTGTGTTTGTTGGAGTTGACACAGAAAATACCCACTGGAGTTCCACCAGTGTTCCAGATAGGTGCAAAACCCAAGATCTTATTTCCAAGTTAAAATATCCAACAATAGTAGGTAATTATTTTGACCAAATTTTATTTATTGCTTCTGGTATCCAGAGAATGTGATGTTATATATACCCCTCTATGTAAAATATGATCTTCCTTAGCACTATTTCTGCACACAACTGTGAAGTAGAACTAATACATTTAACTGATAAATACATCAAAGGGAGCATGTCTAAAGCAATAAACATCTCCTGTGGTGGTGATGTTTATGCGCTACAGGAGACATTTTTGCTGAGTACATATCTCCCTTTGATGTAGTTATCATTATTATAATGAAAGCATTAGTTGATTTTATTGCTTTTTAAACACCACTGTTGTCCGCCATAGCTCCATTAAATGTAAACTGTGTTGTTAATAATGTGAGTGAATTGAGGATTTTTTTTATTTAGGACTGGATCAATGTTAAGGGACTGGCTATCAGAGCATAAGCTCTTCTTCATTTGCCCAGTTTCCTCGTTGCTCTAGGGTTGTCATCATGAACAAAATTTCTAACTTACACAAGCAATAAGCGCACGCATTCATGGTAAGTACTTTAGTTTTACGTATGTGCTCTAATTTTACACACACACACACATACACACACACACACACACACACACACACACACACTTTTGAAAATTCCAAACTACCTGCTCAGTTGCAAAAGTGCTCAGTACTGGCCTAACTCTGCTACCAGTTACAACAATAGGAGTTTTACCATCAATTTCAATGGGAGAAAATTTTGGCCAACATTTAATAATTTCAAAAAAATCTGTCCCCATATTTTCACCTGTTTTTGTAATCTGCATTTTGTCCCATAAGCACAGTTCACATGGCATCTTACATTTGCTAGCAAAGTTTATCATTTGGGTTTTTCTGAAACTGTTGCCAAAAAAATTTCACAATTCAGGAGCACTGACCTAGTTGCATGAGCAGGCCTCACACCCTGGAAGCCAACCCACTGGTTTATGTTACTAGCCACCACCACTAGTCTGTGGAGCAACTGCTACCATGTTACTAAACTAGCACTAGCATGGGTTTTAAAGAGTTCAATCAGATCAGCTTTGAGGGGTTGATATGATCAAGCTTATGCAGTCTGTGCTGTGCAGTGTTTTTAAAATGTTTAAGAAGCTTCATTTAAAATTAAATTAAAATGCAGAGCCCCCAGGACCCGGGCAGAGTGAGTGCCACTGAAAATCAGCTCCCGTGCCGCCTTTGGCACACGTTCCACAGATTGCCTACCCCTGTAGTAGAAAGTAGTCCAAAATCTGCAGAAATTAAACCCTAGCTTTACTGAAAAAACAGAGGAAGAGAGTTTTGGCAAACTTCTGCAACATCCTCCACAGGCTTTATGTCTCCTTATGCTCCAAAGATTGATTGGGACCTTTTTTTATACCTGTCTCTGGAAATTTCCATTACATGCGTCTGACGAAGTGGGTATTCACCCACAAAAGCTTATCCTCCAATACGTCTGTTAGTCTTAAAGGTGCCACAGGACTCTTCGTTGCTTTTTACAGATGCAGACTAACACGGCTACCCCTCTGATACTGTGTTGTGCATGTTCTGCAGATGAAGAGAGAGCATGTGTCTCTAAGACTGTCAAACACCTTCCATGAGCACTTAAATCACATTGAAAAAACCTAAATGAGGTTTTCAGATGTATGCAACAGGACTTGGGCTCAAACAATGATGATACAAGAAGTTCTTGATTTTTTTTTTCCTTCAGAGAGATGGGCATGTGAAACAGTACACAAGCTTAAAACAGCTGAACCAATGTAACATACAATAGGAACAGAAATGTCAGCATTATTAAGGCAGTCCACTTGAAGGAGAGCCATGTGTTGCTAAAAATCTTGTAAAGCCATTACTGTCCAGGTCACCTTTGCAGGGAAGATTATAATCTCAATATACTTCTACTGGGATAAATACAGTAGAGGTAACATAAGGGAAATTTGGCAAAAACAATGCTATTCATCAGACAGGTTTGGAAATGGCTTCCACTAGGTACTAAAGCAAACAGGCTTGATTTATAATTACCTCTTAATGTAGGGAGTTGATAATTGATTGCAATGTGCAGAAACACCCTTCTGCACTACCAAGGAGAAACACTTTTTTCCAAACATCAGTGATCAGAGGATGGGAAGATGTTTGAAATGTATTTTAAAAGAGAAAGATAATGAGGGGCAACAACCAACTTGACAGAGGGGTCACAGTGAATTTATAACCATAATCTGCAAAATAAAATTGACTATCATGGTATATTTCTTTGCGTAGCAACATGTACCACACTTTTATATATGATATGCTGATTGGAGAAAGAAACGCTAAATATATTTAGCCAAGACACTATGGATTAAAGGAATAGTGAGGGAGGATTAATAGGTTGTGTACAGCACTCCAGGCAAGGAGTATATCAGCTCAGGAGTCTATATTCAAGACACACACGATAGTATATTCTCTTTTGTGTTTCTTTGCAAAGCTAATCATGGATTTCTTATTATGGTCAATTACTCAGTTGCAAAAGTGCTGCTACAGATGGGTAGGTTTCAACTAAAGTTTGCCAGAAACTCTCTAGGCTGCTTCCAACTATAGTATTAGAATACATTGAGGCGCCAGTAGCACATTGTTCCTTCATGCTTGCTTTTAACAAGCTTTGCCACATTAAATTTGTAGGCAAAATTTGGGTCAAGGGTGGCAAAGTAATTTGCATTATTAACTATTTGCCTAAAATTGGATCTGTGATTTGAAAAAAAGCTCTCATTTAAGCTATTTCTTTGTGAACATGGAAAATGCCTAATGACAACAAGTTGAAAGTTGAAAAGTATAGGTCTGCATTAGGAAACTTGGAAAGAAGTATCTGATTTATTGGATCCTTATTTAAAAAAAAAAAAAAGTACTGGACTGTTTGCATTTTGTCTGTGATTTGTACCCTATTAGAGGAAGTGTTAGAGGATACTGCATTAATTCCTGGTTCAGATGAAATGCTGCCAAAAGCTAATGGCTGTTCAGTGAATGAATGAAAATATGTTGCTGGGGAGGGAAGACATCAAAGACAAATTGATCTTCAAAAATGGAGTCAGGGTTTGGACTACTTTCTACTACAGGGTAAGGCAAGGTGAGCAGTGTTATAGTAAGTAGTTTGCCACAAGTGATAACTCTTGAACAAAATCTTTAGATTTTTTGGTAGGGGGCCTTGCTCCAGGATTGTCCAGGTTTTGCAAATGTAGGGCCATAGATTGCCCGCAGTTCACATCAGTACCAGGAGATAGATTAGGGAGAAGTATCAGTCCTATTTCTCACAGAGACCATAAGTATTTTATCTCGGTCATCCCTATTCTGCTGAAACAGCATTCAGGGAATCTTTACTCGGTGCGGGGGGGAGATCCTTTTACACTTCTCAGTACAAACTCTGACAAGGGGGTAGGCACAATGCCAGCACCAATGTGTGAAGGAGCAAAAGTGGGAGGGAATGGGGGGGGGCGGGCATGCGACATAGTCATGGTAGGACCTCTCGTACTTGAATCTGGGACTCTATCCAAGTTAGTTAAAAAATTGTCAAAGGAATGGGGCCGTTCAGCTTTTTTGTGATATACAGTATTTCTCCTCCTATTGCTCAGTGTCACGAGCCAATTTCTCTAGGAGAGGAGTATGCATTTCCCCATCTATCTTTCAGATGTTAAACATGGCTTATCTTTGATCTAGAGGAGTGCTGGGAGTTGTGCAGAGCTATGAGATGTTTTTCTCTTTTTTGGAAACCCCATGAGAAGATGTGGTTTCACAATCCAAGTGTGGGCTCTTTTGTTGTTGTTGTTTTGCTTTTAATACATTAATCTTTTTTCTCAAACCAACTGGATGGTGTATTATCAATCCTTTCAGCCACTTATCCCTGTCTTTCTGAATATTATTTTAATACAAGCATTGGGTTCAGCTGTGCCTCATCAGGCCCCTGGTGCCTTTTATGGGACTTTCTAAGGGGCTCTGATTAAAGACTGTTTCAGCTGATGCTGCAGGGAAGTGTTGTTCTCTTTTTCCACATTCTCCCTCCTGCATTGTATCCAACGCCAAAGGTTTCATTGTTCTCTTCCACGATGATGTTGAATTAACGTTTGGACCCTTTTAAAAAAAAATGTGTATTTTTATTGGATTTCTTTTCCTTGATCACTACTCCGGGAATGAAACATCCTTTGAAATTGACAGAAGGCTGCAGCAGTGTGCAGTGAAGCCTCAGCAGAGGATGTGCTTCTGGATCTCCTCTGTTAACATCTGCTGGCTGCGCTCATTGTTTTCAGAGATTAATCTTCCCTAATTGAGTTGTATATTTTATTAGGTCTTTCATCTAAAAATAAAATTTCATGTACACCCTTTGCTACGGTGCTGCCAAAGTCTGCAGTTATGAATGAAAACAGGCTTTCAACTTTGAACATTTAAGGAAACAAAATGCATTTGCTTCTATTTTTAACTGCCAGGGGCTATGCTGCAAGTAGACACCAGCACATCCTTAACAGAAACCACCTAGGAAGTTCTTAAAAATGCTCTTCTTCTAGTTTAGTTCATTTTTTATTTGAAATATTCAATTTTAGTATTCATCAACAAGCTACTCTGTGATCTGTAGTAAAAGGAAAGTGCTAGCTATCTGTACTCTAGATACTGTACATTATTTGAAAACTGCTTGGCAAACCTTTGCTTTCTTTGTGTAAAGATCAGAACAATTTAGATATTTTAGTTCAATGTCACTATAAAAATGCTTTACAGTTATAGCAAGAGAATTAGAAGGCATATTTGTAATATGAATTGCTAACCACTGTCAGCTGACAAGCCTGTGTCCCTACATGAAAATTATGCTATTACTTTCCATGACTGTGAGCAAAATGTAAAGATCACGGATCACATAAAAAAGACAAAAGGTGGAAAAATTCACACAAAAATGATTTAGGATTGTCACAGAAAAGAAGACTAACATTTGCTTTGCTGCCTCGCCTCCCCCTTCCCACCCTCCCCCGCATCCCTACACTGAGATGGCATGCAGATCTTAAAAGTTTTTATTTGCCTAATCTCTTTTGGAAATAATAGGTGAGTCCTAAAATTTATTTTAATATGATGAATCTAAGAGCAAGAGAAGTTTTAAAGCGAGAGTTAACAACAGGGTTCATTTTCATTGTAAAGCTGGAAACATTTTAAATTTTGAAATGAGCAAATACCTAGTGCCATCTGGTCCCATATAGAACAACAATCCCTCAGTGTTTTGTCCCAGAACAAGTAAGTAAGATCAGATTGCAATTTGGAGAAAGATTAACTATCATACAGACTCTCAATTGCTAACACATGCTTATGATGTTTTATTTTATACTTTCTTCTGGTTTTACTTGCTATTTTGGGGACAGATTCTGTCTCGAATTGTGTGAGAAATACTCATTTACTTTAAATGAAGATGTGCACACATCAGAGGGCAGCATTTAGCTTCTTTGTAAGGGAATGAGTTTGCGCTTTTTGGTAAAACATCTGACTTGGTAGAACACCATAGATATCTTGAACAAAAAGAAGGTTGATTTATGTACTTGCTGCTTTTATTGTATATTAGTATAACTTACATTTTATTTTTGGAAATTCTATAATAAGGGCTTAATTTTCAAAATTATGCTAACAGTTAGGTATCTAATTGTGACTGTGGTTTCTTTGCATATGCAAACCAGGTAGTTGTACTGACAAATGAACAGTTATGGTTCCAACTGTCCATTTCCAGTTACTGTACAAATACCAAATTTGCATGCAAATTTCCAGTGTGTGTGTTTGTGTGTGCACGCGCACACATAAGTTAAACATACACTTGTACATGAAATTTGTGCACAAACAATTGTGGAAACAGGTTTTTTTGTTTGTTTGTTTGTTTTTTTTTTTTTTGTTTTTAAATCAGGCCTTAAAACTAAGCAAAGTAAAGTTACAAGGAGGATTAATGTAATTGATTTTGAGCAAGTTGAGAGAAAACCTTTAACAAATAGAAGTTGACCTGACTGAAGAGAGCATTATTGTAAAAATATGGCAACTGTGATTTCTGGTGACGTTGCTGTATGTAAATATATTAAGTGAAGAACAAATATCACGAGGGGGGGAAAAGACGTTTCTAAATGCTCAAAATAGTTTATTCCATTTACAAAAATTCTCCTGTATACTTCCTTCCACATGCCACTAAAAATGTACTTTATGGGCCACACACTGCCCTTGATGTCAGTGGGAGTTGTGCACACAAATTGAAGATAATGTATGACCCTTTAGAGTTGAGGTGATTTTTTTTTTTTTTTGCCAGTTGTATAAGCAGCTGTTTTTTTCTATACTTTGCTATAAATTCATGGAAAAACTGAAATTTACCATCATACCTTGAGATATCTCTGAAATGTAGGATAGATTTTACAATTCATAAAGTAAAATAGAGATGATTTGCCGCATTTTGCAATAGCTGATGACAACCAAGGACATTTGCAGCGTGGGGTTCTTGTACAATATGCCAAAAATAATGATGCAGCTCATCATTGTTACTAGACAACAACTCCTTGGGGAAGGGTTTGGCAGGTCCTCCCCAGGAAGGAATTGAGACACCCCTAACATTGCTATAGTTAGGGGGTGTGTTGTCCTCGGTGAGTTTAGGCTGGCAGATTTGAATGTCACTGGTTCTCCATTAACCCTCCAGCACACTAGCCCCAAGGAGGTGGCCTGTCTTTTATAGCCAAAGCAGGGAAGCATTCAGCTCCTGTCCTCTTGCCACACCTAGTGCATCATGCTGGTGACCGAGGCTGGGGCTGCAGTAGTAGCTCCAAGGATCTTCCTGACTGGTCACGGGTCCAGTGGTGCTGTACTGGGAGCCCTATTTGTGATGGAAGAAGAGGTAGGCCCAGGACAGCCAGAGGATAGCTGGCTTCCAACTGGGGCAGGCAGAGGCATCTGTGATTGTTGCTGAACAGGCAGCAACCACAACAGCAACTAGGGCCCCATTTCTATTACCATCTCCTCCAGCTCCCAGTCTTGGTGCCCCAGCAAAGGAAGACCAGAGGGGAAGCCACAGAAGACCCAGCAAGGCTGTGGAACCTGACAGACCTCACTATCCCAGAACCTCCAGTTCCCTCTCTCTAGAGTCACTCCCCACTTCCTTACATCCCGGGTGGAATGAATGAGTTGTACCTGTCCCAATGAACCAGCAATTACATGCAAAAAACTCTAACACCTGTTAACAGAGAATAGAGGAAAAGATCCTGCTACCCCATTATAACAGGGCATAACTGCTGGCATTGTCTAGCCCAATGTATTACCAGCACATCTCACTGGCAACGTGTTTCTCTGTTTTTACCATTACACCTGCCAGTACTTATATGCATTTCTTCGCGTGGGGATGAACAGTGTACCAATATTTATGTGTGAAAGTTATTTTAGATAAGGGCCCCCAGAACATGGGCTGGGTGCTTCTTTATGTTTTATAAATCTAAGCTATTATGTTAGGGCTAGATTGTCTTATGCAGAGAAACAAGGGAGTCAACCCTCTCCTTGCCCTTTCTGGATCATGGGTCCAGGCTTTGCATGGAACAAAGCTGCTGCTCTCTGGAGACAGCACCCAATGAATGGGTGAAGAGAGGGCAAAAAGGAACAGTCTCTTAGCGCTAACCACTCCCTTACTTCCTGGGCAGAGTAGCTGGCCTGATGAAGTATGAGAAGTAAAATGCACCTTTTCAAGCGCTACAGCAACTTAGCTTTCCCCTTTGGAGAAAGAGGGGACCAGGCAGGAGTTACTGCTCTATGAGGGTTGCTGCCTCCCACTCAGGGCTAAGCCTACAGGATCAATCAAAATTGAACAAGGACTGGCTTTCACTATATGTGCATGTAAAGTGTCAAGCACAATGGGCCCTGATCTCAGATTGGGTCTCTAGGCACTACCATAGCCATTAGCACTTACTGGATCAGGCTCTGATTTTACTGGAAAGCTAGGGTTACCATATTTGAACTTTCAAAAAAGAGGACACTCCGGGGGGGGGGGGGGTGTAGCCCCGCCCCCTAGCCACTCCCTCCCCCTTCCCGTCACCTGACTGCCCCCCACAGAACCCCCAAACCATACAACCCCCCCCCCAGCTCCTTGTCCCTTGATCGCCCCCTTCCGGGACCCCTGCTCCTAACCAATCCCCAGGAGCCCACCCCCTATCTAAGCCTCCCTTATCTTTGTCCCCAACTGACCCCTCCTGAGGCTGCCATTTCCACTATATTATCACCACTGTCTTTAAACAAACAAACAAACAAACAAACAAACAAACAAACAAACAAACAAACAAACAAACAAACAAACAAACAAAGTTTTGTTTTCCAGCTCCTTAGCAAAAGGAATTTAAACACTAGACAAGGCTGGTGCAACCCAGTTTTTAGAAAGCTTTAATTGACTTTGGAAGCACTGAGAAATTATAACTAACCAATTGTGGTTTACAAGACAAATTGTAACCCTCTACCTTGTTCACTGCATTTATTAAACATTCTCAATATTGCTGAGTTTTTAGCAAACTTTTTTGAACAAAACAGTGCAAGAGAAAGATTCCCAGCCAAAATGCAATAATTCATCCTATGCGATTGTGATAGACAGCTGAACAGTAGGAGCAGTGAGGGGAGCACACCTCTCCCTCTAGTCTCTGCAGTTAAAGTAAGCAGAGCGTTCTGCAGCACCCCCTGCCCCCAGCTAGTAAGAGAAGAACTCCTTCTCTTATTTCAATCTACTTTAATGATTGATCAGCAGAATCAAAGCTTCCTCTTACCTTTACGTATGGGGAAGGGTGATTTTCAGTGCCATAACCACAGGGCTGGGAGCCAGGAATTCCTGTGTTCTAACCCCACATATAGTCATGCTGCATGATTGGGACAGAGACTTCCATCTTCTTCCCCTCAGCTTCCTCATCTGTAAAACAAGAAGAACAATCTTCATTTAAAAACACCCTGATGAGATAAGTAGAGTGAGGGTTAATTAACTAACATTTTACAGAGCTTGGAAAACAAATGTTTGACAATCTAAAATTCTCTTAATTTCACAGATGGTTTATACAAATCTGCAAAGTCTTAGCCATAGAAAAAAGTACTAGCCCTAAGATCAATTCATACAACAGATATCTGAACACATGGATGCCTTTTACCACTCATGCTGAATCTTGGTGCAGGATTAAATGGCAACACTTCCTGAACTTTTCTCCTTATTAAGATCCCACATGATACTTATGACCAGCTATGATCCATGGGACCATTTCTTTTCTTTTCTTGGTATTTTCTGTTAGACTCGCATTTTTTTTTATTAGTGACCATAAAAAATAGAATATCTATATTAATACATATGCTATTTTAACATTTCTTTACTTTACATAGTCAACTTCTACAAACCTGAGAACTTAATAATGTGTATGAATATTTCTACAGTGCAATATGCTTATGAGAATCAACCCAGTGATTAAGCATTTGGGAGGATATTCCTATGGTCTCAGCACTGTCCTCCCACGTGTCAGTTTATTGCACAATCACCTCCATGCCTTCTTCCAAGCAGTCCTCCCATCCCCAATGCATGGCACAATCTCTCCCAGCTCATCCACAAACCCCCACCCCTGCTGCATACAGCAAATCCACTTGACTTGTATATAAATTATTTTCCTTCCCTTAACCTCTGTCCACTTGTCTGTTTGTCCTTAGACTGATAGTCCCTGCTCTGAGTGCTATCCTCCTTGAGTGTTTGGAAAGTGCCCAGAGCACATTAAGCACTATTGTAAGAACCCCCCTCCTCCCCCTGTGATTCTGGCAAGTCCTTCTAAAGATAGTAAGTCTTGAGGGGCTGCTGTTTAAAGGTTGATTTACAAGATCTCCTCTCACCCCACTCACTTTAATACTGGTTTCTTTGCTCTGCTTTTTTTTAATATAAATCAAAATGTTTCTGTTGCTGGAAGTCTTGCACTGAGAATACCTCCCAGGCCTCCCTAACTAAAACAGTCTATAGCTCTGTGCATTGTGAAGAATTGACTGCTGGAAACTTTAATGGGTGGGCAGAGTGTGAATTTCTTTCTGGTTTTGTTTCTAGTCTATCACTAGAGTTGTCCAATCAGTCTCATTTCAGCTAAACGGTCACATGGAAGATGAAAAACTTCAGTTTCCTTTAGAAAAAGGCACATTAAGGCAGAGAATGTAAAAGCTTCATGGGCCCTTGTGTACGTCTCTGACTGCAAATGAGCAGAATGATGACAAACACCATTAGTGGCTGCTTTACTCCCCCTAGAGCCTTTCCTGATGTGCCAGAGAAATAGGAGAGTCTTTTTAGAACCCAGGCTGTTCTCTAGCAAGGCTAATAATAAACCCCCTAGCTGGTGCTGATTAGAATAATCAATTATATGAAATGATCCCTGTGGTATAAAGGAGACGTGTCAGGACAATTGTCATTGGAAACATTGTTCCTCCCCATGCTCTAAAATAAAGGTGATTTCAGCTGATTGCCAGTAAATAAACACTCATTTCTTTCAGCATCAACCTTCCCTTCTCTGCCCCCAAACACCCAATATTTTCTCTTAGTAATTAGTAATTTACTCTCATTCCTTAATGTCAATTTTAGTAACACTGCAGCAAACCAAGCGAATCTTACAGAAGCCAAAGGATAACAAAAGCTCTGTTATATATACATTGCACAGAGAGCACTGAATGAGGGACCCAATAGAATTTGCCTGGTAGAGTAAAATGGCTTTTTTCCCACATTTTTGTACCCTTGCACGGGATGGTAGAAACATGGCTAATGAGATGAGTCCTGTTAATTCCTGTTTACAGAATCTAGCAGTTACCTGGACTCCCCTTTGGGACCTGCAGATCACTAAGAGTTTTCCAGATAGAGACAGACTTTGCCACCAAACCATCTCTCTATCTTGACTTCATGCATTTAACTTCCAAACCCAGGGCTCCATCCACCTTCTTGTTATTCACAGACTCAGCACCTGTCCCTCAGTTGCTGGCATGCAGCATTTCTGAGTTGATTCAAAATACTGTAACAGGGTTGCTGCCTCCAGAGCACCTTCTTGTTGCATAAGGTAGCTCTGCTGTATTCTGCCTTGGTTTCCCTTTTGTCAGTCTTTGGTCTATTCCTGCTATAGTGATGACTTTCTGCCAAAGATATGACTTGGCCCTCTGGCCAAGCTACTTACAAAATCCCACCACTTCCATGGCACCCAAGTACAAACCAAACAAAAATCTTTGCCCCAAACACCAACGGGGCTCAGTACCTCCTTCCCAAGGGGGCCATTGCCTCTCCTCTAATTTCAGACACTCTTCTGCCTACCCTCTGGCCTATGTTTTCACCCTTTCTGGGCTCCTTTCTGTCTCTTCTCAAAGCCTTTCCTTGACTCTTTTGTGTTGCCCCCTACTCTTTCCTGATCAGTAAATCCTAGGCCTTCCTATCTGGCCAACCATGCACAGGTGTAGCAGGGAAGCGCTAATTGAACAGGGCTGACTGGGCCAAGGCCTCTTGGCCTTAAGGTAACAAGGTGGTCTGCCCAACACCCAAGGCCTCGTAGTACAGAAACATTGTACTGACTTAGGAGCTAAATCCTTTTGGCACCTGTGCCCTGTTGAAGTGTGCCAACAACAGGAAATCTGCACAGAGGACATGGTGTCCAATTCATCTGTGATGCCTTCTGAGCTAATGCACCTAGGGCTCTCAGTTTCTGTTCCACATGGCTAAATATACAGAGAACAAGAGGATATGGTTAGAGAAAAAGTGTGATGCTGCTAAAATATGTCTCCAGCTCATATAGGTGCTCTTCTTCCTATGTGATTTTCTGTCAGAAATGGCAAGAGCAATTACTCTCATAACCCAGCACATCAGACCTTGTTAGTCTGAAGGAGACCCACTAACCCGGGGTGAGCAAGGTTCGGCACGCGGCTCGCCAGGGTAAGCACCCTGGCGGACCGGGCCAGTTTATTTACCTGCTGATGCAGCAGGTTCGGCTGATCGCAGCCCCCACTCGCCGCGGTTTGCCGTCCCGGGCCAATGGGGGCGGCGGGAAGCGGCGCGGGCAAGGGATGTGCTGGCTACAGCTTCCCGCAGCCCCCATTGGCCCGGGACAGCGAACCGCGGCCAGTGGGGGCCGCAATCGGCCAAACCTGCCATGTCAGCAGGTAAATAAACTAGCCCAGCCCACTAGGGTGCTTACCCTGGCGAGCCGCATGCCAAATGTTGCCAACCCCTGCACTAACCTCTGGCTGCTCACCACTACCATGCTGACATGATCCCTGGGTGTGAACTGCTCCTCATAATCAGTCTGTGCATCATGAACCACTCACTCCACCCCAAATATCCTCCTCCAAGTAGAGGATCAGCACTTCCTTCTATCCTCCCCTTTCAATGAGGACGACTCTTCTCTTTTTAATGCAGGGTTCTCAGGTTCCTTTTCAATCTTGTGTGCAGGCAGATGAGAAAGATGTAAGCAGAGAAAACTCAGCATCTCCTGTCCTGTGTGGGGTTCCACCTCTAACGCCACTCCACAGGCAGACCAAAAACAAAAGAGTATTTGTTCCCTTGTCAGAATTTCTGAGAGAGAGAGAGAGAGAGAGAGAGAGAGAGAGAGTCAGAGAGAGTCAAAGAACAACACTATGAAACAAAGATTATAATATGAAAGGACTGACCACAGTTAAAACTGAATTCATGATTTAATTATATGTGATACTTTTCAAAATGAATCATCAGCTGTTCTTAATATTACTATTCCTGTCTTCCTTAAGATAGCTAAAAGAGGGGGAGGGACAGGGACAACCCAATCCTGTATATCAGCTCAGCACACTTGGCAAACAGGATATTGACCCAGCTGTGTGTGGTCCTCTTTAATAATAAGGACCCCACTATCCAAGGAAGGGGGAAGGACAAAAATGTCTAGTCAGAAAGACAAAATTCCATCCACTGCCCTTATGATATTTTCCTACCTGTTCCATATTAGATAAATTACCTAATTCCCAGACATATGGATTACATAAGCATGAACCCCACAATGTAACAAGGCATTTGTTACTAATCTCTCAATGGTACATTCACACTTAGAACCGGGGATGTGGTTTTCAGCTTGAGTAGACATACACTAGCTCTCATTGATCTAGCATGCTAAAACTAGAAGTGTAGCTGTTGTAGCATGGGCTAGCCACTCCACGTATTTACCAACAAGGTCTAGGTGGGTTTATACTTGCGGCAGCTAGCTCATGCCACCACTAGTCACTGACCATGCTACCACAGCCACACTGCTATTTTCAGTAGACTAGCTCAATAAGAGCTAGCGGAGGTATGTCTGTTCACACTGGGAATTGCACCCTCGGCACTGAGATGGGTACACAACATGCCATTCCTAATTTGAATGGAAAAATGTACAGGAGACTGTAGTAAGTGGTCAAGAGACTGACAATTATCACTTGTTTAGCAGATGTAGCCTTCTAATAAAGGAGAAGAAATATTGTAGCAAGTATGTTTGGGGTAGCCTTTTTAACACAGGATGCTGCCTAATAAGGGTGGTTTCCAGTATAGGTTTCATTATAATTCAAAATCAATATAAAAGGAATAGGCTAATGGAAATAGAGAGGTATAATTTATCTAAAGCTGGGGTATCAGATACACCTCCCTTGCAAATCATATTATAGTCTAAACGTGTGTGACATATTTCATCCTGCCTAGTCTTATCAGTAGTCTAGGATGAGTATGAAAATCCTTTCATTAAATGAGATGTTGTATGTCTCCTTCAACCATGATGTGCCTGATTAAAACTCTGCTATATTTTTTTTCTTTCCTGAAAGGCCTAATCCCATAATACTTTATAAAGATCTTATTATGGATAGATTGAGCTCTTTTCCCCCAACCCTTTCATCTTATTCAGTTTGATTAGGGTCACTGGGCCAAGTTTATCCCTGGCATAATTCCCCTGAAGTCAAAAAAGTTACTCCATTGATCAGCTTGCCTCAATGCAAGCAAACATTTGGTGCCCTACATTTGGCAACTCAAAAGGATAATGTCCCATTTACTCTGCACTCGAGTCTGAACCATACTTTAATACTGCATCCCAGATGTGACTGAGACAGATTACTGCCTTGGATATAATGTGCTACCAAAACTAACTCTCCAACCTGAGTCCAAATCCCACTGCTTATTTGTCTTCAGCATCTGTAAGATGTGACCTTTTCTCTCTCTCTCTCCACACAGCAAAATCTCTGATTTTGCCACTTGTCATCTCCAGAGTAGATTACTGTAACCTCTTCCTTGATATCCCCCCTCGATAAACTGTACAAAACACAGCTCTCTATATTATCTTCCTGCCCATCAATCTGATCACTTCAGACATTCTCTTTGAATCTCTCCACCAGCTCCTCCGCATCAAATTTATGTTTGTCATCCTTGCCCTTAACGCCTTGCAGAACTCAGCCCTCTTCCTATGTATCCACCTTCATCTCTTATCTTGTCCAGTTCTCCCACAGCCCTCTTTGTGCTTCTTTCCACACTCCCTGTGCATGGAAAGCCCTCCTTGGACTAACCTCATCAGCTGCATCCCTCCCAATGTTTCCTGCAAGGCCTGCAAAAAGTTACCCAAGTAACAATCTTAGAAAGAAGAGTGGGTGGGGATAATTTATACATCCAGAAAAAAAACAAGCAAACAAACAAAAGTCCACTGAACTAATTGCACTTGTGCCATCAGCCTGGTCAGCTAGCTTGTATGTTTTTATCACATTCCCTCATCCTCATCTATTTTTTTGCCTCTTACATTGTTCTTTACTAATGCATTGGGGGTGCAAATGAAATGTAAATAATCTCATGCAGGGGTCCCCCATTATGCCAATGCAGCCTCTACTCAAAGAAGAGTCAGCCACCTCTACAGCATTGTCTCTTACCTCCATCCATCCCCAAACTGTGGCAAGCCCTTCATGGTCCAGGCATGTGTGTGCAAGAAAAGGGCGAGTGAGTGAAGCCGTGGGTGGAGAGGAGTTGGATGCAGTTCATTCCCATCAGCACTAAATCTGCTAAGAAGTTAATGCAGTAGCCTGCATCCTTTGTCCATAATGGGGCAACTCCTCACCTCCCACTCATGGGAGTGAGGGACATGGATGGCTCCAAAAGAGCTGCACTGTTGGAGAGAAAGAATGGGGATGCAGGGGACAGAGGCACAGCACTTCTGTGTAGAGGGACCTGTGACTCTAGAAGATCTTAAGAGATCCCTGGAGTTCGGAGGCTGGTCGGCTGGGCCCATGGAATGATCCAGGGGAACCTCATGAAGATTTCCTTTCCCAGGCCCACTGTACTAGAGAAGAGACACTCCACTTCCCTCCCACTAGCATGGAAATCTGACCCATCTTAATCCAACATATAACTGACTGGAACTGGTGCTTTTCATACTTCTTACATGCTGCTAACTATATGATGGAAAAAAACGTATTTAAGTGGGTCAAAGAGCAGCCCCGACCATGAAAAAAAATCAAGAATGTCTATCTTAATGCCCAATGAGATATTACAGCACAATGCTGTCAGTTCTGCCTTATTCAACAAGTCTGCACGGTATTGAACAACTGAGTTAAATAGCACAGCAGTCATATCCATCTGGAATGGAAATGTACAAAAGGCAGCTTAAAAAAAAAAAAAGCTGCTAAAGTCCTTGAAGGCAAGTTGTATTTCAACTGCAAATGTTTATAATTTTTATCTTGTCACATAATATTTGGATTTTTAGAGCCATTCAATTTAACAGCCACTTTTAGTAGGGGTTGCTAGTCCCCTTTCAGTTCATATTCCCTGCTTTTGCTGCCTTTTTATTCTATTAATAATAAAAAGGTGCCACAGATAATTAAAGACAAACTCAATCCCAACATTCATTAAAGAAGAAAATATGATCTTCTGAAAAGCTGTCACCTATAATAAAGCAGCGTTATCTGCCTAGAGTTACAGTGATTTCAAACTGATAAGTCTAGAGGAAGAAATCCACTGAAATGTAGTTAAATTAATTGCTGTTTTACAAGGGGGAGCATAAAAATGCAGTAATTAATTGACCTACTATTTGAGACAATTTTCCTATAGTTAACAACCACTCTTGCAAGAGATGAAAAAGACTGCTCTCTTTCATTTTGAAAAAAAAATTACACTAAGAAAAATCAGCATGTAACAACACTGCCAATCTTTTCTACTATGCACAGAACACACAGTGGAGACTGGAAAGTGTTGTATAGATAGGCTAAATTCTGTATTCAATTACACTAGTGTCAACCTGGAACAACTCCATTGCAGCTAATGGGGTTACTCCAGACTGGGACTGGTCTACTCCTATTGTCCTGATCTTTTGTATATTTAACCTTAGGCCCAAATTGAATAGGTGTGTGTCGGGGGGGGGGGAGGGGATTAGCAGAGAGTAACTTGAGGTTAATTGAAAAAGTAATTTGAATTTGAGGATTTAGAAAAACTGCTATCCTTCTACTATTTGAAAAGTATACTACTATTTTTTTGTTCAGTAATAACTCTGAAATAGCTTGGGCTAAATAGTTCAAACCCCATTCTCCTCTATGGGCTGGGCATCCCAGCTGGACTGCATCTCCTATTATGCATCACAGTTGCTCCTCTGATTGAACCATGTGGTGCATTAAGAACATAAGAATGGCCATAATGAGTTAGACCAAAGGTCCATCCAACGGTCTGCCGGCAGTGGCCAATGCCAGGTGCCCCAGAGGGAGTGAACCTAACAGGTAATGATCAAGTGATCGCTCTCCTGCTATCCATCTCCACCCTCTGACAAACAGAAGCTAGAAACACATTCCTTACCCATCCTGTCTAATAGCCATTAATGGACTTAACTTCCATGAATGTATATAGTTCTATTTTAAACCCTGTTATAGTCCTAGCCTTCACAACCTCCTCAGGCAAGGAGTTCCACAGGCTGACTTTGTGCTGGGTGAAGAAGAACTTCCTTTTATTTGTTTTAAACTTGCTGCCCATTAGTTTCTTTTGATGGCCCCTAGTTCTTATATTATGGGAACAAGTAAATAACTTTCCCTTATTCACTTTCTCCACACCACTCATGTTTTTATATACGTCTATCATATCCCCCCTTAGTCTCCTCTTTTCCAAGCTGAAAGTCTTTAATCTCTCCTCATATGGGACTCGTTCCAAACCCCTAATCATTTTAGTTGCCCTTTTCTGAACTTTTTCCTAATGCCAGTATATCTTTTTTGAGATGAGACTACATCTGTACGCAGTATTCAAGATGTGGGCGTATCATAGATTTATATATGGGCAATAAGATATTCTCCCTCTTATTCTCTATCCCTTTTTTAATGATTCCTAACATCCTGTTTGCTTTTTTGACTGCCATTGCACACTGCGTGGACATCTTCAGAGAACTGTGCACGATGACTCCAAGATCTCTTTCCTGATTAGTTGTAGCTAAATTAGCCCCTATCATATTGTATGTATAGTTGGGGTTATTTTTTCCAATGTGCATTACTTTACATTTATCCACATTAAAATTCATTTGCCATTTTGTTGCCCAATCACTTAGTTTTGTGAGATCTTTTTCTTCACAGTTTGCTTTGGTCTTAACTATCTTGAGCAGTTTAGTATCATCCGCAAACTTTGCCACCTCACTGTTTACCCCTTTCTCCAGATCATTTATTAATAAGCTGAATAGGATTGGTCCTAGGACTGACCCTTGGGGAACACCACTAGTTATCCCTCTCCATTCTGAAAATTTACGATTTATTCCTACCCTTTGTTCCCTGTCTTTTAACCAGGTCTCAATCCATGAAAGGATCTTCCCTCTCATCCCATGACAACTTAATTTACATAAGAGCCTTTGATGAGGGACCTTGTCAAAGGCTTTCTGGAAATCTAAGTACACTATGTCCACTGGCTCCCCCTTGTCCATATGTTTGTTGACCCCTTCGAAGAACTCTAATAGATTAGTAAGACATGATTTCTCTTTACAGAAACTATGTTGACTTGTGCCCAACAATTTATGTTCTTCTATGTGTCTGACAATTTTATTCTTTAATATCGTTTGAACTAATTTGCCCGGTACTGACGTTAGACTTACCGGTCTGTAATTGCCAGGATCACCTCTAGAGCCCTTTTAAAAATATTGAGTTACATTAGCTATATTCCAGTCATTGGGTACAGAAGCTGTTACAAATCATAGTTAATATTTCCGCAATTTCACATTTGAGTTCTTTCAAAACTCTTGGGTGAATGCCATCTGGTCCCGGGGACTTGTTACTGTTAAGTTTATCAATTAATTCCAAAACCTCCTCTAGTGACACTTCAATCTGTGACAATTCCTCAGATTTGTCACCTACAAAGGATGGCTCAGGTTTGGGAATCTCCGTAACATCCTCATCCGTGAAGACTGAAGCAAAGTATTCATTTAGTTTCTCCACAATGACTTTATCGTCTTTAAGTGCTCCTTTTGTATCTCGATCGTCCAGTGGCCCCACTGGTTGTTTAGCAGGCTTCCAGCTTCTGATGTACTTAAAAAACATTTCATTATTACCTTTTGAGTTTTTGGCTGGCTGTTCTTCAAACTCCTTTTTGGCTTTTCTTATTACATTTTTACACTTAACTTGGCAGCGTTTATGCTCCTTTCTATTTACCTCACTAGGATTTGACTTCTACTTTTTAAAAGATGCCTTTTTTTTAATCTCTTACTGCTTCTTTTACATGGTTGTTAAGCCACGGTGGCTCTTTTTTAGTTATTTTACTGTGTTTTTTTAATTTGGGGTATACATTTAAGTTGGGCCTCTATTATGGTGTCTTTGAAAAGTGTCCATGCAGCTTGCAGGGATTTCACTCTAGTCACTGTACCCTTTAATTTCTATTTAACTAACCTCCTCATAGTTCCCCTTTCTGAAATTAAATGCCACAGTGTTGGGCTGCTGAGGTGTTCTTCCCACCACATGAATTTAAATGTTATTATATTATGGTCACTATTTCCAAGCGGTCCTGTTATAGTTACCTCTTGGACCAGATCTTGTGCTCTACTCAGGACTAAAATGAGAATTGCCTCTCCCCTTGTGGGTTCCTGTACCAGCTGCTCCAAGAAGCAGTCATTTAAAGTATCAAGAAATTTTGTCTCTGCATTTCATCTTAAGGTGACATGTACCCAGTCAATATGGGGATAATTGAAATCCCCCACTATTATTGAGTTCTTTATTTTGATAGCCTCTTTAATCTCTCTTAGCATTTCATAGTCACTATCACTGTCCTGGTCAGGTGGTCGATAATAGATCCCTACTGTTATATTCTTATTAGAGCATGGAATTACTATCCATAGAGATTCTATGGAACATGTGGATTCATTTAAGATTTTTACTTCATTTGATACTACATTTTCTTTCACATATAATGCCACTCTCCCCTTCTCACCCCACATCCGGCATGACCTGTTCTGTCCTGCTGATATATTTTGTACCCTATGAATGATTGTGTCCCATTGATTGTCCTCACTCCACCAGGTTTCAGTGATGCCTATTATATCAATATCCTCCTTTAACATGAGGCACTCTAGTTCACCCATCTTATTATTTAGACTTCTAGCATTTGTGTACAAGCACTTTAAAAACCTGTCACTGTATATTTGTCTGCCCTTTTCTGAGGTGTCAAATTCTTTTTTATGTGAATGTTTCTCATCTGATCTGGCCCATACTATATTCTCTTCCATCCTCTCCTCCTGACTAAAACCTAGAGAATCTCTATCAATAGACTCTCCTCTAAGAGAAGTCTCTGTCCGATCCACGTGCTCCTCTGCAGCAATTGGCTTTCCCCCATCTCTTAAAAACTGCTCTGCAACCTTTTTAATGTTAAGTGCCAGCAGTCTGGATACACTTTGCTTTAGGTGGAGCCCATCCTTCCTGTATAGGCTCCTCCCATTCCAAATGTTTCCCTAGTTCCTAATAAATCTAACCCCCTTCTCCCTACACCATCATCTCATCCGCGCATTGAGACTCTGAAACTCTGCCTGGCTACCTGGCCCTGCGCGTGGAACTGGAAGCATTTCTGAGAATGCCACCATAGAGGTCCTGGATTTCAGTCTCTTTCCTAGCAGCCTAAATTTGGCCTCCAGGACCTCTCTCCTACCCTTCCCTATGTCATTGGTACCTACATATACCACGATCACCGGCTCCTCCCCAGTACTACACATAAATCTATCTAGATGCCTCAAGAGATCTGTAACCTTCGCACCAGACAGGCGAGTCACCATACTGTTTTCCCGGTCATCACAAACCCAGCTATCTATGTTTCTAATGATTAAATCTCCCATTACTAACACCTGCCTTTTCCTAATGACTCGAGTTCCCTCCCCTGGAGAGGTAACCTCAGTGTGAGAAGATACCCCATTATCATCTGGAAGGAGGGTCCCAACTATGGAAAGGTTTCCCTCTGCTCCCGTTGACTTTTCCCCTTCCCTGAGCCTTTCATCCTTCTTAACAGTGTAGGGACTGTCTGACCAGAGGTGGGACAAATCTATAGTGTCCCAGAAAGCCTCATCAGTATACCCCTCCGCCTCTCTTAGCTCCTCCAGTTCTGCCACCCTGGCCTCCAAAGCCCATACGCGGCCTCTGAGGGCCAGGAGCTCCTTGCACTGAATGCACACATACGCAATCCACCCACAGGGCAGGTAATCATACATGCTTCACTGAGCGCAATAAACAGAATAGCCCCACTCTGCTGCTGGGCTTCTGCCTGCATTCTCTCCTACAGCTACCTAGGGTACTGATAGGTTTTTGTTTAAATCAAGAAGTTTTGATTATAGTTTAGTTTAAAGGTTTTAAAGAATGGCAAGTGTACCTTGCCCCCTTCCCACTCCCCTTCCAAACTCCCTCTTGAAACTCCCCATTAGCAGCCTCTGTTCGCAAAGCTGATTTTATAGGCAATGCTATTATGGTGCATCATGGGAGATGCAGTCTGGCCAGGAAGCCTAGCCCATAGAGGAGAACAAGAACATGAGGTATCTGAACTACAATTCCCCCAAGGCAATGCAGCAGCTAAAGCAGATGCAGTTTAATATCAAACTGACTAAGCAAATGTCAGTATGTGTTGACCAGAATTGTTTTGGCAATTCCAAATCAAACATTTTCCAGAAAAAAAAAAACTGACATTTCAACTTTTCTTCCTGATTTGGAACAAAACCACAATTTCAAAATACTGGAATTTCTCATCAGATGAAAATTCTGTTTCTTGCTCATCTCTAATAGAAAGCTTTGCTCTGAAAGAAACGTTCAAGTGGAGACTTTGTTGCTGCAACCTAGAAATTAGAACAAAAATGTTGTCTGAGAATTCTAACTCTCTGTTTATTGCACATTTTTATCGAGGAGTTATAAACATTTCAACATGAGCAATAGGCCTAAACCAGGATCTCAGATCTGATCAGCCCTCAACTTTGGAAGGGTTGCAGGATGTAAATTTTACAGATGCCCCTTAAATAAAGGCCTGAGACACACATCCTGCAGGTCCAAAACCCAATGAATTTTAGAGAACTTTGGATCCAGCACCAGATATCAGCTTTGAAGAGTGGGTTCACCTCTACTCACAACTGGATCTATAATGGAAAGGCAGACTGATCTTTATTACTGGTTGCACTAGTGGAAGTTAAGGTGATATACTAGGTGTTTTTAAATCCAACAGATTCCATATCATATCCATATGCGCTATGTTTTTTTTTTTTAATTTTAATTGCATGGATTTACTTTTTGTGGATTATAACATACTTAAAAAGGCTTTAAAGTAAATGTATGTTTTTAATTCTATACACACACTCCAAAAACCCAATAAAGACAAACGTTTGACAGCACATTATATTTTCCATGTATACATAAGTGGTGGGGTGTTCACCCCCACACTAGCCTGCAAAGGTTTACCGTGTCGCAGAAAGGACCAATCAACCTGATAGGTCATGCCTGAGGAAGAATTAGGCTTGATGAGCAATCTTTAACTGAGGTCAGAGTCCACCTGAGCAGGAACAGGCAGGGAGGGTATAAGGCCAAGAAGAGAGAACAGAGAAAAGCAGCAACATAGAAGCTGACACTCACTCTCTGGGCTTAGAAAGGTAAAGGAGGAAACCCATGAGGCAAGTAGAAGCCTTGGTATCCCAGGCCTGAAGGAAGGGTTTACTCAGAAGGGTGGTGGAGCAGAAGCCAGACAGAGGTGGAGTAGAACAAGGCTCAGGGAAATGGCCTCAAAGTTTCGGATGGTGCAGACCTATGCTGCTGATTTGAGGGTCCCTGAACTGGAACCCAGAGTAGCAGATGGGCCCAGGTTCCCCTACCAGCCACTGGAGAAGTGACACAGTCTGGGCAATAGAATGAAAGACTGCCTGAGGCAAATCGTCCAGTCAGACTTTAATACCTTGGAGGGGGGAAAACTACAGTGACCTGATTGGAGAGCCAAGCCACAAAGAGGGAGCATTCTGAGTTACAAGAGGGAGCAATTGAGTTGAGAGAGAGAGTCATGCCATGGGGTGAGCAACTAAAGGCAAGAGCGTCATACAAGTTGAGAGCTAACCCCCGATATGAGCCACAACAAGGTGCCTCAGTGCTGAGTAGCAAACCCCATGACAACATATTCTATTATTCTTTACTTGTGCTCCCAAAAAAAACATCTACTGATTTTTTTTTTCTAAGTCAAATGGATCCTACTTGAACAGGTTTATTATAATATATAGTTCAGATTTTTCTCATGAAGAAAGCTGGGGTATATTCATTTCAGGGTCAAATCCCTTAACCAAACAAAAAATGACAGAAACTGTTCCAGCTAAGGATTAATTGAGCCAATTCAAGTCAAACAAAATATATTTTGGCATTGGTTCTGACAGATGGAAATAAAACAAACATTAGGAATCAGCTTGCAGCTAACAATATGTAAAATGAAAGAATATAAAAATCTTAAACTTTTGTGGAAGTGATGATTGGCTTTTGTTCTGAAAGTCTCAAAAGAAAAGACTTAGCTGTTAATCTTGTTATGCATCCACTTAGCAAATGGAAACAAGGATCCTTGAAAATCCTGCTATTCAAGGAAGATAGTAGATATTGTATGAATAATATTTATTAAGTAGCCTATGCAAAAATGGCATTGTTTTATTAATCAGAAGTAAAATAGCAAAAATTTAAATGATTCTTTTAAATTCACGTATGACTACATAAGCTGATTATAATGAAATCTAAGGATTACGTATTTTTCATTTGAAGGTTAAATTCTCAATTAATTTTTTCAGCATGTTGCCATCTCTACTAAGCACCACTGCTAATTGCAGTAAAACAATAGCATTCTCTGTTTGAATTCAACATGTGAATTGAAGACACTGTCAAAGATCTAACAGGCTCGAGTTCTGAAGCATAAATCAAAGTTACTGTATAAAAAACAAAATGTCACTCTCAGGTTGTTTTTGTTTGTGTTTTGTTTTTGTTTGTTTTTTTTTTTTTTTTTTTTTTTTTTAAAGAAAACCTTATAGTAAGAAAAGCTTATAGTCTGTTTTCATTTTTATAAAGTTTGCATTTGAGACTCTTTGTCTAGCTTTATTTTTTTTAATGTAAATGAAAGGTTTAAATTCTTATTTCCAATTATCTCCATTAACACGTCATACAAAAAATATGGAAATCATGCAAAAATACTTTTAAAAAATCATAACTGAGGTTAGGTACTTCAAAGTGTACTTGGCTTGGTTAATGACCATATTTGGAGACTGCAAACTTACAGCACTAGATAATAAAATAAATGTATTTGCACATTAGTGAACTGAACTATACACAAAATAAAGTATTGAAATTTGGCTCTTTAGGTAGCTTCACTAGAATGCAAAAACAGCATTTTGCATAATTTATACAGTGCATTTCTTTGTGAAGGACCAAAATCCATTACAGATTGTATATTAGTGAGCGATATGCACAACATAGGATGTTATTCAGAAAGGCACTTAAACATGTGCATAAAGTTAAGCACATGCATCTGTCCCATCAAAAAACAAGAACTTAAACTTGTGTTTACCTGACTCAGGGCCTACCTCAGATAATTCTCTCTCATTTATATACATACATACATACACACACACTCACCCCAACTTCCATGAGAATTTTCAAATAGCTCCCATTAAAATAAAAATTGAATATACCACAAAAGTGTTTCCCCTTTTCCTTCCAGTCATGGAATTTCTTCTCAAACTAACAATAGATTTTATCCAGTTCTGGATCAAGTGACCAGTGTAAGGTCTGTTGTCTCATGGTCCTTCATGACTGGAAGTGGGACCTTTATACCATTGGAAAAAGAGAGGTTTCCAGTTTCCACATACCTGAGCCATTAGACTTTAAAATCATGATATTGTTACATAAACAAAAGCTATTTTAGGTTATGTCAGAGGATTTTTTTGTCTCCTGCTCAGTCATGTACAGTTGGTCTTGAAGTAACTAGAGCGCCTGGCATTACAGGAGAGGTACAAAAACAATAGCTCTCTCACCACTTTGTGCTACACTTTCTTAAGGGCAAAGGAAAGAGAAGGCTGCCATGGGTATCAACATTATGCCTTCAGTACATCTCTCTTATCTCCCATTCTAATGGCAATTTTTCTTACCTTGTAAATGCCAGGTACAACTTATTGTCTGCTATAAAACTGTTCCGTGAAGAAAGCTTTGATGAAGATTCTAAGATGAAAAATAAATGTATGAGAAACCACACAGAAACTTACTGCTCAGGATCTTGGCCCAGAAGAATGAAGTCTTATAAATAAACGTCTCCATGTCGTGTGGTTGTGATCAGATAATCAAACCCCTACCAAATTATAGGAGTTGTGGGAAAGCTTTTAATACTTGCTGGTAAATAAACTCATTCTTCTGCGCTCATCCCATTATCTCACACACCATGTGTTTGGCTTCCCAACTTCTAGTTCTAGATTCCATTTCCTCTGAGCCCAATGCTGACTTATTTAATATTTTCACAAATGATAAACCATTCTCATATAGTCGCAATGCCTACAAGACCTCTTCCTCCCCTCCCACCTTGTTTTAAATAACATTTCAGTTAAATATTCCATCAATCGAGCCTACATAAGCAACAATTGGAGTATAAAGTACAAAATGCAACAATACAGCCTCACATTTATCCATAGTACCTGAACACCTCAGGACGATTAATAGACTTTTATCTTCCCAACTCCCTGTGAGATAAGTAAGAAAGATAGGCGTATTAAGGCACAGGGTAGATTAAGTGACCTTCCCAAGGTCACACATTAGAAGCCTGTGCCTGGGCCAGGAACAGAACCCAGGTCTATCACGTTCCAATTCAGAGTTCTACCCACTAGACAATTCTTGCTAACCATCCCTTGCCCTACCCTTGACAAAAGTTTGGGCCAATTCAAAAAGGAGTCTAAATTGATCTTAACTCCTGGTCTTAATATACCAATGGATTGAAATGAATGAAAACAGAAGGAAAAGCAATTAACAGAAGGCTGAGAGGGGATAATAACCATAAGTTGTTTCCTTAAAAGTCCTGGATATCTAAGCTAAACCAACAGCGATTCCCTTAGACTTAGACAATGGGGGTCAAATTCTGCTGTTAGTTGCACAGTGTAAATGCGAAGAGAAATTTGCTAACTTCGTCTCATACCTTAACAACCAGTTATCATTATGTAATTTATATCACCTTACAAAACACCTCAAATTGGCTATTTTCAATATTATGATGGTGGGCAAGTCTAAAGAAAGACAATGAGAGAATTCAGAAAAAAAAAAGCTTAGTGAGAGAGAAAGTGATACCAATGCAAGGATGCAAAAATCATTTAAGAACATCATGGTCTGAGATAGAGTTTTATATCCAAAAGTGGATCACCAGATTGATTTTTATAGCATTCATTGTGGTATTATTTCCTGTTAGGATTTACTTGGCACACTGGATAGCTATAAAAAGAGTGGCTAGATCAGTCCATTAATACTGTGACTCAAAAAGTGTTTCTTTGTTTGAAGCTAAGAAACATGGCCTTAATTCAAGCATAGTTACAATCAATGAAGAAAACATTAATCACTTGGAAAGTGCTGTTTTGGGACTCGTGAAACTGAAATGAATCACAATATGAAAAATTCAATTATTTTTAAGGGGGTTGTTTTGTTAACGTTCAATCACTCACATTGTAATCACTCAATCTGCCCTCCTCACTTGTGTTCTCTAGGAGACATTTAAAAAAAAAACAAACCTAACTGCCTTTTTGGTGCTCAGTACATGCTGGTTCTACACCTGCTCAGCAACACACAGTAGGCTGCCTGAGGAATACCTCAAATACATTAAGCAACAACAACAAAAAATTACGTGGCAGTGATCTTGCTCTGATTAACTCAACTCTGCATCTCAATTTAATCCTATACTCTAAGCAGTTTGAATTTCCTTGTGGCACGAGAGCATAATTTCAGGCTTTTCTTTTTAGGCTCCATCTTCATCCAAGGCCTAGTATGGATGCACTTAGGCTTGTGATGAATTTACTTCTTGATTGGCTGTAAACTTCTGGGCTTTGAAAGTCTTGTCCCTCTGGAGATCTGATCCTGCCAGGTGCTCAATAAGCCAGTGGGAGCACTTTAGGTAGAGTTGCAGTGAAGCAATCACCAAAGTGCTGTGGGACCATAGAATCTACAGTCAGTTGGTGCAGGTCATTATAGATGCCAAAGGCCTGCACTGAGGACTGGGACCAGGAAGAAAAGCATGGCACAGTAACATCTCCCTGATTACTGTTGCAACCCAGCATAAGCAGGATACAGTTTTTACTCCAGCAGATTCTCTGGTAAGTTATCTGCCCTGTTGAAATTTGGTCTGTCGTTCATTAGATAGAGAGAGAGAGAGAGAGAGTAGCTGAATACCAGAAATTGATTGCTTTCACTATTATGTTTTAGTTGTGATAAGTCATACGAGAACATTTACCAAAAAAAACAGGGCATCTCAAGTCCTTTGAATTAATACACTTCATTAATTATTTTATATTCTGGCAAGCCATTAACTGGTTAGCAAAGTGTTAGAAATGTCATAGTTATGAGTATTGATCTACATATGCACCGTCAAGACCTAATCACAATGAAGATCTTTTAAGTTCTATCATAATGCTTCTGCATGCATGAAAAGATTGCTGAACATTTCAAGTTGTCACTTACAGAAGTTAAAAGCACCTGTGCTCCTGAGGGACTATGGCCGTCCCTCTATGTGATGGGAAAAAAATTAGTCTGAAATTACTCTAATCAGAGAGTCATGGACCTGAATCAGTTCCCATGGAAGTTTTCCCTGGGCTTAGAAAAAGCAGGGATCATGTTCTTCGTTTGCAGACATCTACTTTTTGAATACCAGATTGTACAACCTGAATAGTTTTCACAATTGAAGTCCCATTAACTTCTGTGGGACTCATTGTGTGAGCAGTAAGCACCTCTTGTGTTGTAAAATTACATCCTATGCCACCAGCTGGGGTGGGGGGGAGAAAAAAGCAGCATAACAGAAGAGAACATGTAGATTGTAAATGCAGATTGAGATTGAGGACATGATGCCCTCAGCTGGATGAGCTAAAGCCTCCTTCGTAGCATGGAGGTAGTATATTAAAAAGGTAGAATGACTTTAGCTGCCAGTAACGTGGTACCAGCATCTCACTTTGGAGATCAAAGGCTTTAGAGGAAGTTAATCCATCAGAGAGCTGTTGTCATTGCTTATTTTAAAAATTGTTTCTGCAGCCAGCAAGTAACAGACATTTAGCCCTCGTGAATCAAGTGAGAGATGAATGGGGTACAGAGAGACTTATTTACATCAGCCCTCCACCTCCATTCATCTCTCTGGCCCAACCTGTGTGACAACATAAATGACCCTGTGTCTCAGCTAAAATTCTGATCGATAGGTTGGCTGGGTGCAGAACTGGGATCTGTGTCACCCTCTGGAATGAACAAACTCCTTTATTGGTTATCTCAACAGGGTTTGGCTGTGCCCTGGCTGGAAAAGCTGGACCTACAGCTTCTAAATACCTCTAGAGTCCCGTGGTACAAGCTGCATAATAGATGAATGAATAATGAATGGCTCATAATATGACAACACTGTGGCTTTAAGCTTCTGTTTGTGTTAGTGTGTGTCATGGGGATAGAGAGCTAGGAAGGGCTTTGTACTGGCAGCCATCCCCAGAGATAATGAGCACAAGGCAAGGGAGACACAGGTTGAGCTTCACCTTTTGACAATGAGCAGGATGCGCTGCCCACCTACGGTGAACGACCCAGCTCTGTTGGCTCCTATAGGAGGAGGAAATAGCCCTGCCCCTTTTCCCTTTCAGGAATTTGCTATCAGTTCAGGAATGGAGTAGAACAGGTATTCAAAAGGGAAGTGGAAGAGAAGATTCATTGAATTCTCTCCACCTCTTGCCGAACCATGCCAGACTAGACCAAAAAATATATATATAAAAAAAAATCTAGCCATATTTATTACTCACTAAGTGGAGACAGCACTTTTCACTTTCAAAGAGTTGTACAAATATCAAGCAATCCGCTTCTGACCCATGTGAGATATATGGATACTGTATTATCCTGATTTTACTGATAGAGATAAACCAGTGATAAAACTCACATTGACTTTAGTGTTGAATTTGCAAATGAATTTTAGTTCTGACTTTAGTGTAAGCAGGAACAGAGTTTAGGAGCTTCTCTCCCACTCACCCAGAGGTCAGACAGTTAAAAATAAGCTGACACTCCACTCATGATGATAAAATGAATTGACACTCACAGCAGACTGCATATTATCACAATATGATTATCCCTCTTCTTTCTCTATAGCTTTGGTTAACAATGATGACATTTGCATTCTCATGAGGCTCGGGAGTCAAACCACCTTCAAATGACTAGAGGATGTTCACACTATTCTTATTGCTATTGTATTAGCCTGCCTGCAGATCCAGGCAGATGTGGCTTCATCAGTTGACTTTTGAAGATTTTTTCTCAGCAACCAGAAGGGGTAGGCATTGAATATTGTTTTCCCTTCCCCACAACAAAAGCTTAGATTCTAGAGTACAAGATGGAAAAATGACCTAGATAAATAATTGGTAGATTATCTCATGGAAAATTTCAGCTTTTTGTCATAAAATTGTATATCTTTCTGTTCAGGAAGCCAAAACCACAACATTTTCAATTGAAAAATGTGTGTGTGTATATGTGGGATGGAGACGCTTTCTGTAAAATTTTAAAAAATGGAATTTTTTTGACCAGACCCACTGATTGAGCCTCCATTTGCCCAATGCCACAAAGTGAATCAATGGTGGAAATTGAGGTAGAACTCAGCAGTTTCTGGCATATTCTCAGGCCATTAGATCATGTTGACACTATGTAAAATTTATCTAGCCCATTTTATATTTAAACAAAGTGATTTAAAACCCTGGTCTCAGACCATGTAAAAGATCATCAGAATTTTGCAACCAAATTAGCAGATTGAGAGCTCAATTCTCCTGACATGCCAGTTTTTAAATGATTTTGTTTTACTGATTTACATCAGCATGAGACAAATTTAGCGCATAAGTTTCCCTATAGAGATAAACGGATCCTCTGTAAGTCACTCAGATTTCATACGTGTCCCCTGATTTCTTATATACTATCTTGTAGACATACCTAAGTGTTTCGATTTGCTAAATCGTTGGGGGAAGATTGTGAAGTAGTTGCTTACATGGACAGGCCCAATGGAGTCAATGGGATACTCAGGTGAGTAATGGGTTTGCAATCTGGCCCTTAGACTTCTACTCCTACACATCCGATATTTATGATAGATGTATAAAATGACATATTGAGCTGGCATGAGCAGACTCACATCAATTACAAAAGCTAGATTGTGTACTCTGCTAGACACCAAGAAGCCCTACATGCCAAGCAGCGTCACAGCTATTGCTCTCCAGATGTTGAATTCAATCATTACACTCGTTTGTATTTTACTAATTATTTTCAAATGATATTTAATGAAAATAATTTATTTGCATGTCTATTTGTGTCTCATTAGCAACATGTGTACAGTCAATTAGGTTAATTGACTGTTCTGCCAACCAAACAGCTTCTCACTCAATGATTTCATGCAGAATTTATTTCTTGCATTTTGACCACTTGAAGGTGTGACAGATATGGGAATTTCATGCAATATATTTTAAAGACTTTATTGTATTACATTTAGGTATCGTTGTGGGCCAGGATTGTATATAACCTCTCTATGGGGGAGATGTGACACTGGGAGTTCAAAAGATTATATTAAAAAATGTCCCAAAAGACCATACTTTTCTAATACAATCAGCATTACGGATTCCCCAGGAAATCCATTTAGGCAGAAGTTAATGCAAATCCCTCAACTTTGTGTCAAGATCCTGACCAGGGCAGTCAAGGACCGAGGGTCAGAGCAGGGTCAAACTTGAAGCTGAGAGTAGCAGAGCAGTTTGTAGTCAAGTTCCAGGCAGGGATCGATACCAAAGATCAGAGTCTAAGTCAGATTTCAGTGTCCGTTTCAGGAGACAAGGTCCAAAGCAAGCAGAGGTTGAAGCAGGAGTTCAATGACAGGGAACAACAATAGTCATGGTAGCTACAGGAGATCCATGCTGTTGCCTGAACACTTCCTGAAATGCCCCTTGAGTTTATTTAGGGCAGGGAGCCAATCAGAAGCAATCAGGCTGCTGCCTGGCAAACCTTTTGAGGTGGCACTTGCCGTGGCTTGTGAGTAGTGGAGTATGAGCCAGTTATAGCTGCGTTGGTAGTAGCTAGGCAGACTTGAATTTGAGATCCTCTGGGCATTACACTCTGGATATGCATAAATGCAGCCTTTTAAAGATCTGCCAAGAGGAGAGGGTTATCATCTTCCAATTATCTGTTACAGAAGCCCTAAATCAAAGACCCAAGCTATACAAAGAAACTGCCCAGCCTTTGTTCTGGAACTAAGACTTATGAACTTGTAACCATAGGGAAAACCCAGTTGTGGGTTTTTAAGAACTAAAACCTACCAGGGCCCTAGATTGGTAAGCTGTTTAGTATGAATGTAGGCACTTTTATTGTTTTGATGTCTTCTTTGTAATGCTTTTACCTTAAAAATAAATATGCTTACTTAGAAGGAGCTCTATGATAACTTATAACTGAGCAAAATACTGGTCATAGCCCGTGAAAGAAAGAAAGAAAGAAAGAAACAAAGAAACAAAGAGAAAAGCACAGACACTGGCCTTTTAGGTAGTCTGGCTTGCGATCACAATAGAGGCAGGAAGCTGTGCATCCTTAAAAATCTCCAGGCAGAAAGGAGCGAGATGTGGGTCTCTGCCCAAGAAAGTCAATGGGTGGGGAGCTGGAAACTTAAAAGTAGGTGCACTGGATGGACCATACTAGGGGGAATACAGGAGCAGTTGCCATGAAACTGTGACAGAAGTCCATGTGTGCGCGTATGTTAACATGGTGATTTGCTAAACCCTGATGTCAGCTCAGTCCGCCAGTTATCAGATTGTAAAAAAAGATGCCGTTGAGAGCAAGGAGAAGTGAAAAGTTGTCATGAAGTGTGAATAGAAAAACCACAGGGGAAGAAACAATAAAAAGAACTCACCAATAAGAGAAAATTTGATTGTGGTGGTCTCACTGTGTGAAGCCTGCTGTTTCCCAGATAAGCTGCAAAATAAAGTTTAGCGGAAATTTTTTTTAACAGGTAAATAGAGACGAGTGTGTAACTTTTAGAATAAACAATATTTTATCTTTGACTCCAAATCTTTTATTTGCTACTTTCTCTTTGCATAACAAACTGTTCCTGGCAGGTAGTGGGGTTTGGTTCCAGACTTTGCTAACCAAAGTACTACTTATTGTTGGTAAAAACAATTTAATATATCTGTGCAGACACCACAGATCAGAGGAAAAAACTTTGGTTATGTTGCTGTTTTATCAGCAAGTTTGTAATCTCAACTCAAAGATTCAACTGAAGTGTAAATATTTGTTTCTCCTTCTCATGCTGTTGTGTAGCCCAATGTTTCTTTATAGACATGTGTTAGTAATACATACACAAAAGTCAATAGTTTTCTCAAAACATCAGTAACACAGAACATATCTACAGTGCTGAGTTAGCAATTAGATACTGTGCAGATGCTTTTTTGAACCAAAACCTGGTGTTGATGGGATATAGGGTATATTTTCGCTGAACCAAAGTTCAGGCTGGGAAGGATCTGATGTTGGTTTCATTCTCTTCAGTAAAGTGGCAGACAGGGACAGTTTTTGTTTTGCAAAGCCTTGTCAATCACACTTTGGCAAAACTAATTTTTTCCAGGTTTGATTTTCATCAGAACCAACAAAAATTAGATAAAAAGTTCTGGTTTTGGTCCATCTCTAGCTACAATAGAATGTCTAACAGAAAATGACGTGTATATGAGCATCACAGGACTGACAAGCAATCATTATTATAGTCCTTGCTGTAATTAAAATTGATTGTACTAGCAATTTATATATTCCGTGGGCTTAGGGGTTTTTTTTTTTTTTTTTTTGTGGGGGGAGGGGGAAGGAGAGGATAGGTGAAAAGACAGAAAGGCAAAACCTAGTTCTATTGAAGTCAATGGGAGTTGAGTTTAGTGGGATCCAGATTTCACCCGAAGACTGCAGAAAGACCTGGCAATAGTGCATGAAGGTATCAAAATCTGTAACTCTTTGGCTATAACAACAGGAACATGGTCTCTCTCACACATTCAGGGGGTTGCAGGAGCAAACCCCTCTGTTGCGTCTGATGAAGTGGGTATTCACCCACGAAAACTTATGCTCCAATACATAAGTTAGTCTATAAGGTGCCACAGGACTCTTTGTTCCCCTCTGTTGCATACCTTTGGTAAAATGCATCCCTGTGCATTGGACCAGCAAAAGGACTACACAGAGGAGTAAATTTTAACATAAGTAACTGCTGAGCTCCTCTGACAAATCAGAGTACAGTTGCCTTCTATGAACCTTACAAAGCACTCAGCAGCCTTTCCAAATCTTTTCATATTTAAAGTCCAGAGGTGCCTGAGCCAAGGGGCAGTGCATTGTCCATTCACACCCTTGGTTCACTACACAGCTATATAGAGTTAAGGGACACCCTTCCTTAGCTATGTCTTTTCTTAGTTTAGCGAAAACAGTGGAAAATATTACTTCCTTGTATAGAAGGAAGGGTCAGATAACCAAATTTCATCTGAATTCTTAAAGACCACTCTTGGAGTGTGCTATTCCATGGCAAATTCATACTTGCTACTCCAGCTGACAGCTGTTCAAAAAAGGTCACGTGAATTGTTTTATAATTGGGAAACATGTATTTGTTTCATTCTCATTATACTCAAACACGGTGGAACAATTTTTGCTCAAAAAACCCAATTCATGTTTAGGCAGAGATCAAGCCTGGAATACATCAGCCCTGAGGGAGAAAACAACTGTCAGAAAGTGACATGAGTGTGAAAGCAGGGGGTTGGAATAGAAACTTTCATGAAAGCCTTAAACCACAGCAGTCATGCTCTACCCAGTTCTTTGTGAAAAGCAGTGTCAACATTTTTAAACTACACAAAAGTTCAGGACAGGAAGCTAAAAATAGCCTTATGGTACTATGGACCATAAAGGAACTCATTTTTTTCCCCAACAGAACAATGTTCATTTGATGTATGGACAGGTAAATCGCGCCCCATCTCCCCCTCGCCCCCAGAAAAAAAATGTATTGCGTTCATCAGCATCTTAGGACCACTGAAGTGGGTGCCACTTGCAATACAGCCATCTACATCTAGCCCTAAACAAGTTTCCTGACATACCTGAGTGTTTCTACACCAGAGATTGCTATACTGATAGACGAATGTTCATTTCATTAATCTCTATCACCTATTCTAAACATCCACTTATTCAGGATGTACAATTTTCCTTAGAAATTAATCAGCAGCAGCATTGGCATGTTGCTAAGAGGGCAGCTAATATCTGCTCTAAATACTTTCTGAAGATGTTAGCTTTATGCCTTCTTGAACGTTGTTAAATACTGCTTTTTGTACAGAAAATGACATGGGTCAAATTTCCATGCTAAGCAGGTAAATCTATGTAACCCCCCCAAACTGTACATGTTCTATACCTGAGTCCCACTGAAGCCAACAGAAAAACTCTCATTGACTGCACTAAGACCAGGGTTTGGCCCTTGTTCATTGCAGTTTTCACCGAGCTCTTACTGGACTCCCACTGAAGACAATGTTTATATGAGAAACTAGACCATTTGGTATGATCACAGTGAGCCATGTCCTATCCTTTCAGATCCCAAGGCACTTCTGAAATTAGTAATCAAAGATTCACATGATCCAGCATTGAAATGTCATAATAGGTACAATTATTGCATTAGCCAGGAGGTTAGCTTCATTATTGTAACTTTTTTAAATGGGAGATGGGGGAGGGGAGTGGTTGGTAATTCAAGTTAGAGAACTCCATTGGATGATTCAGACTTTCAGTGATGTGCCACTCAAAATTATGAAACAACAGAACATGTTAAGTTTCTTTTTGGTGTGGGGGATATTACTGCAGTCCCCCTCAAGCACTCCAATCACTCCCCGGGTGTTTAAAGAGGTGGATAGTAATACAGAATCCTTTGTTTGGGATCCATTCCAAATTCACAACATCATATCATTCAAATCAGTGCAAAGTTGTGCTTTCAGGATTACCTCGAGATATGATTGGAATTCTCCTTATAGCAGCCTTCTGAGTTGCAACAGTCTGACAGTTAAATACTGGTAGGCTCTATTTTATTTTAATTCATTTTACAAGGTTTTATGGTCAACGTCTTTCACCTTGGTTTCTTTCCATACATGTAATCACCTTGCATTAAGTAGTCTCTGCAGAGCAGCATCAGTAACCTTTTCCTATTATCTTTAATTTTGTGATGTCTTTGGCGTAGCTTTGAGGGCTGTATAATGCCCTTTTTGATGCCATTGTGCCTTCGTCAAGCTTTCCCTAGCACTATAATATAGTGTTCCAGCACATCTGTTAAAGCCATTGAGTGAGTTCCAGGGCTTTCCATTCCTTTTGTGCTGTTCACAATATTTTATTCCCCCCTTCCCCCATTCATTATTAGTGCATAAAATATTATTATACACGGAAATGGCTGTGATATGCTGCAATTAATTAACTAATTAACTGAGTTATGCTTTATCTCAGCAAATGCAGACCAGTAATTTTAAACAAACAAATTACATGCTACATCCCACTATAACACAATCTCATGTAGTTGTTATAAAATATGGTAACTACTATAAAATAATTTGAACAGAGTGAGTTTGGAGTCATTTTCTCTGAACATGCTGAAAGAACTGACAATGTCTCCCCTTAAAAGAATTAAGCAAAAATATAGGGGCCAGAAAGTGGCGAACCTCTGCACAGGTGAGCACTGCACATGAGGTTATCTAGCGGCTGTGGGAGACTTTAGGGGTGTGAATACTTCTGTCTCCCACCTCAGGACCCCCCTGCTATAGAGGATGTTCTAAAGCCCACTGAAGTTAATGGAAATGCACCCATTGTCTTCAGATCAGCCCCATAAGGGGTAACCATAATCTTCGCACTGGCCCAAACACAAATAACGTTAACAACAAGGAGTCTGGTGGCATCTTAAAGACTCACAGATTTATTTGGGTATAAGCTTTAATGGGTAAAAAAACCTAACTTCTTCAGAAGCATGGAATGAAAATTACAGATGCAGGCATTATATAATGACACATGAAGAGAAGGGAGTTACCTCACAAGTGGAGAACCAGTGCTGACAGGGCTAATTCAATCAGGGTGGATGTAGTCCACTCCCAATAATAGATGAGGAAGTGTCAATTCCAGGAGAGGCAAAGATGCTTTTGTACTGAGCCAGCCACTCAGACATCAGGAATGGTAACATACAAAAGCCAGTAGGTGAACACTTCAATCTCCCTGGACATTCTATAACAGATTTAAAAATAAACTATTCTTGAACAAAAAAACATCAAAAACAGACTTCAAAGAGAAACAGCAGAACTAAAATTCATTTGCAAATTTAACACCATTAATTTGGGCTTGAATAGGAACTGGGAGTGGCTGGCTCATTACAAAAGCAGCTTTGCCTCTCCTGGAATTGACACCTCCTCATCTATTATTGGGAGCAGACTACATCCACCCTGATTGAATTGGCCCTGTCAACACTGGTTCTCCACTTGTGAAGTAACTCTTTTCTCTTCATGCGTCATTATATAATGCCTGCATCTGTAATTTTCACTCCATGCATCTGAAGAAGTGAGGTTATTTTACCCATGAAAGCTTATGCCCAAATAAATCTGTTAGGCTTTAAAGTGCCACCAGACTCCTTGTTGTTTTTGTGGATACAGACTAACACGGCTCCCTCCTGATACTTGACACAAATAACATTAGTGACACTGGACACCCAAAATAGGTGAAAGAACAAAACATTGCCATGAAACCCTCCCTCCCCCAAAGCATGCACTAGCCACCCATGGAAAACATTACAGGTGTTCTAAAGGGCTCAATCTATTTAGCTTATTGAGGAGAAAGTTAAGAAGCAACTTGATCACTGGGTATAATTATTACCCACACAGGGAGAAGATCTTTGAACATAAGAGAGCTCTTTAAATCCAACATATAAAGGCATAACAAATAGAGCTGGTTGGGAATTTTTTGGCAAAATATCCAAAAATGCAACATGTCAAAAATGAAACTTTTTGTGGGCATGTACCAGTTTTGACAAAACTGTGGCTCTTTGATTACCTTTCCCAACCAGATAGCAGCCACTAGCCTGGTTATAATGCTCATGTGGGATGTGGAAGATCCAGGTTCAAAACCCTGGTCTGAATCAGGCAGAGCAGTCATTTTGAATCTGGGTGTCCTCCATCTTTGGTGAGTGCTCTAACCATTGCAATATTTGGGGGAGGGGGGGAGAGGGGAGAAGGGCTGTTGGTCTGCTTTGTGAAAAAAATTGTAAAGGTCTAGGTTTAGTGTCAATGCGGAACAGGAAAACTTCTGAAATCTCAAACACTTTCATGGGACAGGAAAACCTTTTCCCATCCAGCTCTAACAACAAGATCCAATGGCTGGAAGTAGAAGTCAGCAAAGTTGAAATTGGAAATAAAAATGCATATTTTTAACAGTGAGGTTAACTAAATATTGGAACGGATTATCAAGTGACATGGCCATCATTTTCCACATCACATGGAGTCTTTAAATAGAAATCCTATCTTTCTAAAATATATACTGTAGTTCAAGCACAAGTTGTTGGGCTACATGGAGGTATCACTGGATGGAATTCTATGCCCTGTGTTATACAGGAGGCTAGACTAGATCATCATAATGGCCCTTCCGGCCTTAAAAATCTATGGATCTATGCTACTCTTTAAGTGTAGTACAGCAGCTGCATTATGCCTCCTGAAAAAGTCTGAATCTGTAGCAACCCCCAATGCAGAGCAATAGCTTTCTCTCCCTTTAGTTTTTACCTGCATTTCCCTTTGCTTCTGGTTATTGTTATACATGAATGCAAAGTATATTAAAAACTATGCCCTACTCAGAATATTACAATATATTTTCTTAAAGTGATTTTTGAAAGCCTCTTTATCTTAAACTCAGCCTAGCTGAGTTGGGTCTAAACATTCACATTTGCCCAAATTTAATGGATTTTGATTTCCTGAAACCAACACTATGTATTCCAATGAAAGCCTAGTTTTAGTGGCTTTGAATTACCTTTCAAAAGAGGCAAAAAAACCTCTAACCTTGTTGGAAAGTAACCGACGTGCACATAGGTAAAAAGAGAAGGGGATGCAAGACAGAGAGAGCTTACCTCTATATCTTCAACTCAAGAATCCTCAGGACTTCCCCCACCCCCTTTTTTCTCCTCCTCATAAAATCCTCCACAGACTTGCACCTGCCCATGTGGCGGACCTTAACTTTCTACTGCCCTACCGCTACCTCCATTCATCTGTCTCTGGCCTTGTTATAACTATAAAGGGAAGGGTGTAACAGCTGTCCTGTGTACAGTACTATAAAATCCCTCCTGGCCAGAGACTCCAAAATTCTTTTCCCTGTAAAGGGTTAAGAAGCTCAGGTAACCTGGCTGGCATCTGACCCAAAGGACCAATAAGGGGACAAGATACTTTCAAATCTGGGGGGGGGGAGGCTTTTGTTTGTGCTCTTTGTTTGGGAGTTCGTTCGCTCTTGGGACTGAGAGGGACCAGACATCAATCCAGGTTCTCCACATCTTTCTAAACAAGTCTCTCCTATTTCAAACTTGTAAGTAAATAACCAGGCAAGGCATCTTAGTTTTACTTTGTTTTCTCAACTTGTAAATGTACCTTTTACTAGAGTGTTTATCTTTGTTTACTGTACTTTGAACCTGAGACTGGGGGGGTGGGGTCCTCTGAGGTCTTTAAGTTTGATTACCCTGTAAAGTTATTTTCCATACTGATTTTACAGAGATGATTTTTACCTTTTTCTTTAATTAAAAAAGTCTTCTTTTTAAGAACTTAATTAATTTTTCCTTGTTTTAAAATCCAAGGGGTTTGAATCTGTATTCACCAGGAAATTGGTGAAGGTTTCTCAAGGCTTCCCAGGGAAGGGAATTAGTTTTTAAAAATGGTGGCAGCGGACCAAAATCTAAGCTGGTAGTTAAGCTTAAAAGTTTTCATGCAGGCCCCCACATTTGTACCCTATAGTTCAGAGTGGGGATACAGCCTTAACAGGCCTCTTCACTGTTCCTCCACAAAACCTCATACCCGGTAGGTGCTAGTGCCAGTGTCATTTTTACAGCTCCTGATATATGAAATTATCTTCCTCTCTCTATCTTGTTGATTCCACATCACTTTTCAAGTCTACATCTAAAAAACTGACCCACCTTTGTTAAGTACTTTGAGATCTACAGGTGAAAATGTCTAAATAGTAAATATTTCCAAAGCAGTCATTCTAAGGACTAATAGATTGTTCCTTCAGTTTGAGCTTGGTTAATATCAAGACAAGAAATACATTTATCACAGTTCTCTTTTAAGCTGCCTTGAAGTGTTTTGATTAATTCAAGATTGCTTTCAGATAGAAATCATTTAGCAGGATTCTTCATATGATAAGAACTTTAATTATTGTAATTATAATTTTATTTTCAGTCAAACAGCATCCAAACTAAGCAGTTTTGAGTTTGCTATACGATTATGTCATCAAGATCCAAAACTTGCCCTTTAACTAGAGAGCCTATTCTAAACTTCTGAAAAAATGCTAAACGACTATAACATCTCTCTCACCAACCGAAATTGGTCCAGGAAAAGATATGACCTTACCTACCTTGTCTCGCTAATGGCAAATAAATGCATTTCACAAATATATACACAAAAGCAGTATTTTTCAGTCCTAACTTTGTGTGGTAGAAACACCATACTCCTCTCCAACATTTTAAGAGCTCATTGAAATAATAAAGTGGCTACAGTTATTTCCATTAGAAGGTTTATAAATAATATGTTTGGTACATTAGAGAGCTATTTTGTAGCTACTGGAATGTCAATACATCTTCCCTGCTAAGTTTTAAATTTAATGCAGAAGCATGTCTTACTGTAGGAAGTCTGTACAATGCCGCCCACTTCTTTAGTCTGAGTATTGGCAATTTCATTTGAACCAGGGGTCAAATCCTGCTTACTTTCCCCATACAATTAGTCCCAATAAATTCAACAGAACCTGCAATGCTGGCTCATGTTGATTTAGGTTTCATATGTAATATAAAAACCTGGAGATAAAGATAAAGTAATTCTTAATTTTATCTCTGTTGTGAGGCCAAATCCGTAGCTCAGCCCTTAGTAACAGTATTATGAGCTGGGGTTTTCTATGTGTGGGGTGAGGGTGAAAGGAAGAGTGTCCTTCCCTCAAAACTGACACCCTCCCACCCACAGCTACTTCAGTCACAGGGCTACAGATGCCCATGCATCCACCCTGAAAGGAAGAAGGCTAATGCACACTGTTAGTGCTGGACCTACCAACCCCATCCCAGCTCCTTTGCTACCCATCCTGAAAACCCTGCTGTGCAGGGGTGCAGTAGGCACCCACAGAGCACATAGGATGAAGGTCCCCTGTATCCTTCCCAACTTTTCCATAGCAAACCCAGTCCGAGAAGGTGAGGGAGAGATAGTAGGATTTGCCCCTATGCATGGCAAGTCTAGAGGAGACTCTGCTTTGCTCTCTCAGGCTCTATTGAATGATTAAATAATCAGGTCCATAAAATGGAAGTCAGAGAAATGTGGCTTATGCATATCAGCATGTTATATTTCTGTTTATCTGAGACTATCACAGTCAAGTGATCATGATCATCTCCCTAATTTATTGTCATGGGTTACTCATATTTGTGGTCTGTCACAGAGGTAAAGAAAGGAGGCGTGGCAACTGGTGGTTTTTTTTATTATTTATTTTGTTTTATTTTGTTTAGGGCAGGACCCACAATGGGGACTTAGGGTACATCTACACTACAGCGGGGAGTCGATTTAAGATACGCAAATTCAGCTACGTGAATAGCGTAGCTGAATTCGACGTATTGCAGCCAACTTACCCCGTTGTGAGGACGGCGGCAAAATCGACTTCTGCCGCTTTTTGTCGGCGGCGCTTACTACCACCTCCGCTGGTGGAGTTAGAGCGCCGATTCGGGGATCGATTGTCGCGTCCCGACGGGACGCGATAAATCGATCCCCGAGAGGTCGATTTCTACCCGCCGATTCAGGCGGGTAGTATAGACCAGACCCCATTAGACTCAGCATTGCAATACCTAAGGTTTGGGCACTCTGCCATTAAGCCGAATCCACAACCCTGAGTTAGAGGCTCAGCTCCCTATGCAATGCCTGGGGGAGTTAGATGCCTAAAAAGCCAGCATGCTAAGCAAGGAGCCACTTAAGCTAGCCAAAAGGAAATGCCAAGGAGAGGGATGTGGCCTAATCCTCACCCCTCAAAGAAATTTAGGGACCTAAACAAGGACCAGAGGAATGCACCGTCCTCTGCCTGGGATTCACAGCCATGAAGCCTCTCTTGGAATTAGATGCCAAATATTTCTTGAAAGGAAAAAGAACCACACACACACACACACACCCCGTCATAAATGAGGAGGAGGAGGAGGAGGAGAAGGCAAAGTGGTGGTGGCAGTATCCCTCTTATGATCTTTAGCCCAGAGGTTAGAGCACTCTCCCAGGATTTCCCAGGATTGCTGTGACTGGTGCTGTTCCACTAGCGGTAGGGAAGGTGTGAACACAAGCATAGACTGGTTGCTGATGCTTTAATCATTGTCTTGTGATCTTGGTCAGAACTGCTCTAGACAACGTAGTGTTTAAAATGCTGGGGATTGGTGGTATCTTGTTTACAATGGCCCTCCCACCAATGTGGAGCAAGCATGGAAAATATTGTGGACAAACAAGCAGACACATCAGAACCACATCAGTGGTATTGGGGGGTTGTTGTTGATTTGGTAACATATCGACCCTTCGTCTAATCAGAGTCCTGTTCGGAGAGTGTCATCCTTCTGCCAAGCAGTAGCAGATGTTCATGGCTTTGCAGGTGACTTGCCAGTGGAGGAGACATGAAGTCTGGATATATTCTAACTGTAACTTGATTTTATTTTATTTAATATACACCAGTCCTGGAACAGAGGTGGTCAACTAGCATGTTAGCAATTTCTTCTTTCTAGAATCTCAGCCCAAATCCAATGCCAGGTTCCCAGAGAGCAACTCTGCCTCAAGAATTGAATCCAATCCAATCAGAAACCAAGGCAAAAGTGAAAACTCTCTTGCTGTTTACATAGTTTATCTCTACCAAGGACCTCTGTCTCTACACAGAAACTTGGCTAACAAAACCTTATAATTACACAACATGTCTTCCTGAGACTGAAAACTTCCAGGTTGTATGCTCTTATTTTGCAAGCAAGTTTATGTGAAACAGTAACATCTGGGCATCCCTCCCACATCATATTTACAGAATGTTTGTTATGCACTTAGTCTGCTGGATAAAAATTAATACTAGTCATGAGGTCAGATATCTAGGGACCTTTCAGAGAAAGTAAAAGCATCAGTAGAAATGGGCAATGTTGGGACAGTGCCAAATTATTATGAATTACTATGACTGATATGAATGAATGTGGTAAGCATGAGTTTGGTGTGGCTTGGGATGTTAATTTGCTAGAGGATGCTGGGAGCAGGGTTCTCTTAGCATTAGATAGATGGAAATTTACTGGAAGTTCTAAAATGGTTCTATTTGTGTGTATGTTTCGACATCGAACTTTGGAATACATCCACTGGGGACCAGCTCACAAAATAAAGAAAACGTAAAAACATGCGATCAGTGAGCTTGGTACAGGCTGACCTGGGCTGGTACAGACTGACCCCTATGGATGGCATTACGCTAAGAGCTCAAGTGAATGATTGATGAGAGGGTAAATGTTGACTGAGCTTTGGTCTGTCTGTTTTGCAGCCCCCTTCTAAAATATTAATTTGAAAAACCAGTAATGAAACGCCCACATGGCATATTTCTGGGACATGTGACTCCTTGAGAACAAAAAGGTATGAATGCTAAGCAGAGTAATTTAGTTAGTAAGTTAGTTCCCCAATTAACATCTGAAGGGGTCCGTGACATCGTGAGACAGAAGGCCTCGGGTAACCAAGACCCAGCTTCAGAGGACATTTGACAGACCAAGTATCTGAGAGGGGGAAAGAAGAGAAGAAAACGAAGTCTCCATCTAGAATTGGTAGCTATACCTGCTTTGTTTGCTAATCAGGATATTGTGTAAGGCCAACATAATTACAGAGGGTTTATGCTTGGGGAATTGAGGTTTATTAGGGGGATGTGTATTATATAATGTTTACTGCCTGTGTGATTCTTTCTCAAATAAATTACTATGAATTAAGCATATTTGTTTTCCAAATTTTCACTGGTACCAATAACGATCTGCCCAGCTATGGGCCATTAAAGATCCGTTTCAACAAGGCACAGAAAAGGAAGGGACAGATTATCCAAGATGCAGAGAGAATGAGGAATATTATGCAAAAATGTGAAATGGTATGTGGTAGCAATAATATTGGTTTTGTTATGAAGTACTTCCACATTAACAGTATCTGTTAAATCAATAGGCTGGCAGGGGCCACCGCTGCCTGAAAAAGGAATTGATAATACCTATAACTATGATAGTTATAAAACAAATGTCAAATCACACAGCACCTTAAATAAAGGTGCATTTCAGAACTCCATTGGTGGCAAATCACCTATTTGCTGCTTTTTCCTTGCAGTCTTTCAAGAGAGACCACTTATTTTGTTGGCGCTGAGCCACGTTGTCATGTAGTTTCTTGGACTTTATTCTGTGCAAAATCTATTTCACAGTTTTATAAAATTGTACAGACAGGAGTCATGCATAAACTGAACAGAACCAAGGGGGATTCACAGACATTACCTAGGCTATTTTGAACTGCTGGTTAAATATGCCTGCCAGAATCAGGTCTCTTACCAGTGTGACATCTCCATTATGATCATCTCCAAACACATGGTTTAATAATACTAGCAGCAAGCTGCATTTAAAGAACTGAAAACTTACCAACTGGAAATTGCAGAAAGCGGTTCATGCTGATGCAGACAAGTAATAATTAGACAAGGTAGATGCTGCTCTGACCTCAGCTCACTGGAATCCTATTGCCAGTTAACTTTGCTCACACTTATTGTATGTAGAACTTTTATCTCTTACATCACAAATACTGCATATAGCATGCATGGACTCAAGTTTGAAACCAAAGGTGACACCATTGCTATGACACATGCAGGATATTTTTAGGAGTGCAGAATAAGTAATATGTTGCCAATATTGCTTGACCCATGATGCAAGGATGAAACTAATCCTCTTTATGCATACAGTACATGTACAGATTGATAGAAGTATGTTCTTGTACTGCAGCATATGCCATTAAAAAATAAGAACACCGCCCATGGCTTAAATCCATAATCCCTACTGTTCTGCTTCTGTCAGATCTTACCAACTTAGCAAATTGGGGCTACATCCATAATTGGATGGGAACCCTTGTCTGCAGATACTCATGCTACAAGAACTGGCATTGGAGAAGAAGTGGCACTCTTCTGAGTCATTATAGTGAGAAAGTCCCAGCCTGATTGTAGGGGGTTCTTTCAGAGCCATCTTTCATAAGAGATATAAAACCAAGGCCCTGGCCAATCATCATTAAAAATCCTTGGAACTTTTTATAAGAGTAAGCATGTTATGGACTTCAATTTCAGGTAATTAGATTCTGTTAACCTAAATTCCTCCTGCAATTTTATTGATAGCCTTCACTTCCTGCTGTAAACTATTGTGTAATTTACTGTGCAGTGTTCATCAGCTTCCAATTTACCCAGAGGTAGCTGCACTATAAATTATTAGTGTTGAAGCTCAGTTCAAAAAAGTGTTTGTAGTGGGTGTAACAGGTCGATAGGAATCTTCAGTAGATCTATCTTGTTAGCAGAGACTGGAACACTGCAGGAAGGGGTTGATGGATTCATGATGCACCAAAGTAGCAGATGGTATGTACTAACCCCATGCTGGCTCTCTGAGCGGGGACCGAATAAGATCTCAGTCCTCAGGAAGGAACCCTAGGAGCAGTCAAGTATGCATGAAAGACTTGGGCTAAAATTTGTGTACAATATGTTTATTTTATCAAGCCAAACCTTAGGAAAGGATAGTTGTTTCCCCTTTTCTGATCCACATAGTGAATGTAGAGTCTTTTTAGAGAAGATTGGGTCTGACACCTGTTCAGAATGAGTTTATGCATTTTAGATAAAGGTAACGGAGACATAATGTGGTCAATAGTTGCCAAAGGTGACATCCATGACCAAATCCTACTTATTGTACTCATGTCAGTATTCCCATTAAGTATATACTGAAATTATGTGAATAAGATGAGCAAGAATTTGCTTAGGGGGAGAGAAGTTCAATATTTTTCGAACCGCTAGACCATATGGCCTCCATAACCTATTCTTCTGTCACTTCCCTTCATCTTCTTAAGAATACTTCCTTTAGCATTATTTACACAGTTCCATCAGAATACACTTTACAAATATAGAAGACAGATCTCCCTAAAGAATCTTACAATTGCAAGTCTATAATCTCAGATAAAGGAAGGTTGATCTTACCTGGTGGTTAACACTTCAGACAGCATGAAACCAAAGTCAAGATAGAGAAAGTATTCACTTTTGACAAGTGTATAGTAGGTATAATCAGAGGAGAATATTTTGGTTCACTAAGAATTTTTTGCTACTTTGTTTGCTTCACAAGGAGTGTGGGAAAACTTTTTATTCAATATATATATAAAAAAGATATTGCCTACAATTTTCTGCATTGTTATTTACTGACAATATTTGATCACGCATGCCATTAACCTTGATAAAAGTTATGCAGAAAATTATATTCAAACAAATACCAATCCAACCTAAGTCTATGCACACACCTCCTCCTCCCACAATATTATTTTATCAAAACAATTGTTATTAATAGGAGTACTTTTAAAAGTGTCCATTCCTGTCTAGTCTATTATTGTACATTTCCCCCCCAAATAGGGAAGTAGGGTGGTCCTAGTTTTTGACAGAGATGTCTACAAAATGTGTTTCTAGTTTTGTTTGTTTTTAGTCTAAACCCTGCCCTGCATGTTCCATTTTTATCCCACATCTTTCTGCAATGACCAAATACTAGGATATTAAGTCATTGTGACAGATCCTCAGTTGCTGTAAATTGTCATATGAGAACTTATAGCAGCTGAAAATATGTCCCAAAAATCTCACTAAGGCCCCTACCCTGCATTGCTTCCCCCCAAGACCATTTGTAAAAGTTGATACGATCAAGATATAAGATAACAATTCATAAATTCATCAGGAAATCACAGAATACTGACTATCCAGGCATATGTTGCCTCTTTTATAGTTAATTTGTGTAGAGAACAAATATGAACTTTTGTGGTTAATTAATTGGTTAAGTTACTTAGAAGAAATAAACAGCATTTAAATAGCAAGTGTAGAAATGATGACTATTTCTAGTCTGGTATATCACTAGTTAATGTGCTACAGAGTACTTAACTATTGGGAGTGACATGAAGGAAGGTGAATCAATCAGATTTACCACCTAAGGCAGGCTGTGAGGCAGTGCCAGTTATCTGAACAGAAACAATGAAACTTTGTGACTAGAATATTACTGATTAAGCTCTGGTAGGTTTCTGTCTTTTCTTAATCCAACAGAAATTCTACTGTCTCATTCCTGCCAATTAGAAACAACTTCACTTTAAAAATGTATTGAATGCTGATGAAAAACAATGCCAATTCTCATTAAGTGCAGCATTAATTAGATGTCAGGGAGACAGAGTAAACTTAGATATACATAAATGAGAGCAAAATATTCAAGTTTCCCATAAACTTCATTATGGCATCACTCTAACAACACACTAATTAAAGTTGAGGAAGCACTTTCATTTTAATCCACTGTTACAGAACTCATCTTTCTGGGGGGAAAAAAAACTATTCTGTGATGAAATGGTGGATGTCTTATGGAACTGGTAATTGGATAAAAAGAAACCCTTCACTATTAAAAAGTAATCTCTAATGAAAACCAGATCAACAGTGACACTGTTAGAAATAGAGATGTGAGGAATTTTTTTAGCTTAAACTTTTTTGGTGACACATATTTTGCAAATTTGGTTTTCAGATAACCAAAATGGGATTTTTCTGGTTTGCACCTAGAAGACTCTGTCAACTTATCCTTCCACCCAGCTGCCAGAGAAGCAGAAATCCCAGCTGTCCAGTCTTCCATGACAACTCTGGGAGATGCAGAGCACCGAGGCTGTCTGCCTCTCCTTCTCCTTGAGCATAGGGATTGGAGCAGGAATGGGGAAGGGGAGTGGGAAGATCAATCTCCAGAGCCCAACATGAAAGTTTGTCAGTTTCACTGTTAAACTGTCAGCCATCCAGGCAGTCAGCTGTCATTTTTAATTTTTCCCAGGAGACGGTGAGTGTGGGGTGGGGAAAATCAATATTTTTAGTCAAAACCAAAATTTTATTGTAGAAAAAATTGGTTTTGTGAAAAGGGCATTTTTCATTTAAAAAAAAATCACTCAAATGAAAAAATTTCAACCATCTCTAGTCAATAGATGTTTTCTGTCCAGGTGCTAGTAACCCATTCCACAAAACCACCAATGCAGCTGGTACTAACCAGAACCCTCATTAACAGGAGCAATAATACAGAGGTCACAGACTGAACAGACCTGGAGAATAAACTTCCCTGTTGGCATCAGAAAGCTCTCACTCACCATTGTTTGTGCTGTACCTGCTCCATAGATAAAATAAAGGATATCTGTTGGACTCCAAAAGCATAAGCTTAAACAAGCATCAATTTATTATTTTAAAGATTTTTCTCTCTATTAGCTAAGATTTCTTATGCAGATGAATTTCTCATGCACAAAAAGGTGAATTTTTGTGGACAGTTTGATAAAATTATTCTTGGACATGACTGAGTGTGCTTTTAACACAGTTCATGCTTTCAGGAGGCTTGCTACCACTCATATTTCAAAACTAGCTTTAAAAAAAAAAAAAAAAAAAAAAAAGAGACCTTGAAATGGACTTAAGGACAAATTCTGCCCTCTATTCTATCCTTCCAACTGCACAGGTTTCACCATGATAATGTTTAATCGTTCAATGCTTTTATTCTATCCCTTAAAAAAGGAAACTCAGTAGAAAAGGTTATATTCTTATGACTGAGAATTCAAATATACAACCCCCCAAAAAATCAGTAACACAGATGACAGCCACTGCAAATCAGCCAAGTTGAACATGTAATAGAGACATTTAAAAAGTGTGTAGATTAATATAGACTACAACAAGAAGTCAGTTTTATTTACACAGGGAACCGTAATTTTCAATATCCTGACTTTAGTGTGTTAAAATTCTCAACCATAACATGCTTTTTAAACTGAACTACAGAAAATGCTCCCAGCAAATTATACTGGATTTGATTAGAGTCTGCATTGCCTTGTAACAGTCAAAGTTCACAGGATAATTGCTGGTCAACTGAATGACCCACAATTATTTTATTTCTCAATATTTTCAGTTTTAAGTTGTTCAACCAACATGTTTCAAAATATAAATGCTAATTCTTTGCTCTGGACTATGGCACAGCACCATGAAATGTCCTTGAGTTTATCTCCTCCTTCCTCTCCTCCTCTCACCCCCCCCCACACCTTCAGTACTCATGCTATATTAAGCTAAAATAATTATTGCTGGTAGAGCATTCTTTTAAAGAGAAATGCTTACTGAATAGAAATGCTTAATGGATGCAGATAACAGGACAGTGTGTATATCTTTATCTTTGGCCTATATGTAAAACAGTATTTTTTTCTTTTTCTATGGAAATATTGAGCAGTAAGTAAATTGCATTGTTTCTGCACTGCAGTAGGACTATTGCACTATTCTTGGAAATCTGGCTTACCATTTAACGGTGATGTGGGCTTTTATTCAAAAATAGAAGATGTGATTCTGCAAACCCTTATACAAGTAGTCTTTACTCACAAGAGTAATCCCAGTGAGGTTAATGAGCAGAGACTACTCATATGAGTAAGCATTTGCAGGATCAGAGCCATAGACTATTTTGTGGTAATAAACATCTTTCCTCTCTCACAAAGCCATGCTCTGAATATTAGTGACAAGCAATAAAAAAAAAAAGTTTTCTTGCTACTATGTTAAAGTGTTTTTTGGAGGCAGAGGAATTTATAACAACATTAAGCAGAGTTTTAGAGTAAATGGAGTGCAAATGCAAATGGTGATCTTTCTAAAAGTAGCATATTTCAGTTTGCAACATCCTCATGAATTTGCCACATAATGCAAATACTGTGTGTTGATAAAAATGAGATAGCCGAAGCTCATACGTCTCCTATTTGTATTATATTCTCAAGCTGAGTAGCCACATTTGTAAAGCAACATAACTATTAAGATGTATTTATTATGGAGTGATGCTAGCTGCTCCATAATTTGATGTTGAAACTAGTTTCCTGTGGTATGCCCAATTTTCAAGGGGCTTCCTCCCATCCCCAACTTCCCCCAAAATAAATCAATTGCCCTGAAGTTTAACATGGCATCACACCCCAGGACATAGTTTTGCTTGAAGTTTGTAGAAAAATCAGAAAAAAAGACCTTAAAATGAGGTTGTTTAGACATGCCCCTTATACCTCCTGCATATACAAGGCTGCAATCTTGCAAATGACTGAGCAGGGATCTGCCCTGGTGGAGGCATTTGTAAGAATGTAGCCTCAGAGTGGAGGAGGTCAAAAAAGGGACTCATTAGAGATGGGATATAAAGGGGAGGCAGTGGAAGTGGCCTAAGGGAAGCCCCATCTGGGGAGCTGGACAGGGTGGTAGTGAGCAATGAAGAATTATATGGCAATAGAGAACTGACTAGTTACCTTAAGGTTCATTTCAGATTCTTAAAAAAATTCTCCACTTAAAAATGCAAGTTAAGTGCAATTTCTCAGGTGTGTGATTTCTGAGGGGTAGGAGTACTCAGGACTCTTTTGAAAATGCACTTTCAATGCATAACCTTAACTTTTAAAAGGAAATAGGTTTTTGTTTGGGAACATTCCAGGTTGTAGGGTTTGCAGAAGCAGGCAGGCATTCACAGGTCTCTCACAGTGCTATAAAATCCAATTGTGCCTTCAGATACGCCTAAGGTACTTGCATTACCTTCAGGAGGATTGCACAGGGAGTAAAAGCGAGGGTAGAATTTTGCCCACACTAGCTAAATTTTAACTCTAGAATTTTTCATATATACTTAGCCAAATTCTGCCTCACTTTGCCCCATGCAAAACCAGTGAAGTCAGGGTTGTGCTATAGAGTCCAGTTGTGCAGTCTCCATGCAGGCAAGCCTCATGTGGGATTCAATAAGAATTTGTCTGTGTAACAAATTACAGGATCTAGCCCACAGTGAACATTTTTTTTCCCCAGCATTTGTGGCATCATAAATGTTTCCATGGAAGCAGACTATCAAACACAAGATTATGGCCTCTGTGGAGGATCAAGGATAAAGGAAAGCTTACTTATAAAGAAAACTCACACCCAGCCCCAAATATGTTCAACAAATATGGTACCACTAGCAAAGAGAGCAGACTTTTTTTGGGGGGGGAGGGGGAGTGTAGAGTAAATTATATTTTGTGCAGATGATTTTTTAAAGTCTCTCTTTTTTGTGTGAAAGTTCCTTTATTATGAAGGAGTTATTGTATTTGGCATGAAGACAAATGAGACAGCCTCATCACGAAGCTACATAAGCCCTATATAACTCCATTTTACCTAAATATCTGATAGTCTCTTGTCATATCACCCTCTTTGTACTGTCAGTGATTCCAACCTCTATATTCCTTTCATCTAGCTCTCCTACAATGTTGTCCATGCCTTTTGCCATGACAACCTCTACACATGGAAGGTGAAAGCCTGATCCCATTGAAGTCAATGGGAATTTTACCATTAACTTCAACAGGATTGTGATTTCACCTAGTATGCCCCTTGTGATGCTAATCCAGGGGTCGGCAACGTTTGGCACTCAGCTCGCCAGGGTAAGCACCCTGGCGGGCCGGGCCAGTTTATTTACCTGCTGATGTGGCAGGTTCAGCAAATCGCGGCTCCCACTCACTGTGGTTCACCGTCCTGGGCCAATGGGGACGGCGAGAAGCGGCGCGGGTGAGGGATGTGCTGGCCGCGGCTTCCCGCCACTCCCATTGGCCCGGGACGGCGAATCCCGGCCAGTGGGGGCCGCGATCGGCCGAACCTGCCACGTCAGCAGGTAAATAAACTGGCCTGGCCCGCCAGGGTGCTTATCCTGGCGAGCCGCGTGCCGAACGTTGCCAACCCCTGTGCTAATCAATCAAACCACTACACTTTCCTATTTCCATTTTTAAGATAATTTCCTCCACAGAGATTTCCTTCTCTAAGAAATGTACATGCCTTAAACTGAGTGCAGTCTCATTGGAAGGAGGAAGGACAAGGATTTCAGCAGTTTGGTAGCCCCATTTATGGCTTCATGTCTAAAAGTAGATTATAAGCAAGGACTAAGTCAAATTCTCTGTTGGTGAAAATTATTGCATTGCCATTGGTGTCAGTGGAGCTTCACCAGTTTACACCAAAGATTTGGCACCAGCTCATTCTACAAGTGGTGTCAAACACCTCACCTACTTTTGGATCTGTAAAAATATACTATCCTTACTCAGGGAAAAATTCAAAATATGGACTTCAGGATCAGATGTACAGTGCATGTCGTCCCAGACAGTATACAAAACATGGCACTAGTTAAATCATTTAAAATCAATAAAGCTTACTAGTCTCAAGAAACCTGTAGTTTACACACACACACACACACACACATACACACACAAAATATCCTGAACTAGCTACACAGTAATGTGTGTCTATATTTAAATCACCAGAAGCATTATAATTATAGACCTAAGATGGAAGTATGTGAGTATATGTAGCTAATTGGAAATATATGACTACAGTTGCCTTGGCTTAAGCTATTAATTTTGGATCTGGAAATTTGTACATGTTCAAAATTATAAGAAGTGTTTGGTTCTGCAGTTCTGGCCCCATCTAGATTTAAATGTAATGGGTCTGATCCTCCATTGCTCTACATCTTGTGTATATCAGTTACACCAGTGCAAAGTGAATGCAAAATGCTAATAAAATCAGCACAGTGGTGTTCTATATTCACTTGAGTGACTATGCAAGGTACCGGGTGATGAAAAAAATCAGACTCCAAGTGAAGATCTGATTCTCATCTCACTTATACCAGTTTAAATCAAGAGTAACTCCATCGAAGCCCGTCAGCTACATCAGTATAAGTGAGAGGAGAATGAAGTCCTGACTGCCAACTGATTGTTAAAGCATACTGTTAATTAAGGTGTTATCACAGATCATTTATACATTTTGTCTGGTATTCTGTTACTGCTATCCATGACATTTCACAAAGTTGTATCTGGTGCTGGTGAAAAATTCCTCTCTGATCCATAGACCGATCAGCTTGATATCTCCAGTGTGAGCTTTGATTACCCATCTCTTAACAGGGTAACCAATTTTAATTTTAGGGGAGTTATGCATATTTTCACAAAGATGTGACAATTTTAGAATGACTCATTGCCAGTCATGTTAATTTTATCTTGGGATTCTAAAAAGCAAGCCCTTCCCATTGTCAGGAAATTCTATTGCAGATTCCAATATTATATTTCTGTGAATCGATTCAATTAAGAGGACTTAAAAGGTTACTGTTCAAGTTACTGCAAATACTGGGCAAGAAATTCAACGTCTCTTTAGTAGCAAAATTAGGAACTCAAATTGGACTAACTGAAAGACTCCTGAAGCATAAAAGCCCTCTGTTCTCTTCCCAAAAGAAATCTGAATCCATCATAGTATTATGGTTGCATTTGATTACTCTACTGCTGACCTGGCCAACTTGGCAAAAAAAATTCATAATAAAAAAGAGTCATCCACAATAAAATGATGCTATATATGAAGGGTTTTAAGTATTGAGTGTAATTTAGAAGAATATATTAGGATTTTTTTCCCTCTTCATCTTCTCTTGTGGTGTAATTGAAGGATAAACAATTTAATGAAAATTTAATATATGCAAGCCAAGTTTTCCCCACCCCCACCCCTCTGGCTCTTTGAAGCGCCTACACATCTAGCTGTGTGTGTTTTCTGATATTTATCATTGGGAATTATAAGAGTGACCAAGATTTAGGCCAAATACATACATGGATTTCTGATCTTGTTCTAGAGTGCTATACTTATTCAATATGTAATGTAACATTCAATCTTAATGGTCAGTGAAACTGTATCTTACTTTTAAACAGCAGCTTTCTGCAAGAGTAATCAATATATATGACATTTCTGAAATACTGGGTACCATTTTTTTTCCTTCATGCATGTGCATTTGTTTAAAGTCCTGAACTGGCATATAAATGTATGATTTGGCTAAATTCAATACCTGCCTTTGTATCCAAACGTTATATAGTTTAAATATGTCTCTTTAAATACAGAGTTTACAGTACAATTAAAACGTACACATTAGAGGCACAATTCAGACCTGCTTCAAGTAGGGGCAGCTCCAGTTTAGGGTGAGATCAGTCAGGTTTCATCAAGAATGAAGATGGTTTTAATGCATTCATGACTCTTGAATTGAGACCAAGTCAGGGGATGTAAAATGTTTAGTTTATGGGCCTTTTTATAGCAAGTACAAATGTTAAGGACAAATACTTTTTTTAGCTGCCACACCCCATTTCCCCATTCTCCTGTAACTGAAAGGGAGAAAGTCTGTACTGTGCTTCTGAAGGTTGTTGGTTCAAACACTGCAGAGAGAAATTATTTCCATTCCTTCATGAGTTATTTTTTTTCTTTTCTCACTTATTTTGGGGAGTGGAGGGGAATAATCAATAACATACATACATGCACACAAAGTTAATATAGGACCTTGGACTGATTGTCAGTAACTTGTTTCCTTTTGCTGTTTACCACAGAGGGAACAAAAAAGACTGCACTGAATAGCTGACAAAAAATGTGGCATTTTTAATAGGCTATGAGTTAGTCTGGCTGGGGGAAGGGAAGTTATATTTATTCCTCAATGAGCTGTAGATTTTACAAATAGCTTTGTGTAGGCTCCATTCTCTAGTCCAGTCTGCTTCCTAGTGGCTGTGTGAAAAAAGTCTCACCAAATGCCTTGTGACAGACCCAGTCATTCTGTTTTAAAAAGCAGAAGAGAAGATGACCGTGATGCTCCCCAGATGATAAAGGTCTCCAGGCTTGCAGTTTAGTGCACCCTTCTGCTTCCTCATGAAGCTGTAATGTCCAATGAAGGGCCTGGCGAGATCTTTCACCAGCTCACTCCTCCACAGGAAGGAGAGTAGCCTAAAGAACATCAACAGGGAGCCATGAGAGCTGAGTCAGTTAGCAATACTGCCCTGCTCTAGACTGCACCAGGCCAAAGCAGCTCACAGCACTTCACTGAGGGTGCTGGGTCAGAATTATTTGTTTTCCTCATCTGTAAATGGGGCTAACAAGGAGGAAAAGGTATTTGTTCAAGACTGCACAGTGAACAGTAGCAGAAGCTGGAATAGAATCTGAGAGCATCAATTCCCAGGCCCCTTCTCTAACAATTAGACTACCCTCTCTACCACAATCAACAACATGTGATGAGAGCTGGGACACTAAAGGGAATAACTGAAACAAGCTGGAGCCCTTCATGTCCCACATAACCCCATAAAAGGAGACGATGCACCACTGCTGGTATGTAAGCATCTCTTGCTCAGCTGGTGCCTAGCAGTCCTGTAACTTTCTGGCCTCAGGAAGCAGACAATCTAGATGAGTGTTAAGGGCTCACTGTAGAGCAGAGAGGGATGAGACAGGATCAATGAGAGATCACCAAGGGAATTGTGATGGGGAGCAGTGAGGGAATTGTAGAGAAGAACAGCGACCTGGAGGATGAAAGCATTGTTGTGGGATGCTCAGAGGATTGATGAGGGAAGAGAGGAGCAGCAAAAGGGTTACTAAGGTGGCAATAAAGCTTGCTTGTGGTTATATGAGAGCTGTCTCCTGTGATCTGGGAGCTACATGGGTGAACTTCTTTGCTTAAACAGACTCCCAGCTTCAGCTCGGCTCTGTGTGCAACATGTTAGAGCTCAGTGGGAAGTCACCAGAGGGTCTCAGTATCTGACCTTTCCACCAAAATTTTGATTCAATTTTCTGCCAAAAGTTGGAAAACTTCTACTGGCTCCAGCATTCACATCAGAAGAGAAACTTCAGTTGTCTCTTTACCATCAATGTCTCTGTGTCCCTAGGCTAGGGTGACCAGACAGCAAGTGTGAAAAATCAGAACGGGGGTAGGGGGGTAATAGGCACCTATATAAGACAAAGCCCCAAATATCAGGACTGTCCCTATAAAATCGGGACATCTGGTCACTCTGCCCTAGGCCCTAGACTCCAGCATGCACAGAACTATTTGTATGATAGGGGCATTAGTCATCGATAGGACACCAAGGAATAAATATAAACCTCCCCTCCCCCAGCAACACTAATTTGTAGCCTTTTAAAAATGAGACATTTGATCAATTATTCAGTGCAGCATATAATATATTTGGGAAAGAACAGGTAAGAAGCAAAATTACTGACAATAACTTGAGGGCCCCATCACTAACTTCTACACCTATTTTTCCCCTACACTCACATGGGTCATTAACAGTGGGTGACCCCACAGCCTTTAGACCCCTTCCACATTAGCTGTAGGAGAAAATGGTAGGTGTCAATGGGGAAAGTTTGCTGCTATTCTCTATGTCCCATAGCGCATGTGGGGAGACAATACATACAAGGCTAGTGCGGTTATACAAGTATTTGTAAGACAGCAGTAGGAAAGTGGGCACTTTGTTTCTGTTCCTAGCTTTTGGAGCAGATTGTCATTTAACTATATGGGTGGAACTCATATTGAAGGCAATGGTTCACTACAACTGAGAGCCCAAGTGCTACCCTGTTTCATTCGTTACATGTAAAAAAAGAAAAATTAGACCACTGAGTCTTTTCAAAGGAAGATACTGCTGCTGAATTTTTATGAACAAATTGAGTTAATTCTCCATATAGCAGAACTCTCCCCACCCCGAGACACTGCACCTTTTATAAGAGAAGCTAATTGCTATCACTATCTTCTAAGACTTTAAATTATAAGAGAAACCTCTTTCCCTTCAAAGTTTTTAACAAATACATATTATACTCTGAACGAAACACTTTTTTTTTTTAAATAGCATCCCTTCACATTTATTGTCCAATGCACGATGGCATTAGGCTTAAAAGCTAGACAACAGTGCTGTTCCAAAGGCAGTGTACCAAACAAGAATAACAATTAAATTCTGTATGTTTACAAGTGAAAGTCTGCTGTAAATAACCATGTCAAGTAGACCTTGCTGTGGGAAGTTGGGATCAGAATATCGATAGCAACTGACTGCAAAGAGGAGGGAATAGAAGATCAGCAACAACAGACCCAGGGCCGGCTTCAGGGTTTTGGCCGCCCCAAGCAGCCAAAAAAAAAAAGCCGCGATCGCGATCTGCAGCGGCAATTCGGCGGGAGGTCCTTTGCTCCCAGCGGGAGTGAGAGATCGTCCGCCGAATTGCCGCCAAATACCTGGATGTGCCGCCCCTCTCTGGAGAGGCCGCCCCAAGCACCTGCTTGCCAGGCTGGTGCCTGGAGCCGGCCCTGAACACACCACAGAAGGCAGAGCTGAGACAACAAGAGAGAAACCTAGGTAAAGTTGAGGTTTGGAATAAAGATTGAGGGACAGGAGAAGAAGAATTCTAGTAGTCTGGGAGGAGAGAGATGATGGGGGTAAGGAATGGATCACGCAAATGACATTTACTTCTGTTATTCTAAATCTCCTCTAAGATTTTGGTTTCATCCTTTTTAAAGTGTGATGTTTCCCTTTATATTTCCTCATTCAAAGTGATTGCTTAGTTTTGCAAGGACCAAATCTGGAATACCCAAACAAAATGAAACAATTTGCAATGCAGGCAGGCCCTTCATCCTGAAAAGAGGGGGAAAAAAATAAGTTACCCTAAATGGTAACCTGCAGGGATATCTATGGTGCAATTAAACAGTCGCAGCTGGCCTATGTCAGTAACTTGGACTTGCAGGACTTGGGCTAAGAGGCTGTATAGTTGCGGTGTAGACATTCGGGCTCAGGCTGGAACCCAAACTGTAGGGCCCTCTCCCCTTCCATGGTTCCAGAGCCAGGCTCCAGCCGAGCCCAAACATCTACAGAGCAGCTAAACAGCCCCTTAGCCCAAGGCCTGCAAGCCTGAGGCAGCTGACACAGGCCAGCCTCAGCTGTTTAGCTGTGCTGTAGATATACCCTTGAAAGGCTTAAAAGAACCTCAAGGTCCTGTCTGCTCTTGTTGTATTCACCTTAAAGATAACATATCCTCTTTCTACTTTTTTTTTTTTCCTCTTGCTACTCTACCAGTGTTGTGAAGCATGCTGGGTGCTGGCTAGCTGCTATCCTCCGCCCAAGAAATAATGGTGGTATATATAGTGTGTGAAGCCCTGAGGTCTTTGGGGATGAAAAGTAATATTCCTGTAAAAATAGCATCCCCTTCCGTATCATCCCAAGCCTGTCATGCTCTTTTCTCTCTTTCAAGAGTCCTCCATCTGTTTTCCCTTCCACCAGTATCATTCTTTGGATAGTTAACGGAACAGCCCCTCAGTGATGGATGATAGCCTACAGTTAATAAACAAACTATGAAGTAAAAGAAGATAAATAGTGCCAAGAATTTCAGTTTCCCTTTTGTTAGACAAATCTGACATTTAGAAATATTATAATAAATAAAAAAAATAATATATATTACTATTAACTATTATATATTTGGTCAGTGGTGCCATTTATTATAATGAAATTATACTCTTATTTATGCTTGTAAAAGCTGCAATTCTATTCAGATTCTTATACAAGCAGATAAAAAGGTCTCATCATGTGAAAGAGCTGACCATAACTTATTCCCTTGTCAGGGGCCTGGCATTAGGAGTTGAGAGAAATCAATTATAGTCACCATCAAACAATCCTACAAGGTCTCTTATCCATTGTCCTGCTGCAACCTTGACATATTAGTGTGTTAAAACAGCAATCACTAACTATAATTTCATCGGTACATCTTTCTTTTGATCTGTATGAAGCGTGGAAGTTAGCTGAACCAGAAGAAATCACAACAAATCTTGCAACAGTACCAATACATCACTGAATGAAAGTTATTAGCTTTAGTTAGCAAATGACAGGACTGGAGTATTGAGGATATCCTCAGAAGAGAGCAAGGAAAAAAGATGGGACGCTAATTGATCATTCCCATAAATATTTGAGACAAGATTTAAGAGGAACTTGTGATTTTGGGTGCCCAACATGAGATACCAAATTAGGGACCAGCTTTCCAGTGTGGGTGCTCAGCACTTTCTGGATGTCAGGCCTCTTTAAGATGTTTCTCGTCATTTATGAAAATCTTGGCTTTCATGTGATAGTAACTAGGATTCCTGGCCAACAAGAGTAAATTTTTATTAAACATTTGGTTGCTTGGAACCAGATATTGCTAGCAAATGAGAGGACTGATTATGTATTAAATTAGAGTGGTGATGAAGAGACATACAATAGCAGGAATCAGTGTTATTCCTCTTCCTCTCCTCCTCCTCAATCTGTTTATTCTCTCTCATTTTTCTTGTTATTTTGATATTTTCATAGAAATTTGCACCAGGTTTACACCCTTTGCAACCCTGTGCACTGCAAGAATTCATCCCATTACACTTGCAAGTTCAGTTGCAGACTGTCCTCTTGTGTTGTTGCACATAATAATACTTCCATTCATCTGGTGCCTTTATGTGCAAATTAGAACCCTCTTGTCCTCATTTTAGTACACACTCATTATCAGGGACACTGCTTGCCATGAAGATTTATAATCTGATGAGTGTTCTGTATGTTCATAAAGAACATTCCAGTGTATGGGTATGGTATGAGCCAACAATGTCCTTATTAATAAAAATTGATTTTTGTTTTAGCACAAATAATTTAAGAAGCCAGTGGCATTTCAAACACCACATTCAACTATAAATATCAGCCCTTGTAAATAGTTTGAGGTCAATACCACAGAACACATCTTCCAAAGAAGACAAGATGCTGAAAGAACAAGGGACTCAGGAGAAAAGAGAGGTCATTCCTCCACTGTAAATATTTAATTTTTGTTCACACCGTTCTAAATGGGAATTCCTGGGTGCTGATAACTTTGGAAGATCTGGCCACAAGTCTAGCTGGAAAGCGAACATTCTCTTTTGGGAAAAAAATTGAGGTTCCAACATTCTTTTTCATGCCACATTGGAACAAAAACTAGATCTTTCCAATATACACATGCAAGCACACACACAACTAGCTAATTGCGCAGTACTTAGGCTCTCACTTGAGATGAGAGAGACCAAGGTTCAAATCCCTGCTCTTCTTGATTCGGAGCAGGAACTTAAATCAGACATCCCATGTGAGTAACCTAACTACTCAGCTGTGGGTCTACATCAATCTCTCTCTCACCAGACATTCCATCCTGGACTTGTTGAAAGTTTCACAGAAACCACAAAAAGTCTCAGTTTTGACCAATGGGGATTTTCCAATAAGGAAATATTTTGTCAGAAGTCTGGACTACCGCTATTGGCCACTTCAGTCAGGTGACTAAGGTGAAGCTGGCAATGTGCAAAATTGGCCCCCAATTGTGAGTGCTGAAGTCTTTTTCCCAAAAAAATATAAAATAAAATAAAATCTGGCCCAATATTGAATACTCATTTGGTCAATAGATAATGTTGGAAAAGCTAGATAACTATCAGATTCTTTCATAATTCCTTCTTCTGCTACAAGACCACTACATATGATATTGTCTTCATGATCAATGTGATCACTTACATTTACATAACACACATTATTTCATCCTATTAAATATTCATCCATCACTTCCCCTCAAAAATAGTTCTTTGCAACATACCACTCAGAGTTCATGGTAAGTTCATAAATTCATTATTCCCTCAGACTTGTAAATTATAAGTGCCTAGTGGGGGGAATGACCTCTGATGTGATGTTCCCCAGATCTCCCGTTTTTCCTTTATGTTGCCTTCTTGAAGAAGTGTGTTCTGTAGAAAAGACTTCAAACAAAAAACAAAAACCAAAACAAAAAACCGCCTATGTTATTGCAAACATGAGTACTTGTAGCATTGGACACCTTATAAAAGCGTCAGATGAGCCACTTGTTAAGACTCTGGCCCTTGAATTACTGCAATTCAGATGATTAAAGGTGTTTCTTTGTTTCACAAGTTACAGACAGTAACTCTGTGAGGCCACAACATTGGGCAAGAAGTGTTTCCTGGGGTGGGATGTCATTTCTGGATACACAGAGTTAGGAGGAAATAATGACAGCCAAGAAGGTGACTCCAACCTGTGCAGAGGTCAATCAAAACTCCCAGCCTATTGGTTCTGAATAACCCAAGCGGTATGTGTGTGTTGTGCAATATACAATTATCTTAACTAAGTCCATACTACACAATGAACTTAGTCTGGATAAGCCTTCCCAAAATATCCAGGACACCTATAAACTCATGTCACATTAATGGGCTGTTTCTGTGCTTCTTTGAATTCCAAACTAATGTGTGCATGTATATATTTAGTATGGTTTTATTCTGAAACTGTTATTAATATGTCTGTTAATGTTTGACTATCTTATTTTACATGGAAATTAGCAGTTCATATTCTGTGCAATGACATATACCCTGGACTCAAACTTTGGAGTGGAAGGATACAAAAAGAACAGCAGTAAGATGCAATGATAATAGGACCTCCAGCACTTTGTTTATTTGAACTTCCTTCCAGACATCTGTGTCTTGTCTTCTTGGAGTGGAAATTGTCTATAGCTCGTGAAGGGTGAAAAAAGACTATGTTCTCTTTTACAAATATTCCATAGATTCTCGATTCAGAGAGTCACTTTAGAACCAGTCCCCTGAATGAAATATTAGCACGCAGTGCATTTTAAGTACTCTTGAAATGACGTTTTGTATAACTTTAATAGCATGGCATAATGACGTGCACAATCGCTAGTGTCAACTGGCTTGTTTTTAAAACTTGAATCAGAATTTCCTTGATGCAAATATCTTTTCTTTGTGATATGTAATCTTGTCTCCCACTCCCCTAAAAAATAAACAGAAACCTGCAAACATTTTTCACCCCCATCAGAGATTCACCTCCCTTCTTCCACACATAAAACAGCACTGATTCAGTAACTAGACATACAAACTGTTTTCTCCCTAAATAAGCATACAAGGTTCAATTTCTAGTGTGCCTTGCAAAGGCTGCATTGCTTTTAGTTTGTCTAACAGAATGACAAACAGCAAAGTAAAAATGAAGCTTTTATGTAAATACTTTTTATTAAGATTAAGAGTCTTCTGTTTAGAAACCCATCAGGATGCCTGTTTAATGATAACAAATCATTATAGCATCTTTTTATTTCTATGTGCTTAGTTTGTGACCTTGAGATGTCTAATGTCTAACACAGTCTCATTGTTAGGACTTCAATTTTCATGAGCATGTAACCACGTGTGTAATTTAACTGAACCAGCATTGTGTTGACAATCTTTTTTTTTTTTCTTAAATGATATAGGGATTTTATGTTCTCGGTGCAAAACTGGTCTGTTAAAGTACTCCATTAATAGTCACAGCGTCACTATGGAAGAAGAGAGAATCACGCTCATATTTTTAGACCAAGCTCTTTTTCTTTGGAATGTCATGGAAAAACTCCTGCTGGCATGAGTTAAATCTCCGTTTCTACTGATATATGAACCCCGGTTAGAAGCAATTTTATTTTCGCATTTTGTAGAATTATAAGCTATAATTACTTAACAATCTTCAATAAATAGGCTTAATTTCAGAGAGTAAGAAGAAATCAAGAGCATATTATTTACCAAGCAGTTCAGCAATAAATGTAGATAACAGGGGATTCTGCTAATACTCATGATAATGAGTCTGCATTATAAAAGAGAATGCTCTTTTAAAGTTGGCACTTTCACTGTGTTGCTGTGCCTATTTTCCATAAGTAGTGGGCATGCTACAGAGAAAGTGGTGCTGAACAAAGAATATTTCTTGGTTTGGGTTTTATCCTATTTGACTGATTAAAAAGAACTCATACTTCTCAGAAGAGGTGAAGCTTTGGCTGGTAGGCATATGCATCAGGAGAGCACAGAAGCAGTTGCATCTAATCAGAGATAGGAGGTGGTATTTCTTATCAAATCAAGGTGACTGATATCTGAAAGTTTAATTTAGGGGGTCTTAGGCCTCACTCAACTGGACTAGAGAGAGATGGCTCAGGTATTGGAGAGAAAGGAGATTTTGTGTTTAAGGTACAAGACAGGAAGCAGATGATGTGTGCTAGCTTCCCAGCTGTGCCACAGAATGTATGTGTGCACTTGAACATGTTGGTCAAGACCTGGCATTTCATGGAATATTTAAATTTCAAAACAGGGTTAGCCCCAAACTTTCAGTCAGTAACAAAGCTGTGTTTCAAAACAGCCTTACAAGGTTCAGCTTGGAATCTCTATCAGACAAACATGTAAAGTAAATCTGTGGGACTACCCATGACCTCGATCCAAAGCTCACTCAAGTCAATGCAAAGACTCCCATTGACTCCAGTGGGAGCTGACTCAGCCCCCATGTAGACAGAATTGTTCATGTGTGATTTCAGGATCAGGCCCATACAACATAAATTATAAACAAAGATATATTTTGTGTTTTATGGTGTGGCTCTGTTCCTGTGGATCTGTTTGCACCCATTTTCAAAACACTGGTAATGGAGGCAAATTCAGTTTTACGTAATCTTGTTTCCCACTCCCCTTTTGTACTTGGGCTTAAAAGGAGACTTTAAAATATGGAGTTCCCTGACATAATATGCAGTTTTAGACATTATTAGTTTGCACCTTTTTAAACACTTCAGATAACAATATCAGGTTGGATTGTAAAGCTGCAGTAGTATATAAAGGTATTCAAAATTAAAATACAAATACACTGGCACCATGAAAAGTACAGAAAAAAAAGCATACAGTAGGTGGAAAACTTTATGCAGAACTTGATTCATGAACTTGGCCCACTTTGGAGAACATTATGAATAGTCAACCAAAGATATTTTACATGCAGGCCTATTTGGTCTTATCCTGGATGTTAGAATCTGTCTTCCCAGCCACCCCTTCAGATAAACGCTAAACACAAACCCATGCCTAGAATGCGTAAAAACAACATACTTTATACATGCCTGTGGGGAAATCAAATAGACCTTTCTTCTTTAATGCTACCATTCTCAATCCTACATGCTAGAGTCTGACAGTTATTCCACAGAAATTAAGCGGGGCATCATACACAGTGAAGGACCAGTTTTGTTTGCTACAGGTTTCAATGTGTAGTTCTTTGCTTTTTCTATTCTGTTTTTATTATTTTGCTGTGGCTAAAACTCAGTTTTCATCTTTGTAATTTGAGTCCAGATGGATTGCAGGCTCAGATAACATAAAACTGGTTAATCGACTTTCATACCATATTTATACTGCAACAGGGAAATTTTACTGTTGTCTGCAGTTTAGTAGTGCATGCTATGGAATACGGCCAGTGTTTTATGTACCCTTAAAATTGCAAACTGTAGCCCCTGTGTTGACAGTGACCCTAAATCTGTCTCACTAACAAAAATCTCTTGCCTGTTCTGAAACAGCAATATTCAGTAAAATTTAATTCAAAAACATAATACCGCTCCAGCAAGTGGCATTATATTTCACTCATGAAATTTAGATGTTTTTTCTCCCTCTTGCAGTATTTGATACACAGTATCACAGAGAAACGGTAAAAGTCAAGCATTAAACCAAATATTTGTAATTAATTTGCAATAGCATTACTATCACAGTTCTGAATACAAGTTGTTGGCTGTATAAGGTGCCACAAGATATTTCTGCTACAGAAAGTACAATATAACTGTTGCTCTAATTAGAATCCTTTGGTAGTAGTCCCGCTCTGATTTTTATGCCTTTCTTTCCCCCAGAGCATTGAAGAGATTGTATGGAAAAATCCTGCTGAAAGTGGTCTCAGTTGGTGTGGTTTATAAATCATTTATTGTCATTCATGGCAGCAACTGACTTAGTAATTAAAACCAAATTCAATGGCTTTTCAGAAATGCCCAGATTTTGAGATGGCATACAACAATAAGCAGATATTTGAGCCACACTAATTACATTTAGCTTGCAATCGACATGTTTGCTAGCTCATTATTATAGATAATAGATGTTTGGCCTAGCATAGGGCCAGGATGCAGGAGATTGGAGCTCTATCCTGGGCTATGCAACTGCCTTGGTGTGTCACTTTGGGAAAGTCACTCAAACCATTCGGTGCCTGGTTCTGCTCTAAGTTAAACTGGTGTAAAATCAAGAGTAATTGTGTCAAATTCAATGGAGTCACACCAGCACACATGAGGATAGAATTATATCCTCTGAGCCTCATTTCCCTTGTATGTGGAATATGGATAACACTGTCTCATAACAGTTTTGTATGACATTTTTTGCAAAGCATTTCAGGTCCTTTAAACTGTGTCATATGGTATAATTTACATGTGTATATTTTTTTTAAATAATAAGGAAAGGATTTGAAGGCTTGCTGCAAACAATCAACCATGCTTTGTTTTCCAAATAAAGTCATGCCACACCTCTTATGTAGGGTAGTTCAACAATTGGTTTCCTGCACTAAGAATTACCACTAGGAGACCTAAGTGATTTACCATGCAATCACAGTACTCCTCCCATAATTTATATCAGTTATAAATATGTTCATAGGCAAAGATATGCCACAGTTTAAAAAATTGGGTGCCTAAAATTACAGATTTAGGAGCCTAACTGAATGAAGCTAAATTTTAACATTTATCCACAGATACACATATTGCCTACTGAGAAGCAGTCAGACTATGAGTTATGCAGTTCCTCCTAAACAATTGCTTATATACACCTTTATACCACACTACCATGTGTTCTCCATATGCCCCATATGTAGCACATATAAACATTTGAGAGTTTTTAAACAAAACTTTTTGTATCCTTTTACCACCATGTGTTCAACTTGATTGAGGCCTCAGAGAGCCAGAAAAATTAAACAATGTCAAGTCCACAATATTTCTATATATTACAATTGTGACATTTTAAAGTCAGAGAACTTGGGTTTTTTCCAAGGACAGAAGTGCTGCATCTCTCATTAGAAAGGGGAGAATCTCCACTTCTCAGTGATGTAAAGGATTTCTTTGTGGCTGGGGATAGTCAGGGTAGGTCAAATCTGAAATTTATCACTAGTGCAGGATTTAGTATTGCCCCACTCCTGGGGCCCGGCCCAGTGTGATTTTAGGGAGGGGGGAAAAAAGCAACAACAACAATGAATACAAACCCCCTCTCTCCCGCACAGACACTTGTTGAGAAAGAAGAAACAGTATATCAGCTTTTTCAAAAATAGTGTTTGTTTGAATCTGCTCAGAGATTTGGAGTTTAGAGTAAATCCTCAGGGAGATGAATTAGCATGCAGAGTGCAAATGAGGTGATTATAAGTGCATAATATATGCTGTTTATCACATGGCTCTGCAACTCATCATAGGGATATCGCCACCACCAATTTATCTTGCTCCTTTCTCTTACTGTAAATGCTGTTCCTGCTATCCATCCTCTACTTCTTCTTCCTTGGCACATGCAGGTTGCACTCTGGCATACTGACTCAATGCCAGACTAGTGCAGGTTATCCTCTTTTACTAGATACATCCCAACTGCAATTTACAACACTTCATATCAGCTAAATTAGGCCTACCAGCCTCCCTGGGAGTTGCATCCACTTAAATCAGGGATGAATTTGATATTTTCCTAACCCCTGCCATTTTTTATTAGATCATGTTTCAGCTTAATTACATTGCATTTCTTTAAAATGCAAAAGTTCTCCTAAAAAAAAAAAAAAAAAAAAAAAAATCAATCTTATTGGAAAAAAATATTCACTCATGGGACAAGCTGCTCTCTAAGTGGCAGAAATAAAAAGCTACTTCAAAATTTAGTTTTATTTATTATCATAAGCCAAATAGCTAGAAACATATAATGTAATTCTCTAGAATGGTAACGCATTACTGACCTCTTAAAGCCTTTCCCTAATGTATTTTCATTCTCCATACAACAATGCCCTCAAATGCACAGTAGCAATGAATAAAAACCCATCTGGGACTTAGTAGCATGATCATCTCTCTCAGTTAAGGCTAAATCTTCTGACCTAACCCAGGGCTACAGAAAGCCTCAAGAGGAACAGAACCAGTGCCAAGCCTCTGGGCTGGAGTGGCCCATTTTGCAGATGGGTGAACTGGGGCACAGAAAGGTTAAGTGGTTTGTACAAAGCCACATGGCCAGCATAGGAATTTGCATAAGAAATCAGACCAGTGGCACACTGAGGAGTGTCCCATCTCTAGGTGACCCAATACTTTGGAGAAGGAGCAAGAAATGCTATATGAGTTTACATATAATAAATAGTTATGGAATAACCCTCCCATATGAAAAGTTTCTTGCATTTTGTTTATGGCCTGAAACATTAGGATTTGTACCCATGAAAGTCTTACTTAATACTTTAAATTTCAAATATTTCTTTCTCCCCCTGCCTTTTTCTGTATCTTTGATGGAAGAGAACAGTGGTTGTTACAATGGTAGTAAGCCAGTGATAACTTGACATAAAACTCCAGACTGCACTTGACTGTTTAACGTGGTAACAGTAGACAAGGGTTCAATCCACACCTTCTCTCTTGTTGGGGCCGAAACTCCCCATTTTCAACACAGCAGGCCAGTGGCAGGGAGCACAATGGAAAAACACAATAAAAAATGTAACCCTCAATAATAAGTTCAGACAGTGATTATCATTGATGAATTGACATCAATGAGCATTTTTAACTCTGAGTCATAGCTGAGTGTTTGTGGGGGGGGAGGGGGAGAGGGAGACACAGTAGAATATATCAATGGTGCCATGTAATTTAAGAGTTGGTGCCATGTAATTTGGTTCCATGGTTCCAAAGAATCAGTACCTGTAATATCTCCTTACCTCATACATCTTTCCTACAAGATTTAAAACTAGGGTCAGAAGATCTTACAATCTCACTTTTTTTAGACTACCGCCAACTTGGAAACTCATTATCCACTTAGCCCTACTTTGAGGGGGGAAAATGCCTTTGTTCTGTGCATCCAGGAACTTGTGACTGCCATCAGTACAGCATCTGAGTGCCTGAGTTTGAGTTAAGGTTTCTAATTTATTAGTGACTCTAGTTCATAGGTGATGTGGTTAAACATTGTAATGTTATAATATTCATTCTTCCTTTTACTAAATGAAGAGCTTTTCAGCAGCACACATGATATATAAAGCTCTGTACATCTTCCTTGCCATCCAGGTACATACAGTGTATTGTGCTATTCTGCCTTAATACACAGAAATCTCAGCATTGAGAGAAACTAAAAACAGAAGTCAATGGTGGGGATGCAGGAACGCTATCTGGAAGGAAAACAAATATGACAACATAAGTTATAAATGTGGTGTATTTATTCTAGAAGAATGCCTAAAAACCTCTTAAATCATTAGAGACGCAAGGTGGGTGAGATAATATCTTTTATTGGATCAACTTCTGTCAGCGAGAGAAACATTAATCTTAAGTCATTAGGCAGACAACGCCTCTCGATCTCACCCTGGTTTGCAGCGGTACCCTACTGAAACTGGCATGCCACTTTTTTGGTTAAGCACAGCGCCATGATAGCACATATGCATGAGTGTCAGCAGCAGCAGGAGCTGTGGTATGCCCAAAGGTCGAGATTTCCATCCACAACTTTAAATACAAGGTTCCATAATCTGCTTCAACATCTATAGTGAGGGGGATTTGCCATTCCTACTCAAGGATGGATGAAGTCTGGAAATTGAATAATATTTTCCATTACCAGTTAATGCGGGAGAAAAATTCACCAGGGAGTAGAGACCTCTTCAGTCCCTCTCTCTGTCGTCTTGTTGCAGGAGAATTTATATAGAACGTGGTGTGAAATGGTTCATTGAGATAATTACTTATACATAATGAAGCTGATAGGGTGTAAAGAAAACAAACGCAGTGTTCCTGCAGCGCAGGGGCCATAGTGATATGATTTTGGTTTTGTTTTTTTGTGAGCTTATAAACAGGTAGAAAATAATGACTGAAAAAAAGAGGTGCATATTAGTCATCCAGTTCAAGGTATTGTGTGTATTCCACACCACACACATTACTCCTGGCTTACAAACAGTGTTGGTCAGCCTTTGAAATGCGCTCAAAATATTCTTCAAATTGTAGAGCATTCTGAGGGGAAATTATTTTTTTCCATTTGGGATTGACTAACCTAGAAAGGCTGACCTTGTAGACTCTCTCAAATGAGGGGGAAATACTTCCAGTACTCGGGTTTAAAAGCTAATGGAGAAACCTTACTGAATCAAAATTGCATTATTTTATTATTCACTATGTTATAGTAGTATCTGGGGACCAACTCAGATTGGTGCCTCATTGTGCTAGGTACTGTACAAACACAAAGCAAGAGACAGTTCCTGTCCTGAGGAGCTTGCAATCTAAACTGACAAAACAGGGAAAGAGGTATAACACACAAGCAAAGTGATGGTTTGCAAATGCCATGCTATTTCCATGGGTTTCATTTTTTTGGTCAGGTTTTCTGGGAGGGGATTAATGGAGACTCAGGAAGGGAGAGGGGGAAAGGGGACAAGATGCAGGGGGAGGATGAAGAGGAGGGAGTGGCTGAAGGAGAAAGGTGTGGACTGAGACCAAAATGAAGAGAGCAAGAGAGGAACAAAAAGAGAATTTGACAGGCCTCTCCCTTTCAGGAATTGGCTAATGCTCTATGGTCAGGTACTGATTCTTCAAATGTCACTCGGGGGATTAAGTGTCAAATCCTGTTCCCAATGAAGCTCAGGGGAATTTTGCCACGGATTTCAATGGACTCAGATCTGATCTTTATGACTAACAATTTATTAATTATAAAGATATTTTCTAAAGTAGCCTCTAAATCTGGGCTACCCAATTGTCTAAAGTGGGACATCCCAACACAGAGGCACTCAAAATTAAAGGCTACTTTTAAAACACGGGGTTTAAATGAGCTAAGCACTTTGCAGGGTAATAAAGAGACAAAGTAAAACTCAAATAAAATTAAAGGAAGTTCAAATACTTTTTTCTCTACTGACTGAATAAAGAGCTATTGAAAATTGCTGTGAACATTTGCAGGCAACAGAAATAAAATTAAAGGAAGTCTCTCAAGGTGCTCATCAAGTTACTTTATATTCTCACTGCAAGATCTTTTCAGGCATCAGAGAAGATGAAAGAAGAACCAGATGGACAAGTGTCATTTACAAGGCCTAACCATCCTGAATGCAGTGGCTTTCTAATATGATAAACCCATTCACCTCTCAGAAGCGCTCCCACAGAAACAAGAAGTGAAAGCTAGCTTCTTTGACAATTTTGGCCCTTCCAACATGCCACTTTGTAGACTGTGCATGTATAGAAAACTGTGTCTCTTCATAAAGTCGAGACACAAGAATTGCAAAGACTACAACAGCTTGAAAATGCAGCTCGCCTAAAACCACAGCCTGGATGTCACACACGGACGCTCAGCACCCTATGGCCTGCCTTGACACACACACTTTGCAGAGTGCTCAGCTGGCCATGACGCATTTTCCTGCTTTCAGCTTACAGGACATTTTGCTATGCAAATTACTCATAAGAATGCTGCTAGCATAGCATCTCTCAGAGAACATGCACAGATGTTTTTGTGACTGTCATTCACACACGTTTTGGGAAAGTCACAGATATGCTCACAAAAAAGCCACTCTGCCCTTGGCCTTCACTTCTTCCTGCACTAGGTCACTGATCTCAAACGGTTTTTGATTTAATCAAACCTCCTTTTATGACTCTAATTACACAAACCCAAATTAAAGTTCTGATCACTTACTAAGCTTTTTCCCCCCACAAAAAAAACTTTGTCCCTATTTCTGCTTTTATCAGTTCTTCATCTTGACCAAATGGATTAAAAATTCATTATAAAGTCACTTTCAAATACTGTAACCACATAACCATTCACGATGATGCTGATTATGGTTCTACTGCTCTTCTAGCCCCTCCATTTTCTCCTTTCTAGTTTCATCCAAAGCCTACCTGGCTTTCTCCACTAAGTCCGTATCAACAGTTGTTGCATCACAATAATGAGCCTGTGTCGATTTATTCTACTGAAAATAACAGTGCCAATCATTATTCCCTACCCTAAAAAATAGAAAGGAGGTTCCCTCATTGCCCCTTGTGAGCAGGTAGAGTCACAAAGAACCCCACAGACATTGTCTTTCAAGCTAGCCACATTCCTTTTTATGTCCAGAGGACAATATTTACACGAGAGGCAACAAACCAAACTGATCGCAAATGGTTAGAAAATAAGAGCAAACACTCACCCTGGGCTTCTTACTTTCCCCCATAGCAACTCCTCCTTCAAAGCAAGCACCTTCACTTTCCCAAACAGCCACTATTGTTGAGTACTACTTTCTTCCTAAGAACCTGCTTGAGCAGCAGTCTCCAGCCCTGCCTCATTATCCTCTCCTGAGCACCTGTGCAAAAAAAGTGGGTTTGCGTTAACCATTTGCCTGCCAGTGAACAGAAACAGAGCTCCTGCATCCAATCAGATCCTCAAACCTACTGCACCCTTTACCCATATTTGAAATCCCTCACGGCACCAAAAACCTTTCAGACAATTTTCAGTGCACCGTCTCCCATTCTTTTCTGAACAATGGCATCTTCTCTTTTCTTTTTTGTTCACAGTAACCCAGTTCACATTTACCATTTTACACCTGTTCCCCCCACTCTCCTGCTTTTGGCATGGTCACCTTTCTAAACAACTCCTCTCCAAAGCTTTCATTTCCCAATACATTATGTAGTGCAACAAGCTGGTTCTTGCGATAAGCTATCTTATTCTTAAAGAGCTAAAGAATCCAACACTGTATGCACATGCTTTTCTCCTAAATATCTGAACACAGAAAGCATGAAACCCTGAATTGCTTACAGTTTATAGGGATCCTCTCCATGTTAGTGGCCTGATTCACTATTGCCTTGCACCTTGTGTACTCATTTATCTTTGCAAAGTGAGTAAAAAGTTTTCAATGCAATAGATTTGTGATATGGTACCATGTTGCACCTGCTTTGCATAGGTGTAAATAACTACCGAAGGTACAAGCCAAGGGAGGTCAGTGTCTGAACCTAGGAGCTGCTTGCAGTAGAGGACTGAAGGTGGGCGGGAAAGAGGCACTTTCAAGTTCAAAGACAAATATTTGTAGATTTTCAAATTTAGTTTCATTTCTTCATTCTAAAATGCAATATACATTTTCAAAGGAATCATTTTTTATGTTTCTCTATTATACATATATAAGCACATGTGCATTGAATCAAGAGAAGACTTTCTATTGACTCCAACAGGACCTTGATTATCACTAAGAACAGTATCTTGACTACACTCAAATGATGCATAGGAAAATGACAACTTTATAACTGTTGGTTTCAGTGGTCTATCACAAACAGAGAAAAGAAGCCAAAGAAAGTAGCAATTTAGGATCAATGTGTATAGTATATTAGCGTTTGCATTGTGGAAATATCCTATATCCTTATTTCTCCACACTGTATTAAATAAAGAAAACACTGTAGTTTTCATTTATTTTAATGATGTTCCTGCTAAACAAATGTTTGGATTCTTTTTACATCTGAAGCTCCAGCTTATTGGATTTATTTATATGTCCTACAGTTTTATTTAAAAAAAAAAAAAAAAAAAAAAAAAAAAAGGCCCTCCCTAGAAAGACAGGGTTGTGCCATCTGGAGTTTTACCAGATGAGTTTTCATTGGTCTTCAGTCAGTGTTTGTTTAGTTAACACCTGATATTCTGGACTCTTGTGAGGAATAGGGGTAGAGGTCTGAAAGTTGGTTTGTTTATAGAGCTCTCATAATGGAAAAGTCTCAGAGGATTCCAATGTAAGAGATTGTTTTCAGTGAGGAGAAGAAAACAGCTAGACTGTCTCCAGACATCTCTTCTACAGGACTGGAAGAAATTTTCACTTTTCATGTTGATTCTCCAAGCACATCTTTCTTCTGCAGATTATTTCCATTTAACTAACAGAACATAAGCAATCATAAGTATTTATTTTGTGATGTTACACCCCATATTCTTAATAGAAATATGGTTATGATATGAATATGGCATAACTAAGATATACTTTATGCAAGATGGCTCATGTAAGGTATCATTGGGAAGGTTATGATTTACTGAATGTGATTATCCTGTTTGTAGGCATGTATCATTTCTGTATCTAAAGTTAGGAATAATGACTATGTAACAATTACAACTGTGTGTGTATTTGCGAGACACCCACCAGACAACTGGCCATCACAGCTTGGATGGGCCATTCGGAAGAAACAATAAGACTGAAGATACTAATCTCTCTCCTTCCTGAGAGGCATCCCAGGATGTAGCTGTGACACTACCAGGTCAAGTGATAAGATCACCTGATACAAAATACCACCTTGGACACTGCTGGTACTTTTCCTCTATAGGGGGATGGTGATCAAACAAAGGTTTCATGCCTTAGGTAAATCCTTTTTAAGGCTGGGCAGGGGGTTAATCTGGACTCTCCTCCATTGCCTACCCAAGAAGAAAAACTGCTGAAAGTACTTGAGGGAAAAGGCAAGAGTGAGTCCAGACTGAGACAGGGGTCCAGTCTATAAGAAGAGATAACTGGATCCTACAGAAACTGCATCCTGCCTAATTCAATATTTAGGGTGAGAAATTACATTTTGTAACCTGTTTCTTTAGTGAATCAAGCTTAGTTTGCGTGTTTTGTTTTATTTGCTTAGTAATCTGCTTTGTTCTGTTTGCTTTCTCTTATAATCACTTAAAATCTGTCTTTTGTAGTTAAACTTATTTCTTGTTTACCGGTATAACATAACTCAGTTTGTGCAATCCATATCTGAGGGGACAAGAAGCTGTGCATATCTCTCTTCACATTCAGGGAGAGGGCGAATTTTTATGAGCTTGTGCTGTGCAGATTTTCTATACAGCACAAGACAATATACCTTTGGGTCTGCACTCCAAGGGAGGTGGGCACCTGAGTGCTGGAGCAAGTCCCTTAAACTGAGTCTTCCCAGAGCTGATCTCAGTGTCTCCATCTTTCTGCAGCTGGGTGTGGCCCTCCTTGTGTGTGTGCTAGAAGAGCCTCGCTCAACAAGACAGGGTAAAAGGGGCCCAGGATGGCAGAACAGGTGGGCTCAGTGATATCCCAGTACATCAGGGGATACCTTAAGGGGGGGGGGGGGCAATCCATCACAAACCTTTGATGAAAAAAAAAAAAAAAAAATTCTCAAATTCATTATGTTCATATTCACATGAGAAATCTTACAGTCAGAGTATCCCTGCTGCTATTAGATTAAGCCCAAATAGCAATGACATTTTGAATATCTCATTATGTTAGGATGCCCCAAAACATACAAATACAGCTGATACTTAGACTGTAAGCTCTGTGGGGTAGGGACCATCATTTTGTTCTGTTTGTACAGCACCTTTTGCACTGGGGTCCTGACACATGACTGGATCAATACACAATACAATACAAATACACCTCTACCTTGATAGAACGCTGTCCTCAGGAGCCAAAAAATCTTACCATGTAATCGGTGAAACCGCCTTATATCGAACTTGCTTTGATCCACCGGAGTGCGCAGCCTCCCCCCCCCCCCCCCCCCCCCCGAGCACTGCTTTACTGCGTTATATCCAAATTTGTGTTATATCGGGTCGCGTTACATCGGGGTACAGGTGTAATAATAATACCTATATTAAAAAGTCCATGAAGACTACTTTTAAATGGGACTTGTGCCATTTTTTTCCTTCCTTATAATTTTTAAAGAAGTCTTTAAAGCTTTTGTTCTCCCACATTTTTTTATTTCTAATTTTTTATATTATAAATATCAGGAATGCCACATCTTTTCTTCTCTGATTTTGCTAGAAGTCTTCTTGGGTGTCTCACGGCATGTGTCTGGTATTCTTGTGCACCGTAACTGAAGGAGTAAAGGAATTCAGTCTTTAACAAAGATGCCACTTATCAAATTGTTTATTAATCACTGAAGTTTTGAACAGCCTGACTAAAAATCTCTCCATCCCTCTCTCATCTGCTCAGCTTTCAATCTCTTGATTTGTGTAATACCATTATTTTATTCCTTCCGCTCGTTATAAAGCTTTTTAGCTTGAATTTCTAATGCCAAAAAAACGGCAGGGGATGGGGGGACACCTTTCTTTTAAAATGAACTTTCAGGCTACCTTTCTACAGGATAAAAAGGCATAAAGGGACAACTTTTTTTCTTTGTAGAACATCTTTTTTAAAATCAAACACAAATAAATGACATGAATGATCCCATTACATTAAATAGGGGAAATTAACATCATGCAAGGCACTTCTCAATGTTCTGGTGAAGATTATCACCATCATATAGGTATCACTTTACTGCTGCACATACAGCATAAACTCCTTTCAGATGAATTCCAGAATATCTAATCAAATGCAAATGCTTGTTAAAAATATTCTGTATGGGTTTAAATTACAAATCACTCTGTGCAAAGGGATACAGGACCATAAGAGAGAGCATGCTAACAAAAAGAGTATTGTAAGAGAGGTAAAGCCTCATGTTTCAAAGTTTAAGCCAATCTCTAAATATTAGGGATTAGGATGGGACTTTCATGGGGGATAGATTTTCCCACATCTGCCAACAGCAGGATTTCTTGTACTTTCATCTGAAGTATTTAGTGCTGGCCAGTGTCAGAGACCAAATACTCACTCAGATGGAATGTGGGTATGGTCCAATGAGACAAGTTCTACATTCCTATATGGCCTAAATTCTGTCAGAAGTAGCCAGTGATGTGGCATTCCCTTTCCCCCTTCAACCTCCAAACTCATGGAAGCCTGGCCAAGTGAACACTACACAGTAAGATTCTGTAGATTTAAGGTGCATGGTTTAGAGTGAGAAGGCAGAATTTCTGGGGTCCAGTGCTACTTCACAGCACTGTTATTGGGGAGCCCAGCAGGGAAATACCTTAAGGGGAAAGTGCTGACCTTACAAATATTAATCCTCATTAGTTCTTGTCTGGGGAGGAGGCACTGGCAGCATGGCTGTTGGGAAGAGGGCCTCAAGAAATAACATAGGTGGGATTTACATGTGGATGTACCAGCCCTTCCAGCTGTCACCAGAGATCTTGCAATACTTGTGGGGTTGGAAGACATGACCCTCTTTCCAGATAGGCCAACCCCATTCCCCATCAACCTGATTCCTTGCAAATTCCACAAGTGGAAAGTCATAAAACAAAATTCATGTGTTTTTAGACTCTTCATGGCAGGGACCCTGTATATTTTTTTTGTGTTCAGACAGTGCTGTACTTGTTTTGGGCCTCCGGGTACTACCACAGTACAAATAATAAACAATAATAAATGATACTAAGGGTGATGATCCTGGGATTAATCAGGTCTATGGAAATTCCCATGTCACTAGCTCTCCTGTGTGGGTTTTCTGCTGCAGGCTATTATGTAGCCTAATAAAAATACCTGTTCTCCTGTTTCAGCAATGGTGGGAAGAACCTTGCACTCCCTTTTCATCATTGATTCTCAGGGCTTGCGCTTCCTTTTAGGCAACCTAGGCGGTTGCCTAGGGCACCAGGATTTGGGGGAGGCGGCAATTCGGCGGCGGGGGGTCCTTCTGCGCTCCAGGCCTTCGGCGGCAATTCTGTGGCGGGTCCTTCACTCACTCCGGGACCCGCTGCCAAAGTGCCCCGAAGACCGGGTACACGGAAGGACCCCCCCGCTGCCGCAGAATTGCCAACAACGACTGGGAGCGCGGAAGGACCCCCGCCTAGGGCGCCAAAAACCCTGGCACCGCCCCTGTTGAGTCTACAGAGATTTTCTAACAGAAAGTGCTGCAAGAAACTCTGCTAAAAACTGATACCTATGACTATTGTAATACTCACTAATAGAATAATAAGGATTTATTGGAACGCTTAATTTCCTGCTAGTCCTACCTCCCAGGTCAGAACCACAACAATATAACAGCATAACAGTAAGATAAAGATTTAGCACCATCTGCTGGTGGAGGTGCTGTCTACACTAATCATTACAGTATCTTCCTTTCATGACCTCATTTGAGAACATTGAGACAAGTTTGTGACTGTGCATGGGGTGAATGAAATGAGATGCAGGCAGGGGCAGAGGCAGAGCCTTAATGTGTCTTCATACATCAACTTCAGAAAGCCAGGAAAGGGGCTTGAGAGGGGAACGAAAGGATATAATAAAACTAGAACAGAATGCAATTGCTTGCCAGGCAGTGCCACATTACACCAGTTTATCAATGACTGTAGTGGTTCACCACCTGCTTCTGGATACAGTTTGGGATGTTGACTTTGGTCTCCTAAACTGTGTGTGTGTCTGAGATTTTGCCTTTTCTTCCTGTGATCCACCATGACAAATGAATTTAATACAGCCCCATATGACAATCTCATAAGAGAACTAGGGAAGTTACTATAAAGTGGGTGCACAATTGATTGTGAGACTGTACTCTAAAAGTACTTGCATCTGAAGAAGTGAGGTTCTTACCCACGAAAGCTTATGCTCCCAATACTTCTGTTAGTCTCAAAGGTGCCACAGGACTCTCTATTACTTTTTACAGATTCAGACTAACACGGCTATCCGTCTGATACTCTAAAAGTAGTTATCAATGGTTTGCTGTTAAACTTGGAGGGCATTTCATGTAGTGTCCTCTAGGGGTCCATCTGGGGTCCAGTGCCATTCAATATTTTCATTAATGATTTGGATAATGGAGTGGAGAGTATGTTTATGAAATGTGTGGATGACACCAAGCTGGGAGGCAAGCATTTTGGAAGACAGGATTAGAATTCAAAAGGACCTTTGGAATTGGAAATTGATCTGAAATAAACAAGATGAAATTAAATACAAATTAAATGCAAAGTACTACACTTAGGAAGGAAAAATCAAATGCACAACTACAAATTGGGAATAATTCACTAGGTGATAGTACTGCTGAAACAGATTTGGGGGTTATAGTAGAGCACAAATTGAGTGAATCAACAGTGTGATGCAGTTGTGAAAAAGGCAAATATTCTAGGGTGTATTAATGGAAGTGTCACATGCAAGACACAGGAGGTAACTATCCCACTCTACATGGCACTGGTGAGGCCTCGGCTGGAGTACTGTGTCCACTGGGTGCCATACTTTAGGGAAGATGTAGACCTATTGGAGAGAGGCCAGAGGTGAACAATAAAAATAATAAAAAGTTTAGAAAACCTGACCTTTGAAAGAAAGGTAAAAAAACTTGAGCATGTTTAGTCTTGGGAGAAAAAGTCTTACAGAGGACCTGATAATCTTCAAACAGACTAAGGGGTTCTATAAAGAGGACAGGGATCAATTGTTTTCCATGTCCACTGAAGGTAAGACGAGAAGTAACCTGCAGCAAGGGAGATTTAGGTTACATATTTGGAAAAACTTTCTAACTATAAAAGATTGTTAAACACTGGCATAGGCTTCCAAGGGAGGTTGTGGAATCCCCATCATTGGAGATTTCTAAGAACAGGTTGGACAAACACCTGTCAGGGATGGTCTAGCTTTGCTTGGCTCTACCTCAGCAGAGGGGGCTAGGCCTGATGGCCTTTCAAGGCCCTCTCATTCCTACATTTCCATGGTTCTTTGAATTGATGTGGGGAATTTGTGCTAGTGGTCCTAAACTGATCTAAATGAGGCTGAGTTGCTTGACATTTAGTGCAAGACTCATCTCTTTTGTCAAGCATTAGCCTGGGATAGAACAGGGATTGTTTGTTTTGGTGGGGAAAAATTTGCCTCATATAACAGGCAGAAATGTGTCTAGATGATATGGCTATCATCATCATAGTAAATGAACACCTCACAAACATGTAGACTACTAATTAGAGCTGTATGTAGGATTTTTCCAATTCAGTGACCAACCTGGAAAAAAAATTGTTTCAGGTTTACCCAAAGCAGGTTTTTCAGTAAGGTATGCTTTCATTTGAAGTTTATTTAATTTTACATAAGTTTTAAAGTCATTTTGAATTGAAAAGTCAAAATGCTTCATTTCAAAGATGGCACAACAAAGATTCATTTGTTTTTAGCCAGAAATTTTGATGACTTTGTGAAATTATTTGGGCCTCCCCACCTAGGCAGTTTTCGAGAAAACATGTTCCATCTGAAAAATTTTACCCAGCTCTACTACTAATATACTTAACGTTCGGCTTGTGCTTAGATATCTTGTTGAACTAAAGACATAATCAGTCCTGAAGCATCTCAAATCGAGGTCTTGCTATTTTGCATGTTAGTTCATTTCTCTTTATCGTCTACTTCAAGTTACAAATTGACCCACGTTTAAAATACAATGACCTTGTGTTGACTTGAAATGTCGGCCATAGACCTAGCTTTGATCTGTTGTCACGCTTTCTGGGTGACAGCCAGTATCTGAGTATTTTTTTAAGCCAGGGAAAAGCAAAAAATATAGTTTGCTAGTTTTATAGGGAAAGTTTTTAAAAACTTCAGCTAATGTCATGTGAACTAATTGGTTAGAACAAATTTGCCAAGAACTTGCTGCCTTGGGTAAGTGACTTCAGAATTTGGAGGAAGATATTTTTAAAGTCCTACAGGGGCATAATTCATTCACTCCTGCCCCTCCCCCCCCCCAAAAAAAACAAGATTAAAGCTGTAAGTACAAGTGTTGGTGTTATTTTTCTGTTCAGATATTCATGGAGCTGTGAAAGAACTAGTGAGACAACATCTTTTGCTGACAATTCAGCCTACAGATGCTACCCAACTCCATATCTTGCTTACACCAAAGAAAAACAGCACCAACTACCAGCTTCCTTAATGCTTAGCACCCCTATGAAAAGCACCTGGCTAAAACGGAATTCAGGCAAGACTGACTGAGGTCTTCTTCCGAAGAAGTGGGCTGTAGCCCACGAAAGCTTATGCTCTAATAAATTTGTTAGTCTCTAAGGTGCCACAAGTACTCCTCTTCTTTTTGAGGTAGGTAAAAGAAGGGAAGCCTGATGACCTCCAGGGTTGATTACCTCACCAAATTGGATGAGATCCTCATGTCAGTACAGTCATTTTGTGCCACCCTGTGGGTGCCAGGGAACCATAAAACTTCCATGATCAGATGGGAGGCAGGGAGGGGGAATTCTCCAGACATGGGGGGCAACATGACTAAAGCAAGGCCAAAAATCTGACTGTAGGGGAATGTTTTCTGGGGATTGGCACAAGATGTTCTTCTCAATGGAAAGTGAACATTTTTGTATGTGGCACACTGTTAGAGGCATTGCTGTGCTTTACATTTTGTAAAAATCAACTTTTATATAAGAATTAAAATTGTATGTCTATGAAAAAAGAACCTTGCATAACCGTGATAATGCATCCTTTCTACAAGAAACTGAAATGTAAGATATCTGGAGTACACTGCAAAAATGTACACACACTCTCACTTCTGAATATCTTGTGCACTTCTGTGAATTAGTCTGAGACAAAAGGATACTGTGTACTTTCACAGTGCAGTGCCTCCCAGAAAGGAACCTAGTGGAACAGATACAAGGCCTAGATTTTTAAACAACATTCCATCACAAATTCTTTCCATACCCCACAGGAAGTTATTTCTAATCTGTTTTAAGCATAGGACTGGAGCTGCAGTCTCTCCAGTGCAGCGCATTCTCTCTATTATGTCTCCAGTGTGTTCAGACATAACTGATGGACTGATTTTTATTTTACCGAACTATTTAGGAAATGTGTAATGTGTAATTTACTTTCAAACCATCACTGGTTTCAGAGCATCCTTGAATAAAGCCATTTCTAGAGTAAGAGCTCCACACTTATACTGCACTTACACTTTCATGTGAATTTGTTCATCTAAACCCTTGAAACAATATGAAATATGTCGCTGATTCTCTCAGTTCCGTTAAAAAGGGAAATAGTGTTATCTATAGCTTCTAAACAGTGTTTTCTTTAACTTTCATTGTACCATGGGGACAGCCATCTGCATCTTTATAATGGACTAACAACATACTTTTCAGAACATGCAAAGCCCCACTTAATCATATTTTTCCCCTAGCTGAAGAGTTTTTAACAAGACATCTTAAACTAGGTACTTAGAGTATAAACATGTGGGTGAGGCTGATAGTTCTGTAACTGGCCACAATTTCCCCTTCTTCTGATTTGTAGGATGTTGGGGATACTAAACACACTTTACAAATAGGTGTGACATTTAATGGAGGTGTCCAGGGTGAATTACTACCACCTGCTTACAGTGGTAGAAAGCCTTGCCTATGCCGATGAGGGGAAACCCTCCCCAACAACGCACTCTCTCAATGCAGGCTAGCAATTTACACATCCCACTTTTTTACTCTTGAGCAGGGCCAGCTCCAGGGTTTTTGCCACCCCAAGCAGCTCAAAAAAAAAAAAAAAAAAAAAAAAAAAAAAACTGTGATAGAGATCTGCGGCACTTCGGGACCCTCCGCCGAATTGCCGCCGAATAGCTCGACGTGCTGCCCCACTCCAGAGTGGCCGCCCCAAGCACCCGCTTGCTAAGCTGGTGCCTGGAGCCGGCCCTGCTCTTGAGTGCACAGGTCCTTAACTTCTGGACATGTGCAATACACACCAATCCACTGCCTGCAGAAGCAGTGCACCCCAGTTCACTGGCTTCACCTCAGTTCAACACCCCCCTTAGCACGAGGCACTTAGATGTGTCTTTGGTAAAACCAAATTGAAGTTTATTTAAGAGCTTGAGATAGAGATTCAAATAAGCAAGTCTAAGGGTTTGGAAACAAAGCTACAGGTAAAAACAAAATGTGATCTATAGCTATACTTACTAACAAGTTACTTTCCTCATCCAATGGTTAGGTCTTATAGTGCTTGTTCAATCCAGAAAGCTGGGATCCGTCTTTTATAAGACAACCCCACTGGAAGAATGTATCCTCCATAATGGATAAAATCTTGTGTTCTTTCTTCATTTCTTATACAGACTATTGTCTTTTACCCCAGGTGGTCCCCAATTCAGAAATTTGTCTGGGGGTCCTTTTTCCTTTGTAAATCATCAAGCCTGTGCTGTCAAGACAGTAAACATACAGCTTGGCTCCACAGATGGTCCATCATTCTCAATGTTAATTGAGTTAGCCTGGAGACCCACCTTGCCTCAGGTGACAAGTTTCACTTGAACAGTTTTGAAACCCATATCCTACATATCACATACTCTAAAATGATTTCCCATACAAATATCACTCAATACAAAAATCCCATATAAACATCATGACAATGAGACAGTGGTAGAGACCACGCACTATCCCTTTTGTGAAATATTGAGAAGATCAGTATGTCTCTGTCATAGTAGGTTAGAAGTTGTGGACTCCGCTACAGAAAATCAAGTTTGGCCTTCAAAGGGCAGAACTCTATTAACTATTGTGTGTGCTCTACTCCCAGAGTGCATTGGGAATTTGATACCTTATGTTCCTGCCCTGATAGTTTAATAACTGGACTTGGTTTTCAGTGACCATATCATTAGCAGATATGCTTTTCTGGACTTAGATAACCTTTAAAAGAAGTTTCTGCCCTTTTTTTTTTTTTAAATATGGTGATCTACTGTATGTAAATGTTTCTTGAAATCTTAGGGACTCATCCTGACTGTGCTCTGCATGTGGACTCTGCTGCTGAGCTTACGGGGAACTTTTCCATTAAAAAATGATCACTAGATTTTAGATATGACAATGTGTGAAGTTGTTAGTGATGAAAAAAATAGTTGGCCCATTTGTTCAAAGTTGAAAAGAACAGTCCTAATTCCCTCTTTTCTGAAACCTATTGGAATTAGCATTCTGGAAACTTTGCAAAAAAAAGTCAGTAGAAAAGGCTGATCCTTTAAAGAACACAATTCTAGACAGAGCTTTTTTTCAGTAAAAGATTTTCACTATAATGCTGAAGGGAAGAATCTCTCTAGGAACCGATGTCAGATAAAAGGGTGAAGGGCTTCCAGCAAGTTCATATCTCAGCCACAAATATCCTGTAGTTCCTGTATTAAGCAGGTCTATGCATGTTGCTTTTCTGACACAAATTACGGTGATCTTTCTTGAGATGAGAATAATAATTCAGGCTGGCTTTCACACCACCATTTTAATGGACTGAGGACCCTCTACTCCCCCACTGACTTCAACAGGGGCAGCAAAGTACTTTGCAGGATCTGGTTTTATAATTGGAGCTATGTAAAGCCTATTTTTGCCATTTGCATAAGTTTACACCAAACCTTCCCAGCAGTTTTGATTCCAAGACTTTTCAGAATCCCTGGCCTGGCTTTAAGTTTCAGGTTCATCTGTAACTAAAACCTCAGATTCAAATTCACTGGAAATAAGACAGAAAATTTTCATAAATTTCATAAACCTGCTGGCCTAAGGTAATCTTTTTCTTGAATTTTTTCATTTTGCATTCATATCAATAAGGTTCATATGAACCAAACCCAAATTTTTGCCAGACCTGAAACCAGTTTAGTTTGGTTTTGAGTAATATTCTAAACACAATTGACAGAAATAGATCTTTTCAGTTGTGTACCTCCTCTGTTCTATTACACAAGCAATGAATTGTATTGGGGGGGGGGGGGGGGGGGAAGAGGAGGTAATATAACATAATAGCTATAAGAAATACCAGTCCTGCAACATTTACTTATGTGGCTAATTCACATTATCCCAGTGGGACTACTAGTGTGAGTAAGGGCTGCAATATCGGGCCCTTTATTTTTACAAACAAACTGAGGAGTTGCTGGACTTCAGCATGCTGCCCTCAAGATCTCGGCTCAGTAAATGATGTAATGCATGTAACTGAATCCTTGCTGAAGTAGAATGCATCATACATCTATAGAGCCTGATATCAAATTCCTTACTCACTAAAAATTCCCATTAACTGAAGAAAGGAGTTCAAGAATGGGCTCATTAAAACATCATTTATATATGGAAGCACCAGCATTTTCAAGAAGTGTTGGTCAAGACAATGTACAAAGATTGTTCTTATGAAATAAACTGGGCATGTATGAAGGAGTTTGATCACTAAAAATATTTTTTAAAAGTGCTGTTTCACGTAGCTCAGTAATAGAAGAATAATTGTTCAGTGCTTACCTATAAAGCAGAAAAATCTAGTGTCGTGTGTGTTCTAGAATAGAAAGTAGAGGCTTACATTTAAAAAATAAAATCTGGAAACAGATTCATTTGATTTCTTGATGTCATTCTACTTTGTAAAGTGTGTGCCTACTGTTTTTATGATGCACCTAATTTTCCAGATTTCTCCATTTGCTTTGTAACGGTAGTCACATTTATTACAGAAGTGCACCTGACAATACAATATTGTTCATCTTCTACTCATGAGAATTCTATAATAGTAATCAGATGCTGCTATTTCCTGGTAAAAAGCGCAGTTCAGTCTGGATCAAAACCAAGTTAAATACTTTCTGCTTCCAGTTATAGGTTAGAAATCCCTGGCACAAAATGTTAAATTTGATTAGTAGATTGTTTTACTGCACTTTTAACCCTTCTCCAGAGGCTAAAGAGCCTCAAAAATTGCAAGATGCTGTCTAAAAACTTGGTTGGCTCTAATAACAGATCAAAACTCTAGGCAATGGAATTTTAATAGCTCAGCTTAGATTTCATTTAAGGGCCCAATCCTACAAGCTCTGAACTCCCAGAGCAATCCCAGTAAATCTTGTTGAAGTCAAAGGGTGTTCCATGGGGGGAGGAGGACTTACTGCATCCAGCCTAAAGAATACAGACAAAATTATAGGAAAGTTGTCAAACGGATAATTGAATAAATTTTAATTGCATCTCAGAATACAAGGTATCATTCAGTTAACCTCCCCACCCCGCCCCTAATACACACACACACGGACTATCTACATACAATGGAAGTTTTCTAGATAAGACTTACGTTTTAGCATAAAATGTTTTATTATTCTAATTTAGTTAGACTATTGTGCCATATTTTCCATTCTGTTTCTGTATAATATATTTAAAATAAATACAGTAGCACTTTGTATTCAAGTTGAGTATCCCAGCTGAAGATCTCAAAGCATTTTAGCAACACTAATAGTTTCAAGTCAGTTTTTCAAAAGATCTCAGCACCCAGGAGCAACCACTGACAACAAGGTGCTGAGCACTTTTGACAATTTAGCCATGTCATGCCTAAAGAGGAGCAGAATTATTTTGTAAATCTGTCCCTTTAGCCACTGTGAGGCAGGTAAGTATCTCCACATTACAGAAGAAAGGAAGGCAAAGAGATGACTTGCTCAAGACCACACAAGAATTCTATGGCAAAGCTAGAAATAGTTAATAACAAGATCTCTTTCCCAACTATTTGCTTTGTTTACACTTTATACACACACACACACACACTCACTCTTCCCATTCATGGCTGCTATTATTTCCATTCATTAGCTACATGTGTGAATGTGAGTGTATATACGTGATCTGAATGTCTCAGATTTTCAGAAGCCTGTTAATGGATTTGTACTCTAAAATCAGGAAGTCAGCAACTACTCTTTGGTTTCGAAGAATTCTCTAATTTTTCATTTGGAAGACTTTTGATTTTGATAAGCTTTTAAGTACCTCTTGATTGCTTAAAGAATCATATTGTTTTATCCTTTTTAAACCTTTGTTACATATCAGTTTCAAAAAATGCTGAAAGACAAGGGATTTGTTGTAAAGGATTTTTGGTTTTATTAGCATCAGGATATCCGCAGGTTTCAGCTACATTCCTGCTGCTTTTATTTTTCACATTTGATTAAGAAATAAATATGAATCGCTGCTTTTTGTGATGAGCAAAGCTCTTTTGAAATTTGGAGTCATGCTGCTGCAAGAGAAAATGGAAGTACTGTAAATGAGGCCTGAATTTCTGAATCTCCCTTGACCGAGATGGTTCACAGGTATGAATGGGAGCAGCTTTTGACTGGAGGGACCAAAACTTACCCTGGGGTGTGAGTCCATTTCAGAGAAAATATATTTGGCCCTGTAGATCCGAAAACTCTTCATATTCCTCATTTCATTTTCTAAATTTTGTGTTTTGTTGCAACGAGTGCTCAGAATCATAAAACTAATCCATGTGTATGAATCAGTTATCTTTTGTACGGCAAGCTATATTTTTAAGCAACAATGTAAAGTGGGACAATGTTAAAGCACTCCTACTATTTTAGTAGTGTATATATATATCACAAACTGTTTTACTCTTTTTCAATGCCTGAAGTGGAAACAAAGAAATAACTTCCTCCTCTGCAAAAGAGATTCTGCCTCATTACACTGCCTCTCACCACCCATAGCACCCTCTTGTGTCAGGGTGCAATGCTGCAAGGGGTCCTTGCTTCCAGCATTTCCTGATGGTCTTTCCCCAGGTCTTGTGGGGCTCAGCCTTTTGGCAAAGTCATGTAAAGTTCAGTCCCATTCCAGGGTAACAAAATATCCAACTGAACATATAAGCCAGGGGTCAGCAACCTTTCAGAAGTGGTGTGCCGAGTCTTCATTTCTTCACTCTAATTTAAGGTTTCGCATGCCAGTAATACATTTTAACGTTTTTAGAAAGTCTCTTTCTATAAGTCCCGGGCCAATGGGGGTGGCGGGAAGCGGCAGCCAGCACATCCGTCGGCCCGCACTGCTTCCCGCCGCCCCCATTGGCCCGGGACGGTGAACCGCAGTGAGTGGGGGCCATGGATCGGCCGAACCTGCCGCGTCAGCAGGTAAATAAACTGGCCCGGCCCGCTAGGGTGCTTACCCTGACGAGCCGCGTGCCGAACATTGCCGACCCCTGTTCTATAAAGACAGAGAATGAGATATTAACAAGAGCACCCATATATAATCTATTTGAAAGCTTGACTTTGATTTCAGATGTGTGTGATGATTAGTACAGAACACATGGTAAGATCAGGTTTTCCCCATTTAAATCAGCATCAGACACAAATCGGAGGCATCGGTGGCTATTGTACACTTTTGCATTCCCCCTCAATCTTAGGGATTCTGGGATCTTGATCAGTCTCCAAAACAAATTAGATCAACCTCATGGCCTGACTGTGGTAATTTCCAGTTAAGCCCCTGGCCCTCCTTAGTATGCTCACTACACTGGGGAAGCCTGCAGCAAGGGTCGGCAAAGGCCAACTTTAGAGATTTCCCTATGCAAGGGGAAGCTCTCTGACATCCAGAAGAGGGGATCAAGCATCTGGCCTAAGGTCTCCAGAAACGATGGAGGAGCCATTATTGAACAGAATAAAGAAGCTCTCTATGCACATAGAATATGGGCTCAAAATCTCTAAGAAGATTTTGGCAGCCTTTTGTTTTAAATAACTCAAGGGCTGGTCTGATTTCCAGAAACAGATTTCCAGGATAATCATCAGGTTCCCTTCACCAGGGTGCAATAGTGAACTTGTATTCACACTCCCCTATATCGAAACTTTCTACATCTATACATGCTCGTCATCATCATGGTAGCTAAACGCTTGATTTTAGCAGTGCTTGTGTCATTGTGAGGTTTGCTAGTTTGTTGGTAATGGTGGTCAGACAATTCTCTGATAGAAAATGCGTAGGAACAGGGCCAAGAAATAGACTAAAAAAAACTCCTTTGCTTTTTTGGTAGCCAAGTAAGGTACTTACTTTGGAGCCTATTTGCATGCATCCCCACTAATTCCAAAGGGGTTTTGCATTGGTGCAGACGTTCACCCACACGGAACAAGTTACAGGACTGAAGCCCAAAATGGGGCTAGAGAGATGGGGAGCAGGGTGAGACACGAGTCACTAACTCATCATACTTACAAAATGAAATTATTAAAATCTAAAACTCTGAAATGTGAGTAAAGGTTACCCCATAGCCGCCAACAAATTATTTGAGTCCATGAGGGGTTTTGTTGTTTTGCTGAAAACGTATATGTTTATCTAGACTGTGTAGACCTATAAACAGTTTGCTCTGGTATTCTAATGTCTAGACAGTACAGGAAACTGTTGTACAGTAATTGGAGAAAAGTTTAATAGGTCTTTTTTTATTGAAAAGAACAAAGCACTCTGGTTTATGGTGCTAACGTTGTGATTATCTGTAAGTCATATTACTTGCACTATATACAACTTCTTTCCAGTCCAAATCTTTAAGTAAAAGAATATAAACTTATAGAAAAGATAGCGCTTCTGGAAGCTTTTAACACTTCACTGCATCATTTGTTATGCTTGGCTGGACCTCTGAGTTAAAATAAATTATCATGTTAAGGTAGGAGGTGTTCCTTCCTAGTGGATTAAAATCCATGCATCTTTTCAGCTGGTGATTGCTTCAGGCTTTTTCTTTAAGAGAACCTTAAAAAAAGGCAATTTTTTGTTTTTTATGTGGAGCTGCTTTTATAGGCTGGACAAAAATGAATTACAATGTGCTCTAACAGGAACAAAAAGGAGTACATTAAAAACCATCTCACTTGTATGAAGAAAATAGCCTCTGAAATGGACATTACTAAATTTCTTGGACAAATTTATTAACATTACAAACAGATTTTTTAGATAGCTATTAGGGAAGATTAACCACCTATGGAAAAAAATGACTGTTTTATGTTGTGTTTGAAAGTCATTTTGCTAAATATTTGATTTAGCTATCAGATTTTAATGAACTATGTATCCTGCGTACTTACTAATTTTATCAGAAACATTAACAGTGAAAAATTGTTTAATTCAATATTGTGGTGCAGAAGAATTACTACGACATCCCAGAGTTTGTGAAAATGTTCGGTTACAATCTTCCTCTTTCTGGACAGTCTCAAGGGTCTTATTCTACACTGAACTAGTCATTTATGCCAGTGTAAAATGAGCGTAAACCATATTTGGGCTGATTTTCATTTACCCTGGCAGCATAAAGGGGCCTTAAATGGACATCAACATAATTTATATGCACTTTAAGATTCCTTTACATTGCCAGAGTGGTGTAAAGGGGAGCTAGTGTAGCTAAGTTTTGGTTCACAGAGTTGTGGATTGATTTCACTATTTCAATTAGGGGTGATTTTTTAACCAGAATAATTATACTGGTTCAACCCCTAATGTGGATGCAGTTATAACAGAATCAACTATGCCAATATAATTTATTCCCCTAAATTTACAGGAATAAGCTATACCACCAAGAGAGACTTTTATACTAATATAACTGCATCCATACTAGATGGGTTGTACTGCTTTAGCTAGATTGGCAGAGTAAAAACCATACAAATTGTGTGTTTAGATGGACAGTAGGTCTGGATTCTCAGGTCTGATTGGATAGCATTTAACACTTACTTTGCACAGAGGTATAAATGACTAAACTATAAGGTAGTGGCAAATCCCAGCTTTAGTACACTCTAGAGCAGGGGTAGGCAACGTTTGGCACGCGGCTCGCCAGGGTAAGCACCCTGGCGGGCCGGGCCAGTTAATTTACCTGCTGGCGTGGCAGGTTTGGCCGATTGCGACCCCCACTGGCCGCGGTTCGCCATCCCGGGCCAATGGGGGTGGCGGGAAGCGGCGCGGGCGAGCCATGTGCTGGCCGTGGCTTCTCGCCGCCCCCATTGGCCTGGAACAGTGAACCGCGGCCAGTGGGGGCCGCGATCGGCCAAACCTGCCACGCCAGCAGGTAAATTAACTGGCCCGGCCCGCCAGGGTGCTTACCCTGGCGAGCCGCGTGCCAAATGTTGCCAACCCCTGCTCTAGAGTAGTCTCACTAAAACCCTGATCCTATAATGAGCTTCACACTAGGATAGCCACTCACGCATTCCCAGAATATCAGTTACTCTGGTACTTCCAGGAATGGCATGGACCCACCCCCACTGGCATAAACTTGCACATTTGGTGCATACAAGGTCACTGCACTGAGGATGCCATTTTGAAGAGCAAGCCACTCTGCCCCCACTGGAAGTCACGCCAGTGAGGTGGAATGGTGAGTTCTTCAAAATGGCATCCCCTGCCCCTTACCAGACAAAGCACATCTGGTTTTGTCTCAGCACTGGACAGGGGACAAACCATCCAAAAAGAGGACTGTTAACCTGATTACAGGTTCACAGGGCCACCCACAAGGATCTTACCATATCCAAACAAGATTTCATATGCAGGTTGCACAGGTGAAAAGTTATCTACTGGGAGAAGCAAAGCAAGAGGAGAGAAAAGGCCTTATAGTTTTAGCAATTCATACATTTAAAAAGAGCCTCATGGGAACAAAATTGTCATACTAGTTTATGAGAACAGGACCAAAAAAACCCCTCAAATTGAGACTTCTTCAAATGGTAAATAGAAAATAACATTTTGCACTGTTTACTCTGAGCACCAGACACCCACATTTAGTACTAAATTACTTTAAAGTACTTTTCAGAATCAGCTTCAAATGCATTATTTTATAGTAATCTGTCATTTTCATTTTATTCCATAAGGAAAAATTATTTCCTTCAGTCATCTAAAATTATTATTTATTCTTTATAAACAGTAATGCTAGAGACCAACTGAGACTGGGGTGGGATCTCTCTGACCTAGGCACAGAGTGAGAGACAGTCCCTTCCCCCAAATAATTTATAAAGAAGACAGATAAGGGGCAGGGGAAGAAGGGATATCACACACATGGTGAGTGAACACTGATGGGCTGCAAAGGTCATGTTTGTTTATTTGATATATCGTTTGTTTGGTGGTTGGTTTGGCAGTTTTTGCCTTTTATGTATTTATTTTCTTTTGAGGGGTTTGGAGTTAATGAGGGAACACTTTATAACTCATCTATTAACCATCACATCTCATGTTTTCAATGCAAATGAAATAGAGGTGCAAAGAGACTTGCATGTCTATCAGAAGCACTTCAGTAAATGTGTAGCCTTTTAAAATAAAGCTAGGGGTAACAGGGTTGCCATTTATTGAGCAGCCAATAATGGCCAGAGGTGCTTCTGTAGCACCCTCATTCTGTTGCTCCTCTTGAGGACTGATAAGGAACTTCCCACGGTCGTTCTTGGGACTACCAACAGCCATCGTGTTGGTCTGGGTTAATAGCCAAAAGCAGTTCAAAATAGCCCTCAATGTCCCAAAAACAAATTGCATTACAGCAAAACAAAATTTCATACTCCTTTTTGGCTCTTCTCTCACATATGGAGCTCTCATTCTGCTCCAGACTGTTCTTCCCAGAGCTGCCAGTCCTATTCTTCCTTGCAGGAGCTCAGCCTTCTGGCTCTAACTTCCTTTGCCCTGTCAGTTTGCTCCCTGTTCTCAGGGAGAAGACAGCATATATACTGCCCTCCTTCAGGACTTCCTCTCAACTGGTTGTGAGACAGGGGAGCCCTGCCCCATGCTACGCTACAGGGCTCCTGGTCCAGGCCCTTAAAGGGACAGTGTCCTAGTTTTTCCCATCCAATGGCAAACTCTCCAGGACCACTTTCTCTCTTCCTGCCACGAAGACATTTCCAGGATCTTTGTTTATTCCAGCCTACCCTGGAACAGGTTCTTCTATCCCCCACCAGCCTTAAAGGACCAGTCTACCTTGTTACCAGAGGCCACATTCTTAGTCACGGTGTTTCTGATGATGGTTTTGAACTGCATTACTTGCAAGACAATCAGGGCCGGCGCTTCCACTAGACGACCCTAGGCGGTTGCCTAGGGCAGCAGGATTTGGGGGGCGGCATTTTGCCACCCTCGGCGGAAATTCAGCGGCAGGGGGTCCTTCCGCTCCGGGTCTTCGGCGGAAATTCAGCGGCGGGTCCTTCACTCGCTCCGGAACCCACCGCCGAAGCACCCTGAAAACGTGGAGTGGAAGGACCCCCACCGTCAAATGCTCTGAGGAGCATTTTTTTTGCCTAGGGTGGCAAAAACCCTGGCACCGCTCCTGAAGACAATTATTAAAATTGAGACAATTTTTCCTGGTCAAGATACCTGACCCTTTCATATCTCTGTTGTCAATATCACACCATCAGTATATAATTAATCTACAACCAATTTCTTGATCTAATTGGAAATCTGCATATAGTATTCTCTAAGTGCCTTTAAGGATTAAGGATGACAGTTTTACTGTTTGCTTAATAATAATTTATAGATATGTAAACATTTACAACAACAGCTACAGGTCTGCCCTAATGAAATTCCTGATGTTGCAGTCATGAAAGATATGAGTGTGCATCATAAATTTGGAATCAATTCTGTATGCAGGGATGTGCATACAAGATCAGAACAATTACAAAAGCCTCTGAAAACGAGAAATTCAGAGGTAAATGGCTTTTGGATAACACTACAGCAGGTTAATGCTCTAATTTTATAAATGTTGAATACCAAAGCAGAGGGAGACCTTGCCCCTGCTCACACATTATCCTAGGGGTAATGAAACAGAATTGGGTGAAGTGAAAAAGAAAATCAGTCTTATATTTTCAAAAGGAATAATGTGCTTCTCTTGATATCGCTTGAAAAAAAAAAAAAAAAAACATTTTGCTCTCCTGGGAGAAGACAGTTACATATGGTCACATTTGAACAAGGTTCACACACACTACAAAATATTGGTAACACAAAGAATAAGTCGAAGATCTGATAAACCATGCATCTGAATTGTGCAAATGAGCTTAACTAGGCATAGAGGGTCTGGCTCTCTTGACTGCTTTAGACTCCAGGCAATCATCATTAGGGTCTGTTCCACTCAAGTCAGTTAAAAGACTCCCATTGGCCTCAGCAGGCTTTGGAGCAGGCACTCACACTTCTACACAGGAGTGCAAAATGCTACCATTCCAATGAGATAGCGTTTCACACCAACTTCGCCCATGTGTAAATGACAACACCGTGTGCCAGATAGTTGGGTTTCAGACCCACATTTAGCATTTCATAGTATGAGCAAAAATTGAGAAGGCGAGCCTAATATCACCATGTTTAAATGCAACCTTGTCCTCTTCCCTGAGCTGTTGAAGGTGAAGAATATTGTAGATGTGACAGGCCTTCTCTCCCAGTGCTGGAGGGACCAGTGGTGTCAACTAGATTAGAGGGGCAAACTTCATTTCACTGGCTCACAAAACACCTGAATTATTCTTCCTTAGTAAACCAACTTGAAAATGGCATCTCAGCAACACCCTTGTCATTTCAATTTTTCATAAATTCTGTGTGTATGTAGAATAGGGTGACCAGATGTCCTGATTTTATAGGGACAGTCCCAATTTTTGGGTCTTTTTCTTATATAGGCTCCTATTACCCCCCACCCCCGTCCCGATTTTTCACATTTGCTGTCTGGTCACCCAAATGTAGAACTGAGTTAACTCCTCTTCTATGCCAGCTGCAAGAGTCAGTCAAAGTTCTGTTGGAAAAAAATATCAACCATATGGCAATGAGAGTCATAAAACTGAGTCAGTTCTGTCACCCTCACCCATGTAGTGTAGTAGCCTATACCAGGGGTCAGCAACGTTTGGCACGCGGCTCGCATGGTTAGGCACCCTAGCGGGCAGGGCCAGTTTATTTACCTGCTGATGCGGCAAGTTCGGCCGATCACGGCTCCCACTGGCCGCGGTTTGCCGTCCCGGGCCAATGGGGGTGGTGGGAAGCAGCACGGGTGAGGGATGTGCTGGCCACGGCTTCCTGCCGCCCCCATTGGCCCGGGACGGCGAACCGCGGCCAGTGGGGGCCATGATCGGCCGAACCTGCTGCGTCAGCAAGTAAATAAACTGGCCCGGCCCGCTAGGGTGCTTACCCTGGCTAACCGCGTGCCAAATGTTCCCGACTCCTGGCCTATACCATTAGTAAGAATGAAATAATTGAATAAGGAGTCCTAGCATAAGATTCCACTCAACACAAAGGTTAGGTTGTGGTTTTGCCACAAGTCCTGACTAAGAGGCAGTGAGTATACAGTTGTGCTGGTCCAGGAGCAGACCAGGAATCAGATCGGTGTCTCAGCAAGTCATGGTTTGATGCCTGGTCACCTGCCCCACACCAGACCCATTGCTTCAAGGGGGCGTAATCTGTGCCAGTCCTATATCTGGTGCAGATTACTTCCCACCACCCTGGTGCCAGCTGAGCAATACTGGTCAGGAGGCTAAATTAAGACACTGCTCACCACACACCCGTCAACCCAACCCTGTCCACCAGTGCAAGGGGGAGAGTAGTAGTCCCAGGGTGGCTGCTCATTACGGGTAAGCCATGTATAGGATTAAGCACCTGATGCCCCTTGCTCCCTGTGCAGTAATACAATCTGGCTGTGTGAGATGTTCACAGCTATCATTTTCATTCATTCTTTTACAAGATTTGCTAGTTCTTGTAGTTAATCATCCAAAACTGAATTTGAGCAATGCAGTACTCAGTTGAAAACTACTGAGATTCCACTGATTTTCACATCAAAGCTATTAGAAAAATGTGAATTTTACAAAACGTAAATGCAAAACCAAAAATCTAATTAGGTTTACTCAGACCTTCACCTTACTCAGACCTTCACCTTGAAAATCTATGCACAAACTTAGCCTGAATTGATTAAACCTGAAATGGTTTAACAAGAAACATTTTGCATAACTCCACTGCATTTACCACCAAGCTAGCTACAGCAATGGTCTCTCTCAGCTCAGAATCTTTCAAAGCTTTGGGCACTGTTGTTTGGAACATACAATCTATTGCTGAGTCCCTCCTTTGGCATCAAGTAGGTTCGGGTGAACCCACTTCAGAAACGAGTCTTGCCTGAGTTCCCAAAAATCTCTGGCCTCTAAGAAAGAGAAAAAGGGCAATGGCTTCCATTAAGTGCACTCAGAGCATTTTAGCCCATTTGATATTTAAACCTGCTTAAGCCTATGATTTTTTGCTCTGTTTTATTGCTTTCACAAATGTTTCCGATTTGTCTTCATTAGTAGGTTACTTCAACTGAAGGGCAATTTGACTACATGCCTTCTTGCCATTAGTATTGCTCCATCACTGCTGCTGCTTCCTTTGCCCTTGTACATAGGAGAGTAGGCATGCAGAAAGGTACAGTACAAGAGACCTTGAACATACTCATGCACCTCCTCCCACTTCATTCTTTTTGTGCAGTACTGAAGCTCTTCTGCACACTAAGCATATTTTTCTCCCACGGTATTAAGCTTATTTCTGAAGCTATTCCTCAGAGATGATCCGTATGTGCACTGTCCTTCTTCCTGCTGACACCTTTTCTCGTCAACAACAAATTGGCTGGCTGGCTACTACCATCCTTTAATATCTAGAGAAACATCACTTGGCCAGCATTGTTCTGGGTTTCCTTTCAGGCTGCTTCGTTGTAGTCTATGTAGTTGGTATCATACAACTACCTTTCCCTTTCCCAGACCTGCAAGTGAATGCTGATTTTTCTCTCTCTTGGTCACTGCTTTAGTCTCCACTTTCCTTCTGTGATCCTTAGCCCTGCTCAGCACAAACAGCTTGCTTTGAACACCGATATTTGCCTTCTCTGTATATACCATCACTGTAACTTATTTCACTTTCCCATTCACTGATTCAGCAGCTCAGGGTTTCCTGGCAGCAGCACCCTATATTCAGCTTCCACAGAGCAGTTCTGCCACTACTTCTCCTTGTCCTTCTGCTTGTCCCTGCAGCACTGTTATTCATTGCAGGGGGTGTTATGACACATGCTGGCTCACGGGAGCTATAGGGAGATGGCTCTACCCCCCCAGGAATGAGTTGCTGGAAGAGCATATTCCAGAGGAAAATTAATACAGTGCATTTATATTTTACTTTGACATTCATTACCTACCTCTGCAGCAGCTAGACGTGGCCACATGCTGATCAAGACACTGATAGCCTGTTCCAAGTACCCTTTCATCTGCCTGTCCCTCCAACTTACACATACCCAAGGTATCCCATTTCAGTGCAGGCGGGGGAAGAAAATATGTTTTTGACAACAACAATTCGGGAAAATACAGTAAATACTAGTGAAAATACTATCATTTGCAATTGTAAGCAGGCAAAATACGAATTTTCACTTGCACGCAAATTGTTTTGGAAAGCATAAACAAGAGGCTGCAAACAGGGACCGGTCCCGGCACCAGCAGAGGAATCACGTGCCTGGGGTGGCACATGCTAAGGGGCGGTATTCTGTTATTCTGTCCATTCTTGGGGCAGCACAGTCCAGGCAACTTTTTTTTTTTTTTTTTTTTGCGCTTCAACAGTTCAGGTGGTAGTCCTAGTGGCTTTTTTTTTTTTTTTTTTTTGGCGCGCTTGGGGCGGCAAAAATGGTAGAGCCAGTCCTGGCTGTAAACGACATAATTCTCCTCTTTCTGTTCAGCTCAAGTAAGAAACATGTTTCTCTTATCTATTCATGTTACTAATACTTTTTCCTCCTTCATGCTTAGACAGTAGCACAATGCTCAGGAGACAAAACATGATGCAACTCAACCACTCATTTTTTCATATAATTTCTTGAGCTATTAGTCACCCAACTTACACTATTTTAGGTAACAAGTAGGCCAGGTTACCAAATTACAGTCAGCTTTGTTTTGGTTAACCAGGTAGATCTGGCCATACTTTAGGTCTTTTCTCATCTGCAATAGCCAGGTAAGCATCTTTCCAAGGCATTAGAAAGTTTTACATTCCAAAAATTTGTATTGGCTATCCCTGTCTTCTGAAATGTATGTCCGAAAATTAAAGGCACTGCCTGGAAATGACCAGTATAACACATTGCTTTTGCATACAATGAGCTATTTGGCTCGGATTTGCAAAGGAACCTGATGGAGTTTGGCACCCTAATTAGAGTCCCATTAATATTCCCATCCTATGAGATGCCTATATCTTGCCTTGAGAAAGACAGCCATTATTTCAGCCACCCTAAAAGCTACAGCAAATACTGCAGAAATCATTGTGTGATCATTAAGTGCCCTGCTGCCAATCCATCAGCTTCTCTACAGGCTCGACAGGCCAGACTGTTGAAAGGCCTGCCACCCCCTGAGAGAGTAAATCACTTTGTGAACCATGGATATAAATTCTGATAGGTGAGAAGTCTCGGCACTTAGGGTCTGATCTGGCAGCTCTCACTGCAGTCAGTGGAAAGGTTCCTGTTGAGTTCTGTGGGGAGACATGTAAAGTTGTCCCAATGGCTTACTACCCTCTGTTAAACATTTATGCCTTATTTCCAGCCTTTGTTAAGCTAAATACATTGAGCTGCTTGAGTCCATCTCTATAAGGCATGTTTTCTGCTCCTTTAGTTACTCTTGTGGCTTTTCTCTGAACCCTCCCAGCTTATCCACTTCCCTCTTGAATTGTGGAAATCAGACCTGGACACAATATTCCAGTAGCTGTTGCACCAGTGCCAAATACAGAGATAACGTGACCTCCCTACTCATATTTGAGTTTCCCCTTTTCACACCTCCAGGGATTTCATTAGCCCTTTTGGCTACAGCACTGCAATGGAAGCTCATATTCAGCTGATTATCCATCATGTCCCCAAGTCTTTTTTAGAGTCATAGTTTCCCAGGATAGAGTCCCCCATTATGTCAGTATGGCCTGCAGTCTTTGTTCCTAGATGTATAACCTTACATTTAACTTACATTTTTTGCCTGCATAAGTAATCCAGATGGTTCTGTATCAGTGACCTGTCTGCCTCATTATATACCACTTCCCCAATCTTTGGGTCAGCTGCAAACTTTATCAGTGATGATTCTATGTTTTCTTCTAGATCATTGATAAAAACGTTAAATAGCATGGCACCTAGAATGATTCCCTATGGGCCCCTATTAGAAACACACTCAGTGATGATTCCCCATTTATGATTACATTTGGAGACCTATCAGTTAGCCAGTTTTCATCCATTTAATGTGTGCCTTGTTCATTTTGTATCGTTTTAGTTTTTTAATCAAAATATCCAATAGTACCATGTCAAATGAAGTGGCTACCTTATGAGAGGAGACTAAAATAGTTGGGTTGTTTAGCCTAGAAAAAATGAAGGCCGAGAGGGGGCATGACTGCTCCATATAAATACATCAGGGCTAAACACCAAGGAGGGTGCAGAGCTACACTAAAGGACAATGTTGACACAAGAACAAATGGATATAAACTAGCCATGAATAAGTTTAGGGTAGAAATTAGGAGGAGTTTCTAACCATCAGAATGATTCTGAATCAGCCTCCCAATAAGGGCAATAGTGTTGAGCTAATGTACTTAGACTTCTGTAAGGCATTTTGAGTCATAATCAAACAACTTAATTAGGTTTAAAAAGAGAGCTTGACAAATTTATGATTGGGATTGTATGATGGGATTGTTTATAGTGGGCAGGGTTCAGCAGCCCTGGGGGTCCCTTCCAGTTAATGTCTGATGTTCCTAAAATTCATGCTTCAGCACTTCAGTCAGTAACCTGCAGAGGTTAGTAAGGGATTTCCTCACTCCCCACCCCAATGCATTCTGGTGGTGGTGGGTATTTTGTCTCCTTCCTCTGAAGCATCAGAAATGACCACAGCTGGAGATAGGTGGATACTAAGAATACTACCTCTTGGGGGCTCTGGGTATAACTGATATGGGGTCAGGAAGGGATTTTTCCCCATGTCAGACTTTTGTACCTTCTGAAGCGTGGGGTGCAGGTTACTTGTAGGGATCATTTGACTATATCTCACAAACAATTTCCTGCCATTGCAGGGGCCTCAGGCATTGGTGCACCTCAGTCCCACCTATTCTCTGCCTGTGGCACACAATAGTTTAGTGTCCTGAGGGTTTTAACACTTTGGTCTAATACTGGTTGTTGGGGGTAATGTGCAAGTGCTGGATGGTGGTGGTGGCCTGTGATTTACAGGAAGTCTGACTAGATGATCTGGTGGCCCCTTCTGGCCTTAAAAACTCTGACTCAAAATGCCTTACAGAAGTCTAAGTACATTAGCTCAACACTATTGCCCTTATCAACCAAACTTTTATCTCATTTAAAAAAAAAAAAAAAAAAGGCGAGATCTCAAGTTAGTTTGACAGGATTTATTTTCCAGAAAGAGAGAGGAACAGAATTCCACAGGCAGACTCAACATTTTGGAGCTGTTCCCCTGATGATTTTTTACATTGTCGAGGAGGAAGGGGGACATTTACTGCACCTCTCCTGAATCCTGTTCTGCAGCCACAGCTTCCTCTGAAAGCAGCTTTTGCTCATAGAGAAATAAGAGAGTTTAATCTCAGTATCAACCTGGGCACTTAGTTTGAAGCTGTTTCTCTCTGAAACAATCCAGTCTCCTTGCCTACTTCAGTGCTCTTTACAATTACAACCTTCTACTTCTGCAGTGCCACATATACTTTCTTTTAAAGAGCTATATAATTTGAAAAAAAAAAAAAAAAAAAAAACATTAAAAAAGGATCTTTTCCCCCTGCAGCTTATAAACATAACCTTTTCTTTCAGCTACAAATTTAGGTAATCTCTAAAGGAATCAAAGTTCTCTGAAGAGAAAGTAGTGCTCAGTTAAATACAGATGTTCAAAGCATAAAAGGGAAAGGGAAAAAAAAAGAGAGGCCAGGTGCTGTTCACATGGTCTGTCTCTGCAGCAAATGCCCCATGAATTTGTCAAAACTCCCCTGGAGGGCAATAATTTTGTATTACCATACCAACAACCCTGTCACATAGACACTTCCAGTTTAAACACGTACAACAAGCAGAGAAATAAGGCTTTTTATTTAAAAATTACCATTAATTTCAATAAGTGGGATGGAAACTGGCAATGGGGCATGAGGAGTTCTGTCTTTTAGCCAGCAGTACAAAGGTCTTTTCACATTGGTATAATGGAAAGCAAAGAATATTTGACAAAGAACGGCAACCACTTTGTACTCGAAACTGGGGGCACACACTTACACGCACATTAATGACTACTTAACAGCTCTGAGAAATCTAACCTTGAAGATATTTAATTTGTCAGATAACATTGGATTCTGTTTACACTATACACACACTTTTCCTTCAGTCCCTTTTGAGGAAACTGCCAGGAACTCTACAATGATTCAAGTGCCTATTGAAACAATTTAAAAGGGGAAAAAATGTAAAAGAAAAAAAAAAAAAACCTTTTACCTGGGTAGGGTATTTTGATGTGTAGTGAAACACTGACCAAGAACTCCCTTTAATAGAGCTTATAGCTTTAGTTGTACCCTATATAGTGCTTCCTTTGTTCAAGGAACTATCTGGTTTTAGTAGCTGTGAAACTTCCTTTCTTCAGTGTAATTCTCAAGAGTGGTTAATCAAGAGTTAGAGAAAGAATTATGGAGGATACTGACAATGCTCTGATCCTAACCCTAATGGGTGCCAACGATCATTAACCCCTTGAGCATGGTTCAGAAGACAGTTCAATACTTTGCTCCTATTTTTCAGACTCAGCATGGGGTTGCAAGCAACATCTCTCAAAAGGACCTCTTATTGTCTTGCAGCTTGCATATTAGCAGGTAACATTAATGGACACTTGAAAATATATTTTAATTAACACCGATTAAAATTTTAAGATGTGAAGTAAGAACATGAAGATGAACTACAATTATTATGCACAAAAAAATGGTCCCTTGCCAAGTACAGCATAACATATACAAAAAATTATCATTATGTGAGAAATACATACCACAACCTCACGATTATGCAAAGTTAAGGACATGAAAGTAACCTTTTTGGTTTGTTATGCCTTCCTAATTCAATTAAATGAGAACAAAACTAAAATGGGGATTACATTTGCAAAGGCATTTAGCATTGTTAACAGTGTCTGCCAGAAAGCATTTCTTTAGGAAGAAACAAGGGCATGGCCTTTCAAACTTTCAGTCTTTGTAATAGAAAGCGTAGAACTGACTAATGAAGAGCTATGAAGCAACATTTCAAACCACAAACAGTTTATGAATTCCATTACTGAAGAATTTAACCACAAAGATACCTGGCTCTACCTTAATAGCAACAACACACACATTGCTGAAAGAAAAATGAAACACTAGGAATGCAAGGATCTTTAATTCAGTCTCCCTGCAATGCACTGATTATCTTTCCCTCTCCCACCCACCCTTTTTCCCCCCATAGCAATGGAAATTTAACACACTGCTAATCAAATAATAAATACGCATGAAGATTACAGAAATTAACTCTGGGTTATGTTAATTTAAGGTGAAATTCACTCTGTGCAGAAACCTCATGCAAGGCTCCCTCCAACATTAAAAGACAAATCTTGCTCCTGTTTTAGTTCATTGTAGTTTTCCCCATCAACTTCAATGGGAGAGGGATTTGTTGCTTTGGGTTAAAGTTAGAATTCAATGATACGGAGGTTCTCTCTTGTTAAGGTGACAGATGTTTCCTCATTAGTTGTATTTTATATATATGATGATTTGCCAGAATTATAGGATCAGATTATAAACAATAAAAAATAAAATAAAAAATGCCTTATTTAAGGTCCTAGGCCTACACTGAGCTCTGTGTGGATGGCCCCATGTGTCCATATGGATTCTCATTTACCTCCAGGTGGCTCCATACAAGTGCAGGAATACAACCATACAGAGCTCATTGCAGGAGGAGCTTTTAAATTACCACTAGCATGGGTCAATTAGTATTTCTTACACAATAAAATGTGATGACTTTTGACTTTATTAGGTTTGTGAATCGTTGGCTAATCACACCCATGAACTGTAAATTTATACAGGATTTGTTAAGTATTCACCAAATATTTTGGTCTAATAATGTTTAGACTCTGGATGGAGAGCCTTCCTTGAGCACGGTCTGCTTCAGCCTCGGAATCAGGGCACTGCTCACTCCAATACTCACTGTTAGTTATTTGTTATTCAGTACGTGATTGGTCATATTTTAATGTTTCTGATCCTTGATTGGATGACAAATTTTTAACAGGAGAATAGAATTTAGTGAGTGAGAGTGAGTGAAAAATGAATGAATGAAACTTTCTTTTCACCCAAAGTTATTCGTATTCAAAGGAAAATCCACAGTATTTCACAGGATTTTTACAAATTTGGGCTATTTTTCTTTCCAGTTACAGCACTCTAGCACAATGCTGCAATGTTTAAGTCACAAATTCTGCAGGAAAACATTTATTATATTTATAGAAAATATGGGACCAGATAGTCAACTTTTGTATATTTGCCTAGTTACATTGACTTCACTGGAACTAGGCCAATTTATAAGAATTGAGAGTCTGTCCCTATGTTTCCACTAGAATTAGAGTGAATTTGATGAAAATATTCAGATTGGATATAGGTTTTTAAAGCAATTATAAAAATAACATGATTGAGTCATTGATCTCCCATCCATGGCTGTTGCTTTTGGCAATCTCAAAATTAGCTTGATCCAAAAATAGCCCAACAAATGTTGTAAACTTTCATTACTAAAATTATCAGAAAAGTAGTGAATGGGGCCTACATTTTGAATTTGGGGCTCGGAGTATAATTTATACAGCTGTAATGAGCTTGGTGCCATAGTTTCAGACACTGAACAAGCTCCAAGGCTTACAAGATTATTACTTCCTCTGCATTTTGTAACTGAGACTTCCATTTGATTCCAGGGTTAGAAAAGAAAAAAAAAAAGGGGGGGGTGGTTGTTGAAGAAGAAGGAAAAAGAGGAAAAAAGGAACTCTATGAAAACAAAAGTTCTCCCAGCCATTTGGTTTGTTCCCAGAACTCAGTCACCAGCACAGCTAAGAAATAGCTGTAAGCTGGAGGAGCACTTTGGGTATTTACATGCAAATGAGCTCACAAAGCACACTCAGAAGAAAGCCTGAGATCGCAGAGCAATGATTTCAGATACAGAAGCATGTGTCTGAATTTGTGCTATTTGCAAGAGATTGAAAGTTTACACTGGTGCCAATTTCAGAGAAACAGCTCGTGTACGTATGCAAAGGCAGCTGCAGAGACAGCAAAAACAGCTGTAAAATAGATGACCCTGTCAGAATTTTCCAGTTACTGTATATACCAAATTAAAAAAAAAAAAAAAAAGACACCTGTGTGCATAAGTTTTACAACTACTAGGCACTGAAGTGAATAATGTGCTTTTTACAAAGGGAAACCAGGGGTTGAAAAAGCCTGGTCAATAGAAAAAACAACTATCCTGTTTTCCGTCCTTAATAAAAATGAACCCAGTTACAAATCTGAAATGAGAAGCACGATAGCCTCATTCAAGCCATTTTCTTCTGAACAGCTTACCATACCTTCAATAAATGGTTATTTATGCATACAGTCCTCTTTACAGCTACACCGTAACACACTTTGATTTTAATAACTTCCCTGAGTCAAACGCGGCCTGGGGCATGCAAGGAACACACCACAGGAGTCGAGCTCTCCTTTTCATTTTATTACTGCCCTGTTTAATCTTTATAGTGTATATCCTATTCCTAGGGGATTGCTGTGGAAACCACAATTACAACCCAGATTCAGTACCTCAAATTAAGTGACATCGAAGTTTAAATTCCTGAAAACCAGAGGCTGAACTTCTTTTTAAAAACACTTTTTTTTTAAATAAAAAAAGTAGCAGCTACAAGGACTTCCATCTTTTCATTATTTGGTGTTTTCTGTCTCAATTCCTGTATTGATATTCAATTACTACCCAGCAGGTTGCATTATGTAGTAGTGACAAACCATATATATTTGACAATGCTGTAAACAAACAGGAAAGACATCTTGTAAAACACTTGCAAGCAAATTCATTGTTAAGGAGGTTTATTTTCAGATCTAGCAAGCTGGTATTGTCTCTTCTCACTGCTGATTTAAAGCTTACAGATATGTAATGATTCCCTTATGCTACCTTGCAGCATTTACTTTACCAATGGATAGGGGGTCATTTTTGTTATTTTTAATATAAAAACAGGAACGAGACACAGCAAAAAACAAACTGCCTTTTGATTCCTTCTGGAAATGTCTACAAATTAAAATATTTTTCAGATACTCCAAGTATCCCTCATTCCAGCATAAGCTGCTTCTATATCATCCTGCTGATAATGAAAAATTGTTACTGACATCTCATTCTATTTAGTATTGTTTACAGTACTTGTACAGAAAAGCTGGGGCTAAATGTAATTTATGCAACCTAGCCTCTAACAAGATGATGCTTTTGGTTGCCTGAAAAACACTATATTGTTTTCTCTCCCCCCGCACCTCTCCAAATCTCTGTCCTTTGCTACTCATTCACTGTAGGCATTTGTCTGCTGAGAAAATAGAGGCTGACAGGGAAGGTCATTGTGACCAATTGTAAGTCCCAGCATACAAATGTGCCTTTTAGCTGTTGGCTCCACAAACAGTGACCGTGTCCTATTATTGATAAAACTGTAATGTATCTTCATTCCAGAAAACAACTGCTTCCAAGGTTGCTCCGTGAAAATAAGCAGCCAGAATGTTGAAGAATTCTAAAAGTTGGCATTCTCCTGAAGATTAAAAGATAATAACACTTCTATTAGAATCACTCTGCTACGCTGTATTGATCTCATCAGGGAGGCCACTGCAGGTCTAATATGAACAGAGCAGTTTTAGAATTAATCACAGGGGGTTTTATTACGGTTCATAGGGCTCCTCATTCAAATTGCATCGTTTGCAATATTTATGGCCTAGATTGGTTGCCATTATTAAGTGCAAGTGTGCCACATGGCGCCTGGCCTGCTGTGTTAAAGCACAAAGTCATTCTTCAAAAGTAAATCTTATCTAAACTATGCACAAAAAAGCCAATTACTTTTTGATTTACATTTTAATTTCACATTCTATTTTCCCCTTATATACAGAACCCTTATTCAATCTTTGTTTTGGGTTAACCAGCATAGGCATACAAGCTACACATCCCAGTTTTAAGCAGCCCATTAGAGCATATTAATGCTCTCTGCTCTGAAAGATATATATTTGGTCAGCTCTGAGCTACAATTTCTCTATGGGAGAAGCAAAGGAAGAAAAGGAAGAAACACAATATCCTGGAAAGGCTATCGACTGACCACTGAGCCTGAAGATAAAATTGCATCATTAAGGTTCACGTCTTTGCTTCTACACTGGAAAGTGAAATAGGCATTTGGCCACGACATTGCAATCCCTCACCGCTCACCTGCGGAAATAATTTAAGGTATTGCTGTTTAATTTCTGCTTGAATATTTTTAGCCACTTTGTTTATGCGCAAATCAGCTTCCCTCGGAACACCTCTAAAAACGATTTCCTTGCATGACAGCAACACAAGCTCTGGTCAAAGAAGAGGTGAGCAATTACATGCACCCCTGCTGTTGAGTTCAGTTAATAAACTGTTTACAGTCCTGGCAAAAGTTTGTTTTCTAAACCACTAAGAGCTTTATAAAGCATTCTTCTTTCCCAGACCATAAATGCCAGCACAGTCAAAAGAGTTCCAGGAACCTTCAAATAGGAATAAAGGTTGAGCCCTGCCAGAACTAAATTGGGGTAGATGGATGGATGTTTTCGGTCATGCCACTATCTAGCTATGTTATTGTCAAATTATATAGAAAACAGCCCCCAAAACATCACATACAGGAACAAGAGCAAGCACAGCAGTACAATTCACTGGACTGGGAGCCAGGGAACCTGGGTTCTCTTCCTGATTTTGGACTGATACACTGTAAGGCCTTGGGCAAGTCACTTACCATCCGTGACTCAGTTTCCTCATATATCAAATGTGGATAATGACACTTATTCTCCCTTTCTAAAGAGCTATGTAAGTATTACTAAGCTGGTATAACTGCATATTCTCCCCCCACTGACTATGTGAAACACATGAGTTAATGAGGGATGTATGTGCAAAGATATAATTATAATTAAAGACACCCGAATTGCAGCAATCTTTCAGATCACCATGTCTTCTCTAGGATGAATACTTTTGTCATTTGATCAATTTACCAGGTTCTTTTATGCTACAAAGGGCATCCACCAGAGGTTATTGCTCTTCCTTCTTGCGGGGAAGCCCTAGAGATAGGTGAAAGCCATGAACATCCAGCTCTTTACTTCTCCAGAGTTCAGAGATGTTCTTATCAGGTCTCAGGCTTTGGTTTAGGCACAATCTGAAAACTCTAAGCACTATTTGTTTCCAATTTTGATTGCATTAAAATATATCCATAATATCCTCTGGTTTTCTGCAACTTAATACAGTATCTGTTTCTGTGTTTATCTCACCGGTAGAAATTTGGCCATAAGCATTTGTTGTTTTGAATAGTTCTGGGTTTGATTTGGAGATACATAATAAAACATCACCCCCATGCAGGGGATCTTCTGTCATTATCCCCAGTATTTTTCATTCTTTAGGCTTCTGGCCACCAGTGGTCCTGGAGAAAGGATGAAGGGAAGGGGAGAAATCTGGTGTGTTTTCTCTTTTCAGAGCACAACAGTTGAGCTACAACTTTTAAACACGGATTTAAGTTTCAGGATTGCAATATGAGGTTTTAATTCATTCTACTGGGAAATACACTTTTCCTAAAATTGAAAATAGGAAGGATCAATTTACCCAGTCAACAGTAATTTCTGCATTAAGTTATAAACTATTTTGCTCTCCCCCTCCCCTTTTGTTTTACCAGTAATGTGCTACAGCCTTTTCCAAAGGCCATCAAAGTCAATGGGAGTCTTTTGGATGACTTCATTGGGCTTTGGACCAGGCACCTATGTTGAAATTTTCAAAAGCATAAGAATCTGTGCACCTAATTTCCATAAAAAATTAATCATTAAACCATATTAAAATGAATGGGAATTGTTGGCCAAAATCCCCCAAATGGCTTTGAAAAAATCTCAACCCTATCATTGTCCGAACCCATTCTATTTGTGAGAAAGACTATGATGAATATCATTGACTTTAAGGGCTTAATCATGTGCATAAAGCTACACACATGCTTAAGTACTTTGCTGGGCAGGGGTCTCAGTAAGAAAATTATAAATAATCAGATGTACAATACAAAAAAACCCAAATGTATTGTATTCACATTTTTTTTTTTCAACAGGAAACCAGTACAGGGCAATGCATTCTGAAACTTGTTTGGGAAAAAAAGATGAATCAGCAAATCTCCCCAGAGGATTGGCAGGATATAATGGTAGGCACAAGTTCCCTCTCCTGAAGTGAATGCAAGAGGAGAGTTATGATTAGATATTTTCACACATTGGTCTTACAAAGTAAAATAGTTGCAAAATTTACAGCAAACTGCTGGAGGGAATGCAATGGGATAAGGAATCCGTGTCATGTCTTCTGGGATTGTCCCATACTGAAAAGTTTCTTATCAGAGGTTAGAAGGGTGAAGCAAGAGTTATTTCAGACAGATATTCACCAATTTTCTATTACCCTAATTTTAGGGAAATATCCTGATTTTCTGAAATTAAATAAAGACAATACCTGTTTAGAATCCTGTGTGACTGCAGTTGTAAAAATAAAAATAAATCCTTGCTGTAGAAATAAGTTTAACAAGAATAAAAGAATTATGAGAAATGGAACAACTCACTGGTTGTCTTGATCAATAACTGATCTGTGTGAGGAAAAATGGACCAACTGAGATGAAGTGAAAATCAAAACAATATACATGATTTTTATAATAATAATAATAATAATAATAATACAAACACACACACACACACACACACTTTAACTCCATAACCTATAATTGCTGTAATGTCTTATCCACCAAATCTGAGGCCTTCTCATCTAATAAGAAAACATGTTCTGGAAATAAAAATAAATAATTGATTAGAAATAAATTAGTAATTAAAACCCAAGCAACCTAACCTGCAGCCCGCCCCTCCCCCACCCCCTTTGCCCTACCATAGAGAGGGGTAACACACAACAGCAAGCAATAACAGCTACACATAATACAGGGCAAGAAGACACGAATACAGAAGGAACAAAAAAAGAGTAAATGGTCCATTCATACCACTGTATTGTTGAGGGCTGAGAACAAAACCACATGTTCAGCTTTGCACAGCTGATACCACAGAGGCCCTATTCACACCCAATGGAAGTGTACTGAGGGGGGTAGAGTCCCCTGAAATGTGTTGGCCCACATCTCTTTTCAATCATCTCTGTAACAGATACCTCCGTTTGGTTCATGCCATGCATGGTCCCATGCAATAGTGGCTGACACAGACATGGATTGTCCCTCCTGCTCCTCTGTGTCAGCCTCTTACGCTAGCTACTGGTAGCGACACCCACCTCTCAAGAGAGCACCACTTGTGCACTTAAGTCTTCTTTTCTTTCCTTTGCCATGGCTACAAACAGAAAGAAACAAAGCCAAGCCAAGCCGGCAATGGCAGTAACGCCCATCACACAGTCTTCAGATGCCAGGAGTAAATGTACTTCTCACGTTTTCACATTCAGTTATTTAATTAATAGGGGACATGGCACTGGATCTAACTGCTACCTTTCTCAATACTGGAGGATACGGTCTTTAGATGCCTGATTGATTTATTTTTTTAATAATCTAAATAGGAGAGTGAAAAAGTGTTCTCTTTTATTGAACAGTGTTCTGGTCAGAATAGGACTCCAAGGAGTCTGTTGGGTGGATCTTTTGCTGCACCGCTCATTTGTGGCTCAGTCAAATTTCATGGATCCTTTGAAAACCCACTGAAGTATTTTAAGTATTTCCCCACACATGTTACTTTCACTTGTGCACTCACTGCCTCTTCTTTCTACTACAATGGTGCTGTTACTATAGTTCTCTGCCCAGTGCCATCACAAAGATTCGATATGGTTATGGACCAAAACTTTAGATCCAAATGAGAGTAAAACTTCCAAACTTTGAGATTTGAACCTATGTTTAACCAAAAGCCATGCATCAATCTCAACCGGGGGGAAGAGGGAGAGGAGGGTATCCCTTTGAAATCAGTACACATGACCAGAGTGACATTCTTAGGGATGATTTGGCTCAATTTTACAACCCTGTTACAGATACTGCATGTGACATCTCCAGTCTCCTTTCTTTTCTATTGCACTTTTCTGACCTAGCCAAACATTTTCCAAATAAGAGGACTTCTGAACACAGGTATCGTCTGGATCACATCACAGCATCCTCTTGTTTGTCCATTCCTACAAGTTGGCCTACTAATATATCATATTGACTGCCATTGTCGCTTGTGACAGGTTTGAACTTACATATCCAGAGGAAAGATTAGGTTATTAATCCATTTTGAAACCTTGCTCCACGATATTCAGACTTTTAAAAAGTGATGGATGAATATCATTCAGAATAAAGAAAATTGTATTAGTGCTGAGAAGCCAAAAAAATTTCAGTTCCAAATAACAGACTATAAGCAAAATCTTAAAAATATGGCCATCAAGTTTGCATTAAAATTTAAGTTCAAATTCAGTCGCATATTACTAACTAGTGTCTGATTTAAGAATATATTTTAGTACTTAAGAATGAAAAGTCAGCCTATCACATGGCTTACAGCAACGTATTGCCTAATAGAATATGATATTTGAGAGACAGCTGAGGACAAGAGCAAAATTTTCAACAGGTTTCTCTGGTGGTGCCTACAATATTTGCAGGTCTATCTACGTATGTGCAGAAAACCTCACACTTGTCTACACAAACCAAGTACCTGCATTCCTTATTAACCATCTTCCATGCATAAATGTGGGGTTTTCTGTATGTAGATATAGGCATCTGAAAATACAGACAGAGCAATTTAGAAGGTCCATTCAAAATTTGAACCCGTGTCCAAAGCCATGTATCCAACCTATATTGGTTGTATGTATTTCACTAGTGATGTCACAACCATGCATTTCCAACTTTGCACAGCAAGGGCCTCATCACTGAAAATTTTTTAAATCAAACTGGAAATCCTTAGTGTAACTTCAACCCCTGCTATACTTTTCAGTCACTTTTGGTAGAGTTTGCACTGCAAGGAGAAGTTAAAAAACCACCAGTTACCTACGTTTTCTTTAGTGGAACACACCACACACACTCACTCACTCTCATTGCATTGCACAGAACTACTTTCTTATAAGAGCTCATTTATTTTCTTTCCTAGGAAATAATACTCTTTGGCTCCATGATGTTAGGTACGCACCGAACACAGTCATAGCAAATAACTGTTCAGACAGAAGTAATTTCTTTTTTTATTTGTGTGTCACAGGGACAATGGTTCCTTTAAGGGGTTTGGGTACATAGCAAGGGACAGAATGTGACCAGAAACCTGGCCTGCTGGGAAATATAAGGGCAGAGACTTAATGGAGAACAAACCTAGAAGGAGATGCTCCATTAAAGAGTAGGAGAACAGTCAGGAAAGGATAAGTGAGGAAGCCAGGCTGAACACAGAGAAAGAGCCATTAGAAGAAAAGACAAGGCAATTTGCATTATGGTGGCAGATAGTCCAATTGTTTAGAGGTTCAAGGCTGGGAGGCCATAGTAAAGGGTGGGTGTGGGTTCCCCCTGTGCTGCCACACACATTTATAGGATGTCCATCACAACAGTATCTGGGAGCTATTTACATGGCTTGTATTGGAAACTATTAAAATTTACAGATATGCCTGTCTTGTAGCCTCCCAAAGATATTAAGAAAAATCAAACAGCCAATAGTGGACAAAAACGCTGAACCCAGATCCCATTCTAGATGTGGCCACCCTGGGGCTTAGATATATCTTGAAAGGATGAATTTTTAAAGGGATTGGGTCTGTTGCCAGGAGTGTCCAGGCTCCAACTCACAGGAGTTGGGACAGATAGCTCAAGTATATCCAGTGAACAACTCAGATGGTATGCTAGGGTTGCAGACTGTATTTCTGCAAAGGAAATCCTTAATAGTCCAAGTTACTTAAAAGACTTTCTAGACTATTTAGAGCTTTGCAAATAGTGACCAGCACCATTAATTTTACCATTTAGCTCTCAACACATCAAAGCATGCCCCAGTGGCTCAGTAATGCACAACAGTTGAAACATACTGCTTGAGTGTGAATTGTAATCCCTTGCTATTAAGGAGAACTAATCTACTTGAATGTGTTATATGTTTGAGATCCTCATTAGTGCCAAAACCATTAAACATGAACTGCAGGGGTGTTTTAATAAAATTGTGTTATGGAAAATAGCTATCTTTGCTATAAAAAAGCATGGCAATTTTGCATTTGCTTGGTAGCAGAGCCCTGTACTGTAACAATATGGAACCGATGAACATTCCATTTTGCAGTACCAGTCAGTATAAATTTGACTCATGGCGATCGGGGGAGGTCCCAGATGACTGGAAAAAGGCTAATGTAGTGCCCATCTTTAAAAAAGGGAAGAAGGAGGATCCGGGGAACTACAGGCCAGTCAGCCTCACCTCAGTCCCTGGAAAAATCATGGAGCAGGTCCTCAAGGAATCAATTATGAAACATTTAGAGGAGAGGAAAGTGATCAGGAACAGTCAGCATGGATTCACGAAGGGGAAGTCGTGCCTGACTAACCTAATTGCCTTCTATGATGAGATAACTGGCTCTGTGGATGAGGGGAAAGCAGTGGATGTGTTATTTCTTGACTTTAGCAAAGCTTTTGATACTGTCTCCCACAGTATTCTTGCCACCAAGTTAAAGAAGTATGGGCTGGATGAATGGACAGTAAGGTGGATAGAAAGCTGGCTAGATCGTCGGGCTCAACGGGTAGTGATCAATGGCTCCATGTCTAGTTGGCAGCCGGTTTCAAGTGGAGTGCCCCAAGGGTCGGTCCTGGGGCCGGTTTTGTTTAATATCTTTATTAATGATCTGGAGGATGGTGTGGACTGCACTCTCAGCAAGTTTGCAGATGACACTAAACTAGGAGGCGTGGTAGATACACTAGAGGGTAGGGATCGGCTACAGAGGGACCTAGACAAATTAGAGGATTGGGCAGAAAAAAACCTGATGAGGTTCAACAAGGACAAGTGCAGAGTCCTGCACTTAGGACGGAAGAATCCCATGCACTGCTACAGACTAGGGACCGAATGGCTAGGTAGCAGTTCTGCTGAAAAGGACCTAGGGGTCACAGTGGACGAGAAGCTGGATATGAGTCAACAGTGTGCTCTTGTTGCCAAGAAGGCTAACGGCATTTTGGGCTGTATAAGTAGGGGCATTGCCAGCAGATCGAGGAACGTGATCGTTCCCCTTTATTCGACATTGGTGAGGCCTCATCTGGAATACTGTGTCCAGTTTTGGTCCCCACACTACAAGAAGGATGTGGAAAAATTGGAAAGAGTCCAGCGGAGGGCAACAAAAATGATTAGGGGTCTGGAGCACATGACTTATGAGGAGAGGCTGAGAGAACTGGGATTGTTTAGTCTCCAGAAGAGAAGAATGAGGGGGGATTTGATAGCAGCCTTCAACTACCTGAAGGGGGGTTCCAAAGAGGATGGAGCTCGGCTGTTCTCAGTGGTGGCAGATGACAGAACAAGGAGCAATGGTCTCAAGCTGCAGTGGGGGAGGTCCAGGTTGGATATCAGGAAAAACTATTTCACTCGGAGGGTGGTGAAACACTGGAATGCGTTACCTAGGGAGGTGGTGGAGTCTCCTTCCTTGGAGGTTTTTAAGGCCCGGCTTGACAAAGCCCTGGCTGGGATGATTTAGCTGGGAATTGGTCCTGCTTTGAGCAGGGGGTTGGACTAGATGACCTCTTGAGGTCCCTTCCAACTCTGATATTCTATGATTCTATGATTCTATGATTCTATGTTCTTTCAAAGTGTTTATTTAATAGATGTTAAGAGTGGATTTTACAAAGGAATTCAGATTAGCCAGGTCTGACTGCACTGCGTGTGTTTTTCTTTCAAATATTAAGACAGTGGCTGAACAAGAGAATATTTAGGATTCTGCATGTGGGAGGAGAGAAACAGTGAGTTATATTTTAACACTGAAAATCCATTTTTCTTTTCAGAAAACAGATAAATAATAAAAATTACAGATAACTATTTTAATAAAGATTAAAGTATGGTAAAATGAGCGGTTCCTTTGGCGAAAACGTATATGGTACCACTTTCTTTTTATCATGCTTGGTAATTTTACATAAAACAATGACTTCATAATAATTATAGATGTACCACCCCCCACCCCCCTCCCCACACAAGATATTCTCTTGATCTTGCAGCCATACAGTCTTCACCTAAACATTTTGAGCCACATTCTCAGCTGGTATAAATCCATATAGCTCCACTGCTTTTAAAGGTTTACAAGTCATCGAAAATTACTGTTTGTCAGAACTTGGCAAAGTCAACAATACATATAGATTTGTTACTTTACTGTCATCAAAAATAAAAAGTGATTTAACTATTTTAATGTTCAGAGGAAAGAAAAATATTCAATTTCTCTGGTTTCCGATGCCTATTTATGTTCTGATGCCATCCAAGACAGATTATTATTTGTTTGAATTATGGTAACACCAGAAAGTTCCAAACAGGGATTGGGCCCCCCTTTGTGCTAGGCACTATAGAAACATATAATGAAGAGACAGTTTCTGCCCCAAAGGGCTTTAGTCTATGTATATGATGAGGGATAAGAACTTAATCATTTGTGTAAATTTAACCACCTAAGTAGTCCTGTTGCATCAGTTGAACTACTCACATGCTTAAAGTTATGCACGTACTTAAGTGTTTTGCTGGATCAGGTAATAAATGACTTGTTCAGGATCACATAGTGAGTCTATGCTAGGGCCAGGTATTGAATGCAGATCTCCTGAGCCCAAACCAAGACCTTAGCCAAAAGACTTCCTTCCTCTCAGAATACTCTCGTGTGGGATACATCAATATCCCTTTATTTCTTCATTCCCATTCAATGTTTACATGAAGGGAAAATGGATAGTTTATTTAGGAAAATTTATGAGGGACGTGGGGCTACTGTGCCACCAGTACATGAATCAAAAAGTCAAACACGCCCGTAATGACATGACACCATCACACTATAAACAGCTCTAATTACAATATGAGAATCAAATCTATGTAGTCCAGTCCCAAATCATAGCCCCAGGATTCCAGTGATGAAGCACGGGGATGGTCTAAGGACCTCACCTGGGGATAATCCAGCCCCAGAGAGGCCAGGGTAATGCTGGCTCAGAGCAGTCTTTACAAGCCCAAGTTAGATGTACTTTAGTGCACTAGTCCAAAGTACGGGATACAATCCTCTATATGGTTACTTCCCAGTCTCTTTCTGCTTTTTTAACCTTGTATCAGGTAAAGGTGGAACTATAAAACGTCCATTAAAAAGAGTCACATGCATATACCACCATTCACGCACTATTTAATTTGGGATAAGTTTTAGCATCATTTTTGACCAGGCCCTACCGAACGAATGCTGCGCATTGGCAGCTACACAATCTGCATAGATTATTTATCGTGCCCTTATTTATTTCAGCACATCCTGGTGACCTGGAGACTTGATTACTGTCATTCCCTGCATGCTGGTTTATCAGTGAGGCTGATCCGCAGCTGGTTCAGAATGGAGCTGCATGATTGCTTATGGGACTGAGCTATCGTGATCATATTCAGAGGCTTTGTGTTCTTTACATATCCATCTGCTTTGGGTTGTTTTTTTTTTTTTTTTTTTTTTTTTTACACTGGGTTCTTCACTTTTACATATTCACCCTCTTTGTGCTCTTTACACTGGTTGCCTACGAAGTGGCAGATTCACTTTCAATTAGCTTTCATCATTTATAAAGCTGTAAATTGGACTGGCCCTGAGATCTTTGAGATCTCTTCCAAGAGTCTCCCACCTGACAGGTGTTTGTGCTCACATGCCACCCCTGTTGTGCTGGAAGCCAGTAGGCGATGGAGCTTTGCCCTGACAGTGTGGAACTCACTCCTCCTTTAAATCTGGCTCATTGTTTTATTCTTATCGTTTTGTCAAACCCCCTTGTTTGTAATTGTCTCAAGCCTGGGGTTCTTTTTATGCCATGAGAAATTGTTTTTGCTATTGTTGTTCAGCACCCTGAGCTCTTGGGGGATGTGTGGGGGAGGTGCTTTACCAATAAAATTACTACTATGTGAAAAGTAACACTAACATTTTTATTAGATATGGGTGTTAAACCCGAGGGCGGCTTTAAACACTGGCAAGATGGAAGAAATCCAGAATGAGCTGTCCCCAATCAACAATCTGACAATACATCATTTAAAGAAAAAAAAAGTTTTAAACTGTTAGCTCTACTTATTATATGCTTGACTAATTCCTTGAACAGAAAAAAGCCATGCATGACTATATAGGAGATATAGAAAGCAGATGATATACTGACTTTCCCTTGGTGGAATCGGATTGCTAGTTTCTATAAAAATGAAAACTTATTTGACTGATAAAGGCAAAGATGAAAAGCCAGTTAACCTCCTACTTTATTAGAAAATGAAAAGATGTATGCAACGAGAAAGGGCCTGAACTGGACTTTGGATGGAATTATAAGCTAATGCCTCCATTCCCTACAAAGTGAATCAGAAAGGTGGGCGTGATTATACATTTCCTTGTTTTAAGTTCAGTGCAGGTGTTGAGGTTGGCAGAAGTTGATTGGGAATACATGGACTGAGATTGATTTTCATCTCTCCACTGGGAGATGTTCACACAAGGTGTACTACTTTGGGGTGTTGTACTCTGTCATTGTCCTTATTTCTGACTCCCTCTGCCCCATTAACCTGTGATCTTCATGTAGGGACTACATCTAAAAAGCCAGTCTTCTTTATCTTTTAGAACAAAGTGTGGACTGAATGCATTCAAAAATCTCCTCAGCAGTATTACTGCAAAAGGATTTATTTTTTAAAAATGTCAACAACAAATAATGCTGTTGTACTAGAACACATCCATTCATGAGATGATCTGAAAGCCCTTTAGATCCAATGCTACCCCAGGGGAACTGAAGCACAGGGAGGTCAAGTGATTTGACCTATATCATATAAGTCACCAATAGAATATAGGTCTTCACTGCAGAGTTAACTCATGCCCTTACTATGGTAACTCATGTCCCCCTCCCATCTACACACAAAACCCCCTCACCTGAGTTTGGTAGTGCTTTAAACCCTGGCCCAGATGGAGGTCTAGACAAACTCTTGAATGCTGCTTTCACTTGGGCTGGTAACCCATCCAGTTTGCAGTGAGGATGCAAGCTAAATCACTTGAGTGCAGATAGTCTTCCAATGCCTTCCAACAAAACCCCCTTGTGATCACAAGAGCAAACAAGTTCTCTTACAATTCACTGGGAAAGAAAGAGAGCAACTCAGCTTACCGAAGCACAAAGAACCATAGGATATACCCCCAGAAGTCCTAGAAACAGACAGGTGAGTGCAGCACCAGTGAGGACACAGTTACTTGGGTAGGGCTATTCAGTGTGGCTGATCTCACTGGAGCTAAACTAACTCAGGTGCCAATAACCCAACTTTACTGCTCTGTGAAGAAACGAGGGTGGGAAATAGGATCCCAGAGTCAAATGGTGTAAACTTATGTAGCTTCCAATGACTTCTATGGAGCTACACTATGGATACCAACTGAGAATTTAGGCCCCAGCCATCCAGCTGTAATCATAGACAGCACTTTTTTGTTAGCCCCTTGATTCATGTTCGATCTACTGTCAACTGAGACACTAATCCTTGAAATGGACCATACTTTTTCTACAGAGTTTGATAAGTTAATTATTTGAGGTAGACAAGTCGTTATTCTAAATCCATTCTTTTGTGATAACAGTACAATTACCAAGTTATTTACACTTACTCTTATTTATCTGGTATCATGCAAAAAAGTCACACTCTACATATGTATTGCCCGTCTGCATATGTCAAATTATCAACTGCCAATTTACATTGGTAGTACTCCTTTCATCAATGGTAATGAATCATTACTGCTAGCATATGGGCACACATCATGTGTGTGATTATACTTTTGCCCTCTGATAAATATCTGAAGATTTATTTACTAAAATTTTCAATAAAGAGATTCATCATCAAAAATGATGTATGCCTACCATTATTTGTTTGTATATACAATCTGCATCCTGGGCATGGAAGGTTCAGATGGCCGAGGGGATTATATTTTTAAAAAATATTTTTTATTATTAATTCAACCAGTTGAAGCTGCTGGAAGCAGAGCTCCTGTCATAAGTGCTAATGCAAAAAGCGTTAGGAAAAATTCCCACAGTGAAGGTGTGCAAAAATGTTCACACATAAAATGACGACATTTCACTTTTCGTCAGTTTTATGGGTAGCTTAAAAGTCCCATTTAGGCTCAGGTCAGCTAGATAAACATGAGAGGGGAAAAAGGCAGCCTTCTATTTTTTGCTCATTTGATCTCCATTTAAATTCTATCTAATGACCAGGTTCTGCTACCTTCACTCACTCTGAGTAGCACCTGATTCCACAAGTTGTCCCAGTGAAGTGACTAGGGCTGCTTGTAGAGTAAGAGGCCATTCAATGAGAGTAAGGGTATCAATCTGGCTATGTGTGATCAGCAAACCCACTACTACAAGAATGAAGGAAGGAGCCCAGTCAAAGAAGGGAATGGGGGGGTGGGGAAGTGAGGGGAAGATTCCACACACTGTTACCCCAGAATAAATCTAGAGCAACTAAACTAAGACCTAGAATTAAGCCCAAATCTTTTAAAGTGTAGCAACGTTATCCTAATTTTTTTGTCTAGCTCCTCAGCTTTATTTTTGTAGAAGTTCTAAAGGGTGAGCAATAAAACCATAGACCATGCAAGTGGACAGAAGAATTAGAAAGCTAAAAAAGTGAATAAAATTAAAATGAGAAATATTAATGACCCTTGGTCTCTAACTTCCTACTCAACCTGTATAAAAGGAACAGGAAGAATTGATACTAGTCACCCTTTTGTACCCTGCTGTCATTAATGGGTGTTATATGTATTCTACAATGGGTAAAAAGGGTAACTTTAAGGCACTCATGTAATTCATCCAGGGAAAAGGAAAGGATGCATTTCAGGAAGTCATACTTCAGAAAAGCTAAAGGATAATCACATACACAACTAGGAGTAGTAGAATTATCGCGAGCTTTGCAATAGCTAAGTATGGTGTTTGGCACAGTAGGGCTTGGACTACACAGTTTTTGTCCTGGCATAAATATGGGGTATGATTTTTTAACTGATATAGTTAATATCAAAATAACCTTCTAGTGTGGATGCAGCTGTACTGGTACAAGTGGGCTTAGGCCATGTCTACACTACAAACTTTGGTTAACAAGTTACATCCATATAAGGCCGCTGCATTTAGTATATTGCTTGTGTGCATACATAGTTGGCTCCTTGGGTCGACACAGTGTATACACACCAGGAATGCTTGTGTCAATGTACAGTGTGGTGCTAATGCACAGTGGGACAGAAATGAGTCACACAGGGTGACTGAAGAAAAAGTCATCTTCCCAACATGCAACTGTCTCCATCCCATGATGTCATCTACATCCCACAATTTTCCCTTCTTTTTAAAAAAAATCCCACAAACCCACCTGCCCCTCCTTGCTTGTAACTCTCTCTGTCAAAAAGATAGAGCCTGCACAGCTCTGTGCTGTTGTTATAAGTGTTGCAAACACAGGACGCACAATCCTCCAGTATTTGCAGAGTTGTAAGAGGAACCCAATCAGTGGGGAACACAATGATTTCTTGGAGGACATATTGGTGTGGGACATAGTGAAAAACAATTCAAGGTATTCAAGGAACAACTGCAGATAGTGGAGTGCTGCTTCTGGGCCCAAGATAAAAAACAATGACTGATGGGATTGCATTGTAACACAGGCTTGGTATGAGCAGTGGCTGAAGAACTTTTGGATGTGCAAGGCCACATTTCTGGATCTGTGTACCAAGCTCACCCCAGTCCTTCAGTGCATGGACACCAAAATGAGAGCTGCTCCGACAATGTAGAAACTGGCAATGCTGTTAGTGGGAAATCATTTTGAAGTTGTAAAATCCACTGTGGTGGCTGCTGACATTTAAGTGTTCAGGTCCATTAATTGTCTCCTGCTATGCAGGACTGTATCTAAGCAATGGATGGATTTGCAGTAATGAGGTTCCCGAACTGTGGTGGAACAATAGATGTCTCACATATCGCTATTTTAGCACCAGACCACTTTGGCACAGTATCTCAACAGAAAGGGCTACTTTTCTATGGTTCTGCAAGCATTGGTGGATCACCAGGGCCACTTCACCAACATTAGTGCTGTCTGGTCAAGGAAGATACATGGTGCTCACATCTTTAAGAACACAGGACTGTTCAGAAAGCTGGGACTTACCATAGGCAATATTGATATACTAATTGTGATCCTGGGGGACCCTTGGATCATGAAACTGTACACCAGCCACTTCAGAAGCACAAAGGAAAGATTCAACTACCGGCTCAGCAGATGTAGAATGATAGCTGAATGTGCTTTTGGTAGATTGAAAGGAGACTGGCATTGTTTACTCCCAAGATTGGATCTCAATGGAAAAAACAAACAAACATCACAATGCCTGCTGTGTCCTGCATAATATCTGTGAAGTTAAGGGGAAAAGCTGCCGCCAGGGTGGAGGGCAAAAGGTAGAGTGGCTGTCTGCTGAGTTTGAAGAGTCAGATGCATAGGCTATTAGAGGAGCTTAACTCAGAGCTACCTAGCTCAGGGAGACTTTGAAAGAGCACTTTAACAGTGAGCCACAGTAATGCATTGTGGTGTTCTCTTCACTACCTGGCCCTGCTGTGTTGGGTCTGTTAGGAATTTTGTGGTGCTTGGTGTAAAACTATGAATATGACACTGTCCAAGTGTGTAATTTTGTGGTGCCTGCTGTACATTTATGATTATTACATTGTGTGTCACTGATCCTAGGAGTTGTGTCACACTGTACAGTAACAAGTCAGTCAGTGCTTTCAGAACTTAATAAATTAAGAACTTCAAGTGAAAGAACAATCACATCCATTTTACCTACACATACAGCAACTGTGGCTTTCACAGGTCAGTGTATGGTATGAAGCTGTGCTTGTCCTTAGTGTTCCCTGGGGTGGAGTGGTAGGGGTAGGAATGCAGCCCCTGATGCCACGTGGAATGTTGAAGGAAGGTGCAGGGCGCTGATGTAATGGAGTTCTCCATAGACTGAAAAGGGGATTGAGCCCAGGCCTGTTGAGCTTGTATGTCCACAAGAGTCTACAGTATCTTTTTTTTCTGCTGGAGAAGCCCCATTATGTCCTGGTGCATCTCCCTCTTCTTTTCCTGCTGGGACTAATGGGCCTTTCTCCTGTCTTCTCTTTCCTTCTCCAGGCTGTCTACAGTGTCCACCCTCCAGATTGTTCACGATCTGATGCAGCACGGGCTTGCAGGATCGCATTGAACATAGCTCAGGCACATTACTTAGGTGTGGAGGGGGAACCCCTTAAGGCTGCTACTGTCAGCACCTGCAGATAAAACACAGACTTACCCCTGTCAGTACAGTCACAACTGCAAGTGGGAGGTAAGATTCATAACTCCTGTCACTTGCTCCCCTAAAGTTTTAAGCAAGACATGCTTAGTGACACTTCTGCTTTGGAGTGCTTGTGCATGGCACCTCTCCCAGTGCCAGCCATGGTCGGGGGAGGGGGGGAGGAAAATGACGAGGGAATTGCTTGGTTGCATGACACTATGAGTATAGGGCAATGCCACTCAATACCGGCACGATTTTCCACCGGCGGTGGCTATGTTAGCTGGTATCTCACTCCTGAGGTTAACCAGGGCACCGCTGCTGCTGGCATCCTGAAGCTGCCCAGGCCCATATGTTGCTAGCCTGTGTACTGCAGTGGTGCCTGCTGAAGTTTTTGTCAACTGGCGTGGAGCAATGTCGTACTGTGGAGGGAGAAATAAGGCTGCGATCCCTAGATGCCAGGAGGATTCAAGGGACATCACTCTGTACATGAACAAACTGCTCTGCATGGCCCTCCCCCCACTTAACTGTACCTCTTTGTTGTACTTCCTGCTCTTCTAGTAAGAGTAAATAAATGAAAAGTCAATAGCTGTGTCCTGTTAAGCTGGGGACATCATCAATACATCATGGTAATGGGAATGCATTTACATACTCACCCAAGGTTTCTTCTCCTGCATTGGGCTCACCCATGCTTGGTTGCCAGAACTGACTGGACTGCGGTGGAGTCTCATACAGGCCCTGGTTTGTGGCACAGCTGGACCCCCTCACATGTCTCCCATCCTCCTCATCCACTTTCTCCTCCTTCTCCTCCCCCCTTCAAACCAGGGGCTTGTGACTTGATCTGAGATATATCCACGGTCTCCAGGAAGCATGGCATGCAGCTCTTTGTAAAAGCAGCAGGTCTGCGGCTTGGCACCAGATGGACTATTCGCCTCCTGGGCCTTCTGATACGCCTGATGCATGCAGTTCCTTCATCTTCACTGCTGCTGGTCCCTGTCATGCCCCTTCTCCTGCAGCCCCCAATCCAATCTGCTTGTAGATGGCTATGTTTCTACGGCTGGTCCATGACTGTGCCTACAGAGCCTCTTATCCCCACAGGCCCGGGGAATCCAATATCTCCTGACTACTCTAAGCCAGAGCATGTCTGGAGTGTGTAGCTGGCATGCCTAGCTGGGCACAAAAATGACAAATCTGTAGGTGTGCTCAGTAAGTTGGACAATTCAGGAAATGGCATTTTTTAATTGTGCAGGGCTTTAAAAGGGAGTGGTGCCTTCCAGTCTCCCTGAAACCTGAACAGCTTTGTTCACAAGTGTGACCAGAGTGGTCCATGTCAGTCCTCCAGCAACTGTCCTGCGATGCCTGTTAGGGTCTGTGTCTACACTCTCACTTCATCAACCTCAATACATCAATCATGGCTCAACGCTCTGACGGTCAGAAACCTTTGTCCAATTTCAAGCCTAAACATAATGGTCCCTTCTGACCTTCAAGTCTATGAGTAACGCTGCTGCTTGGGGGGGTTGTGTTACTATGTCAGTGTAACAGGGCATTTACATCAGTGGGAGACAAATTTAAGTGTAGACACATGCACAGCCAGGTCGATGCAAGGTGACTTATGTCAATCTAACTACACCAGGCCTTAGTCCCCTTCTCCTGCAGGACTAAGCTATACTAGTACAAGGCACCTTGATACTGGTATATTTGCATCCACTCTAGGGGGATTGTTGCACTTCAACTAAATCAATTATAGCAGCAACCTCTACCAGGTAGTCATTGCTTTACCAGACCCGATACTGTAGCCAAAATTGTCAAAAACTCAAAAACATACAGCTGCCAGTTAGGCCCCTAAAAATAAAGCTAGATTTTCAAAAATATTAGCTCCCATTTACGAGCCTAAATGAAATGCTCAGCACCTAACACTTCCTACTGAGAACAGTGGGAGCTGCTGACTGCTGAACACTTTTGAAGATGTGGCCACTTTCCTAAACAAGACCTGAGTTTGAAAATCTGGTTCTTGGACTATAGACCATAGGACTGGGCTCACAAGCTTACAGATTTCCTATGAAATGCAAAAAACTATAATGCCTATGTTTGGGGAAAGAGCAATGCTAGTGATTTCTTTTTTTTTTTAAATTCTCACTATTTCAACTCTCAGTCCTTATAAATGGCTAATGAATTATTTTCTGAATTAAGTGACTTTAGAATGAATGAACAACCAACAACAAACTATAGTTTTGTGAACTAGATAATAGGATTTGGGGAGGAAAAGGGATTCCTTTCAGACTTGTCTACACATCAAACTTAATTTGAATTGAGGTAGGGTATGAATTTAAAGCACAATGGCTATTCCTGAATAACTCCATGGGTGGACACAATAAGAGTGTCTTGTTCATCTTTAACTTAATCCATGCAATATTATACACACCCCCATGTACATATATATGCAATAACTCCATGCGTAGACAAGCCCTTAGCAAAGTTCAGGCAAGAAAATATTGCCAATCTGTAGTCTGACTGATGAATCGGTGTATTGCAGGGGTCGGCAATGTTTGGCATGCGGCTCGCCAGGGTAAGCACCCTAGCAGGCCGGGCAAGTTTATTTACCTGCTGACACGGCAGGTTCAGCCGATCGCGGCCCCCACTGGCCACGGTTCACCGTCCAGGGCCAATGGGGGCAGTGGGAAGCCGTGGCTAGCACATCCCTAGCCCGCGACGCTTCCCGCCTCCCCCATTGGCCCGGGACGGGATGACTGTCATTATCATCATCCATGGTTGTCATCCTGGCATGTCCTCATGCATTCTCCCCAGCACACAGGCTGGCCAACACCTTTTATCCTGTATTACACTTATTCCTACTAAGACTCACATATACGCATAGGGGTGTTAGCCCCTTTTTCCTTAATTGCACTTGCACGCCCCATGAATTTTAGGGTGCCCCATTTCTCATAGGCTGCCCTAGTTTCCCATATTCTCAGTAACATCTATGTTAATGAGTTACCATAGCAACTTGAGGTTATTACAGAATCCCCCAGAATATTACTATCAGACATTTTGTGGTATGAACTGGTACATTGCAGCATATTTTCCAGTCTATTGTTGCACGGTTTCCCGAACACCAGCACTTAACATATCTTTTACTGTAATTTTACACTTTATTGGTACAGGATTATCTCTCGGTCAACTAATCATGCCAACCTTGTTCAGGCCAGAGGCCTTCTATGGCCAAACTACATACCGTACACACCTAAAACCTGTACACCTTGCATTACAGCCTTATTTTACTTATATATCTAACACATACTCATCAGTGATATCTAATTATTAGCCCTATTTCCTTGTGGTGTAATCCTACTTACAATTTACCACAAACCTACAACTCAAATCTAATCTATTGCCCATGCATTAATTATAATTAATTAGTTAAAAATTGCAGCAAATGTAAAAGGTCTTTGAATGCATCGATTTTATGTTGTGACTAACTTCTCATATCAACTGAGCTAGATTCCCAATGATTCTTCCACTGTGTAGACAAAATATTAACACCTTGCTTCCATGAATCATCTTAATTCACTGCACAGACAAAGCTGAGTTCTTGACTCTGTTATAACTGATGACTCAGAAGTACAAAACACTTGACAATTCTGAAAACAAAGTTCCAGAAATTTGAGCAAACTACTAAAAAAAAGCTGACAGTAAAAGCAGACATTCCACCTGTACACATTCAGAGAGCAAAGTCATTTTTGACATGTAAATATAAAAAAAAAAAAAATGAAGACCTGGCCTATAATTATGATTAAATAGGTTTGTTTTGTTCTTACAAGTAATTCTGTACATTGTGGTTAAAGCACTGATACACCATTTCAACTAGTTCACCATTGCCTAAATATTATGGCATTGTTGATTCCAACATTATTAAGCTAGTTGAAACCAGAAGCGTTTCATTATCTTATAGATTCTTGTGATAATGCTATGAAAATCAGAAAGGGAAGCACTGAAACAGGCTGTCTTTTTATTAAAGCCTGACTTTCTATTCTGGTCACATCTACTGAATTCCTCTGACAAATTATCTGGTCATCTAATGAACCACTGATGTGGTTTTTGGTTTTGGTTTTTGCTACCCAGTTGGACTCTCTATGGTTCCTATTCATATTGATATATAAGATGTGTCCATTGCTGCTTTCAAATGTGTCTGGGAGAGCAGTGAATTTGAGCAGAATGATTTTTTTATTCAAATGAGACATGGATGAATGGCAAGAAAAAATAAAATTAGCTGAAGAGTAATTGAGATAATTGAATAAATTTGGCTACCAACCAGAGAATTTATTAACTATTATACTGAACATTGGCCTTTACAGATCTGAAATTTTAGAGGTACAGCACCAAACAAACACAAAATTATCTATTTATATGGAATACTTCAATGTTGCTGATTGGAAAATACTGCTCCTGAAAGGCATTTTGCCCTAGATTTATTGCAAAGGATGGTGGTCATAACAGAATACCCACTGAACCCATGGCTCTATTTGACAGTCTTATTGTTGATTATACTAATTTTCAACTCCAACCAGCAGCTAATTTTTATGGGATCCACCCCCTTAGATGTTCTCTGACACAATCTGATCCTCAAAAACAACAAGGAGTCTGGTGGCACCTTAAAGACTAACAGATTTATTTGGGCATAAGCTTTTGTGGGTAAAAACCTCACTTCTTCAGATGCAGATCCTCAGTTACTAAAGTTGCTAAATATGACTATAGCAAGAGGCGCAACAGAAATATGATAATTAAACATGCTAATCCAAGGTGAACTTTGCCTTTTTCCAATAACAGTGCCAAGATGAGGTACTAGCATTCAAAAGTACAAGACCTTTAACTAAAAAAAGAAAAAGCGAATTAAGAAATCAGTTAATGAGTGGAAAAGGCTTTCTATTTATTTACTTATACCTTAAGATACAATTTACTAACCATTAGCATACAGAAGATGTTCTGTTATGCCCTTCCTCAAAGACAATGCTTTCTTTTTAAAAATTCATGTGGGCTATCGGTATTTAACAACTCAAATTTTGAGATCAAATTGGTTGCATTGGCATAAGGAAGGACAGAACTCTTGTAGGGACCAAATGCTGATTTATTAATTTTATGCACTCAATATTTTTAGTGGAATCCCTCCATTCAACATTTACCATGTATGCAGTTGATGAAGAATTTGTTCCAATCATGTAAACATAATTATTCCCTTCCTTTTCTGCTTCATCCTCCAAGGGGTAATTCAATCAGAAGTATAGTGCTGCCTTTTCCCCCATAGATTATTTTTCATAAAATCAGAGGCATTTACTGTCTTTCATAGAGCAGGTCTATTAGTCAGTGATAATTCTACTAACAGCACTAACTGGCATTCTTTAATTAGCAAATGTTACCAAACCTAGCAACACTCAGACAAGTTCTCATTTTCAAGCATATTAAAGGGTTACATTTTAGACCAATTTTACCATTATAGATTTAGACTGAATCTGCCTTGATAGAGTTGTCCCATTCTGGGCTGACGACAAAAGCTAAGCTATCCATATGTTTAATTGCTCTCATAAATGGTGCACTAACAGTTTGTGGTAGTGATGGTGTTTCAGTTGCTGTTTATGGAATCATTCCCTTATTCCTCTTTTGTAAACGGAAATATTTTTTCCTAGTATTTGCACATATTCTGATTGAGAATAGTATTTTTCATGAAATGTACTTGGCCTGCAAACAGTAGCAGAAGGGAAATGGAAGGCAAAGTAGGAGTAATGGAATGAAATAAAGAAAAGGTAACTTTATGCAACATATTGGAGAAAGACACCAAACTGCGGGCTCAGTTGTGGCTTTGCCAAAGTTCCATGTAAGGAAGTGTTTGCCACAAGTGTTCCATGCACTATGACATGCCAAGAGCAGTCCAGGAAGCAGGATGTGCCCTAGAATCACAGTTTGACTCTTGGTATCCCTCTGCTCCAGGAAGAGGCATCCTATGCAATCCCTACACCTGACACAACATACATACACCAATGTGCCAGCACAGCTGCTCTACTCAGAGTGCTGTGGGGACAGAGTGAAGACTGTACCCAATCCCCAACTCCACCTCACAGGAGCACCTTACTCTCCTGGGTGAGCATGGAGGATGGGCCACCAACTGAAAACTAAATGGAACCTAGCTCTTGAGAAGATACCATAGAAAGCAATCTCACAATCGTAAGGGGAGGACCAAGTGACCTGATATAAAATCAGAGAGATTAGACCCAAGTAAAGGGAAAGAAGTAGACGACATAATGAACTTTGTTTACACCACCGTTCTTCTAGGGGTTAATATAGCCAAACCTTGGACGGTCACATGTGGAACTATATGACACCAATGTTTTTATATTATATATTTAGTACCTTTCCCAGAACTCAGTTTAATGTTAATCTCTCCTGATGTATAGCCTACTCTTGAACACTCCTCCCCATATCAATGCATGAATTCATCCTTAATATCCCCCCCCCCCCCACACACACACACAGAGTTTTTGGAATAAGAGGTATCTGGAACCTGTTTTACACTATTCTGACCCTTCAAAGTTTTCTGCTGAAGTACTCTGAAGACGACAAATGTGGTCATGAAATTACTATAAAGTGGGTGCACAACTGTTTGAAAACAAACAAAAACAAAAACAAACAAAAATACTCAGAGTAGTGATTAATAGTTCATTGACAAACTGGGAGGATATATATAATAGGAATCCCCAGGAGGTGTTATCCTGGATCTGGTATTAAATATTTTCATTAACACTTGGTTAATGGAGTGGAGGGTACACTAATAAGATGTGGGACAGCATGACGCTGGGTGCAGTTGCATGTACTTTGGAAGAAAAGATTGGCATTAAAAAGAACCTTGGTAAATAGGAAATTTGGTCTGAAATCAACATGATGAAATTCAAGCAAGATAAGTGTAAAATACTACAATCAGGAAGGAAAAAATCAAACTGGCTAAGTAGTGGTACTACTGAAAAGGATCTGGAGGTTACAGAGGAGCACAGTTTGAACATGAGCCTACAAGGGTGTCCTACGTAACACATTACTGGAGGTAATTAATCCACTCTACTTGGCCCAGGTGAGGCCTCCATTGAAGTACTTGTCCAATTTTGGGTGCCACACTTTAAGGAAGATGTGGACAAATTGGGGAGAATTCAGAGGAGAGCAACAATGATACAAGGTTTAGAAAACCTGATTTATGAGGGAAAAAACTGGGTGTGTTTAGTCTTGAGAAAATAAGATTGAAGGGAGACCTCATACTAGTCTTCAGACCAAATATGTTAAGGGTTATTATGGAAAATGACAGTGATCAACTGTTGCCCAGGTCCACTGAGGGTGGGGAAAAATACTAATGGGCTTAATTTTCAGCAAGGGAGATTTAGGTTAAATATTAGGAAAACCTTTATAACTAACGTTTCTGACAGGTGCTGGCAGCAAAAAGGGACGGGTTCAATTTTCTAGGGGTCTTTCTAAAGACACTGTCTCAAGCTCCCACCCAGAAACCTGGGAAACCCTATATGCTGTCCTGGGTACCCTTGATGGGCAATACTTCCCCACTTGGGGTTAAAACAGAGGGAATGTTATTGGGGAGGCAGAAAGGGGGGGGGGAGACAAAAGAATGAATTTGGGGGGGAAAACAGTGATTAATCAATTAAATTTGATACAAGACTCCCCCCACCCACACACACGGGGACTTAACAATAGTCCCAGCCTCAGTACTCCTGGAAATTGAGAGTGGCTGGTACATTCTAGTCACTTCCCTCATCCCTACTCACAATTAGCTGTCCTGCATTGGAGAAGGCCAAGGATGCTGACTGGCCAGTGCTGACTAGGATGCTGTGGGCACTCTATCACTTGGGCCAGCCAGGGTAATTTCAGATTTAATTGCTGGGTAGGGTGGCCTACAGCAGAGTCCCTTAGGTAAGCTGCTGCTCTCTGTGGCTTCAGCCTAGGCTGCCTAGCTCTGCATCAGCCACTGCCACTCTGCGCCATCTGTCACTGCTCCTCTATGCTGTCCATCGCCTCAAAGATGCCACCATTCTGCGCTATTTGCTGCTTTGCAGTAGTCTCAGCTCTTTAGAGCAGTGGTTCCCAAACTTGTTCCACCACTTGTGCAGAGAAAGCTCCTGGCGGGCCGGGCCGGTTTGTTTACCTGCCGCGTCCGCAGGTTCAGCCGATCTCTGCTCCCACTGGCCACGGTTCACTGCTCCAGGGCAATGGGAGCTGCTGGAAGCGGCGGCCAGTACGTCCCTCAGCCGGCGCCGCTTCCATTGGCCTGGAACAGCGAACTGCGGTCACTGGGAGCCGCGATCAGCCGAACCTGCAGACGCAGCAGGAAAACAAACCGGCCCGGACCGCCAGGGGCTTTCCCTGCACAAGCGGCAGAACAAGTTTGGGAACCACTGCTTTAGAGTGAACTCAGTGGTAGCAAAGACCCTTAACTGAGACTTCACCTCCAGAGAGGCCCTAGAAGATATGCACCTCTTTCCCTTCTTAGCTCTGTCCAGGCTCCTTTACCCAACTGTGCTGACAGCAGTCTCTGTCAGGGCAACCCCGGGTATATTCGATATCAGTGTCTTGCCTTTGTATTTCCCAACAATGGTCAACACCATTTTATTGCCCCCAAACTCAAAAATTCAACTGTCTTTTAACAAAAGTGCTCCAAATTGTCAATTGCCTGAGCCATTCCATCAATTCCCTTTGCACTCCAACAGATGCTGGCAGAGTTCCCTCCGCACTGAAGCCCCTTCCATCTGCGGTTCTCAAGCAGCTCTGGCCAGTCTTCTCATTTCACCAACAGGGGACAATAGAAGATTTCAGGCCACAATGCTTACGTCACTCTAAGGATAGGAATAGGTTACCAAGGGAGGTAACCCCCATCCTTGGAGATTTTTAAGAAAAGATTAGACAGACACCCATCAGGGATGGTATACTTGTTGCCACCTCCTTATGGGGAGAGGGACTGGGTGCCCTCCTGAGGTCCCTTCCAGCCATACATTTCTGTGATTCTAGGATATTCATGGTTTAACAGAAATTCTGAACTGGACACAATATGATGATTCTTCTTTCAGACAATTATTTTATTTTTCCTCATTGTAAAATGGCATAGCGAGCAAGGATTACAGCTATCAGCCTATAATTATATTTATTTCAGGTGATGAATCCAAGCCAGTGTTAATGTTAATTATGAATGGTCCGAAAGTAATATCTAGGATATTTTATGTCCTATGACGCATTTGATTCAGTATCACATCTCACAGTAAGCAAGCCAATTAGTGGTGATTGGCCAAGGTTATCTTACATATATAAACAAAGTTATATTAACAAAGTTTCATTTTTCCATTATATAGCAGCACAACTGATGGGAGGCCATTTGATATTTACCCTTCTCAAAATATTCCACCCTGTCAATACAACTGTGAACTGTCAAATGGATATCATGGTAAATACCTTGTGGCATACCTGAGGTCTAAGTGTTTTAATTATTTATAAACTGGTCAGTGGGGTTTTAAAGCACTCAGACATGAATTAAACTATGTCTGAGACAGAGCTTGAAGTCAATTTTTAATTGATTCTGTCTAGCATGTGCTGCTTAAGTAAAAAATTTATAGTGTCTTTTTTCCCTTATCCAGAATGCAGCAATTTAACAAATTGGCTAATATATAGCCAATACACAAACGCTATATTATATTACCCAAAATATTTATACTATTCCCATAATCAATTTTTCACACTTACCACATTACTAAAGTAACCTACATGTAAAAATTAGCTTACTAAAAAGAGCTACCATATATGCACCAACCAGTTTAACTCCTTATCAGCATTTCACTTAAGTATATTTTTCATTTCTCAGATTTAATGCATACCTGCTAATGAGGCTTAGGTTGGTGCGAATCAAACAGATTGTTATATGTAAAGAAAAATCTGTCTATATTCTGAAAGATTGAAGTCTTTTATTGATTTGACTGTTTTTCACATGTGTAATATCAATTCCCTCTAATTATTTTACTTTACTAATGAACTCATTGCAAACCAGTAAGACAAAGTTAGTTTATGGTATGACACATTTGTGGTTCATTTATCAATACTAATAAAACATCATATGTATTAAGATAATTTATTTCATTTAGATATGATTGTAGTCCATATGCATATTACTCTATTGATACAACTGATATAGCTGCTGTAGATGGTAGAATCGTACTTTACATGTAAGAAATATATTTTTCCACAAAATAAGAAATACATATTTCCGTAACTAACCATTATAAAACCAATAAGGCAAGCTATATTAAACATACCTGTGAATTCAACAGAACTAGGAAAGGTACTGTGCCTAACGGCTAAATTCCAGTCTATTTACCAAAATACAGTACTGTCCAACCTAATATAGGGCCCATAATGTTCAAAACCAAACCCAAAGCTTTTAGAGCAGTCACCTTGATTGCCAACTCTTGTGGCAGGAATCCCAAGATTGTTATCAGCACATACATTCATAGGACTTCAGAAGATGCACATGAAGAAATCCTATAACAACCACATATCTGTCATATCGATAAAAATGACAACACTTCATATAATGTTTTCTTAAGGAAAGTTGGACAAATTGAACATGACTGTTCTGCCACATCATAATCTGAATAAATAGGCTTGATGCGCTTCACTTTTGAAAGTTTGGGCACATACAGCTTCCATTTCACTTGCATGTCACAAATCTTACAGAAGACAAACCCATACTGCTACTCCACAATGTACTGTCATTCAAAATACCAAACAGAAGGGATTTGTTTCTTGTCATATTGGACTCAAAATGAATTCCAAGGTTTTTTTGGACTACAAATAACTGTCAAATAAGTAATACTTTTAAAGAATATCGGACATTTGTTCTATATGCTATTTATGATTTATTGAATTAAATTCAATTCTGTGGCCCTGATCCTGCAACAAGATATGTTCACATGGATCCCTGCACAGATCTTATTACCAGATAATGGCCCATATTGCGATGATCTATTCTAACTAGCTATCCTTTACGAATGATGTATATATAAAAGCAAAGCATAGGATATGTATTAAGACTGATTCAACCAGTACAGATAGAACAACTGACTTGAAATTCCTCCAACTGTTGAAGAGTTTTTTTAAAATATATGGATTACCATTTCCTCTCCTTCCCCCTCCCTTTTTATTATTTCATGTGAACTCACTTTTCCTATTTCCGTCCTGAGTGAAGAAAAAACAACAAAAAAAAGTCAATTTTTTTAAATTCAATTTTGCATTGTCATGGAGGTTCAAATAGTTCCGCTAAGGTTCAGACAACCATTGTGACTCTGGAAATAAGTCTAAATAACACTAGTAATAAGTCAGCAAATGTAAAAGCTAAAGAGTAATTGCTAGGTCACTGGACCATTTTTTTGATAAATTCTTAATAGATACCTGCCCATACTAAGAAATACCATAGTAGCATATTTTAAGGATCTGAAACATTACATGTCACAATAAATTGATAGCGATATTCGACCATTACAGTAGAGTAGTGTATTTTTTAAAGTTTGACTTTCCTTATTGAGATTACAATCAGGTCATGTTACTAGATAGCACATATGCAACTTGCCTCAATGAGTGGGGGAACTTGATGAAGCCAGTAGTGACCGGAAACAGTCCCAGCAGCAAGGGAGGGAGACACTCGCTAAAGGGACAGTAGTTAGCTCCTTCCCCCAGGAGTCTCTGGCTCCCAGGGGCCAGCTGAGGGAGGAGTGTGCTGATTGGCAAGCATTCCCCAGCTCCCAGCATTTAACTCATGTGGAGTCTCTTATGGCTCCATTCCAGAAGCACAGCCCTACCCACCCCAAACTAGGAATGGGAATCCAGCATGACAGATACTTCAGGTCTAGCTGTTCGCACGTCAGGAAGGAACTTCTTCTCCCATTAGCCAATTGGCAGAAGACCAGGGAGTTTTTTGACTTCAGGACACATCACCTTCAAGCCACAGTGGGTTAAGTAGGAATGCATTTAGTACCTGACTGAGGTACTTGGGTTGAGCTGTTTATTCATTGCAGGTTGTGGCTGGTTTCCAGTGTGTTTAAGAGAATAAAATAAATGGGACCCAGAGGTAAAAGACCTGGGATTTTGGTGATGAGCCTTGGGGTCATGGGATAGGATGAGACCTTGTGGCCCTCATAGGCTGAGGTTCCCACCCTTCTGCACCCTCTGTCCCCCTCACGGGAGGAAGATGCTAAAACTGAAGAGAGCCTACCCCAAGTTAGGGGTTACATGACAACGAGCCCTATAACCCCAGTACTGGAACCAGTTAAATGCCTGGTATAGGAGTATGGGAGATGGGCAGGTAGCACCCCTCACAAGCGTTTAATAAGAGTTGTGGCCACCACTTAATTTCATGCATGTTTCTGTCCTCATTTTGCTGTCCTGTCCACATCAGTGGGTATTTGTATACTCAAATGTTTCATCTGCTTTATTACTCTCCCATCTTTAGTGCCCATACATTACAAAAATGTGAGGGTAACTGATGAAAACTCACACAGTTGTAATTCTGTTGGGGAGCAGACATGCCAACCATTTCAGACTTTCTAATATTTGTGTCTGTGTGAAGGGTGATTTGCCCTAAAATGAAATGCTTATCCTGGATAGTCTACGTCACAGCAGTATCTCTTCACTACACTCCTCAAAAATACTTTCATATGCAATTTCATACTTATTCCTTCCTATTCCTTCTTTCCCTCCCCTACTAGATTCTAGTCAGCAAGATTTGTTCTCTCTTTTTTGTGTTTGGTATGGATAGACTGCTGATGTGAAAAATTCCTGTTCTGCACATTATACAGTGCAAGAGGCTCCCTGATGACTCCTAACATCGAATTCCATTCAGCACAGCAGCACCTGACAGGCTAGCTACAATACTGCTGCTTAACCAAAAAAAGAAAGTAGGTAATAGTTAGCCTTAAACTCATTTGTAGACTATATTATATGGCATAGGCATGCAGCAACCCAGCTAACAAAGCCTAATATATTATTTCGCCTTACCTACCTTAATAAAAATTGCACTTTTATCCTTTCACATAACTTAAACATAAGTCAATGCATAAAAATGTACTTCAAATGTTATTCATATTGTTTCAGACACCTCTACCTATGAAGGGTAGAGATATAAAATTCACCATGTAAACACAGTGCTATTCACCAAGTAGCCATCCCAGTGAGTTTAAAAAAAAAAAAAAGGGGGGGGGGGGGGCACATTATGACCTCACTTACCTACAGTGCAAAACAACATTGGTTTTCCTCTAGCACAGGTTCCTGGCTCCCAAGTGTGTGGTTTTCTATATTTTAACTAAATGTTAAAATATAGAAAACCTCTCCCTCTTTCTTCCCCACCCCTACTTTCACTTTTAGCCTTTTAAGCACATATCTATCTTGGGGGATATTAATTATGGCCCCATTGATCTTGCAATCTGCCACTTGAGACCATATTTGTATTATCTAGCTTAGGCTTCTTGTATGGCACCCATCACTGCCACACCATATTATGTATCCAGAAATGATGGAACATATGATCAATACATATAGGGACCAGATAAAGATCCCTATCTCCGGCCTCTGTTTAATTGAAATTGTATACTCCTTGAAGCAGGGTCTATTTACTCTCTACACTGTCAATAAAGTGTACAAGGAAGAAGAAAAGAAAGGAGGTGTTTTGTGTTGAGATGATTTATTTACTGATACAAATGTAATCAAAGAGTTATATTACAGCAATTGTGAGTAAACAATCATGAACAAGCATGAAAGTGATCAGTACAGTGTGACAAATGTATAAGTGTAAATGTAAAAGTGACTTGCCCAAGGTGATACAGAAAGTCAGTGGTGGAGCTGAGAACAGAACACAGGCTTCTTGACTCCCAGTCCAGTTTTCTATCTATTGGACCATACTCCATCCTCATGGAGTAGTAGTATGTTCTAAATCAAGGAAGCCACTGTAAATGATTAAACATGCCATCATGTCCCAAAGTCTTATACACAATTCACATATGCAAGTGGTTAGTGTGGGTAGTACTATCCACTTCCTCCCAATATAAATAAAAAGGGAGGTCTAAGATAGAAGACCAAAGTATTTCTGAATCATTAGGCATCTCTCTTATTTTTGTGATACCTTTCTTTATTTGAAAAGAATGCATAAACTGGTGTACAGAGATTAAAGATGAAAAGGCCACTACATGACCCTCTTATTAAGTCCCTTGATGGAATTAAGTATTTCTCTTTCCCTTTGTTTATGTGCCATTGTAAGAATGTAGATGGACACTTAAACGGTGAAAAAAATCCCGTTTAATGCGCTAAAGAAAAATCTACTGAAAGTGAAATGCTAGACATCAAATGGTGGTGCAAGTTACTGAAGATTACAATGACAACAATGGTCCAAATTGTGCCTTCATTTAATCAGTGCACTTTGAGGCATCAATACAATTTCACCTCTGGATTCAGTGAAGAATTTGGCACAGTCTCTTTGCCTTAAGTGTTACCCAGAACTTTTATTTTTTTTTTGGGGGGGGGGGGGTGTCCACAGTCTACTCAGTGGCAAATATAAACCATATTTGCACCCCATATTTAATATTAAATACATTTTCAGTGGTACACAGGTGACATTTATATAGGACAAGACTGAACATATTCATTATGAATGTTCATTAAACAAAAGGATACTTACAGTATGATAACTGGTCAGATGGCATTGATTGAAATTCTTGACAAAATGAAGCATGAGTTGTTTGAAAAAATATTGAATGTATTCATGAAATCCAAGAATCATCCCTAGAATGCACATTTATTAAATCAGAATTCATAGCTAAAGTATTTTGTCTAGCAGGTTTTTTGTACACTTTGGAGCCTCTACTGGTGGACAAAAAAAAAAAAAAAAAAGCCAGATGTTCCTTCAGTTAAACTGAAAAGAACAGACATCAAATAAATATAACTTGTAGCAACATAATATGATAGAAAGTCTTAATATATTAACTTATTTTGAAATAAACAAACTCAAAGGAACATTTATAACAAGGAGAGTTCTGAAATTGGAGCAAATTTGGATAGTTTTCTGAATGAAGAGAAAACACTGACTCTTGGGATTATTTAGGAAAGTAGAAGATATCATTTCTTGCACTAGGTTAATTGGCATTACAAAGGCCTGAAAGAGGTAAAACCAAAATAAATATGGAGTTAGGATTTTCATTCTGCTAGAACAGAAAGTATTAGAACTGAGTTAATATCTATTTAGCTCTCGCCTCTTAGTGGGTGTTCCTATATTTTCTTCTGGAACGCCACATCAGTGTCACAATTCTAAATCATTGTCATAAGTATTCCTTTGTACAGTGAGAACTGATTTAGACCTGTAGGAAGTTATTTAGTTCCTTCATCTATCAATGACTGTAAATTGATGGAGCCAAGAGGACTAAGCCTCCCAGTATTCAAAATTGCTGTAGCTCTTATGAAATATTTATAAAAAAGTTAGACTGTATACATTAGAGACAACCTCATTTTATGAAGATAATACAGATAGTTCTTTTAAGCTATTTAGATTTTTAGCTGGTAGAACACAATGCAGTAATTCTGTGAATTTCTCTAAGTTCTTTTTAAAAGTCCTAAACAGTATTTAGTACAGCCATTAGTTTGCATTTTATTGTTAATGTCCCACCACTTATGTCATACTGATCAATAGTCAACTTACTACCAATTTTGTCCTGATATAACCAACAGGTCCCATTACTTGTATTACTGGAAATATTGTGACAATCAGTAACAATCCCAAGTGCTAAATTAGACACTATCACGTACTTGGGAAAAATAATTGGATCTTAAATAAGCTGTCTACTTTAATGGTTTAAGGGCATTTCACCAACAATTGTATGCTCCTCTTCTTATTTAAGAATAAAATATTTATGACCCTAAGTATTTAGTTGAAATAAAAGTGTGTGATAATATCTGAATGACGCAAATAAATGTGTATTATAAGGTGCTGCTCGACTTGTTACTTCACAGCCCATCATAAATCAGCACATACAAAGTGCACAAATATTTCAGTGGCAATGGAGCATGAATATCAGCAAATCTTATTTATATATTTGCTCAGATTTAATATTTCCATGTCTGCATCTAGCAGATTAGTTTAACAAATCACAGGAACAATTCTCTTTTCAAACACCACACAGTCACAATGTGAAACTAGATTAGGATTACAGATAGACAGTGATTGGAGGACTACTTCAATTTTTCTTGGGAGTGTCACTGTTTTATTGCAACACCAACTCATTTATTCACTACAACTAGTGCTTTCATTCACTAAGTCATTCTCACTTATCTGTGGCCTATCTGTAGGGCCCTACCAAATTCACGGTCCATTTTGACCAATTTCACAGCCATGGAGTTTTTAAATCAGTCAATTTCACGTTTACATCTGAAATTTCATGGTGTTGTAACTATGGGGGTCCCAAACCAAGAAGTACCCAGAAGTGAGTCTGATCTCTCCTCTCCCCACCCCCTCAATGCCATGCAAGGGAAGGACAAGTCCTGTCCCTCCCCAGCCCAACAGGGACTTGCAGCTAGGAGCTCCCTGGCTGGGGCACTCCCAGCAACAACAGGGAAGATCAGATTTTGTGGGGGAGGGCTTATTTCATGGTCCATGGCACATTTTTCATGGCCGTGAAATTGGTAGGGCCTATCTGATCAGAAAGGCTGAAATATGCAGTGCGGTTGTTGTTTTTAATACCTACAAGTTTATTCCAGCACCCACTGCACTTAAGATTGAAAGCAATACAGTGCACTGTAAAATCCCAGTGCTTAATTCTGCTTTATCTACACTGCACCTTGTCTTGCAGAAGCCACTGTGTTAAGTGTTAAAAGGGTATGACTGCCATTCTTGGTGCAGAGACCAAAATGGTGTGCTAAAGTTACTCGACAGGGATTCAGCCACTCTACTCACATCACCAAGTGGGTGTGGGGCAGAGTAGAAAGGAGAAAAGGAGATTTTGCAAAGTGTTTACAGCAGCTGATGATTCAACCCTCTTCTTCTTTCCTTGTTATAGAATATCATCTATATTGGGGGATCAGCATTGTTCTAAAGACATTCATCAAGGATCTATTGGATAATGTGACCAAAGGCACAATGCAGCTGGTGTTATTGTTCTACTTTCAGCCTCCTTTTCTTTGTAGAACTTTGTTCTCTGACAGTAGCACTTATAGCAGGAAGTGCTGAGCTTAGTTGGTATACATGAAAACAAGAGGGACAGTTGCCAGTGATTATATTAAATATAAAAGGATTACATCACAATACGTTCACTTTAAAACATCTGAAACCCCACGAGGGTGTAAAAAAAATCAAAACCAAGCAAGAATTACAATAATGCCTAACCAACTAGCAAAAAGGCAACGGGGTAGATTTTCTACCCTGCTTTTATGTTGCTCAGGCGGTGCAAAGACTGGGTGCATTCTCCCTTTCATAGGCTACATCTACACTGTAACTGAGAGTGTCATTTGCAGCTCTTATAGATGTAACCTTATTCTAGCTTGCTCACTAAATAGCCATGAGGACACATACCCTGTGTCAGGAGCAGGCAGAAGAACGTCAGGATGTGGAGCATATGTAGTCAGAGCAAGGGGTGCCCTGAGTTAAATCAACTGGCTGATGGCACATTATTAGAGCAGCTCTTGGGGGCAGGAAGAGAATTAGAGAGCCATGAGAAGTTACCTGGCACACCTCTCAGCCCTGTACTATGCCATGTGTGTGTCTGATTGTCAAGGTCTTTTTGGCCCACACCTCTCTCGTTACAGGAGAAGAATAGAAGGTGAGAAGGAGTAAATCTATTTTAGGTATAGCTAATTAACATTTGTACTGATCTCTTGGCTATTCTAAACTTCTTTGGGAAATTCCCACTCTTGCCCCATCAGCATAGTGTCAGCAATGGCAGGTGGGCTAGCGTAATGCTACCACAGTATGTCTAGACCTGCTCAGAGCAGGGTTACCCGACTATTAAAGACACTAGTAGTCTGTTTACACTAGCACTCCTACCGTTGCTATGATCGGTGGATCCATGTCAAGGATAATGAAATGGTGCAAGATTTCCTCCTAAAGGCCAGTGTAGACCCGACTCATGATTTCCAAATGAAATGCAGCACTGCATAAGCACCAAGTAATATTATTTTGTGGAAGTTCATCAAATAGATGACATTTCTGTGCATTTTCTAGGCCTGCATTTCAGCAAAAGGGTCTAATCATAATTAGAGCTTTTGTACTGTATATTTGTAGATCATTGTATATGCACTGTTTTGAAATAGCTTTATATGGTAAGTTCCAGCTTTGTATAGACAGAGATATTCAATAATTATAACTAGGACTATTTATGCAGATAATAGCAAATAGAGACTCTAGTCACTTGCTTAAATCTTACAAATAACACACAATTTCTTTCATTAATCTGGCTCTGAGTAATGAATGTCGATCTTTCTTTTGATTCGGTCTGTTATTGTTTCTAGTTTATTCTATTGACGTTAGAGATGGAGTCTTATGTAGCATTAGAGAACAATGAAATAGTTCAGGAATTAAAAATTAACTTTTGAGGGTGCTTCTGTATTCAGAAATCATGGGGATTTAATGAAAAGTCCTCACAAAAAGACTTTTGAAATAATGCGATAATGCCAATTATCCCTTTACCTACTCATTGATAATCTCTCCTGTCCTTCAATTGTCACTTCATTCTTATGTTTGTATGGTGCAAGTTTGAGCCCAATCCTGTAAATGCACATGGCCCTCATCCAGCACAGCACTTAAATACATGTTGAAAGTACTCCTGTGCTTGAAGTTAATCATGAGCTTAAAAGCTTTGCTGGATCAGGGCCAGAGTGCTCAGCATCTTGCAATGTCAAGTCCTTACACATCTGAGCTGTCCTTCAGCCAACAGCAGCGCTGCTCAGGTGAGTAAGGGATTACAAAATCCAGTTCACAGGGCCCATCTGTTATACAGGGCAACTCCCACCTAATGTCAATAGTGATCGAGTCCATGTAACTGAGGAAAGAATCGGCCCCTAAATCTTAGTGCTGTGAGGAATGACAAGTTAAAATGAGGGTCAGTGGCATGGTTGTCTTCTTACTGCATCTAATGACAAGGTTTAGAATTAGCCTCTGCACTTTTGAGGAGATGAGTGGACTTTGGTGCCATGGACTACAGGAATTATTTTCAGGATTTGGAGCTCTATGATAACCAATTCTTGATCTTGGTTCGGTGTGGCACACGCAAACTTTTCCCTAAAAAATACAAAGTCTTGAGATGACCCTTCAGAGAGCAGGACAAATATTCCTTTGCTATAGCTCTGTTTATACTAATGTTTACACAGTATGGGTCAGATCCTCAGTTTAATGGTCCTTGCTCCCATCTCCAGAGCAGGGAACAGAGAGGAAATGTACCAGGGCAGAGCTTCTCAATTCTTAGCTTGTATGGAACCACATCAGTCAGTGTAACTTGGAGCAGTCCTTAGCACCTACTCTAAATAATGCTAGGGGCTGTATGGATTCCCAATGGCTACAGGAAGTGAAAAGGTGGCCTAGAGCACCTCTCTCCCCCCTATATTCAGCCACACCAAGTTTGAACTTGACTATTAGACAATGTCTGGGCCTCTGCCTATTACTGGGCCAGACAAAGAACCAAGTTGAACTCAAAGGAAAAAACCCAAGATTAAGGCAATGGGAATTTAACTGGTGAAAAATAAAGGAGGGGGGGGGGGGAGTTGTGTTATAGTGTAGTTCATGTTATAGCATAATCCATTGCATTGTGTAGCAATTTAGCCCTCATGTAATGTATTATGCTACCCAACAGTCAAAATATTTTCAAAATGGGAATTTAAATAAAGTTACCACCATACATTTTTCTTGATTTGTTTTTCCTTTCCTATCCTTATCTCATATCTTTCCTAATATGAGAATCAGCAGAAGGAGTTTGATGGTCCATATGTAGACTATAAATGACCATAAGGAAAATTTAGTGCAGGATTCTAAACATTGGTGTCTGTTTTCATAGAACAACATCCTCCTACATTGTCCTTTAAATTGCAGTCAGCATAAAATAACATGTCTAGTAAGGTCATATCAAATGGGGCCAAATCTGTGCTGAATTACACCTCATTAAATCAAATCAAGAAAACACAACAATTCATATACCACTAGATTTTTCAGATTCCTTTCAAACATATTGGGCTAAAAATCATGCTAATTTACACCCCATGCATCGCAACTGATTTCATGTAGTACCCACTTTATGTAGGACAACTAAGTATCACTTAGGCAAGTGAGTAGCCTCCTCTTTATTAAAACTGGGAAGAGGCTGTTGGAGATGCTGCTTTAAAATAATTGTGTACAGGGAGCAGACACAAAGGCAGAGTTCAATTGTTCTGTCAGGGATGGCACTTCCCTGAAAGTTGAAACTAGATGATAGGGGACAATGGAGAGAGAAGATGAAATGGGGAAAAGGGGGATATGAGATCAGCTTAGCAAAGTGAAGAGAAATATGAGCCCAGGAGTGAGAGGAAGGAAGAGAAGAATGGGTAATTCTACGTAGGATATGCAGTGCATGCACATAGAGCTCAAGATATTTCAAAAAGAACCTGTAAGACAAGCATTATTGGAATTATTCTGTGTGCTTTTTCTTCTAAGAGCTTTGACAAAATTATTAAAAGTAAATGGGGTTCTGAGGCTTTAGAAATAAAAAAAACAACAACAGCCATTTCCAGGAGACAGCTGTTTGTTTTTGTCTTGTAATATTCAAATGACAAAAGATCCATTGAACCTTTAGAATGCCTGAGAATGGACATCTACTACCTATCCCGAGTGTCCCCTTTTGGATTTCAAGGGGTTCCACTTAGTAACCTTCTCTCCTTCCCTACGCATATAATCTGTCCCCTACATCATGGGCATTTCAGTTCTCATTGTCACTCTGACAGTACCCTCAGGTTGATCAAAAGGCAAGAAGTGCAGTTTCCATAACCAATGCATTATTCTCTGCTACTTTGGGGTGCAGGGGGGAGAGATGGGATGCTGTGCTAAACGGAGCTACCGTAATGTCATATATAAAGTAGGAACTTGACACGAGTAAAACAGGAAAGGGAAAACCCTGTGTATTTGGCACTTAACTCCAAGATTGGCTCTCCCTTAGGCTAGATTCCCCTCCCGCCTACTTGAGGAGCCCTGGCCCTCTCTGCTTTTGGGTTAACCCAGACTGTATCATAATACTACATCAGCCATACAAAGCAACAAGGAAACATGACCTACAATACAGCTCTAATATTTATATTTAGATTAGTGACAAATGTTACAATAAGTATAGATACCATGCATCTCAAAAGAGACTATTGTGGCAAGTACAGAATGTGCAGTTTATATTTAAAATGTGGTCTATAAACAGCTGGGGATCACACAGCAGGAAATTATAACCTTTTTCTCTGCTAAAGATAAATGTTCTCCACTTGAGAACTTCAGGGGGGAATGACATTTTGTCAGTTTCATATGCCAGATTGTTATGCGTAATGTACTCTAACTACAAGTACATAACACTCCTAAATGAAGGATATGGGGGCTAAGCTAAAATTGTAAAACAAAAACGACTTACCATATAGTAAAATGCATGTACCTTACAAATACAAAACAACCCCTAAAACTCTCCAAGAAATATCCTAAACCACAACTTGCGGGGGGAGGGGAGAGAAAAACCTTCAAGATCAAATCTTCCTAGGTCTAAGTATGTTCTCTAGGGCTAATCCTGCTAGGTGAACTCAGGCACAACTCTCAATCACTTAAAGAAAATTGTGCATTGGTAAGAAATGTAGGATTGTGGCATTTATAGTTATTGCTTTAGTCTTCGTGAGTTTCTTCTCATATTTCATTTTCCCCATAGATGACTGGTTGTGAAATCATTCAAGGTTGTGTGGGAAGTCCTCCTGACTACCTGCCAGTAAAGTGCTCACAAAATTGCTACCTCAGCTGTCTTCGGTTGGCCCTGAACTTTCACCAACAGAACACATAGAAAATCCCTCCTGTTGCTGAATCTGTTTAATACAGGTCTAAATCAGTTCTCACTGTACAAAGAAGTTTAAGCCTCTATTGTGGTGTTTTTAAAAGTTTACATGCAGTGTGCAGATATTTCACTCTTAACTGTTCCTTTTAATTTCAGTTTAACTAGCCTCACTTTGTGTAGTTCCTCATTTTGAAGTTACATACCGCTGTCATGAGTTTCTTTGGAATTTTATCCCTACAAGGATGTTAACTTTATTACATTATGGTCCCTATTACCAAGCAGTTCAGCTATATTCATTTCTTGGACCAGATCCTGTGCGCCACGTAGGACTAAAATCAACAATTGCCTCTCCCTTTGTGGGTTCCAGGACTAGCTGCTCCAAGAAGCAGTCATTAATGTGGTCTAGAAATTTTATCTCCGCATCCCCTCCTGAGATGACATGTACTCAGTCTAAACGGGGATAGAAAATCCAATAGTAAGGGATTTCAGCTCTTTTTTTGGTAGCCTCTCTAATCTCCGTGAGCCTTTTCCATTCACCATCCATGTTAAGGTGATAACTCCACACCCAAACACTTTATGAACCTCATACCCTCATATCTCAATGCCTGTACTTTGACCCATCAACCTTTTACCCCCAATTGGGGATATTGCAGATTATATATTCCTTATGCCACCCTTAAACCAAACTTTGCACTGTCGATAAGCTGTACGTTATTCCCTGATAACCAAAAACTTCTATACTCAAACTCTGTACTGTTTTTTTTTTTTTTTTTTTTTTTTTTTAACATCTTAACATTCCTACTGCTATACTCATATGCATGCATGCATGGAATTTCTATCCAGAGACACTATATAGTACTATTTGGTTCATTTAAGATTTTTACTTTATTTAACTTTGCTTTCTTTCATATGCAGTGCCACTCCCCCATCAGCATGATCTGTCATATATATTTTGTACCCAGGTATTACCATGTCCTATTGGTTGTCATCATTCCACCAAGTTTCTGTGATACCTCTTATATTATCTTCATTTAATACTAGGCACTCAATTTCACCCATTTTAGCATTTAGACATCTTGCATTTGTATTGACAAATTTATAAAATTGGTCAATTTTTAGTTGTCTGCCTTCATGAGATGTAATTGAACTCTTTCATCTGACTGTTTCTTTTCAGTACCTGTCTGTACTTTATCATCCTCTCCTCTTTACTAGGATATAGCATAACTCCTTTAATAAAACCTCCCCTAAGGGACATCTATCCAAACCATTTGTTCCTAACCCCACTGGCTTTCTCCAAGCCTTAATTTAAACCTCTACCACCTTCTTAATTTTACATGCTAGCAATCTGGTTGGGTTTTTATTTAGGTGGAGCCAGAGATGGCGCAACCCATTAGGCAACCTAGGTGGTCGCCTAGGGTGCTAACATTTGGGGGGCGGCGACCGTGGCAGCTGGATATTCGGCCGCCCCAGTCATCTGCGGTATTTGAGGGGCGGGACCTTCTGCCGCCTCTGTTGGGGGCGGCATTTCAGGGGCGGGACCTTCCGCTGCCTAGGGTGGCAAAAAAGCTGGTGGCGCTCCTGGGTGGAGCACATCCTTCCTGTATAGGCTCCTCCTTTCCAAAAAGGTTCCCTAGTTCCTCAAACTCAATGAGCAATGTAGCTATTAAGTATATTATTTTGGTTTATAATTTATTTTGAACAGTTTGTTAATATGTATTGGAGGGCAACACTAAATTCCAATGAAAAGGTGGTGGGAATCTTACATGCACAATGGCTGTATAGTGGGAGAGGTCCAACATTTGTTCTTCCCTTCCATTTTGATTTCCTCCTTCTCCCGGTGTGTGCATATTTAGATCTCAGCCTCCTGGGAAGGTAGGTGTTTAGGGAGTACTTGTGGTGAACATTTCATGAATCCAAAAATTACATTTCACTCCCACTAAGTTTTCTCCCCTTTTCATTTGCTTTACTGTAAATATTAGCGTAGGCAGGTTTTGCTGGAATTAATATTTTGGGTGCTTCTATTCTTGCAAATATGTAAGTGTATACTTGTTTTTGCCTGGGAATCTTGTGTGTTTTGGTTTTAACAGCTAATAAATAAAGGTCTGCTGTTAACAGCTAATAAATCTTGCTTTCAGGGGTTTGTGTCTTTGTAGCCCTGAGCCAGGAAGAAACCCAAGTAATTTACAATCTGGGGTCCATGTACTTGGCCACAATATAGTGCTATGGAAAAGGAGAGTTTCAAATATCCTGCAAAATTGCCTAGGCCTGCTTGTCTGCTACCTCTCTATTTTAGAAGTGCAAATCCCTCCTTTCCCCACCGAGAGAGTCATAGCCCCCTGAGTTATTTAGACATGCCTGCTTATAAAAAGTTAGAACCTCCATTCAGGGAGCAAAAACTCACGTAACCATTCACCAAACTTGAACAATTTTGAATACTCACAAATACTCATAGGGAAATTTCCTAGCAGTCCATAGGCTGAAATGTATTTCTCCAATATATTCAAACAATGCAAAATAACTTGCCAAACATGTACAAATAGTGATGATTGTAGGAAACTAGGTTAAAAAAAAGATTAGAATATCAAGTGCCTTTCTGCACATAAATTCCACTTCACTGGGGACACCCCATTTTAGTAGTTCTCAACTATTACCACAGTGACTCATGTTATCTTCCCCAGTGTTACAATACAGGAGCTTATTCTCATAACAGTGTAGGAGTTAACTCTCCCCACTTCTCAGTTTTCTGTGGGTTAACATCTGGAACCAAGCACCGTGACTGCTGAATGTTTTTTTTTTTTTGCCACCATTAACTGCAGTGTTTTAAACTCATCTCCATTCAGCTCCACTGCAGTGACAGACACAGTATATAATAAAACCTTTAGATTCTCTTAGTACCATATAGATATTGCACTTGTAAATATTGCTAGCAAAGGACTTCAGCTTACCTCAAAATTGTCATTGTGTATTCTGCTATGCAAGACTATATATACATACATATTGGCAGACATGCAACATCAATTCTAAATAAATATGAGGTCACAAAGCTCACATTCGCAAAGCTATTATAGAAAATTGCAGGGTTCATCCAATTCTGAATCCCAAAGCTCACTTTAAAAGCTCTAACCATATGATTAAATGTGGGTCATCTTAAAAATGGACAATTTTTGTCAGGCTTTATACAACACTCCTTATCAAAGCCTTCAAACAACGGTGTCCTTTTAACTTGGCTGGCTGACAGAATGTGGTCAGATTCAGGGTCTTCCTAGTAAGGAGTCCTAACATGCAGAAAAGGTACAACAATGTAGGAATGGATTCTTGAAAGTGGATAAATCTCTGGATTTCTTTCATCAAAGCTGGAGTTTTTTCCCTGGTTGGGTTAAACTCATCCCTGGTACAATACCACAAGAGTCAGGGGATTTACACAAAAAGGTTTTCATCCAAAGTATGAGGTATCTTTGGGGGAAAAAAATCTCTGTTCTCCCCACACACACGCACACACCATGCTATACAGAGGGAAATCTTGTGTCACTCTTTTTGGCTCTCACTTCTCAAGTTTTGTCTAGAAACTGACTTTCTTCACCCCTGAGTCTCATTTTTCAGGGGGCCTAATTATCTTCTTATTCACTCCAGTTTTGCATCAGTAACTCCACCAACTTGAATACTTTTTACTCAGACACTAGTGCAAAATATATCACATTGGGCCCTAGTTTTAAGTCATTATGATTTTTTAAATGACATTTGAGGGAGGTTGTGATAATTCAGTAGTCTCACTTGGAACAGCAGTAGCTAGAGAAGTTTTCTGCTTTTACAATGAAACTTTTCAAGCTGGATAGTGTAAACACATTACATTTCTAAACATAATTAATATCTATTTAAATTAAAAAAAAGAAAAAAAAAATAAAGCCGATCTACACTGCTAGAAGTACATAGGTGGACTACTTGAGGAACTGGCCTGATATCTTAAATGATGTTCTATCCTGTCTCCATTGACTCCAATGGAGCTAGACTGATTATTTCCCAGACAGATTTTCAACTGGAGTAAACTAGATGCCTTACTAGAAACTAGACTGTTTTTCTAGTGCAATGTTTTAATCCACTAGAAATTTAAAACAAAAAACAAAACATGCAACACCTAATTCATGTCTTTGAGAGAGCTTGTGGGTTGGTAAAGACTTGTACAATCTGTGACCATTCTGAGGTGATACAGAAGCTTTTAATATCTTTGTGTTTGTACTCTGTTGGTCTAAATGGGAAGCTAAACTAGAAGGTTAACAAATGGGATGTGCAAAATTGTTAGTATAAAGACAGTAGTATAAAATAATGTAAGAATGAGGGCATGGGTGTCAGGCACATACACAACCCAATGAACTGAAATATGAAAAATGATCTATATATAATTTAACAATTTTATATATATATTTATTTATTTAACAAAGACATTCTTGGTTGAGTCTATCTGCAGGCAAGGGTGGGTAGTTGTTCTTGTGATATTGCCAGCACAAGGAGAAAGTTTTTTCATGAATTATTGGTATTACAGTAGTAACTAGGAGCACTAATCATGGACCAGGATCCCATACTGCTAAATCCTGTACAAACACAGAACAAAGAGATGGTCCCTGCTCCAAAGAAATCCTTCTATTAAGATTTCCAGCCTAGTTTTGAATACCCAAGAAGTACAGATGGTTCAATTAATTTCCAAGGCTCATCTTTCTTAACCGTTTATATGTTCCAAGATGAAGAAAAAAAAATATCACTTTGTGAAGCTAAGATTTGCTATTGGCTTGTTGATCTGAAAATGTATAAAATGGAAAGCAGCCTCATATCCAGTCTATACAACGTGTGCACACAAAGTTGTCACAGGTAAGAACTGTAACTGAAGACAATGGGAGTTTTACCTACAAGGAGATAAAAATAATAGATTTCCACATCATGTATTTTAAATTAAAATAACTGTAAGATACAGCACTGTCACTGAGCCTCACTAATTAAACTAACCATCATGATTTGATCATAGATCAAAAACCTCATCAGATATCTCTAGAAGAATCTAACCTAACATTGCAACGACCTGGACTGGGCAAGTCACTGAACTCTATGCACATAGGATGCCCAACCCAATTGTTGTAGGCAGTTTTGATTGATTATTATTTTTAATATAACCACAACTCAGCAATGATGTTTATATAGTTATCTACGACAAAACAATGCATCACAATGCTTTGTTGTCAGACCTTACTTATTATTTGGTACTAGTTTTTAGTGCTAAATGATGCTGCATTTAAGAAATACAGTATCACATTGTTTTACTTACAGTATAAAATATATTTCATACATATGCATGTATGTGATATATACATAAATATACAATTGGAAAGAAAATATAGTTTAAAACATACATGCTATTGGAAACCTGATCATATTGGAAAGTTCTGAAGTTATAGGTATAATTCATTTAAAATTCAGGTTTTTTGATGACATGCTTCAGAAGGTTAAACCAGTTATTTGATCTCAGTATTAAGAAGTGCCTTTGATGAGAAAAACAATGGCTAGCAAAAAGTAAATCTTCACTTGTCTTTCCCGTATATACCCACATAAATTAATGGAAATCCAAGTTTCTGAATCTGGAAATTAAAGTTAATTTGAATTATATCCTTAGCCGGAAGTTAATTATTTAAATTGGGTTTTTGTCTGCTTGGCTTTTTTATTTGCATTTGAACAGGAATCTGTGTCTTCTCTTTGGGCCTAATTCTACATGAGATACTACATTAGGAAACCTAAGCTTTTTCTAAACAGAAATGGAGACATTCCTCATTTTTGCCAAATTGCATACTAGCTTTCGTTAATGCACGAATGTCCACAAAGACCTAGAGGCCAGATTTTTAGACATACAAGCTCGTATTTTTGAGCACAAAACTGTCTGAGCTAATTTTCCATGTACAGCTACTGCAGTTGCACATACAATTTCAACGAAGACATGCACAAAGAAATGGACATCTAAGTAGCCACCTGTATGTGTAATTAGTATAGCCACACAATCAGGGCTATAATCAATTCATGTGTTTGAACCCAGCTGTGCAATCATGGAAAGTTCATGTATTAATCCACTGCCCCAGTTCTGATGTTAAATGAAGTAAGTGAAATAGCTAACAGACAAAAGAATGGTATTCATCCCCCCCCCCCCGGCTCAGTAGTGTTTCTATATGTGAATTTAAAGTAGCCTGTATGGTTAGCCCTTAAGCTACTCTGATTTCATGTTACACTCCTTTTGTGTGGAATGTGTTTAAATTTCTCTTATTAGCCCGTACTTTTATTGACCATTTTAGGATAACAATATACATTACTAAATCTGTTTATTCATCCATATTCATTATCAATTTATTTTTTTTAGGAATTCACAGTTTCAGTCTTTCCTTATGCAAACATTTCACATTTAAGATTACTGAAAATTAAAGACTGTCTAGTCTAACTGCAGCATAAAGCATGAAGATTGGTAAATAATTGGTTTGTCTTATGTGTAACTACCAAACCACTGGTTTATTATATTCTAGGAAAATCCAAAGTTGAGACAATGACTCAGCTACGTACTTCAAATCAAAACAACTGAAGCCCATATAAGTCAGGACCCTTAATAAGCTCTCTTTAGAAATTCAGTTTCAGAAGTGTTATATCACTGTACAGTACATAATGGTATCTCTTGCCCAGCTCAGCAGGTAGACAATTATTTTCCCTAGCACAAAACAAGATAATTTGTACTGGAGAGCTTCCATTTCCATATATAATTCCACTGTAATGGAATCTTACAAGACTTTTGAAGTTTGCAGTGTAGTTATAACAATGTTAGTCCTAGGATATTATCATCAGAAACCATCCTCAAAACCACTCACCACATAAAGAGCCAGCTTCCTCCAGGGGACAGCCTATTTTCTCCAGAAACTACACAACATTAAAACCTCCCTCAGAACACCATCCTTTCCACCATGGGATATAGGGAGGTGACATCCAACATCCCTCACAATGATGACATCACTGTCTGCCTCAAATATCTACAAGACAGGGACAATACTCAAGATATCCACCCCAAAACCACTGCCAAACACAGACATTCGATTCTTAGCTAGAACAATTTTACATTTTACAAACACTTTGTCCAAACCATGGGAACAGCCATGGGTACTAGGATGGCGCCTCAATATGCCAACCTCTTCATGGGCCCCCTTGAGGAAGAATTTCTGGACAAATGTATCACAAAAGCAATTGATGATATTGTCATCCTCTGGACCAGGGATAGGCAACCGGTGGTACACGTGCCAAAGGTGGCATGCAAGCTGATTTTCAGTGGCACTCACACTGCCCAGGTCCTGGCCACCGGTCCGGGGGGGCTCTGCATTTTAATTTTAAATGAAGTTTCTTAAACATTTTAAAAACCTTATTTACTTTACATACAACAATAGTTTAGTTATATATTATAGACTTCTAGAAAGAGACCTTCTAAAAACATTAACATGTATTACTGGCACGCAAAACCTTAAATTAGAGTGAATAAATGAAGACTCGGCACACTCCTTCTGAAAGGTTGCCGATCCCTGTACTGGACAGATGACCTCAATGCCATCATAGATTTCCACCACCACCCATCAATCAAATTCACTCCAGAATACTCCAGCACCAGCATCAGAGTCCTGGACACTATGATCAGCTTTGACAATGGAACCCTACAGACAATGATATACAAGAAATCCAGAGATCATCACACCTACCTTCCCAGAGCCAGCAACCACTCCACACACATCAAGAAATCTGTTATCTACAGGCAGGCCCTCATATACCACAGAATATGCTTTAACAAGAAAGTCCAGGATACAAACCTTAACACACTTTCAACTGCCTTCATCAAATAAAGGACACTCCACCAAAGAAGTAGATCCTGTAATAAAATTGGCTCCCCAAATATCCTGAGAAAACCTGCTTCAATACAGTAAAATTCCCTTTGGGTGCACATCCCTAGTTGTCACATACCACCCCAGCCTGGAACCTATGAGGTATCATTCACTAGTTAAAACTCAAGCTCAATGGGGTCCACATGCTGACTAATCTTGCCCAAAAGCTCTCTTCTGGCTTTCAAACATTCCCCCAACCCTGTGAAGCTCATCATCAGAAGCAAGCTTCCCACTGGCCAGAACCCAGTAACTCAAAGCACCATCAGACCCCGCCAGAACAGATTCAAAACCTGCAGACTTATTTCCACTGCTACAGTGATCAACCCCCCCCACCTGTAAAACACATCTTTCAAGATCCATGGGTCCTGCATGTGCCTATCATAACATGTGGTATACCTCATCCAGTGCACTGAATACCCCAACAACTATGTCTGGTTTCACCCACAAACACCACTCTTTCAAATGAGCTCATATGGAAAAGTGTTTAAAGACAAAAGCCATCATTTCACCTATGAGCAAGCTTCCCTCCCCCCCCGCCCCCCACAAAGTGATCACTCCATATCTGACCTCTCAGTCCTCATCCTCAAAGGAAATCTGCACAACTACTTCAAAATGAGAACCTGGGAACTTAAATTCATAACTTTGCTAGACACCAAAAATCATGGTTTTAAGACACTGGATTTATGGCTTATTACAACAATCTGTAACCCACTAATGCCACCTCCCATCCTCTGACCACAGGGGTGTTAACAGGCCACATCACCTTGGATGGTCTCTTATTTTTAACTAAGTAGATAGAATACGTGTTATCTGTTTCACCTAGTAATTTTCCCAGACTTGGAGAAGAGCTCTGTGTAGCTCAAAAGCTTGTCTCTCTCACCAACAGAAGTTGGGCAGTAAAAGTTATTACCTCACCCACAGGTGCCAACTTTGTGATTTCCCCAAAGGGTGCTGGATCCCTGTTCTACCCCAGGCCCCACCCCCACTCCACCCTTTCCCCCAAACCCTCTCCCCTTCTCTTCCTGCCCCCACTCTACCCCTCTTCCTGCTCCTACTCCTACTCCCCCCCCCCGTTGCCTCCTGCTTGCCACTGGACAGTTGATTGAAGCAGGCATGAGGCACCGGAAGGAAGAGGGAGGAGCTGATTGGTTGGGCCCACCAGCAGGTGGGAGGTGCTGGGAAAAAGTGGGAGGTTCTGATCTGCTGAGCACCTTTCCCCCCCCCCCCGGGAGTGTTCTAGCTCCAGAGCACCCACAGAGGCAACACCTATGGCCTCACCCATCTTGTCTCTCAGACTTTTAAAAAGAATGGAGTTATTTTGAATTTACAACCAAAAAGAGAATTTGATCTGGTGTTGCTCTCTCTCAAATATTCCAACTCATACATATCAGAATACCCTAATTTAGCTAATCCTGGTCTGACTCAGACTACTTAATGAGTGGAAGTTTTTTTCATTCAATACAATAGGCATTGAGTCAAAGTCCAAGTTATCTGTACTGGAGTGACTATGCAAATAATATTAGGTTAATAGACATGCTAATAATTTTGTTAAGCCTCTCAGCATGCCAACTAATTGGTTCTTAATGTCTTGTGCATGTGCTTTCTTGAGTGAGGCGAATGCAGTCCCTAGTTGATGTGAAAAATTGGATTACTAGAAGGACAGAAAGAACCTCATCATTTTCAATATTAGTTTTAACTGACCAGTAGAAAATAATAAGTTTATGTACATTGCTGGTCCTGGGATTTGTTCATTGGAGAGTCTTTTCCTTTCACTTCATTGGCTGCTTCTGTTTCTTAATCCTTCGCTGCTTCTCAAAACCATTCAAATAAGGATGTCTCCTTGGTTTATATTCTGCCTCCATATAAAAATCTCTACTCCAGCCCCAGGGTGGAAAGAACATTACTGGTGAGATAGGGAAAAGGCAGCATAGATTGACAGAACTAATGGGTTGTAAAAAGAGGGGATGAGAGGAGAACGAGATGGAGAATGCATCAGATGTAGTCTCTCTTGCTACCATATACTGAATAATATCAGTCTCCTCACACAGCCATGAATGTGGTTCTCCTGGATCACACAATGTCTGACAATGAAGTTGCCTTAAAGTATTTTGATTTGTAAAAAAAAAAAAAAAAACAAACAAACCACACACAGAAATAAGTTACATCTGTGTGCATAGTGGCAGCCCAGCAAAGTGAAAACTTCTGAAGTTTTTGCTTCAAGAATGTCCTTGCAATGCAGGGTAGCTATGGTAATGGAAATTAGTAATTGAGTTTTAGTAACTGAAACTTGTTACAAGAAGAATTATTTTTTTATTCTTGTGGCTCTTTGAGACTCCATTCATTCAAAGACACAGCGGCTCTGACTATAAAAACGTTGAATACCACAGGACTGCACCTAAGTCCCTAGCTTTGCTAATGGTATTATGGTTGATTAAATACAGAATTCTCTCCATCTGCTGCTGTATCTCACTTTCCTGGAATTTTCTTGTGACCACCAGGAATTTGAGGACATTAGATATTTGGCTTAACATTAAGTCTTCCCTCCCCCCAGAAAAAAAAAAACCCAAAAAACAAAAAACCAAGATGTGAGTTTCTGTCTCTTTCTGTGTTAACATTGAAATTGGTTGCAATGTTGTCTCTTCGTGCCTTTTGCAATGAAGACACCACACATTCTGTAGTCTGTATGTCTTAGTCTGCTGGATTGATTACAAGTTATATCACACATTGTTCAAAGAGGGGGAGAAGTATTTGGCCTCCTGTTGGGGGAAGTTTCCCACTTTTATTAGAGGATGATTCACTAACTAGAGAGTCCATTGTCGGTATTAATAAATTCTGTGAAGTCCAGTAATCTCCACAATTTTATAACAGAGACTGGAGAAAGCTTTACTAAATGGCCAAAGATGGGCTATTTCGGTACAATAGCTGACCCAATTTAAAATTAGATTTTGGGGGTAGAATTCTTTATTGATACATTTTAAAAAACCCTCTAGAATACGCAGTAAGGGCCATATTCTGCAGACCTCATTGGCAGTTTTGCTTGACTAATGAGTAAGCTAGAAGTGCTAACAAAGCTTGATGAGATGAAAGAGGTGCAATTCTGCTCCCACTGATCTCAAACAATGGCCTAGGTGGACTCTGTTCTGAAACGTGACTTTATTCCAGATTTACACATCTGAAATTGAGAGGAGAATTTGACCTATTTAATTCGTTTATACCAATTTTATTCATATGAGACAAACCTTTTGTAACTATTACTAGCCAATTACTCTTCCAACCACAAAATAAATGCAGTAAACCTTTACAGGAACAGGATTCCAGGACAAAATTAGTACCTCTGATTGGAGTACTCCAGAACCATTGCATGCAGCACTACCAAAATAAAATAAAATAAATAAACCAGTCACCTCACTTTATCTCTACAGACCCTACAACACACAATAAAAACAAAGAAAAATTCCTTGTTATTCTATTTTCCTAGAAAATATGTAGTGTAAATTTCCTTCAGTGGATTTTAACCCTTAACTTTCAACATAGGCACCATATCTACTTCTATAAATATTCAGGATACAATGATTATGGGCTAACAATGTAACTGCAAATCAAATTTGGCCTAAGGTATTGAGTCTAACTTTTCATTACTCCTTTTCCTGGTTTCAACATTTGATACAAGAATGACTGACATTTTCCATTTCTGTGGCATCAAGTCTATAACACAACTTAAAAATTCAAAGTGAAGAATATTACATTGTCACAGAATATTATTAATATGAAGGGTGGATGCAATGTTTGGGTCACTGCTGGCTTTGCATTTCTCAACGTGTCATTCAGTACTATGAAATCTGGAGTTCCACCTGGTCAGAACCACCTGTTTGAATAGATACAAAGTGTAAATATTGAAGTTCAGATTTTCAAAAGAGCTCAGCACCCATTTAGCCATCTGTAAAAGTGACCAGATTTTCCAAGCGTTTTGCACCCAGCAACTGCCATTGTACTCAGTGAGAACTGCTGGGTGCTGAGGACTTCTAAAAATCTGGTTTTAGAGACACCTATAAAGGTGCAATTACTCAGGCTGGTAATGTACAAGGAGTCCCTTTGAAGTCAATGGAATTACTTGCACGAGTAAGTGCAAATTTGAACAAGTGCTCCAATACTCAAGCTCTGAGTGGCCATGGGCTTTGTGTGATGTGGCCAGTAGTTTCTAGATTAGGAAATCATAAATAACCACTTGCAAACCCAGTACGAAGTAGAAATGAGCAAGTATTGCAATACACTGTTTTTGCAACTGAGTTTTTAATTGAGTTCTTTTGGTTTCCATGATCATGGGGAAACGAGTTTTATTGGTGAAAGTGTTCACAGAAAACAAGTTTTAAACTATAATAGAGAATTTTAAACGCTTGCATACAAGTATCCAATTCAGAAGTGCTTGCACTTCCTCTCCTCATGTGCATTATATTCTCTCATCAACTCCCCTATCGAGGTATGTTAGTACTAGAGCTGGTCGGAAAAATTTAAATTAGACATTTTCCTGTAAAAATAGGTCAAAGTCAAAACTGCGGAGAACAAAGTAATTTCAAAATAATTTCTTTCCCCAAAGCGAAAACAAAAGTATTGAAAAAATTCTGAAGTTGCCAAAACATCTTGTTTTGACATTTTTGAAACCAAAAATTTTAGTTTTTCTATTTCTAAACAAGTTTTCAGAATTTAAGATAATCACAGTAAAAAAAAAATTAAAAAAGGTCAGAAATGAAACAAAGTGTTTGAAAATTATCAAGATGAAATATTTTTGATTAACCAGAACTGAAATTTTCTTAATTTTGTCAGTTGCAAAACATTTTGCAATTGATTTATAATCCTAATTTTGGACAAGGAAAAGTTGATACCTCAAATATTTTTCTGGGATGGGAAAATAGTTACCTTCCTTGCTCTAGTACACACTACTTGCTTTGCTATTGCTTACACTTGTGATGAATTTTGGCCCAATACGTGTAGTTAAAAGAGGCTCCAAATATGTATTTGGAGCAGAATTTGACCCAGTAACTTTAACATACTTTTCTGTGGGATGCCTATGCCCTCACTCTTGATCATGGCTCTCTGCGCTTTCCTCTTATTGCATGAGTGTTGATATTCTGAGTTATAAGTTATGCAGAAGGATCTCCCATTCTGTTTACATAGTTACATATCAAGTGTTTCCTACGACAGATGTTCCCTCAAAATCTCATATGTTTACACTCCTTTTCCCTAGGGAGCCTCTCCTTATAGTTTTCCTGCTGTTTTCCTTTAGAAACAGAGGAAACACTGTTACTTACTGTACCTGTTGTTTTGATATGTTAATTCCATGTAGGTGTGCACGCACCCTGTGCGCCAGAGCCAGAGAATTTTGCCTAGAAGTACCCATAGAGACAGCACTCACATCTCACAATCTTTGCTCCCACCCATACAAGTATGGTGTTGCCTAACTGCCCCCCTCTCCTCAGCTCCTTTGCACCCAACATCAGAAGTAGACATGCCAATGCAGAGGGGCTGGAGGATGGGTTGTGGAATACATGTCTGCATCACATCTCGAAGAACAGTTACAGTAAGTAATTGTGTTTCCTTCAAGTTCATGCAGCTGTGCCTTCCAGGAAGGTGACAGGAGGTGGGGCTCCAAGTCTACGTAAACAAGGACTGCAAGATTGCCTTCCCAAAGTTTGCATCTGAGCGAGTAGTAGTAATAATAATGACATAGTTGTTCATAAACGTACATATGACGGACCAAGGGGCAGCCTTGCAAAATGTCCAAAGTGTGAACGTCACTTAGGAACACAATTAACATTGCTTAGGCTTTTGTAGAATGAGCTTGTGCCCTGGGGGTGGGGTGTAGTTTAAACTACTATACATGCTGTCATGATGCAGGAAATTATCCACCTGGAGATCTGGGATGAAACTGCTTGACACTTCATTCTATCTGGCTATGACACAAAACAGATGAGGTGAGGAACAAAACAATTTAGTCTTATCCACATAGAAACCTAGACACTGCCAGACATGCAACATGTCAAGACACTGCTCCTCCAGTTTTAAAGGTGGCTTACAAAAACCAGAAAAACCCACCTCATATATCAGAGGGGTAGCCGTGTTAGTCTGAATCTGTAAAAAGCAACAGAGGGTCCTGTGGCACCTTTGAGACTAACAGAAGTACTGGGAGCATAAGCTTTCGTGGGTAAGAACCTCACTTCTTCAGATGCGAGTAATGGAAATCTCCAGAGGCAGGTATATATCAGTGTGGAGATAACGAGGTTAGTTCAATCAGGGAGGGTGAGGTGCTCTGCTAGCAGTTGAGGTGTGAACCTCATATAGATACAGTACTTAGATCAAGTGAAATTGAGAACTCACTTTTGGCAAAAATTTAGGGTGTCTTTGGAAAACTGCATTTAAGAAGAGTCTCCCATCAAGGCCTGCAATTCACATACTCTTGCAGAGGTTATTGCTACCAAGTTTCTGACACAGAAGGCAGGTTTATGACATAGAAGAGAGGGAAGAAGTTGCCAGAGCTTAAATGGAGGCCCCATTGGCATTGCCAGGACAAGATTAAGGTCCCACAAAAGGAACAAGTTATTTCATTGGCAGTTAGAGATGAGTGACTACTTTCAAGAATCTCACTACCATGTCATTTGAGAACTCTGACTTCCCCTGGATGGATGAAATGCTGCAATTGCTGCCAGGTGCACTCTCAACTACCTTAGTATGAGTCCAGAAGACTGAAAATGTAACAGGTACTCCTAGATGTCCTGGATATAAGCCTAGGCCAATGATCACATCAAAATCTGCTTTCACTTGGCCAAATAGATCACTCTGGTGGAGGATTTCCAACTAATGAGCTGGACTTGTCAGACTGCCTACGAACATTGTTCCTCCTCTTCATCTAGCCATGCATCTAGCCATCTGTGCTAAGAGATGCATGGAGCTGGATGCAAAACCTGACCATGATGCAGAGTCAGGAGGTTGGGATGAAGAGGAAGGAATATGGGAGGTCAGAAAGAACCAACATTGGATTATGTCAAGTTCATTCTTAATGCCCTAGCTTGACTGAGACAACGTCCACTTGAGAATGACTCGGGGAAGATGGGGAGAAACAGGGATGATTGTGAATGGAGGCAATGCATACTGAAGTGCTGTCATAAACATACAGCTAAGGGTAGCATAAAATCCCTCTTTTACCTGTAAGGGGTTAAGAAGCTCAAATAACCTGGTTGGCACCTAACCAAAAGGACCAATAAGGGAAGAAGATACTTTCAAATCTCTGGGGGGAAGTTTGTGCTCTCTTTGTTGTTCTCTCCAGGACAGAGAGGGACCAGGACAGGAAAAACCATCTCCTAAAACCCTACCTGAAATAAGCATCCAAGATTACAAAAATTGTAAGTAATAGCAAGGAAATGCGTTAGCTTAATTTTTTTTAGCATGTGAATTTTCCCTGTGCTAAGAGGGAGGTTTATTCCTGTTTTTTGTAACTCTGAAGTTTTGCCTAGAGGGGAATCCTATGTGTTTTAAATCTTATTACCCTGTAAAGTTACCTTCCATCCTGATTTTACAGAGGTGCTTCTTTTACTTTTTTCCCCTTTATAATAAAGTTCTGCTTTTAAAAACCCAATTGGTTTTTAGCATCCTAAAAACCCAAGGGTCTGGTCTGTGCTCACCTTGTTTACCTATTTGGTTGGTATATTATTCTCAAGCCTCCCCAGGAAAGGGGGTGAAGAGGCTTGGGGGGGATATTTTGGGGAAAACAGGAACTCCAAGTGGTCCTTTTCCTGAATCTTTGTCTAACTCACTTGGTGGTGGCAGCGATACTGTCCAAGGACAAGAAAGAATTTGTGCCTTGGGGAAGTTTTTAACCTAAGCTGGTAGAAATAAGCCTGGGGGTCTTTCATGCAGGTCCCCACATCTGTACCCCAGAGTTCAGAGTGGGGAAGGAATCCTGACAAGTATGGATTCCAAGCTTAGGTGAAAAGCACCAATCAGGGAACCCAGATTCAGACCCTCATAGGAGCAAAACAGAGGGCACTTGTGGTTCAGGGTGGGGGTGGGGGTGGGGGGAAGAGACAAAAAAAAACCAAAACAAAAAAACTTTCCACTGAGGTCATCCCAGGAAGAGATTAGCTATGGGGGGGGCAATGTTCTCCCCAATGTAAAACTTCCAGAGCCTGATCACTTTCTGACACAACACATTGGAGTGTGATCTCCTCATCGGTCAGTGAGTATGAGAACTGCTGAGTTCCTGATGTGATCTTGGAAGGTCTGACAGGCATTGTAGATGATACAAAGCTCTAAGATATTGATATGCAGAGAAGCTTCCTGTTCAGACTACAGGCCTTGAACTTTCAGTGACCCCAGGTACTCTCCCCAACCCATTAAGGAGGAATCAGTGACAATAGTCCTGGTTGGTGGAGAGGAGTGAAAGGAATGCCCTGGCACACATTGTCCTGTGTCATCCACCATCATAAGGAGTTCAGGATCAGTAGGATATATCGGACTGGTAGATTTATATGATAGACTGAGTTCAGCCATATCTGAGGAGGACATACATGCAGCCTGGCAAATTGGACTACCAGCATCCAGGCAGCCATATGACCTAGCCTAAGTATGCCTGAGGTTGAGGGAAAAGACTCCAGTTTCAGTAGCCAAGAATTGGTCAGTCAGCAGAAATGCTGCCTGTCTATCAGGGCCCCAGTGGACTCCGTTCTTTAAGTTGGCAGCAGTGTTGACCTTCTGCTGCTCAGGATGAGGCACAGATGATTGAGTAAGCATAGCATAAATTGAACACAAGAGAGGATTTCTTCTGTGGACTTGCCTCTCATCATCCAGGTATGGGAAGATATGAATTCCCTTCTTCCTGAAGTACATTGTTAGGGGTCATTCTGAAACAGGTCAAGGAACAGGACTACAGGGACTAAGGAGCATCCCAAGGAGGCAACTGGGTTTATGGTAAGGTACTAATGGCCAGTAGGCACCAGGGCAAGAGCCCCTGCCCTGGCGGTGAGGAAGGTGCTAATCTCAGTAACCATACTGATCCAGCTATGGCCTCCGGACAATTATGAGGGAAAGTGGCCCTGGCCTGGATCTTGAAGAGTCTTAGAGATTCCCCAGTGATAACAGGGGAGCCAGCCCCAAATTTTTGATCAGCTCTACTCTCAACCTTCAAACCTGCAATGTGCAAGAGAAACCATTGGAATATGTGATGTGACAAATTGCCAAAGCATGTGGATCACCCAAGTTTTGTTGCACATCAAGATACAGCTAGTTTCTTCACTATAGAACCTGTTTTTTTAAGACTGGTTCCCCACTGTGTGAGTTAAACAAATTATTTAATCCATTACATGCCCCCAGCCGCTCTTAGTCTTTACCCAGGCTGCTCCTGCCCGCATTACGATTAATTCCCTCATATTCTCTCTCTTTCTCTGGCTCTCTCTCTCTCTCTCTCTCACACACACACACACCCCTACCTCTCTCCCACCCTTCTTCAGCAAGGTCTCCACAGTGGCTTCCCTGGCTGCTGCTCTTTCCCCCTCCCCTCTATGGAGCAGAGAGGGGGGTACCAGAGCTGCTACTGCAATTGCCTGACCCTCTGCCGAAACTTGCAGAGGAGCACAGTGGGGGAAACTTAATTATTGTCACTGACCCTCTGCCCAAGCCCACCATTCCCTGGGCAGGACGCTTCTCCCAGCATATGTATGTAGAGCTCTGTAATGAACCCCATACTGAACACAGGCAGAAAGGAGAGTAGAATTCCCCTGCTTACAGGCAACCAGGCTGAACACACTCCTGCTCAGCTAGCAGAACTGCCAGTCGTGGAGGCACATACCCGCAGCTGTGACCAATAAAGAAAACAAGCCCAACTAGAATAGAGACGGGACAGAGAGAGAAGAGGAGACAGAATGTCATGGGATAGCAGAGGGACAACTGCCCCATGCCAGGCTGCCCTAAGAAACTGACCAGGAGACAAGAAGACTGCAACCCCTGGAATGGAAGGGTTGATAGACCAGTCCACAAATTCTTAACTTAAATTGAAACTATTTTTTGGCACATTGAAGGGGACTAATTGGAGAAAACTGGGACCCCTAGAGAGATTGCCCCCAAGAGCAGCTGACAGGCTCAAAGGCAGTACTCTGATGTGCAATACATGAAATTTATGAACAACAACAATTCCCATTTACTTAAAAGGGAAACTGTGTACACCAACTCACTGTGCATTGAAAGGAGCCTACAATGGTATTTCATTCTATACAAAAGACTCCTTTGGGGGAAAAATATTTTTTCATTGTATACCTTTGTCTGTGTGCATTAGCTTTGGCTCTATTCCCCTCCCCACCTCACCCACACACTCAGTGGTTTCCTTCTCATATTACAAAAGCACTGTTGACATTTACTAAATGTACATAGATATCCTTGTTAAGAAAAGTATGGGAAGAGATTTTTCCATTCCTTGGTGTTTAAGCCATATTAATAAACAGAATTTAGGTGCACTTTTAATGTTGATGGATATGAGCTGTAAAAGCTGATGCAGGAGATGGCAATAATTTTCTGTACAGAGTTAGAGATGAATGTGTTATATTTTTACAAGGTTCATTGTTTCCATATATGTAGCAACACTTATACATGCATTATGGACTCGTTAGTATTTGTCCTTTCTCCTGTATAGTTTTGAATCTTATACCTGCATGTGTCAAATGCTTTTATTTGATATAATCTATTAATATGTTCTAACAATATGGCAATCTAGGAAGCATTTGGAACTTAAGACCTGATTTTCAAAAGTTTAGGTATGCAAATACATGCATATTTGTGTGCCTACTATTGTGCACATAAGAGACATTTGTGTCCCTAGCTAATCATAGCCAGTCATAGTAGCTGCACACACTCGTTAGGTGCATGTTTTTTGTGTTTGTATCTAAATGTTTGAAAACCAGGCACTGGATGTAATTATTTACTACAGCCTATGAAGTTTCCCCATCTATTCAAGTGTTTCTTGCTCGAACGATAGTTCCAGCAAGCAACGTTCTCAAACATTGTATGGAAGCTCTTATCTTTATGGCCATCAGCAATCCATTGATATGAGGATGATGTCTGCCAGGGGAAAAGTCATTGATGAGTCTTAAGATGGCTGATGAGTCCAATCCATGCTCTACAGGTTTTTCCACATAAGAGACAGGTAGTTGCTTGGGGACAGCACAACTGCTGGCCGGGATGCTGTATGCTTTCCTTCCTCCTCTGCCGTTCCTCAGGTTTCAGAGTAGCAGCCGTGTTAGTCTGTACCCGCAAAAAGAAGAACAGGAGTACTTGTGGCACCTTAGAGACTAACAAATTTATTAGAGCATAAGCTTTCGTGGACTACAGCCCACTTCTTAAGCTTATGCTCTAATAAATTTGTTAGTCTCTAAGGTGCCACAAGTACTCCTGTTCTTTTTGCCGATTCTCCTCAAAATGGGCTGATGGTTGATGTATGAAGCAATGCCATTGCAGTTTGCCAGCCAGCTCTTCCCAATTTGCAGGGCTAATGCCTCCCTTAGTAAGATATATTTTCAGAGTATCCTTGTAGCATTTCCTGGGTCCTCTTACCATGATTAAGTTGAGAAAAGAGGATTTGCTTTGGAAGAGGATCCATCCACACACACAACCAGCCCAGCAAAGTTGATGTTTCATAATCTTTGCCTCAACACTGGTGATATTAGCTACAGAGAGAATGATGGCATTGGTGCATTGGACTTGCCATCTGACATGGAGAATCTTTCTAAAGGCAGCATTGTTGGTACCACTCCAGACTGTTAAGATGGCTTCAATAGGTCACCAATGTCTCACACCCATAAAGAAGAGTGGGAATGACTCTTGCATTGTAAACTAGGGTCTTTGTTTCCATCTGCAGATCTCTGTAAATAAAGACATGAAGCAGCAACTTTCTGAAGGATGCGCTGGCACAACGGATCCTAGGTTCGATCACCACATCAAGGTTGGCTGTTCGGGAGAGGTGGCTACCCAAGGTAAGGGAAATGCTTAACGTTTTCCAGGAGTTCATCACCGATAACGCATCTTATGGTTGCCAACCCTCCAGGATTGTCCTGAAGTCTCCAGGAATTAAAGATTATGTCATGTGATGAAACCTCCAGGAATTTGTCCAACCAAAATTGGCAAGCCTAATGACAATTTGTTGGAGAAGGGGGGCAACTTGTGTTGGGACAGGCTGGTGGAGCACCTTAGTCTTCCTGATGTTGAGGGAAAGCCCCAGGCTATGATAGGTGCCTGAGAAAAGATCTAAGGTCAGCCCCAGTGTGCATGAAGATAGCACAATTGTCAGCATACTGAAGGTCAGGAATAACAGTCCTGGTGACTTTAGTTTTAGAATGAAGACACTGCAGGTTCAAGAGCTGGCCATCCAAACAATACTCCATCCCAATTCCAGAAGAAATGTTGTCACAAATAAGAATCGAGATCACATCAAGATAGATGGAAAAAAAGGGTTGGGATGATAATGCAGCCATGCTTGACACCAGTACAGATGGTGAACAGGTCCATCTCCATCCCATTACAGAGGACGGTGGCGGTCATCCCATCATGAAATAGAACACGATTGAACTTCAATGGACAACAGAACCTAGACAGCATCTTCCATAATGCTCCATGATTGATGGAATGAAAGGCCTTATTTAAATCAATAAATGCCATAAACAATGGCAAGTGTTGTTCTCTATACTTCTCTTGGATCTGTTGTACTACAAAAATCATGTTGACTTGTCCTCTTTCTTAAAAATGGTCACAATATTAGCATCTATTAGCATACTATCTTTATGGTATTACAATGGAGTGTCTCAACCCTTTACAGTTGAGGAGTGAACCCTCCTGAGCTACCCCGTTCCAGGAACAATACTCTGGAGATAGAGCACAACAAGACCACACCTCCCCGCAGAACAAGGCAGGCAGGCAGATGTAGTTCCCAGGGCAACTGGAAGTCTAGGACTCTGGCAAGACCTTCTGGGAAAGGGAGTTGGGTATATAAAAAGCTCCCTTCCCTCATTACAGGAGCCCCGGAGGTGCTGAAAGATTCCTCAGTATTTTTTTCCTACATAAACTCAGTTGCATATGGATGAGAATCTGAGATCGATCCCTCGAAGATGTAGATCAGGACTTAAATAGGGACAAGCTTTTTCAAGTGGGAATGAAACAGAGGTGGGGAAAAGACAAGGGTGGCAGGAAGAAGTAGGAAGTTGATTTTTTTGTACACAGTCAGAAAAATTATCTTATTAAAAAATTAAGCTAACAAGATATATGAATGCATCATTAACAAGCCACCTGCTGTTTCATAACACCAAAGTAACCTGTCAGGTGATAGACAATGCCTTCTGAATAAAGAAAACATACAAAGCCTGTAATGCACTTGAAGGAAATACCTACTAAGTGATGCAAAACTGGCTTCTTGTTTTTATACATTTGAATTTTGCATATTTTTTTTTAAATGGACAGTTTTTCAGGTGTCAGTTCCATTCAAATGCCTCTCATTTATTCAGAACACAGAAGGGACTGGATAGGAGAGGGCTGACTGTAACAATCTCTTTCCCAAGACTGTTCAAACAACTATACTGTAGGGCAGGAGTAAGACTGTATCCTTTTAAAAGTTAGCCTCCTTTACACATACAAAAGGGGTCTGATCATGCCTGGTGCCTAGCACCCTCAAATACCACATTGTAAATACACACAAAAGAGCCTTTTTCAAAATACCTTGAAGGTATTGCTCTCCTGCTTACATATATTTTCATTCTCACTATCTTCATCTGCAATACTGCTTGTCATTCAACATCAAATAAGCTGTCTCAACCATCTGATAGCGGCAAGGGGCTCTAAAACATATGTTTCCTCCTTAGAACATTAAGAGAAAACTTTAAAATATTAGTTTACTTACTGCTTGCAAAGTGACTGAAGGGACATCATGAGCACAACTTACAAAAGTAACTTATAAAAGCTTTAAGTCAACAAAACCGAAGGTGTTTGCAAGCTATGAAAACAGACAATCCTGTTTGATGACTTCATTCCAGAGAAAAATTAGAGGTTGCCTCAGAAGTCTGGGTGACTTTATACCAATCTGATCCTGTTTGGTAATGTAATGTGAAGTAATGCAGTTTCTTCTAGTTCCAAGGAGAACAGCTTGCATCCCCATAGTACTTGTCATCTAAGGATCTCAAAGCATTTTGGAAATATTAAGATTTATAGCATTTATGGAGTTACTCAGGGATTATACTTAGAGCTGGCTGGACAATCTCTTTGCATGAAAAAATTAACATCTTTGGGGAAAAAATCCTAAATCAGGATGAAAAGTCAAATGCAAAAATTTGTGTGGGAAAGAATTTCCAGAAAGATGGTGTTTGAGGAAAACCAAAATGGAATTTTTCAGTTTGCCAGCTGCCTGCCAGGAAGGGTCTTGTAAAGTTCACTGTCTGCCTCCCTCCAGCATCTCTTCAACTCTCCACCTACTCCCAGCCCAGCTGCCATAGACACAATCAGGCTTTCAAAGCAGGTGGCCAGAGAACAGTCATTTAAACTTTGTCAGGCAAGTTCTTTGGCCAAATTGAAATTTTCCTTTGCAAAATTATGGTTTTGTGAAGAGGACATTTTCCACTGGAAAGTCATTCTGTCAGAAGATTCTCAACCAGCTCTAATTATAATTACCCAACTACAAAAAGGGGTAAGTTAAGCATTATGGTTAAGGCTCAGATTTTTAAAGGTATTTAAGCATTGCTGCGTTCAGCATAGCACAGCACAAGTCTCATTTTCAAATGGGATTTTAGGGATTTTTAGGCAGTCACAGTCAATGGGATTCTGGCTTTGAAATGCCTAAATCACTTTTTGAAAATGAAGCTTAAGCTTTGCTATGCTGAATGCAGCAATGCTTAAATACCTTTAAAATTCTGGGCCTAAGTGAGTTGCTCAAAGCCACAGGGAAATGGGGAACAATCTCACTAACTTCCTACAGGCAAATCAGGCAACAGAACATAGGAAGCTGACACAAAGTCCCTTTCATAACTACTAGACAGTCCCTACATAGCTATTTGCCTACCTCCTAGTTTCCTGCCTACATAACCCCACTCTTACCACTGTAGTATCTGAGTTCCTTGGTTCTGTAATTTTCATCCCCCAATGTATGTACATTGTCAAATACATAATTCTGTGAGTTTCCACAATTAACAACTATACAAAATGCTTCAACAGAGTGCCAACTTCAACAATTTAAATGGGCTGTCCATGTCAGGCCTCTTTTTCCTTTTAGTGGTTTAGGGTTCTGTAGTGATTAGTGACTAACATATGAAAGATCATAATAGAAACTTATGCATTGAATATTTCTCCACAGTTCTTCTGGCAGGCAGCCAGATTTTTAGCCACCAAGATGCCCAGTAATGTCTTTCTGTATTTTCTTAATTCCACAGTCACCCATGGACCTCTGCATCTAAGGCTATGTCTACATTTACCATTTAATGTGCAAAAAGTCCCTTTTTTTGCGCTAAAATTGCAGGAGCATCTACACTTGTTAATGACTTTTTGCAGTGAAACTCAGAAGTTTCACTGCAAAAAGAAAGCCACCTTCACGAGAGGCATATAGCTCTTACCGCTGTTCTTTTTCCATTGTTGTGAAAGTGAAGACACGTTCTACCGGCGTAAACACCTTTTGGCCTCCAAAGGATATCCCACAGTTCCAAAAGTGACCACTCTGGCCAGCATCTCCACTGCTCTGACGCCAGGTAAACGGACGTCCGCCCCTCCCCCTGTAGGCCCTGGGAAGTTTGAAACTCCCTTTCCCTTTGCTTGTAGATATGGCAGGGAAAGCAGCCAAACAGCCGGGGGGGGGGGGGGGGGTGTAAAAAATGCCACAAAAGAAACAAGGAAGTAATGGAGCTGCTGGAACATGAAGCAGGGCAACACAGGGCACTGAGCAGGGATCCAGAATGCCTTCCACTCACCCCTCCACCTTCCCACAAGACCTATCAAGAGAACTGCACTGTGGGATAGCTACCCTACAGCGCTCTCATCGGTGATGGAAGTGCTGCTAGTGTAAACACTCTCTGATACCTGAGGAATTAAGTGAGTACACAAACCAGCGCTTTTCCTTCACCAGTTCCCTATCACCGGTGAAACTTACAGTGCAAAAACTCTGCAAGTGTAGATGTACCCTTAGTCACCCGTACCACCTTCACTCCTCATCTATATACAAAGCTTCTGAGTTGTTACAGAGAGAAAATAAATTGTAGGAGAGACGCTTCATGCAGCTTAAAATGTGACATGCAATTCCTACCCTGCCACTCCTATTTAAATTGTGAAAATAACTTTGCTAAGTGGGTCTTCAATCTCCAAATGTATCTGGAAAAAAGAATTAGCTAATGTTGTTCACTTATGAGGAGTACAACTATTCTCACAGCTGAGTTTTCTTTCTTTCTGCCAAAGGAACTTGAACAAACACCCCTAGCAAGAACACTTCTGCAAAGCCAGGCTTTGAATATCTGAATACTGTAGTATTGTATAGTGATATTTCATTACTATCAACAGCTCATTACAGTTCAAAGACTATATTCAAACATTTTTCTTTTCAACATGTGGAAAAATGCATTGTAGGAAGTGGGAGATGGGGGGGAGAAAGGTGCCTCTGAACACTTCATCATACTCCAAGTGAAGTGTTCATTTTCCTGGCAGCATTAGGTGTACAGAGTTGAACACTACATATCAGTGGGACAGCTTAAAAGGAATGTCAACAACACTAAAGAAGTTATTTTGACAGGACCCATGTTGGTGATGCTTCACTGCATCCCATGGGGCACTACTCACCCTGTCACAAGGTCTCCACTGGTCGGTTGCCACTTCTCACAGGTCCAGTGTAATGATGCTTTGGCCCTCTGAACAAGGCACACTTAAGTTCCACCTCTTCCAGGGTTTTAAAATCCAAAAATAAAGGAATACTGAACTAAAAACTGGGGTTGTCTGGAGAGTCTTTGGCAGAACCCTGCCCTACTACTCAGAGCATGGCTCCACGAAGCCATGCCTTTCAGCCAGTCTTCCTGGTCCAGGCCGTCCCGCACATCAGGAGGCTCGTCATGGCAGCAGTCTTTTGATTTGTGACCCAGCCCTCTAGGTAGGTCATTATGTATTGCTCCCCTTCCAGAGTATCAGAGGAGTTTGACATCTCCTGCAGTTCTATGCCACTTCCCAGGGGCTGATAGGAGAATCTGGGGCCCACATACTATCCTGGATTCCACCCACTATCCTATAATCAGCAGCCAAGTTCTGCACAATCTCTAACCTCAGTGCTCTTTCCCTGACCTACTTCTGTCAAGGTTCCTTCCCCACTCTGAACTCTGGGGTAAAGATGTGGGGACCCGCATTAAAGACCCCCTAAGCTTATTTTGACCAGCTTGGGTTAAAAACTTTCCCAAGGCACAGATTCCACCTTGAACAGTATGTTGCCACCACCAAGTGATTTAGACAAAGAATCAGGGAAAGGACCACTTGGATTCCTATTCCCCAAAAATATTCCCCCCAAGCCCTGCACCCCCTTTCCTGGGGAATGCTTGAGAATAATATCCTCACCAATTGGTACAGGTGAACACAGACCCAAACCCTTGGATCTTAAGAACAATGAAAAATCAATTGGGTTCTTAAAAGAAGAATTTTAATTAAAGAAAAGGTAAAAGAATCACCTTTGTAAAATCAGGATGGTAAGTACTTTACAGAATAACAAAAGACTTAAAAACACAGAGGATTTCCTCTCTAGGCAAAACTTTAAAGTTACAAAAACAGGGATAAACCTCCCTCTTAGCACAGGGAAAATTCACAAGCTAAAACAAAAGATAACCTAATGCATTTCTTTGCTTTTACTTACTATTTCTGCAATACTAGATGCTTAGTTCAGATATGGCTTAGGGAGATATATTTTCCCTGCCCCTGGTTTCTTGTTGATTCCAGGAGACACAGACACAAAACCTTCCCCCACAGATTTGAAAGTATCTTCTCCCCTGATTGGTCCTTTTGGTCAGGTGCCACCCAGATTATCTGAGCTTCTTAACCCTTTACAGGTAAAAGAGGAATTAACCCTTTACAGGGTAAAGAGGGATTTTATGCTACCCTTAGCTGTATGGTTATGGCAGCTTCCTACTCTACCTCCCACAGACTTTCTTTTCCATGCTTGTGGGTTAACCCATCCCTCCTGGCCAGAGAATAACTTCCACACCAGGGTCCCTTTTTACTTCAAACTTAATGGCTTTATATTTTAGCCAGTTTCTCCCACAGCTGAGCTTTATCAGCTATTTCCATACAGCCAGACTCTCCACCAGGTGTGGCCTATAAGGTTAATGGGCTCTATCTGCACCTTAAACACTTCAGGGCTGGGCTGGACTGAGCACCTCATTACAAGAGGTATGATGATTGTCTGTTTCAAAGGGCCACATCTTCTGCTGCAGTAAATCAGTCAAGTTCAAGTTGATTTATGTCAGCTTAGGATCTGGCCCTAAATGGTTATGTATATTTATAACTAAATGGGGAGGATTTTTGCAATATACAAAAGGGCCAGTTCAATGCTCATTTACCACACCATATAATCTTGTTTACATGAATGGGTTTGGGATGTATGTGTATCAGCACAAATTTGGCCTGATTTGTGTGTAACCATTTAAATATGAAATCAGTTAAAGCTTTAGAAATGCAGAGTAAATCCTTAGTAAGTAAAAATAAATTATCTGCATTTGGAAAAAAGTTGTTCCCCAAGTCCTCCAACTTCTAAGCTAAAGGTCACTACTAAAGGGTGACACTGTCTTTCACCATTCATGGCACATAGCTGCCCATAATAGCATTCTTTTATGAATTGTAGCTATGACTTAAGGAGGATTCAACTTTTGACATGGAAAGGATTCAATGATATCAGGAGTTTTCTAAAGAGAGAGATACCTGAGGTAGAGGAAAGTCTCAGACTCAAATGGGTACATGCTCCAGAGAACAAGTGCAAATTGGAGCTGTGCATGTGACCATGGGATCCAAATACCCCAAACAAAGTCATATGGTAAGAAACAGAGACCCAGAAAAAAGCTCTTTCATGAGAAAACTTGTCCCTGTGCACTCAAGGGAGTAGCAGCTGTTTTAGGAAATTTACTAGGAAAGAAGGTTTAAAAAGCCTCTCTGTTCAAGGTTCAAAAAGATGATATCCTCAGCATTTCAAATGAACTCCTAGTTTAAACAAGTATCGACAAATTCCTATTACCTCAGGCCTGCACAACATGCGGCCCAGGGGCCGCATGCGGCCCGTGTGGGCTCACTGTGCGGCCCGCGGGGGGTGAGTAGGTGGGCTCACTGTGCGGCCCGCGGGGGGTGAGTAGGCAAGCGGCGGGTGAAGGAGGGGAGCCAAGGAGGCGAGTGGGCAGTTGTGGGGGGTGAGTAGGCAAGCCGAGGGAGTGGGGACTGAGGAGGCGAGCGGGCAGGCAGTGGCGGGGGTGCAGGTGAGCCGGTGGTGGGGGAGTGGGGATGGAGGAGGCAAGCAGTGACTTGATGGCTGTCCTGGTCTACTGATCTGGTCTGGCTCCCATTCCCTCTCCAACAGTTGAGGCTGTCTGGAGATGCTGCCTTCCGTGCCTTCCTCATTCACACCTCATTCATTCAACAGGGCAATTGATTACAAAGTGGGGGGAAGATCTTATTCTACTTCTAGCAAAAAGACATTTTTCTTTTACCTTAATTATACTACCTTAGGAGCCTGCTATAACATATTACAAAGGTTCAGTACTGCTATTTTTTAAATTAATGGAGATATCCTATCTCCTAGAACTGGAAGGGACCTTGAAAGGTCATTGAGTCCAGCCCCCTGTCTTCACTAGCAGGACCAAGGACTGATTTTTGTCCCAGATCCCTAAGTGGCCCCCTCAAAGATTGAGCTCACAACCCTGGGTTTAGCAGGCCAATGCTCAAACTACTGAGCTATCCCTCCCCCGCTTCCCCAGTGGTGCTGGGGAAGGAAGGTTTGTTTCCGCGGGGCGGGCGGCGCTGAGGGGAGGAGTTTCGGGGGGCTGGACAGCGCTGGGGGTTGTTTCCGCGGGGCAGGCGGCACTGTGGGGGGGTGTTGTGTTTCGGGGGGGCTGGGTAGCGCTGGGAGCGGGAGCGGTAAGGCCGGGGGGGGGGGGGGGGGGAGGGTTCAGCCCTCAGCTGTTTTCTTTGGAGTAATATGGCCCTCACTGCTTTACGAGTTGTGCAGGCCTGTATTACCTAATAGGTAAATAAGCTCAGCACATCAGATACCTGAACATTCTAAACCCTATAACTGACAGATATGTCAATGAACTAGACTAACATGATAAACTCTTTAATTATAGCTAGTTCTGTGCTGCACACACAATGAGTTACATAATAATCAGTTATACTAATTATCATAACTGTTCATCTGAACTGGCAGAGTTCAGTTCACAACAGTTCAGATGTTTTTCTTCATCTTTTTAGTCACATAGGGTCTTGTCTCCTGATTGTCAGTTAGCCCAAGTTTGCTCAAGTTCATTTGGAAGCACACAAACCATGGGTGAACCTTTCACTAAATCTGGACAGAGTTTAAAATTTGTAATCAAACCTAAAACCAAATAAGTTACAGATGGTTTTGGGTTTCACAGAAAAAGCTTCACACAACTCTAGGATTCAATGTGATTCCATTTGACTGTTGTATAGAGTTCAGTTTTAATGTTTCATTGGCAAGGAAAAAATATGAGTAATTCCAATAGACTAATTTTATTTCATTACTTTTCTTATTCCATTATTCTGTATTGCACACCTATATCTTGCATATACAATCATCTGATGCCCTGGGACATCCCTCTGTATCTATAATTGAAAAATGCTCAGTTGCTAACCTGAATAAAGCAAAAGGAATGTAATTCTGTAGACAAATATTTGGGCTAAATGATTTTAAGTTTCTTCACTCTTTCATACCTTTAATATTCTAAACTTCCTCATTCACATTTTAGTTCGGTGAGGATTATGTGGCTTTACTACTGACACAAATTGTATGTACTTTTGGCTTCCCAGAGAACCAGGATCCATTACATGATATATATATTATATACCAGGGGTTGGCAACATTTGGCATGCGGCTCACCAGGGTAAGCACCATAGCGGGCCGGGCCAGTTTATTTACCTGCTTACGCGACAGGTTCGGCCGATCGCAGCCCCCACTCACTGCGGTTCGCCGTCCCGGGCCAATGGGGGCGGCGGGAAGCGGTGCAGGCGAGGGATGTGCTGTCCGCGGCTTCCCGCCCCCCCCAATTGGCCTGGGACGGCAAACCACAGCCAGTGGGGGCCGCGATCGGCCGAACCTGTCATGTCAACAGGTAAATAAACTGGCCCGGCCCACTAGGGTGCTTACCCTGGTGAGCCGCGTGCCAAACGTTGCCGACCCCTGTTATATATAAACACACACCCACACACACAAGCACACATATATCATTCTGCTTGATAACATCTTACATTACCAAAATCTGAGATTTTTCCAAAGGCCTAAGTGAGAGTTAGGCACCCAGCTCCTACTGAAAGTGAAAAATGAAAGTCAACGGAAGTGGGGTATTGCTTTGGAAATCTCAGAACTTGGCTAGATGTGAAGCCATCGAATAGAATGGTAGAGCTACCACAACAGCAATCTCGCCTATAGCAAAAGTTGCCGATCTTCACACAATTCCTATTCAATATAAGTTTTTAAACACCCACCTTCCATATGGCTGTGCAGTAAATTTCATACACTTCAGAACTGCTCCAGCCTTATGCCACAATGACTAAATACCTGTAATTGTTAAAGAAGGCAGAATATATGGCAATCAGGGTGCACAGATTAGCACTCCACTCCAATGAGTGTGGCAGAATAAAATCTCTAATGTAGAGTTCTGCAGCCCCTGAGGACTGGGAAAATGAGCAGAACCATGAATGGCCTGCACTGCTGCAGAGCCCCCAAAAGCTCATGAAAGCTTCTGTGGCCTAGCAGCTGTGGAGGATATTTCTCTTATTGAAATGAGCCCCATGCGAGCATGTTTAAGTCCCTAAAGTTAACACCATTAGAAGACACATTTCCTTGATGATTAAACATTAAATGCATAAGTATTTCAAAGCATTTGAAATAATTCAGAACTAATTACAAATTAATTGATTCTCTACATTTCTTCCAATAATGATGTATAAAAATAGTGTGTCAACTCTGTCTTGTGTCAACTATTGCATCAATTACACATTTCCCAACAGCTATCTATAGTTGTGTTTAAAACATGAAACATCATAATTAGTTTTCAGTTTCAAATAAATAGACAATTGAAGCCAAGAAATAAGTTTGAAAATTTATAGAATTTTTTTTATTAAAGTCTGTACAATAATTACAGTGTCATTGGAAATTACGTCCCTGGCTAGTTGGATAATAGTTACACTCTGGGGACTTGATTTATAACTACATTACTCCAGTTTTATACTGATGTAACTCCTCTGATTTCAATTAGGTCTTTGTTATTTTTTAAATCCCACGTGCAGCATCAATCATGCGATGTATGCTGCCATTGTAGTGCTAAATAGTGTAGTATTCTTATCAGCTGATTAGGGGTTCTGGACTTGAAATTGCTAAGCTTCCGTCACTCACATTGGTCCCATAGGAGTTAAGGATGGTCAAAACTACACAAAAAGTTCAAAACCCCTTCTCTTTCAGGGAAAAAGTGCATCCTCAGGCAGGGGAAAGGAGCACTCCCAGGCACACCAGGGGATTGGCTGGGTTGGAGCGTGCTGCGTGCGGTGGACATGAAGATGCAATGTAATAATAATATTAATATTGTATGTGACCTTGTCAGTGAAAAAGTCACTGTATAGCTGTATTAGATTATTAGAATTTCTTGTATGAATTTATTGGTTTACCTTAATAGGGGCTATTGAAAAAGAAGCAGGAAGGCAAGACAATAGGTAAGCAGGCTCCTAAACAAACTGTAGAGAGCTATTACAAGACAGTGGCCAAGTTATGAGCAGTGAAGATGCTACTGCTAAATTCCAGCCAAACGTTACACAGCTGTTTTGCCAAGGCTGGGATCCCAGAGTTCAGATTTAAAAATTTTATTAAGATGTTGTTTAAAAAAAGTGAACGGTACAGAGTTTAAGCATAGAAGTTTCTGGTTATCAGGGAATAACGTACAAATACTAAACTGTTATAAAGACTCTGGAGAAAGGACGGGGAAGTTGTCAGTGAGCTGTTTGCAGGGGAACAGACTACCACAGAGACAGGCCCTGTGGGACTGTGAAGCAGTTGAGGCTTCCCAAACTTCCAGGAGATGGTAAGTCATAGGGACGGCAGGCATAGCGCAGGCTATTAATTATTTTAAACATCTTTTTATCTGAAATGCTTTAGTTTTAAATAAACTATGTTTGGCTCGAAGAAGGCTGTTTGGTCCCTGGATGCCACTGGTGATAGTGCCTGGAGGAGCAGAACTGTAAGTACAGGTTCTAACTCAGGCATGCTGAGGTAATACCAATTAGAGACTACAGCCCAAAGCCCAGGCAGAGAGTGGGAGACTTGCAGGATTCCGCTCTGAGGGAGGTGACAGCTTGAGAGACTCAAGGAGAGCAGTAGGAGTCAGAGGTGCAGTCAGTCTGGTAATTGTGTGTGATCTTTTGGGGTTCACTATACTACTATATGTTTTGGGGACCACCCAGACCAGTAAGGGGTTCTGTGAGCAACTGCTATGTAACTTTACACTGTGTAGCTATGGTTCAATTCCCTGACACCAGCAGCCTGCCCACAAGCATAAGGTCTCACCAGGGCTTTCACCAGCCTAGCTACACCTTGCAGGGTACCACCAATGGCCCTTCCAATCCCGAGTCTCCCCAAATACATCCTCCCAAAGTTTTTAATTAGCAGAGTCTCGGACTAGTACCTTCTGTTTGTCACCACCTTCCAGATAGCAGATTACTTTGGCATATGCACTCCACACAACTAACACACCACATACCTGCTCGGGATGAAAATAAACAAAAGTTTAGTAGAAAAAACACAGATTCAAAAACGAAATAGCAAGGAAAAGTAAACATTGACAAGTTACACAGAAAATAAGCATAAGGACACAACCTCAGGCTTTACACATTCATATTAGATAAAATCCCTTTTCCAATTAGAGTTATCTATAGCCTTAAAAGAGTTCCCCAGCAAACCCCCTAGCTATAGGAAGGATCCAGTGTTCCCAGACAGCTTTTTGCCTCAAGATGGTCCCAAAGTTCTGGATGAAAAACCTTAGTTCCAACCCTGCTTTTAAAAGGTTTTTTCCTTCCCCAGCTGTACTCCATGGTGACTTATGGTTATTCAGAATGGGGAAATTCCCTCTTGACTTGATGTTTGGCAGCCTGGATGTTCTTTTCAGTTTCCAGTGTCTTTGTGTAATAGTCTTTCCATTAATGTCTTTCCATTAAGTCTAGTGGCCCATCATTGTTCTTTGCTTAGGCTGGACAATGGATAGTTACTTGCAGCTGGCTTCCTGTAAACAACTGGTTTGGGAGGTGCCCCTCCCTACATGACTGCTTACTACACAGCTATCAAGTGGAAATGTGCTCATTAACTGAAGGTAAGGAGCACTATTTCACAAATACCTACATTCATAGCCATGGTGTATACACATATCTCATAGTATATCACATATCTGAAGAGGTGAGGTTTTTACCCACAAAAGCTTATGCCCAAATAAATCTGTTAGTCTTTAAGGTGCCACCAGACTCCTTGTTGTTTTTGTAGATACAGACTAACACAGCTACCCCCTGATAAAAGTGGGTTTTATCTGTATGTGTGTTCTTTCCTGTTGTTGCTCTTGTTCTTAAAAGTTCTGATAAAAAAAAAAGTAAAATCATTCGAAGAAGAGGAGATGTGTACCTTTAAAAAAAAACTGCTCTGAACTAATATTTTCATTTTACAAAAACATGCTAATTTTGAGGCACATAGGAACTTTCTTCTAAGTCCCTGAAAATTAAGGGATAGAGTTCAAGGGCATGGCGACACTTGCAGATGTAGAGTGTTTTGAATTAAACCAGCCTTCGTAGAGTGCAGTAGGGAAAGCGCTGCAATCTGTCCACACTGCCAGCTGCAAGCGCACTGGCGTGGCCACAATAGCAGCTTTTGCAACAGCCACAGAGAGCAGTGCATTGTGGTAGCTATCCCAGCATGCAAGTGGCTGCAACGTGCTTTTCAAATGAGGGGCGTGGGGTGGAGTGTGACAGGGAGTGTGTTGTGTGTATGTGGGGGGAGAGAGAGTGGGTTTTGGGGGGGCTGAGAGCATGTCAGCATGCTGTCTTGTAAGTTCAGACAGCAGCAAACCCCCCTCTCCCTCTCACACTCAGCATTCCACAGTAATGGTTGCTTTGTCTCGGAGCAGATAAGAATGCCGGCCGTCAGAAACAGAGCTTTCAAAGGGCATATCGGCATGCCTGCAGTGATTCCAAAACAATGACAAGAGTGGCCACTAGACTTAAGGGGATTATGGGACATTTCCAGAGGCTGATCAGAGCGCAGTAATGCAACACCTTGTTCACACTAACGCCCGGGCGTTTCAGCCAATGTGCACCAAGCGTTAATCTTCTGCCAAGGCTCTAAGTGCCTGGCCAGGGAGGACGGGTAGTGAGCTAGGGCGCCCGGGGCTGCTTTAATGTGCTCTAACTCACAAGTGTAGCCAAGCCGTAAGACTTGATATACTATATGCAGTGGCAAATCAATCAAAGAACAGACCTATTATTAGTACCTAGTGTTGCAAATGAAACGTTGTATTCCTCTAACAATAAACCCATATGATCCTTTTGTTAGCCTGCACAAGTGCTGAAAAGTATTAATGATGGGGGATGGGGACACCTCTCTCTACAGAATTGCTCTCTCCCCTTTCAGAGCTTTTAAAAAAATACTGCTCTGAGTTCTTGAGAATTTATCCTTTTCAAATGCAGTTCAATTCCACTGAAAGAACTTGAACGATGATGGACACAAACAGGAATAATAAATGAAATTAATATTGTGGCGCTGTCGAAAGAAATTTGTAAGGACAGAATCCGTACTCTCTCTCATGCTCTCTCTGTATCCTCCTTTTCACATCTGATGTTGAACAATGGTTCTTTTGGATGGGACACACTCCTGAAGACCAACCCCACCCCATTATTCTGTGTACCAATGCTTGTCTTCCAGAATATGCCCTTGTTCTCTCTCAGAGAAACATAATCTTCTCTTGGTATGATGTTACAGTAGAGGAGCTTCCCTCTTCGGGACGACTCCAATTATTTTCTATGAATTTGCCAGCAGAAGCCACTCTTGTGGCAAACACTCCATATTCCATCCTGCACTCCTCCAAACATGAGTGCTACTTATTTATAACAAAACAATAAATTATTACAAGCAGTTATCATTCAACACTCACTCCTCCAGTCCACAGCTATTATTTTTGTGATGGGCTGAAAACTCATTAGAAGTGGAACATGAAGTTCAGGACTCCAAGGAAAAAAGTTGAATTGCTGCAAAGTCAAGCAACAGAGAGTCCTTGCATTCTTTAAATAAGCACTCGCTGCTATTGCTATAGACATCCACTGTGCCACCCAGAGAGTTGTACTGTGATTTTTAATGTTAATGTAACAAGAAGTGCCCAAAAGGTATAGAACAAAACAGTCTCTATTAGTCTTTCATAAACTGAGACAACAGATTCTGTTTAGGGACATGAACTTTCCTGCATATGGTAGATTATATCACACTGAAGCTCTGGAAATTTAAATTTAAATGGCATTTCTGTCTTACTAAATCATAATCAATACTTGCCATTTCTAATGGGTAAATAATCATGCTATCCAACAAAAGCAAATGCTATCCAAAACTATAAATTAAAGGAGTAGAATACTTACAAATTAATTTTAACCAAATGTATATTTCCCTACAGCTGTGATTAGGTTCCAAGCCTGCAGCAAATGAAAAAAACACCACCACAGAATAATGGTACTTCACTTTTGAGGGTGTAAATCAAGCATGACAAGGCTCATGCTCTGAATTATTGTAATACTTCTAACATTGCACTTACAGAAAACAGATGAAAAATTCTTAGCTAGGTTGTCCAATCCTTCTGCAAAAATGAATAATTTCTATCAATCAAAGAAATCACCATATGATGAAATCATGGAAATTCTGCCTGCTCTTATTCCACATAGAGAAGCACAGCTCATTACATTCTGCTAGCTGCTCAAGCTCTGACTCAGCTAAGAACCTGAAGCATGTGACTAGCAATATGAGGATGAAATGAGACAGCAAAAAGACCAATGTGAGAACTCTCTCTTCACTGTAGGGCCACTAGATTTCTTTTGAACATTTCTAGCCTGTCTTCTCTTCATTTAGCTTGTACCCCAACAGTTTTAAAGGACTTTCCACAAGTCCAAATGCCATGCAGTAATATCAACTTACATTTGTAGAGAAAATTGCTACTATAGATTTGAGCCATAAAGTCTGCATTGGATGAATGAATATTGATTTATATGGTAGGTCTAAGGCAGGGGTCGGCACCGTTTAGCACGTGGCTCATCAGGGTAAGCACCCTGGTGGACCAGCCCAGTTTATTTACCTGCTGACGCGGCAGGTTCGTCCGATCGCGGCCCCCACTCGCCGCGGTTCGCTGTCCCGGGCCAATGAGGGCGGCGAGAAGCGGCGCGGGTGAGGGATGTGCTGTCCGCGGCTTCCCGCCGCCCCCATTGGCCCGGGACAGCGAACCGCGGCCAGTGGGGGCCACGATCAGACGAACTTGCTGCGTCAGCAGGTAAATAAACTGGCCCGGCCGGCCAGGGTGCTTACCCTGGCAAGCCGCGTGCCAAACGTTGCCGACCCCTGGTCTAAGGTCATGTGTGAGAATTAATTGTGTTATTTGAAAAAGCTTCCAAATCCATTAACATGCATTCTACCATGCTAGCCACTTTAATTGGAACCTATCTTACATTACCACCAGTGTCTTGTCATCCTATGCTACTTTGTTTTACATTCTGACTTTTGATTATATTCATTAGAACCAGGGTAACAAGCATTAAGTATTTGCCCATTTATAAAAGGATTTCAGTAAATCAAAAAGGCAAACCTATTTTGGAACTCCCATATACATTTATATTTAGCAAATGTTACTACTTAAATCTGGAACTGCACATATGGTGGTTTTGCATGCAATTTCAAAGAATGTGGGACTGAAGGAGTTATTAGGATCAATCTAGGTTTTAAAGATACAGTGAGCTTTATTCTCTGTTTCCTTCAGCCTTGTGCATTCATTTACAATAGTATAAAGTGAAATTAAAATGGTCCCATTCTGATTTGGTAACATTTTACATACATTTTACACTTGGTGTGGGCTAATAGAGAAAAACAGATAGATTGGGCAAAATAGATATAATAAGAACTCCCAAAAGCAGAGTAAAAACCGAGGTGCTTAGTGACATGTAACAAAGGTACAAGGCTATTTTTGAAGCAAGGTAAGTTTTTTACATTTTAATGTCCCATTTTACCTCCAGTGGAATTAATTTCAATAATGTTCCTTATGTAAAGCAGTCAAAACAAACTGATATTACAGGTGACAAAATACCCCCATGTGCCCCAATGCTCACAATCTCTTTTTTATCCAAGATCTCATTCCCAGCCCCACCTTTATGCTTTTGAACATGGAACTTGCTAGGCCAATATTTTCTGTTGAGCTTGAAATTCTCTTCCATGAAGATGGAGGGCAAAACAAGTCCCTGATATAAGTGGGTGTATCACAGAGGACTGGCCCTTTCAGGGGAACCAGGGACCAGCCTACCAGTGACAGGCTCCTGTAAGGGAGAATGAGGGCTGGTCCACACTGGGAACTTACATCAGCATAACTACATCTCTGAGCAGTGTGAAAAATCCACATGCCTGAGAGATATAGCTATACTGACAATTATGCTGGGCTCAAGGAGGTGGGATTATCTACTGAGATAGGAGAACCCCTCCCATCACTGTCATGAGTGTCCACATTGAAACACTAGCATTTCAAGTGTAGACGTAGCCTGAGCCAATTCAGACCACCTGGAAGTGGAATTCATTAATGATCTGGAGGATGGGGTGGACTGCACCCTCAGCAAGTTTGCAGATTACACTAAACTGGGAGGAGTGGCAGATATGCTGGAGGGTAGGGATAGGATACAGAGGGACCTAGACAAATTTGAGGATTGGGCCAAAAGAAATCAGACAAGGTTCAACAGGGACAAGTGCAGAGTCCTTCACTTAGGACAGAAGAATCCCATGCATTGCTACAGACTAGGGACCGAGTGGCTAGGCAGCAGTTCTGCAGAAAAGAACCTAGGGGTTACAGTGGATGAGAAGCTAGATATGAGTCAACAGTGTGCCCTCATTGCCAAGAAGGCTAACTGTATTTTGGACTGTATAAGTAGAGGCATTGCCAGCAGATCGAGGGACGTGATCATTCCCCTCTATTCGACATTGGTGAAGCCTCATCTGGAGTACTGTGTCCAGTTTTGGCCCCACACTACAAGAAGGATGTGGAAAAATTGGAAAGAGTCCAGCGGAGGGCAACAAAATGATTAGGGGGCTGGAGCACATGACTTATGAGGAGAGGCTGAGGGAACTGGGATTGTATGGTCTATAGAAGAGAAGAATGAGGGGGGATTTAATAGCTGCTTTCAACTACCTGAAAGGGAGTTCCAAAGAGGATCAATCTAGACCAGGGGTCGGCAATGGTTGGCACGCGGCTCGCCAGGGTAAGCACCCTAGAGGGCCGGGCCAGTTTATTTACCTGCTGACGCGGCAGGTTCGGCCGATCGCGGCCCCCACTGTCCGCGGTTCGCCGTCCCGGGCCAATGGGGGCGGCAGGAAGCCGGGGCCAGCACATCCCTCGCCTGCGCCGCTTCCTGCCACCCCCATTGGCCCGGGACGGCGAACCGCGGCGAGTGGGGGCCGCGATCGGCCGAACCTGCCATGTCAGCAGGTAAATAAACTGGCCCGGCCCGCTAGGGTGCTTACCCTGGCGAGCCGCATGCCAAACATTGCCGACCCCTGATCTAGACTATTCTCCGTGGTACCAGATGACAGAACAAGGAGTAACGGTCTCAAGTTGCAGTGGGAGAGGTTTAGGTTGGATATTAGGAAAAACTTTTTCACTAGGAGGGTGGTGAAGCACTGGAATGTGTTACCTAGGGAGGTGGTGGAATCTCCTTCCTTAGAGGTTTTTAAGGTCAGGCTTGATGAAGCCCTGGCTGGGATGATTTAGTTGGGGATTGGTCCTGCTTTGAGCAGGGGGTTGGACTAGATGACCTCCTGAGGTCCCTTCCAACCCTGATATTCTATGAAGTAATGAAATCCGTTGGTGGCTTGTTAGCAGCTAATTAGCTAATCTGCCTGAAAAAAGGTTACTAGGACTCAGCAAAAGTGATTCCTGGAAACAGGAAGTTCCTGAGCAGAGGAACTGCCAGGACAGATCACCAGAGCAGAAGCCTGGAAAGTATGCCCCTAGAAAACACAGCTCCTCTAAGAAAGAGGATGACTCAGATATGATGACAACACCTCCTGAACCACCACAGAAGCCTGGGGAGTTACAGCTGGCTGGAAACAGTGGCTGCAAGTGAATGCTGCAAGGCAGAATAAAGACAGAGACTGAAATGAACCCAGGCCTGGGAAGGAGAGTTGAGGAGTATACAGCTGCAGAGAGTGAGGAGATCAAACAACACTGAAAGCCTGGAACACAGATTAGAGAGACCCTTTATTTTTGAATATTTGGACTTAAAATAAAATAGATCCCAGCAGGGGACTTTCGTTTCTGATATGGAGTTATATAAGGAGAACTGAAGAGGGTGAGAGAAAGGAGAGAGCACCTACAGCATCAAACTTGGCCAGAAGGAGGTGCTATATGAGAGTTACACCCTGTGACACAGTGCAATCCAGTGAAACCATAGAAATTATAGCAAGACCGAAGACTTATATTTCTTGGCCCCATCTGACAATTAGCACTCAACATATTCTATAATTGTAGTAAAACATTAAAATCTAAAAATGTCAGATAAAATAAGAATAATAGTTACAGGTTGTATAGTGTCTTTAAGCACCCTCTTATCCCTTCATCCCTTATGGAATACATTTTTAATGGCAAGTGAACTTTGTTATATTGAAAAATCACTAAAACTTTATAAACATTCAAAACTCAAGCTTGCTTCCGTTAGGCATAAAAAACTACGAATTATTCATTTCGCCTGTCAAATATGATGTACGTTCATTATCGGGGTATTGTAAATAAGTCACTAAGAAATAACCTCTCATTTTGCTATGGAGTCATTTGAATCTCTTTTAGAAAAACAAACCAGTCTTTCTTTATGTTTGCTCCCAGTGGAAATGCCTATCTTTAAAATTTGCATGTAAAACACTTCCAATTTACAAAACCAAGGAACTGAAGCCATTTTCCTTATTCTGTTTTGTTTATGTATTGCTTTATGTGATTACCATTCGTGACCAGAATCAGACTATGGCTGACCATTATCTGACCCAGTAGCACAATATTCTACAAACCATGTACTGTGAATTCTTAGCTGGCTGTGCAAAAACCATGCTGCTTGCTCTGAAGAGATGTGTAGTGGTAGCTAGTCTGTTCCTACATTAATTAAAAGACTTTTGAAGTAGAATCTGACAGCTATATAAAATCACTTTTTAAAACAGCAAGTTACAATTTAGAAGCCTGGTAGACATAGTGGGTTTAAATCCACTCTTATTGTCACAGGGAGAGACAAGTTATACCTGCCCTTCAGAAAAAAATCAGCCCCAAGGGATCACAGGTAGTGCCCTGCCTTGGTCTTCTTTCTGTTGGGAATGGGCAGCTCGAAGCTGGAATTTCAAAGGAGCCCAAGCGAGACACTTTGCATTGAAAATCATTGGGAGTTGGTTGTCTAAAATTCTTTAAGTACATCAGAAGCAGGAAGCCTGCTAAACAACCAGTGGGGCCACTGGACAGTTGAGATACTAAAGGAGCACTCAGGAAGATAAGGCCATTGTGGAGAAACTAGATTATTTCTTTGCATCGGTCTTCACGGCTGAGCCATTCTCTTTAGGTGACAAATCTAAGGAACTGTCCCAGATTGAGGTGTCATTAGAGGAGATTTTGGAACAAATTGATAAATTAAACAGTAATAAGTCACCAGGACCAGATGGTATTCATCCAAGAGTTCTGAAGGGACTCAAATATGAAATTGCAAAACTACTATCTGTAGTGTGCAACCTATCATTTAAATCAGCTTCTGTACTAGATGACTGGAGGATAGCTGATCCTGTACCAATGAAGTCAATGGAAGTTTTGTCACTGACTCTTATGAACCCAGCGTCTAATCCTCAACTTCTAGTACCAGCTCCATAGAAGTCCCACCAGCAGAGCTGCTAAAGGACTATGCTGACTCACCTACTTGTCCACGGAAGGAGTATGTTCTGTACTAGAACTGGTAGAAGGCTATTAACTGAGACTATCTTTGTTATATGGAAACATTACACAATTCTACAAAGCTATACAAATTCATACATTTGGGTCTTTGTCTTGAGAGATACCTCATGCCACCACAATCTGCATTGTTTAGATCAGACATCTTATTTGGAATCTAAGGAAAGTTACCCTTTTGGGTGACAGAGTATAACCTTCAACTTCTAAATGAAGAAAACATAAGCAAATCCAACAAAATGTTTGCCTGCATCACCTGCATGTATACTAACAGTGCATGCTATTACGGTTATATTCACATTTAAGACCTTGCAGAACTAAAGCAAAAATATCCCTATATTGCTACCACTGGCTCAGCTCAGTAATAGGAACATTGAAAACACTAGCACAGACAGGACTCCAGATGGTTGCTAGCATTTTAAGCACCATGTCATCTAATCTTGCTCCAAGCAGGGCTACCTGTCATGGTGCTTAAAACATCAGTGCCAGCCAGTGCTTTGTCTACAATGGTGCTTCCACAATTGCTATCCTTGGTGGAGTTGCACTGATAGCAGTGAGAGATGGAAACTTTAGGGGAAAAAAATCCTAATGTTCATGAGGCCACAGAAAACAATTTTTTAATTTCAGCATACAAGTATTTGGGCTGGAAGTGGTTGTTTGCTCAAACAATCATGTGACTTATCCGACCACTCACAACTAGGCACTAGCTTGAATTTTAAATGCTCAACATCAATGTGAGTAAACATTTCTAAGAGACAGTCATTTAATAATTTAAACAACTAACACATTCTAGGGAATCAATCAGTTCATGGATATTGTGTAGATAGAAAAAGAGGCTAAATTCTTCAAATAAATTACTCACTCAACTCTCATTACAGATTATCTTATACTTATATAAATACACATTTATATCTATAGATACAGCTGTACTATATATATGAAAATATAAATAAATGCAAATGACAATAGCACAGACAATAGCACAAGTTGCTATATAAAGCATAGTCGTAGCCAGAGGTTTTCTAGTTTTTTAAAATAGTAAATCGTGAAATAAATGTGATATAATTTTCAGTCATGATTTGAAGTGTAGCTGTGCTAATGAGAATTGTTTCAAAAGGCAGAGAAGCTTGACAAAGAATTGCTTATTGTTAATGGATAATAGACTGAGAAGAGATCATAATATATAACAAATACAAAAGATACAACAAGTGTATGGTTAAATCCTAAGGGTTTGTTTTCCCATTAAATAGTTTTAAAATTTACTGATTAGTTCTCAAAGTGGTAAAAGAACTTTGCAGTATTTTTTATGTTGTTGGCTTTTACACATCTGACTACGCTGGCTACCACTTTTTCAAAGGAACATCTGGTTCATTGATGTCTAGAACTGTAGTGTACAAGCATAAATGCTTCTATCAAGGGAAGCGGGGCTGTGAAATTGCAAGCTTCTTCTTAGAAAGTGCCTTTTGGACCCTGATATGCAATTTTAAATTACATTTTTTGCATCCTGCTATCAAGATAAAAAACTGCCAGTCAATACAATACCTGAATTCTGATAACCCCATTCTTGTATAATACCGTCTTAGGTTATGTCTTCATTGCAGGGTTAGCCTAGCATGGGTAGAGAGTCCCCACTGAAAACCCCTACCCATGCCAGACCTGTGTGCTGCATCCACAATGGTGATGTCTGAGCCTGTGTGCTGGGCTGGATTTCTAGTAGGCTGTCCTTTGGTTCTTTGAGCTGCATTAAACTGGGCCACTCTATGAATTCATTCAGTGTGTTATAGGAGAACTGTCCTACTTTGGTACTTTGCAGAAGTGCTCTTATGGGTCTTCTTGAAATCATACCACAGCTTTATCAGAAGGCTGGTGTCAGCTTTAGGCCAACTGGCAGCATGGATTAGAAGGATTTCTTGAGTGACATCTCTGTTTAAAAGCTGTGGAAGTTCAGCAGAAATTAAGCAGGAACACATGGGGCTAAAAGGCAGTGCAGATGAAGGGAGGTGTTAGACGAGAATATTCTGCCCAGGTGGAATTGTGAATTAGGATTCAAGGACTAACAGCACACCTTGGGCTTGATAAACCTGTATGGTCACTGAAAAATGGATGGGTTGCCCACCACAGATGATGCGAGACTGAGCTCAAGGCTATCACCTCATCTGTGCTTGAAAGCCTGAGCTTGAAGCACCTTCAAACCTAGGCTACAGGTTTCTCTGTGTGGACAGACATGGAGTAAGAGGAAACACCTGGACTATATCATGGGCTAACTCTGCAGTGAAGACATACTCTTAGACCTGGTCTACACTACGAGTTTAGGTCAAATTTAGCACCGTTAAATCGAATTAAGCCTGGACACGTCTACACGACAAAGCCCTTTTTTTCGACTTAAAGGCCCCTTTAAACCGACTTCTTTACTCTGCCTCCGACGAGGGGATTAGCGTTAAAATCGGCCTTTCGGGGTCGGATTTGGGGTAGTGTGGACGGAATTCGACAGTATTGGCTCCCGGGAGCTATCCCAGAGTGCTTCATTGTGACCACTCTGGACAGCACTCTCAACATAGATGCACTGACCAGGTAGACAGGAAAAGCCCCGCGAACTTTTGAATTTCATTTCCTGTTTGCCCAGCGTGGAGAGCACAGGTGACCATACAGAGCTCATCAGCACAGGTAACCATGATGGAGTCTCAGGATCGCAAAAGAGCTCCATCATGGACCGAACGGGAGGTACGGGATCTGCTCGCCATACGGGGAGACGAATCAGTGCTAGCTGAACTCCGTAGCAGTAAATGAAATGCCTGAACATTAGAAAAAGTCACAAAGGGCATGAAGGACAGAGGCCATAACAGGGACGCACAGCAGTGCCGCGTGAAAATTAAGGAGTTAAGGCAAGCCTACCACAAAGCCAGAGAGGCAAATGGAAGGTCCAGGGCAGAGCCGCAGACATGCCGCTTCTACGTGGAGCTGCATGCCATGCTAGGGGGTGCAGCCACCACTACCCCAACCCCGTGCTTTGACTCCATCAATGGAGAATCATGCAACACAGAAGTGGGTTTGGGGGACGAAGAAGATGATGATGATGAAGACAATGAAGATAGCTCACAGCAAGGAAGTGGAGAAACCGGTTTCCCCAACAGCCAGGATATGTTTATCACCCTGGACCTGGAACCAGTAACCCCCGAACTCACCCAAGATGTGCTCCCAGACCCTGAGGGCACACAAGGGACCTCTGGTGAGTGTAACTTTGTAAATATTACACTGGTGAGTGTACCTTTGTAATATTACACATGGTTTAAAAGAAAGCGTGTTTAATGATTAATTTGCCCTGGCAATCACGGACAGTACAGCTACTGGAAAAGTCTGTTAACGTGTATGGGGATGGAGCGGAAATCCTCCAGGGACATTTCCAGAAAGCTCTCCTTCATGTACTCCCAAAGCCTTTGCAAAAGGTTTCTGGGGAGGGCTGCTTTATCCCGTCCGCCATGGTAGGACACTTTATCACGCCAGGCTAGTAGCACGTAGTCTGGAATCATTGCATAACAAAGCATGGCAGCATATGGTCCCGGTGTTTGCTGGCATGCAGACAATATCCATTCCTTATCTCTTTTTGTTATCCTCAGGAGAGTGATATCATTCACGGTCACCTGGTTGAAATGGGGTGATTTCATTAAGGGGACATTCAGAGGTGCCCGTTCCTGCTCAGCTGAACAGAAATATTCCCCGCTGTTAGCCACGCGGTGGGAGGGAGGGGTGAAGTGATCATCCCAGAGAATTGGGTGTGGGGGGAGAAGGGGGATAGTTGGGTTTGTGAAGCCCCTTCTTTTACATTGCAAACCCATTTTAAATGGTCAACCCAACAGGTGCTTGGTATGGGAAATGAGGGTGCTGCTGTTTGAAACCATTCCCACATGTTATGAAGGTTAAAAAAGCCAAAAGACTGTGGCTTACCATGGCTGCCTGCAAGCCGAATTCTGTTGCCTGGCACTGCGTGAGTGATCTCTCACACCAAACCGGAAGGCCCTCAATATAAGAGGAAAAATGCGACCCTGTAACGAAAGCACATGTGCTGTGTAATGTGAACAACTAAATCTAACGTGAAAGAGTGTACCCATTGTTCTCTAAAATGTGTCTTTTTAATAACTGCTCCCTTTTCCTCCACCAGCTGCAAATGTTTCTCCTTCACAGAAGCTAGTGAAGATTAGAAGGAGAAAATGGCGGACTTGGGATGATATGTTCTCGGAGCTCCAGATGTCCTCCCACGCTGACAGAGCACAGCAGAATGCGTGGAGGCAGACAACGTCAGAGTGCAGAAAAGCACAATATGAACGAGAGGAGAGGTGGCGGGCTGAATCGCGGGCTGAAGAGAGCAAGTGGCAGGCTGAAGAGGATAGGTGGCGTCAGCTTGCTGACAGAAGGCAAGAGTCGATGCTCCGGCTGCTGGAGCATCAAACTGATATACTCCAGCATATGGTTGAGCTGCAGGAAAGGCAGCAGGAGCAGAGACCACCGCTACAGCCCCTGTGTAACCAACAGCCCTCCTCCCCAAGTTCTGCAGCCTCCTCACCCAGACGCCCAAGAATGCCATGGGGGGGCCTCCAGCCACCCAGCCACTCCACCCCAGAGGATTGCCCAAGCATCAGAAGGCTGACCTTCAGTAAGTGTTAAAGTTTTAAAGTGCAGTGTGTCCTTGTCCTTCCCTCCTCTCCCATCCCACCCAGCGCTTCCCTCCTCCCCCACCCCCCCAGGCTACCTTGGCAGTTATCCTATTTGTGTGATGAATTAATAAAGAATCCATGAATGTGAAGTAACAATGACTTTATTGCCTCTGCAAGCGGTGCTCAAAGGGGGGAGGGGAGGGCGGTTAGCTTACAGGGAAGTAGATTGAACTGGGGGGAAGGGTGTGGGAGGGTTCATCAAGGAGAAACAAACAGAAGTTTCACACCGTAGCCTGGCCAGTCACAAAACTCGTTTTCAAAGCTTCTCTGATGTGCATTGTGCCCTGCTGTACTCTTCTAACCGCCCTGGTGTGTGGCTGCGCGTAATCAGCGGCCAGGCGATTTGCCTCAACCTCCCACCCCGCCATAAATGCCTCCCCCTTATTCTCACAGATATTGTGGAGCGCACAGCAAGCAGCAATAACAATGGGGATATTGGTTTCGCTGAGATCTATCCGAGTCAGTAAACTGCACCAGCGCGCTTTTAAACGTCCAAATGCACATTCTACCACCACTCTGCACTTGCTCAGCCTATAGCTGAACAGGTCCTAACTACTGTCCAGGCTGCCTGTGTACGGCTTCATGAGCCATGGCATTAAGGGGTAGGCTGGGTCCCCAAGGATAACTATAGGCATTCCAACATCCCCAATGGTTATTTTCTGGTCTGGGAAGAAAGTCCCTTTCTCCAGCTTTTGAAACAGACCAGAGTTCCTGAAGACGAGAGCATCATGTACCTTTCCTGGTCATCCCACGTTGATGTTAGTGAAACGTCCCTTGTGATCCACCAGGGCTTGCAGCAGCATTGAAAAGTACCCATTTCAGTTTATGTACTCGCTGGGTTGGTGCTTCGGTGACAAGATAGGGATATGGGTTCTGTCTATCGCCCCACCTCAGTTAGGGAATCCCATTGCCGCAAAGCCATCCACTATGACCTGCACATTTCCCAGAGTCACTACCCTTGATACCAGCAGGTCTTTGATTGCGTTGGCTACTTGGATCACAGCAGCCCCCACAGTAGATTTGCCCACTCCAAATTGATTCCCGACTGACTGTCTGGCATTGCAAGCTTCCACAGGGCTATCGCCACTCGCTTCTCAACTGTGAGGGCTGCTCTCATCCTGGTATTCTGGTGCTTCAGGGCAGGGGAAAGCAACTCACAAAGTTCCATGAAAGTGCCGTTACGCATGTGAAAGTTTTGCATCCACTGGGAATTGTCCCACACCTGCAACATGATGTGGTCCCACCAGTCTTGTTTCCCGGGCCCAGAATCGACGTTCCACACCATGAACCTGCCCCATTAACACCATGATTTGCACATTGCTGGGGCCCGTACTTTGTGAGAGGTCGACATCCATGTCAATTTCTTCATCAATCTCGTCAGCGCGCTCCAATTGTCTCCTCGCCTGGTTTTGCTTTGGCATGTTCTGGCTCTGACTATACTCCAAGACAATGCGCGTGGTGTTCATAGTGCTCATAATTGCCGCGGTGATCTGAGCGGGCTCCATGATCCCAGTGCTATGGGGTCTGGGCTGAAAAAAGGTGCGAAACTATTGTCTGATGGAGGGAGGGAGGGGCGAGTGACGACATGGCTTACAGGTACAGGAAATTAAAATCAACAAAGGTGGCTGTGCATCAGGGAGAAACACAAACAACTGTCACACAGAATGGCCCCCCCCCAAAGATTGAACTCAAAACCCTGGGTTTAGCAGGCCATTAATTTCATGGAGGGAGGGGGAAGCAAATGAATACAGAACAAATCTGGTCCATCTATCTTTTACATCTTAGGCTGGCAGCAGACGGTGCAGCATGACTGATAGCCATCGGCATCTTCTAGGTGCTTGGCAGAAGATGCTGAATTACGATTGCAAGCCATCATCATCAAGACGGTGCAATAGGACTGCCAGCAGGACTGAGTCTCCAGGAGACAAAACATGTCTGCCCAGGCGCCTGTGACCGAACTCACTGAGGAGTACAACGACGATGGATACCAATCATAATATACCATCTACTGCCAAAAGGCAAGGAGCTGCTGTTGTATAGCAATGCAGTCCCACCTCTGCCAGCACCCAGATAGCCGATGATGGCTACCAGTCATATTGCACCGTCTACTGCCAAAAGGCAATTAGCTGCTGCTGTGTAGCAATGCAGTACCACGTCTGCCGGCACCCAGATGACATATGGTGATGGTGAGCTGAGCTGAGCGAGCTCCATGCTTGCCGTGGTATGTCGTCTGCACAGGTAACCCAGGAAAAAAGACGCGAAACGATTGTCTGCCATTGCTCTCATGGAGGGGGGCGGGGCCTGACGACATGAACCCAGAATGCCCCGCAATACTGTTTTTGCCTCATCAGGCATTGGGATCTCAACCCAGAATTCCAATGGGCGGTGGAGACTGCGGGAACTGTAGGATAGCTACCCACAGTGCAATGCTCTGGAAGTCGACGCTAGCCTCGGTACTGTGGACGTGGTCCGCCGACTTAATGCACTTAGAGCATTTTATGTGGGGACACACACAATCGACTGTATAAAACCAATTTCTATAAAACCGGCTTCTATAAATTCAACCTAATTTCATAGTGTAGACATACCCTTATAGACTAAGAGCACAGCTGGTTATTAGAATTGGAGGCTTTGGTTATACTTGAAGAAAAGAACTCGGTGACCAAATCCTAGTCCCACTGAAGACAATAATAATTTAAAAATTGATGTCAGTAGGAGCTAAAGGGCCAAATCCCCTGCTCACCTTGATTTCTGTGGAACATAAGTAAAGCAAGCATACATGTTTAAGTTTGGGATATTTGGATTTAAAGGAACCAAAAACTGAAATCCTCATGGAGTTGACTCAGACCTTTATGCGTTCAAGGCAGATAAACAGAGTACTATGCCCTTTACTGCACCTAGGTCTTTCTATATGACGCCTTAAAAACTATGATCCCTGTGCATTCTGCATGAACTTTATTCTTATGAAAAGTGCTATGGGATCTGTAAAATTTCTCTCAATCTCTTTGGACAGTTTCCTCACTGGGCATACTATCTTGTAGCTAGCACCCAGCTCAATTCAGCAGTGCTGTAAACAACGACCTATATTTACAGCTGGGCTAAATCACAGCCTCATTTTTTTGTATGCACTATCTGGGCTTATAAAATGTGTGCCTGTGATTTTGCATCTGCAAAAGGAATTGTGCTACTAACATCCTAATTTATGCCTGCAGGTTAGGGGCACACCGCTCCATTTATGTGGCATCTTATGTTTTCTTGGGAAGATGCTGCAGTTTTGAGGCACACCCACACAGAGAGGTAGGCTCAAAGTAACCATTATCAACAAATAGGAAGAGCAATACACAAGGGCACCCTGTAAATCTGCACATTCATAAAAGGATGTTCCATCATTTCACAGTTTTCTCCCCCCAAAAACCGCTAACAAATTTATTTTTACTTTAAGGCTAAGTATCATGAACAAAGGGTGCATAATGCTGTAGGGACATATTACATCACATGGGCTTACATTCGGTGCAGCAATAAACTTAAACAGCATTAGAAGAACAATTCAAATGTATCTGACTAACTAATTGTCATTAAAATAGATAGGCAGATGTCTCTCGAGCACGGTTGCATCTGAAGAAACCACTGGATGTCCTGTTCCTGATTCTGCTAGGGCAATTTCTTGACCCTGCTGAAATGCAGTACCTGCAGCAAAGATAGTTCTAGTGTAACTAAAGACTGTACAGGATTCAACTTAAGGTTATGTGGGCAGCCTTAATTCTGCCATTTCCTAACTTTTAAGTGCTTGACTTTGCAACCTTAATGTTCTTTTAATGAAGAGTTTTTGGATGTAAAATTATGAATGTTTTATAGATTTCTGTAACACACTTCAGAGATAGAAAACACCTACATTCAAGCGCTATCCTGCTGCAGCAGCAATATAGATGGCAGACAGGACTTTCTATGCCCTTTGAACACTGATGTTCTTGAGGTGAACCCTGGCAAAACTAAACAGAAATGGACAGACCACAGAGCTCAAGGTATTAGATTTCATTTTTGTGAAAGGAGTGGAATACCAAAAAGAGAGTTGGAATACACGTTGACAACTGACAGAGATGTATCGATTCAAAGTATTGCTTCAGAATTTTGTAATTAAAAAGGCAGACAGCCTATCTAGCTGCTATCATCTGAGGAGACAGAAGCCCAATTTTTAATAAAATATTTGTAAAGTTTTGTGTTCAGTTTGAGAACATTTGCTTCTCTGGAAATGTTTGAGCTGCACTGCAAATGTCAAAAGAGAAAGACTTATAGCTGACCAGGACAAGATTTAAAATACATTAATAATATAGGGTCAGATTCTGACCCCTGCTCTGGGAGCTCTTGTATGGGAGTAAGGGGTCAGAAGGTGCTCCCTAACTCCACTGTACTTGCTACCCATCCATTCCACAAGTAGCTGTGGAGATGGGGGGGAGCATTTGCTACTCCCCTTCCCCCATAGGTAGCAGGAGTCCCATCCCCTCAGTGTGCAGCCAGCACAGATGGAGTAGGAGGTAAGCTGTGCCAGAGAAAGGGCTGATACTGATGTTTAGGGTACGTCTACACTTACCGGAGGGTCCGGCGGCAGGCAATCGATGTTCTGGGATCGATCCCAGAAGTGCTCGCCGTCGACGCCGGTACTCCAGCTCGGCGAGAGGAGTACGCGGCATTGGCAGGGGAGCCTCCCTGCCGCGTCTGGACCCGCGGTAAGTTCGGACTAAGGTACTTTGAATTCAGCTACGTTATTAACGTAGCTGAATTTGCGTACCTTAGTCCGAAGTGGGGACTTAGTGGGGACCAGGCCTAAGTTCCCCTATGGAGTAAATGGGAAGCAGCAAGTGAATTGTAAATGAGTCACAATCTGGCACAACTTGCTGCCTCTTAGTGCAGGTTGAAAGGTGCCAACCCCACAGTAATTATTTTATTTGTTACCCACCTCTCCCTACACTCTCACCAAATAAACTCAGACTCTGTAGATAATTCTCCTTAGCATAATAATCTATTACAGAACTGGAGTCATAATACCAGGGTGATATACTGAGGTCTTATGTTACTTTGCTGAGAAGTGGGGAGAAACCATCATTCTGTGTGGGCAAATTCAAATTAGCCAGGTATAAAATAGCAAGGTTTTAGCTTACAACAGAAAAGAGTAAAGGCAAAAGCGAGAATAGAAACAGGACCAAAAAGTTGCTACACTGATCAGGGAAGGTCTAGCCACGCTCTAATTCTTACCCATCAGCTGAAATCTCCAACTTTGCTTTCTCAAATTGCATTTTCTATTTCTAGCTTTCAACCATTTGGTGATCCTGCCTGGAATACAAGGATCCTGTCTCTCACTGGAATAGTATTCCTTTAAACATTCAGCTTTTGTATGAATGTATGTCTAGATGGTTGTGTGTTCATATATATCTTCTGCCTTCCTAGAGCCTGTTAAAGTCTAACATGGTACAACATTTAGATGTCAACCATCTTGTCTTACTGGCCCAGACTCCACTGTCAGTTAGGTAAGTTCCATTTGCCTATTTAAATTCACAGCACTACCATTATTTGGCTTTTTGAGGAGGGGTGTAACATGCTTTCAGCTACCTTATGTATAACAGGCCAAATCAAATTCTTGATTTTAAGTTGTAAAAAATAAAAATGTTCACATCATGCAGAGGTGAAAACAAAAGCTATAATTTATCTCTCCCCTGCCCTAGCGTAACCTAATTCAGTTAATCTTTGAAAGTGCATGCTGTTTTGGAGTTTTAATCTTGATTTGGGTTTCTGGCAGCAGAATTTAAGATTAATCTAGTATTAGAATTCTGATATTTACACTAGTGTAAACAAATAATAAAATGTGACTAAGCACTGCTTTCTCTTTAGTTCCTATGCAAATGAGAGCTAAAAGCTTATCCATGTTAGACTTCTTGTTCAATCACACAGCCCAGAGTTAGAGAGAGAGTGTGTGTGTGTGTTTGTTTTTTAAGGTAAAACTGCCTTCAGTTGGCACTAATCCCAGTATCTTATTCTGGTTTTATGGGACTTTTGACTACTATATCTGTCGAATTAGTGACAGTACAGTATGGTTTATTGGTGTACACTCTCAAAAAAGTAGGAACAAAGCTGAGACCATGTGATTTCATTTTTTACTTCTTACACTGTTCTGAGCTGTCATGCTAGATCTGTTTCTTTCTAGCACTTCAAGGTAGGATGAACTCCATGGTGGGTCTAAGAGGTTCAAGCCAAGTTCATTAAGTAGACCTGTTAATCCTCTCCATGAATTGTGCTCCTGTTTCTTATGAGACTTTGTTCAATAGATTTTCTAAAACCTTAATGAAAATCTAATCTGATCTTAAGGTTTTTCAAAGATTTTGATTTAAAAAAAAATCATCAAGGGGTCACTTGCTGGACAGCTGATGGTGTTTTTACCTCTGTGTCATGTAATATTTATTCAGATCCTGGTCAGACAACCCGATGGTAAAAATGCTGCTGTCTTGTCTATACTAGTGCTCCACTAGGGGAGCTGCACTAGTGGTGGTGCATGATAATTAAAACTAAGGGTATGTATACAATACAGCGACACAGCTACAGCACTGCAGCTCTGGCACTGTAGTGTAGATACTACTTACATTGTCAGAAGGGTTGGGGGGGTGGGTAAGTGTATGTTATTCACTTCTCTGAGATGTGGTAGCTAGGTTGACAGAAATATTCTTCCATCTGTCTGTCTAGGTCTGTCTCCAATGGGGTTAACCCCACTGTAAAGTTTTTCACAGCTCTGAGTGATGTAGCTAGGTCAACCTAATTTTTAGGTGTAGACCAGGCCTAAGAAAACCTTAAGTGTAGACATAGCTTTAGAGGCTGTAGAATGAGACCCTGAAATTTTACTAAAATTATGCATGATCAATCTTTCAGTAGCTTAGTTTTCAGCACCTGGTATACTCTACTCAAATTGCTCACCATCTCTCTCTCTGCTCTTATATTTGCTTAAGCTGCCAGTTAACCAGTCCCAGATCTTCATAATTATATGCATTTTGTTTGAGTTATACCACACATCAGCAAAGTACCATTGTATATGGTGGTGGGGGGGAGAAACCGTGTATAATACTAAATAAGTGAGTCCATGCAAAGTTTTTTGTACCTAAATGATATAATGCTCCCTTTACTAGACTGCCAATGGATAAATGATAGAGTTATTATCCAGAGATGTTTTTCAAGATTGGCTCTAAGTTACTCTGCCTGTCAATGGCCTGAGCAACTGATGTGTCAGCGGGAGTACATCCAGTCATATGCTCTCTCTTGCCATACACCCTATTATCTGGCCTTGACTTCTACGCTGGCAGCAGGGTGGTGACATAATAGGCAAACGCTAACTATAGCCACCAGAACATCCCCCTGCACTGGAACCATCCGCTCATAGCTAACTATGCTGGTTTAAGGGTCATAACATGCTGCTGGTCAGCTCACTGCACTAGAGGATCTGTGCCCTGGTGTGAGCAAGTGTGGCCCAAATTTGGTATTATTGTTTAGCAAATACCCATTAGCAGCAAAACGGCACTTCTCTGCCTTCAAAATGATTATTATTATTTTTTTTTAATGAAGGCATGAACAAGGTTGGGTTTTTTCAACTCAGCAAAAAAACACTCTGACTTGTGGTAAGAATTTTTGTTCCCCATGTAGTTCCTCCAAATACAACTATACCAGCCCAATAAAAAACATCAAAGAGAAGTACACCTTAATTACAGCACACACTTGGGGTCAAATTCAGCTGTGAAGTAACTTCATGGAAATCAATGAAGTTAAAAAAAAGTTACATCAGGGATAAGTTTGAGCTCTAGAAATGGTCAGGAAGACACTGTTTGAAACCCTTTGGTTATGCTTTTTATAGCTTTCCTCTGCAATCAATGTACATAGCGGATTTTTGTACATCTGTTTATTTGTGACTAGCCACGTTCAATAAAGAAAAAAGCATGCTGATAATACACCACCTGGGTATACACTATCCCCAGGAAGAGCCTCAACCCTTTGCCCCAGATGTTTGCAAAAATAAAATCTGCAAAATAATTATCTCAAACACAATTAGTTTTGGCAATAAAGCTACAGCAGCCACCTTGTAGTTTTATGGGACTTTTCCCCAAAGCTCATTTTGGAAGCTTCCCTGAATACATTTTCAATTGATTTTAATTTCATCCTATCATACGATGATTCATTGCTGCACATATGCATGCACTGAAGTGCAATCAGTTCAAATAGTTGTAGGCTTCATGCAAATACTGCAGGGAAATAAGATACAGTATATCATCTGATTCAAGTACAAGTACAGAGGTGGTATCAGATTAGATTTTCAGACTTCTCTCTTTTTGGCCTGATCCTTTCATTTTAACTGAAAACCATGTGACACATTGGCCCTAATATATGCCAAAGTACCAAATTTCTCTCCATGACTATCTGCATGTGTAAAATGAATTTTTCAAGAATTTGTCCAACATGCCATCTCTAGCACTTCAGACAACTTTTCATGGGGAAGATGACACAATTTGGCTGCTATGTATATTCTGTAAATTTTTAAAAATATATGAACTTGCAATAAAGGTATAATTTCACAATTTTTATTCATGAAAATGGGAAAAGAATAGCCTGCTATGACATTTAACCTACCTAACCTACCTAAACACTGTGCAAGACGTATTAAAGATCTTGATAAATTGAAATGATTCATTCAAATCAATATATAGTGAGAAAGAAATGTCAAATGGTTGATGTACCAAAGAATAAACAAATGCACAAATAAAGAATTGGATACAGATTTTTCAATCCTTTGTTTCAATCCTTTGTTCAATCCTTAATCTGGAAAACTCCCATTGAAATCAATTGATTTTGCTTGAGTATGGACTGAGTTAAAATTGAGGAAGACCCTTAGGATTTTCCCTATGAATAGGCTATCTAAACAGTAGGGCCACAAAGAAGGATCTGCATGTCATAGTGAATAATAAAGTGAATATGAGTCAACGAGACACAGTCAGAAAAAAAGCAAATGCTATTTGGGTCACACCGTAAGCATGTAAAATAAGCAAGATTATCCAACCCCACTCAGCATCGATTAGACCTCAGTCAGAGCTGTGCATATGTTTGGAGCAGCACACTTAATAAGAGACAGGCAGATTGGAGAGTGTTCAGAGGAAAGCAACTACAGTGATAGAAGGCTTGGAAAATAAGAGCTGCAGTCTGAAGAAAGGCTATGTATTAAGAAAAGCTTTATAAGGACACAAGAAACAGAGCAAGCTGCTAAGGGAGTTTTTTGCATCAAAGTCATTGGAGTAGTCTAGGTTAGGTTAGAAAAAATTATATTAGGGATGGTTTAGGGAATAATAAAAAGCTGTCCTGCCATAAGACAGACATAGAAAGATGATTCACTACCCATTCTTTTGAAACCAAATGATTAGACTCTTAGGCACTCCACACATTTTAAAAGAGGTCACAGCACAACTCAATAGCCAGCTTCCCCTCCCCTCCCCAGACAATAATGCAATCTCCACAATGAGACCCAGAAATCTATATAGCATGTATTTTCTGGAAATAATAGGGCAGATCCTCAGATGGTGTAAACTGTCAGATGCCTTTTGTCGTTGCTGTCCCCATGACTATTTACAGCAGCTCAGGATCTGCCCTAATAATTTATTTAGGTCCAGACTTTCAGAGCCTTGTGCACCAAGAGCCGGTAAAACCTCATTTGAGTGGGTTGAGTTGCTTTTGCACATGCATGTTAGGCATTGGAGTAGAGCTGGCCAGGAAATGGAATTTCACGCTCACTATAACATTCAAGCTTTTGAAAAGAATAAAAGTGCTCTGACTCAATATGAAAGGTCAAAACTCAAAATTTTTCACAGGAGTGAAATTTCAAAAGCCAACTACCTGGGCATCAGGAACATTGTGGTTTTTCCCAATCAAAAATACCATCCGAATCCCCTTCTCCCCAGCAAGCTGCCAGACTCCCAGGAGTACCTGGTTGCTGTCTGCCTACTCACCCCTCAGATGGGAAACCCAAGAAGCCAGTCATCTGGGCAGCCAGAGCTCTTTGACACCTTTTGCTTCAGGATTGGAACAGCCTTGGTAGCATACATAGACCCCAGGGCCAGCTCCAGGGTTTTTGCCACCCCAAGCGGCGGGAAAAAAAAAAAAAAAAAAAAAAAGCAAAGCTGCGCTCGCGATCGGTGGCAGCTCCACCGCGCCGCTTTCTTCTTTGGCGGCAATTCGGCAGCAGGTCCTTCCCTCCGAGAGGGACAGGGACCCTCTGCCGAAGAGCCCGACGTGCTGCCCCTTCCCCTTGGCCGTCCCAAGCACCTACATGCTCAGCTGGTGCCTGGAGCCGGCCCTGATAGAGCCGACTCAGGTTCTCTTTAGTGAAACCCCGCTATTTTAGCACCCTCTGATATCTTATTTCACTGAAACCAAAACTATTTCTGGAAAAGGATCAATTTACACAAATTTCTCAGTGCAAATTTTTTTGTTTGTTTGTTTGAAAAAGACTTTCAAAGGTGTCAAAATGTCTCTTTTTGACATTTTTGAAACAACTTCTGGGTGTGGTTTTTGTGTGTGTGTGGGAGGGGGAAAGTGTTGAAATTTTTTTTTTGATTTTGAAACAAAACAAAATTTAAAAAGTCATAATTGAAATGTTTCTGAAAATGTCAAAATAAAACATTTTGATTGACTCAAATTGAAATTTGGTCTGTGAAAAATTTCAAGATTAGCTTTTCATCCTGATTTGGGACAAAAATCTCAAAAGATTTTGAAATTTTTTTTTCAAAAATCTCAAAGAATTTTCCTAGAAGAGGAAACCCGTTCCCTGACCAGCTCTAATGCCTAGGCCTCAGAAAAAAATAATTAGTAGAAATATCTTATCTCCTCTTCTACCCTAGGCAGTGTTGTTGCTACCTATTCTGTGTGCACAGGTCACAGGGTGGGGAAATTGATTCATTCTACATCAGATTTCAGCATTTCTAACAAGAGAGGGAGTCAGAGTGAGTTGATCCTTTTAGGAGAACCCTACTTGTGCCCACTTATTTGCCTCCCGGGTGATGGGGGCGATGGGTTTTCGTTTGAGCTGGCAGGACTGGATTTAGGGGTAGGTGACCCAGGCAACCACTTGGGGTACCAGAGTTGGGGGGCACTGGGCTCAGGGTGCTGTTTTTGTTGTTAGCATGAATAAATACAGATTTACAGATCCTAGCATGCAATAACATGAGGGGGAAAGGAGTCCAGGAGAGCTGGCTGTATTTTAAAGAATCCTTATTGAGGTTGCAGGAACAAACCATACCGATGTGTAGAAAGAATAGTAAATATGGCAGGTGACCAGCTTGGCTTAACAGTGAAATCCTTGCTGATCTTAAACACAAAAAAAAAGCTTACAAGAAGTGGAAGCTTGGACAAATGACCAGGGAGGAGTATAAAAATATTACTCAGGCATGCAGGAGTGAAATCAGGAAGGCCAAATCACACTTGGAGTTGCAGCTAGCAAGAGATGTTAAGAGTAAGAAGGGTTTCTTCAGGTATGTTAGCAACAAGAAGAAAGTCAAGGAAAGTGTGGCCCCCTTACTGAATGAGGGAGGCAACCTAGTGACAGAGGATGTGGAAAAAGCTAATGTACTCAATGCTTTTTTTGCCTCTGTCTTCACAAACAAGGTCAGCTCCCAGATTGCTGCACTGGGTAGCACAGCATGGGGAGGAGGTGACCAGACCTCTGTGGAGAATGAAGTGGTTCAGGACTATTTAGAAAAGCTGGATGAGCACAAGTCCATGGGGCCGGATGCGCTGCATCCAGGGGTGTTAAAGGAGTAGGCGGATGTGATTACAGAGCCATTGGCCATTATCTTTGAAAACTCATGGCGATCGGGAGAGTTCCCGGATGACTGGAAAAAGGCTAATGTATTGCCCATCTTTAAAAAAGGGAAGAAGGAGGATCCGGGGAACTACTGGCCAGTCAGCCTCACCTCAGTCCTTGGAAAAATCATAGAGCAGGTCCTCAAGGAATCAATTCTGAAGCACTTAGAGGAGAGGAAAGTGATCAGGAACAGTCAACATGGATTCACCAAGGGCAAGTCATGCCTGACTAACCTAATTACCTTCTATGATGAGATAACTGGCTCTGTGGTTGAGGGGAAAGTAGTGGACATGTTATTCCCTGACTTTAGCAAAGCTTTTGATACAGTCTCCCACGGTATTCTTGCCAGCAAGTTAAAGAAGTATGGGCTGGATGAATGGACTATACGGTGGATAGAAAGTTGGCTAGATCGTCAGACTCAGTAGGTAGTGATCAATAGCTCCATGTCTAGTTGCCAGCCGGTATCAAGTGCAGTGCCCCAAGGGTCGGTCCTGGGGCCAGTTTTGTTCAATGTCTTCATGAATGATCTGGAGGATGGGGTAGACTGCACCCTCAGCAAGTTTGCAGATGACACTAAACTGGGAGGAGTGGTAGATACGCTGGAGGATAGGGATAACAGAGGGACCTAGACAAATTAGAGGATTGGACCAAAAGAAATCTGATGAGGTTCAACAAGGACAAGCACAGAGTCCTGCACTTGAAGAATCCCATGCACTGCTACAGACTAGGGACCGAGTGGCTAGGCAGCAGTTCTGCAGAAAAGGACCTCGGGGTTACAGTGGATGAGAAGCTAGATATGAGTCAACAGTGTGCCCTTGTTGCCAAGAAGGCTAATGGCATTTTGGGCTATATAAGTAGGGGAATTGCTAGCAGATCAAGGGACGTGATCATTCCCCTCTATTCGACATTAATGAGGCCTCATCTGGAGTACTGTGTCCAGTTTTGGGCCCCACTCTACAAGAAGGATGTGGAAAAATTGGAAAGAGTCCAGTGGAGGGCAACAAAAATGATTAGGGGGCTGGAGCACATGACTTATGAGGAGAGGCTGAGGGAACTGGGATTGTTTAGTCTGCAGAAGAGAAGAATGAGGGGAGATTTGATAGCTGTTTTCAACTACCTGAAAGGGGTTCCAAAGAGAATCGATCTAGACTGTTCTCAGTGGTAGTAGATGACAGAACAAGGAGTAATGGTCTCAAGTTGCAGTGGGGGAGGCTTAGATTGGATATTAGGAAAACTTTTTTACTAGGAAGGTGATGAAGCACTGGAATGGGTTACCTAGGGAGGTGGTGGAATCTCCTTCCATAGAGGTTTTTAAGGTCAGGCTTGACACAGCCCTGGCTGGGATGATTTAGTTGGGGTTGGTCCTGCTTTGAGCAGGGGATTAGACTAGATGACCTCCTGAGGTCCCTTCCAACCCTGATATTCTATGATTCTATGACTTAAGTATACTGTATAAGTGCCTTAATCGGGACAAAATATTGAGTACTAAAGGGCTTTTTAATGTAATGGAGAAAGACTGTCTGGAAGTGAAAGCCAGACTAATTCAAATTAGAATACAGCACACATGTTTAACGGTAAAAGTGATTAACCAGTTGAGCAATCCACCAAGGGAAGTGGTAGATTCTCACTCTCTTGAAGGCTTCAAATCAAGATTGGATGCCTTTCTGGAAGATATGCTTTAGTCAAACACAAGTTATTGGACTCAATACAGGTATACCTGGATGAAATAATATATCTATGTTATACAAGAGGTCAGACTACATTTAATGGTCCCTTCTGGCCTTAAATCTATGAATCCAAATAAGAAATGCATTCAAGATTGTATTGCAAGTCGGAAAACACACAATTGCAGTCATGGGTGAAGTGACATACTGCTTTCTAAATGCCCTTTAAATTTAGTACAACAATACTGTTTAGTGTGGGAGGAAGAATGAGAACATTGCACTATGAAGATAGGGAATAAACAGCAGTTGTCTCTACAAAAAAAAAAACCCACACCAAATCAAAGCACACGATAGCAGGGTCCCTTTGCCTGCTGTAATTTGCTCTTTGTGTCTGGCAGCATGAAATGAGGGTGTATTGTAGGACACAATGCTGGCAGTGCACATGTGAAAGCTTATTTCCCTAGGTGTGGATGAAAAATTGTATTATTTAACTAGAAGTGATGACACAGAAGACATAGTGGTAATAAGAGATTATTTTAGGATATATGCAATCCAACAGAAACTGGACTGTGTCCATCCTCCTTATAGCTACTTCAATGGAACCTATTACATTTTTCTTAGCACTGCAGCAAGTATTCCCTATTTATTTTGTGTAATCTTATAATGGCACCCCCACTAGGGTTTTAATTTGCTGCATTAAAGTGGTTTGCCTGTTAAGTAGCTTTTGTGCTTTCAAGGCACCTAACAAGCACAGTGAAAGTCAGTGGGAGCTGGACACCTAATTCCCTTAGGTACTTTTGAAAATCCTACCCTTGGTGCTTCGGCTTGATCACTAAACTAGAACTTCTGCAGTCAGGGGACTCAACACAAGTAGTGTCCTGAAATAATACCTTGCACCTTTTCCTTATTATGAGGTGGAAAATGCCATTCTTCTAAATGCTTGCTTTGTTTCAGGTAGATTGTTGTACTACAAGAAAAAGCAGAACAAGCTCTGATGTCTTAGCAGATCGTTATGAATGTGGGATCAAATGAAATACTAAGAAAATTAAGAACAGAAGATACAATGCTCCCAAAGGTTGGAAACTTCCATCAAATTTATTCAGAAGCCATTCTTCAGTTTTATCTCTAGATTCCTGTTTTAGGAGGAATATTCTTCTCTGTTGCAACACTCTCTGTGGTAACTTTTGGAGAAGGCCCAGCCACTTTTTTGCAGAGGCAAAATGAATTACAAGTACAATTTGGAATACTTTAAACTGAGACCCTGATTTGTACCTGAAATGTGGTAGCGGTGAACATACCTAGGCTTCAACACATTATTCAGTTGCAGGTTCCAAAAAAAACAAGTTCTGCAGCTGAAAACTGTACCCACAAAAGGGAGCAATCTTGAATATTTTCTCCAAAATCTTAACTAGAAATGGGCCTGGAAAGCAGGTATCCCAGTGTCTATCTTGCCTTGCATCAGCATTAGGCTAGAGAAGGGATCTGCAATCTTTGGCATGCAGCCCATCAGGGAAATCCACTGGTGGGCCGGGACGGTTTGTTTACCTATAGCATCCGCAGGTTCAGCCGATTGCAGCTCCCACTGGCCGCGGTTCGCCGTTCCAGACCAATGGGAGCTATGGGAAGCGGCAGCCAGCACATCCCTCGGCCCACACCACTTCCCGCAGCTCCCATTGGCCTGTGAACCACGACCAGTGGGAGCTGCAATCGGCCGAACCTGCGAACGCTGCAGCTGAACAAACTGTCCCAGCCTGCCAGCAGATTTCCCTGATGGGCTGCATGCCAAAGGTTGCTGATCCCTGAACTAGAGTGATCAATTCACATATTATACTAAATCAGAGCTAGGGTTCAGATTCATATTAGATGGTACAGATATCTTGTGAACCGTTCTTTTAAAATTGCAATCATGGAGGAATACCAATAAATATGATTGTGTCTTTCAGGTGTCACCTCAAGTGTTCAAACAAGTCCTGCAAAGCCTCCACTACTTTGTCTAATAGAATTTAAATGAATTAAGGCTAATATACATGCCCCATATATACTAAACATACACATGATCAATGTAACATACTGTACAACTACCTTTACATTTTCCCTAAGCAAATAGCATCAAGACAATCAATTACTACGTTATACAATATTACACATAATGGCCAAAGCATAAATGTGGTTGCTCAACTCCTTTGAACATTGGAAGTGCCTAAATATGAGATTAGGTGCATAATCTTACTGAGGCACAAACATTTGAACTACTTCCATGATTTTGCAAACATGTCCCAATTAAGTGAGTAATATGCACTCTTATTTAGAATGTGTTTGCTGGTAGTAGGATATCAATACTCTCAATGATTTGTAGCATTTGGGAGGATCTGACTTTATTTTAATTGAGCAGCAGGCATGAAAACAATATTCAGGAGTTTTAGTTCCTCAGTCATATATGGTGGCATCCCAAGCAGGAAAGCTTTAAGGTTTCAAACAAGCTCTCTGATTTAAAAAGAAAAATCCAGAGAACCAGCCACCAAAATCTGGAATTGCAACCTTTCCCTTTCCCAACTAGACATTGGAATATTCTAAAACTGAGGCGTAACTGTATTTAGAAATCTGATAGCACTGTGTGATAGCTGCTGGTAAAAATTGACTTTTTAATTAAAACAATACACAGTAATACTTAGAAAACTATGATAATTATAGTGATTATAGTTTTATCATTACTTGATTTTAGCAGTCAAGATGATTTGTTCAAAGAAAAACTACAGCCAATTAAAAATACACTTCTTTATATAGAGAGAGAATTTTTAGAAAACAAAATTGTACAAATCTGTAAGATTCTTGATGGCATGTTCTAAGCAAGGACAATGCCACTTGATGGCATGTGGCAAGTCCATGCAACTCTCACTTTTTCCAAGCAGTGGCAGTGGCACTGGATAACTCAACAAAACACATGCCCTGTCATGTCTTATTATTCACTGTCTATTTTATATTGTGGATGTGCAGCAGCCTGAAAGACCATCTGCTTTTGAGGACCCTGGTTCCATTTCCAGCTCTACATCATGTTCACACTTCATTGACAGGGACGTGTGTTGAGTTTTCATAAACTTGTTTCATTTATGGTTATTTCTGCAGACTAATAATTAGAACTTCTGGCATATCTAGCTTTGCTAAGTTCTACAAGGCAAAGAAAATTAGTGAGGGACATTTTAAGATGGGGAATTGTTTTAAAGCAATAGTGTGAAAAAATAATTAAAAAAAAACTTGCATAGATGTTAAAAAGAAAGTAATAGAAAAGATCTGCTTTTGTATTTGTAAGTTTGCTTCCTTTGAAATAAGGCAAGGTGAAAGTACAGTACCTAACACTTTCTGATGATATGGAGGGATATGAGAAAAAGTTCAAATGCAAATCCAATCTGGGGCCAAATTTCCCTGAAGTTCAGCTCTTTAGTTTTGATTCAGGTCCATTTCTACTTGTAACAAAATGCACTTTGACATATATCAGGGCTACATGCATCCAGACTTCTGGGTAGTTACTGTGGTCTGAATTACTCACATTTTGGCCATATCTTCTCTGCACATTAGCAATTCACATTAGTGTGAACTTTACCTGAGCAAGAGCTACAGTAACCCACCAATGAAAGGACACGGGGACAGCTAACCAACATTTCTGCTATTTGCAGTCATTCCCAGAAGTAACATCGCCCAGTATTATTGGTTGCTATACAATAAGGTTATTTTAAGGATGTCTGCTGTTATAGTATCTACACATTATTCACAAGATATTTCAAACAACAGATTATGAATATTTAGGTAGCTGCTTTTCAGTGTATACATTATAGGTAAGGTTTCCTAGAAAGTTCTCTCAAAATCATTTTGTATTCTTTATCGTATACCATGAATGTACAAAATATATCTAAGATATTGCTAAAAACACTACTTTCATAAGGCATAGAATGAAGTGACTCAACACATTAGCTAGGAGATTATTGAAGTCCTTGCTGTTCTTTAGAGACCATATTCTTCACAGGTCAGATTGGATGTTGCAGCCACAACAGTTTGAAATGAGTTTCTGAAACTTGACATATCATTGAACTGGAATTCTATTGTTAAGAAGAGAGGGAAAAATACAAGAAAAAACAGGTAGCCTTGCTTGAAGAGTGCCTATTATAGCCAAAATCAAACTTCATGTACCGTTATCAATATTGTACTAAAGGAGTGGGGAAGTAGTTAGAGACTACGTAGGGTGAGGATGTTGAAATGTAGGAATCACAATGGTAAAGCAGTGATAGCTTTAGCTATATAGTTAATGTCACTTTTTAAAATCCCAATTTTAAGTTTCAATTCACCAAAGTGTACAAATCCAGATATTGCATATGGAGGTCACACACTTTAACTGTTCAGAAGGCAGGTGACCCCTAAACACTATGAATCAATAAGATCCAGGAGATCACAGCATTATTACATTTTCAATTTCTGACCAAGTGTAAAAATGTGACCTCTTACCCTGTAGACTTGAAAAAGTCATAACATTAAATCAAAGACAAAAGGGGGCCCATTTAATATAAATAATGAAGTATTTCAACTAAACTCTGAAGAAAAGGCAACGGTGTCTTTACATGTTTTGGTTTGAATTGTATAACCCATCACTCAACATTCTATCAGTAAAACTTACTTCAGGATAAAATTTCAGGTGTAGTATCTTTGACAGAACAAGTACCTCAGAGGCCAGCTCCCAATACTGAAAGTGACAAAGCAGCCAAATAGCAAGAGGAAAGTTTTGCACATTTAATTATCAACTGCTTGGGGCATTTTAAAACCATTTTACAAATTTATATTTACATGTGTGTTCATAAGGCTTTACATCTACTCCTATTGGAGAAGCAAGGATCACTAACAAGAGAATCATTACTCTCCTCTTCAGTTTTGGACAGGCAGGGAATATTACACATTTTACTAAAGAGAAAGGAATATACTAGTTGCCATCAGTTAGACATTTGAATCAGGTATATCACTTGGAACCAGTTATTCAACACCGATTCTGCCCAGAGTTATAAAGTCAACATGTAATAAGCTTGCACTGTACTTGTCCTTATGGGTCACAAGCCCCTTTTTTCTTTACTTATTGTATTAGTGAAAGTAAATGCTCTGTACTCTCCTGCCTTAGGCAATACATTGTGACATGTATGCCAAAACTGTCCATGGGGCTGGAGCCACATCGCACTGGGGAAGTTGTTCCTTCCTGAGCATAGGAGTTCATTTACTGCTCCATCCATTAGGATAGAGCAGATTGCCTCCTTGCATGCTGGCCCTGCTGTATGTAGAGAAAAGTGGGATGATGGCTCCACCCTTTCCTGACCTCATTTGGTTGAGTTGCTCACCCGAGAAAGCATTTTGTGTTTTCCCCTCTTGTGTGGCCATCTAACCACTTTCATAGCCTTGCCTTAACAGAACAGATATACAGAATACTACAGCAAAAGCTTGAGGACCAAAAACTGTACAAGAAATCAATACATATATCAATTTCCAGTGCAATGTCTGATTTATATGTAAACTAGTCTAAAAAGCTATGGCTTCTCCTGGAGGTGTGTCCTCTTACAAACTATTCAGATTATCGCAGATAAGATCAGAGTTCAATTTCTTGTCATTTCCCCTGAAAACCAGTTGTTGGCTTTTCTAAAACAGCAGCATCCTTTATTACTTCCTTCCATAAATCAGTCCTTGTGGGGATTTCCAACAGAATGATATTGTACATTGGAAGCATCTGTGAGACAAAACCTCCCTCTGGTTTTAAAGTCTTCATGTCTCTTCATATCTGTCCAGCGTCCATGTCCACAGAAATCCTCTGGATTGTAATCCTTTCTAGGAAAGTCCTAATATGTTTGTCACAAGTGTTTAATACTTTCTCACAATGCTTGGGTTACTAGGTATTCCTATCATGCATGAAAAGGTGACCCTGGCTGCTCATAACCTTGTCAGGACTGGAATAGATTTTCATGATTCATTCTTCTATAGAAGATTTAAGACCTGATGGAGCATTGCTGAGACCTACCTAAAAGCTCCAGACCATTAACCATTTTAAAGTATATCTTTCTTTTTTGTCACACACATATACAATTAATTTATTTCTCATTTATTTTAGTGCCAAACTTAATAAACATAATAATGTCTGAGAAAATTATAGGCTACAATATTCTCAAATTTGTTTTGAGCTGCCATCATCCACATTTTAAATACTAGGCATGTTCTTAATATATCTGTTCTTTATTGTATATGGGTTATATAATGGTTGTGTACTGAATGTAACCCTTTCCCCTTGATAATCCTAGTCCTATTTGACAGGCTATGAAGGTCCTACCTCATCCTCAGGAAGCAGAGATCTGACGCTGTCTTAGGCCTCACGCAAGTGTTCAGAGTGGAATAATGAAGCAAGACTGGGGACTGAAGGCCCATCAGCAAACGCAACCAAAACAGCTTCAGCCCTAGACTTCCAATATGCAGATACAAGGAAGGGAGTGTCTTTTCTACAGGAACACAGCGTAATTCAATGGAATGCTTCCTGGAGCAGAGGTGGAATTTTAAGGATCCAGAATTGCACTTACTAGTCAAAATGGTCAGAGCTCTTTGAAAAGATATAAAGATAGTGCCTGCTGCCACTGGAAGAGACTTGCATTGTATCCCAGGGGGTTTTATTTCCTAGTTATAAGAGCTAGTTATTATTTATTATTTGCTTGTTGTAAAACAATGCACTCTAAACTCTTAAGAAAAAAACCTTGAATAGGAAACCTTGCTGAATGAAGGATTGTCCTTGTATTGCTGAACCAATTGACCCACTCCACCAACTTACATCTATGTTCAAAATATTTCATATGTTGAGGGGGGCAAGTGTAAAATTAAACATTTTCCTAACATGACACATAAAGCTGTAGCACAGTTGAGACGAGATATAAAATAAAGAGCAAGACAATCAATATTGTTTCTTCAAGAACTCTGCATACTAATTATAGGCTGACCAGATAGCAAGGGTCAAAAATCATGACAGGAGGTGGTTGGGGGGGGGGGGGGGTAATAGGTGCCTATGTGTGAAAAAGACCCAAAAATCTGGACTGTCCCTCTAAAATTGGGACATCTGGTCACCCCAGCTAATTATTCTCTGCATTCGCTTTGAAATGACTTACATAAGTGTTGATAAAGAGGAAAGAATTCAAAATATTGTGGCAAATAACTGCATGGTCATAAATTAAGACTGCAGTGACATCTATCTTTATAAGATCTAACTCAAACCTCAGATCATTACTGATGAGAACACTATTGTGTATTTTAATAGAGTGTACCAGACTACTGTGCTTTAGTACCTCATATATGCCTGTCAAAACTGCTGGACAGGCCTAAGTGCTATTCCCTGAGCGCTATTTCATCTGCATTCAAATTAAAATCACTTAGACTGACTTTTCCTCTCTTCTCATATCTATTCATAAAATGACATTTTTAGAGCTGTACATTTGGCAAAACTATCCAAAGCTTTTAGCATACAGGAAAACCACTGGAGAAAATCCAACACACAGGCCAGGCCATTGGTTTGCAATGATATCAGTGACACTAATGTATTAGAAATCCTGATAATGTTTACATTGTACCTTGATGGGTTTAATCTGTTTCACTGCAATGAGACCCTGTTATCTTCCATAATATATTTAGTCTACAAGGACCTCCTTTTATCAAATGTTTCATCTTTTTCTTAACCTTCAAGCCAGCTGGTGCAGTTTCATTACAGATAACTCTTTGTGTTCTTTTCTTTCCTTCATCTAACGTATCATCCAGGATACTCGAGTCAGCCATTCCAAACAGCAAGGATTCTTCATGTTTAAGAACAGAGTGAATGAAATAACTAGATAAAAGGGATAAATCTGGCTAATGTCTCAACATCACTTTGCTGTACCTGGAGAATGGCCAACGTGTGCCCCTATAGATTCCTCTGGAATGTTCTGAAGCACTTGGCTACTCTTTTAAATTTGTTCTTTACTTTTAATTAGGAGGAACACTATTTCTTATGAGTAATTTCCTCAGAAACCAGACAGATGAGCTCCTGCCTATATTCTCAGTCACATCAATTGTGTCAGTTTAGGATTTTACTGTAATCTTGGTAATGTTCATTTTCATTATTTTCTCCCTAAAACAGTGATTAGGCTCTTCATTTGAAGCTCTAATCCACAGGGATTTAGGGGAAGCAATAGAACTGGGTAAAAAAAAAAAAAAAGAGTACGTAAAAAGTTGAAAAATCAGCGAATAGTGAAAAGTGATGTTACAGTACATCTAATTTGCAGTAATATTAAATGGCTTTCACAATGGTTAATCCCTGAACAATCTTTGTAACTGAACATACATCAAACACAGACCAATGCAAGTACAAAATACACTTAAAAATATATCTACTAACTAAATTCTTTCTAAAGGCGTGTTGGTAATTCAGTTATCAGTTCAGGAAGACCCTGGGTATTCCTACAGAAGAAAGATTATGGTCTATATACTCTGTAATGAATTTCACAATAGTCTTTTATATTTCATGGGACATGGTCCCTTTTGACATGAAAGCTCTCAGTGAGCAAGGGAGAGGTTCTAGAATGCTAAGAGGGGAAGGTATTTCAGTCCAGTCTGAGTTTCCCTTGGGATCAGGCATGGAGGGTGAGCAAGGGACTTGGAGGGGTGAGGGAATACAAATTATACAGCCTGGATGCTAATAATTATGACCCCAGTTAAGCACTCACCCAACTTTAAGCACATTCGTTCAAATGAGACTAATTGTGTGCTTAAAATTAGGCACTTGCTTAAGTACTTTGCCAAAGTGGGGGCCGGTGTAAGAAAATCCTTTCACCTGAAGCTGAGAATCTCTTTATATTAAGCAGAAATGCGCCAATGAGGTGGCTGGTGTGCAGATCCAGATTAGAATGCCTCTTCAACCTGCTTCCAAATCCCACCCTCAATCAGGGCTCAGGCTCTGATACAATGGAACCAAAATTTGGTGAACTGTTTTCACAAATTTTAGGCCAAAAGGGAAAAAATAGCCACTATCCTGTTACAATAAAAAAACAGACATTTTTCATTAGATTTTGGGTTGTTTCTGGCATTGGATCAGAGTTTCACAAAGGATGGTTGATAAAATGTCTCGCATATACAGTAACTCCTCACCTAACGTTGTAGTTATATTCCTGAAAAATGCTACTTTAAACGAAACAAGGTTAAGCTAATCCAATTTCCCCATAAGAATTAATGTAAATAGGAGGGGTTAGGTTCCAGGGAAATTTTTTTTGCCAGACAAAAGACTATATTTTTATATCTCTATCTATCTATCTATACAGACACACACACACAGTATAAGTTTTAAACAAATATTTTAATACTGTACACAGCAGTGATAATTGTGAAGCTTGGTTGAGGTGGTGAAGTCAGAGGGTGGAAGAGGGTGGGATATTTCCCATGGAATGCCTTACTGCTAAATGATCAACTAGCACTCGGCTGAGCCCTCCAGGGTTAACACATTGTTGTTAATGTAGCCTCACACTCTACAAGGCAGCAGGAATGGAGGGAGGGGAGACAGCATGGCAGAGAGAAACAGAGACATACCCCGTGTGTGAGAAAGACAGGCATTCCCCATTTAAGTACGAGGACCCAACTCTAAGTACACTGCCCTTTTAAGTAGATCAGCAAGTTGAGACAGCAGCTGCAGCCAGCAAGCTCCCTCTGTCCTGAGCCCTGTCATGTCTCCACCCCTCCCCCCACTCCATGGAGATGGGGTAAGCGGGAGGCAGGAGCAGGGGGGACAGGGACACCCTGACATTAGCACCCTTCTTCCCACCCTCTCCCCCGCACAGGAAGCAGGAGACTCCCGGGAGCAGCTCCAAGGCAGAGGGCAGGAGCAGCACACGGCAGGGAGGGGAGGGACAGCTGAACTGCCAGGCAATTGATAACCTGCTGGGTGGCTGCCGCACAGGGAACTTAGGGGAGCAGGGAGCTGATAGAGGGGCTGCCGGTCCACCCTGGTTCCAAGCCCCCACCAGCTAGCTGCAACAGGCTGCTCTTCCTGCAAGCAGTGGACAAAGCAGGTGGCTGCCAAACAACGTTATAAGGGAGCATTGTGGAACTTTAAATGAGCATGGTCTCTAATTGATCAGCAACGTAACAAGGAAACAACGTTAACCGGGATGACATTTAAGTTAGGAGTTACTGTATTTCTGAACCTAAATCACTGGATGGGGAAATACATCCTGACTCTAGCAATTGTAGGTCAACCTCCAGAAGGTCAAAGGGGCCAACTGATGTTCAGATAGGGATGGTATTCAGGTGGTTTCAGCCTCTCTCTTACATTAAGTTTTTATGTCTGATTCCTTCCTGCAGCCCCATTCGGGGCCTTAATCTCCTCTACATTTTCTCTCTTCCTGCCGCATCCCTTGTGGAATTTCTCCCACCTCCTTCCCTTGAGGGACCCCTAGTCCTTCAGAGGGAGGGAGAGGGAAAGAGTTACTTCCACAGTGTCACTAACTCTCATGTCTTTATCACTATTCATGATATTTGATGTTTTTTTTCTGAAAGCCCAAGATCCTGCCATCAAAGGTTAACCTGACAATCAAAACTTTAATTTAAAAAATCCCTCACTGTGAAAGTAATTTTTTCACTCAAAGACTCAAAAAACAGGAGGCAAAGAAACAAGAAATTATTTTTTTTAAAATTCGATGACTTTTAAGCCACTCTCTTTTAAACTGAGACAATGGTCCTCGTACTAACCACTGTTGTCTGGCTGACTCCATCTATTTGCCCATTGGTCTGTCTGTAGCCATCTGTCTTCTCTTGGCTTATACTTGGATTGTAAATTCTTTGGGGCAGGGCCTGTCTTTTTGTGGTGTGTTTTATAGCACCTAGCACAATGGGAACTAGGTCCATGAATAGCATACTAAATACTATTGTAGTATAAATAATATAAAATGTCAGGCCTAACTCATGACAGAAGGCTGGATCCAGCGCCTAAGACTCTTTCATCCCGTCTACAATCCAAAGGTGCTAAGAGGAAGGAGCTACAGCGTGTCTGGATTGGGTAGTTCATATTGCCTCCCTTCCCTGGGGCCAGAAGAGGATAAAGAACGAGGGGGGGGGAGGGTGAGGTATGATAGCAGGTAGCACGGGTGGTAGGGGTGAAGATATTTCATCCTGCAATTTTGGGTCATTATAGCATCTGAACATGATGCAGACTGGAAGATATTGATCCTATGCCAACCGCTATAAGTGATCCCTGCAGGGCTCTATGAGTACAACTTAAGGGTTTGCACTTCCTAGCCTACACCCCTCACCTGTGTCAGGCTGTTTTTCATAATGGCTGAGGGGAGACAGTGGAGTGAGGATGGCAGATAACGATAGATCTGAGCAAGTTCCCTCTTTCCTGTGTGTCTCACAGCTGGGAAAAACAGCCACTGAAACAATGCAGCCCTGAGCCCCCAACTGTGCCTCTCCTTCACTGCTGTTTCTTCCCCAGGCAGCTTCCTTGTGTCTCAACTCATTTGGCAGCCTTTTGCTTCTCTGACTTGCAGCACTACCACAGGCCCCATAGCCTTCCCTCCACTGTCTCCAGAGGGTTTCCTGTCCTCACAAGGTCAGCCCTGCTCTGATCCTCTCGCTCTTCTGCAACTTCTTGCTTGTGTTGTAATGTCCCTTGGGAAGACTGACCCACTTATAAACTAACTTCCATCTGTTCACCCATTATTTAGTTCATAGACAAGTTTATACAGAGTTTGACAAAGGACAGTTGATAAAATATATCATGTATATTTCTGAACACACAATATTAAACAGTTTTCAGTTACAGGATAGGATTTCACTGTTATGTAGATGACACACGGATACAGCAGTGCTATCTAGTTCTGTTGGCACTGCAACAGTGTTAACAGACTGTGTGATGTTCAGGCATGGATAGTGGGAAATTTTATGAGATTTAAACCTGAGCAAGACTAAAATGTTACTGATTGGTCCTGCATACTTGCTAGGCATGACTACTTCTTTGGTGATTAATTCTGACAATAATTCAGTTTTAGCATCCTTTAATATAAAAGTCTTGGTTGCTGCAAATGTTCAATAAGAAATAAATCCAAGGAAATGTATCTGTTACTAAATCTTTCTTTTATCACCTTTGTAATATTGCCAGATTAAGATCCTTGCTTAGAAAGCACTACTTTATATGGAGACGTTAACGCCTTTGTCAGGAGATAGCAAATGTCTTTTGTGTTTTCTAGGACAGATTGTTAACTCTGTATTTTCTGATTATGGAAGTTCAACCTCTTACCAAATGCTGCTGTTTTCAAAGAGTTCAAATAGTCAAAACCCCAGACATTCCACAGGATTTTGGAAAGGTTTTGATTTTGATCCAGATCAGGATTTCATTGGTGGCCCAGAACATAAATTCAGACCCAGATTTGGCTCTGGCTCTTGTCCATTCCCACCTTTAACATTTACAGTCTTGATGTTATTGCATGTAATTAGCTTTCACTGGAAGTTTAAGTTGACTTTGTTGTGTTCAGTGATCATTCAGTGCTTAGGGGCTTTCAAGAGATCTATTTTATTCTGTGTGTTCCAATTGGCTGTGCATAACAACCTACTCTACACCAGCTATGCTACTACTTTTAGCACATCGCCTAGGTGAGAGTTACTGTGAGTATGTCTGCTCCAGCTAAGAATCACACCTCTTGCTCCAAGTGTAGACATAGCCATAGAGTGAAATCCTAGATCCACTGAAGTCAATGGGAGTTCAGCGGGGTCAGGGGATGGCTCCAATGACAGTGACCAAAGATTAAATAGACTCTGGTGTGCCTGACTACACTCTCCCACTGTAATTTTTTCTCTCTTCATTCTGCTTCATAATCTCTGGGCATGTCATTCCCCCCCCCCCCCCCCCCCCAAAAAAAAAAAAAAAAAAAAACAATGTTGACACTTGAACTGAACTTCCAAAGTCATCAACAGAAAGGGGTCTGGAGTAGGGCAGAAAGAGAAAAATATCTAAAAGAATAAAAAACAGAGTAACAATAAATTAGACAGACAAGCTGTGAAAAGAAGGGGCAGAGGAAAAAAAATCATTATGGTTGGAGGTAGAAGAAAATGAAGTTACTGTTGTCTGTCTAAGGTGCACTGGTACCCTTCAGCATGTCATCCTAGTTACTAAACTCGGGAACAAAAGAGGGAGGACTAAATCTAAGCTGGAACTTGTTTGCCATCCTTCAAAGAGCAATTAAACACAAAGACTAAGCTATCCATGCCAGCAGCAGCTCAGTTTAAGACATTACTTAGGGCTAAATCCTCAGCCCCATGATCAGCCCTGTAGTAGGCAGGAGTGGGCGGGGGAGGCAGGTGCCCCACTCCCAACACCTGTAGAACCTTACTGTGGACACTACTACAGTCCAAAGGCAGAAGTGGCTCTAAGATCCAAACATTTACCACTATAGAAACAAGCACTGAGGGATCTGTGCAACAGAAGGTCCTATGTTCCTGTTCCTGCACATGCAGCCTCCACAGTCTGCATCTTATAGGGTATATCTACACTGCAATCAAAGGTGTGATTACAGCTTGGGTAAGCTCACCCTTTGTGCACCCCCAAATCTTTGTGCACAAAGTCAAACAAGGGACAGGATGATCCCTTTTACGAGCATCTGGTTAGTATTGATAAATTGTCCTTTTTCTAAACAGTGCAGTAGGTACAGTAAGGTACAGGCTACAGTACAATGTCAGAGAGCACAGCTTTATATAACCTAGAAAAAAGATGGTTGTGGAGCAATTAAACTGAACCATATAAAATTTTAAATGAAATGGATAATATCAAATTGAACTACTATTTGCTGCCCTATAAAGATAATAGAACAAAGAAGCATAAGGAGAGAGAGAGAGAGAGAGAGAGAGAGAGAGAGATTTATAATAGACAGCAGGAAGCAATTTTTCATACAGAAGATCATAAATGTATAGAAGACTCATCAGGAGAAATTACTGAGGCTGAAACACTGAGGCCAATTAGGAATTTCTTGGTTTACATCCTGGGGGTTGGGGGGTATTGAGAAGTGAATTAGCATTAATAGTTTCCTACTAAAGAGAAATAAATGCTATACTAATGTATTTTAAGCTTTATTTTTTGAACACACAGTACAATGATAAGGGCTGATTTATCATAACAACAAAGTATTTGACCCCCTTTCTAGGAAAAGTGCAGTGTCTCCCTTTGAAACCTAAGCAGGGGCAAATGAGGCATGAGTCATTTTCAAAAATAAGCCTTCCAAAACATTAAATATTTTATGTTGGCAGCAATGAACTTCAAAAGGTTTGAACCTTCAGCATTGAAGTGTCTGGTTTATCCATAGGGTACGAGAGCAGGTCAAACTATCGCTGTCTTCTAACTCTGGCTATTTCCCCCCCACACACACACTTTCATTTCCCAATTAAATTACAGACAAAGAGAAACAATGATAGTTGATTTCCCTGTAAATGATGGCAAGTAAACTAGAACATTTCTGCTGACATACTCCAGGAAGGGATGAAAGTTTGAAAAGAGCATAAAAATGGAAATAATTGCTAACTAACTGTTTTTAAAAAAAGGTTTTAAGTTCCCTGCATAGTCTGTTTGTGCTTGTCTATTTTCTGGATCCTACTGTGCCTTCAGTACTCAGGGCACAGCAAGTGATGATAATGTCATCTGTAAAAAGACTGTTTGCTGCCAAAAGATAGAAAAACATTGAAGAATCTGTATAAAACATAAACAAGAGAAGTGAATGATTTCCCCCCTCTTTAAGGTGATTTGAAGAATCTTTGGAAAGAGAGAACAAACAAAAAGAAAAACAATAACTGATTTTCTTTTTTTGGCAAGCAGCATAATTAGAGCCATCCATCACCTATGCGTTCAAATCTTGTGTGGCTGAGCTAAGTTTGAGGAAACAGGCCTCAGTTAAATTTCAGTTGAAAAAACATCTTTTGCAAAATAAATTAATAACAAATAACTTTGGTTTAGTGTTATGACTGCATCCTTAGTGTTTATATATTTCTCTGTTCAGAGCTCAGAAGGAAAGCAGTGCTTTGCACAAGGAGTATAATTTTGGTGGACAAGGAATGGGGAGAGCAGACTGATGGATAGGGAGATATTATAGGGAGAAACAATGTAGAAACATTCACATACTTGGGGAGTACCATCAGCCAGTATGGTGGAACAAGCCAGGACATCCAGAACAAAATCAACAAAGCCAGGAACACCTTCAGGATCTTAAATACAATCTGGAAATCGTAAACATACAACACCAAAACCAAACTCAAGATTTATCAGAGCTGCGTACTTTCAACACTACTTTATAGTGCAGAATGCTGGGGAATGAGAAATTATGACACGTCCAAACTGTCTTCATTCCATACAACCTGCCTCAGAAAGATCTTCCGTATCTTTTGGCCCAGAACAATCTCAAACCAAGTTCTATTGACACAGTGCAGCCAAGAGGATCTGAGCATCATCATTGCCAGGAGGCGTTGGAGGAGGATCGGACATGTGCTTCGGATGGAAACTGATTCCATCACCAGAGTAGCAATAAGATGTACACCTGAAGGCAAGCAAAAACGATGCTGCCCGAAAACAACATGGCGAAGAGCTGTGGAAGCTGAGCTGAAAAACCTGGGGCACAGCTGGGGAACCATTGAAAGGCTTGCCAGAAACAGATAGAAGTGGAGGAGCTTCATCACTGCCCTAAATGGTAGAGGTGTAATGGGAACATGATGCTGATAGGGAGAGAAAATGGGCAAAGTCCAGAAGGAAGTATTGGGGAAATTATGGTGGACACTGTGCAGTGTTCACACGGTTGCTAGTAGTTTGACCTATTTTGTTGTATTAACATGAGTGACCTTCTATTGTACGTCTCATTTTAAGTATAGATTTGATCATTACCAAACTTTGATGTACAAGTCAATGACTAGCCAAAAATCAAGATCCAATTTTGTATCAATGACATTTTACCTGAGTAAGTAGTGTAGGATCAGGCCAAAGACAATAAAAGTTTTACTAAACCAGGGTCTTATCTAGAGTAAGGCTAAATGAAATTATAGGTAGCCTTTGTTACATACCACTGTGTTTCCACTATAAAGTGCCTTGGTCCTGCAGCATAAGGGTGAAAGTCAGGAGATCTGGGTTCTAGTCTGAGTTTGACTGTGGTCAAGGAACTTAGGGGCTGGCATTCCGAATGCACTTATTGTGTAGACAAAATGTGCTGGTAATTTGTTTTAATTTTTGCCATTAATTACATATAAATAGAGAGTTAAGCTGGCCACTTGTACTTTCAAGTTACTGATCTGTACATTCAACAGCCATAAAAATTGAAGCAAATAAGGCATGCAAAAGTGTGTAAAGTAGATGTGCAACTGAAAACATACTTTTTAAAAATATATATATAAACTAGGCCTTTAACCTGACTACCCAATGATTCTTACTGTTTTGTAAAGTGGTCTGGGCTCCATGCAGGAAAAGTGCTCAATACTATTCTAAAATGCTTTTAAAGGCTTTTATAACCAACCAAAACAATGTTATTTAGTTGAATTGTGATACTAAATCAACACAGTGGTTGAGATTTCTTTAACAAATCATAACAAGGCTGAGAATTTAAAACTGTTCAGGCACTCAAAGTAAGGCACATGGTATGAATTTTAATTTCCCATAGCTGATTGCATATACTAGCAATTAATCTTTATACACCAAAAATATCAGCAATTTTGTTACAGCTATATTGATGACACCCAACTCTATACCTCTTTCTTGCTGAGTCCAGTCTCCAGTCTCTGAGTAAAAATAGGGACATTGAGAGAAATCATGGATCCACTAAACTCCATGTGTAAACGGAGCCAGGGTTTCACCCATGGATAGAAAGTAGTTGGTTCAGTCCTCACAGATCAGAAGGGATGATGGTTAGCAGAGGAGAACACTGGGAAACTCTATCTCAGTTGAGGGCATCCTTCCCTTGATAGTGACTGTAGCGCACAACCTCAGGGACCTGGTGGACTTGTCTCTGCTCCTGAACTCCCAATAGGAGGCCTATTTGGCTACCTAGCTGTCTGTGACTGTCCAAGAGAAAAAACTCTTTCCTGGTGAATGAGAATAACATCATAATGCTTTTATCACCTCCAGGCTAGATTTTTGTCATACGTTATACTTTGGCCATCCCCATCCAGCCAGGAAGTGTTGTTGTACAGCACATTACAGCCTATCTGCTAACTGTGCACCACACTACTGACCTACCCAGTACAGAACCCAAGTCCTGGACCTCATTTACAAAGCCCAAACCTGGCTGTCGGAAACTGCCTCTCTCCATGTCCTAGAGCAATGATTTCAATTAAAACATGGGGCAGGCCACACCTTGCAGGGGGCAGGAGCACCTAATAGAGAATCTTGGTGACGAACCCATGACTGTGGGTGTCTGCCACCAGAGATCAGATTCACTGTCATCTTGCCATGTTCAGAGGATTGTGCAAAGCTCCTTTTCTTCAGTCAGGCATTGTCATAATATTCAGGTAAAGAGAGCTTCAAGTTATGTGGTCTGAGGGTAGGTAAAGGGGGAGAAAAGCATTACACAATTCATGGATTTCCAAAGAATCAATCACAGCTCTACAAAGCATCAGGAACTAGGGGTTCTTAAGAAATATATCTATATAGATATACATCACTCTTTAGAAAATAATTTGTCTACATCCTGTTTCTATCTTTAAATGCATAAAATATCAGTTATTTTTTCAGTGATAGATTATCATAGGTATGTAAAACTGACTGTATTCATCAGCTTTTTATCAGGCACAATGGTCATCACACTGTTTATTTGTCCCACATAAATCTCAGCTGTAGGGTATTTCATCTTGTATTGAGAAAGGCAGTTAGCTGATCAGTCTTTTCCTGGTGGGCATTTAATTTCTGGCTCGGCTTCTTTGGGTATGTGGGTGCAATTCATTGCCTTCTATGGGTTCTGCCCACTATATGAGGATACTCCTTGGCTCTTTCCATGAGAGAATATACAAATTACAGAGAGTAGGCTTCACATTATAGCAACAAGCATCTTGTATGGGAGTGAAGCCACAGGGGTCTTTTGCTGCAAGGAAGATATTCTGAGATCTAATAAAAACTGCTGGTGTTTAATGATTGGCTTGTTGCAATTGTTTTGCTCTCAAAAAATCCGATAAGCCAAATAGGAGATACACTGAGGAAATGAACCAAAAGAGAATCTAAAGACTATGAAGTTCTCTAGACTGCACAGGGGGAGAATTAAGCCTAAACCTACATTTTGTGCTCCCTTCCATTCCTGGCAGGCTCTTCTTTCCAGAGAGTGCAAACACAAAGAAACACACACAGACACACTCCTCCCAACATCCTCTGACTTCTTGACCTTCACCCCAAGTGTATCAGCTCAACCTTCACCAATAGCAATCAGCTGTGATCAAGTAATCAGTCAATAGCAATCAGCTGTGCTGCTGTCTATTGCTAAAGCAGCAGTGTTTGGGTCCTAGATCTTGTCCAGTTCCGCACAAGGCTGACTAATATATTAAATAAAAAACAACACTTCATCTCAAAAGACAGCTAAGGTTGATAAGTGACAACAAACTAGTTACCCAGATCATTCATAAAAGCCAAACACTTAACATCAAAGAAATGAAGAGCTAAGGCCAGCATAAAACGTGCACTGCCCACATAAACAGAAACAAGTTAATCTTACAAGGGACAAACAAATGCATATTTCGTGCAACCTTAACTCTGGCTCATGGACTGACTGAGTACATGTACAGGGCAGCCCAGAGGATTCAGGGGGCCTGGGGCAAAGCAATTTTGGGGACCCTTTCCATAAAAAAAAAAGTTGCAATATTATAGAACACTATATTCTTGTGGGGGCCCCTGCGGGGCCCGGAGCCTGTGGCAAATTGCCCCACTTGCCCCACCTCTGGGCAGCCCTGTACATGTATATGTGTGGATGTGCACATTTCCTCCCAGGCTGATGTACTCTTCACATACGAAGTGGCCCTGCACACAGCAGGCACAGTATCAGAGAAGGGCAAAAATGAGCTTTACACCATCTTGGCATCATCCCATTCATCTCCACCTTGACATGCATAGTGTTCTTCTCCCTTGACCTGTACAGCTTTCTCTTCAACCATAGCCAAAGGTCAACCCCCTACCCAATTAGTACAATGCTTTCAGTCAGTTCCACAGGAGACTACAGTACATCCTAAACTTAAAAGTGTAAGCAGCGTTTTCTACCTGACCATTTTCACAAAGAGTCAGTGAATCCACTGTTGCTGCCTCTCTTTTTTTGTATTGTGTATTTTTAATCCCACTTCCAAAAATCAAATGTGCACTTGATATCTGGAAGTCCCTGGAGAAGAGAAAAAAATGCTTAAGCTCTTGAAGGCATTCAGCACTTTGGACACAGAGTCCTGATAAAGTATTAAAACAAGTATAATTTTAGCCTAAGGTTGTCTCTGCCAAGATCCCACCTTTCCCTAAACCTCACAAGTAACTGACATTAATAGCATGGTGACACTACTTGTGTATATACATGTACACATTACTTTTAAAATATTGTTTTTCCCTTGCTTAGATTTGCCTCCACTCATTAATCATTAAAGCATTGAGGTGCAATAAATTGTGTCTTATGTAAGCAAGAGCAAGCAACAGGGTGTGTGATTACAGCAGGAAGCAAGCCTTTCTCAGGTGTGTTTCAAGGCACAAGGTAGCTCTGAAGTGTTGAAACAGAATTCCTTCGAAATGCAAGGCCAACAAAATACTTTTGTACTGCCAGCCAATTAGAATGCAACTATTGAAAATTTAATACTGTAGGCATACAACCTGTTTGTAAGCAAAACAGTATTACAGAGCAGCTTGACATTACTTATCCTGAATGATCTGAAGCAAAGACAGTTAATAATAGAAAAGGATTGATATGACTAAACTGGTTTAGAAAAGATCAAATGCCTGCAAACATCTGCCAATCTGCTCAAAAGATGGGTGTTTTTCCTACCCGCCCACTGGCTGGAGATGACCTTGGCAGAGGGAAGCTTCTTCACTTCACTTCAGAAGTCGCTCTTGCTGTTCCTTGCCTTTTCTTTGACATCCTGAAAGCGCTTTCAGTTACTTTCACTGAGAAAAAGGAAACATCATTACAGCCACTTAGCATCCAATGGGAAAAGGCAGCTGAAAAAAATACTCCAACATCCTGCTACTATGTGGGGGACCTTAGCTTGCATCTAATAGCCAGTTTATTCATATAGCCACAGGTCAGCAGAAGCTGGAAGTACTACAAAGGCAACACACTCAACACTTTGCACTGAGGAACAGCAGCCCACTGTAGCTCATATACATGATGCTGGCTTATGTTATATAGAAATGTGTTGAAATGTAAGTAGGCCCAAAAATCTATTTTCTAAAAATAAGCTCAACAATAGCCAAGTAAGGCCTGGTAAAATATGAGTAAAGAGAAATAAGACTATTCAGAAACAAGTTAGATATAAGTAAGGGCACAACCCCAGGTAACATTAACATGTTTTAGTCCTAACTAGTTGTTACAAGTATTTTAGATAAAATGTTAATGGTTTGGAAAATGCTACCTATATTGATAGTTATTGATATCACCAAAGGCTCTTAAGCAAAAGTAGGTAGTCATAGGATTGGAGGGGAGGTTCTCTCATGGATCAGTAGCTGGTTAAAAGATAGAAAACAATAGGTAGGAATAAACAGTCACTTTTCACAGTGGAGAGAGGTCAATAGTAGGGTTACCCAAAGATCTGTACTGGGACCAGTGCTGTTCAACATATTCACAGATGATCTGGAAAAGGGGTAAAGAGTGAGATGGCAAAGCTTGCATACAATAAAAAATTACTCAAGATAGTTGAGTCCAAAGCTGACTGTGGAGAGTTCCAAAGGGATCTCACAGAATTGGGTGACAGGGCAACAGAATGGCAGATGAAATTCAGTGCTTAGGAATGCAAATGAATGCACATTGGAAAACATAATCCCAACTAGGCATACAAAATGGTGGGATCTAAATTAGCTGCTACCACTCAAGAAAGAGATCTTGCAGTCATCATGGATTGTTCTCCGCAAATCTCTGCTCAAAGTGCACTGGCAGTCAAAAAAGCTGAAATAATATTAGGAACCATTAGGAAAGGGATAAAGAAGATAGAAAATATCATAATGCCACTATATAATTCCATGGTAGTTCTGGTAAAAAAAGATATATTAGAAGTGGAAAAAGTAAAGAAAAAGGCAACAAAAATGATGAGGGGTATGGAACAGCTTCCATATAAGGAGAAGTTAAAAAGACAGGGACTGTCCAACTTAAGGAAAAAGCTGACTAAGGGGGATCTAATAGAGGTCTATAAAATCATGAATGGTGTGAAGAAAGTGAACAGGGAAGAGTTATTTACCCCTTCACATTACACAAGAACTAGGTGACACCCCCAATGAAAAGAATATGCAGCAGGTTAAAAAGAAACATAAGGAAGTACTTCTTCAGACAATGCACACTCAGCCTGTGGAACTCATTGCCAGGGGATATAGTGAAGAATTCAAAAAAGAATTAAATTAAGTTGATGGAGGATAGGTCAATCTAGGGCAGGGGTCAGCAACGTTTGGCACGCGGCTCACCAGGGTAAGCACCCTGGCGGGCCGGGCCAGTTTATTTACCTGCTGACGCGGCAGGTTTGGCCGATCGTGGCCCCCACTTGCTGCGGTTTGCCGTCCCGGTCCAATGGGGGTGGCGGGAAGCGGCGCGGGCCGAGGGATGTGCTGGCCGCGGCTTCCCGCCGCCCCCATTGGCCCAGGACGGCGAACCATGGCCAGTGGGGGCCGCGATCAGCCGAACCTGCTGCGTCAGCAGGTAAATAAACTGGCCCAACCCGCTAGGGTGCTTACCCTGGCAAGTTGCAAGCCAAACATTGCCGATCCCTGATCTAGGGCTATTAGCCAAGATGGTCAGGAACACAACCCCATGCTCCAAGTGTCCCTAAACCTCTGATTGCCAGGAGATGGGACTGGATGAAAGGAGATGGATCACTCAATAATAGCAGTGTACTGTTACTTCCCTCTGAAATATCTGACATCAGCCACTGTTGGAAGACAGGACACTGGGCTAGATGGACCATTGGTCTGACTATATATGGAGTTTATGCAGATATTAAAGATTATGCTAAATGTTCACTAGCCAATATGAAAGTAGAAAATATTTAATTATGGTGGCAGAAATGTAGCTATAGTAAAAGGTGGATTTAATATTAACTAATTGGGGGGGGCGTTATAAATTATTATGAAAAGGGTAGCATGCTAATTTAGATTAGAAGCACCCATCCACTATCAAGATACCAAGAGAAAGGATTATGCCTATTCTTCCCATCCAAGGAGTGATCACCTCTGGATGCATCATTTCATCTTAGCATGTGAGTATCAATGCAGTTCCATTGTAGTGCCTGTTTGCTTAACTCACTATTTTATTTTAAATGAAGTCTTTAATTGTATCACTCATTGTGTCATTCACAGTCCTCCACTAATTTAAATTATCTGTAACCTCCCTGTAGGCTCAAACCTTAACAAAGTCAGTTTAGTTTTATTCGTTATCTTTAATATACTAATTGTGAATACATAAATCAAAGGTTACACCCCTAACATTTTACATTGTTAAACTAACCAGCACTGAAGAGTGTCCAGTTAGATTGTCTGTTTATATGGAGCATCAACAGATGACAGATTTAAGTGTGGAAATACTGGAGACTTCTGAACTCCATCAAATGTTTGGAGGACTGTGCCAGGGGCAGTTAGCCCATCATACACATCTCTTTAGTTGGAGTCTCAGGGCTTAATGGGTTGGCATTACATTGTTAGTGCAACCAAAAATCGAATTGAAATTTTGCACTGTAGATTTCCAGCCGTTGGGCACTATCAGGTGGTCTAGTTCATGTGAGGTTCCTAGAGTTGGGACACACTGAAGTAGAGGATTCCCTTGAGAATTAATAAACCTTTGGGCTCATTTCAGATCAAATGCAGACATTGGAAAATATCATGCCCTGAGCCACACCAAAGCTGACAATGTAATGATACTGCTGACACAGAGATCGTATCAGTTGGGTGCATTTAACTTCAAGAAGTACTTTTAACATATCAAGATATTGTTCAATACACTTTGAAAAAATTATTTTATGCAGTATGGGTGAGATTTACGCTTGTGCAGTGGGACCACACAAGAGCTAAGCACCACTTGAGCTCCACTTCAATCTTACACTAAAAACTAATTAAATTTTACCCAGTTTTCTTGCCCAATAGCTTAAGTGGAAGTTGAGTGGTGAATTGGCCTTTGGCAGGCTCAGTGCACATCTCTAGTATATGTTAGGTTTTCTTTTAGACTCCAGATTTGGACAGAAAACATTCTGGATTCTCCGTGATACAGTAAAGAATCCAAATTAGAAACGGCAGTAACAATATGTTTGCAATTCAAGATTAGATTATTTTGAATCTGCTTTGTTTTAATTGGTTGGAATATATTTATATTTTTTTATCCTGTTAGAGCAGGGGTCGGCAACGTTTGGCACGTGGCTCGCCAGGGTAAGCACCCTGGCAGGCCAGGCCAGTTTATTTACCTGCTGACGCAGCAGGTTCGGCCGATCGCGGCCCCCACTGGCCGCGGTTTTGCCGTCCCAGGCCAATGGGGGTGGCAGAAAGCCCCGGCCAACACATCCCTCGCCCGCGTCGCTTTCCGCCGCCCCCATTGGCCCGGGACAGCGAACCGCAGCTGGTGGGGGGCTGCGATCGGCCGAACCTGCTGCGTCAGCAAGTAAATAAACTGGCCCGGCCTGCCAGGGTGTTTACCCTGGCGAGCCATGTGCCAAATGTTGCCAACCCCTGTGTTAGAACCTGTTAAGATGTTGAATAGTTTGATTCAAACCTGGATACTTTTTGCTCCTCTAAGAATTTATGAGCACAAATCCACCTCCCATCGTGCTAGCTCTCTCTCTACTTGATGCTTTCTTCTATGCCTTGTTGGAGATGATCTTTAAAGACAGCCTCCCCAAGCCAATTAAGTGGTTTAGAAAAATAAGTATATGCCTTTGTCTAGCATTTATAATCTGAACTGTAAAACTGGACTTAGCACACTTGAGATATAAATGTTAAATGGAAACATCAATGGAAAATTTTATTAGGATTGATTTGTGATATCATTGCTTGTGGTGAGAATTTGAGTTACTATGAAGGAACATAAGAACGGCCATACTGGGTCAGACCAAAGTAGCCATATCTGTGTACTGCTGTGAGATAGAAAATGGAAGAACACAAATATATTTTTTCCTACATTGTCCCCTACAATAAATGTTCCTTATTATAAAATTGACAATCTCAATGCTATTCTGTACCTTAAAGCACCTTTAGTGTTCATTATTTCCCATTCTAGAGTCCAGGCTGATTATCCTGGAGCCCAATTTATTCACTTTCAAGACCAGCAGGTCAACTTCCAACTCCATATTATCGATTTTGCTACCAACTCCATCCAGTAAGGAATGCAAACCATTCATGTACAGAATAGTTGGCTGGGAGCAAGATAGTGCATAGTATTGTTCTCTAAAGTTTAATTGTTTATAGTTTGAAAACGTTGCTAGTGAATATCTGGTTCTTTACCTCTTGGGCATATTTCAGAAAAGTTCGCCTTCTAGTTTATTTCTGCTAAACTGGCTAAATCACCTTAGTGTCACCTAAGCACTAAGATACTCCAGTTCTGGGTGCTACATAAACCCCTGAGATAGATAGATCTGGGAGTTAAAACAGACTTTAACATAGCTAAAACACAGCAGCACTTCTGTACTCCCAAAATGCTGGACAAGTTTTGCTCACACCACCAATATATCATAAGGTACAGATTGTGCAAATTAAATTAAACCTAAAAATCTTTTACAGAGAAGCAGTGAAGAAAAGGGAACTCACTGAGTCTCAGATGACAGTACACTGATGATTAAGATAAAGTTTCAGTGTCCAGCACTAACTCTCCCCCACCCCCACAGTACAATTAAAAAAAAAAACTTTAATAATATCTTAAATAATGTACTGTGCTATATCCTCCTGTCTTTGTACTGCCGCAAACTGGGAGTATTTAGAATTCTGAAGGCCAGATTCTGCTCTCAGTCACACTGGTGTGAACTCAAATTAACTTCAGTGGAGTCACCCTAGATCAGGGGTCGGCAATGTTTGGCACGTGGCCCGCCAGGGTGTTTACCCTGGCGAGCCGCGTGCCAAGCGTTGCTGACCCCTGCCCTAGATATACACCACTGTGAGAACAAAATCTAGTCCAGAGATCCTAACAAATAACTCATAATACAGTACAAATGGCCAAATTCTGCCCTGACTTGCACCCCTTGCTACACCAGTGATTTCAGGACTATTGCATGGCATTTAAAAAAGCGCAGACTTTGGCCCATTGTATTGAACTATGCACTAAAGGCTCAGATTTCTGTTTTACACTTGAAATTCCACTGTCAGTTATAACTGCACAGTGGTTGTACATTGGTAGGGATTGAGCTATGACTCTTCTGTACATTCAGGTAAGCCCTAGACCCCTATAAATTCTATGCAGAAATGCAACCCTGAGTCCTTCATAGAAACTGAACATTCAGCTTTATTTGATTTAATGAACTCATATGTATTTAGGTAGGTCGTTTTCATTTACGCCTACCTTAAATTATAGAAACAATAGAATAAAAACATCCCTTGACCAAGTACATGATTGTAGCCTTATCAATAGAACTTAAATCTTAATAAGACAGAATGCCTTAAAAAAAAAAACTTCCTAAAAACTCAACAAAGTGTCCATTTCAGCGTCAGTCTGAACCTCCCACCTATCCAATGTTTCAGAGCCAAAACACCTGTGCATCTTGGTCAGTTTTGTTGTGCTGCTGCCTGTGTCAGTTGGTTTGCACAACTGCATATTACTACTTTGGAAAGAACTAGCTAATTTAAAGTGAACTATCACAGCATTACAGATAACTTGGCAAAAAGCAACATATTGCATTCTTTTAAATGATGTTATTTAAAAATGAATCGGGTTAGAACACCGAGTGACCATTGCTATTATACAGAGACTGATGCTGCAGTATACTGGCAGCCCATATCGAAGGCCTGAATCCTCTGCCCTGCAACCATAGGGGGTCAGGCTGTTCAAGTAGCCCTTGAAAACAAAGACAGCATTCATCTTGATTTTCATTTCAACTTCTAGAGCAGCAGCAGACCGCTGGGTAAACAGAAGGGGGGTAGGAGATAAAACAGCAGAAGTGATGAAGGATGAAGTGATCAAAAGTTCTCTGATGAACTTCTATGCATTGCATGTTGATACAAGCTAAGCAGTCTCTAGTCCACAATTCAATCCTACCCGGGAGAGTTGCCTGCACTTTCTTTCCCCTCTGGCTGCCCACACAAAAGCAGTACCAGCTTTTGGCTTAAGCTTGTTTTCTTTCGTTTTGGATCTCACTGTGTGTCCTGTGCTATTTCAAATGTCATTTCTGATTTTGAAATATTATGTTAAAAAAAGCACCTGAACACAGAGCTAACACCAGAATGAGACTACACAATCACTTAATCTCAGCAATTCTTTGGTTTTACAAAATCCTATGCTAGATCTAATACAGTGCATTTGCAATGCCTCTAAGTAGAAGTAATCCAGGATCAAACTGATACCGGTTTCATTTTATATAATGGGCAAATCTCAAATGACTTGGATAGTTCTGTTCAGCTGGGATATATACTTATTGGTTCAGATGCTGATCCAGAATTTATGTGAAATACATGAACCTCTTGAGTCTATAAAACCTGTGCAAAGAACAGCCCCCCACAGTATTTTGGCACCTCTCTTTCTGCTCTTGAGAGCAGAGTTGAGAAAAGTAAATAAATATTTGCCACAGTGTCTGATTTTCAAGTGAGCTCAGCACCCACAATTGGAGCCAGATTTTTCGAAGTGCACAGCTCCCAGCAGTTGTCACTGACAGGAACTGTTTTCCAGTCACTTCATTTAGGTGTCTAAATGGGTGTCGGTGTGAGGCTGTTTAAGAAAAATCTGGCTCCCAGAGTTTATCCAAACATTTTTGAATGAGAAAGATTTGAGGTCTGAATTCTCTGAGAGTTTTGAGTTTGTTTTCATTAGGGCTTCCATGGAACTACTCACAGACTTAAAGTTAAGCAAATGCTTAAGAGATGGATCAGGGCCAAAGAGTTCATTTTCTTGCAGGATAAAATCTTGATTCATCAGCAGCAGTTCCTATAGCACCCGAGTATTCCTTGCAGGTCTTCCATCAGAAAAGTCATGCAGAGGCTGATCCTTCTTAACTGATGAGATCACAGCCCTAGCTGGCGTGGTTGCAATAAAACATCTCACCACAAATTGCAGTATAAAGTTAAAACGAAAAAAGTAAACTCATCTGTTCTTTAACATCCAATTTATATATATTTTCTGCTCACTGAGGTCACACTCTAACTCCAATGAAAATCAGTTTAAAAGACTGGCTTTAACAGAAGCTATGTCAGACATTTGACCAGTATAATGAAGAAATGCCCAACCAACCGATAACTATATCAGTACCCCACTGGGGTCTGCAGTGCCCAAGTTGGCTCAATAGCACAGCAACAACCTCTGGTGTCTTCAGATATTTTGGAAAAAGGTATGTTGAAATGTCTTGTCTTGCTTGGAGCCAAACCACAAGTTTGCCTGTCTCTGATGAAGGAACAAACTAAGTTTATCATCTTGAAGCCAGGAAAAGCAGGAAATGGTTTCCCCAAGCAAAAAAAACAACATATTTTGTAGCAGGCACCATTCCTCTTAGTGGTGGAGAATAAGTACATCAGGCCACTGACCCATTTTATTAAAAATAGTATCAAATTAAATATAAGAACACTAATATTAATCTTCTCCAAAGCAGCTTTTTTGCAGGCTAATGCAGCAAATAAGCACAAATTCAACCACTATGCAATTCTATTAATACAGGAATTATTACATACAGCAGCAACTTAATCTTTCCATTGTTATACTTACATTGTTTACACTGCTTAGGACTCTTAAATGATGCCTTAATAAAAAAATAACACCACCACCTCATTGGGCCAGATTGTGACTTGGACTATACACTTGTATTAGGGAAAAATAATTCCTATTACATCCCTTCATGGACTATCCAGAACTTGCTTTGCACAAGCAAAGGTACATGGACACTTAATCCTTTGCACCGCATCCCGGCTTATTGGTCAGCATGAAGGTGGGTAAAGGGGAGTGAGTAATAATAACCACAGCTGTATAGGCTTGCAGGAAATTACCCCCGGGAAGCAAGGGGACAACAGAGGGGGAACTGTAATTCAGATATCTGAGGCATGATCATCACTGGGTGTGTCCTGGGGTGAGGCAATTCACACACAACCCTTGGCTGAGGGCTGTGCCTCAGTCTACCCCAGGGGTCGGCAACGTTTGGCATGCGGCTCGCCAGGGTAAGCACCTGGTGGGCTGGGCCAGTTTATTTACCTGCTGATGTGGCAGGTTTGGCCAATCGCGGCCCCCACTCGCCATGGTTCGCCATCCTGGGCCAATGGGGGAGGCGAGAAGCAGCGCGGGTGAGGGATGTGCTGGCCACAGCTTCCCACCGCCCCCATTGGCCCGGGACAGCGAACCACGGCCAGTGGGGGCCGCGATTGGCTGCACCTGCCACGTGCTTACCCTGGCGAGCTGCGTGCCAAACGTTGCCGACCCCTGGTCTACCCCATTGTGAATTTCTGTGTGGGTTTTTAACACTTTTTCCAATTGTTATTCATACCATTAAGTGGACCTTGAAATAAATAAATACACTTGGCCTGATTCTTCACTCTGCTTCACCAATTGTACATTGGTGATTCCAGTGGAGTTACACTGGCACCTAAACTGTAAGCTCTTTGGGGCAGGGACTTTCTTTTTGTTCTGTGTTTGTACAGTGTCTAGCACAATTGGTTCTGGTCCCATGACCGAAGCTTATAGGGACCATTGCAATACAAATAATAAAAATATGTAGTGAAGTGAGTCATACCTAGTATCGTCATCATTTGTGGGTTTTGCAGTAGTTAAAGTCCATTCTCATTGGGTATTATTGTTCTACATTATTTAATATTTTAAAACAAGCCTGTTCTTAAGTTATAGGAGTGCATTAAAGGCTCGATACAAAGTCAATTGAAGTCAGTGGTAGATCTCCCATGGACTCCGGCTCAGGCCCTAAAGTATCTGAATTCATTTAGTTCTCTATTATTTTAACAGACACTTTGATATATATTTTGTACAAGAGTTAAAAAAACCCTCAAGATGAATTTTTTATATGCCAAGCAGGAATTTTTATCATCAAATTATATAAAACTCTTGAGAACGAGGGTTTATAATTGAACGGTGTACACAGATGTAGCTAAAGTAGCATTGCTGGTCACCCCACTCCAATGCAGAAAACTCAAATTAAATCCAAAATCCAGGAGAAAAGTTTTGTTCAGTTCTAACATTAATTTGCTAGCCTGGGGATTCATTTTATCCATGTGTATGTGAAAGTTTTGTCTTCCTGCATTATATAGTGAAAATCAAATTATACTATAGAAGATCAGATAGACAAATTCTATTACTTAATCATCCACATTTAATTCTGCAAATAACAGACTAATGAAACATTTATCTTAAGTTTAACCAAATACTCAACTTCTCTGTGTTCACAATTTTCACGAAATCTTCAAATTTTAGAAAGTTTCTTATTGAAACTGACTAGTGCCCTCATTGAGGAAATACAACTATATCTTTCATAGGTTTAAGGAAACATGGGGAATTTTAGCCAGAAAAAGTTTGACTACCTCCATTTAAAAATGGAGAATGATCTTTGTCACAAATTATATCCATGGCAGACACTGAGACTGTGAGAGAAGCCAGAACCAAAACTACACTTTTTAAAAATGCAGGGACCAGATCTTCTGCTGGTGCAAATTGAGATAGCTCTATTGAAATGATTCAATAGGTGGGCGTAACAAAGCTAGTGAATTCCATGGAGCTGTCCAATTGCACCAGCTGAAGATCTGATCCAATGCTTATAGATTTCTCAGACCAAGGAGGACTGCTTTGAAGAATCGTTGGACAATGGTGTGACATCCTTTTAATTTCACTAAACAGCAATGTTACTTTTACCTGCTTATTCCAGTTCAGTATTACTTTCCACTTGTACATGTCTCTTGTTTTGCAGCAGGTTATCCCTTTTTAAGCACAGTCCATAGGAGATTGGCGGCCCTATCAGAGAACGGTCTCTTCCCTCCACCTTCAAGCATGATCAGATTGGTGAAATGCTAGCAGGTAAAGTGTTAGAGAAATTTTGTGAATTATGACTGTCCATGAAAAAGTATTGCACTATAAGTGTTCCACAATAACTCAGTACACATTCTGACTCAGCACTGAAAAAGGTACCGTATCAAAGCAACATTGGGAAAATCATCTAATTGATTATATGTTTGTACTTAGCAGTTTCAGAGATAAATGTGTGTTTTGTGAAAAGATTAGAAAGCTTTCAAAGGTGCATACCTGGAAAGCATCTTTTAAGACATGTTAGTGTCATTACTGATTCATAAAAAAAAAAAAAAAGAGGCATATTAGCCTTTTAAAACAAAGAAAAAAAATCAATGAAAATATACAAGTCAAGGCTTGAGTCTTTATCTATATGCATTTCTGATTGGCATATCACCACAGCATCCACTCTCAAAAGTGTTTATGTACACATATACACATGGACTATTAGGATGATGAAGCCATCCTAATGACAAGTTCTCCTAGCTGCTCCATGGCTATGGAGGCCTGTTGGCATAATAAAACCGGCGTGGTCAGTCAACATGGAATGAGGAGGACAGGATTCAGAAAGCCTGGATAATAATCTACATCCCCTTCACCTTGAAGAGGTCAGCTGGAGGGCTCATTACATTCTTGTACAGACGACATGGAGCTTTTTGATCTAAGTTTACAAAGATCCACCAGCCATTCCCTCACCCATGCCAGAGGAGCATGAGAGAAAGAGGGGCTACTATGGCCACGGGGCTGCTCCTCTACTTCTCCGTGGTTTGTTTGGAAGATTCCTTTTCCCCCAGCCATTCACTGAGCTGTAGCAATGAACAGGGTCATTGGCATGAGCATCTCTAGAACCCAGTACTATCCAAAGCAGACGTTCCCTGACACCGACACCTCCACCTCCCAGCATAGCAGGATCTTACTTCAGTCAGTTTTCTGAGAACTGGAAATGTACAAACTGTGCTTCACTCTCATACATTCCTCACTGCTTGTTGGCTAATTTTGTTCTCATTGTTAACCCAGAGGCTGTTGCAAGAATACAGCCATATAATGGCTCTCATTATACAGTGATGATTGTTGAAAAAGTTTCTTTCTACTGCACAGTAATCTATAATAAATCACTCATGTACCTGTCAACTTAATCTTCATTACAATCCATTACTGCAAAGATTTCTATAATCTGACAGAAGATTTACTGGGTATAAATGTCTGCCTGAGGGCTGAATGTAATTAGAGATGGGACAGAATCAACGCACCCGCCGCTTGTTAGTGCTACTATACAGAAATGTGTGAAATTCTCACAATTTGTGAATCTCATGAAAAAAATGGATTTTTCCCCACTAACTCGGCAGGAAGTCAAGACCTGCCACATCCATCGCACATTTCACAGTAATATTCCCTGCTGATCCTGTGCAGACATCTACTTTTACCTGTAAAAATGGCTTCTGAGAGTTTGCATTCTACAGCAAAAATGACTTTTTTGCAAAAATTAATGGAAATTCAGCCCATTGTCCAAGTTCCAGAATTTTTTTGAGGTGATCAGTGTGTGAAGTTAAAGTTATTTTCACATGATTTCCTTTCAGTAAAGTGACCTAAAAAGAGAAACAAAACTAAAAAACTCCAAAGTGATATGAACATGTGGATGATCAAGAAAGCTAGACATTTAATGCGTCTGGAAATTAACTTTAAACCTTCTCACAACCCCTTTGCCCCACAGGAAAGGTTGCTCCCTTCGTTATAACCCACAAAAGCAAATAAAAAATATTGCAGAACTATATAACAATTTTATGGATCATCCTTTGGCTGTTTACAGGGTCAAATCACTAGGACTCATCCTAATACAGAGGCAGCATAAGCCAAGTCATTGGTAGTGTGTGAATCTGTAGTGTGTTAACTTTGTACTTGGGTACAGGAAGTGGGGGCAGAGGTGATGACTCACAGGTTCAGAAATGAATTTACATCTTTAATAATTTAATTGCAACCAAGTCTTTGGCTAAGAAGCCACAAAATGAGTACCCCTAAAGAGGTGAACACATGACTGGGGGGGATAATCTCATTTCCATGTCGATTAATATACTGGTTTAAAAGAGATGGAGTTTCACTATTTCCACTGAAAAAGGTGCTGGTGCCAATATCAATTCATGTGCAAACTTGAATGTTTCTGTAAGTGCCAGTGAACTAGCATATTTCATCCATGTTACTGTGGATTAAATATGCTAGTTCACTAGCATTTATAGAAACATTCGGGTTTGCATATGAACACTAAAGACACAAAGATGTTGTGTTTGTGCTCAAATCTAGCTTCTCACAGGCCCTGTCCATCTTTGTGCTAGGCTTCATTTATTGATTCAGAACTTAATCTTTCCTCTTTGCCCCCAACCTATTACCTCCTGAAGGTCACTGAACTGTTTTACTGCCAGACATTAAAAACTGCACTTAGTTTTCTCACCTCTGAGCCACCCACTTTTCTATGTTTGTTTGAACTGTGCAGTTCCCCTTCAATCTTCCTTACTCTCTTGACTTTCATGGTGGCACTAGCACATACCACCATCCACTTTAAGGGGTTATGTCCTTCCCTGGAATTCCTATCAGTACCATAGAGATTGCTTTCAAATCCATCATTCTGACATGGATTGAGAGTTTCTCAGAATACATCTCATCCTTATTCATCAGTCTAGGTCACCGTTAGCATAAAGCATATGGAGAGGCATTGCTTCCTGCTCAAGGGATGTGCATTTGTCTGTTTAGTAATCTTTCTGAGAATGCCAAGAATCGCCTAGTTCTGGAATAAGCAGTCATCTTTTGGGGGGGAGCAGATTTGTAGCTGACCTGCAAAAATCACTCAGAAAAACCAAAACTCTCTCTTCTCATCTGAACAGAAAGTTTACTGATACTGAGGGGCGGGAGTGTTATTGCTTTTTAAACCTACTATTTTTGCCATCGTTTTCTGCTAACAAACTTGGCCTGTTGGGGTGGTGGAAGGACAGTGCTCGGGGCAGTTGACTTCCTCCCAATCTGCAGATGGAATTTGTCTCTTCTGGGCACACAACCGAAACAGCCAAGATATTGAAAGTTCAAGAATTCTGCAGCTATGCCAGCAAGCTGATTCAGACAACTGCTAATCTTTTTGCTTCAAGTTTCCACACTCACACAAGATAACATTCAGAATTCCATTACCATTAAGAATTTCAGTCACTGTCTCCCCACAAACAAAAGTAAAATAAGATCTACTTATTCCCACCATCTTTGTTCTACTTCACGTGTATTCTTCCTCTAAATCATAATAATCCTTTGTTTATTAAGGCATCAAATTCTTAAATAAGAACTTATTCCTTCAAAATGCAAACACAGTTTAGTTATTTTCAATTTAAATAAAGACAGACATGGAAAATATTTTTTTAAAAGAGTAGAAAATATTCCATTGACTATGCTGAGATAGAATATATTTTCTGTGTTGCCTACTCCTATTATGTATTACTAAAAATGTCTGTTGTTAAAGAGGAACTTTGCTGTAAGAATTACCAGATTCTTCTTTATTCTGTTCCCACCCCCCAGTAAAATACAAATTATAATTTTCTTAAATTTTAAATGCCTAAGGCTCAGTCCTATTCTAGCTAATCTCTTCTCATGCAGAAACAGATTGAATGAAGTATAGGGAGACACAAAGGTAGTATATGCCACCTTTATCTTCACTTCTCACTGAACATTAGGTGAGGTGCAAGTTAGAACCTCATCGTTGCTCTAACTTGTGCCCACTTGTGATTGCCCCACAAGAATTTGTAACACCAGTCCAGGATGACCAGAGCATAGTAACACTGTAGCTATGATGACCTCTCTCAACATGCCCCCATGCTGGGTCTCTGAAGAAGGGACTCCCCTATGCCAGGGAAATTCTCAACATGGTCTTTAAGCTGCCTTTACAGCCTCTTTGTGACTTCAGGGTGACATAAAGAAGCCTTATTAGTGACCAGAATCTGACTTAGGCTCTGTACTACATGATACATGTGTAAGATAGAAAAATGAATATAATATAAATAATAAAGGAATGGGTATGACTATTTTCATACATACGCGCCAGGGCCAATGTTTAGGTTGATCCTTACTTTCTAATGGCCAGATCCTCAGCAGGGGTAAATCAGTCTAGCTTGATTCCCTTTGTAGCAGTTAAGGTACATCCTTGTCCTGTGATAAATTTCTCAAGTTTAAAGTTGCATTATTGTCTGGGTTATTTTTGCAGGAATACATATGGGTCAATATACACTCTGGACATCCTTTTGCCTCTGCTGATTACCTGCTCTCTCCAACTCCCCCAACTTGTTCTCTTCACTGCAGCCTCATTCCATATGTCCTCCATGTTTCCCTTCAATCCTTCTCCCTTCCCCTCTCATTTAAATCCCCACTGCCCACCTTTATCTCTTTGGTAAGCTAATTCCCTCCCAACAAAACCCACTCAAAAAAAGAAACCAATCAACAAAACTATTGTGGCACTAACATGGCATTTGCAACCACCATGTGGTTCACTCCGTATGTTATATCCCTTCTCCCACAATCCTTAGTCTGCCTTGTATATTTAGACTGTAAACTCTTTGGGATGGAGACTGTCTTTTACTCTTTGTTAGTACACTGCCTACCACAATGGGGCCCCAATCTCAATCAATCTTAGGATCAATTGGTACTACTCCAATACAAAGAATAAATAATAATATGTGTGTATGTATATCTAGACCTACACACACTATAGAACTGTTAATTTTAGTGTATGTTTATTTCAGCATAAAGGATGCTGGCCATACATGCGCATTACATTATTTTCATGCTCCAGGCCAGTCTCAGCTGGTCATTTGCTCGAAATATTTGCTGTAAAGTAAGTTTTGCTTCTTTTCCAGCTAGTTACTAAGTAAATGCAGTGTAAGAAATATACAGGGCTGTGCTCAGCTCTTTCTGTTGTGGCCAATGCATGCTGCACCCCCTCTGATATTTCAGTAATTTTTGTCCTGAGAGCCTTGTTGTAACTCAGCTAGATTGAAACATACAAATATATGAACAGTCTAGAGCCCGATCCAGCTCCTATTGAAGTCAACAATAAAACCCCCAATGACTTTTGTAAGACCTGGGTCCATAACATTTAGCTACAGCTTGCTGTTGCGGATGGTGTAACAATAGCCACTAGAATCAGCAGCTACTGCTTGTATCATCCCCTTTTGTAACCCAGATTCAAGTCAAGTGACTGGGGCCAGGAAATACAGTTCCTTCTCATTCCAGCAGCACTGCACCTCATACCACCATTACATAGTCTGTTACCAGCACTCCTGATTTCCCAGGGTACACAGGTACTACATAATCCTCCTGGTGGGTTGAGCATGCATCCCCCTTGACAGGCAACCAGCCCACTGGCAGAAAGAGGTGGGAGCAGCCCCATGGCCCCACTCCATCCCTTCCCCTTTGCACAGGCTGCCTAGGTGGGGGCACTGGCTCTCTGAAGCCCTTATGGGGCTTCCATTATGTCCAGCTTCTGCACTGGTGAAGGGTGCAAGCAGATTAAAGCTTCATTCCCCTCTCCCTCTCCTTGCACATCCACACAGAGAGATAAGCACAGTCTAGCCCTAAAACATAGACTAGAGAAGTGCATCTTGGAATGAATGTATTGTAGGCACAATGCAATCCTCACACTTTCATCTGTTCATTGGGGTTCGCCAGCCTTTTTACATCAAATACACCATAGCTGTGCCTAGCAGATGTCTAAAGTGTAAAGGCCTGTTTGTGCTCTGGGTTGCCTTGCATGTGCCAGAATAAATACAAGGGGAAAAGAACACACTTCTTTCTCCAAATTAGAAATTAAAAGAATTGTTTAAAAAAATATTAAAATGCAGATACTTCACCATTCAGAAAAGTTTGGGATTTTTCAAAGCAATGTAAATACCTAGGCTGCACTGAAATATCATTGAAATGCCAATGGAAATGTTTCTTTAGAGATTTAATATTAAGAGGCAGAATTGAATTGAAGAGATGATAAAAAGCAAACTGTGTAGCACTTACTAATCTTGATAAATGGCTGTCCATGCTGCCAGGAGGAATTCATTGGGGAACATATATGAACCTTGGAGTTTCTCACCCAATAATTTAATTGTGGAATACTTCTCTTCCACCTTGGGTAAATTGAAGTCAAAGCCAAGTGCACCTTTGAGAAAGAAGAGGATAGGGGTACGTTGGTTGGAATGTGAAGAATTACTCAAGGCTGTCCAGGACACATTGAAGCTTCTTTTGGGACCAACTTCCTTTCTGCCCACTCGCAAAATGAAATATGAGGTAGAAAAGCAAATATTTTCTTAATAGTATCTGATGGGCCATAAAATTAAAGTGCAGTATGTAACTTGATGTGAGCTCAGAGACAGATGATAGCATAAAGGTTTACTTCTCATGTGGCCTTCTTATCTACATCCTTCTAAATAAGTAGGACTGTTGTGCACATCCTGTACTCCATACTAAAGCATAACGGTATTGTAGAGACAATATTGTTTGTAGGCCAGATTCACCAGTCCTCACTAAGTCAAAACACTCTTTAAAGTCAATTTGCAGGATTTCACAACAATTGTTTCAACTACTTCTTTTTTCTTATAGGGATAGAATTCCTTACTAAAGAAATATGCTGCTGCTTTCTTCAAATTCTCATCTCTATTGGGTGGTTGGCTGTGCAACCATTTTATCCCCTCTTCAGGACCTCTTAACAACTCACAGCCCACAGGTAATTAAAACATTCTCCTCCCGGGTCCCCATTGTTTACTGGCACTCTAAGCCACAGTTAGGTCACTCTCTCCCTTTAGCTGGGCAGTCCTCAGCACTTCTTCACAGACCTAAGTCCCAATTCTCTGGGGCTTCACTTGACTGGAGCTCAGCCTTCTGGCTTCCAAGCCCCCGTTCTGTCAGTCAGGGTCCCAAGCAGGAGCTTCCTGCTCACTGCCGCTCCTCTCTGTCACAGCTCCTTTGATCTCCTTGTAGGAGCCTATCATATCCGTTGCAGTCTTGCTATTATTTCCTTGCCCTCTCCGGCTGATCTTTATAGGGCAATCACCCTGGTCTCTCCCAGGTGTAGCTCATTCTGAAATTAGGATTGGCTAGCCACAGCCCTTGAAGGGTAAGCTACCATGTTACACAGTATACTGAGGAAGCAGAACTTCCTTTTGGTGTAATGGAGACACGTCTCCTGACCTGATCAGTTAGTAAGAAAGTCAGAAGTAAAATTGCTACATGAACAACATAATGGCGAGGGGATAATAGGATCCTTCCTCAAAACCCTTCATAGAAGAAACTGTTAGTGCTGTCTATAGGAGGAAAAGAGGAACAGAATGCTTACTAATTTGTTACCTGCAAAAGCACTGAGAGGGAAAAAAAGCTCTCTCTTCTCATCACTCATTACTTATTTGTTACCAGAGTTCTTTGAGATGGACTCTGAATATTTACACTCCACACCCACTGTCTCTGCTCTTGCAGAGTCCAAATTAAAGTATCTTGTTTTTTCTGTACGAGCAGTGAAAGTGCCATACCCCCTTTATACTAACACCCTCAGAATACATTTGAGCACTAGATGAAGAGAGCATGGGTGCCTAACGTGCACCATTACTAGAAGGGTCCTGCTGCCCTGATTGGCATGAGTCCAAAGACTGTGAATATGCAGAGTTCATCTCAAAGAACTCCGGTTACAAGTAAGTAACCTTCATTTTCTACTCTTTGCACACAGATTACCTTTTGTTCAAGATATCACAAGATTATGTTTAGAAAGGACTGTTTTTACCCAACCTAGTCAGCATACCTAATAAAGGGATGTAAAAAAAGACCCAGTTTGGGATGCTCACTTCTGTGGGCTGTGTAGACATACCCATAGGCTATTAAGGCCACATTTAGGCTCAGACATAAAAGTCACCTGACTTTCTAGAGTGCTGAGCAGCCAGCAACTCCCATTAAAATCAATTGTCTCACAGAACTCTGAATAGTCAGGCCACTTATTTAGGATTCAAAGCCTACTGAAGTCTATAGTAATCTATCCATTGACTTTGAATCAGGCCGCAATTTAGGCTCCTATTTTTGAAAATTTTGATCCATGTATTTGAGATCTCCTTGTCAGCCTTAAAACTTATTTATATGGCTACAAATTTTAGACACCCAGTTGAGAGTGATTTTGTCACCCTCAGAAAGATGTTTTAATTAATTTACATTTTTTGTCAAATATATAGTTGAAAAAGGTCTTTTCAGAATGTCTTTTTAACGGCAATATACTGCAGTAAAGCAAACAAACCACATTAATTACACTATAAGCTGTACAGGAGTCTTCCTTTGTGGGAGACAGGTATTATTTAAACATAACCTATATGCATGTTAATGGCAATTGCTCAGTAGCTTAATACACAGGATGTTTCTAAGACAGTTTTTCCCCAGATTGCAGTGCTAGTACTATGGGAAAAGGCTTCATTGCTTTTCTCTTCTGTTCCACTCTCATGTGGGGGTTAAAATTTATTTGTTGTCAGCAACAAGCCCTATTTTCTTTAATGGATTGGCATTTCCAGGTCAGATGAGATCAATCTACACCAGCAATGTTTTTGAGCAGTTAGTGTGTTATGTAATCAACTGAATACTAGTTCAGCCTGGAGCCATTTAGTTTGTGGAGCTAGAACTTAGCTGACTTTAAAGAAGAGGCAAGCAAGCTTGCAGAAAGAGATTGATTTCAGTGAAAGATGAATTCATACTTACTAACCATTAATATTTCTAAATCAATTAGAGTAAAATAGAGAGGGAATGACGTGATGTCTGTGAGCAAATAGCTTAAAACTATTATTCTGGAAGGATTATTTTCTCCCAATTTTTAAATAATATCTGTTTTCTTAGGACTAGTTTGTACAAGCTCGCACTGCTGAGCACTACGTCACACTAATAGTTCCAATGACATCAATGGGACTATTCATGTAAATGTGCATCAATGTGAATAAGACATTCACAAGCTAATTCATTAGCAAGAATATGTCTTCTCCTTCTTCATGAAGCCTACCTTGTGTAAACTATTCCTTTCAGTTTATTAGGGGTAGTAGGTTTGTCTAGGCACTAGACTGTCTCTTAGGATACTGGACTTTTCTCCCAGATCTGCCACAGACTTGTTGTGTGACCTTCACCTCTCTGTGCCCTGTTTCTCCTCTCACCCTCTGTCCTTCTTGTTCAGTTAGGTTCTAAGCAATTCAGGATGAGCAGCAGTTATTTTACTATGTATTTATACAGTTCCTAACATAATAGGGCCCCACTCTAAGTGCTACCATGAAGTAAATTATAAATAATATTAAGTGTATTCTTATTAGTTTGGCTTTTTTAAATGGGTGTTTTTCACAGAGCTGGTTTAAAGAAAGATTCCTTTCTTCCTTGTCTTTTCACTGCAGCCTGATTGTCATGCACAAAAACACTGCTGATTATTCAAAAAGTTAGCTTTGATTGAGGAAAAAAGTTCTTCCCTCCAAAGGCATTCAGGAGGAGTTTTGACTTAGTAACAAGCCATGTGTGCAAGCATCAAGCTAGACAACCAAGATAATAAGGCACAGAGTAGTAGTCATATTCACTAATGGCAGAAATCTGCCTAGTTCTTCTCTCCCGCCCACCCCACAACCCCCTCCCTCATAAGGATGTTAAGAAACAAGAGTCAATTTTAACCTTGAATGTATATTTGTTTTAAGCTTATTAGCATAGTTCTTGGTCTGTACATTCTCTTGTTCTTCTCATTCAAATATTTCCCCTTTTTATTTTTTAGTTTAAGGACCCAGTCTCTTGAGGTTTTTTACCCTCAATTTCCACCAACTTCAATGGGCCCTAAAAAATTAATAAATAAAATGAAGGAGACCAACACAAACATTTAGGCCTTCATTTTTAACAAGCCTCCAGAAGTAAATTGATTCTTCTCATCTCTCACAGAAAAAGCAGTGAGGATTTTCAACAGAATTTGTTTTGAATAAGACCCCCCTTATACACAAACCTTATCTCAAAAATTCCTTGTGCTAAAATCCTAGAGGCCAAATTGTAAAGTGGAAAGATCTCCCCTTCCACCCCAAATTATGCCTCCCAGTCAATAGAATTTCATGTTACAGAGAATACTAACTTAACCTGATCTAATGTAGAGTCCAGTTTTCCATTCCATTTAGAATTCTACAGGTTTTCTTCATTTCCCAAAAGTAAACAGCTCAGACAGGTACATAAACTAGTGTGTAAAACATGAAGCACCACAGTCATTATCATGTAGGTACAGCATCCTAAAATGTCCTTAATATAGCATTTCCCTGCATGCTCTTGATAACTGCTTCTTCACCTCATAAGAGTCCGGTAAGAAGCATAAATATTCCTCAAGGACCCAAGAGTTGTTTAAAAGTCTTTAATAGCTACCATAAAATGAAGGATAAAATGTGTGAAAGAAGAGCTGTCATGATAATGATAAAAGATATGAAGAGCTGTGCATTTCATATCAAACAGTCATGTGAGTTTTATATCAATGAGAGATTGCATGGAATTTGCAAAGGCAACTTGAATGCTATTGAGTCTCAGGTTGATGTAAGTAAACTGAAGTTTTAGAGTTCAAATCAGCTGTGAGACAAGGTTTGCTCCTTTCAGCATACAATGGCAAATCAAATCCATAGTATCAGCTCATGTATGTCTGCTGGTGAGGTCGGAGAAGGAGAGGATAAGGAGACAAATCTCTCTCTCACACACACACAGACACACACACATGTCACAGTGTTAGGGGAGCTACAATTTCAAGTCTACTCCAGAGTAATATCTAGAATAACCTCACCCATGGCACATTCTATAGCATAGTAGATGGCAGCCTAGCAATGAAGGATCTACACAGCAACAAACATCCCAGCCCTGCCCCCAAATGCTTCCTATGTGGTGCTACACAGATAATTCCATTGGAGGCTGACTCCATACTGTGCAAAGGATGCATAAACCCCTATTGGTCCCCTTCCAAACCCCATCCTGCCGTTCAGCTATGGAACCATACCGTATTTGCCCATCACCAAACTGAGATGGGTATTACAGGCCACAACTTGAGCATCTCAGCATAATGCAACACAACACAGCCCATAGAAAATGAAAAAAAGCTATACACATGCATAAAAGAAACTATTGTATTTGCTTCTGCTACAAACTGTACTAACAAAGCTAGTGCTACTGAATGTTTCATTGCTGACAAATGTAAAGTGATACATGTTGGCACAACATCAAAAACTACAAGTACAAAATGAATGGAATTTAACTGGAAAGTACCCTAAGGTAATGGAAAGTGTTCACTGAACATATCTCTAGGCAACATGCTGGTGTTTTAAAATATATATATAAAAATTAGCATGCTTGCAACAGGTAATTTAAGAGCATAGGATACATTTAAGAAAATTATTATAAGGTTAAACAGCTGGTATGACTCACATCGAATTTATGTTCAGTGCTGATTGCTACGTTATAAAGTGATGTTGTAACACCTGAAAAGATAAAGAGATTGTTCCGGGGATAAAAAAGGCATAGCTAGAAGGGCAAGCATAAAAGATTTATACTGCATAGTTTAGCAGAATGTTTGATTGAGAGATATAGAATATCTTCACTAAAGTATAGAAATTAAACCTAGGGCATGGTTTTCATCCACTGTGAAATGCTTTTGTTATGAACAAACCCCTTAAAAAGAACATAAGAACGGTCGTACTGGGTCAGACCAAAGGTCCATCTAGCCCAGTATCCTGTCTACTGACAGTGGCCAATGCCAGGTGCCCCAGAGGGAGTGGACCAACAGGCAATGATCAAGTGGTCTCTCTCCTGCCATCCATCTCCATCCTCTGACAAACAGAGGCTAGGGACACCATTCCTTACCCATCCTGGCTAATAGCCATTAATGGACTTAACCACCATAGATTTATCCAGTTCTCTTTTAAACGCTGTTATAGTCCTAGCCTTCACAACCTCCTCAGGTAAGGAGTTCCACAAGTTGACTATGCGCTGCATGAAGAAGAACTTCCTTGTATTTGTTTTAAACCTGCTGCCTATTAATTTCATTTGGTGACCCCTAGTTCTTGTATTATGGGAATAAGTAAATAACTTTTCCTTATCCACTTTCTCCACATCACTCATGATTTTATATACCTCTATCATATCCCCCCTTAGTCTCCTCTTTTCCAAGCTGAAGAGTCCTAGCCTCTTTAATCTCATATGGGACCCATTCCAAACCCCTAATCATTTTAGTTGCCCTTTTCTGAACCTTTTCTAGTGCCACTATATCTTTTTTTAGATGAGGAGACCACATCTGTACGCAGTATTCGAGATGTGGGTGTACCATTGATTTATATAAGGGCAATAATATATTCTCAGTCTTATTCTCTATCCCCTTTTTAATGATCCCTAACATCTTGTTTGCTTTTTTGACCGCCTCTGCACACTGCGTGGACATCTTCAGAGAACTATCCACAATGACTCCAAGATCTTTTTCCTGACTCGTTGTAGCTAAATTAGCCCCCATCATATTGTATGTATAGTTGGGGTTATTTTTTCCAATGTGCATTACTTTACATTTATCCACATTAAATTTCATTTGCCATTTTTTTGCCCAATCACTTAGTTTTGTGAGATTTTTTTGAAGTTCATCACAGTCTGCTTTGGTCTTAACTATCTCGAGCAGTTTAGTATCATCTGCAAACTTTGCCAGCTCACTGTTTACCCCTTTCTCCAGATTATTTATAAATAAGTTGAATAGGACTGTTCCGAGAACAGACCCTTGGGGAACACCACAAGTTACCCCTCTCCATTCTGAGAATTTACCATTAATTCCTACCCTTTGTTCCCGGTCTTTTAACCAGTTCTCAATCCATGAAAGGACCTTCCCTTTTATCCCATGACAACTTACTTTACCTGAGAGACTTTGGTGAGGGACCTTGTCAAAGGCTTTCTGGAGATCCCCCTTGTCCACATGTTTGTTGACCCCTTCAAAGAACTCTAATAGATTAGTAAGACACGATTTCCCTTTACAGAAACCATGTTGACTATTGCTCAACAGTTTATGTTTTTCTATGTGTCTGACAATTTTATTCTTAACTATTGTTTTGACTAATTTGCCCGGTACCGACGTTAGACTTACCGGTCTGTAATTGCCGCGCTCAGCTCTAGAGCCCTTTTTAAATATTGGCGTTACATTAGCTAACTTCCAGTCATTGGGTACAGAAGCCAATTTAAAGGACAAGTTACAAACCTTAGTTAATAGTTCCGCAACTTCACATTTGAGTTCTTTCAGAACTCTTGGGTGAATGCCATCTGGTCCCAGTGACTTGTTAATGGTAAGTTTATCAATTAATTCCAAAACCTCCTCTAGTGACACTTTAATCTGTGACAGTTCCTCAGATTTGTCACCTACAAAAGCCAGCTCAGGTTTGGGAATCTCCCTAACATCCTCAGCCGTGAAGACTGAAGCAAAGAACCCATTTAGTTTCTCCGCAATGACTTTATCGTCTTTAAGCGCTCCTTTTGTATCTCGATCATCAAGGGGCCCCACTGGTTGTTTAGCAGGCTTCCTGCTTCTGATGTACTTAAAAAACATTTTGTTATTACCTTTCGAGTTTTTGGCTAGCCATTCTTCAAACTCCTTTTTGGCTTTTCTTATCACATTTTTGCACTTAATTTGGCAGCGTTTATGCTCCTTTCTATTTGCCTCACTAGGATTTGACTTCCACTTTTTAAAGGAAGTTTTTTTATCTCTGACTGCTTCTTTTACATGGTTGTTAAGCCACTGTGGCTCTTTCTTAGTTCTTTTACTGTGTTTCTTAATTAGGGGTATACATTGAAGTTGGGCCTCTATTATGGTGTCTTTAAAAAACGCCCATGCAGCTTGCAGGGATTTCACTTTAGTCACTGTACTTTTTAACTTCTGTTTAACTAACCCCCTCATTTTTGCATAGTTCCCCCTTTTGAAATTAAATGCCACAGTGTTGGGCTGTTGAGATGTTCTTCCCACCACAGGGATGTTGAATGCTATTGTATTATGGTCACTATTTCCAAGCGGTCCTGTTATAGTTACCTCTTGGACCAGCTCCTGCGCTCCACTCAGGACTAAATCTAGAGTTGCCTCTCCCCTTGTGGGTTCCCGTACCATCTGCTCCATAAAGCAGTCATTTAAAGTATCGAGAAATTTTATCTCTGCATTTCATCCTGAAGTGAAATGTTCCCAGTCAATATGGGGATAATTGAAATCCCCCACTATTATTGGGTTCTTAATTTTGATAGACTCTCTAATTTCCCTTAGCATTTCATCATCACTATCACCGTCCTGGTCAGGTGGTCGATAATAGATCCCTAATGTTATATTCTTATTAGAGCATGCAATTTCTATCCATAGAGATTCTGTGGAACACGTGGATTCACTTAAGATTTTTACTTCATTTGATTCTACATTTTCTTTCACATATAGTGCCACTGTCTCTCCCCCCCCCCCCCGCTGTTCTGTCCTTCCGATATATTTTGTACCCTGGAATGATTGTGTCCCATTGATTGCTCTCAGTCCACCAGGTTTCTGTGATGCCTATTATATCAATATCCTCCTTTATCATGAGGCACTCTAGTTCACCCATCTTATTATTTAGACTTCTAGCATTTGTGTACAAGCACTTTAAAAACTTGTCACTGTTTATTTGTCTGCCCTTTTCTGATGTGTTAGATTCTTTTTTATGTGAACCCCTTCCTTACCTGGGTCCCAATCCAGCAAAGCATTTAAGCACAAGTTAACCTTTAAGCATGTGAGTAGTCCCATGACGTCATTGGGACCTACTCTCATGTTTCAAGTGCTCTGCTGAATAAGGGCTTTGCTTCCCAAGCACCCAACTATGGACTGTGGACCCAAAGATAGTTGGTTATTTTCTAGGGAAATTCTTTATTGTCTTCCTTTCCCTAATAGCATCTGATTTGTCCTCTTTTATATAATTCAGGCTTCTGCAAACTGCTCTCATGAGCATTTCATATACGATCCAGCAAGCACTCTGGGCCAAATCCTGATAACCTCATTCTGTCCTTACTGCCATTGGCTTCAGCATATAGCGCACACATGCACAAAAGTGGTCAGGAATCTAACTGACCAAATCCTCAGCTAGTGTAAATCACCAGAGCACCATTGAAGTCAGTGGAGTTACCACAAGTTACACCAGGGGTCGGCAACGTTTGGCACACGGCTCGCCAGGGTAAGCACCCTAGCGGGCCGGACCAGTTTATTTACCTGCTGACGTGGCAGGTTCGGCCGATCGCAGCCCCCACTCGCTGCGGTTCACCATCCCAGGCCAATGGGGGCGGCGAGAAGCGGTGTGGGCGAGGAATGTACTGGCCACGGCTTCCCGCCGCCCCCATTGGCCCGGAACGGCGAACCGCAGCCAGTGGGGGCCGTGATCGGCTGAACCTGCCGCGTCAGCAGGTAAATAAACTGGCCCGGCCCGCCAGGGTGCTTACCCTGGCGAGCCACGTGCCAAACGTTGCCAACCCACGAGTTACACCATCTAAGGACCTGGCCCCATATGCATAAATATAAAAATCAACCTTACGAATAGTCATTTCAAAGCTGAATATTAGGGAAGAAACACTCAATTTCTCTTTGCTGGGCATACTGAATCTTAGTTATTTATATATAATTATAAAATGCAGAGTAAAAGCAAAATTATTTTAAAATAAACACAGTATAGCATTTTAGTACTGTTATAAAAGTAGAGCAGATGGTGGTTTTTAACCACATGACCCAGACAAAACCTTGAGATATTTTCTTGCACACTATACCTTAGAGATTTTGTGAATTTCTGATTTATTGCATTCTTCTTAAAAGAAATGTGTTTTTCCTGTCTCCCTTGTGTCTGCATTGGCATGTTCAATGAAGAAAAAAAGGAAACTTGAGAAAGGCTTTTCTTTAGGAAAGATGAAAAACTGTTTTTGTTCTGGGGGATATAAGTGGATTTCAGCAAAAGTATCATACTTAGAGCATGAAACTAAACTAAACTAAAATAAAATAAAATGATAAAGGCTTCCAAGGCATATTTACTTTTACATTCTACCAGTTAGTGGTCAAAAATTGCACAGGTTAATTCAGTGGTGCATAAGTGGATCAAGTTGTATTAATTTAGAAGGAATAAAGGGACCCAAAGAATCAAAGGCATTAAGTCAACCTAGTCACTATCCTACATTAAACAGCGTTAAACAACAGTTTGGTATACAGAGACCTCAGCCTGCTTAGTACCATGGCAAACACACCATTAAAAATCCCTTTAACCTTTTATTAAAGATACAGAAAATATGGAAAAAAACAGCTAAATCTTTTGAAATGTGAAGTATTAAAGAAGGCTTTCATTTTAACAGTATCCCTTGTTCCCTTTCCTGTTAGCTGGAGAGAGTCTTTAGAAAGAAGAAACCTCTTGTTTGATAGTCTCTTAGATGGTATTAAAGATGATAAAAACTGTCCTTTTGGGGGGAAAGGGAAGAAGTTAGTTAAAGTCAGATCCCATTTCCTAGAAGACAAAACAAGACACAAACACACAAAAGAGGGAAGAACAGCAAAAATAGAAAATTCACCTTTTATCTTTGGTGTTGACTCTGACTTTCAACCTCACTGCTGTAAAAAAATAGGCACAGCACATGGTCTAATCAGCCACTGTGAGATCTGGCAAACTGGTACCAGGATCCGTTTGTTTAGGGCATTGCTTTTAGTTGCCTCTTTCTGGTCACAAACTTACAGCAGCATTATACCAAGATATATGGTCTTGGTTGGCAAATCCAGATGGCAAAAGGAGAGGGATAAGAAAAAGAAGAAATAGCTGGGAAGGAAAAGAACACAGAAGGAGTAGATATGGGACAAAGCCTCACATTCCTAGTAGTGTTCAGGATTAAGCTGAAGTTGGTGGAGGTAGCAATGTCATTTGGTTCCCCTTCTCTGGCCTGGTCTGGTCAGGACATCTTCTGGTCTGGAGTCCCCAGGGACAATAGGGTTGGCAGCCAAGATGGTGAGGCTCACTCCAGTAGCCAATTCTCCCCCAGTCTTGTTCTTAAGGGCTCTGAAAGGGAGTGATGGGTGGAAAAGCTCATCTCCTAATTTTTTCCACCAGTTAGGCCTAATATCTGACCTATCAATTTGGTTTTATTAATTTTCAGTCCTCCATTTCTCTTGCTTACCAGGCATGATCTTTAAGCTATACCAGTAGGACTAATTCAGTCTCTCTTTTGCACCTTTTCCCATCAGAATTTGTTATTAGTTCTTGTGACTTTCATTTAGCTTTTGCAGTTGAGCTCACAATTAGGGTAAATGTGTAGGCCCAATTATTATAATAGATGGTGCACATTATAGTGATAGAACCCCGTGACTTTGTTTGTCACCCAAAGATTCTGACTCTTTATTCAACTCCTTAAAAAGGGAGCGGAAGACTTTGCATGTGATTAAGGCAGTAGACGAGGACCATGGAGATTTGGTTTCAATTCCTGGCTCTGACACAGACTGTGGGTGTAACTGTGGGCAAGTCATTTAATGTCTTTGTCTCCTTTCCCCATCTGTTAAATAGGAATAATATTTCCTTTCTCCCACTGTCTGTCTTTTGTCTATTTAGATTGTAAGCTCTTTAGGGCAAGGACTGTTTCTCACTAGTTGTATGTATAGCACCTAGCAAAACAGAACCCTGATCTCAGTTAGGTAGGGGCACTACCATAATAAAAATAAACAATCAGATTAACAGTTCTTTCGCAAAACCTGCCATAACATCCTCAATCCCCTGAAATCCAAAGCAAAGTAGAAAAAGAATTTTAAGAAGTCCAGCCCCATAAAATCAGACCATCCATGGTATATTAGCATCTGTACCCTTTTGTTTCTCCAGTTATGACTCACCCTCCTGAACACCCCCATTTGCTACAGAAGCATCCATGTTTATAAAGAAACCCTCAAGAAAGTGGCCTAAAGTACAATGGGATGCAGTGCTGTCTCCCTGAGTTCACAGAGAGCCTGAAACAATAGCTCTGAGAAGTACGAGCTGCCCATTCTTCTTAATGGGATGTTAACTCTGGAAACTAAAGATGATATTCTACAATACAACTAAAACTGAAAATGTGGTAACAAAATAAAATGAATTTAATATCAAATTCAAAAACCACATTGGTTGTATTATTAATTTTTATATTTAATTTTGCAAAAGCTTCTGCTTTTTAAGTGTATCCAAAGTTCTCACAGAAATAAGACTTTCCACTAAAATGAATCTATGAACTTTGCTATACGATGTAGGGCCCGGTTAGTGCAGAGTGCAGTAAGATTTTATTATAACCCTGGGGGATAGTTTCTCTATTTTGCATGTGCTCAAAATTCTAACCAAGATCCAGATTCCAACTCTGCAAGTGACCTTTTTCTTCATTCTGTGGTGTTCCAAGTCTGGATTTCGATCTCACCTCTTGAGTCCAGCCCTTATGAGTAGTAGAGTAATAACCACTGGTCCATAAGGAATAGCATCTCTGAGCCAAGTTTAGCTTCTGCCAGTCTGAGCCCAGAAACCTTTTTTTAATTCTGTTGCTAAATATCCTGCTTTGTCACTGAAGCATTAAATAATGGAACAAATGCCAGTCTCTTCTGTACCTAGGATTTGTGTGGAGGATGTGAAGCTTGGTGTACAGCCAAATTAATACACTTGTCCCGGAGGATTCTTGTCATGTCAGCTCTATGTTTATTTAATGCAATGGGTCAGAAAAACAATACTAAGCATTTGAGAGTTTTAACTCAAATCCTTAAGGATTCAGAGATTCCAAGGCCAAAAGGGACCATTGTGATCATCTAGACCGACCTCCTGCATAATATAGCCCATAGAATTTATCCAAAATAATTCTTAGAGCAGACCTCCTAGAAAACATCCAATCTTGTTTTTAAAATTGCCAGTTTACCTCTTGGTAAACTGTTCCAATGATTAATTACCCTCACTGTTAAAAATGTACACCTCTGAATCTGTCTCGCTTCAACATCCAGCTCTGGATCAGTTTAAATCTTTAGACTGAAGAGCCCATTATCTAATATTTGTTCCTTAAATAGGTACTTATAAACTATGAACAAGTCACTCCTTAACCTTTTCATTGTTAAGTTAAATAGCTTGAGCTCCTTGAGTCTATCACTATAAGGCATGTTTCCCAAACCTTTACTCATTTTTATGGCTCTTCTCTGAACCCTCTCCTATTTATTAACATCCTTCTTGAATTGTGAACACCTGACCTAGGCACAGTAATCTTGCAGCAGTTGCAACAGTGCCAAATACAGAGGTAAAACAACCTCTCTACTCCTACTTGAGATTCTCCTTTAATTCCCTCACAGTGTAGTAATATTGTAAGTTGTAGCCACAATAAATGGATGCCCAGGAGGAATATAGCAAAATTAGCTTTGACCCCTCCTCTGCTAACCACCCCCACCTTTTTCATTTTGAAGGTCTGAATATATAGTGTTTTAACTTTTTATTTGCTTTGCTGCTATTTGAACAAAGAAATGATTTAATGCATTAAAATGATCTCAGAGCCTGAATACCAAAAAGCAAACTACTAGTTATTTTAAAAGTATGAGAAAAGGATGACTATATAAACAACGTAATGCGTCTGGCTCCAAAATTTAATTCTGCCATAGAATTGATATTAAAATGGACTTCTGCTATTGTATTTGGCCATTTTGTTGAAGGGGCATAATTCCAAACATTCTGCCCTGAAGAAAATAGTTCTCAAAAACTGACATACTACAAAGTATTTTGTCTGTGAGGGTTTCAGTCTTCCAGCTTGTGTTGCATTTGGGCAGATCTTTGCACTAGTATGGATGGAGCACCCATTGAAATCAATAGGGCTCTGCACCAATGCAGGGATTCACCCAGAGGTAACGAGTCACGGGACAATGGCCTAAGAACGTGAATTTTTCATATATAGATTTATGTAAAAATATGAAATATGTATTATTTCATATTTAGAATGACATATAGGAAAAAAACTTTGATAGGACGACTTTTTGTTGGAAAATTCAGTTCCATCAAAATCCTTCATGAAATCATGTTTTTGTCAACGTTTCAAGAAATAAACTAAAAATCCTCTGTGAAACAGAATTTCCATTCTCTGCACAGCTCTAGTGACATATGCATCTGTACTTGTACATTATGTATGAATGATCTGTGATTGTAACAAAAGCACATCTTTGAAATACAGGTGCTAAAAGCTGCTAAAACTTTACTTTGGTTCACAGTGCATCATCTCTGGTTTCTGCAAAGGGACTGTGGGCTTTATCTGATAACCTTCAAACATTATACATGAGAAATAAAGCAATACATTTAAAACTTAGTGGAAAAGTAACATTAAAAATATATGTCCCATCAGTCTTAAAACCCAACAAAAAGCTCATGCAAAAGTTCAGGTTATATTAAAAAGGGTTTCCAAAGTTCTCAAAGGAAAAAGCTTATCAAAATTGTTTATGAGCCAGAAATAGTCTTTCCCAGTGTGCAAGGTGGGAATATGCTCCAAGGGAATTTCAAACTCATTGGGATATTATAGGTTAAAATATCCTTCTGATAAGACCAAGCCTCCTCCTCCTTGTTTGTTTTTTTGCATTCCATTTCATAGAATCATAGAAGATTAGGGTTGGAAGAGACTTCAGGAGGTCATCTAGTCCAACCCCCTGCTCAAAATAGGACCAACCCCAACTAAATCATCCCAGCCAGGGCTTTGTCAAGCCAGGCCTTAAAAACCTCTAAGGACGGAGATTCCACCACTTCCCTAGGTAATCCATTCCAATGCTTCACTACTCTCCTAGTGAAATAGTTTTTCCTAATATCCAACCCAGACCTCCCCCACGCCAATTTGAGACCATTGCTCCTTGTTCAGTCATCTTCCACCACTGAGAACAGCCTAGCTCCATCCTCTTTGGAACCCCCCTTCAGATAGTTGAAGGCTGCTATCAAATCCTCCCACACTCTTCTCTTCTTCAGACTGAATAAGCCCAGTTCCTTCAGCCTCTCCTCATAAGTCATGTGCCTCAGCCCCCTAATCATTTTCGTTGCCCTCCGCTGGACTCTCTCCAATTTGTCCACATTCTTTCTGTAGTGGGGGGCCCAAAACTGGACACAATACTCCAGATGTGGCCTCAGCAGTGTCAAATAGAGCGGAACAATCACTTCCATCAATCTGCTGGCAATGCTCCTACTAATGCAGCCCAATATGCTGTTAGCCTTGTTGATAACAAGGGCATGCTGTTGAGTCATATCCAGCTTCTCGTCCACTATAATCCCCAGGTTCTTTTCTGCAGAACTGCTGCTTACCCAATCGGTCCCCAGCCTGTAGCAGTGCATGGGATTCTTCCATCCTAAGTGCAGGACTCTGCACTTGTCCTTGTTGAACCTCATCAGATTTCTTTTAGCCCAATCCTCCAATTTATCTAGGTCACTCTGGACCCTATCCCTACCTTCCAGTATATCTACCTCTCCCCCCAGCTTAGTGTCATCCACAAACTTGCTAAGGGTGCAATCCATCCCATCATCCAGATCATTAATGAAGATACTGAACAAAACCAGCCCCAGGACCAAGTGCTTCAAAATGGATTCCTTGAGGTTTTTCCAGGGACTGAGGTGAGGCTGTAGTTCCCCGGTTTCAGCAGTGCATTAGGTAAAAGAATTAAAACTTCAGATAGAACACAGCTAATCCAGGTCAGCAGTTCTTGGACCAAAAACTACCGCAGAACAAAAAGGAGGAGTGAGCAGTAAGAAAGTAGTAATAGGCGGAGTGGTAGAAAAATGGACAAACTATTATCTTGTAAAAAATAAATCAAATTTCAAATATATTTTCATTTTGTAGGGTTTTAAATGGACTAATTTTTGTTTTCAACATATTTTGAGACAAAAGTTAATTTTTTTCATTCTTCCCTTCTGAGTACAATAAAATTAACAGGGTTCACGGTTGCATGTACTCTGTCTCTCTTCCCTCCCCCCAACTCTCTCTTTCACACACACACACATACACACACGGTTGGTTGTTGTTTCTCTCTCACGCACACAAGCCTCTCTTTGAGGATTTGCCCACATGGATCCCACGGTAGATGACTGACTAGCAGTTACCTCTCAAGAAGGTGGGTGATAGGATTCCTATCTAAATAACGACTATAGGGCAGCCCTTTGAAACTGGGCATCTATTCTAGAAGCTGCCATAATGGAATAGTGATTGGTAAATGTACGAATTGAACTCCAAGTAGCTGCTCTACAGATGTCAAAAAAAAAAAAAAAAAGCTCCCTAAAGCAAGCTTCAGATGTGGATTGAACCATAGTAGAGGGTGTCCTAACTCAAAAGTGAAAGGCTTGTTTATTTAATGGGTAGGAAATCTTAGTGCAGACTGTAACTCATTTAGAGAGCATTTGAGGAGAAGCAGCGTGCCCTTGAGACTTATTACCAAAAGACACAAAGATTCTGGATGATTTTACAAAATAGCTTTGTTCTGGCAAGATAAAAGGACCTACCTTTAAGAACATCTAGTATGTGGAGTTTAGCCTCTGTAGAAGAGTCATGAGGAGAAAATGCCTGTATGTGTATAAACTGATTTATATGAAAATCCAAAACTACTTTTGTTAAAAATGTCGGACGTGGTCTGGGAGTAACCTGTTCTCGAGAAAAATGATGTATGGAGAGCTTGCCAGCAAAGCCGGAATTGCTACCAAAAAGGCTGTTTTAATAGAGAGATGATATAATGAACATGATGTGGAGTCAAAGGGAGAGAGTCCATTAAAGAGAGAGCACTGCATTCAAGGGCCAGGAAGGGAATGGCTCTTCGTCTGATGAAAAAAAATTGACTGATTTTCAATAGGTGGGCAATATGCAGAAATAGCAGCAAGATGAACTGTAACAATATAGAAGGGATAAAAGAGCCCAAGGCCTGAGTATCTCACTGCATGGACCAGAATGGACCACTTTGCATGATATGCCTCTCTAGAAGAGGCTTTTCTGCTTTGACTCAAAACCTCCCTTACAGCTGCTGAACAGCTTCTATCCGAAGAACTTAGCCAGATAGCCTCCAAGTTGTCACATGTAGATATACCACGTCTGTGTAGGGCACCAGGCACTGGTTCTGCAAAATGATGTCTGGGAGATGTAGGAACCAATACCATAGAGGTTGGCTGCAGAAAGACTTTAAGTACCCTGGACTACAGTAACAGCAGATACCTGGATAATACAGACAAATGAGAGACATCCAACAAGGGGGACTCTGGTTCTGGAGTGATAATAAGGTCAGCAGGAGATGTAAAAACAGACCTAGCAGATGAAGGAAGTGATAACAGTGTCAGTGGTACCATAACCAACTGTACTGATGCCAGAAGTCTTATCAGGATGCAGTATTGATGACTCTGTGGTGAAGTGCCATTGCCAATGGTGCTGAGGAAGTGATGTCAGTCATCACAGATAGAAGATGTATAGCTGAAGAACGTAACCTCCCGCCATCTTTGAAGCCTCACAGTACCAATGAGGTTTCAAAGGATTCATCTTAGGCAAGTCAGCATGATGACTTTTAGCCACCACCTTGGTCTGTCCTGGGAACAGCAACCAGATGAAGACTGACAAGACAGCTCAGAGTGCTTGACACAAGCATGAGATCTCTCAGGGTATGTCTACACAAGGATAAAAAACCTACGGCTGGCCTGGGTCAGCTGACTTAGGCTCACAGGGCTCAGGCTCTAGGGCTGAAAAATTCCTATGTAGGTGTTCGGGCTCAGGTTGGAACCCAAGCTCTGGGACCCTGCAAACCCAAACATCTAAACATCGAGTTTTAGCCCCACAGCCTGAGCCCAAATCAGCTGACCCAGCAGCGGCCATGCTGTGACTCTTTTATCCCCATGTAGATGTACCCTTTGAGTCAAATGATCTCTTAGCCCTCAAAGTCTGTCATAGGAAGGGCAGTTGCTGAAACTGGTTTTGAAGCAGGATCAGACTACTTCGGACAGATGTCAATATCATAAGCACTGTCCTTGTATCAAAAATAAATTTAAACAGGCATCGCAAGCTCTGTGTGTGTGTTTAGAAAAAGAACTATAAATTGCACTTTTTCCAGGGCAGGAGACTTCCCTAAACAAATCAGGCATTTCAAAAGAGTACCACGGGTAGACATAGCTGTCAAAGTAAGGGGCAGATTTTAAAGCCGGAGATCCATTCTGAGACATAAGACCTACTTCTTGGTAGTGAGGTGAAACTCAAACCATGACATGTCCTTTTAAAAAAATAAAAAAATAAAGCCAGAGGACTTAAAGAAAACTTACTAAAAACTACACTAATATTTAAACTAACTAATTATAACCCCCAAACTATCTAAAAGCTACAGATATGTAGGAGGACACTGTGGGCTCTAACTTCCTATCACAGGGAGTGAGAAGGACCTGAGTGGTGGGTGGGGCTGCTCCACCCTTAATACACTTGTTGTACGAGGCACAATGGTGTGCAGCCCTCATGCACAGCCCCAGTAGACACTGCTAGCTAAAAGATTCTGGGCTTGCATGCATGGTGTGCAAATACACCTACAGTGTGATCTCTGAGGACAAATGCTTAAAGGAGTATGTGCAGTTATCAAAATTAAGTATGCAAGTATCCAATTTGTGTTAGAAATCATGGTACTTCAACACATTTTTTAACCATAAGACTCACAAATGTGCATGATGATCTAATTAATGAATTGATACGTTGCATTTGATATGTTAATATCTGGACTGTCCTGTACAATGACATGTGTGCACTACAAAATTACGCAAACAAAAGCATGTTGCAATTAGGAAGTCTCTCGTGGAATCTGACCAGGGGTAAATACAGTGTTGTCGACTCTTGCAATCACTGTAATAGCAGAAGTGGCCTGGATTAGCATTATCAGTGTCAGCGTGCCAACGAAAAGAACTTTTTATCCAGCCACTCTTTTAGATTAGCCTTTTTAAGTGTTCCACTAATTGTTTTTTCTTCATTTGCATCAGCAGGAGACCCAATTATAGTTCTATCTTCATTTTGCAATAACCTCCTTTTTAATAGCATAAGTCACCCTTTAACCTCTTATTACAGAGATAGATTAAAGGTTCAGTACAGAAATAGTGCAAATCTTCAATTCAATTTTTCAAAAATGGCATTTTATAATTGTTGGTCACCTACTGTTTAATTTAAAATACATTTACATCCTCTAGAAAAAGCACTACCTTTCACCATTGTGATCTTGTGTATATAATTTTAGCTTTTATCCTCATTCATACCTTTCCTGATACACATTCCTGATAAAAATCATATCATCCTTTTGGAGGGTAGTAGGCATTTAAATATATTTATTGCAACATTCCTGTGGGCAATGTTTATAATCTGGGTAGGAATCCATTGTTACTCATTTAAAGTAATACCTCTTAAAAAATAAGTAGGCCACTGAGCCTTGTAAAAGTAGGCATTAACCTTGAGAGTCACTGTATGAGACAGACTGGTGTGTATTGGGTGTGGGGGGAGGAGTTGGAATATTCTTATTGGGGTACACCTCACAAGATGGCATTAGTTGGAATCTCAAAAGAGGTAGCTTTTCCTCCTAGCTGGAAAAAGGATGTAATACAACTGTACAATATATGATGGTAATTCGTCAAAAACCTGACTGTACTCACTGGAGAAAAGAAGGTTAAGAAGGGATATGATGGAAATCTTTAAAATGCTATCAGGAATAATAATGATAGAGCTTGCCCTACTATTAAAAAATTAAGTACTTGGACAGAATAAACCCTAGAACTGGAAGATGGTTAACAAGGGATAATTCTCTACAGGTGCAAATTGGCTCAGATTCATTAAAGTTAATGGAACTGCCTGAGTTCACACTAGAAGACAATTTTACCCCTAAAATGGCAGCAAGAACATAGCTAAAGGCAATGGATTATTAATTTAAACTGAGGAAAAATAGAACAAAAGAAAACCTGTTTCATAGTTAGGATTTGGATCTTCTCTATAATGATAACACTTTGTAGTCTTAATGCCAAGCTCCTGGGAGAACTACATCTCCCACAATGCAATATGGACCAAGTTAACTGCATGGATTATCAAGGGAGTCATGTAACTTTATGTGCCTCAAAGGGGATGTATCTCAGCCACAGTGCTTGGCATCATGGTATAAGGTGTAATTTTGCTATTACGGGGAATTCAGATGGCCACAGTGTCAAATTGTCAAAATGTGCTCCTCAACCCAGGCTGCAGGAGTCTGATATGATTGCTGTTGATCCTCACCGGAGAATCCTCACCCAACCCTATAGGTGCCTAAATTCTCTCAGCACCTAAATTTCCATCCTCAAACTAAGTGTTGCCCTGCCTCTCTCATTGGAGGGCCTGATCTGGTAGATATTTTCAGAGTCTACCTACTGGACTGGGACCACACAAAACAGCAGTGGTGGTGATTTCAGGAATGTTGAAATGTTTCATTTTGATTGAAAATGTCAAAACAATGTTTTTGAACTGAATTTTTTTCAGAATTTCAATTCCACACAAAAAATCAAAATTCCAACTTTGTCACAATTTGGGATGAAAACAATGTCAGAATTTCCCATGAGACAGAAATTCCAAATTTTGCTCAATTCTAGTGGTCGCAGGTTTCAGTTACGATGAATGGGGCATTTCACACCTCCTGAAGCTATTGTTTCAGGCTCTTCACACCCAGGTCACATTTTCAAGCATTTCTTTGCATTCATAAGGGCTAGACACTCCTTTTTTAATGAAAGCCAAGATTCTGATCTCATTATGCGTCTTCAGTAGCTAGGACCCAAGGCATGAGCCCATGATGCCTATGCTTTATTCCAGGTCAACATCCAGTCCACCCTCCTGACTATGCAGAGCAGATTCTGATCATGTGCATGTATTAGTGTTTTGTTGAATGAGTGAAATGATAGGCTCATAAGAAATACATTAAAACCAATTAAATATATGCTTCCTTCATGTAGGTGTATTACTTATGACTAGCTAGAGGAAATAAATGCACAGACAAAATTTAAAAGCAGGGTAGCTGAGAATCAGTTTATATGCATGATGAACCAAGACACACATTCTATTCCAAGCTACAAAAACATTCTGGTTTTGCTGCCAGTGTCAGCATAATTAATAAATAACACTTACCACATAGTGACATGAAGACGGAAAAGGTTAGCACAATGAAAAGAAATGTAAGCAGCACAACTGTGACAAGGTCTGTCCCCATGTCCACTGAGCACACAAAGCCTTCAATGAGCACTTCGAAAAAAACCAACACTAGGCTATGCCAGTGTGTTGTCCCAATCAATCAGCGTATGCATGATGAATCATAATGCACATTATGTGCTATGGAAAATTTCTGGACTCTGCTGTGTCCTAATTCATTCCTAAGGAGTGAGGACCCCACAGATATTACACTTCTGATATATCTACTGCTGCAGATTTAAATAGCACAGACTACAATCCACTAATGATAGTATGATTTTTTTATTTACAAGTTCCAATATTAATTCCAGTTTTGAACAGGGCCTGTGTGCATTAGTGCTATACTGCATATATGCTCAGATTGTAAGTAAGTAAATGGGCAGTACAAATACTCAAAAGCCACTGTTTTGATTGATGGCCTTATCAAGTTCTTGACATTTAAGTATCCCAAGGGATCAATGTCCTGATACTCAGACTGTCCAGGAACTTAAAACTGAAAACAGGGAAGAAAAAAACACATAGGAAGTGAAGAAGCAACCAAGGTACCAATTCAAAGCTTATTGAAGTCAATAATTGTCTGTTTTTCAACTTCAACAGTCTTTGGATCATACCAAGAGGGTCCACCACCATGAAAGAGACCTGGACTTATAGGTACCTTATAGACATGGCACCAGCATCCTGGCTCATCAGTCACCTCAAAAAAGACCAGCACCAAGAGTTAAGTGCAGTGGTTAACTGCATCTATAAAAGGTGTAATTTGGACTTGATGACCTTGTCTTCACTGGGAAAAAGATGTGTACTTATATTAGACAACTCGAGGTAAAATCCTAATGAACACAAGGAAGTTTATAATATTCACACAAGTTAGCAAGTTAAGTTAAAGAGTAGCCTCCCCCCACAGTCTTTCACATGACCTGCTAACTCATGCAAAGCCTACATAATGCCTCCTCTTTTACCTTTATTCATTTAACTTACATTATCTAACTCGAGTTAAGAATACACCTTTCTGTAACATGTACATGTCTATAAAGGGCCAGCACTCCCTTTTACAGGATACTGGGAGGGAGTAACTCCTGTACTCATGGGCTTGCTGGGACCATGATTGTACCTTGCTACTGAATGAGGGACTTCTCAGACATACACAATGCTTAGGTAAAAATGAGACTCTTAGGGTGATATTTTTACCATATTAAAGTCACCCTTCAAGAACCCTATAGGAATTTTCCCATTGACTTCAATGCAACCAGGATTTAATCCCTACTCTTTACCCGGGCTTTTGCACTGTACAGTCCTTTATTTTTCTTAACATCACTTGGAAATTAAGATTTTAAAAATGCCAGCCCAGCACGTGAAATTGGATTTAGAATGTGTTAACTTTCTGTTGCAGTGGTTTATACATCTGAATGCCCATTGCCTAACAACGAGATACAATACCCCCACCTTCTATTCTGAGCCATAATTCAGTAGGTCAGCTACTGGCATGGTCATAAACTGTAAGGATGTAAAAATATCAAATGCACTGTATTATTAATAATATGGTTGTAAGTCACCATAGTAATTAAATTTTCATTATTCTTAGATCTCATGACCCTAATGCTGTGCCTGTTATGCCTTTTTTATCATTGCACAGTGAAAAGTAGAGATAAATATATATTCCATATGAGACTGTAACCAGGGGTGCTAATTTGTTTTAAACGCTTTTAAATATTGTCTTTTGGTAATGGAAATTGGCAGCAAAATAGCACAGTGGGACACTAATAAAGATTTAGTATCCAACAGCTGACTTATATTTTTTTTCCTCTCATTTATCTATTTTGCTTCCCACTTAATAAAATATTCACTGATTCCAACTTATTTTCAGGTATTAGAAGCCATAAATATTTTCAGCTTTAGCAATAATTGTATTAGTTAAATTGCTTAACCATGTTATTTTCCAATATACAGAATTAATGAGGTTACAATACAATCAGGAGCAAGATATGTAAATTCACACTGCATCTGGCAACATTGCTTTTTAAGCATTACAAAGGTTTTTTTTTTCTTTTCTTTTTTTGGCATAGCTGGTTTATAACCTAGTTTGTTTCTTCATTATATTGTTAAAGTGACTAGATCACACACAAAAACAAAAATAAAATAAAACAAGAGTTAGTTTCAAGGTATCCAGACAACAAGAATAATGGTTCAGAATTCCTCTCTCAGTGAAAACTCACACTGAAGTAATTTAAATTTTTGCTAGGCCTAATGCCACTAGTCTCTTAGAATCATAGAATATCAGGGTTGGAAGGGAACTCAGGAGTTCATCTAATACAACCCCTTGCTCCAAGCAGGACCAATCCCCAACTAAATCATCCCAGCCAGGGCTTTGTCAAGCCTCACCTTAAAAACCTCCAAGAAAGGAGATTCCAACTCCTCCCTAGGTAACCCATTCCAGTGCTTCACCACCCTCCTAGTGAAATGGTTTTTCCTAATATCCAACCTAAACCTCCCCCACTGCCACTTGAGACCATTACTCCTTCTTCTGTCATCTGGTACCACTGAGAACAGTCTAGATCCATCCTCTTTGGAACCCCCTTTTAGGTAATTGAAAGCAGCTATCAAATCCCCCCTTATTCTTCTCTTCTGCAGACTAAACAATCCCAGTTCCCTCTGCCTCTCCTCATAACTCATGTGCTCCAGCCCTCTAATCATTTTTGTTGCCCTCCGCTGGATTCTTTCCAATTTTTCCACAGCCTTCTTGTAGTGTGGGCGGGGCCGGCTCCAGGCACCAGCCTACCAAGCATGTGCTTGGGGCAGCACCTGGAGGGGGACGGCGCTCACCGGGGAAGCAAAGCCGCAGCGGGCTCGTCGCCCTCCCCCGGTGCTCCGGCCAGCCGGGGAGAGCGGGGCCTCGGCCGGGCTCACCACCCTCCCCCCGGTGCTCCGTGTAGTTGCTGGTGACTATTTGCTTCAGGTTGGGGGGTTGTCTGTAAGCGAGGACTGGCCTGCCTCCCAAGGTCTGTGAGAGTGAGGGATCATTTTCCAGGATAGGTTGTAGATCGTGGATAATGCACTGGAGAGGTTTTAGCTGGGGGCTGTATGTGATGGCCAGTGGTGTTCTGTTATTGTCCTTGTTGGGCCTGTCCTGTAGTAGGTGATTTCTGAGTACCCATCTTGCTCTGTCAATCTGTTTCCTCACTTCCCCAGGTGGGTATTGTAGTTTTACAAATGCTTGATAAAGATCTTGTAGGTGTTTGTCTCTGTCTGAGGGGTTGGAGCAAATTCGGTTGTATCTTAGGGCTTGGCTGTAGACAATGGATCGTGTGATGTGTCTTGGATGGAAGCTGGAGGCATGTAGATACGTATAGTGGTCAGTAGGTTTCTGGTATAGGGTGGTGTTTATGTGACCATCACTTATTTGCACTGTAGTATCTAGGAAGTGGATCTCTTGTGTGGACTGGTCCAGGCTGAGGTTGATAGTGGGGTGGAAATTGTTGAAGTCCAGGTGGAATTCTTCAATGGCCTCCTTTCCGTGGGTCCATATGATGAAGATGTCATGTGCATGGCCCCACAGTATGCCAACGTTTTTATGGGTGACTTAGAACAACGCTTCCTCAGCTCTCGTCCCCTAGTGCCCCTCCTCTACTTGTGCTACATTAATGACATCTTCATCATATGGACCCACAGAAAGGAGGGCTTGAATAGGGACTGGGAGTGGCTGGCTCATTACAGAAGCAGCTTTCCCTCTCCTGGAATTGACGCCTTCTCATCTATTATTGGGAGTGGACTACATCCACCCTGATTGAATTGGCCCTGTCATCACTGGTTCTCCACTTGCGAAGTAACTCCCTGCTCTCCATGTGTCAGTATATAATGCCTGCATCTGTAACTTACACTCTATGCATCTGAAGAAGTGAGGTTTTTTACCCACGAAAGCTTATGCCCAAATAAATCTGTTAGTCTTTAAGGTGCCAGCAGACTCCTTGTTCTTTTGTAGATACAGACTAACACGACTACCCCTGATACTTAAAATACAAAATGATCTGGACAAACTGGAGAAATGGTCTGAAGTAAATAGGGTGAAGGACAAATGCAAAGAACTTCACTTAGGAAGGAACAATCAGTTGCACACGTACAAAATGGAAAATGATTGCCTAGGAAGGAGTACTGCAGAAAGGGATCTGGGGGGTGTGGCAGAGCTCCGACCTTGTCCCCATGAGTCCCACGCTTCCAGGCGGTTTATGCTAGCCTCAGAGGCTCACTGCGAACTTCCACATAGCCCTTCTCTCTCTAGGGCCAGAGTACAGCTACTGAGCCCTTTTCATCATAAGCCAGCAAGGAGGCTGGTGAGAGAACTCCCACAGTCTCTGTTGTCCCTACGGGCTTATTCAAGAACAGTTGAGCCTCCTGTCCTGACAGGGGCCTGTCTTTTCTTCCCACCCTCTACTCCAGCTTCCGACCCAGGGACCCTAATGGCAGCAGCTGTTGGCAGCCAACCTTCCACTGTCAGAGTTGCTATATTTCCCTGGGCCACTTCCCCACAGCTCCCCCGCTTCTCTCTCTTAATGCCTTCTTCACCCTTACCTTAGGGCTCCTTTTCCAGTGGGTTTGAGGGTGTCTTCATTACCCAGTCCTTCAGCTGCACTTCCTCTCCTCTGGCTCCCTGGCTCTCCTTGGCCTGAATGGATGAGCCCTTTTTTTAGTATCAGAGGGGCCTTAATTAGAGTCAGGTGCTTAACAGCCTCACCTGACTCTTTGCAGGTTAATTGGAGTCAGGTGTTCTCATTAGCCTAACAGCTTCAACTGACTCTTTGCAGGCTAATTGGAGTCATGTGTCCACCCTAGCCTGGAGCAGCCCCTGCTCTGGTCAGTCAGGGAACAGAAAATTGCTTATCCAGTGGTCAAAATATCTTCCTTCTACTACTCTGCTGTACCCAACTGGCCTGGGTCTATCACAGAGGTCATGGTGGATCACAAGCTAAATGGGTCAACAAGTTAATACTGTTGAAAAAAAATATATATATAATTCTGGGATGTATTAGGCAGAGGACTGTAAGACCCTACAAGTAATTTTTCTCTACTCCATGCTGATTAGGCCTCAACTGGAGTATTGTGTCAATTTTGGGCACCACATTTCAGGAAAGATTTGAACAAATTGGAAGAAGTCCAGAGAAGAGCAACAAAAATTATTAAAGGTCTAGAAAACATGGCCTATGAGGGAAGATTGAAAAAATTGGGTTTGTTTAGTCTGGAGAAGAGAAAACTGAGGGGGGATATGATAACAGTTTTCAAGGCCACAAAAAGGTTGTTAGAAGGAGGAGGGATAAAAATTGTTCTCTTTAACCTCTGAGGATAGGACAAGAAGCAATGGGCATAAATTGCAGCAAGGGTGGTTTACGTTGGACATTAGGAAAAACTTCCTACCTGTCAGGATGGTTAAGCAGTGGAATAAATTGCCTAGGGAGGTTGTGGAAACTTCATCATTGGAAATTTTTAAGAGCAGGTTAGACAAACACCTGTCAGAAATGGTCAGATAATACTTAGTCCTGCCATGAGTGCAGGGGACTGGACTAGAAGACCTCTCAAGGTTCCTTCCAGTCCTAAGATTCTATGATTCTAAGAAATGAGGCTTTATTTGCCAACAATCTCATAAGCATTTTGTAAATTAACTATTGAAGGAATCAGAGACACACAGACTACACTGAGGATTATTTAGGTGGTGGTTTCTGGATAGTCGGAAGAATTAAATATTACTTTTTGACTCTAACTTGCTTGAAAAAATGAAACTGTTCACAGGTTGTCTTGTTGTCTCTCAGTCTGTGTTCTGTACAAAAACAAATAGAAAAAGGCTTTTGTCCTGTACAGAAATAAGTCGAGTCACAAAAGAGGTTTTTAGCATTCCCATGTTATTCCTGTTGCTAAGGAAACTTTCCTTCATCTGTGCTCAGGAAGGCATCCTCAATTACGATTTACTCATAGACGAATGATCTCATATTGATGTTAGAAAATGGGCTAACAATTAACCAGAAATACTATCATCACCAGAAAGGTTTTAACAGGAGAATTCTCCTTCTCTTTTGTAATACCAAGGATGTTATATAGTGGGGAGGAGCCTGCCTTAATTCTAACTACAGGCACTACAGCAAGCCTGCAAGATTGCTCTTTGTCTCTATTGTATTGCTCTCAAGAGGAAACAAAGTAAAATGAACCAAAAATAAAGCTAATTATTTGGGGTTGGATTTATTTTATTGGCATTATGTTATTAGCTCACGTCTTTTACTGCCTGCATTGTAGCTTAGAGAAGGCAGACCAATTAAAATCCATCGCTAAAAGGTTATTGCACACCCTCTACTATCAGTTCAGGACATCTCACAAGTATAGGATCCTTTCCAGCAAGAATCACATACAGAAATTACACATACATACATATGCATGTTATGGGATAGGTTCTGATACCTCTACTGATGTTCAATATTACTTTATTCTACACATTGCACCACTGATTTCAGTGAAACTATTTACAAAACAAGGTACTACTTAGCACACGTAAGGGTGGCAGAATTATGTTCTGTGTAATTAACATACCAAAACCAAACTCAAGATTTATCAGAGCTGCATACTTTCAACACTAATTTATAGTGCAGAATGCTGGGGAATGAGAAAGTATGACATGTCCAAACTGTCTTCATAAAATACAATCTGCCTCAGAAAAATCCTCCATATCTTTTGGCCCAGAACAATCTCAAACCAAGATCTATTGACACAGTGCAGCCAAGAGGATCTGAACACCAGGAGGTGCTGGAGATGGATCAGTCATGTGTTTTGGAAACTGATTCCATCACCAGAGTAGCAATAACATGTACGCCTGAAGGCAAGTGAAAACGAGGCTGCCCGAAAACAACCTGGCGAAGAGCTGTGGAAGCTGAGCTGAAAAACCTGGGGCACAGCTGGGGAACCATTGAAAGCCTTGCCAGAAACAGACAGGATTGGAGGAGCTCCATTACAGCCCTAAACACTAGAGGTGTAATAGGAACATGATGACGATGAATTAATATACTATTGTTGCAGGGCAAGCACACCCCATCACCCTTTGGGGCAGAGAAAAGGACATTATAGCCCCATGGCTGAGTCCCCCTGACCACCCTTAGCCTCAGGGCAGTATGTTCCAGTGGCCAGAGTCTATATGGCTGCCTTTCTCACAGGGCTGCACAGCTTAGTGGCCAGAGTCAACATGGCTGCCCTCCCTCACAGGGCTATGCAGCCCAGCAGCCAGAGTGAATACAGTTGCCCTCTCTTGCAGGGCTGCACAGCCAAGTGACCAGAATCAATATAGCTGCCTTCCCTCACAGGGCTATGTGGCTAGTGGCCAGAGTCTGTATAACTGCTCTCCTGAACTTGGCTGCATGGCCTATTGGCCAGAGGGGGTGGCCCATTGGGTCAGTTGGGATCTGGCCAAAACACACTGACTTATTGCTCGGTTCTACAACTGGATCACTGGCTACTCCCTAGGCTTATCATAGAGTCATAGACTATCAGGGTCGGAAGGGACCTCAGGAGGTCATCTAGTCCCACCCCCTGCTCAAAGCAGGAGCTAATCCCCAACTAAATTGTCTTCCAGTGTCTTGGTCCACAGGTCTCTGGTGTCTTCAACCTGTGAAGCTCCAAATTGTTCCGACATCTCTCAGGCATACACAGGTAGCCGGGTATCTGCCTGGGTCTTGGGATGACTGGCTTCTGCAATTTGGGGTTCCAGCAGCTCCCGGACGGGACCCTGCAACATGCATCCTCTCTCCTTGGTGATCAGCCTTGACTGAGCTGAGCTGCTCCCTTTTTTATATTGATGCTCCAGTTGGAGCATGCCCAGTATGGGTGAGGGGGCAAGGGATTAACCCCTCCTTGTCCAGTGTGGGGCAAGTACACACCATCACATCTATCCATACTTTATGTTGTGAGATCTCTTATTCTTTTTCTTATGCTTACCCAGCAAAAGTTTGATTATTTTAATTACATAAATCTTGAAATGAAGACTAAGCTTCTTCTTCCCTAAGAACTCACTTGTTATATGGCCCATATAGTCTATTAATACTTCATTTACCAGTGGATACTTTAGCTCCATGACTCTGCTGTATTATGTGATAGCCCTGTAAGGAACGCTACCCTCGGGAGAATTCACGTTATCCTCTGATTACTTTTGAAGTATGTATCAATATCAGTCCCAGCGCTGTTGCTCTAACAGGAGGGGCAATACAGAAGACAATGGGCCAGATTATCAGATGTGCAGTGTCTATGCTTTGTGCAGCTAAGCAGAGCAAGGAGAAAGAAGGCTGTAAACTACCTTTCTTCTTTCTTGATCCTGGGCCAAAACAGGGGCTGCTTTAAATTATGCCAGCTGTACTAGTCTCGCAGAGAGCACTGAATTTTCCATCCTGCCACCTCCTGCCCCAGGCACGTTTTCTCTATTAGGAGAATTTTTGACTGTCTCTTCAAGGTAGCTTTCCATCTGCTTTGGGCAGCCAGAGCAAAGCAGGCCGCATAGGAGCCAAGAATCTGGCCCGTGTACCTGGTGTATGTTTTCTTTTTCATTCCTCAATGTTGTTTACAGAGATTAAAGTTATTTCCATAACTCAAATAGCTGCCAGACGTATGATATAATGGAACACAAATAACCTTTTGCAATATTTGCTCTGGAAAAACCTTCTGATGCTTAATACAAGTATCCAAATCTTATCCAGAGTACGTAAACCTAGCATATCTGGATAGTAGACTGACAGTCCAGCAAGAGTATGCCTGCTTGTCCTGGTTGAAACCAAGAACTGAATAGGGTAAAAATAATTGGCACATAGAGAGTTAGGCAAATTATTTCTAATCTCAGTAGTTGGTGATTTGTATTGTGATGGTTTCCCAAGACCTCACCCAGGATCAGAGTCCCACTGTGCTATTGTAGGGCAGTAAAAATACCCACAGCAGCCCCTGCTCTGTAGAGTTTACAATCTAATTTGAGGCAAACATGAGTGAGCGTAACAAATGATAGGAGAGACAAAGACCAAGAGAATGAGAGTAATAAAATGGTTCTGAATTATTTGAAAGCTTTTCATTTTTCCTTTTATAAATACTATCAGCTATTACATTTAGTTTTAGAATTTTATGTGAAAGTGTAGGTCAAATCTTATTATATCTAAATGTGTTAAGCCATCCCTAATGAAATACAGGTCTTCGCGTAGGCAAACTGAATTAGCAGTCATAAATAACTCCATTCCCCCGAAAGGGATGTCTAAGATCTTATCCAAAGAAACCCACCTCTAATACTATAGCATCCATGCCCAGCATCAGCACTGAGTGTAAGAAGGTATAGTACCTAGAGTCTCACCTCAAAAGAAGATGCAGTACCTCGAGTCTCAACCTCCGTTCCAGAAGCAGGAATGCTACCAAAAGTGTGTTGGAGCTAGTTACTGCATAAGGAAAATAAAATGATACTTTAGGTCAGTGGTTTTCAACCTCTGGTTCATGGACCCCTGGAGGTACGGAGACTATGCCTAAGATTTCCAAAGGGATCCACACCTCCATTCAAAATTTTTTAAGGATCTGCAAATGAAAAAAGGTTGAAAACCACTGCTTTAGGCATTCTACTTTGGCAGAATAGTATCATTTACTTGCTCAGCTATACAGTAAAATAAAAAATAATATGAAAGACACTTTGCAGCAAATGAAATAGCTAACAGGGAAAAAAGGAAAACAAGAAGTAGAGGGCCTGGTCTTGTGAGATGCAAAACTCCATCTGTGAGATGCTGAGTGCCCTGAGCTCCAAAGGAAGTAAGAGGGAGTTGTGATATGTAGTTTCTGGCACTATACAAGGAGAAAGTGAAGAAGCAAAATTAAATCATTTCTGACAGTATGACTCAGAGTGACATCTGAATATGAGTAACATTTACGTCTTACATGCCAAATTTTACAGTAAGCAGAGTGAATTACTAGGAAGGATTTAATATGCCAGTTACTGTCCACAGACAAGTTTATAAAGCTTAATCTTGTCCTCTCTTTTGATGTGCTACTTGAGAGGGTCATTTCTTTATTATAGTTTAATTCACGTTCAGCTGACCTATAGCTGGACTTCATGTAACTAACTAGCTGGTCACCTAAAACTTGAAGTCTAATTCTGCCCTTAGTAATAATGTTCAGCTCCATCAACGTTTGTCCCAGGAGTTACAAACATGTAAAATGAGTGCAGAACTGAACTGGGCCTATTGGGGTGCACTTGGTGCAACTCAGAAAGATGAAGTACAAAAGTGACTTTAAATGATATTTTTTGGTCCCCCATCCCTGGGGTCTTCGCACCAAGCCTGAAAGTTGCAAACAGCCCCAAGGACCATTACGGCAGCCAACAAAAGCTGGGGTACGGGGCATCAGTTTCAATCAAATTTGGTGATTTTATTTAAAAAGTATTCGTGATTTTTTTTAATTCAGCCATTTTTTAGAGGAAAAGACAGTCTCATCTCTAACTATTATTATTGCTTCATTTATTGCCTTTTTGGCTCTTAATACTTTATTAGATGACAGGTGTTATTTTCATGCAAAGTATTTTGATCACTGATGAAAAACCACAGGGAAAAATCCATTGCTCTTATTTCAAATTTATCCCAGTGTAAGTTTTAGGAGAGATTAAATCTCCCCAGTGGAGTTTTAGTAAGGATTATTTTGGCCCATATTATATGAGTTACATAGTACTTCAGCAGACCCAACCCTAATTTTCATTGATCTCTAATACCAAGTGCATCACTATGTTTCTCTGACTTGATAAACAAAGTTTGTTCCCTGTAAGACAAAGGAACATAAATATATGCTATTCAGTGGTAGTCTACCAAGTGCTGTCTTCTCACATTGAATGATCTGAGCATTGTATTTCTGCCTTGCCAATCATGCATAGGTGCTGGAACTGGAGGTGCTGGGGGTGCTGCCACATCGCCTGCTTGAAATAGTAATAACAACCCAAATACATGGTTTCTGCCTTCAGTACCCCCACCATAAAAATTGTTCCAGCACCACTGCAATCATGCGTAACACTTTTGTTTTATTTTTCCTCCACAGTCCCCAATCTGTAGTGAACCACTAAGTGTACTTTCCACCTACCCTTCGATGATGCCATTCTATCTTTAATACTCCCTTGCCTCTTTCCTGAAGTAACCAGTAACATCTCTAATATAACTTTACTGCTCCTGTGTGTCATTTCCTATCTTAGTTTGCTATTTCATTTCTGTCCATGAAATAAAAAGCCATCAGAGGTCTTGTATCCTACTTGATCATTTCATGTGTATTAATAGTATACCAAAAAAGAGATTTAACATATGCTTAGATGACCTATGGGATAATTTGAAGATGCGAACTGGGTCTTCACAAATAAAAGCCCAAACTCAGGAAAGCACTTAAGTGCATAAGTGCCCTTCCTGAATAACAATAAATTTCTAAAACATAAATGATATAAAGTATAATGAGGTCACATACAATAAATATTCTGACTTCTTAGCAAAGTAAAATTAATACCGTGTTAGATTTTTCTGAAACAAGTTTTTCCTACTCAGTGCTCAACATTTGTTTTCTGATCTCGATGTACATGCAAGGTTCTTGAGTTTATTAGCCTTTTTGCAATAATATGCTCATTTTAGGTAGTCTAGCAAATTCCAAATCTGAACAGCAGGCAGGCCAAGCAGCAAACCGTTAGAAATATTTCAATATCTTATTTCCCTGCATGCCTTCTTTATTGACATATTACTTTGAAGATGGTAGTTCTGAGAACAACATCAGAGTCAACAACCTTTGATTAATTCTCCTTCAGATATTAGTCCAGCAAATATGACCTTTTAGAAGTGGTGCTTCTTGAAGAGATGCTGTTTCAAATAGATAAGGTATTCAGATAGTCTTCATTTCCTAATCTAACTGCTGTGAAGTGTTGATGTGCTATTTTAAAATGTTTCTGTGATTCATTCCCAATTTATATATAGTACATATAAAATATACTTATTACAAATATTGCATACAAATATTGTATTTAAAGTCAACATTTGTACCCCAACTTACTGTTATAAAATATAATACTTCACTTAGGCGTGTGTGTATATATACAGAGAGAGAGAGAGAGAGAGAGAGAGAGAGAGAAAGAAAGAGAGCGCGCCAAATTCTGTAATTCATTAGTGTTTTTAATTATCACAGTGACATAGGCCAACTTTGCTATATCTAATTATTATAGCTATAAGCTGTTTCTCCCTGACAAAATGCATGTTCTTTGCACATACTGTTTCTAGATAATGTCCTTTCTTGCTCCTTCCTTAGCTCCTGCACAGAATCTTGGAAATGTAGGGCTAGACGGGACTGCAAAATGTCAACAAAATCCAGCCCCCTGTGCCGAGGCAGGACAAAGTATACTTTGACCGTCTCTGACAGGTGTTTATCCAACCTGTCCTTAAAAACCTCCACAACCTCCCTTGGAAACCTGCAGTATCATCTGAGTTGCTCCAGCATTGGAGCATGACCTTCTGTACCAATCTGTAATGTGCGTAAGTGCATCATGACTTCTGTGGAATGTGAAAGAGAAAGTCTCACCCTATGATACATAAAAACTAAGCTAATGCCTTCTCCCCCACAAATTGAGAAACTCAAAGAGATACCATTTCATTTCAGATGCTTCAGGTTTTGTTTCACTAGACCCACAGCTTTCATCTTTGTTAGTGATGAATCTCTAGGAATGGAAAACACTAAATTGCTGGGGCATATGAAAGAAACACTACGAATTAGCTTTGATATCTCGTGGAAGAAAGGATACAAATGCAGTACCATTAGAACACATTACTAATCCAGTGGGAATGGGGAGGGTTGTGCACTATACATTTTTGCTTAACACTATTGTTTGTTATGGATTGAATCATGGGTTTCAAAGTTGAAAATGATATTTAAGCTTTTCCACCACCATTTTGAAATACCTACAAGTTGCAATTCCTGGTTAGAGAACAAAGAGTTGAAAGGCACGCTTTAGATATAGAGAAGATGGAAGATAATGATGCGTGAAATAAGAGCATAAGAAATGAAGAAGAGAGGGGGAAGTAGAAGTACAGCAAACAGTTTGACCCATCAGTGAGCTTAGTCCCATTTCTATGGAAATGAGCTCATTACTGCTAATTTTTTTAGCTCCTGGTTGATTCATGAAGTGCTTTTTGAATTTTGATAAGGGTTTCATGAATCACTGAAAAACATTTGAAGAAAATATCCAGAATCAATTATTAGCAACTCCCATAGATTAATCAGCTCTCTGTGCACTTTTTATAACTGAATATGTGCTAAGAGACGCAGCCCTCCCCACAGATATATTATGTACAAGTTTGCAAAGGAAAAGGGCCATTCTCCTCAAACCCAGGACAGGTGTCCCCATCCATGAGCCTACATTAATGGTGAAAGGCTCCTTTGCAAATGTTCCAGTTGCGTCCATGTCTGACTTGTTCTAAAAAATCAGCATTAGGAGAATTAGCTCTGGAATTGCTTTTCATTCCTGAGAAATAAAAGCATCTGCAGTATTCATATGAACTGTGCTTTCAGATTTGTAAGCAAGTCAGTACTTGGCTGTAGGCATTCCTAAGCAGTCAAGGGAAATGCCTAAGGGCCCAAACATTGGTTCTGCTTAAACCTTCTGGATATTGAAATGTAAATCAAATAAAGCAATTGATTTAAGTAGTACGTGAACTATATTTATTTTATAAAAATGGCAATTTTCAAAGTGTCTGTACACATGAAGAGACTATATATCTATACTACCCAGGATTTAAAAGAGAACAATGCTGACTGGCTAATGCATATTTGTATACACACACACACATGCTCAGCACCTTTTATAATAAGTTCTCCAAACACTTAAAAAGGAACGCCCTTGGCAATCACTGCAATTTGCCTTGTACTAATTTTTAAGGTGTACATAGGTCAGTAGCATTATCAGACATGCAACTTGTAACCATATATTTGCTACAAATTATATCAGAGACATCTGATGCGTGCCAGAGAGAGAGTAGAGAGTTACCCTCTCTTTTCTACAGACTTTCACCCACTAGAATCTACTCAGTTATGTCTTCTGTTCTTTATAATGCAACCATAAGAACAGCAGCAGCTGTTCCTGCTGAGTATATGCAAAGCATGTTGTATCATGAATCTCTAGTCCATAAACAGTTACAGGACACTTCTCCATAAGTTTTAAGTCACAGGTTCATTGGCATTTGGCATTTTTCCGATGGCATTATCCAATATGATACAGAGATGGACAAACCTCAAAAGATTCTGATGTTATGACAAGCCTCGGAAGATTTTCATGTTAGGACCAAATCTAGATTAAGCACCAAATTCTGAGCTGGTATAAATGAGGAATAACTCCGCTGCCATGACTCCATTGAGATTTATACTTGGTTAGGTAAGTACAGAATTTGACTTTCAATCTTCATTTTAGGGTCTAGTTATGCTACAAATTCCATAACATAATAATAATAATAATGAAAAAGGGGAGGGGGAAGAGTTTGCTGTGTCTAGTCAGCTACAGTTGCAGGGGAGATTGGGAAACACCAAATCTACTTTGTTAAAATACTTCCAACATTTCCTTCTCACATTCTTCACTTCCAGGGGAACCAGTAGCATAAAGAAACCAGCATCTAACGAAAATCAAAGACGGGATTCATGTGGAAAAGGAAAATATCAAAAACTATTTCCCTTTGCTGCAGAATCTCCTGGCAAATCGTTCTAGTGAAGAACAAAACTTTGGGGTGACATTTTTTTCTATTCAGATTACTAAGCAGCATCTAAGGGCCAAAACTCACTCTGATTTCAAGGAGAAATCAGCTTTAATCTCAGCTTTATTTCTGGCTTCATAGGTGGTTGGCATCCCAAACTTCCTTAAGAGGACGCTACGATTTAGGAGGGAAGCACAATATTGAAATCTTTGGCTTCCGATTGTGCAATAATAAGGAGAATGTGAGGGAGTAGGGTGTAAGGGTCTGGCCTAGTAGTCACAGCTAGGCTGGAATCCACACATCAGGGATGGTAGTCAGTGAGCAGGGGTCAGAGGAATCACTAGAACCACGTTCAATAAGCAAGAGTTGGGATCAAAGTCAGGCCAGGGATCAGTGGTAGTACCAGGCTGGAATGGGGAAGCAGGAGTCAGAGTCAGAGGCAGGAGGCAAGAGCCAGGGTTGGAGTCAGGCTGGGATTGGAGGCTGGAGATCAGGAGACAATGTGAGGTCTGGAACTGCAGCAGGCCAAAGTCTGTATTGTTGCCCAGAAAACTTGCAGAGGCACCCTCCAGGATTAAATAGGGTGGTTAGCTAATCAAAGGGCCATAGGGTAGGTCATTCTGGGTCCCTTGGATGGTTCTTCCTGTGGCACCTTTTCCACACAGTGCTCCATGGTGGCATTGTGAGAACATCAGTTGCCCCAGGCTGTGCAGACCCACATTGCAGTCCCTTCATCCTTACAGAGAAAGTAGAACATTAAGTTTCCCAATTTATAGTATGCAGATGATGCCTATTTTTTTGTAAGCTGCTTTGAGATCTAATACTGAAAATGTCATAAAACTGAAGTTGTTATTCGTATTAGTGTAGCATCCAGGGACCAATAGAGAACAGGGCTCCATTTTGCTAGGCACTGTACAAACAGATAGATTGTAAACTCTTTGAGGCAGACTAAGTGGACAAAGCAGACGAAGGGGAAGGGAAAGGGATATAAAACACAAGCAGAGTTGGTGCCAAAAACTGCAACTGGGGAGGTTTGGGGTTTTTTTTAAATTCTTTAGATGGGATTGTTAGCAACGGATTAGCAGAACATAGACAAAGTAAGGGAGCGGGAACATTGAAGGGGTAGGGCAGAGTAGAAGAAAAGGGGAAGAAAAAAAAGGGACACGGAGAAGAGATGAAGTGACGCTGAGGTAAAGAGACAGAGAGAGGGCTGGAGCCATCAGCCAATCAGCGTAGAGAATGTCCAAAGCAAAAGCTGTCATATTATTATATGGTACTATCTCAACCCGCTCTTTGCCCAGGCCTACCCTCTTTAGGGTATGTGTTGGCTGGCTCCAGGGAAGAGTCACATGTTGCAGGAGACTTGCGCTGCTGTTCCCTAGCTCATAGTAAACTAACCATCACTGAGAGGTCACGGCAGAGGCTTAAATTAATTACATATATTATATATATATCACAGACACATTGCAGTAGATAGAAATAAACATGGAAAATACTGTATGATATCATTCCAAAATAAAGAGGTGCAGTATCTACAATTTGAAGTAAAAACCAGTTACAGGCCACCTGAATATCATTTACAGTGACAAAGTCGCATGGCTTTGCAGCCTGTCCCTCAAAATAACTGCTAGTCCCTTTCATCATTCAAGTATTCATACAATTATGTTATTTAAATAAAAACGGTGTCTTTCCTAAGCTCTTTGAAGGCTCAGATTCATTGAGCAGGTGGGTTTGTGTGAATTTTGCAAAAAGAACAGGAGTACTTGTGGCACCTTAGAGACTAACAAATTTTTGCGGGGGGATACAGACTAACACAGCTGCTACTCTGAAACCTGTGAATTTTGCAATACCTTAAAATGTTCAGTAAGTTCCAGCTATGCAGCGTTAGCTAGCCGCTGAGCAGTAGTATTATTCAGTGTTCTATAAGGTACCTTGCCCTGGTCTTGAAAGCAGCATGGCCCCGATCCTGCTGTATGATTTGCATGGGCAGTCCCTTGCTCCCACTATGTCCCACTGAACACACCAGGTGGAAGTAAGGGTCCAAATGCTGTTGGCAAGACAGGGCCTTTTTCCTCAGAAATTAAGTACAGTATCTGAACTTTAATGCCATATTCATATGCTTATTTTTAATATTACAGGATTATGTATTACTTTGACCTTTTCAATATACCATCATTTGAATGGATGGACATTCCCATTTCCCCATGCTAACCTCCGTGTTCTGTGGGGAAAAAATAAAATGGCAAGATATTCCTAAAACAGAAGACTGAAGGGTCAAAACAGTTCTTCATGTGTTAAATAATGGCAATGGTTTTATTTGTTCCAACTAAAAAACAGTCTTATAAAAATGAGAAGTTCATTAGGCATCATAATTATTCTACCATTTCATATTGTTAAAAAAACAAAATGGTAATATATTGTCTGATTTTTCATAGATGCTGAGCGCCTGCAGCTCCGGTTGACATCAGTGGGATTTATGGGCACTCAGCACTTCTGAAAATCGGGCCATCAATCCAGGACACGATTTTGAACCACGTAATTGTTTTCTTGGCTTTTCTTCAAACTAATGTATGCTGTGAGCACATCATGTAATTTATCACTACTGCCATATAAATAAAGTTGTGTCAATAATATTTTATTATGAAGAGCAAGTTTAAACAGTATTAATTTAAAGACATATGTTGTTGTCTTTTCCAGAATATAGACGGCATTTAAATGCTGTTCTCATGAGAAAAGTTATAACAAAAGTAGATGTCAAAACAAATGTCAAAACACATGAACCCAGTGTGTTAAACAGAGGCCCAGGTGGTCAAAGGGGTCACTGTTCTTTACAAGCAACTCCTGACTTAGACCTGATAAATTCAATACACTGCTTTCATGGTATTTATCCATAAAGGGTAGCATGTGAGGTCTCTCCTGCAACTTTGTATTTTATCAATATTCCTAATCATTGCAAGATGTGTGTATGAGTAATATTTGAGGAATAATGTAACTATATTGAAAATTATGCCCTTATGGTCTTAGAGTGAAAGGGAGTCAATGTGTCTCGGGGATGGCACATTTAAGCGCATTCTCAACACTCCCTCCCACTCCAGCTGGCTGATATGTAATTTATTGTTCAATTGTCCACTTTTTCATCAACCCAGAAAAGTCAATGGAAAACCATTGAGGACAAACCATAAAACATCAAAATCACTTGGAAATGAAAAGGAAGGATATGACAGCAAGGGGATCACCCTGTCTGAGAATAAAGAGAAAAGATTGATTCAATATATCACAGGGTGAAGGAGGACACTTTGGATCCATTCATTGAGAGGTGCCTTGATGAGTCAGGGTGCTTTATGAAAGACTGGGCCCTAGCTCCTTGGGGCTAGCAAGCGCTGCAAAAGACTGCACCCTGGGATGAGATTCTACTTTATTACACCTGGGCTACACTATGCGTTTAGGTCGAATTTAGCAGTGTTAAATCGTATTAAGCCTGGACACGTTCACATGGCTAAGTCCCTTTTTTCGACTTAAAGGGCCCTTTAAACCGGTTTCTTTACTCCACCTCCGACGAGGGGATTAGCGATAAAATCGGCCTTAGCGGGGCGGAATTGGGGTAGTGTGAATGGAATTTGACGTTATTGACCTCCGGGAGCTATCCCACGGTGCTTCATTGTGACCGCTCTGGACAGCACTCTCAACTCAGATGCACTGACCAGGTAGACAGGAAAAGCCCCGCGAACGTTTGAATTTCATTTCCTGTTTGCCCAGCGTGGAGAGCACAGGTGACCATGCAGAGCTCAGCAGCACAGATAACCATGATGGAGTCCCAGGATCGCAAAAGAGCTCCATCATGGACCGAACGGGAGGTACAGGATCTGCTCGCCATATGGGGAGATGAATCAGTGCTAGCTGAACTCCGTAGCAGTAAACAAAATGGCAAAATATTAGAAAAGGTCTCCAAGGCCATGAAGGACAGAGGCCATAACAGGGACGCACAGCAGTGCTGCGTGAAAATTAAGGAGCTAAGGCAAGCCTACCACAAAGCCAGAGAGGCAAACAGAAGCTCCGGGGCAGAGCCGCAAATATGCCGCTTCTACGCGGAGCTGCATGCCATGCTAGGGGGTGCAGCCACCACTACCCCAACCATGTGCTTTGACTCCTTCAATGGAGAAACACACAGGGAAGCGGGTTTGGGGTACAAGGAAGATGAGGATGAAGATAATGTAGATAGCTCACAGCAGCAAGGAAGCGGAGAAACCGGTTTCCCCAACAGCCAGGATATGTTTATCACCCTGGACCTGGAACCAGTAACCCCCGAACTCACCCAAGGCGTGCTCCCAGACCCTGAGGGCACACAGGGGACCTCTGGTGAGTGTACCTTTGTAAATATTACGCATGGTTTAAAAGCAAGCGTATTTAATGATTAATGATTAATTTGCCCTGGCAATCGCGGCCAGTACAGATACTGGAAAAGTCTGTTAACGTGTATGGGGATGGAGCAGAAATCCTCCAAGGACATTTCCAGAAAGCTCTCCTTCATGAACTCCCAAAGCCTTTGCAAAAGGTTTCTGGGGAGGGCTGCCTTATCCCATCTGCCATGGTAGGACACTTTACCACGCCAGGCCAGTAGCGCGTAGTCTGGAATCATTGCATAACAAAGCATGGCAGCGTATGGTCCCGGTGTTTGCTGGCATGCAGACAACATCCATTCCTTATCGCTCTTTGTTATCCTCAGGAGAGTGATATCATTCATGGTCACCTGGTTGAAATGGGGTGATTTTATTAAGGGGACATTCAGAGGTGCCCATTCCTGCTCTGCTGAACAGAAATGTTCCCCGCTGTTAGTCACACGGCGGTGGCGAGGGGTGAAGTGATCATCCCCGAGAATTGGATGTGTGGGGGGGAGGGGGTTAGTTGGTTTTGTGCTGCATGTTAACCTGGAAACCACAGCCCCTCCTTTTACATTGCAAACCCATTTTAAATGGCCAACCCAACAGGTGCTTGGTATGGGAAATGAGGGCACTACTGTTTAAAACCATTCCCACATGTTAAGAAGGTTAAAAAAGCCAAAAGACTGTGGCTTACCATGGCTGCCTGCAAGCTGAAATCTGTTGCCTGGCACTGCGTGAGTGATCTCTCACACCAAACTGGCAGGCCCTCAATATAAGAGGAAAAATGCGACCTTGTAACAAAAGCACATGTGCGGTGTAATGTGAACAGCAAAATTTAACATGAAAGAGTGTACCCATTGTTCTCTAAAATGTGTCTTTTTTAACCACCTCTCCCTTCTCCTCCACCAGCTGCAAATGTTTCTCCTTCACAGAGGCTAGTGAAGATTAGAAGGAGAAAACGGCAGACTCGGGATGATATGTTCTCGGAGCTCCAGATGTCCTCCCACGCTGACAGAGCACAGCAGAATGCGTGAAGGCAGTCAATGTCAGACTACAGAAAAGCACAATATGAATGAGAGGAGAGGTGGCAGGCTGAATCGCGGGATGAACAGAGCAAGTGGCGGGCTGAAGATGATAGGTGACGTCAGCTTGCAGACAGAAGGCAAGAGTTGATGCTCCGGCTGCTGGAGCATCAAACTGATATGCTCCACCGTATGGTTGAGCTGCAGGAAAGGCAGCAGGAGCGGAGACCGTCGCTACAGCCCCTGTGTAACCAACAGCCCTCCTCCCCAAGTTCCATAGCCTCCTCACCCAGATGCCCAAGAACACGGTGCGGGGGGCCTCCAGCCACCCAGTCACTCCACCCCAGATGATTGCCCGAGCATCAGAAGGCTGGCCTTCAATAAGAGTTAAAGTTTTAAACTGCAGTGTGTCCTTTTCCTTCCCTCCTCCCCCACCCATCCCAGGCTACCTTGGCAATTATCCCCCTAGTTGTGTGATGAATTAATAAAGAATGCATGAATGTGAAGTAACAATGACTTTATTGCCTCTTCCTCCAGCTTTCGAAACAGACCAGAGTGCCTGAAGACGTGAGCATCATGTACCTTTCCTGGCCATCCCACGTTGATGTTGGTGAAACGTCCCTTGTGATCCACCAGGGCTTGCAGCAGCATTGAAAAGTACCCCTTGCGGTTTATGTACTGGGTGGCTTGGTGCTCCGGTGACAAGATAGGGATATGGGTTCCGTCTATCGCCCCACCACAGTTTGGGAATCCCATTGCAGCAAAGCCATCCACTATGGCCTGCACGTTTCCCAGAGTCACTACCCTTGATATCAGCAGGTGTTGATTGTCCTGGCAACTTGGATCATGGCAGCCCCCACAGTAGATTTGCCCACTCCAAATTGATTCCCGACTGACCAGTAGCTGTCTGGTGTTGCAAACTTCCACAGGGCTATCGCCACTCGCTTCTCAACAGTGAGGACTGCTCTCATCCTGGTATTCAGGGCAGGGGAAAGCAAGTCACAAAGTTCCATGAAAGTGCCCTTACGCATGCGAAAGTTTCGCAGCCACTGGGAATCGTCCCACACCTGCAACACGATGTGGTCCCACCAGTCTGTGCTTGTTTCCCGGGCCCAGAATCGGCATTCCACGGCATGAACCTGCCCCAGTAACACCATGATTTGCACATTGCTGGGGCCTGTGCCTTGTGAGAGGTCTATGTCTATGTCAATTTCCTCATCATTCTCGTCGCCGCGCTGCAATCGCCTCCTCGGCTGGTCCTGGTTTTGCTTTGGCATGTCCTGGCTCTGCATATACTCCAGGACAATGCGTGTGGTGTTCATAGTGCTCATAATTGCCGCGGTGATCTGAGCGGGCTCCATGATCCCAGTACTATGGCGTCTGGTCTGAAAAAAGGCGTGAAACTAATATCTGATGGACGGAGGGAAGGAGGGAGGGGCGAGTGACGACATGGCTTACAGGTACAGGGAATTAAAATCAACAAAGGTGGCTGTGCATCAGGGAGAAACACAAACAACTGTCACACAGAATGCCCCCCCCAAAGATTGAACTCAAAACCCTGGGTTTAGCAGGCCGTTGATTTTACGGAGGGAGGGGGAAGCAAATGAATACAGAACAAATCTATTTTTTACATCTTAAGCTGGCAGACGATGGTGCAGCATGACTGATAGCTCTCGTCATCTTCTGGGTGCTTGGCAGAAAATACTGGGCGCTTGGCAGAAAATAGTGTACTAAGACTGATAGCCATCATCATCAAGACAGTTCGATAGGACTGAGCATATCTGCCCAGGTGCCCATGATTGACATGCAATATGACGATGATGGATATCAGTCTTAATACACCATCTACTGCCAAAAGGCAAGGGGCTGCTGCTCTGTGCAATGCAGCCCCACGTCTGCCAGCACCCAGATGACGTATGGTGACTGTGAGCTGAGCTGAGCAGAGTGGGCTCCATGCTTGGTGTGATATGTTGTCTGCACAGGTAACCCAGGTAAAAAAGCGCGAATCGATTGTCTGCCGTTGCTCTGACGGAGGGGGAGGTGCCTGGCGACATGTACCCAGAACCCCCCGCGACACTATTTTGCATTATTCAGGCATTGGGATCTCAACCCAGAATTCCAATGGGCGGCGGAGACTGCGGGAACTGTGGGATAGCTACCCATAGTGCTACGCTCCGAAGTCGACACTAGCCTCGGTACTGTGGACGCAGTCCGCTGACTTAATGCACTTAGAGCATTTTATGTGGGGACACACACAATTGGCTGTATACAACCGATTTCTATAAAACCGGCTTCTATAAATTCGAACTAATTTCAAAGTGTAGACATACCCTTAGATAGGAAAGGTGACTATTAAAAAGTGTAGGCCCTAGTTCATATTTTATTATTTTGTTTTATACATAATCATTTATTTTCATTATTCATACTTGTTTCTATTTGAATCGCTATTCTTTCTAAAATAAATTTCCTTTTTAACTTTACTATAGTTGACCTCAACTGTGTGTGATACATGAACAATGGCCTAAGGTACAACTGGGATACACTCTTCCTTTGGGAAAAGAGGAGCTGGATTTCCACGGGCATCCAGTGATCAGAGGCTGGCTACAACAGGGGGACACTTTGAAGCGGCTCAGGGGCTGGGATGCATCTATTGTCAACCTGTAGAGGAAAGGCAAGGCCAGTATAACCGAAAGGAGAGTGCCTGAGTGGCTGACAGACTTGTTGTGTTAGGAAGCTAACACCCACTTGGCAAAGGCAAGCCTCCCTCAGCCCTGAGTGCTCAGAGAAGAGTCAAACAGTGGCATAAAATATATTGTAAAAGTGAGGGGAGCAAGAGCTACTCGTTCTTGTGGCAGCTTTAGCACTATAAAGACATAGTGCCTATTACAGTCCCCATACAAGCCAAAAGAGTCGTTCCACTGGTTCCAATGAGAGTTAGATTGGCTATTCCTCCTCTTCATTGTTCATTATGTAGCAGAGAGAGGCTGAGTCTGAAAACCATTTCTTTGCTCCCCAAACCAAACACCCCAATTTCCTTACTTCAGGTATACTAGAAAAGGGGGAATGGGTCTATCGAGCAGATGTTCACATACTGTATCCTGCTGATAACTAGTGGACTATGCAGCATTTGCTGGTTATCCCCAGAGAGATGGCTGTTCACAGAGTGTTGGCTCCTCCTTCTTTAAAATTGTTAAATTGCATTAGAAAGCTGCTATAATACATTAAATATATTCTAATATTGCTTTTCCATGTGAACAGTGGCTCCTCAGATGTTTTAGGATTACAAGTGGGAGATAGTCCTTGCAGGGGTACATGATACACTTGGTAATGTCTATTAAAATGTGGTCCACCCTAGGAAAGAGTTTGAGAACCCCTGCCATAACGTATCCCAGAGACGAGGTGGGTGAGGTAATATCTTTTATTGGACCAACTTTTCTCACCCATCTTGTCTCTCTAATATCCTGGGACCGACATGGATACAGCAACACTGCATACAATAATGTATCTCGGTGACAGAAGTTTTGGTTCCTTCGAAGAATGATGCAATAGCTCCGTTTTACACTGGGATAACATTACTGGAAATACAATGTCAGGGAACTGGGCTTTATTTACAAGAGCTTGTTGTTTAATCTTTATCCATCTATCTGCTGAAGGAGCAGTCTAAATACTCAGCCCATCCACCATGTTTCATGTACAGCATGCTAAGCAATAAATCAGAATGGAGTCCTCTCATGTTAACTAACAAGCTGTTTCTTAAAGCAAATATTTACAGAGCTTTTTCCACTGCAACTTAGCATTCCTAACCATGTGCATGCATATTGATTTCCTAAAGACTCCTCCAACCTCTTCCCAGCTGCAGCCTATGCTCCTCCCTCCAAGTTCCAGGTAAGTTGTAATACATGGGCTTCTGCACATTTTAGGTTCAAAGTTATTACACACATTGTAGAGAACCTCTACTGTAAAAGTAATGCATTTTTTTACATCTTTGTTGGTTCCTCTGAGACAAATCCTGCTCACTGTACCTCTACAACTGTTTAAAAGTTACCTTTACTGTAGCACTTATGGAACAGTGATGCATTGTAAATAGAAATGTTAGTTCCCCCTTCTGTAGTACAGCAGCTCCATTCATTAGTGTTAATAGTGCACACGTTAGTTTTATCATTGTAGTAAATGCCATTCATGTAACAATGTCAACGTCACTTGTCTTCCACTGATGTCATGTGAGAATGTGAAACATCGTCCCAAGACTGGTCCTTCTTAATGATGCCTTGATATTTGATGGCATGTTTTTTCTACCTCTGGGATAGGCATGTTTTTTTAAAAAAGAACAGGAGTACTTGTGGCACCTTAGAGACTAACAAATTTATTAGAACATAAGCTTTCGTGGACTACAGACCACTTCTTCGGATGCATATAGAGTGGAATAAATATTGAGGATATATATATATTTTTAGTTCACCCTGTATTAACTTGTCAGAGACATTTTCCATTCAACATGTATGTGGTGAGCAAAGGCAATGGGAAATCAGGACCATGGTGGCACTGGCACCCCAATGGACTTGGGGCTGTTGTGGTTAGTGTCATGTCTGGCTGCCAAGTCCAGTGCTGGTCTGAGTGCATGGAGTAGGGACCACTACTCAGGGCCTTTGCCTCCAGCAGCATTCTGCCTGCTTGATCCTCTCCTTTATCCGCTGTTGGAACAGACACTGCTGGAGTTATAAAGCCACACCATCATCTCATCTATACACTCTTGAAACAAGCAAGCCAAATTAGAGGCACCTACTAGAAACCTTTTTCTGTAATACTGATTAACTATACTTTCATCTAGAATTTTTTTAAAACATGTTTTACTTTTCATCATATTAATGTTGACAGACCTCCTTTATCAGTGCTTTAATTAACAGCAGGTAAGGGAGGCAAAGTGTGCATGACTTGTTCTTGATTTAAAGTCTGCTTGCGAGACTTTTCCAAAACCCAGAGCTGAAATTGTCTTATCTGATACATTCCCAGGATTGCTGTTTCATGTAAATGTCATTTTTGCTGTCCTAAACATTAAAAAACACACCAGTGCAATATAACTACTGACTCTTTGTGAGAGACATGAGGGAGGCTGTATGCTTTTGATCAAAGACAAGATCCTAACTTCAAAGTAACACCTCATCTGTAAATATATTATACCATGCTCTTAGTAAAGAAAGGGTGGCTCCTTGATTTTAAATAACCTAAGGCTTGTATCCTGGGAATTGTCCACATTTTCAGAGTATAATCTTCCTACTCTGAATACTTATAGAAAATTAGATGGAAAGATACCAGAGATCATGGATCCAATTCTCCTCTCACTTGTAGGGTCATACCAAAGTAAGGCCATGGATTTCAATGGAAGTACTCCTGATTTAGAGTGAGATGAGTGGAGAATCCTGCCCAATAAGGTTTTCAGAAATATTGTAGCGATTTTTTATTTTATCAGGGTCTTCTTTACGAACAACAGAATGCAGTAGGCGGCATCCCTGGATATGTGCCTGGTTCCTTACTAGCAATGGTCTGTGTGGGACCTGCTAATAATTTTCCTGCCTCACCATTTCCATTATTTTATTGTTTTAGTCTGAACCCCACCTCCATTCCTGCATTCATTTCTGACTGTAGAGATATGTTATCAGCTGGAGCCACTGGGGATCCAGGAAGAGGACGGTTTGCTATACTGTGACCTAGATAATCAGACAATCAGCATGAGCCAGACTGCACAGGGACACAGGGAATGGGCATGAGGTATCTTCCTGACTTTATTGCCTAGCTAAGGGCAGGCATAAGTACAGTCCCTGTGCACAGAGATACTCTGTGAACCATCTGGCCACATAAATTCTCCAAAGGGAGCAGTGGGTAGGAGCAACCTTGTCCCTGTCCCCTTCCATACCAACCCACATAGCAAGCTGAGTGCACTGGATAGAGCAGGGGTCTGCAACGTTTGGCACGCGGCTCACCAGGGTAAGCACCCTAGCGGCCCGGGCCAGTTATTTACCTGCTGATGCGGCAGGTTCAGCTGATCGCGGCTCCCCACTGGCCGCGGTTCACTGTCCCGGGCCAATGGGGGCGGCGGGAAGCCACAGCCAGCACATCCCTCACCCGCGCCGCTTCCCGCCGCCCCCATTGGCCCGGGATGGCGAACCACGGCAAGTGGGGGGCCGCAATCAGCCGAACCTGCCGCGTCAGGAGGTAAATAAACTGGCCCGGCCCGCTAGGGTGCTTACCCTGGTGAGCCGTGTGCCGAACGTTGCCGACCCCTGGGATAGAGTATGTTGTACCATCCTAGATGTCAATGCAGGCTGGGCACAGTAGCTCCTTAAGTTCATCTCCCTGTGCATGATTAAATATGAAACAGATCACTAATATAAACAACCAGCTATATAATCAGGGAAGTGCACTAAAGTGAGTGTGTTGTCAATCTTTTCAAATGTATGTGCAGAAGTAAGTGGACAGTAAAGCAGTAGAGCACTACATGGTGTAGTTGGAGCAGAGAGTGATGAGCACCTGATAAGTTTTGACTCATATTTTAAAATTACTGAATGATCTATGGAGTATTAATTCAACTATAGTCACTTCCACAGCACTGTCTCTTTTCCTCCCATCTCCACTCTAAATCACTCATATTCAGTTCACAAAGAGTAAAGGTAATTGGTTCTCCCAATAAATAAGATTACATTCTGGGAGATTTTTCTGCTCACATATCCCATTTATTGTGAGATATAAAATATCTTCTTCCCAGCCACATCTTTTGTGACTCTTCCACGAAACCGCTTTTGAAATTGTTTTGAATCAATCTAATCAATTTTAGATCTCCTGGCTGTCTGATAATCAGCCCAAGCGGTGAGCTACCATAGCTACACAGTCTTGAAAACATACATTTGGTCCTATGCTATATCACCAATGCTATTCTAAAATAAGACTTTTCTTGAAGAGAAACCGCCAAATTGCGCAGCAGTTCCAATGTGGATAAGTGTCTACTGGAGAGCAACTAGAGCAAGACAAGCTCATGGAACCTGGAGCCAGACAAGCTCATGGAACCTAGAACATTTCTGTAAAATACACATTTAAACCTACACAGAAGCTTTCAATTTAGCAGATCCAGATCAGAACATGCATTATTTGTGCCATTATCATGGAACAAGGTTGTATTAATATGCTTGATTGCAATTTCACATGTCCCTATTATTGTCACTCACTAGAACTCCCACAATACATAGATGGGTGAAAAATTAAATGGCATCACCGTCATTCAGGAGATATGCTCTATAAAAGCTCATGCTTAAGCTGAAAGTGAAGACTAAGGGCTATACCTGAAAACACTTTTTTTTCATTTAAAATTCATTAACATTTGTCAGCTTCAACCTGTGACATAAATATGCAGCAATATGTAACTGGCAGCTTACCTTTCCAACACAGAGATATATCTACTGCTTCAGCTTCCCATTGGAGGCAGAATGTCCCAGGCTGATTTGATAAGGCTTATTTGACAATTTAGCCTCTAGTAAAATCAAAAACATTTTCCCTTCTGGGGCAAATAAAAGAGTCCAAACAAAACAAATGGCCCTTCAGCCCTCCTTGCAGACAATTCTTATGCCAGTATCCTTACTGGTATCTCCATTGGACACAGAGACCTGAAGTAGGGGCTTCCTTCCTGCTTCTATGGACCCCTAAACAAGGTCAGGTGCCAGTGCCCTGCCACTAGGTCTTTCCCTTCATTTGCTTCACTCTTCCCTGGGATCCTTCTATATCCTGCCTTGTCACAGGCCTTTTTCAGAGCCATCTCTTATATTTCCTGGAACTCCTTCCCACCATTTCTTCTCACATAACTCTCTGGGGCCAACTGTTCCAAGAATGGCCATCCTTAAAGGGCCAGAAATTGGATCAGGGATGTGCTGGCCTGTTCTGCACTTAAAGGGACTACACACTGTATGACAACAACTAAAAGCGATTGTGAACACAGCTAAATTCTCTTTATGAAGATCACTGACAGGGTAAGGAAGATCAATCACAGGTTTTATAGCAACCTTCCAAGATATTAGTGGGAGGAGCATCTTCTAGCTCTGCCTCAGAATGCAGAATGTTTAGAAGTAGGTGTGGTGTATTGAGGGCTGTTTGGGAATTGCAAATCATGATGGGGGAGAGGGATATTCCTGGTCCCGGTTGCAGGCTAGAGGGCTCTGTAGGGAGGCAGGCAATCAGAGTCAGTTTGGAAAGTCACTCTAGAACAAGGTGGGGTCAGTTGTGCCTCTCTGACTTATATAAAGCAGTCTGCTCCCTCTCTCTGTTTTTTGGGGTTCTTGTGTGTTGTTCTGAATTCTAAGAAATAAAGTAGTGTTACATTGAAACCTTCCAGCAAGAGTATTTTATGTTTTTATCTGTCTTCTCTGTGTGTATGCTGTGAACATAACATTTGCCTCCTCCTTGGAAGATGTTTTACTTTGCCTTCTCTGGTCTTCTCCAGCAACAAACCCCAAGCATAGGCCTAGCTCATTTCAAATCCTGCCTAAGATAATATAGCTTTAGAATTATTTAAGGAGGAAAGGAAAATTGGTGGCCAGATGAAAAAATAAACAAAGAAATCCACAAACCATACAAATACCAATAAACAAGATGTGATTTCTTAAACCTAGGAACTCATTACCCAGGACTTTTTAGGCATTTTGCCATTATTCAGTACCTTTGATTTCTCTCTACTGTAGCTGCATCCATCTTGGGATCTTAGGAACCTAAAAAACAAAACAAAACAAAGATGCGTACCTTACTAAGAAATGTCACCCTCCAACACAAAACCTTCAAAGTCTCCTGAGAGCTGGATTTTCTGTCATTCAGCTGACTTGCGCCCATCCCATCAATGTTATTTAAACATATGATAGCTTTTGTGGACTTTATGTAGATGAAATCCAAGTCTCTGGTTGCAGATAACGTACCTGCCCTATAATTTAGGCCTCTAAATCTGACTGTCATTAAACCAATACAAATAATGATTTTTTTAAAACAGAAAATGTACATAAATCAGGGGGAGAAAGGTTATTCTCTGTACATCTCACTTCATTTGATGAATCAAACTACCTTGAGAGATGAGCTATTCTTTCATTCATTCATTCCAAGAGTATATCCCTTAATTGTGTTAATGCTGAGAGAAGTGCCCTTTTATGCTGTCAAGTGTCCTTACCCTCAGTGACAAAGAGGATTAGGTAAAGGACTCAGAGTGTTAAAACATTCGTAATATATGCAGTCTTGACCATAATTTCTATGGCAGTTTTGTAGGTCTTGTTAGACTATAAAAACACAATGTACATTTTTTATGTGAGAGTCCTTGTTGCAAGGTGTATGTCTTCAGCACATTTACCTTTGCACCAATTAGACACAGAGTTCATTGTTTGATGTTCATTTGTAATCATGGAGCATATGTAATTCTTGTAAATATGAATGTAAGTGATCTGCCACGCAAAATTAACTTTTAAATAGTATGTATTATATAGCTGGGTAAATATTATAAACTAATAGTCCATTAGGGCCTGATCCAGCAAAACACATGCTTAACTTTAAGCATGTGGAATAGGTGAAGTACCAATGTACTTGAAATTAAGCACATGCTTAAGTGCTTTGTTAGACTGGGGTCTTAGCAGCTGCTTGCATTTACAAATGGATTTGCTTCAGCCACGCTCACATGTCTTTTACTTTGGATCACTGTCATGGATGTTTGTGGAAACAATATTTCAAAGTCACATGCATAAGTATTCATAGAAACTGACTTTTACATTTGCATGTAGGCTGGAAGTGTGCTGAGGAGAAGGATCCTAGTATAGCTACCAGATGAAGTTGATGTTTGGCAGCCCGTGTCCTTGTGTATATGAAATACACAGATATGTACATATCAAGTTTTACACCAAGTTTTTCGGTCATTCCAGATAGTTCTTATTCCCACCCACGTCTGTTACAAGTAGCTCTAGAAATACATTGCACCATGGAAATGCTGATTTGCTGGTATTGTGATATTATTCCCAGAAGTATTGCTTTTTAGAGGAAATGTTTCTGGGACAGTGTCACACATGATGGCTTAGACTCTGAGTACTGTAAGAGCCACAGAATATCATATATTTGTGTATATCCATGTGCAATAAGTAATTTCTGGCTTGACTGCACCTGAAAAATTACATACTGGTAAATAGATATTTGTGCATGCAAACTGAATTTTGCATACACATTTTGTAAAACTGCATATCTACCTTCTCAGTGTAAATGCACAAATGCAAGTTATGTACAAGCAAAGTTTAGAGGGCAATTGGAGGCCAGCTGTAAACCTGGGGTAGGATTTTCAAAAGCACTAAATAGTGACTTAAATCTATTCCCACTGAATTCACTGTTGGCCACTAACATCTTGGTCACCTCTACTTCTGATCACTGTTGAGTGTCCATACACAATACATGTATCTAGAGTAGTTACTGTCTATTTGTGCAATAAGTCCAACTTGAGGTAGACATTTCAATTCATTAATCATTCGGTCTCCAGTTAAAGAAACAGATGGGTATGAATAAAGGTGGAGACCTTGAAATGAAATGATCTTGAAACAGTGATGGAAAAATGAAGTTTGTAGAGAAGATGAGTTCTGGAGCATAGGTGCAGATGAGGCATATGTTGTTTAGTCTGCTGGATGGAACTTTTATTTTTATTATATTTTAGCCCCAAAATAAACTTATTTTCATTTCTCCAACTGTAAAAGTAAGGGTCTGCTTTAAAAAATGTAGTCAAACATATGTCTAATTTTATATGCACAATTTTGGTGACTGTTCTTGCAAATTGTGGTGTATTACAGAATAGCCAAGGTGATGGGAATTCTTAATTTTCTTTCCCTCTTTGTGCATATTTCATAATTGACTCTCATGTTATTTCTTTAGCTTGGAAATTACTGCAACATGTATTCAGAAAATATTTGCTCATTTTTAAAAAAAAAAAAAAACATTTTTTAGCTCAACCCACTCTTCCCACAAACATTCAAGCCATTACATTTTATTTGCAAGATTGGTCATGGAAGAGCATTTTTAATTTCCATGTAGGAATATTTGTGGAATTCAACTTTTAAAATCATTTTCAAATTCAAGGAAATCATGACTTCTTTGTGGACATTTAATGAGCAGAAATAAAAGCTATTTTCAAAAAATAAAATTAATCGTTATGAATTATTTGCTCAACTCTAATCATATCACAGCTGGCTAGAAAGAGTCTTTATACTATATTAGGGATAGATTTGCCAAATACCTCCTTTCCTATTTAGAGTCCTAAGTATAAGACAAATTTTCAAAAGTGTTTGGCCCCCAGCAACTCCCATTGTGATATTTATGGCCAGATTTTCAAAAGAGCTGAGCACCTACTGAGATTTTTGAAAATCAGGCCATTTATTTTGGTTCCAAATAGGAGCTGAGATATTCTGTAAATCTGCCTTCCTGTGTTTAGTATAATAATCAAGTTATTTTCCCCCTCACCATGACATGTTCCTCCCTTCCATCATAATAATATAAATATATACTTGACATATACAAAAATATTCTGCATTCAAATTTTCATGAACATTTTTACCCCAATTTGGCTAGTGATTTAAACTAGGGCTGTCAAGCGATTAAATAAATCAATCACAATTAATCATGCTGATAATAATAGAATACCATTTATTTATATATTTCTGGATGTTTTCTACATTTTCAAATATATTGATTTCATTACAACACAGAATACAAAATGTACAGTGCTTACTTTATATTTATTTTTATTACAAATATTTGCACTGTAAAAACAAAAGAATTATATTTTTCAATTCACCTAATACAAATAGTGCAATCTCTTTATCATGGAAGTTGAACTTACAAATGTAGAATTATGTAAAGAAAAACCTTCATTCAAAAACAAAACAATGTAAAACTTTAGAGCCTACAAGTCCACTCAGTCCTACTTCTTGTTCAGCTAATCGCCCAGACAAACAAGTTTGTTTACATTTACAGGAGACAATGCTGCCCGCTTTTTGTTTACAATGTCACCTGAAAGTCAGAACAGGCTGTCACTGTTGTTTGTAACTGGCGTTGCAAGATATTTACATGCCAGATATGCTAAAGATTCATATGTCCCTTCATGCTTCAACCACCATTCCAGAGGACATACCTCCATGCTGATGACAGGTTCCGCTTGATAATGGTCCAAAGCAGTGTGGACCGACAGATGTTCATTTTCATCGTTTCAGATGACACCAGGAGATGGTTGGTTTTCTTTTTGGTGGTTCGGGTTCTGTAGTTTTCACATCAGAGCTCTTTTAAGACTTCTGAAAGCATGCTCCAGACCTCGTCCCACTAAGATTTTGGAAGGTATTTCAGATTCTTAAACCTTGAGTCAAGTGCTGTAGCTATCTTTACAAATCTCACATTGGTACCTTTTTTTGTGTTTTGTCAAATCTGCAGTGAAAGTGTTTTTAAAACGAACATGTGCTGGGTCATCATCTGACACTGCTATAACTTGAAATATATGGCAGAATGCAGGTAAAACAGACCAGGAGACATACAATTATCCCCCAAGGTGTTGAGTCACAAATTTAATTAACGCAATTTTTTTTTAAACAAACATCATCAGCAGGGAAGCATGTCCTCTGGAATGGTGGCTGAAGCATGAAGGGACATATGAATATTTAGCATATCTGGCACATAAATACCTTGCAATGCCCTACAACAGTGCCATGCAAACATCTGTAAATGTAAACAAACTTGTTTGTCTTAGGCCTGGTCTACACTAGGGGTTATGTCGAATTTAGCAGCATTAAATTGAATTAACCCTGCACCCGTCCACACAACGAAGCTATTTAGTTCGACATAGAGGTCTCTTAAATTTGATTTGTCCCCTCCCCAATGAGGGGAGTAGCGCTAAATTCGACATGGCCATGTCGAATTAGGGTAGGTGTGAATGGAATTCGACGCTAATAGCTCCGGGAGCTATCCCACAGTGCACCACTCTGTTGACACTCTGGACAGCAGTCCGAGCTTGGATGCTCTGACCAGCCACACAGGAAAAGCCCCGGGAAAATTTGAATTCCTTTTCCTGTCTGGGCAGTTTGAATCTCATTTCCTGTTTGGACATCGTGGCGAGCTCAGCAGCACTGGCAACGATGCAGAGTTCTCCAGCAGAGGTGACTATGCAATCTCAGAATAGAAAGAGGGCCCCAGCATGGACTGATCGGGAAGTCTTGGATCTGATCGCTGTTTGGGGTGATGAGTCCGTGCTTTCGGAGCTGCGATCGAAAAGACGGAATACAAAGATCTACGAGAAGATCTAAAAGCCATGACAGAAGGAGGATACAGCCGGGATGCAACGCAGTGCCGCGTGAAAATCAAGGAGCTGAGACAAGCGTACTAGAAGAACAAAGAGTCAAACGGACGCTCCGGATCCCAGCCACAGACATGTCGTTTCTATGAGGCACTGCATTCCATTCTAGGTGCGGCCGCCACCACTACCCCACCACTGATCGTGGACTCTGAGGATGGGATATTGTCGACGGCCGCTTCCTCTGAGATGTTAGTGGACAGGGAAGATGAAGAAGGTGAGGAGGAGGACGAGGCAGTCAACAGCGCTTACAACGCTGATTTCCCAGACAGCCAGGATCTCTTCATCACCCTCACCGAGATCCCCTACCAACCGTCCCCAGGTGTTAACCCAGACCCTGAATCAGGGGAAGGATCAGTCGCTAAGTGTTTTAAACATGTAAACATTTATTTTGAACAGAACAGGAATATTAACAATGGGTTTTTCATGATTTGTTTGCCCTAGGCGCTTAACGTTTTAGTCCTTGGCAGTGCAACTACTGCAAAAGAAGGTCTATATGTCCGGGGATAGAGCTGAAATCCTCATGGGACATCTCCACGAAGCTCTCCTGGAGGTAATTGGAAAGCCTTTGCATGAGGTTCCTGGGGAGAGCGGCCTTATTGTGTCCTCCATGGTAGGAAACTTTTCCTCACCAGGCTATTATCAAGTACTCTGGGATCATTGCCTTGCAGAGCATGGTGGCATATGGCCCTGGTTTTTGCTGGCTTTCATGCAGCATGCGTTCTTTCTCGGTCTCAGAAATTCTCAGCAGAGTGATGTCGCTCATGGTGACCTGCTTAGAATTAGGGGAATGTTACTATTGGGACTGCTTGCCTGTTCCTTTACAGAACTGTCACCGGCGGTTTACCGCCACGCGGTGGAGGCGGGAGAGGGGCAGCATACAGGGATCTTTCCCGGGGACAGCCGCGAGGGGGTGGGACAGGGGCAGAGTTCATGCTTGCCGGATTGCCGGCAGCAGGAACTGCCCAACGATAGGAGCATTGCTTTGAACGTGAAAGGAGGGCACTGCTCTAATTTAAGTTTTAAGCAGCCAAAAGAATACGGCTTACCATGTCAGCCTGCTACCCGAATTCCGCTGTCCTGCCCCGCTTGTCTGATCTCCACTGCAAGACCCCAGGCACTGAATGCGAAGGCCGAAAATTCGACCTTGTCCTGAGTTCGCATGTGAAAGGTGCTGTGCATGGTCTTATTCACAGAGAAAGACTATGTTCATTGTTCACAAAAAATTATCTTTGTGAGGAATTCACTCCCTTTTTCCCATCCCACAGCTGCGACTGTCTCCCGACCTACCCTGGCATCCCCCTCGCAGAGGCTGGCGCAGATTAGGCGGAGAAAGAAAAGGACACGGGATGACATGTTCTCAGAACTTATGGGCTGCTCCTGAGCTGATGCAGCCCAGCAGACCCAGTGGAGGGAGAACATGTCGCAATACCAGCGAGCACACAGCGAACGGGAGGAGAGGTGGTGGCAGGAAGATCAGCAGGCGACTCAAACGCTGCTTGGCCTAATGAGGGAGCAAACGGACACGCTCTGGAGCCTTGTGGATGTTCTGCAGGACCAGAGGCAGGAGGACAGAGCCCCGCTGCAGTCTATCTCTAACTGCCCTCCTCCGCCACAAACTCCCATACCCCCCTCACCCAAAGTCCCAAGAAGGAGGGGCAGCAGGGGCCGTGAAAACTGTCACTCCACCCCTGCAGACTGCTCAAGTACCAGAAGGCTCTCATTCCCAAAAAATTGATAAGTCCTTTCCTTCCCGCCTCACCCAAGCCCCCATACCAGTTTCATCCCCTAACTGTGTAGTTGCTAATAAAAGATACGTTTCTGTTAATTACTGTTTCCATCATGTTCTTTTAGGGGAAAGTGTGTTTGAAGGGGAGGAAGGGGGTTGGTAATTGGAGAGGACAGTCACCTTTACCAGGGTACAGACACGGGGGCAGGTTCAGCAGAAGGTCACACACACATTGCAGTCACTAGGCACCCTGGTCAGTCTGGGAGGTGGTTTTCATGTTCTGGGGGGGGGGGGGAATGTGACTTTGTCGTGGGGGAGGGCAGATAGAGATCTTATGCTGTGGTCCTTATCCTGGATCACAGAGCCACTCAGCAGGGGATCTGTAACCGTCCTCCCCCGCCACAAAGTCACATAGCCCCGACACACAGAGTCCTGAAAAGGAGGGGTGGCAGGCTCCGTTGAAACAACCAGTCCACCACTGCAGACCTCTCTAGGAGCAGGAGCCTGTCCTTCCTCGAGTTTAGAAGCGTTCTTTCCATCACTATGCCCACTCCCCACCACAATCTGCATCCCAGTTTCAACACTTTACCGCGAAATCCATAATAAAGAAAACGGTGTTCATTAACAAAGTTCCATTTATTTTATTTTTAAACGTGTGTTGGAAGGGGGGACGGGGTGAATGGGGTATGTAGCTGGAGAGGATAGTCAACAGTAAGTGGGTAAAGAAACGGGGGCAGGTTCAGCTTCTCTTTAAACAAACTTAATAGTCACAGGTTACCCTGCTCACTGAGGAACCTAGCTTTCAAAGCCTCCCGGATGCACAGCGCGTCCCGCTGGGCTCTTCTAATCGCACGGCTGGCTGGCTGGGCGTAATCAGCAGCCAGGCTATTCGCCTCAACCTCCCACCCTGCCATAAAGGTCTCCCCCTTGCTCTCACAGAGATTGTGGAGCACACAGCAAGCTGCAATAACAATGGGGATATTGGTTTCGCTGAGATCAGAGCGAGTCAGTAAGCTTCTCCATCTCCCCTTGAGACGTCCAAAAGCACACTCCACCACCATTCTGCACTTGCTCAGACGGTAGTTGAAGAGTTCTTTTTCTGTGTCCAGGGCGCCTGTATAGGGCTTCATGAGCCAGGGCATTAGCGGGTAGGCTGGGTCCCCGAGGATCACTATAGGCATCTCCACATCCCCAACACTTATTTTGTGGTCCGGGAAGTAAATACCTTCCTGCAGCCGTCTAAACAGACCAGAGTTCCTGAAAAAACGAGCGTCATGAACCTTGCCCGGCCATCCAACGTTGATGTTGGTAAAACGTTCCCTATGGTCCACCAGTGCTTGCAGCACCATTGAAAAGTAGCCCTGGCTGGCCTGGTGGTCCGGTCCCAGGATAGGGATGTGAGTTCCATTTATAGCCCCACCGCAGTTTGGGAATCCCATCACGGCGATGCCATCTATGATGACCTGGACGTTTCCAAGGGTCACTACCTTTGACAGCAGTAGCTCAACGATTGCGTTGGCTACTTGCATCACAGCAACCCCCACGGTAGATTTGCCGACGCCAAAGTGATTCGCGACTGACCGGTAGCTGTCTGGCGTTGCAAGCTTCCAGAGGGCTATGGCCACTCGCTTCTGGACAGTCAGGGCTGCTCGCATCCGGGTGTCCTTGCGCTTCAGGTTAGGGGACAGCAACTCATCAAGTTCCAGGAAAGTTCCCTTCCGCATACGAAAGTTTCGCAGCCACTGTGATTCATCCCAGACCTGCAGCACTATGCGGTTCCACCAGTCCGTGCTTGTTTCCCGGGCCCAGAATCGCCGTTCCACAGCATCAACATGACTCATTGCCACCATGATGTTCATGGCGCGGGGTCCCATGCTTTGTGAGAGGTCTGTGCCACTCTCAGACTTCATGTCCTCACCGCGCTGCCGTAGCCTCCTCGCCCGATTTCTCAGCATCTGCCTCTGGAAAAGGTGGATGATAAGGTGCGAGGTGTTGACAACGGCCATAACTGCAGCGATGGTCGCAGCGGGCTCCATGCTCGCAGTGCTGTGGCATCCGCACTGTCATTCACCAGAAAAGTGCACAAACTGATTGCCCGCCGGCGCTTTCAGGGAGGGAGGGCGGGAGTGACGGTTGGATGACGACAGTTACCCAAAACCACCCTTGACACATTTTTTTCCCCAGCAGGCATTGGGGGCTCGACCCAGAATTCCAATGGGCAGCGGGGACTGCGGGGACTGTGGGATAGCTGCCCACAGTGCACTGCTTCCAATATCGATGCTTGCCCCATTAGTGTGGACTCACAAAGTCGAATTACTGTCCTTAGTGTGGATACACATGTTCAACTTTGTAATATCGATTCCACATATTCGATTTAAGTACAATCGAACTACTCTCGTAGTGTAGACATATCCTTAGAGATTGGCTGAACAAGAAGTAGGACTGAGTGGACTTGTAGGCTCTAAAGTTTTACATTGTTTTGTTTTTGAGTGTAGGTATGTAACAAAAAAAATCTACATTTGTAAATTGAACTTTCACAATAAAGAGATCACACTACAGTACTTGTATGAGGTGAATTGAAAAATACTACCTCTTTTGTTTTATTTTTACAGTGCAAATATTTGTAATAAAAATAATAATATAAAGTGAGCACTGTACACTTTGTATTCTGTGTTATAATTGAAATCAATATATTTGAAAATATAGAAAAACTTCCAAAAATATTTAATAAATTTGAATTGGTATTCTATTGTATAACAGTGCAATTAAAACTGCGATTAATTGTGATTAATTTTTTGAGTTAATCGCATGAGTTAACTGCAATTAATCAACAGCCCTAATTTAAACTAATTGTGCTAACCACAAACCAGATTTTGTTCAACCACTATCTTTTTTTTTTCCAATCTCAACTGTCTTTTCTATAGAAGCTCAGCAGATAACTGTATGCTATTACAGTCATATGAAGCAGATTCTTATATTGATCTGAATTTTTCCCTGAATATGATTTGCATTCTTAAACTGATCTGACTTTTTTTTCTTCCCATAGAAGATGATTTACATTCTTACAACTAGCTGCTTCATTTTAAAACATCCTGGAAGTCTCTTGCTAATAATCCTTCTAGATTCATATGGGAATAAATCTTTCTACCTTTGCTTAAGAAAAGGAAGCCCTTGAATAAACTGGCACTATTCTGGCAGATTATAGTGATTATACCGGTACCCTTATTTGTTGATAGAAAATAGAGACATTTTGTTGTTCTGGGACAGCTAATTATGAGGGATCAGTTACTCTTAAAGTATTAAAACAGAACATTTAATCCTTGAGCTTCTCTAAAGGAGAAAAAATAATAATTGGTGAAACCAGCCAAAAATCATCTCTGTGAGATATTATTCTCCAAGAGTGAAACCTTGCAGAAAGCTAAGCAGCTGGATAGAATATCCATAGAATATTGAGTGAAGTTCAACATTTTGGGACCAGGCCCTAAAATGTATTGCGGCACCCAATTCCCATTAGCTCAATGGAAGTTAGGCACATCAATACCTTTCATGACCTGGACCTCAGTCCTTATCTTCAAGGCAATCAATGGGCTGGGCCCAGAATACCGAAAAGATCTCCTAAAACTGTAAGATGAGGACCATGGTTAACCACTCTACTCCTCACAAAGAATGGAGTTACCGACCATGGGAGTAAAGCTCATTTATACAAGAGACAGAGCTTTTTTCTGAAGCCAGTCCAAGACTGTGGAAGGAACTCCCACCGGCACTAAGAATCATTAACCTCACCACCTTCTGCACTAGCACAGAGTGCTCTTCTTCTACTTGCCTTCCCTAACATAAATACACAATGGTGTGTGCATATAATTTATAACAAAAATTAATACCAAAACAAAAACTCTACACTGCACACACCATTTGCCCTCTGGGGATGAGAGAAAGAATGGACTGCATGTGACACATTAGTCACATCACTTAGGGTTTATCTACACTGGCATTTTACACTGCTTCAACTTTCTCGCTCGGGGTGTGAAAAAACACCCCCTTGAGCGCTGCAAGTTTCAGCGCTGTAAAATGCCAGTGTAGACAGTGCACCAGCGCTGGGAGCTATTCCCCTCATGGAGATGGTTTTTTTGGTGCTGTGACTACAAAGCCACGTTAAAGCGTTGCCGCGGCAGCACTTTAACATTGCTAGTGAAGACCTGCCCCCTTAATGTACTACTGGAAGGTACCCAGATACTACAGTGATGAGGGTGGTATAAGAACTAGACTAGACTAGACTAGACTACTTGTTACAGTTTGGTTATATTAGTTAGTGACTTCAGTGTTTTGCAATGCATATAATTAGGTTTGGCAGAATTCAATTTTTATTTATTTATAATTTTGACAAATAATATCAATATTCATTTTAAGCATTTTTTTCTCATTTTTATCCATTTAAATGTTCACCGTTGCAGGAAATTATAGGGGTTTCAGACAACTATTTAATGACAGTAGAAGTTGAGATTCAAAAAGTTAAAGCTTCATAACCATTAAAACACAAATTATCAACATCACATGTCAAAATATACAAAGTAAATATCCTCATATCAAATTCTAATAAGATCCATCAGCATTTTTATTTCTTTGCCTATCTGTAAATTTTGATTATTGTCAATGGAAATATTTTTCAGGTACCTGTGTATACGGTAAAATCAAACTTTACTGACAAAAATCAAATCTTTCCAAGCCTCGATATGAAATTTGATACTTTTTAAAATGAACAATGATTTACTGAAAAGGAAATGCAGATTTGTATTAATATTACAAGCACCCAGTTCTACAACCCTAATTTGCATCAATTAGTGCTTACACAAGAACTCGCATTGGGCTTAGTTCCCCATTTCTACTGACCTTTGCTCAGAAGGAGTAGTGATGGAGGTGAGTACAAAGACGCAGCTACAGCTCTCTGATTCTGTGCCACTGAACTCCACATCAAGTTAGAGCTGCCAACGAGGAGCTCTAATTTACATCATTGGCATAAGGTCTTTCCGATAAATCCAACCCTTCGCTTCCATAAGGGGCCATTCGCCAGTGGAGGACTGGGTGTAATGGAGTTCCTCTCCAGCATGCCCCCTCTCCATCCTTCTTGTTCCCCTCATAGCAGCAGTGGGGCCAGAAGGCACAGGAAACTGCTAAACCAGCAGAGATCCTCTAAACAGGCCCCTTACACAATGGGGCCTTAGCAGACCAGAGAATGGGGCTCATTCACATCAATAGGAATGCTTAGAGGGTTCAGTGCTAGGCAAAACAAGTAAGGGCTGCTGCAATTTGAAAGAGATAATATATACCAATTATTTTGGTGGGGGAAATTTGTCTCAGTAAAGGAGGGGAAAGGTTAACATAAGAACATAAGAAAGGTCATACTGGGTCAGGCCAAAGGTCCATCTAGCCCAGTATCCTGTCTACTGACAGTGGCCAATGCCAGGTGCCCCAGAGGGAGTGAACCTAACAGGCAATGAAGAAGTGATCTCTCTCCTGCCATCCATCTCCACCCTCTGACAGACAGAGGCTAGGGACACCATTCCTTACTCGTCCTGGCTAATAGCCATTAATGGACTTAACCACCATGAATTTATCCAGTTCTCTTTTAAACTCTGTTATAGTCCTAGCCTTCACAACCTCCTCAGGTAAGGAGTTCCACAAGTTGACTGTGTGCCGCATGAAGAAGAACTTCCTTTTATTTGTTTTAAACCTGCTGCCTATTAATTTCATTTGATGACCCCTAGTTCTTGTATTATGGGAATAAGTAAATAACTTTTCCTTATCCGCTTTCTCCACATCACTCATGATTTTATATACCTCTATCATATCCCCCCTTAGTCTCCTCTTTTCCAAGCTAAAGAGTCCTAGCCTCTTTAATCTCTCCTCATATGGGACCCGTTCCAAACCCTTAATCATTTTAGTTGCCCTTTTCTGAACCTTTTCTAGTGCCAGTATATCTTTTTTGAGATGAGGAGACCATATCTGTACGCAGTATTCGAGATGAGGGCGTACCATCGATTTATATAAGGGCAATAATATATTCTCAGTCTTATTCTCTATCCCCTTTTTAATGATTCCTAACATCCTGTTTGCTTTTTTGACCGCCTCTGCACACTGCATGGACATTTTCAGAGAACTATCCAAGATGAGTCCAAGATCTTTTTCCTGACTTGTTGTAGCTAAATTAGCCCCCATCATATTGTATGTACAATTGGGGTTATTTTTTCCAATGTGCATTACTTTACATTTATCCACATTAAATTTCATTTGCCATTTTGTTGCCCAATCACTTAGTTTTGTGAGATCTTTTTGAAGTTCTTCACAGTCTGCTTTGGACTTAACTATCTTTAGCAGTTTAGTATCATCTGCAAACTTTGTCACTCACTGTTTATCCCTTTCTCCAGATCATTTATGAATAAGTTGAATAGTATCGGTCCGAGGACTGACCCTTGGGGAACACCACTAGTTACCCCTCTCCATTCTGAGAATTTACCATTAATTCCTACCCTTTGTCTTTTAACCAGTTCTCAATCCATGAAAGTACCTTCCCTTTTATCCCATGGCAGCTTAATTTACATAAGAGCCTTTGGTGAGGGACCTTGTTAAAGGCTTTCTGGAAATCTAAGTACAGTATGTCCACTGGATCCCCCTTGTCCACATGTTTGTTGACCCCTTCAAAGAATTCTAATAGAATAGTAAGACACAATTTCCCTTTACAGAAACCATGTTAACTATTGCTCAACAGTTTATGTTTTTCTATGTGTCGGACAATTTTATTCTTAACTATTTTATTGTAAAATACAAAATATTTAGAATATAATGATACACTGGAATTGATTAGCCCATCCTTACACAAAAGGGGTTGCATTGTAGCTAGTGTCCTGATATTTACACGCACTCTGATTTATGCTCCATCAAGACACTGCATGAGACCCCATATTTGCCCAAATGGGAGCTAAGAGTTCTCAGCATTTTGCCAAATTGGGACCGTTAATCTATAATGTACTTTAAACAACTTTGCTAAGTGCCATGTCACTATGCTCAGATGTTGTTAAATCTTGTGACAAAGTCTTTACTGAGGTCACAAGAAATCAATAAACATTACAGTGTGTTCAGTGTGGTTTATCGTCCTATGCTTTTTTTAAAAAAAACACAGAAATAAATGCACATGTATTTTGCATATAATTCAATAATATAACATTTCTCTGAGTGTTTCATGTATGTAAGTTTCTTCTATTGTTGTTGCTATTACTAGTTTGTTTTCTGTCATGCTCCTATCCAGGTTTTTATTACTTGTCTGTGGAAGCCTTTGTCTTTCAAAGGAACTGTAATCTCCTTTCCATTTTCCATAGTAATTTCTTAGACGTATTTGGTCTCTTTAAAATATTCCAGTCCTTTGGATCATATCCTTGTTTTCTGATTCTCTGCTACTAGATTATATTTTCTGCTTATTTTTCTCATTACTTTTAGATGTTAACCTATTGTTCTCCTCTTGTAGCTAATATAATCTATCAAAAGGGCTAATATTCTGCAAAGGTCAATGCTTTGAAGAGTCTAGTGTAATCACAGGAATAGAAATGTGTCAAGTCAGCCATCTTGATTTTCTGAGCTCTAGGAAATTATCCATTTCTGGCATGTCACCTTCCCTGCTACTCATATGGGGGAGAAATGGCTCCTGTGCTTGCTATCCAAATAAATCCCCAACAATGGCTACTTAATGTATATGATAGGATTGTCGGAGAAAAACAGAGTTCTCACTATTTGTTTAGGTATAGCAAGTCAGATGCTTTATTAACTCTCACAATTGCGCAGAGGGAGAGAGCTAAGCAGGTCTCTCAACAGGTAAACAATTACAGCAAGCATTTATACCTTTTGTTACAGACAATAATGAGCAACAGTTGCATTTTGTTTATACATAGGCCATCTTGATATCTCATTTCCTCACTTGTTTTGACTCTTGCCAACATACAATATTTTCTATACCTTATCTACACAAGGTCTTCTACACCTTATCTATACCAGGTCATAATGACTTCTTACACAGTTCTTTCTCACCCGCCTCACACAATCCTCGCTTCTACAAATCTCGCGTTATCAGGGTTACAGTTAGCCTGACTCTTGCTAACGAACTGTCATGTATTGCATCCCCTTTCTGTCAGTTCTTTCTCTGCTTCCACAGGATTAAAACATCCCACTGAGAAAATGCATGCTCATTTCTCCTGTATTTAGTCAATGTGACTGTGCCAAATTGAGAACCTTGTAGACTTAGAGCCTAAGTAACTAGTATTTTAAAAATTGTGACTTTCATAAACAAATGCCCAACTGCACCTTGGAATTTGTTATGAACATGGAACTTTTATAACAACTATCAAGACCACATTTTCATTTCTTCACATATTATGCAGAACGCTTGTGGCTTGTTGGCCCTGCACTTATTTGTAGTGTGGGAAACATCCATGTTAACAGCAGTCTCTGTACCTTTACATGTCATTTTGAAGATATCTGTGCTTTATATTGCCCTGAGTTTCTGTACAGTAATTAATTCACAAGTATGTCTAAACAATGCCATTGGTCTTTTTATAAAAAAAGGGTTACATTTAAATGTAGAAGAAAAGACAAGGAGCTAGATTCATTAAACTGCCCTTGTGGCATTGTAGAGAGACAAGGTGGGTGAAATAATATCTTTTATTAGACCCATTTCTGTTGGTGAAAGAGAGATGTTTTTGAGCTCCACAGAGGAGATCTTCTTCTTAAGGCATTGCAGGCCTTTATAAATTTGGGTGCCATATGCATTTGTTTACTACCACCTTTAGTGACTCAGAAAGTTTCTTAATCCATTCAGTTGGTAGTCTCACGTGTCAAGACATCTGCATTAGTGTCATGTCGATACACAGTCAAGAATTAAAGTTTCAAGATTTTCAGTGCAGCTTTGAAACTAACTTTGACACTGAAGCAGAAGGCTTGACATTATCAGTCGGATGACGAAAATCCAAAACCATTTTCAGAATCAGTGCAATGCAGTGATCATTTTAAAGGCAGCCCTTAATATGATGTCTGATATATGTGTGGATGGAAGAAGGGACCCAGAATTACTAAATATTCATTTGGAGGGCCTTTGTAAAAGCTATCAAGTACTCAAGAGCTTATTGCAGTTCACCTTGTGTGCTCACTCTTCTCTGCAAAGCTGAATGCATTTATTAGTTTCACAATGACCAGAACACAAAGGAACAGAAGAAAAGTTGCACCTCTGAGCTAATATGAAATATAAACTTTTCTAAGTGTGGGAGTAAACAGACTTGCAGAAATGTGAAGTAATGTGCAGAAGGCGGTCAATGAATCATAACTTTCTCAATGTGATTTAACATCTATGTGTGAGTATGTATGGTACAATGTGAGTATGATAGCAGCCCAAGGGCAGGCTGAAAGTTGTATCCAATGAAAGAGTAAATTCTCCTGTTACTGTGAATATGTAACTCCTGTTAATATTATGAGTTGTACAAATGGACCAAGAGAGAAATTGAGTTGAATGTAGAAGGCAGAGAGAGAGAGAGAGAATAATACAGACTGTCGGAGGGAAGTGCTGCAATTTTTTTTTCCCACAAAAAGAATCTTAGGAATGGATTGATCAGACACATCTTACTGCCTGCAAGAGAAGCTGGGAAAAAAAGGAGGTGGGGAGGGAGGGTGGCTTTAGCACTGAAGTTACTGAGAAGTAAGTAGAGTTATGTTAACCAAATAAGAGCATTGAGTTAACTCACTAGTTATTATATAGAGGGTGATGAAGGGTTGGCTTTTGAGGAAGAATGTATTTGTGTTTGGGTGACCAAAGAAAGACAATGGAAAGAGAGTATATGAATTCTGACCTTTAGGAGAATTTTAAAGAGCTCCAGAGCCTGTAAGAGGCAAAAGGCAGATCGCGGGAATATACAGCTGAACTGAAAAACAACAGTAATGAGTGCCGTAAAAAAGTGCATGAATTATGGTAGAAGTAGGAATGCAGATTGTGCAATGAAATGTTAAAATATTCTCCAAACAAGCCCCATAATCACGAATCCAGAGCAACTGAGAATTTCATATTTAGACTTATTCAAGTTTTCTAGCCATAAATTAGCACTTTTAAGAGCTTATCTTTTTCCCAATTGACTTTAATCAAGTGTTTCAGAAGCTGGGAATGTTTTTAAGTGAATAGGGCTCTTACGCAAAGAGCTAGGGAACAGAACAGTAGCTATTTTTTCTCTCAAAAATCTCTTGATTTTTTGCATCTTCAGGGTTTTCAGCATGAGTAAAGCACCACGACTGTATGTCATAAATGAAAAGGAGGCACAGCCAGAGAGACACTCACATGGCAACAATTGCAAACAAAACTTGATAATAATTTTCTTGATAATGTCAAGCTGATGCATGCTTTAAGAGTTCACTTTACTATGATCCTTAAAGTACTTTATGTAGGCAACAGATTCTCCAAATGACACAACTGCTTTGTTATCAAATATATTGTACCAAAACACATTTGTTTTTATTTTTGCTTGTGTTACTTTTTAAATAACACCCTCAACCAAAAAAGTCAAAACACTGTTGAATGTAGTACTTAAGAGGGGGTTTAGCTAAATGAATCGAGACTCCTGAATTGAATGTTAAAACAAATGATCTCAAAAAAGTAATTTTTAATGAAAGGCGCCCATCAAATTAATATATATCAAGATGTCATGTAACCATGTGATAGGCAAATATTAGTAGAATATAGGATCCTGACAAGAAGCACATTTGCTACCTATATGTTTCTGTTAGCGAGTACAGAGGATTCAATCTAAACACACTGCAGAAGTACTGCATTTAAATCCTTTCCACACTCCCATATGCACTGCATTGTGTTTGATTATCATCCCCCTCTTTGCCCACCTATGAGCTACAATTCCTAAATAACCTACTATGCTATATTATTGCCCCCAATGGTTTCTAGTCCATACCTCCCCCACAAAAAATACAGAATAAAACCTTGATTCATTCCTATTTTACTTACTTACAACAGACTGGCCCAGATAGTAATTTGTGTCTGTAATATCACTGAGAATCCACTGTATCTGCTAAAATTTTACCTGCAGAAATGCTTTAGAAATGGTTAGCTCCTTCAACACAAGTGTGAATAGTGCATTTCTGACTTACAGAAGTACGGTGAGTCACCAGAGATGACAAGACTATTGACAGCCTTGTTCAATGCAGCCACAGTGGCTTATAGAGATTAGGTTATCAGAGTATCAACAGTAATGTAAGAAATACTTTCTGAAGACATTGTGATTTAACAATTAATGGGAAGATTTGTTTGATAGCTGGATGCAGCCAGATAAAAATTAGCTACAAAGGGCACTCAATTTCAATTACTCATTAATTTGACTGTAAAAGATTGCCATGGAACTTTGAAGCAGTTTTCTATATTCGAACCTGTATAATGAAAAATGGAAAAACTCAAATCATGAACTGCTCTACATTTTTTCAATATACTCAGTCTTCTACTAATAACAGTTTTGCAAACGATGACTTTGAACTGTCTGGTGAGATGAGGGCTCTAAGCCATACACTGCTGGGCATTTGTAATGACAACTTTCTGCTGTACCATTTTTTTTTTAATACCAAACCAATACTTCAGCAACATGTGAGTAATTTCCACTGCAATTTTTGATAAACAGCCAGTTCCAGGTGGGTGGGAACTGATTATGTTGATTTTGATCTGTTAATTTGTAGATCTTGGGCTAAATCCTGATCCCATTGAAGTCAATGGCAAAATTCCCATTGACTTCAATAGTCAGAATTTCACACCTTGGATCAAGAGACCCCATGCCAGATTTGGATCCGAGTTCCAGCTGTGTCAATCCAGAACCTCGCCACTGGATATGCTGTTGCATATTTCTTCATAGATTGTACTTTGCCTCAAGAGATTATTCTGATTGGCTTCTAGTGTTTCTTCCCCCAACCCAGCATTTCCTTTTTGAAGTACATTACTTTCTTTCCCCTTTTGGCCTAGTTAATGTCTATGAGTTCACCCACATTTTCTGCTTAAGGGTATGTCTACACTACGGGATTAATCCGAATTTACAGAATTCAAATTTTGGAAACAGATTGTATAAAGTCAAATGTATGCGGCCACACTAAGCACATTAATTCGGCGGTGTGCGTCCATGTACGGGGGCTAGCGTCAATTTCCGGAGCGTTGCACTGTGGGTAGTTATCCCATAGTTCCCGCAGTCTCCCCCGCCCATTGGAATTCTGGGTTGAGATGCCAGTGCCTGATGGGGCAAAAAACATTGTCGCAGGTTGTTCTGGGTACAGCCTCACCCCTCCCTCCATGAAAGCAATGGCAGACAACCATTTTGCGCCTTTTTTCCTGGGTGAACACAGCAGACGCCATACCACGGCAAGCATGGAGCCCGCTCAGCTCAAGACAGCAGTCATGAACATTGTAAACACCTCACGCATTATCATGCAGTTTATGCTGAACCAGGACCAGAAAAATGAGGCAAGGAGGAGGCGGCAACGGCAGCGCGGCGACGAGAGTGATGAGGACATGGACATGGACACAGACTTCTCTCAAAACATGGGTCCCGGTGCTTTGGAGATCATGTTGTTGATGGGGCAGGTTCTATCCATGGAATGCCGATTCTGGGCCCGGGAAACAAGCACAGACTGGTGGGACCGCATAATGTTGCAGGTGTGGGACGATTCCCAGTGGCTGCGAAACTTTCGCATGCGTAAGGGCACTTTCATGGAACTTTGTGACTTGCTTTCCCCTGCCCTGAAGTGCCAGAATACCAGGATGAGACACCCCCTCACAGTTGAGAAGCAAGTGGCGATAGCTCTGTGGAAGCTTGCAATGCCAGACAGCTACCGGTCAGTCGGGAATCAATTTGGAGTGGGCAAATCTACTGTGGGGGCTGCTGTGATCCAAGTAGCCAAAGCAATCATTGAGCTGCTACTACGAAAGGTAGTGACTCTGGGAAATGTGCAGGCCATAGTGGATGGCTTTGCTGCAATGGGATTCCCTAACTGTGGTGGGGCGATAAATGGAACCCATATACCTATCTTGGCACCGGAGCCAAGCAAAGCTCGTTGAGTACTGCGGTTTTCCTGTTAACCTTCAGCAGCAGAAAACAAACTAACCTCCCCCGCCATCCAATTCTCTGGGATGATCGCTTTATCCCTCCCCCCCACCGCGTGACTGGTATCAGGGAAGATCCCTGCTAGCCACACGTGAAAAGCTCAGCGCCAATCCCCCCCCGGCTTACTACAGGGAAAGATTTCTTTTCAGCCACAGGCAAACAGACCACTAGGAAGGGCCACCTCTGTCCCCTTAATTAAATTCCCGTATTTCAACCAGGTTACCATGAGCGATATCACTCTCCTGAGGATTACACAGCGAGATAAAGAATGGATGTTGCTTGAATGCCAGCAAACACCGGGACCATACGCTGTGTGTGGCCCCGCCCTGACTCAGGGCCTGTGCCTGATATTGAACTATTTGCTCAGCCCCTGCCTGAGGGCATGAGCCCTTGACTGTTTCCTGCCTCACCCGGCTAATTCCCTGACTCAGCGGACCTCAGTAGTGAGACGGCCTGGCTCCCAGAGAGGGGCAACCCCAACCAAACCCTTCTACAAGTAGCCGCAAAATATTGATTGACAATTAATATAATATGTGCAATCTGGCATGTTTTTTCCAGATAGGAATGTTCACTTTATTGTTCCTTCAATTTATAAATAGTATTATTTGCACTATTTATGATTTTTTTAAAGTTTAACACATAAGAAGGAAACTTTGAGTTTCTTGTCATTTTCTGCATACCGTAGTTCTCCAATCTGCTCCCATTGTTTAGTTCTATAATTAAGTGTTTCTGCTAACACGTATATGCCACCTTTACAAGGACTGAAGCTATACTAAGTAAATGCTGGCAATTAAATTGTCTTATCAAATTTTTGCAGCTTACTAATTTGTTCAGTTGGAAAGGAAAAGATAAATGTGTCTAGTATAGGAAGGAAACCACCTGAGTAGGAGTCTATCGATTAAAGCTGTGATGTTGAAGATGTTCTTAAAGAAATGGTTGGAAAACATAACTAAATTCAATTGGGGATTGGTCCTGCTTTGAGCAGGGGGTTGGACTAGATGACCTCCTGAGGTCCCTTCCAACCCTGATATTCTATGATTCTATGATGTGAATTAAACAAGAGTACTGAAAAATATGAATGAAAATATTACCATATGATATCAGAGAATCGTTTATATGCTCGACGGGATTGCTTACATTGTTTGTATTGGGGAATCAAATAGTGTTCCCATTTTGCAAAAGAAGAGACACAATTTTAAAAAATCCATATAGGAAAACAGAACAATCACAAAGATATGAAGAGGTTTAAAAAGTATCGGGAATAACCAGACAGTGTACACAGAAATGGAGGTTGGCACCAGAGGGGGATGGGCAGAAATTTTTTAAAAAAATAAAGAAGTAGCTACAAATATAATAAATGGAGAGCAATAAATGGTGCCTCACGTTAATACAACAGAAGACAGAACAGTGGCCCTTTGAAGTAATGAGCTTAGCAGTTATGTAAAACCAAAAATATGGTAGCATAAATATGGAGATTCCTTATTGTCAGAAAAATAGCATCTCATTTCCCCTTTTCTCCATATAATTCATCAAGGGGCAGGGATCAAATCCTGGTCTTAGGGGAAAAACTGGACTAACTCCATAACCAAGTTCCCACTACAACAATGTGAATTACTACACGCAACACTGGGATGTGTCTTAAAATGAGCCCCAAATTAATATAGCTTCCAAATCACGTGTGTCTATCCGGATCAGGTCAATACAGCATGTGTGGAATTTGTTATGCCGAATACCTAGGTACCAGAGTCAAGCATACCTGACACATAACTGAAAGCTATGAGTAAGTCACCAAGAACTGTTTGTCTAAAAAGTAGAATAATAGTCGATCATGGGTTCAGAAAATGGCACAATGCTATTATCAGGTGGAACTGTGGCATGGTGAATAATCTTCCAGATTTTCACCTAACCACCTAGCATTACTTTTTTGCTTGACCTCCATATCACAATAATTTTACTTGCCAGGATAAGTATGTCAAGTATCTCTTAAAGCCACGCTTGATAATCAAAAGTTCAAGAGCGTAAGGCAATGAATGCTCAAAATTGCAAAGCCTAGTTAACTAATAGGAGTCCGAGTCATTCCCTTTTACCACAGAAAGGCGAATGACCTGTGAGTTTCAGCCCATCCATTTTGAAGTATTCTGTATTAAATTTCATTGAAAAACAAACAATCTACACTAACTTCTCCTGGGAACAGTACCACCAGTTTTCGATTTTCAGCCTGATAATTAGGATTAAAATATTTTGTTCAGTGGCCAAGTATTTCTTTATTTACTTTATTAGCAATTTGGGGGTGGTGGGGAATCTCTGGTTAAAAGTCTGTGACTGATCACCTCCATTTTCTTTGCTTTTAATTTATTTAAGTATCGAGGCCCTGATTCTGCAAAAGCACTTAAGCACTTACTTCAGTTTCACTGAATTCCAATTAACGTTAAAAATGTGCTTAAGTGCTTCACTAGATCAGGCCTAAATCACTTTCATCATTTGAGTTCTCTATTTATTGTAGACTTCTTATGGGTACCCTTTATAGCCTCAGAAATCTTTTCTTTTTTTAAAGACAAACATATTTGATTGTTTAACTAAGGAGCTCACTGCAAGCAATAAAGCAGAGCAGAACAGTGCAACCCAAAAATACATTCTGCTTGTTCTCATTACAGCAGCACTCCAAGGAAGAGACACAGATGGACATGGGTGGTTAGCAGTTGTGCTACTACTGAGTTCTTGGAAAGAACCCTTTACAGACAATATTGAGTTCATAGGGAAAATAAGTTCAGACGGTAAAAAGTGGTTTATATTCACTCCATACTACCAAAACAGAATTGCAATTTACTAGAGAAAGGCAAAAGTCAAAATGAATCAAAATTATAGGCATTTATATGCTGGAAGTAGACTGAGCTGCCACAAGACCTTGGCTAATAAAAAACATTAGCATAAATACATATTGCCTCTATCTTGGTAGGGATATATCCCTCTCTGCAAAAGCTTAGAAATTCATGGTATTTACAAGTTCCACTAATCTCAGGAATGATGCTTTTTTTAGCGCTGCTCATGTTGTCAAGGCTGTTCCAAACCCTGACATTTCCGTAGTCTAGTTTGTAAAAATAAAATGAGTTTAAAAATTTAAGCTTTGAACTTAACATGCTGACCATAGCAGTGATGGATCACAGTAGGGAAAGTAAGATAATGCATGTAATGGTACTGGTCTCAACTTTTGCTTTTGCCACTGTTGAAAGAGGGAATTACTTGTGGTTCTCATTAGAGCCGACCAGAAAACGGAAATCCTTGCTGCAAAATATTTCATGTTTTTTGTTCGGGGGGGGGGGCAAGTTGCAAATCAGAAAAAAAAGTCAAAATAGCAAAATTTGTCACAAGAAGGGATTTCCTGAAAAAAATCCATTTCAGGAGAACCACCATGGAATTTTTTTAGCTTACCAGCTCCCAGTTTAGAAGACTCTGGTCAATTTCTCTTTCTGCCTGCCTGTGGGCAGCAGGGCTTGGGCTGAGTTTGCAAGGCTGAGAAGCAAGAGGAAGATGAAATTTACAAGAGTCTTCCAGGCAGATGGGTAAGGAGCTGTCATTTTGATTTTCCCAACAGAAAATTGAAATTTTTCATCAAAATTTAACATTTTGACTTCAGTGGGCTCTGGATCAGTGACCCGAGGCAAGTCACTTGAATACTTCATGCTACAGTTTACCCATCTGCAAAATACACATTTCCGCAGCTTCTTGCAAAATTATTCAGCCAGGTAGAGGGAATTAAAATGCAGAAGCATTAAAATACTTAGTGCCCTGTGTACAGTACTAAGAATTGCAGTCTATAAGGTGAGATTTCAAGGGACAGTGAAGCCTGGTAGCTGGTAGAAAACATATGCAAAATACTTACTTTTCCTCCCTTAAGTCCCATTTCCTCTTGGGTGGCCAAATGTACTGATCCTCCAAACCACATCTGACAATCTTCAGAAGTTTGAGAGCCAGGACCCACCTGCCAGGGCTCAGGGCTTCAGCCCCACTCTTCTGAAGCCCCAACCCCCAGCAGATATGCCCAGGGGGCTGAAGCCTCCACACCCTCCTCCCCACTGAGCAGAAGCCAGAGGCAATGTGTGTGGTGGTACATAGGGTCACATGCCCACCCAGATTTTTGCCAGGATTTGGTGGCCCTGCTCGGTCACATGGTGCTGCCGAGTCCCCTCCCTGGATAGCAGTTGCTGGAACCAGCAAACTGGGAGCTGTGGCCTGGGGAGAGGCCTTGACAAACAGCTGGGAGCTGCAGGGAGAACCACTGCTTTTGCTGCTGTTTGTCCCTATGAAGTTAAAGCAGCAGTCCCGTCCTGTAGCTCCCAGCTGTCCACACAGAGTTAACACCTGGGAGATGCTGGGAGGGGCTGCTAAGAGTAAGAGGGGCAGAGTGACTCAAGCTGTTGGGGGGGCATACCTTTAAATTGTGCCTCTCCCCCACTCTCAGCAAGCACCAGTCATATAGACAAATTAGAGGATTGGGACAAAAGAAACCTGATGAGGTTCAACAAGGACAAGTGCAGAGTCCTGCACTTAGGATGGAAGAATCCCATGCATTGTTACAGACTAGGGACCGAATGGCTAGGAAGCAGTTCTGCAGAAAAGGACCTAGGGGTTACAGTGGACGAGAAGCTGGATATGAGTCAACAGTGTGCCCTTGTTGCCAAAAAGGCTAACGGCATTTTGGGCTGTATAAGTAGGGGCATTGCCAGCAGATTGAGGGACGTGATCATTCCCCTCTATTCGACATTGGTAAGGCCTCATCTGGAGTACTGTGTCCAGTTTTGGGCCCCACACTAAAGGAAGGCTGTGGAAAAATTGGAAAGAGTCCAGCGGAGGGCAACAAAAATGATTAGGGGGCTGGAGCACATGACTTATGAGGAGAGGCTGAGGGAACTGGGATTGTTTAGTCAGCAGAAGAGAAGAATGAGGGGGGATTTGATAGCTGCTTTCAACTACCTGAAAGGGGGTTCCAAAGAGGATGGATCTAGACCAGGGATTGGCAACGTTCGGCATGCGGCTCGCCAGGGTAAGCACCCTGGCGGGCCGGGCCAGTTTTATTTACCTGCTGACGCGGCAGGTTCGGCCGATCGCCGGGCGAGCGATGTGCTAGCCGCGGCTTCTCGCCGCCCCCATTGGCCCGGGACGGCGAACCGCGGCCCATCGGCCAAACCTGCCCTGTCAGCAGGTAAATAAAACTGACGCGGCCCGCCAGGGTGCTTACCCCGACGAGCCACGTGCCGAACGTTGCCGACCCCTGATCTAGACTGTTCTCAGTGGTACCTGATGACAGAACAAGGAGTAATGGTCTCAAGTTACAGTTGGGGAGGTTTAGGTTGGATATTAGGAAAAACTTTTTCACTAGGAGGGTAGTGAAGCACTGGAATGGGTTACCTTGGGAGGTGGTGGAATCTCCTTCCGTAGAGGTTTTTAAGGTCAGGCTTGACAAAGCCCTGGCTGGGATGATTTAGTTGGGAATTGGTCCTGCTTTGAGCAGGGGGTTGGACTAAATGACCTCCTGAGATCCCTTCCAACCCTGATATTCTATGATTCTATCTCTGGTAAAAGCCCCTAGCCCCACCACCCCACTGCAGGGCAGAAGCCCCAAGCTCCCACACCCCCAGCCTAGTAATCTGACAACTGGGGGAGGGTGGGGGGGGGGCTCAATAAGCCACACTTTAACTGTAAAAGAATAGAAAGAATTAAAACACAACCATGAAATCCACACATGGAGATATAGAATGTTCTGGTTCCTGCCCTTTTTTACTTAAAACAAATGTCATTGTTTATATTGGAAATAAAACCTGAGACAAAAGATGGAAAGTTTATATTTTAGATTAATCCACCAGGCACCATCACCCAAATCTTCTCTCTTCTTTGGACAAGTTAAATAACAACACAGGCACAGCAACTGAAGAATGGGACCAAACTGCTTTTTTAGTTGCTTCCAATATTATTTTTTCATCAGGTAACTACTCTGTCTTCTCTTATTCTGTCCTTTCCACTTCTTCCTAATTGGAAAATCATATCAGACTAGCTAAGCTAAGGCTAAGGAAGGGTATATTTGCTATACTACAAGTCGGCTTTATTTATGTCGTGTACATTATCATCAAGGTAGCTGGGCTCATTACATGGATTGAGAAGAACAAGTGTTTCCAGTAATTTGCCAAAAACAAATAGCCCCAATCTTTATCTTGACCATCCTTCACCATTAACTAGAAAAACACACTCCAGCAATGGAAGTTGAGGGTGCTAAACACCTCTCATGACAGGATTTTTAGTATGCAGGATGATAGTCGGTCACACCAGTTAGAAACAGTTATTTCATACAGGACGAGCTGGGGATGTAGGTGGAGAAGATGGGAAGAGGAGATGCTGTAAACAGCTAAGAGTTAGGAACTAGTGGAGCGGGGGAACTACCAGAGTTATGGAGCTACCTCATGTGGAACTGGGAATGGGAAGGGGTCAGGAGTTAGGAAGTTTAAAGGCGACCCTCATTGTGAATTTCAGTTTCTGGATAATTTTAAAGCACCAAACGAAAACTGTTGCTAATAGAGAAATCTAACATGAAGGCAGGAAGGCCTGACTCAGTAACACAGATCTTCATTACTGGTTTGAAATAAGACAATATAGAAGGCCCTACTTGAATTGAGGGATGGTTGTGAAAAAAAATGTGGCTGAGTTGCGGACAAGCCATGGAAAATTGCAGAAAAGTAAAAATGGACCTTATTGTTTGCAGTAGTAACATCCATTACTACTTTTCCACAATTTTCCACTGTCGGCCACCCAGGGCTGAGAGCAGGGCTCCGGAGCTGACAGTGGACTCCTGGGCCTGAGAGCGGGGACTCCTTTGCATGGTGGGGCTCACACTGTCAAAAGTGCAGTGGAAGACTAATATTGCAGAATCCGCAATATCGCAAGTTAAGTAGGGCCTTAACAGTATGGTCTTCCCAAGATTTTTTAAAAAACTAGATAGATATGCCACGAGAATGATAATACCTTACTCCAGAGACAATTATATTATATTTAACCACAAATTAATAACGAAGACTGAGATCAGGCTCTTTCATGGAGAAGCCCACAGCAATGAAAAATTTACTTAAAATAATCCAAAGCTCTCATAGCCTTTTCTCCACCACAGCATCCCCACAGTGAGACACAAGGAATGGGTCTGAGGAGGCCACCATCATCACTGCAAGCCCCAAAAGGGCATAGCCTCCTTGCAGATAAAGTGCCACCCGGATTGGTCTCTCAAGCTAGATCCTTAAGGTCGTCTGACTGATTGGCAGTCTCATCATGCCCACAGACCTTTAGTGACCATGTGATTGCCAGCTGTGTACCAGCATCCCTCAGTAAACATACTTTGTAATTCATTGATCTTCCATCCTAGTAATATGTGTATACCAAAAAAGCTGCTGAAATCTAACTAGCTCCCTCTGGGGTTGGTACATTGATTTTGTGAGGGTGTTTATATTGAAGTCAACCACTTGCAACAAACTAGTGAATTGAAATGGCCAAGAGTTCCTCTGCCACCGAGGCACAAACAATCAATGAAACTTTTTGAAAGGGTCATTCCAGTCCATGGAGGCTGGCAATCCACAAAAAGCTCTGGCTACAGCCCTGTGGATCCCCAGCCTAACCCAACTGAGTAGTCTTCGCTTAACCTGGACTACCTCTCCGTCTTCCAGAAAGAAATGGTCATTTTAAATAAATCATTTCTTCCTAATATCTGGACAAGCAGATGATTTCCCCTTTATCAGGGCCAGAATATATCCTGCTATAGCAGATGTTTGGAAGAGTTGGAGTTACACAGTATTAAACCTTCAACTCTGATCCAAAACAGCTTCTAGCCATTGCTTTGGCTCAGTAGTTTAAACAATTTTCCAAATGTGCAGGATAAGGATTGATTTTTCCTATTTCAGGCACTTTATTTTCAAGTCCCATTGAAGTTAATGGAGAGAATTCACTGGGAGTTGTGTTAGGCCTTTTGGCTTTTCAAAAAGGCTGCTTTCCGTCATTTTGAAACCCTGGTGTTTCTTTGGGTAGTTTGACAGCAACCAATCACAACTGTGAGGGATTCAGGCGCATTAAACCTGCCATTGTTTTCTGAACTGAAAGCAGTTAGGAAAACTCATTCTTTCGAGTGGACATATACCATATTTTCCAAAAACACATTATACAATGAACAATGTAACAAAAAAACCCCACCAAAATATATTTCTTTTCAAACATTACATAAAATCTCATGCTTCCTAATTACCTAAAGGAAGAAAGAACTGCATGCCCATACCAACAACATGAAAAAGTAAATCACTTTGTGTTGTATGCTGCAAATGTAAAAGGAAAATGATTGTTTGTTTGCCTTTATCTATTCTTTTTTCTTGTCTTTTTTTGTTTGTTTGATTTTGATTTGGTTTTTACTTCTAAAATTGCAACTATCATGTACAATCTTTGATAAGAAGATCTGAGCTAGTCACTAAATGTGAGTAAGAAATGCCAGATGCAGCAGAAATCAGAATTTTTATTTGATTTTTGAACAAACCAGAACCTTAACAAAACTCTCAAGCTATTTAAATATAGAAAAATTAGCTCAATGAATGAAAGAAAATATCACAGCTGGTGGCTATTTAAAAACGAAAAGCTAGACTGTTCATAAGTTCAAAAACAGTGATGTTCAGAAATAACTTTTTACAAACTATGCAAAATCAGATGTGTTAGAAAATGTTATTCTAACTCCATCTATTTCTCCTGAGCAAGCCTGTGACAATAATTAATTATAATGAAGACTTCTCTGAAAAAACTGAAATATACTTAAACCAGAAGAAGCCTGCCAATGTTTGGTTAAGTTCATATACAAACAAACACACACACATTTGAAAGCAGCTCAGAGTAAAGTGGCTTTTTAAAAGCATCTCTTCTTTCTGTTCATCATTTATCTCACTAAATGATGTTGAAACAACTAGGAAGATTAATTTAGGCAAAGAAAACATCTGTCTAAAACCAAAGCTCAACTTTTTATAGTTTTTAGACCTTAGCAACTTAACAGCTACTCACAGCTGACAATTCCATCCTCAGAGCCGCTACACCCATGTGATGTGCTGATTATTAGCAGCTGCTCAACTTATGTATCTAAATTCCTTACTAATTATTACCCCACCACTTGAACATTACAGACAATGAAAATATTCCAGAAGTGGTCTTTTCTGTACAGGATCTCAGTATTCTTCAATGGAATTCATCCTGTAGAGCAGGAAATCCACTATAGGAAAAGTGGAATTTTAAAACTCTTGAGCGGTGCAGATGAAAAAGTCCCAGCAGACCAGCTACTGATAAAACTCCTAAAGGGCACCAGTGCCAACCAAGGCACAATTATTTAACCTTGCTGAGAAATGGACACCTCTGATAATCCCAAGAAGGCAGGGGAAGAAGGGGCAGGAAATAAATGTTATGGCTCCCAAAAGCAGGGTTCCCTGGCATATGATTGTTCAGTAAATCACCAGAGGCTGGAAGCAGATCAAATGGGGACAGAGAACACCTCTCATCTATCAGATAAATACTGCTAGTGTAATGGTTCCCCTCACCACAGATCATTAGCAGAGCTAGAAGTTTTAGTTGCAATTCACAGGCTGTTATCACTTGAGCTAATGGAGCACCTCCATTTTAAAATCTCCCCTGAGTTAAGGAGCAGCAAGGAGTTGTGCAGGAGTGGACTAGGGACCAAACTGTCTCTTGAAAGTCACAGTTCAGTCCTTGCTTCCCCCTTGCTCTGTAAGAGAAGTATGATGTGCCCACCCTTTTTTCTGGCACAATTTACCAGTGGCGCTGGAACATTTTTAATAGTAGGGGTGCTGAAAGCCAGCTCCCTTACCCCTGTTCACCCACCCACACAGAGTTGAGGCCAGGATCAAAGCCCTGGGCATGTGGCTGGCAGCCGGGCCCCCAGGTGCACAGGCCTGGCAGCTGAGACCCCAGGCAGGGGGTCAGCAGCCAGGAGCCCTGGGGTGCGGCGGCTGCAGCACCAACCGCATCCCTAGTTCCTGCCCTATGCAGCTTAGTTCCCACTCTGCATTTCATTGGCTCCACCCACTTTCTGATCTTGCCCTGCCCACCTATGCAGAAGGGGGAGTGAAGTTCTGCATTGGCCACTCTCCTCACCCCCTCATTGTGACCCATGATGCAAGTAGCCACAAAGGGAAGTAAGGAGTGCCTTACACCAGGGGTTCTCAACCTTTTTCTTTCGGAGACCCCCTGTGGCCCCCAACATGCTATAAAAACTCCACAGCCCACCTGTGTCACAATAACTGGAGGCAGCGGGGGGGTTGCATATAAAAGCCAGGGCTGGCTTTAGGGGGTAGCAAGCAGGGCAACTTCCCAGGGGCCCCATGTTACAGGGGCCCCTGAAAAGCTACATTGCTCAGACTTCAGCTTCAGCCCCGGGTGGCAGGGCTCTGGACCCTGGGCTTCAGCCCCATGTGGTGGTGCTGCGGCTTTCTGCCTTGGGCCCCAGCAAGGCTAACGCTGGCCCTACTTGGCAGACCCCCTGAAATCCGCTTGTGGCCGCCCCTCCAGGGGGCACTGGACCCCTGGCTGAGAACCATTGCCTTACACCTTCTTATTGTGCAGGCATTTAGGTCAGCTTATGAGTGAGCTGTCAATGTTGAGTCAATCCAATTCCTATGTGTTAATTCAGTGTTATTTCTTCTTTGCAAAACAGTGGACTGTTATTTAACCTCCTTCCCCTCCCCCCAAAAAACATACAATTCTCTTCCAAATCATCTTCTCTTCCACAGCAAAGATCTCTAGTGCATCATTTTTTTAATTAAAATGTGTCCACATTTTTAAATTCCCTTTATGCTTGCCATATTTTTTTCCACACACATTCAACAGGTGAGATTTTCCAAGATATCACAGCGGTAAAGCACAGAGTCCTGTTTCAAAGTCTCCTTCCTACATTATTGACACTAATCATTTCCTATACAACTGAACAACTTAATTGGCTGCAAAAAACTGATAAGACAATTTAATTGCCAGCTTTTATGTATTTTCTTAATATAGGTACATTCCTCTCAAAGTTGGTGTGGGATATAAGCATTAGCAGAAATAATTAAAGAACTAAAACAATGGAACCAGATTAGAGAATTATAGTGTGCAGAAAACTACAAGAAAGTCTAACAAAATGTCCTTTTTGTTGTGTTACTCTTTTGCAGACACTAGGTCAAGCTGGAGTCAAAACCAGAGAATTTGGTCCATTATGAACAGGTCTAGATAACATGATTTACTAATGGAAATAACAGCAAATTGAACATGCACTAGTAAGAAAAAAGCTATAGTGAATCTGTATATCTGTTCCAGGTCAGAACACCCTCCTGCACCCAAACTCCCTCCCAGACTCTGCACCCCATCCTGCACCCCAAACCCCTCCCCCACCTGGAGCCTCCTCCTGCACCAAACTCCCTCCCAGAGCCCACACCCCTCACCCTCTCCTGCACCCCAACACTTTGCAACAACCCTGCACTCCACCCTGTACCCGAACTCCCTCCCAGACCCCGCACCCCCTCCATTAATATAGTAGAAATGTGCGGCCCATGACGACTTACCAAAATTTGTGGAGTGGCCCCCCAGCGAAAATTATTGGCCATCGCTGCAACAGATAGACCATGAAATTCAGAGTCAACATTGTCTCGGCCAAGCCAATTCAATGAGTATCAACTTGGCATGATCCAGCTTCAGTTTGAGAATCACCAGGGATGAGCGGGATCAGGGGGAAGGCATACATCTGGATTGATCCCCAATTCAAACAGAAAGCATCAGTTAATGAGCTCAGACTGAGACCCATTTGAGAGCAATATTGACTTCATTTCTTGTTGTCTTTCACTACAAATAGGTCAACTGTCAGAATGCCCCCATTCCTTAAAAATGGACCACAATACATTGCTTTTCAGAGACTACTCACGATTTTTGGAGCAGTTCCTGCTGAGGTGATCAGCCAAGTGATTCTGAAAACCTGTGGAAATGATGTTTTCCATAATGCACAATCGCCAGAACTTTACTGCTTCCTGAAAAAGCTAGTTGGAGAAGGCTCCTCCCACCTTGTTTACAAAATACATTGTGATTGTATTGGTTGTGAGGATATGAACTGCTGTGCCCTTGATCTGTGCCTAAAAGCTGTGGCACATATTGTAAATGTCTTGAAGCTCCAGAGCATTGATATGAAGAGATGTTTCCTGTTCTGTTCTCAGACCCTGCACTTTTAATGTCCCCATGCACTTCCCAACTGCTCCCTTGGACTTGGGGATCAAATACTTGTGGGAATAGAATCCCTTTTGCTGATATTCAAGAGGCACTTCTTCTATGCTGTTCAAGTGAAAAGAGTCTGGATCTACTGAAGGAGCAGTGACTTGTGATAGGGGTTCTTGAAATATGATGGGGTAGGGAGTGGAAAGGGGGAATAGACAGGAGTTGGATGGCATAATCCAATTCCACAGTGTTTAGCATCCCATTGTCTGTGGTTATCGCTTCCCAAGTTCTGTAGCCGCATCAGAGTCTGTCCCCAAATGGAAGAGATATTGTTGGGAAGATCACAGCTAAGATGCTGTCCTCAATAGGCAAGTTTGATGGGGTGTATAAACCCCTCACTGGACAGGAACAGGTTAAGAAGCAACTGTGGGTTCAGGAAGCCTCCGCTTGTGCCAACCATGCTCAGGCTGGAAGTGGGGTTGAAAAACCAACAGCTCAGTTGGGGGCTGGCAGGCCAGGGAGAAGTAGGTGCTCCAGGAGCTCCAGGACAGGGTGTGATCTGAACCCACACCAAGCTAGGCAATGCATGAGCCACAGCTCCCAGGGACTAGGATCAGAGCAGGGAGCCCACAGGGATGGATGTCAGAGAGGCAAAGGGAGGTAGTAAGTGACCCAAGGAAGATGACCTGAGATTGACACAAGACACTGCAGGGTAAGCAAAGCCAAACCATCCTCCCAGGGCCCTAGTGGAGCAGGTGGGCCCGGGTTCTCCTACACTGCCCCTGAACTGTACCCGTTAGGCAGAGTTACTGCCTGAGGACTGCACCCATTAAGTGACGTTGAAACCTTGGGTGCTAACCACTATGTGGGAGCCCCTGCCTCCCAACCACAGAGGATAAAATTGACTGCTTGCTCAAAGCTGATGGAGGATGAGTCTGCTGGTTGAAACTGGAAAACTTTCTCCTTTGACATTAATGTCTCTTTCTGGGGAAGTCTTGCTATCTAGTTAGATTAGCTGACTGCCAGAAATACCTCTGGGTGCTGACCCCCATAATTCTGTCCCTCTATCACTGTGGTATAAAATCCCAGTGAATGTAAAGTACCTCGAGAGTCTTGAAAAGAGTGTAGCATCTTGTCAGTTTTCCCTGAAAAAAGACCATCAAATGGTTAGTCTTTTATACTTTGTTGGACCTCAAGGGCTCTGAAACCACAAAGTTCTCCTTATTGTCACAGCTGAAGCCATACCTTAGAAGAAGCATCTGCCACATCCGGTGATAATTATAATGATGTCTTGGTCACTAAATGGCCTTCCACAATTAAATCTTTAAACGCTTACCTCTGGCAGCTTATCCGTAAATTCTGACATAGCCTCCCAACTCACAAAATCTTACTTCAACAATAGAGCCTGATGATTACAATATTCATTTGTAAAGATGAGGTTGAATATTTTTTTCTCCCCATTAAATCCAACCTTTTACACTCTTTGTCTTTTGCTGGTGACTTAAGTCTCCCTTGTCACAATCTTTCATTACAACTGGAGAGTTAGTGATGAATGTGAGGAAAAGCTAAACCCTGCACAGGGAGGAAATACTGCTTGTCAGTGCATTTTGCTGTGGGCAGTAAGGAAGATGGGGTATACCATACAGTCCTTGCAGGTTCCAAAACTGCTTCATTTATTGGGAGAACTACCCTCCCTGGAGCTGAGGACTAGAGAATATCTACCAATTTATGGTTATTCTCCTGAACATACTCTGCCTGAATGCCCAAAGCTGTAGCCATTCACCTTAGACAAGCCTGACACAATTTAAAATCCTCAGGCACGGAGACGTACAATCTGATATATTGGAATCATCCAGCAAAGAAGATGAAAAGGGAGGTGGGGCCACTGGGGTCTGCTGCAATTCTGCTTGTTCCTGCAATCAAGGCCCAGACTAAACCAGATCAGAGGGAGCAATTTCAGTACTCACACAGCCTGGATATGTGAAGAGGCAAGACAGTTGGAGGGTTAATGACTGTGCCCTGGAATAAGCCAGGGATCAAGACCTCGGAAATTGAAGGACATCACAAGGGTTCCATGAATCCCATTAAAAAAGGGATATGACATCGGAGGCCAGTAGGAACCAGGCCATAAACCCCTATCTCTGTAGCAAGAATGGTACCAATCTCGGTGCTCATGGGGATGACCTGAAGGTCTCAAGGACTTTCAATCTTAGTATCTGGATGAAGAAGATAAGGTGGAAGATGACTCTGAACTCAAACAGGAGAGCCTCCCTAATAGTTAGAAGGAAATGGAGGAGCCACACATAGAAAAGATAACGCATGTCCTGACTCATCGGAAAGTCAAAACATGGGCCTCATCAGTACCAAAGAAAGCAGAGTAGTCAGTGCCTTGAGTAACAAGGAGTTTCGAAGCGTAGGTCTACACTTACCTCCGGGTCCGGCGGTAAGCAATCGATCTTCTGGGATTGATCCCGGAAGTGCTCGCCGTTGACACCAGTACTCCAGCTCGGCGAGAGGAGTACGTGGCATCGACGGGGGAGCCTGCCTGCCGCATCTGGACCCGTGGTAAGTTCGAACTAAGGTACTTCGAATTCAGCTACGTTATTAACGTAGCTGAATTTGCGTACCTTAGTTCGAAATGTGGGGGTTAGTGTGGACCAGGCCACAGAGGTAGCGTGAAAACTCAGTACAGGAATAGCTGTTGGTACTGAGGCTGGTTCCAAATTCATAGCTCCAGTTCATACCAAAGCTGTAGGAGCCAAGATCTCCAGGGCCAAAGATGCAATTGGTACCAACAAGGGACCCCTCAGTGCTGACGGGGAGGGTAGTCTTTTCTCCGCAATCTGACTTTTAAGCAGTGCCCAAGACAATGCCTGTAACAGCCGGTATTGTGAGGCAATCAACCCAGCTGGTCCAGGGATCGTGGAAGATCTCACCAGAGCTGAGGACTCCTGTATCATAGGTGAGTCCAGAACAGAGATGCAGAGTAAATCTGCAGCGGCTTGTCAATATGATCAATCTGGGACTCAAAAGCTGCCCCCCAGATGGTACCGAAGTTGAAAGCACTGTGCCTAAATGCTCTCTCCTCAGTTCTAAAGAGTGGGTAAAGAGCCCTGCTCTATCCTGAATACTTGAGGAATCCCAATGCCAGCCAACACTCCTCTTAGAAGAGGATGAAGAATCTCCCCAAGTCTTAGATTGACTGTGGTCAGTTTTATGAGTCCTCCTTCTTGGGAAAGGAGAGGAAAGGAAGACAAATAGTCTTCTCTTCTCTTTGGAGAAGAGTCAGAGTCTCGCAGCAGCGCCAAAGGTCTCTGAGGGGCTAGATGATCTAATCCCCATGACGAACCAGGTCTCATGGTTTGCTCCATCAGGTGCTGCTTCAGGTTTAAGTCTCTAGCCACCTGCATCCTCTTTTTGAAGGACTTGCATATGGAGAACTTCTCCTTAATATGCCCCTCTCCCAAGCACAATAACAACGAGTATGGAGAACGCTACTGGGGATCACACAAGGGGACAATGCTTGAAAGGCATTACACCAAGTGAAAACAAAATATCAAACTAACTAATCTTACACGAAGGATACTACTACCAACTATAACTGCTTAACTGTATACACAAAAACAGAGAGAAAACTCACCGAGTTAACAAGAAAAGCATGAGATAAATATCACACAGAATGCTCTGACTCAAGCCACAAACAGTGAGAAGAAACTGACGGGGGTTGTGGCGCTGCCACCCTTAAATAGCTATGGGAGGGGGCTACCAAGGCCAGAGGGCATGAGCATCGTCCTGAGAGATACTGCTAAGCAATTTACTCTGGTTTCAATGAAGTAGGCGTGCACACCCCTGAGTGGAATGCACACCTGCAACCACTTGAAGAAGAATCTCAGCTTTCACTTAAAACAAAAAGCAAGGCCATGTCTACACTTACAAGCTTACAGCAGCACAGTCGTACAGTTGCTGGGCCACTGTAAAAGCACTCATGTAGCTCTGTTATGCTGATGGGAGAGAGCTCTCCCATTAACATGATAAAACAAACTCAACGAGCAGCGGTAGCTACATTGGTGGGGAGCATCTCTCACCAACATAGTGCTGTGCACACAAGCACTTATGCCAGCAAAACTTAAGTCGTGCAGGGCTGTGTTTTTTTCACACCCTGGAGCAACAAAAGTTTTGCCAACATAAGCGCTGGTTTCTAGCAATCATGGTTGCAGAGAAAAGCTTGGAAACAAGAAGCACGTACCGCCTAAAGATTCAGAAACCAGAAAGAAAATAAAAAGAACTCAAAATATATATTTTTAAGTTTCATTATATTTAAGCCAATCAATTGATTTTAGGAGACCTGATTCATCATTCTGAACACTTCAGGTCGGCTATACTGCCTTCTGCAGGATCTTAGACATAAATCTGCTTGCAGCCTAATATCTTGAGGTGAGAATCCATGTGAAATGTTAACTGACTCATATTAGATGGGTTGTGTGCTTTATTTGTTTGCATTCTCCAGCAGATACTATTTGATTCCATCCAAAAACAAAAGGACGGCTCCTCCAAGGTAGCACAGAAATAAGAACAACACACAAAACTTCCTCAGCAATGTATAAAAGGAAGAACTGCTGTCTGTTCCTGGTTTAAATTTCACAGATAAGCAGTCGACGAAGCATGTTTATCTGTGGGGGCTTTGCAATTCCATCTACTGGTAATTTAATTGTAGTGTAATAATTTGTATTTTTCAATAATTATATCAGAAAGTAATACAGGATAACCATACAGTTGTTCTACTACATTCTGTATAAAACGATAGCATCGGTCTTCAAGATTTTCCAGAAAAAAAGTATACAGATAAAAGGTTTTATAGCAGAGTGACTCTGAATCTACTAAATTAATCTCACATTCCAATCAATCTGCAAAATGAAAAGACACTTGACTCAGTCTGTCAGTAAAGTCAAATGTAACTGATCAACTCAATGGAAATCCTTTTATAAGATTGTACTTTGATGAATAATATACCCCTGCTTAAACAAAATGATGTTCCTGATACCCATTTGCATAGTAATAGGGATGAAATTTAAAATCTGAATACTAAGGCTGTTGATTCATCACAGTTAACTCATGTGATTAACTCAAAAATTAATCACAATTAATCGCTGTTTTAATTGCACTGTTAAAAAATAGAATACCAATTGAAATTTATTAAATATTTTGGATGTTTTCTACATTTTCAAATATATTGATTTCTATTACAACACAGAATACAAACTGTAGAGTGCTCACTTTATATTATTATTTTATTACAAATATTTGCACTGGAAAAATGATAAAATAAATAATATTTTTTCAATTCACCTCATATTAGTACTGTAGTGCATTCTCTTTATTGTGAAAATGTAACTTACAAATGTAGATTTTTGTTACATAACTGCAGTCAAAAACAAAACAATGTAAAACTTTAGAGCCTACAAGTCCACTCAGTCCTACTTCTTGTTCAGCCAATCGCTAAGACAAACAAGTTTGTTTACATTTATAGGAGATACTGCTGCCTGCTTCTTATTTACAGTGTCACCTGAAAGTGAAAACAGGCGTTTGCATGGCACTTTTGTAGCCAGCATTGCAAGGTATTTATGTGCCAGAAATGCTAAACATTCATATGCGTGCAGGGGACTGGACTAGATGACCTCTTGAGGTCCCTTCCCATCCTATGATTCTATAATTCTATGCCCCTTCATGCTTTGGCCACCATTCCAGAGGACATTTGTTTCATAAAAGAGATCCTACTAGTGATCAATTCATTAAATATTTAATTGAGTAGTATCATACTATGAAAGGATGAGACCCTGTAAAATAAACATCTTGGCAGCGCTCTGAGATTGAAAATTCCCATCCAGCATAAGTTTGGTGTGATTCTGAATGTTTCCATGCCATAAATCTGAATCAGAACAAAGTCTCAAACTAGGTGGAGATTTCCTAGCAGTTTTTAAAGGTGTATACTACAACACTATTTCTTGCTTTTTGGATAATTAGCTTGGAACATTATACATGAAATTGCAGCAGGGATAAACCATAAGGCAGCACTTTCTACTTCTATCTAAGCTCTCCTGACAGTTCAATTCATGCTTAGATTTCACCAGCACACTTAAAAGTCAGAACCTTCAATAGTTCTGCCATTCACCACTATGATAGAAATTAGCAATGGGCAAAACTTGTACGTTAGGGAGGTTTGGATGCTTATCTGAACTATCCACACCTGTTGGTTCTGTAGAATTGGGCAGTAGACCTCACAAAGATAGGCTTCCTCCTGGTATTTTGACACTCCTGCTTCAACCTGGAAACTGTACTAGAGAGTGCAAGGGCAGTTTGAAAAAGGAAAACAACAAGCAATTGGAATCAACCAAACTTCAAAATGACCAAAAAGGTTTAGTTGGAGTTTAGAGTAAAAGTTCAGGACAGTTCTTCCCTGATAGAAATCAGGGCAAATTAAGTCAGATAAAAATATGTTCTAAAATGTTTACTTCTGACTGAAACGAAGCCTGTAAAAAGAGCTCACACCGTATTCTGGAAAGTGTCCATTAACTTCAGGGCAAGCTTTTGCCTGTGTTTGGACTGAATGATCTTTTCTCAAATAATGTGACTCTCTTGGCTTGGCTGACACTGGAAATGGTATAAGAGGAATATTCTGTGTATATTTCACATCCATTCAATATCAAGAAGTACTGAGGGAGAGAGAGAGAGAGAGACTGTTGTGCTTTTCCTGCAAACTTGCTATTTGCCATGTGGAGGAAGGAGACAGACAGAGAGAGAGGAGGTGTTGATTCCTAGTGTGGGTGGCTGCATTGCTGACATTTAGCAACAGTAGGTCTGACTTGGATTGTTGAAATCAGGCCAAGCAGCCTCAGAAGAAAGTTTGCAATATCTGAAAAATATTTTTAAGAGGAGGAGAGTCACAGAGTACAAATATTATTAAGGGCAATGCAGCGTTAGCTATTTAAATGGTGAGCAGGTACAGACAACATTAACCATGGGGCATCCCTCCATGCTTTCTAAGGGATAACTCCATTTGGGGTTGGGGGGGGAGGGTCATGCTTTTATTCATAGTTGTTTTTTGTTACTATTCTCCAGTGTGCAGACAAGATTTTCAGCTGGTGTAAGTCAGTGGAGCCCTGTTAACTTCAATGGAGCTGTACTGATTTACAACAGCTAAGGATCTGGTCTTTTTATTAGATTTTCAAGAAAAATCACAAATGTCCAAGCATTAGAAATAATTTGTTTACAAGAATTACACTATAAACCTAATTTCAGAATAGCCCCTGATCTATACAAAGCACTATAACATAGCTACAGAGATTATGATGGCAAGTCATAATAGTGCATGCAGGCACAATTACAAAACACATGCTTGAGGTTAAGGATCCAAACCAACCCTGTCATTTAAGTTTCCATATTACATTTTGATAAAATTCATTCTCAGCTAGACACGTGCTCTGAAAAGCAAATCATCTTGGCCTGATTTCACAAAAGTCCTCTCAATCCAGGTATATGCAACCTAAAATGTTACCACATCTTATGCGACCCAATAAGTCACAGTAAATGAAATTTTGATTGTTCTTGGGGATCAATCTTGCTTACTACAACTAACCACTGAGTTTTCCAGAAAATATAAAATAGCCTAGACTATTTTTCAGCAAAAATCAGTCTATCCTCTCATTATTTCAAAGGAAAGGTTTGTTATGATCATTAGTTTTGGTTACATTACTTGTACTTTTCCTGGTTTAAGGTGGGTGGTGTTATTGTGATACCTCTCTCTTTTATACTAGCTTCTGATTCAATGTTGTGCGCATTGCTGTGTTTGTTGTTCTCCGTGGGCAGCACCCTGATATTTTGGGAAACATGCTTTAGAAATAACAAAGCAGATCAGTAATAATGAACTGAAAAAACTGATGAATGCATGCTATTAGAAAGAAATTAAGTAGTTGAAAAAAGAAATTGCCAAATTGGCTTACCAAGGAAACAGACACATACTAATGATCCTGGCCATCAATATAGAAATGTGTGGTCCTATTGAATAAAAAAAATGCCTTTGAATAATTTCTTAGAGAGATACTTATGGACACTGGTAACAAATAGCACCATTTTCCACACTCATTTTCTGCTCAGTTGCTTTTTTCCCCAAAGCCAAATTTTGGGATCTTTCCTGCTGAATAGAGGCCATAGTCTTTAGAAATCTACATTAATTTCTTTCCACAGTGGCACAACTCTTCCAACAGGGAGCTTGAAGCAGAATAAACCTTATCAGTAAAGGAGAATATCATTATGGGTTCCAATAAGAAAGAACCAGATGGAAGGATGTTGAAGGAAGAAGGGAAAGCAATCAAATAAATTATTTACACAAAAATCCATGTAGGAGCACAGAAATCTTTTTTACGGTCACATACACTTCCAAGTGGAAACAAAGAGGTGTTGAAAGATAAATGATATTCTAAATACTACACACATTGTTCTTGGCAAGAAGAAATGAAGAGAGAAAGGAAAATAAATAATAAACAAAAAAAGATGCTAAGATCAACAAATAAAAAGCCAGATCTTGGCCATGTTTATTGGCATTTGTTTTTCTTTCAAAAAATTACAATTTCTCTTTCATCATAAGAACTTCATTTCTAAATCCATTAAAATACTCCAACCCAAGTTATACTGTAATAGTTTGTTGTGTATACGCCTATTTTTATATAAACTAGAGATGATTTAGTTTTTTAAATAAATGCAAAACTCCAGAAAACTAGAGATAGTTTGTAAATTTTAATTGAATGACTATTGGGAGAGAAAAAATGTTATTTTTATCACATTGCATCTTAATACAGCCTCTGGATTAAATACTAATTAATTTGCCACCAAAGCTTGCTGTTAATCAGTTTCATGTCAGCATACATTCCGACTGACATTTAAATTATAAAGTATAGTGGGATTATCTCCACTCTTGCAAATTACCTCTTTATAAAAGTCAAAGTAAACATGATATGCACACTGGAGGTATCATTAGCCTCCTGTTTACTCTCTATGTAGTTTTTTGGATTATAGCTTGTCTTCTTAGCTATAGATAAAGCATTCAGTTGATCTCAAGAAACAAAGGGTTGTGACTTTTAAGTAAACCTTCCAAGACACAAACTCTGATGACCAAGTTCACTAACATTTATCTCATTAGGTTTATGTCTGGCTGACCATGCTTCACGAATACAGAGTTGCTCTTTGTATAAGTGCACTGCTGATGATTCCATCACTGAGCACCTCAATCTTAATTCACACCCAGAAGCAATAGTCTTCCATGATCAGAAAGGTGGGGCAATCCATTTGGGAAATGTCTGAGGACAAGTCAGTTCCCTATCTTTATATAATATTATATGAAACATTCCTGTCAACCGGGGGAAACAACTGAATGTGAAGAAAGATGGACCAAGTAGGAAGAATACAGTAAAAGAAATCATTGATATACCGTTTATAATAACAGCACATGCTTCCTCTAACACATAACCAATGCTGCCCCCATTCGGTTCTATTCCTGGACCTTGTATTTCTGACACCCACTCTTTTTTCTGCTTATGTGAGAGGGGTCAAAAATCTATTTCCGTTGTATAAAAAATATAACTAAATTAGGTCTGGGATTACAGATGCCCCATAGGTTACGCAAACCGATTTACGCAAATCTGCAATTACGGAAAAAGTTCCATAAGTTAGAAATAGGAGGGGGGTTGTTTTGGTTTTTGTTGCGTTATGGACGGGTATATGTTTCCGACTTACACAAAAGTAGAGTTACGCAAGGCGTTCCGGAACGGAATGCTTGCGTAAATCGGGGAACATCTGAATCTGCAGCTCAGAAGGTAGGGAAGGTTGAAGACAATAACCATTTCCTTTAAATAAATAAATCCGTTTGTTAATCAGACAGGATTCAGCTGCTGGGATGAGAAGAGAGAAGAATAGTTTTTAGGCTCTCTGTTATAATAGGCTCTCACTTTTTATAGGCGTTACAGTTGCAGTAAGAGAGACTCATGAGAGAGCCTATCTCAATGAATTAGAAATGGGCAAACTGGTTCTTTATACACAGAAAAGCAACGAAGTGAGATAGAATGTGAAGGATACACAGCAGCATATGGGACAGGCAACTGCCATTAGTGTTGTAAAGCTCAGACTATCCTGCCAGACTTAGGTGGAGAAGGTCTTCAGAGCAATATTCTAAATCGGTCATAACAGATGAGACAGAAAACTATGATTTTAACTTGCGATGTAAAGCTCCCAAAGGCCTCAAGCCCTAACTAAAGTTTGGGGGAGAAATGGAGGAAAAGTTTACAGAGGTGTAGAAGTTTAATGAGATATAGAACTCTGAAGCCTTGCCTAATTCTACTCTTCTGGAACAATAAAGAAGAAAGCATTGTCTGAATATTTGTTGTAAACAACCATTTTGAACTCTAAGGGCCACATCTTCAAATGACCCTCCACTTGACCTCTAGACCTGTCTGGCCATCAGATCAGATGGAGTAAATATTGTCTGAGCTCCCAAATCTGAAAATAAGACATCTATATTCTTTTGTTTGTGCCTGCAGTTTATGGTGTATGCAAAACTGCACCCAGATGGAATCATAGCCACTAGGAGGAAAGCATGCCATATGTAGTGGCTGCTACCTGTCTCCACCTAACTCAGGCTGAGCTCCAGTCCATGCTGAGCTCCAAGTCCATAGACCCCCCTCAGCCATATAGTATTTGCACACTTGGACTCCCCATTCCCTCTCTTTTTTTTTCTTCCATCCTCACTGCACAGCAAAGAGAAGTAATTGTCCCTACAGAAGGGTGGTAGAGTAAGATAGTTACCAAGGAAACAGGCTTAATTTGACAGATTTGGAAACCCAAACCCAGCTGGAGATTGGAAATCTGAGGATCCTCCCCCAGAAAACATTTGAAAATTAGATGCAATCTGGTAGCATTTAAAGAACAAAATTAATGCATCTCTCTCTCTCCACCCCTTCATCTGTATTTCATTTAATCTATTTATTTACTGTTAGCTGTTCTAATTTTTCTGCCTTAGTTAAGTTGATTGGGGGTGGGGAAAGTGAGAAATAAACCTGACATTCATCATTAACCTATTGCCAAAAAAAGCAAATGTTATCCTGGTATATCTCATAAGCCTAGATAAATGATGGTTCTTCTCTATTCTGTCTCAGGAAAGACTGCATTGTGCCCTTGCATGTGTGCACAGAGCACCTATTTAAATCAATGAGAGTCTCCATGCAACCAAAGTTTGAATTTTCTCCTAAGGCTGCAACTTAGTCTGAGGCTCTGCAGTACAGTAATGTCCTTGATTACCTGGAGAAGTGCTCTAAAAATGATTAAAGATACTGGGCTAGATCCTCTGATGCTGTACATCTGTGGTAGCTCCACTGACTTACACCAAGCCAGTGTGGAGCTAAGTTAATTTACACCAGCTGAGGATGTAGGCCATTGTATTTGAGGAACAAGGTAGCAGTGAAAAGACGTAGCAGAGAGGAGATATGGCAAAGGGCTGTAAATATGAAAACAACACAAGGAAGGAATTGTTCAGTGTACTCAGGTGTGGAAAGCCCAAGAGTAATGGACTGCAGCTAGAAAAAAAAATCCACACTAGGAACCAGGGACACATTTTAAAGAGAGAGCTCATTCAGGCACAAGAGTCATGACCTCAGGGAAAGAACAGTAACGCACCACCACTGGATGCATTCTAGAGAAGGTTAAAACTTGTGTCCAAAATCTGCCTTCAGATGAATGCCTGGGATTCAAACTGATTGCAGTTGGAGCTTCATGTGTGCACCCATGGGCCCTTTTCAGGTGGATGGCAGAAGGATTCCAGTGCTTCACTTATGTAGAAAGGTAGACTAGATGACTCAGGCACTTCCTTTCAATCTTAGAATCTATGTATTTTTATCATCTATACAACTAGGTATGTAGAAGAGTCATTGCTGCACATGAAGAACCAGCACTTTCCATAGTTTAATAATTTCCCCCATATAATCAAAAGTGTTTATTTTTAATGCTTTGAGGACAAAACCAGGATAAATGTTGGGTGGTTAGGGTCAGAGATAAAAACTTCCATGCTAAATTTATGAACAGTCTCTCTGAAATCATTTCAGTGCCACTACTATACATTTCAGATGTCAGAAGAGGAACTTCAATTACAATAACTTGGGAAGTTAAAAGCTTCATAAAAACAAGAAATGTGACATACTTGCAATACAAATTAAATGTGGATGTATTTATTTATTTTTGCAGCTATAAGTGTGTCTCAAATAAATGTGTGTGTAACTTTCTGATTTCTATGGTAACACTTTAGAAAGGTGATAATAAAACAAGGGTGTTATATATTGGGAGCAATTATCCCTATCAGACATAATTAGTGACAAAGTATTGGCTTTAGCTTTCTATATTCAGTTCAGTCTTAAAAGTACTATCTTTATTGACTGCTTCCCACTTCTACATACACCCAGTGGGGGAAATCAAGATGGTCTCTCATCCTTTTTCCTCTAAAAGCAATCATTCAAATTGATGCAGTTCCAATTAGAAGGCAACTACCTGAAGAGGCATAAAGCCTATTTGATTTAAATTGGATTGGGTAATGTATACATTTTTTAAGTGTCTGATGCTCCTCATCCTACTTTTAAAGATGTTCTGGTTTTCATACTTTTATGGTATGATTCATAAAGATAGTGAAGGTCTTTTCAGCATTCCCATCAAATTTATCTATTTTATTTATCTACAATTGAAAAATAAGTATTGTTTTTCAATAATAAGACAAATGCAGAATTTATTTTCTAGTACTTTTCCAAAGAGCAGCTTAATTTTAAAGTCTAACTGCAAGCATTTCATCGATTGCCTCTGCTAATAGGAAAAGAATGTTAAAAGTCCAACTCTCAGCATCTGGGAAATAGTTGTGAAAACAACGGCAGAATTACCTGGGGACAGGGACACCTTCCTATCAAGCCCAATGCCTGGTGAAGCAGACCCAGGCTTGTCCCAATTAGCAGGTCACACCTCTGGCCACACACACAAGGCCCCATCCCTAAATGTCAGGGTAAGAGTAGACAAACACTAATTTGCTCATGCCTTTCAGAGGGAACAGAGGCCAGAGACTGGTTCTGGGTGACTGCTCCTCCACCCTGAGGGCTTTTAGCTGTGGTGTGCTACAGGGCAAAATCCTGTCAATGTTTGTAAAGCGATCAGAAGAGTTTGTAATGTGTTTGTTGGACAATGTCCTCTATACGCTAATGACACTCAGCTGCATCTCCTTTTCACTAGGCCCAGACAGCCACTAGACAGCCACCTCCATCATTTACATCCATGTTTAAGACCTTTACTTTTTGTGAGGCCCTGGACTGTGGTGGCCCTACATATATCTCATGACTCCCTGCGAGGGTAACAATGTTGATGCCTAAGTGTCTACTAACCACTAACCTGGTGGGGTAGTGGTTCTAACCATTACCTAGTGCTGGATCCTCCTCTACAGGTATGACTGCTCAATAGAGATGAGTGGGAGAACTCATTGGGTGGAGCATGAACTTGGTAGGGACAAGGAGGACACACTCTCTCCTATTCTCTGTGCCTGCAGCCTGCACTCAGCCTCATAATGCAGTAGCTGCTGGCTAGCTGAGAACTAGAAGGACTAGAGAGAGAGAGGTGAAAGAAGCTACAAGATGGTGACAAAGCCACATGTCATTGAAATACCATAGATGGCACCAAGTTTCGGTGCTATGATTTCCAGTGGGGTGTTCATGCAGCTAAAGCAGCTGATCATAAATCATATAGATCTGGCTTTTTATGGAAAAATTCCTTCCCTCTATTTCAGGGATCGGCTCGCCAGGGTAAGCACCTTAGCAGGCTGGGCCAGTTTATTTACCTTCTGACGCGGCAGGTTCGGCCGATCGCGGTCCCCACTGGCCACGGTTCGCCGTCCTGGGCCAATGGAGGCAGTGGGAAGCTGCAGCCAGCACATCCCTCGCCCACGCCGCTTCCCGCCACCCCCATTGGCCCAGGACGGCAAACCGCGGCCAGTGGGGGCCGCGATCGGCCAAACCTGCCGCATCAGCAGGTAAATAAATTGGCCCGGCCCACTAGGGTGCTTACCCTGGCGAGCCGCGTGTCAAACGTTGCCGACCCCTGCTCTATTTTCATCCCTCCCGCCCCCATCAACAGAAAGTAGAGGCAGAATTATCTCCAAATATAGGGCCTGATCCTCCAATCCTTATTCAGATGAATATCCCCATTAAAGTAAAAGGACTTCTTACCTGAGTAAGGACTGCTGTTTTCATAGCATTGGAAAACATTTTATATGAGATATCAGTAAGCAGTTTTACGGGGTATGTCAAAAGTTGGGGCCTGCTAAGTATCTGGGCTGGAAGCTCCATTTTATGTCATGCTAATGAGCTTTCCTCTCCCCTTATTTAGCTATGTTTTCTGACAACAGGATGGGTGAAGACTGAAATCTGAGCTATCATTTGCTACCTCATCTGTAAATTCTCTTGCTTTTTCCTATGTCAGACTGTTAATACTATTTATAGTAATGTCATTGTCTGGAATTGATATACAGCAATCTAACACTGTTTCATGTAGCTTGATATATTTTTAAATGAAAATTGAGCAGCTAGTCCCTTCCCATGCCAAGTTTCAGTACTGTTAATTAGCCACATATTGCTCCTGAAACTTAATGGTTTTAAAACAATGATGTTAATTCAGATTGGTTCACAGGTAGAACTTGCCAGCTGTGCAGCTGCTTAAGGAGACAGACATTGACCTTCAAACATCTGTACCTGCCTCCGTTCACTAACTGACATGCATGTACAGACAACTGGGAAAAATCTTCCTTTGCAGAACACAACTACACAAAGCAAACTAACCCACCTCGCTTTAAGACATATCTGCTTTGTGAACATTGAGGAGGGGTCACACCATAATGGGCACACCGGGAAGAATTCTAATTAACTTGGACTTTACTCTGGATGCTTCCAAGGGCTCATGGGCAGCACATATGGAGCTGAAGTGGCACAGCACCTTTGGAAGGTGCTCCCTTGAGCTGGACCACTTTCACCGTTGCTGGGTTAAGGAGTGAGAATTCCCTTTCTCAGGAGTTCTCTTCCCATGTCTCCCAGCTGTGTCTTCCATCTCTTGGTAAAAGGGCACCTTTGTGGCCTATCATGTGTTATTTCTATGGGGGAAGAAGGTGCTCCATACAACCTACGGTTGTTTCTTCCTACTCTGGGAGGAGTTTCACTCTGCCCTCTGCCCACTCTGACTCTAGATCTCATGGGTATGTGGATCTGTGGAGTGCACATACAGAATTACAATAGCCAGCAATGACAACCTGGCACAATCAGAGCCCACTTGCAATGTGAGCTTGTTTGGAGCAGACAATTTTAATGCAAAATCAGATACATTGGCTCCAATTGCAGCAAGCCAAGTTTAATTCTGATTATGACTCAAGAAACTCCATTTCCAGACCACGAGGCCAGTTTATTTTTTTCACAAGGAGAACTTTACAAAACTTGCTTACCAGAACTGAAGGTTCACTGAGAGAAAATAAAAGACATAGGCAATCATTATGACATCCACCTCATTGTAAAAAAACCTGAGAGGTTGAATCTGTATATATTTGCTCAGAAACTCAGATCTGAATATGGTTTGAAGTTAAATGGCAACATTTTCAATACTTAGAATAAATTTCATATCTTGGTACCAGTAAACTTGGTAATGTTTCTTTTTCTTCTCCAGGAAAGGTGTAGTGAGTGGCACATTATGGCAAGTCATCAGATGGTACTATTGCAGACAGCATTCTAAGTTCTGCTTAATGGGCTGTATAACTACTTAGATCTTAGAGAAATGTTTATTGTCAGTTATGGTTCAGGGCTTGGTTTTTTGTTTTTTTAATAGAAGCTCAGCATACAGTGTGTTTTCTCAGCCTGAATCTATATGATTGAATTCATTCCTAGGAGCAAAGCTAACTACAGATTTTAGCCATGCAAACAAACAAATACAATTATGGTGTCAAAACACTGCAAACATTTTCACATGGGCTTGCAATCAGGTTGTTAGAGGAGCAAACACTCAGATTTGTGTTGGTTGGGAAAAGTAACATTTCCCATTTGTGGCAATTGATTTTTCTGTGAAGAATGAAGCCCAAATGAAACTTAGATCAAATCTTAATGAGTTAAGCAGGTTTCAATTACTAATGATAATTTGTTTTTAGAAATGTTAAGACCATGGTAATCCTTTTTGTGTTGACAATCAGTACTGGAAGCTGAGGGAGAATTTCAGATCAGGACTAAAGGGCACTAGGTAAATGCAAAGTTGGAAAGATTGAAGCGTTCACTTCAGCCAAGAATCCAAGAGTCTGCGTGCTTATCCAAATCCAGTCACAACTCTGGAATTCTTGGATACATGAAATTCATGGAGCAATCTAATGAGAATTCTCTCTCAAAACTCCTCTTTGTAAAAATAACTTTTCTTATTATTCTTTGGCATTTTACTTCCCTGGCTACAAGTAGGAAGTATGAGGTTCACAACAGTAAAAAAAAAAAAAACAAGAAAGACAGAGCTGTCTACATTTTTCATAGCTTGTAATAGGTTTTGTTCAAGTTTTGGCTGGTTTGTATTGGTTCTTCTTGATATGTGCCAGTTCCCCCACTGACTGTGCAGTTTTAATTCAAAGTTGCAAGGGATTTGTGTGTCTAATTTCCCATGCTGAGTGCTGAAAATTTACCAAAAAGCTATGAGAAAATAATGAAAGAAGTATGTATAATTGAAAATGGTCTTAATCATTGGAATGCTGGACTCCACGTGGCATGGACGACTTGAAAGAGTTCTTGGTTTTGAAAAGTTGAAATTGAAAAGCGCTGTCACTTTCTTTAAATACATTCTTTTGAATAAAACATCAATTCCTGGTGCCAGAAGCAAGCTTCTAAACATGTTCAAGATGACATGATTGATAACAAGAAGGCTCTTCTCAAGATGTTTCTAATTTCATCTTTCTGGTTCAAGAATGCTAAATTGCCAGCATGATATATGGGGTAATAATAATGTATATTTGAACTAAAGATTAATATTTTTCTTAGGACAGCTGAGTAACAACAACTGAGTAAATCCTAAAAACTAATTAGTAAACTCCTGGAAAAAGGTAAAGTCTAAAAACATGCAGCTGAGTACAAATCAATTGCATTTGAACAAAGTCCAAACATTTAGGCAAAACTTAACTTTAAACACAAGTTCCATTGTCCTCAGTGAGTCTTTTTGCGTGTTTAAGCATGTGCGTACGTGATTACGTGATTAGGGCTTGAGAGGATATTTAATATTCTTTTCACATTGACTAGCTGTTAGAGACTTGATTTGATTTGATTTATCTTCCTCAAACCTAATGACAACTACATGCAGTCTAATATCAAGAACAATGTAAGTTCAGTAAATACACTAATGGCCAAAATCCTTTGCCCTGCCCACTCATTGGTGTAAAGCTAAAGCTAAATAGCCCAGCCATGCTGTATGGCCACAGACCCTTCCTTAGACCCTGGAGGTGGGAGTGGGGGGGCAGCATGGCACTGATCCTATACCCACACTTCTCACTGGTGCTGGCTGAAAAACAGGGGAAACATTTGGAACACACTATCACTCCCCACCATCCAAGCACTGGTCATAAAAAAAAAAGAGCTGTGATATTTAAACAATGTTGGTTACATTTCAGTTATCGGGGGACCCATTATTGAAATTGCAGACACTGTTTTACAATATGTTCCATTGGGCTCCTGCACTGTCTCACCAAGACATTTCTTTACAGTACAATGATTTCTTTCAGCAGTAGTCTCAGAAATATCAACTGTAATTAAAAAATTTATTAAGCCAAATAGATTTCACAAGTTCCCTAGTGAACATTTAGACTGTGGGGCTAAGCAAAATGGGTGCAGTTTTCCTTAGATTTCATAATAGCCATGTATGGAAAGTACAGAGAGTGCAGAAGTGTCTGAATGAGTGAAGAGATGAACAATACTGTAAGCTCACCACTGTGCTGGATTGTCCCTCTAGCTTCATTTATTTTAAAATGTACTAAGTGAAGCATTTGGTTGTGTAGTGTCTCTGAACCTGCTCTCAAGTTTGTAGCATCCTGAATGGACTGTGAAGAATGCCTACCAACGTCGTAAGAATCCACTGCCATCATTACTGGGGGAAAAAATCTAGATCAGCAATTATGCACTAAGGTATTTCAACTTCCACAGTGCATTTCTTAGTCCCACAGAAATAAACTCTTTATTGTTGTTTGTAGTGTGCTATTTTAGAATGAAATGCAACGAATTTCAGTTTTGCCCTCTGGCACATGTACATAGACTAAAAAGTTACAAGCTGTTTTTTGTGACCAAAATTATTAGCCTTTGTATATCACCAGCTAACGAAATGTAAACAGGCCAACTGTTCAGTTTTGGCCCAATGAATGTATCATTAACTTTCATATAAACATTGTTCTTCATTATGTTGTCGGAATTTCCTTGAAAGGAATTTTATCATACTATGATTTGAACTAGCTAGCAGGATAATATTAAAGCAATAAAGTATATGAAAGTATGTATTATGGCAGGCTTGAGAGTTAGATTGGACATCCTGGAAAGTTATTATCATGTTTTCAATTTAGGACCACAATACCTAACTGCAACTCATAATGTTAACTGTTCTGCTGTTTAGTCATTTTTACTGCTCATTGGAAAAATAAAGCTGTATGCTGTCATTTCAAATGTTCTTGGATGGCAGTTTGTTACACAGAAGAAGACAAAAATATGTAACTTTTATATATCCCTATTAGTGTCATTTTTACAACCCAGAAACTTTAAAAGTTAAATTAAGACAATTGCTCAAAAGCAATTTCTAAATCAACAGTACTGCAGCAAAATGAAGGACAAATGAAGAGCTTGCAGCTAGTAGATATGAGTCAGAATTTCTTACAAGCTGATGGATATGTTTCATCATATGATTTACTTCTTAACAAGTTGATTTCTGCTGTTTGGAATTTTTTCAGCGTCATAAATGTAATTTTATGGCATTTCTACCATCTTGCTTCATTGTTACAATGTTTTGTTATTGGCATATTTTATTTTTCCACAAAGCACAAAAATATCAAATTTTACAAACCACAAGAGAGCATATATTATGCAACATAACTTGACCAGAAAAATAAAAATGTATTTGCAACAGGCTGATACTTGTAGCCTGAAACACACCACTGTTAGCAGGTGTTGATTGTGCTGGGAAAGGGTTAAATGGGTTCTTCTGACTCATTTGCTGGTGGGTCCTTAACCTATCCTGATATAAGGGAGGTGAGAGTGAGTTATTAAAGAGGATGTAGCCTGTGATAGACTGTCGGAACCTTGAGAGAAACTAAACCCAGGAAGAGGGTTTGAGTTGAACTCTGATATATTAGTGATAATAATAAAACAAGAAAGGGTTTCTGAGTTTACATAGTGTGAGAAATTTGTTTTAGAGCAAGTTGGAAAAGGCAGTTTATGAAAGCTAACAGAAGTCAAAGAATAATACACATTAATGGGGTGAAGAGGAGGTAGTTTAGGACAGGTCATATGCACACAAAAAACAAAAGTTAGATGGGGCATAATCTAATGTATAGAATAGTAAATTTGTGTGTCTAAATGGTGGCCATGGTTAACCAATTTCTTTTACCATATACTGTCTGTTCAAAGATATTTAAGGGAATGACGTAAAACTCATTTGAAAAAGCATAAAATTCATTCTATTGTAACCATGCTTGCATCCTATTGGAACTGTAAATGTTTAAAAAAGCAGGAAAGAAAACTAGGAAAGGATATATTCATGTGCACTCATTCATGGTATGGTACAATACCTTCAGACGCAAGGACCAACGATGCGTTGATTCTCTTAGCTGAAGTGGGAAAGGAACCTTTAAACAGCTCTTTGGAAAGATTTTGCAGGATGAACATAAACTGTCCCATCCTGCATTTAAAAGAAAGATTCAGTGCAATTTTGCTGAAGTATCCAAGTATCCTTTGGCTAGGAATGATTTGCCAATGTTTGGCCAAATTTAATCTGCAACTAATGACAAGGACAGTAGATAACAGTCAACTTAAACATTTTAAATATTATTGTAAAATCTTTTTTATACCTGATCAAAAATCATATTTAACCAAAATGAACATCTACAAATTAAGATTAATACTAAACCCTGTTATCAGTGTACCAAATTTCCTTTTTGCTATGCAGTAAGAAAATATGAGCATTCCTGACACATTTCTAGATTCAAGCCAGAGCTTCAGTAAACAGTAGAGATAATCTGATTTTATAATAATTTTTCAAACACGTGTGTGCTAGATATGCACAGATGTATACAATGATGCTCATTCAGATTAAATGGGACTACTTGCAGAATAAGTTACTATGCAACAGAGGAAAGGTAGAAGAATTGGCCCAAAGTATTTTGTTTGTGAAAGTGGAACCTTAGCCACCGGAGCCCTGCTGCCAGAGCTCTGGGGTAGCAGCGGCAGCCGGGGGCTCCAGCAGCAGTTTAAAGGGCCCGGGGCAGTAGCGGCGGCCAACCCCTGGGCCCTTTAAACTGCTGCTGGAGCCCCCAGCTGCCGCTGCTACCCCGGTGGGGGAGGGGGAGGGCGCTGGCTCTGCCCCCCCATCCCCACCCCTTCCACCCGAGGACCCGCCCCTTCCGGGGGCCAGAGCTGGCCCCAACCCAGCCCCATACCGGTAAGTCCCTGTTTCTACTTTCACCCCTGCATATTACTCTAGGCATAGTTTACTTTGTTTTCATGACACGTTGCTTAAAATATAATACATGCTAGAATGGTTAAAGTGGGTGAATACAGTCTTTGCAGAACGGATCAGGATTTGTATTACCATTGAGAATTATAAAACATTTCACACCATTAGGTCCAACCCAGGAGAGACAATATCTCAGAGCACACATCTGCTTGTCTCCTTTACACCTCTGAGAATGAGGCTGGTGAGGCAAGTAGTGATGGTAAATAATTGTAGTATTCTCACTCCCTTGTGCCCTCTTCTGGCACATACAGCTGTTGTTAGGCTGCAAGAGAACTTGGAGCGCCAAACAGTCCCCAAATGAACAAGACTCTATTTTCACATTGTAGAAATGTGCATCTTTTGGCTTCAGTTATATTTTATTCTCAGGTGCTTTTTACATCCTTGTTTCAGATAAAAAGATAGTGGAATCTCCAAGTGTATGAGAGAGCCCATCTCACCAACTGCTCTTAAAAAGAGACATTTCAACCAAAGCACATATGGGCAAACAGGCTCTGATGAGGACAAACAGCTCTTTGATCTGTGTACTCCCCATCACTCTCACTATACCTTTCTTAATTATAAAACAATTTATTTTAACTACTAAGGTGTTCATACCCAAAGGTTCTTCAGCATCTAACAAAATGTAAGCTCAAGACAAAAAGTATGAAAGTCAAGTTGGACCAATAAACAGATACCAGACCTAATGGGTATACCACCCTTTCAGCTGACCAGCCTCAAAATGGTCAGTAACCATACCAAAAAATGATCTCAGAAACAAGACAGTAAGAAAATCCTTAGGACTGCCTGGAAAAACAGTCCAAAGTCTGGATTACCATCTCCTAAAGATTGGACTTTGGGGTGATGATCAAATGCTCCAACCCAGTCAAGCTTTAGCACTCTAATGGGATGTACATTAACAGGCAAACTGCTCCTACCTTATTTAAATCTTTAAATACTCAATGTACAGGGCCAGATTCTCAAAGGACCTCAGCATCTAATAACATTTAAGTAGCTAAATCAGCAACCAAGTTTTTAAAAGAGCTCAGCTCCCATTTTCATATCTAAACAAAGCAGCCAGACTCTCACAAATGCTCAATATGCCACCCAGAAACTCCCATTCTCAATGAAATTTGAAAATCTGGCCAATTCCATTTGAGGTAATTAAATAAGAGCTGAACTATTAAAAACCTGGTCATCATTGTGAGTGTTTAGAACACTCAAAAATCTCACTCAATTTTAAGTAGTTCCCTTCTCAAAATCAGAATCTTACCACCCATATATCATTCATTCCATTGCCTTACAGTATCTGTCATCTTTCTACCAGAAAAGATTGCTCTATTAAACACCTGGTGAATGAGAAGAATTATCAACTTTTTCTTTTCTGTCTAAAAATAAATGCACAGTACATTTTATTTTAAATCTTCAGCAGGGAGCCTGTTTTTGTGAGCTGGGCCAGGCATGTTGTTTTGTTGTGCAAAACAGCAACATGCTGCACCTAAACAATAAAGTGGTGCCTTTCCACTGTACGTTTAAAATAGGGGCCACTACATGGTAGCTTGCAGAAAGGGGACACACTTATTTTCCAAAATATTTTTTTCCAGTCAAAATTTATTGAATGGCTAGACCAAGCAGAATGTTTCTAATGTACAAACTTGTATCTACTAACACTGATTCATAGATTCCAAGGTCAAAGAAACCATTGTGATCTGCTAATCAGACCTCTGTATAACACATGGCACAGAATACACCACAGCTCAAAGCTGAACATCACGCAGTCAGTCCAGGCTCAATAAACACCACCAAAACCAACTATTTTTCCAGCACTCAAAGGGAAAAAAACGTTGTGTAGTGACAATATAAGAAGAAAAAAGGGATGTGGCTACAATAATGTGAGTCATCAACTTTCGGTCCCTTAAATTCTGCTCCCCACTTCTGCCCCATTTAGAGGTTTTTAATATATACAATATATGCACAACACAATCTTTAGGTATAGTCACAACATTTTAAAATCACCACTCAGGTTCTGTGGAATGAACAGGCAGAGCAAATTTGAAAGTCATGTTCCTCCTGTGGGAATGCACTGACTCTAGCCCACTCCTCCCCAGAGTTTAAGGCTTAGGATTGTCAGCAAGAATATCCCAGCTGCTATCAGCTGTCAGGATGGTGCACTGGAAAATATGGCACTATTAATGTAGACAAAACCCAGTCATCAGCATCTGACCTCTGGTTCCCCTCCCCCTTTGTTTTAGGGTAAGTTAGATCAGTAAGCTAAATGGGTGGGGTTTTGCAGCATTACTGTATTTTCAAAGCTTTATCGCTATATTTGCTGTTAATAATTCCATTTAAAATGCTTCTCGGAAAGCCTTTTCTTTCTGCTTCCAGTCATCTTATCACCAATCCTCCTTTCTTTCTCCATCCCTTCTATCCCTTCCTCACTTTGCAGTTTTCTGACTCATCATAGCTTTTCTTCACCCAAACTGTCTGACTCATCTTGGGTCCAGTGCTTCCTTCTCTTGCTTTTGAATAACATAGGAGAGGGCCAGAGAGTCTGACTTTGTGGAACTGGTCACCATAACATCCGGTATTGCACCCTGTTAGATCTCACAAGCTGAGTATTTAGCTAATGACCCAAAAGGAACACGTAGGTTATGGTCAGCTATGAACCTGTGCCCCAGTATGGATATAGTTGCTGTGGCACTGTTAGGGGCACTGTCTTTTAGGTACAGTATTAAAAATGAGTTCCTGACCACGTATGGCTACAAAAGATCTCATAGCATTTTTCATAAGAGCAGAGGCATTCAGCATGGACAAATTCCAGCTCAGCTAATTATTGAAATTTCATTTAGATGCAGTAGTCATCTTCTTTTCCACTTCTTGTTCTAACCTATTTTGTAGTGTTTTACATCATACCCCAGTGATGCATGAAGTGACACTTCATTATATATTATATTTCTCCATTTCTCCATCTACCTTACAAGGTTTTGTTACTTGGCAAAAATATTTGTACAGTGTTTTGAAATTCTTGAATAATTGGTGCTATATAAGTGAAAACAACTATTACTAGTAGTCTGTAATGAATTTTTAGCTATGATCCAAGACTGGAATAATATGGGATAATTGAAAACATTGGTATTTGTTAAATATTAGAGGGAGAAAATTGTATTCTCCATATTACTGAAAAATTGCTTTCCCTCAGTGACAAGTCTCTTAATAAAGAACTTATAAATCAAATATACAAATATTCATATCAACCTCCAGGAGTAACAAACTAACAAGCTCAGCAATGGACAAAGAACTATTTATGTCTGGAGTATAGCGACTGTTACAGTCCCAGAGATACAAATGCTTGTGTCTGATGATTAGTGACAGCTTTTAAACTACTACTAACAAACTATTGCTCAGAAATATACCACTCCCTCAGGTGTGCAGGCTCTAGACAAAAATATGGAAAGTTTGCGAGCAGAGAAAATATTGTAATGTCCCAAGTTAAAGTATTTTCCAGATGGAACAGGAATGTGCTACTTCTAGGCAAAGCAATTACAAAGAAGTAAAAACTTCTATATATTTTTAACCAGAAAAAACATTTCTGGGGAAAAGTTGCCATTTGTATTTGGTCCAAGCAGTGCCTAAATGCACACTACATGTTAAGGATACCAGGGTGAGCCAGCAAAACATCGTCTATTTTTATTACTTAGCACTGGCTGCCATTCTATGTTAACTATAACAAGTGCAATTGGACAAAACATGATGCATCTCAAAGTCCATATGGCTTCAAATTGTCCCAAACAAACAAAGCCAGAATGACAATGATTACCCTGGCTCTGCCTTCATCTAGCGTGAGCTCCTGGTCTCTTCTTTCTCCAGTATTAATTGTATGTGTACTGACCCACAGACAAGGTTGTGATTTGAGCTGATCCCTCTAGGTGACAGCTTGAGATTGGCTTGGTTGGAATGGTTTATTAGGGCTTGTCTACATGAACACTTGGTTTGTGGCTAGCTGGAGAATACATCTAACGTATGCAAGCCTGCTGCATACTATGTGCTTGTCTACATGGAGGGGTAATACTCACTATGAGAGTGTGATTTCTACACTGCAGTAATGTGTTGTGCATTAATTATCCGTGTAGACCCTGCTGTTGCACAGTAAATGTTCCCTAGCCCAATTTAACATAGTGCTGCATTAAAGCACACTAGGAAACATTTAATGCATGCCAGCAGAGTCTACATGGTCCAAATAATGCACTACAAGCTAGTGTGCTTTAATCATCACACTGCCGTAATGTGCATCACTCCACCATGTAGAAAAGCCCTAAGTGTCTCTGTGGACCAAGCTGCCGCACACTAAAAGTTCCATAGTGCACTTTGATCTACCCCACACACACAAGGTGTTCTGTCCCATCTAGCGGAACCGAGACGAGCCCTCACTTGTAATACTGACAGACCCCAGTCGTCGGCGGGCAGAATTGAACCTGCGACCATTAGAGCTTAGTGCATGAGCCTCTATTGCATGAGTTAAAAGCCCCATGGCTATTAGCTAAGGCTGTAAAGCAAACTCATTAATCTCCCTCTAAGTCATCTCGGTGCCACTAGATGGGACAGAACAGCACACCCAGAAGGTGTGTGGGTTACACCACTTTCAAACAAAAGTAGATCATAGCACACTCTAAGGAAATTTTAGTGTGCAGCAGCAGGGTCTGCATGGACACTTAGTGTACAGCAGGCTAGTGGAGGGTAGATTTACACCCCAGCTTGCCAAGTGCACTTGTAAACAAATCCTTATAGTCAAATGAACACCCATTCAAAGTAAACTGCTTGCAAAGTAAACTGCATGACTCAGCCTCTAACCATTTAAACTACTTATATGAATTTGTTACTTAGCTGACCATATAATTCTTTTTTATGTTTTGTCTGAGCAGTTGAAGTCAACACTTAATAAATGTTTTTTTTTCCAGGCATTTCTATGTTTCAGTAAATGTCTTTTGATATTATTAATTCCAAAAAGTTGCTAGGGTTCCACTACAAATTTCCTAAATGCTCAGAGCTCTTCACAGAAGTGTGACCAACAGGCTTTGACCAACAGGGACTCTGTACACTAAAGCCAATCAAATCAACCATGATTTAGTCACAAAGAACAGTCTCCAAGAACAGAGTGCAGCAGACTTGCTTTCCATTAGCAAGTCTGCTGCGCTCTGGCTCATCATCTTATTTTTTTAATATTTCACAGCACCAGCCACAGAACATGTGGGAAAGGGGGAGTTCATCTTAGGCTTTCTCATCATGGACCTCATCCAGTGCTCACCAAAATCTGCAGAGATACGCCCATCAACTGCAGTGGGCATTGGAATGAACTCCATCTGTCCTAGAGTTAAAGACTCCCAGTCAGTCTCCTGATGTCGTAAAGATTCTGCTCTTGTCTTCTAGCCTTTGTTAAGTCTCCATCCAAATAGTTATTTGTCAAACTGGACAACTGCTTCTTTTAGAAACAACTGATATAAGAATTGCTTAAAAGGAAATCTACACTTGCTTTTATCTTGTTACAATAAGACAAGCAATGGATAGAATCAGTTAATTGAACTAATGGAAGGTTGTCATCATTCTTCGACACATTTGTCTCTGAAGAAAAGGTTCTTTAATAGATAATCCCAAACGTATTCCTTTTCCTTCTAATTATATTCTTCTTTACTATTTTTTAAAACATATTTTAACAGCAATAGCTTACTGATGATGATAGCAAATAGCTTGGAAATACAATAAAATCTGACAATGTGGTTAGTGATCATGTGACCAATTCTTTGACCTTTAGCAATACAGTAATACTACTGTAGTGCATCAAAAATCATTCTTTAAAAGTTAAAATAAACCCCCTAAAACTCTATAAATTGGGTGAAATTCTGCAGCTGTTTTTGCAGGGTGTTATATATTGTTTTGTGTAAAAAGAACAAAAATGTAAGTAAGAAATCCCCAGTTTAAAAATACTACTGAGGCTCTAAATCTGAATTATCACCACGTTAGCTTCCTAGTAACTATTGAGAAAGAAAAACAACCAAAAAAATAATATATTTCTACTTTGATGAAATTTCTGAATCCTGAAAAGTACTTAACCCTGTGAGACTATTTCAGTGGCACAGTGCTATGGAAACAGTAAAGGCAGTTGATGCAGTGCCTGCAGAACAATACACTTCCAGTGAACTTAATCTAACCCATGAATGCCAAACTAGCAGTGAGCCACTTATATTAGGCTAACAACTGGGAATATTGTGAACATTAACATTGCAAATGAAGAAAGGGACCAGGGGATCATTCAAAACAATGCCAGAGAAATTTAATTTATTCTCAAACAGTCTAAGGGCTAAATTATGTGCTGATTTACACCTCATCTGCCTCCATTGTTTTTTGTGAGACTGCATTGGGTTTAAGTCAAGCCACAGTTTCCCTCCAATATGTCTGGTGTCAAGATTGAGGGCCTGCAGCTAAGCATGGGACTGGCTAGCTCAGTCTCCAGGTGGACTAATGAGCACAGATGGCATGCAGCAGGAGCCCCTGGTTGGCCGACCCACTGATTGGCTGAAGGGAGCCAGCAAGCATGCTCTTATGGCCAGCAATAGTTTGCTGGCAGCTGAATGCCTTTGCCTGCAGCTGGGATCGCCTCTGTGCCTGCCCTGCTCCTACATTGTTTCCAACCCAGCTCCAGATGTGTTCTGCTGAGCTCCCAGCCTGATTTCTTGTTTTGCCCCAGTTTACACCAGCTCTGGCTCCTGTCTCTGGCTTTGTTCCTTGGCTCCAGACTACAGCTCTGACTCTTCAGCTCTAGTTCCTGTCCCCTCCTTGCTCTGGCTCCAACCATTAAGCCAGACCACCCACCTCCCAGACCTGACATCTGGAACGTCTGATCCTATGTGGACTTGGATACAGAAGAACAACTAAATCTTTTTTTTCCCCCCCAGTGTACAACTTGGTCTCTTTCGTGCTTGTCTTTCACTACAGAATATTGTGTACTTAATGAAGTTTCATCGTACAACATGCGTTTATTGGAAGTATAAAAACTATTTTTGTTTTCTCTGGGGGGAAAAAGCTGGCTCAGAGCTGGTTATTGTAAATAGTTAAATATTTAACCATTACCTTGTTAAATGAATAATGGAGTTCAAGAGCAAGGAGTCTGTAATTTAAGAACAAACTGATGTCTTCAATTCAGATCACATAGAAAAGGAACCCTTAGTTGTATTTTATATTGTTCAGCCTAATTGTCAGTTTTTATTAATTTTGCATGCTAAGCTTCAAACATTAGACACAAGTTTCTCCTAGGGAGAGTAGCAAAGCTAAAAACAGCACAAGCACTGAAGGAAACCGTGTTTATAATTGCTCTGTTTCTTACTTTGGATTTTATTGTCGGCTCTACTTGGGTGGCAGAATGACATGAAGAGAAAAGCTCACTTTGATTTTGAAAAGGTGGTTTGCAGGTGTCAAAACAAAGTCTTCCAGGAAACCAAGGGAAAAATTAAACTCTGTGAGCCATTATCACAGGTGTGTTCTAGTGAAAATAATTGTTCTTTTGTTTTATGTCTCAGTAAACTGGATAAGCAGTTAAGGCCAATGTAGCATGGGAGGAATTTAAGATATTATAAGCTTAAATTGAAACTCTAATTTACTTTCCCCCTTCACAATAATGGATAGAAGAAAATTATTAATCCATCTGTCAGTTGAAGACAGAAAACAGTGCAGACTGAGAGCAAAACCAATTGCTGAGAGTGCAAGGGAGACAGCTGTGGTTCTGGCACAGGTCTAAGATTTACACCAGCTAGTAACAGCCTTCAAGATGTTGTGTGCGAGCCAGGGATAGCTGAAGAGCAGTGTGCACTGGCCTCAACTCTTCCCCAAATCCAGTACATCCTCTGTGCCATCAACATTGCAGGGGAAAGCACAGGAGCTGCTCCTACTGATCTGCATCTGCACCTGCTGATGCTTCCTCATGCTGAGAGAATGCCAGCGGGGAAAAATATAGCTGCTTTGGGGCCCATTTGCAGCAGCAGAGCTGTGCAAAGACAACCGATCCTAGCACAGGATCTGGCCCCTTGGGCACACTGGAGGGGGTCTACATGCTGACCTATTTAAGTTGTTGTGGAAGGCAGTTTGGGCTCAGATCTGGGGCAGGGTGCCTCTGGAGCCCTGACAATCTGCACAAGTGACATGGAGTGCCTGTGGGTGCTATTCTAATCCATAGGGTAGGGAAATTGCATGGGACTTTACTGTAAATCCACATCCTGGCCACTGGTGCTGGAATAAGGGTGCTACCAGGGCCGGCTCCAGGCACCAGATTAACAAGCAGGTGCTTGGGGCAGCCAAGGGAGAGGGGCAGCACCTGCGGCAATTTGGGGGCGGCAGGTCCCTCACTCCCTCTAGGAGCAAAGGACCTGCCACTGAACTGCCAATCGCGGCTTTTTTTTTTTTCCAGTTGCCGCCGCCGATCGCGATCATGGATATTTTTTTTTTTTTTTTTTTTTTGCTTGGGGCGGCAGAAATGCTGGAGCCGGCCCTGGGTGCTACCACACCCCCAGCTTGCCATCATTAGTACCCCCACTATAAAAATTGTTCCTGATCCCCAATCCTGGCCCTTGATTAGGAATGATTCTACCCTCTCTTCACATTCCCTGCACACACCTCACACACACAAAACCTGCCTACACAGTTTTATATGGGTAAAGTGAATTATACTGTTAAAGTCTGTAGGGAAAAATATTTACCTTCTTCTACAAATTTATTTGAAAGTGGTACATGCATCATAATACTACCAGTCATTATTTACTTCTGTCACGTTACTGGAGTCCAAGTTTGTTTGTGCCACAGTGGAAAAAAAACTTTGCCTAAGGTAAAAAGGTCAGACATTTCAAGAATGTGTCTATGCTGAATTAATTTCTACAACACTACATTGTAGGTTATAACTTAAAAATACACACTGGTTGCTCATTGTGAAACCTAGAAAAAATAATTTCTAGTGAATGTACTGAGATCATTCCTAACACCAAAATATATTAGATGCAAAATCTCAGTAAAATGAAGCATGAGACTTGAATGTACCAGTTCAGAATTAATTTCACTTTTAAGATAAGGTTGTCTCCCTACCCTTACTTAACTCAAGATGTTTTATTTACTACAGCACATCCTGTCTATCCAGGAGAGATCATAACAGTGGACTACTTTAGCTGGCTATAATGCTGATAACCAAAAAAGGTGACATATCATAGAATCACAAGCTCCACTAAACTCCTTTCCCCAAAGTGCACACAAACTCAGAATAATCAAAACATATTCAACAACAGCTATTAGTGACCAGCAACCAGTGTACTGCACCAGTGCAAATCTCTAGTGTAACCAGCCTATGTGAAACTGAGGAAACCTCCACCAGGGCAAATAGCACTAGGGGCTTGTCCAGGTCCAGCTATATCAGTGGCTGAAAGCAGATTAAATCCCCATGGACCTCAGACTTACAACTTACCATAGACTTACAACTATTTTTATTCTTTCTGAATTATTTTATGAACACATTGACAGTTTCCTGACATTTATTTGTATATCTGATGGTTACCTCTAGGGAACTGCACTGATAATGCCTTGCCAGTGTCTTTACATAACCATTAATTGTTCTGTAAATCTACACCAATGAGATTTGTTTGCTATAATCATTTTAATATTGTCTGCAAAAGCTTGTATGGACACTATTTTAATGTTATATCATGGTGGCCTAAGATTATTAATGTACCTGCCCTAAAACAATTTCATTTCATCCTGCAATTAAGCATTGTAATGATTTTAAAGACCTACAATGGCATAACCTTGACAAGACCTTGAAATCTGAACAATTTCCAGAAGATTGCACTCAGGTTGTTTCATTTCACCTTGACACTGTAAAGTTTTCCCCATGGCCTTAGATTAACATCATTATGAAACGGAAGAGACAATGTTAAATCCCATTCAATTGAAAGGGCATGTGTGTCATCGCGAAGAGTTTTTTGTTTCTTAGCATCAATAAAAAGTGAACTAATAAAGGTAAATTATTATGCTTCAGGTTGGCAACCAGTGACATATTAATAAAGGAGATTAAAACAGCCCATTTATAAAGACACAAAGTAGGCAAATAAAACATAAAGCACAACTATGGTCCTGGAAATCACAACAAAATGCACTGCAGTTAAACTGCAGATAAACACTGCATTCGCTGCAAAGAAAGTCCAGTAATATTTCTGGGTCCATGGTCATCTTCACCAGCCCTTATGCATATTTTTGCTGCAGGTATTTTTATTAGATTAAAAAAAACATTTGGGCTAGGATTTCTAAAGGATTTAAGGGAGCTGGGTGCCTGATTCCCTCTGGTCCATGTGAAAATGCCACCCTTAGTCATCTGTTTTCCAAACTTTTCAAAACAGTGATTACTATTTCCATTAAACTTGCTGTAGGAGTAATAACATTCTAGGCAATTATACCATTAGAATCTATCAATGTGTCGCACCATAAGGACTAAATGATATGACGATGTAATTTGGCTCGAAGCTGGGTAGATTGGTGCTCAGAATACTCTATGAAGTCCAGGCTGTACAGTGACCCAATTTGTCAACAGAAGCAGAAGACGACACCTAAGCAAACTAGTTGGATTTGAATTTCTTTTTTGCCTAGCTCTACCACACTCCATAATGCCTTCTTATGAGTTCTTCCAAAAGAGAAGTTATGTCCATACTCCACATTCCAGGCTGAATGACTCCACAAAATTTCCCACCATTTTTCAGGTGCAGCTGCAAAGTGTAAGCACGACTATGGGGCAGACTCAGGCATAATGTCACAAGCCCCAGTTCACATTAACACTTAAATTGTTGCCTTGCACTGGTCCAGTCGCATTGATGCTGGAAAACAAGTACTACATTTTGTAGTGAAGAAAAAGTCTTGAATTCCAGACATCAACCAGCCTGGGATACTCTTAAAGAAAAGTTCAGATAAAATAATATCCTGAATTATCTGTTTAAAATGTTGTATTTTAAAATATGCAGTGTTATTGTAGCCGTGTCAGTCCCAGGATAGAATCCTAGAATCATAGGACTGGAAGGGACCTACAGAGATCATCTAGTCAAGTCATGGCAGGATTAAGTATTATTTAGACCAGGGGTCGGCAACCTTCAGCACGTGGCCCATCAGGGTAATCCGCTGGCGGGCCATGAGACATTTAAGTTGACTATCTGCAGGCACAGTCCCCTGCAGTTCCCAGTGACTGCAGTTCACCATCCCCGGCCAATGGGAGCTGCGGGAAGTGGTGGCCAGCGTATCCCTGTGGCCTACCGCTTCCCACAGCTCCCATTGGCTGGGAAGAGCGAACCGCAGCCACTGGGAGTTGCAGGGAGCCGTGCCTGTGGATGGTCAACATCAGCAAAATTTCTCACGGCCCACCAACGGATTACCCTGATGGGCCGCGTGCTGAAGGTTGCCGACCCCTGGTCTAGATAATACCCAATCCTGCCATGACTCGACTAGATGATCTCTGGGGGTCCCTTCCAGTCCTATGATTCTATCCTGAAGGTTGCTGACCCCATATCTAGACCATCCCTGACAGGTGTTTGTCTAACCTGCTCTTAAAAATCTCCAGTGATGGAGATTCCACAACCTCCCTAGGCAATTTATTCCAGTGCTTAGTCACCCTGACAGTTAGGAAGTTTTTCCTAATGTCCAACCTAAACCTCCCTTGCTGCAATTTAAGCCCATTGCTTCTTGTCCTATCCTCAGAGGTTAAGAAGAACAATTTTTCTCCAACAATTTTACTAGAGACACAAGGTGGGTGAAGTGATATCTTTTATTGGACCAACTTCTGTTGGTGAGAGAGAGAGAGAGACAAGCTTTCAAGCTTGCACCGGAAGAAGAGATCTGTATAAGCTTGTCTCTCTCTCACCTACAGAAGTTGGTCCAATAAAAGATATTACTGTACCTCATCCACCTTGTCAATCAGGTTTTAAAGTACACTCACAAATATAAAAGTTTTCTTTAGAAGAGTGAAATATTAAAGAGAAAGTTTTCTCAAAGGAAATGACTTTCATTCTATTAACTAATTCAGGGGTCGGCAACGTTCGACACGCGGCTTGCCAGGGTAAGCACCCTGGCAGGCCGGGCCAGTTTTATTTACCTGCTGACGTGGCAGGTTCGGCCGATCGCGGCCCCCACTGGCCGCGGTTCGCCGTCCTGGGCCAATGGGGGCGGCGGGAAGCGGCGTGGGCGAGCGATGTGCTGGTCACGGCTTCTCGCCGCCCGCATTGGCCCGGGACGGTGAACCACAGCCAGTGGGGGCCGCGATCGGCCAAACCTGCCGCATCAGCAGGTAAATAAAACTGGCCCGGCCCGCTAGGGTGCTTACCCTGGCGAGCCGCGTGCCGAACGTTGCCAACCCCTGCACTAATGGCTCAGCACCACTTAGAGCATCGGCTCATCACACAACCTCAGAATTTTGAAGTAGGTGCTCACCACCTCACTGAATTGGGCTCTTCTGCTCAACAATGTGTGTGGGGGGGGGGAAGGGGAGGGTGAAGCAGCGTGTGGGAATTACATGTGTAATACATGTACATTTTAGGCCAGGAGTATATAGTTGATAAACTGCTTTGGGGGAAAATCAGCTACTTATAATCTTATCTAGTTGTTACTTTTTTGTGGAGTTATTATTTGGTAGCTATTTCAGAAATATAATTAACAGTCCTCAGGCAAAACTGAAGAGGTGGAATACTAATGGAAAATTTAATCTTCAACATAAAAAAATCAGCAAACATTTGACTACTGCCTACACCCGTATCCATTATTTAATACTTGAGGCCAATTAAAACATACTATTTTCCTACTACCCTGCATCCCCATTATTTTCCCTGCAAAAGTCAGTGCAAAAGTCCCAGTTGTCTCAAAGGAAGCAGGACTGGGCTAATGAATCATATTGATAATAAAAGCAAGAATAATTTTCTTTATGTTCTGTGGGTTTTGTTTGTTTGTTTGTTCTGGTTTTTGTAAGATAGTTACAAAAATGTCAGAATCCTTTTTAGCTCTCAGATTCTTGTTGCTTAAGGGATCCAATCCTGCAAAGTGTTTAACTCTCCTTTTGGAAAGGCCCAAGGTTATTACACTGGATTCAAATTTGTCAGTAACACTTCCCATGATTTAATGGAACTATTTCCACAAAAACTATTATTCACAGGTAATATTTGGCTAAAAGATTCTCACGTTATTCGAGCTAATTTAAATAATGTCAAATTTAGAAGACACACAGGGCACACAGCCTCTCTCTAACCTAACAGAGAGAATACAAATATACATTCCCATTTAGCCAGTTCAGAGTGCAGTGGAATATGGGGAAACCTTAGCAACCACTCAAGAGACCAACAAAAGCCTTATTTCATGCAGTCAGCCTTCCAATAAAGTGGAGCCAGATAGTACACAGTACTTCAGGGAATACTGTGGTTTCCTACAATGGGATGGTGCCTAGAAAGGGAGATCTCTTGTACAAGCATCACTGTGTATGGAGTACTTGATTTGGAAGTGAACTAAGTACTGCATGCATTGGCCAGAAAGCACAGATAGAAAGGGTGTCAGCTACAGGCAGTTATATTCAGCATCTTATATAAAAAGCCACCAAGCCATGTATTCTTTACTACAGGTTTAAGGAAGGTGTCATGAATGAGACTCAGGCACCCATCAGAGGAGAAGATGGAGGGAAGAAAGATAAATGAACAAGGACAAAAATAGAATAAAGAAAAGAAATGGGAAGTATAACAGCTTCACTGCAGGTGTGAATTGCTGTTCCTGGGTGTTACATCTCAGTAAACAGAATAAATGCTTGGTGGAGTGTGACTGCCTTCCAATCAGTGAGAGCAACGTGCTGTGACTAGTAATGAGTCATCTTTCAGCCTTCCTTTCTGTGTGTGGGGGGAGGGGGGCACAATGACAGTGATTAGGGTAGAGATGGATTGAAAAGGGGATGACCAGTCCATGCATTAAGTCAGGAAAGTCTGTAATTTCATGAGGTACAATAATCATTAAAGCTTAAATTGGATTTTGCAATCTGCCTGAGTCAGTTAGGGTGGCTTGTCTGCAAAAAATGTTATAGACATTAATTAACCCTTTGTCCATATTCTTTTGAGATAGAAACATCATGCTCTTAAAATTTCCATGAGGGCCCTACTGAAGTGTCATTTATTCTGCAAACTAATATAATACAAATAGAAACCGTTTGTTTCATGACAATTTTAGAGAATCACAGTTAATGAATATTGCAGGTGGTCTATGCTCCAAGTAACTATAAGATATTAGCAAAATCAGTTTAAATAAATGAGACTGGTGGGCGCATTTACAAACTTTAAAAAAAAATCCTAATATTGACCGACAGAGAAAGACAGCAGTTATGATACTGAACTTGTATTTACAGAGGGCTTGATTCTGCACTCCTTGCTTACACCATACTTGTGACATATTTACAGTTTGCCTCCCTGGCCGAACATTACTTATTTCACTGGGAAAAGCTGTGTTTATTGACAGCAATGGTAAAAAAGTTGGCTTGACTGAACTCCTGAGAGCTGACCAGTATTCACAAAAATTTCATTCCTTGCATTTGAATCCCCAATGAGGTAACACTGGGAGGTTAGCAGTTCTAATAGGCATTGAATGAGAAGGCAAAGGACAAGCTATATTTGAATGCTGAATGTACATGACTAGCCATTTTGCAGGTCATTTCTGGCTTGCTTGGGTTATTTTCCCATGTGTATATTTAAACTAAATTAAAGAAACCACTAAAAAAGAAACCACCGTTACTGTAGAGCTGTGACTGGGGCTGAATCATTGCCTAGTATTGAAGTTCTCTTGTAATACACCACAGTGACAGCATGGGCAAGGAAAAGTTCGCATCATCCTGGCCCCATCAAAGTTCTTATCCTTTTCAATAGCCACAATATCACATTAGTGATTTTAAAACTGGATTTTTTAAAAAAATCCTTGCCATCTACAGGATATTACTGCTTTAGCAGGATGCCTACAAAAAACTTGACAATAGTTTGGTTGCTGGTGGACTCATACCACTGTCTATCATGCTGACCAATATTGTTTCCTTGTATTCCGCTGTCTATCTGTTGTGTCTTGTCTTTTACTTAAATTGTAAGCTCTTTGAGGACAGGGACTGTCTTTTTGTTCCGTTTGTACAGCACCTAGCACAACGGGGTCCATAATTGCTAAAATGACTCTAAGTTATAGGACTACCAGAACAACCCAGTTTTCCTTTTACCATCATAATCTCTATGCAAGTGACTAAAAGTCTACCTACACCAATATACTTCACTTATGATGCGCCTTTCAGTGGAAATGACGTTATGTGAAACCAGCTGATATTTTTCCAATCTTATAGCCTAAGGATCGTGCCTTAGAAATACATTAAGTGACATTTTTTACATCCAATTTACCAATATGATTTATACACAATAAAAACCTCCATTTGGATATTGCCTACTTTTTTTTATAGGACGGCATTTAGCAAATAAGCCACTAAACATCTGGGCTTCCAATCATTCAGTAATTGTTTAAATCAGAAAGGGGTCCCAGTAAATGCCCCTATGGGTCATAATAGGGCAGATAAGCCCAAAGCAAAATATCTATGATGTAAAATGAAGGGCACATACTGAGAACAGCTGATGCCTCTTATTCAAAATTTACTAAAGCAAGGCAGGGAGCTCAACATCCTGATGATTTAAGTGGGTAAATAATTTGGTGAGATGCAAAGGTTTGCACATCTTTATTACAAAAAAACAACACCTGGCAACCTTTTATTAGCATCTGCATGTTACAAAAATAATTTGGTCAGCAATATTGGCTTGGAAGATAGCCAAAGAATCAGACTGGCTTGCCAGCAAAATGAAGTGTATAAAGTGAGAAATCACAGGCTATTGCCAGGTCTGGGGACATGTTAACACTTACACTTTACCTCCTGTTGTCCTAATTGACAGCTTTATGGCACTGAGATGTGAAGTCCTCCATTTATCCACACAGCACTGTTAGTAACTTCTCCTTAACTTACTAGTGTCATTTAAACCTGGAGATATTACCTCTAGGAAGAAGAGAATAATGCACTCTCCATTTGTTCCTCAGCTGAGCTGCCAAGAGGGCTAATTACCACTAATTAAGGTAATGTTTTTGTTCTGCAGACTTCTATAATCAAGGAGTCAGTCTGAGCTCACCATGTCACCATCATTGTGGGCTGTCCAACAGCTATTATACAGTAATGACATTCTAGGCACACCTAATCTGGATTTCAAATTCTAATCAGTGGCCGAAAAGTGATATTAAGTAAATTTTAAGACATGGATGCTGCTATATTCAACTATGATTAATAGAAAAATTGAAATAAGTCTGTATTTAGTTAATGGGGGTGTGTTGAAGATTAAAGAAGCAGTAATATAGCAAGTGAAAGGTCAAGCACCTCTTAAAACTATGTTGGAAACTTCTCCATGTCACTTGTGATATAAGTAAGCTAGTTGGGGATGAGGGAGTTGTGAAAAATTCACAATGGACAGCGACTTTCTTTTTTATTTCTGAAAACAATTGTCATCAATATTGTTTGCTGAACATCTATTGGTCTGTAGATCATCTGCAAGTACTTCACAGTGAATTCTCAGTATTTGAAACTCAAGGCATTTTCATCGGACAGAGGTCACATGGTCTGTTTCTGTAGTTGAACTCAGTGAGTGTGCATCTCAATCATATTTCTGATGTGAATATTCAAGGATACAACTTTGGAATCCACTTACCACAGACATTCTGCATTACTTCTTTATAGCTCATGTTTCAGTGAATATGCCTACTAGCAAATTCACTATATTTTTCATGAACATTAAAGGCAAAAGAGTCCATGAATATTCCTTAAAAATTCAAACAAATATTTTGGGAAAACATAGTTTTCACACAGGTCTACTGAGATGAATCACCTGAATTCTTGGATGTGGCTTTTGGCTCAAAGTTGGTTGTATTTTTCTTACTAAAAATAAGTAGCTATGGAGCGGTTCTAACCTTGTCACAATCCAGCCACAGATATGCCCGGTGCCCTGTTTATATACTGTACCAGACATTATACTTATAGTAAAATTGACTTTTCTTTTCTAAACACTATTTTTCATGGATTTACTGTCTCATCTGCTTCAAAATGCATTGAACTGAAATGTAAAATACAAGTTGGTAGCCTAGAAGCAATCTTTTATGTACTTATAAAAAAAATGGTTCAGCTAGGGTATTTTTGAGCACAGAATGCCAAAAAAAAAAAATTCATAATTTGGACTTCCTTCAAGTGCTCTTTCAGCAATCACTAGATTGTGAGAGGCTCATTTTTATATTTGAAATGCAGTCTTGCAGGCAAAGATAAAACTTGAGACTGACTTATCCCCTCCAGTATTTTGAACAAAAAAGGTCTAATATGAAAATCAGCTTCTGTGCACAAAATGTAACTAATTTATAATCTTTTACTTTTCATGATTGATACAAATTCTATTTGAAATGAAAGGACAGAGCAGTATCTGACTTTAATAGGACTTTATGTTGTCAGAAACCTGTTTATGACTGGATATTAGTTTATGGTATATGTTTTTCTATAATTATGGCTCTGCTTCTAATGCTGTTAATGGGGCTAGGAAATGGCCCAGGGATTCTCCCAAAATTTTCCATCCCATTGTTTTTTATCCTGAGGAAACAGGTAACCTAAGACAGTGCTCACTTGTCTAACTTTAAGATACACTGATGTACTTTGCTAACTAAAGTTTTGTTCGCAGTGTTCACAGAACTACATCCTACCTGCTCAAATAAAGAAAATAACTATAGATTAACCTATCTGAAACAGATTACAGTTAGGGACTGGAACTCATAGATCAGCAAAATATAATTATAATTTAGACAAAATTATAGTCATCCAAATATCAACAGACCAAAAATGAATATCTATGGTATGTCTTTAAGGGCTGGCTCCCCAGCAGGCTTTAGCAGTCTCTAAAGTTGCTCATAAAAATCTGGTAAGTGCACAAGCAAAATTGAGTAGGCAGACATGTAATTATTTAACATGGAATAGAATGATTAAATTAGAGCAGTGCAGGGCCGGTGCAACCATTTAGGCGACCTAGGCGGTCGGGGAGGAGGCGGAGCAGGGGTGAGCTGCTTCACTTCTCCCGCCTCCCAGGCTTGCGACGCCAATCAGCTTAGGCGCCGCAAGCCTGGGAGGTGGGAGAAGTGAAGCAGCGATGGCATGCTCGGGGAGGAGGCGGGGCAGGGGTGAGCTGGGGCGGAGGGGGTGCCACAGGGTGCGGGGTGGGGAGCTGCCGCGGGGGGGGTGCCTCAGGGTGGAGGGGGGAGCTGCTGTGGGGGAGGGGAGCGCCTCAGGGCAGAGGGGGGGAGCTGCTGTGGGGGGGGGCACCTCAGGGCGGGGGCTCAGGGCTGGGGGGGGGGCGGCACAAGGTGGAAGTTTCGCCTAGGGCGCGAAACATCCTTCCACCGGCCCTGGAGCAGTGTTTCCCAAACTGGGGTTCATGAACTGTTACAGGGGTTTCTCAGGAAAAAATTCCCTAATGGCGGAGCTGTCCCTAGGGACCCCAGAAAGCAGCGGGCCAGCAGCCCGGAGCCCCGGACTTCCAAGAGCTAAGCAGATCAAACAAGCATATCTATCACACTGAGGAGATTTAAACTTCAAGACTCCTTATAAGAAATGGAAAAGGAGGTGGATATTTTTTACTGTTTTAAAAATTAAATCGGCAGCTAGTGGTGTTTTTAAAATTATTATGAAGAACAAGTTTAAGCTTTGTTGTAACGTGCGTTGTTTGCCTGGACTGTTCAACACCTGAATGATTGTGTAGGAGGAACTCTCTGAGTTGACTTCTTAAATACCTTCATGCTGTTTCACATGAGATACACTTCTACCCCGATATAACACGAATTCGGATATAACACGGTAAAGCAGTGCTCTGGGGAGGGGGAGGCGGGGCTGCGCACTCCGGTGGATCAAAGCAAGTTCGATATAACACGGTTTTGCCTATAATGCGATAAAAGTTTTTGGCTCCCAAGGACAGCGTTATATCGAGGTAGAGGTGTATTCCTTGATGAAACATAGGAGCCTTGTCTTAGAACAGGCTTATTCAAAGTTATACAAGCTACGAAAGTGAGATCTTGGAAGAGTGTTGCTGTTTTCATAATGTAATAAAAATACTGTAATGATCAATAATAATTAATAATAAATAGTGTGTAATAAGCATGTCATAAAAATAAATTTTATATTTCCCAGATCACTGCTTTTATATTTCATACTCAGGTAAAGGAGAAAATCCCCGGAAACATTCATTTTTAGGAGGGGGTTCGCGAGACTTGACATTTTAGTGAAAGGGGTTCACAGGTTGTTAAAGTTTGGGAACCTATGAATTAGAGGCAAATTTTGAAAATTTGGCCCTAATTTTGGATAAAAAGAGAAAAGTGAAATCAGTTATGAAATCAATAACATCTGTACGTTTTGATGCTACTTTTACATCACTGAGGTTTAGCTCACCCCAGTGAGCTTTCTGTTGGCAATATGGGCGCTACTCTACACAACAAACATTTAATCAATTGGCTTTTTACAGTATGTAAATAAACATAATAGATTTATGAAAATCTAAATAATTTTACACAGTTAAAATGAACACTATTTAGTTTTGCTGTTTTTCTTCTTATGGTGGCTGAAGTCTGAGTGCCTGACTTACATCAGATGCACCTGTTTGTTTCATTGACTGAGCTGGTATGCTGAGAATAAACAAAGCTACAGTGACCCAGTATAGTTTAAAGGTGGGTGCACAACTGGTTGAATAACTATCTTCAAAGAGTAGTTATCAACAGTTCACTGACAAACTGGAAGAACATATCAAGTGGATCCCACAAGGGTCTGTGCTGGGTCTGGTACTAGTTAATATTTCCATTAACAACTTGGATGGTGGAGTAGAGAGTACCCCTATACAATTTGTGGATGACACAAGATAGCAGGGGCTTCTCAGAGTAGAATTTAAAATGAAATTCAATAAAGACAAGTGCAAAGTAACACACTTAGGAAGGAAAAATCAAATGCACAACTACAAAATGGGGAACAACTGGCTAGGCAGTGGTACTACAGAAAAGGATATGAGGGTTAGAGAGGATCACACATGGAATATGAATTAACAATCACATGCATTTGTGAAAAAAGATGAATATCGTTCAGGGGTGTATTTATAGGAGAGTCAGATGTAAGACACAGGAGGTAACTGTTCTACTCTGCTTGGCATTGGTGAGGCATCGGTGGGAGTACTGTGTTTTGGGTGACACACTTTAGATGTGGACAACTTGGAGAGAGTCCAGAGGAGAGCTACAAAAAATGATAAATGATGAGGAAAGGGACAGAGAGGACATAACAACAGTCTTCAAATATGTAAAATGTTGTTATAAAGAAGGCTGTAACCAATTGTTCTTTATCTCCACCAAAGATAGGACAAGAAGTAATCAGGTTAGTCTGCAGCATGGGAGATTTAGCACAGATGTCAACCTTGCTCTGAGACTTTTAGGGATGTTTATGAAAAAAATTAGGGAGGAATTAGGGAGGTTGCCTGTACCAGCAGCAAGTGCCAAAGGTATGAATATAAATATAGATTGAGGATCTAGGGTAATACCTTGAATGCTTGCGGTGCATTTTAGATGCACTTCTGTGCATGTGATAACAACAACAGTGGTACAAGCTGGAGTAACATTATATATGTAACATCAATAGCCACGACCAGGTCCAAGCATGATATTGGTCATATCCTCATTCCTTTGCAAGCACCATACAGGTTACCTGGTACCAAGCAAGCTACTCCTGGAGACTGTCTTGCTTTAATTGATCTTTCAGCAGATGTGGAAAATGCTGCATAAAATAATGTGATATCATATGTAGCTGTCCCTTTGAGTACAACACCAGCTACTTCTGCACATTATAGTACAGGATCAAACAGTGGCAGTTTCTGTACTATGTATGTGCATGCTTCTCAGTAGTACCAAAAACTTGAACAGCAGAATGGCTTCAAAGTCTCTGTCCATCAGCCTCACTGTGTTCTCTAAAACAGGACTTGCTGACTGGTGAGTGTCTCAGTTGTCTCTGATAAAGTCACATATCTTAGCGCCAATCATGTGTTGTCCTTCTGATTGGAAGTGTGGTTCTACTCTGTTTTTGATGGGCCCTTTGCTTCTATGATCACCCATGGCTTGACAAATCTAACAGAAAGTTATTTCAGAAGACTGCATAACTGACATCTCAATGTGTGAATCAGAGGTTCCTCTTTTTGCAGTGAAATGATCAGTTCACCAAATATCAAAAAATGTAGTTGAGAAACAGACAGTAAAGTTGTGTTTGTGGAGAAATCAGCAAGCATCTCCTATGATCACAACAACTTTCAATAACCAATTCTGCAACTTGTTTTGGAACGAGTGATGATGTCCGATGTTGGGTTAGTTGCTTTGTCACCTTTGGCATCAGCAAATTGAACTGTATGCTTGCTGTCACAATGCTTTTGGGGTGATGTTTGTTTTTGCTTCAATGCCCAGTTTCAATGCTGATGACTGGCTGTTGGTCACCGCTACACCTGGTTCAGTTTTTGGTTGTTGCTGATGTCACTGATTTCTGCTCTGTGTGGCCCATCTTGATTTTCATTAGGTTATCACTTATGGTCTGGTCTTGCTGGCTTGTCACCTTAACCTGCGACTTATCAGCACGTGTGTCAGTTTTATATTGCTGTGAAGGAGGACCATGCAGATCGACAAAATACCATGTGCTTGGTACTGTGTGAATTAACTCCTCCCACCTTTGCCACTTCAGCCCAGAAGAACATGATTAGTGGTTCCCACTGATGGATGAGCTGAGTCAAACATAGTCCAAGAGACAGCCAGGGTGTGCTTCAATATCTTACAGACTCCTGCATCGCACAGATTCTGAGACATGATGAGTTCCTGGTGCTGCTCGGTGCTCTTGTTGAAATAATGGTAGATGTCAATTAGGAGTTCATCTACAGTAGTGGGCAGGCACATCACACTTCTCTCAGCCATGACGTGCACATGGTGACATGGGCAGCCCATGAGAAAAACAGATGGATGTCACTCTTGAATAAATGATACAGCACCCTTGTGCAAGTCCATTGTCACAGAAGCACTGTCACTTCCAATAGCCAAACAGTTTGACAACCTGGCCTCCATTTTTGAATTCAGAAGCTGAAAAATATTCTGTTCAGAGTGGGGCATAACAACAATAAAGTGATCACTTTAACTCTGATCCATCAAAATGTCAAATGATGATCAGAAACAGTTTGCTGGTGCCTCCATCATTGCTGCCATCAGTGGCTAGACTAAACAACGAACAAGGCATGCTTTCTGCTATATCATCTTTCATGCTGTCATCTATTTGATAATATATATATCATGCCCCATTCCCCCATGGCACCACTGTCACCAGTCCCCCTCCCCTCTTCTCACAGAAACCTCTCTCCTCCTTCCCATCCTCATCTATGGCCCTGACACCCTCTCCAAAACAGGGAGAAGGGGAGGACTGGCCTTGGGAAAGTTGCCTTTCTTTGCCTCCTTAGGCCCTTAATTACCTTGGCTAGTCCTGGGCCTGGACCTCCTTCCTAGGATGATCCTCCTCATCTTCTCCCTCCTCTGTAGAGTTCCCTTTCTGCCTCCTCTTCACTCTCTGGCTTCTCCTGCCCCACAGGCTGCACAGTGAGGGTCTGACAGGAGGCAAGCTGGGACTGTCAGTGGAGTTTGGGGTGCTGTATCACCACCCCACAGGTTATATGTTGTGCTCTAACTGCCCTGTGTGGACCCTGCTGGAGCACATAAACACTCGAGTTATCTACAGCGTGCCAGCAGGTCCACACGGAGCAGTCAGAGTGCAACATGAAGCCTGCGGCTTGGGCAATGATCCAGCACCCCAACCCATTCAAAACTGCCATGGTTTATCCCCTTTCAGAGTGCCCCTCACTGCACAATCTGCATGTGTGCTCCAGGGGCACCCCGAGAAATTTCTCTCACAGTATGCTAGGAAAGAGAAGGGCAGCTCTGGCCCCAGGCAGAGGCAGAGGTGTCATGCCAGAGCGGTGTGTCACACCACATCCCTCTTGGGCTCAAGGGGGTGGGGAAAGTTGTGCTGGGTCCTCCTGGATGTGGCCTTGGGGGTGAGGTGTCATGCTGGGTCCTCCTAAACTCATGGCAGGATTTGGGGAGATCGGGCACCAACAGGTGCAGGTGGTGCTGGGGGGAGGGATACTTACTCTCGTGCTGCAAGTGACTGTTCAGCATGTCCCAGAGCTGGAGGCGTCTGATGCCAGCAGCCATGCTGGGGGAGAAGGTGGCAAGGAGGCAGGGCACCATCCCCGCCACTTGCTGCTGGTGTTCTTGGACCCAGCCATCGGCTCCCTGCACAGTGGCTAGCCACATGTTCCAGCCCCACACAGATGCACTTGCCTGGGACCAGCTCACCCTGCCATGGATCTCACCAATTCAACCAAGCCCTATGAGCATCCCCAAACCCCACCAATAAAATGGTATGTACCGTGCATGATGTGCATATAGCCGGGCTGCGGACACTGCTGAACAGAGGCATTGGAGGTGGAAAAGAACACCCCCTGCAGATGTGGCACTATGTTCATCCCCAGCGGTGAGTGACACAATTGCAAAATGTGTAGATTTAAGCCTCATCTAGTAATTTCATAATTACATTCAAAAGTGGGAGGATTATGGAATATTACGGAGGGCTGGCATCTCTGATTTACAATAGATATTAGGAAAAACTTTCTATCTATAATGATAGTTAAGCACTTGAGGAGGTTACCTAGAGAAATTGTGGAATCCCCTTCACCGGAGATTTTTATGAACAACTAAGACAAACATCTGTCAGAAATGGTCTAGGTATACTTAGTTCTGTTTCAACACAGGATGAACTAGATGACCACTTAAGGACCCTTTCAGAGCTACATTTCCAGGATTCTAGGAGTTTTGCACATAGGCCCAATTCTATGTGATAGTATTCATTGCCCTCAGTTCCCAGGTCAATTGTAAACTGAAGATATTGAGCACCCTACAGGATTAGGTCCTATGTGAATTATTGTGATTTGTTTTGGAAGAAGATTACACTTGTAACCCTCCTCAAATGGATTGCACCCATAACTATCCCATGTTATTCTTAAAACAAACGGACACTTTTAATCTGTACTTAACAAGGATAAAATCTCCAGTGAAATCAATATGGATTCAGTCCAGCGTAAGGATTACAGGACTGAGCTCAATAAAAAGAACTCAGAACATGGTCCAAGGAATCATTCTGGGCACAATCCTGCAAATACTTACCCATGGGAGTAATCTCACTCATTTGAGCATGGGACTACCCACCTAAGTAAAAGCTACTCATGTAGATATGTCTGCAGGATGGAGCATTTACCAGCTACTCACCACTTGTACAAATGCTGTAGGTTTTTCTATTTTAAAATGATAAAGTAATTCATAAACATATGACTTACATTATAGAACAATGAATCTCTGGTGTCATGCTAATTAAAAAGCCGTATTACATTATTTCCTCAAGGGCTTATTTTATAATTTTTAGGATTATAGCACATTGATTAATTTATACAAGTTTTTAATCCCTTAGTATTTAATGAAGTCTAGAAACTTGGGAATGTGTGTATAATTTAGATTTGTATAATTTTATTACATAGGGGAAAAGTTTAACTGCCCATGTACTACTTTATGTAGAAATATGTCTGAATACCATTTCAACAGACATCTTATTAACCATTTACAATCAAAATGTTTGGGTCTAAATGCATTCTCGAGTTGTTATTTATTTTGCTTGGGACTCCAGCAAACATTTTCTGTTTAGTTTTATGTGCTTCTCAAATGCCTTTTAATTAGCTGCTGTGTACCAACTCAGCACAGTGGGAAACTAATATCTGTTCAAGTATCTTCCATATCATCTGGAATGTCTTGAAGATGACATTATCATTATCCTGTAAATCTTCAGCATCAGTCCTACTGACTCATCGGGTTAAATAACATGTTTGAAATTAAGGTTCATGAATGCACATTATACCTAAATGTGATTGATATTAACAAAATAAGTGATTAATTAAAAATATTTGATGAGGTTTCATACTGTATTGTATTTCAGGCTTGCATCTGTTTTTTGCATCTGCAATTCTGTAAATGCATGTAAGGTCATTTGGATATCTAAGCATCTGATTAAGCCAGCAAAGTGACCTTACATACACCCACAAGTCACAAGCTCAAAAACGGACACAGACTTTTAAAAACCCATTGTATATAGTGCATTTTCTCCAACGCTATCAAAGATTGACAAACTCACAACACCCCTGGGAACTGGGTAGTACTGTACATACTTCACAGATAGGAAAACTCAGGGGCTGAGCTATTAAATGATATACCAAGGTCACATATTAGGTCAGTGGCAGTCTCTTGCTCCAATCATTAGACCATACAAATGGAAGGATTTTGGAAATTAAATATATTACCTGACAAAGTGATGGCTAAGGGGAAATATAAGAGTCTGGTCTGCAAGTATCTGCAGGTTGTAAACATTGAGGAGGGGGAGAAATTATGTAATATAGTAAATAATTTTATAACTAGGAGTAATGCACTGAAACAAAGAAATGGAATTTAGGCTGAATATATATGTACAGTAACTCCTCGCCTAACGTTGTAGTTATGTTCCTGAAAAATGCTACTTTAAGCGAAACGATGTTAAGCAAATCCAATTTCCTCATAAGAATTAATGTAAATGGGGGGGGTTAGGTTCCAGGGAATTTTTTTTCGCCAGACAAAAGACTATATTTTTTATATATACACACACATATACACAGTATAAGTTTTAAACAATGTAATACTGTACACAACAGTGATAATTGTGAAGCTTGGTTGAGGTGAAGAAGTCAGAGGGTGGGATATTTCCCTGGGAATGCCTTACTGCTAAATGATGAACTAGCACTCAGCTGAGTCCTCAGGGGTTAACACATTGTTGTTAATGTAGCCTCACACTCTACAAGGCAGCACTAATGGACGGAAGGGAGACAGCATGGCAGAGAGAGACAAAGACACAAATGGAATATGAGAGAGAGACGTGCATTGCCCCTTTAAGTAAGCTGAGCCCACTCTAAGTACATGCCTTTTTAAGTAGATTAGCAAGTTGAGACAGCAGCTGCTGCCAGCAAGCTCTCTCCGTCCTGAGCCCTGTCATGTCTCCCCCCACACCGTGTGGAGATGGCCCGATGGGGTAAAGGAGTGGGGAAAGGGGAAACCCTGACATTAGCACCCCTCTTCCCCCCCCCTTCTTGCACAGCAAGCAGGAAGTTTCCGGGAGCAGCTCCAAGGCAGAGGGCAGGAGCAGCACAGGGCAGTGGGGGGGAGGGACAGCTGAACTGCCAGGCAATTGATAGCCTGCTGCACAGGGAACTTAGCGGAGCAGGGCGCTGATAGGGGGGCCACCAGTCCACCCTGGGTTCAAGCCCTCACCAGCTTACTTCAATGGGCTGCTCTTCCTGCAAGCAGTGAACAAAGCAGGAGGCTGCCAAACAATGTTATAAGTAGGGTGATCAGACAGCAAATGTGAAAAATTGGGATGGTGGTGGGGGGTAATAGGAGCCTATATAAGAAAGACTCCAAAATTGGGACTGTCCCTATAAAATCGGGACATCTGGTCACTCTAGTTATGAGGGAGCATTGCACAACTTTAAACGAGCATGTTCCCTAATTGATCAGCAACATAACAATGTTAACCGGCACGACTTTAAGTGAGGAGTTACTGTATGTATTTACATTTACCAACATGGCTGTGTTAAATTGTGGAACAGTCTCACCACGAAAATGGAGGAAGACCCTTCATCTGTGACAAGAGAAAGCCTAATAACGTGTAATATATAACAGTTTTCAAATTGTCCTGGGGATGGATTAGATTATCTAATATGACTTTCCCAACTTTAGGCTCTATGGGCATTTATACTTGAGATACAAGGGAAATCCATTATCTATTACATTTAGAAGAAAGTAAAGAATAATTGGTGATTGACTCCTTTGTGAGCAATACTTTGTAAAAGATTCATAGGGCCCAGATTGAGCAAAACACTTAAGTATGTGCTTAAGACCCATCGACTTGTGACTACTCGTTTTTAAAATTAAGCACATTGCCCAATTGAAGTGTAAGGGCTCCCATGATCCCCAGTGTGAAAATGTAAAAAAGAGGAAACTCCACAAGTTGTATTTTCTTTAGTCTGATCAATCACCAGGCTCCAGATCACACAGAGTTATGAGGTTTGTAAGGGTATTTGCACTACAACATTTAAGTTTGAAACATCTGTTTCTCTGCCAGGCATGTGCCAAGGGTTGATAATGGCATAGCAGATGCATTGTCTCATTTTCAGATGGACAGATTTTGGGAGCTGGCACCAGAAGCCAGCAAGGAACCCGAATGGATGTCACTAGCGCTATGGAACCTTGGCATATGATGGTTGTCGGTGTAGCACAGAGGTCATTGGCTCTGTGAATACTGCAGAGCTTTGAGAGAAGTTTTAATGATTTTGTGCAATTTCAGGACATGGAAGGTCTGTCACTAATATGGCTCACTAGAGGGGAATACATGCTGCAATAAATGGTGTCATTAGCAACCCAATGATCGGTGTCAAATATCGCCAATCGAGTATCAGCCCTTACGTTTGCCAGTAGGCTGAATGGTTATCCAGATCCTTGCAGCATTTTTTTAGTTTTTAAGTTTTAGTTTGAAGGTTTCTAGCAGGGTGGTGGCAAAGCACTGGCCCCAGGGAGGATACACATCATCCTATCATGCTCAGGGTTCTGGTGCAGCTCCTGGACTTCATATGTCATTATGGACAGGAGGTGGCTGGTTCAGGGTGGGATTTCTGGTAGCATTTTTTGGAGTGTTTAGGATCAGCGATCTAGTACCTGGGTCATGTAGGGACTCTTCTGGAAGGGCCTTGGAACTCACAGATATACACTGGGAGGGGTGAGCAGTTACATTAAACTTGAGGTCAAGTAAGGCTCAAAGGGGCCAGGGTGAATCCATTATTCTACTGGGGATCTGCCCTGTGGAGGCTGTGAGGGCATACATGGCGATAAGACCACAGAGGGATGGGCCCTTCTTTATTCACAGTGACAGAGGTCCCCTAGCAACATACCAGTTTGTTACAGTGTTGAGATGAGAAATTAGGAGGTTGGGACCCCCAGCTAGGTAGGGTCGAGGGCAATTCAGACAACTGGGCATTGACATTCTGAAGCATACCGAACATATGTGAGATCCCAGGTAAGAAACCAGGATTCATTTTCTGTTGTGTTTTCATTCCAGATGCCATCAGACGGGCCAGGCTGACAGTGGTGTGGATCTGTGTGCACAGTATTGTTTACTGGATGCATAAGCAGGCTTCCAGGTTGGCTGGAGGTTCACAGCTGGGCCTCAGTGGTGAAACATTCCTGAGCTGGCATGGGAAGATGGGCATGTTATGGGACCAGCTGATGCCCCTTCTGTACACCATGGGGGCCTGTGAGCAAACACCAGATATAACTGTGGTTCACCTTGGGGAAAGTGATTTGGGAACACATAAAGGGCTAGCCTTAACTGTTAGAGCTAAGAGGAACGTGTAGCAGATCTTGGAACTTCTTCCAGGAGTAAAAATTGTATGATCAGACATGCTGAAATGCAAGGTGCGGCAGGGAGTTGTGAAGCCCCTTCGGCTCGACAAGGCTAGGAGATGTGCGAATAAGGAGGTGTCCAAATTCATGGGGATGATAAGGGGGTTGGCCAGCGCCGTATTATTGCCTAGGCCGACAAGGCCTAGGCCTAGGGCGGCAAATTTGCAGGGGTGGAAGCTCCCCTCCGTGCCCCGCCCCCCTGCTCCAGCTCACCTCCGCCTCCTCTGCAAGTGTGCTGCCGCATCCTGTTTCTCACCCCTCCCAGCGCTTGTGTTTCACGGGGTAAGGAGGGGAGAAGAGGGGGAACGCCGCACGCTGGGGGAAGAGGCGGGGCCGGGGGCGGGGATTTGGGGAAGGGATCCAATAGGGGAAGGGAGGGGGCAGAGACTTTGGGGAGGGGGTTGGAATGGGGGCGGGAAAGGGGCGGAGTCGGGCAGGGCCAGGGAGGCAATTATTTCCCGGCCTAGGGGCGGCAAAATTATTAATCTGCCACTGGGGTTGGCAATTTCACATCCAGACATAGCATATGGGGCACCAGAACTATTCAGGGAGGATGGAGTCCACCTGTCAGACTTGGGGGCTGACACGTTTTTGGCTGATACTAAAAGGGGCATTAGAAGATATCTGGGTACCTGCCAGGTATGGAGAGGGGCAGGAGGCAGACAAGCTAATTGCTGGTGCCTCCATGTGTAGATGGATGCATGTCCAGTGTAGATACTCCATAAGGAAGAGATAGAGTGATCAGATAAATGGACTGGTAAAGTATTTAAAGGAAGCATTTATCAAATGAGCTGGGATGGGGGTGGGGGGAAGGGTGCTAGGGCTCCTATGAGTGGCACAGCAGGGAGCCAAAATGCCTCCCTCCTTTATAGTCCACCTCAACTGTCATTCAGCCGTGGGGAATGGTAAGGTCCCAGCACTGAGTGGCCTGGGGACCAGGACAGGAAAGAGGGAGGGCTGACAGAAGCCCTCCAGGTATATATTGAAATGATCATAGAATTCCCGGCACTGTACACTTCTATCTGCCGGGTACTCCCAGAGAGTGGTTACTAAAGTTGTGACCTAATTAAATCACATCCTGTCCTTCTCCCAGCAAAGCCGGACAATCTAGATCAGTGATGGGCGCCACTGATCTAGATTGCAACTGTCTGTGGAGAACGGTATATGAACAAGGGGCAGGGGGGAGGGGAAAGGTGCAAAGCTGGAAGGAAGGAGGAAAATAATGAAGAAACAAAGGAAGAGCAAAAAATGTTTTTAAACTAGTTTTTCAGCAACTTACCATTGGTCTGTTTGACTGGCCATTCTTTTGTACTTTTTGCTTCTCTTTTCTTTGAAATTAGAATATTTATTCCTAATTTCCATATAAGAAAAATTTGAATGTGCTTTCCATTAACTTGATAATAACTGGGGCTGATCAACATCTTGGCCTCCAGCCTCAGAGTTTGCTATAACCATTTTGGGCCTAATTCACACTGCTTTGCACCTTGTGTGGTAATTTACATTGATGAAAACTGGATTTCTAATGCTGACAAGAGTGCAAGTGAGTGGAAAAGACTGATTTTTGCAGCATTTTTAAACTCAATTTGCACAGATGTAACTGAGTGCATAAGGGGTTTGCCAAGAGGAAATAACCCAGAATAGATATTGCACAATAGCTCCCGGTATAGACACACTTATTCCACACTAAGAGTGGCTTTGTGTAATTTAGCTTAATCCACTAAAATAAATCTCAAAAAAGGAAACTCAGTGTGGAATAAGACTGTCCACACATTGGGAGCTAGTGCAGAATAGTTATTGCACTTTAAATTCACACCCTAGCTTGTTTTGCAATAGCTTCCCCATTCCCTGTGTAGACAAGCCATAGAGTAGGAACAGAATAGGAAATAGGTGCTGTTTTAAACTGATTGAGCTAACATGATGTGAATACTATTTAATATCTAGTGTTGACACAGTTTAATGCCTCTACAATCATGTTAGCTGTCTATGTTGGAACGTAGGTGAGTTCCTAGGCTACAACACAAGCTATCAGGTTTATTATTGCATTAAACCAGGAGTCAGCAACCTTTCAAAAGTGGTGTGCCGAGTCTTCATTTATTCACTCTAATTTAAGGTTTTGCGTTCTAGTAATACATTTTAACGTTTTTAGAAGGTCTTGTTCTATAAGACTATAATATATAACTAAACTATTGTTGTATGTAAAGTAAATAAGGTTTTTAAAATGTTTAAGAAGCTTTATTTAAAATTAAATTAAAATGCAGAGCCCCCGGACCGGTGGCCAGGAACCGGGCAGAGTGAGTGCCACTGAAAATCAGCTCGCATGCCGCCTTCGGCACATGTGCCATAGGTTGCCAACTCCTGCATTAAACTGTGTATACTAGGCACTAAGGGAAGTTACACATCTTGTTAACTACAGTGGAACCTCAGTTACGGGATACCAGAGTTACAAACTGACTGGTCAACCCCATACCTCATTTGGGACCGGCAGTACACAATCAAACAGGATCAGAGACCAAAAAAAAAAAAACCTTCAAAAAACCTAATACAGCACAGTACTCTGTCAAACATAAACTACTAAAAAAATAAAGGGAAAGTTTTAAAAAAAAGATTTGACAAGACAAGGAATCTGATTCTGTGCTTGTTTCATTTAAATTAAGATGGTTAAAAGCAGCATTTCTCTTCTGCATAGTAAAGTTTCAAAGCTGTATTAAGTCAATGTGCAGTTATCATTTTTTAAAAGAACAGCCATCATGTTTTGTTCAGAGTTACAAATATTTCAGAGTTATGAACAACCTCCATTCCCAAGATCTTCATAACTCTGAGGTTCTACTGTAACTTGGATTTAGGCTACATCTAAACTACTTGACCCTATGCCAGCATATCCCCCTAGTTTAGAAGCCAACTGAAGGAGGTGGTCTGCCGGCATAGTAACATCACTTCCCCAAACAATGTTAGCTATGCCAACAGAAGCCCTCTTCTGTCAGCATAGCTTCATCTACACTGGGTTTTTTGTCAGCATAGCTATGTGACTAGGGATGTGTTTTTTTCAAATCTCTGTCTGACATAGTTAAGACCCAGTCAACATTTAAAACATATATCGGTATAGCTAACTATCTTTTATCTTAGTCTAGACAAACCCAACACTGAAAGCAGTGAGAAAAAAAATCAGAATTTGGCACTAGAGTTGATTCTGCCAGTACACACACAGTTATCACCTCTTATGCAGGGAGCACCTTTTGATTATTAAATATCTAGGTTTGTTTCAGTATATGGTACAGTACTAGTCAAAGACATAATTACACAGCAGGAGGAATCATATCTGTGAAGAAAGTGGGAAGAAAATGCCTTATTTACTTGGACTCCCCACAATTATACTCAATTTCTAAATATTTTTGAATAACTGCTTGGCCTGTCATGTTTCCACTTCAGAATATGATTCCACTTTCACGCAGAATATGATTACAGGTATGATGAAGAGCCACATTTTGCTCTGACAGAGAGGTGCATGGTTTGAAAAGAGTACTAATTATGGACTCAATTTCTTGGGGAACTTAAATACAACACTTCTAATGCTGAGACAAGGCTTTTTGTAAGATCTCCTAATTGCTGCCTCGACTGGCAATATATAATCAGTTTTAAAACACTACAGATTCACCATATATTTCTCCCATTTTTACATTTGTAATGGAAAAAAATATCTATAAACCAGAAAATACAGGAACAACAACTTGATAAATATTATAAAACTTGCTCTGTACCTATATTGATTCACAGGGGGAAATTGCATATATAATAGAACTAAGCAAATAATTCACAACAAACAATATATCCAATGAATATAGCCTCCTTCTGTGCTCAGAGAATCTCTCTTCGCGGATTGCAGCACTTTACTCCAGTATATTTATTATTATTCAAATATATGCCACAATCAACCAGCATGGTCCTTAGGAGCATTTTTTTTTAAGATGATACATAAATCAGAGGTCCAAACCCCTTGTGGTAAATCTCCTATAGATCTTCTGTAACACTGAGCATTAACTATGGCATCTTGGCCCTATCCCAACTTGATCATTTTGCCTAGATACCCATCCCCTCAGCCCCCATTTCCTCTGCCACGTATAAATTTTAAGTTGTACACAATATCTTTTACCACTTCCTGTCCTAAACTGTTGCATAATGTTGCTGTTGAATAGCTGCCACATTTAACCTAGAACTCATTGCATTTTAGCTGGGGTTCATCATCGGGTTATAGGCTCAACCTGTCAATCTCAAAAGAAGTTCCACACTGTCAGGCTTGCAGGATCATCAGTTGGGATGAAAAAACGCTATATAGTTGTCAAGCAGTAGCTCTAGACACTAATCTTAGGCTGATCTATTTGAAATTGGAGAATCTCTTCTCTAAATTTAAGGAAAAATACAATAACCGACAGAATGTAAAAGTTTCAGCAAAAATGTTTCATCCATTTAAAAGAAGAGGAGGGGAAAATATGTTGCTGTATTCTTCTTAAAGAATTGTGATAGGGCCTTCAGTGGTCGGGGGGGAGGGGGAGACTAGTGGGTAGATCGTTAGTTAGGGGGGCTGTAGGGGGACTTGACCCCTCCTTCTCCCTCAGGTCCTGGCCCAGGGTCCTGTGTCGCTCAGCTAGGGTGATCAGATGTCCCAATTTGTTTCCTGATTTTTGGGTCTTTTTCTTATATAAACTCCTATTACCCTCACCCCTGCCCCAATTTTTCACATTTGCTGTCTGGTCACCCTACACTCAGCCACTAAACTGGGGAGATGGCTCTTTCTCCCAGCCGTGAGGGGGCGTTCAGGGCCTGTTTTCCTTGCCTGCTTCTTATGCAATTCCTTTTAGTTTGGGGCATGGCCCAGCAAGTCCAGTTGCCCCACACTTGGGGCTTATCTGTAGGTTCCTGTTGGCAGGGGAAGATTTACGTGCCTCTAGTGGCTGCATTGGCAGGCAGGTTGCTGATCTGTGCCTTTCGGCTCCCTTCTTTTCTCTCCCCTCCAGGCCTGGCATTGGCTGCAGATATAAGGGGGCAGGGCTTCGCTGAACCCACAAGTGTTCTTTAACCTCTGCTGTGCCCGGCTGCAGTCTCTCTGCTCCTTCACAGACATCTTACCGTTGTTTCATTGAAAAGCTCTAGCACCTCCATTCTTTGGAACAGGGACTGGAAATTTGGCTGTGGATGACCTTTGTGTCAGAGATGTGCATTTTTCCACCCTTGTGAAAATCCACCCACATTTAGCCAAGTTAGGAGCCTCTGAAAACTGCATGATTCACATGCTCAGTGAGGCATGTTATAGTTTAGTAGCTACATTCTCAGCAGATTCCGCTTGTACTGATCATGCTCCACTCCCTCAGAGCTCCTACATGTAGACTGGACTACACATGTGCCATTCCCAAAGCAACTGAACATACTCCATCCTGGGTCTCCAGGGCTTTCTCTGCAACTAATCCTCCCAGCATCTGGAAGCCACCAGGAATCAGAAATGAGAGCAGGTAGATGGTTTCTCTTGTGCGCTCAATGGCCCCACTGCACCATAGACGAGAAAGATGTAGCCTGACTGGAATGCAGAGGGTAGGGTTACCATACGTCCGGATTTTCCCGGACATGTCCGGCTTTTGGGGGCTCAAATCCCCGTCTGGGGGAAAATCCCCAAAAGCCGGGCATGTCCGGGAAAATCGGGAGGGAGGGCTCGGCCGGGGCCTCTTTGGCCGGGGCCGGTCCGGGGTCGCGGGGCCGGGGGCATGGTGCCGGGCCGGGAGCCGGGCCGGGCCCGCGGGGCCGGGCCGCTGGGGGGTGCGCTGGGCCGCGGGGCTGGGAGCCGGGGGGCCGGTCCGGGGTCGCGGGGCCGGGAGCCGGTCCGGGGTCACGGGGCCGGGCCGCCGGGGGCCGGCAGTGCTGGGCGGGCCGGGGGTGGTCGGCCGGGGGCCGGCACCCCAGGGCCCGAGCCGACCCAGGCTGGAGCCACCGGGGGGGCCAGCCTGGGCCGCGCCTCCTCCCCCCACACCCCCCCTTACCTGCTTCAGGCTTCCCGCGAATTAAATGTTTGCGGGAAGCAGGGGAGGGGGCGGAGACTTTGGGGAGGGGGCGGAGTTGGGGAGGGGGCGTGGGCGGGGCCGGGGGTGGGGCCGGGGCCCCGTGGAGTGTCCTCCTTTCGGAGGCACAAAATATGGTAACCCTAGCAGAGGGGTAAAGATCTGGGGAGAGTGAGAAGAGACAGACTGGAGCCAGGGAGGAGGAGAATGAGGAGAGACTGGACTGGGAGCTAAGGAGGTAGAAGGCAAGGGATAGGCAGGATTCTTTGGGTCAGTTCCAGCCTTTGTAAACACTATAGCGAACTCCTCTCCAGAACCTGGAACTGAACCAAAGAATCCCAAGTCTTGATATTCTTCTGCTGTCAGAAAATATCTGTGAAACCCACTGGCAAAATATTTGTCACATCCCCCTCTAATGGTTGGTCCACATATAGGCTAACAGCCTGCTACTATTAGTTACTCCATCAGCTTAAGTGGCAGAGGTCTGTGTGGTGGATCTAAAGGTTGTAACACTGCTGATAACTAATATGGCTGCCAATAGGTTCCCACGTGATCGGTTTTCTTGATTTTTTTCAGTTTGCTTTTATTAAAAACTTAGGAAATTGCATTAAAAAAAATCTCTCTTTAAAAGGAAGTTAAGGTTGCAAAGTCAAGCAACCCAAAGTTAGGAAATGGCAGAATTCAGGTTATACTTAATTTAAACCCTTGTCCATATGCATTACAGTCTAATTATATATCGTGTATCATAATGCATATTAATATGCAGGCAACCTGAATACTGCCATTTCCTAGCTTTTGCGTGTTTGACTTTGCAAGCTTCATCTTCTTTTAAACACAGTATTTTGTTTGGTTTTGGTTGTTTTTGGATGTAACGTTACATTATATGCTTGTTTCACAGTAAATTAACATGTGGAATTCTCTGTACAAATCTGTTGAGACTATAACTGTTTCGCAATGAAAGAGGATAATAACTAAAGTAGATGTTTGCTCAATATGCTGTGATTGGGGTGTGCTGTCTGAAAGGATGTGTATAGATGAGTTTAGTAACATCGGGGATCCTTTTTGAAAGTTCTGTACATAGGTAAGATCTCTAAATGATTAATGAATAGCTGAATCAATCACCATCATTGGTGCTGAAAATGCCTTTTGAAACGAGGTATCCCAGTCTGCCTTTACAGGGTCTTCTGGAGTTTAATATGAGCATGGAGTAAGGGAGATTGAAGATTAACCTATCACTAGCCTATTGTGAAGTAGATATCCTAAGGTAATATCTCACAGTCATTGAAATTTTGCTGCCCCTCCAATAAAGGTTCTGTTAAAAAAATATGAGATTTGAGAAGCCTTTCTTGGCATACTGAAATTTACAAGTTGCAGCTGAGAAATTCTTTATTACTAGTTCAATGGGAAAGCTATGTTCAGCAAAACCACCAGGAATGTCAGGTATTTGAATGGACTTAATATGTACTGATCTTTATTGATCATCAAACTCAGAGATCGGAGATTTTCTCTGTTATCTGAGGAGAATAACACAACACCTGCCCTCTGGCTGAATTTCAAGATTTCTTAGTAAGAGACTTGAAAAGGCAACAGATTCATGGTTAATGAATGGTTCAAAGCCTCATGAATATATAACAGCTCTAGCTCTGAGAGTATGCATTCCAGCTCCACAGAGCTAAAGCATGGAACAGTAATGTTGTATTATGTCAGGAAGGCTACACAAGGTATGTCACCATAGAGAATCAAAATGATTTCCTGGAGGATGGCACTGGTTCAGAGCAGCTCTATCCAGTAAGGATAAAACATTCACACAAAACATAAACAAATAACACAAAGCTGATTATCTTCCATTTCAATGAAATCTCAAATTCCTGATGACATATCAGTGATGGATGCAGGATTTTTAAAAGACCCTGTGGCAAGAATGAAAGCATAGGGAGAAGGAAAAAGCTCATTACAGCTTATACAGGGGAAAACTGGCTTACAAAAAAGGGAGTCTAAGACTCTGAAACTAAATAAACTATTCTAGATGGCAAATAGATCATTGAAAATGTATAACATTTTTGTGCTGCCAAGGAGTATTTTGTTTAAAATATATCATGCATGGTCTAGAAACAATAGAAAACAAACTAGAAGTGTCCACAATATCATGAAATCTGTAGTCATATGGCGCAATTAGAGCTGAATGAATACTACCAAAAATTACTATATTCACTCATTTTTATAAGAATTTGCTTTGCTCACATAGCAACTACAAAAGGTGAATCTATCTATGAATGTTTGACAGACTGAATTTCACTAGCATGAATGTTCATGGAAAGTGAATTGCAGAGCCATGAAAACAAAATCTTTCAAATTGGACGCATGGGTATTTAGCCTAGAAGAACTTGTACAGTCAAGAACCAGGGCATTGCAACTTGTATGAATAATCACAAGTATGAAATACAATATAGGCATCTCCTTATCTCTAGTCCTTTGCAATATGCAGCTAAGCAGACAGGAGATTCTGGATCTGAATAAGCAGTAACACTATTTTCTATTTTTGTTTCATTTTAGCACCATTACATTTTCAAAATCCTATAATAAAATATTATTGAAAACATAATTCAATCTATGGTAATTCTGTGAATGAGTTGTGCTGTAAAACACACATCTATTTTTGCTATATCCTATAAAATATCCTATAGAATTTAGCAACAATAGAAACCTGTAAGGTTATAGAAAAAATATTCTAAAATCTTGTGTGTGTTGTAGAGAGTGAGATCCTTCCTTACTTTTTTATTTTTAATTATCCTTCAAAGTTATATCATAAGAATATAATTCTCTATTAAATTCTGTGGTATGTTTCCATTAAGGACATCTCATATTTTGGTTTGCATAGGTTCATCTACTAACTGAATATCACTTTGTGTTCTAGAACAGAAAAAACTACAAGTATCAAACCATGCAAACACTTAAATTTATAAGAAGCACAAAACATAAAAACAATTATATTCCCACGAAAATTTGTTCCAGTGTCTTTTTATAAGTATGTATAGTGCCCAGCACAATAAGTCTCATTCCTGACTAGGGCATCTAGGCACATCTGCAGTACAAATAAATAACAATAGAAACAGTTAATGGTAAGCTTGATCTAAGAATCCAGGGTCAGATTTTGGTACCACTGTTCGTGTTCAAAAGCACCTTTCTCCGCAATCAGTTACATTGGCTTCAGTTCTCCACTAAATCTAAGTACTGGATGGAGACAACATGGTAGATAGCAGCTCCCTCATCCCCAGCTATTCAGCCCTTGTGGAAGTTAAAGAAGCAGGCAGCCTACTCCAACTTCTGCCTCTGACATAAGCTCTATAATGGAGCTTACACTAGTGGGGAATCAGTCATAATGGGGTTCAGCTGCACCAAATCCCCTTCTGCCCCCAACATGCCCCCTCCTCTGGCTAATGCCACAGGTGAGGAGAGCAGCTAGTATAGGATTCACCTACACTGATTCTGCTCTCTTTATAACAGAGGAGTTTCCCCCTACACAGGGGGAAATCTTCACTTTGTACTACTTATGATGGACAGGAATGGGTTACGTTGGGAGTGAGGGAAGAACAAAAATTGTTTAGCTATCCTGCTCCAAAATGCTTAAGTCAGCTATGTGTACTACTCATCCCCTCTACTCAAGGAAAAATACAGTAGGAGCAGCTAAAATATTACATTCATGTAAATCAGGTAGCAAAAGATGACTAATTATCTCACAAAATCAAGTAACCTCTTTAATCTCACAAGGAAATGCCAGATCTGACTTGTAGCAAGCTTCATTTCAGACTTTACTTTCCTAATTTAGATGCAAAAATATAAAATAAGCCAAAACAAGATTGAACTTTAAAGACTGAATCTTGACTTGCTGGGTGTGAACAAATTATTTAAGATAAATTATAGTGCTGTCATATTCTACTTCATAGTTTTAAATAAATGTTGTCATCTAATTATACAAGGGTTTGAGTTTGTTTAACAAATTTCTCAGAGATATTTATGTGTGGTACTGCATTTCCATGCTCCTTTGATTACTGCATACTGCTTTAGTCTTTTTCCCTCTATGATTTTCTACATTTTATTGTGTTGCATAGCAGGCTGCTTTTATCCCATCTCTTCAGCCATACCGAAAGAGATAAAACGCTGAAGTCTCAGTACAGTTCTTGACAGTTTTCAATTAAAATAATCATTAAGAATGAAAGACCAAAAAAGTGCTTTTTCACTTCCAAGCTAAGCACTTCAGCAGTACAAAACTTCTGTGTCTTGCTTATTGAAAATACAGGGAGGAAAGTGAAATTCTCCCTTAATTCCCATTCTCCCTCCTCAAAACTTAAGGACAAAATTGTCAGACCAAGAACTTTCCAAACCTAGATGATTAGTTCAGAAAACTAATCTACCGTCCAGACTAAAGAAACCCACATCTTCCCTTTTGGTTTGACACTGCAGTGAGGGAGCATGTGATCTGTTCTCAAATCTTTGTTTATTGGAGCAGCAAGAGAGACAAATAGTATCCATAGCAAACAAATGTTAGGCAGGTAAGCCACAACCATCTAGAACGTACTGCCTTAACCTAGGTTTTGGTGTTATTTCATTGGAGGAATGACCATTGAATGCCCTCCTATGCAGGAAACACAAAAAGTGTTTCATATAATCAAAGCAGTTGGCAATGAAAAAAAGAGTTACTAGGCCTGATTTTGAAACATGGTATGTGATTTTGCTGGTGTATTTTTTCAGTAATGTATAATTGGCCGAGTAAAGGATGATATTTATGTCTTAATCACTTGATCTGAGGGCTATCATATACACTCAAAATGAACTGTTGGTACAATGGTTTGTGACCAAAGCATTACATCAGGGGCCAGCAACATTTGGCACTCGGCTCGCCAGGGTAAGCACCCTAGCAGGCCGGGCCAGTTTATTTACCTGCTGACGCGGCAGGTCCGGCCGATCGCGGCCCCCACTCGCCACGGTTCGCCGTCCCGGGCCAATGGGGGCAGCGAGAAGCCGTGGCCAGCACATCCCTCGCCCGCGCCGCTTCCCACCGCCCCCATTGGCCCAGGACGGCGAACCGCGGCCAGTGGGGGCCGCGATCGGCCGAACCTGCCGTGTCAGCAGGTAAATAAACTGGCCCGGCCCGCTAGGGTGCTTATCCTGGCGAGCCACGTGCCAAACGTTGCCGATCCCTTCATTACATGAACAAAATAAGAGGCCAGGTTGAAACTCATTTACAAAACCAGGCTGGTTATTGTTTTCTAGTCCATCTGCTTGCCCATACAAAATTGCTCCCTACAATACATTTTCTAGTTCTTTGACCAGCCTATGATCTTCTGAGATTGAGCTTTCACCTAATAGGAATTCTGTGTTGACATTCTGGGGGCAGGGAGGGGGTACTATAACTTTGTCATTGGTGCTGTGGTTGCCAACTTGTAAAATGAAATCCTCCTGCTGCTTTGAGTCTTCCTAGTGCAATGCACCCATTGTACTAAGCAACCAGGACCACTGAGCAGTTGACCATTACATGGGAGAGCTACGACACTAACTTAATAGATATGAGTGGTGTATAAGAGTTTGAACAAAAATAAACGTAGTTTATTCATGTTATTTTCTTCACATTTTCTGAGTACTTCTGTTTTCCCAATAGCAAACATACCACTGCTTTCAACACTTCCCTCAGAAAACTGTTCCACACTCTTAGGATCCATTAGTAGGCTAGTGTTCTATAGTAATGGTCAAGTACACTGCTATCTCACAATCATGATTCCACAGTGCTGGGGGCCATTACTGTAGAATTCTGTATTATCGTTTTTTAAATAAGGAATAAAATGACTGTGTGGTCTGCTACTTCCCTCATGAGCAACAGGTCTTGAAACTTAAACCAAAAGGAAAAGAGAACAAAAGATACCAGGCCCATCTCCCAGTTTAATAAGCCAAACAAGACTGACAGCTTGTTTACCCCACCCATATTGTTCTGGTGCCAACTACAGACCTTTCAAAAATAACACTTTATTTTACTCTTGTTAAGAATAAAAAGTAACTGCAGCTTCACTCACTATATTTACCACTGAAACAGAATCTCAGAAGCTAACAAGAGCAAAATAAAATCTTAAACAATGTGCAACACCCACTACTTTGTGTGTCTTGAATGGGAATAATGAATAACAAAGGAGATGTATATTAAGTGCTTAATTTATCATCGCTTCTTAGCAAATGTGTAGTTTTTAAAGGGGAGTTCCCTGAAAATCCACTAATCTCCCTTCCTCTCTTTTCTTCCTTTCTAAAGGATGTGAATGCAGCTAATGAAATCATTTCAGAACAAAAAAGGATTTCCCCTTTCATTTTCCATTCCACACCTTTGTAACACATTTGGTTTTAGTTGATAAAAGAGGCTATTTGTTTATGACCAGAACAAGAAAAACCCTACTGATCAAAACTAAGAGACCTTTTTGTTTGTTTGTTTCTCCATTTAATCAATAAAAACCAAAATTTGCCAGTATCACTTTCAATTTTGAAACGTATTGGACTGCTCCAGGAATAAATATTATTCATTCATTATGCTCTCTATTGGTCTTCAAATAATGCTATTTGCGATCAATAATCACCTCAGATATGCTAATATAAACACAATTTGTTTTCATAATAATTAGCATACTGCTATTCAGTGCATTATAAACAGTCGCATAAATTAATAGCAAATTCATACACTGGCTATGTGCACTGCAATTTGTATTTACGGAGTTATTACTGTCAGATCAAATTTTTATCTATTCTTAATTGTAAGCATTTAATTATATTAGTATTCAAACTATAAAACATATGAAGAGGTCTCGATTATCATTGTTCTTCCTGAGATGAATTAATTTAAGTCATAAATCCATTCTCCTACAGCAAGGAACATACAAACATTCACTGTTTAACTGATGGAATGTCTGGGGTTTTCCTTCTATTCTTATGAAATAGCTTCACTTTATTCTCACTATAGTACACAAAAGTTTCATTTGTCATTGTGCCTTTGATTTGGTTTGGGGTTAGAGGACTGACCCTTCATCTATTAGTTTATTTAAATGCCACTGAACCTTTTCAAGGATCTGCCCCATAAGTAATGCTACATTTCCTATAAATCAAACCCTGTAAAACATATCTGGCCTTCACATTTTGCTAGATTACCCTTTTAAAAGAACCTTTTCTCAGAGTATTGCCCTGTGTGTTCTGACACATTTCACTTCCAGAAAGTGTAACCACAGTGGAAACAACAGAGGAAACAAAAGAATTGTACATTAGTCATTGCACAAAGAAGGATCTTTAACCACCAGAACAAGCCAGATAAGTAATTAGAAGCCACCTCCTTTCTCCTTACCTTCTGGGGCTGTCTAATGTCCTGCAAACCTCTTTCCTCCATGTTTTTTTCTTCAGATGGGTGGTCTACTCCTGCAGAGACATTCCCAAGTAAAGAAAACTAGTGTGGCTACAATCCTTCCCCTTTACTCCCCGGTGCTCTCCTACTCCTGTAAAAGGGCACACTGGCCTTTTAAGGATAGGCCCCAGTCCCTGGACTCCTGTTACTATCTCATCCCAGAAATAAGACATGTAAGATGGAGTTCCCAGAGGGACTGATAGGACCTATTGGCTGAGAGCAAGACCCCTTGGGAAGTGTGATAGAAATAAGCTTCCTTTCCTCACAAGAAAGAGAGACCTGGGAAGAGTTGTTTCTAGAGATAGGGCAACCCAGTCAGAAGGTGAGCGGACAAGCAGGACTTCTGAAGAGCAGCCTGGGTTGGATGGAGGAGATGGAGACTGAGACCAGCAATCTCAAACAGCTTACAGAGAAGGTGGCACAGCTGTATGCCCTGCTGGAGATGCCAAGAGGCAGTGGCAGCAGGAGGCGGAGGTGGCCTGAAGGATACTGAAAAGCTCCTTGAGTTGAAGCTAGCTGCCATCAGCTTCATCTCCTAGCTGAAGAAAGAGGTGGAGATAAAGCTGTGGGCTCAGTCAGAGGATTCTGAGCAGCAGCAGAAGCTGGCCAAGGAGGAAACAGAGTATTTTGCAAGCAGCTCACAGAATGGCAGTTAGCAGGCTTGAAGGTTGTTACAGGAATGCTCTATGTCAGTAAATAGTTAATAGATAAAGTGCAGTAGATGTATAGCATGGATTCTGGGATTTGTAAAAGCAGTGACACATCTTGTTGTTTTGTACTACAAATGGTATCCTCTGTGAAGCTCTTTACCTGCAACTCTTAACAGAGATTATTCAGCAGATATGGCTGTCTGTCCAGCAAAGAAGTGTCCTGCAGCTCACACACAGAGGTTATGCCCAACAAAAGGAGTGATAAGCAACTGTTATATTGCTGGTGGGACTGTCCCCCATTCCCTCTTGAGAACTACCACCTTTATAATGCCTGGGCTGACACAGGATGAGGAATGCTGGATGTGGGACTTGTCAGAGGGCCAGCATTCCCTGTCACAGCTCCTCCTCTTGCATCAGCAGAAGTGAGAAACTTCAGCAGACTCTGTGGGCTTTAGGCTGAAAAATTTACCAGGACTGTTTCCTGCACGGTAGCTAGGAAACAGTCCTATTCTCACTGCTGATTCTGCTTGCACTGAAACTTGGGGCTCAAATGACCCAGACAGCCTGATGTTTCTGTGTGGAACTCATCTTATCATTACTAGTAATAGGCATAGATAGACAGCAGGGAAATTTGGGGCATCTGAAGCTTCAGAGTCAGTATAGGGAGCAGCATATACTTCCTGGCATACTGCTGCAGGGCTGAGGCAGGCAGGCAGGTGCCTTGACTCTAGAAAGCCATTTTTGGAATGGGGAAGTAAATCTATTTTTAATCCATGTCTGCCAGCCACCCTAGAGGATCCAAGAATGGAAAAACTTGGGACGTAGGAGTAAAGACTGAAGGAACTCCCCAAGAAACAATTGTATAAGTGAGGCAATTTAGGGTCTTTGGATGAGAAGTGAAGGAAAGCAGGATGCTAAAGTCAGCTGAGGGTGGTATAAATTCAGTAAGGGAATTCTCAAGGGACGGGAGCAAGGCTGGGGGATTCACAAACCTGGCTAGACATTTTGATTTTGTAAAGAAATCTGAAACACATTGATTTCTCATTCTTTGGAGCTTCATTACAAACACTTTTCAAAGCAGCCGGGCAGAAATCAGCACTATGGAGGTCCCTTGTAGTTTAATAGCTATGAGTCCATAAATGATTGTCCAATTAATCTATCTAAAACTTCAAGGAGCTTGTCTAGAGTTAGATTTATTCACAAACTCAATAATTGTGATCAGAAATAAAAGGTTGGTATTTTATACCGCATAGTATATTTCACTGTTTTCTCTTTGATTTGTTTTCTTCCATTGTCTCTCTCTATCATAAATCCTTGGGCCTCCATTTCATTAGATACAATCATATAAAAGACATAAAGTAACATTTTCAAAAGTGTCTCAAAGTCAATGGGACATAGATTACTAAGAGCCCATGGGCCAGATTTTTAAAGGCATTTAAGTACAGTGGATATTCAGAAGAGCCTAGACGCCTAATGCCCACTAATTTCAATGGGAGTTATGCACCTATGCACTTACAAAAATGCCATTAGGCACCTATCTGCATCTTTAGGCACCTAAATACCCTTTGAAAAATTTACCCATAATCGCAATCCTCAATACTAGGGCTGGCTATAAAACAAGAATTCTATATTGTGAAAAATGTAATGGTTTCAAAATCTGATTTTGTTCCTCATCAGAATTAAACCGAGACTTCAACAAAAAATAGGAGAGAGATTCTGGCCCCAGAATAACTAATAGCCTAATAGTTAGGGCACTCACTGGGATGCCTGATTTAGAGGAAGGACTTGAAACTGGGTCTCACACATCCTAGATGATGTCCTAACCATTGGGCTATAGAGTAAGTCCCTCTCTTTGACTCAATGCAAATATAATTATTTATACAAAGTTAAACAGCTGCAACAAGAAAGATTGAGCCAAGCTATTGGCTATTCTGGGAATGTTGTCTCTTTCACCAGGAATTCCATTCTGGACCTGAGAAATACTCTTGACAAAAATTTTGTCAAAACTGATAAATGTCTGTGAAATATTTTGGTTCCAGCATTTTCCAAAGAATTTTTTTTTTTTTTCAAAAAATTCCCAACCACTTCTACTTAAGAATTTACATTTTAAGTAAACAAGATTAGCAGTAATAAGCAACCAGCTCACATTGCAAAATGTCCTAGATCTATGTCTTAACTACCTTTTTTCCCTAAACCGTAACCCATTTCCCATTGTTCAAGTGCCCAAGGCAGCCCCGAGCTGCCTCAGAATGTTATAAAGAGCAAATACTGTATCCTAGAGCAATGCATTTCATTTGTATCTGCTTAAAGCAAATATGTACAGTAATTTTCACTTCCCCATTAAAGCCACTAATTACACTAGAAAGACTATAATGCATTGATTTCTCTTTTTCTGAACCCTAAGGGAAAAGTTTGTATATACCCATCAGTTTCCTAACCTTTTGTTTGCCCTTTTGTCCTAATAATGAAAGGTACACTTTCATCTATAAAATAATTTTGCAATGAGTCAAGTCTGAGGAAATATGAAACCAAGAGATGGTTCAGAGCCCTGGAGGAAACAAGTAATATCTACTACTAACCCTCTTATTGACCTATCAGTAGGCTTAGACAAACAAATTAAACATTCAATTAGTAGGGGGAAAAAATATACGTGCTCTTTGTTAATTTGGAAAGGAAGACTCAATGCTGACATGTTAACTCATTTAATATCTCACACAGTATTTGAACCGCTGTTAGATAAATCCTATCCAGTTTCAGCCACTCTTTCCTAAGAGGCAATTTGGAAGGAAAACGTCTCATACACAGGTCTCTGCAGGGTATATTTACATTGGATTGGAGAAATTAGTAATCAGATTATTACTGATCTCTCAATTTCCATCTGCCTTGAACCCTATTATAGTTCTGACTCCTTGATATCTATTCACTTTGACCTATCCCCCTCCCACCTTCCATTCTCCCTTGCTCCCTCTCTTACTCTCTATCTTTAACTGCTTTGATTTGTTTCTCTGTATCTGCAAGCATGAGTTTATGTCCCCATCATGAAAAAGCCTCTCTCAGTCCGAACTGCCTATCAAACTACTGTCATCTCTCCTTTATACCTTTCATCCCAAAAGCTTGAAGGCACTCATTAGCACTGCCTTGACTTAATCTCCTCCAACTCCCTTGTTGACCCCCCAGTCTGACATATATCCTCTTCGTTCCATCAGAACAAACTTCACCAATGTCTCTGACGTTCTCCTTCTCTGTTTTTTCCTTTGATAAGTCTGCTGTAGAGCTGCTCGGGAACTTGCTGAGTAAAGTTTTTCAAAGAAAAATCCCAGTTCATAAAAGCTGCAGTGTTTCACAGAAAACTATCAGTTTCAATGAACTTCTCATGAAACGCAAGCAGGAGACCTGCCTAATTTCCTACCAGCTTGTCTGACAAGCTGCTGAGGAACCCAAGCTTCCAGTGTGTGCAGATGCAGGGTAGCCCCACCATGCATACTGCCTCAGAGTTGGGCGACTCCAGGGTTTACAGTGTCCATGGCTTTGGGGAAGCCCTGTCATGTGAACTGCCTTGGGGCCAAGGACTCCAGGGCTTCCAGGCTCCCTACCCCAGAGCTGAGAGCCTAGAAGCTCTGGGAACCACAGAGCTTGGGCTCCACGACCCAATTTCATATCAAAATTTTCAAAATGAAATGTTACAATTATTTCAAAACCATTTTCTTAGGGTCTCTTTTGACAATAGTTTCTCAATTTTAAATGTTCAAAAGGAGTTCAAGACCCATATTCGTGAATGATAAACAAAAATCAGACTGATTCTTTTAGCCTTTGGACAGGGCTTTATTCCACTATGGAAGTAAGGAAGTGTAAAACTCTGACTCCAGAAAACCAAGTACATTCATGTACTGACACGAACATATTTTACAACAAATATGGAATCTTGTTATAATGAAAGATGAATAATAAAATCCCTCTTCTTGTTGTATATGATACATAAACATTCTCCATAGTTGTGAAAGCACATATTACACTGAATTATTCTATTGTGATTATTGTACTATTTCACAAAGATTCACGTAACCGCCTCACCCATAAATCATCACAACTGGCTTTTTTGCTCACAAGCATTTTCTTGTTTTTCATTCATATATTTTAACCACAGAACAGCCTTTTCCCAATTTCTTAGTTGCATGTTTCATTGTAACATTTTGACATGCAACTGTTTATTTCACAGCCATGGTTTAAGATAATTTTCCTTAGGAAGAGAAAGGTTGTAGAACTTTTTCTCCTGAGTAGAGATTTTATTATTTAAATTCATTTGGATTTGGGGTTTCTTAAAGAATAAAATAGAGCCGCATGTGTTTTTGTACATGGTTTGATGAAGTCAACTTTTCTTGTGAATTCTTTTGTTGTATAGAAGGATCCTGGTTTAAATTTAGAGACAATACAGATACCTTATAGTTTACTCACAGTTGCAATAGTATACATTAGCTGACAAGGAGGTTTACACGGTATCTCTAACAAAGGGCACCAACACAGAGTTTCAGGAATTCTATAACTGGGACTTTTCAACTTGACATTTCATTTATTTGTATAAATGACTGTGGAGGATGGTTGAGCGCTAAAGTTAAAGAAACACTTAGATTATCACATTCTCAAATCATGAGTAAGAGTAATCAAATTGTCTAAATAATGTGAAACAGACTTTTTTGGCATTCTCCTAATGTAATTATAGTGCCTCGTCAGTAAATTCCTCAATACAGTAACCTCACAGGCGACAGAAATCTGTTCTCCATAATAAAAACAAATGGAAGAAAAACAAAAGAAATTTAAAATAAAAGTCTATTTGCAGGATGTATTTATTTGCTGCCCCCACCAACATATTTTTATTTTTAGAAGATTGCCTACACTAGACCATTTGGAGCAAACAATTACTTTTCAGTGAACAGAACTCCCAACACCTATGTTCCTTCCCATTTTGTTTTAATTAGGTTTGTGGAGTCCTGTGATCACACTTCCTCACTGTCAGAGTGGCACAAACACCAGTAAAGCCAATGGGGCTACTTCCATGAGAAAAAAAAGGTAAGGGTTTGAAGAATCAGCCCCATGGTGGGGAAATGCTCACCACTATCTTATAGAGTGTGAAAAGGTCCATAGTCCAAGATTTAACAGACAAGTTTCCAGAATAGCTTGGGTGGCTTAAGGTTTCCTTCTGAGCTCTCGCCCTTTCCACCTTTTCACTTCGCCTTTCTGTGACTTCCAGTCTATCAGCACTTGTCTGTGATCAGCCCTCTGATCCCTGTGTTCCACTGATATGGTTGTTGATTTTCTCCAGGCTTCTCGCTCCTCCATTCTTGACTCTTTTGTTTGCTCCTTTCCCATTGCAAGGTCAGCCCTGCCTAACCCCCGTTTTGGTTCTCCCCAGCAATCACTTCCTCGTCTCCTTCTCTCAACTGTTATGATTACACTGGTTTGTTGCTAGTAACATATATTCTCTATCATGCTGACCTGTTATCATTGACAAGGGACCACCAGTTTTTCGAAACCACTGATTGGATATCGTTTATGTCATAAACAAATCTGTCAATTGGCTTTACTATTCAACCTTCCCAAATTTAAACAGATTGTTGATCCATGGCAAACCCTGCTTTAACTTGGCAGGCTCCTTATTTTTCATATTAACATGTGTTCCAACTAGAAGGTTACTACTAAACTATTCTGGGTCTCCCTCTACAGATGGATTGATGATTGCACTTTGATTTATGGCTTATCACTAGAATATTATGAACAAAGCCTTGATAACTCATTCAGACCCAGCCAGCATGTGTACTTGACTTGACAAAATCATTATCCTCATTATCACCAAAATCACCCCCTTGGTCCCCCACCTCTGCTATAGAATTGATATAGGAATTGAGATGGCCAACTACTTGCTTCTGATTGTCAGAGTTATGCCTTGTTGCTCATGCTGTACTCTAGTCGTGTAGTATCCAATGCCCATCACATTGCTTCCACACATCTAATCCAAGAACTATTTTGATCTTTCCACTCTACTTTATCTGATACTGAAGATTCAACATCTGTATTTACAATATCCAATGGCAAAAATACACTGAGATTATTAAAACCCAATGTACTCTCTTCATCTGTAGCCAACATAAGACCCCAGGGTAAATTGTATTTTCATGTTACTTTGTACTATAATGGGTGCCAAATAAAGGTCAATTTAAGTTTAATTTCCATCTCAATTTGCTAAAACCACATACTGTCTTCTTTACTAAAGTAGCCAAGTCTTTCTACCTTTTAACCTAACATTTGCCTTGAACTTTCTGCTTTGAAGTGTACTTTACAAAGAATAATACTTTGTCGTGATTATGTATATTGATTCCCATAGGAACTGAGGTATTTCTGAAAATAGACTAAATAAGAGGAAAAACTATAAAAGTGAAACTTCAAAAATATTCTGAGATCTATCCCCACCAGGGCAGAGGGACATAAATATATCAGGCCAACATTTTCTACAAGAGTGGGAAACCAACTGTAGCACTGGTAGATCTGACAGCAGTATTTGATTACTTAAACCGTGATCAAGTGGCGAGTCTGTGGCTGCAAACACTTGTTTTTCTTTCATTGTTGAAGGCCTTGCCTGTACACTCCCAGGCCACAGCTACTAATTGTCTTGGCAGAAGGAGTAAACTGATATGTTCACAGTTTCCAAGGAGACAGGTCAGCAGTGATGTCTTCCTGTTCCTTTTCTATTAAAGGAATAGTAGCTATTTTTACTAGGAATTTTGTTTGCCCAGTTTTAATTTTTTTGGATTAAGACGGGATGACACATGGTCCTCGTGAAAGTGAGATTCCTCCAGCTCCGACCACATTTATGAACTTAAAGCTTTGGTCGCTGCAATATTAACTGCAGGGATAGTAAGCAAGACAAGACATGCATATGGGACATCAGAAAATGTGCCATCAGATAGTTCAACTCCTCCTCTGCATTCCTCTTTCCTCCCCTATTTTATTATGATTAACAAAGTTCTGTATCTCCAAACTGGCATGTAGGTCTTTAATGTAAGGGATTATTAATAATACTGCATTATGTTAAAGGCATAAATGCAACACTTTATAGCTTAGCAAAATCTGTTTGCCAAAGTCAGGTTAAGTAAACATGGATATGTCTCCCAGTGTTTTGGCAGATATAAAATGACCCTTTAAAGCCTTCTGACAGTCTCTCCAGAGCTGGGAACACAGCTAGTGACCTCTTCAAACCCCTTCAAAGAGCTTCCCAATCACCTAGACCTTGTTTAGAAGGTTTCATGAGACCCAAAAGATCTTTGGACATGGCTGTACTTTTAACCTCTCACAGAAACAACACACGCCATGAACAAAATTCTTGCCACATGAAATGCAAACATTTTTAAGCACTGAATTAGTTACTAAAGAAATGCTTTATTATCTGAGTCCACCATTTGAAATCAGAATCCTTTCTGCTCTTGTTTGTAAATGTAGACACGGAGAAAAGTGCTGAAATCAGTTGATGTGTCTAAGGATTAACGAGTTATGGCAAAGGAATCTGTTGAAGTCTAGGTTTATAGAACCCTAAAATGTGAAGACACACACACTCCTGAAACTGCTTCAGTGAAATCTAAAGAAGAATTATATTGCTACATTCCATAGTTACAATAAAAATGCGTAAGGCTTTTCAACCCTAGGAGCAAGAGGCAGCTTTCACTCCACTCCCTTGATCCCCAACACAGCAACCAGTTGTTCCAGCACTGGGGGAGTTCTTTAAATTGCTACTAGTATAGGCCAGTAGAAAATTAAAAGTTTAAAAGTGTTATTCAACTTAAACCATTTCCAGCAGAAGTGGGGGGGGAAGGTGGGGGAGTTGTTTTATTTTGTTTTCCTTTGGGGCGGGGTTGTCTTTCTTATTGGTGTTTCCTTTTCTAAAAACATAAAGACCTGTGAAGTTAAACTCTCATTCGTGCTTAATTCTGGGAAACTTATTTTGAGAGTCAGAGGTATCTTGCTCAAAGCTTTAGAAATTTTCCCTTCTCTTTAGTTAATCTAGAGGGGAGACTCTCATGAAAAGACTTAAGACTTTGTCCTGCCCCGTAAGAGTTAACTGTGAGCAATATCCTCCACGGTCCAAATCTCCAAGAGAAGTGGAGAGGGGTCTTGTGAGGGGGTGAATACATTACCAGGGACACTAAAAGGACAGTCTGCAGGCATGTATCGTGTATGTATCCCTAAGAAAAACAGAAGCCACGTCATGATTTCCTGTGGGACCATTAGGGGTGGAAGATGAGAGAAAGCCTTTTCCAAGGAAAGGGATCTGAATCATTTCACCCCATGCTCCTTGCTGCTGGGTTTGGGCTGAGTGGGGACTGAGTGCACAGAATGAGGAGTGAGCCAGACTCACTGGTATCAGAAAGGTCACAGCTGCTGATACATTTCATGGTAGCTGAGGCATTGCAGGTAAAAAAGGTTATGGGCCTGGGGGATGCTATGTAACCTGAACCACCCCAGCATGGATACCTTATACACTTGTTGGCTAGAAGCAGAAATTTCTTCTTCAGGTTGCTACTTACCCGCAGTTCTATGCCACTGATTCTGGCCTGGTCTCAGTGAAGAAGCTTCCTTGAGGCATGCTGAACCACCTTGGGGTGGACTTCATCCACATGTCGGCTGAGAGCTACGTTCATTGCTGCTTTCTCCACTCTCTCAGCATGGACCTCAGACACATGCTCGCTGAGAGCTGGATTCACTTCTGTCTTCTCCACCCTCTCAACAAGGGCCTCCCCCACTTGCCAGGTGGAAAACTGGGTTCACTGCAGCCTGCTCCATTCTTTCAGCATGGGCTTCACCCATTCATTGGTTAGGAGCTGGGTTCGCTGTGGCCTGTCCACTCACTCAGTGTGTACCTTGCCCACACACCAGCTAGGAGCTGTGTTCCTGCTGTCATTCGTCTGTCATTCTGAGTCAAACTCTCCTCAGAAAAGCAACAGAATTTTTTTCAGAATTTAGCAGTTTTGAGAGAAACCTGGAAACCAATGAAGAAACTGAGAGATTAGGTACAAATCTTTTAAAAATTCTGTAAAAGTTCTGCTACAAAGGGAGACCTGGAGTCTGCTGTGTGTGCTGTTGGAGGCAGAGAATTCTAGAGAGTTCCTTGGGGGGGAGGGGGCGGGGAGGTAGCAGCACTAAGCCCAGACCCAGAGCAAAGATCTGGTCTGCCCCCAACTGCCAGGAAGACAGGGAATACCTTGCTGTGAAGATTGTCTGACATGGAGGGGACTGAGAATGATACATCACCTATGTATGGGTAAGCGTTGACATTATGCCCATAATTCTTTGTTGCTGTTGAAAATCCATTTGTGAACTGTTTGAGTAAGTCATCAAAGCAAATAGGAATTCACAAAAGAGCCCCTCAATGTATTGAATCACAAAATTTGCCCAAATTCAAGGACATGGTGTCAATCACACGCCTATATATATTTGGTTCTGTAACACAGCATGTTCCATCCCCATTCTCTAATTCCCCCAAAACCTCTCAGAATCTGTCCAGTAAGTAGGAACATAAATAAATTCCCCCAGAGTTGCCATCACCAACACTAATACAATCTCATGCAGTGAAGTATTTACAGAGCTTCTTGCCCTTTAGCCCTTTCCCTTATAGCCAGGGAGGAACAAAAGTCTCCTTTTTTTGAGATCTCAATGCATACTGGCCTCAGCTTGCCCAGATACTTGCCTCCTCGCTTCCTTCCTGTGTCTTCTTTTGTACCCTCATCTGATGGCTAAATTGATTCATCAGCCCTCCCAGCCTGATCAGCTAATTAGCTGCATATCCCCAATCAGCCTTCTCCAGGGGAACTGACTGGTGTCTAAGTGATCAGAGTGCTGGCTCACCAGCTAGCTGCCAACTGTCTGTCACAGAGACATATTTTGCTACTGAAGTGTTGGACTGCATATATACTACTATAATTTTCCTGAGGAAGGCCAAATGGCTATACACTTAGCTGACTAAATAAATGTTAGCCTGTAAGTCTGCTGATTTTCTTACAAGTATAGCATATTAATATAATCACTACTTTCTATGTTTTTCAGATAAGAGAACCACAACAGATATGGTCCACAGAGTAATAAAACCGTCAATTAATATGAAGAATCTCATGAGTGCTGAAGACAGAACTTACTCCTGACTTGGTGCTAGATTATGGAATTCACTCCTGTAAGCAATTAAAACAAAACAAAAACTCTCCACATACCTCAAAACTGTCTGACTAAATGCAAATTTAATCACTTGATTTAGCTTTCCCTCAATAATTTAGTCATACACATCCTTATACAAAACATCCACACACTCACAGAGATAAACATAAACAAATGGATGAAAGAAAGCTGATGTATGTATTGAGCTATTTCTCCTGAAGACTGGGAAAGAAGAAAGCAAGAGAGAAATTGTAACTGATATGTCTACTTTTAAATAGCTGGGAAGCACTCAGATACTATCACAATAGGAGGCCATATAAATATATGAAATGAGATGAGGTGGATGAAAGCATATATGTGCACAAAAAATGCAAGCATAAAATTGTGGCTATAATGGATAGCACTTCTCAAAATCAGGCTCATATCCTACGTCTCCTGCTTAATCTCGCTTTTAGTAAGCTGCCCAGAAACAATACTTAATATTCTTAAGTATAAGTTAAACTTGAATATGTCTCTTTCTTCTACATTAACTGTGCTCTAATACTCAACAAATTGGTTACCACCAGCAGTTAACTAATTTGGTTGTCAGCAGCCTGAGGTGAAGCTAGTACTTGCATTTCATTTGTTATTGGCTGCAATTGCCTATTTGAACATTAATATAGTCATTTACTGACCATTAAAGTGGTTATATATGTTTAATTATAAGCCTGTGGCTTCAAATTACATTTGTACAAAAGAAGTTCATTCCTGTTCTATGAATGGTAAAATTAGCTATAAAATGAAACTCCAAATTGTTAATGCATTTAAGCACACTGGGAATCTGATTCCTAAAGTCTGAACTATCCCATTTAACCAGTGGCTTCCAAAAGGTTATTTCAGCCCCCTCCCCTTTAAGTTACAGGTATGTGGTGAGTGTTTCAACTGAGAAAACAAGAGTTCTAACTAGTTTTTATTATAAGGATTGTATTAAAGCAAATAATAATAACAAACATCGTCATAGTCTTATATTGTTTTCTGCAAATGATTAAAAATACTCCTTGAGGATTTTTTTCCCCAGGGCTGCATAATTTGCCAAGTGTCTTTAGACAACCAGATAGTTTACAAAAAATTCAACTATGGCAGCTCGCTGAGTGGTTATGAAATGGACCTAAGCAATTTATGGCATAAGCTTTGGAGTTGACATTAGACATTTGTGACAAAAGTAATTACAAAAAATAATATAGACTATTTGAGTGATACAAAGGGGCACATGATCAGAAGGGCAGCTTTCCTTTTTTGGGCACAAGTTATGCCTGCAAAATACATGTCCAAAGTTAAAATGGAAATCTCAGTCCTTGTGCAGCTAGCAAGAGGTGCAAATACTGAGATTTGCACCAGCAATCCATTCTGTCCATATCAAAATACTTGCATGAATTTTGTGCATGCAACTTCTGCCTGTAAAATGGAAGGCCAGGCCTTAACACAGCTAAAAACATACCCCAAAACGTTTAATCCAATAGTAGACTTGATCCTTCATATACAGGAAGTTAAATCAATAAGTCCCAGACCCAGAGCCAAATAATGCTCACTTTACTCCCATTATTAGCTAGAAGGTGTTTTCTCTAGCAGTTCTGGGTGGAAGAAGGCAGTGGTTCCCTTACATGTGGCTATGAAGAGTAAATATTGCTGTCTCCATTCTTGTTTGATTTATTTTAAAGGTCTTACTTCATTTGCATGATGTAGTTTTATAAATACGAAAAATATCAAAAGTAGTTAATGCTATTTGATAAAATGGTGTAGTGGGACTTTAGTAGAGCAGGGGGCGGGTGACGGATGTCTCCCCATACTCTTCCTTTGTGCTATTCCATTATAAACAGAGCTGAAGGGGAAGACATCAGGAAATGAAGGTCAGTGTGAATGCCAGCTACGTATATACAATCAATACGTGTCCGTAAAAAGTAAAGTTGTTTGTCAACAAAAACATTATTTCAGTTTGCAGCTAGTTATGTAACCCCTACCACCTGATTTTGAACCTCCACAGTGGAATCTTTTCTTGTTAATTTTAAACATTTAATTGGCAATTATAATATACCTCCAAAAGCCATCAAAATATTTATCATTTAGAAACCCACATGTATTGCCTTTTTAAAACTGTTCTATTTCACCTGAAACTTGATTATTAATTAAGTACCCAACATATACTAGGTAATTTATAGATATGAAATTGCACAACAAACTTACAATGTAAGGGACCATCATACTGCAAAGACTTAGGAACAAGATTAGAGACTCCAATGGGACCGCTTACCTGCTTAAAGTTAAGCACATATGCAATCCTTCGAAGGATTGTGGCATAACAGATGAAACACAAAGAAAACAGAAGAAAGGTGATATTTCTGAGGTGATATTTGGCCTGTAACTTGCCGAATTTATGATTTTGTAGCATATTTCTTTCCCTTCCTCTATTCATTCCATCCCATGTTTTCTCTCCAACCCTCACCACTCAGCCAGTGTCCAGTTCAGGGGTTGGCAACCTTTCAGGAGTGGTGTGCCGAGTCTTCATTTATTCACTCTAATTTAAGGTTTCGCGTGCCAGTGATACATTTTAACGTTTTTAGAAGGTCTCGTTCTATAAGTCTATAATATATAACTAAACTATTGTTATATATAAAGTAAATAAGGTTTTTAAAATGTTTAAGAAGCTTCATTTAAAATTAAATTAAAATGCAGAGCCCCCCGGACCGGTGGCCAGGACCCGGGCAGAGTGAGTGCCACTGAAAATCAGCTCACGTGCCGCCTTCGGCACACGTGCCATAGGTTGCCTACCCCTGATCTAGTTCACAACCATTGCCTCTCCCACTGCTTTAGCTATATTCAACCCTAGCCCATTCATTAACCCTTAACTCAGTTGCCTCTCTTACAACACCATCCCTCTCCCTTTGAATCATTAATTCAGCCCCACAAAACAGCTGATCATATTCTTACTGTCCTTCTCAAATGCGTAGCTATCACTATCTTATTGTGCTACAGTACCACATGCTGTATTGCTCCCTTCTTAGTAAACAGATCCTTTCGGCTGACTACAGTATTATTTTCCAGATTCCCTTGTCAGCTAAACCTGCCACTTAAGTTATAACATTCCAGTTTAAGAAAAAGAAGACACCAAATAGAGAAAACATCACACACAAACTCACCAACATGCTCTGACTGGCATGGAGATTTTGGAGATTGAGACGGAGCTATTAGTTACAGAACTTTCATTTATCCTGGCTTGCATGCATGAAGCCCCCTCCTGGAGGAAAACAAACCTGTGTTTGTATTGTATCTTTATTCTGGCCTGAAAAGAGCATACGTTTTAAACCCAATTATTATTGCTGCTACTGATACCTGCTGGAGAGGCACTGTTACCTCTAAGAGTCATCGGTGGAAAAAGTCTGTTTTATTTCTAGACACTTCAAGTATAGAGTTAACTGACACTCTCCAGGTGCTGGGTAGTGACAGTGTCCAGTGATATCCAGACTAAATGATCTAATGGTCCCTTCTGGCCTTAAACTCTATGACTAACTTGTGTTACACAATATAGTTATAATGATGCATTTTTGTTGAAAATTGCCTGTTTCTAAGGTTATTTCTGCACCGACAAACATACTCAAGCCCTGGACTATGTGCCTGCTCTCACATGTTCCCCATACCCGTGCTGAGTGTCCACATTATGCTGCGCTGGACACTGGTATAATTCTATTTACTGATGATCGAGTGGTTCTGTGATCTTGGCAGCTGGTGAACCCTGAACTTGCTCGGCCACCAGTTCAATGAGCCTCTCCATTAGAGAATGCTCCTGTTCCCTATGGCATGCCTCCTGCTCCAGGCACGGGTTAATCAGTGCCTTTTCCTCCTCCAAAGCCGAAGCCAGAGCCCTGCTGCCCCAAGCAGGGGGGCCAAAGCCGAAGCCTAAACCTTGCCACCCCGGGCTTCAGCCCTGGGGCTTCAGCCCTGAGCGGTGGGGTTCATGCTTCGGCTTCAGTCCTGGGCCCCAGCAAGTCTAACCCCAGCACTGGTGATCCCATTAAAAAAAGGTCACAACCCACTTGGGATCCCGACCCACAGTTTCAGAACCACTGCCTAAGTTGTTTGCAGTGTTATGGTAGCCATCTTAGTCCTACGATATTACAGAGATAAGGTGGATGATGTAATATATTTTATTGGATCTACCTCTGTTGATGTAAGAGACAAACTTTCAAGCTTATAGAGCTCTTCTTTAGGTCTGGGAAATGTATTCAGTGTCAGAATTCAAGTATTTGTACCTTTCCCAGACCTAAAGAACAGTTCTGTGTAAGCTCAAAAGCTCATCTCTTACATCAAGTTGGTCCAATAAAAGGTATTACCTCACCATCTTGTGTCTCTAATACTCTAAGTTCACAGATGTCTGCTCAAGAGAAAGCAACTTTATTTAAAACCCCAGAATTTTCTGAGAAAATTTTGTATTTTAGGAAGGGGGAACAAGAGGGGTGAATTATAGTACTGCAACGATTTTGTGAACTGCCAAAACATATTGTGATTTTAATCATTATTTCTTCCAGCAGGTTTGATCATGGTGCCTGCATCTATGAGACCACAGACAGTCACAAATCAAGGCGCTGATTCTGAAAGCACTCATACGTAGGGTTAATCTTAGGCATGTAGTCCCATTTAACTTCATTAAGACTACTTGTGCTTAAATTGAACATGTTTGCAGAACTGGGGCATGAATTAACAAAATCTGTCTATTTAATCAGCCCTTCTGTAAACACTGGGCCAGATTCTGCTCTCCATTATGCTCATGTAACCCTACTGGAGCCAATGTGCATAGGTATAACTGAGGATGTAACTTGGCCCCATATGTGAACTACCTGAAAGCATCAAAGAAAGCCAAAGCCTACTCACGTTAGTCACATGAGTAATCCCATTGACTTCCATAGCATTACTTACATGAATGAAGCCTTCAGGAGTTCACTCAGCATGTGGAATTTACCAGAGACGCATCACACGTATGTACTTCACTTGTCTTTTTAAATCAAAATAACAATACATTTCTTTAATGTTTAATAATAAGTAAGCTTCAACACTTCCACAGAAAGAAGTAAATCTTATCTTTGCAGTAGCAACAATTTAGACAGAGTTCTCTGTTCAGACAGGCTTCCTATGTGATTAATTACTAGTATTAAGGAATAGAATCGTGGTATTTTACCGTTTATGTGCCATGTTCAACTTTGAACTGTGATGTGGTAGTACAAATATAATTTAGGGATAAAATAGCCTAATAATTATAAGCAGAGTCCAAAAATATTGACGGTGCTTTTAATATTTATGTTTGAGAAATATGGTTTTACTCATTAGTTTATGCAGCATAAAGTGAAACTTAATGTAGGAAGAAAGTTATTAGCATCAAATTAGCAAAACAAGCGAAAAACTAAACACAAAGGTAATAAAAAAATAATGGGTTGTTTCCCACTGTCTCTCTCAGAGGACTCCCTTCAGACCCCAAAAATTGTGTTCTGGAAAAACAAATTTTATTTCTATGAATTATGGGGTTTCATTATACCTCTGAAACAGACACTTTTTAGGAAGATCTTCCCAGAGCAGCTTTCTCAGTCCTTTTCTCAGATATTAAACTTGTCTCAGATTTTATACCCACTAAGATCGAAATTAGCTCTTTCTCTGAATTCTTGGGAAAGATGGGTTAAAAAAGACAGACATCCACTTTAGACAGCCAATTTCACTCTGAAGTTTAGTTACATATGGAGGTGTCAGATAAAACCAGTGGAGATGGACTAGAGAAGTGCACCTGGAAATGCTGATACAAACAACAGACAGAACCAACAGGGGAAACATCCAACTTCATCTACACCTGTGGAATTGCCAGCAACATAATTACTTTTGTATTTTTAAAATTATATGAGCCTATTCTATTCGTTTACCTGCATGCGTCAAAGTCCATGAGTTCTAGCTATGACACCAGAGTCCAAGCAATCAACATGTATTTCTGAATTGTACAGCTGTATACTGATATTCAAATTTCCCTTTCCAATGTCTCTCAAGATTGCTGTTTTCCTACGACCTGGATTGTATTAGTGAATAATGTAATAATGGGGTGAGATTTAAAGGAGTGCTGGTAACATACCAAATTAACACCTAGCCAGTTACGTGACGTTAGTCAGGATTAAAAGGATAACTTATCCTTAATGCATGACAGCATTAGTATCCACTGACTCATTGTACACAATGGAGCCTAATCTGGTATTTCAAACTAATCCTGAGTGCTGCTCAAATTTATGTCCAGCTGCCGAAGGCTCCAAGGGACTGTTCCAAAAGCTAGGGATCACTGGTGTGTGGAGATGCCCAGTTCAGATCCCCTTTCTCCAAGCCATACCTCTTGCTGGGATGGGAGGAAGAGTTTAATAAGAACCGCCGTAGCAACTCTGAACCTCGTAGAGATTCTACCATGCTCTGGTTAAACCCAGCCTTTTGGCTGCTCTGCTTTGCTGAAGCAATAACTTTATCACCTACAGAATTCTCCATTCTTCCCAGATGGTTGAACACCACTCACTGTCACACAAGAGACTTACCACAGATGGGAAGTCAGCAGTCTCACCACACGACTCAGTGTTAAAACAATAGAGTTAATAAGGAAACATGCACAGTGCACGTTCCTCCATCTGAAAAAGAAAGTTTCACCTCCTTGACAACTTCTGCTGTAGCCATTACAAGGGGCAAGGGTCCCAAAGTCACTCTCAAAGCCAGAGCTCCTTGGCAACATATACAGTAAAACACAGCCTGGGATTATTGCTTCTTTTGTAATACTTGTATTTTTATGGTATCTGCTACAGTATTAGCTATTAGAGGACAGTTCTGGTCTTATGCTGCAAATTCATGATCCTTTTCCCTCACTGGTATTTGTAAGATACGCTAATTACCAATGGAGGGATTTGCAGAAAAGACATGGAAATAACAGAAATAAGCCTTTTAACAGGCACAATAATTATGCAGACAACAGATGCTAATAACAATTTTCATTTCTGTGGGAAAATGATTAAGGTTTAAAAGCACAATAACAAAGAGGCATAAGAAAAGAACAAGGGGGCGTACATAACATGAGACAATGTATGTGTGATCACAATCAGTAATTTAAAAAGAACTTTCACACTGGAATAATCTTGAAAGCAACTCCGCAAATATCAATCTGTTTACCTTTCATGTTTTTTTCCTACTCTCTGTTACCCCTGTTTCTGCTAATTACCAAAGCTATTTGAATCTTAGTGTCAGTTTTCTCTTTCATAGCCCAGATGTCGAATGAGGTATAAAACTAAAGTGTTGAATATTTGTTGTTACTAACAATTCCCCCAGCACTTTTCACAATAGTGAAGATGTTTGCCTCTAGTATCCTGAGTAAATTACAATTTGGGTACCAAAATTCTCCTGGAAGCTTTAGGTTGGTAGTTGGTAGAGTATTCATCTTCTCTTCCTGTCCCAATCTGCTCAGTAGCGCTGATGTATGCTGTTGAACAGCTGCTACTTTCAATTCCAGAGGTGGCTGCATTTTAGTGATGAGTAAATGGATTCCCATATATACACAGATTAAGAGCTAGGTCATGAAAACACTACCAAGTAGTGCTGAATAGTTGTATTGAAGTTAATAGCTCTACTCATGCTAATGAGTTTATGTTTCTAGTAAGTCTAATTTACTGCACAAACAGTACCTCAAAGTGCTGTGCCTTCTCTCCAATCAGTTTTCCCTCTGACTGCTTATTCAATATTACAGTGAGGACTGTGACAAATTATCTATTAACTCAGCACAGGTTTCACTGCAGTTGTAAAGTGCTTTGAGATCTTTTGGCATTGCACAAATGTAAGGCATTACTATACTGTCCTGCTCCTAAAGCCTGGATTGATGTTACCCTACGATTAACCAGTGATAACACAGTCATTTCTGTCAGAAGGCTTCCAGTGTCACAAAGACAGGATTATGATTTCATTCCAAGATCAAACAGGAAGATGAACTTGGTTGTGAGGTGAAAAATCTCACATTAAGGTAGAAATATCTATACTAGCAGGGGATTCAAGAGACACAGACACTTATGGAATAGTCCTATAAAATGTAATAGAGTGATAACCCTGACATAAAATTTTTAAGTCAGCCTTCCTCCCTCACCACCGAATGTCTACCCAGGAAATGGCCAAGCTATTTCAGATGAACATTAGAATAAAGATTTGCTTCTACATTCATAAATGTTGTTAAGTATCAGTGCAGACTTCCTCTTCCACAATGGGCTGCTAAAGGTACCCAAAGGTAAAAATTCTGTACTTATTTAAGTCAATTCGGCATTTTGCCATTACTTCCCATGACATCTCGTCAAGCTACAGCTTCCCAAGCAGTGTACAGCATGCAGTGTTCTGGGTCATCTGTGTGTGTACCAATAGCTGTTGGATCAACTCAGTCTTCATGTGGTTTTCATTTTTTTCACCATCTAGTTAGCTGGAGAATTATTGAGAATAAAAACTCTAATATTATTCAGGCTAATAGAGAGTTTATTTTTTGATCAAGTGGTGTAGCCCTTTGTTTTTGGAGCAGAAGCAATGATTGAACCAGGCCAGCTTATGGTGACTACGCATAACAATACTCTTTTTGGAGACTGTCATCTTCTGCTCCAAAGTCTGCCTTTATGGTTCCAAATACAACATTTACAGTTAAACTGAACCAAGGGTAAAGCCTTGGAGTCATGTCTGCCAAGTCTGCAGACAAGTTAAAACAATAGCTCCTAGAGTGAACTTCTCCTATTCATTAAACAGGCTGTTCGTTTATCATAATTTGCCTTGGCAGTTAAGTGTCAATATAATTAATTTATGTCACTGCTGACTGGAGCACTCAGAAAGATAGAAGATCTGCTCAATCTGTTGGGGCTAGCTTCTTATTTTGTCATTCTGGTTTGATAAAAATTGGGTTCTGGGTAGGGCTTGGAAGTGTATCTGTAATGCTGATGGACCCCGATCGTTGGCGGGCAGGATCAAACCTGGGGCCTCTGGAGCTTAGTGCATGAGCCTCTACTGCAGGGGTCGGCAACGTCTGGCACGCGGCTCGCCAGCGTAAGCCCGGGCCAATGGGGGCAGCAGGAAGCCGCGGCCAGCACATCCCTCGCCCGCGCCGCTTCTCACCTCCCCCATTGGCCCAGGACGGCAAACCACGGCCAGTGGGGGCCGCGATCGGCCGAACCTGCCACGTCAGCAGGTAAATAAACTGGCCCGGCCCACTAGGGTGCTTACCCTGGTGAGCCGCGTGCCAAACATTGCTGACCCCTGCTCTACTGCATGAGCTAAAAGCCATATGGGTTACATATCACTGCTCTTTTTTTTCCACCATTTTAGCACTGAGATGTTCCCAACTCCTAGCTCCCACGCTTCAGGCATTAAGGTTAGCTGACAGGTATGTTGTCTATTTTGTTTCTGAGCACGTATTATTTACTGTTAATGTAGCCATGGATGTTTATGGGAATTATATAGTTAAACCGTGGCACGCTGCTTTAAAAATGTATCCTGAAGTTGTCAAAAAGGGATTTTTCATTATAAATTATGGAAAATCCACCCTCTGCATCTATTCCCCAGATAGGTGACCTAAATAAGTACTGTAACTATACTCAAAGCCTATGTATTAGCATTTCTGGTATTTATTAATGAGATTAATTTAGGAAATGTTTAAAAAAGGCAATCAAGAAATAAGACATTTGTCTTGCTTAACAACAACAAAACACAATGGTCTTGATCATACTCTTTTTGTGACAAATAATCTTGGGGGGGAGTTAAAAGAGATTATAAACAATAATATTGCTTTTCAAAAATGTTTATTTCTAGTTTGTGACTTAGGCAAGAGCTGTTGTAACATAACTTCTTTTCATAGTTACAAGTAAACAGGCAGACATCATTCTATTAGATCTCTCATCTGTGTCCTTGTGCTGGATCAAGCAGTAAAGGGAAAACAAATTTTTCATGGGTGATGTCATCTAGATAGGCTCACACTACCTAAATTCTCACCCTGAGAAGTGCTGCAAAGCTGCTGAAACCATTTATGAAGCCAGAGTGATACTTCAAATGAATGTATGCCCTCTGCTGTGTACTCTATACATGTTGTATAAAGGGTTTAAATTGGTTTTAAAGTTCTGCCTAATTTAACACCTACTGTAGAATACAACTTTCAACCACCCTTGAAGTAAAAAGTAGAAAGATTGCCAAGCCTAAAGGATATATTTGCAGTTTTTATCCACAGCATAACAGTTTGAATATGTAGCAAATGACAATAAAATGTGTGTTATACTAGTTTAGGAAAAGTTTGGAAAATCAGGAATTTATGGGGAGAGGATATCCCCATGTCTACCACCAATAGGCTATGTAGTTTGGATGTAATTTCCAAATCAAAGGCAAGTCCACAAATTCCACCCCTCAAACCCCTGGAAAATCAAAGTAAATAGTACTCAGGGGTAGATTTTGAAAATGGGGCACAAGGGTTTAAATGTGAGACTCCTTAATAAAGGCACATAGCTATATCCTTGCACACAGTTTTGAAAAAGCACATATTGAACAGCTTGTATATCTTTCCTCTTTTCCTGCCGGTCTTTGTGGTAGGGTTTCACTGTCTTTTGCCTTTTTAACAAATGTTATTTAAGTGTCAGAGGAGTGAAGTTCTAGAACAGCCTTCCAAGAGGATTAGGGGCAAAACACCTAACTTGTTTCAAGACTGAGCTTAATAAGGTTGGAGGGGATAGATATGATGAAGTTGCCTAAAATGGTATATGGCCCCTCCATGACTACTATTAGCAAATATCTCCAACAATCAGAGGTGGGACACTAGATGGGGAGGGCTCTGAGTTACTACAAAAATATTGTTCCCAGATATTTTACTGGCAAATCTTGCCCACATGCTCAGGGTCTAATTGATCACCATACCTGGGGTCGGGAAGGAATTTTCCCCAGATCAGATTGGCAGAGAGCCTGAGTCTTCACCTTCCTCTGCAGCATGGGTCACTTGCTGGTTTGAACTAGAGTAAATTGTGGTTTCTCTGTAACTTGAAGCCTTTAAATAAAGATTTGTTGTCTTCAGTAACTCTGCCAGAGGTTATGGGCCTATTACAGAAGTGGGTGGGTGAGGTTCTGTGGCCTGTCACATGCAGGAAATCAGATTAGATGGTCATGATGGTTCTTTCTGAATTTAAAGTCTCTGAGTAATTATTTGTAGTTTACTTATCTGTTTTTGAAGAGCTGAATTCTCACGCACCAGTACCTTCATTCTCAGAATCTCATGCAAGTGGGAAGGTCTGGGTGACCAATCCTTCTTGCACCTCTTTCTCTGGGATCATCTTTTCTTCCAGAACATGTTAACTTCCTTTTTAGCCTCTCCATTCTTTTACTAACAAGATCCTTACAAATTTCTTGATATTTGGCAATGGGATTTGAACAAACCCTGCTGAGAATCCAAAGGCAAAGGTTTTCACTTACAAACAAAACACTTACAATTCCTTAGAAAAATAGACAAGGCAAGAAAAGAACTATTCAAAATGGTTGCTAAATGTAGGGTGACACAGGCCACTCTCAACAGCTAGACATGAAGATGAAATAAATAAAAAGGTGTTTGTGTTTTTTTATTTTTGGAGTAGTGTTTTTTGCCACTCTCCTCTGACATCTAAATGGATGCTGAGAAAAGGATTTGAAAATTATTACAGAGTGAAGTTGAAGTAGATCAAATCTCAGTAGCAGAGCAATCTCATAGGACCAAATTCTGATTCCCTTTCCTGTTGTTGAATCATAGAATACTCTATGAACACTCTCATTGAAATAAATGCGATCCAACATAAGTAAGGAACTGACAATCTGTCTCTTAGATCCCTGTAGAATTATTACTGTGAGCTAACACAGGGATAAAAGTGTGTCACTTCCACCACACCAGTCCTAATAAAAAATCATCAAAAGAACACATTCACTTTGAGAAAGACATAGAAGAAACTAGATTATATGTCAGTTTTGTGTGAGTATGTAATATATGTCAATTTCTTGTGTGTGTGGAATATTTGTTTCTTTCTCTTTAAAATTTTGGCACTGATTGACAATAAATGGCAGGGAGTTAGATGTGTCGGAGAGATTTACTGAAACCTCAGAATAACATTGATGTTGAATAAAAAGTGCAGCATCTGTTAAGTATATACAGCAACCTCAGTGAATTTAGCCTACTGCACAACTGCTGAACACTGGTAATTGCTGGATGCATTTCAAGAATGTGGCTACACACTGGAATTGTCCCGTTAAGTTTTTACTTTGATTGTCCTAATGTCCGGATGAGGTGGTTTCATTTCAAAAGCCAACCAAGACAGGCAAATTAAACCCCTGGATATACCAAGGAAATTATTTTCTTTGAAGATGAAAACCACAGAAAATGTTCTTTATGTTGCCTCACTTTAATTGATGTTTTTTAAGTAAATTATAATATGGTAGTTTAATTCTGCCTGCGTGTCTGTCCATCTCTGAACTGAACAGAAGCTTATGAGATATATGCAGTATAGCTGAGCTAACACTACAAAACATTTTCAACAAATCCTCATTCTTGTGCTCACTTTCCATAAATAATCTAGTGAATGGGATTATTGGCAAGAGGACTAGATTCTGTTATTCCTACTTGCAGTATGTGGTTTCAATAGGGCTACTGACATAGTTCGGGATCATTCAGCATGAGTAAAGGTAGCAAGATCTATCCAAGAACCACCAAATATTGGAGAATATGCATAAAAAGCAAATTTTGAATTCATATGCAAGTATTCACAATTGAAAGTTGATTCTAATGCAGAGAACCAAAAGCTACCATGTATCCCACTGTCCAGTCAACACACCCATTCCAAGTTTTCAATAGCAAATACTCGTGATTAACTACTTCTGTAGTTCATGTTGTCTGCAGACTAAGAATTATTCAGTAGAATTAACTGATTTTAAATAATGAATAGACCCAAGAAAATTGCAAGTTGGGGATGATTCATAAACCAAAAATGTGGCAGAACTCATTTAATAAATTATTCACTCTGAATTATTTGCTCAGACCTACTATATAGCACACATACATATGAAAGGGAAATACAGAGCTTTAGCAACTTTTAAACATATTTTAGAAATATTCATATCAATTGTATATAATTTTCAAGGTTAATAGCTTTTTTGATGCATAATAATGGAACTTCCATTTACTGTACATATTCAAGTTGCAAAACCTTTTTCATTTACATAATCATAAATTGCAATTGAACAATCCTCAGCATGCTGGTTATTCATTTGATGAAAATGTAAATTTTAATTTTATTTTAGTTCAATTACATATGCACTGCATTTATGGAACATGGGAAAATAGCATTTTAATTTAACCAGTGAATTCAGCTCATTACAAACAACTAAGAATATTGAGTAAACCCTGTATTTTGTGACAAAATGCCTTTTTGAGAAGTGATTCATAATCAATGTAGATCTTTTTCATTTTATAACATTCAGAAATATAATTATTGTGTCTAGGCCTACCAAAAAGACTACATTTTGGAAGGTAGTGTTGTACTGTCACCTTAAAAAAAAAAAGTAGGGCAGTGTACATTTAAATGAAAGACACTCAATTTGAAAAAAAAAATGAAGGTAGATGGTTACAAGCTAACATTGAGATTCAAATGGAAATATTCATATTTCTGAAATAAAATGGCTGCTTGTGACCTGAAATAGAAATTGATTTAAAAAAAATAGTATTGAAGTGAATGAAGTTACGTCTGTTTTCACTGGCAAAGGATCTAGCCCTGATTTCGAAGGGCTGGAAGATTAAAAAATAAACTAAGTATCTTTTTACTTGTAAATTTGGCATATTTAATAGGGAAATCACTGAGACCCAACAGTCAGAGGGTTACCATACCATTTTTAAAGTCGCTTTCAGCTACATTACAAATTTTGAAGATTTCTCTACTGTAAAATTATTTGAAATAGCCAGGAAATGTAACTAAGACTTTGCTTTCTTTAGTAATGTCATGGATATCCATTGGTATTTATCACCACAAGCCTGATCCAATGTCCACTGAAGTCAATGGAAAGACTCCCATAGTCTTCAGTGGGCACTGGTTCAGGCCCCATGTACATATCTAAGCTCTAAGTGGATGAGGCTCGCACCATGTAACTACTGATAGCTAGTTCTTTCTTCCTACAGAGCACGGACACTTCAAGACTAAAACAACATATATAGTCTAGAAACCTCACAGGGACAACTTAGTCAGTTGAAATGAATTTGTTTTGACATTCTAATTGTATTACTTTCAATTAAGCCATGCTCAATAGCAGGGAAGTGAAATCTTGAACAACCAAACGGTCTAAATATTTTCAGCTGATACAAACAAAAATTCTACTGAAGCATTTATGGGATGAGCTATAACTTTATAAAACTTATTTGATAAAGCACATTGCTGAGGTTATTTTATTTTATTTTCTAATAGTCACATTTATTGCACCTCTGGGGAAACAAGACAAATTGGATGCCATTTGGCTTCAGATATAGGATGAATCTGAGAGATTAAAGTTCACAAATTGGTAAAACCAAACTTTACAGTCCAACATACACTTTTGTACTCTCCCCGCCCACACAGGCACAGACGCAGACACAGATATCCTTTTCCCTCTTTAACTGCGATGATGCATTTCTCTCACTGTGGGCTATATTATCCCCAGCCTTTGTTTGGTCACAGAGGAGACTAAGCCCTGTTCAGGCCAGGAAAATGAGGGAAGTAACCTACACTCCAAAAAAGGGTGAAGTAACTTGCTCCTCCCCAAGAGAATCAAGGAGGGATTGGACCTCTTTGAATCAGTTAATATTAATTGCTAATATTAATGCAAAAATGAATTTATGAAAAATGTTTCTCTCTAGATCTTTGTGTTAGTGGCTTCAGCTATCATCAGGGAATTAAACAACACGTAGGGTGACCAGATATCCCGATTTTATAGGGACAGTCCTGATTTTTGGATCTTTTTCTTATATAGGCTCCTATTACCCCTCCACCCCCGTCCCGATTTTTCACACTTGCTGACTGGTCACACTACAACACACTGCAGCTGTGGACAACTATTTAAGACCAGCATTTCAACAGCTTAATTGAGGAAGCGTGCTCAAAGTTGAAGTCTTTGTATCATGTTAAGTACATATATGTTTTGTAAGTCAACCAAGCCTGCTACGCTCCAAAGCTCGGAACTCATCATGCCATTCTGTCCATTAATCAATAGTGGGTCCAAGACCTGATGTCTGTGGATTTCCTTATTCATTTTGCATAACTGAAAGAAGATGCAGATTACAATATAGAGAAATAACCAAAATCCAGTTGCTTGCCACAGAGAACAGGATTCCATGTGCTTGATAACAGCAGTAATCATAGTTTTATGTTCTTTTAATTTTAGAAACTGAGCCTGATTGCCCCTAACACATACCGTCACAACAGGTAGTACTGTCATTTTTTCTTGACTCTATAAAATGCTGAGCAATTTTTTCTGTTGTTGATAATGGGAGATGTCAGCTATATAGCATTTGCCTGAAGTTGTCTATCAAGCTGCTTTAAAAATACAATGCTCAGCAAGTTTTCAATGGATATTGCCATAAATGACTCATGCGGAGTATTTGTAAAGTTTCCCACTTGACTTAAAATATTTGGTGGTGATGTATATAGCGTGAGGCCCAATCCAATTCCCACTGAAGTCCATTCGGTTGAGTTTAATGGCAGCTGGGTCATACCCATAGTGAATGATCAGTGCTTCTATCCTTATATCAGTATGTTGAGACCAATCATCAGTTGTTAACATGCCATTATTTGTCTGTTTGGTTTTCTAGATACTGCATGATGGAGATACAGACTTTTAATAGCTACATTTTGTCTAGTAAATCCATTATGTATATCTGCAAATTCTGTACCATTTAGGAGACAAGTTCACTGTAAGAGTGAAAAACAGCATACCATTCTTACTTATGAACAGCAGTGCAAGTACACAGGAGGAGCAGAACATGGGGCCGCCGGGAGGCCCCACACCGGCAGTTCCTCTGGCACTGCTGTACCGCCAGACAGGGCTGGAGCGGTACAGCCACCGGAGGAGCTGCTGGCATACTGCTCCTTTCCCCACCGGGAACCGCAGCAGGGAAAGGAGCAGAACACCGGCATCTCCTCCGGCAGGGCTGTACTGCCCCCAGCCCCTCACCATCCCAGCCCTGACCTGCGGCGAGGATACTGTACAGCCGGAGGGGACGCAGCTCCGTGGAAGGGCAGGGGTGGGTCTGTGGGGTGGTAGAGCTGCGCCAGAGGAGCGGCTGGTGTGGGGCTGCCCACCAGCACCATGTTCTGCCCCTTTCCCCGCTGCAGTTCCAAAGTCTCCAGCGCAACGGGAGGAGGATCCCCCCTCTCCCCCAGTAACGTGGGATGGATCATGGGGATGGGACGGGGAGAGCGTTAGAGCGGAGCCAGGAGGAGTCACATGGAGGGTCATGTGCCCCCGGTTAGCTGATGCCTTCCCCCCCCCCCCCCCGAACTAGTAAGAAATGGATTCTACTTGCACCACTGCTTATGAATGTGTGATATGATTAAAATAAGTGTTTATTTATTATGAATTTCATCTTTATATGTTTTCAGTAGACCATAGATTCTATTTGATTATGATACTGACACAGTAACATATTTATACAGAGAACGTTTCATTTTCTTTTTGTTATAATCTCTTCATATATTACTGTTATTTATTAATGCTTGCACCTACTATGTGCTAAGAGCTTTCCAAGAAGACAAGGAATGGTTCCTACTCCAAGAAGTTCATCATCTAAGAAAATACAGAAAGGAAATGGATGAAAAATATATATGTATTACTTCTCCTCCCCTCTCCTCTTTTAAAAACAGATCTGTTTGAAGGAGAGGGGGCAAAATTTTGTTTTAAAAATTGAAAACCAGATCCTCAGGTCATATAAATTGAGGCTATACCAATTAACATCAGGTGAGGATCTGGCCTTGCGTGCTTAAACATCTAATCAAATATAGTTAGCATCTACAAAGCAAATTCAATAGACAGCAACAAGCCTCATGCAATAAAGGCAATAAATGAATAACAATCTAGGATGTTAAATCCCATATGGTATATCACCTACCCCTGAAATACTTTAGCTCCTCTTTTGTCAAACTAACATTCTATCAGTGTCCAAACCTTCCTCGACAAAGATTCTCCAAAAAAGCAACAGAGGGTCCTGTGGCACCTTTGAGACTAACAGAAGTACTGGGAGCATAAGCTTTCGTGGGTAAGAACCTCACTTCTTCAGATGCAATTGGGGGGAAAGACTTGCATCTGAAGAAGTGAGGTTCTTACCCACGAAAGCTTATGCTCCCAGTACTTCTGTTAGTCTCAAAGGTGCCACAGGACCCTCTGTTGCTTTTTACAGATTCAGACTAACACGGCTACCCCTCTGATACAAAGATTCTCCAGTTCACAGTTCTCATCCCTGCCTGTCCACGTCTTAGATTACGTTCTTAAACAAGGCAGGATTCTAAAATCAGATGCACAGGAGCTTTTCATTGCAAACCATAGCCTGAAAAATCAAATACAGAAGTATAAAGTGCAGTGTAATTTTATGTTATGTTAAAAAGAAATCTAGTTCTTTTTTAATGTTGATCACCTCAGCAGTCAACCGTAAGCATTCCTATGCCACAAGACTATAATTGAATCACTAACATAATTCAGCATTAATAGCGAGGCAAACAGGGTAATTATTCAAAAGTGACCCATTTTTTATCATAAAAACAGTTTCTAAATTGTAAATGTGGCCTTTATTGATACAAGCCATGATGTGAATGAGCTCTCCCCTGCCATCTAGTGATGAATTGGGGGGAAAGACTTCAGGAACAGTGTGACAATTTGCATAAACACACCCACTCTGCCTAGGAGACAGAGTTGCTTTGCCAAAGCAATCAGTTTTGTCTGTTTTGGGTTAAAAATCCCTTTCCTATCAAATGCAGGGGTAATGAAATGTTGCTATCCTTATTGTATAAGTAAAGGGTAGCAGAACTGTACTTTGCCTACCCTGATAGATGAGGTCACCCCAAATTGAACTTCATTCACTAAGCTGGCTGTAGGCAAGCTAAATTCAAATGAAGGTATTCCTTCCTGCCGGTGGGGACTCTGTTTAAAGGGTCTTAAAGACCATTTAACCCTTCCCCCTGCAGTCTTTAAAGAGTCAGAACTGATCAGACTCAACGGAGAGTCCTTGTTTCTACAGCGATTACGAGAGCTGAAATCACAGATGAGCAGGTCTACGGACTGCGCCTTAGATGTGGGGCAGTGTTGCAGTGAAAAACAACGTATAGGCTGTACTACCAGTGAGGCTCCCCACTACCCAGTGAAATCACTAAAAGCTGAAAGCTCTCAGAATTGGGCCTATTGACGGAACCTCAGAGCATTGCATCACAGAGGTGGCAGAGAGTGGCCACAGAGACAAGTGGCGGCAGAGGCATCAGTGAGCAACAATAGCAGCAGCTAGAACAGTGGAAGCAGCAAGCAGAAGCAGAGATAACAGTAGCAGTGGTGAGCAGTGGAAGAGGCAGCAATAAGCAGCCAGCAGTGGCAGCAAGAGAGTCATTGCTCGACACCCCTGCTTTAAAGGATAGGAGGTGAACCAACATGAATGCACCCCTGAGAGTTCAAGGAACATTTGTCCGTTGGACTTTCACACTGCCCATCATACTGCGGGATGTGTATTCACTTATGGTTTACATGCTTTTCAATCATTGTTTCCCTTGTAGTAAAAGTTTTCTTTTGTTATACACAGATTCAGTGCTTGCAAGTGGGAAAGTATTGCCTCCTAGAAGTGCCCAGGGGTGGTGTCTAGTTTTCCCAGATTACTGAGAGGGCGCTTGAATCAGTTTTGATTTGCAATGGTAAGAGGAACCGCTAGATCAGGGATCGGCAACCTTTGGCGGGCCGGGCCGGTTTGTTTACCTTGGCCTGCACTGCTTCCTGCAGCCCTCATTGGCCCGGAGTGGCGAAACTGTGGACGCGGCAGATAAACAAACCGGCCCAGCCTGCCAGGGTGCTTACCGCGGGCCAAAGGTTGCCAATCATTGCCCTAGATATTGAACCCTGCTCCTGTTCCTACCAACACTACCTAGCAGAAGGGTTACAGTGATATTAGAATAACCTTTTTAAAAAATTTAAAGCAAATGTACTGGGACTAAAGGGATGAACACACTACTTCCTTCAGCTCGTGTTGCTGCCTATAGTATCGCAGAAAATAAAGTGATCTTTAAACAGAAACCTAAAACACTTCGACATGCCACACTTACTTTAATCTACCAATGTCCCTCACCTCGGGAGGAAGACAGTTTAGGGAATCTAATTGTGAAACCTTAAAGCTTCAACTACAAAAATCCCTAATAGGAGAGGCCACTGGCAAAACAATTTTAATGATATTGTTTCACCTTTACCCTAATCTAAAAATACGAGGCTCTGGGATAATATCTGGATTTACAAATGTGACAGTGAATACAATTATGTGACCTAGTCACTGCATTAGCGTCAAACCAATTGTATCATTTTCACGAATCAGACATTTCAAATCTTAGTCATTTTTGTTGCATCAGCAGCTTTGCTAGACAATGCAGACAAACAAGAGTGGACAGGGAAATCTTCAGGTTTGGTTTAGAATTGCACTTGAATCCTTTACAACTTTACTCAGTTTGAAATCTTCATGAATAGGGCACTTGAAATCAGTCATCACTTTAATACGATACAACATAAATGGTGCTTACGCTGTATATGGGGGTCTCAAGGTGCTTTCACGTGAGAAAAGCTTTGTCAGTCAGAGTAAGCCAAAGAAAAGAAGAAGGATTTGAGCCTTCATTTTTAAACAGTTGAGATGGATCGAGCATGACAAACTGCCAGAGGCAATGAATTTCCAATTTGAGGGGCACAGAAGCTAAAGGCATGGTATCCAAAAAGATTTCAGTTTTCCAGCTGGTTGCCAAGAGCCAGCATTGCAAGACCTTTAGAGACTGACCAGACACAGATTTAAATGATAGGTCTATGAGTTAAACAAGCCATTTTCATGCAATGCTCTGAAAGTTAATGATGCCTTTTTAATTATTTTTTTTAAGTTGTGCACATTTTAATGAGCCCTGTCTCAGAGACCAAAGATCTGGGTTAATATATTCCAAATAAAGAGGATCAGTAAGACCTCCAGCCAGAGCTTTCTGATCAAGCTGAAGCTTAGGCAGGGACTACCTGGCATCCGCTTAAATAACAATCCGGTAGCCTAGTGCTAAAGTCCCCAAGGCCTGCCATACAATCTCAGCATGCTACCATACAGGCTGTAGTATTGCAACAGAATTTTTTTAAGATCTGTTCACTTCAGGGCAGTTCTTGAAGTCGTTCTGAATAAGTATTCAGACAAAACTACCACTTAAGTCAATGGGAATCTGAATTTTGTGAATAAAGACTAAGATTCAGCCCTAATGGTGTACTGATGGAAGGAAGGAAGGAAGGAAGGAAGGAAGGAAGGAAGGAAGGAAAGAAAGAAAGAAAGAAAGAAAGAAAGAAAGAAAGAAAGAAAGAAAGAAAGAAAGAGGTCAAAAAAGTAAACACATAGTTTGTGATCAGCGAAACAGGCATGATGAGTATTTACTACCCAGGGAAACAACCAAATATAGCATCAGTAAAATCATTTAAAATTTATGATCTTTGCAGCATTTTACATTCTCGCGGGCCGTGATCCTATAGTCCTTATACAGGAAAGAATCCCACTGACTTTAGAAGCATTAACTGTACTATATAGAATGGAGAATCTGTGGTTGCTTACCTGAAATTTTTCCCTTCTTTGAATATTTGAAGGGATAGTTCCACAGATTCTCAGTGTGGGTTGTCATCAGTCTGTAGCAGTAGGGCACAGAATCAAAGCTGATTGGATGGTTGATGAGGATCTATGCCCCCCACTTTCCAGAAACCCCCTCAGGTTTCCAGAAACCCTCAAAGGCTAGCCACTCTGGACTGTGAAATGAACAAAAAAAAATCTCTCATCTGCCTCAGCACCTTGCAAAAATAATACTCAACAAGAGAACATTGTGAACAAGAAAAATTAAACTACTGCAGAGAACTGTAACTAGAAGTTAAACAGGTTTCCCTTTTTCAGAAAGGCCGGATCTATGGACCTCTCTCTTCAAAGAAGGGAAAATTTTCAGGTAAGCAACCACAAATTCTCCCATTTTCTCTAGAAACTAGGTCCACAGATCCTCAGTGTGGAATTTTCTCAGTAGTGACAAAATTCCTAAGGGGGGAACAAAATAACATCACTAAAAGAGAGGATTCCCTTACTTTAAGGAATCACCACAGTGTGCAGGACCTTCCTGTCTAAGGCTGCATTGGCTGAAGACTATCTATCTTGTAAAACCTGATAAATCTATGCAAGGATGACCAATTTGCAGCATTAGAGATTTCATTGTAAGGGGCCTGCCCTTTCTCAGCCTATAATGCCTCAGCCACTCATAGTGAATGAGCTCTGGTTCCATTGGAGGATTTTGATCTATACACTTCAGTAATGCACCAGCATATCCGCCATGAGCTTATTTAGATGCCTTACCACTGCTTTTTCTTGGATGAAATAAGACCAGTAAATCTGTTTTTCTTATCTTCTCAGTTCTTTTCAAGTAAAACTTTAAGGCTTGCCTTACATTTAGCAAATGCCATAGCTTCTCCTTTGGGTGAGAAGGGTTTGGAGGAAAACAAGTCAATTAGATATCTTGTCGTCAATGAAAAATCAAATTTACTTTTGGAATAAAGATGGGATCCATTCTCAAAACTACCTTATCTTTGTGAATGATGCAGCAGGATGGATCAACTGACAAAACTCCCAACTCTGACACCCTTCTTGCTAAAGAGATAGCAATCAGAAAGGTAATTTTGATAGTCAAGTAATACAATAAAACTGATTTCACAGGTTCATAGGACTCATTAGGGCATTGAACACAATGTTCAAATCCCAAGATGGAGCTCTATGCACCTTAGGAGGGTGAAATAGCTGAACTGCTCTAATGAAGTAACATATGTCCTTATGATGGGAATGGAAGATTTTCTGAATACAGTCAAAATTGCAGACACTGAAGAAATGTGTACTTTCAAGATATTAGTCTGTAAAACCTCCAGAACACTTTGGCTATTTGATGCTGAATATGTCTCTCTCCACACCAAGCTTTGAATTTATACCAGACCTTTGTGTAAACCTAGTGTGTTGATTTTCTCCTAGACGCTACCAGAGTTTTAAAGAGACCAGCAAAGTAACCCTTTCATTTTAGACATTTCCTTTCAAATGCCAAGCTGTCCGATTTAACTTGTTTGAATCCTGGATCCTAGGATAACAAATCTAGCCTTGGATTCAGGAAAAATGGGGCTCCACTGATGTGTTCACAAGGTCGGGAAACCAAGGCCTTCTGGGTCAATGGGCAGCCACTAAGATCACTTCCACTTCCTCCTTTGTGATCTTCTCCATTACACTGGTGCTCATGGACACTGGGGGAAAAGCATAAAGTAAGCCCTTTGGCCACTTGAACAACAGGACATCTATGCCTAGGGTTCCTTGCTCCCTTTTTCTTGTAAAGTATTGGTGAACCTTACTGTATGTCTTGATGCAAGGAGATTCAAAATTGGAACACTGAAACTGATGATGATCAATGCATAGTGAAGACTCAACTCCACCTGATGCATTTTCCTTCTGCTCAGCCAGTCAGCCTTCATATTGCTAGTGCCCTTGATATGCAAGGCCCCGATAGATCAAACATGTAACTCTGCCCACTGTGTCAATGATGCTGCTTCTTTTTTTGTAGTTCCCTTGACCTTGTACCCCCCCCCAGACGTTTTGCGTACAGCATCGCCAATCTGTGTACACAAACCATCGTTACTAGAATATGACTGTTTGGCAGTGCTGAGGCCAGTTGCTGAAGGGCACACTTTATTGCCCTTAGCTCTGGAAAAATTATGTTTTTCTTTTATTCCAACAAGGACCATGTCCCTTAAGCCACCAACTGCTCAGAGAATACTCCCCATCCTTCCAGACTGTCATTTGTTATGACAGACCTCTCTGGCGCCACTATGGCCATTCATCCCTGGTATCTCTTTGGACTCATCCACCAATCCAAGGATTTCAACAGAAGTGATTGAACAAAAGTTCACTTTCGGAGATGGAAAAATCAGAAAATGGTGGGGGAATGAGAGTCCTTCTATGTATTCTTGCCCAAGGCACTTTCCCTACACTATGGGACATGATCATCCCTAGAACACTTACTAGGGTGCCTACTGATGTCTTGGGCACCTTCTCAAGAGGGTAATTGCTGACCTGATCTTGTCCCATATTTTGGGCAACAGAAAGACGTTATGGACCTCTGTGTCTATCAACGCCTCAAAATAAACTAGGCACTGAGATGGTTGAAGATATTTTTTTCCCAAAGTTTACTATCAATCCATGCTGTTGCAATGTTTGGATCACTGAATGAGTCATTTGAGTGGACCTCTCGTTGGATGACTAGAATGTCATCCAGGAAAGGATATATGTGGTTTCCCTTCTGCCTGAGAAAAGCCACCAGAACAACAAAGACTTTCATAAGCACTCAAGGCATGGATATAAGTCCAAAAAAACAGTGATTCACAAAAGATGATCTAAGGCCTTTAACATATTTTGCCTTTTCTGAGGATTTGAGGATACTGAAAGTCTTTGAAAGTTCTATGGCATACATCCAGGACCCATCTGTCTGACACAGAGAGAGGCCATTGGTCCTTGGATTTTAATAATCTCCCTCCTAGGCTCTGGTTGTTGAAGTTCTCTTGACTGTAGACAAGCATTGTTTCAAGTGTTGGAATTTGCTTTGAGGGGAGACTGATCTGTCCTTCTCCTGGGCTTAGATTTGTTCCATTTGCTTTTGTGGTAGTCTCACCTTCTGTACTAAGAGTAGTAGCCACAAAAAGGATATTTAGACCTGTAATAAAGCCAGTTATCCCTTTTCCTGGATTTGGCATTAGGAGGGTTCTTATGGTCTTTTTTTTTTTTTTTTTTTTTTTTGCCACATCAGAAGATGAAATCTCAAAACATATGGTGCAGTGATATTTCCATTCTTCATTCAATGGGTTCTTCTGGGGAAAAATCCACTTCCATTGGGATAGTGGTGTCTTTGATGAGAGCTGAAACTGCCCCATCCACTTTGGGAAGAGACATGAAATCTGCTTTGCTACACTGTATATTGTAGAATTTTTTTTTGCACTCTTGGACAATCTCATAAACTTTTGCTGGTGTTTCCGATTTGGCCTTAATTACTTCCTCCAAAAAGATGTGAAGGTGAATGTGAGGTTCAGATTTTAAACCAGCCAGAAAATACTTTTTTATCATTTCTGTACCAGTCCTCTCACCTTTCTCCTTACAATCTTTTCTAATAGTCTCATCTGACAGAAGCCCAAACATTTAATCACTTTTCATAACATCTTCTCAAATGATTCAGCTGGAAAAGATCTTGCTTTGCTTCATCCTATGATACAGACTCTGAGATTGAGATGCACCTTCCTCCTGTGAAGAGGATCTTGACTTTCCTCTTGATTTCTTTTTTCTTCTCCGGGATTAGACTGAGCAGATTTCCTAGCCTTCTTTGGTGATGCCCAGGAAGATGAGTCAAATGATTATGAAGATGAGGATACAATGAATTCTGTTCCTTTTCTTATGCTTTTTCCTTCCATGTATGAAAACCGTGTGGCAGAGCCTTTGGCTCTGGCATACTCTGGGGATGAGCCACAGGAACTGTTATCCCCTGAAGAACAGGCCGGTTTTCTCGTAAGTTTCTGAGATAATTTCTTGAATCCCTTTTCTCTCTTTTAAAATTTTACTCTTTAGGGGAGGTGGGGATTGGGAACCTGAGTCAGATGAGGAGTCCTAGAAGATGCCCATCTTCTAACCTCCATGCAGAATTCTTGACTTCCCCTGGGGTGAAGGAAAGGAGACAAATTTGCCAATAAGGTAAGGGGCAGGGGAGGTTGATGAGACCTGCACTGTGGGAGGGTGCACACCCAAAGTGGTCTCACCCGCCACTCCTGGATTGCACTGCCCTGCCAATAACTACAGGAGACGGAACAAAACTGAGGGGGGTCTCCGGATGGTGGTGGCTAGTCCCTCATTGACTGTCCTATCCGCTTTGATGCTGCCAGCGACAGCTACAGATAAGTGATAACCCACACCAAGGATCAGAGGATGTAGCCCTGAGAGAGAAGACTTAATTATCAACTAACAGTTCCTTTTCTCCAGAATCTTCTAACCTGCAACTAGGATAATACTTCAAACAGTCACAATAGTATAGCAACAAAGAAGCATGAAGTGCCATCTAGCTGGCTCCCAGAGTATCTCAAAATCACATACCTCCCCTTCAATAGCAGAAATAAAAGTGTTCCATAGTATCTCTTGATTTGTTTAAAAGTATCAGTCCTACATATAGACACAAGTAAGCCAAAATAACAATTCTGAGATATTAAAGCACCATAATAAAACAAGTCAACATGAACACAAAAGAAATGCAACCAAAGAGTTTATATGTATTTTTACAGTACATAATTTCTGGTCCAAACAAGTGATCTTCGTGTTATATTTCTGCAGGAACTTGGCACAACTTCATTTTGCAGGGGAACAGCTATAGATGGGAAACAAGCATCAGAGTCCTGTCTGTCAAAAGAGAATGAATAGCTTAGATCCTCTGTTCCTGACGTACTGGGGTAAGGTATATTCCATATGATATATTACAATATTTACATCAGGAACAGAGGATTAAGCTATTCTTAGATCTGTGTTGTTTGTTTACTACCCACAGCTCTGTGGGTGTGTACACCTAGACACCGACAAATGTTTTCCCATGTAATAATTTACAGTGTATGGGTATTTTTATTCCAAGTCTGAAATTACTTAATTAAGATTCATTTATTAAGGGGTGTTATTAATATGATTTACTAATTTTTACACAAAAGGACTCCATTATAATTCTGGACACTTAGCACTATAGCATGTATCCACGCACTCTTTTCTTTTTGTTGAACTACTTTTGTACACCCTATTTTGCTGAATAGCGTTGTCTCTTTTGCTCCAAGACTTCATTTGTGTAGTTCTTGGGACACAGCTTATCCCACAAATCAAGGCAAATACTTTCACTTTCTATTGCAATTGAGCTATATCCTTTCTGACTTCTGCCATATTCCCAAATGCAGCTGTTCAGACCGTTGTGTCTGACTCAGTGCAATTTCATATGCCCAAGTGGAGACAGACTAAAACAATAGTGTCAGACATTTCAGGTGGGAATGAAATGCATCCATACCAATGTGTAGGTTTTAAGCAGTTTAAAGATCCATTTCAAGAACAGTGGTTCTGTTTTCACAATATACTACTCTGCTGGTATAAAATAAGTTTCATGAGCCATCAGTTCATTAAGGAACCAAATACAGTGACCATTCTCTTCAAGTAAGGCAATACACACAGTTTGGGATTTATAACTTATGCATTACAAAAACACTGCAAGCAAAGTAGATCCAAGCAGTACTGTTACAGCTGAACCAATACACACTCTAGCATCAGTCATAATATACACACAGGATAGTAACACCAGGGATGGTGATTTCACGTGCCTAATATTTGCAGAGAGCAATGCAGCACACTTTAGCATGTCCTGCCTTTTAATATCATGGGATTAGGGGTTGGCAAACTCTGGGAGGGGAAAAAAAACCCTGTTAACATACCTTTGAACTTGTAAACATGTTTGCTTTGACTGCTTGAACCTCTTTTACCTTTACATCTCAAGAATACTCTAGCAAACAAGTTTACTGGCCAAATGTTTGTAGAAACTGCACATTTAAAGAAAATATTGGAGAGCATTTGCAAAAAACGAATTCTCTGTCCAGTAAAGTAAGGATTCACAATGGAAACCTGATTACAAGATGTATGGTCACCCAGTCATGGGTCAGAAAATATGTGACCTATGTGTATGGTCAAAAGTATACTAGCAATAAACTGCTTCTGTCCAACCTGCAGACCAAGAATAGTTGGCTGAAATTATTCCACAAACAATTAAAAAAGCAACACAAATATATTAGAGAAAAACATATATTCCTTGCTGACAAGTTGCCAACAGAAAAAAATGCTGGACGTGATTAAAGAAAAGACGTGTATGCTGCATTTAGTTCTATATATGACAATGAGCATCTCTTGCAAGGTATGCTGTGTTGTTGTGTTTATACAGCTTAGATCCATAAAATGAGCACAGTTTTATGGAATGGAATTTGCTAGGGGAGAAAGTGATGATACTAGTCTACACTCACAAACACAGATCTTTTCTGAATGCCAGAGTAGCTGGGTGTTTCTTCAAAAACAACCAACTGTGAAATAGTTTAAAATGTTGTCATTTGATTTTCACTGTGCTTAAGAGTTAACACCCCATTGAAATGACTGGGGCAATTCACACTTATCAGAGATTTTGAGACATATTCTATCAAGAAGCAAGTACAGCTTTCTCTAAAATTAGCTCTGGTTCAAGTAGTACTCACTCAAATATGTATGATATGGCTGTTCTCTCCAGGAGCTGGTTTTGAATGATTACATTAGCTATATCCCAGTACTGGCATGTGTTTAGCACACAAAGTAGCAAAGATTTTGGTCAGTAGGTTCACCCACTTTCTGTACTCGTTGATTACATTTCTATTTTTCCTACTATCACATTTAATTTTAGGCATGAAAACATATTTTAAAAAGGAAGCTACAACACATGCAGATTAACAGGATATAGAAAGTCTAATATATATATTCTGGTCTTCACTACAGTGAATTTGAAATTCTTACTTTCTAGTATCTTAGAGGGCATCCACATTAATCTAGAATCTAGTTGTCAAACATACTAAACCAGTTTATAAAAGTCTGTCCAGACAGTATGGTCTAGAGACCAGGGCACTAAACTGGGACTCAGGGAGATCTGGATTCTCTACCATTGACATGCTGTGTGACCTTAGGCAAATCACTTCACCTCTTTGTGCCACTTTTCCCACTCCACTCTTTGTAGGTCTTGTCCTATTTTGATTGCAAAATCTGTTGGAGAATGGACTCTCTCTCACTAGATGCCTGTAAAGAAGCCAGCACAGTGGGCCCCCAATCTGAGTTGAGGCCTTTAGATTTTACTGTAACATACGTAAAATAAAAGAATAATAAATAATAAAGGACAAACACAGGAAGCATAAAAGCAATAGCGTAGCCATTCTCATCACTAAAATACACAATAATTAGGAAAGAACATCACCACAATGCTTAACTTCTTCATTACCAAAACTTCTACCAACAACTACACTTGTATTCTAATCACATTAGCATATCAACACAAATGCTCCAGGACAATCTGATAATCAGTATTACCAGGTGTCAGGCACAAAGGGCAAAACAATATCAATATTTCCATTCACCCGACTTAGAATTCATAATGTTCCCTTAAGCTTGGGCTGGAGTTTCTAAACTCTAAGGGATACATTCCTGAGCTGATGCATGAGAGATTTAGCCACATGACTCATACTAATTTCTGTAGGAGTAATATATCATAGTTAAATCCCTGTGTAACACTTTGAAAATTTATCCTGTTTAAGTGGTTGGATAGATTTGATCAAAAATGCTCAATCAGTTCTAATTATTCCATCTAAGTGGAAATCAGTCCTTGGAAGCATTTGTTAACCAGGTCATTTGGACTGAATGACAGTGTTTTTCTCTTCCTAAAAGGTTCTATTTCTCTCTGAAATCCAAAGTATGTGTCATGTAATGTCCACAGTTATCATACCTTAGAAAACTCTTTACTGGGCCCAAAAGAAAGATATTTTGAGAAACCTTCCTCCTAAATAGAGCAAATGTGCTAAAATACCTTGCCCTTTGCTTAAACAGCAGCTGCTGCGTCCTGCAAAATTCTGAAAAACATTCTATTTCAACACAATTTTTCACGTGTGCGTGTTAAATTCAAAATACTATACATATATAGCGTGTATATATTTCTCTCCTCCTGTTGTTTATCATTAAGGACTTTTTCTTTAATATAGGGTCTTGGTAACAGAGTTCATCTTGTCTTGCTGATTATTCATCACCTGGAGTTATAATTATGGTTTCATGACTCCACAACTCACTGCTGTGATATGGTGATGTTTGTGAATCCAGGTGAAGAATAGCAGCAGAGATTATTACCTGCTTAAGAAACAAAAATCCTGTTGTCACACAAAATGTTTTTGGTCTAATGACCAAGGAAAGAGAAAAGAAATACATGGCATATAATCAGAATTTTAAATAAACCCATTTCCATAGTTTTCCATGAGATTCTAGGTGCCTTAAAGGTGAAAGATTTAGTTTTGAAGATTTACAGTGCTATAAATCTGAAGGACATACAACAATTTTTTACACTAGTTGCAACAAGTTTGCAAAATACCTGTTTAGTACACTCTTGGAAGCCCTGCAGGATCATACCAACTGCATTGACGGCATTGAACACTTTTAGTGGATGGCACTGTAATTAACCTGATACTGTACAGTACTGGATAATCTTCAAACTGTATAACAACTGGGTAGCTATAATTAAAATATGAAAGGGGTATTTAGTGATTCTCACTTACACTGTACCACTACAGTAAATAGTACAAATTTATAACCTAAGAAATAAATGCATTGGTAAAGTTTTGAAACCACCTACTAAATATGTTACTTTATACCTGCTATTGAAAAAATGATAAAGCATTTAATCTGAAGGGAAGGCTTCTCTTCTATGCTGCAAACTATTCAAACTGGAAGAGAAAAGATAGACTTACTGTGTGATTTTGGGCAAGTCTCTCTCTCTACCTCAATTCCCCTCTCTGTAAAATGGAGAATTTTGTCCCTTTGTCTGTCTTGTCTATTTAGACACTACAATCTATGCAGCAGAGACTCGTTTTACAAAGGGTATGTCTACACTGCAATCAGAGATGTGGCTACAGCAGATGTAGACATACCCAAGTTTTGTCTAGCTAGTGCAAGTACCAATAGCAGTGAAGCTGTAGCAGCACAGACTTCAGCCCAGAGTTTACAAGCCACCGATGATCCTGGGTACTTACTTACGTAGCTGAAATCCATGCTGGATTAAAATTAGCTTGAATATGTCTACACATGCTGCAGTCACAGTTCTGATTGCAGTGAAGCCATATCTTATGAGTTTGAATAGCATCCAGCACAATGGGGTCTCTACATATTACTATCAGGGCTGGCTCTGGCTTTTTTGCCGCCCCAGGCAAAAAAGCCTCCTGCTGCCCCTCCCCCCCCCGCGCCCTCCGGCGGGGAGCGCAGCAGAGGAGGGTGCCGAGCACGGCCGTGGCCCCACTCTCCCCGGCCGGCCGGCTGGAGCGCCAGGGGGAGGGCAAAGAGCCCAGCCGGGGTCCCGCTCTCCCCGGCTGGGCGGAGCGCTGGGGGAGGGCGCCCCCGCTCTTCCCGGCCGGCCGGAGCGCTGGGGGAGGGTGCCCCCGCTCTTCCCGGCCGGCCGGAGCGCCGGGGGGGAGGGCGGCGAGCCCGGCCACGGCCCCACTCTCCCCGGGTGAGCGCTGCCCCCCTCCAGGTGCCGCCCCAAGCACATGCTTGGAGGGCTGGTGCCTGGAGCCAGCCCTGACTACTATAATGGAATAACAAAGATCCTTTTCCACTGTTACCTGCACATATGCAAAGCTCAGAGTGAAAGTGATGGACAGCTACACACAGTTGAGAATCTGAAATTAAAAGACTAGGAAAGACAATCTCAAGTAATTGAGAATTCTGAAGGGGAACAGTAGGAATGAAAAGCTGGTGAAGAGCTGTCATCTTCACTCTCTCCTCCCTTTGTGGTGGGATTAGCATAAAAGGTTAGACTATACATTATCCTAGAGTCACTCTAATGATGTATCACTCAGAGGTTTTCATCAAATTAATCTCCCAATAATAAGACAATACAGGTTTCATGCATACTAGGTAATTAAGGAGTTTTATGAATAGATGAAAGAATGAATGTTCTGGATCCTTAAACAAATTGCAGCTTTAAATTTCATTAATTTTAAATTTACTCCAAGACTTAATTTAAGATTAGTGAAGCTACTCCACCAGTGAAACTGGAAGCCATTAACTAAATTGGGGCTCTTGTAAAACCAAATTGTACTATTTATTGATGTCTAAAGCTGATGAAATAAGTCAAGTTAAAATACCCTGAAGAAAAATTTTACAAAAGCCCTAGAATATTGAAAATCGTTTGAACAATGTATTGTAGTTCTAGTTTCAAAATTCAAAACAGAATAATCTGTTTTCAGTAATTTTCTATGACAATGGGTTTCTTTACCCCTAAAGGTTTGTAATATGGAGATATACCTATCTCATAGAATTGGAAGGGACCTTGAAAGGTCATTGAGTCCAGTCCCCTGCTTTCACTAGCAGGACCAAGTACTGTCCCTGAGGTTTGTTTTTTTGCTGTTGGTTTGTTTGTTTTTGTTCACCCCAGATCCCTAAATGGTCCCCTCACAACCCTGGGTTTAGCAGCCCAATGCTCAAACCACTGAGCTATCCCTCCTGCCCCCCTGCTTTAACCCTGAGCAGCTTAGTACTGAGAGTGCAAGAAAACAAGAGAAAATGAATCAGATCTATCTGGCTTTTGGGCAAAGGTATTCAGTAAGCAAACCAAGCAAGACGTTTACTCAAGTCTACAGAGAATATCCAACTTGCGTGAACTTGAAATACTGAGACCTGAGTAAAACAGACACTGTTTAAAGTAATTTTTCAAGGTTTCAAGCTCTAATCAGAGTAGTAATTGTAAACCATAATAGGAAAAGCAGGTTTCAAGCTCTAATCAGAGTAGTAATTGTAAACCATAATAGGAAAAGCCACAGGAGAACACAGGCTCATAACAGGAAGAAAAGAGAAAACAAAGAAAAAAACTTTAAAGTATATTTTTTGCCATGAAAAGAAACCAGGGGAAAAAGCACTTTGAAGTGATATTGAAGTTTTTTAAGAATATGGTTTTCCAGTCTTCTTCCTTTGTATGGCTTAAAAAGAGCAATGCTAGATGCCCAAGTCTAAACTGGTGATCTACACTACAATTTAGTGAAGACCCACTAAATTGACGACAGAGCGCTCTCTGGTCGACTCTGGTACTCCGGCTCCCCGAGAAGAGTAAGGGAAGTCAACTGGGGAGTGTCTCCCATTGACGCAGTGCAGTGAAGACACTGGGGCAAGTCGACCTAAGCTATGTCGACTCCAGCTACAATATTCACATAGCTGGAGTACTGTAACTTAAGTTGACTTACCCCAGTAATGACGACAAGCCCTCACTTTGCTGATCTATACATTTGGCAGGAAGCTGAGAGAACATACAACTCCTGTAGTACTGGAGTCCTGCATAGCTGAACAACATATTCCCAACTTCTGTACACCTCTTTCTAGCTATGTTTTTTTTATTTTATTACTATGCGGTATTGGCCTTTTGTATCTTTGCTTTTCTTTGGTGGGCCACTGAGGAAACTGAACAAAAACTTGAACTATTGTCTTGGTCTTCTCCCTTGTTCTCCAAAGTAAATACATATAATAAGATTATCTTTAACTGCATTATTCTTTTGTTCACTCAAATACAGTAGATGGAGGAAAAGAAGGCAATCTCTTCAGAGACTCTTTTCAAAAAGATTCTTCTACAACTGGCAAAAATCCAACTGATACATTTTCTATTATTCCATTGACAATCAGCCATGGGCTGCCAGTGTTTCACTGAAAAATCCTTCTCCTGGCTTTGATTATTGATAGGATCTTTTATTCAACAAAATTTTTCATTACCTATTTAACAGTTTTCTCTAGCTGTAATAGTAGCGGAGTTTAGAGGGAAAATGAAGAGTGTGATCTTATTTTGCTGATCATCAGTGTTGTTTGAATACACATTCAAACAGCTCTCAGTCCCAAGATGTTCTTGGCCAGAGTGCTGTTTTTTCCTGGAACTGAAAGAAAACAGGTTGACTTCATAATGGCATCGAATATTAAGCATAATTTTAGATAGGCATTTAAATTGCCAGAGGTATTGAGAGACACTGAGGAACATGTTGGATAAACAAATAGAATAAGGGCCTGGGAATACTCATGAGATGAATAAGCAACTTATTACTGCAGAAGCATTGGAAGCAGCAGTGACAGGTCATGTAAAAGCACAGAGTAAAGACACCTGGGAGTTATAGGCACTGATGGCAAGCAGAAAAGGAAGGAAGATAGGACAATAAGACTGAGACATATGGGGTGAGGGTCTCAGATTAAACCATTTAAATTGAAGTCATTTTATGACTGTGAATGTTTGAAATGCTTTCACTGGGGACTGTTAATGACTATCACACTAAGACTATTCTATTAGTCTGCCAGAAACTGATAATATAACAAAACTCCAGTATTTTGTCCTCTCAAAACAAGCAATGTGTGTCATGCACTGCAGTGTTCAGAAGAAACTTTTTTCTTATCATTTTTTCAATGGAAATTCCATCTTAAAGGATAAAATATGTTCTGTCACTCATACAATGACACACTGAGGTGTATTCCGATTGTGCACAATTCAGACAAGGTCCTCCTCTTCTTACCTGTGTGCAAAGTGCCTAGCACATACTTGGCAACTGAGTGATACAATAATATCAAGGGATATTTAAACCAAACATTTGAGCATTATAAATGTTTTTTTTAACAAGAGGATTATTCCAAAGAAGCTAATTGAACTGTAATTTTATTACAAAGTTCATTGTAATAGGGAACATTTTCAGTTCAAATGCACCCTTAAAAAGGCCAACCCGATACTATCAAAGTCAATGTCAAAACTCATTCTGAACTTCAGCAGGAACAGGATTTGGCCTGTTGAACAGGGTGCGATGTCACTGAATATCAGCTAAGAATCAGCAAGGGGCAAACCTCCAAATGTTCAAGGTTTGGTTTGGATATATATTGCAGTTTATCTGAATGTCTTAACAATGCAAAAGTGGGCCACAAGTCTCACAAGAATAAAATCTTGGTGGAGGTTTCTTGTTGGTAACTTCTGAGCTTCTGGTTAGGCTGAAAATTCTGTAAGACCAGCCCATGTGGCCCCAGCCTGACCCCAGAGTTCAGAAGCAGGTGAAAGTGACAGCTCTAAAATAATTAATATGAACACCTGATCATTCTTTATTGTCAGAAGGAGATTGTCAATGAGAACACCAGAGCAATTTCTGTACCACCAGCAGGGTTCACACCAAATTGGATAGGGTAATGGAAATATGAAGCTGCCAGGTCTCACCAGACTTCCCTATCTACGCCTTTGGTGACCATGAGGTATTAATGACAAGACTATGATCCCTTGCTGGGGTAGACAGAGTTGCCTTTTTGTGTGTATTTTAATAAGGTTCACCCTTCTTGTTCAAAGTATTTATGAAGCCATTGGAAGGTGTGACAGAGTCCTTGATGGTTCCTCCCTCAGTGGGTGTGGGAACCTGAACATGCCCAGGTGTCCACATTAGGTGGTCACAACACAGGCCCCACTTCCCTATTATTTGTAAGGGGGCTCTGCCCTTTGTGGGCCTTCTTATGTGTCTCCAGCTGGGGGATCAAAATGAAAGTCATGGATATCCATGCATTCAGGGATTCTTTCTCCTTGTGATACCAGCAAAGGTGGGCGGGTGAGAAGTCTACAGTGCTGTCAGTGATTCAGCCCCATCATAACTGGTTTGTGGAAATCATTCTGGCTGGGTCTCTGAGACAGGCTGAGCCTGTCTGTCTTTCTCTGAGAATACACTGTACTCTCTCCCCAAGGTCAGGGTGAAAGTGTCCTCCGCAGGGTTGCCAACTTTCTGACCGAACAAAACCAAACACCCTTGCCCTGCCCCTTCTCTGAGGCCGTGCCCCGCTCACTCCACCTTCCCCCCTCCCTCTGTCACTCGCTCTCCCCCACCCTCACTCATTCACTCATTTTCACCAGGCTGGGGAGGGTCCCTTTTTGACTGGGTATTCGGTTGAAAACTGAACACCTAAGTCCTGATAGGAATTCCTGACACAGCTTCAGGAGTCCCTCCTGCAGTCTGCTGCTTAGGACAATCTTGCTCCTTCTCCACCACTGACTGCAGTTTCCTCCCTTTTAAAGGCCTCCTCCCTATCATGCATGATTGACAGGGCTGGGGGGTGAGGCTACTCCTACCAACAGGGCTTCTCTGGCCCCTTCCTTGTCCATGAGGGGTCTATACACCCCATCACAGAAGGGTTACAATAGGCTACAGAGTCCTCGGCTGATAAAACCCATGAAACCAGAGACTCTATGTCACTATCTTGTTTGACCCAGTTAGTGAAGTGGAGTGCCAGATCAAGACTGGACCTAAATGACAACTTGTTGGCTAGGATCAGCACAGGCAGTATTGAGGTAATGTTGGGAGATTGGGGAAAGCAGCTGGAAGGAATGGTAGAGATTTTATCTATCCCTTAATAAAGGAGTGCACCTGCCCTTGATTACTCATCTCCTCCATGTCAAGTGTTATGTTAGATGCTCTTTGCTGTTTCTGATGTTGCAGATCGCAGTGTTGCTCAAGACTTACTCATATCCTTCTGACCTTGGTAAGAAGTGAAAGACCTTTTCTTTCTGATACAGCCCTTGTTAATTACTATGCCTTTATCACAAGGAAATAGGACTTCTGTATCAGAGGGGTAGCCGTGTTAGTTTGAATCAGTGAGGGATGTGAGGGCGATCTGGCTGCAACATCTGTCACCCCATTGATCGCCAGGGTTGATTCGGCTGATCTGGCTGGCTAGGCGGGTGTCCCCTTCCTCCCTCACCACTCCATGTGCATCCCTCCCGAAGCTGTGCGCTCGGTCGAAGAGGATGACCTCCCAGATAGAGGAGTACCGTTCTTCGGTCAAGGACTTCTGTAATGGCCCCACGTATGGATTATCACACATTGAGTATACTTTACTAGTACTGTAGACTGTGTTGGCTGCCTAATAATTCCAGGTGAAGTTTAAATTGTTGTTTCTGACCTGTTAAAGGTTTGGGCCTGACAGACTGAGAAGACAAGCTTCCCCCTGTGTGATACCACTACAGCTGCAATCAGCAGAGGCACCAGGGTAACAATCTTGTGGTTTAAAAGAGGCAAGAGTAAAAGTCATGAAGGGTTTTCATTTTAGGACTCATTTCCTTTCCCATCCCAAGCAGAGCCCAGATTTGTTAACCTTTAAGGCACATGACAAAGTTCATCTAGTTCAGTGGTGGGCAACAGAGACGTGCTGGCCGACGCTTCCCACAGCTCCCATTGGCCAGGAACGGCGAACTGCAGCCACTGGGAGCAGCGTGTAGCTGTGCCTGAAGATGGTCAATGTAAACACAGTCTCGCGGCACACCAGCAGATTACCCTGATGGGCTGCGTCCAGCCCGTGGGCCACAGGTTGCCACTGATATAGTTGCTTGAGCATTTGTTGAATGGTTGAGGGATGTGTGGGTATCAGATGTAAATGGTTATTTGATTCGCAAATATTTCATTCTGGTTTGGTATTCATTGCATATTCTTTGTGAAGTAATTTCCTTCATATCTGTATATTTTAAACACCTATAAAAGCTAGACAGATTCCATTAGAGAAATCTAAAGAAAGTAGATATCATTACTCAAATAAATATATTAGAAGTTATCGCAAATTTTCAAGTTAGAACTTGCACAAACTGATTATTACAGTTTTGTTTTATCACATCATAACAAATGGAAATGACTTAGGTCATTTTATCTTATTTCGCTCCCAATGTATCGCTCACTATGTATGAGAGTGTAAATGAGAATGGAGAACTGGGGTAACACACGGCCAGGATGTTCCTCTTCCCTCTTCCTCTTTGTTTTATTGCATAAGGGAAAGACTGCCATCTCCAAGTCACCAATCTTAGAACTGTGCATTCATTATAGGTGACAGATTGGGTCAGCAAAGAACACTAGACTACCCTGTTCAGAAATATTCTTTTCTCACCAGCCAAGAAAGATAGGCAGTAAAATGTGAAATGATGAAAGAATGGGGGAGGGCAGTCCATATTGACTGAAAACCGAGAAAACAACTGTATCCTTAGTCGGAAAAAAATGATTTAGTAGATTTTATAGCTGTTATACTCCTTGACAAAGAAATGAGGAAAAGCTAGTAGTTTTGAGATGTACAATTAAATTCTATTAGGATATGCACAATATAATTCTATATTTACAATCTGCATCAGTTTCTTCACTTTAATCAGAAATGGAAAAATACATCCCTGTTTATTTCAAACCTATTCAAAGACACTCATGGAACCAAGCTCCCTCTTTCCCCATATATTTTCTTTCTATTTGCTGAGGCCACTGGAGATCAACAGAGCACATTAGGATCTTCTCCCTCTTTCCCTCGAATAAGCAATATTGTTGCAAAAATGAAAAAGCTGAGCACTGTCAGCACAAAAAGAGGCCAAGGGGAGAGGTAGATAGCATGTGGAAGGCAGGTTAAAGAGAAGGCCTGGAGAAAAACAGAGCTGGGGAGTGTGATGTGTCTGACATCATATAACTTATTTTTTCCTTGGTTTGCATTGGAGTCCTGTAGACATCAGCACAGCATCTATCTAACGATTCCAGTCAGAGAGACTCGGGCAGTGAACAACCTTTACTGGTGATATGCAGGACCTTCTAAAAAGAACTACACTACAAACCAGAACACACATTCTCCCACGATCCATCTGACTATACATTCAGTTAAACAGACCTTGTAAGACTTGTATTAGAGCCTCCAAATGACTCCCAATGAGAGAGAGAGAGAGAGAGAGAGAGAGAGGGTATGCAGCAGAGGTAAGAGGATCAGGGAAATGGAAAACTCTTAGAACACAGAATATTGGTTAGAGAGAGAGAAGCCTGCAGAAGCAGAGAAGAGTCTTTGAATCAGAAAGCAAAAAATGATTTCAGTCAAAGCCACTCAGACATGTGCTCAGATACTGCAGCGGTGCGTGCTGTATAAGTCAAGATTTTCAAGCACAGGAGCCTAAAGTGAGGCTCCTAAACCCATACTTGCCCCTGAAACAAGTGGCCTGATTTTCAAAGTTAGTGAGCACTTACTGACTTCAGCAGCACCTGCTTGGTGCTCAGTACTTTTGAAAATCTAGCTACTTATTTAGGAGCTTAATATATGAACTTCAAAGGATAGCTGTAGGCTCCTAGATTTAAAAAAATATTGTCCTAAATGCCTAGACAGAGACAGAGAGACATGATGGGTGAGGTAATATCTTATTAGACCAACTTCTGTTGGTGAAAGAGACAAGCTTTTGAGCCACACGGAACTCTTCAGGTCTGGGGAAAGTACTTAGAGTGTGTCAGCTAAATACAGGATCAAACAGATACGGATTGCAATTGTTTATTGATACCCTAGATGGGTTACAGTGTGGGGTGGTAGGTGACAACTAGGGCGTGCTGTTGGAGGGGATTTTTTTTCCATATTGTAATATGTTCTCTCGGGGTACTTGGGTGGCCCATTCCATGATGTAATACGCTTCTCTGGTGGAGTATCCTTGTTTGGTGAAGGAGGTTTTAAGTGGGTTAAGGTGTGCGTAGAGAGAGATGTCAGGGTTTGTGTGAAAAGTGAGGAACAACAATAGTTCTTAACCTACGCGTTTGTGGGGTATGATTTCCTTGTGCCTTAGTGACCACCTCACTCTCACAGGGAATGTGATCAGCCAAGGTATTTGAGCTGCTGGTCCCTGGATTTGTGTGTCAGAGCAATCTCAGTGGTTGGGCCTCAACTCTGATATTCACTTCCTTCTCGGTTCTACAAAGTTGGACTTTATCCAAACGTTTAGGGAGGGCTGCATGAAGAAAATCTTCATTGTCATTGGTCAAAGGTGATGTTATTGACTTTGTGTCAATTTAGATTTATATGGTAAAATGTGCATAGAGCTGTGGTGGGCACATTCTATAAACTAAAAGCAGGAAGGTGGGTAGGCAAGTAACTAAAGAGAGAGTTGACCCCAAAAGAATTGCTAAGGAATCTATAATTTGGAGTACTGCTGTTAAAAGGATTGGCAATGAAGAATTTCATCTTACAAATATATCTTTTGTCAGAAAATCATCTGCAAACAGGTTGTAAAAGTTTCATGAATATTTTATTGGTGATCCTTCAACAAATAGTTTGGGCAAATAAATTTTACCTCATGACTGATTGCTGTGAGTACTTGCTGTTCATTACCTGTTAGTCAAGTGGTCTGACGGGTCATCTAATTCATATAATATTGCTCCTGGTCCCTGATTGGATGAACTAAACTTTATAAATAGGAGGAATTTATTTTTCTCTTAGCAAATTATTCATGAACATTTGTAATTGTTCTACACTATTGCATAATTAATTAAAAGAACTTTGCAAATGGGCCAGGTGAGTACACATGAATATTTACTGACCATGGTATCTGTGATGCTTTAGCTTTCCTCGGACATTCTCATCCATCTCACCTATCCAAATTTCACCCATCCAAATGTTTGTGAATGAAAGCAAAGTGAAGCAGCAGAGATTATTCACAAGAATATTCATAATTTATTTTCTGCTGTATTCACCCACCTCTGAATGAAAGAACCATGGATCAGAACCTCAGAGGATACAAATCAGCACAGTAACACTGCTTTCCATGGAGCAAAGTAAATTTACATCGGCTGAGAGTCTGGGCCATTTTTCTAGAAAAGTTTCACTGTGTTATGTGCATTCATTTTTATTGTCATAAGATGTGAAAAAATATATTTGGTTTGAAAAATAACACACCAATCTTAAAGTTGAAATTCTAGAATACTTTATATTTTATAACATTTTAAGGTTCTCCCATCTTCAACTTCAGTATGCAGAAACCAAGCAAATTTCTTGAATTCAGATCACATACTGGACAGAAACATTATTTATTTCTTGAGAATACTGACTGGTGATGCTAACAAGAGAGTTAACTGCTAATTGTGCTATATTGTGGATAACACAGAAATGTTGATGTGTTCATGGATTATACACACTCCTTTGATACCTATTACTTAAATTAGCTAAGGTCACTGATCTCCCAAATTAGCTAATAAATCACAGCCTATTTGCAATGTACAAAGTGTACATAATTATAAAACAGCTCTATTTTTACAGCAGAGATTCGGGAAGCTAAACAATTAAACTGTCAGATTTCAGTCCTCTGAGTATGTATCTCCATTCTACGGTAATTCTTTATTTCTCCAGTATTAAAGGTTCACATATTTCACCATGCTGAAGGTGTTGCTTACTGTAAGCTTGCACTAATGAAACACCCAAAACAATTGTATACAGTTTGGCTCTGTTTAAACTCAGTTAATGTTCCAAAAAGTTCAGATTGTTTAAAAACAACCTCCAACAGAAATAAACAAACCCAGAAGAGAGCAATTACTATGGGAATATATGTGCTTCTATCAATGAATATTCTCAACTCCTGAAAGGAGGGTAATTGCTATCAGGAATGTAACAAAATGCTTGACCATGGAGGGGTCTTTACATTGTAGAAGGGGAAGATCTGATATCAAGTATCTGACTCCTGAAAATGCTCTCTTTAGTGGGAGTGACACAAGGTCCTGCATCTACACAGTGGCCAGATTCTATTCTCAGTTACACCGTGTGACCAGAACTGATGCAAGGAAACTTTTGGCTTCATCAAGTAAATACTTCAGGCACATTTCACACAGCTCTTAAGCGCATATCTAACTTTAAACATGTGCCTAAATCAACACTTCGGTGAATCAGGACTTTAGTCCTCTTAACATGACACTCTCTATGGCTAGAGAGAACACAGAAGTGGTAAAGCCATTTTGCACAATTATTGTTTTTGAAGTTTTCTGTTTGCAATGTCTCACCTGTGTTTCCCTGGCAAGATTAGTAAAGGAGTTAACTCTTCTATTCATATGATTTATAGCTCTCTGCAAGGTTCTAGTTTTTGTCTCCTACACAATGATGATTGTGCATCTATGAAGCTGTTACCAGTAATTAATGAGATTCCTTTATGTGCAGTACAAAATATTTTGCTATACAGGCAGGAAGTTCAGTCTCAGGTGAGGGCTTATTGGAACGCTCAATAGGGAATGCTGGAGTGCATAAGGCTGATCATCCTGCTGCCATGGGGTCATTTTCACCAGCAGCCTTTTACCATGCGATGCCAGCGTTTGACCTAAGAAAATATTCTAAGGTGGGATTTTCAAAGAACCCTAAGGGAGTTAGGACCCCAACACCTATTGAGATTCAGGTCTCCTATGCTCCTTTGAAAATCTCAGTCCTAGCAGCTATGTCTGTGCCTGGACCATTCCTGGGATTTTCCACTTCTGTGGAGAATTAGATGAGCAGTGTAGAGTAACACCAAAGAAAGAAAGAAGCATATGCTTATGTAAACATGATGAGATACAATTTACAGCATATAATTTCCAGTCCACTTATTTTCAGTACAGAAATATTCTCTTTGTGCATATTTCCCCCTCCACTCTCTATATGGGTACCTAATAGATGATAGTGTAGTGAAAGTGTTGTAGGATGCACATAAACAGGATATATATCTCCTCAATATATGTTCCACTCTATATGCATCCGAAGAAGTGGGCAGTAGCCCACAAAAGCTTATACTCTAATAAATTTGTTAGTCTCTAAGGTGCCACAAGTACTCCTGTTCTTTTTGCGGATACAGACTAACATGGCTGCTACTCTGAAATAAACAGGATAATCATACTTTTCCATTGATATCTTACATGACATACTTTGTACAAGACTTTTGGAAAAACTGTCTGACCGTGGAAACAACAGTGATATAAATGGTCACCTTATACATAGCGTCACAAAAGTTGCTTGTGTTTTTATTAATTTTTTAGTTGTTTCATAGATTTAAAATAATAAACTACTGTTTCAGTGTAATCCTTTTAAAGGGAAGCTACATTCAATTAAATGAGTCTAACTATTCATCATAAATGTTGCCATTTAGAAAGGAGGAATATGAATCCTGCCTTTACAATTTTTCCCCTATAACCTGCCCTCTGCCAGATGCAATGATCACGTACAAGTAAAATGCTGGAAATGTGTTTATAATTTTTTGGAACAACTATGGTAGCTCCTTTTTAGCCTATTTGTTCTATAAAAACCTGAGGGATCTTTGCTCACAGTTTATGATCTGTGTAAAATCAATACAGTTGAGCCATTGGGTACTTATGTTTATGCAGAAAATAAAACTCCTTACTTAAATATATTCCAATGCAAATTCTATTTATGTAGCTTTTCAAAAGTAAATATTATGTCATTTTGAATGCAGGGAATTTATTTTTGTAGACTCCAGGGTACATAATGGGCCATGATTTTATTATCTTAGGCTACGCAGCCTGAAGGGAATGGACATTCCAGTGTTCTTAGCCCTTTTCCAAAGAAAAACAATTGCACTTGTAGTAAAGTACAGCATTATGTCACAGCTGTGAATGAAACCATAATTCCGGTTTACCAGATATTACTTACATTATAGCAACAATAGAATATTATCATTGGTAGGAACCATGGCGGTTACAGGCAGACATTTACTTGAATGTATTTATTACATTTTCTTTTATAAGTCTTTACTGAGCCAAGATGCCAGATAATAAAATAGGATTAAGTTTTTACCTCCTATATCAGTATTAAATTCTAAGATTAAATATTAAATAGTCAAATGTATGTCCATACACACACACACTCCTATATACATATGTGCAGCATGTATAGCTACATCTATAATTAATGAGCTGATATTTTTATGAAAAGTTTGACTGAAAATAATTCAGCTGTTTCTGAGTATGAAGACAGTGCAAATAATAGACTTCTGCCATTAAAAATAAAGATTACATCCTTTTATTTGAACAACTCTCACGTTTCAGTGGCACGGGGCAGAAAATTGAAATTTTCCCTAGGTCAGAAATGTGCTTTTCAGCACTTTGGTGAAAATCTATTTACATTTGGCCAAATAATTTATTAGGGCTTTCAATTAATTGTAGTTAATACATGTGATTAACTCAAAACAAACTCTTTTTTTTTTAAAAAACGAGCATTAGTTTAAAAAACCGAGCACACCTCAGGAAACAGGACTCAGCGGTGGCTGGGTGAGGAGGGAAGTACCAACTGGTGGGTTAGGGGTTAGCGAAGGGGGCCACCACCCAGGCTGCTGTGTTCATGGGGCATCGCTAGACGCCTTCTGGGCAGAAGTGCCCCTCCTCCTGCCACCCTGCTCCACTGCAGCTCCTGCCTCCTCCCCATCCCCAATGAAGCCGCCCCTGACCAAGCTACTCCAGAGCGGAGCATGACTCCTGTCTATTGCTCAGAGCAGAGGGGGCGGCTGATGTCAGGGTGTCCCCCTCCCCAGGCCTGTGTACCCAGTCACCACTGAGCTGGGGTCAGGGAACAGGAGGAGCCTGCTGCTGACAGATTCAGTCTCCTCAGTTCTCTGCTTAAAGAGACAGCAAGCCCCAAAAACACATACACACTCTCACACCAAACCAAAATCTGAAGTGGCACACCTGGTGAGCCAGGAGTGGCTCAAGAGCTGCGGGATGGCCAATGGGCTCCGGCAAGATGCAGCCCCCAGGCAACAATGTGCAGCTCACCTTGAGCCACAGGCCAAGCGCCAGGCATCATGCGCCACAGCAGCAGTGCAGAAGTAAGGGTGGCAATACACCACATCGTGCCATACTTATTTCTGTGCTGCTGCTGGCAGCGGCGTTGCCTTCAGAGCTGGGTGCTCAACCAGCGCTGCCCATCCAGCCAGTGCTTCATTTGTGCTGGGGCTGAGCCCGGCACTTCTTTCAATACAAATTAAGCACTGGGGGAAGGCAGCAGGGCCCAGAGGTGATGGGAGGTTGGGGACTCTGGGGGGGGCCGTAGGGAACAGGGGCAATGTGGGGGAGCGCAAGAGGGCCTGGGCAATGGTATTCTATTATTGTTTAACAGTGGGATTAAAACTGCAATTAACCACAATTAATTTTTTTAATTGTTTGACAGCCCTGTTATTTATATCTGCATGATAGATAGGTATGGATAGAATGAAGCAGACTCTGAGAGGATGAAGCCAAGAGAACATAATAAGGTGCAAGAGAGAAGTTGATGGGCGAGCCTGAGGTGAAGGAGAAGTGGGTAGGAGTAGTGGCAGAATGGGGAGATGAAGGAGAAGATAAGGTGAGTTCTAACTGGATAGTTTCAACTTTGTTGTAAAAAATCTTGGCACCAAGGGATGAAAACAGGAAGATGTGAGATGAAGGTAAAAGAAGGAGGATGAAAGTCAAACAGATCCAAGATGTGAAGCCATTTGCAAAGGAAGGGTTCAGAGCTGATAAAAGAGAAAGCTACAATAACAACACAGAGGCAGTTAGAATATCCACAACTGATGGCTTCCAACTTTATGAGTAAAGGCCACTCCCCAATCCTCCACACGACCATGCTGGACCTGCTTGAATTCACCTTCAGGCTCAATGAGGTGAAGACATGCTGTGTATCTGGTACTGGGCATTCTTGCCACCAAGTGGAAGGGAAAAGGAAGGGAAACTGAGTGGGTAGACATATGGCTCCCCTCTCCTCTTTCAACCTGGCCAATAGAAACTGGCTGGTGTAGGAAGGTAAGTGTGTTAAATATGAAAAAGGATGTAGGAAATAACTACCCTCCCCCAGCTAAGTGCAAAAAGGAGCCTGGGAAGAAAATGTGTCTTGGAGCTGAGGATCACAAATAAATCTCACCCTTTGTTAATCCATTATGTGCTATAGTTTTATGTAGATGGCTATCCTGTTAAGCATGAAAGGTATATAAATATGAAGGGTTACCTGTAAACCCAATTAAGAGATTTGTATGTTTGGGAGAGAAAGAGGTACAGAGTGGGTCCATCGTTAGAGATGGTATATCACTTAAAGTTGTAATAGCATTTTCACTGTATTGGAAATGTGCTCTGTATAATTCCTAGCTTTTGTTACATTCATATTTGGGAGTCATTGAAGAATTTATTTGCTATATAATGGAGATCCATTTCCTTCAACAGCCTTTGATGTTCTGCTTTGTCATTTTATTATTAACCTGTCTAATGGAAAGATGTGATAATAAAACAACAAAATAATGTGAATTGCTGTTGAAACAAATGGGATGACAATACATCGCAAAGTGGTAATTATGTGGCTGATATACAAACTGTCAGCTTTTTGTTACTAATCTCAAATACTGTACAATTACCCACACTTCCAAAATTACATATTTAAAAATACTGGTAATCAAAGGTTAGTGAATTATAATAGGAACAAATTCTAAGGGTGAGAAAGAAATACATCTAAACAGAGAACCTGCATGAGAGAGGGATAGAAACATGGAAGAACTCCAGATAAACAGTTTCAGAACATAATGAAGACAGATAAGCCAGGTTTAATTCATGTATCTACCTGCAGTTTTACACAGGTAACTTGCAACATGGCAATGGAAAGCAAGGCTACCTTGCTTACCTGGCCATGTTCCTAATTGTCATGCCATGATGTCTGTTCATTTTATTATTCCCAGTGACCAGCTACACAATTTTGCCTGCTGCTTGCTCTACTTCTTCACTTGTTTCGAAGATCATTTTAAATATGAATACTGGAAACAGTATTCCAGTAGCGGACACACCAATGCCAAATAGAGAGGTAAAATAACCTCTCTACTCCTACTTGAGATTCCCCTGTCTATGCATCGAAGGATCTCATTATCCACCATGAAATCCAAATCTTTTTCAGAGTCTCTGCTTCCCAAGATAGATTCCCTATCCTGTAAATATGGCCTACAGTAAGGGTAGAATGCCCTCAATGAAATGGAAATATGGCAAACTCAAAACTGAGTAAAGGAAATACTTTTATACAGAGTGTATGATTAGACTATGGAATTCATTGCCACATGATGTCACGTGCACTGTGGGATAGCTACCCAGAATGCAGTGCTCCGTGTGTCGATGCAAGCCCTGCTAGTGAGGATGCATTCTGCCAACACAAGTGTCGTGGGGACACACAAGATCGACTTGCTTAAATCGGAGGCTCAATGTCGACTTACATAAAGTCGACTTTGTAGTGTAGACGTGGCCTTAGGTTGGCGGAAAGGACTCGGTAGTGTAGACACATATACATTATTAGATCAACTTAACGCAGCTTTATGTTGACCTAAGATTGTAGTGTAGACCAGGCCTAAGTGATTTGGATTGCTTGGTAAGCTGGGCTAACACAAACAACATGTGTGCTCCCCCACATGGTTAGGAAGTGGAGTCAATGAAACCTATTGTTGGTTCCTACTGAGATTCTGCTTCCAAAGCCCTAGCGTTTCCTGCAGGAGTCTGTCTTACTTGCAGGCGTTTAGCTAAAGAAAAGGTATCTCATGCATTTTCACTGTATCAAAACTAATGTGCTAGAACATAGGACAGCAAAGAAGAAGGCTGACCACCAGCACCTCATATCCACTCCACTTTCTAGGCTCACATTATCATGCCCTTACAGATCCTCTGGGTTTGCCCACTCAGTTTTCATTGCTTTGATTGGATGAAACACTATTGTCCACACAATTAGTGTGTCAAATGACTCTGATTCCTCCTTTCCTGGTAATAATAAAAGTAATAGCAGTAGTAGTGTTTTATATAGTTCTTGTTAGTTATCTGCACAGTTAAGTAACAGAAAGAACAAAAAACATAGGCCCAAATTAGTAAAAAATGCACACACTCATTCACATAGGCACTGCAGAAAACTTGGTCCCTAACTTCTTGTGGATACTACAAAATACTGTCAATTTTTTCTTATTTTGGCAACTTATTTGGCAGTAGAATATAACTGAAGCATGTTCCTTCATTCGTATTTATTTTGTTTATTTAGTTTTTAAATAAGACACCTATCCAGGCTCTCGGTATCCTAACACACCACTCATGATACAATAAAATCACATCAGCATTAAAATAATCATTTGAATAGTACTCAGCTTGTCAGACTCCTAAAGAAACTCCTTTCATTTACATTGAATAGTCCCTCAATTATTCAAATGTATCCCACGCTTCTCAGGACATCAAGATAATCAAGGCTGGATGTATGAACATCACAGGGGAAAATAAACCATTTGAACTTATACCTCAAGTATTGAAAATGAACAGAGTCAAGCTGTAGTTATTTTATAACTCCCTCTCTTTGGCCCTAGTGTTGCAAGGTGCTGGATCAATGAGAATTGAAGGAATTTGGGACCTCCCAAAAGACTTTCAGAACCTTAAACAATAGAGGTCTTTACAAGCAGTTTGAAACCTTTCATGGACTTTTTTTTCCCCCAAAGATTTATTTTTCCGGTTATACATCATAAAGCATGATCTAGATAGGTACTCAAAATGATCTGCTTTATCTAAAATGATTTAACAGCCAATACACTGTACATACCTTAGCTCTGCAAATTACACTGTAGTGCCCAGAAAGGTAACCATGGGTCTGATATGATGTCCTCTCATCGACTTCAGTGGGCTTTGGATCAGCCTATAACATAGGCTTCCCTGTGGAGTTTTATAATTCCTTCGAACATCTGCTCTTCCCATTATTAAAGGCAGTTTTCCAAAATATCTTTACTATTAATCTACAGACAGGAAAACAACCTTGATAAGAATGTCTATCTCTGTAGTAGTTATACTTCCTTATCATTAATTAATGTAGAGGATTGTAAGATCCATGCTAAGATATAGCCTCTCACCATGACAAGATTTTTCCAACATTCAGCCCAAGACAGATTTTTTTAAAACTAGGGTTAAGTGTAACTTAAGACAATTGACAAAGTCTTGTGCTCAGAGGCATTCAAGGGGAGCTCTTGTTGTTTCCTTTGATGCAGAAAAAACTTTTGAAAAAATACAGTGGAACGACCTATTACTAATACTGCAGTGGTTTGGTTTTGAAACTGCCTTTATTCAAAGGAATCAAATTACCTCAGGTAGCAGATATTTGAACTAGAGATAGGCCCAAATAAATCCCCTGGATACAAACTTTGAGTAGGTTCAGAAACCAAACACTATCAGAATCCAGATGTCAGAGGCAGCTTTTATATCACAAAATATATGTTCAAAGAACATTATTAATTTTGCAAAGTCAAGCATTCAAAAGTTAGGAAATAAGAGAATTAAGGACCTTAATCCAGCCCTGATGACTTCTCATCCAGTGTCCTTTTCACACACTAGCTCCCAGCCCTCCCTTCTGTTTTCCTCCCTGGAGCCCAGTCAGTACCTGTTTCTCCCCAAATCTAGTCTCTTTGCACAACCTGTGCCAGTCTCCCCTCAACTCCCCATTTCAGTTCTGCTCCCTCAAATCTCCAGTCTTAGTCTCCATCCCTACCATGCTCGTTTGTCCCTATCTACTACCCCTGCAGGTCCCTTTCTTGTCCCATCTGCATTTCAATCAGACAGCTTCCTCCTCCATGCTGCCTGAGCCTAGTGGGGACATCACTGACAGGACAAGAGTCTCCCTGCTCTCAGTTCAGGTTCAGGTTTCCAGATCCAGCATGGCCAGCAATAGCCCAGAACAGCAATTGCAAGGAAAGCCATGCTCAGCCCCAGATGGGAGCATGCCAAGTGTAGATAGAATCTTTGGGGAATTTAGCTGTTAAAATCTAAGAAGTCTATACTAAACATATGCAAAGTGCGATTTTTTTCAAAGGTTTATAACTTGGCCCCAACATGGGCAGATTTTCACTGGGACAGCAAAAATTATATCCCTGACACAAAGGCAACCGCCTGCCAAATTTCAGTCTCTGCTCCAAAGCATGGGGACACTGGAGCTTCTCAAAGAAGGTATGAAGAATTTTTTAACATGGGCAAAACACTATTATTTCCTAGCCTGATTTTCAGAAAAAATGAATTGGTTGGAGTGAAAATTTTCCAAAAACATTTATCCTGAGGCAGACACCCAGCATAGAAAATTTCAGTCTAAATTATTGGAAATTGGCAAAGTTGAGCAACTAAAAACAGGGCCTTCTAATGGGAAGGGTTGGTCAACCTTAATAAGAGGTGGTACTACCAGCCCTGCATATAATAAACAAAATCACAGATTGGAACACCCTGATCTTCCGAGGGGTACAGGGTTCAAATTCTGGATTCAGGGCTATCATTTCCATTTTGTGGGCATTCCTAGTTATAACATTGATGGAAGTAGGAGATAATCTCACAATAGCTCCTTTTACCTGTATGATTTAATTTGGGTGTAGAGGCTCTGATCCTAACCTGGAGCCTTTTATGCTGTTCTGCTGGTACATCCTATCATCTAGGCCAGGGGTCGGCAACGTTCGGCACATGGCTCGCCAGGGTAAGCACCCTAGTGGGCTGGGCCAGTTTATTTACCTGCTAACATGGCAGGTTCGGCCGATCGTGGCCCCCACTCACCGCAGTTCACCGTCCCAGGCCAATGCGGGCGGTGGGAAGTAGCGCGGGCCAAGGGATGTGCTGGCCCCAGCTTCCCGCCACCCCCACTGGCCCGGGATGGCGAACTGCGGCGAGTGGGGGCCGCGATTGGCCAAACCTGCCAACTCAGCAGGTAAATAAACTGGCCCGGCCCGCTAGGGTGCTTACCCTGGCGAGCCATGTGCCGGACTTTGCCGACCCCTGATCTAGGCCCAATGAACCAGGAAAGCCACATTTAAGCCTTCGTGCTCCAGTTCAGCATGATATGTAAGTATGTATGTACATATAAGGACCTCAGTAGTCCCATTAAATACTATGCTGAATTGGGGGTTTGATGTGGGGGTTAAATAGTGCAACCTGTGGGCCCACTGCATTGGGGTTTATTTCATCCAATATGCTGTACTCAATTTCATGCAAACACACAGAACATATTCTCTGGCCATTGCTAAAGGCACTAGGACCCAAGTGGTCCTTGCCATGTAACCTTGGGGGAAAAGTGCAGAGAGAAGCTAGCCAGAGATTCCAGCAGATGCAGTCAAAACAGAAATCTTTGGACATTTAGAGAACTTACTACAATTTTGATTAGACGTTCTCTGCCCTGTGCTGGTGGCTGTTTGCTCCAACTCTCACCCTCCTACTCCCCCCAGTCTCTATATAAAGAGTCTATGTTTGTGTGTTATACGCCTTACCAGCCCTATGCCTGTCTTGTCAGTTTAGAGTTCTAGGGGCCATCTCTGGGTTTGTACAGTGCGTAACACAATGAGATCCCATTCTTGGTTGGGCCTTAGGCACTCAGGTAATAAACCTGATAAATAAATTAAAATTACCGAGAGTTTGGGAATTTCCCCATAAGTATCAAGAAGAAAATAAAAAAATCCCATAGTGGAATCTTGATGTTAAAGGGTTACGTGCAATCATACTTCATATAACATTTCTCCTGAGTACTGAGGTTCTGAGAACTATTCTCCTATGCTGCTTTAGAAATACAGCTGAGTTCTCATTACTGTGTCAGTTAAGAAACACCTTAATTTACTCTGTCCCAAACTAAATAGCTTCTAATTATTTCAGTGGCTGCTTGGTAAACTGTATTGGTTTTGTTGGCATTTGGCTAAAACATCTTTTAGAAACGGAAAGGGTAGGAAAAAATGACTAGTATAAACATTATTGAAAATCTCCCTATTTTTCAATTTAACAAACAGAAAGGATATATATTAATTTGTCATCTCTCTTAAGTAAACTGTTCTATTGAGAGAAATCCCATCTGTCACTTATTGCAATTCAAATACAGTATATAGATTTAATAAAGTTACATGCCATTTTTAATTTCCTTCCCTTTTCCTTTCTATTTAGTTGAGCTAGACTAATATTCTAGCCTGCTAACAATGACTGGACCCTAAACTGTAGCGATATTTGAGCATCGTGACATATGGCTCAATTACTCTTGATAAAAATAGACTTGACTTATCTTCTTCTTATCTTCTTTTTAGCTATGCAACAGCCATAAAAGCAACAAACCATTAACTAAAGCGTTGAGGCTTGATGTTCTATAGAATACCCATTATTATTGCATTTTATATTAAACAAAATGATTGAAGAAACAGTTATATAGAGCCTGATCCTGGGGACTGATTATTCTACACTTGAGTGTCAATCACTTTTGTGGCTCCTTGATCCTTGGCCCACTGGGCTCTGTTTCAGCCCAGGGGAGCAACTTAGGGAAGAGTCGGGGATTCTTTAACTTGTACCAATTGCAAAGGGCCTCAAGGGATGGAGTGCAGTAGTACTCTAGGCATGTTCCCTTGCTCTGCCATGCTCTCCAGGAGGCAGGAGTGGAGTGAAGCTTAGAGTCATCTATGCTGGTTCAATGAGGTTTCCCCTGGAGTAGGGAGAATTTCTCAAATGGCCAGATCAGTGCATCACAGGCATAAGAGATACCAGGATATGGCTCTGAGATTGTTTTTTAAAATGGAGGAAGCCTCCACTCAGCTCCACAACTCAGCAACCTACTGCTACCAAGAACTATCAGCATATTTCTCAGAGAAAAATCCCTTTGTGTCTGAGATGGGCTCTCAGGACACTAGGAACCATACAATGGACAGAGGCCAAACACCACAATGCTTGTCTTCTCCAAACATGGCCCATTCCCTCAGCTGGAAGTGCTAGAAGCCCTACAGGAAAACCAGGCCCTTCCATGTCACTCCAGTCTTTGAGTTAGCCTACAGCATTGGGGGTCTACCTGAACTTCTCGCTGTGTCTGGATACTTAGGTAGTCAGAGCACTGAAAAATTTCTTCTTCCATCTGTGGCTGACAAAAAAAATTGCACCTCCGCTTGTCAGCTTTTCCTTGTATCAATGCAGTTATGAGCACTAGGCTTGGTGATTTTACTACTTTGTACATATTTGTGAAACTCTCTACCTTAGAAAAGCTAGTTCAGAACACAGACGCCCACCTGCTCAGCAGCCCAGGCAGCTAGGAAGACAACATCCCAGTGCTCTCTCTCCTCTTACCATCACACTGCTGAATACCTGGTCTAATTCAAGGTATTGGTCCTCATCTTCAAAGTCCTATATGGAATTGGCCTAGGCTACCTAAGAGGCTAATTTATCTGTACGTCGTGACCTTCCATGCCAGCTACCTTCCACTGGCACACTAGAACTGCCAACCACAAGAGGGGAACTTGTATACTCAGGAGACAAAGATTTCTCAACAACATCCACATAAATCTGGAACTCATCCCAGACAGATCAGGGTGGATATACATCTCAGATCAAAATGCAAAACCCATTTCTTTGACCCAGCCTTCCGACAATTAACACACCCCAAAAAGAAATAAACAAAATAAATCCAAAGTCCAGTCCCTGCTGATTGGAGGGAAAGAAGGAAATGAGATACATTTCTTTATGAACACATTTACTGTTTTAAGAGGCACTCAGATACTATGGTGATGACTCCTATATCAGAACTTATATTGATAATACCTTGGGTTGCAATGTCATCAGTAATGACAAGCTAAATAGAGTCAGGTCATGGTTGGTCCGTTCTTGGAGGCTAAACCTCCAAGGAAAACCTAGGGTGCTTTAAGAAGTACTGTTGGTGATTGAGTGGATGATAGGTTTGTCTTTGAGGGATTAGTAAACCAATACTCTAGCATTCTGTGATATGCTACTGCAGGAGCTTTCTTCTGAACTGCATGTAAAATAGAGATTTTGATGATCTGTGTGCGTTAAAGGTCCCATGGAACTTACTTCAAGAGTAAGTGAGTGAGTCCCAGAGTCCAGGCCAAAGTTCAGTTTTGGGAATTAAATTCTGTCCACTGTCAATTCCCCCTGCTATTTCAGTTGACCATAGTGTCCTTCTTAAATTACTGACCTGAACTGTTGTGTGGTGTGGCTGTGTGCTGGTAATCAGCTGTTTTATGCCACCCCAAAGATAGATATATTTCTGCAGTGAGTAAAATATTTTTTGTAACTATAGAGAGTTTATAAAGTGCTTTAGATGCCTTAGAACTAAAGCTGCAACATACATAGAATATATTCCAAAATGCACAGGATGCAAAAACAAAAGAGTACAGTTTACAAAAAATCAGGATGTCTTGGGGTGGGATTTTTTTAAAGGAGGTGATACTGAGGAATGTCATAGATTCTCCATAGCTTGCCCTTGGTCAGCTGCCAACCCTTTTCCGTCTCCCATGGAGAGTTTTCCATTCAGTTCTGCAATGTGGAGGAAAGTGTTATATAGTCATCTGACTCTCTAACTCTACAATGGGAATGATCAGGGCAGTAGGCTTACACTGGATATATATATTGCATGGTGTTATATTTATTGCAGTATTTGTAACATTCTCTCTGCTCACTATGGGAAATACCTGAAACACTGTCTCAATGTAATTACTGTGCCTATTTTTAAAGGCACTCACACTGAACTCCAAAAGCTCCTGGAGGATGGGGGAGAGGATCAGACAGCCACCATTGTGAAGCATCAGAATAGTGGGAAAAACAGCAAAACACCTACCAAAAAGTGATCTCGGGATTCTTGATGGAGGGAGTTCTTGAATAATGATTTTGGGTGCCGTCCATGTGGCATTTGGAGGTTTGGGTTGATATAGGAGCTGCTACCAAGCCCCACCTATGATTCAAAATATAATTTCTGATGGTGATGGTCAGAGAGAATTTACAAACTTCTCTCTCTCACTAATTAAATTGTATAGGTTACCAAAGCAAAAATACTCTGAATATTAGCTTTTCCCATAAGAATCTTTATGGAGTTTGTGAGCCTAAGAGCCCCTTTATGCCAATGGGCAAAGGGCACGCTTCACACACTGTTGTCAGAATATTTAGCCAAACAGTGTCTTGTAAGGTATCATATCAAAACTGGGAGCATACTGTTCACGAATATCATTGTGTGCTGTATACTGGGTTGTGTATAAAGAATTGTGTATGTGTGCTGGAAACACATTCTTAAAATATGATTTGGAGGCAGTGTATAAACGGGGGCCTGCCCTCAACAAAAGAATGTGGATCTACCTGCCTGACTGGTTTGATTACAGGCAGAGAATAGTGGAAGTATATTTACATAGGAGGTAAACAAAGCAGTCGAGCTAACAAGTATCAGAGGAAATGGCTTGGTTAGCACACCAGGGGACACTCCAGAGTCTGAACCTCCAGGAGATCTTCCTGACTCTTGAATTAAAGACAATGGACTCTGGAAAATATAAGGGGAGCAAAGAGACATTTTTGTTATCCATCCGTTACAGAACAAAGGGGATAGCATCCTCTGATTCTGTGAGCATTGCATCCTCTTGCCAGAATAGCTGGAGATGCTGGTAGCTTGATGCAAGTGAGAAAGCTTTTTAGGCAAAGATTGTAGCATGCTAAAGCAAAGTCTTAGACATTAGAGAGTGTGTTTTATTTTATTTTGTTTGTAATCGTACATGTCTTTTTTTAATGTTGCTTAGTATCATTTAAATCATCGTTCTTTATTAATAAACTTATTCTTAGATTTATTATAAGCCAACTCAGTACTGTTACATTGAAATCAAGTGAGTCCTCAGCTAAACTAAAAAGGCTAGTATGTGTACTGTCTCTTGAGAGGGAGCAAACTTAATAATTTCTGAGAGTGTCCAGGGAGAGAGTCTGGACACTGCAGAGAGATGCCTCGGGGGTCCTTGGGTTGGCTGATTGTTACCTGCAAGGCAAGGTTAAGAGTGGCAGAGTCTCACTGAGTTTGCTGGGGAGGAGGACAGATTGGTGTGGCAGGGAGCTGACGCACAGTTGAAGTTCCAGGAAAGCTCACCCTTGCTGAGGTAGAGAGGTAACCCAGTGACTTGCGCTTCTGGTGCCCTGAGGAGAGCATCACAGAATTACTGACTCTTTTATCACCACATTTAAAAAAGCATCCATTTACAAGTGCAAAAATCTGAATTTGTGTGGTAGCTGGAAATGTTATGTATGCTAACAGATGGGTGTACATGCTTGCAGGTGCACTCTTACAGGATACAGTTGGGAATGCAATACTCATGCCATAAGAAATTGAAAAAGACAGAATAGGAAGTCGGGCTGTGGTTTGAGCAGAAGAGTAAAATATTTTGTCCTTAGCTTTCTGGGGAACTAAGAACAATGACATACATTATGCCTCACGTGTACATTTTCAAATGCTTTCCTCCCTTGCAGATTTTACGCATTTTTATATCCACAAAGACTCAAGAAGATAAATGATTTTATGGGCAAAGGCCAAGTATTGACTGTGACCACCTGTGAAGCTTAAGTAGTTAATGCTCTTCCTTGTATTATAAAAGTTATGTTTTTCAGGTTTTCAAAAGCTGCACATGCAAGGGGCAGGGAGGTTGAATCCATTTTTCAAAGCAGTGAGTTTTTTAGAAATTCCTTTAGAAATCAAAAGGAAATTGCTACAACACATCATTTCTACTGAACTTTTAAAACAACACATAGAAGCAGCATCCTCTAAATTCAGGTATGATATACGTCCAGTTTTTGTAACCATGTGATTAAGGGTTTGATCTTTTACCAAAATAGTTACACTGGGTACTACCCCCTGTGTGGATACAGTTATAGAGTACAAAGGTGCCATACATCGATGTAGTTCATTCACCTTTTGTAGAGGAATAGTTATACCTGTATAAAGCACCATTATACTAATATAACTGTGTCCACACTAGGATGGTTTTATCTCTTTAAGCATACCAATATAGTTAACTATAGCAGTAGAGTTAAAGTGGTACAACTTTCCTGTATAGACAAGCCCTCAGTTTTCTTGCAGCCCCATTCATGGTGTTCAGGATGGTGGAGAGCAGAAAAAACATCAGGGCCAATATCAGGACCAAAAGCAGGCCAATGAAGATGCAGGGGAAAGGACTATTACTGGCCTAGAGGATTCTCTGTCTTGTAGACTTCAAAATCTTTGGAGAAGGAAATCTCCAGGAGCAACCTCTTACAGCTTCCTTCTGGCCTTTTAGCAGAGGAGTTTGCTATCCTGCAAACTGAGCTGCAGCCCCACCCCAAACCTAGATGTCCAAGGCCATCTGTGTATAGGGTCAAATCTTGATCCTGGGACACCCAAGATCTGCGGCGCAGGGAACTGTGTGCGTCCACAGCCCTCTACTTCTTCCTGCCACACCCAGCACTGGCTTCCACATGCTCATTCTTCCTTCTCCTTCACCACCTTCAGCTGGGTTGACCTCATGGCCATGGAATGCCTTCTATTGGGTACAAAAGAAAAGGAAGTTGGTGCATATGTGCCTCAACAACCTTCCAAGTAGCAGGTGGGAGATCTACACTCAGCGGCACACCTTTGTGTGTGGATCTAGGGGAAGGGAGAAATGATCTGGGACATTATCTTTTGATGCTTACAGGTATTTCAGGCATTAAAGGTAATATCCAAATATAATTTGAGGTTTTGTATTTGGTTTCACTGCAGCGTCATAGTTTCAACAGGTAAGTTGCAATTTTTGGTAAGCTCGGCTGTAAAAAGACCATATGAGTTAGGTACAATGATCCTAACTATGTGACATAATTAGCTATTCAGACCAATGTGGTTTTTATCTAGTTTAAACACAGTAGTCCCAGTTGTTGACTCTCCTCATGAAAATATTGATTCTAAGTTCCCTAGTTTATAATGTTGTGATCCATGTTCTCTGCCTATTGATTTACCCTTGATACTTCAATCAAATTGTTGTTTATTTCACCAGTAAATTTATCTGCTCTCTCAAAAATAATGAGGAATAATAACAGGAAGGTCTACAAAAACCTTGTTTTGATTGATTATATCTTTACACTCTCTTGGGGAAGCCAACTTCATTTGAAAATAAAAAAAGAAAACTCTTAGCTTTTTTCTTTTTTTAAGATCTTTGTGGCATTTTTACTTCTTCTGAGATGTACATATATGGGGCTTTTTAGGAGATTGTAGGAGTGTGATGTTACGATTTGGTCATGATTGCTTTGGCACTTGACATTTTATTCTACATAATGATTTAGCCAATCTTAGCAAAACTATCATTATGCAATTTATTGTTTCCCCAAAAATGTTAGTTTCACAGATACTATGATGACTCTGAACTACATTTTATAAAATTTTTATTGAAATAATTTTAGCCTCCAAGGAGCAGGATAGTGACATTTCCCCCCCCACACACACACCTCCTCTTTTCATCACTTTTCATTTAGGAAAGAGTAGAATAAGGCCCTCGGAAGAAAACACTGTATGTCCCCTGTCAAGTCATAAATAGATTTTGCCTGAATAAAAGTGAGCAAAGACCTCTAGATTTGGCTCTTGGAGCAAAATTCCCCTCTGTAATCTGCCCTACAGAGCTGTTATCTGCAATGTGAAATTCTGTATTATGAATTCAGTTCCTGGGTGGAACTCCCAATCATACCAATGGGAATTCTGTTCAAGCTCTGAGTGCAGAATAAGAAATAGAAAACTGAAGAGTAGTTATATGCAAGAGCAGAATTTTGCCTATAAAAATGTAAATTTCTTTATTTCCAGAATGAACTATAGAAAATACACTATAATCATTTTTCCAGTTAGAAAATACTGGTTTTAGCCAAACCACTAATCACATACCCTATCATTTAATTGTAGCTGCAGTCGCTAGTGGAGACCTGTCCACCTGAATCCATTTTGGGCTAAAACAGCTACATATCTTTTCCAGGAGTCTGATACGTCACCCAATATTTTCACTGCTCCTACTTCTTCGCCTTATTATTTCATTTTTGGGAACAAATTGTTAGAATTGTTAATTACACTGGGCAAGTTATTGATCTTTATACTGAAGAAATAGAGTTTATACTGACACTCTTACAGGGCTGTTTAAGGCACTGTGACTTGTTGAATATCCCTCAGCTTTGTGCTCTTTCCATACCCTCTGATGGGGTCACAGAATGACAGGATCAAATCCTGGGTTTGGAGCAAGGGAGGCTTCCTTGAAGACCTAATGATACTGCAATTGCTGCTGCTTCAGGTCAGTTCTGGGAGTGGATTTCTCAAACTGAGATTCAGCTCTGAGTGAAGGCAAGGCAAAATAAATCTGGTCAGATTTAAAAAGCAAGCTGGGCCAAACATGTACTGAAAATCCAGGAGAAGGTGCCAAGCAAAGGGTACATTCAGTTGGAGAAAGGCAGAGAGAAAGAGAGCCCAAATGTGTAGGAGAAGCATTGCTAATTTTTTTGGTTTGTTTTTCTTCTCTGTGCATGCATAATGAGGGGTAATTAGTGCTTTCTGTGAAGTGAACTTTTGTATTTCAAAGTCTGGAAACAAGAAAATCTTGGAAACCACTCTTATTTAAAGAGAACACTGCATGATATTAGAGACCAGACCTGAATGGGTTTGGACCCAAAGGAATAATTGTGTGTGCAAGACCCTGCAGGCAAAAGCTGAAAGAAGAATCATAAATGTTGCCATCAAATTGTTAATATTTCTTGAAAGGAGAAAAAGAATGGAGTGGAGGAGAACAAAGAGCACAAGGCAGTCCATCTCTCCAAAGAAACACATACTCGAACTCTCTGCCCTAGGTGGTCAAGTCGGGTCTAACAATTCACACCAGTGGAGGATCTAGCCCTGTCTCTGTCATCATGAAATTAATCCTCTAAATATTCATACAGTGAGTTATGATGTGCAAACATGCAGTAAGAAAATCAAATACATACAAAAGAAAACAGCAGGGGGGAGCTCTCCACTTCTCACAGACATTCCAAGGTGGATGGTTGCCACGTTCAGTGGATGACATCATAGCCTGAGTTTATGAGCATCTCCAGAGAATGACTCTTGCTTGAAGATAGTACCATATATCTGAGAATGATGCAACCAGCATGGAACTACAGCACCTATCTAACGATGCCTGTGTAGCTCAGAATTGAAACTGAGAGGTATCCAACTTTTAAAGACAAAATAGAGACGTGCAAATAGCACACACATATGATGGTAGACGACACCTAGCCAATTTAAAAGATGCTCCTGACTTCTCTCTCCAGAGAGAGATGTTTCCATTGGCATAGTTGTACAACCATCACTCTCATTCTGCTTTTCTCTCTTGGCTCTCAACTAATTTTTTTCCTTCCTCATATCTTTATTATACTATTGTTTTTAATTCCTCTAACATGGGTGTATGCCTGACCTGAGATGATGATGTTGCTGGGGTAACTACTTGTGAATTTACTCCTGAATTTTGATAAGTAACTCTACGGCCTTGTGTTTGTCCTTATTTTCACTTTTCAAACTCTTTAGGCCACTATGATAGCCTTCAAAATTTGTCTTTCAAGCTTAGATGGAAGAGAGCCAGGTGGAACTATTGCTCCCCTTTTCATTTTTGTTTCATACAGTTTTGAAAACTGCTGCCTATCTGAGAGGATAAAACCGAACGGGGTTGGCAGTAATAGTGGTAAGTGGAGAGAGGAAGGATAGTCCAGTGGTTTGGATATGCAAGAGACTCTGGTTCTATTCTCTGCTTCTCTGAGATTTCCCATGTGACCTGGGGTAAGCCATTTGGTCTCAGTGAAGTAATAGTGCAGGAATTGTGAGGATAAATATATTAAAGACTGTGAAGCACTCAAATACCAAGGTAATGGGGGCCATAGGAGCACAACAGACAGACAAGATAACTGGGAATTGGGACACCCATGTTCTGTTCATGACTTTGCCATTGTGTGACTTTAAGCATATAAGTGACCTCCGTGTGTGTCAGGTCTTTAAAATGGGTAAAACTAATATGCATCTACCTCATAGGGAGCTTGTGAGGATAAAATCATTAATATTTGAAAAGCATTTTGGCATACTTTAGTGCAAAGTTTTATTAGTAGTAGGGAGAAGGGCTGTGGGCAAACATATATGGCCTACATATTATCCCTCTCAAAAGATTACCTTTCCCCCTTGCACCCTTTAGTAAGATTAAGTTAGTGGAGATTTTATATTTTCAGGTGCTATGGTGGAAGCAGCAGTAACACTTAGAGTGTAAGCTCTTTGGGGCAGGGACTGTCTTTGTGTTCTGTATTTGTACAGCGTCTAGCACACTGGGGTTCTGATCCATGATGGGGGCTCCAAATGCTACCACAATTCAAAAATAATATCATGTAATAGTAGTATAGTAATGCCTAGCCGCTTCAGTCAGTATTCAGGTCCCCTGGTACAAGGCATTATACAAACACAAAGGAAATGACAGTCCCTACCCCAAAGAACTTACTCTATCAAAAATCAGAGGTGAGTTTATAATCCATAGGTTTCTGAAACAAAGAGAGGAGAGGTAGATGGGTTAATACAACTTTTGTCAGCTGTCTTGTAGTCATACCTCCAATGTTTTTTAACCTCTTCCCATGATGTGTAAACTGACAATACCCCTTCTCAATTCATTTTACAGGTTATAAGGAATCTCCAGAGTTGTATTGGTTTTTACAGATGTAGGGAATTAAAAAACAAAACAAAACAAAACACTTTTGGTTAACAAAATTAATGTGAACTACTTTATGGAAAAAAACTCCCAAGGGAATTGAAAACAATACTCTTAAGAAAGTCCCCAACTTAAATTCCATTGAGTTCACAGTGGATAATAGGAAACTAGGGAGAGAAGTTTTCCATTTTCTAAAATTTTCTAGAAAGAAGAAAAGCAATTTAAAAAACCCCTCTCAAATCTCACAAATGACCACATGTTCCATCTGAGCCACTGGCTGCCGACCCTGCTTTCAAGATACCCAAATCACATTTAACTAAAGCACTTTAAAGACCCATCTAGGGTGACCAGATGTCCCGATTTTATAGGAACAGTCCCGATTTTTGGGTCTTTTTCTTATATAGGCTCCTATGACACCTCATCCCCGTCCTGATTTTTCAGATTTGCTGTCTGGTCACCCTAGACCCATCAGACAAATTTATTTTCCCTGAATGGTTAATGAAACATCGCTGTGCAGATTCCTCTAACTTCACATATGGCAAAGTGAGTCTAAACCATCAACTCATTTAGAGATTCTGTTTCAAATGTCATCTTTTGATATGCAAATAGAACTCCAAAAATAATACCACTGGTGCTGCATGTGCTCCATTGCTTAAGCCTAAGGAAAAAAAAATCAAATCAACAAATAGCTTCAATTGTTATTCCTCCAAATTGCCAAGCTGCTTTTTAAAACAATATGCAGCAAAAAATCTAAGAACCAAATATGCAGGGCCAACATAGCGCTTCAATTACTGTCACATAAACCTTTTTCAACTTGCGATCCCTTATCTTATCTATAATAGATAAATGCCCACCCTCAGGAAAGAACCCCGGAATGATAAACAAGAAAATTGAGTCTTGTTCTTAACACAGCTGTCACCTGGTACAAAAAGTGACTATCAAGTAGACCAGAATAGCACTTAAGTAGATCAAATCAAGGAGAAAGCTTCTTTTGTCCATGGATGTCACTTAACAGGGTCAGTTCGTCTTACTTTCCTTTCCTGAAAGGATTGGGTTGTAATTGGTTCCTAAATTGTTTATATGAATCACACACAAACAGAGCTTGAGGAGATGGATGTCCTAGATACCACAAAGAAGGGCTCTCCTGCAGCAATCCCTAACGTCCAGATTTTTAAAGATATTTCAGTGTTCCTGTGCCTGAGCACTGCAATGCCTCATTAAATTTAGGAACTTAAATTTCATTTTCAAAAGTGATTTAGGCACTTGGGAGCCAAAATCCCATGGAAGTTGATGGGATTCAGGCTAAAGGCTAAATCCCTTTTGAAAACGATCATTAGGCAATCTCAATGCTGAGCACAGCAACACTTATGTAGCTTTAAAAATCTGGGCCTAAATCTAATGCACAGGCCAAAAGGAAATGGAGCAATGTAAAGCATGTGTTAAAGTCAATGCAAGCTGTATAAACAGTAGATTCGTATCTAAACTTGGCAAGAAAATCAAAGGGGGGGGGCTTTATATTTTGCAAAGATCTGGAAAAAGTGCAAAGCCGATGGCTCTCTAATAAAACTTTTTTGGCACACAATCTGGAAGCCTTAGCAGTTTCTGATGTTGGAAAGAATGCATTCTGCTTCAAACTTTATGCAATGCCTAATTTCCGCTTTTACATACTGTAGGCCAGAGCACTAGAATCTCTCACAGATATCGCTGAAATTATTTTTTTATGTCATCCCATCTCATCCATGTGTTTCTTGAAAACAAACGAAGAGTGACTTCTCTGCACTCTGATTCTACAGCATATCTGAACTTCACACAGTAATTCTGCCAAATTACACTATCAGAAAGACTGTGCAAGCCAAGATCTGCAGGATGCTGCAGAGGGTATGAAATTCCAAATGGGATGAAGTAAAAAAAGGAAAAAGGAAGGGATCTGGTCCATCACCATCAGGAAAGCCATTCTTATTCTGCTCTTTAGACACATAAATCACCCTGCAATAAGGCAGCTTTAATTTATTATTATAGTAGTCTTAGGCCCCAGTCCAGCAAAGCACTTGAGCATGTGCTTAACTGTATGCATGTGAATAGTTTCATTGATTTCAGTGGAACGACGTCAGGGGTGGGCAAACTACGGCCTAAGGGCCGGATCTGGCCTGTCAGGGCTTTGGATCCGGCCCGCAGGATTGCCACCCCTGTGGTGCTGCGGGCCTCGCAGCCCCTGGTGGGAAGCAGAGGGCTCCGCATGCTGCCCTCACCTGCAGGCACCGCCTCCCGCAGCTCCCATTGGCTGAGAATGGGAAGGCTTCTATATTGGTTAGGCATTATAACACTGATCACACAACACCTAAATACCTTTAAAAATCTGGGCCATACCTATTGGCACCATTATATTACAGCTACTCGTTAAAATAGTTCACATGAGACTAGTGGTGATATATTGATAGTGACATTAACTTGTGTTTGCTAATAAAATAGGCATTTCCTCCACACGTAAGCCTTTGGCTAAAGCAGGTCTAGCAACTGACATGGAACTTGAAGGGAGGAGCACAGGTGGCAGGACGGAAGCGTTTGGAGGAGGAAGTCAGCCTGTTTACATGTGGCTAGAATGCTAGCTGATGTTGCAGCATTGTTGTAAATACTTCTCTCAGTAAAGAGCCAGTTTAATTTTAACAGCATGAAGTCCCTTCCTGTTATGATTCAGCATGCAGTATACAAAACATGGTGGTTGCAATAGCAGTGAATCTAGTAAGACCCCTTGCGATGAGTACAGTGTGATTAACAGGCAAACAAAGCATCACCAAGAAACAGAGCAAACAGGCATCGTAGAAGAAAATTCAGACCACTGCGGATACTAGCTTTCCTAGCAAAAGCTTTGCACAAGCATGAAAGCAGTGAAAGGAAGAACTGAGTCTGTATACCGAGCTGACCATGGGGGATAAAGATGAGAAAATGAAGGTAAAGTTTTTTCAGTATCTCACTGGGAAAAGAGGATGAGAAGTGAGGTGAGTGAGAGACAGTTGCCAGGAATAAGCCCCAAAACAGCTGATAAAGATGTTTGATGAGCACTGTGACCCCAGATAGAATGGACTATCTGAGATGCAGTTTGTTTGTTTGTTGTACCTGAAACCAAGAAGCAGATTGGGAATAAATACTTACATTACAGAGCAGAGAACTCTGGCATCCACACGCCACTTTGGAGAGATTAAAGATTCCCTAATTAAAGGCAGGTTCATTTGTGGGACACATGGTCCCAATCTTACAGTAGAGACCGTTGAAAGAAACAAATCTAACCCTACAGAAATGTCTAAAATAGCAAGGGCAGGTAAAATGAAAAGGATTAAAACAATTAGAGACAGACTGATTGAGAATGCAGGCATCATGGTCCAGTGTATGTACTGTGGAAAGTAATACAAAAGGCAGAAGGAAAAGTGCCCAGCCTATAGGCAATGGTGGAAGGGGTGTGAGAAACAAAACCACTTTTATCCTAATGCCACAACTACATGCAGTGACTGAGGATGTGGAGACTTCTAGTGAAGAGAAGGAGATCTGTTGTCTGACTTTAACAGAAAGAAAGACTCCCAATGTACACACATTGCAGAAGAACAGGAGTACTTGTGGCACCTTAGAGACTAACAAATTTATTAGAGCATAAGCTTTCGTGGACTACAGCCCACTTCTTCGGATGTAGTCCACGAAAGCTTATGCTCTAATAAATTTGTTAGTCTCTAAGGTGTCACAAGTACTCCTGTTCTTTTTGCGGATACAGACTAACACGGCTGCTACTCTGAAACATTGCAGAAGGCGTCTGCCAACCATTCAACTGCCATATTTTAAATCATGCTTTTAGATCAATTGCCAATTCAATTCCAGCTGGATTATGGAGCCAGCTCCAATGTAATTCCAGCAATGCTGATAAACAGCAGTATTGGACTGAGAAATGGGACCAAGCACTGGTGATGTACATAAAACCATTCTGAAGTCAGTGGACAAAAGCAGGTTGTCATTAAGAAACTCATGAAACAAGAGACGTTATCGCCTGGAGTTTACAGTAGTTGACCAGCAGGAGTACCTCCCAGAGCAGAGCAGGGCAAGCCATGGATTTGAACAATCACCTTAGGCCCTGTCCAGCATTCTAACAGAGGACATATTTCATGAAGATTGACACCTAGAGGGTGAAATTAGAAATAGACCCTTATGAGCAGCCTTGGAAACCACCAAAGTGCAGCGGTCCAGTAGCCCGAGTGGAATTACTACAGAAGGAACTGGCAGGCCTGCAAAGAAGCTGCATCATTAACCTGTTAAAATTAGCACAGAGTGGATCAGCAGTCTAGTAGTAGTGAGAAAAACTTCAGGAAAACCAAGGATCTGCATTGACCCGAAATCACTGAACAGAGCATTGAAAAGAAGTCAGGGCCAGCTACCAATGACTGAAGACATACAACCTGGTTTATTCATGGAAAAATTAGTCACTGTTTACGACAAGAATGGCTTCTGGCATATTGAGCTAGCTGAGCCATCCAGCACTCCTTTTGGCTTGTACCACTGGATACAAATACATAAGAGCATCAGCCTAGCCCCAGAGGTGTTCCAATGTTACCTGAACCAGGAACTAGGGGGACTCCCAGGCATCAAGACTGTAACTGAAGGCATTCTTATTGTAGGAGAAGATGTCAAGAAAGAGGCCATCCAGGACCATGATACCAATTCCTAAATGGGCTCTTGGAGCAAAATATTAGACTGAATTCAGGCAAGTTGAAGCTAAGGAAAACTGAAGTCACCTATGTCAGATATCCATTGACTTTTGAGTGACTCCAGATGGACCTGGAGAAACAGAGACATTAAAGAAATGCCCAGATCAAAAGATGTGAAGGGAGTCCAGTGATTTATAGGGATGGCCAACTATCTTTTCCAGATTCTACATACCCCTATCAGAAGCCTGTGAGCCCTTGAGACAGTGAACACACAATGGTGCAGTGTGGGAATAGCCATAGACTCACGAACAGACATTTGAAAGCATAAAGAAAACCATAAGTACGGGCAACAATTCTAAAAAGTATCGCAACCCTACGGAGCAGCTAGAGCTGTGATGCCTGAGAAGGAGGTATCGGAGTAGCTCAGCTGCAAAGCCAGTAACCCATAGCATTTGCTAATGAGCCCTGACACACACAGTGGACATGCTTAGATAAAAAAGGAGCTACTGGCACGGCTCTTTGGAACAATTCCACCTGTTCACCTTTGGGCACAATGTGGATGTGCAATCTGTTCACAAGCCACTAGAAAGCATCATGAAGAAATCACTGTTGAGTGCACCCAAGCAACTACAATGCATGTTATTGGAACTCCAGCATTGTGATGTGAGAATAAAAGTACTGCCCAGGAAAGTCCATGACTGGTGGCAGATACACTATGCAGCGTGTACCTTCCAGGGAACAACACAGACAGCACTGTGTTGGGACAGGAATCAAGTCTATCAATATGCTACAGTATCTTCACATCTCACAATCCAACAAAGCACGCAACGGGATGGGGTGTTACAGTTCTTACTCTAGGGTTAGCCATATCACAAGGAGCAAGTGCCACAGGAGGTCACTTCCTACTACCAGAAGACAGATCAACTGCGTGCACAAGACGGGATTTTGTTTAAACATGACTGAGCAGTAATCCCTGCAAATATAAGAGCTGAGGTCTGAGACAGATACAAGCTGCACACCTGAGGGTAGAGGCTTGCCTGAGATGAGCCAGGGAGTGTATCTACTGACAAGGTGCAGAGTACAGTAATCAACACCAGAAAGAGAATTTACAGCCTCAGGAAATCCCAGCCGGACCTGGGGAAAAGGTCTGAACAGACCTGTTCACTTTTAATGACAGGAACTACGTGGTCACAGTATATTACTAAACCTATTTCTGTGATCAGGAAACTGAAAGCACATTCTACAAGGTCTGGCATACCTGACACTATGTTCAGATAATGGGCCACAATACACTGCAGTAATTCAAACATTTCAGCACCAAATGGTAATTTGAGCACAAGACTGTGACGCTGCACCCCATATTCTTCACAGTGATATTATTATGATATGACTATGACATAGTTATGATGTATTTAATGCAAGATAGGTCATGTGAGATATCACTGAAAAGATTATGATTTACTGGATATGATTATCCTATTTGTATGCATGTGTCATTTTTGTATCTGAAGTTAGGAATATTGACTGTGTATCTGTATTACAAATGGTTTACATCTGAGGAATGCACACCAGACAAGATGCTTTCATTCTGAAAAGCTAGGTGGGGAAGGGCCATTAGAAAAAACAATAGGCCTTAGAAGAAGCTTATCTCCCACCTGGGGACCTTCCTGAGGACACTACAAACAGCCTCCAAGTAATGGCTGCTGTGACACTACAGGGACATGTGACCAGGTCATCTGGTGCTGGACTCCATCTTGGGATATCAGTATTTTTCCACTGACTGGTGTGGGAACCAATCATTTAAACAAAAGGTTCCTGCCATATGCAAGAGCTATATAAGGCAGGGGAGTGACATCATCTTGGTTATTCACTGACTTCCCACCCAAAGAGACTCCTGGAAACACCTGAGGAGCAAAGACTGATCTGGGGGAAATGCTGGACCCAGACTAAGGGGACCTGGGGATTCTAAGACGTAAGCAAGTGCAGCTTGTCACTTAAGAATCTGCAGTCTGCTTGTATCATCACTTAGGATGAGAATCTTCTATTCATATCCAATCTCTTTAGAATATTAAGCTTAGTTTGTGTTTTTGTTTATTTGCTTTGATCTGTTTGCTATCCTTTATAATCACTTCAAATCTATCTTTTGTAGTTAATAAATATGTTTTTATTCTATCTACAACCAGTGTGTGGGAGTCATAACTTGGGGCAGAAAGCAGTTGTATATTCCTCTCCACATTGAGGGAAGGGGCAAATTTTCATGCGCTTACGCTGTACAGTTCCCTGTGCAGTGCAAGATGGTATAATTTGGGGTTTACACTTCAGAGGGGGTGCGTGCCTGAGTAGCTGGGAAGTTCCCTAGCTGGAGCCTTCCCATGCAGGGCTGATCATAGCATCTGCATGTAACTGCAGCTGGGTGTGTCCCTGCCCATATGGGTGCTGGTGAAAGAGCAGGCTGGAGCCTGGAGAGAGCTTGTCACAGCAATACAGTGTAAAGCAATACACCCCAGACTGGTGGGTTGGGGGGGGCTCAGTGGTACTCCAGTTCCAGGTGGCGCCCCAGGGGGAACCTGTCACAAAGACATCTTCCTCTGGGTACACACAAAGCAACAGGAAGTCAGAATCAGCAGTAAAGTAGTAACAACAGCCAAGAGACTGATTGTAAAAGCAAAACAGGCAGAAAGGGATCCCTACCTGGAAATATTGGACCATCACTATACAACAGGGGTCGGCAATGTTTGGCATGCGGCTCGCCAGGGTAAGCACCCTAGCAGGCCGGGCCGGTTTATTTACCTGCTGACACGGCAGGTTCGGCCGATCGTGGCCCCCACTGGCCGCGGTTCGCCGTCCCAGGCCAATGGGGGCGGCGAGAAGCGGCGCGGGCCGAGGGATGTGCTGGCCGCGGCTTCCCGCCGCCCCCATTGGCCCAGGACGGCAAATCGTGGCCAGTGGGGGCCGCAATCGGCCGAACCTGCCACGTCAGCAGGTAAATAAACCGGCCCGGCCTGCTAGGGTGCTTACCCTGGCGAGCCGCATGCCAAACATTGCCGACCCCTGCTATACAATGTCTCCCAGGGACTAGATAGTAGCGCAGCATAGAGACTGATAGATTAGAAAACCAAGGCTCTGCTTCTCATCAGGGGTAGTCTGCTTTAGCCCAGTGGAGGAATGACAGGCATGACACCGAAGCAGTTAAAAGAACACCAAGTTAGGCAGGCAGCCCGTTGCAATAAAGGAGCCGGGGACCGGAGGCCACTATGCACAGGTGTACAGACAGAGCCAATCTGAGCTCCCATCCTGCTCTCCCCGGGCCTCCCACAGTCTGGCAGGGAAACAAGCAATAAAGCTGCCAGAACTGCTGTCTTCTACTTCCTTTCTGAAACAGCAGACTGCTAGCAGAGAGTGGCAGCAGCTGCTCAGACCACACCCAGCTCATGAGAAAGCTGCTCCTGGATTTGCCAAGGAAGAGGCAGCTGGGAAGGTTTAAACGCTTTTGTTTAAAAATCACAGGGTGTGGCTGAGGGAACATCTTCAATTCATAATCAAATACAAATTCTATCCTGTAGCTGCCTGAGAGGGCCACGATGTAAAGCTTTGAAGGTCACAGGTTTGACAACTCTGGGGTAAAGTCTGACTCCATTAGTCCTTCCTAGTTTCCATCAATTACTTCCTCTGCCTTAAATCCCCAAATTAAGAAGATAACCAGATACATTATTTTCTACAAATACATTATAATACATTGTATCCTTAAATGGTATTCTCACACTGCTCAGTTTACTCCTTACCACTTTAAATATGAAAACATGCTCTTAGTCATATTTCATATTGTATATCAACATATTTGACATCTGAACTTATTGTCTATAAGTTGCTGATTCAAATTCACAGCAAGTTGGCAATGAAGAAAGTTCTTCCATCTGACATGAGATGATGGACTCCAAGTTCCTAGTGGACAGTATCGGCATCCCAAAAACAACCACCAGAATTAGCAACGTTCGACTTTCTAAGCAGAGGCACCAACGTTTGAATGGAAAGGCTACTGAACTACCCACTCATCTCAGAAGAGATCGGTAGGGTGGGGGGAAAGTATGCATTGCCAGAGTGGGTAAGCAGATCCCTTCAATCATCTTGGCATATTTCACCTGAAATCAAATTAACTGAAAAAGCAAAACACGAATACTGTTCATATTAAATATTCTGTTTGTTGTCATTCACTGCAATGGCCACATCGGGCTGAGCTGGCAAAGACTCAGCAGAGTTTAACTCTTCCCGGGGCATCTCTGCACTTCTTATTTTCCAGCCCTCTCACAGAGGAGGAGATATTGGTGTAACTGCTCTCACAGAATTCCAGCCGGCTGATCCCTGTAGTCATTTTGACACAGACCAAACCAGAACAAATCTACTCTCTCACTTCTTATCTCTGAGTCAGATGTTCCATTTGGAATATTTTGCAATTCCATAGCCTCTTCCTCTTCCCAGGATCTCACAACACTTTACTGACATTAATTCAAGATAGGATTTGCAAAGGAATCTAAAGGATTAGGCACCCAACTCCTAGTAACTAAAGATAGGCCTAAGCAATTTAATGAACTTCCAGTGTTCATAATTCTGGCAGTGTACAAAGGGACATGGGTAGGGCAGGTAATTTGCTCCCATTGAACTTCAGTAGGAGTTGGACACCTAAATCCATTAGGGGTTTTTTAAATCCCAGCACAAGCCTCACTTAACTGCAATTTTACAGGTGAGGAAACTGACATGAAGAGAAGTTTGGTGACTTGCCTTGGGTCCCATAGGAAGCCAGATATTGAAACCAGCACTCTTAACACTCAGGCCTATGCTTTAACCATGGGCCTACCTACGTTAGAAGGGATACAAACGATGCGGACGCAGTTTGCAGTGCAAGCAGAAGCTCAATGGAGCTGAGCTCTGGCAGTGCGTGGGCTGGGGAGGTTGTTCTTTTTAAATTCACAAGTCGTGCTGGTGCTCAGTTCCTGCTGCAAAAGAAAATCTGTTTGTTTGGGGTATTTTTAAAGAAATGTCCATTTAACAAGGAAAAGCATCATGCAAAGACTAAGAGCATAAATCCCAGGGGGAAAGAGTCTGCACAGAGGTTTGATCTGACATATTGTGCTGGACTCACTCATATACAGAACATTCTGACCATGTTCTCCCCAACTCTTAAGGTGCAGTACTTTCAACATGTCTCACAGTTAAGATGCATTAAAGTCTGTGTGTGGGATGGAACAATAAACTCCAGGGGCCCAGCAGATGACCTGCCAAAAAACACCCTCTGTGTAAGAATAATAGACTTTGGCATTACTGATGTCTGAATTTTAAAACAATGATCTAAAATCCTGCTCTGTGGGGGCTTCCATGATAAAATAAAGATTTTACAAACATATGTTTTGTGTATGTGTAGGAATGTGGCAGAGTTATAGTCAGCAGAAACTGAAATCAAAAAGTAAATACTTTGGGGAACTTTTCCTGATGTGGCTGGAAAGGAATGCTGCCTAGAGAAAGAGAGCTTGGCTCATTACTTATTCTGAGGTCAGGAGTACGGCTCTGCCTTCTAATGCACTGATACAGTCTGGCTTGGCTGGCCAAAGAAATCACTTGAGTGATGTACATCTGGTTAATATATCAGTGTTTGCAAACTCTTCCGTATTTGTGAGAGATCAGAAAGGATCCCAGTATTTTCCTCCTTTATCTCATTTATTCCAATAATTGTTAGGTTTACCCTCAGCGTGATGGTCTCTTTAAAGGCATGAAGAAGATTATACCCTTTCTAAAACTATCAATCCACTCCCTAGACTTCTTTTTGCAAGGGGGTGGCAATGTTGGAGTCCTTCACAAATACTCAAAACCATATATTTAATGCTAACTGGAATTGAGCCTAAGAAGTTTGGTGAATTTCCAGTGTTTCTCATTCTGGTAGTGTTCAAAAGCCCATTTATTAGGGGAGGTAATGTACTCCCTTCCAAACACCAGACTGGGCTGTTTAGACTACTAATCCAAACCAGCCTGTGAAACGACTGTACAGCATGTAAACCTTTTAAAATAATCTTTTAAAATAGGCTGGTATCTGTAATCCTCCTCAGTGTACAATGGTTGGCCATTGGCCACAGTACATTGGTGGGGGGAGGGATGCTCAGTGGTTTGAGCATTGGCCTGCTAAACCCAGGATTGTGAGTTCAATCCTTGAGGGAGCCATTTAGGGATCTGGGGCAAAAATCTGTCTGGGGATTGGTCCTGCTTTGAGAAGGGGGTTGAACTAGATGACCTCCTGAGGTCCCTTCCAACTCTGATATTCTATGATTCTAAGCCTGAGGCCTGGTCTACACTAGGAGGTTATGTCTAATTTAGCAGCGTTAAATCGAATTAACTCTGCACCCGTCCACACAACAAAGCTATTTAGTTCGACATAGAGGTCTCTTAAATTCGACTTCTGTACTCCTCCCCAACGAGGAGAGTAGCGCTAAATTCGACATGGCCATGTCGAATTATGGTAGATGTGGATGGAAATCGATGCTAATAGCTCCGGGAGCTATCCCACAGTGCACCACTCAGTTGACGCTCTGGACAGCAGTCCGAGCTCGGATGCTCTGACCAGCCACACAGGAAAAGCCCCGGGAAAATTTGAATTCCTTTTCCTGTTTGGGCGGTTTGAATCACCAGCAGAGATGGCCATGCAATCTCAGAATAGAAAGAGGGCTCCAGCATGAACTGATCGGGAAGTCTTGGATCTGATCGCTGTGTGGGGCGATGAGTCCGTGCTTTCAGAGCTGCGATCAAAAAGACGGAATGCAAAGATCTACGAGAAGATCTCCAAAGCCATGACAGAGAGAGGATACAGCCGGGATGCAACGCAGTGCCACGTGAAAATCAAGGAGCTGAGACAAGGCTACCAGAAGACCAAAGAGTCAAACGGACGCTCCGGATCCCAGCCCCAGACATGCCGTTTCTACGAGGCACTGCATTCCATCCTAGGTGCGGCCGCCACCACTATCCCACCACTGACCGTGGACTCTGAGGAGGGATATTGTCGATGCCCGCTTCCTCTGAGATGGTAGTGGATGGGGAAGATAAGGAAGGAGATGAGGAGGACGAGGCAGTCGACAGCGCTTACAACGCTGATTTCCCAGACAGCCAGGATCTCTTCATCACCCTCACAGAGATCCCCTACCAACCGTCCCCAGGCGTTAACCCGGACCCAGAATCAGGGGAAGGATCAGCCGGTAAGTGTTTTAAACATGTAAACATTTATTTTAAACAGAACATTAATATTAACTGTGGGTTTTTCATGATTAGATTGTCCTAGGCACTTAAAGGTTTAGTCTGTGGCAGTGCAACTGCTGCAAAAAAATCTAACAATGTCCGGTATATCTTGATTGGTTTGCCCTAGGCGCTCTACTGTTTAGTCCTTGCAAGTGCAGCTACAGTAAAATTCGGTCTATATGTCCGGGGATAGAGCAGAAATCCTCATGGGACATCTCCATGAAGCTCTCCTGGAGGTAACTGGAAAGCCTTTGCATGAGGTTCCTTGGGAGAGCGGCCTTGTTGTGTCCTCCGTAGTATGAAACATTTCCGTGCCAGGCTATCATCAAGTACTCAGGTATCATTGCCTTGCACAGCATGGCGGCATAGGGCCCTGGTCTTTGCAGGCTTTCCCGAAGCATGCGTTCCTTGTCGCTGTCTGAAATCCACATCAGAGTGATGTCGCTCATGGTGACCTGCTTTGAATTATGGGAATGTTAGTATTGGGACTGCTTGCCTGTTCCTTTACAGAACTGTAACCGGAGGTTTACCGCCACGCGGTGGAGGCGGGAGAGGGGCAGCATAGAGGTATCTTTCCCGGGGACAGCCGCGAGGGGGTGGGACAGGGGCAGAGTTCATGCTTGCCGGATTGCTGGCAGCAGGAACTGGGCAACACTAGGAGCATTGCTTTGAATGTGAAAGTAGGGCAGTGCTATTATTAAACTTTTAAGCTGCCACAAGTCTACGGCTTACCATGTCAGCCCGCTACCCAAATTCCGCTGTCCTGTTCCGCTTCTGTGATCTGCACTGCAAGACCCCAGGGACTGAATGCGAACGCCGAAAATTCGACCTTGTCCTGAGTGCACATGTGATAGGTGCTGTGAATGGTCTTGTTCACAGAGAAAGACTATTTTCTTTGTTCACCAAAAAATGTACCTTTCTGAAGAATTCACTCCCTTTTTCCCATCCCACAGCTGTGACGGTCTCCCGACCTACCCGTCATCAGACTCCCAGAGGCTGGCGCAGATTAGGTGTAAAAAGAAAAGGACACGGGACGACATGTTCTCAGAACTTATGGGCTGCTCCAAGGGAGCTGAGGCAACCCTGCAGACTCAGTGGAGGGAGAACATGTCCCAGTACCAGCGAGCACACAGCGAACGGGAGGAGAGGTGGCGGCAGGAAGACCAGCAGGCGACTCAAACGCTGCTTGGACTAATGAGGGAGCAAACGGACACGCTCCGGCGCCTTGTGGATGTTCTGCAGGACCGGAGGCAGGAGACAGAGCCCCGCTGCAGTCTATCAGTAACCACCGTCCCCCGCCACAAAGTCCCATACCCCCCTCACCCAAAGTACCAAGAAGGAGGGGCTCCAGAGTCCGTGAAAACTGTCACTCTACCCCTGTAGACTGCTCAAGTGGCAGAAAGCTGTCATTCCCCAAAATTTGATAATTCCTTTCCTTCCCGCCTTACCCAAGCCCCCATCCCAGTTTCATCCCCTAACTGTCCAGTTGCTAATAAAAAATACGTTTCTGTTAATTACTGTTTCCATCATGTTTTTTTTAAGAGGACAGTCTGCTTGAAGGGGGAGGAAGGGGGTTGGTACAGACACGGGGGCAGGTTCAGCAGCAGGTCACACACACAGTGCAGTCACTAGGCACCCTGGTCAGTCTGGGAGGTGGTTTTCATTGTCTGTGTGGGGAGGGCTATGTGACTTTATGGCGCGGGAGGGCGGTTAGAGATCTTATGCAGCGGTCCTTATCCTGGATCACAGAGCCACGCAGCAGCGGATCTGTAACCGTCCTCCCCCTGCCACAAAGTCACATAGCCCCCACAGACAGAGTCCCGAACAGGAGGGGTGGCAGGCTCTGTTGAAACAATCAGTCCACCAGTGCGGACCACTGTAGAAGCAGGAGCCTGTCATTCCTCTAGTTTAGAAGCGTCCTTTGCATCACTACACTACACCCGCTCCCCACCACAGTCTGCATCCCAGTTTCAACACTTTACCGCGAAAACAGTAATAAAGAAAACGTTGTTCATTAACAAATTTTCAGTGATTTTATTATTAAACGTGGGTTGGAAGGGGGTGAACGGGGTATGAAACTGGAGAGGATAGTGAACATTCACTGGGTAAAGAAACGGGGGCAGGTTCAGCTTCTCTGTAAACAAACTAAATAGTCACAGGTTACCCTGCTCACTGAGGAACCTGGCTTTCAAAGCCTCCCGGATGCACAGTGCATCCCGCTGGGCTCTTCTAATTGCACGGCTGTCTGGCTGGGCGTAATCAGCAGCCAGGCAACTTGCCTCAACCTCCCATAAAGGTCTCCCCCTTGCTCTCACAGAGATTGTGGAGCACACAGCAAGCTGCAATAACAATGGGGATATTGGTCTCGCTGAGATCAGAGCGAATCAGTAAGCTTCTCCATCTCCCCTTGAGACGTCCAAAAGCACACTCCACCACCATTCTGCACTTGCTCAGACAGTAGTTGAAGAGTTCTTTTTCTGTGTCCAGGGTGCCTGTATAGGGCTTCATGAGCCAGGGCATTAGCGGGTAGGCTGGGTCCCCGAGGATCACTATAGGCATCTCCACATCCCCAACAGTTATTTTGTGGTCTGGGAAGTAAATACCTTCCTGCAGCTGTCTAAACAGACCAGAGTTTCTGAAAACACGAGCGTCATGAACCTTGCCCGGCCATCCGACGTTGATGTTGGTAAAACGTCCCCTATGGTCCACCAGTGCTTGCAGTACCATTGAAAAGTAGCCCTTTCAGTTAATGTACTGGCTGGCCTGGTGGTCCGGTCCCAGGATAGGGATGTGAGTTCCATCTATAGCCCCACCGCAGTTTGGGAATCCCATTGCGGCAAAGCCATCTATGATGACCTGCACGTTTCCAAGGGTCACTACCTTTGACAGCAGTACATCAACGATTGCGTTGGCTACTTGCATCACAACAACCCCCACGGTAGATTTGTCCATGCCAAAGTGGTTCGCAACTGACCGGTAGCTGTCTGGCATTGCAAGCTTCCAGAGGGCTATGGCCACTCGCTTCTGGACAGTCAGGGCTGCTCGCATCCGGGTGTCCTTGCGCTTCAGGGCAGGGGACAGCAACTCACAAAGTTCAAGGAAAGTTCCCTTCTGCATGCGAAAGTTTCGCAGCCACTGGGATTCATCCCAAACCTGCAGCACTATGCGGTCCCACCAATCCGTGCTCGTTTCACGTGCCCAGAATCGCTGTTCCACGGCATCAACATGACCCAGTGCCACCATGATGTTCACGACGCGGTGTCCCGTGCTTTGCGAGAGGTCTGTGCCACTCTCAGACTTCATGTCCTCATCGCGCTGCCGTTGCCTCCTCGCCCGATTTCTCAGAATCTGTCTCTGGAAAAGGTGGCTGATAAGGTGCGAGGTGTTGACAACGGCCATAACTGCAGCGATGGTCGCAGCGGGCTCCATGCTCGCAGTGCTGTGGCATCCGCACTGTCATTCAGCAGAAAAGTGCGCAAACTGATTGCCCGCCGGTGCTTTCAGGGAGGGAGGGCGGGAGTGACGGTTGGATGACGACAGTTACCCAAAACCACCCTCGACACATTTTTTCCCCCAGCAGGCATTGGGGGCTCGACCCAGAATTCCAGTGGGCAGCGGGGACTGCGGGAACTGTGGGATAGCTGCCCACAGCACCGCTTCCAATGTCGACGCTTGCCCCGTTAGTGTGGACTCACACAGTCGAATTACTGTCCTTAGTGTGGATACACACGTTCGACTTTGTAATATCGATTCCACATATTCGATTTAAGTGAAATCGAAGTACTCTCGTAGTGTAGACATACCCTGACAGAATAATGCTCTGGAGAAGTGAACTGGAGGCCCAATTAGAGAACTTAAAGAAAGAATGTGATAGCAATGCAATTTTCATTGCTAAGTGTCAAATCCAGAGCCACTATACCTTAGTGCTCTACTGAATAAAATGGCAGGAACAGTGTTATATCTATCCATTAAGCTCAGCAAGCTAACTTTCAGAGGCGTTCTCCAAAGTTATACCAAGCCTGTAGGCTCCTGCTATGAGAACACAGAGAGAAACAAGATCATCTGACAAATATGTTACACCTGGAAGGAGTTAGCAGCAATGGGAAAGTTTTTGCTTGAAGAAAAGCTTACCCCCAAGGTTCTCAAGGTGTGACAGTTTAAATGAGCATGCTTTTAAATGTCCCATTTGAAAAACATTGCAACCCCCTTCATCACAAGAGTGACATACTTTTTTTAAAAAACTGCCTTACATCAAATCTAATGCAAGTGAGCTACTTGGCAGATCTGCTTTTCTTGCCTCCAAAGTCAGGTCCTTAGTCAGTCTGTCTCCCTTAGTATGACACCCCTGTAATACCAGCAGCCATTTCCATTTGTCTCTGACTCTGAGACTGACAGTATAGCATGTGCTGAGGAAGAAAAAGAACTCATAGTTATACCCTTTAAAGCCTTGTAATCGGTTTTTTAAAGGGGCTTTTAAAAAGTTTGTTGAGAAGACTACAGTTTAGTTGGGTGTGAGCCATATTCTTACCCAGACAGTGCTCCTATGTAGAGGAGTAAGAGCCACCTTTATGCCCATGCACTCTGTCTGGACCTTGTGTTTAGGTGCACCTGTTAACTTCCACCCACAATAAGTGGATGGGGAGGGACGGAGAATGAGTAGAAAATTGGCTCCTTCCCTGACTCCCTCCAAGTCACTGGTCAGCAATAGTGAGCCAGTGCACCAGGAGTAGTAGTTTGGAGAAAGGACGGAATTGATCTTGATCTTGACCAGTGGATAGGTGTCCACATCATAAAACACGTTACCATGGCTGGCACTAATTGGCAAGGTTTTGGAGATCTCAGCCAGGAAGACAAGAGCTGAATGGGCACGAAGACTGAAGTACCTTCTCATTCTTGCCATGGTCCCTTCCAGTTAAAGAAGTTCTCTGCTCTGTCCCCTCATCTGGATCCCTCACTGTGATCCTGTGACCTGTCCCCTCCCATCTGTTTCATTTTTGTCCCTGTAAAATTTGGCTCTGAGGCACCTCCCTCATCAAAGGGGACAGGCCCTTTGTTGTTTTAGTGAACGTCATCCACTATCCCAATATTTAAATAGGCCAACATCTTTCACAAGTATCTCCACAGACTTGCATTTCCAAATAGCTAAGGGAGACTTCCTATTTATATTATTCCATAGAGTAGGGAGGCACTTTTTTTTTCCATTTTTGTGACTGTATCCTGGTAATAACACTATGAAATGTTATATCAAAAGGCATATCAAGCTTACAGTATTAATATCTTAACAAGGAAGCTTTATCTTAGAATAAAAGTGCTGTTTTATTCTAGGCACAATAAATATTATACATATTTAACCCACTGGGCTTTGGTGGAAAGGTCTAACAGCAATGGAATACAATATTATGAAATTCTAATACAAAACTTTTTCTTTACACAAGATCAGCTCATTTCTTTCTTTCTTTTTTTTTAGTACAGGCTGTAGTGCTGGGAATCAACAGCTGAGCCAGCACTCTGATCACTTGAACACCAATTAATTCCCACCAAATGGACCTGACTGTGTCTATTTAGAGGATTAGAATGTTCTGGGGAGGATTAAAGAGCTAATTCACCTATTAATGCAGAGGGTGGCACCAGAAGGAAGTGCTGGGGGAGAGGCAGGCTAGTGGAGTAAAAACCAAGAAAGATCTGTTTAGCTTGCAGAAGAGAAGAGGGAGGGGGAATTTGATAGCAACATTCAACTACCTGAAGGGGGCGGTTCCAAAGACGATGGAGTTCGGCTTTTTCTCAGTGGTGGCAAATGACAGAACAAGGGGCAATGGTCTCAAGTTGCAGTGGGGAAGGTCTACTCTGGATATTAGGATACACTATTTCACTAGGAGGGTGGTGAAGCACTAGAATGGGTTACCTAGGGAGGTGGTGGAATCTCCATCCTTAGAGGTTTTTAAGGCCTGGCTTGACAAAGCCCTGGGATAATTTAGTTGGTGTTGGTCCTGCTTTGATCAGGGGATTGGACTAGATGATCTCGTGAGGTCTCTTCCAACCCTGATATTCTATGATCTCTGGGTGAAGACATCTCTTCCCTCTCCTTGGCAGAGGGCTGAAGAGGAACTGATGTTGTAAAAGCTATCATGGATGGATCAGTAAGGTGTTGGGAAGGGCAATGTAAATAAACTGCATGGTGATATATAACAACTGAGGGTCTCCAAATAGTCTGCACAGACAGAGCAGACATACATGCTGAGAATTAAAGATGATCTCAATATATATAAACCTCAGTATTCAGACTAAAGATGATCTCAATATTATATATAGCCAGATTAATCCATGGTGTAGTTTCAGTGAATTAGAAAGAGTCGCATGAGTTTGACCCCCTATGTTAAGAATGTAGGACCCAGTCCAGTGACTGGGTCCTACACAATCATCACTAGCAGTTGAGGGGGCTTTTAGTTCTGTGCCTTTATTCCCAGCACTTTTCAATGAATAGCACATTCTCCATTGCAATGAAAACTTAATACAATGAGGGTCTCTCGAAGAAACTCAATTGGTGTCCAGTAAACGTACCTTTTTAAAAGGGGCTGGTCCTTTTTCAAGTGTTTGTTTTAGAAATTCCTGCATATAGGATTACATAGAGTGGCTCACGATGGATTTACACTTTAAGCAGGTTTTTCATTCTGTGGGTTTTACCGTTTTGTCTTTTATAAGCAAATGTGACTGCAGATAGGGACTGAGATTCTATTTAATGAAGTGAATGTCAAGTTAATAACTCTTTAGGTAATGGAGATACAAACTTGTGGAAATCAGCATGTTTTCTTTGAGTACTTGAGCCTTTCTTCTCTACAAAAGCAACTGTCACTTTATGCTGTATCTATAAGATTGCTCCAATGTTATACTGAATGTTTCCCTGTTTTCACTCCATCTTCAAGTGTTTTGGACAGGTGACAAAACTACCTAGATATATAATTACACAGACTGTATAGATGGGGAAAATTACATGCTCTACAAATCATACTGGGCCAAATTCATCCCTGGAGTAATCCCAGGAAAATCAATATATTTATACTAGGAATGAATGTTGCCCAATTTATTTAAAATAAAATTCTATGATTTAATCTCACAGAAAATCTATGAATATCTCTTTAATAACCTTGGATGATCCCAGTGGATCCAGATAATCATGGAGTAACAGAGATCACATAAGTATCAAAACTAAGTATATCTTGTACAGAAGAATACACTTTAAAGATTTGTATTGCACTATACAAACATCCCACATCTTTTTAAAAACCGTGCCAGCAAAAAGGTCTTCTTTATACAAAGTACAGCAGTGTAGTGGTCAGTATTTGTAAGGAAGTTGTCCAACCTCAAATATATCACTTAGGTACAAGGCACTGTGTCTTAATAGACAAACTGAGGGATTTACCAAAGGAATGAGATAGGATCAATGGAGTGTTTTTTTCTAAGGCACCTGTTCCTCTTGCACTTTTACCCCCCAAAAAGGCAACCTAAAGTTGGCTCAAGACACATGAATAACTTAAGGCCATTTTTATTTTCAATGAAGTGTGGCTTCTAATAATAATAACTTATCGTACAATCCAAAGTCAAATCCACTGTAGACATGCAAGTTCCCAGTGGTCTCAATGAGATGATTTGAAGAGTAACAGATTAAATATAAGGGGACCCATACATGTTCAACACTTGTCATCAACTGTGATAAGGGATGTTGTTTCCATGGCATTTCTATGTGATAAATGTCTTATCCTCTGTTACTGTGTGGCCTATTAGTGTGTTTTTTTCCTCTCCTCAGTCCTCACCCCATGCTTATTTTTACAGCGCATGTTGATTTTTGTATGGGGAAACAATGGCTAAAAAAGTGTTTGAATTACACCAGCCATCAAATAAATGGAGCTCAATCTTTTGATTATCTTGATTGTTTGTATTTCAAATCCTTGTGGCAGAGAGAGCGCCCACCAGGTATTAGGACTGATTATGATGACCCTATCTACTGGCATTTTCACTGGTTTAAAGATAGTTTCCAGGTCCACTGTTTATTACTGTGGTTTTTTTCCAACCAGTGCAGGAAGGGGCAAAACCTGATTGTATCAGTTTTTAAACACTAGCAGAAAACAGCTTAGCTGTAAGTATGTTTAAGCAGAATTCAGATAGTTTTAAAACCAGTCAAATGCCAATGTACAGGACCTTTGGAGTGACGGGCTGTTTTGCATTTTTCTTTATCTAAAATATCTAGAAAGGAGTATTCTTCCTCCTGAATTTGAGAAGGTCCAATTCAAAGGTCACACCCTCAGTGCTTCTCAGATTGTAAACTCTTTAGGGCAGGGACGGTCTTTGTTCTGTGTTTGTATAATGCCTCGCACAATGTTCTAAGCTCCGAGGTGCTATGGTAATACAAATTAATAATGATATGCAATGGCATGGCCTTGCCTCAGGGGTAGGTAAAACGTAGCACATCAGTGCATGCCCTCTGGCTACAGTGCTTCTTTAGCAGAAACCCTTACACAGAAGGCATGGATTAGTTTTAACAAAAAAAGGCTTCTGCAAGACAGGAATTTCAATTTGCAAGAGGCTTGGCAGAGGGTCTGAAAAGCATTGGTTTTTATGGTCAGTAGTTACTTTAAAGCCTGGCATTTAAGGATATATGTATTTAGGGGCTTGTCTACATGGAGAAATTCCTGATTTAGTTATAGCAAAATAACTATTCTGCTACAGTGATACCAGAATAGCAATAGTTATGCTGGAATAACTCCCTCAGGTAGACACACTACTGCAGAATAAAAATGATTTTATTCCAAAATAATTATTCCACTTTGGAAGTGGTGTATTTATTCTGGAATAGTGTGTCCACACAGGAGAACTATGCCAGAATACCTATAACAGAATAGTTATGCCAGGAAATTTTCCCACATAGTCAAGGCCTTACATATTAAAGGTTATTCCTCAAGGAGAACTTCCACTTCTGTACAAGTGACAGTGCCAGGCTTACTAGATCCAGGCACAGATCAAACAGAATGGTTAAAGGGGACTGGGGGCAGGTCTGCTTAAGGTACTGCTGTGAGACCAGACGGCAGAGGATGCGAGCATTATGAATCTCCTCTAGCTCAATCACAGCCAGTGGTGTTCAAGTTGAGGATTGAAAAGAGAAAATAAAAGAGCTGTGTGGAACAGTGTATGGTGAGTATTGTTAGTTTTGTCTGCCAAATCTATTCCTCTTCCTCCAATAAAATGCCTGTGGCTTGGGAACTGTATTTTTAGCCAGCTTTGTCTCTGTATCTAAGGCTCCATGCTACCATTTCCCAAGTCCCATGTAAACAGATCCAAAATACTGTATTTTACTAGACGGCTCGATTCATTTAAAAATTCCTAATTTGAAGGTGTATTTTTATCTGCAGCATCCTTAGCTGTGGCCTGCAGATCTGCAAAGCTTTTTTTTTTTTTTGTCAAAGTGTTCATGTAATTTCAGTGAGCATTTATTAAATGAAAGGTTGAATGTCCCATATATGCACATTTAACTTTGCTTACAAAGTTGAACGTAAAAAGACACCCAAGCCAAAAGAAAGAAACCCACCCAGTGATTTAGCTCCCCAGATTTAATTGGCCCCATTCCTTTCAGCACTATTTAGCAACAAAGGATCCTATTTCCCACTACACTGTATGCAGCCAGTGCCACTTAACTTGGTTTAGAGTTTCGATAATGTAGCTGTGCCCAAAATGACCACAATACCCAGAATGACTGCAGCTCATTAACAGTGCTTTCAAGTGCATAAAACATTGATTTTGTTTTAACATGAAGGAGGGGAGTGGGGATAAAACACAATAATGGTTGTCAAAATACCCAAAAGGGTTTGGTCAGAGATACTGCAAATGGAAATACCAACCCACTCTGCCAAAAGACCCACAAGTAATCTCTTAAAATCCAGGGGCCCTATTTTCCTCTTGCAGGATCGAAGTAACTACTAATATTCTGTCTTTGAAGAATAGGGCCACAGAGAGATGACTTTTTTAGAACTTTTGTAGGCTTCTTGCTTATTTAAAAAAAATTGATACAGCATTCCACTGTAATGACACCAACACTTTTCCCCACCTTGTGTCTCAACTTCGCTTGGGTGAGGATAGGGTGTGGAACCCTTACAAGTGATAGAATTGCAGTCTCTCCATTTTGGAATACAGGTGCTGCTCCCTGAAATGCATGTGAGATGTAGGTATACTAGGGGGTACTAGGATGCGCCATCCTAAAGAATTCAAATGCTCACATACAAATGCTCCCTTGCAGACTGGGAAGCTCGGGGAATGGCTGACACTATTAGAGCTGGCTGGAAAATGGAAATCCCTTCCTGCAAAAAAAATCATGTTTTGGAAAAAAATTAAAACGGCAAAAAAAAAAATTGCAGGAAGGAATTTCACCAAAAAAGTCAGTTTGGGAGACCCAAAATGGATTTTATTTTATTTTGGGGGGGCAGAGGGGAGGGCTTCCTGGCTGGCTGCCTGCCTGGAAGGCTCTTGTCAATTTCACTAAAATAAAGTGAAATTCCAAGGAAGCTGCTGGAGATACACAGAGCCACTCAGCCTCCTACCTCCCCTCCAGCTCCAGCAGCCAAAGAGGCAGAGAGCCTGGCCACTCAGCTCACCCTCCTCCCCACCCACCCACCCAAAAGGCAGAAAGTACAAACAGGAGTCTTCCAAGCAGGCAACTAGGGAGCTGTCATTTCAATTTTCCCAAAGGAAAAAAAATCAGCACAGAACATTTCAATTTTGCACAAAGGCCATTTTCCATCACAGAAGCATTGTGACAAAAAGTCCCTGCCCGGCTCTACACCCTACGTCATTTTCAGGGCATTGTTTATCTGGGACAACCTAGATCTGCAACCCTTACTCACTCGGGAATCCTTACTTACATAATTGCTCCAATTAAGTCAAAGAGACTTTTGTGTGAATACTGTAAGGACTACTCAAGTGACCAAGGGTTTGCAGCACTAGAACCTTATTTTGTATGTGGTCGTGTTTGAAAGTCCATTTATCTGTATAGGCTTTTGTGTATAAAATAGTGGCATATGCCTTCCAGTAACCATATGGTGTTGAACTAATGTGAAGTAGGTCAAAGGAAGGGTGTGAAAGCAATGCCCTAAGGCACTGGCTTTCACAACTACTATGCAAACTATACCCTAATATGCACTAACTCCCATTAGTTAGACAGGGCATATTACATAAGGAAATCAAACACCCGCAAAAGAATTCTGAACAGAATTCGAACATTTCCCAAATGCCAAAGGAATTTCAAAATCCCTTCCCTCTCCAATCTAGTGCACTGAAATCCAAGGAACTATACTGTGAACTCTAACTAGATAAAACCAATTTAACGGTATAATCCTCTACATGGCTTTCAATAATGCATTGGTTACAGTATGAAATACTGTACACAGTATACTGAGCATTTTTTCTTTTCAAAATGTAATAAAATGAAATTTCCACTGAAATATGATCAACAGTTACTCTACCAGCATATTAAAGCTTTTCTGAGACCGGATATTAGACCTGTTCCAAAATTTATTTTTAAAAAAGACTTTTCTCCATAGAGAGGAAAGACTCATCTACCAGTAGGATCATAACCCCTGGGTAGATGAAATCCACTAACAAAGGACCTCACGCTACTTTAATAATCCCCCTAGAGGGTACGTTCCATTCTTTTTCAATGATCCCTCTTGTCCAAATCAACTGCAATTCAGAAAATTCCATTTCTGTTGTTTGTTTTCACTGTCATTACTAAAGGACAATCTGTTGGGTCACACTTTCTTACTGAGGCAGTAATTGAGAGTCACAGTACTGAGCAGAACAAGTTAGATGAAAAGAATTAGTGATTTGTCTGTCTTCTTACATGGCCTCTTTCACCATAATATCTGAGAGTTTGTTAAGCTCCATATAGGATGGGACAAAACAAGGTGCTAGGGTCTTATTCTTTCTAGGATTCTTATGCAGATATACTATAATCATTCCAACATCATATACAAAAAATATCATTCTATTATGTGCCCCACCTATGATAAAAATAAATGTCACAAACGTAGGGAAAGTTCTACACACATTATTAAGTAAAATCGTAGACACCAGGTGTAACAGAGTTCACAACCCGCCCCTCTTCTTGGGGCCCGCTTGCTCTCCCCAATAAGGTTCAGTGAGGCTTCAGGGTTGTGCAATACCCGTGTCTTTATTTACTTAAGGTTGTCCCACCCCAGGGTCCATCTATATACAAGTTTTATAGGCAGAGTCGGCCTTCAGCTAGGAGACCTCCAGCTCCCTCTCTGACTGACTGACTTCTCCCTTACTGCCGCCCCACCCCGCCTTCTGGCTCCCCCCCAGCCTTTATAGCCCTTGGCTTGTCAGGCCAGCAGGTGTTGCCAATCCTTAGGCCTTTTACATCAGTCCCAATCTGCTTCCCTTGATTGGAGCTGACCAGGCAGGGGCTAATTAGGTGCTTTTGCACCAGCTCCCTGCTACACCAGGTGATAGGTACTTCAAAACATTCATGATATTTTGAGGTTTCAAATGGGAACCAAATACCACATCTAACTTCGCCATTCGTGTTAACCCACAGGATTTAGCATTATATTTCATATGTAATATGTTCAAATCCTACTAGTTTCCATTGTTATTTGCAGCATATTAATATTTTTGCATCAATGCAATGATAGAGTAAACCTCAACCCTTTTCAAACCACACATTTATTCTTCATTCAAAAAATACTTCACATGTAAAAATAGCCATGTTAGTGAAAAGAGCAATTCATGCTTGCAAAAAAGAGATGTGATTTCTACCTTTCAAAGCCACATGAGAAGAAGAGAAAAGAGTTAGCCATTTCAATGGTCAAGTCAAATGTGGCATTACTGTTGATAACGTGGGTCTGATCCTGTAATTGCTGACCACTTCCTGGGAGATGTTGAGTAGCTTCAACTCCCAATAAGTTCAGTAAGGGACGAGGTCATTCATTGGCTCTCACAGCGGGTTCAGCACATTGCAGGATTGGGCCTTTGGTCATTCCTCCCTAATTCAGAGCATTCTTCCTATGGACCTTTCAGATAATTAATTATCTCAAGTGTAAGTTGCTCATTTAAATGACTAACCATTTTTGCTGGCATGGTTTGTATACAGATGCCACATCTTTAAAAAGCCAAACTGTTTCTTTTCTTTCTTGTCATTTTTATTCTCCATATAAAGGTAACACTGCACCCATTGAATCACTCTGAGAATATTTACTAAGCATCAGAAAACCAATGCTTCATGGTTTTCGCCATTTGATTTCAGTAACTCCTGCCTGGGCTATGGCAAAAGCCAAAAGATTTATTTTGCTCCAGCATTCTCCAGACACATTTAACCCACTTAAAGCCCCATGGGTCCAGAGTCTTTGAGTGCAACTTCACTGTTCAGGGGGCTCTTAAATCATCAAGCTTAACAATGTTAGATACTGCACATGTCAAACATCATCAGGCAATCACTAGGTTGGAGGATCAGAAATCCTGCCATGCATTCAAATAGTTTAATGGACAGAAGAGAGATGGGGGAGAACAGGAGAACTATACAACATATGTCCAGTGTCTGAAAAGGGGGAGAGTCTCCATTATGATTTTAATAAAATGTCTTGGAAAATAAAGGGATGATCTTGTATGGGAAGATTTAGTGTGTATTAGACTAGATAGATGGTCAGTATTACACTCTGTTCTAGAATGCTTTCTCTTCAATGAAATTAATCACCAAATATACATCTCAAACCTTTGAATCAAACTGAATATAAACTGTCTCATTTGATAATTTCACAACTGTGGTAAACTGTACAATCCACTACCAAGTCCATTTTGGAAGGGCTTGAGTAAGTAATACAGGCTTTCACAGCATGGAAGGCAGCTGGAATTTGTATTGAATCTGGTGCTTTGGAAGTAGGTTCTACAGCAGGGGTCGGCAACGTTCGGCACGCGGCTCGCCAGGGTAAGCACCCTAGCAGGCCGGGCCAGTTTATTTACCTGCTGATGCGGCGGGTTCGTCCGATCGCGGCCCCCACTCGCCGCGGTTCGTCGTCCCGGGCCAATGGGGGCAGCGTGAAGCTGCGGCCAGCACATCCCTCGCCCACGCCGCTTCCCGCCACCCCCATTGGCCCGGGACTGCGAACCGCGATGAGTGGGGACCGCGATCGGCCGAACCCGCCGCGCCAGCAGGTAAATAAACTGGCCCGGCCCGCTAGGGTGCTTACCCTGGCGAGCCGCGTGCCAAACGTTGCCGACCCCTGTTCTACAGGAATACAAAGAGTTATCAGTTCTGGGCCAAAGTTTTAGAACTCAGGCATAGTTTGGTGTGTAACAGTGGACTGTGATGGTATGACAGATACCATGAGTTCACCTCCAAATGACCAGCATGATGTGAAACTGATCGTTTGTACAGGCAGTTAGTGTAACTGCAGACTCAATCACAGTATCACTGAATGCACAGATTGTGTGTATGCATTTTTGTGCACACAATTTAAAAAAAACTTCATGCTCTGCTTCTAGATTTATTACCTTTTTTTCTATAGCAAGTGAGAATCTATTACTTCTTTGTAACAATTTCAAAATGCTTTACAGACGATACCGAGATAAGCCTCTGATATCTTATCTGATATTACTATTGCTATATAGATGTGGCACTGGAAACGGAGGTCCAGAGAGCTTTGGTAACTTTCCCAAAGTCATACAGTAGGTCTGTGACAAAGACAGGAATGTAAATCAGATGTTCTGACTACCAGTCTTGTACTTTAAGACTCTGATTCATCAAAGCACTTATGCATGTGATTCACTTTAGGTACACAAGTGGTCATAGTGGGTGAAATCCTGTCCCTGCTGAAATCAAAAGAAGTTTTGCTGGGGGGCCAGAGAGTAGCGGCTGCTGACTGAGACCCAGCTCTGCAGGCAGCAGTGCAGAAGGGTGGCAATACCATACTAAGCCATCCTTACTTCTATGCTGCTGCTGACGGCAGCTCTACCTTCAGAGCTGGGCTCCCAGCCAGCAGCCGCCACTCTCCAGCTGCCCAGCTCTGAAGGCAGCACCGCCGCCAGCAGAAATGCACAAGTAAGGATAGCAGTACCGCAGCCCCCCCTAAACTCCTTTTTGGGTTACAACACAGTGAAATTTCAGATTTAAATAGCAGAAATCATGAAATGTATTATTTTTTAAATCCTATGACTGTAAAATTGGTATATTGTATAAAGTGGAGGTTTGCTTGAAAAGTCTCCTCTATTATTTTTTCCCCACTCTTTACACCGTAAGATTTGCTCTTCCTGTGTCTACATAGAGTTTCTAAAACATTGCTAATTACTACCATCCTGTGTTAATATCAGGGCAGCTTGCATTAAAATTTCAATTGTTTACAAGCTAAGGCACCAATCCTGCAAACACACACATGCTTACTTTTATGAACACGAGTAGCCCCAATGACCTTAACAAGACTATTCACGTGCATAAAATTAAATGTGTGATTATGTGTTTGTAGGATCATGGCCTATGGGTCTGATATTGTGAGGGTCCAAGAGCCTTTAACTCCTATCAAGTCAATGGACACTCTGGATTGAGTCCTAAAGGCCTCATACTGCTCTCTTTACTTCTGTCCCATAAAGAACCTAATCTATACCCCATTGAAGTCAATGGAAGTCTTTTAGACTCCAATGAACTTTTATATCAGACCGTATATCAATGGGAATTCTTGTGTACATTAAAAAAGATTTGGCCCTAAAATCAGTGGTACAGTAATTTAAATCTAGAAATTGTTCCCCTAAAACTTGATAACGTACAACTAGCTAGATTTAATAAAAACTTAATCAGTAATATCTCAGAAGGCAGACATCTATAAAATTAATTATGCTTCTCCAAGGCTGTCATAAAAAGCTAAGAGCTTCTTTTCCCTATTCTACACCATATAGTAGGTTAAAAAAATCCAAATTTATTAACTTGATCCTTTTGTGTAAGAGCCATAACAAATTATTAGCATGCACATTTTATATATTAACAAATCATGTCACCTATTCCTTGAATAATACCAAGGAGAGATGGAGTTCTGGTTAGTCTTTGGTATGAGCTCTAGAGAGTATTAGTAGTGGAATTAATTTCAGCAATGAGATACTGAGGCCAAGCAAAGTGTCCAAGGTCACTAAACTCCAGATGGTACACTAATATATTTACAGGACTGATGCCTCCTGGCATTTTCAATTTCTTATGTCGAGTTGCTCTTGGTACCAATCAAATTGAGGAGCTGGCAGTTGCAATTTGCCCACAAAATTAAATGTACAAGATTAAAGCTCCTGTTTTTAAGCAGCGATTTGCTATGCTGACATGGAGCCACTGTTCCCGACTCTTGTTGATTTTCACTAAACGATCACCCCAGCACATCAAATTCAATCTACACACAACAGATTGGTTGTCTATAGGAAAGTTTATTCACGTTCACTGCCATTGATTTAAGAAAATCTTTTAACTAGTAGAGGCAAAGCACATAAAAAATTACAGCTGGGCCAAGAGAATCCTGCATGAAGTAATTACCTCTGACATTAGTCAAAGGCCCATGGATAAGTGGAATATTTGCATTCCGCAATATGAGCTGTTGCCAATCCTGCAGGCATTCCCCTTAAAAGCCCAACCCAATATTTTCAAAAGTGTGCACATACTTTTGTATATGCCCAGTGCATGTGCAGTTTGGATATTTATTCATAGATTCATAGACTCCAGGACTGGAAGGGACCTTGAGAGGTCATCGAGTCCAGTCCCCTGCCCTCATGGTAGGACCAAATACTATCTAAACCATCCCTGATAGACATTTATCTAACCTACTCTTAAATATCTCCAGAGATGGAGATTCCACAACCTCCCTAGGCAATTTATTCCAATGTTTAACCACCCTGACAGTTAGGAACTTTTTCCTAATGTCCAACCTAAACCTCCCTTGCTGCAGTTTAAGCCCATTGCTTCTTGTTCTATCCTTAGAGGCTAAGATGAACAAGTTTTCTCCCACCTCCTTATGACACCCTTTTAGATACCTGAAAACTGCTATCATGTCCCCTCTCAGTCTTCTTTTTTCCAAACTAACCAAACCCAATTCTTTCAGCCTTCCTTCATAGGTCATGTTCTCTAGACCTTTAATCATTCTTGTTGCTCTTCTCTGGACCCTCTCCCATTTCTCCACATCTTTCTTGAAATGCGGTGCCCAGACCTGGACACAATACTCCAGCTGAGGCCTAACCAGCGCAGAGTAGAGCAGAAGAATGACTTCTCGTGTCTTGCTCACAACACAGCTGTTAATGCATCCCAGAATCATGTTTGCTTTTTTTGCAACAGCATCACACTGTTGACTCATATTTAGCTTGTGGTCCACTATAACCCCTAGATCCTTTTCTGTCGTACTCCTTCCTATACAGTCTCTTCCCATTCTGTATGTGTGAAACTGATTGTTCCTTCCTAAGTGGAGCACTTTGCATTTGTCTTTGTTAAACTTCATCCTGTTTAACTCAGACCATTTCTCCAATTTGTCCAGATCATTTTGAATTTTGACCCTATCGTCCAAAGCAGTTGCAATCCCTCCCAATTTGGTATCATCTGCAAATTTAATAAGCGTACTTTCTATACCAATATCTAAGTCGTTGATGAAGATATTAAACAGAGCCAGTCCCAAAACAGACCCCCCCCCCATCTTATGTGCACAGAGATGTGTGAACATGCAAATACCTGACTTGCAAGTGCACATCGGGTATTTTTTGTACCTCTTTGAATGACTGTGTCAGAACTGGGCCTTTTCATCACTAAACTACAACCAGAATTTTTTATCCGGTTAGAGGCACAGTCCCTGTAATCAGTGCCAAGTAACAGTTCAATTTGTGTCTACACAACAGTTCTTCTGCCATCACAGCTGGGTCTGCAAGCCTGACTTACCATGCTCCTTAACTGTATTTGTATCAGTGGATTCTGGGAAAATGTAGAGAGCTATCCCACAGTGCTTCAGAATGGAACAGTCAGCTCAGGCAAAATGCACACAGAGGAGCACAGGTAGTACATGGGGCAATACATTCCTCCATGTCCTATCACACACCAAATTAAAAGGAAGGAGGACAAGCCAAAATGATCATATTACAAAAAAAAAAAAAAAAAAAAAAAAAAAACACAATGACCTATGCCTATTAATGCAATTAATGCAACTCTCCCCCAAAATATAGAGCGTGAAGAACTAGATACTGGAAGACAAACAGGCTCCAACTTTGTCATTTGAAGGCAGATGAGTTGTATGACAAATATCTTTGCCAGCTAAAGTTTTAGGTTGACAAATTGTTTGATGCCTTAACATTTGGACGATAATGCCATTGATGACTTTTTGAACCCTGGGAAGTCTGCAGGAGAAGAACTTCCTTCCTTCCCCTCCTGCAAGCCTCCTGGCTCTCCTGTAGACCTTGGGAACGCCTCATCCCCCTTACACTCTCTTCTAATGCCCCAGTACTCCTATGGCTTCAGTTCCCCTCTCCTCCGATCACTGCTACACCTTCCACCACCCAATCCACTCTTCTTCTAACTATTAGAACATGCATGTTAGATGTGCGGGAAGAAAGAAAATGTATATGTATCAAATGTAAGTAGCTCTAGCTTACAAGGAGTAAACTGGATGGAGCAGTGGCTAGCCAGAGGAAGCAGGCTGAGTCTCAAGCACAGTGCAGGCCAGCAATCATAGCTGCTCCATTTAATACTTAAAGTTTTCTCTGCTGGGAGTGTAAACTGTCTCTCTGTGCCTGACACTCAAAGCTTTTCAGACTGCAAGGTGCCTACTATTTCATGAGTGAAACTCTGAGAATCAGACAGGGGAAGCTGCAGCACGACAGTGTGATTTTCAGTTCTCTGATGTGTGCATTGAGGATGGCAATATTGCAGAATTGAGCGTGAGCGTGTTCGAGAGAGCCACTGGTGTGTGGGTGTGGTTGAGTACTCTGTTGGCAGTGGGATACTAGTTGCAGATAGTACCCTGAGTGTGAATATTGCCTCAGCTGTGATTTCTTTGCTACTTAGAAATGCTCTTTGAGCCAACTCAGCTCTAAATTAACCAAGAGGTTTGGATGAAATAGATGTTAATTTCAGTCCAATAACAACATCCTGTAATTTTTCGTCCAAGTGTGGCTAGATTCTTCAGCTGACCCACCACATTGGCACATGATGGAGCTTTGCTGACTCCCTCTGGCAGAGGCTGTTCATGAACCCACCTTCGCTAGGAAAGGAGGCACGAATGCCCTTTCTACTCCAAAGAATCTATGGCTGAGCAGTACTTATAGGAGGAATCCTAGGAGAATGCTTGTGCTGGAGTTTCTTGTTTATTTTAGTTAACTTGCTAATAGAGAAGGCAGGGGAAGAGTTTTAAAGCAACAGCATGTTGAGTGTTTTGGAGCTGGGAGATGCCACCTTCTCACCAAGGCACATTATGCTCTTTGCAGCAATATTGTTTTTTTAAAACAGAACTGATTTTTTTTTTTTTTTTACAGGTCTACAATTATGATGGGAAGCTGGTAAAAACTGACCAATATGAAAGATATCTTGTAAAGAATTTATGTAGTACATCATTTTGCTCCAGTTTACTATTTTCCTGCAATTTGCTGACTAAAACTGAGAAACATGTTACAGTACTAGCACCACACACAGTAAGAATGAAAATGAAATGAGAGGTTTCTTTTAAAACGTAAGTAGTCAAAATGGATATGTAATAACACAATGCTCATTTTCTTTCCTGCTCTACATCCAGAGTTCTGATGATCTTAAATACCTGGCAGCTCTCTACGGGCAGATTACCAATTTATTACTGGGTATTCTAGGCACCGCTGATGATGAATGAGAGACATTTGTATCACTAATTCAGCCCAGCTCTAAAAACATTTTTATCCTAATGAAAACCTCAACTATTACAGTATGTCACTGACATCCCAAATATTCTGGCCTATGTAAATGAGATCCCAACTGCTATTCCAGTAACAATTCTTTATACATGTTAAATACCATTGGGATGCTGATCTTACATAGATTTCGAACCACATCATTGAACCATATAGTAGTTTAAAAATAAAAATAAAAGGGAAGTACCATAGTCCAGAAGATGTCTGACATTAAAACAAAAAGGAGGAGATATATAGGCTGGTCCTGAAGACTACTTGATTAAGGTCCCAGACCAGCTCTGAGGAATCCCATTGACTTCAACAGGATTATGATGCACTTAAAATTACACACATGATCATAAAGCATCTTGCTGAAACAAAACTTCATATGCATGGGGATGCAGCTAATGTGATCAAGTTAGAGATGTCAGGCAGATGGCAGTATTATTGTGGAAGGGGTTCCCAGATTTGGAAGAAAGGGCCTTATTAAGCACCCAACAACAGAACCAAATTGTAACAAATACTCAAGGACAATGAATGCATGCACTCCAAAAAATACAAATACTTAAAAATTGGGTTTCTTAAATATTTGATGGCCAGGAAATATGGCAAGGACTCATTCAATTATTTAACCAGCAGATAATTCCAGTGTTTACAAAACATAAAGGCTCTAAAACTTCAGAGTGATGTCTCTCCAACCTCCTGCTTTATGAGCAAGAAGAAGAAAAAGAAGATCACAATGACCTGCTGGAATAAAAAAATAAAAATGTTGATCAATAATATATAACTCGTCTTGTCAGAAATATTTCCATTATCATCTCTGGAGGAACAGAGGCACTACACACAATAGAAGAAGAGTCTTCTTGTTTTTATCTCTGACCAAAACTCTCATTCAACTGTCACTTGCAAATATATCTACACCAATACATCGTAAGAAACTTGAGCGGAAAATTATGCTGGTGAGAAATTAAATGATCTCCAGTTTAGTCTAGGTCCTGTGTGGTGTATCATTAGCATCCTGAGTTTTGACAAGCTGAAATGCACTCACACCTCTGGTCACAGGGAAGCTTCACTGAGCATGAGGTTTAGGACCCTAAGGCAGTTAAATGCTTTAGTTACTTGTATGTGATGGGTTGTTTTTTTTTTTCCCTGCAGTGAGACCAACAGAGATATCAAAGCAGGTAACATCTCTCTCTCTCTCTCTCTCTCTCTTTTGGAGTGAATATTTTAAAACAAACCATTTGGAAATGGGTATGCTCTAAGCCATTAAAAAGTCCTAGATGACAAATTAATTCTGCAAAGCTACAAACTGACATGTTTCACCCTTTCTTTGTAGTGAAGATCAGCAATCACAAACCTGACAAGGCCCGACCATCAGCAGCAGCTATAAGAAAATGTGATACTACTTGGCACATTTACTTGGCGTCCATGTAATTATTCCGTTATTAGAAATAAGTGCAGGCTGAATTTAGTGTAATAAAAAGGTTTAACTCCCTATCCCCCTTACAATTAGACACATTTTAAATTCCAAAAGTCAGGAGTTTTGTGTTCATTTTAATATCTGCTTCTTCCATAGTATCCAGAAAAATAATTTCAAACATATTTTGGATGCTAACAACAGGACATTCACTTTATATTTCAAAAGTTATCTAACAGGTGGCATAACACATAGCTTCCTTATCAACCAACCTGCTATGCTATCTCCCTATAAAAATGTAAGTCCTACAGTATCTAGGGCATATACATAAGGGCTCTACTGTGACTTGCAGCAGCCATACTGTATTTGGGGCACTGCAGGGCTACACCAGCCCAATTCGAATAGCAGCACTGGGATGACCAAAGAAAGGCACAATACTACCCAGAGCTACAGAGAGAGTTCCCCAGCAGTGGCCCCATTTCATGGAGTGCAGCTTGTGCTCCACAACAAGGCCGGTCAGCTCCACAGGCTGGTGAAGATAGAGAGACAAGGACATGGCAAACAGTGACCTTCAGAACTTTCCTTTCCTCAACACCAAAATCATGGGCTGCTTTAGTAAGCACACTATGACCTAGGAAAACTGAAGCTGCAAGGAAAGACTAGAATGTGACAGCAGAAACCTTATTCCAGACCTGACCAACTATGAAACACTCCAGGTTCATCTGCATTCTGCTGGAACCCTGAATCCTATCAATCTTGTCTCAGATCTGGGCATGATTTATGATTTCCTAATGATGGATGAAGTTCAGGTGTCCCTACTGAATTATTAGATCTATCCAGAGTATCTGAAATCTATCTACTGAGGTGTTTATACAACACTCCTCACCATAACCGTACTCAGAGAGTTGTTATTAATGGTTCCCAATCCTGCTGGAAAGGCGTAACGAGTGGGGTACCGCAGGGGTCTGTTTTGGGACCGGCTCTGTTCAATATCTTCATCAACGACTTAGATATTGGCATAGAAAGTACGCTTATTAAGTTTGCGGATGATACCAAACTGGGAGGGGTTGCAACTACTTTGGAGGACAGGGTCATAATTCAAAATGATCTGGACAAATTGGAGAAATGGTCTGAGTTAAACAGGATGAAGTTTAACAAAGACAAATGCAAAGTGCTCCACTTAGGAAGGAAAAATCAATTTCACACATACAGAATGGGAAAAGACGGTCTAGGAAGGAGTACGGCAGAAAGGGATCTAGGGGTTATAGTGGACCACAAGCTAAATATGAGTCAACAGTGTGATGCTGTTGCAAAAAAAGCAAACATGATTCTGGGATGTATTAACAGGTGTGTTGTGAGCAAGACACGAGAAGTCATTCTTCTGCTCTACTCTGCTCTGGTTAGGCCTCAGCTGGAGTATTGTGTCCAGTTCTGGGCGCCGCATTTTAAAAAAGATGTGGAGAAATTGGAAAGGGTCCAAAGAAGAGCAACAAGAATGATTAAAGGTCTTGAGAACATGACCTATGAAGGAAGGCTGAAAGAATTGGGTTTGTTTAGTTTGGAAAAGAGAAGACTGAGAGGGGACATGATAGCAGTTTTCAGGTATCTAAAAGGGTGTCATAAGGAGGAGGGAGAGAACTTGTTCACCTTAGCCTCTAAGGATAGAACCAGAAACAATGGGTTTAAACTGCAGCAAGGGAAGTCTAGGTTGGACATTAGGAAAAAGTTCCTAACTGTCAGGGTGGTTAAACACTGGAACAAATTGCCTAGGGAGGTTGTGGAATCTCCGTCTCTGGAGATATTTAAGAATAGGTTAGATAAATGTCTATCAGGGATGGTCTAGACAGTATTTGGTCCTGCCATGCGGGCAGGGGACTGGACTCGATGACCTCTCGAGGTCCCTTCCAGTCCTATAATCTATGAATCTATGAATCTATAGTATCTGAGCACTCATGTTCATGAAAAGTACATTTCAAAGCAATATTCAGTATTTGTACAGGAATCCAATCACAACTAAGCATCAAGGCTGAACCCATAGACCAAAAAATTGACAAGGTACTAGAGTAGACTTTAAAAATGAATATATCTGGGAAACTGTAATCTGTTCAATCTCCAAGCAGAAAGAGAGGTTGAACACCTCAAACAAATGTTTTTTTCTGAAAAATATTCATGCATCTTTAATTCCTATCCATCTTTAAAGCCTCTTCAATTTTATCCAACCTTAGTGCATATCCTATAAAATGTTCTTTGGCCCATTTTGTTAAAATGTTACATGGAGCTACCAAGAGAGACAGCATGATTTTGGGCTGTATTCCCAATTGTTTGTTGCTGATACTTAGTTCTACATCTTTTTATTTTTTTAATCAGTTTGGAGCAGTGCAGTTTCCTTGCTTTCCCAACACTTGGCCAAGATAGACACCTGGATGAGAAAGAGCTATCTCAGACCTTAATTACACCAGTTTAAGCTTGGCAAGCCAGTAAATTGACCAGTCAATTGACTGCCATTTAGTTGACAACAGTCCAATATTGTCAAATATTCCAGCAAGAATGCTCTGATTTAAGTAGCAGCCTACCTCTCTGATTGCCATTCTTTAATTTTTTAGAACTTCATTTTATTGTGTTTTGCATTTTGTGAGTCAAAATAATTCAATTAAAAATTTATTTTCTGTAATTAGACATAAGTATCTATCTAAAACTAAGCCTAATGGACACCAAAAAGCGTTACTCTTCTTTGTTACTGTTCTAATAAATTAGTGCTTTAAAATTCTTGACCGTTTATGACATTATTTGACTGGCCGATTAACTAATTTTTTGAGTACCAGAGAAATGCCCAACCCAATACTAGTTTACATCAGGAATCACTCTACTGAAGTCACTGGAATTTCACCAGTATAGAATAAGTATTCTTTAAATGAGAGCATAATCAGAAGTGATGCTGGATGTCAAGAGACAGCAATTTGATGAACTGATGAAGGCTTTAGCTTTTCCATGTCCTGCTGTGATATGTGCATCCCATGTTGAAGACACTCTGTAGACTCTTATAGAATTCTATAGAATATTGTATCTTAAAGAAAGTACTACCCATCTGAAATCTACAAACCTCAAAACAAAATCTCTTTAACAATCTTATAAAATACTACCATACACAGTGATAACTAAGATATAAGTGATATCTAAGTGTTTCCCCACAGCTGCAATAGAAAATAACTATATCATTTCAGGTAATGTTGTCTGGTAACTGTTTTCAAATGCTAATTTTTTAATGGCGGCTAGTGTGTTTGGATCATATCCCATATATTATAAGGATTTGTGATAAAGTGTTTAGACTTTGACAGTCATTCTTGCTTTTCAGTTCTTGCTTTTTGTTTCTGGATGGATGGACAGATGGCTTAAACAGATTTCAGCAATGCTGTCTTAACACAATTACAGTACATAGCATTGATTGACTATGTAAGGGACAGGCTATTTTTTGAAGGCAATACCCAGAAAGCAAAAACTGAATCCTAGTGGGTGACGTTTGGATAGAAATGCATAAAGTCAATCACTATGTGCTGTCCATTGGGAATTCAAAATGAATTGATGCATTCACTTTTTAAGATATTGTAGGCTGGCATATCTGATATTTAGAAATAAAGCTCTATATAAATGTATGTTGTGTACTGTTACTTCAAGTTATGTTCTGTTGTACCCTATTAAAATAAATACTACCATGACCTTAGAGATGAAGGAGCCAAAAAAAATTAAACTGACATGATGTGGCATTTCATAAAACATTAACAATATTAAAAACAAAACATTGTTCTGAATATCTTCAGATTACCAAAAAGGCACATTGGGTAATGAAAACATCTTTTTCCCCACCCCTGGTGTCAGGAGCCTTGTGCCAGGTGATATTATAAAACTGGAGATGTACAAAAGATTATTTTAAAAATTCATAAGATGCACTGCATTAGTGAGACTTGCTGCTCCCCACCCTCCACACAGGGTATTTGGTTTCATCAGGGGTGAGTCCCCACTAGGAAAGTAACTAATCCATGGTACAAAAATCACCTTACATTTGGTAACTAACATGAGGCAAAATCCTAATGAAGACAAGGCAGTTGTGGTTCTAATATGGGTTAGCTGAGAGGCAAACCTTGGGCTCCTCATTAGAGTTTACCTCAGCCCTCTAATGGTATCAAGGCTAAAACCTGTCATGTCCACACTAGGATATTACAACATATTAACAAATACATGGTTAAAAATAACTTTAATGAGCACGGGCAATGATAAATGCAGTATAAATACGAAGTCTTCACTCGTCTTTATAAAATGGCTAACATATGCCTGGCTAACAAAGCAAAAATAAGAAGTCATGATTCTCTGTGTAGGAATTTTTTAAAAAGATGCTTTGAATAATACAACCTTTTCAGTGTTTTAAACATGCTTTACATCAACCTACACTAAAATGTAATGCAACATGAAAGGGAAGTAAAGTTATCATTTTAATTAAGAGAAACATATTTTGGACGGGGTATGTATTGGCACCTCAGATGGTTTGTAAGAAAACTGAAACTTTATCCCCACATAATAGAAACGCTTTTAGAAGTACAAGGAAATTCTATTCAAGATTGAAGATTTCTTAACCAAATATCTTGAATACTGTCTTTCAGATGGAAATTAATAACATTGTCTAATTTTAGGCAAATTTTAAATGTTTCCTTGGTGTTACAAAAACTAATGGTTCCCTATATATCAATAGCTGATATTTTTGATGACCATTGTTCAGCAAATGGCAGCCAGTTATTAAAGCACTTACTGGGGTTCTCTCTCCCATTTATTACTCTGAGGCTATGCAAAGACATTCAGTAATGATAGTATTTAGGTTTTTTAATAACTGGGTTTTGAATGAATGCTTATTTTTCTTTAAAATAAAAAAATAGAAAATCAAGAACAATTATCTTAATTGTACAAATTCAATAGAAAAATCTTCATTTCATTTTTACTGTACCCAAGGGCTTTGTCTAATCTATTGTATTTATTTAGATGTATAAAAATGCTAAAAAGGGTGTCTAACCACACACTCTAGCTGCCCTTGACATAACTTAGAAATACATCCTCACTACTGATGTACAGTTTAAGATAGTCCATCAGCAGTGTCCTAGGCAAAAACTCAAAACCCCTTCCCCTTAAAGAGTTCCTCTCCCATAAATCCCCCCCTCCCCGCCCCATCCCAATTTAAAATGTTTGGGGAAACAGATGAGCTTTGCAATGTTCCCTGAAGGTCATCAGATTTAAGCTACTTCGGACCAAAGGGAGTAGTGAAACCAAAGCCGCAGAACCCTCATAGGGAAGGCCCTCTCTCATTTGTACCAACAGGACTCTAGTTCAAGTGCCTCTGCTGATCTCTACTGTGGCCATATGGCATGGAGAGCGAGGCTCGCTCTCTGAGCTGGGCATGTCCTAGGCCATTTAGGGCTTTAAAGGTCAAAACTGATTCCTTTAACTTTACCTGAAAATCAACAGTCAAGCAGTGAAAATCTTGGAGCGCTGGTTTAATATGCTTGTAGTGAGATACAAATTTAGTCTGACCTTCAGACGCTCTGCATTAAGTAGCTAGGGGAAATTCACCCTCCTCCAGGAGGGCTCTTTCTCCTCAGCAGCCGCCACTTCCTACCAATTTAGGTATTTCCATGGCATGACCAGTGAATGTACTGATGTGCTAATGTGAGACCGTGGGGTTTTCCCTGGCTCATGGTCTTGGAAACACATTTTAAAATGACATGTTGCTGGCAGACTGCTCCGATAAGGAGAGTGTTAGTCAAACATCAGAGACAACAACCTGTCAGCTGAATATTAACACCCCTCCCTTCCCCACCCCAAAGTGATACTCCCCCAAGAGACTTTCAGGTTAGTATATGGTTATTTAATAACTAGACCTCTACCTCGATATAACACTACCCGATATAACACGAATTCAGATATAACACGGTAAAGCAGTGCTCCGGGGGGGGGGGGGGGGGGGGGGCTGTGCACTCCGGTGGATCAACCAAGTTCAATATAACGCAGTTTCACCTATAACGCGGTAAGATATTTTGGCTCCCGAGGACAGCGTTCTATCGAGGGAGAGGTGTATCTGAATTTATTTAAACAAGTGCAATGGCCCCATAATATTATACTATATTGTTATAAAATACCAATTGTTCAGTAGGAGTAGAGCCTACTCCTTTCAACAAACCTTCCTACAAACCTTTCTAACCAGCAGAAAAAAACAGAGATAATTACCAAGATGTGGGGCCAGATTCTCAGCAGGTTTAAATCAGCAAAGCTCCACTTACCTTAATGGAGCTGTGCCAATTTACACCAGCTGAGGATCTGATCCATTGTTCCCTCTACTGGTCATAATCATATCAGCATGGCCACAAAGTATCCTGACAAATTAGCTGTCATTAAGTGAAGTCATTGTTCTTTTGGTCACACATAGTCCCTCTACAGCTTGAACTCGCTGGGCCCAAGTCTGATCTCATGTCATTGTAACTCCATGGACTCTGATAATGTGAGAAGACAATCAGAACCACTGATGGCCGTGGCTGGAAGTCCTTTAAAAAAGAAGAACACTGTGTGCAGCTTGCACGGTGTTTTAGATGAATATGAAGATCAAGAAAGCTCAAAAAAGTCTCATATGCATCACGTTACTCTTAGACTTTCATAAGGATTCCTGTTGTACTCCTTATATTCCTTTCCACTGCTGTCAACTCAAACCATATTTGGCCCCGTTTCTCTGAATGCAATAAAATTCAATGAGCAGAGACTGGCTGTGAAAGTACTGTAGTTACAACCTCCTAGTCTTAACCTTTCCTGGTTAATGATCTTTATTTCCCTGCCAGGCATGTCATTTTGGGAGACAGATGCCCTACATGAGTATTTTAGAAGAAGACAACATTACAGTTGCAGGAGCTCTCTCCTCACTATGTGGTTTGTAACCAAGAAATTACTCTAATATATCTTTTCCAGTTGTTCACTGTGATTTATTTTTATTATTTTACTGTAGGCCATAGGTGAAGGAGGCCTGACATTCCAGTGTGCCCAAAACAGTCTTTGGTGATTAGAAAGAAAATATATCAATGCATCAGTCACTTTATTTTATATAAAGCCGTTAATGCAAGGCACCTTGCAGCACTTTACAATATAAAATATAAAATGTCAAAGCAAATAAAGCACATGAAACTAGATAAAAGTGCAATTAAAGTGGTACCCTTAAGTTTGCTTTATAATTCTAAAAATCTGCTAGATAGTCCTCAGATCTTACCTAGCAGGGTAATGAATTCCTCAGACAAGGGGCATAAAATCTAGCATGTTGAGAATTAAAGAAAAAAAGCGTGCACACATGGTATTTTCAAAAGTCTGGCCAAGTGCAGGGCAGTAATTGTCCATGAAGTGGGAAAACAACAACAAAAATTACCATTCAGAGAACGATGACTGGTATGGGAAATATTCACTAGAATCTACAATTCCTTCTTGCCCTGCTCAGGGGACTATCCCTATCTGAATGCCAACAAATCCTATTAGTTTTCCCCAAAGCAAGTTGAAACTTTGCAGATTACATAACCCCTTTGCAGATTACATAATGAATAATCTTGTTGCTGTCTTTTATGGTATACCTTCTCCTCTACTGAAATATTAAATTCATTGGGCCAAATTCATATCTGATATAAGTGAGTGCATTTCTATCATTGCATCTGCTTGCACCAGTTTTTATACAGAGATATATACACACATGCACAAATTCTTGTTTGACACCAAGGAGCCTCAGAAAAATTTATCAGACTAAGCAGGCAGACTGCACAATTTTTCTGGAGCAAGCTCCTGTCTTTCCTTCTTTAGAAACGACAAAGGCGGCATTCATAATACACATGGAGTTAATGATAGAGATAATCTTCAAACTAACCCAGTCTGGTGTCAAAAAAGGTCAAACTAATAATGAAATCCTTCTCCATGCTGTAGATCTGTGAGGTCCTAATACAGCTTGGTCTGAACCCTATAAATTAATCCAGCACAGAAATAACCAGTTTCCCCCATCATGTCACTTTAAGTTTCAGAAAAAAGCTCTCCAATCTTATTTTGTTTTGTTTGCTGTGGTAGGCCCACAGGCATCCACATTTAGATTCTCCTTCTCCAATCTGACGAAGCTGGGGGTATGGGGTAGGCAAGCTCTCATTCCCCAAAGCAGGAACTCCGAAAGTAGGGAGAGTCAGTCTCTGTTTCCCCCTGTGTGCCACCCCAAATGACTCATGGACACACATTTCTGAAAAATTATGGGGCAGGCAAAACCCTACCAAGAAGGAAAAAAAAGATGACTTCTTGCCTCTGAGACTAACATAAATAAAGACTGACATTTTATTTTGTGGACGAGTCATCATTTCTGTTCAGTTGGAGGCACATAGGGAAAGATGAATAGCAAAACTGTCCAACTGACTTATTTTTGATGTGTTCTGTGCTTCCAGAGAGTAAACTCTAGGGGACTCACATACACAGTTGACTGTAAATGATGTATTACCTACTAATGAACTGAATCCACCCATATAGAAATACAAGTGGGCAAAATGAAGTATATATGGTGCATAAATATTGTACATAAGCTACCAGCATATGCAGGTGACATGTCACTTCATGTCATATCCTGTCATAAAGAGCTGTGAATGTCTAAGCTCTTCACGGTAGAAACTACATCTAGCAGAACAGGATCGGATCCAGACCCCTGAGTACTATGGTAATAGAAACAGCAAATTATGATGATACTCATAATGTACAGTTTCCTATAGTTCATGTTTTTGTCCTTTTGGGGAAAGACCTTTCAAAATTTATTCTGCTTTTTGGGATTTATCAGTAATCCCACTGTGAATTTTATTCTGAATTCCAATCCAAATGCCTCCATGTATTTCATTTGATATATCCAGTACATTGGCTGTGCACTGGAAGCATAAGATTTACTGGATTTTGGTATTTTTAAATTGTCTATAAACAATATATGTGCCACTCCTTACAAAGCTCGTTGTGATTCTCTGCTGGCATGTTGTCTACCACAAAGTGTGTAAAGTAAAAAGCCTAAGCAGGCTACTATCCTATATGTCCATTCGGCCTACAGTACATGAACTCTTTCTCAAATTAAACGTCAGGCAACAGAAAAGCTATAAAACCCCAATAGTTCTCACCACATCTTCCTAAGGAAATGGTTAATCAGCTTAAATGCGGTAAACAAAATGGAGGCAGCGGCCTATCCAATCTAACAGTCATTCTAATGCAGAGGTTCTCAAAATGGGGGTCATGACCCTCAGGGGGTCATGAGGTTATTACATGGGGGGGGTCACGAGCTGTCAGACTCCACCCTAAACCCCGCTTTGCATCCAGCATTTATAATGGTGTTAAATATGTAAAAAAAATGTTTTTAATTTATAAGGTTCACACTCAGAGGCTTGCTATTTGAAAGGGGTCACCAGTACAAAAGTTTGAGAACCACTGTTCTAATGGCTGTGAACAAGGCAAATCACAAATCACACCTCTACAGGTGGCATTTTACTTTTAAAATGTCAAAACCGGTATTAAGCTATTTATCCAGGGCATCAAATGAAAGGTGTTTCTTATGGGATACCACAGAAGACACTTGGCATAAATCATCCTTCAGGACTGCAGTCGCCAAAAGAACCATTTTCAGGGACTGGAAATCAGTGCATAAACTGAACATTGTGGAATGGCAAAACTCAGTGAGTGAATTAGCACATACAGAAGAGACAAACGAACCTTGGAGGGAAAGAAAAGTATTTTGGCCAGATATTCAGGTACAAGTTATTGGAATTTTATGGTTAATGAGTTCTATGTTGTTATCAAATGTACATTTCTCGTCGTTCACTTTTAATGTACAGCAGGGGTCGGCAACATTTGGCATGCGACTCACCAGGGTAAGCACCCTAGCGGGCCGGGCCAGTTTATTTACCTGCTGACGCTGCAGGTTCGGCCGATCGCGGCCTCCACTGGCCGCTGTTCGCCATCCCGGGCCAATGGGGGCGGCGGGAAGCCGCGGCCAGCACATCCCTCGCCCGCGCCGCTTCTCACCGCCCCCATTGGCCCGGGACGGTGAACCGCGGACAGTGGGGGCTGCGATCGGCCAGAACTGGCGCGTCAGCAGGTAAATAAACTGGCCCGGCCCGCTAGGGTGCTTACCCTGGCGAGCCACATGCCAAACGTTGCCAACCCCGATGTACAGTATTGTTTAACAGTCTAGTCTTCCATACCTGATTGTTGGGCTTGTTGAAGTACATCTTGTATATCCCTACATCCTCATCTCATTCCCCATCCTTTCTATTTCATTGAAAATATATTCAAAGCCTGCGAAGATGTGCAAACTGTAATACTGTCATGTACCAAAGCGATAGTCCATAACTAAATTAAGTATTTAGCACATCTAAACAGTGAATATATAGTTCTTATCTAGTCCACCCTATGGGTTAAACTGTTATGTAGGTAGTGAGGAAGATCTCTCCTCCTGCTGAGAGTTTTCATCCTCAGAAGGGGTTTCTAAAATTACTGCAGGAGGAATGATCAAAGGACTCACAGCCTTTGTGGGCAGATATCAGTGAAGCCAGAGCTGCACTTCAGTGCATTTCACTTTTATCCTGAGGTCTAATCTCTAGACAATAATCATGCAGCTGAAAAGTGGCATAGTCTCACATCCAGACTTTGGAACAAAGTATGCAGAATTAACACAGATAGTATTTCTGTAGCAAGGAAAAAGTGAAAAGATGTTTTTTGTTTAGTTTGCTTTTGCACTTGTGTCAATAAAATAGACAATACTATAGTATTTAGACTTCATTGAGACAAAAACTGACAATAAGATTTACAACAATTGCCTACCCTGCGCTCTTTCTAACAACTTCTACATTCCTCCATGCTCCAATTTAGAACTGCTATAAAGCCTGTCATATTTGATGGGAAATGCCACAAAGCTGCAATATCAGCAACTCACATCATGAAATGGAACGCTGACAAATTCACCATGGGACACCTTAACTGTCAACTTGTTTTTTTTCCCATTCATTGTAGATTTTTCCCCCCTTTCTTCTTCTTCTGCCTTTTTTTTTTTCTCCTAACTTCTGAGTGAAAGCAGGACACTATTTCGTAATGGTACTTTCCTGATACATTTGCCCCTTTTCCTAGAAAAGAGAGGCTATCCATTTGTGAGGATATAATGATCTCCAGACAGGACCTACCCCATCCTACATGCATACGTTAAATATACACATCTCCAACACCTGAGATGTTGTATATTAATTTGTGAAGAATCAGATTGTTCAAATACAGACAAAGGTCAATGATGTCTGAGTTCACTTTTGCTCTTCCTGATTTTTTGTCCAAGGTATTATAAGAAACAAACGCTTCCAAATATTAGCCAATGCAAAAAATAATGGGCCACATTTCAAACAGGTTACTGTGCCAATAGACATGGCACACTATTTATTGTGACTATAGATACAGACTGAGCAGTTGTACATGCAAATGACTTCTGGTCATTTACATAAACAATTACCCAACTTGCATGCACAAGCACTGTAATTGTACACACAAATTACACATGCACAGTGGATTTGGTTTTCTAAGTCCTACATGTTTATGTCAATTTTAGCGCAAATCAACATTTTGATTAATTACAATATCAAATTTTGCCACACGACATGGTCCTAAATGTGTGCTCTAAAATCCCTTCACCTAATGTACAATCTTTCACTTATTGCTAATAATCAAAAGGACATCAAGAGGTGTTAACTTTGAAAAAGAAATAGAGAAAACTAAAAATGAACTTTAAAAGTTGGATGCAATATAGCATTTATGCCTGTTAAAGGATATGAAATATTTCAAGTATTACTCTGTTTCCTGGTATATACAATACGACAGCTAGTGGGTTGTTCTGACTGATGAATAAGATACAATTGACATGAAATCTGCTTATCTGTGCTCTATGAACAACAAACTAATTCAGCTCCATTCAGGTATCCTCATTTGTAATTGTTTTTCAATGTAAGCCTAGTCTGAATGAGCTCTTCCCTGACATCTAGTGGTGAGCTGTGGAAAATGACTTCAGGAGCTGATCTCATTTGCATGGGCACATCCACCCTACCTAGAAGTTCAGCATGGTGGAATTGCTTGCCCAAATGATCACTTGTGGCTGGTGTGGCCTCTTTGTTATTGGGGCAGGTGTAATAAAGGGTTGTTATCCTTGTTGTGTGAATCAAGAGCAGCTGAACTGTACCTTGCATACCCTAATGGAGGGACTCACCCTCAACTGAACGGCACTCGCTAGGCAGGGGACATGGGTTCCAAAGCTTAATGAGTTGAGAGAGAGTAGGGACAGGCATTTCTACATGGTGGTGTGGGCCCTGTTTAAGGGTCCTAGACACCATTTGACCCGTCTTCTCTCCGTGATATAATAAAAGAGCTAATTTGGACTCAATTGAGAGTCTTATTACATGCTGCAGAGCCAAAATCACTGATATCTAGGCCTAAGAATTAGACCTACTCTGGGACAAGGTTTCTGATGCAAGATACTACCCAGTGTACACCAGCAGTGAGGCTCCCCCACCAACAGCTGAAATCCCTGAGAAATGTGTGAAGTGGTGTGCGCTGAGGACATCTTGGCAAGCCTGGAGAGGCACAGCTAGCAAAGAGGCATGAGGAAAGATGTGGCCAGCAGGGCAGCTGGCAGAGGGGGTCAGAGCAGAGCCCCGCAGAGAGGTGCGGCAATTGGCCGGCAGGGGAGCGAGCAAGTGCCCAAGCAGCAGAGGGTATAAGGTGCCTCCTTACCGCCCCCCCCCCCCCCTTCCAGAGAAGGGACAGATACATTAAAGGGACTTTTGGCTTGCTGGACTTAAGAACCTGAGGGGAAAAGAACACTGCCCAACTTACTTGGGGATGGGTCTTTTGCTCATAGTTTATGTTTATGAACCTTTGTTGCAGTGTTTTCCCAAATTAATGCGGAGTTACTTCCCTCCTTTTAGTAAAAATGTTTGCTACACTCACGCTGTGAAGGGGGAGTATTGCCTCTTAGAGGCTCCCAGGGGGTGGTGTGTAATTGTCCCAGGTCACTGCGTGGGGGCTGGAGCTGGTTTTGTGTTGTGTTGTTGAAAAGGAACCTCTAGATACTGAATCTGGCCCTTGTTGCTGCCAACTCTGAAAAATAAAGGACATGTATTGATGTAACCCTTCTGCCAGTCAGATACAATAGTCATCTCTTATCTCTCCATTATTATGGGTGCATATATTGTACTGAATAATTGGTTGCCTTTGATTACTTCAGAAATGATTTTATGAACCTACATAAAGGGGTATAGTAGGTAATCTAAATATTGTTCTTTTTTACAAGTTCCTGTAGCCCAGCAATTATTTTTATTGGAAAAAAAAAAAAACATTTTGTGGAAATTAGACCATGTAGCCACCTTAATTTAAAAATGAAAATGTGTATTTAAAACTTACTAATATTGTACTCTGAACTGAGGGAAATCCCACACAATACAATAAATAGTGTATAAAACAATCTTGCATCAGAGCCTGCATCTTCAATTCATTCGAAATAAAAAATCAGTTCTATTAGTTTTTCCCTTGAAGATATTCTCTCTTTTATACTAACCATGTTTAGCAGCGGTTTGCTCTGATTGACCTTAATTTAATTTATTTTTCACAGAAATATTGCTTCAGGGTTAAACATTTTTGTTGCTAATAACTACACATGTTCTATTACTTGGCCTTAAAGATCTTCCATCTTTCTGAGAACATTTGTTTTGCAAAACACTGTAGCAGTTATTTTTAAAAACATATAATATAATTGATTTGCAATTATCAACAGGGAGGTAAGCCATTGCCTATATTTGCTAACCTAATTGTAAAATAAATTGTTCCTTTCAAGTCATAATGTATTGCCTCAAGTGATCACTACTTAGCACCAACAGACTAGAGTAAATAGAGTGGCAGCAGGAAGTCTGAGGGATAGTATTACCCAGTTCTCCATGTAATAAATGTTCTCTTTTAGAGTATTGTTCAGTTCATGGATGTAATTTCTAGATATTTTCCTCCCAATGGGATGCAGACCAGGTGTCAGTTCTTGGAAGTAGGGCCATATTCTGAAATACAATCCACCTTCCTGTGAATTTTGTGCCATCTGCTTAACACAGATGTGGAGAAGGCTGTCTAACATACGAACCCTGCTTTGCTTACACCAGGGGTGGGCAAACTTTTTGGCCCGAGGGCCACATCTGGGTGAGGAACTTGCATGTGGAGCCATGAATGTAGGGCTGGGGCAGGAGTTTGGGGTGTGGGAGGGACTGCGGGGTGTGAGAGGGGGTGCAGTGTGCATGAAGGGGATCAGGGCAAGGGCTTGGGGCGCAAGAGGGGTGTGGGGTGTATAAGGGGGCTCAGGGCAGGGGACTGGGGTGCAGGAGGGGTGTGGGGTGTAGCAGGGGGCTAGGGAGCTCAGGACAGGGGATTGGGGTGCAGGAGGGGTGCAGGGTGTTGCAGGTGTCTCAAGGCAGGTGGTTGGGGTGCAGGCTCCGGCCTGGCCCGGCACCACTTACCTGGAGCAGCTCCGGGGTAGCAGGGGGGCTAAGACAGGCTCCCTGCCTGCCCTGGCCCCGCGCCGCTCCTGGAAGTGGCCAGCACCACATCTCTGAGGCCCCTGGGGTAGGGGGAACAGAGGGCTCCGCGCGCTACCCTCACCTGCGGATACTTCCTCCGAAGCTCCCATTGGCCGCAGTCCCCCATTCCCAGCCAATGAGAGCTGTGGGGACGTGGTACTGACCACTTCCAGCAACTGCATGGGGCCCGTGGTGCAACGGGGGAGGCAATCCCACGGGCCGGATCCAAAGTTCTGATGGGCCGGATCCAGCCCGCGGGCCGTAGTTTGCCCACCCCTGGCTTACACACTATATACTATGTGAGGTTTAAGTGTAGAGCCTTCCAAAACTTGCATCTTAGTTTTCTGATGTTCTCCTTTTTGAATATTCCTGGACCCTTACAGTAACACTAAGTAAAGAGCAACTGCAACAAAGGTGACTTACTTCACAACTAAAAATCTGTCAATGTCTCCACCAGAGTTAGTCCTGTATACCAGTCTTGGTCACTAAAAAAGAACATTAAAAATAAATAGTAAAAACTATTCAATCTGTGAAAAAATCCAGGGTTTGATCAAAAGGCCAGTGAAGTCAATGGAAAGTCCCTGACTTCAATGGGCTTTGGATCAGACCCACAGAGCATGATTCTTATTTACACCATCAGACCCATAGTTTTTCTTTATACGCTAAGCCCATTTTCATACACTATTATTTCTAGTGTGTAGGATTTCTTTTAAAATCTCGGTTTTCCAAATTTCTAGTTTCTATTTTTTAATCTCAGCTATCATGCTTAATAGACTAGTCCTCCCATTTAAGTTTCCTGACAGCTGCACAAAGAAAGATCTTTCTAAGGGCTGATTACGAGGTTCTCTCTAATTTTCATAATCCTTTAACTATTGATTAGACTTGAGCTGAAGGTACTCCAGTCAACAGAAATATTTTGGGACATATTCTGATCTCATTTATACTAGTGTAAACCCGACACACCTTTCTCAGGTTGGATTGACACTGGTGCTGCTGCAATTACAATCTAGACTTTTTGCCTGGGGTAGCTTTTATATGCTACAATATGAACATTTTTGGTGGGGTAAGAAGGTTCTCTTTCTCCTTTCAACGTGCATGCAAAACTCCCAATTAATGCAATGGTGCATCTACACTGAGACAAATAAGTATTCTACGACACAGATATTTTAATCCATTTTCATATATCACAGTTTTCAGCCCTAGAATGGATTTAAATCGTCTCCTTTCTATATAAAGCTTTTTTACTACTACTACAGAAATATAAATATTATATTTTGCTGAAGAATAGAACTGTTTGAATGTTGACAACTGCTGCCATTTGCCATCTAGCCAAATACAGCTAGAAGGGCTACAAGGAATTACAATTTATATAAGTTTCTCATTATGAAATTAAAAATTCAGAAATGCTAAATTAAATTATTCTCATAAGGCAATTTTATATGGAAAAGTTATTTTGTCGGTGTGAACAGTCACCGCAAAGCTTTGAGTTTGCTGTCATTTATCCAGAACACTCACTTTTCATCATCATGAGCCTGCCTGAATGTGCTTACCACATTAAGCTCAGAGAGAAGAGTAAACCTAAACATAATCACCTTAATTCATACTACACAGCTAGCAGGAAATTTAGGCTGTACCAAGTGCAGGACTCAACAGAGAAATAAGAACTAACATTCAGGAGAAGGTCTTACCACCATTCAGAATATGATCTTTTTTATGTTGTTGCTTTATATCAAACATGCTTAAGGGAGGATGAGTAAGCATCTGTGATCTCACTTAGAGGAGCCAGCAAGCATCCACTGAGCACCACAATGAAATGCTGAAATAGTGAAATGAGCACTTTGTAGAATTTTGTTTACTCACAAACATGAGAGAGGTTGAGTGAGAAAGAGAGACAGGAAGGAGATTCCCCTAATGAAGCTCTCACTCCTTTTACAGTTTTCCCCAAAATCCACCACATGCTCAGTAGAACAACCCTTCCTCATGTTGGCAAGCTCCTACGCAGGTAAGTGCACCCACTGACATCAAAGTACTCATCTGTTTAAAGAAGGGTCGCACAATTGGGCCCTTAAACTATAAAGTGGTGAGCAGCATTCTTTTGTCATAAGACTTAATTATATGCGAGCACATAAAAAAAAAGCATGGTGCACCAATTTACTGCAGCTATCGAACACATGAAGGGGAGAGTTAATTAATAACAGGTCACATTTACATTGTGCTTCCCAAGCCAAAGGATCCCAGATTAATTTACAAAACTGATATAGAAACAATTTTACATGTTCTGGTATGGCTCAGATCAAGGACTTCTTCCTATGTAGAATTTACAAAGTTGACAGAGGCCCCAAGATTAGTACACCTCAAGCCAACATTTTCAGGCAATTCCTTTAAGTACTGAAAGCAGAGACTTCTTGCGCCATCCCCAGTAGTTGCTGGCTGGTGCCAGGGCATTCTCACAGCTCCATTTGCAATGGCGCCAGGAGTTTAATGAGATGGTGATGGTGACTGTGCTCACCCACATACCTCTGAACTCTCCCACATTTCAGGAAGTCTCACCTGTTTTCGTCCCAAATTCAGTGTCCCCTTTCATTAGCTTTTATTACTAAGAGTTATTTAAAATGCAAAGCCATGAAACTGAGATTACCAAAAAAATGTTATTCATACTAAAGGAAGGAATCCCTCAGCATTTTAAGTTTCTTTCATGAATATTTTTGTGTCCCTCCTTTTTGGTGCACGTCACATACTGTGTTCCACATATATGAGGGTTGGCAAATTGAGTGGCATGGCCATCCTCAGCATAGGGGAAGCACTGGCTTTTTGGGTCCTTTCACCCTGACAAACCCGCACAGAAGGAAGATACAAATGAGTCTTCTGTTACCAACACTGAGAACAAGGAACAAGAATACTGAAATGACTGGAGCTGCTCTGAAAAGCTACTAAATATCAAATAATAAAGAACAGACTAATAACTACCAGCTTTATAGTTATTAAAAAATTGTGTCTATCTGGGATAAACAGACCAAAAATTATGCCTTTCTGGGATAACAAAGAGACCTCATGCTAAGATTTAATTAGTGATGTACATGTTCTTAAACATACTCTACAACAGGGGTCAGCAATGTTTGGCATGCAGCTCGCCAAGGTAAGCACCCTGGCATGCTGGGCCAGTTTATTTACCTGCTGATGTGGCAGGTTCGGCCGATCGCGGCCCACATTGGCCGCAGTTCACCATCCCGGGCCAATGAGGGCAGTGGGAAGCCGCGGCCAGCACATCCCTCGCCCGCGCCGCTTCTCACCGCCCCCATTGGCCCGGGATGGCAAACCGCGGCGAGTGGGGGCCGCAATCGGCCGAACCTGCCACGTCAGCAGGTAAATAAACTGGCCCGGCCCGCCAGGGTGCTTACCCTGGCGAGCCGCGTGCCAAACGTTGCCGACCCCTGCTCTACAACTACACATCAACTGGACAGTGATGTCTCTTATACTTCCTGACCTTAGCACTTGGGCTTCTTTCTGTAATTGTACTTTAAAGGCAAATTCTTGGCTGATCAAGCCCACAGAGGTTGGTCTGTTTCTCCTCTCTTTTATCGTAATCGCACCCAAAACTGCTGGGAACAAGGAGTTTCATTTATCCATCTGCAAAATACCCTATTTGCCTTAATGATTAATTAAGGTCCATTTGCCCACAAGTTTTATCAACATCTTGAAATGTATTCTGAGAATTCTGTTGCTCCCCAAGCAATCTTTGTAAGCTTCTCCCCAAAGCTATTTTAAAAGCAAACAGCTCTTCATATATATTTTTTTAACAAAAGATGATCTGACCAAGCCATTAGTGTCTGCGTGATAAACGAACTTTAGCTTGTGCTACTAATTCAACATCTAACAGTAATTTTAGCCAACATTGAATAATATTTGGTACAGTAACTAATGATATAGTTCAAAAGCAGTCTTTGACAGCTTAACCTGCATTGACCCAAATATATATAAAACTCCTGCATCCATATTGGACTGTTTGGCAATGTAAGCGTGCAGTTTACCCCTGCAGCGCCTCCTCCTGGTCGTCCATGGGAATTAGCTCTTCCAGCGTCCTGGAGCGCCCTCTGCAGGCTGGTGATCTGCCTTGCCACTGACCCCACGTCCCTCCTAGGACCCCAGTGCCCCTTTTTCTGGGTGCTGCCCCCTGGCAGTACCCCCACAGTTCTGGGTCTTCCCCTCCCAGGGGGAACCCCCACCCACTAACCCCACTTCACCTAAGTCTTGGCTACTGCCCAGTCTCCATCTAGCCCCATTCACTGGGGCAGACTGCAGTATCAGCCACTCATCACAGGCAAAGGGGTTCAGACCTGCTGCCTCTGCCTACCCATGGGCTGCCCCCTGCAATCCCGTACTTAATAGGCCTTACCAGGCATGCAGACTGGGGCTTTCCTAGGCCAGAGCTCCCCGGCTCCCTTGGCCTTTCCCCAGCCCTGCTCCACAGTACCTTTCTCTGGCCTTTAACAAGGCCTGCAGCCTCAGGGGTTTCCAGGCCGGAGCTCCCCAGCTCCTCTAGCCTTCCCCGAGCCCTGCTCTACTTTAGGTACCCTCTCAGCTTCCAGGCAGCCAGGCCCTTCTCCCTCTAAAGCAGTGTTTCCCAAACTGGGGTTCACGAAATGTTACAGGGGGTTCTCGGGGAAAAATTCCCTAATGGTGGACAGAGCTGTCCCTAGGGATCCCGGGCAGCATGGGACACTGAGGAGACTTAACCTTCAAGACTCCTTATAAGAAATGGAAAGGGAGGTGGATATTTTTTGCTGTTTTTAAAATTAAATAGGCAGCTTTTAAAAATTATTATGAAGAACAAGTTTAAGCTTTGTTGTAACGTGCGTTGTTTGCCTGGACTGCTCAAGACCTGAATGCTTGTCAGGAGCGCTGCCAGCTTTTCCGCCGCCCTAGGCGGCAGAAGGTCCCGTCCCAAAATGCCACACACCCCCCACAGAGGCGGTGAAAGGTCCCGCCGCGGAAATACTGCCGCGGTCGCCGCCCCCCAAATCGCAGTGCCCTAGGCGACCGCCTAGGTCGCCTAATGGGTTGCACCGGCCCTGATGCTTCTGTAGGCTTTGAGTTGGCTTCTTAAATACCTTCATGCTGTTTCACATCTGATACTCCTTGATGAAACATAGGAGCCTTGTCTTGTAACAGGCTTATTCAAAGTGATACAAGCTACAAAAGTGAGATCTTGGAAGAGTGTTGCCATTTTCATAATGCAATAAAAATATTGTAATGATAAATAATAATTAATAATACATAGTGTGTAATAAACATGTCACAAAAACAAATTTTATATTTCCAAGATCACTGCTTTTATAATTTATACTCAGGTAAAGGAGAAAATCCTTGGAAATATTCATTTTTAAGAGGGGGTTCACGAGACTTGCCATTTTATGAAAGGGGTTCACAGGTTGTTAAAGTTTGGGAACCACTGCTCTAAAGGCAGAGAGAGAGTCTGCCTCTGGCTGCCCTGGCTTTCTTATAAGGCCTGGTCAGTCTGTTTGGGGCGTGGCCCCAGCTGCTGCCACTTCCCCCAATCAGCTGGGGTTTTGCTCCCTTCCCCCAGCTCCAACCCTCTACAGGGCTTTTCCAACCTTTTCGGGGCTGGAGCGGGTGCTCACCCCGCTACAGGCTGTGATATCTTAGCTCGACAACAGACCATTTCAAAATGCCTTATGTAGTTTCTAGAAAATGCAGAGGTTTCAAATGAGACTCGAGGCTTGCTCCCACTCTGCTTTGACTTCTTAAAACTACATGAATAAATGTTATTATAATTTGCATGGTCAACACTTAATCATATGTAAATATTTTGTTGGCATTAGATTGGGGATAAGTTTCATGTATATTTCCGATGACCTTCTGTCGTCTCTTTCTCTATTCTATCTTCTCTACATATTAAAAGCAAACCATGAAGGAGAGAAGAATAGTTCAGGCCAGAAAATCCTTATTTAACTACATCTCCTTCTGAGATTAAAAATTTCACTGAAATTACTTACATATGTCTGAGTAGTAGAAGTAGGACATTGGTAGACTGTAACAAATAAATAGATAATTACTTTGGGAGCTAGAAATCTATTTGTAAACCATAATTACGTGGCCAAATCAAAATGGATTTTCACCAGATGACCAAAATAGACATTTCCAACTGAGGGCTAATTCCTTGCCAAATTTCAGGTTTCTGTCCCAAACCAAACAGGTATAAAATGTACTATTTTTTCATTATAATGACTAAACTTTCCTCCCCACTTTCTTCACATTCAAGAACAACTGAACCATTTTTGTGAAAACTTTACAAAAATAAACTCACTCTTAAGTAGAGACCAGAGTTGGAAAATGTTAGCCTGTAAAAGAATGAAACAGGTCCTTTAGAAGAAACATGTAAGCAGTCTTAACTGTAAGTGACACTATCTCTACAAATCTCCAGGCCAACAAAGGTCAGCTATGCCATAGAAGCGTGTTTTATCCTGGTGTGAGGGTCGTGATACTGGATATGCTACTCTCCCATTCCTCTTGCCAATGGGGCCTAACCTTAGAGGAGACTATTTACTCACCTCTCCTGGTGAGAAGAAAAATGCTGAAATGATGGACAACTTTAAGGGCCACAGGGCAAACTTGAAGAAAATGATAAAATGGCCAGTTGTGAAGGGATCCAACAAAAGCAGGTAGGATGATTTTTTTGAGGGAGAGAGACAGATAAAAGGGGTAAGTTATCAAATATTATAACACAGTGGTTTAAAATAGTAAAGAGAAGTGAGTGTGATATTAAGATAAAAAACATCTTCTCCTGTAGCTATCATAAAAGATATGATTCCGCTGGGGCGGAATTCGGCAGGGAAATGAAGCAATCAAACTGTGGTCTACAGAGTATAACTAGATCTCAGCCCATCAGTAAAGCCTGTAAGTGAACAAGGAGGGGATTATTATTATTTTCCCTCTCTCTTTATCCATCTCTCTCACATAAAATATTTTTTTAGCTAATGGAATGTCAGGTGTTATGTTCCTGTGTATAAAATCACATCAGTATTTGCGAATACACCATACGCAGCGCCGCGTACTGTACTCTACAAATAAAGCATCAAGGCAGTACAATCCCAGGCAGCAAATCACATTGCGAAGCTACTACCACTACCTAGGAGATTTCAAAACCTAAAGTCCTCATCTATCATTCATGAATATTTTATTGTACATGGATTTCCTCAGGAACTTTATTACCACATCATCCCAAGTAAATATGTTAAGCCAGATAATGCTCAAACAAGACTCTCATTGGAGATTTGAGAAATGGCAGGAAACCCAGCAGTCTATTACCTGAATCCTAAACTGTTCAATACATGCAATATCGTAGAGGACTAACACACAAAGTAATTGAGCACATTCTCAGGGAAGATTTTTGGGACCACCAGGAAGGAGGGACTGAGGGGCCTAGGTGTTTCATGGTGAAGTTTCTTTTCATTCCTATTAAAATGCTTTAAGAAAGTGGTTTTCTTAGCAAGAGTGGGAGCTGCTCCCTTTCTTTTCCTGGCTATTTGGACATCCTATAGTGGTGATTTGGTGTGGTTAAAACTTCTCCATCTAAAATAGGTTATTGTCAATTAGTAAGCATAGACTTTTTCCTTGCCCCCCAGTGTTGTGACAGGACTCTTCACTTACAGGGCAGATGTTCCAATCTCTCACCTGTTAGCTAAGGGAACCTGGGAGAAGGGAAATAACTATGCAACAGCTTCTTTCATACATCATAAGCTGTCTCTGGATGCTACAAGGCCAAAGGTTGGGTATGGGAAGGAGTCTAGAAAAACAACTACATGTAAGAAGTTCCCCTTCAGGGTAGCATAAGTTACCATGCAAAATATATTCACATTACTATTTCATTAAAAACTCCCCTATCCGTGGCTCTTTCAAATAGTGGATGGGATCTGGATGATCTGGTAGGGCTGTAGCCAGTAGCAGCAAGGCAAAGGGAAAAAACATTGTTGGTGCTGCAGAGGACTTGGGTGCTGGAGCACAGATGGGTCAAGATCTAGGAGAATCTGAGGAGAGGTTACCCCTAGAAGAGCTACCAGCTTCTTCTCTGGCTGCTCTGCTCTACAACTGGCTTTATCTTCAAAAGGGAACAATGCAATCGAGCAATAGCCAAAGAAAGTCTCCAAGACTGTGGGGACACTGCTTCCTTTCCCCAGGGAGAGGAGCATATGGCTCTTCACCTGTGTTGTACCTTCACACACGAGTGCCTAGCTGAACAGATGTAAAAATATTTTAGAAAGGTTTCCATGAGAAAACTCTTATTAAAAATCCTAAACTGCATAGTGTGTCGAATAATGCTGTCTGCCTGAAAATGTCATATTCTTGTCTGAACAGCCCAGTATCGTATATGCTCTGAATAAAGATTAAGATGTAATTGCTTTTCCTATTACGACTCACTTGTGCATCATAGATTTTTTAATATCCTGTAGAACACATGTATTGTGTAAAGGAACCAGGTGAGAGTAGTAAAAAGATGTAATGTTATTTTTCTTTATGATAGATCTGGACAGAGAGCTCTAAGTGAAGGCTTAGGTTTTTAATAATCAACTATGGGGGTGGGGGGGGAGTTGTTTCTTTATTTTACCTACAGTGAAAACATTAAAACTTAAGCAACGGTCATTGTGAAAATGTCATATTTTGTTGGCAATAAAGGGATTGTTTCTAAAATGAAATCACTCACTGTAGTTTTGTCTACACTAAGACATCATTGTTAATATTTCCCATCAGTGCGACCACCAATTCAGATTCTCCAGTGAAAACAGGTGGGGATTTTCGAAAGTGCTCAGCATGGGTAGCAAATTGACTTCACTGAGAGCAAAGTTAGGCTAATGCTGAGCACTTTTGAAAATACAATCCAATGAGACAGAAGAGTAGACAAGATGCCGGCAGCATATTAAGCACCATGTCGTGTTCTGAACAGTGTAAGACAACATGATGCTTAAAATGCAGGTGGTATCTAAAGCCACATCTACACTAGCTTCCCTACTGTTGCTACCATTGGTGGAGCTGATACACTAATAGACTGGGTAAATACTGTACATGTGTGTTTGCAGGAGCATGTATTTTTCTTTGTAACTTTTTTTTCCTATGTCAATAGCATCCCCACACCAAGTCTGTGCAGCAATGCCTCCATAGCACTGTCCCCACTAACCTTGCAAAGCATTGTCTGAGCAAGAGGAGGGGTTGGAATTGGGGCCCCCCAAGATCAAGAACAGAAACTTGCCTAGAAAAGTTAAAGCTTTTCCATGGCTCTACTCCAAGATATCCAGGGGTAACTATGGCCAGAGGGGTTCCTGAGCATGGGAGCATCATAGGGTCTCCCACAAATACCCCAGGACCTGCCAGGTTTTGTGGGCAGTCCTTCACCTCAGGGAGCCAACCTCCAATCCCTCTGGCATGCAGCAGGGGAATCTCCATAAGGAAATCCTCAGACTTCTATATATATATATTATATATATACATACACCCTGTGTAGGCACAGGATAATCTGGGTCTATGTTTTTAAGGACATGCTTTACATGTTTTTAAACGTTAATAACTTATTGATGCCTTGCATCCTTAAACTGAGGCTACAACTAGGAGTCTGTGTTATTAAATGGAGAATTAGTCACACCTGTAGCTCCGAATGTTGTGTTTCTACCTCCAAGCAATACTAGGTCATGTTAACCTTGTAAGAGTCTTGGTTATTCTTGGATATTCCTTCAGTTGCTAAAAAAAAATTCCAGCTGATGTCTGAAGGGAAGCTAAATCACATTCTTGTGAAACTCAAAGGTAACTAGAACTTCTACAAATGAAGACAATGCTCATGAATGAAAGAACAGGTTGCATCTTTCTTCAATACAATTCAGCCATAGCTAAACTGAACATGGAAAGACCGTCCTGCGACAGTATGAATTCCACTTGGTCCATGAGGACAAAAGAACAGACAGGTCACAGCAGGATGAACATGGTCTTTTTTCGTTACAGGTTCAAAGGCCCCATCAATTGACAGATGCAGACCCTGCTTAAATCCATGTTTGTTTCTAAAAACTGTACTGTCATGCAGATAAATCCTCATATGACCCAGTGCTTGGAGTTGTCTTCTGCCATGCAGATGTTACCGGCCCTTTTGACATTGATGGGAAAGGATCCACTGGTGATGGTTCACATTGGCACTAATGACACTGCATTGTGGGATATCTCACAGATAGTTGATAACTTCAGGGAACTCAGAAGCGTGCTAAAATAGAAGAATGTCCAAGCTATCCTCTCTGAAATTCTTCCCGTCCCACAAGCAAAGGTCTTGGAATCTATGAATCTCCTATATACGCACCCAAGTTTCCGAGGTGCAAAGCCTCACTTCGGCGCACACACAGAGTCTCGTTCTGTTGGAGCACAGGAAATGTGAGCTCAAGCTTTTATTGTTGGAAATGCCATCCTGTCTCCAGCGCCACATTCTTGTCCCAAAATCTACTACTTCATCACAATGGTAGCTAACAAAAATGTCTCTTAAAAAGAGCAGTTGGTCTGGCCATAAACAAACTTCTCCATGCAACCATGGATGCCTGCATGTGCATATACTGTTGTGGATTCACTTTATAATCTCACCTTAGAAAAGTTTTAAGCTTGAATCTTCAAAGAACCTAAGAGAGTTAGGTGCCCAACTTCCATTAACTTTCAATAAGAACTGGGCATCTAACTCCCTTAGGCTCATTTGAAAATTCCAACCTTAAAAATTTTGGATTTTCACAAAGGGAGCCGATCCTTTCTAGAAACCACCGAAGGGCTGAATTGACACGGGTGCCAAATTACACTTTTACCCCTTGAGTAAATCCCTCCAGAACAAGACGGAGGCACACTGAGTGATACCATGAGCTTAAATTGCAAATTCATATGCTACCATCTTTCCTAAGGATAAAGAGAAGACCTTGAACCCATTCCTGACCTGGTGTAAACTGGTGTAGCTCCACCGAAGTTATGCCAGCTGACAGTCTGGCCCTGTGTCTCCTTAACAAGCACAAAATTCACAAAAGGGAAAAAAAGACAGAAGAAAACGATGTTTTGGTTTGCTCTTGCATGCAAAGTAGGAAACAGTCAAATATCATTCTAATAAAATAAGTGAAAAGTAATAAAATACTAATAGTAATTTATCATTTGAAAAAATAAAGCGAAAACTGGCAAATAAACAGGATTTAGTTTTAAGCTCTCAAATGACTATTAAATAACTTGATTTTTTAAAAATACTAAAAAATTCTTTGGCAATGCTAGTGGGTACAAGAGTTGTCCTGATTTAATTCATATAAACTGCAGAAAACTAATAATGATACTAAGTAATTAGTAACTATTATATTAAAATGCATTATACATACTGATTAGATCATATTAAAATGAAAAGAATTTGAATTTATTTACACAAAAACCTCAGAGAAAGAAATCTATAGACCATGAAGATGAATTCCTACAACAGTGACAGCTGATAGCACAACCAGCTTTCAAAAAATAATGTTTATGTCTGAACAGCACCAAATAAAGGGCTTACACCCAAAATACCCATATGTATTTACTGCAATAGATTCATTTAATGCACCAGGTTCAAAGATCATTTTTAACTCCTATATGAAAACTAAAGATTTTTCGTCAAAGGCAATGTTCAATATATTACAAATTATCCAAGAGTATGATGCAAAACAGTTTCATGGTAGCAGTTATATTTAATATTCATTGCCAACTTATCTGAGGAAAGTTGGAGCACTAATAAATTCAGAATGCATTAGTAATATTATGCACTACACATAAATTATACGTAGTGTTTTATACCAGCACATAAGATTAAACATACAAGGTTTTCAGAAATTAAAGCAGATTCTCAAGTACCCCTGACTTATAGGAACTATAGTTTTAATCTTTGTGTCATAATATGGAAGTACAGTATTTCTGCTTTTTTGTGATTTTCCCCCCTTTCATTATTAGCCAAGCCAAAGCCCTAATCATACTGTAACATACCACAGTATCATGGAACTGAGGCAATTATAGCCTTTAGACCGGGGGTCGGCAACGTTTGGCACGCGGCTCGCCAGGGTAAGCACCCTAGCGGGCCGGGCCAGTTTATTTACCTGCTGACACGGCAGGTTTGGCCGATCGTGGCCCCCACTCACCACAGTTCGCCGTCCCGGGCCAATGGGGGCGGCGGGAAGCCGCGGCCAGCACATCCCTCACCCGGGCCGCTTCCTGCCGCCCCCATTGGCCCGGGATGGCGAACTGCGGCCAGTGGGGGCCACAATCGGCTGAACCTCCCATGTCAGCAGGTAAAAAAACTGGCCCGGCCCATTAGGGTGCTTACCCTGGCGAGCCACGTGCCAAACATTGCCGACCCCTGCTTTAGACATACTGATTCACACCCTAAGGGTACGTCTACACTACCCGCCAGATCGATGGGTAGCGATCGATCTATCGGGGATCGATTTATCGCGTGTAGTGTAGACGCAATAAATCGATACCCGATCGCTCTCTCGTTGACCACTGAACTCCAGCTTGGCGAGAGGCAGAAGCAAAGTCGACGGGGGAGCGCGGCCGTCGATCCCGCGCCGCGAGGACGCAAAGTAAGTAATTTTAATTCAATCCAAGATACGTTGACTTCAGCTATGCTATTCTCATAGCTAAAGTTGCGGATCTTAGATTGATCCTCCCCCCCAGCGTAGACCAGGCCTAAGTAAAACATGAGATTGTGTGACTGGACTTAAATAACTACCATAGTCATAAGCCGGTTCATTTATAAAGCCAGGGAAGGATGTCTCTGGCCTGGCTGGAACTACTCCGGCAGGCTGGTCAGCGTGGCCACAGCCTGCTCCGGCGGGCCAAACTGGGCGGCATGGCCGCAACATGTTCCAGAGTTCTGGGCCAGGTGGCACGGCCACAGCATGCTCTGGCGGGCTGGTGTGACGACATAAAAAGCTCCCTCTCCCAATTCCCTACTTTGGGTGCACTGAGGATGCTCACCCAAACTGAGCATGCCCAGTAACCTTCGCTTTTGCGTGGCGGAAACTGCAACTAGTTGCAAAAGTGGAGGGTTGCTGTTTGCCCTGCTACACCGGGTGGCGCAGCCACAGCCTGCTTTGGGGGGCGGGGCTGAGCGGCACGGCTGCAGTCTGCCAGCCCTGGAGCTGCAGCTGCTTCGGAGGCTGGGGGGAGAACATTGTGGCCAGAAGCAGAGAGACTCTGGCCCCACCTCTTCCCTTCTGGCTCTGCTGGCTGTGCTGCCTCTCCTTGCTCCCTCTGTTGGGGGGAGGAGCTGTGTCCCACCTCTCCCTCTCTATACCCGTTCATAAGCCGACCCCCTTCTCTGGTGCTTCCCTTTTTTATTAAAAAAATTCGGCTTATGAACGAGTATATACGGTAACTTTTGTCTCCTCTGTACTAATTGTGTCCACTTTTACATGTAGTTGTATTATTTACATCAAGTTGAATCTATAATTACTACTGTTATGGCTGGTGGCTTGGGTGATATATGATTCGACGTTTACATTGCTCAAATATTTCATTTTCTAAAATTATCTGACGAGAACATACAGCATAACTGTGTTGTAAATAGTATAGAACAGATACATTTCCCCCATGTAAGTGTGGTCTAGTAGCAGGAAGAGGGGAGTGGAAGCCCGAGACCCTTAGTCCTATTCTTGGATCCTCCACTAACTCTCTGAGATCATAATCAAGTGCATGTTCACTTAGCACATGAACAGTCACTGACCAGTGCCATTAAGCAAATAATAAGTCCAGTTGACTTTAAAGGTAAGCATACACCGAAATACACTGCTGGCTTTAAGATTAGACACCCGCAGCTGACCCATGCCAGTTGACTCTGGCTCACGGGGCTAGGGCCACGGGGCTGTTTTGCTGTGGTGTAGATGTTCCAGCTTGGGCTGCAGCCCAAGGTCTAGGACCCTCCCACCTCACAGTGTCCTAGAGCCCAGGCTCCAGCCCAAACCTAGGTGGCTACACCACAATTAAATAGCCCCACAACCCAAGTCCCACGAGGCTAAGTCAGCCGGAAGTGTAATTGCAGTGTAGGCATACCCACAGAGACCTATTTCACAATGTTATAGACCTATGAGGAGACATGAACCTTTACCAAGTAGTGGAGAAGGTTGCAGTGCAAAGGTTTTTGACTCCTCCAGAATCATAGTGGACTGAGGCCAGATCTGGAGACCCTTACTAGCCACCTGGGAAGCAGTTGGACTATTAAAATTGGCAAAGTCAGCCTACCACTTGTCCTGTTATGTTGGCTTGTTGACTAAAGTGGTGACCATTCCTTTTCAAGCAAGCATGTTTGCCTTTTCATTAGTCATTTTGCCTTTCAGCAATGAGAAGATTTGTTTAGCCACCAATATGATTGCTTACAAGAGATTCTACTTGTAACTATTGTATTTCAATAAAAGTCAGATCATTCTCCACGGAAGAAAGATCGCCATTATAAGAAAGCTTGCATAGTTTTTCAATTTCAGGTTGAGATTTTGTATGACAAATCTTAGGCTGATAGCCCCTTTCACTGCACAAAATATATGGTATTGGCCATAAGTCTTTAAAGCCTTGATGTATTCCAGTCCATTAGTTTTTACGGTTGAATTTATGTTGTATTATGAAGAGATGTGCTGAACTGCCCGAAACTACAGATTTGCCAAACTATCCAAAAATAATCTAGATAAGAGTGAAAGTCAGGATACCAGCCAACTCATAAGCAGCATGAGTGTTTTGCTACCAATACAGCTGGTAATAACTTTTTTAAAGCGCTGTTAAACATATCCAACTGAACTTGACTTTAAAAATCACACCAGGCTGAACATTTAAAGAACTATTGATTTAAAATGCAGCAAGTGTATGTAGGTGATTGATACAGGTTAATGCACTGTAGGCATAATGGTGACACAAATAGCTTCCTTCCTTTTGGTACTGCACAATATGCAATTAAACAAACTATTCAATGTGGACTCAAAGTAATCAAAAGCAATTACCTCCCCTGGAAGTGACAACTTCAACTTAAATGCTAGAATATGTAAGGGTTAACTAGTGAAGACAGAGTAGTTGTCAAAGAAGTTATGACAACTATAGGAAGAGCTATTTCATTATCAACACACGTCTTCTTACCTTACAAGGTTTCAAATTCTGTCGAATGAAGCTTATTTTCTGAATGTCCACTACAAAATGTAATTTGCTACTCACTTTATATTTATACATGATTATAATTAAAGGATTTACACCTCAAAACTATAAAAAACATACTATGACCAGAGAAAGGGAAAGGAAATCTGCTGTAATCACATGGAAGTGATCCAGAATATGAAGGTCTCCCCATGAACAACCTTCTCGCGCTACAGGTGATGCCTCCAGACCAGAGTTGAAGCCTTAGGTAGAGTGGTGAAAGCCTGCGTTACAGCTACCTTTATTCAATCTGATATATATGGATAAATAGAGAACTTCAGATTGCAGAGCAATCACTCTGCTGCTTTTCATTTTACACAGATTTATAAAAAGACTCAGCATCTCTCACACACAGTTTTCTTTAATTCTCAACGTGCATAGGCACCCACAAGCTCACCTGAAAATAGATTTTTTTTAAAAAATAACAACAAAAGAAACAGAAACTGTTAAGTGGCTTTCACATTTTGATTTATTTATTTATTTATTTATTTTTTGCCAGCATACAGTTAAAGAAAAACAACACATAGGAGCTTTTATTTTATCTTGTTCTTAAAATGGATTGAAATAATTTTATTTAAATCTTAAGGAAAAATAAATAATTGTCCTATGCTCTGACACGTTTCAGTCAGATGAAAGTTTCAAAACAAAATTCTAATCAGTCTAAATGGGGGGTTATAACAGAAATACTGATAAAATCCTACCCCCGAAAGCCATCGCTCAATGTCATTTGTTCAAAGAAAACGACACATAGATATTAGAAATAAACACAGGACATTATTATTACAACTGCTGGTGAAAGACGCACAAATTGTTAGAGATTGCTGGGATGTATTTAAGAAGATAAAAAGTACAATTTTTAATAGAGTGCAATTTTCTTTTTGGGGGACGGTAGTTGATCGGTGAATTTCTTGTTAATATACTGCAATTCTGGTGGCTCTTTCTCTCTTTTTTCTTGTCTAAATATGTGCCCATCAAAGCAGTTTCTGTAAATATATGAAATAATTTGAAAGAACACATAAACGCTTAACAATTCAAGTCAAAGGGGCTCAGTAAGGGCTGCAAGATTGGGCCCTATATCAACTTGTACCTCAAAATATAATTTTCCTTACAGTGATAACTCCTCAAGTATGCATTACATTATGTTCTTAAAATCGAAATAATTGCATTCTGATGGCCCAGCGAGACAACTGAATTCAAGATACAATTCAGAAAAAATAATATTTATTGAAATTAGCAACAGGAGTGTATATTTAAGGGACAATTGTATTATGGTCTGTTGTATGCATGCAATTAATTGAAGTTCCATCAATAGAACAAGTTGAGAAGATGCTTATAGTTACACAAAGGCTGAATGTTATTATGTCAAATGGAGGTAATCAGAAGTGAAGACCATCTGTGGAAAGAGATAATCTTGGAAATGTGATCAATAAGAATACTGAATAAAACTATCCAAGTCAGATTCTGTCAGCTGAAGACAATTGCATATTAAATCCCTTTTCTTAGCAGGTAACACTTACGGCATGTTATAAGTAGTTTTAGCAAAACTTCTGTGATGAGGTGTTCAAATTCATTCCAATTTAGCCTGTTCGGGCCATAGAAAATGGACTTTTAACAAACAGTAAATTAAAATGTCAAGAGCAATCATACTAGGCTCTTGTTTACAAGACTATTATTATTTTGGTTTTCAGGACTTCGAAGGTTTGCCTTTTTCAGGAATCACTGAGCTACTGTTATCACATAAAGAAACTGTACCTGATAACATTCCCTACTGTTTTGACACATCGATTTAAATTGAAATCTCCTTAGGCCAACCCAGAGTGTTTCTTGATTTCTCAAACCTTTCAGATTCAATTTCAATAAAACACAATGCTTAAAGCTAAAGGAAAGGCACATGCATGTGCATTTTTCAAAGGAGTAGATAAAGGGATGACTTTCAAATCATATTGTTCTACATAGAGGACAACAGTTTTAGTTGGTCCCCTTAACTGTACCCACAAAAAATTGGGAAAGCATCCATTTCTCATGCAAAAAATAGCAAACAGATGTAGAGTACCAATGCCAATTCACATGCACAAGACCAATGTAACTGCAGATTTCATGGGTGCGTTTAGTAAGTCCCAGTAATGTGCTTTGTTAATGTGACGTGTCTTTTACCCAAAAAGATTAGACAATCAAAGGTAATTTACAGACTGCTAAAGGACAATATTTTGGCCTCACTGCACATGGATTTCCCATGTACATAGAGGAAACTTTAACCATCACTAGAATTAAGCCTCCTCTGAAGTGGAATATGCCGCCTGATTGTAAAGAGCTTCTCTCTCTCAAATTCTGCTGTGACAGAGAGTAAAGTAGTATTCTGCATGGGCCTTATCTGAAGTCTACTAATATCAATAGAAAGACTCCCATTGACTTTAATGGGCACTGAATCAAGAGACATACGCCTTCTTTCCCCTACAAGGACAATGAATCTCCTAGGATTAGAGATTACAAACAATGTATTTTCTTCTGCTGTTCACCATCTCGTTAAGAACTAATGATTGCATATTACAATTCGTGCTAAACCTAATAGAGTCCAGTTCTTTGTTCCAAATATTATTCTAGGAACTTACAATTGGATAATAAACGTTAAAGTCTTACTCTGAAAAAGGAGCCCATCCCTTGCAGGCAATTTCTTTTCTTTGACCAGATTGTGATTTCACTTTTATTGATTACCTTAGTAAGGGTGGGCAAGTAGAATTTAAGTCTCAGATGGTAATTTTTCAATGCCATTTTGGACTTAATGGTGAAGTATTTCAAATATGAATTTAGATTATGCAATTCACTAGAGCTATTTTTAACCACCCTATTTGAAGCACTGACCTAGTCCAGCAATGGGCTGAGTGCCAAAGAAAAAAAACATGAGCAGCATTTCACAGGATGAGCTCAGCACTTACATGACTGGACCTTGGGTCACCTCTTTTAATCATGCCTGCAGTCTTGTCTGGTTTTCATTCCTTTCCCAAGGGAACTCAGCATAGAAATGTGCCATTCTGACTTCTGAAAATAGTTTTCCATTTCATTTCCTATTACACTTTCTTTGTTGCATTTATTGTGGACTTTTTGTTCTGTGTTTGCACTGTGCACAGCACAACGGGGTCGTGATCCATGACTAGAGCTCACAGGTAATACAAATAAATAAATAAATAATAATAATAGCAGACATATTTAGTTATGGATTTTTTAAAATATTAAATGGCAAAACCTAGATAGCTTTTGTACTTCTGTAAATCCTTTCATCCAGGGATCTCAAAGCATTTAGACATTCAAATTAAGCTTCACAACATTCCTATGAGTTAACCTATTTTGCCTACTCTGGAGATGGGAAAATTGAGGCAGAAGTCAAATAAGTCATTAGCAAAGCCAGAAATAGAATGTAATAGATCTAACTCATATCGCTTGCTTTAAATCACGTGATCCCAGAGATACTGTATTATAAAAAAGGCAATTTAGGGACTCTATCACAGACTGACACAATAGGCCTTATGATAATATCATCAAAACATCTTGTGTGTCAAGTCCTACCAGTGATCACTTTAATTAGCTGTTCACCCACACAATAAACAATAACATTCCCTTAATGTCTATCATGTCAGCAAGTCTGCTGTAAGTGTGCACTAATTCTAGGTGCTACCATTTCCTAGTATATTTGTGCTGAGAAGCAGCTCTGGTGTGCTAAGTGCTGTTCAAAACAAAAAGCATTCCTTGTTCTGGGGGTTGTGAATTGCCATCCACTTCCCTCCACCGAACAGAGAAGCTCTGGTCAGCACTGAGGAGGTGAAATTAGAAAACAGAGATACTATACCACACTTTTTATCCCAGGACCCACATGGAAACCACGGACTTGCTGCGAAACATGAAATGCAGGAACCAAATACCTTATCATACCAGGTGTGGAATGCCTCCCCTCACCCACAAGCCAATGGGAGCTGAGGCACTCAGCACCTTGCAAGACTGCGCTCAAAGGCATTATCAGTTTTTAAGATCTCAGAGAAATTAATTTCCAGTTTTGAGAACTACTGAGAAACTGTATTGTCTTATTTGAACAGCTAAGGACTGTGGGGAGATTGGAGTTTTAGTGTTCCAGTGCCTACTGAGGAGCCTGAATGACATCAATTAGGAAGAAACTTGGCAGAATATAACCTGTTAATTTTATGCCAGTTACATACATTCGCACACTAATACCAACTGTCAACATTTGAACTGTTTACGTTCTTTTTCTCTCTGTGTGCTACATGGGATTGTGTACGCTTAAAATGTAAAAAAGGAAAAGTCAGCAGCCAATGTCACTCTGGTCCCCAGTAGCTCTCTTTCTTTGCCAAAAAATGTCACTAGTGTCACTATTACTAAGTTCCAGGGGCATGCTATTGCTGCTAATACAACTCTCTCTATATATAGTCCATCCAGTGGCACTAATTTTCCTTGGCCCTGCAAGATTTTCCTACTGTGGCAAGCAGTGAATGAGAGTGCTGAGAAATGGCCCTCTCAGAAACAGAAACAAAACTAAAAACAAGGCAGCAATTGTACAATCAAATGTAATTGACATAATTTAAATTGAACTCCTCAAGGAGATTGATAGAACGCTAACTACCTTCCCATTTGATTCATTCTCTAGCAATTTCAGATGGTTACATAGAAAGTCAAAGTAGATGATGCTTTAAAAGAGTTACTATCACCAGTCCTGTTTATGCAACGCAACTGAGAAAACAAAAGGCACCCAATGCATACACGTAAAGTAACACTGTTCAAGAACACAGCATTTAGATTTTTACATGGTCTGTTTGATTTTTTAACAAACAATTGCATCAAGCTTCCCAACTGTCACCGGTTGTCATTAACTAGACTAGAAGCAATTGTTCTAAGTAATTACCCAATGTCCGGTTATCATCTTCAACTGCCTCCTAATGGCAATGCTCCAAATGGCAAATAAATGGCCCCCATAACCCCAGAGCCCCAGTCAGCTTGATAAATACCTGCCTTACCATGATGTCCCCAATAATCTCCTCCATCTAGGCTTAAAATTAGACTCTCTCCCTCTATTAAGACACCCCCTTTTTCTGCTATATACTATACTATAATATACAAAAAGATGTTGGAAAATGAACAAATTTGTGGTGAAAAGAATGAAACCTTACAGCTGTTTGTCTTTCCTTTCTTTACTTGTATTTTTTTTTCATTTCTCAAGTTCTTTCCTTCCGTTTTCTTTTCAGTATTTTTCTTTTTTCCATCCTCTTTTTTCTATTCCATTTCCCGTTACCAATTTTCCACCTTCATTCCTAGATCTCCCAACATTTTTCCTTCCTGAGCTTTCCCTAACTTTTCTGTTCCTTCCTTTCCATCATTCCAGCAACTAACCTCTGTGCTTTCCCCTTACCTACTTCTCCCCAGTTAGTCTCTCTCCTGATTCCCAGTTTCCCTTCATGGTGTTCTCCCTCACTCCCCCTCACAACACCCACATTTCTCTCTCTTCACCTTCTGTGCCACCAGTCCAATGAAATCAGCAGCAGCACTTACATGGCATGTGGCATTTTCAAAACATTGTACAAACATTAAATCTCCTACTTGGGTTCCAACAATCTCATTGTCTCCTTCTATCTCACTTACCTCCCCTAATAGTTTCTTTCCCCCTTGTTTGTATGCTCTCCATGTCTCTGTCAAGCTCCCCCTCACCTATGCAGGTTTGGGTTAACCTGGAAGCTCTAATTATGCCCACTCTGTGATGGGCTGGAAACTAAAATGCAGGCTCTTAATATGGTGCAACCACTGCCCCCTACCTCCTCAGCCCTCTCTTAACTGCCCGTACTCAGAGGGGCTCCTGGGAGCAGATTCTTCCTTCAGGCGGTGTGTTTGTTTATGTTCGGTATGGGTACTGCACTACACACCACCCACCCCCTGGGGGAGGAGTACTGTGTAGAAAACCTATGCATTATGGAGCCTATCCAATGACCACTGAAATCTATAAAAAGCAACAGAGGGTCCTGTGGCACCTTTAAGACTAACTGAAGTATTGGGAGCATAAGCTTTCGTGGGTAACAGGGCCGTCTCTAGGTTTTTTGCTGCCCCAAGCAAAAAAATTTTTGGCTGCCCCCACCCCAGCCCTGGGCTCTCTCCTTCCTCCCCCACAACTGCACCCTCCTGCCGCCCCAGCCCTGGGCCACTGGTAACTCGCTCCCAGGGCGGGTCATTCAGCAGGAATTTTGGATGTGCACAGAACACAGACAGGATTGGTTCCCATATGGTTACAGAACAGCAGTAAAGTGGAACAATTTTCAGCTTGTGTGATTGGAGGTTATCTGGATGCGTATTATAAGACTGTCCTACATAAGTGAGGAAAAGTTGAGATGCTTTTATTATCCTTTTGTTCCACTCTTTGTTTCTATGGGGAATACACTATCCCGGTCTTCCTTTTAAACAAATAAAACTAAAACTTAAAAAAAAAAAAAGCAATGGCTGTTGAAAATAGCAATTTCAGTTCTAATAACCACTGGGAAGCATTTCTTGCTCAATTTATTCTACTTTTTCTACAGCAAGTTACAGTGGATCAGTATATTTGATTTGGGGGAAATGAAGTAACAGCTGCCCAAACTGAGCTTGAGCACTCCTGAATTTTGAGGGTGTTCAAATCTGGAAGGCAGGTGCTAGATTCCCTTTCTGAATATTAGCTACATCTGGAAAGGAAAAGTCCATTTCTGCTTCCATGGCTCAGAAGTGGAAATCCTCCTACGTGCCTGGTACGGTATCTAAAGCTGCCCAGTCTAGGAGAGCCTCCCCTCCCTTACTTTTCATTTTAAATTCTAGTGAGATCCACGTGCCTCCCTTGCTAGGCTTCAGAAAGAGAAGTGCAATGTCCACTTAGTCCCCCCAATTCCTTCTTTGGGGGACAGCCCAGGGCTGGGGAGGCAGGGGGTGCAAGGGGATGGGGAAGAGCCCAGGACTGGGGCAGCAGGGGAGTGCAGGTGGGGGCCAGAGCTGAGGCAGCAGGGGATGTGGGCGGGGGAGAGCCCAGGGCTGGGGCAGCAGGAGGGTGCAGGTGGGGGCCAGAGCTGGGGAGGCAGGGGGTGTGGGCTGGGGCAGAGCCCAGGGTTGGGGCAGCAGGAGGGTGCAGGTGGGGGCCAGAGCTGGGGTGTGTGTGGGGGGGAAGAGAAGAGCCCAGGGCTGGGGCAGTAAGGCGGTGCAGGTGGGGGCCAGAGCTGGGGCAGCAGGGGGTGTGGGCGGGGGATAGTCCAGGGCTGGGGCAATACAGGGGTGCGGGGGGGGGGCGGCAAAAAACCTAGAGCTGGCTCTGTTCCTACCATTCACAGCAAGCTGCAGATTTCAGTACCATATTCCTTCCCCCACCCTTTCCTGTTGCTAGTGGCCAAGGGAATGCTGGGAAATGTAGTTCTTTCCCTGCTCCAGGGCTGGCTCTATAGGCAGGGAGCTAACCAAGGAACTACAACTCCCTATTGGTTCTCAGCTCCCATGCTGGATTCTTGCGCCCCTTGCAAATCTGCCGCCCCAAGCAACTGCTTGCTTTGCTGGTGCCTAGAGCCGGCCCTGGTGGGTAAGAACCTCACTTCTTCAGATGCAAGTCTGAAATCTAATGATTCTTATGGATGTTGGATCAAACCCTAACTAAAATACATGAATTTCACCCAGTGAGACACAGCCTCGCCTCAGAATACTCGGGATGGCAGTTCTCGTTGTGGAGAATCTGTCAACGCCGTCTTGGAGCTGACTGAATATTATGCATCTAATAATTTATTCAATGTATTTTGCTATTTTAATAGATATATTTAATTTTTCTTAAAGAAATTTTTCTTAAGAGCTGAGTAAAAATGTACAAAAATATATTTGCCAAATATTCTAACTGGCAAATTTCACATAATTTTTAATATCAAATATTCAGCACATACCCCAAGTCTACTCCATTGGTCTTGGGGCAGACTAGAGTAACATTTGCACCTTTTAGTTCCCTGGCCAGCTGAGATTTTTAGGATGTATGCTTATGCCATAACTATAAAGGGAAGGGTAACAACCCTCCTGTGTACAATACTATAAAATCCCTCCTGGCCAGAGACACCAAAATCCTTTTACCTGTAAAGGGTTAAGAAGCTCAGGTAACCTGGCTGACACCTGACCCAAAAGACCAATAAGGGAACAAGATACTTTCAAATCTTAGGGAGGGGGAAGGCTTTTATTTGTGTGCACCAATGCCAGGTGCCCCAGAGGGAGTGAACCTAACAGGCAATGATCAAGTGATCTCTCTCCTGCCATCCATCTCCATCCTCTGACAGACAGAGGCTAGGGACACCATTCCTTACCCGTCCTGGCTAATAGCCATTAATGGACTTAACCACCATGAATTTATCCAGTTCTCTTTTAAACTCTGTTATAGTCCTAGCCTTGACAACCTTCTCAGGTAAGGAGTTCCACAAGTTGACTGTGCGCTGCGTGAAGAAGAACTTCCTTTTATTTGTTTTAAACCTGCTGCCTATTAATTTCATTTGATGACCCCTAGTTCTTGTATTATGGGAATAAGTAAATAACTTTTCCTTATCCACTGTCTCCACATCGCTCATGATTTTATATACCTCTATCATATCCCCCCTTAGTCTCCTCTTTTCCAAGCTGAAGAGTCTTAGCCTCTTTAATCTCTCCTCATATGGGACCCGTTCCAAACCCCTAATCATTTTAGTTGCCCTTCTCTGAACCTTTTCTAGTGCCAGTATATCTTTTTTGAGATGAGGAGACCACATCTGTACGCAGTATTCAAGATGAGGGTGTACCATCGATTTATATAAGGGCAATAATATATTCTCAGTCTTATTCTCTATCCCCTTTTTAATGATTCCTAACATCCTGTTTGCTTTTTTGACCGCCTCTGCACATTGTGTGGACATTTTCAGAGAACTATCCACGATGACTCCAAGATCTTTTTCCTGACTTGTTGTAGCTAAATTAGCCCCCATCATATTGTATGTATAGTTGGGTTTATTTTTTCCAATGTGCATTACTTTACATTTATCCACATTAAATTTCATTTGCCATTTTGTTGCCCAATCACTTAGTTTTGTGAGATCTTTTTGAATCTTTCACAGTCTGCTTTGGACTTAACTATCTTTAGCAGTTTAGTATCATCTGCAAACTTTGCCACCTCACTGTTTACCCCTTTCTCCAGATCATTTATGAATAAGTTGAATAGATCGGTCCGAGGACTGACCCTTGGGGAACACCACTAGTTACCCCTCTCCATTCTGAGAATTTACCATTTATTCCTACCCTTTGTTCCCTGTCTTTTAACCAGTTCTCAATCCATGAAAGGACCTTCCCTTTTATCCCATGGCAGCTTAATTTACATAAGAGCCTTTGGTGAGGGACCTTGTCAAAGGCTTTCTGGAAATCTAAGTACACTATATCCACTGGATCCCCCTTGTCCACATGTTTGTTGACCCCTTCAAAGAATTCTAATAGATTAGTAAGACACGATTTCCCTTTACAGAAACCATGTTGACTATTGCTCAACAGTTTATGTTTTTCTATGTGTCGGACAATTTTATTCTTAACTATTGTTTCAACTAATTTGCCCGGTACAGACGTTAGACTTACCGGTCTGTAATTGCCGGGATCACCTCTAGAGCCCTTTTTAAATATTGGCATTACATTAGCTCACTTCCAGTCATTGGGTACAAAAGCCGATTTAAAGGACAGGTTACAAACCTTAGTTAACAGTTCCGCAACTTCACATTTGAGTTCTTTCAGAACTCTTGGGTGAATGCCATCTGGTCCCGGTGACTTGTTAATGTTAAGTTTATCAATTAATTCCAAAACCTCCTCTCGTGACACATCAATCCGTGACAGTTCCTCAGATTTGTCACCTACAAAAGCCGGCTCAGGTTTGGGAATCTCCCTAACATCCTCAGCTGTGAAGATTGAAGCAAAGAATCCATTTAGTTTCTCCGCAATGACATTATCGTCTTTAAGCGCTCCTTTTGTATCTCTATCATCAAGGGGCCCCACTGGTTGTTTAGCAGGCTTCCTGCTTCTGATGTACTTAAAAAAAAAAATTGTTATTACCTTTCGAGTTTTTGGCTAGATGTTCTTCAAACTCCTCTTTGGCTTTTCTTATTACATTCTTGCACTTAAGTTGGCAGCGTCTATGCTCCTTTCTATTTGCCTCACTAGGATTTGACTTCCTCTTTTTAAAGGAAGTCTTTTTATCTCTCACTGCTTCTTTTACATGGTTGTTAAGCCACGGTGGCTCTTTTTTAGTTCTTTTACTGTGTTTCCTAATTTGGGGTATACATTGAAGTTGGGCCTCTATTATGGTGTCTTTAAAAAGCACCCATGCAGCTTGCAGGGATTTCACTTTAGTCACTATACCTTTTAACTTCTGTCTAACTAACCCCCTCATTTTTGCATAGTTCCCCCTTTTGAAATTAAATGCCACAGTGTTGGGCTGTTAAGATGGTCTTCCCACCACAGGGATGTTGAATGCTATTGTATTATGGTCACTATTTCCAAGCGGTCCTGCTATAGTTACCTCTTGGACCAGCTCCTGTGCTCCACTCAGGACTAAATCTAGAGTTGCCTCTCCCCTTGTGGGTTCCCGTACCAGCCGCTCCATGAAGCAGTCATTTAAAGTATCGAGAAATTTTATCTCTGCATTTCATCCTGAAGTGAAATGTTCCCAGTCAATATGGGGATAATAGAAATCCTCCACTATTATTGAGTTCTTAATTTTGATAGCCTCTCTAATTTCCCTTAGCATTTCATCATCACTATCACCGTCCTGGTCAGGTGGTCGATAATAGATCCCTAATGTTATATTCTTATTAGAGCATGAAATTTCTATCCATAGAGATTCTATGGAACATGCGGATTTGCTTAAGATTTTTACTTCATTTGATTGTACATTTTCTTTCACATATAGTGCCACTCCTCCCCCCTGCACGACCTGTTCTGTCCTTCCGATATATTTTGTACCCCGAAATGATTGTGTCCCATTGATTGCTCTCAGTCCATCAGGTTTGTGTGATGCCTATTATATCAATATCCTCCTTTATCACAAGGCACTCTAGTTCACCCATCTTATTATTTAGATTTCTAGCATTTGTGTACAAGCACTTTAAAAACTTGTCACTGTTTATTTGTCTGCCCTTTTCTGATGTATCAGATTCTTTTTTATGTGAATGTTTATCATCTGATCTGGCCCCTACTTTATCCTCTTCCATCCTCTGCTCCTAACTATAACCTGGAGATTCTCTATCATTAGACTCTCCCCTAAGAGAAGTCTCTGTCCGAGCCACATGCTCCTCTGCAGCAGTCAGCTTTACCCCATCTCCTAGTTTAAAAACTGCTCTATAGTTGTAAGTAACAGCCAGGCAAGGCCTGTTAGTTTTATCTTTGTTTTCTCAACTTGTAAATGTTCCTTTTGCTAGAGGGTTTACCTCTGTTTGCTGTAACTTTGAACCTAAGGCTAGAGGGGATTCCTCTGGGCTCTTTGACTCTGATTACCCTGTAAAGTTATTTTCCATCCTGATTTTACAGAGATAATTTTTACCTTTTTCTTTAATTAAAATTCTTCTTTTAAGAACCTGATTTATTTTTCATTGTTCTAAGATCCAAGGGTTTTGGAGCTGTGTTCACCAGGACTAATTGGTGAGGGTGTACCCTTAGCCTACCAAGGAAAAGGGGTGTAAGGACTTGAGGGGGAAAGAATTAGTCTCAAATCTGCCCAGGAAGGGGGGGGTTAGAGACTTGGGAAATATTTGGGGAAAGGCAGAGTTCCAAGTGGCTCACCTCTAAGATTTGGAACACGCTTGGTGGTGGCAGCTTACTGTTAACATAAGCTGGTAAATAAGCTTAGGGGGCTTTCATGCGGGTCCCCACATCTGTACCCTAGAGTTCAGAGTGGGGAAGGAACCTTGACAGCTTATGTACAGCTCAGCGCTTGACTTTGATTCATGCTGTACAAGGAATGGGACATCATCATGTATAGTAGCTGCATAACAGTTATCTCCAATCCTTGGAGCCAAATGTTCAAAGGGGCCTCAGCCTAGCTCTCTGTACGTACATGTAATCACTTGTATGCATGAGTGATGAATTTTTGAGTTTAAAGGCTAGCATATATAGAGAAAAGGCTTGATACAAAGCCCACTGAAGTCAATAGGAGTCTTTCCATTGACTTCAGTGGGCTCAGGATCAGGGCCTGTAAGAATACTAGATTTCCATATCCATTTTAACTGCAAAGTAAATTAAGAATAAAGAACAGGAGTACTTGTGGCACCTTAGAGACTAACAAATTTATTTGAGCATAAGCTTTCGTGGGCTACAGCCCACTTCATCGAATGCATGTAGTGGAAAATACTGAAATTTTCCACTACATGCATTCGATGAAGTGGGCTGTAGCCCACGAAAGCTTATGCTCAAATAAATTTGTTAGTCTCTAAGGTGCCACAAGTACTCCTGTTCTTTTTGCGGATACAGACTAACACTGCTGCTACTCTGAAACCTAAATTAAGAATGTAATTAAAAGCAGAACTGAGAGCTTTAAAAAAGATCTTGTTTTCTTTAAAAGAAAAAAAATATCTTTTTGGTATAGTAAAATCTTGCCCTAAACTTTTCTGAATATAGGCTGGGAAAAAACTCAACTCAATTTTTGTTTGAAGCCTTGAAGCTTTTGTAACCTTACTGGGGAGGATGGAGTTTGACCCCCCACCTTTTTTTTTTTATACCCACATCATCTCTAATTTGTGCTTAGAGTACTTGCAAAACCCCAGTTGAGCATTTCTATGAGCAGAGCATTCTGTGTGTAATAAAAAGAGGTTGTTATAGTGAAAGAAAATATATTGGGGGTTAATATTGGGAGCGCTGTTATGGTGACCTTATATCAGAAAACACGTTTCTGTATGATAGAGGGTTTAATAACCTGCACTGAAAGGGAAAAAAAAGGAAAGTGGTAGGCTTATTTTATGATGTTCAATCTACTAGGCATCCTCTCTTATAGAGAGGGATTGTTGTTTAGTTTACCATGAGCCAAGAATAAGTACTGGGAAATTTAAAAAGGGAACATCCAGACTATGTAGTTGTTGACTTTACTGCAGATTTGGAATGTTTATTGTTGATTTAATTACTGCTGCAATCAACTCCTAAGCAGTAGCACATTCAAAATAATGCAAGGGGCAACAGGAAAAAAGCAAATTACAATAGAAGAAAGCCAGACACCTTGGATCAAATGAGTAGCCAAGTAAGAAGCTCTTACTCTGTGCTGATCACAGCAGCCCGTCATCATTCCTACTATCGATGCATTTCCCTTAGAAAAGGGAGGGGGAGATGCATAGAGAATATTTGCCCTGTTCCATCTGAGACTGCTGAAATGAAGCACACATTTTCAAATCTGGAAGCCCATAGTTTTCTGTAGGATTTCAAGTGGCTGAACTTTTGTGCCCTATGCCAGCAGCAAGAAGTGTCTCTCAGAGATAAAAGGGTGTGTTTTATTGCTCTGAAAATTGAGAAGCAGCAAGCTCTTGTTTTATTGTTCCTATTATGACACATTATATGCTAACTTTAGAAGGTTAAATTTTATACAGTTCTGTTTCACAGAGCCAACCTGTTTGAAAAACTGTCAAAATGTGATAATAAGTTAACATTACCTACCCTGAGGAGGTATCAAGATACTTATAAGTAAAACTCGGCCAAGGTACTGTGTAATATAAGACATCGCTCAATTATCGTTTTTCCCAAAAAGAAAGATGGTTATTAGTATCTAGGTTTTTTTATATTAATAAATTCCTAACAATTCAGCTGGAGCCATGAATCCAAAACAGAATTTAACTTGTCACTTGTAACATGGCAGAGTAATTCACTATCCTTTTAAATATTCATCTCTCTCAACCTTAGTGGATGTTTTTTGTCACCAGTTCTAGCAAAAGGAGAATCTGGGTATAATTATTAGTTATGATATTTAATAGATGTTTTCTGAGTATCCAATACTTTCTACACATCCAGAGATTAATATATTTCCCCTACTATTTAGAGCTAAAAATCCCTACTAGATGGTATGGAGGATTCACAGAAAACAGAACCGCTGGTAAATGTATCACTGGCATAAGCAGGTCAGTAGTGTTGGATCTGCTTATGCCATTGGTGAAAGTGGCCCAAAACATATTGAAAAGAAATAAAGTATGTTGTACTGCAGTTCAGATATCCTATGAAGAAAATGAACCGGTGTATCTGTCTGGATGAATCATGTAAAATCCTGTCTGGGATATATCAGATGAACATCCACAGATAGAAGAAACTAGCTTAGGGCAATCATTGAGTGCATAGCACTTATTTCTCAGTGACAATAGCCACAATGCACACAATAGCCAGCAATATAAGGTTTCCACTAATTTCTCTGTAATTAAGAGGTACATACGTGAAAACAAAACCTTTTCTCTTCACATATAGAGTTATCTGCTGACATTAAAATTGTGCTACACCTTTTTTTTTTTTTTTTGTGCGCACTAATAACTTGGGAAGGAGACCACAACATTTTTGTTAAGAGGATGGAATGCCTTCCAGCTGCAGCTTCATTTTGATTCTTTTGTAAAAGAGAAACAAAAACAAAGAAAAATGTCAGTTGACAGACAGTAACATTCGCTAAATGTATGACTCATAGTAAGATTTCAATACCACCAAATTCCATCCCCCTCCTCAGACTGTGATGAGTAGTCCAATTTATAGCTACATTATACATTTAGAGGATATAGTTTGCGCCATCACTTTTTGTGCCAAATGTATTTCATCTCTTACCAAGTGCAAACTGAATGTACTATCCAATATTTCTTATCCCAAACAAGTATCTCTTAATGGATATCAGTTTCTTTGGTACATAATGTTTTGTATAACCCAGAAAGAAATTTTGGATGGATTATGTTCCAGAACTCAGTTCTGTTCTCCTCTTCAGATTTTACTGTTAGTCCTTTATATTAACCTAAAGTGCTGCAAGAATGTATTTGTTATAATGTCTCATTATACTATTAGTGGACTAGTCTAATGCTATCAATGCACTGCTAGACACTATGATTATGAAATTTGCCCAACTTTATCAAGAATGATAGCTGTTTTTACAAGTATTGACAATGGCTCTTCAGCCATTCATCACTACAATCTGAACACAGGTCGGCACAGGATATTTTAAATACAAAAATATCTTTTGTAAAGATGCATCTTACTTTATCCTTCCTGGAGATTATCTTACCACTTTCTACTAACTTTGTTAAATACTTGAAAACCACGTGCTACTTGATGGTACATGCAAAACATCAGTTCTTTTCATCCAATTTGCACATCAGATATTAATATTTCAAATTTTGTTTCAATGTTTTGTCCTTTAAATATTGTGCTGTCTTTGTGTTAGCAGCCCTCAGCACCTGTTTCTATGTTTTCTTTTCTTCCCTTCTGCCTGCCCCCATTGTTTCTCCAGAACAAATTTAGTTCTTTTTCAACTTTGGGTTCTTTTCTTATCACAGTTATTGATTTCACATCCCTTTGTTAATTCTATTGAATTATTTTCCCGCCTGCATTTTATTTTGGAAAGTTTGAGATTTATGCCATACGAATAATTTTATAAAGATTTCTGGTTTAGTATTTCATTTTAATGTCTCTTATTTCATATTCCTAGACGGCTCTGATTATTTTAATCTAGTTTTGATTTTCTGGTCCTTTTTATAGTTTTTCACTGGTTTTGTTCACTTTATTTCCATTTTACGCTCTTACTGTTATTTAATAGTAGTAAAAGTGTACATAGCACTGTACACGAAGGGAGCTGTGCCAAAAAATATCATGTCCTGTCCCAAAGAGCATGGGGCTTGGTTTTGGTTGGGTGGGGGGAGACGGGGAGAATTATAATAACTAAAAGATTTTGTAAGCATAAATTTTACACCCACAAAAAACTGTGCTCACAATTCTGTACCCACAATTAACTGCCTGGGCAAATGATTCATAATACTTGGGCATCAAATAAGACAGACTCAAAGCTAGCTTGTGCTGTTCAGAATATTTAAGTATCACAAATTACATCTGTAATTACTGCAATGGTGCATGTCCATACTACCCTCCTTGGGTCCTCACCAGGAGTGCTTCCACCGACCTAAGAGGGGCAGTGCAAGGAGCTGAGAGCCATCTCTTAGGTCTGCTGGCAGCTCCCTGCTGGGAGTCAGGCTGCCCCACAAACTCCAGGCGGGCTGCCCCTTCCCCTCAGTTCCCCATTCCCCACTGGGAGTGGGGGGAAAGCCACCCAGGGCTTCTTGCCCCAGGGAACAGGATGCATCTGCCCCCTTTTCTTCGCCTCCCATGCTGTGTGGAGCCAAGCAGCCTTGTCAATTTCACAGCTCAGGTAAGTCCACAAGACAACCAAGGTTCCCAGCTGGAGGATGGGTGAGGGAGCCACCCAGGCTTCTCACCCTGGCTCGGGTTTTAACGATCAGTCCTTAAATATTTTAATAGGATAAACTGTGACTGTGTCTAGCAATGCAGATATCAATTGAGATTCAAAAGGATAAGTCAATTACGGTTATTAATAAATAAAAGGATAAAGGAAAAAAATATAAAACTATGTAATACACACACACACAGTACAAGGTTAATGTCCTGTGAGACTGCAACACTTCTTAAAATATAAGAATATGTAGAGATAAACATAGAAATGCCCCCTTTGGCCTAGACATCATTCATCTAAACTCTGTGAAGTCACTAAATAATTTGCTTTTGACACCAAATTGGTGGAATAAAATGAAGCCTCCCACTACAGAACTAGCATTTTATGCAAGGGAGGAGACTGCTTAAAAGGTTGTGATCATTTCAGAGATGGGAAACCTAGTGTTCTAAAATGTTTGTCTTATGGGAAGTAGAATTCTGTGAGTCTTCCATTTGACAAGGCAGATTATCCTGAGTACAGGACAGTGCAGAGCTGTGCTACCCAGGAGCAGCTCCCAAACCAAACTGTCACTCATCAAATCTTTTACCTGGCACAGGTTACTTAATCCCCCACATCACTTCATCTGTGCTGGAGGACACACTGGGGCGGGGAGAGAGGGGAAGAGTCAAGGCTAAACCAGTTCCTCACTCCATCCTGCTCACTTCCTGCCTGTATGAGCAGGCAGTAGAGTAGTGCCAGGCAAAAAGGACAAGTCACAGTCTTCCCCAATGTATACCTATAGTGTGATGAAAAGCTCTGTAAAGCACATACGAAAAAGAGAACTTAGAATGAATTTTAGAGGAAAAAAGCCATCAATTAATAACCACAAGCACAATCCAGCTGGATAACAAGTCAGCTATAATGATTACTAATGGTGAAGAAGTGGATCCCTAGTGTTATAAGTAGTAGAGATGAATAGCATGCAATAACAAGAATCTCAAAAAAGAAAACTGAACAGTAATATTTCCTATGCATTAGCAATGCTTCCCTGAAAGCTATGAGCTAGCTAACCATTCCAAGATTAGTAAAACATGAGGACAGTCTTGTTAGAGTTTTTTATTATTATTATTTCAAACTTTATACCGTGTATTAGAGCATATAAAAATGTTCCATTATAATGGGAAGTCTTATAATAAACATTAAAAGAATACTTTAAAGAGATTTTTCTATATCTATCTCAGGGCAAAGTCAAATTTCTTGGTGCAGGTCTTCAAAGGGTAAAAAGAGTTAAGAATCATGAAGTTGACAGCAGGAATAAACCAAACCGAGCAGACAATCTCTTATTACGACACTCTTACAAGTTCTTATGATAAGAGGAAAGTCCTATTAAAATGGAACACCAGCAGCTCACATCAAAAAGAAAATAGATGCCATAAAAGGTACTTAGCAAAAGCAATTCATCTCAAAGGAACCTTTGTGAATGAGGTGCCATCTCAAATTTTTTTTCTGATAACACTGATATTTGGCAAACAATGAGTCTGCATATGAAGACCAATTAAATAGAAACATCTTAGTATGGTTTTCTTAGACTATTACAGATAATAAAAAACCTACCACATACAAATAGAGAGACAGCCATGTAGACTCATTGGCAGACATATAATAGAGTGGCGTTTTCCTTCTGGACTCAAAGTCTCATGTCTCTCTCTCTCCCTCCTTAACTATTCCAGCACTCAGATAAAATAAGGTTTGTACAGTATAAGTCTGTGACGTTCCCCTGATGTTATCTGGACCAGTGATCTGCTAGGTCACTCCAATCCTTGACTCTGGGAGCCAGCCTTACCCTGCTCTGCTGTCAGAACCCCCATTCCCCGGCTGTTCACGCACAGCCTCTAGCATGTAAGCTGCTCCCAGCTACATGAGTGAGCACTTTTGGCCAGCCGCTGCTTGGATTGGGCAACCGAATGACACGAGCCAATATCTCCAGTCCCAGACACAACCCTAGGAAATGCTGTCTTGCAGTGTCCAGTTATGCCCGCTGAACGCTGCAAGCTTATATCAGTTCATCAATTTAACAAAGAAATTGATACGTACCAGGCTTGTTATCCCAAAGGGCGTCTCTGACATGCTTCAAACCAAACGCACTGCTTCAGGTAGAATAAATAAACAAATTTATTAACTACAAAAGATAGATTTTAAATGATTATAAGTCAAAGCACAAGTCAGATTTGGTCAAATTAAATAAAAGCAAAATGCATTCTAAGTTGATCTTAACACTTTCAGTGCCCTTACAAACTTAGATGCTTCTCACCACAGGCTGGCTGGTTGCCCTTCAGCCAGGTTCTCCCCTTTGATCAGTGCTTCAGTCGCTTGGTGGTGGTGACTGTGGATGGAGGTGGAAGAGCGAGAGTATGGCAAATGTCTCTCCCTTTTATCATGTCCTTTCTTCCCTCTTGCTTTGCCCCCTCCTTCAGAGTCAGGTGAGCATTACCAAATTGACCAAGGGAAGTCCCAAACTGACCAAAGGAATGGGGGGTGACTCACTCAGAGTCCAGAACATTTGCTGCTGCCTAGGCCAGTGTCCTTTGTTCCTGTGAGGCTGGGCTGGGTTTGTCCCATACATGTCCTGATGAAGTGTGAACTGCCCCTCTGCTCCTGGAGAGTTTTGCCTGGGATTGTTTTAAGCCATGAGAACACATTTTCAGCCTCATAACTATATACATGAAATTACAACCTATAACATTACTATAACAACAATGCTCAATGCATCATGAGTCTTCCGAAGACACACGACATGACAAACTTTGCATTGGATACCACACAATCATATTATAAAGATGAACATGGGGTGGCAGGGTGTTCCCCTGAGGTACAGAGTGTCCCACAGTCCAATCCCATATTCCCTACACAACCAAAACTCCCAATGACTTCAAAAGGTTCTTTGACTGTGGTGGTAGGAATACAGGGATCAGGCCTCCAGTGTTCAGACCTGCATATACCCATTAGCCAAACAAGAATCATCAACAATTCAAAATTATAGCACAAAGAAATGGGATCATCTCCCAAGTAATGCCATATAGTACAACTGATAATCTGAACATTCAAGGGTTCTCTTTGCATGTTAGGTCACTGCGGGGAAGTTTGTGGGGTTTTTACAGTACAGTTTAAGAAGTGCCCTGAACTGCTCCCTTTCTAATTGAGATCTCATACACACTCTCCATCTGGATAATGAGTATCTGATCCAAATACATTGCAGAGGTCAGTACCCAAGTGAAAAAGCAGGAGTTTCTTGTGCCTGCAAATCAGTCAGTGATGAAGAGTGTTTGGATGGTTTTTAAGCAATTCCATACAGCCGAAGCCTACTCATAAGTCAGGATATTACACAGATAAAAGTAGTATTCTTTTGCTTTCTAAAGGTATGAAATGCCATGTAAATTTGAGTGGCAATAACAGTGCATGAAACAGAATACATATTGACAGGAAAAGGAAAATACTGAATTGTTTAGGGAGTACAGCTTTGCAAAATACAGTAGCTAAGGAATGTTTACACTATGCTAATAAAAGCTAGGCGTTACTTTGTCTAACCCTGAATGAAATTAAATAAATGAAGGAATGAGTAAATTACAATCCGGTGGGTTAAAATCATCACTAGGGCATGGGGCTGTGCCAGGAGCCCTGAGCAACAGCAACATATTGGCACATTGTTTCTGGAGCAGACCAGAAGGCTGAGAGAGAGTCCAGAAGAGAGAAATACCCTGTACCAGGTCCAGACCTGGTGCACTGTGCTTCCCCGGCTGTACTGACAGATCTAGCTAGGCAACAGGTCGAGGTGATAGAGCCAAGGCTCTGCCCATACACCCTGATTTACACAGAAGGGAATGTGGCAGCGCAGTGAAAGCTGCTCTCCTCCCTGCACTTGTGAAGCCAGCACCGTGGGCCCATTTACTCAGCTATGCAAACTGGGGCCACAATCTGGCCCATAATGACCCACAGCATTATCTCACACGGTGCTGACAGCCCTCAACACCCCTTGACTGCAGGCTGAAAATGTTATTGCCCCATTGAAAATCACATATCCAAGTCCAGGGGCAGATTGTGTATAGGAAATATATGTGCCCACACATTGCTAATGATTTATTTTGTTCTAAGTGTGGCTGGTGATCTGATTACCCTGTTTCTTTCAGGGGCTGATCTGAACAGGGGTCGAATACTCACAACCCCACAAACTCCACAGGTGCGTGGCTAGTCATGTTTTATGTCAAAAGCCAGTGACTAACTAAGGGGACAATAGTGAAACAAATAGATTGTTTCTGATGTCATGAACTGGTCATTGTGTTTGTGTGGAATAAAGTCATGTTGTTTTCCTCGGGAGGTTTCTTTTTCTCTTCCTCACCCCACCACCCCCGCCAATCCCTGAGAGACATCCTCTCACACACACACACACACACACACACACACACACGGTTCCTCAGGACTTCAAGCAAAGCAGGGACTGTAACAATTACGCCAAACCAAAAATACCAAGAGGAGGGGAAGCAAGATAAGAATGTTTTACTTTCTTTTGAGCACAAACTTCAGCTCCACCCACCTGATGGCATATAAAGGGCAAAGTGATCAATCACATTTAAAAAATGACGTGGCTTTCCTTCCTGAAATAGAGGCCTTTTTAATAAACACAAGCTTGTCCCAGCTGTTTGAACTGTGTTTGCATTACCAGTGTACACTACACTGAAATGAAGATTAGAGTGCAAAACTAAGTTTAATTTCAAGTTTCTCGTTATGTTTTTTTTCCCTTGCTCAGATGCTTCCCCCAAAAGGGCTTTGAGGAAGTTGTTGAACTGTGACAGCTGGCACCTGCCTTCAAGGCTCAGACATACCCCAGGGTCCTTTGCACAGCTATTATGGCGCCTTTAGAGTATCACAGAAGCCACAATACAGATCTGGGGAACTTTTGAGCACCACCGGCATCTGCTGCTCCAGATCAGTGGGTAAGAAGTTTCATGTCTAAAAACGATGTGGTTTATGTTTTTAAAATGGATTTTCCTATTTCAGCTGAGTCAAGATGCCAAGCAAAATGGCTCAGGATACACGGTGCTATCTGCCATGGTATCTCACTTGATGCATCAGGGAAGCTGAAGAAGGCACAAACGACTGTAGAGGCGAGCACTCTTCATCTGAAGAGGAAGAAGGTAATATGGGCAGGTGAAAGTGAAGGAGAAGTAACAATTACATTATTTTAAAAATTAACCGGAAAAAGTGACAGTCAGCAGGAATGGAGGGATGGCACCTGTCCTGGCAGCGGAGCAGATTGACTTAAAGTAAGTGAAACACTGAGTCAAACAGCTTAACATCGATTTCTTTTCTTAATCACATAGCAGAAGATAGCCGGGTGAGGGGGGAGAGATAAGGATAAGGAAGAGCGAAGAAAACTTCAGGCGCAGCATCCCATTGTATGTATGAAGTATACACAGCTACTCTAACTCTATTTACATGCCTTTCTGACTGAGAGCACTCCCACGAGTTAATGAAGAGACTGGTCCAAAAAGGCAAAACAGAGTTGAACTGACTGAGCCAGTGCTAACTGACCTTGCTTGCCCAACGGTTTCTGGCATGAACAACTAGCAATATTTTTAGACATATTACGTTCTCTCACCTATATATTGTGTTTGGCTATTGAAGTATATAATAATATAGAGCCCTGGTATTTTAAAACCCTGCTGAGGATTTCCTCCCCTGAACTGAAGAATTCCAGTGAATAGCACTGTGGTGCCTTTAAAGAAGACATTCTCTCCAGCAGGGGAAGTGGAATTTTAAGGGGCTAGAACTATAAATTCCCCCACAGAAAGTGATTTATAAGAACAGATTAACATATAGAGATCCAAGCTCCCTCCCCTCTGCAATGGAACATTTCCATGCAGGTTCAGGGTGGTATGCAATATGACTTATTAATAATTTAAATGCATCCAGCACATCTGTTGCTTAATAAGAAAAAATAAAGGCAAGGTGTGAAAAATGATCACAACTATCTGTGTTTGCCTTAACTACATATTTCCCCTGACTTATTTATACTTTTGCTGCAATGTTTGCAGACATTGAATCATGTTAAAGCGGCATTCTTTTTATTACCAACTTTGACTGGATCCCTGCTAATAAACCATTAAAACAACAAACATATAAACAAAACAAATGTATTTGTCGGTGTTTATGTATCACAGCCGCTGAAAATAATACAGTAAACATAGATTTTTTTCCTCCCTCTTGCCTTATGTCTGCGCAGGCTTTTTTACATAGGAATAATTCAAATACATTCATATTTGGGCACCAAATCATCTCCTCAGTGAGCCTCTTATTGGCCATTAACTGACTCTTTATTGGGCAGCCTAATTTATTGAACAGGTTAGACTCAGTACCGAACAGGCGATTAAGATGATTTGCACATGCAAGCAGTGAAGTGAAGAGCCTCTTGCATGGGGCAGGAATTCACTGAAATGGGCTCTTCAAATCCCACTCCAGGTAACCTTCTCCATGGTTCCTGGCTCTTCATTTTCCCTTTGCCAGCTGTGGGAGGGCAGGGGGAGAAGGGGTGAACAAAACAGATGCATACACTTCCCACCCAAATCACAGAGCGACACTCTGCCTATACCTCATTATCTTCCAGCACCTGCTCCTATGGAAAAATCCTACAGATTTTATAGGGATGCAACCAGTAGGGGTCTGTATAAATGTACTAAGCCTGTATGGATACTATTCTAAACTTTATAAAAATAATAGGGAAATAGTTCTTTTCTATAGGGTTTGTGAACTATGCTATAGAATTGTAGACCTGGGATTTAATTTTCTACTAAATTCTATAGGATGTTCATATAAGGGCAGGTAGGGAGAGGCCAAGGACTCCACCCAGGCACACTGGGGAAGGATTGGGTAGCAAAATAAATACTACACGGGGGGTCTGAGAGGTGATTTCTCCCTTCGGCAATATCCTAGCTCAACTCCACAGCTAGGGTGGGCTCTGTGCCAGGATTTGCTGATTTAGAAAACACCACAACATGTTTTATTTATGCCCCGTTTCAAAATTAATCATATCATGCAAAGAGAAACAAACCATACAATAAAGTTTTTTTCAAGGTGCCTAGTTGTAAACAAAGGACTCCAGTCACAGAGACTGGAAACCTGGCTGATTTCATTCAATTAATCCTATTGAAGTCCATAAGTTGTGAAGCTAAGCACATTGTGACCTTGGTCCTTAGGTGCTCCACAGTCCTTGTAATCTTGTGGCTTCTTCTGATTCTCCAGGGGAAATCCAAAACTATTCCTACTATTTGGAATTCCCCACCATCACAAAGCAAAGTAGTAGATTAATTCAGGTTTCAGCAGTTATTGGTCTTTGAGAACCTGTTTCAAGGTGCTAAGTACCTCCATTTCTACTGAAATAAATAGAAACTGAAGGTGTTCATGAGATGTATTGCACAGAACTGGATCCATTAATGTTGATATCAAGGAAATGCATTAGTGTTTGGCAATGAACTATACATCTCTGGGGCACCTCTTCAGCTTCCCAAAAATGATTTTGATTTTGCAGTGGACTTCTGTGATAACCCAAACTTTCTTCTAATTAATATCAGCTCCCATGGAACAAGAATCTGTGACCCTTTAGGGCTTATGGAGTATGAAAGTTATGGATATTTTTAATAAACTAGATCCTGAGGAGGAATTCATGAATTAAACAATACCTGAAAGTGATTTAATTTGAGAAAAGGTCAGGAATCCACCCTACATCTGAGAATCATATTGATACATAAACTTTCATGGCTATTCTCTCTCCCACAAATTCATACCCAGTTTATTCATACAGTGTAATAATATCTTTTTATTGAACACAAAACCTACCACACAAGCACAGTAGAAAGGGAGCAAATAGCTTTCAGTTGAATATTAACACTTCACACACACACACACACACACACACACACAAACTCACTCACTGGGTATGTATTCAATACAATTGTTTCTCTTAAAGAAATATCACATCACAGAATTTAAACAATAGTCCCATCTCTAAAATGTCTTTGCATACAAATCATTTCCAATAACCTTGACAAACTTATGTTTACACACAGACATCTATATACTGTGTGTATGCGCATAAGTTATATATATAAAGATCCATGCTTAGAATCCTGGAAATATTTGTTCTTATTCCAGTTTAGTCCTAAGCATTTGGTAACCATTATAGGGTTTTTTTTTCCCCCTTTCTTTCTTATAAACAAAAACAGCAATGTTTATTTCAGCTCCAGTTGTTCAATGTGAAATGGCATTACAGCTTTTGGAATGCTTTTTGCTTGTTACCTTAGCTGCTGTTACAGAGCTAACAAAAGGAGAAAAAAACATTGTGGAGTTAATTTTCAAATATAGGATGCTTTAATAGGACATCGAACCCTACATTTTGATATTTAAAATCAGTACTTAGTAGTATTATAATAAAAATGTTGCTGATGATCTACATGTCTGCTGAAAAGACAGGCAACAAGAAGTTTGACACCATCTATGGATATCATCAATTATGTAATCTTGGAATTTTTCCCTACTTTTCAAATTTTTACTTTTTCCTATTTTGTATAGGTCTGGCTTTTTCTTTTTTCTTTTCTTTTTTTTTTCTTTAAGATTCATAATTATACAAAGACAAAGTGTACAAACCAGCAAAGATGATATCAACTCCACAGATGTGCAAAGATGATGGCTTATTTTAATCTTTGCAAAAGTAAAATATCTTTATAGTGCAGCGTTAGACAAGTCTAAATGCTCTGTAGTGCAAGAGCAGCATGATTCTAACTGTGGATTTATTGAGTAAATGGCCTAATCTTCCAGAATAGCAAGGAAGTGTCCGCTATCTGCAGCATATGAGATAAGATTCTGGTGATTCTCTGTAATGGGTTGGCATGCTTCGGGAGACACAAGCTGCCATCGATGCCAAGGAATGGACTATATAGAGACTCTTGTACATCTCCAGATGGAATATAAATTGTCTATTTCTAGTACAATATAGAAATCACTATTAGCCCAATCCGCCTGCCACTGAAGTCAATGGAAAGTCACTCCCATGTACTTCAGTGGGAGGGAAATTGGACACCATGTTTGATTATAGAACATCTTTGCACTTGATGTATGTGATACTTTTCATTTATCAAGGCTGTTTGCTCTGGTCTGACATCTACCTTCTCGTTCAATCCATCATTCATCTGTACCAGCATGGTGTCTTGTCAGCATAACCCAATGCTTATTTCTGTAACCAGCTCCATTTTATATTCCAAGAGAGACAGTTTAACATCTAAAAACTACATATAGAACACCCCTGACAGGGCCAATGCCTCTATGGCACTATGAAGATATTGTTATGCTCAGGGCTGGGTGAAACCTTACTGATCAATATAAAAAGCAGTTAAGCTCCTTTACTGAATATATAGCTGAACCAATAGGGGCCACTGCCCGAAACACAGACCACATGCAAGACTGGAGTAGAAGCTGAGCCATGTGGCCTAAGAGGTTTTCTCTGGGGTCTGAATGCAGATACAGAGAGCTAGGTATGCTAGTGTGAGTGTGGGGGAGTGGGGAGGTGAGGGAAGGGGACACAGCTCCACAGTACCATGAGGCCTCACCTCAATGAGGCTCACACCAATATATAAGCTCCTACCTACCCCACTGCTACTAAAGCCTCCCTCAGAATCAAGCCCCACGTTCTCCCCTCCATTGCTGTCAAACACCCCACACTCTTCCTTCTCTCTCCTGCAAACATCCCTCCATACCGCAACCTCTACATTTCCCTCTTTTTCTCCCCAAACTCCTACCTTTCTCCAATTTTCTCCGTCATCAATCCCCAACCTCACACATTTCTCCTCTTAATTGCTCCTGCTGTCCTCGCTCCACCCCTCTTCTCTCTGGCTCCCCTACATCCCCTCCCACACAAGTGCCTTCCCAAGTCTGTCTCCCACTTCCCATCATCTCAAGGTACCCGTATCTATTACATCTCTCAAAGGCCCCTCCTCTGCTTCCCAATGGTTCCTGTTTCTGTGCCAAAGTCTCCCCGTCCCCAGTTGCCTCATACCTGTCCTCACAGATGCAACATCCTCAGATCCCACCTCTCCTATCCCCAGGGTCCCCCTCCTATGGCTTGTCCTCTATCTTACCACTTCCTCAAGCTTCTCCCTGCTCCCCAAATCCCCTCCAATGCACTTCAAATTCTCACATTAGAATCTATTGCCATTTAAAATGTATATGAAGTAAAGGTATAAAACAAAATATCCATTTTTCCTAAGAGAACTAATTTTTGCTTGGGCTGAGATCCTAAAGTCAAAAGGTAAAAGTGCCCCTGGGTTGGTCCTTAGTGGATATAATATACAGTGGGATTTTCAAAAGCACCTAAGTGATTTAGAAGCCTTCAAAAATCCCCCTCAATCTCTATCAAGAGCTAGATTCTACATGGCCTTTGAGTGGGAGCCTTTCCTCACCTTGCAATTCTTGAACTTGTGGGAGCTCACAGACTGTCCATCATGCTCTCTGGAGGTCAAATCACCCCTTGGGAATAGGATGCATAGGGAAGAAACCAAATAAAGGTGTAATTATTTTCAGAGAAAGAGGAAATATATCAGATTTGCCCTGCCAAGTTTCAGCCTCATCTAGTATCTGAGTTTTCATTTCTCACTTATTTCAACATTTTGCTTCATGAATGTTATAATATAAAAAGCAATTCAGCCTTAATTATAGTGGTTTACTGAAGCTGCTATAATTTTCTTGTCCCTTAATTTTCCCCATGTTTACTACTCTGAGAGCTTAGGCTCTAGTAAATTTTTTATTTTTCCTAATTGCTAAGCCTGAGAGGAGCAATAAGAGCCCCATGTATAGTATTTCTTTCTGTAATCTAAAGACATACTGTGCCAAATATAAGCTACTTGAAGTATGCCACCATGGGTAGCAAAGTACATACTTTAACTTATGGTGCTCAGGGTATCTTACGTGTTCATGGTTATTCAAATTACCTGCAGCTCTATTCATTTTCACTCCCAAACTCTTTCTTATGCACAGATAGAATAGTGGAACTAATTCTGTAGTGAGAGCGTTTTTCTATTTTTATCATGTGTTTCTTCCTTTGATAATCAGTTCAACTTGGGTTATGTTTGTTTTGTTTTTGTTTTTTTTTTTTACTTTACCTGAACAACTCACACTCAGAATCTCAGTCAAAAGAATTATCACATGACGTGAATGGCATAGGATCATGTCCTCCAAATCTACGTCAGAAGAAGCCCCTATATACACTGATGTCCCACACTCTCACATGGAATCCCTTTCTTGGATGCGCTCCTTTCATTGCCCTGCATCTCCGCTGTGGAGGCCTCTCTCCGGATGCAGAGATCCACACAGGAGCAAAGGGAAAGTGGGTAAGCCTGAGGTACAGCTCAGGAGACACATCTTGTACAAGATAAACTAGCAAAACATAATTCACAACTAGACAGACGACAATGGGGGTAGATGCATCATTGGTGGAATGGGGAGTATAATTTTACACACACACACACACACACACACACACACACACACAGTTTCTCTGTTAATAATTTCATTCGACACTATTTCATAGAATACAGAGGTTGTGTTTTTCAAAATCTATACAGTGTGAGCCACAAAACTATACCATATTTATGTGAAAAACAATCTTAAGTGTATGGAAAGACTGGATACTTCTGACTTGATACAGTCTAATATACCATGAACAAAAACACGTGAATCTTATTTTCCACGATCATTTTAGTCAAAAATTGATTCGATTATCAATCAAAATATTTTTCTCAAAAATATTTCCCCCACAGCAGTTTGGAAAGGAGAGGGGGACTATTTCATACTTTCTGTGGAAAAAAAAATTTTCCACAAAAATGTCCAACCAGTTCTCATCACAGAGAGGCAAATCAGTCTTCCTTGTAAATCCAAGACTTGTAATGATGCGGCTACTTGGTGGTCTCAAGCAGCAGAGGGCAGAGCTTACCTTATTTGTTCACTGACAACACATCTAGTATGGGTAGTGGAAACATATTCCTGATAATCCACTTGTTTCCACTGCTCCAAACTATCTTTCTAACATAATACCTGGTCATTTTTATTTAGGTGCCAAATATGAAATTAGAGGCCTAACATTAGGTAACCAGGTTCATCTGACCAATATTACTTCTATTGTTGTGCAGAGATATGCCTGAATTTGAACACTGGCTCTGATCACTCTAGACCTTTGGGACAGCTCTGAACCCATTTGAATGTGGCAGGAACCTCTTTCTTTTGCAGATTCTTATACCAGCATTCTTAAGTGATAGAATTCTCAAGTTGTAATCCCTGGCCATTTCACTAGGTGATGTATACCTGAGATGTAGACCAGGAGTCGGCAACGTTTGGCACGCGGCTCGCCAGGGTAAGCACCCTAGCGGGCCGGGCCGGTTTATTTACCTGCAGACACAGCAGGTTCAGCCGATCGCAGCCCCCACTGGCCGCGGTTTGCCGTCCCGGGCCAATGGGGGCGGCGGGAAGCCGCGGCCAGCACATCCCTCGCCCGCGCCACTTCCTGCCGCCCCCATTGGCCCGTGACGGCGAACCACGGCGAGTGGGGGCCGCGATCAGCCGAACCTGCCGCGTCAACAGGTAAATAAACTGTCCCAGCCCGCTACGGTGCTTACCCTGGCGAGCCACATGCCAAACGTTCCCGACCCCTGATATAGACATATGTAAAATTAGGAAAAACTAGCTTGGGGAAGTGCAGTGGAGAGATTGCAGTGTCTGAATTATTGAAAAGACAATACAGAATTTATTGCACTTCATTTTGCCAACTCACTCACCCTGTTGGACATAAACTTTACTATTACATCTTCGCATTAAAGAAGAACCTACAGTTCCCAGTCACCATCAGGACCCCATCATTCTAGATGCCATACAAAACACAAAGTATAGGATGGTCCCTGCCCTGTTTAAAGAACAAGATTTCATGATTCCAATGGCTTCTACAACCAAGCTGTGTCAAGCTGTCATATTATAAAAGTATCCTAGGGAACTGGATGATTCAGGAGACAGATGAAAAAAATGTTATGCCATAGCCAATTAGTGTCTAATGCTCATCCAACCAAGGTTGGAAGAGAAAATAATTTTCCATCTAAAGTCTCTTTGATGGGGTAGTGAAATTATTTGGTGGTCTCAGTCTAATTCTTAGCAAACTGGTTTGGCATCATGTTTGGAGTCTTCTGGGGATGACTTAAATCACCAGTGGTGTCAACCCAGCACCTTTCACAAGCCTGTATTCATTTTAAATGTAACATACCCCTTTGTTGCAGAATTCCAATCTCATTCCCATGCCTTAAGACATGTGTCAGATATTTAAATCTTTTCCATTCCCATCTAGTCTGCCATTCTTCATTACCATACCTCGCCCCAGTTCACTGAAACACTCACTATACAAATGCAGACTTTCCCCATGTGGTGGGTTTATTTATATTTTTAAATAAACCAGTGTCTGTTACAAGACACACCATACTAAAATAGCAAACGACTCCCTCTCTCCGTTTGAATGTCACATGTCTCCGGGGTTATCAAACCCTTAGGGAATTCTGAAAGATTAAAAGGAGAATATAGAAAACAGAATCTTTACAGATGGCATTATCAGACAGGGAAGTATTATCGTCAGAGGAGAATTACATCATGACGAATCTTCATACATGCTGAAACTAAGAGGAGCATGCAATGGAATGTGGAAGAGACAGCGGAAGAGACTGGTAGCTAGCTAAGTACTTCAATCTAGGGTAGCTAGCTAGGCACTTCTATTGCCCTTATCACTCTAGTAACTGAGACATAAAAGAAAACAAGCTTTCATGTGGCGAAGATTGCTGTTAGTTCTTGATAGCATGGTTTTGGGCCAAGATTCTGTGTGTGGGTTGTTACAATAGCTCTTATTTAGTGCAAGACTAAAGCCCTGGTTTACACAGCCAAGCCAAGAATTGACAGTAGCATTTCCACACTAAACTGGGAGCCACGACACACCTGGATGAAAAAAAGCAAGGAGAGGCAAACTGGCTCTGATTCTAAGCAAATAGATTTCAAATGCATAGCACTAGAGTTAAATATAGATTAATAAATCCTGCTGCAAAGAAGTAAAAGAGCAAAGATCTATTAAATGGAAAGGTGTTAAAGCATATCCACCTATATGAAAGTTATTATAGAACCATCTCTAAAACCTTCAGCCCAATGTGCTGTGAAACAGGCAAACAGGACATTAGACTGTCTTGCTAGGAGTCTGATATAAATCAAATGGGATGATTGTTTTATTATGTGAGGCACTAGAGTACAATTTGCTGTAGAGCTTGAGAAAATCTGCCTGCTAGTAAGTTCTCTTTAAAGAAAAAAGATCTCCCAGTCTTTCAACCATAGCAAGAGTTTACAGTCTAATGAGTTTAGAGGGGGTGCATTGTCAGTTGGGTTCAAAAATGGCCTCCCTCTTTGTGGGCTTAAATTGTGCCCATAGAATGAACTTCAAGGAGAAACAAATAGTAACACCTCTCATTACCTGATCGGCACCTGCTCTGAGGCAGTGAGAGGCGTAATTACTTTGATTTGCACCCACAACTTCATTGTAGGTGCTGGTTTCACCCTCAAAAAGGAAAGGCACCTGAAAATTCACCCTTAGCAATGTGGGGGAGCGACACAAAGCAAGAAACAAGTGGAGCTGTGAGAGATTTAGAAAACCTTATAGGAAGAAGAAAGGTCCCTCAGCTTTAAAAAAAAAAAAAAAAAAATCAGTAAACTCACAAAATCTCTGTGTCAATTCAGAAGGTTGACAGCTCCTCAAAGCTCCTGTTTTGTTGGGTATGAAGGTAGCCATTGAAGATTAGGGAGCAATCAGTCCCTCTGAACTGACTCATGTTTGTGAATCAACTAGCTTATACAAAAACGGCAAAGGGAGTCCTGGTCCTGTATACAAACATATAGCACTGACTTGAGCCCCTCCATGAGGCCAGCCAGTCAACTGGTTGTGTAGGAATGACATTTTTATTTGCACTGGTCACGTTCCTTTCCCACCCATTATGTATACCTTAAATTGTCAATTTCTTGCCGTGGCCTCTTAATTGAGCTGTGCTGCATTTCATGATCAGAACCAAATTCTCTTACAGCATCTCATTATCCTGTCTTTGTATCAATCTAAGCTGCTTTTAAACAAGCCTATTTTTTGTCCTCATGTTAAAAGACCCACAGCACAGAAGTGACACTAAAGACATGTCTTCCAGTGCCTTACAAACACTGCACACCTAATACACAAGCACAGTGGAAGGGACACATTTTTAAGGCAAGCTTACAAAGGCCTGTTCACCAGAATCTGAATCTCTGACAAACAGCTTGCTGCAGCTTTAGTTTACAGAGTTTATAATTGTTCTGGGAGGTGCATTACAGAGTAATCAAAATGATAACAATTCTCAAAAATTACAGTGGGTTGTGTGGAAAGATTAAACAGCTTGGTCTTATTCTCACTGGGAAACAGAAGACTTAGCAAACACTGAATTAACATTTTTAATATTATGAAGGGGAATTAATAACAGATAAACACAGGGAGAAAAATCAGGTAATAACTTATGGATAATGGGTATTCTGCTGCTACCTGGCGGTGGAAGCAAGCAGAAGGAATTTTGCTCACCAAAGGTGACATTCTAGTTGGGGGGGGGGAGCACTGAAGGTCCGTAAACTGAGGAACAATGACTGTGTGGCAGAACATGGATCAAGGCGATCGCATAGCCTCCTGCACTCCATGAACTCAAGCTCCATGATGATCCATCCCATGGGAATGTGTTGGGGACAGGGCCGGTGCAACCACTAGGCAAACTAGGCGGTCGCCTAGGGTGCCAAGTGGTTGGGGGCATCCAAGATTTTTCCTCCTTCCCCTCCCTTCCCCTCACACAGAGTGCGGCGTGGCTCATTGGGCACCTGGCCTGATTTAGCCGCTCCCACTGGCCTCCAGCAGGCAGAATCCCTCCCCAGCTCCCCCCCCCCCTTGCCTCGGTGGCACGTCGCCAGCACGCTACAGGGGAGGGGCTGTGTGCTCCGCAGCCTGTTTGTTTTGGCGCCATGTGGAGCCAGTGGCTGGAGCAGCATGGTGGTAAGGGGAGTCCGGGGGGGGGGGGGCTGTCAGGGGGCGGGGGGGGGCTGTCAGGGGGCGGGGGGAGGGTTGGATGGGTCGGGAGTTCTGGGGGGTCTCTCAGGGGGCGGGGAGTGGTTGGATGGGGCGTGGGAGTCCCAGGAGTCTGTCTGGGGGTGTGGATAAGGGTTGGGGCAGCCAGGGGACAGGTAAGGGATAGGGTCCTAGGAGGCAGATAGGGTGGGGGGGTCTCAGGAGGGGGCAGTCAGGTGTCAAGGAGCAGGGAGGCTTAGGTAGGGGGTGGGGTCCTGGGGGACAGGCAGGGACAGGTGTCCCAGGAGGGGGCAGAGCCAGGGGACAAGGAGCGGGGGGGGGGAGGGTTGGACAGTCTGAGGGGGGCGGGAAGTGGGAGGGAGTGGATGTGGGTGGGGCTCTCCCCCCCATCCTATTTTTTGATTGTTGAAATATGGTAACCCTAAAAAAGCGGTGCCCTGGCTTGACAGGGAGGAGCTGCCTTCCGGAGGCACCGGAAAGCCAGAGCGTCTGCTTGCAGGGGTGGCGAGCCCCAGCCATGGAGGAGCTGGTGTGGCATAGGGGAGGCAGTGGCACTGCTAGCAGGGAGCAGCCACGCCCCCTGCCCTCCTGCCCAGGCTGCGGCCCGGCGTGCCCCCTCCCCCCCCCAGGGGGGCTCCTGCAGCAGTTGCATGTAGTCGGCGGCCCCCGTGCGCCCCCCGGCTCTCCCCTCACCATGCTAGGGCTCTGCAGCTCCCAGGCATGTGAGCTACCGGTGCGCAGGGCCCTGAGCCTACTCTGGGAGGGGCAGCAGTAGTGAAGGCTCACACTCCCGGGAGCCGCAGAGCCCGAGTGTGGCAGGGGGGAGCCGGAGGCGCACGGGGGCTGCCACCTGCATGCATCTATTGCAGGCGCACCCCCTGCCCCCGGCTTACCCCTCACCGCGCTCGGGTTCTGCGGCTCCCGGGCGTGTGAGCCGCCACTGCCCCTCCCGGAGCAGGCTCAGGGCCCTGCACCCCGGTGGCGGCTCACATGCCCGGGAGCCGCAGAGCCCGAACATGGTGAAGGGGCAGCTGTGGGGGGCATGGGAGGCCTGCATCCGCTGCAGCCTGCAGGGGGTGCCCAGCTGCAGCATGGGCAGGAGGGGCGGGGGGCATGGCTGCTCCCCGCTAGCCACACCACTGCTTTTGCAGGGCTGCTGCCCCCCTGCACTGCGCCGGTTCCTCCACGGCTGGGGCTCGCCGCCCCCGCAAGCCGATGCTCTGGTTCTCCAGTGCCTCCAGAAGGCAGATCCTCCCTGCCGAACCGCTGCAGCGGCCCAAGCCCAGCAAAGCCAGTGAATGGACTCGGGGCGGAGACTGCCGGGGTGGGGTGGGGAGGGCTTGTGGGGGGGGGCTGTGCACCTTCCAGGGGAGTTCGGGGCGTGGGGAGAGGGGAACCTGGTCTGGGGAGAAGCTCCTGGGCACGACTGGTCCCTGGGGTCTATAAAGCCTCGTTGGGATTTGCCCCTCATGAACCAATGCGTCGGGGCGGGGGGGGAGGTGCAAGGTGGAAGTTTCGCCTAGGGCGCAAAAAATCCTTGCACCGGCCCTGGTTGGGGAGACAGTATAGTTGGGGCAGGCCAAAGATATTAGTGTTGATTCCAGATCCACATATAGATACACTGACTCCCGAAGATACGTAAGAAGAAAATAGCAGTCCATAGCGATCTGACGATCTAACTATACCAAATGGCAATTCCTCTGTAGCATACAGTAGAATCCGCCAGTGCATACTTTCCGATTTGCTTCAGTACATAAATTTCCATGTTTTCCTTTTAAATAAAAATCAATAAAATAAAATCATTTCCAAGAGATGCTGTTAGCAAATATTACTCTGATTTAAAATTGGTTTTGAAACACCAAAGAAGAAGAAGGGTCCTTTAAAACATATTTCAAAGCTGCCTCTTAACCTTAATAAGAAATAATATAAGGAATTGAAATGAAGGTTGTTTCTGGGTAGGTTTTGTTTTTTTAAGTCTAACCATTGTTTCTTTACAAAACAATATTTGACACTCCCACACCCAGCACACCCACCCGCACCTCTTATTTTTGACTAATGCAACTGCTAAAACTAACATTTTCAAACCTGGATGTCTAAAGTTAGATAGCTAAATCCTTACTTAGGCAATTAAATATTCTGAGTACCCTAGACTTCCATTGGAGTCAGCACCTGCCAGCTATCATGCTGCTGTGAAATGAAGCTATCATGAAAGCAAGGACAGAAAGCATTGTACTGTACTTTAAATCAAAATATGAAATGTACCATTCACAGAATGATATTGTAAACTGACAAAAGCACCCATGATGCATTGGTATTTTATTAACCTTTTACATTATTTAAATTTTTGAAAAATTATAAAGCAATGGCAATTTTATTTCTGTTTTTTAAGTGTTATTCATTAAAGCTTTCTGATTCAAAAGTAATGGGATCTGGGAAAAAAGGTTAAAAAAGCCAAGCAGATCCTATCATGGAGTACAATTAATGCACTACTTTGCTTTCACAGGGCATTTCTGCCTTAGTAAACATAATGATAGCTTTACTCAGAGGTTAAAGTCAGAGGGCATTTTCTTTCATTACTAACATAGCTTGGCAAAGGTTCTGAGATCAAAGGCAGACTGTCAGCGTAATTGTAAAATAATACTTTATTCTCCACTTTTAATTACATGAAATAGCTTTTATAAATTATTAATAAGGTTCCCCACCATTATAACAAACCTTGATTAGAGACACCGATTTATTCATGAACTTAAAGGAGGTTTGTATAAAATATACAGAATCCTTCCGTTAGATCTGATTTTTTGACAGCACATGCACAGCAAAACTCTTTAAGAAGAAATGGTTACAAAACTATGCCCAAAATTCAATTAAGACCTGCCAATTCAAAGCAAGAGACTCTTATTTTTATCTTTGATAGGTTTACATCCCTAGAAGGCAGGCATTTCCATGAATGCAGTTCCAGCGGTACAGCAGGCAAACCAAGAGATAAGCATTAAGTATAATCAAACCTGTGGGGTAAAATGGCTTATTATGGCAGTGGAAATTTCAGAACTTCTCTTAGAAGAAACATCCTGATTTAAAGGTCTGATCCAAACAACTTTAAAATCAATGGGAGTCTTTCCGTTAACCTCAATGGGGTTTGGGTGAGGCCCGACATGACAGAATCTGCTCTAACTATTCAAAGAAAAAGTGCAGAACAAAAAGTAACTGCTTTAGCAAATCTGTTCTTGACACCTGCTTTTTTCCAGAAAGATGCGATCATTTAAGCAAAAGAACTAAAAATAGCATAGAACAAATTAATTACTGGTGTAACTCCACTAAAGTCAGCAAAGTTGTTTGGACCTATCTAACTGTGATCCTTTAGCTTTGAGGGGCCCATATACTACTGTAATGGTGCCAAGTAAATGTGTCGTTTAAGGTGCAGATTTCATTGCACCCTAGGGGTTATTTATCACAAACTTCTGCCATTCTTCAATTTTTCTTCTTCTCTATTCCCTTCTCTATTCCCACACCCTGAATCTCTATCTCCACCCTACCCAAGTACAACAAATTGATATTTCTTAAAAGGAAAAGCTCAGGAACAGATTGATGATGATATTACATTTTCTGATTCAGTTAATATGTCCTTCATTTCCATGGAAGTTTTTCTGCATTTGCAAAGAGACAGATGCAATGATCTAAAAGGCTTTTCCACCTCTAACTTCTATGACTTGTATTTGATTGTTTTGGCCTGGCCCAAGGAGGTCAACGATCCACTTCTGCCCCTGACTAGCTTTTTGCTGAAAAATGTTTTGCATCATGATTGCATTTTATGGCGGAATATTGTTGTACGAGATTTTTTAAAAGTACGTTACAAAAGGAACTTTTAAGGACACGATAAACAAGTCCATTTACTTTCCATGCATTTATGGCTTTTTTCCTAAAAGTGAGCAAACTGGTCTTCACACAAATTAAATACACTGGGTTTGGCCATTTCAGAATACCCCAAACTACACTTGTATCTAGGTGAATATGTCAATTCACTAAAACAATCATGTTTCAAGAGTCACTGCTCGCTCCAGAGTGTACATATAGGCTATCTAATATTTTCTCTGTAGACAACGTATAATTGTGCACTTCCACTAAAGTCTTCTGACCTACTGATGCAAAGAGCTATCAGGCTGTGTATTACAGATCAGTAGAGCACCATTGTTCTACTAGTGTATTATGGGGCCTTGCTTCTTCTAACACATTTTCAGAAACATTGTCACACAGCTTCTTCACTCCGGCCTCAGTTCATGCCTGGCTTTAAGGACCCGAGTACCATTGAAACCAATGAGACTATTCTCATGCTTAAAAGTTTAGCATGGGCTTAAGCACCTTGCTGAACTGGGACTTTTAGTTTTCAGAGTGTAAAATGTAAGTGTACACTAAAAAAAGTTCAGTAGAACTTAAAGAGCTACCTGTGAATTAAGGATTCTGTAGTCAATGTGGTTTAAAAAACAGTAGGGTTTCCCAGTGGTTTCTAAATTTCTAAATTTGTTGGGTGGGAGATGAAACTCACTGAGGGGCAATATTATCTAGAGATTGTGGCATGATCCAGCAAAGATCATGTTTTATCTTTAAGCACAGAAGTAGCCCCATGAAAATTAGAACAATGAGCTAGTACCCCGCTCTTGTGATTATAAGTGACCCAGCATTTTCACAAGTACCAGTTTTACATCTCACCCAAAGAAACAGTAGCCTGAATTCTGAATTCCATTAAGGCCACTGTACACCAGTCTGTCAGTGTAAAGGGAACTTCACGTGGGTACAACCACAATTTACATTTCCTTTGAGGCCCATTCACACTGCCAGAGAGATGTACAGGGGCCTTGAAGGAACTGAGAATCAAGTCAAGCATCTCCAACAGCACACTGCCCTCCTATTGGACCACCAGCTCAGCAGCAAACCAGAGGCAAGAGTGCCACCCACTGGATCACCAGCATCACTTCCAGTAGCACACAAGGATTTCACTGGAGCTGTACTGACAAGTTCTGAGCCTGTCGAACTTGTGAGATCTGCCAAGACCACAGCCCAACACAGTTCACTACATGATTACAAATATTTGTTTCAAAGTATAAAAAGTGTATTGCTTCAAGAGTACTGTCTGAAATATTCTCAGATAATTCAAACAGACTCTAAAATACAAAAAGCAAGTATACCTACAATAGGGCAAAATGGACCAGATTATCCAGAAGGTTCATTCCAACTCCACGTTCCATACAACAGTGCAAGTAAGCCGTACCATTAAGACATTTATTGCTGGTACGCCATACCAGAAAGACACATTTTCAAGAATGAATTGTGGAGCCCTCCATGGATACAAATTGATATCTGCTGAACCACAGGGCTCTCCCAGGAACCATGCCAGCAGCTCCTCCAGTGCAGCTGTACCACCCCTAGCTCCACTCCCAGCCATTCCACACGGCTGCATCTCCTGTCTGGGATCTGTACAGCCCCTCGGAGGAGAGGGCTGGGGGCGTGGCTAGGTGCGGTACAGCTGCACCGGAGGAGCTGCAGGCACAGGGCACTGGCTCTTATGAGTAGCGGCCCCACATTCTGCTACTTTCGCCGCTGCAGTTCCCGGGAGAACCATGCAGTTCAGTGGATACCGATTCCTATCCACGGATATCCGCAGGTATACATTTGAATCCGCGCAGGACTCTAGTCACAGAATATTTTTTGCGAGGGGGGGATGGGGTCAGGGGGTCAGTACCATGCCAGTAAGAGTTAAAAGTCTACTCATACCACTGGTTCCATAAATCTATGAAAGTAGTTCACCTCCCTCAGAGAAATGGCCACAGCAAAGTGCTGATGTGCCACACTGCCACTGAAATAAAAGGTAGTCTTAGAGTTGCATGGTTTGTAAGGATTTAATCCTATTGCTATCAGACATCATGGGGTAGCAAATATTTATTCGACAGGCTAGACATCTCATATTTCCTTGGGTTTTTGTGATGATTCACAATGTTGATATAAAAAAAGACAATGTAAAGAATTGCAACAGGCAATGTGGCCTACCACTTGTGATGTCAAGAAATGTATCCTCTAGAGCAGGGGTCGGCAACGTTAGGCACGCGGCTCGCCAGGGTAAGCACCCTAGTGGGCAGGGCCAGTTTATTTACCTGCTGATGTGGCAGGTTCAGCCGATCGCGGCCCCCACTCGCCGTAGTTCGCCATCCCGGGCCAATGGGGGTGGCGGGAAGTGGCGCGGGCGAGGGATGTGCTGGCCGCGGCTTCCCGCCACCCCCATTGGCCCAGGATGGCGAACCGCGGCCAGTGGGGGCCGCAATCGGCCGAACCTGCCACATCAGCAGGTAAATAAACTGCCCCAACCCGCTAGGGTGCTTACCCTGGTGAGCCACGTGCCAAACATTGCCGACCCCTGCTATAGAGAGAAACAGTGGTATTTGGCAATTTCAGAAAGTGTGGAACAGACATCATTTCTCCCTTACAAAGACATTGAAAAAAAATGTTACTTAATATTTTTTCAGGGCAATCACTGTTTTTAGCATCCATTTACATGCTACCAGTGAGCGTTAGAAGTCACAAATGGAAAACAGCATTTCAGAATGTGCAGGCACAACACCCATGTTTGGATGCACAAATTTGCATGCACACATTATGTATTAATAATTATTAATGCTGTTATTCATAGGTAGTTGCTTTCCTTCATTCACACTGTAGGTTTTGTATACATACACACAAAATAGAGACACAAAATATAAGAGAATCTCCTCTATAGTAAAACAATCTACTGAAGGGAAGATTAACATGATATATATCCATATTTTTAAAAGCAGTTTCCATCTAACAGCGCTTGTATTGTTCACAATGATTCCACTGTGAAGTGTTTACATCCGACTATTGCTTTTGTGTATATGGCCCTGGGAATACTTTTGCATGTTTTTCATATAGTTCCTATTAAATATGAGAACTGTAGCTCCTCTCATGAGACAAGGCTCCACTGCTATTTTCCCTAAATAATGGCCATCTGTTCTGAATGACCTCCCAAAACAACCTGCTTTGTTAATGGCAACTTTGTTACAGTTAATACATCAGTTGGGATTACTCCAGGCAGCTTTCTGTGGGCCTCTATTGTTATGAAAACCTATTATCGGGCAATTAAATGACAGCAAGAACGTAATAAAGTACAACAGTTTTAGTTGTATCATTAGCTTGGGTGCTGATGTTAATGAAAGGCTATCACACCCTAGACTGTAATTCCTACAGCCTGTCGTAGAGGAAAATAACCGCAGTCAGCAGCTATTTTCACCTTAATGGTTTGAGCAATTACACCTCTTGCCTAAGCCCTTCCCCCTTTTTTAGAATGAAGAATAACTCTCAGATTATCTTTGAGGACTGCTGCAGAAAATGAGGCATAAACACAATGCAAATCTTACCTAAATTCTGCTGGGTTTTTGTCAGGCAGATTTCTTTGATATTCATTCATAATCATATGTTCGCCATGTAAATGAAATGATAAACTAATTTTGCCCACTCTCTACTTTGTTCTTGTCTCAGTGGAAAATAATGAAGTTGAATTACCCTCACAGTCCTTTGAGATTCCCTACTGTAGGTTGAGTCTCTGCATAGTGCTTTTCCTTTTCTTTTTTTCATTTCAAGAACTACATAAAACCAAATAAACCTCTCTGAGAAAGTAGGTGCACATAATTGCCATAGATACCACAAGATGACTAGAGCATCTCAACTTTCCAGATAGTCCTGGTTTTGAAATATAGACAATCAGCATTTTGTATTTCTGATATATAACCTAGCTGTAGGTCTAAAATAAGTTCTGTTTTTCCCACCGTGAAAATAATATAAGAATTTATGTTGACATCAGGCAGTACACTCTCTATCACAGAGACGATGCAACTGCAGTCATACTGTTTGGCATAGATTCAGCTAATATACATTTATAGATCTTCTTTCTTTGACAGAAGGTTGTATATTTACCAGCCTATATGTGCAGTTAGGCTAAAGTGCTGTTTTTTACTGAGACTCAACCTTTACTCTTCAGGTTATTCATTTTCTTCCCAAGATGCAATATGAAAACTTTATACAAAGACACAGTATCAATCCATTGTATTGATGCTGCACTGGGGCTTCTTCCAGATAGTCAAGCACAACAATTTCACAGGAAAAAACTTCTCACCTTGAGTTATGTTTAAAAAAATAAATCTGCTGAGCATTTTCCCCACTTCATAGAGATATTTAGATGGTCTTGCAAAGCATACGGTCTTATCACCACCACATTTATTTTGTAAGGGCTAGAAGGTGCACATTAGGGCTCACCTTACTTATAGGAGGGACACGTAGCTGAATCACCTCAGTGGTGCTCAGAGAAGGAACTGTGCCTCTCTTTTGCTCCGCCTTTGCTCTGCTGGGGAGTAAATTACTGCATCCCATTTCTGTGGTGAAACTTAGCCCATCCTATGTGTGTGGAGAAACTGAACCAGCTGGCTAATGGAAGGGATGGAGCCAAGACTCCTCTAACTCCCTACCCCTCCCTGCTCAGAAAGGAGAATGAAAGAGCAGCTCCTGCTCTGTCGCCTGCAACCACAGCTCAACCAAGAAAGTGAGTAAATGGTGGTGGGACCTTACTTCTCCTCACATCCCTATTATCTATATATAATTGTATGCTCACACATGCAGTTATTTAGAGAAAACACATATATGAATGTTTCCACATAAACACTTCCATTCATTTTCTTTGCCGGTATTATGTATACTTTTTGTATTTCTACATGCTAATTGCTGCACCTTATGACAGCAGAAAGTTGATATTCAGTAAGCTCTGCTCCATAACCCTAAGATAGCATCAGTAATTCTGCCCTAAGTATAGCAAGCCACCACACTATCCATTACTTGTTGTCCTATGCACACATTCATCTGCAGATTTCTGCCTGTGTGGGAACCAAAGAAAAGTTGTAAATAAATGGGTTGCACATCAGATGAAGCTCAGTACGTTATCTTCTTAGAATACTACTGCTCATAAAGCAGAAAAGTAGAGGATTTTTTTGCGTAAAATAAAGTACAATAGCATCAGGGAGCTGTGAACATTGCTCACACTGCTTAGTTAGATGGCCTGTGGGGAAAACATGCATTTCCCTACTCCCTTATAAATGCCAGTTTCACCTCTTCCAACTTTCTCTCAACATTGTAGATCAAAGGAAATAGGGGGCAGACTTACATAATAGTCTAACACTTGACATCTGCCTGTGGCAGGCTTCCCCAACTCTGTTCATCTTCAAGCCTGGTATTTTGAATAACATCCACTCTGGCTTCTTGAAATTGCAATTGTTTGGTATCCTTTTTCAGACCAGACTCATCAGGAACAGCCTTCTAGAGTAATTCTGTCCTCTCAGAGCTACTGAGTAGTACTGTGTACCTCTCCCGTTGACATCAATAATAAATCCTAACACACATGGAGCACAGTGTATCAGAGCCAAGTACTACCAAGTGGATCCAAGAGGAGAATTTTGCCCTTATGAGAACTTTCCCAATGAGTTTTGTCTAGGAACAGGATACAAGACACTTTCTAAAATGTTCTATACAGGCATAAAAGATACAGAAGTTTGTTCTTTTAAAGACAGCCAAATCTTTTGTTGTGTATGAATCTGGTAAAGTGTAATTTACTACTGAACAGTCAACACAAATTAATAAATTATGCTCTTTTACATTACATAGGACTCTTCATCCCAAAGTGCTAAACAAACTAAGACCCACACACGCTGTTTATACTGAAATCTGAAGGTAGAATGTAGTAGCCCTACAACACCTGTGAAATACACCAAGGACTATTTTCATTTCCTATATGTTTTCTACAGACAGAGTTGTAAGTGTGTATTTTGATCTGAACACAGCACACAATCTGTGATAATCAGGTCATTTGTATTCTTAGAGCAATATCGTGCCCTCGATCCAGGTGCCCTTGATCTATTGGAGTTCCACTGGGGATCAAGGGCAATATCTGGCCTTTATTTTTGATGTTGAATCAAGTAGAAAGGTAAAACCTGTTTCCATCAGAAAAGAGAGCCTCTACTGAATTTAAAAAAATGTAGGAGGGGTGAATAGATAGAACAACCTTTTTAAAATAGTGATAGTGACTGCATAGTGATTGCTGAGAGACAGATGAAGATAAAAGATAAAGGGCCAGATTACACTCAGTTATATCAGTGTCAAATAGGAGTACCTCCAGCAGAGTCTGTGAAATTGCACCCATGTAAAAAAATCAGTTTGAAAGCTGAACCAGGACCTGATTTGGAAATTAGAATTTTCATGCCAGAATTCATTTCTTAATATGGCTACATTATACCCTGACTGTGTTAGTTGTGCTTAGAGGAACAGGAGAGAGGCTGGAGGAAAAAGTGGTAGCTTAACTCCCATCCCATCTAGTTATAGGACACATTTAAAAAGAAGTATTCATTTACATTCCAATGCATTTAAACTATTAACAGGAGAGACACTTTTATAAGGGGAAGGGAAAATATGCAAACCTTGGAAAACTAAACTCAAAGAAAAGTCTGCAATATTTGTTTAAAATATTTGCTTGTTTGTTTGATTTGTAAAGATGGAAGAAGCATTGTTAGTTTACTTCCCCTAGTGAGTGTTAGTGAGGCATGTTTATTGCATAATGCAAAGGTCTGCTGCTGAAGTTATCACTAGCTTTCCCATGCCAATCAACCAACAGACTCATCACCAAGATATTGAGTAACAGAAGATTCACAATACACCTTGGTAAATCTGCTAGCAAATCAGAGAGATTGAACAATGGTCTGGGATCCATTTTAGCACCTGCACTGTTCAATCTCTACACCAGTGACATTCCAGCCACATCATCCCATAAATTCATCTATGCAGATGATATTGCACTAGTAACGCAAATATCCTCTCTTAAGGCCACAGAAAAGGTCATGAACAAATATCTCCAGTCGCTGGACACTTGAGACGTATTTCAAAGCTTGGCAACTGAAATCCACTGCTTCGAAAACACTCGTTTCAGCCTTCCACTTGAACAACCACAAGGCCAAAGTGCCACTGAAAGTGGATTTTTGCGGTCTGCCTTTATCTCAGAACCACAATCAACAGTGCCTTGCAGTTACCCTCGATCAGATGCTGACCTACCTCCAAGACCTTGACAACACCAAAAAGAAGATAAGAACAAGGGTTAACATCATTCAGAAGCTGGTTGGCATATCCTGGGGATGTGATGCATGCACACTTCAAACATCAGTACAAACCCTGGTTTTGTCAACAGCAGAGTATTGCTCACCAGTTTGGTGCATCAGCTTCCACACCAATCTCATTGGCACTAAAATCTATGCCACACTCAGGATCGTAAGCAGTTCTCTCAAATCAACGCCAATACCCTGGCTCCCAGTTTTGGTTGGCATCGCACCAGTCAACATCAAGAGAGACACTAGTATGGTCCAGGAGTACAGTAAGACCCTGGCCACTCTGGACCTGCTGATACCCCAAGATCTCAATTCACTGCCACTCTCTTGACTCAAATCCAGGAATCCTTTCTGGATCCATGCATCAACAGTCCAGGCCAGCAGAGAAGATGCTAGCACTCCCTGGCTCGGATTGTGGGCCATTTGTGATGTCCCAGACAAAGACCTAATTGAAACTCCAATGAAAAGTCCCAAGATCCTGCCTTCCCTGTAGGCAGTGTACTGCACTCAACCATATTCCCTGTTTGTCCCCTAGCCTCTTTTTCCCTAGCCTCTGTTTGCCAGAAGTTGGGAACGGGTGATAGAGGATGGATCACTTGATGATTACCTGTTCTGTTCATTCCTTCTGGGGCACCTGGCTTTGGCCACTGATGGAGGACAGGATACTGGGCTAGATGGACCTTTGGTCTGACCCAGTATGGCCATTCTTATGTTCAGACAATGCACAGAAGGTGGATATTTCCTCCACAAATGGAAAAAAAATCAAAGAATCACCAAATTGTGACTGTTGTGAGGTACAAATCATATGACATCATGGACAACTGCCCCATTCAGGCTTATAGTGGTGGTACAAGGGGGACCCACCCAGCTATCCCAGAAGCAATTGAATGGCTTTCAAACGTTAAAATTCAATTATAATCCCAGCCTGTTTTTCAAAACGCCATACGAAAGAAAGAAAAAAATTGCTTGCACACATCAGTTGACATACAGAAATGAGAATAAGTGTTCTACTGGCAGTGAAGAAAGATATGGATGTTTAAAACATTTGTCAAAGTCCCTGATTGGTTCTTACTGAGCTATTCGGTGTTGAAATGTATGTGAGTAGAAAAGGAACTAAATACAAAACAGCAAGCAGGGCTACAGACAAAGCACCTCCTTTTTAGTGAAATACATGACCAAGCTAGGAAAACTCAGTGCAAGTGTGCATTCTGATGGTACTTTACATGCAAAGCTATAGGAAATTAAATTAGGGACTAAATGTTAGCAAAGTATTTAAGCACATGCTTAAGTCCATTCCTACTCAGCAAAGCACTTAAGCACACGCTTAACTATAAATGTATGCTCACATCTCATTGATACCGATGGGACTTGAGCATGCTGAAGTGCTTCACTAAATGGAGACCGATTGCTGAATAGGAACCTTAGCGCTGAAAGAAGAAGGTGGCACGCTCACCTTCTAAAAACAGTCCTTTTATAAAATCTGGTCAATAGAATCAGTAATATTTTGTTTGAAATTTTAAATCCAGCAATTAGTTGTAAAGTATTTCATAATTCAAGTGACAAAATATTTCACAACCAGAGAGTACAAGTTGGGTCCCAAAAAGCTCCAAAAAACCCCAGGATCAACTTCAGCAGTCATTTAAATGTCACGCAACAGCACTACTGGAACAGGTAAGATCAAAACATGGATAATTAGGATATCAAAGTTCTGCCACATGTTCAGAATGGTAAAAAGGTTCCTATTATCAAATGCACCTGCCAACTAAACTAATAATATGCACTACCTATGGCCTGATCTACACTACACAGTTAGGTCAATGCAAGGCAGCTTACATTGACTCAGCTGTGGATGTGTCTTCGCTTAAATTTGGCTCCCACTGACATAAGTGCCATGCTATGCCAACTTAACAACACCACTTCCCCAAGCCGCGTAGAGACACAATCGATGTAGTTAGGTAGACACTGAGTTAATTACATCAATTGTTACTGGCGTCTAGGAGCTGTTCCAAAATGCCCCACACTGACCACTCTGGTCACTGTTGTGATCTCTGATGCCCAGTGATCAGGTAGACAGGAAGTCCCCCCACCCCATTAAAGCTCCACACATTTTTGAAATTATTTTTCCTGGTTGCCCAGCTTGGTGAGCACACCTAGCAGCTCTCCATTTTTGAGTGTAACTGCCTAGCTGACCAAACCAGCTACATGCTGCAGATGCACTCCTGCCTGGAATGCCCATGAGGTATTGGATTTCCTGGGCTGGGGGAAGAAAAGGCTGTGCCGGCACAGCTTCGATCCTGCCACAGACATGGCATCTACGAGCAGATTGCCGATGCAGGAGAAGGGCTACAACACAGACCAGCAACAGTGCTGTGTGAAAGCCAATGAGCTGCAGCAGGCACACCAGAAGTCCAAGGAGGCCAATAATCAATCCAGTCTGAGCAGCAGACCTGCCACTTTTACAAAGAGCTGCAAGCCATCCTCAGCAGACACCCACCACTACCCCCAAGAGCGCCAGGGATACTTCCACGGAGCCCAAGTCACACTGAGGAGGAGGACGAGAAGGAAGAGAAGCAAGGGTGATCCAGCTGTGCAGTGAGCCAGGACATGTTTTTGACTCCACCGCAGTCCAGATAGTCGAGCACAGATAAGCCCAATGCAAGGGAAGGACCCTCAGGTAAGTACGCAGTTTCCTTTGGAATTACAGGGATGGAACCCCCAAAGTAACAGGACACATTTGTTGGTTTTCTTTTTTTTTTTATTTGTGCCAGAAGAGGTAGTGGAACCACAAAGAGAGGCAGAGTTGCTATCTGCTTTCCATTCCCCTCTAAAGTTCGGCAGATGGGGCCATGCAGAGCAGTTTTTTATGTGCACCGGCATATCCCATGAATCCTCAGTAGAGATCTCAATGAAACTTTCATGGAGGAACTCTGCAATCCCCTGCTGGAGGTTTCTGGGGAGGAGGTCCCTTATTTCTTCCAATGCAGTAGGACACTTTCTCATGCCACTTTAGCAGGCACCATGGCAGTACACAGGCTAGCAGCATAAGGGCCCAAGCAGCATCAGGATCTAATTGCAGCTTTGATCTTTCTGCCTCTGTTACCCTCAGGAGTGAGATATCTGCTAAAATAACGGTGCCAGTATTCAGTTCCATTGCCCTATGCTACTATAATCATTGCAGCAAGTTATTCCCCCCTCATTTCCCCAACACACACCCCAAGGGCCATGCTCACCATGGCTGGTGCTGTGACTGGTGCCGTTCTCTATCAGTCACATGCAGAAGTGAGACCGTAGTGCTTACAGCTTTTGGGGAGCAAGAGGGAGGGAGTTCAGTATCTTAAGTTTCGATTTCCATTGTGAATACACTGACAATGGTACCTCTGGGTGTTGTATCTGCAGCTGCTGCCATTGTGGCCTTCAGGGTCTCCACCTACACACCTGCAGAACACCTGAGCCAGATATGGAGGAGAAAGAAGAGAACTTGGGATGACTTGTTCCAGGAGATCCTACAAGCCTGTGCTGCTTCAGAGAATGAGCACAGGGCCTAGAGGATCAACCTTGCAGACAGCATGGAGAAGGAGGGGAAAGGTGAAGTAAAAGGAGAGGGATGTGCAGTAGGAGATGCTTGTTCTTCTCAGACAGCAAACAGAGATGCTGCAGACTCTGGTAGACCTGCAGGCTCAAGAATCCCATGCTCACCTCCCTCTGCAGCCCATAGAGAATGCACTATTGAGACCTCTCTATACCCACCTCAACGTTCCACATGACATCGGGAGTCGGTACACTACCTATCACTCTACCAAGGGGTGTATGCGTACATAAATGGAAATGAGTGTTCTTTCCACTTCATAAGTTCTGGTCCCTTAATTTATTAAGTTTAAAATGTTTTTTTAATAGTCCAGTTCATTTTACAAAATAAAATTCTATTTTTTGGGAGGGGGGAATCATCTTTATTAGTTCACAACATATTCTGTCTGGTGTTGACCATGTCTGACACTCACCAATTTGCTGTTACTTTACTTTGTCACAGAGCCCATAACATCATTCACAGACAATAGTAATAGGTGCATTAACTATGTTATATTCCTGCAGACACAGCAATCACTACAAGATTCATACAGGGCCTCAAAAGAGCAAGGCCAGGTAGAGGACACTACAGCAACACACACTACTCTGGCTCCCTTTTGAAATGGTCTTTCAAAGCCTCCCTGAGTCATATAGCTGCATGTTGAGCTCTTCTAATGGCTCTTGTATCTGGCTGTTCAAATTCAGCAGAGAGCCACTCTGCCTCCACCAGGGGAAACTTTCCCCCCTTTGATTCAGTTATTATGCAGGACACAGCAGGCAACTATAACCATTGGGATTTTTTTCTCACCGAGGTCCAATCTTGTAAGTAACAACACCAACAACCCTTCAAATGACCAAAGGCACATTCAACTGTCATTCTGCATCTGTTGAACCTGTAGTTGAAGCACTCTTTGGTGCTGTCAAGGTGCCTGGTATACAGCTTCGTGAGCCATAGAAGCAAGGGGTAGGCTGGCATTTCAACATTCCCAAGGGTAATCCACCAGTCAGGAAAGAGCATCCCTGCTTGCAGCTTTCTAAACAGGCCTGAGTTCTTAAAGATGCATGCATCATGCAACTTCCCTGACCAGCCCACACTGAATTCTCTAAAGTGTCCCGGGTGATCCACCAGTACTTGAATTACTATAGAAAAGTAGCCTTTTCTGTTGACGTACTCTGTGGCAAAGTTGTTTGGTGCCAAAATAGGGATATGCGTGCCATCTATCACCCCAACACAGTTTGGGAACCACATTGCTGCAAAACCATCCACTATGTCCTGCACATTGCCCAGATCCACAATCCTGGGTAGCAGGAGGCGATTAATGGCCCTGCACACTTCCATGACAATGGCCCCTGCCATGGATTTCCCAATTCTAAATTGATTCCCAACTGATCGGTAGCAAGCTGGCATTGCAAGTTTCCATAGTGTAATCACTTCTTGCTTCTATACTGTTAGTGCAGCTCTCATTTTTGTGTCCCTGTGCTGGAAGGCTGGGGCAAGCTCTGCACACAGATCCAGAAACGTCGCCTTGTGCATCCAAAAGTTCTGCAGCCTCTGCTCGTCATCCCAAACCAACATGATACCTCAATCCTACCTGTCAGTGCTTGTTTCTTAGGCACAGAACCAGCACTCCACTATCTCCAGCTGCTCCGTGAACATCACTAACAACCTTGAATTGTTTCTTTCTATGTCTCACAGCAATCTAACCTCCAAGGAAGCATCATGTTCCCCGTGGCTCCTCTTGTGGCTCTGCAAATGCTGCAGGATCATGCGCCCATGTGCTTGCAATGCTCATGACAATCTGCCCTATGGTTGACAATCATGGTTGTGAACCACTATGGACAGAGTGACATTAAGCACCACAGCTTCTGCTCACATCACTTTTGAAAATCAGGCCATTTATTGGGAGTCTAACTTAAGTTTGAAGATGCTGTCCATAATGTGCAGTTCTATACAATAGCAGTGACATCCCAGTAAAAAAGAATGTTGCAGACTTTCACCAAGAGCCATATCCTAGTGCCACTGACATCTGTGAGACTGGTGACAAGACTGGGTTCTAGTGTAATTTCACAAGGACCAAGCCAACCGACAGATTGTGCGTCAAAACCAAAATTGACCTGGATTTGCTTGAAACTGGGCCTTGTTCACTCAGAAGGTTCACAAACTTTTCAAGGAACTATGGTTCAATTTCTTGCTTGTAGCAAATCCTAAAATGAGCCATACAGAATACTTCATGGGGAGGCCTTTGTAATGAACTGTAACATCGCCAGGAGCAGGGACGGTCTCTATGCATTTATTTCTATTGCAATATGTACTCTATAATTAATAATCAGTAACATCTACCAACAACCAACTGGCATAAAAAACATTTAAGATTATTACAAATATCTACTTGTATAATAGGTCTTAATTCCAGGAGCATCTTTTAGGGACTATGGTAAAGAGTTTTTTCTTTTAAATTATTTGTGGTAATAATATGCAATTTGTTAATTGTATTGCACTGCCAAGCTAATTCGGACATAAAATCCATTTTGAGACAAATCCTGATCTCACTGAAGTGAACGAGAGTTTTGCCACTGCTTCAAGAAGACCAGGATTTGGACCTTTATTAATAATTAAGATACCTGTCTCATATAACCCAGGTGAAGTAGGCAAATGGTATTACAGCCATTCATTTTGCAAAAGGGAAAGTGAGGCAAAAGCTTTAAGCGACTTGCTTAAGGACACCTGGGAAGCTAGTGGAATTTAGCAATAAATGAAACTGCCCTTTTACTTAGTAGCCTATAACCATGTAGGCTGAAATGGTTTAATAGGAGACTGTCTAGTTTTTAGATGTTTTGTTTGGGTTTTTTGACATTTTATTTTTCTTCTCTAGTACCAGTAGTAACAGGGTATTAACATACAATTTTAAAGGTTTATCCTGATACCACTGTTGCTGAACCAAATCAATTAAAGAAAGTAAATTCAAAGAGAAAATGGTCATCGGTCTTTAATTTGTCCCACTGCACATATATACTGAAGGGAGATTACAAATAAGTAAATTACGTTGCAGCATGGGACAGATTCTGCACTCATTTATGCATGTGCAACCCTACTGAGTACAGGAGGATCACATGGCTGCAAGAGAAGTTAAAACATATATAGAGATGCAGTCTATGTAAAAACCAAGTGAGCCAAAAGTCTAATTCCATCTTTAAACCTCAGTTTCTTGGCTTCTGTTCCTCTGGATCACAGACTAAGCATTTCTTAAGCAGATTTTTTTAAAAAAATGTTACTATAAATCATTGCCGTGATCAATAGTCTGGATTCCAATGACCAATGGTCACATCTGAACTAACTTGAATGCAGTCTTGGTACATAAAACTCTCTGGGTGTCAAATAAGATCAAATAAGAACACAAGCAGAAAAACTGTAATTAAAAATGGGAGCATAATCAGACTAAGAAAACTTCAGGTATTTCCTAGCAGCCTGATGTGTACAAGAGTGAATCAGAAGAACTTGCAGCTGCATTTTCAGCACAAAGGAAAGGGCTCTCCTGAACTCGGCAGGAATTTACTTTAGGGTCAGAGTGAGGTACACCTGAGATATAAATTATTCTGATTTGAAGGCTGCAGTTAAATGAAAAATAGAAAATACAACTGGCAGTCCACATGCTTTTGTTTTCCACTATATTCTCCCACAATTGACCTTGAGAATACCTAATATTAGCCTAAGGGTGAAAAGAAATGTTCCTATTCACTAGAATCTTTTAATAATAGCTTGTCCTCCTGCTCAATATGCAAGTAGACAGTGCTTTTATAATACCTTCACAGAAGGTGCATTGTTCCTAATGTTAGGCATGTGCATAGCCCTTTTACTTTATACAGTAGCAAAGACACAGAACATAATACCAATGTCAACCATTGAGTATTCTAATACAATAAATCATACTAGAATGGCATATTACAATATCTTGAAACAATTTATCTGTCATTCTACATGACCAGTTAGAAAGATACATTTTTTTCAAATTGGAAAAAAATACATATGTTGTTAAATCCAACTGCAAAGTGAATTCTGATTCAACAGACATTTTGTCAAGGAAAAATGTCTGCAAGCAGTTTGGAGATGGGGTGAAATCAGATTGTTCAAATGTATTTTGTTCACATTTATAAAATGCTACAGCTTGACATTGTCATACATTTGAAAATTCTGGTGCTGATAGATTTAGGAAAGGAGTCAAAGACTTCGCTATGACACTTTCAGCTAATGTGAAGCAACACATAACCCTAGAATTCTACTGCCCTCTACTGGACCTTTCTGCTCCCTCTACATTGACACAGTAAAACACAAGACTCCTCTTTAGAGTAAAACACAAGACACCTCTTTAGAGTGTATCTTGTAACAGACTGCAGTCCAGGAAAGTAAGATGAACTTTGCTCTGTCATGGCAACACTGAAAAATTGCAAGCAGAGATCTAACACGACTGTCATTATGTACTTATGACTACTGCAACCCTGCATGTTGCATCTTTCCTTCCCTTGTGTTTAAAGCATGACTTTTCATTAACATTCCAGAATTGGGGACTACAGCAAAGATGTACGTACAATATGTGCACAAACCATGATGTTTCAGATTAGCTTCTGTAAATGCATGCAGCGCAACCTGAGAAAATAGAAACCTGAGGAAGACTCCTCTACAGCGGAAGCTAGGAATACAGGCACTATTCATTGGAACAGTACCAATAAGTCAGACAAAGGATCTTCAAATGAGGAGGATGGTATCTGGCAGCTTTACATTTGGTTATAAATTTAGTGGAGACAGGACTTGAAGAGCAGCATCCTTCCCCTAACTATCCACCACTACCTAATGAACATAGCAAGGTTTCAGCCAAACAATGAGAATAATGTCAGTGCTGAAGATCTGCCTTTCAATGGAATGGGTGGCTGCTTCAGAATTTTTACCAAACTAAGAGAAAAGAAATTTTAGACAAAACTATTATGTACTGGCCCAAATTTCCAAAATGTAAACGCGTAAATGCATCTGCATGTGCAATTACCATGATTTGTCAGATATTCATGTAAATACATGCACAAATTACCAGTTAGGTGAACATTTGTGGCTACAATTACTGTGACTACACACACAAATCCAGCATGCAAATGAACTACAGCCAGGGAAATCTGGTTTGTGAATTTCATACTGTGAATGTATATTTCTTTTAAAAAAGAGAGTGAGAGAGAGAGAGAACATAAGAATGGCCCTACTGGGTCAGACCAAAGGTCCATCTAGCCCAGTATCCTTTCTTCTGACAGTGGCCAATGCCAGGTGCCCCAGAGGGAATGAACAGAACAGGTAATCATCAAGTGATCCATCCCCTGTCGCTCATTCCCAGCTTCTGGCAAACAGAGGCTAGGGACACCATTCCTGCCCATCTTAGCTAATAGCCATTGATGGACCTATCCTCCATGAATTTATCTAGTTCTTCTTTGAACCCTCTTATGGTCTTGGTCTTCAGAACATCCTCTGGCAAGGAGTCCCACAGGTTGACTGTGTGTTGTGTAAAGAAATACTTCCTTTTATTTGTTTTAAACCTGCTGCCTATTAATTTCATTTGTTGACCCCTAGTTCTTGTGTTATGAGAAGTAGTAAACAACACTTCCTTATCTACTTTCTCTACACCAGTCATGATTTTATAGACCTCAATCATATCTCCCCTTAGCCGTCTCTTTTCCAAGCTGAAAAGTCCCAGTCTTATCAATCTCTCCTCATACGGAAGCTGTTCCATACCCCTAATCATTTTTGTTGCCCTTTTCTGAACCTTTTCCAATTCCAATACATCTTTTTTGAGATGGGACGACCACATCTGCACACAGTATTCAAGATGTGGGCGTACCATGGATTTATATAGAGGCAACATGAGAACCACCTTCAGCTTCTTAGTAGATGAAGTTTGATTACTGATTAATGTTTGTCTTATTTTTTCCATCCTCAGAGATTCTCTTAAAATATTTTGTCTCCCCTCCCCCATCCACATTTTTCTTACTCCACCAAAGGGTTTCTATAGCATAGATCCTGTTTTCCCTGATCACCCTCCCAAGCTCAAATAGAGAGAGAGGGGTGAGCCCTCTCTCATCCCGTCCACAGGCATAACATGCAGTTGAAGTTCAGAAAAGACGTTTAAGGGATGGGAATGAATAGAGTCAGAAATAGCTTCCGTACATGGTACGTTCTACGCGGTGGCTTCCATTTATCCTCTCAGTCATATCTGTGCAACTCAGTCAGGGCAGAATCTAGCCTGCAGAATCATTATTATGGGTGATAATGGATAGGAAAGGCAAAGAGTCCAGCTTTAGCTTCTGGAGCCCAGTCTAACAGCAGCCCTAACAGCTAGAGGGGAAAAAATTTTAGATACAAATTGAGCAAATCTGATCAGAGCGAGAGAGATTCAGCCATGCCAACCACCCATTACTTCAATGGGAATTCTATGCTCAGAGCAAACTGGGGACATCACGCAAACATGAAAGCGTGTGAGGTACTTCAGTGGAACTACTCACATGCATGAAGTTCCTCATATATAAATGTTGGCAGTATCAGGACCTCTCTCTTTGACACGTGCAATTAAAAGTAATACTTGAGTATCTATTGCAAGCAGGGCTGGCTCTGGCTTTTTTGCCGCCCCAAGCAAAAAAGCCTCCTGCCGCCGCTCCCCCACCCCCCCCAGCGCGGCAGGGGAGGGCAGCGAGCCCGGCCGGGGCTGCACTCTCCCCGGCGGCCAGAGCGCCAGGGGAGGGCGGCGAGCCCACTGCGGCTCCGCTCTCCCCGGCGGCCGGAGCCGCGCCACGCCGCCCCCCTCCAGGTGCCACCCCAAGCACAAGCTTGGTGGGCTGGTGCCTGGAGCTGGCCCTCATTCCAAGTACTCTTATTCATTATTTTGCTCACCATTGTTCACATTTCATGGCAAGAACTTTGAGCGACACATCCATTTCCCTTACACTTTTGTTCTCTTCCATTTAGAAGCATTGATTTCTTTTCCTATGTTTTGAATGAATCTCAAATTAATGAGGTTGTTTTGTTTAACAGCAGCAACAATTTCAACTACCAAAGCACCTTTTCATGCCAAAACATCTTTGTTTGTGCACCAGCATCAACAATTAATGTCAACACAGCTCTGGGAATTGTGTTTGTTAATTAACTGCTGCGGTAGAGCTAGCAGGCAGAGTACAAAACTTGGCATTTCCAAAGGGTGTATAAAACTAATACTTATTGTTTTCCTTTAAAAAACCTATCAATTGGCTAGCAGATTTATTTTCACTTATTATTTCTATTAAGTAATGAAATAGCCACACTTTCAACTAGATATTTAGGGCCAAGTTCTCTGTCCTTCCAGAGCTCTACTCAGTACAGGAATGGAGTAGGGGAGAGGCTTCAAAGGTGTCTTTGTGCCTCTCCATATTTTGGAATCTTCAGAGGCCAATTTAGCCCTGGAGCAATTTAGAGCAGCACCAGGGCTGCTCTATGTGTTGTCTGCTTTTAACTGACCCCTAGGAGCTGCTACACTGGCCAAAAAATAAATGGAAAGCAGGGGGCTCCAGACATACCCACTTTACACACTTTTGGCATGTCCCATACACTGGGTGCTGCAGGAGGGGACATGGAGCTCTTCTGGCAGCTGTGCACCGCTTAGGGAGTTGCTCCACCAGGGAGGTTCTTGGAGGATTAGCTCAGTTAGTTATACAGACCCCTTAACGCTGCTCCAGAGACCTTAGCAGAACACATTGTCTGGATTCTCAACACCAGATTATGTTAGAACAGGGTTCGGCAACGTTTGGCACGCGGCTCACCAGGGTAAACACCCTGGCGGGCCGGGCCAGTTTTATTTACCTGCTGACGCGGCAGATTCGGCCGATCGTGGCCCCCGCTGGCCATGGTTTGCCGTCCCAGGCCAATGGGGGCGGCGACAAGCCGTGGCCAGCACATCATTCGCCCGCGCCGCTTCCCACCGCCCCCGTTGGCCCGGGACGGCGAACCGTAGCCAGTGGGGGCTGCGATCGGCCGAACCTGCCACGTCAGCAGGTAAATAAAACTGGCCCAGCCTGCCAGGGTGCTTACCCTGGCGAGCCGCGTGCCAAACGTTGCTGACACCTGTGTTAGAACATAACTTATAACAACTTTAATGTACCTGAAATGTGAGGCCTGAAACATTGACAATGGCATGTCACATTTTCATTCACTATTGTTCTACTTGGGGGCTGCCCGGTAAGTAAGTAAATATTTTGAAATATTTTCAGGACTATAAACTTATCCCTGGTAGCAACCTGCTCCCCGTGTCCTGCTGCAGTCATTTTGCTACACCTGAATTCTCAGTTGCTGCAGTAATGGATTCTAGCCATTACCTTAAAACTTTCTCAAGTTTATTCCGCATTTACACATGTAGCCATAGTTTAAAAAAAAAAAAAAAAAAAAAGTTTCCTTTGTTTTACATCTTCACTGTGCTTTCTCGTGATTATTCTGGAAGGTTCTCAAACTGATCAAGCAAGGGCCATACTAGGCCATTTCCAGAAGTTTTGAGAGTCGTGTAACAGATTGCCACTTCCCTCTGTAAGTAGGAGACTCCAAGGACCAGCATGTTGATCCAAATGAAGACTTTTAAATTAATGTTACAGAGATGTTCTAGGAGGCAGTTCTTGCAGGAGCCATATGCTAATATTCTATCCCCATATTGTATATATTCCCATATTGCAGAGAAGGCTAGAGTGATTTCTCCTCTGCCCCCATAGAGGAGTTCATCACCCCTCTCCCCCCTACTAAACATATCCTCTCCGCAACTCACAAAAATGCTTCTGAAGAGCAAATAATTTCTTTGGCACATGTCAGCTGGTGCCAGGTCTCAGCTACTCAACAGTCCCAATCAGAGCATACCCCCCCCCCATGAACCACACCCCAAATCCTCTCACTCTCTTTGTCACACATACTTTAAATGACTTGAGCTGTACTCTGTGCTATATTGAAAATGTGTTTCTAGAACAAAGTACAATAAAAATATTTCCTTCAAAGTGTGCTCAATATGTTTGTTTGCCAAGTTGTGTTGCCTTCCTCCTGGTTTATAGGAGAGAGCATTTAGCTTAAATAAGGAACAAATAAATACATTCTATGGGAACAACCCCTAAACAGACTGAGTTTTTCACAGGCTTGGTGGAGTAGATTTCTGCAGGAGCATCTCCTTAAATTATTGGCAGTTCATCATTGTCAAGATAGGCGGTATCGCATGCTGGAGCCCACAGCTTCTGCAAGCTGCACCTCAGTATTAAAAATGAAGGTGGCCATAAGCCACACTGTAGAAATATGTGAGCTGCATTAGTTCTATGAAATGCAGAATGGAAAGGAGGAATGACACAATTTATCTTTGTCAGACATATTGTCCTCATATGGCTCTTACCTCAGCTTAACCTCAAGTGAATGTTAATCTCTAAGGACAACGAAAATAGCCCTGACAGTTATAATTGTATGGAACTGATCATATGGTCTAGAAAGAACAAGACACATTCTGACCTACTCAATTATCAATTTTCACCATTTACAACTAACGCACTGCCTTTTCCAGTGCTGTTCATGCCACAAAGCCCTTCTTCAGCACTTCTCTTCTGGTTAAGTCACCAGAGTGGGTACGCTTAGCTACAAAGCCATACACCTGAATGCTTATGATAAAGCACACATTTAAACATTTAGCAAGTGTCATCTTTAATCATCTGCATGGCTCTCAGGAAAGCAAAGTCCAGCAAAAGGGCTTAAAATCCATTAGACAGCATATTTCCAATACAAATTATCTTGCTTTGTATCTCAGTGACAGCTGCAGTGCTAAATGCAACAACTTGAATTTACTTCTCTCTATTCTAGTTTCACCATTGGTAAAGCAGTGATAATACTATTTAGCTTACTTTGAAAAGCACATTGAGATGTTTGGATGAAAACTGCTTTATAGAACTGTAATCTTATTGTGGCCCCTCTGCCATGTAGTAGCAGATGTTTGGGGCCTTGAAGATTGTCACTGATACTTCCTTCACCAGGAAGCCAGAAAGTCCAGGTATATTCTAAGTGTAACTTGTTTTATTTTACACACAGAGACAGTCCTGGAACTGAGGTGGTCACAAACAGCATGTAGGCAATTTCTTTTCTCTGGAATCGCAGCCCAACACCAGTCCTCAGCTCCCAGGAAACAACCCCGTCTTAGGAATGTGCTCCAAACAGAGAACAAGGCAGAGAGAAAATTCCTCTGATCGTACGATTCTCTTCCCAGAACCATCCATAACATAACTAAAAAAAACACAACATGTTTTCCCAAGACTGAACATTTGCCCACTCACTGAAAAAAATACTTGGAAGACTATGTGTAACAGCATCACTTGGTGATATCAACCTGCCCCAACATTATTTTGTGCCATATTTTCAACCCCAATTAACGATAGGTGGCCAGTTTTCAAAAATTAAGTCCTACAACAACATAATCTCATTAAAGACCACGGAAAACCACTCTTATAGATGCCCATTTCTTAGACCTGTGAAACCCTGAAATTATGTAGCTTCCAGATGCTTGAAGGTGGAACCGAACTAACCAAATGTTGGGCACAATTTTAACGGGTCTGTAGAACCTTCACTGAAACCCAAAGTCAAACTTCTTGCTGTCTGTGGAACCTAAAAATGAACCTTTCAAGTCTTCATTTTGATAATATTATGAAACTTTTAACTATTGGCCCCATGGTAGGTCTGCTTAGAAATAACTCCAAAGATGACGCCCTCACACACATGGCAAAGAGTTTTACAAAACTCTTTGGTTTCATTTTCAGTGCTGACTGTGAGATAGTAAACGGAAGTTTAATCTCTCTCTTTGAATGATCTCAAAACTTAAAGTGGAACTTCAGAGTCTATGAAATTAGATGAGCTGCAAACAGGGAAAAAAATTAATTGCACAAACCAGCACATTTAGCATAGCTCTCCTAGGTATCCCTACAAAGAAAAGTGCCCACAGACCTGTGAATAGAGAGGCCACATATGAAACTTGCATCTCAACTTCACTGCAGAAAACTCTTAACTGAAGAAATGTTTTGCAAAGCTATTCCTAGCTGTACTGCCTTCAAAAGATAGTGAAGGAAACTCATGGTTGACTTACACCCAGGACATAAGTCAATGCAGAATTTGGCCCTTTAATTTTAGGAATGACATCAGTGTGCATAGGTCAAAGATATGGATACATTTGATGAAGGAACAGAAAAGACTTCAGGTCGATTTACTTTGGCTCCCCTTTTTTCTGTTCTTCTTTCCTTAACATGTTTTTTTCCTCCATCCTCACTGTATTTTGGAAATTGATCATCTGGCCTTCTGTCAGATATGCTGATATATTTATTGCTACCACAGCCCCTAAATAGCAATATGTATTCAGTACATTTGTTTTCCTTTTCCATAAAACAGATTTTCCCAACACGTTCTGAACCTAATTTGTTTAGATTGTATTTTCTTTTTCTATTTTCTTTTCAAACCTAAGACTTTGCTCAAATGCTTTCTTCCCCTGTATCAATTGGTTAACATAAAAAATATCCATTTGGTCAACATGAATTCCTTCTTCCATTAGCAACAAAAAAGCCCGACTTTCTCAACTCGAGAACTGTAATCTTCTGAAATGTTGTGAACTCTTTGGGCCCTGCTCAGCACCACTTCAAAGGAAGGGCTCTCAATACTACACATTGTATAGTCCCAAATGATTATTACAGTTTATGGGCTCCGCCATTGTATGGGCCTGATTTGCTACTGTGAGAGTTCGGTTTTACTTCATTGTAAGTCCCTTGAAGCCAACTGGATTAATGCAGTAGTGAATCAGACCCTGTGTGTTTACTTAGATACAAATTATGCCCTCAGCTTCATGTGGATGGCTGCCATTGAAGTTATGGGAGCCATGTATGTATACAAAGGAAGACCTTGAACCTTAGAATTCTTTGTCAATCATGTCCTCTGTTCAGTCCTACGAACGAGTTGTCTATGTAGAAATACAGCATTTGCTGGTTCAGATATTCCTGTTTCAGAGTTTAGGACAGGGGTCAGCAATGTTTGGCACGCGGCTCGCCAGGGTAAGCACCCTAGTGGGCCAGGCCAGTTTATTTACCTGCTGATGCGGCAGGTTCGGCCGATTGCGGCCCCTACTGGCCCGGTTCACTGTCCCAGGCCAATGGGGGTGATGGGAAGCCGCGGCCAGCACATCCCTTGCCCGCGCCGCTTCCGCCGCCCCCATTGGCCCGGGACGGCGAACCACGGCGAGTGGGGGCCGCGATCAGCTGAACCTGCCACTTCAGCAGGTAAATAAACTGGCCCGGCCCGCCAGGGTGCTTACCCTGGCAAGCCGCGTGCCAAACGTTGCCAACCCCTGGTTTAGGCGCTTGATTTTCAGTGAGGCTTTAACAGAGCAGCCATCTACGCAGGTGTAATTTGGCACATGCATTGTGTGTACATGTGTGGTGGACTAGCCTATATATGCAAAGTGAAGGAGTCTCTTCAGTAAGAATTAACTTTGATTACATGCAGGGGAGGCTCTATGTTTTTTGCCGCACCAAGCACGGAAGTCAGGTGGCCTTTGGTGGCATGCCTGCAGGTGGTCCGCGGTCACGTGGATTTGGCGGCATTTCTGCAGGTGATCTGCCGGTCCGGCGCCTTCGGCATACCCGCTGCCAAATTGCCGCCGAAACCACGGGACCAGCGGACCTCCCTCAGGTATGCCGCCGAAGGCCGCCTCACTGCCGCCCTCACAGCAACCGGCAGACCGCCCCCCGTGCACATAGATGATAGTGCACCCAAGCTTTCATAGATCTGTGCATATGAACAAATTGGAGGATGGGAAATCATGCTATTTGATTTTTTTCTGACCTTAAATATTTTAAGAACATTAAAATATTTTCTTATTAACAGAGACAAGCAGAGGATTAGCATGTACCATACTGAATCAACTCAAATATTGGTTCTAACTCAGTCTGATCCACCACTCTCTGTATCTTGGGCTTTCATCTAATCATAACCAAATGGTGGACACTGAAGTTCTCTCTTTAGTTCATAGTATTCAGTCAGTATTTTTACACTCCTGGCTTTTTGGGAAACTTCCCAGTTGAGTCTGGAAAGCATGTATAGTATTTCAACAATGGAGGAGACCAAAAAAAAAATAAAAAGAGGAACTAACCCACAAAAGCAACTTACTCATTCTAGTCTCTCTCTCATTTTTTGAATCTTTGAAAATTGAGTGCAGACGTTAATGCTCCCTCAGGCAGCTTTAACTCGCATAGCTAGCATTTTCCTAGCAGGTTACAGTGCCTCATTGACCTTGGCAACATTACTGGGATCGTATTTTCAGCTGGATGAACTTCTCTTGAACAATTCTCTAATGCACTGGGTAAAACCATGATTTCTTTAAATAACAGCTTGCATATCTTCTGTTTCTAGTGACAGCATTTTTTCTTCAGGCATACTGGTTGTGACCATGCCTTGAAAAATCCATTTTCCATTCATATTTGGGATTCTTTGCATCTTACATAAGAATAAAGCACAGACTATTATTACACCTATCTTTTTAAAGGCAATGCCAAGGCTCATGTTAAGGAGTAACAACTTCTCCTATCTTCATGTTTCTAGCTCAATTGTCTTCATCCTAAATCTGTGGACCCAAACTGAGCTGATTACTGCTGAAGACTTGGATACGGCACCTTTCAGATAACGTTCCTGATTCTGTCACTTGCACTAATAGCCCGGTTCAGTTTCAACAAGCTGCTCAAATCAGCCAGCCAGAAGGACTGATGGGCAATAATGATATTTGTATTGGAGGAAACAGATGCAATCCTGGGAACCAATTGCATATTGCTGGTACTTGAGACCATGGGTGTCTCACATTTTCCCTAGTCACTTCATATGGATGTTAAACAGGATGGCTTGACTTCAGTGCATTTTAGATCATACCCAGAGAGCAGAGATGATGTCTGGGGTGATATGGAGGCAGTTGAGTAGGCACAGTAAATGCTGACTTACCAAATGAGATCCAGTGTAAATGAACCATAGAATCTCTTCAGAATGCTGTCATGTTCTTCTGAATAATATGGACAGCTGCAACATACCGTTGTACATTTCAATACCTTGCAATAATTTGGGCAACAGCACATTGGCCAGCATAAGCTTCTTTTCCCACTCCCTAGGTCTCTGGTAAATACAGTTTAAAAGATCATTTCCCCTTCAAATCTCTATTCAATTTACTTCAAATTATAGAGGAAATTCAGATTTACAGTGTAATGTAGAAATGAATCTGAAATTATCTAGCAAATGTAAAATGGGAAATCTTTCTATCTATAAACAAGGCAATGTTCCTCTTAAATATGTGCTGTTGTTTCCTTAACTACGAAAAAAAGCTGAAGTCATTATCTGTTACAATGAGATTACAACTTTCTAAATAGCTAAATTAGTTTAAATTGCCATTCTTAAGGGGCTATTTTTAAGCTTTAAAGGTATATACAATTGTAACAATTGACGATAGTCTCTCCTTTTAGGCGGCTTCTACTTGTGTTTATCCAGCCCAGTTTATCATTCCTTTTGAGAAAAATGTCAGCCTGCTGACTTCTTTTCTTTTTATCACCCCTGCGTCTATCTTGCAAAATTTTGCAGATCAGATCAAGCCAACACTTTGTACTTCCAAAGAGCTCTTGCAGTATTAAATAAGTAGAGATGTAGGTATTATTAATTCATTCATGGCTGGAGTTGTGGATCCATTTTCAGTTAGCACTTCAAGTCGATGGAAGTCATGCAGCTAAAATCCTGCTCACTGCTTTGAAAGCATACAGCACCCCGTAGTCTGAATTACTTTGGCTGTTTGCCAGTCATTTTAAATAAAGGAAAACAGCTGAATATATTACTACTCTAAATCTTGTGAGCCTAATTTATTCCACTTAAACACAATCTAGCCTGTGTTCTATTCCATTTTCTAAGGCTACAAATATTTTTAAATACTAACCTATATATAAGATGGGGCCTGAAGTACTATATCACAGTATCATACAGATGACCTGTAATGGAATTTGAAACCTAGACTATAGGCTTAACAGACTATTGCATATTTAGAGAGACCAGGTGGGCGAGATAATATATTTTATTGGGCCAACTTCATTGGTGAAAGAGACAAGCTTTTAAGTTTACAGAAAGTTCAGACCTGGAAGAGAGCACTGTGTAAGCTCAGAAGCTTGTTTCTTGCCAACAGAAGTTGGTCCAGTAAAAAAATATTACTTCACCCACCTTGTCTCTCTAATATCCTGGGAGCAACACAGCTACAACACTGCAAACAATATTGCTCATTTAGTTATTAAGGAGATGGGGAGTTTGTGTATTTATTGTAAAGCTTCAAAATTCTTAACAAGCTATGATATAATGAGTAAGAGGAAATGGTATTTCATTGTACCTTTTATTTGCATACACACTAATCAGTTGGATGATAGGATATATAAATAATCTATTTTCCTGTATATTCATTTGATTATTAGCACCTTACAGTATTTTCCTGCTTCAGTTAAATTTGCTGATTTGCATATTAGTTATGCATTTGTGATTCTTTTTTAATAAGTGTCCCCCCCTAAATTCCATGTTGCCCCCATTTTTTCAGTTTCAACAGTTCAGCTCAAAAGACAACCATACAGCAGTTTCAAATAGGCTTCTTCTCTACTTACTTACTAGCTAAGTAGCTAATGGAGGCTATATTGTTTGAGGTCCTAAACAGTAAAGTAAAAAAGCCACTAAGAATTGTGCATATTACATATCGCATTTATACCCAGGCATGATTCCTCTGCATAACAGATTAGCTTGCATTTCCAACATGTTTATTTCTTAATAAAACACAATAGCTTGTCTATGGCATTTATTTCCTTAAAACACAAATTAGGAATGAAATAAAGTAAATACATTTTTGTTTATATGCATCATATCTTGAGGCATAGGCATCATTTTCATGGAAATTACAGTGTATCTAAATCAACATTTGCTTATAAACTATATTAATTTCTAACTAAATAGCTTATTTTATATGCAGCACAAATATTGATTGCCGTATGTGCATTGCCTTGGTATATCTGCCATTTCCTCCACTGATGGGCACAGTACTGGTGCTACATACATTGTTTTAAATATCAACACGCATATAGCAGCTTTCATCTAGAGATCTAACAGTGCTTTACAAAGGAAGGTACCATTATTCCCATTCTACAGATAGAGCAAACAGGCATAGAGCAGTGAAATGACTTGCCCAGCACACGCCAGGTCAACTGAAGAATACAAAAGCCAAATTCTGATTCTCTTTACCTTCACCTCTCCAGGCTAGGCAAAAGCAGTCATTTTCCCATCTCTGTTCTGCCAGCCAGCTCATAGCTGTTCACATAGGTTACTCATGCCAGGAGTCCAAGTCATCCATATCCAAATAGGGGAGGGTACAGAGTAGCCTCTGGTGAGTGAACAGATTCCATGGTAAAACACAGTGTGTGTAACTGGCCCAAAATTGCAACAATCTCCTGAAGCACAGAGGGCCTGATCCAGAGCCCACTTTAGTCAACAGTAAGGATCGTATCAACTTTACTGCACCCAAAGTGCAGAGAACCTCCAGCATGTCTCATGCAGAGCACTCAGGTGGGAGAGTCAATAGTTGTGCCCTGCTGTTCACCTCCTGGCTGCAATTTCTAGGGTAACTCAAAACCAAAATATTACTCCTAATTCGCATATTAGCATCATTGTTTGTATCACAGTAGCCCTTCAAGTCCCAAACTGGGCTTGGGATTCCATTGTGTTAGGCACGATCATAGGTAAGAGATTTGTTCTGGTAACTATACCCATCATCACTATAAAATGGATCGTTACCATACAGTGATAGTAGGGTGACCAGACAGCAAGTGTGAAAAATCGGGACAGGGGGTGGGGGGTAATAGGAGCCTATATAAGGAAAAGACCCAAAAATCGGGACTGTCCCTATAAAATCGGGACATCTGGTCACCCTAAGTGATAGCTAAGATATCACCACATATCCTTAAACTAGAGAAATGCTAAAGGAATTCATGTACACAATCTGCTAAAGTTTAACTTTATACATTAGTCACTATTATTTATTGGTTTGCAGATGATAATATAAAGATGCTGCAATGCTTATTTGCACTAAAATAAGAGAGATGGGCTGCAGCCAAAGTCACAGAACATCATTCAGAAAGTACTCTGATACGCTGTAAAACATGGCATTGTCATTCCTAAACACAGCTGCATGAGTCAGACCAGCAGCAGGGTCTGGGGTGGTGAATACAGAACCTCCCAGCCCCAATGGAGCAACTAGCCTGCTCATCTTTCCCACTGCCTCAGTTGGGCCAGCAGTAGCCACTCCAAGGAACCAAGCCCAAGGTGAAAAGCCCTTCATCCCCCCGCATCACATGGAGCTGTAGCAGTGGGCAGGGCTGGCTCCAGCGTTTTTGCCACCCCAAGCGGCGGGGGGGGGGGTGGAAAAGCCGCAATCGGCAGCAATTAGGCAGCAGGTCCTTCCCTCTGAGAGGGACTGAGGGACCCGCCGCCGAATAGCCAGATGTGCCGCCCCTCTTTCCATTGGCCACCCCAAGCACCTGTTTGCTGTGCTGGTGCTGGAGCCAGCCCTGGCAGTGGGACAGCGCCCACAGAGCTCTGACATCATCAACTTTTTTTAAAAAACTCCAGGCTGCCTTGACCATTCTCCCAAAGAGCAATAGGCCAGTAGGGAGACGTTGTAATATGGCCCCTGGTATCCTGTTGGTTCCTTACTCGGGGCTTGTGGCAAATTCCACAATTTAGCCCGCAAATAAACAAACAGGAATAATTCCACACTGACATGACCCAGAGGAAATTATGCATTGAATATCCAAACCAACTATATTTGTCACTCAGTGATATGTGAACTCTGACAGAATAATGTGTGATGTTGAGTGCCAATAACTGATGTTAATAAGCTTTTCCATGCTAGCTATTGCATCTATTGGTTGCTAGGCAAACCTTTAGATCTGTGCATTAAGTTAGAATGTAGAGGTAGGAAAAGTTTCATGAAGAGGCAAGAGAACTGCTGAAAAATTAACAAATAAAAAAGGTAAAAATTTGCCAGTTTTGGCTAGATTCTGCCATCTTTATTGACATCGAGTAGTACCTTATTCTGCAAGCCATCCCATTAGTTTCAGTGGGGTTACTGATGGAGTAAGATACTATTCTATGTGAGTAAACTTATCAAAATCTGTCCTTTAGTGTCTGACAAGTGCTTACCGCAGTGCATATATTTAATATTTTTTTATATATATATATAATGAGGCTTCATTCGTATCTTTGATTTTCAGCGCAGACCTAAACCCCACCTGAATACCCATTACATAAATACATACTATCTACCTGGGAGCATTTGTTTCGGGAATCACACTTTTACAAGATGTTTATATAGATGCAGTTTTATGCCTTTAATGGAGCATCTATAAAGAGCCAGAGTATAAAACAAAGATTTGTAATTAAAATTTGAGATGGAAGCCACTTTTACAGCAAATTTAAACTAGGACTGGCTTCCCTGATATCAGAACTGCAACACTGCAGTTACTGTGACCTTGAGCGGAAACTGCAGAGAAGAGCCAGACAGAGACTCCAGCTGGTGGGGCAGAAGCAGCCAAAGCAAATACAGCTTTGCTGGGGAGTGGGGTGAAATGGGGCATGCCTGGGGCTACCCCTCACTTCCCCACAGCACCTGGCTGGACACAGAACTCTGCAAGGGAGACACACACACACACGCTTTGGGGGCACTAGGAACCAGGTGGTTCCTCTCCTCCTTCTCTACATGTAGCTTTGGGATAAAACTTTCAGAGAGGAGACAGCCAGAGACTCCAGCAGAAGCAGCCAAAGCAGGGCCCTTTGGACATTCAGAGAACTTTCTACAGTTGCGGCTGGAATTTCTGGCCTTGTGCTGATTGGTTGTTTGCTCCAACCTTCCACCTCCCTTAGTCTCTTCACCTCAGCTTCATTCCACACCTGAAACTCTTCCCCGTCCTGTCTCCTCACTTCTCTTCCATACTCCATTTATCCCCACTAAACTTAGCCCCCTAAAAAAATCCTAGAACTAATTTGACATTTGCCACCTTCATACTGTTCACTCTGCAGGTGTGTTGTACCACTTCCCCCATCCTGTGTCTGTCTTGTCTATTTAGAATGCAAGCGCTTTAGGGCAAGGACCATCTACTACTCTGTGTTTGTACAGTGGCTAGCACAATGGGGTTGACTGCCCCTTAGGCAATACTGTCATAAATATTAATAATTATAATAATAGAGTTACAGGGCTGAATTCTCCTGTTGATTTCAAGGGGCTCAGAATTAAATCTGCAATACTATACATACACTAATAATGCTATATATTTTCTAGAAAAATTTGGTGGAAAAGGGCTCATGGTATTTTTATATTTTAATTTTATTAATTTTTAATAATCAACAATAATATAGTATTATGGAGCCTTCCCATGTTCCATACTGAATGGCGTTGATAGGGACAAGGCTGAATTCTCCCATTTCCTCTCCATTTTCAACCTCCTCTAATATACTTATTTATGCTGTTTAATGCGTATTTCAAGCAAACACCAGTGTTTCTCAGGATTTAAACTAAACCAGAGGGGAAAATATATGGGTAGCATTCAGTCCCAATGAAACCGGTTTTGCAGAACAATAACAAAGCATCTGGTAACTTCTCCAGATTTTTCACAGGAAAACAAATGAAAACAAGTGTTCTATGGAATTTGGAAGCATACATCAATGTTGCTGTTAGCCAGCATATGCCTAAGTGCACATCGTCCTCTAGTGCAGCTGGTGGGGGGAAAGATGCTCTCAGTATGTTCTCACTAAATCTCTGGCAAATATGCAATCAGGCTATTTCACTGAGCAGATCAGGCCCAGGAACCTAATCTCACTGCTAATGAACTCAATAGCAACAGAATACAGACCCTAGATGTATTTGCCGATTTTCCCAGTGAAGCGTATGGCAGAGCAGAAGAAAGGGTTAATCATTTATATCATCAACCTTCATGAGGCACACAGCTCAAATACTAACAGATTGTGTTGCTGTTGTGAATAATGCTTGTAGGCTGGGAGCTCCTGTTTTTCAATATACTGATGCAATTTATTGTTTTTAACTTGTCCCCCAGATTTAACTTCATATCCTATTACTCTTGCCAAGCGTAAACTGATTAATTCTATATGACTGAAATCTAGTGCATCAAAATATATTTTCCAGACACTGTTTTTGTCTTATTACTGTAGAGCTTGTAACTGTTCACAAAATGTTATAGTTAAACAGCAGCGTGAATTATGTAACTGATAAACATTGGGCCAAATCATCTGCTGAGCCACTGATTCACGGTCTCTCTCAAAAGTGGCATAAGAACTAGAAAAGTGAGAGATGATTTATACTAGGGCTGGAGTGAATCTAGCGGCTGTAAAGGGTGGCTTCACACAATGGGGATGTGACTGGAACATGGCCAGCACAGGTACAATAAATGCTGGTGCAAGTAGACTATGCAATCGCAATAGTGTAACACAGGGGTCGGCAACGTTCGGCACGCGACTCACCAGGGTAAGCACCCTAGCAGGCCGGGCCAGTTTATTTACCTGCTGACGCGGCAGGTTCGGCTGATCGCGGCCCCCACTCGCCGCGGTTCGCCGTCCCGGGCCAATGGGGGCGGCGGGAAGCGGCACAGGCCGAGGGATGTGCTGGCCGCGGCTTCCCACCGCCCCCATTGGCCCGGGACGGTGAACCGCGGCCAGTGGGGGCCGCGATCAGCCGAACCTGCCGCATCAGCAGGTAAATAAACTGGTCCAGCCCACTAGGGTGCTTAAGCACCCTGGCGAGCCGCGTGCCGAACGTTGCCGACCCCTGGTGTAATATACAGGGTCTTTTAAGGTGAGCGTAAGGAGCTGCAAAGCACTTACACAGCATCAGGCCAAAAGCAATTTCAGCATGGCCCAATGTGCACCATATAACAACCAACTAATAAAGGTATTTCTCAAACAAAAAGTAAGCACGTTCTGCTAGGCTGGCATAGTACCATGCAGTAACGTTTTAGAAAGCTGTTTTCCATGTAGTATACAGCATCCTCACAAGCCTTTGTCATAGTATTAACAGTGCATGTGACACGTTGTTAGAATACGTTGCTATGCACAGAAATTAACAACTTGAGGTCTGTCAGCAGTACACAGTCTCACATCAGCAATCAGTAGGACACTTGGACAGCCGACTGCAGTTCAGCTCTCTGCATGCACAGTGGCGCAAACAGTACGCCACAACTTATGCTGCAAGTTTAGTTTGCACTTGAATTGCCTACAGTCTTCACATCTTTGAGTGACACAACTTACACATTCGTAACAGACTCAGTCCTGTTGGTGCAGGGAGGAACAAACTGTCAGCCAGTCTCTCTATTGATTTCAATCGGGTTTGGTGTAAAACGCCTGTATGAACATGGGCAATATTTGTCTTTAGGCACAGTGATGAATATAAGCTGCACCTCCCTAGGAATAACCCATTGTGCCTCAGACATAACCCATTGAGGCACTATTCCCTCCTGGCTTTCCCCTGGCTCAAGGAGGGAGAGTAATTTGCAGCTAGTCTACAGCAGCAAGAAATTACTAGTTCTCCATCCACCACCACATTCCCCCACTGGTGTACTGGGGTGCTCTGACCATTCCCTACCGTCTCTCTGGGCACATGGGCTCATTCCTGAACACCCAGAGTCAAGGTCTGGGAAGCCCATGCAGAAATAGGAGATTCTTATTCTCCCTTATTCCCTGCTCAGGAATGTAGTCCAAGTAGCAATCTAGCCATAAACTTGTTTTACCTTCAGTTTCCCTACCTGTTAAATGGGTACATACAGTAATAGGTATATAACTTCAGGGTGTTGTGAAATACAGTTAACTTGTGTTCGTAAAGTGCTATGAAATCTTTGGATAAAAGATGCTATAGAAGTGCCAACTTATTATTCAGCGTTAGTTGCAGTAATATTAACAAGCGGCCAAAAATGGGGTCTGGTGTATAAATATCCTAGCCGCACAGAAAGAGTATGACTGCTTTGTATTTCAATTATAACCATGTAAGGCTCTAAAAGTATACATTATATCAAAGAATCCTAAAATGTAGAATAATTAAGACTAATTCAACATATTTTAAGTACTTTAAAGTTAGCCAATAAAGCAGGCAACATTTAGGTATGACAAGCTATTCAACAGAGTAGAAATTTTAAAGAACCTAAGTAAAATAGGAGCTTAAATCACTAGGTGCCTACATACCTTAGAAAATCTGGCCCTTAGAAGCCTAAATCCCATTGACTTTCAAAGAGACTTAAGTTCTTAAGTGTCTAAGGCCCAGATTTTTGAAAGGTATTTAGGCATTGCTGTGCACAACATTGCCATGTCTACCTGATTTAGGAGCCTAAATATTTTCAGAACTGATTTAGGCATTTAGGAGCCATCAACTGTCAATAGGATTTAGAGTTACGTGCCAAAATCACTTGTGAAAATGATGTTTAGGCTCCTAAATCAGGTAGAATTTGCAACACTGAGCACAACAATGCCTAAATATCTTTCAAAATCTGGGCCTAGTCACATTTGAGCCTTTCATCTCTAGTCCCACACTAGCCTTTTCAAAAATCAAGTACATAATGCCTGAACTTGCATACTTCAAGCAAGAATTAATAACAATGCAACAAAAATCACTGTTCTGATTCTCCTTTTAAACGGTCAGAGAGCCCCAGCTGCTGCACTACCTTCCGTAATTGGCATCTTTATTTTACAAACAGTGCTTTGTCCCCTTTGATGCCTCTGTAATAGAAACTAGATTCACTAATCAAGGCTATTCCTCCTTTGTTTGCCCTTCATAACTTGCAGAGAGCTTCTTCCTACTGGATTTTGTTATGTACATTGCATGTGCAATACACCAATCGTTACAGAGATATTTTGTCCTGATTCCCTAAGAAAGCATTATAGCTGTTCTGCTAGAGACACCATAATATTAAAAAATTGCAAATCTATTAAATAAATGTTTTACCATTCTTGATCCCATTGGATTTAAATATACAGTACAAAACATGTAGTAGCTTGGCTACTATAAAGAATATGACTTGAAGGCTTGCAACACAATCAAGCAGCTCAGGAAAGCCAGGGTATATATGGAGATATAGGAAAGTCATAACCCTTTGTAGATTATGATAAGAGGGACTGGTAGCCTCTTATTAAGGTTGTCCAGCAGTTCCCATTATGAGACTCTTATAACGTTACCAAACTTTCATCTGTTCAGACTGAAATTTTCCATGCCAGGTCTACCTCCGGCTGAATGTTTGTGAAAAATTCAACCCAAATGGTTCAGCTGTTTCTGAGAACGAAACTAGGCAAACATCTATTGTTTTACACATCTTTAAAAGATTCTGGTGACCTTTCCTTTGAAATGTTCTAACAACCCCATGCTTTAGAGCATGTTCTTGAATTTTGATAAGGATGGGCTTTGCGTCAGCAATGCACCCTTTGCAGTACCTGTGAAAATCCACCCAAATTGGGCCCAGTTTAAGCCTTTGGGGGGGAAAATCAATTTGCAAGTCTCTACCGGGCATGTGCTAGATCTTTGAAACAAAATTTCTCAAAGATTCTGTCCACACCGGACATGCTCAGAGCATGACTTCCTCTGCTGCGGTGCACCTCAGAGTTGCTGCAGTCCTGCCAGAGCTAGGCACTGGAATGGAGAGCAAGGAGCCTGTCACTCCTGTGTTCTCAGTCACACACACCACTAGGACCAGACAATATGGAGAAGGAAACTGCCTGATTTGAATGCAGGAGGGACAAGAGTTAGGGATGGGGGAAGTAGACTGGGACAAGGAGCCTATATTTATATTCCTCCCAATTTACTTAACAAATACAGGTTTTGTGACAATATTGGTGATGAGTGCAGTATAAAAACAGACAGCTATTGACAGATTGTATGCTCTGATTACATGCTGTCATCTACCCATCCATTTCATTGTTAACAACTGCATGGAGTACTAGCATGGGCAGTGGGTATAATAGGCCAGGGGAGGCCATGGTCCTGCCCACGCTCTGCCCCAAGGCTCCACCCTCACTCCCCCTCCCCCAAAGCTGGCAGGGGCTCAGCTCGGGCTGGCAGGCTGGAGCTCTGGGCTCAGCCAACCAGTGGCCCAGGCTGGTGTTCAGGGCCAGCCGTCAGCCCGGTGCTCAGGGCCAGCCATCAGCCCGGTGCTCAAAGCGGCTGGGGCAGACGGCCCAGTGCGTCTTGGGCAGGCAGGCCGGTGCTCAGGGCGATTCGGCCAGGGTTCCTCCAGCCACGGGGCGGGGAGACTCTGGGCTCCAGTGGGTGAGGGGGCAGAAGGGGTGGGGTAAGGGTGGGGCCAGGGGACTGGCCTCCCCAAAGGTGGAGTTCACGCGTCACCCATGAGTACTATTTATCTTACTTGGACCAATTTCTCCGACACAGCCTCTAAACTTCTGTGCCTAAAATTAAACCTCCAATTGCTTACCCCCATGTTAACCTCACATTTACACACAGAGGGTCAGATCCCAAGCTAATGTCAATAATAGGCATAAATCCATTGATTACAATGGTGCTGCACACTAGCTTAGGATCTGGTGCAGAAATGGGCCAGTTAAGTACCCAGCTACATGCTTAGCAGGTGCAAACACAGATTGGATGCATGTTGCCCAGGGCCAGTGTAACCATTAGGTGAACTAGGCGGCCGCTTAGGGCACCAAGATTTGGGGACGCCAAATCTTTTTTACACTATTGCTGGAAAACGAATGAATAAAGCAAAGAGAAACGTCGTTGAACTTGCATTTTAACTTGTCGTTCTTCTCTCGTACATTACAGCTATAGCCTATGCCAGCGCTGCGTTGCGGGCCCAAGCGTACTGCTTCACTACGGTACAAAGTGGCAATGACGTCATTTTTCTCGTCGCGCGCGGCCGTTACCCGTTCTGACAGGCTGTTTATAATGCGAGTTTACTAGTTTTCAGAGGTTGTTGACTGAGACTAACTATTTTTGTTGAGTTGTTTCAGATCTAAGACTCTGGCAATTGCTGCTGCATCATTTCGCTAATACTTTGTGTCAATTGTGTATGTTAAGTATTTGAGTGGATATGTTTATCATGTGTGAATATGCGTATGTAGGTTGTTGAAATTTGTCATATTGTCATTGTCAGTTGTTGTTGTTGTAGGACAGAGTAGCCGCCATTCTAATTTTATAAATTTTATTAATAACAGTAATTGGATATTCTAAAGGTAGAATAAAATGTAGTAGATTTTGATATGAAAGAATGAAGGAAGGAAATATACGTGACTAAAAAGAGTATTTATTTTCATTAAATATGTAGACTAAATAATGAAATTAATAAATTTTCAAGGCGAACGTGTATTAATTCTAATGAACAATGCCACATTATGCAGTATTCATTTTTGAAAGTTTATAATAAGCGATGCTCCGGGGGGCACAGGGTGGAAGTTTCGCCTAGGGCGCAAAATATCCTTGCACCAGCCCTGATGTTGCCTTTTGTTCATGCAAAACTCCAGGCACCATTTTAAAGGGAAATTTTTAAAAATTAGCCTCAGTTGGTCACTGACTATTGGCCTCAGGATTTGCACTGCTGTATCGCTTACCAAGTGCTTATTCACCATCTTAGAGAAACACGTTTGATCTTAACAGAGCTTGTTGGTATTTATTCAGACACTGTATTCTTCTATAGGTGAAGCCATGGCATAGCAAGATCTGTGGGAGCAGCAGTTAGGAAATACAAGCATTCTTATTAGTTGAAAACCACAACTGTAACAACAACACGGCTCTTTTCTTAGAGTGAATTCCATGGAATATGTACTGAGCTGGGCGACAGCAAAATTTAGGTGTAGATTATAAAGTGAACTTCTCTGCATTTTCTTCTAAAACACTGTCTTCTCTTTATAAAAAATGTTTCTCATTAAAATAAAAATTCCAGTAGTGCATTTCTTTAGACTATTACAAAGTGAGGGCTGAATCATGGCACAAAACTGTCTCTTCCCTCAAATCTAGAGAATAAGCACATTGTAGACAGCAGTAGTTCATGCTTCAGCCTTTTTAGCTGAAAAAGTCATATTGCTATATGAGAAAACAGCTGAGAGTATTCACAACAGGAACTAAGAAAGAAACATAGTCCAAATTACTGCAGCAACTGATCTGCCTTAATATGCTGATATACTGTAAGTCAAGATTGCATTAGGCCTGGCATGAAACCATCATTCAGTGTATGAAAATTATAATGTGCACCATCCTTTCTACTGCAGGGGACATATTTAGTGCAGAAGGAGGTATTAAAGTTCATTTTCATTCTTTGAAATAATTAAGTAGAGTATTACAGACATCTTTTGATGGCATTACAGGAGGAAGTGCATTTAAATAACTCCTCAGGTAACTACATTAAAACAAATCCTCAGACACTGGAGCTTTAACAGAAATTTGAAAACAACATGTAAATGCCTCTTGTGACAGTATTTTTCTGTTCGTGCTTTTATAAATTTGCCAAAGAGTGGGGTCCATGTTGCAATATTTTATTCTATGGCACTTGTAAGTGAAAATTGTTTTTCTTCTACTTGCAAGTAAATTCATTACAAAGTTTCAAATTGGGAGGGAAGCACAAGAGGACTGGGAATACAATCACAAGAATAATTTCAGTCTCCTGCATCATTTCATCCAGGTCTCACTGGCATAACAAAAAAGTTGCAGTTATGTGCAACTGTAAAAAGGGAAGCTCATTAACAAGAGCAGAAGAAATGAACTGCAAGCTTTTGAGTATTCAGAGGTGCCTGCCAGCTGGGGGCGGGGGGCTAGAAATCAAAACTTTTTCATGTGAAGGAGAGGAGTTTTTTGGGTAGTTGTAACTAAATGAGTCATTAAATGGAAACCCAGCTTCCTCAACAGCAACGAGCAAAACCACAGCAAAAATTAAGCACAGTCTATGGCAGCAAACAGTTTCCTGCATCTCTTCCTGTTACTGAAATGATTACTAGTAGAAGAACTGTTCTGGCTTACCCACACCTGTCCCCTCCTCCCCTTCCTCTTCTGTGGTAAAAAGGGCTTCCCTGTGAGACAGAATCTGAAGAGAAAGGGCAAGAGAGTAATTTAGGCACAGCGCTGCATTGGGAGCTACTTGATGTGCCTGGTGCAGCATCACTAAGGGAAACAGAGAAAATGAGTTCATTATGATGTGGTGTGGTATAAAGATTTTTAGCATTAGGAGTTTTGCAAATATTACAAGCATGATTGCCGTCATGGATGGTGCTGTTACAGATAATCATACTTGCAGTACTTAACTAGCCCTGGCAGAAATACTGTGCTGTTAGCTGTGATACAGTTCTTTGAAGACACTATTTATGCATAAGTAAAGATAATTTGCCCTCATTGTCCCCCACCCCACCCCAATTCAAAGTCTCTTTCCAAGTGAAATAATTTAGGTGCAGAGCTGATGTCTTTAAGATACACATACAAAATAAAAAAATATTACAAATGTCAAATAGATTAATCATAACTAGCTATATCCCTAGCATGCAGATATATGTCCATACAGAATATACTATGCACAAACATATGCTGCACAAACTTACTGAAGAATGGTGAGTATACTTTTCCTGAAAGATCTTATAAGAGGATCAATGAGATGTATCTTAAAAGTATTTGGTATTGAAATCCCTGAATTGCACTCTTCAGTGCTCTTAGTATTGCTAGCTACAGTGAAAGTGCTTTGTTTGAATTATATTGAGTGACATTTCATATCATGCTGACAAGCATCACAATGAGTTACATAGTTTAGTTTCTCTGTTTTCAGTGAAATGTTACATCAGTCCTTAGTTTCACCACAAAGGCAGCATGAAGGTTTAACCAGCTCTGGTTTAGTGCATATTGAAGCAAAGAGATTGAGCTTGAATATGAACTTATTCAACTCAAAGAATGTCCTGTAACTATGATGGGCAGCTGAACATTATAGATTTTATGACTACACAGACAATTTTCCACTCTTCAGACTAGGAACAAAATCACTGTATTGCCAAAGAAGACTCTTCTGTTTATTTATCTTTTGTTAAAGTTTGTAACTGTTCCGCTCTTTACCACATCAAAGGAATGAAATTTTAAGTGCTGAAGCCAAGAGGGTGGACAGGCTTTGGTACCCTGGACAACATACCTAAACATCAGTATGACAAGAGCTGAAATTATGAAACCAGTACATTAAAAACAGATAATGCTGTTGATGGCTGATTAATATTGATCAGCCATCAACAGCATCATTCGTTTTTAATTTACTGATATGCAACAGATTTGACTATGCCAAGGATCAGCAACCTTTGGCACGCGGTTCACCAAGGTAAGCACCCTGGCGGGCCTGGCCGGTTTGTTTACCTGCCACGTCAGCAGGTTCGGCTGATCGTGGCTCCCACTGGCCGCAGTTCGCCGCTCCAGACCAATAGGGGCGGTGGGAAGAAGCGGCCAGCACGTCCCTCAGTCCGTGCTGCTTCCTGCGGCCCCCATTGTCCGGGAGCGACGAACTGCAGCCATTGGGAGCCGCGATCGGCCGAACCTGTGGATGCGGCAAGTAAACAAACCGGCCCAGCCCGCCAGGGTGCTTACCCTGGCGAGCCGCGTGCCAAAGGTTGCCGATCCCTGGACTATGCCCATAGTACTTCTCATATCAGTGAACCCAGAAAGGAGGAAGGTGCTATTGCCAGGTTTCCTGTTCTTGCACAAACCACTGCAGCAAAAATGTCAAATGTATTTTTTGCTGAACTGTGCTCTCATTTATATTCCCATGTTTTCACTGCTAAGTACATTACAGGCATAATGGAGGATACATAACTGTATTCAAAATGATTATAGATATTTATATGCATCCCTCTAGTGAAAGATCATGCCCATAATTCAAGCATGGCAAAGCCACAAACTTTTGAAGGTCTTCCAACCACCACTATTTATAATCCTTTGGGAATCCATTAACATTTTTATGCTTAATGTTACACAATGCAATTTATGACTACTTTCCACATTGAGTTATAGTAATAGGTGATTTAAAAGCAGCCTGACCTTAAAATGAAGTAAATGATTTGCCCAATATATAGTTTCACCAAAAATGTATATAGACCCTTATTAGCACAAATAAGTACTACACATAATTTTAAGAAGTATGGAAAATGATTTCCATTATAACAATCTATTTTCATTTACTCATTTCACTTTCTGAATATTTTTGCTCTTGGGAAAATTTGGTCTTTTGTCACAGCCAAAAAAAAAAAAAAAGAGAGAACTTTTGAGGAAAGTACAGATCCCCGAAGCTCCAGGAAAGACTCTCAGTGCTTGATATATGTGGGGAAGATTTGGCATTTTAGTTATCTGAACCAATTTAATGTTAAAAAAATAAAACCATCTAACCGGAACTCATGAAAAGTTTGGAATTGCCCGCTCAAAAGCTTCTACTTATTTTTAAAGAGGACAGCAGCTATTCAGCAATTTTTGAATCAGGTCACTTTCCAGGGCATTGTATTTTGAGAGTACATTAATGCTGACTTGTTCTGTGCCAATTAAAGACTTGAAAATTACTACTACTTACCCACCTCCTGTTATGAGGCATAATATATTAATTAATTAGTGTATAATTTGAGCTCCCCTGATGATAGGCACTACAGAAGTGCAAGGTATTAGTAGACTATAACCATATAGGACTCATTTCATATCTCTTTCAGTCATATTTACTAGCTGCTACATGTTCCTAAGCACAGTATAATATTTCTCATCGTAACTATACCAGTTGCCCCAAAAGCCTTATATTCGTTTTCCAATAAAATTCAAGCAACATGCATAAATGCTGTCAGTGCAAGGTGTTCTCAGCATTACATCTGTTAAGGTAAAAGCAAAACATGATGCACAAAATGCACGTTCCATTGTTGCATTATTTCTACGCATGATGGTGCTGCTAGCCTCATTTGGTTTCTGAAAAACAAAATAATCTGTTCACAGCTTTGCGCACCTCTCACACTTTTAAGAAGTTTCATGTTAAGTGTCATACCTTGTTTGCAGATTTTCTAAAGAATCTTTTGCAGGTATAAATATTTCAGAACAAAAAAGAGTTAAAGTTGGCAACTGATTAAATATCTGTTTTGGGTTACATACCTGTGACACCACGTAAAATTTAGTTCCAGCTGTACATTTGCAATGGAGTTGGTTGTACAGATTTAATGGGGTTTCATAAGTATAATTACAGGCATATTTGATCAAATAAACTAGACCAGGGGTTCCCAAACTACAGCACATGTACCATGGTCATATGTGAGCCTGTTGGAAGCGGTATACTGTAACAGGGTGGTCTGTCCCCTTTAAGAGGTAGTGAGGCCTGGGGCCAGCCAACTCCTGTTCCATGGCCTGGCCTCTTTAAGCAAACAGGTGTTTGATGGAGCAGCAGACTCTTTGAAGAATGGGGCCAAGTATTAATACCACCTTAACACGATGAAGCCCAGCTGCTAGGTGACTCCCAAGATGAGAGAGGACAGACAGTCTGGAAGGGAGAACTTCGGGGAAGCATTGAGTCACGAGTGAATTTCCCTTGGATGGGAACCAAACCATAAGGGAGACTGGTGGGCTGAGGAAGCCTGCCTGAATCACAGCACAGCCCCAAGAAGGAGGGTTGTTGGGTCTAAAAACCAAGGGGAGAGAGTCCAAGAACATGGGAACAGGTGGGATGGAGAAGCCTTCTTGAATTGCAGCACAGCCCCATGAAGGAGGTATTTAGAATCTCTTAATCAAGGGGTAAGAAGTTGCAGATCCAAGACCAGGGCAGGAAGAAATCTGTGGAGAAGGTTCTTCAGAGAGGCCAGGGGTTGAAGTGGGACTTGCAGAGCTCCCCAGCTCAGAGTGAGCTGGAGGGCAACCAGTAATCTGAAGCATTAGAACAAGGGAGCACTGAAGAGAAAGTTGCCCAGTGGCCAGGTTAGGATCAGAGACCCATTTTCTGTAGAAGACACCCTGCCAGAGGGGGTCTCGGCAAAGGAATCGAAAGAGTTGCTTTACATATAACGGTGGGCTCAAGATTGAGTTCAATAAAGTGCAGCTCATTGACTTTTGGTTGAGAAGGGGGGAGAGAGGACAAACTTCAATGCAGAACCAGCCCTTCACCTGACAAAGCAACTATGTTCTGTGAAGCAAGTACACTCTAGCACTTTTTGATTTTCTCTGAAAGCTACTCAAAACGTTTTGTATTTTTCTTGATTTAACTTTTGTAAAAAAATAAGCAAAGTGAATTTTGGCTCATGTTCAACAAAATCCAGATAAGAATTAGGAGGAACTTCAATTTTAAATTAGAAAAGTCAAACTCTTGATTTAGTCCAGCAGCATACCAAAAAAAAAACCACCAAGACATCATTTGACATTTAATTGTTTCCTGTAATCTGAGTAATGCAAAAAAAGAATGCACTATCTAAAAACCTGAGATGTTTAAAAAAGGATATTCTAAACTACACTATAGGCTTCCTTGAGTGTTTATTTTACTATAAGTCCAGAAATGCCTATTTTGGACTTAAATGTCCACAAAAAGAAGAAATGTGCATGCAGTACTTCAAATACCAATTTTTTAAGAAGGTGGTACATGACCATTAAAGTTTGGGAAGTTTGGGACCACTGAGCTAGACTATATTTTTAAAAGGAGAGAATGATGGATATAATATTTAATGGACCACTTAATTGGCATATTGATGGTAGATCCATCAGCAAAGTCAATAGAGCTACACTGACCTACCAACTAAGGATCCAGCACAGTATTTTTGGAGCGCTTTGAGTAACTCAAATGAAAAGATCCCCTTACGCATAATGAATATTACTTAACTGCACAAATATACCCAATGACATCAGTGGACCTAATCATGGAGTAAGATGCTACCCAACATAAGGGTATCAGAATATGTTCCTAGTTAAGCACAAAACAGTATTATTGTGATTATATCTTCCAGGCACAGATGCAACAGTACAAACCATTACAAATCTAGTTAGGCAACGATACTGCCCTTTGCAAGTCATTCAAATCACTTTTCGGAGAAGTCACTGATGGAACACTTACTCAACCGCCGAAGTGATCTGCTGATTGTGCTAGAAGAATAGCAGCAATGGCTAAAGGTGACACTTTTTCAGATAACCCCAAAATCTTTACACCATCTCCAGCCTTCATTCTCAGAGGTGCATACTGTTTTCAGCGGTGCTCTGCCAGCTCACTTGTACATTGGCACTTAAGTTATTTGTTTTACCTACCCTTACAAATACTGTTATAGGAACCCTATCATCCCCCCCCCACCCCCACCCACAGAGGATGGGAATACTGTGTAAGAGATCACAAAGAAAACATAACCAATGAGAGGGAACAGGATGGGCTTCACATAATTAACACCTACATGCCAGCAACACTGCAGTTTTGCTGTCAACAGGAATGTTTACTGTCAACAGGAAATCCCTGAACTCCACCTGCCAACAATAACAGTTAAGTATGGGATAGAACATTTTAGCAAAGAAATCTCAATGTGTAAACTGAAGCTGAGGAAGAATTTTATCAGACCATCAGAGAAAGCGGGGTATGGATAGGTATGTGGAGGTCTGTCCTGCTGCAATCAACTTTATAGCTGAGCCATGACTCAAACTGATTATCTTGTCTGCGCATTTCCTTCATGTGTTTAAGATCATCTGTCTTTTACTAGGTTTTATCAATGCTACTTCAACTTGGCCTATGTATTTACTCACTGTATATTTTAAAAGGAAGCAAAGTCTGGAAATGTTAAATGGGGGATATAAGCCAACAGGCAGCAAAAGAAAGAACAAAGACAAAATAAGTAAATGCTTATCTCTTTAGCAAGCTAACATAAAGGTTAACGAATAAGTTCATCTCTGCAAAAAGGGGTAACGAAAACGTACTTCATTTGCCAGCACTATACGTCTTGTCATGAATCATGCTTAGTGATGCATGATCTTCCACACAAAGAAATCATTATCTTGCCTTGATTTATTTTTCTCACAACGGAGCTGCTTTGAAGCTGTTTAGCAACAGACCTAGCTGGGGTGCATTCAGCTGTCTAGAAATGAAAGTGTAATCTATGAAATAATTCTAAACTGTAGCGCAAATGTCATGAGCATGCCAATGAGAGAACTTTCACAAAGGAACATGGAGCCTATAAGCAAAAAAATGGTGCTGTAGCCATTTCTACTAAGGCTCAAAAAGGGTCAGAAAGCTGAGTGGTTTTGTTTGCTATCCCTCTATTTGGCCTAGTACATAGAATCATAGAAGATTAGGTTGGAAGAGACCTCAGGAGGTCATCTAGTCCAACCCCCTGCTCAAAGCAGGACCAACCCCAACTAAATCATCCCAGACAGGGCTTTGTCAAGCCAGGCCTTGAAAACCTGTAAGGATGGAGATTCCACCACCTCCCTAGGTAACCCATTCCAGTGCTTCACCACCTTCCTAGTTAAATAGTTTTTCTAATATCCAACCTAGGCCTCCCGCACTACAATTGAGACCATTGCTCCTTGTTCTGTCATCTGCCACCACTGAGAACAGCTGAGCTCCATCCTCTTTGGAAACCCCCCCCCCCCCCTTCAGGTAGTTGAAGGCTGCTATTACATCCCCCCTCACTCTTCTCTTCTGCAGACTAAATAAGCCCCTTTCCCTCAGCCTCTCCTCATAAGTCATGTGCCCCAGCCTCCTAATTATTTTCATTCCCTTCCGCTGGACTCTCTCCAATTTGTCCACATCCTTTCTGTAGTGGGGTCCAAAAACTGGACATAATTACTCCAGATGTGGCCTCACCAGTGCCGAATAGAGGGGAATAATCACTTCCCTTGATCTGCTGGCAATGCTCCTACTAATGCAGCACAATATGCCGTTAGCCTTCTTGACAACAGGGGCACGCTGTTGACTCATATCCAGCTTCTCGTCCACTGTAATCCCCAGCTCCTTTTCTGCAGAACTGCCGCTTAGCCAGTCGGTCCCCAGCCTGTAGCAGTGCATGGGATTCTTCCGTCCTAAGTGCAGGACTCTGCACTTGCCCTTGTTGAACCTCATCAGATTTCTTTTGGCCCAATCCTCCAATTTGTCTAGGTCACTCTGGACCCTATCCCTACCCTCCAGCGCACCTACCTCTCCCCACAGCTTAGTGTCATCTGCAAACTTGCTGAAGGTACAATCCATACCGTCATCCATTAATGAAGATGTTGAACAAAACCAGCCCCAGGACTAACCCCCGGGGCACTCCGCTTGATACTGGCTGCCAACTAGACAACGAGCCATTGATCACTACCCATTGAGCCCAACGATCTAGCCAGCTTTCTATCCACCTTATAATCCATTCATCTAATCCATACTACTTTAACTTGCTGGCAAGAATACTGTGGGAGACCATATCAAAAGCTTTGCTAAAGTCAAGGTATATCACATCCATCGCTTTCCCCATATCCACAGAGCCAATTATCTCATCATAGAAGGCTATCGGTTTGGTCAGGCATCACTTGCTTTTGGTGAATCCATGTTGACTGTTCCTGATGATCTTCCTCTCCTCCAAGTGCTTCAAAATGGATTCCTTGAGGACTTGCTCCATGATTTTTCTGGGGACTGAGGTGAGGCTGACCAGTCTGTAGTTCCCCAGATGCTCCTTTTTCCCTTTTTTGAAGATGGGCACTATATTTGCCTTTTTCCAATCGCCTGGGAGCTCCCCCGATCCCAACTCCCTCAGCACCCTCAGATGCATTGCATCTGGCCCCATGGACTTGTGCATGTCCAGCTTTTCTAAATAGTCCTTAATCTGTTCTTTCACCACTGAGGGCTACTCACCTCCTCCCCATACTGTGCTGCCCAGTGCAACAGTCTGGGAGCTGACCTTGTCTGTGAAGACCGAGGCAAAAAAAGCATCAAGTACTTCAGCTTTTTCTACATCATCTGTCACTAGGTTGCCTCTCCCATTTAGTAAGGGTCCCACACTTTCCCTGATGTTCTTCTTGTTGGTATCATACCTGTAGAAACCCTTCTTGTTACCTTTCACATCCCTTGCTAGCTGCAACTCCAGTTGTGCTTTGGCCTTCCTGATTACACCCTTGCATGCTCAAGCACAGGCGCCGAGTTCTGCTCCTGCCAGTGGGTGATTGACCCCCATTCTGCCCCCGGACCTGCCCCAACTCCACCCCTGCCCTGCCCCCATTCCAAACCCTTCCCCAAAATCACCACCCCAACTCCACCCCCTCCCTGCCCCTATTCCAACTCCTTCCCCAAATCCCCATCCCGGACCCACCTCTTTCCCTGCTCCTCCCACTCCGTCCCAGCATGCCGCCAAACAGATGTTTGGCGGTGGCAAGGCAGGAAGTGCTGGGAGATAGGTGGAGGAGCTGGGACGTGGTGCGCTCAGGGAAAGTGGAGGAGGAGGTGGGGCGGGGAGGATGGGAGCTTGGCTGCTGGTGGGTGCAGAGCACCCACTAATTTTTCCATGTGTACTTCAGCCCTGGAGCACCCACGGAGTCGGCGCCTATGTGCTTGAGCAATATTTTTATACTCGTCCCTACTCATCTGTCCAAGTTTCCACTTCTTGTAAGCTTCCTTTCTGTGTTTAAGCTATGATTTCTCTGTTAAGCCAAACTGGTCACCTGCGATATTTGCTATTCTTTCTGCACATTGGGATGGTTTGTTCCTGCGCCCTCAATAAGGCTTCTTTAAAATACAGCCAGCTGTCCAGTTCCCTGAGGGATTCAAGGTCTGCTTCTCTGAAGTCCAGAATTTGTGATTTCATGTAACACGTCACTGATGTAATCAGAAGCTATAAGGCAAGGGAAAAAAACACTATTTGTTTCATCAGCAGTTCAGTAATTCTGGGAGAAGATTCAGACCTTCTGACACGTTCACAGGACATGAGGAGACTAATTAAATCAGTTGTTTTAAAACCTGAAAACCAGTTGGCATCTTTGCTGAGAAAACTTTTTAGCAGTTTCCTCTTCTCTCATTAAGTGAATTTAACACTGGTAAAAGGTGCAAATTTGTTTCTCCACAGAATGGCACTGAATCTGCTATCAGTAACTAACACCTGCAGATCCCCCAGGTTCCAGAACAGTCTCAGTGCTTGATATAGATAGGGAAGAGTTGGCATTTTAGTTATGTGAACCAATTTGATGTTAAAAAAATTAACTCCATTTAACTGGAACTCATGAATGGTTTGAATTGCCAGCCCGAAGCCCTTTTTTTTTTTTGTTAGGGGACAGCATTTCGAATATCCCATGCATTGCTCCAGTTTTAAGGAGATGGTAAGTTACGTTCCATAATGCTCATTCACTTCTTAGCTTTGCTGCCGAGACGTTGCCCTCTCCCTAGGAAAAACTTTGAAGCCATGAAGTCATTTTTCCTAAGGCATTGAGCAGTCATTTACTATTCACCAGTCACATACTAGAACTAGTGAAAGGCTCTGTAGCTATTGCACATCTCCATTCAGCCCTTCCACACTATTACATCTGAAGACTTCTTGATATGCATCAGAAACATGCTGGCTTAAAACTAGCTGCTCTATGTTCAGTAAAAGAGCTTTTGATAGACCATTGTTCTATCTTTAGTAATGACTTCTCCCAATAATGAACTGCATGTCCACTGCAGTCTGCTGAGGTATGCGATAGCCTCTGGCCACAGATAACTATCCACTAAATTACCTAAAATGTTATCCATTGACGGTTAAAAACTGTGTTTAACACAGTCTGGTTTTCATTTTACTTTCTTAAGGCTTCCCTGAACTTTCAGCTTCCCAAGGGATTCTTCACCATGATTGATACAATGTGTTTTTCCTTCTGAACTTAAAAGTTGATTCACTCACAAAAGGTGGGGTACATTTTTTCAGTGTTGGAATGAGGGCTGGCCTGCACATTGTGTACAAAAACAGCATGAAGAAGATAAAACTGTGGTGAAAGCCGCTCAAGGGCAGGATTTAGGAAGGGTCATGAAGAGTGCAGAAAATCTTTCCAATCATACACAATCACAGCACTTCAAGCCATTCTTTCTATATGTCCAGTTGAAAATTCTGTAATCTCAACCAGCTATCTAGTTAGTATCTCATTAAAACAATGAAATTAACACAGAATTTCATACACAAACTCCAAATTTTCTCCTTGCTTTGAGACCCTAGTCAGGGAAAACCATCAGGAAAATGAATTGCGCTATAAACAGTCTAGATTGATGCTATGTTGGCCCCAATACAAATTTGTTCCTGACTTTAGAGACAGACCCTTTCTGCAAACCTTTTGCATCTGACGAGACTTCTTTTACATCATTATTTTCTACCTCAAAATATCTCCATTCACCTCCTTATCTCATATGCACTGTCCTTAAGAAGGAAAAGTCAAAAGCACAAATACAAGAGGGGGAGTAACTGGCTACGTGGTATGTGATGATGTAGCAAAAAAAAAAAAAGACAAATGTCATTTCCGAGCTGTATTAACAGAAGGGAGGTATTGCAGACATGGGAGGTGGTTGTTCTGCTGTTACTGGCACTGAGGTATCAGAGTGCTGGAGCACCCACGAAAAAAAATAGTGAGTACTCAGCACCCACTAGGGACTGTCCCGATATTTGGGGCTCTTTCTTATATAGGTGCCTATTACCCTCCATGCTCTGTCCCTATTTTTCATACTTGCTATCTGGGCACCCTAGCACCCACCAGCCACAGCCATTCGGCAGGGCCTCCTATCAGCTGGAGGCTGGGGGGGGGCTGCTATGGGGAGGGTGGAGAGCAGCGAGCGGTGGGCAGGGGCTTCAGAGGAGTGGGCCAGGCCTCAGGGGAGGTGGCCAGGGTGCAGGACCCCTGGGCAAAAATAAAAATCAGTGCTTATGAGGAAAGGTTAAAAGACTTGGGCATGTTTGGTTTTATTGAAGACTGAGGCGGAAAACAATAACAGTCTTCAAATATGCTAAAGGCTGTTATAAATAGGACAGTGATCAGTCAAGGGTAGGACTAGAAGTAACCTGTTTAGTTTGCAGTAAGGGAGATTTAGGTTAGATATTATGAAAAACTTTCTACCTATAAGGAGAGTAGATTAACAAGACCTAACTACATCTCTCAGTGAACAAGTAGCAAATACTTGAAGGACACAGCCAAAGTGACCAGGTCACAGACAATCCATAGATTGAAGTGTGTGCATATAAAACTTCCTCAAACAATTTTGAACCACAAACAAAATTGTAACAATCAACATCTGCTCTGGGATAAATTTTAAAAGGAAAAATGTACCGGATAAGTGATTTGCTAAAAATACAGTGGATTCCTCATAGCCCAGTAAATGCAATAACATAACCAAGCTAGAGATTTTATTTTTTTTTATGTTTGAAGCAGGAACACTTTTCGCTTTCCAAAGCTCTTCCATCTCTGTTAGTGTATAAACATTACTCAGACATTGAGAGCAAGAAGTTAGCCTCCTGTATTTCTTCTTTTACTTTTGTTCTCCCAACAGCCTCTTTCTAAAGTGGAAAGAAACAATTCAAAAAAAGAAAACCTACTTTTCAGTATCAAGGATTTAATATGCATTAATCTTACAGCAGCCTACAGCATTTTCAGCTAGAGTGCAAATACAATGTGCTTCCTGTCATTTATACCCCATCCCGAGCTTTGTTATACAAAGGAAATCCTTTAGATAGAAACCCAGATGGGTCAACACAAGCTAAACTACACGCTCAGCAAAGGAAACAAGAAGTTCCTTTTTTCAAAGCATTTCAGGAAAGCGCTAGCAAATCTACTGTAGCATCCAACTGAAATAGAACTCTTTAGAACTGGGGATTGAAAGGAAAAGGAAAGCAATACCTTAAAAGATTCATCTGCTAGGAAATCAGGGGGAAGGGAATTTTGGAAAGGGAGATTCTTCCCATAACTGTATGTGTCATTTAGTTTACCAGACAAATGAAAAGCAAAATAAATAGTCAAGTATTTTGGAGTGTATTCTTTAAGTTATTTTACCCCATCATCTGAGTAACAACATTGAGTCTAGTGCAATCCACCAGAGGTGAATGTATTAATGGAGAGCTTTGACGTCCTACCCAGAGATTGCATGTTTCTGAAAACCTCTTTAAAATAAAATAAAACAAACAACTTGCAAGCTTTTTTAAAATGGCCCAATTCTGGATTAGAAGGTTCCAAATACTCCTTCCCATCTGAGAGGAGACAGCAAGACTTATAAGGTTAGAAATTCAATCCTTTCAAGGCCATAGAAGAGCAAATTCTTCCCCACTTTCCCACCAATGGATAGTCCCTTGGCTGCAGAACAAGTGTAGATCTCCTGCCCCTGTGGAGTGATTGGCAGATGCCATATGGGAAAAGGTGCACCGCTGCTTGGCACAGAGGTCAGCTTTGCAGGGACTGCATGCCTGGCAGCATGCAGGGGCAAGCCACAAGGAGTAAGAGATCACACAATTTGCTGTGCAGGGATCCTCCTGTCTTACGTGGTACCCAATGGAGAGCAGGAGTAAGGGACTGCAACTACATCACCTTCCAGCTCCAAGCTCAGCTACAGGGACTGACCCATGGTCTCTGGATGTGCCTCAAGAGAATCTCTCAACGTTAACAATGGCTCCTTCAGACCAGGGGAGAGGCGCATGACAGGGCCCACGTACTCCAATTCCACAATTCTGCATCTCTATTAAACACAAAATATTTCAATTACTTGTTACCCCTTGAGCAGCCCCCTACCCCTTACACAGCACAACCAGACCCTTTCCTTTGCCAGGGGATCTTCTACAACAGGTGATGGGGAGGGCTGGACTTTCCTGCGTTTACTGTACCACAGTGAGGTGTTTTAACAAGAGGCTCACCCAATAACATCCCCCCTTATCCTGTGGATCAATTCCCTGGGTACAAGAAGAGCATGCGCACACTGAGAGGGGTGAGAGGCTGGAGAGTTAGTCAGTTGCTTTCCCAGCCTCTCATACAACCAAGGAGGGAAGCAACAGCTCTTAGTAAATATGCACATGAAGTGCACTTAGCTGGAAATGATCCTTTGTTCCTGTGAACTATAGAGTATATTGATAGTATCAGCACAATCATCACCTTGGGAGTGGCAGGGGTGGGGGGGTGAAGACTCTGTAAGAGGATCTGGGAGGGTTATCTTTAGCCAGGAAACGTTTCTCAACATATCTGACACTTGGCACCATCTGGTGCATCCCAATTTGCTCTTTCAGACGTGTTTTTATTAGCCCCAGGGATTGTCTGGCAAGGAATAGTTAGCAGGATGCAGAGAATGGGTGAGGGGGAGACCACCTCAATCGCCCCTTCACTTACTAGTGGAATTTTAACAAGAAGCTTCCAGAGCCCTCTCCAGTTCACCAGTGCTAATGGCCAGAGTCTGATCTTGTAAATCAAAAGGTACTCGGACATCTAGCTACCTCCGCATAACGCAGCAGAATACGAACCCTCCCTTTCCCTGCTTGACATTTTTGCAGCATCACCAGTTCTACTTTTTTTGCAAATGAGATGGAGAGCTTTGTGAGCATTTGAATGGTTGATATAATCAGAGAAGCAGCTCTGCTGCATTACAGGATGCATGTAACAAAGTGAATGGGAATATCACCCATATCTGAATAAAAATGAAATAACATCAACTTCTACTTTCAAGAAAATACACACAATATTTGATTTTACAGGGTAATAATAGTCATTAAACAATGCTTTGTGTCTTACAACAGTATTTTAATTTCTCTCTTTTCCTTCTGCAATGTGCCAAAGCAAATCACGTAACAGCTATAAACAGAGTGATTAAAGAAAAAAAAAGATACATTGCAAAGTGCCAACCTGTAGGGACAACATTCAGTTTACTTTACTCATACAAGCAGTTCTATTAAAGACAATGGGGCTTCTCTAATGAGTGAAGTGAGTAGGATTAACAATGTATTATAAAATTACAGTGTACCGATCAGAATAGACAGTGAACAATCTATGCCTTTCTTAAAGCAATATGTTCTGCAAGGAGTGTAAACAATCAATAGGACATTTGAGTAATACATTTGCAGCAAACAAATTTCTATTTCAGAAGTTAAGTGCATATGGAGTCATAAAGGTAAAGCAAGCCCACTTTTAATGTTAATTAAGCTAGAGTGGGGTAAATCAATAAATATGTTACCCTAGCTAAACCTCAGGTTCATTGGTCTGACTCAGGGATTCTCAAATTGAGGGTCGCAATGCTGTTACCCGGAGGGTCGTGAGTACATGCGGAACAGAGAGCAAAATATATCAATTTAAATCTAGTGTTTTAGAAAGTTACACACACCTCTCCGCTGAAGTGCATTTACTTCAAAAAAACATTGTAAACATATAATGCAGTGATCATTGTTCCTAAACTAAATATATATTTGTATTACCACTACTTTAAGGAAACTGGACTCTGGGGATCTTCGTATCGTGCGTACAGATTTGTTGTCTTGAGAGAGTAAAAGGGTGGGACTGCGGCAACATTAGAGGGCTTGATTGTTCAGCTGCATTAAACAGCAGACCAATCAGAACACTGAGAACAGCAAAAAAAAGTAATTTATATTTTAACAGTCAGACCCAGGCAAGGGCAGCGCTGGTGGGGTGGGGTTGCAGGGTTTGTAGCCACCCTAAAACTTGCCTTAGCCCCACCCCCTATAGCCACCCCTCCCAGTGCAAAGGTCAAACATTATGCAGAAGGAAGGGTGGCATGGTATGGCATTACCACCCTTCTACAGTTATGCACTGCTGCTGGCAGCAGTTCTGCCCTTCAGAGCTGGGTGCCTGGCCAGCCGTCACCACTCTCCGACCACCCGGCTCTGAAGGCAGCACAGAAGTAAGGGTGGCAATGGGGCACTGAGTCTGCTGTGAAAAGTGAAACTGACAAAGTCTCTTCGTGCCTTCCCAGTATTAAACAGTAACTTAAAAAAAAAAACGCATTTCTACTTATCGATATTTTAATTAAAATGTGTGTTAATCTTAATTGAAAAGCAGTGAGAAAAGGTAATTTCATTTTAAACAATAGGGTTATAAATTTAGCACTTAAAATACTGTTAATTATAAAAAATGTGTTTTTAATTTATAAGGGGGGGTTGCACTCAGAGAGGTCACCGATGCTGCAAAAAGTTTGAGAGCCATTGGTCCGATTCAAAGCCCTGAAATCAGTGGAAAGATTCCCATTGATTGAATGGGCTTTGGATCAGGGCTCAGTCTTGCAATGTGCTGAGCATCCTCAACTCCCACTGAAGTCTGTGGGAGTTGGGAGCCCTCAGCACTTGAAACAATCAAGCTGTAAGTGAGGAATGAGTTCTAGTTGTTGGGAATCAGGACTCTTGTTCTGCTCCCCAGTGCCTCCACTTGATTTGCTGCTGTACTTTGCAGGGACCCAGAAGGGATGGGCGGGGGGGGGGGGGGGGAGATGAAGAGAGGGAAACAGGGGAGAGGAGTAGGGACTGTTTATAAGGAACCCTGGGTTTCTCAGTTAAACCTCTGCAAATATTGACTCTGGGAAAGGGGATGTGGGGGAGCAATTCCAACTAGAGCTTAGGAGCGGTGTGAACTTCTGGGATCAGGTGGGAAGGAAATTGGGGGGGGGGGGGGCAGGTTAACAAATAACTAGAAGAAACAAAGCAGCTGTGATTGCAGTGACTGTCTGGAAAGTATCTGTAGCGCCCCCATGCACCTGTATCTTCGTCCTCCCCCAGGCTCCATAACCCTGCCTCTACACTCTACACATCCCCTAGGTCAGGAGTCGGCAACGTTCGGCACACGGCTCGCCCGGGTAAGCACCCTAGCGGGCCGGGCCAGTTTATTTACCTGCTGAAGTGGCAGGTTCGGCCGATCGTGGCCCCCACTGGCCGCGGTTCACCGTCCTGGGCCAATGGGGGTGGCGGGAAGCCGCGGCCAGCACATCCCTCGGCCCGTGCCGCTTCCCGCCTCCCCCATTGGCCCGGGACGGCGAACCGCGGCCAGTGGGGGCCGCGATCGGCCGAACCTGCCATGTCAGCAGGTAAATAAACTGGCCTGGCCCGCTAGGGTGCTTATCCTGGTGAGCCGTGTGACGAACGTTGCCGACCCCTGGTCTAGGTGATTGGGTGTTTACCCTACACTTGCCTGGAAAGGGTTAACCCAGCAAGCCACAGCTGAGAGGAATCAGGTGGCCAAGTAATCTCCTGACTGAGTGAGGGAGCCCAGCTGAGGAAGAAGGAGCTGGGCTGGGACAATAGAGACAGGAAATTGGAAGCAGAAGGGGCTGCTGGGAATTGCTGCAATCACTCCTTGGGAAAAGGGATGTCTGTCTGGAGGCTGTAGTTGCTCCCTGGGAGAAGGGAGAAGTGAAACTGGCAGACCCAGAGAAGCAAGGAAGAGCCAGAAGACCAGGAAAGGGCTCCAGGAAATACAGCAAGGTCTGGAAGGGAACAGACCTTGACTGCTGGCTGAGAGCAGGTTTCCAATTTTTTTTTCCCTGCCCACCTATGCAGCTTCAATGGGCACTGCAGCCCACTATTAACACCTCTTGAGGAATATTACTAATTTTATTTATTATATACATATAAACTATAATACTGTAAATAAGAAACGTACGTTTCCTTTATTACATACTGAGGCAACGAGTACTTATCTGGTAAAAGTAGAATCCAAACTTCAAGTATGTGTCATCATATTTTCTTACCGCTTTCTTTATTTTTTTGGCTGGCTCATTTCACGTATCTGTAGATGGTCCGGGACTTTCATTATCTTCTCCACCTGTGCACCCTTCTTGTTGTCAAAAAAGAAAATCGATCCATGTCAGACTGAAATACTGCTTGCCGTTTTTTACAGTTGTAAATGGCGGACTAGGTGTACGTTGCTAGGTTACCGTGCAATGAAACACACCGTTGTACTCGCAAGAATTAAACTTGACATATTGCAGCTTGGGTTTTTTAAAATAAATAGAGATTTTTCTATCCTGTGTCCAAAATATACAGTTCAAAACATTACACTTATATAGCTTTTAATTAGATGACACGAGTCACGTGGAGTTAAAGATTTACTAAGCGCTCGACTAGAGAATGCAGTTGCGCTGGCAGACCACCCAGGACTGTGTTGCGGCCCACCTTGGAGCTGTGACTCACAGTTTGGGAACTCCTGTCTTAGAGGGTGCCTGAGCCGGAACCCAGAGTAAAGGGCAGGCCCAGATTCCCCTGCCAGCCACTGAGGAAGTGAATGGGAAGACTGTCTACGACTGCTGATGAGGAAAGACCTTGATACCCCAGAAGGGGAACATGCATATAGTGACCTGGCTGGAGGGCCAAGTCACAGAGAGGCAGTAGCAGCTCATGGAGCGAGAAAGGGGCTGCAGACCCAGAGAGAGAGGCAGAGGCGGCATGCAACTGCGGGAAGGGGCGCTGACCCCATGAGCTCCTCCACCAAATTTGCTCAAGGCAGAGAAATCTCTCTGGTCCCCCCGGCTGCTGCTGACACTGATCACAGATGGCAGCTTCGTATGCTCCCCTCACTCATGGGGTGTACAGCTCAGCATACAGAAGTGGGAAATCTTCTTGTTACAATAGAGAGAACAAGGCACAGAAACCTCATGGCTAATAAGAATATTCTGGCACTAAATTATATGGGCTACAGAGGCCTTCTGAAGTTTATATCACTCTATGGTACATATTTTCTTATTTATATATTGTACTACAGTGTCGGTGCCTATATTATACTTTATGTCTCACTCTGGAAAGCAAAGCCAGACCCAGGAATTGTTATTCTCCTTATTTGTGATGCTGAAAACTTTCTTAATCAGTGGTTAAACTCCATGACTGTGTTGCTCTCTGTAGTTTCTCCTTGCTTACCAGATCGTTATATGAAAATAAAGTGTGGGGAGTGGAGCAGACGGGGGGAGTTTAAAACCCTAGCGCATTCAAACTAGCTAAAATCACTTCAAGATAAAGAAACAATGTGATTTAGATATGATCACAGCCTTCTGGAAAGCTTAAATTATGGTATGACTTCAGTGGAGTTATTCTGGGTTTACACTAGCCTACCTAACCAAGATCAGAATTTGGCCCAATATATCTATTTTTATCCATGCTATATAAAACACCACCTCTCCTATTATAAAGGTCACAGGTATATTTGCAACATTTCAGATTGCACAAAAGATGGGGGGCAGAGGAGGAAACCTACTATCTACTCAGGTCTCTCAAACATCCCTCATTTTAATCTTTAAGTCACTCATGCTCCACACAGATTGTGTCCTCTCATTTTTATTGTTTAAAATTATTTACAAGTTTTAAAAAAATCATGACGCTAATGGAAGGAATCCCACAACATTCTAGGTTTCCAGCATTAATCATTTTATGTATCTCTCTCAGTTTAGATCTGTGTCACACGTGGTAACAGGGCCACAAGAAGGGACGTTCAATTAATTCCAGTAGAACAGAGCCTGGAACAGTCAGAGGCCTGCTAAGGGCTCTGTGGTTTGTTGGTGGTGGTTTGTGTTCTTCCATGGTGGGGAATGAAGCTTGTCCACTTAGTGCCTCAAAAGTTGTATTGAGGGCCCCGTTTCATGCTTTGTAGATTTCATTGATATCCACATCAAAACAAGAGGGTATTACAGATGTTATTTTAAAGAAGCTTAAAATTTTTATTTAGATATGGCTGATTGCAGAAAACAAAGCTACCACAATGTAGCTAACATGGCTGCAGCATGCAAAGGTGTTCAGAATTGAATTCAGCATGTAAATCAGTACAGGTCTTTCGGCCCGTGTGCTGCCCATTCACTGAATCTTGAGGAGCAACCATTGCATCTGTTCTGTTTTTTGGATTGTTCAAGATTGTATACCCTGTTTCCTGCTTCTATTAGTCATTTGGATGTGATGAAAAAAAACGTATTAGCATTACATGCAAATTGTAAAGCATGACAAAATGATCGGCAAAGGCAGAGGCAATTCATCCACTATGAAATCAGGTTGAGGGTGTCCTTGATGCTAATGATGAGATCAAGATTTCACACAGTTTTATGCCAGAACTTAAGTCGGAAGATACCACCTCACAAAACAAACATTTCTGAGTTTTCATTTCTTGTTTTAGCCAAGATGTGGTATACTATCTTATCAAAAATTAACATTGCAAGCAAAAAATTGCTCAGTCCAGATCTTGACATTCAGAGGGGTCCTAGTTTATCAGATGCTTTATCAGAATTATGGTCTTCTGGGTTTGTTGCATGTACGGAAGCTGTTGGTTCACAAGCCGAAACATTAGAATATCCACCCAAGCAGTTTAAGAAGAAACAATCTCAAAGGAGGAAAGCAATGCCAAGCAAAATTACATCAGATCCTAAAAATGTTTCTGAATGTGAGGTTTTCAGCCCTGTTTTAAGCATAATATTAACACAATTGGACAATAGGATGTGTGAGTACAATGGAATCAGAGAAACGTTTGCTTTTTTGACAGGTAAGAAACTGAAAAGTCTCTGCAGTGAAGTCCTAACAAGGCATACTCGAAATTTAGCAAGCAGCCATCTTGAGGACTTAAACTCAGTTTTTGCAGGTGAATTTTTAAGGATGACTTGGAAATCAAGGTGCCCGTTGATCTCGCTAGCTATGTTCACAAAAGGTATGTAGAGAAGAGTTTCCCTAATTCAGAAATAGCACTGTGCGTTTTTTGCTGTCTTTCTATAACCATGGTTGCTAATGAAAGGCGTTTCAGCAAGCTAAAATTAATCAAGACCTATCTACAAACGTCCATGGGACAGGAAAGGTTAAGCAATCTGACTGTTATTTCCCCAGAGAACTTGGAAGCAATGCAGATAGTCTTGTTAATTAGTTGATCCCAGTCTACTTCAGAGAAGGCTAGGAAGCTCCCTTAGTAAGAGTATTTAGTAGTGATTATGTAGTTTTTTGCAGGGGGGGAAGGAGGGCCCAGAACACCTGTGGCACGGCACTACATGGTAACTCACAATTCGGTCTTGACAGGTGCAGATCAATCAATCTCACTGAGTAGGAAGGTATTATATTTGGTTAGGTTATCTCTTTGATAAGTCAAAGTGCAAACACACTGGATAGCTAATCTTTTCTTTCCTTATTAATCATAAAACACCCACACCCACACCCACTGCAGATGGAGGCCACCATCAGAGCAATCAACCGCCAGGCACCAGCAGCAGCAGCTCAGACTTAAAGAGAATATTCCAGTTCATTGATTCAATATTACAGGCGTCTGCACAGAGGCATTTTTGCTTTCTTAGGAACCAGATTTTAAAGAATCGTTCAGAATGTAAAAGCTTATATTTTAATGCAAACTTTCCCGTAGCACTTTACACCGATTTCCTATACAGTGGCCCTAATTATAGTACCTGAAAATGCTGCACAGAAACAATTAGAAATAGGTGGAGTCATCCATATGCCCCACATTTGATCCAAGCCCAAATCAAACCTCTCTAAAGGTTTAAAGGAAACCCTTTCTATTGTTGTGCTACTCCTGCACCTGTAGGCCCCAGTCAGCGCCAGGAATAGGAACAACAAACTTCTTCAAGAAAGGCTGTTCTTGCTGTTTTACCATCGGACTGGAAGCAGGAAATACTGGGAATGTCAGAAGTCACTTCCTATAAGGTTTTCAGCCCAGCTTTGGAAACTGAGAGCTCTATGATAGCTCCAATAAGCACTGGGCGAGCATCTTAAAATCTTGTCATTTATCTCAATCAAATGTGGTCTCCATGTGCCAGATCCTGGTCCCCCATAGAGATTGCAACTGTTTTGCAATGGTCCACTGGCACAAAATCAGTTCAAAACTGGCATGGGATTCTTTCAGTTTAGGGAAATCCCAGATGATGTAAGGACAGCATGCCTGTCTACATTTATTTTGTAATTTTAATTTGAGAAGAGAATTTGATCCATTTTCTGTCCTAAACTGTTGTGGTGTTGCTGTGAGTTGTTAAACACAGCTTATTGCACCCAATAAGTGGCTGCATTTCAGTGGTAGGTAAAGATTGTGTTACAAGAGCGATGGGTAGATATGTAAATAATTGCTAGATAAGGTGCCAGTAGGTGGCACTTAAGAATGTTTAGCATAGTTCCAGGGTTTTGTAGGACCAATAAGCTTCTTGTTCATTGCATATGGCTGTCTCAGTGCAGCATTTTATGTCAACTCAACATACAGTACTTTTATACTGTTTGTAAAGCACTTTCAGATCTCATAGGAAGGCAGAGAGCTATATATAGATGTAAAATAGTAATATATTATCATCAGGTACATTTGAAGTGCACATATATTTGATTATGTGCAAAACCTCTCATAACAATAATTGGCACAATGTGCATAACTCCACATGTCCAGCACTGACAAATACTTAGTGTGAATGAACAGTTAGATTCATAATATCAATAATCCCTCAAAAGAAATAGGAGTTAATGGCAGAGTAGACTCAGGCAGAAGGTCTTAACCGTAGCCCAAATATGTAAGATTGAAAGTTGTTGCCTCCCTGAGAAAAGCATGGCCTAAAAAGCAAAATTTTCAGATTGCATCAAATCAGCCTCAAAAAAAAAAAAAAAAATGTTAACATCCACAAAAACGTATTACTGTTGGCTTGCACAAACCTGAGTGACAGTGCATCAACACTTGCATATGTAAATAACGTAGGGTGCCCAGCTACCCAAAATACACAAAATTGGATATTGAATTCTGCATCTGAAAATTTGTCCCAGTACGAGAAAGTGAAGGGGAGACAGAGAAAAATGGCTTGTTTTTACATAATTTCTATCCCAACTCATATGCTTGTAAAAGATTTTTACTATTTTATTTAGGGACAAGCAAAGGGAAGGCACCCACCACGCTGTTGCTGAGACATTTCTGCTGCCAGAAAATATTTAGTAAGAAAAAATCATAATGGATTCAAACATGCAAGAACAGTGTGTTTGAATTTTTGAATGCAGTATTCAATGGGTAGGATAGGAGGATATCATGTCATTTAGCTGGATTTCATGAAAGTATAAAAGATAAATTTGTACCGATAAACAGCCGATATTTTTTTTTAAATAGGATCCTAAAATTAAACTCCTAAAACTTCTAGTAAAGTTTTTCAGATGAATAGTTAATTCACCAAAAAATGTAGAAACTATTTGACTATTTGCAATTTCAGGTCAAAATTGGCCAGTAGTTTCTGCTGGAAAAAATGAACTTTTTTTTTTTTTTTTTGAAGAGTTGAAATGGTTCGTTTTGACATTTTTTAAATGAATATTTTGACTTTTCATTTCTGAAAGACAATTTGTTTCAAAATTTAGTTCAATTTATTTGAATAACTAAAAAAGGGTAGACACCTGAAAATGAAATGAAAAACATAAAAAAAGTCAGTTTGTGTTGAATGAATGTTTCATACAACCCAAAAGTAATGTTTTCATTTCAGCCACTGAATCAAAAAAAAAAATCATTATTCATTCAGTTCTACTCCTAAATCCATGCTTGGGCACTTTACTAAATGGATAGATTTTCAGAAGTTCTAAGCACCCAGAAGTACCATGGCTGGTTATCCAGTACTTTTAAGCTGCCCGCTTATTTAGGTGGTATTAGCTAAGTACGAATTTAAGAGTATAATGTTAGGCTTCTGTTTTTGAAAAGCCAGGTTAAAGTGGACTGGGGAAGAGGGGGGGGAGGCAATGGATAACATTTTAGACATACAGAGCGTATCAGCAAAAGAAAGCCACGCAGGGACACAATTCAGCATGAATGATTATTTTCTAAAAATTGAAACCAGAAGAGTCTTGTTTGTTATCCACTATGCATTATTCATCCTTCATTATTCTCTAGGTTAAAAGAGTTGCAATAATACAGTTAGGGAACAGAAATAATACCAGGTGATTGAGAACAGTCAAACATCATAGCACAAAGAGTCAAAGTGAGCACTTCACAGCCAAACTGCATGCTAAAAATCTCTCTTCCACACTAGAAGTGGAATTTAGTAATACCTACAAGAAGCAAACGCATTTACAGAGGTCAGGATCAGTTTGCAAGTGATCCCCAGGGAGAAAAGGGGCTCCATTTGCAATGAATATTATTCACAATTATAAGGTATTTGTTTGTATTGGGATAGCATCTAAGGGCACCACTCAAGCACCATTATTCTAGGCACGGTACAGACAAGCAATAGAAACCACAGTCCCTGCCTTGAAGTTTAACAATCTGAGATATGAGGAAACAACAGCTGGATGAAACCAGTAGAGGTGGAAGGAGGAAGAAGCAAATTATACAATAAGGAGAAAAAATTCAGATAGCTCTAGAGATGGCAGAAGGGTTGGCACTGGAGTCTATGGGGGCAAAAATGAAGAAACTGAGTTCAGCCAACTGACTCGTATGCTCTAGGACTTGACTCATTTTGCCAGCTTTTGATGTTTCCCCACAGTGACAAAGAACAATAACACCCTGGAATTAAATCTTATAGGCGGTGTCCTTCAATATATATACCAGTATCTCTCTCTCACACACCCCGCCCCTCCCTTAAGGCATCAATTAGTTTAAAAGGAAAAATAAACGCAAGGTCACTCCTAAGGTTTCCAGAAGATTTGAGCTCCGCCTATGCTGTTGGACACTAGTCAAGAATTATTTTTGCAAATAGATATAGTCTTCCATCAAACATTACATCAATTATGCTATTTCCATCAGTCCCAGGGGCAAAGTTAAACCCTATTTATAGCAAATTCCCCATTCATTCTATATTAGAGGCCAAAGGCCAAATTCAGCCTAGGTGAAAATGGGTGCAGCTTCAGTGACATCAGTGGAGTTATGCCTGCTAATACCAGAGCTAAAACTGGCCTCAGATGTGCAACTAAAATAACCCCTAACTACCTCCAATCATATGGATCAGTGTCTATTGGGAAAAATATCTCTACACTGACTGAGATTTCCAAACCGTTAAGAGTTCTGATGCATACGCTCACTGGCTCAAAGGAGGCTCAAAGCAGAATACTGAACAGGAACAGTACATGGGGAATGTCAGTCATACACTTAAATCTGCATTTACACTATGTTCGCAGCAGTACCAAAAATAAAGCAGCATAAGTCTTGAGGTATAATAAAGAGAACGCATATAAATGAGAAAAAGTCATTGAGGCAATCTTTAAACCATTAGGGCATTGCCCCCAAAACTTTCAGAAGCAAAATCTTTCAGAATAACTCTCTCCACGCCCTTTTGCTACACCCAAACACAGTGACGCAAACAACCAGGTGGACTTATTCATGAAGAGCTTTTATACAGGGCACATGTATCCGCCTCTCTTTTCTGTGTACTGTGTTCAGGGCCGGCTCCAGCATTTCTGCCACCCCAAGCAAAACAAAAAACAAAAAAAAGCCGCAATCGCAACCGGCAGCGGCAATTGGGGGGGGGGGGGGGAAGTCCTTCGCTCCTAGAGGGAGTGAGGGACCTGCCACCCCCAAATTGCCGCAGGTGCTGCCCCTCTCCCTTGGCCGCCCAAGCACCTGCTTGTTAAGCTGGTGCCTGGAGCCGGCCCTGACTGTGTTAGATATGGGCACAAGAAAACCAGCTCTGAAATCCTGAGCTTTGGGAAGAGGGTGGTGGTGGTTGTGCTTTAAGATCTGAATCCATCTGGTCCTTATCGCGCTAATAGGACAACATAAAACTTGGAAATTTGGGCGCGGGAGGAGAGGAAGCTTTCAAAATATGGCTCACCTCAATTTTGCTGCTCAGGTCCATGTGTAGTACAAAGTCCCTCCTCCCTTCTGTGAGTCATTTGTATTTTTAAAACGTTGGCCCATGTTTTCTGCAAAATTTGCAGGTGCATATTTTGGTGCAAGAATTAGCAAGACACAGCAAGCACTGCACAAACCCCTGGTGAGAGGCAGTCCCTGCTTTTGAGAGCTTACAATCTAAATAGACAAGACAGACAAAGCTTGGGGCAAAATGACTTGTCCAATGTAGAGCTAGTCGAAAGCTGGAATTTCCACTCCCAGTGGACTCACAGGTAGCCAGAAGCCCTGGCTGAGCCTTGGAGTTCCTAGGCTCCCTGCTAAGTGGTAGGATACCTGAAAGCCCTGAGAGTCCCAGCTTCAAGTTGAGGAGCCAGGAGCCAAGCATGAGTTAGAGCTGGAGCTCCCAGCTCTTCAACAGGGAGCTGGGAAGCCAGGGGTCCCCAGCCCTGGGCAGTCTGCCTGATGGACTCTGAAAGCCCAGGCAAGCTGGCAGGAAACCAGGTAGGTTTCAGACAAAACCCTGTCCAGCAGGCAGCATTCAACAAACTGGCCTTTTCTGACTAAACCTTGTTCTATTAGAAAGTCTCCAACCAGCTCTAACTCAGGATCACCCAGCAGGTCAGGGCCAGATCTGGAAATAGAACCCAGGTCCTTTGATTGTTTTTTTTATTTATTTTGTGTTTAGTGGGTTGTGGACAAAAACAGAAAATCTGACATTTATCCCTCTTGGCCTCTCTCAGAAAACAATGAGATGCAGAAATGTCAGATTTTGGTTTACCCTGCAACCTTTTAAATAAAAGGAAAACAAAGTAAGCACCTTCTGAGAGTTCTTTTAAACCTTTGCTTAAGTTTCTTTTCATTTTGGAGTACCCTGAAGTATATTTAGCTTTGAATGGAGTTTGAATTGCTGGATGCAGCCACTGGACTACAGGGAACCAGATTACTACAAATGTCCAGTTAAACCCCACCTTTAGAGCTGAATGTATATCGCAGAGGGCATAGGTTGGCCCATTAATGTGGAGAACTACATATCTTAACAAGTACTGCTTCCCTTTTCTTCTCCATCATTGTGACATTCCCCAGGGTACAATCTCGACTTGCTATGTCCCCTCAATTCTCTAACCTGGAGTGCCTTTTACACTGCTTTGCTGTGAGAACAACTACTCTGGCCTGCTCACACACAGCCTCTAGCATGTGAATTCCTAAGTTATAGGAGTGCTCCTGGCCAGCCACTCTCAAATTATATTGCAGAGTGACACCAGCAAATTCCCAGTCCCAGACTTGTCCCCAGAAATGTGCATCTTGCACTGCCCAGCTCTTTCCTTCTGGACAATACAAGCTCATAAAAAGTCCGTCATTTCATTAATAGAAAATATGCCCAAATCTTGTTATCCCAAATACTTCAATCCAAACACACACTGGTTTAGATAAAACAATAAAACAAGTATATTAACGAGAGAAAGAAAGACTTTAAGTGATTACAAGCAATGAGGCATAAAAGTCAGATTTGGTTACAAAGAAATAAAAGGTAAAACATAAATTAATACCTGATTTATCAAGCTAAGTGAATGCAAAGCAAAAAGGTTTCTCACCATATGCTTACCGCAGTCTGGCTGGGATCCTTCAGCCAGGACCCCTCCCACAGTTGTATGCTGCTTTTTTTTTTTCGTCTTTCAAACATTGTTGATGCCATGAATAGAGATGAGGGGAGAGAGGTGATTCTGAGCCTCTGTTCCTCATTTTTATATCCTTTCCTCCTCTTTGAGAATCATCTCCAGATGGGGTTCGGGTGACAGCCAGTTTGTTTACATGGGAACAACTGTTCCCATTGCCAAGATGTAAATTTCTCATTCACACCATTCTTCCTGCCAAAGAATGGCCGCTTAACCAGGTGACAGTCCATTTGATTTTGTTAACACCTGGCTGAGGCATCAGTTTGCATTTTGTCTCTCAGGAACTGGTTTGGGCTGCTTTCCCGGATTTGGAATATGCCTTAGTAACATCAGACAGTAGAATCTTATAACTTTATGTTCAATGTTGCCACACATTTTACCAAGACAACAATAATCAGCAAATTATGTTTTTTTTCAAATGATATCTCACAAGGCATACTTTGTACATTTATTATAGTCTTATAAAAGTGGTGAACATAGGGGTACAGTCTGTCACAATTATCCACTGATGTGAGAGTGTTTTTTATGAATAATATTCATAATACTTTGTATTTGCATAGTGATTTCTAAACCAAAGATCTTAAAGGACTTTAAAAAGTGGCTGAGCATTATCCTCCTCATTTCATAGATGGGAAAACTGAGGCAGAGAAGTTATGTCACACACCAAATCAGTATCAGTGGCTGAGAAAAGAGTGCAGCTCTCCTGACTGCATATTTTCTCCTCAAATCAGAGAAATGGTACGAGAGAGTCCACAAAACAAAAGCTAAACATTTTTCATTTTTGTTCAAGTTGTCCATGCAATTTTTTGATTTGTCATGGGGGGATAGAGGGGGGAGAGATTTTTCAAATAACTAATTTTTCCACCAGAAAGCCAAAAAATGCCAAGAAAAACAGTCACTTTCTGCAAAAAAAACCAATTTACCATTAAAAAAAAATGTTGATAGAAAATTTCTGACCAGTCCTACTTCATTAAAGTACAGCTGCCTCTCACAAATGAATATTGCATATTAGGGATCAAAGGGCCCAGCTTAGCTTCCAGTTACAATCATTGTTTGTCATTTTAATAACCAAATCAAACATGTTCATCTTGCATGCTTGCTAGATTCTTATGGTCACTTAGCAGTAAAGTAGAGTTTCCTTTTATAGCTCATTCTGACACTGCTACTAGGAGTAAGAATGGAATATGAATCCACTTTTCTAACAAAAAAACTATTTGTTCCTGTCACTTATAAACAAGGAAATAGGACAGTTTGCCAGGTAGGAATCTGCCACAGTGAATTTTTTAGTGTCAAATTCTGCAGTCCTTAGTCTGTATGCAGCCAGAACTCTCAGATATCAATAAATCAGTGGCAAGCTTGCCTGATTAATGAGTATAGGATTTGGCCCTTAATTTGGGATCTAGTTAATCAAATGCAGATGTCACAGCTGTAGTAGCCCAAACCGAAGACATTACTGAGACAATTATTTTACATATACAGATGTCAGCTGAGCAGGCTAATGGAAGCCGACATTTCTTCACATTTTCTACAAACTTTACATTACAAATATGTCCAGCGTTACATTCCTCTGTTTAACAAATCTAACTATAGGAAGCTGAAGTCAGACCTGCTCCAGGATATAAACTTCAATCGGCGACAGAGGAAAACAGCTAGTAAATGGAAATGACTGATAGCACTGCAGAGCCCTGATTAAAAATCCCAGAAACAACAAAACTTTTTACCAAGATTAAACCTGCCACATTGCACGTTAATTGTTATTTTTAACCATAAATTATGTTGCTGTCGGAGAGGACTCAGACAGCTGTCACATACAATTGTTCCCCATTTAAAATGTGAGGAATTTTACAATGATTATGCAAGATCTTCAAATTAGCAGTTTAGGGATTATTTTTATAACTGGTGCAAAGCTGTCTCTCCATAATTCTTAGCTAGTCTTAAAAATACTGACACAAATATCACAGCTGTGATTAAATGTCAACTCCTGGCACAGCTTCACTTGCACTGTACCTTGTGGGTAAGTTTTATGAGGACAGTGTACTGGCCCTGGTCTTCGTGTTATGTTACAAGGCATACAGTGGGAACAAATTATGGGTATACTGCTCAAATGTAAAGCCCCAGTCCAACGGGAGTCAAATTATTACAGCAAGTGTTTATGATTAATGAATCCGCAATTGCTATAATATTGGTTTCTATAATTCCAATAGCTGTCATGTAAATGGTTTCATTACAAAAAAATAAATAAATTGCATAAATTAAATAAGACACTCATAATACGTGGGGGCATCAACATGAAGAACCAAACTCCCTCTTAGCAAACAGCAGACTTGATTCCATTGGCATTAGCAGAATTTCTCCTAGCAGCGAATTTGGCCCTAAAACTACAGTTCTCAGGAATGTTACCAGCAAAATTTAAGAGACAAGTCAGATGAGATAGAAAGCAACCCAAATCAAGAACTAAAATGAAAATTAAAAACAAAACAAGATATCACCAAAACCATTTATTTAACTATTAAGAAAGCATAAAATGTCTAGTTCTTTGTTTATAACGTGTCCTGAATACCACCATCCCCCAGTGCTTTGGTGACCACCAACAGGAGAAGTCTCCAAAGGGGAGGGCTTTCTACCCCAGGGACCAACAGTACAAGCTTCCCCGTCAGTTTTTAACTGCCATGTCAGGCCGCTGGATAAGAGACAGTCCCTCCACTAAAGCACAAAAAGTCATTTACTGAGATTAAACGCCCCATTTGTCAAGGGTAACAATAAGAAGAGCGACTTTAAAAGTATGAACATTATGGGCAAAATTGTGCTCAGTTATGGAGTTACTCTGAATGTACACTAGTGTAACAGAGAGAATGGGGCTCTCTGTATAGAAGCACGTGAAGTAATGTGGCTATCAGTGTTGATGGAGGCTGTAATAGCAAAGACTGAGGCAACAGTACTATCAGGAGTTAGAACCTGGTATAATATATTGTACTGTACAGTGAATTTCACACCACTGTGCTGGCTACAAAAATGAGGACTTAGAGTTTCAAGTTACCAGCTCTTCAGGGCAGGGAGTCGGTACTACACTGTGGCTATGTCTACGTTGGTACCAGGGGTGGGATTCCCAGCTCAAGTAGACATACTGGCACTAGCTCTTATTGAGCTAGCATGCTAAAAATAGCAGTGTAGTCACGGTAGCACAGGCAGCACCAAGTGTCAGCAGGGAATAGCCACCCCAAATACGTACCCATAAGGTCCGGGCAGGTTTGTATTTGGAGTCATTAGGCTGTTCCACTGCTTGCTGCTGTCCATGCTACCATGACTACACTACTATTTTTAGCGTGCTAGCTTGATGAGAATGAGGTGAGAACATATCTGCACCAGCTAGGAATCCCACCCCCAGCTCCAACCATAAACAGAGCCTGTGTTTGTACGGTGTCTAGTGAGGCCCCACTACGAGTCAGCCTTTAGGCACGATCACGATAAACGTGATTAACAATAAACTCAACAACCTGCCCGGTACTTTAAACATAAAATATAATCTTGCAAATTTAAAAAAAAAAAAAAAAAAGACACACTGATTCTGATTTCATATTGGTTTTACACTGGTGTAACTCCATTGATTTTGATGAAGTTACACCTGATTTACATCTATGGACGTGAGTGCAGAAGCAGATTGACTGTATTTACCATATTAAATAGAAGGTCAATTACAGGCCACTACAATGTGTTATTCTCATTAATAAAAGAAAACCCATATATACTTATTAGGATGTATGTAAATGTCAAGTTTAAACAGTGCTGGAGGAGACAGACAGCTCTCAACAATACAGCTAGCATTTTATCCAGTCCAGTAAAAAAGACTGTTTAAAAACTGAACTTTACAAGAGTAAATAGTTCAGCTCATCTGCGTATACTTCAACATCTCTAACATAAGGATGATTCTGAAACCTTAGCTTGTGATAGAAAGAGGTGCTGCTCTGAACCAGATGGCACTAAACTGACTGTGCTACACAAAAACAGCATGCAGAGCAGCTGCTGAACATCTAAGGGGCAAAGACTAGGAAGGGAGCAAAGCTGTCAGGGTGAAATAGCTGGCTACAGTTAACTGAAAAATTTGTTGTGGAATAAATGCTGAAGAGATATGTCATCAGTGGAAAAGGCTGAATGCTCCTTGAGGTAGAAGACATTTACAGATGCAGACAGGCAACTACCATGGGTCCTGTGTGAATAGTTCAGCATCTTTTGCTGGCACAAAGTCTGCATCCTCTGAGTCCTTCCATTTCCTAAAGAACATTAATTCTCCTCCACTCTGCATGGAGCTCATTAACTCGCTGAGGATTCCATGCATTGTCTGCACATTCCCATCCACTTCTAGAAGCTTTTCTATTTAAACACAGAGGTCTAAATTTTTAAACTTGTGTGCCTAAAGTTAGGCACCTAAATAAAAACATACCTACCAAATGCAATTTTGGTTTGTATTAATAGAGGCATATAATGCAAATCACAAGAGATGATAGGACAGCTCTGCTCAGTGCTGGTTAGGCGTCAGCTGGAGTACTGTGTCCAGCTGCATGGAAAGGATGTAGAGAAACTGGAAAGAATCCAGAGGTGAGCAACAAAGATGATCAAAGAGATGGAATGCAAGCCATATGAGCAAAAGCTGAAAGAACTGGGTATGTTTAGTTTGGAAAAGAGCGGGGAGGAACATGATAGTGGTCTTCAAATACTTGAAAGGCTGTCATAAAAAAGATGGAGAAAAATTGTTCGCTCTTGCCACAGAGGGCAGGACAAGAGGCAATGGGTTCAAACTACAGCATAGCAGATTTAGATTAAATCTCAGGAAAAACTTCCTAACTGTAAGAACAGTAGGAAAATGGAACAGACTGCTTAGCAAAGTTATGGAAGCTCCTTCACTGGAGGTTTTCAAAATGAGACTGGATAGCCATCTGCCTTGGATGGTTTAGACACAACAAATCCTGATCTTGAAAGGGAATTAGACTAGATGACCCTTGTGGTCCCTTCTAGTCCTATGGTTCTATGATTCTACCAACATCTTCGGACAAAACACAGTACCTTTTAGATTTGCATACAATTACATTAATTTGTAAGCAGCCAGTCAGCAGGGCACTTTCCCATAGACTAGTAGATTTACCCTGCAGGCCTATAGAAGAGCTGGAAAAAAACAGTCTAAGGGAAAAACATCATGCCAGCAGGTCTGGGAACAGCGATCTGATTTTGAGTTCACATTACTGTCAGCATGAGCTGAAAGTGTTCAGCACCTTTGAAAACCAGACCACTTTTATTTAGGTGCCTCTATTGCAAATCTGAACTATGTTGTCCAGAAAGCACAACAGTAAGAAAGCCTGGGTTCAAATTGGTGAAGAGTATGCCTGAAAGGTTAGGAGATTTGTTTCTATTTGGATAAGTATCCAAGATGGGTTGTTTATCCTAAAATATGCAAGCTCACATTACCTCATAATAATCTCTTAAATCCTATGGGATTCAGCAGAAGTGACATTTATAGAGTGAGAAAAAGGTCTATGGAAATTTAATAAGGTTCTAATACTTTAAAAACCAATAGAAAAATAGTATTTCTTGGTTTTGTTTTCCCCTATACACTATGCTTCAGGACTCTGAAGCAGACAATTCTCCATTAAGTTCTATAGGATCCAAAGGAAAAGATTGGTCTGTTGTCCCAAGACACACACAGGAAGAAAAGGCAAAGGAAACAAGTTCTCCAAGACCTAGCCAAATTGTCACTATGGGACTCCTCCAATGCCCACTAAAGCAGGGGTTCTCAAACTGGGGGTTGTGACCCCTCAGGAGGTCTCAAGTGGTTACATGAGGGTCACAAGCCGTCAGTTCCATGGGGCTGACATCTCAGAGCCCCATTAAATTAAATCCCTCCCCATTTTTAATTTATGGGGGGGAAAATCACACTCAGAGGCTTGCTGTGCGAAAGGGGTTACCAATACAAAAAGTTTGAAAACCACTGCACTAAAGGCCATGGAAAGATTCCTATTGACTTCTAGAGTCTGTGGATCAGGCCTTATATGACTGATCCTTAAAGGGATAGAAGTAGATGATGATTGTGTGGATTTGGCAAGACCTGGACTAGAAATGACCTGTAAAGAAGACATGAGCATTTTTGAAAGCAAGGGGCATGAAGGACTATCTTATCCCCCATCCCTTCGTTAGACTGATGGCAACAAAGATGATTCTGTCAGTCAAACAAATTTAGAGTTATTTACAAAAGTAAACAATATCTAGGATTGTTATGTGCTCTGAGTACCAGAACCTATCGCTTAAGCTGCATCCTCAGCAGATAACCGTTTTCCAGTGAACCGCAGTTAACATCCTCCCCCCACCCCCTTCTCCTCTTCTCTCAGCAATGAAATAGAAACTGCTTATTTTCTTATGAGGAAACCTAATTGTAATCAGTCTCCTTAAAGATGACTTTGAAAAATGTCCCCTCATTAGCTGCTTAACCTTCCTGAATAATTAATGTATCAAATTTTTAAAAGAGCTATTCGTCTTTGCCGCTGCATGTCATAAAAATGTGAAATAATGTAACCAAAGCCCAGTCTTCTAGAAAACTGGAAAAATCAATCCCATTACCTTTGCTAAATTGTGATGAAGAATAGGGGTGAGAGCGTATTTCACTGCAGGATGTTATTATTTAAAGTCTTCTATAAAATATGTTGCACATTTGGCTACATTTATTATAACATACCTGTAAGACCTCAAAAATTGGTCTCTTTTTTAATCTCATGCTTCTCAGAGTTTCTCCTGAATTATTTAATAAAGTAATTTCTCTCTGGCTTATAGGGTATAAGGAATAGTGGGTCTACATTTTTTTCTTTGTGGATAGGGTCGGAGGAGAAATTTAAGTATATGTTGCTGTCCCAGAACCGAGCACCAAGATTCTACATGAGCTCTAGGAGGGCCCATCTACTCATCACATTGAACTACCTTAAGTTTCATGGGTGCAATGCCCATTAAAGTCACTGTAGCCTGAATCTGGGAAACTCCCATTGGGCTGCAACAGAGGAACAAATCAGGTCGACTAGCGTAATTCAAAACCACTCATTTGGAACGTTTAACTTTTCCCCTTCCCTCTCCCCTAAATATTCCTCTGATTTAAAAATTCTAATGCAACTCGGGCAACAATTTAATTCAACAGTTTTCCCTTTAGAGTTTTTTTCTGGCCTGACTCTTTATTGCCTTGCAGCTAAATCAGAATGGCAGCATTTTTGCACCCTTCTTGTACAGGTGGAAATGAATATACAAAGTGCAGAGGAGAATCAGGCCCTAAATTGGAGACACGTAACCAAATTCTGCTCTCAGTTGTACTGGTGTGAATCCAGTCAGAGCCGGCTCTGGGTTTTTTGCCGCCCCAAACAAAAAACATTTTGGCTGCCCCGCACCCCAGCCCTGGGCTCTCCCCCCCCCCCCCCCAACCTGCACCCTCCTGCTGTCCCAGCCCTGGGTCACTGGTAACTCGCTCCCAGGGCGGGTCATTCAGCAGGAATTTTGGATGTGCACAGAACACAGACAGGATTGGTTCCCATATGGTTACAGAACTGCAGTAAAGTGGAACAATTTTCAGCTTGTGTGATTGGAGGATATCTGGATGCATATTATAAGACTGTCCCACATAAATGAGGAAAAGTTGAGGTGCCTTTATTATTCTTTTGTTCCACTCTTTGTTTCTATAGGGAATTTGCCAATGCAATCACTGTCTTCCTTTTAAACAAATAAAACTAAAAACTAAAAGCAATGGCTGTTGAAAATAGCAATTCCAGTCCTAAAAATCACTGGGAAGCATTGCTTGCTCAATTTTATCCTACTTTTTCTACAGCAAGTTACAGTGGATCAGTAGATTTGATTTGGGAGAAATGAAGTAACAGCTGCCCAAACTGAGCTTGAGCACTCCTGAATTTTGAGGGTGTTCAAATCTGGAAGGCAGGTGCTAGATTCCCTTTCTGAATATTAGCTATATCTGGAAAGGAAAAGTCAATTTCTGCTTCCATGGCTCAGAAGTGGAAATCCTCCTACGTGCCTGGTACTGTATCTAAAGCTGCCCAGGTCCTGTAGCAGAGCCTCCCCTCCCTTACTTTTCATTTTAAAGTCTAGTGGGATCCACGTACTTCCCTTGCTAGGCTTCAGATAGAGAGGTGCACTGTCCCTTTTGTCCACCCAATTCCTTCTTTGAGGGCTGCAAGGTGAGGTCACACCAGTATCCCTAATCCAGTCTGGGGAAGTCTTCTGAAGGGGATATCTGGGGCAAAGCCTTCTACTCCTTGGGCTGGGCACACTTGTCCCCCCACTCACAGTGCCACCCTGTTCTAGCAGCCAGCTCTCCATTCACAGCAAGCTACAGCATGGCTCAACTACCTCACTCCATCCCCCTCCCTTTCCTGTTGATAGCTGCCAAGTGATTGCTGGGAAATGTAGTTCTTTCCCTGCTCCAGGGCTGGCTCTATAGGCAGGGAGCTAGGCAAAGAACTACACCTCTCAGGGTCCCACGGGTTTTCCGCTTCTGCAGCGTTGCGAGAGGGGAGGAAGCGAGTTTAAAAAAAAAAAAAAGAGGATGGCCAGAATGTCGCCCCCTGCAAATGTGCTGCCCCAAGCACCTGCTTGTTTTGCTGGTGCCTAGAGCCGGCCCTGAATCCAGTTACTTAAATTCTACACCACTGTTACCAAGACCAGAATTTGGCCCATGTTTCTTTCCCACAATTTCAATATACTTCAATCTACTACATATTTTTTCATGCCACTAGCAAAGGTTGACTCATCGATTTTGGGAAGTAGTGGAACTTTATGGGAACTCCCATATGACGGATGTGAGCTTCAGTCTTTGTTCTTTCTGATGTTTAGAGTTGTTTACTTTTGTAAACAATATCTAGGATTGTTGTGTGCTCTGAGTACCAGAACCTATCGCTGCATCCTCAGCAGATAACTGTTTTCCACTGAACCGCAGTTAACATCCTCCCGCCAATTCTACTGACATCCTTTGGTGGCTAGGACTCACCAAAATGCTGAAAAATCCTGTTCCGCCTGAACACAAAACATTTGAAAATAAACTGTACTGACCATAGTGATCAAACATTCAAATAATAACCTAATTTTTTTTTAACTGGTTAATACTCGACGTCTTAAGCTCCAGCACCGGCTTTGTATTTCTGTTAGAGTCCATTTCCCTTTATTCAGCTCCCTCTGAAAAGGTAAGCACAGTAATAATAAGTCTAAGTTTATCTGGTTTCCTCCACTCCTTTCTCTCACTGGCATTAGTAAGGCTTGGAACAATAACAGGATGCAGGGATGCAGGATGGGAAAAGGCTGACTCCCAGCTGGGGAACCTTGGAGACTGGAAAGCTGAACACTCCCAGTATTGCTTAATGAAATGAAAACTGATTTTTTGTTATTGTTCTTCGCTCTGGGTAGTGCTGTGTAGATTTCTGGATACTGTTGATTTAGTTTGCCTAACTTGGGATAAAACTGAAGCTTCATTGACTCATGTGAATCAGGTAAGGGACAATGGGGTGGTGTTGCTCTTTGCCGGTTAATTTCAAGGGCTTTATTCCCTATTTAATTGCTTTGATTTTTGTTTAAAGTTTTCAGATGGGTTATTTACTTAATATTCTGTGCATTAGACATCTTCGCAGCATCCTCTGATCTGATACTGCTGTCACTTGTGCATAATTCTATTGACATCATAATTTACATTGGTGTGAGAAGAAAATCAGGCTCTCTGAGGCTACAGCAAAATGCTCCCATACTGTAAGGAGTTCTTAGACATTAAGAAATGGATCTTTTTTGTACCTCTGGTTCACAATGCAAACTGAGATACCAGGGTATGCGGTCACTGGCCTTTTACAATGAGACATAACAACAGGATCAATACTATAAAATGTACCTGGGGACCTTTCAGCTGCAGTGCAGACAGTAACAGGCTTACTATTTTGCCATTAAAAAAAAATGTACGCTATGTTATATCTCGCTTCCTTTATACATAAATACATCGGATCAAGGTTGCAGAGGCCCTTGGTGTTTTTTTCTTACTTAAAATTATTAAAGGAATTTTAGTGCTACTGGACTAAGTACCAAAGGGTTAGAGTTCTCATATTCAAAGGCAGCCACTATGCAGATCTCACATAGCTGGAGCTACATTTGTGTAAAGACTAGGGGTAACATTTTCAAAAGCATGTAAGTGATTTAAAGCATCAGCCCCATTTTCAAAAGTGACTCAGGCACTTAGGGATCTAAGTCCCCATTGACTTTTAATGAGATTTTGGGGCCTGAGTGCCTGGGCCACTCTTGAAAATGGGACTCAGATGCTTTTGAAAATTTTACCCTTGATCTTCCAAGTTCCATTTAACAGTACTTAGACCTTACAACTGTCTGTTGGTCTGGAAGTAGACATCTCTGGCTCTCAGCTGTCCAAACTTACCTATTTTTTGGTAAGTTACTTCACGGAGAGAGCCTTGAAACAAGAAATCTGCTAACAGGGCTTTTATGTTGTTATAACTATAATGTTTCATGTAGCAGGTCCCTCAACTAACAGGTTTTCCATACAACTTTCAAAGACACAAACGTTTATGAATAAGAGAGGAGTCAATGCATCTTTGTTTGTTGGAATTATATATTCTGTCGTGGTGGGATTGTGGGGTGGACAATATCTTACTGTGTGGCGTGCCATGCTGTAATAAAGAAAAGGAAAGAATGTGAAATGCAAGAAAAATTATGGAATAGTTTTGTGAGGAAACCTGAACAGTTTTCAGTCATTAAGAGTATTCAAATTGTGGTATTTGTTATAGGATCAGGTGCAGGGCTCAGTACTGAAGATGTTTAAGCAGAAAGAGATTCACTTAAACAGTTAACAGTTTGAAGATATTTGCCAAAAGAATATGTTTGCCTCATATCCTGCTTTTGTTGAAGTAGAATAGAGTAATTGAAAACAGGATATAGGTAAAGGGACTTGTATAATTTCTGCCTTAGAAGTTCATAGGATGATCATTTTTGCTGAGCGAGGCTGTAAAAATATAAAATAATATTTCAAAGAAAAATTCTTCCTTTTTCCAGTGAAAAATAGAAAAAAGAATTCTATTTCTTGTCTGGCTTTAAAGCAATTAGTGCTTTCTATCTGGGGAAAAGGATGGTTAGGTTTTTAAAAAGGTTTAATCTATAATTTTTTTAATCCATTTGTACTTCATTGTGGTTTCTGATGTATGAGTATCCACATTCCAGATCACTTTGGAGTTTAATTTAGACAGGTCCAAACTCTAATGGCAAGTGGGGAAAAAGTCTTTCCCACTTATTTCATGAGATGTGTGAAATGGGAATATTTTGTGACAGAGAAAAACATTTTAAAGGTATACAAAGTACTTCATTCCAGTATGTTTAAAATGAGATGAGCCCCAACTGCTCAGCACACGTGTTGGAAGGATTAGTTTCCTTCTTGCACTGTTGTGTGTCAGAGTGATTATTTGTGCAAACTGGAGACATGGAGGGTTGGGGTGGGGGTGGGAATTTGCAAGGCACAAAAGGCAGACAGACACTCAAGCCACATTGACTTTCATTGGGAGCTGGATGCTTATCTCCTACTTGTGCCTTTGAAAATCCTCCCAAGAATTTGAATTTATATCTGGATTCCCAACAGACCTTGGCTACACTCAGATCCAGGGATATGGGTATAGCCCACTACAAAGATAGCAGCTGTTTGCTAAACTCAACTCTGGATTTAGATTTCAAACACCTACAACATTTTGGAGCGATCAGGTCTGGGGAATTGATTTAGTGTCATGACTACTGCAACACCAAAAACACCGGGAGCCAACATACTGCCAGTCACAAGCAAACATGGTGATCTGAAGCCACCATGTCACCTCCTGTGGGCAGCTCCATAGCTCTGGATCCATTCTCAGAAATACTGCTGGGAAATTGGTAACCATGGCATCATTCCTTTCCATGTTTCGGGCTGCGTAAAACTCAACATAATTCCCTTATCAGGGGTTCCATTAACATTTTCTTTGGTTTCAGCCTCTCTCAAGTCCACAACCACCCATAACCCAAGTTCTGCTTTGAGTTTGGGGTTTGTTCAAACCCCCAAACAAACTCCAACAAAACTGCCAAGTTTTCCATTAAAAGCTACAACTTCATTGCAAAAACATAAATTGGCCCATTCACTGATCTTATGTTTATTCAAAAAGAATGTGAGCTTTAAATATACCTTTTAGTGAACTTGCTCTGAATTTCAAGTTTGTAACAAAACATAAATCCCGGCAAATTGAGAGATGTGTGGTTTTGTTGCACACATTTTGCACAGCTCTCACTACAACATACTTCTCAAGAATATATTACTACCTCCGGGAGCTCATTGTACTGCATGAAATATCAATATGGCAGGCAGAGATAGTACTTGGGGCCTGACCCTCTGAAGCGTTGAGCATCCTTAATTCCCATTAACATCCATAGGAAATATTCAACACTTTACAGAACCAGACCCCGTGTAAGTCCAAATTCCATGAAACTCATGGAAGTCAGTGAGCTAGAAAGACATTTTATATATAAATATATACATACACACACACACACACACACCATGTTTTGTCCTTGGCTGTTTCTGCTGAAAGCAGTAGCTGCTATTTCATGCCTATTTCAGGCACTGCCTGAACTTAGTATGCCCTGGTATATATGGGACTTACTATAATTTATATGAAAAATAATTTGGAGAAAAAAGTCAACTTTCAGCAATCAGGCTGTTGAGTCACTTCAATTCACATCTGAGTTTCATAACTCTTGAAAACAGTAGCTGCACTAAGGAACAAAGGAACATACAGATCAAGGATATAATTTCCCTGAGGTATAGTTTTTTTCTGGCTTTCTATTTTTTCTACCTGTCTGTCTGTGATAGTGTAAAACTACAGTCATTCCGTCATCTGGCAATTAACCTTTCTAGCAAAGCAATATTGCCAGCCCAAACATTTGAGCAGTCTTTTTCTCAGCACAGATATATTTGTGTGGCCAAGTAAGCAAATGCTCTCAAAGGTTAGGACTATCAGGTAAAAGTATTACTAAATATTACATTTGGAGGTATGGAAACACTGAGCTTGCAGTGAAAAGCCTGCTATTTGAGAGGGAGGGAAAAGCATGGTCACCTGAGATGCACTTCGGACGCCATATAAAGTCAGCTCTTTCCCAGGCCAGTAGAGACCAAGAGTGTCGTGCTGCACTAGCACCAGGGTCTCAAGTGGGAAGGACGGTTGCAAATCCTCACTCCAGTTAGAGATGGGCCAAAAGAAGAATCTGATCCCATTTGAATTTCAGGTAGGAGTTGCTATTTAAACCCTCCTATACGGTTTTGGTTCCACACCAGATCCAAAACCTAAACCTTTAAACCCATAATTGCTAAAAATCAAAACAATCTATTCTTTGACCCATCACCCTCCAGTCTCTCCCCCACAAAATAACTCTTGGCCTTCCCTCAACACAGTGAGCCCAGACAAGCTCCTTGCATCCTCCCCACACCTCCCTCCTGAGATCAGCCCCTCCCACTGAACAAATCTCCATCCCCTTTGCACATGCAGAGTTTAGAATAGAAGCTCCTGATGTCACAGGAAGCTCACCAGACTATAAAGACATGGTGTCTGCACAGCAACCATTGGCTCTTTGTCTCTGCTCCAGTAAGGCTGGGGAAGAGCATTCCTGTTCCACATGGTATTTGGAGGAGGCGCTTGATTTCACCTTTCAGCTGCCATCGCTCTCTTCTGCCTTGCACCATGCTACCCACTTTCAGCACGTGCTTTGAAAATGTTCTAGGAGCACAAAGGACACCCTCTAATCTACATGTGGGCCTGTGATTTCTGTTCAGATAGGTTGTTGGCCTGATCATGCTTTCAGTGAAGACAATGGGGAGTTTGCCATTAATTGCCAGGAGCGGGCCCTGTATGAATGGACAGCCTTCATACAAAGATTAATCTCCTCAGGGACAGAGATTCAGAATTAATCATGCCATTCTATTTGTGGAACACTCCCACTCCCCCTTAGAACTCAGCCTGCATTCAGAGGAGGACATCCCCTATGGTAAATTAGCATCTTGGTCATGGTCATCTCCCAGATTCATAAGATTTCTTTTAAAATCCACTCAAAGTAAATGAAATTTTATCTGAAAATGCCAATTTACTTAAAAAACATTTTGGGGTTAGCCTGAAGTACTCCATTTTTATTACTAAGAAGATTTGAGATTCGCTTCATTTCTATCTGGTTTTAGGAAAAAACAGTTTTTATATGGCAGTACTGTCAAAATTGAAACTATGAGCAACTGATGTGTTCTCAGTTTTATATTACTGTGGTATTTAGGGGCCCAAACCTGCAATGAATAGATATACGTTCACTAGTTCTTCTGGTATTTTATCTTCCTTATGAAAGGTCAACAAATGCCACTGCCTATACGGGCAGCCAGCATAGGGTTAATATGCTTCTAAACATCACGAAACAAAGACTCGTCCAATATGGAAATGAGTAGAAGGGGAGTAAATCTTATGTAGTTTCCCTTTGGGAAGACGACTAAACCATTACGATGTTGCACGGAACAAAGTATTCTGTTTAACGAATACAGTAGCTCTGTACATTTGTGGCCAGAATTGCCACTAGAGTTTGCTAGTATCTTCGGATTAGGTCCATCTTCCAGTAACACTACTAAAGATGACTAAAATCTCTAGGAGGAGGAATTGAGTAAGTTTCCTGTCATAACATGCTGTCTCATTTCCCTTGTGCTGACCTAACTCAGAGAGGTTGTGAGTTGTTCCACTTTCCCTATATGGTCTCAGTTTTGATTTTTCTAAATGAAGACAAATGCTTCAGTTACATACAAAATTTATAACTAAAAGACCGGGCTAGGGCATAAACACTAACCACATATTCTCATATTAATCAAAGGTAGTAACAATTACCCCCAATCATAAGAAATACAGCTAGCAATCAGAGTCAGAGAGCAAACCCACCTTCTGAACAGAATCAAGCCACAAAGCTTGGATTTGGGTCTAGATCTGAATAAGAACATTACAAATGCTGGGGTTGTTTGAGGTCTCAAGCTGTGGAAGTGGCACAGCAGCAGTGGCTGGTGTTCCAGCTGGGGAAAAGGCGGGAGACCTCAGTCCTGTTTCCCAGAGTGGGCACAGGCCTCTTTGGGTACATCTACACCACAAGCAGGATCTGCAGAAGAGAGTCTCAGGGTCCAGGTCTACAGATTTAGGCTCATGGGTCTTGCCCTACAGCACTAAAAATAGCTGTGTAGATGCTTGGGCTGGAACTTGGGCTCTGAAGCCCACCCCATTCCCTAGCAACCAATATACAGCCACTTGAACTGCAGTACAATGTAACATGGTATCGCCATATCCAACCATTCAAAAATTAGTCCGGCAACAAAAAAGAATGAAACTGACTTGAAAGCGAAGTCACAAAACATTTTTTAGAAAATTACTTTTTGCCTCCTGGCTCTTGAGCCTTTAGGCTTCTCATTTTCAAGCTTTTCTCCACTACCATGAGGATGAAAACACTTTTTGGGGGGGGTGCGGGCGGAGAGAAGGCAAAAGAGATTCTCACAGAACAACATGACTCCAGGAGCTGGGGCTTTAAGAAAGAAAAAATGACAAGACTCAAATAAAAGCACAAGAGTTGCAAAACTGGTAACATTTCACTGATGTGTAATTCATAACATTATTTCACAATGTACAGTGGTCACAATAGAAATGGTACTGGATAAGGTGGTAAATATAAGTGGGGGACCAGGAAGGTCTGAAGGGTTAAATAGGCATGATCTGGGGAACTGGTTGACTATCTCCAGGAAGTAGAGAAGAGATGGAAATTTGAGTTGAATGTTTAAAAGGGAAAAGATTACAGAGTGGTTATGTACTCAACAAAATACACTGTGGATCCATATTCTCCATACATTGTAGCCCCTTCCTCAAAAGATATTTATGTATGTGCAATCAGAAGTCTTTAATATTTCCTTTTCAAAGTATAACATCATAAATTTAGTTATCCATAAGTATCAACATAAACAGGGGGTCTAATAGAGCTGCACGACAGACTCACCGTCCCAGAGCATCCCTCGTCTTGAGACCCAACATTGCAATACTTCTGCCTCCTCTCAGCCTCAGGGCTCCTGTGGTCTGGTGTGGTGACTTGTCCTCCAGCCAAGTCACGCCATAGTTCCTTTACAGGGTATCAATGTCCCACGTCAGTATCCCACGACACTAGTTATCAATATGACGTTTTGCCCCTCTAGGGCTCCTCTTCAAGCCCACTCTTCTTTCAGAGTAAGGGGCTCCCAGACTCCTTCCCAGCAAAACTCAAACCTGAAACAGAACCAGACACCACTTCAGCCACTCTGCCCATCCCGGGCCTCAGCTTGCAGTCCCTCTAGGTTTTCCCCAGCTCCCCGCACCTCTTCTGGAGCACCACCCCACAGGACTGCCTGCCTGTGGCCTTTTCCCTTTATCAGTGCCCACCACAGGAACTCAGTCCACTCCAGAAGCTTTTCAGTGCCTCTCCCAACTTCGGCCCTTTGCCAGAGCTCCCTTGTTGGGAGAGGTTCCCAAGGTCTATTCTCTCCCTGGGCCTCCTGTATCCGAGGTGTCTTAGAACCATAGGACTGGAAGGGATCTCAAGAGGTCATCTAGTACAGTCCTCTGCACTCATGGCAGGACTAAGTATAATCTAGGACCATCCCTGACAGGTGTTTGTCTAACCTGCTCTTAAAAATCTCCAATGATGGAGTTCTCACAACCTCCCTAGGCACTTAACCACCCTGACAGGAAGTTTTTCCTAATATCCAACCTAAACCTCTCTTGCTGCAATTTAAGCCAATTGCTTCTTGTCCTATCCTCAGAGGTTAAGGAGAACAATTTTTCTCCCTCCTCTTTGTAACAACCTTTTATGTACTTGAAAACTGGTATCTTGTCCCCTCTCAGTCTTCTCTTTTCCAGACTAAATAAACCCAATTTTTTTCCAATCTTCCCTCATAGGTCATGTTTTCTAGACCTTTAGTCATTTGTGTTGCTCTTCTTTGGACATTCTCCAATTTGTCCACATCTTTCCTGAAATGTGGCACCCAGAACTGGACACAATACTCCAGTTGAGGCCTAATCAGCATAGAGTAGAGTGGAAAAATTACTTCTCGTGTCTTGCTTACAACACTCTTGCTAATACATCCCAGAATGATGTTTGCTATTTTTGCAACAATGATACACTGTTGACTCATGTTTAACTTGTGATCCATTAAGACCCCCAGATCCCTTTCTGCAATACTCCTTCCTAGGCAGTCATTTCCCATTTCATATGTATGCAACTGATTGTTCCTTCCTAAGTGGAGTACTTTCATTTATCCATATTGAATTTCATGCTATTTACTTGAGACCATTTCTCCAGTTTGTCCAGATCATATTTAATACTAATCCTATCCTCCAAAGCACTTGCAACCCCTCCCAGCTTGGTATTGTCCACAAACTTCATAAGTGTACTCTCTATGCCATATCTAAATTGTTGAAGATATTGAACAGAACCAGACCCAGAACTGATTGCTGCGGGACCCCACTCAATATGCCCTTCCAGCTTGCCTGTGAATCACTGACAACTACTCTCTGGGAATGGTTTTCCAACCAGTTATGCACTCACCTTATAGTAGCTCCATCTAGGCTGTATTTCTCTAATTCAGGGGTCGGCAACCTCTGGCACGCGGCTCTCCAGGGTAAGCACCCTGGCGGGCCGGGCCAGTTTGTTTACCTGCCGCGTCCACAGGTTTGGCCGATCGCGGCTCCCACTGGCTGCGGTTTGCCATCCCAGGCCAATGGGGGCTGCGTGCTGGCCGCGGCTTCCCGCCACCCCCATTGGCCTGGGACGGTGAATCGCAGCCAGTGGGAGCCGCAATTGGCCGAACCTGCCGATGTGGCAGGTAAACAAACTGGCCCGGCCCACCAGGGTGCTTACCCTGGCGAGCTGTGTGCCAGAGGTTGCCGACCCCTGCTCTAATTTGTTTATGAGACAGTCATGCAAGACAGTATCAAAAGCCTTACTAAAGTCAAGATACATCACATCTACTGCTTCCTCCCTATCCACAAGGCTTGTTACCCGGTCAAAAAAGCTATTAAGTTGGTTTGACATGATTTGTTCTTGACAAATCCATCCTGACTGTTACTTTATCACCTTATTATCTTCTAGGTGTTTGAAAACTGATTGCTTAATTATTTGTTCCATAATCTTTCTGGGTACCGAAGTTAAGCTGACTGGTCTGTAATTCTCTAGGTTGTCCTTATTTCTCTTTTTATAGATTGGCACTATATTTTCCACCACTGCGCTGAGTTGCTACCTATACGAAGAAGGTCTAGCTAGGTCTGCTAAGGAATTGTACCTAATATTCCCTCAGGTGGACTAACTGAGCCTTCAGGCTCCCATTAACCTTTTTGCTGCCAGTGTGGCATGTATGCATCCCATCACAAGCTGATGCAGTTTTAACTGCAATCTGAGAAAACAAAACTTCAGCGCTTTTGTGTAATAAATATCGGTTATTGTGATATTTTGTGTAATAAATATCAGTTATTGTGGATCATACACTGTATTTGCACTGGGGAGATATTATGTTTCAGTTCACTAAGCCTTTGTTGAATGAATGAGTTACAATTTTATCTGCTGTAGGGTTTATTTTTAAATATATACGATAATTATTGTACACAGGTCTTAGGATGTTGAGATTTTTTCCTTGCTCAAGAACATAGCTCGCGTTCCACACTAAACTGTGCTAGGAAGCCTCTGCACCACTCAAGACTGTCTCCATTCAGAAACAGGAGGAGCAATAAATGCTTTGCAATACATTTCATTCTGTTGTACTCTATATAGGTTCTTATACATTATTAAAATTGTGCAGAGTGGACCTTATTCTGCTTTGGCTTATACAAGGTCTCAACATTCAGCAACAACTCTAGCTAATACTTAACCTCTGTACCCAGCAGAATTAACTAGGGGAAGGCACAAAACTTAGATCATTTCTAAAACACACACTAAATTCATTGCAGCAAGAACAGAAAATGGTTTGCAATATTTTGGCTGGGGTCCTTATTAATAGCAGCCTAGCCAAGCGAGGCATATAGATATAGATCTTTATTATTTATAACACAAGCTTTACTAAAATTCTTCTGCCACATTTTGGAAAAAGTCATCCCTCATGATTACAGTGGTCTCAGAGTTAAATTACATGGCTGTTGTATTGACAATGAGGCTTTTGGCAGGAAGGCTGTGTAAAGGAAAATAAAGATGGTCAATGTTTAGAGATTCTACTGGACAGAATCTCAATCCATCTCCCAGTCTTAATGAACTAGAACCTTTGTAAAGGTTTAGATATGTCAGCATACACCTTCCTAATTAATCAACAAGCCCCAGGGATTGCTGGATCAGTAAGATTATCCGGGCAAAACCTGCACCCAGCTGATAGAACAGAGACCCACTAGGCCCCACATAAATGCTCTCCCCAAAACTGAAAGATTTTTAAAGGATTCCCAAGTCACTGCATTTAGAGACGCAAGAGGCCTTGGTCGTAAGCAGCTGGCGATCTTGATAGAGGGGTTATGCAGGAAGTCAGCTTGTAGTCCAATGCCATGATTAAGCGGGGCATATTTAGAAGCAAGGGCTAGTGTTAGGGAGAAGGAAAGGAAAAGGCTCTAATTGTTTCAGAATTTCTACTAAGTACCAGCCTTCAGGAAATACATTTAAACCAAAGCGACTCTCTCCAAATGAGGTGAGGTCTTCTTCATGGATCAGTGAACCTAAATTGCCAAATCATCATCCTTAACTACCTTTTCTGTTTTGAGCATATAGAGGATAACATATCCCTTGCAATTTTGCTCCCTCTCATTAGGTCACTATCATATTTTTCTACATCTGTCCTTGTCCAATAAGTTCCTAGCATTTTGCCTAACAATATCTTTTCCTTACCTTATCACTTCTGACGAAGGATTAATCAGGAGAACATTGCTTACTTTCTGTTTTTAGTGTGCATTGAATACAGCTCTTTTGTTCCAGAGTGATCTAATAAGACGGGTGGAGGTGCAGAGTAATCTGACCGTGAAAACACAGCCTGGAGTTTGATGGCATTTGGCCACTGTCATCAAAACGCTTGTGGTCAAAATGTAAATCTTGTGTCGCTTGCTACTTTTTTCCTACAATATTTTCCAAGCCAAGAAATCACATTAGTCACAGGTCCCTTGCACTTGCTGATTTTAAAAATGGAATCCTCTGAATCAACAAAATACAAAGCGCTATGTGACAGTATGAATAATATAGAGCACTAAGTGAAAGTATTCTGTATCAGAAACAAAAGTTCTGCTGATCTGTTTAATTATATGTGCATTAGCAAAGTATTCTGTTACTTTCTCCAGAGTCCTTTCTACTCTCAGATGTTTGCAGCCCATTCTTGGAAGCCGTGGATGCAGATCAGAGAGTAGAATTTGTTAGTGATCCCTTGGTCATGCCACTAACTCCGTGCAAGTGGTCAAAATCCTCTGTTTGTGACATTACATTCAGTACTACAAAATGAAGGATGATGTCACAAATATACAATAATGATCACTTTGGGCTGGTGTTATGCTAAGTAGTGAACTTCAAAACATTCAGCAGGTGAGTTCAGTCCCAGCACATGAAGCAGAGCCTAACCTTCTTAGGTCCCTCTTCTCCCTCCCTGCGACCCCCACCATCCCCTTCTCTGCTCTCCTTCCAAAACAGATAGATTTTTCTCTCTGCTTTACTCCCTTTTCCTAGCCAGTACTCCCCTTCAGGAGCCTTCAGTATCTTTCTTCAGTATACTCATGCAGCATCCTTTGTGCTAATAGATTTGCATGTGAAGTTAAGCTCTGTATGCACAGGGAAACCCTGCACTGTTTTGAATAATAACGCTTGCTCCACCCTTTAGAGTGTTCTAATCCAATTTGCAGATCACTTCTGGGATAAGGCATTATGATATATCATTCAAGAGCTTATAGGGAATAAGAACTCTTAGTCAGTGCCAAAACAAATGTACATAGAATACAGCAGGCACTATACCTGTTCAGCTCCAAATGGGTTTCCACCAGTTCCCAAGTGTCTCCCTAGTCTTTATGATGACAAATAACATTATCCTGGAAACTGGGCAAGGACATTATTGATTCTGCACCTGGAATGATACATGATCTGCATACTGAGAGAGTGAAATGATGTGAGATTCCTCAAACTCACCTCATTATGCAGCGGTGCACTAATAGCCTTTTGTGTGCGTCCGTCTCTTGGGACAGATGGAAAGCCAGCAGTCTCATAAAATCTGGTGAATTGCTTGCTAGTCATGCTGAGGTTCCCATATAAAATGAAAATAGTCGTCCATTTTAATGACAACTACATTGCATAACTGATGTGGGGAGAAATGGGCGAGACTGGTTGATGCCAATACTGTTCATTTTTGTGATTTGAAATTCTTTCATTGCCTGCATGATACATGTGTCACTCTTACCATAGTAAACAATGCCTCACTTCTCTGTGACAGCATTAACCCCCTTTAGACCATTGAAATTATTCCCAAAAATGTTAGTTTACCTAGTCTCTAGGTCGTGTGCTTCTGCAAAGTCTAGAAAAAGAGCCTAGTTCAATGAATAAAACATACACCATTCCATTTCCTTCTATTACGCTCATGTTCAGGGGCATAATGTGTGGGTGCTGGTGGACTGTGATATATAGCAGATCAGACTAGATGATCTAGTGGTGCCTTCTGGCCTAATCTCTATTACTCTATAGCAACCTTTTCAGATAAGGAAGTACAGTTTAAAAAAAAAACAAAAAAAAACCCTGATTCTCTATAATAATTGTTTAATTAGATGTTGTTTGTGCATGTAGATTTCTGAATAAATCTACACAGCTTTGTTTGAAACTTCCCTATGCAAGGCTATTTGATATGCCCTATACGACATCCTAATCCTACTTTGGTAACTGCCCATGTTCATAAGTATAGGCAAATAAAAGCATTTAAAAGAAAAAAAGGAGTTCTGCTTCTGGTAGACCCAGCATGCACAAAACAAATCCCCTGAGTAAACACAAATCTCCCCTGAAAAGTTCTGACAGGCTCCCAAGGGACCATGTGTGTCTTCATCTCTTTCAAGCTTTCCAATAATAAACTTTAAAATAAAGTAATTGGCAAGTGGTGATTGCATTTTATTCTAACACAGGCCACACTCAGAGCTGGTGCAGCTGCACTGAAATTAATGGAGTTAAGGCAGAGGTGAATTTGGTCCTCTATATCTAGAAAGGAGGAAATCAATGCAGTCTCCTAGTCTGAAGAATTCACTGAACTATCACATGCTTTGGTTTTTGCTTCCACAAAGAATTTCATGGCTGTGTCAGACTTGAACTATCATGTTCCTTCTAGGGTCACAGTTTGTAAAAACCTTGTCCCATAGCCATAGGCATACATGCAAGTGTGAGGTGGATAAATTAATCAAAACATAAGCCAACCAAACACATTTTTGTGAGCATGAAGCTAAGCCTAAGAGTGTATGCCAGCAAAAACATATTAACCGGTTTTCTAACAATAGGCCTTCTCCATCACATCCAAAACACCACAGTTCTACAAATAGTACTCAACTCTAAACATGCCCTTCAGATATTAGAGGTTTTCAAAAAAGGCAAGACCACATGCACTATTCATTATAAATCTAGAGACAATGAAGAAGCAGTTGGCGTATAGCTGTCCCCATAGACGAAACACTAGTTGAACTCTCTCAACAACAAAGTAAATACTTAGCCCTGAGGAGTTTTTGCAGGCCAAATGAGAATTGAGATCAAGGTGGGTTGCACAGGGTATGAATCAGTTCAGAATTAACTCCTATATACCATACAAAATCCCTGCTGTTCTTTAGCACCAGTTGTCTCCAATATGGCCCTTGGTCTCCTTTTAATAATTTGCTCAGGAAAGTTGAAGGAATAAAATAACCTCGTCTCTCATGGAGTTTATCCCCGTATGATACTGCAAAACTACCCCTTACAGCAGGGGTTGGCAACGTTTGGCACGCAGCTCACCAGGGTAAGCACCCGGGCGGGTCGCGACAGTTTATTTACCTGCTGATGTGGCAGGTTCGGCCAATCGCAGCCCCCGCTGGCCGCGGTTCGCCGTCCCGGGCCAATGGGGGTGGCGAGAAGCCACAGCCAGCACATCTCTCACCCATGCCGCTTCCTGCCGCCCCCATTGGCCCGGGACAGCGAACCGCAGCCAGTGGGGGCCATGATCGGCCGAACCTGCCGCGTCAGTAGGTAAATAAACTGGCCCGACCCGCTAGGGTGCTTACCCTGGCGAGCCGCGTGCCAAACATTGCCGACTCCTGGTTTATACCTACAGTAATGGGGCTACTTCTGAAGAACATTTTTTTCCTGTGTGAAAAGGATCACACAAAATATCAATCCAATTTCATTAAAAAAATTCCCAGGAGAGAGGAAGAAAAGAGACCTTTATGAGCCTCTTGTAAGAGCTTTCCCCCTTCCCCCTCCCCTCAGCTTATCTCCCTTATTCTGAAATTATTCATTTACATACAGACCTTGAGAACTCTTTCATTGGGCTTTGCTAAATTCATTCCACATTGGTGTGGATGGCTCATTCTACCTTGTTTTGTTTTGCCCCCTCAGTGTTTTCTCCAGTTCTTTAGTCCAAGACTCAGCAAATCAGGTCCAGAATGCACACAGAGGACTCCCGTTCTGTACTGTTGTTTGGATTTTTGCTGTAGTTCTGGCTGCTGCTACCAACCTATCTTTAGTATTTTTTATCTGTCCAGTTGCTTGTTGCTTTTTTTGACATTTCATTAGAGCCAGCTGGAAAACCGACAAAAATTGAAACGTTGATGAAAAACCCAATAGTCAACACTTCCCCTCCCCTATTCCCCTATCAGCTCTATATATTAGACAATAGTTGTAGGAAGACCAGATGTCCTACTTCTGTTTGTTTGATCTACTTTCCAGCAGGCCTATATATGTTTTGCGTGTCCTGGGATAAGAAAGCAAATATCCTTCTTGTGGTCTGATTTTATGAACATAAAGCCTGTGACGATATCTGATAAGCAATAAATCTTCACCATGCACAGCACATGATTGCAAACGCTTACAGCTCCTTCTTAACCAAATTTCTTCAGATGTGAAAAAACACCAGTCCTGACTGAAGACTCAGTCCATGGAAAGCCTGAAGTTTTAAATGCAATTGTTTGAGTTCTAAGTAGAAAGACATTTCTAAATAATATTTGAATGTACAAAAACAGTGTTCTGTTCCATTAATTCAGAAATATAATAATTTTTTTTTGAAGTTCCCAGTAATCATCTAAGGGATAAAACAGGCCTGGAAAATTTCAGCCCATAAATTTCTTCCGAAAAATTATACAAGCACCAGTGTATTGCCTCCTCAACCATAATTATACATGGCCCTTGCTTGTTGGGACCCAGAATTAAGTGAATATGATGCAGAGGACACTGCAAAAGCAGCAATGTTGTGTGACCAGATTTTTAGAGGAATTATGGTTAGAATATTTAGGTACCGATGTATACCACTGTAGCACTATCTTTCTTATAAAGATCCAAGTAAAGACATGCTTGTTTAGGATGTCTGAGAATCTGTGATGCTAGAATACACTTCTACCCCGATATAACGCTGTCCTCGGGAGCCAAAAAATCTTACTGCGTTATAGGTGAAACCACGTTATATCGAACTTTCTTTGATCCGCCAGAGTGCACAGCCCCGCCCCCCCTCGCCCTCGGAGCGCTGCTTTATCACGTTATATCCGAATTCATGTTATATCGGGTTGCGTTATATCGGGGTAGAGGTGTAGTTTTTAGATAGTCACAAACATTCCACAATGCTTGGTTACCCAAAGAGATTACTTCTGTGATCTGTAAACTAGGAGGTGAAAATGACATTCCAAAATAAAAATGATACAATGAAGGAAAGCACCATGTCATCGTTGAGATCAGCACGTTAATCTAATAAGCACAAAGTGACAGACCATTGTCATAAAAGAAAGGCCAAAACAGGTCACTTCCTACAAATGCTTTAACTTCTGTATATTGCTTAGAACATTTGTTAAGTGTTTTAATATTTTTTTATATAAAAAACAATGGTTTATCCCATTTGGAATATCAGAAAATGATGGTTTTGTAAAGTTATGAATGTCCCAAGACTCTCATGTCACATAAGATATCATGGATCCCTACCAAAAAAAAGTGTTATTAGAGTTTAAAAAACTACCCAGTTAGCATTTTGCACTGAACTAAATGTACTGCCTCAGCTATTGCTACATGTTAAGCCCAAGGAAATGAAGTAGCTCATTTTTACGGTTTTAGATATAGTTCTCTAACAGAAGCTACAGTAAAGGTAACAATGCTCTTTTATTATAGTACTGTGCTGCCTCTCTTTTTAATTAGATTTGTTAGTCTTTCACCAGGAAATGTTGTCTAATGATTAGATCAAGGGACTAGGAGACCAGAGCCTGTTATTCTATGGCTAGTTCTGATACTGATCCGTTGTGAGAACGTTGCCAAGTCATTGAACCTGGAAGTGCTTTGATCCCCCAATCTTTAAGAGGTACATAATGCATGATGTATCTACTGTACTGCTCAGGAGCACGAGGGGGCTTTATTAGTTCATTTCTGCAAAGTGCTTTGGGGTCCCTGAATGAAAGGTGTTTTCAAAGTGCAAAGTATTACTAGGATTGTTTTCATTTACTAGGGTTTTATCCCTTTAAGTGCTGCAGTTAAGGTCTCTTCATTACATAAATAGGATGTGCACTCACCTTAGAAAGGAAAAGATAATTTATTCACCTTATGTTGTTTAGTGGTTACCTTGCTGTATTATTTATTGCCAGCTATTCTATTCATGAGCTGTTACCCTTCGAAGTTCATAGATATAATATTAGATGACAAAGTGAGAACTTTTTAGTGCAGATTCTATATGGAAATACATACGATTACTGTACAGATAGATATCGGGTCAGAATCAGCTCTCAGTTACATGGGTATAAATCCAATAATTTAACCGAGTTCAGTAGTTACTCTGGATTTACATTGGTGTAACAGAGCAAAATCGGGTCCAGTATTTTTGAGCAACATTTCAGTTTACATGTATTGACCACTATATAGTTACAGGTCCAATGCCAAGTCAATGGGAGTCCTTCCATTGAGATCAGTGAGCGGGGGCTTGGGCACTACATCAATGAAATGCCTGCACTATACGTATCTGGTAGTTCCAATGTAGTTCAAGTATTCTTACTACAATGCTGGCAAACATTTCTATTACCACCTTCAGTAACTTATAGTAATATTTTGTGTGATGGGAAGGTTTAATTTTTCTGCAGTTCATCATACAAGAGCTCAAACTGGGTGAAGTAGTCTTAGGTATATATTTGATTGTGTTTTTTATACCTAAAATTCTAAATTTTTGGAAAAGAACAGCCATTTTTATAAATATCTTTCAGGTTCCCATTAAAAAACTGGGGGCGGGGGGGAACCTACCATTTTTAGGTTGTCAACAACCAAAAAAAAAAAAAATTGGTTTCCGGTTTATCAACAATAACCCAGAAAATTCCATAAAAACCTCTGAGGAAAAAAAGACCCAAAAAAAGTTGTCTTCAATTTAAATTTTGTATTGACAAGATCTTTTTTAAGAGCTGCTAGAGCTGATCAGAAAATTTCTGTTGCGAGTCTGATTCATGTCTGTTGTTTTTAGTCACATTTCTTTCATGGGATATTTATCATTATTTTCCAGTTGGGCTAGAGATATTGTTTTAAAGGAATCTTCATTCTAAAAAAAAAATCAAAATGATTCTCTGCATAAGATCATAGTGAGATATTTCGGCCTCCCTGGCCAGGGCAATAAAAATTGTATCAACTGTGACTGCTTAGTCATTTATTTAATCAACCATACATTAGATTTGGCTTACTGGTTTAACCAGGACAGAGCTATAGAACAGTGCACTTGAGAGCCTAGATGTGCATCTTTTATTTTTGACTAAACTAACTTCACGTAAGGATTATATTAACTTTAAAGAATGGGAGGAAAACAGATGAGAGCTGGACAGGGACTGCAAAAATTTTCTGAAGCAACCATCACTGAAACAGGACATTTTAAAGCCAATATTGCAGAACTACTTGCAGAAAGCAAATTTCTAATTAGTACAATATTTACCTGCATTTGCACCAAAAACTTGATTCTAAAGAATTATACTCTTCCAATTAGGAAAAGAAACCATACCATGTGACATGTATCTCAAAAGCAGCTTGAATATCAAAATCTTTCCGTGAACTCTTGTTACATGATTTGCCCATTACTTTGGGGTATGCTTATTTATTCGGGTTACTCTTCTGGGGAAGGGGATTCTGTAATTCTATCAATGTACTGCTTGTGTCACTTGTGTTTTCATATGGAGCTCTACTTCTCCCTTCTGCAAGTCCCCTCCCAATGGAGCTATCCTGCAGGACCTAGGTTCCCTAGGGCTGGGTTTCTCCAGCCCCAAAACCGGATGAACACACCCACACCTACATTAATAGAGCAAGTCTGAGCGGACCGGGTCAATCAGCACTGTCAAGCTGACCCCTTATATGTCTCTGGACTCACTGGGCTGGATGAAGCAGCACTTTCAAGCTGACTCTCCTTATATGCTCCTGGGCTCCATGGACTGGGTCAAGCAGCACTTTCAAGCTGTTACCCTTATGCGTCCCAGATTCAGCTCGTCCCTATCCCCACTCTCACATCACAATTGTACTGGCAGTAACCTACTTGATGAGCAAACCCCACAGTATTTTGGGAGCTGCAGGGATCTTTAGCTTAGATAAAAGAAGCGTTGCTGTAGAGTTAATGGGGGAAACACAAAAGAGTAAAGTTCAGCAAGAGAGAGAGAAGCAACCAAGTTAACGATAACAGTTATTTATTGAATACTAGTGATAACTACACAAGGAGGGCTAAACCAACATAACATACATTATTAAAGGTTAATACCCAAGATAGAAAGGAAAACAGAGAGAGAGAGAGAGAGAGAGAGAAGGGGGGGGGGAAACTCACCCACTTCATGAGGCTTGAACTGGTCAGTGTTCCCAGGTGATGGTGGTAGCTCAGGCTCCTGAATGCTGGAGACAGGCAGAGCCCCCAGCACAATCAGTCAGGAGAAGATGAAGTCCCAGTGGAACTGATGCCTAGTTTAGATCTAAGCATCAGAACCCTGACTAGAGGGTGAGTAGGGATTTTTGTAGAGAAAATACAATTGTTCAAGGGAGAACACTAGATTTGTTTATAGGTAAAATGATGACTCAAGGGTTTTCTTTAGACTAGACAATAGGAGCTGATCACTCTTGGCTATGGGTGGTGTTTTCTTCCAGGGAGCTCACAATGCAACTAGGCTGCTTCAGTATTTAGATATCAATTAAGGATTCGTTACTAGAATTGGTCTGATAATTGCTGAGCTGGGTGTGTGCAGACATAGGTTCATTAGCTTCTGGAGCAGAGATTCCCATGATGCAGTGCTTCCCTGCTTTTTTTGGTCCCAGAATTCAGTGTGGTTCTCTGTTCTCCATTCTGTAAGTAAATTGAGATGTCTTCCTGTCCCATCTTTCATGCAGATGAGGCTAGGGGAGTTGTCTCTGCTCTCCATTCTGTATGCTAATGGAGATGTCTTAATCTTGTCACCCTTGTCTGGAGGGGTCTAGGTGTGTCTCCCAACGCCCTTCACTGCTCTCTGTAAGTTTTTTTCCTCTGATGGGTTTTGGTTTAAGCAGAAGCTGGGGAGGGGGGGTGTCTTTCATGAGTCAGGCTGAATACTGCACCCTGGTTCCCCAAGAACACAGAGGTGTCTGGTATCACTCTCCACTTATACTTTGCAGGCTGAGAATTATTTGCTGAAATTATCCAGCACAATTTCAAATAATGAATACATTTGAGAAAATCATGATCTGCTTAAAGAAGATTTATGAGCAGAGAGAGAAGCTCGGTTAATTGAATAAACTAATTGTGAATTTTTTCCCCTGCTCTCTTCAGGGCATATTTAAAGGTCCTTGCTTAAAATAAATGCGGTTTAAGATATTGGTACAAGTAGTCAGACAAAAGCTAGCCTGAGCCTGTAGTCTCAGATCTGATGAAAGGAACAGCTTAGGAAGGAACTGTCTCGTCATAGCTCATCCTTTATTATCCTCTTGTTCTGGAAGGATGATAGGAGGAGGTAGTAATTTACTGCAACATTTACATGGATGCAGCTTACTCCTGCTTCTCCTGGCCCCACCAGGCCCCAAAGCCAGGCCAACTACTCCTGGCAGTGGATGGGGACGGATTGGATGGACTCCTCTGCCCTATGCACTGCCCCTCTTGCTGACACAAGTATCTGGAGAGCAGAGTGCACTCCACCCCTGAGCCACACTAAGGATACAGATAGGCTGAGCAAGAGGGCATCTGCGGAGGCTTACTCCCCTACTTACAGGAGTATAATCTAGCCCTGCATTTTTAGCTGCTTGCTTCTGGTCACTCCAACATGCTGTACCATGTTGCATGGGGCGTACTTTCCCTTGCTCAGCTTCAACAACTCCTCCCTCCTGCTACTATCTCTGGGGTTTGTTGAATGAAATAGTGCACTACCTAGCCTTTCTTCAGGAGTCCAACATCTGCAGAACTTGATCCTCATGCCCTTACCCAGTTACTTCTGAAGGATCTCTAAAGCTAGGACAGAGGCGAGGGCTGTTATACTTGAACATGAGTGGTTCCATCCCCAACTTCAGAGAAAGGAGTTCCATGGGACTGGTTCACCAGAAGGGGAGGATTTTTTGCTGAAGGAGATGTTCACAGACTAGCCAGGAATGAGTATCTCTTTGCAGACTCCAGCTGTGCTATGGCGCCAAGCATCGCTCATAACTATACCATACAAAGGAACTGCAGAGTAGACAGTGACACTTCTGATTGAAATGATGAAAGCTGCCAAGAAGAAAAGAGGAAGTATTTTTGCAAGGAGTCCCGGGGTTTTGTTTTCACTATATGTTTGACTTGAAAGATACACCAAAGGGCGGATACTAGCTTAACTGGAGAAATTGTTTTACAGAGGAAGGAGCCGAAGCTGCAGTTCTGAAGCAAGTCAAGAGACAGCAAAACTATTTCATTTGGGGACATAGAGTCTGTTAGCCAGCAGCCAGCAGAAGTGAAATCATTTTAAACTTGGGAGAACATGGAAAGAGGGATCTGCTGAGTGAAGTGAAACATTTTGTATTATAACCAAACTGTATATCCGTTTAAGAGGTTCAGTCTGACACGTTGGTGACATAGGCCCCTAAATCAAATGCAGTGCTTTGGGATATTCACTTATTAAAAATATTTCTGTGCTCTGCACTATGTTTGGGGTTATTACTATAAACTACAGCAATATTCCCCACTCCCTCTGGCCCAGGGATGTTCCTTGCTTTTTCTTCTTGTATGTATTCTGTGTTAATGATTGACATATTGTATGAGGCCCAAATGGTGAAGGCCCCATATTTCCTCGCAGGGAGCTCTGTGCCAGCTTGATAAATCTTTAGAAGGATCAGGACAGTGCAGCAGGCCCAGAGCTCATACAATAGATAAACCCATCCACTCAGACTTCTCTGGATGCAGGTCTTCAATTTCCATGCCCACAGATCACCACAACATTGACATAGCCAAGGTACTGATTATCTGTAAATTATTCTCTCTCTAGCAACTGCTCTTTAAAGACTAGGATGTTCAGAAAAGAGACCACCACTCTGCAGGGTTGCTGGAACAATTGGTACAGTAAGGGTACTGAGAGCCATGGAACCAAACTGTAAATCAGGGGTCGGCAACCTTTCAGAAGTGGTGTGCTGAGTATTCATTGATTCCCTCTAATTTAAGGTTTCGCATGCTAGTGTGGAAGCAGAGCAGACACCAGTAATACATTTTAACATTTTTAGAAGGTCTCTTTCTATAAGTATATAATATATAACTAAACTATTGTTTCAGAGTAGCAGCCGTGTTAGTCTGTATCCGCAAAAAGAACAGAGTACTTGTGGCACCTTAGAGACTAACATTTATTAGAGCATAAGCTTTCGTGGACTACAGCCCACTTCTTCGGATGCATCTGAAGAAGTGGGCTGTAGTCCACGAAAGCTTATGCTCTAATAAATTTGTTAGTCTCTAAGGTGCCACAAGTACTCCTGTTCTTTAAACTATTGTTGTAGGTAAAGTAAATAAGGTTTTTAAAATGTTTAAGAAGCTTCATTTAAAAATTAAATTAAAATGCAGAGCCCCGGACCAGCGGCCAGGAACCGGGCAGTGTGAGTGCCACTGAAAATCAGCTTGTGTGCCGCCTTTGGCATGCATGCCGCCTTTGGCATGCGTGCCATAGGTTGCCTACCCCTGCTGTAAACCATGTATATAATAGAAACCACTTCAAGCCAGGGGGTGCAGCAGCCCCCACAGTACCCTTAGTTCCAGCACCTATGCCGCTCTGGACAGCATATTTCTAAGGTTAATTGAAAGGAAAGGTATCCTTAGCAAGGTGTTCTCTGGTACATACAGGCCAGAGCCTCAAAGTTTGGATCCATATCTGAATTTCCCAGTGGCTGACATTGGACAGGTGGTTTTGGTTCAGAGGCATCTCTCTTGCCTGTGGATATTCTCCTGTAAAAAAGCAATACAAACTAACAGGAGTGAATTCTTCTCCTTTAGGTAAGATAGGAATAATGTGAAAGACAAGCTTCTCTCCTCTCCTTGTACTCTAATGAAGATGCTGGCCACTTAAGATAACACTTTCTGAGAGCATCTTTGTAAATATGTCAGTTCTAGTGAAGTTAATAGCAATTTAAGCTTGCAGTGTAGTGTTTCAGTCTTCTCAACTAGCCATTACAATACAGCAATGAACAACAAGATAATTACTGTACTAGGGCTGGAACAGAATGATGAAAAGCACCATTCCCTTCATTCCTAGGGAGAAAACAGGCTGGTGCAAGGATAGATTTCAGACTGTTGTTCTCTTTCCTGAGGATGGGGGTGGAGGGGTCTTTTTCACAAGTATTTCCCAAAGCTACAGTCAATCCTAACTGACATTAACAAGCTGTTTTCAGATTGACCATCCATAGTTCAGATTAAGGGTTGACAGATACGGTTAAGTGGTCACCATGACTTTGAAAATCAAAATCCCCCCAGGATCCTTTACATTTTGCAGTGTAAGGTTTCTCAATTGCAAACAAAATCAATTACTTCCTAGATGTGCATCTTTAAACATAGTTTAGCAATGAGCATTTGATGTTAGAGAAGCTACAATCGTTTTGCCCAGCAGTTTCCTACACATTCACGTAGGATGAGGAATGCAGTGTGTGTGGCTCATGTACAAAGATGCAGAATAAAGGAACAGGAAAAAACAAACATATCACTATGACATAAAGGTCCTAAAACACGTCGTTCCAACCATGCTACAGCACTACAGAACAATAGTAACTGCCTAATACTGAAGAGTAACTTTGGAATACGTCTAGCTACCTTACCTCCCAAAATATTGGCTTAATAGAACATTCAGCTAATTGTGTGGTGTCTACTTTTCTATCACTAATAATTGCTTTTCTTTTGATATACCTACTGACAGTTGATAACAGGTAATGGGAAGCAATTTACATGTAATTTCAAGTTCTCCAACTATTTGAATGTTAACTTTCCCTGACAGTCCTTTGTACTGTAGAAGTGAAAATTCAGAAGGAAAATTTGGCAGCTTTGCTACATGATATAAACTTTTCAATCGGATATGAAAGTCAGGTCTAAAGTTAGCTAGTAATAACATGATTTAAATATTTTTCTAGAGAACAGCTTCAGAAACATCAACTCTATACTTTGTACAATTTAAGAATAAAAAGACAGAGGGGACTGAGTGTTTGGTTTTAAACTTTTCCAAATACAGGGAACTGAAGCAATACCTAAAGATTTCTCTGAGCTGGCTCATTTGTTCCTGTGTTGTACTCAGAGCTGGTTGAAACATTTCACGTGAAATATTTTTTCATTCAAAAGATGGGGTTTTGTCTAAGTCAATATTTTCCATGTGAAAATACTGATTTCAGCAGAATTTACTGTCGGGAAAATCAAAACATTTCATTTCATCGAGTCAGAACATTTCGTTTCAGGTTGGGTTGACGTTCATCTTCGCATCTGCCTGAACTGTCGTATTGCCTCAAACCCCCATTCACTCCTATGGGCTGTGCTTCCTTGCCAGACTACATCGCCTGTAGTGCACAGAGCTTCACCTTGTGTCTAAGCAGTTGCTCCCATGATGAACTGAGGCAGCTCAGGTGGATGCAGAGTAATATCAGCTGAACAAAACCAAATGGGAAGTTTTGATTCATAAATGTTGAGAAGTTCTTAGAACATTGTTTTGATACTGTTCATAACAGACATTTTTTTCTTTCATGAAAAGTTTTGATATTTCATATATTTTTCTGATTCGGATGAAAATGAACGTCAAAATTTCAGCATTTCCTATGGGATGAAAGTACTATATACCTAGATAGCATTCATCATCATGTATTTTTTGACAGGTTTCCATGCCCCATTTAGGGCTTATATCCCACCCTCCGTCCCAGTTTCCGTTGGCGTCAAAGTTGGGCGCTGTCGGCCTTTTTAAAAAAAAAAAAAAAGATTTTTTTTTAATGTTTGAATGGGGGTATGTTGCGTGCTTGTGATTTGATACATTTTCTTGTTTGTTTAGAGAAAGGTTGAAATAGAGTGAGAGAGCATAAAAATTTAAAAAAGAAAGCTTTGGTAAGGTTTAGAGGAAAAAAGGAAGAAAGAAAGGTTGTTTGGTGAGCGTGAGTAAAGGCCTAGTTTGGCATTTTATTAAAGACTACAAAGAGAGAACTTTAAAAATTTGTTGGGGTTAATTTGAAAGAATAGAGGCGAGTTATTAAAGAAAAGAGATTTTTGGTGAGGTTTAGTAAGGAGAGATGATTTTAAAGGACTAGTTTGGTATGTTATTATAGAGTAAAAAAAATTGAGATAAATGTAAAAGGTGTATTAAATATCAGGGTCGGTTAAGAAAGGAGCATTTAAAAAGAGTTAAATAAAAGAGAAACATAAAGGAAACTGTTTAGTAAGTGCATGGTAAAAATATAAAGGTTGGTTAAGAAAGAAACATTTAAAATGTTAAATATAATGGTAGGTTAAGAAAAGAGCATTTAAAAACATTAAATAATATTGAAAAATAGGTTTAAAAAGAACACACATGGCGAAAAAAGAACATTTACTAAAGCAGAGACTGTTTAGTAAGCACATGGTAAAAAATATAAAGGCAGGTTAAGAAAAACATTTAAACCAGGGATCAGCAACCTTTGGTACGCGGCCTGTCAGGGAAAGCCGCTGACAGGCCAGGCCAGTTTGTTCACCTGCAGCGTTCGCAGGTTCGGCCGATCGCAGCTCCCACTTGTCACGGTTCGCCGTTCCAGACCAATGGGGGCTGTGGGAAGCGGTGCGGGCCAAGGGAGGCCCATTGGCCTGGAACGGCAAACCGTGGCAATTGGGAGTTGTGATCGGCCGAACCTGTGGATGCTGCAGGTAAACAAACCAGCCCGGCCCGCCAGCAGCTTTCCCTGATGGACCGCATGCTAAAGGTTGCCAATACCTGATTTAAACTATTAAATATAAGGGTAGGTTAAGAAAAAAGCATTTAAAAATATTAAATAAGATTGAAAAATAGATTTAAAAAGAACACACATGGAAAAAAAAGGGCATTTACTAAAGCAGAGACTGTTTAGTAAGCACATGGTAAAAAGTATAAAGGGAGGTTAATAGTAAAGCATTTAAACTATTAAATACAAGGATGGTTAAGAAAAGAGCATTTAATAAGAGTTAAATAAAAGAGAAACATATGAAGATAGGTTAAAAGAGAGATCAGGGCAAGAAAAGGGAAAAGAAAGCGGCAAATATAGACAGCACGTGGTTGAGTCAGAGAGAGAGATCTTACCCTTCCAAGTGTTTCTGCAGAAAGAGACCACTTCCCAGGTTCACAGCCCCTCAGGCTTGTTATTGTATATTAACAACATTATACAGATGTTGTTCTACAGCAGTGTCATAGAATTCATTTTCCTGAACCAATGTTAGTCTAAAACATAGGGGGAAACTTTTAAAAATTATTTGTTACTAGGGGCTTATGGTTTTAACTTTTATTAAAGCCCCTATGTAAAAGTGCTACATGGCGGGGAAAATGCTTGGGGTCTGTGTTTTTAGATAAGAATAAGGCAGTTAAAGGTGGGGGGGATTGCTCTTGTTTAAAAACCATAAGCCCCTAGTAACAAACATTTTTTAAAAGTTTTCCCCTATGTTTTAGACTAACATTGGTTACTTTTTAATGAGACGATTTGAAGCAGTGTGCTTTTTCAGCCAAAACAGCCTTTGAAAGCCAGCGGATCAGAGAGAAGAAGATTTCTTCTTCCTCCACTTTTTAACAAATAGAGGTGAAAGTTATATTAAGTCTTGTAAAGGAATAAACACTTGAAAAGACAAGCCTATCTGAAGACACATCCCTTCATTTAACATTTTTATAGGTGTGTTTCAATAAAATAGAGTATGCAGAAACACCCCAGGTTTAAAACCACTGCCAGTTTATATTCCCCTAAGTAAGGAGGAGCTTCTATTTAAACAGGTCTGATGATTAAATATGGCTGCACCTAGAAGGCCCTGGCCAACACTTGCAGTAAAGCCTCTCGTGAAGAGACATTATACATTTTTTATTACAATACATGCAAAAGTGATAAATAAAGGGCTGTTTCTTCATATAGGTTTGCCTTTTCAAGTGATTATTCCTTTACAAAAAAATTAATACAACTTTCACTTGTATTTGTTGAAAAGCAGACGAAGAAGCAGCCTTCTTATCTCTGATCCAATAACTCACAGATGCTGTTTTTGTTAAATTTCTGTTAGAACATTGTTTTGATACTGTTCATAAGAACGTTTCAACATTCATGAATCAAAACTTCCCATTTGGTTTTGTTCAGCTGATATTACTCTGCATATACGTGAGCTGCCTCAGTTCATCATGGGAGCAACTGCTTAGACACAAGGGGAAGTTCTATGCATCACAGGAGATGTAGTCTGGCAAGGAAGCACAGCCCATAGAGGTGAATGGGTCAGGGAAAGCCGCTGGTGGGCTGGGCCAGGTTTGTTCACCTGCAGCATCCACAGATTTGGTCCATTGCAGCTCCCACTGGCCACGGTTCACCATTCCAGGCCAATGGGGGCTGCAGGAAGTGGCAGCCAGCACTTCCCTTGGCCCACTTCATCTCTCCTTACTCAACCTCACCAAACAACCTCTCTTTCCTTTTTTCTTCTAAACCTTACCAATTCTTTCTTTTTTTAATCTTTATGCTCTCTCACTCTATTCTTTCAACCCTTTTCTCTAAACAAACAGTCAAATGGATCTAAGCACAAGCACGCAACATACCCCCTATTCAAACATAAAAAATAATCAACAACAAAAATCAAAATGGCCATCAGCGCCAAACTTTGACGCCAATGGAAACGGGGACAGACAGAGGATGGGATATAAGCCTTAAAAGGGGTGTGGAAACCTATCAAAAATACATGGTGATGAATGCTATCGAGGTATATACTACTGATGGAAATTCCATTTTTTGATCAGCTTTAGTTGTACTGTAATTAATTGGCCTGATACTGTAGGGTAAATCCAGTAACTTCAGTGGAGTTAATTGTGACCTATATTGGTGTTGCAACAAATGTAGGCTCTGTAGTTTATTGGCTTGGATGTTGAGCTGAGCCAGAGCCAATTCTGAGCCTTCATGAGTTTGGCCCTCTCTAGCAGCGATTTACCATTGTTGAAGAAATCTCTGTTCTATATTCCCTACTGTTCATATTTTACAATGTTTTCTAGGTTGCAAAAGAAGATGAAAAAGCTTATTCTCCTTTTCTCCCTGATCTTGGCTCCAGCCTCTGTTTACACAGAAGATGTCAAGACAAAACTAAATCTTTCACCAAGCAATAACAGTCATAAACGATTTAAGAGAGAATGGATCTGGAATCAAATGCATATCATGGAAGAGATTAATTCACCATTACCACATCATGTTGGGAAGGTAATTAACAATGTATTAGCAATCAGTCAGCAGTTACTAACTAGGGTGAATTAATACCATGCAAGAGCATGATGAACAGCGTTACTTTTTGACATTGTAGGTGTGATCGAAGAAAGAATTGTAATGTGGTTTTAATCCCAAACTACAGGATAGGGGGAATGGTAACAATTTGAAGACTTATAGCAAACCAAGAATAATATTACAAAAAGAAAATCTACTTTATTTGTAAAATACAAATGGGTTTTATAGATTGGTTGGGCATCTGTGCAACTGGGGAGTATTTTGGTGGCATACAGGTGTAATGGGATGAATGGTAAATTAGTTGCACTAATATTACACTACCATTTTCCCGCATCTCAGTTTATCTTCTTCCTGAAGCACAGGCCAGAATTCTGTCTTTTAAGGGCCATATCTTCTGCTGGTGTAAATTGGCCCAGCTCTATTAACTTCAGTGCAGCTACACCAGTTTACTCCAGCTGGATCTAGCTCATGTTTCTAGGTTCTAAATAAATGTATTGAGAAGTGAACTTGTGCTTTTGTTACAATATTCATAAATTCTGACTGCTGGTCTCCTTTTAGAGGGAAAGTGAGCATGAGGAAGTGGTTGTGGGTGGTTCAGTATCAGAGACAAAACTTGATTACCAGAGAAACTGTATAATTCTATAGACAATAGAGAAATGATTAGGTAGTTTAGCATGTCAGTCTCTCTCTCTGGATACGTCACTACTTCTCATCCCCCAGTGACTATACCTTAGTATCTGGTTATTTAATGAGAGTTAGGAACCCAATTTACAGCCTGCCTTGGGAATTGTAGAGTTAGTTGAAAATGCCTGCCATAAGCATGGATAGTTTTACAAGACTATTTAATAAATTCTCTCACTCACGCGCACACACTCTCTCTCTCTCTCTCACACACACAAAAATCACTCATTTAAATTTAAGTAACAAACTATGCTAATCTTATTTACCCCCTACTCTGACTCTCCGAAGTCAATTCTGCTAAAACACCCTATAATCTGCAAGTCTGATAGATTTATGTGGCAGTCACGAAACAAATTATCCTACAGAGCATTTTGAGACAACAGTTGATCCACCAACAAGCAACATGTCTATATTGAGAATCCAGTTTTACTGAAAATAGATTTAATCTGTTCATTGTGCAGCAGAAGTGCATATTCTAATTACTCCACGGTTGCCCCCTAAAAATCACATATGACATTATTGAACTTGTGCTTCATTTTTAAATTGACAAGAAAGCTCCGATATGCTTAATATGTGTAATTGTAGCTTCATGCATCTGCATTTCATTATTAACTGTAGATACCAATCTGTGCAAATTAAAAAATGAAGAGTAATTTGAATGAGATGCTTTATTTGTGCACATCTTTTTTTTAATTATGCCAAAAGTCAAGATGCGCAGAGTATATTTGAAGCAAAAACAAAACTCTTGTGTTGTGTGCTTATTTAATTTGATGATTTGTTATTTGTGCACACATGAATTATAAACAGCTAATAGAGCAACATAGGTAAGGAATGGATATAGTCAGTGTAAATAAATCAGAATTCAGAAGTTAATGAGTTTATTAATAGATTTTACCCTCCCCAAGCATCTGATTCAAAGCTCAGTGAAATCAATAGGAGTCTTTCCATTGATTTCAATCTGTGTTGTATTGGGCCCAAAATACAATTGTAGCAAATCTGAAGAGAGTTCTTTCTGCTTATTGCTTTATGGATTTCATTAATAGGTCTTAATTTCAAAGTCACAGGTCAGATCTACAACTTTACTGCAAATCCAGTGGAAAACTACCTTTCCAAAAATATATTATCAGATCTTCAGCTTCTAATAGTCTCAGAAGAGTTTAAGTCCTACCACTTATATCTGCAGACTGCCTAAGTTATACTGTATTTAGACTAGTGTCATTATCAGCACTCAATCAACTTACTTCTGTGTGCATGGCAAATTTGCATATTCTAATTAAACAACAGTGTTGACTTCAAGTTTCTGTAATAAGAAAAATCAGTCACCATGACATATAAAATGTCTCATGAACACTAGATGAATTAAATATACTAAAGGGATACAATTCTAACCTGTCAGCCATTCTCCAGGCATGCTGTGTTCATGGCTAATCTCAAACAGGTTGTCAATTTTTGTGTTTTGTTTTATTCTTTTATTCATCGAGCCATCAAACTAGAATCATGAAAATTTGGCAGCTAAACCTGACATACCTGCTATATACTGCAAGAGTGAACATCATTTGAAACGTTCCCTTTAGGTATACACAAAGAGTAGAATTTTAGGCCATTGCCAACTCTCATTAGACTTAATGTAAAAGTTTACCATGGACTTTAAAGGGCAGAAGAGTTATACCAGCACTCACTGAGTTGATAATACCGCCTTAGATGCAGTTATGGTATTGACTTGTTTGGTTCTGTTTCTTTTAAAAGAAAGCCTGTAGTTCTCAGATTAGACTGAAACAGGGGGGCTGTATTTGGAAATGTTGTAGTCCTCAGTTTTTTTCACAATTTAGTAAAAAATTAATTGTTTAAAAAAAAAATGAGCATTGACCTACTTGCAAACTCATTTTCTATAGGGCATTGCTCATAAAATCCTATGATTAACTGCACATCACCGTGGCAAAGTTCTTCAAATGTAGTCTTTCAATCTGAACAAGTTTGACACTTTTCTGATAAATGCAGCTGTACGTTTTCTTCCCAAGTACAACAATCAGCATCTGTCAACCTGCTTTGGTAAAATGAAACAGACTTTTGTGGATCAGCGCTGTTTACTGGCAGAGAGCGAGAGACGAAAGAGGCCACAGGGTATTCTCAGCTAACACAGGGCATTTCTGCTTCATTTCAGACCAATTCAATAGGAGATTGAGGAGAACACTTCTATTCCTGGTACTGTCCTAAATAAGAGAATAATTCACTTTGGATGGTGCTCTGTAGTCTTCCAGCAATGGAATGCTTTTGATTACTTTTGCAAAGTCTGCATGCAATGCATTGGATTGGCAGAATTGAACACTTGATAAGTCTTTAAATAAAGGCCACAGCAGCAGGCATGTAGAATTGAGTGACAGCAACAGGAATATGCTCATATAGTTTTATTTTATTTTTTTATGACCCAGGATGCTTTCTCTGTAGGTTCATCCCCACGGTTTTAACAAAGGCAATTTTGGAAGTCCCTGTGCTTTACATTGAATCAGTAAAATAGAGATTGAGAGAGAAGACACAGCATATGCTCCTATCTTTAATATGTGGTGGGAGTTTTTTCCATGTACTAATAGGACAACAGTGGGATGGGAAATAGGCAAATTATTTACATCACCAAGTATAAGAAGAAAAGAATTCATACAGTAAAGCAGAAAATCTTCTAGTCTTTGCAGCTCAGTTGTAGTAGGAATGCTAGCCAAAATCCTGTGAGACTGTCTTATCAGTCACTTGCAAACATATCAAGAGAGGGCACTTCCTTGGAGCATTACAAGGGGAAAGGGTGGATCCAAAGCAAAAAACCTCAGTGGAAAAGCACTTATCCCATGAAGAAATAATATTCAGGCATCTGCCTGGGAGCTAGAAAACACCCACAGCAATATGAAAAAAACCTAATTTTTCTGACGCATTTAAAATATGACTGCTATTGGGAACAATCCGGCATTAGTTCCTGTGGGGATGGACTAGCCAATCTAACAAGCTTTTTCCACTAATCAGACCATGATCTATCTGGGCAGATTCTGCCAGTGAGAAAAGTAACAACTAATGAAAAGTTAAAGTGCTAGAACCACCAAAATTTACAATCTCTCCCCCGCTTTAGCTAGGCTTTAATATCAAAATCATAGCACCCTAGGCCTAAGCCCTTCAGTGAAGAGAACTTTCTTCCCACAAACCCAATTATAAAATTAACTTCTAAGGAACGTGTTGAAAGATACAAATACCTGCATAGAATCTACTTATTGAAGGGGTTGGTTTTTTTTAAATCGCAATAGTTTTAAAGTCATCATAAGCATCTCTCTTCAGTAAGGAAATATATAGATGGTGCAGAGCTGGTGTAAAGGCTCTGGGCCACACCAGTATGGCCCCTGGTGCAGGATGTGCTGGGGCATCCTGACAACCTGAGAAGCCTTGGCTGCCAGAATGACCTCTGGGGATCACTGTCAGCCAGCACAATTCAAGCTGCCCTCAGTTGCATCTCAGGAGTTCTAAGTCACTCCTCAGCAGCCCCAGGATCAGGAAGCCACAAAAAACGTGACTTAAAACATGGACTAAAGGAAGAAGAAGAATTCCATGACATACGACAAAAAGGGAAGATGTAAACAAAAAACTGTTTAACAGCAATAGCCTGACCATCAGCAAGATAAAGCAGAAATGCTAAACACAAAAGCAAATGCAACCTCTGATAACATCAGAAATGTAGGACTGGAAATTGTTGGGTAATTATAGGGACTGCTGATGAGTAGCCAACTACAATAAATGGAATAAGAGTGCTAATATATCGAGTGCATATATCTTTATACAATACATGTTATTTTAAGTGGTTTAAATCTCCTATCAGGAATCAGGAGATAAGATGTCGAAATAGAAGAATCAAAGTTACCTCCAGGTTAATAATAATGTACAGAACCAGTAGGGAGAGTGGATTCAGTATTTTTAAAAGTTGATTGTATATTTTATCCCTTTTCCCCCATCCTTCTTATGTTATTCATCTTGTTAAATTGTAAACTACTGAATCTTATTACATGCTTTGAAAGTGCCTAGCACATTGAGGTTACTACTATAACCCAAATAGCAGTAGAAGGAAGGAAGGAAGGAATAAAATAAAATAAATAAATACCACCACCACCAGGGTGTGACAGATGATCCACCACTCCAAGAGGCCCTGGATTCCATGGGTGAAATCCTGACCTCGTTGGGCGTTTTGCTATGGACTTCACTGGGGTCAGGATTTGACCCTATGATTCAAAATCTGTGATAAGTGGAACACTTGCCTGATGATCATAGCAATCCCAAATTAAGTGTTTGCCTAAGATTTCCATTACAGAAATTATAAAAATCCTCAACCGTTTCATCAAGTCCATTTATTTATTCAGTTGAAATGTTGAACCAGAGCAAGTAGAAGCAGCAAAGAGTCCTGTGGCACCTTATAGACTAAGGGTACATCTACACTACAGGGGGGAGTCGATTTAAGATACGCAAATTCAGCTACGTGAATAGCGTAGCTGAATTCGACGTATCGCAGCCGACTTACCCCGCTGTGAGGACGACGGCAAAATCGACTTCTGCGGCTTTCTGTCGGCGGCGCTTACTCCCACCTCCGCTGGTGGAGTAAGAGTGCCGATTTGGGGATCGATTGTCGTGTCCCAACGGGACACGATAAATTGATCCCCGAGAGGTCGATTTCTACCCGCCGATTTAGGCGGGTAGTGTAGACCTAGCCTTACAGACGTATAGGAGCATGAGCATCCGAAGAAGTGGGTATTCACCCACGAAAGCTCATGCTCCTATACGTCTGTTAGTCTATAAGGTGCCACAGGACTCTTTGTTGCTTTTGCAAATCCAGACTAACACGGCTACCCCTTTGATACAGAGCAAGTAGGTGACATTTGGGTAAGGCTTACAAAAATGGCATTAAAACCAAGAAACTTAAACCCAGATCTTCAAAATTAACTAGTAATTTCGGATGATAGCTTAGGAAACCGTATTAGAGAGAGCCAAACTTTCAGAGGGTAGGTACTGGGCACTTTCTGGAAATCAGAAAGTCATTAGTCACTTTTGAAAGTCTTGGAATAAGACAACGTTATTGGAAAAACAAAACTAGTGAGTGTTTCCAGTCTCAGGATTTAGGTCTGAAAATTTAGGCCATCTTCAGTGGGACAATATATATTGCTAATAGCTGGATTGAATTTATGAAAAGAGTAGCTAGGAAGAGGTGATAGTGGAAAGGTGATATAGGCATCAAATGGCCTCAAAAACCCAACTGTAAAGTTTGGTGGTGCACTTAGGTGAGATTTTATACACACAGTTCTGATAGCAAATTGGATAACTGCCTATGCTTTAAAGGGGAAATGAGGCAGGAATTCCCTAATTTATACTTGATTTGTGCAAACTAGCAATTGCAAATTATTTATAGGATGAACTAAAGCTGTGATTCCCAAACTAGGGGCACGGCTTGTTCAGGGTAAGCCCCTGGCGGTCCGGGCCGGTTTGTTTACCTGCCGCATCCGCAGGTTCAGCCGATCGCAGCTTCCAGTGGCCACAGTTCGCCGTTCTCAGCCAATGGGAGCTGCAGGAAGTGGTGCAGGCCGAGGGCTTACCCTGAACAAGTCGCGCCCCTAGTATGGGAATCACTGAACTAAAGTAATGGCTTTAGCTAGTTGTTGAATTTATCTGTATGAATATTATGTACATAGTCATTCAGAAAGTGTTCTGTTTTCAGATTTTAAAACTCACTTTTAACTCCCTCAATTATGCTTTCTAGATCACATCAAGTTCAAGGAATAAAAATGCTATATATGTTCTTGAGGGGGAATATGCCAACACCATCTTTAAAGTCCGTGAAGACACTGGAGATGTGTATGCATTTGAGAGGCTGGACCGAGAAAAGAAATCAGAGTATGAGCTGACAGCTCTCTTTATTGACAGAACAACCAACAAATCACTGGAGCCACCATCCAGATTTATCATCAAAGTCTATGATGTTAATGATAATGTTCCTGTGTTTGTACAAAAAGTGTTCAATGGTTCTGTCCCAGAAATGTCACCAGTAGGCAAGTTCTTTGACTACTCATTTCGCCTTATGTTTCTGTTTAACAGAGGGGATTTTTAGTAAATGTATCATTTGATAATTCCTTCTCTAGGAACTTCAGTCACCAAAGTGACAGCAGTGGATGCTGATGACCCAACGGTTGCAGGTCATGCCACAGTCATATACCAAGTTATTCAAGGAGAGCGCTATTTCACAGTTGATCAATCTGGTAGGCATGACTCACACTTTTCAGCTTTTACCATATACTTTACAAAATGTCACACGTTTAAGCCTTTATCGTTCTAGCCACGCCGGAGAATGAGTTGGACGTTTAGTTATCAGCAAGAATGTATTTACAGAGAGGTTTTGTTCTGGTGACACTGTCTGTATTATTTAGGAATGTAAAAGTGAACTGAAAAACCAAAAGGCATTTGTGTGCTAAATGCTGGAGGGGGGAGGGTAAAGGAGTGCATTTCCCCCTGGTGAAGGCAGGTGCAGTGAAGGCACAATAGTTAAAGGCTATAATTTGCAAATGAGTTTGAGCTGAATTTAGCCAACAACTTCAGTTTCGAGTGACATATCATTCATGCCACTGACCAGGAATGAGAACAAGATAGCACAGAAACATCGTACATCATTGAAATTCTTAAACCTGTTATAGGGCAAGATGCGGCTGTATCCTAGACCCTTCACTCAATCTCTCCATGGGCACCACTAAGTGACAGGCCCATGCCTGTATTTCTCCCAGGATGGAATCCCAAAAATAACCCCACTTTTAGACGGAGTCCTCATGTCACAGTATCCCTATTCACTACCCATGAGTCCTCTGCTACAGACTTCCCTTTGGCAGCTGTGATCAGCTGGTAAATGCAGTGACACAGAACAGCCTCTTCAAAACAAAAGTATTAATAATTTATTCATAGGAACATAACAGGGAGGGAAAAAGCTTAAAACAGTATGCATATAGCTTTTGTTATCTCACGTAAACCTTGACTTGCCTAAATGTGCAAATTTGGCCCAGGACGAGACAGTCTGCACCTCTCCAGCCTCTGCCCCCATTTCAGTCTGACTTTCATCGTCTCCCCCCACAGAGCTCATAGAGAGGCAATCCTTTTATCTGTGTCAAAGTGTCTTTGTCCTGGGACCCCTGAACCTAACTAATCCAGTTTATGCATCTCACTGGGGGGGAATAAGAGGTAGACTTCCAGCAGTTGGTTCATCCCTTAAGTACTGGCAATTGATTTAGTCATTATCTGCCTTCCTGGAGAATCGTAAAACCACCCAGGATTGTAGTTTACAGTATTTATATATACAAAAAAATAGTTTTTACCTCTGTCTATTTTATGACTACCATCATGCTGTCTGCTATATGGGGCAAAGAGTTATCTCCCACGTCTTCATTCCAATAACAAGGCATAGATTCACTAATCTTTCCAATAAGTTTTCTTCTCTTTCTTGCAATTGTCACCTTTTTGATGATATAGTACAGCAGAAGGGATCCTATAAATATTCAAACTATAGAACTACATTATTTGAATTATGTAAATGAACTTTACCATTTTACAGAATATTTATGCATAAAAATAATAGCGTCAAGCTGAGGTTTTGTCTATAGATTAACTAAAAGGAAGTGAGACAGCTTTTCTGGACACCCTTTGAGATAGTGTACAGTGTGCATTTTTTCACCACCCACAGTCAACTGATCGTCACTAACGAAAAAGGATGCATCATTTGTTGACTGCCTTATGACTTCCATTGTTACATTAGATGCATTCACATACAAAGCCATGGCACCATAGTTTGGCTGGACGTAAACGTATGCAACATAGCACTAAACTTGACTTCTCCAATAAATTAATGGAGACCTTGCTCTTCAGGCCCTCTCGGATCTTTGGGGAGCTATTGTTACACATGAATGTGCTTGATCTCCAACTTTCTCTGTGTCCAGCCACACTTCAGATTATTCCCATACTAAGTAGAAATAGGGGGAAGTGCATGAGCTTGATTATATTCAGATGCACATAAAACACTGCTTCTACAGACTACATGTACACGCTTTCAGGGGCTTTACCCTTAATCCCAAATACCTGACCATCTGGCCTCTACATTTGTTTCCTGATTCATTCATCATACAATAAACATGGGTATTAGATGTACATGTTTAAACCAGTAACATTATTGCCAGCAGTACACTATGCAAGGATCCATTACTTTTTCCAGCTGCAGTACCTCTACAAAGGATATTTATAATAGGATAAACTATTTAGCCAGTGTTTGTGGATTTATAATCAAAATATTCAAAAATTCCAAATAGTGCATGGAGATATACAAAACATCCAAAATATTCCATCATCTAGAAAACAGATTTCTAACCACAGCATTAGAAGCAATAGCCAAAATGCTAGTTAAAGCCAACAGCAAAAGTACACACAGGGACATCTAACAGAAGATTGCCGTGAAGGAAATATGCTAGAATAAATGTGTGGCAGGTTGGACCCCCCCACTTCAGGGTGCCACCTGATGTATTGGGGTCCCACTGAGCCCACCAGTTCCACCAGCCGAGGCTCCCTCACCCTGTCCTGCTGCAGCTGCGCGCGCACACACATGTAGGGACACACCCCGCTGTAGATTCACACAGAATCTGCAATCAGCTGTGTGTGGAAAGACTCAGCTCAGGGAACTCTAGTGCACACACCTTCTGGAGTCCAAACTCAAAATGATATTGTCTTGTGCTGTATGGAGAGCTATACAGCGTAAGCTCATGAAATCCGCATCCCCCACCCCCAGTTATGAATCGCACAAACTGGGTTTTAGAATAAACAAAAAATAAGTTTAACAACTTCAAAAGGTAGATTTTAAGTGATTATAAGGGATAGAAAACATATTAAAGCAGATTACTGAGCAAATAAAACAAACGCGCAAACTAGGCTTAATGCATTAAAGAAATTAGCTACAAATAGTAATTTCTCACCTTAAAGGTTTTATGCAAGTTGTAGAGTTTCTTGAAGGTAAACTGCACTGCTTTCAGCTTAAATCTCCAGGTATACACTTCACAGGCTGACTTTCCTTGCCTGGGCTCCCCTGCCCAGCTTAGTTCCTTTGTTTCTTCAGCAGTCTTCCTTCTTGGGGAGGAAGGCAGTGGAGAAGAGCCAAGATGAACTTATTCCTCAGCCTTAAGTAGGATTTACACATGTCAGGAATTCTTTGTTTCCCAGTTTGACCTCCACCCCTTCTAGTGGAAAAATAACAGAAGTCCAAAATGATGTCCAGTACCAGGTGACATGATCACCTGACCCTGCAGTGTTAAAACAGCATCCCAGGAAACTTCTCAGGAAGGAGGCTAGATTAGCATCTTGAAAGTCTTATTGTCCTTCCTAATGGCCCATCCAGGCTGTTTGCATACTGTCTGGTGGGCATTCCCCAGGTGAAAACACAGTTGTAATTATTACATAGTCAGTATTTCTAACTTCAGATACAGAAATGATACATTCATACAAATTGGATAATCACATTCAGTAAATCATAACCTTTCCAATATACCTCACATGACCCATCTTGCGTAAAATATATCTTAGTTATGCCATATTCATCTCATAATATTTCTATGAAAAATATGGAGCGTAATGTCACAAACTGATCCTTTTTAATGTGTTTTTAAAGGAGTGATTTCTACAGCCACAGCTGATTTAGACAGAGAGAGTCAGTCTACATATGAAATTGTGGTTAAAGCAAAAGATTCTCCAGGGCTTCACGGTGGGGATTCAAGCACTGCTACAGTCATCATTACTTTGTCTGACATCAATGACAACTTTCCAAGATTTAAACAGCGTAAGTTGTGAGAGTGATTTTTTGTTTGAAAGGCATGAACAGGTATGATTGAAACCAAATGGTTTCATCAGAGTTTATCCAATCAAGATGTATGTATTGCTTTATAAAAATTGCTAAAATATCACTTGAATTGAACAGATCTTCCTCCCTTCCCGGTTCCTCATTCCCTTCCACCCACCCAGCACTGTATATATATAAGTTTGATTAAAGTCCCTGAATTTTGCAGTGAAGCTATGATGCACAGCTAGGGCAGAATAAATCCATTCTATGGTATCTCGCTCATTCTGTACTGCATCTTGACATTTTTGAGCATCAATGCTGTTTTTAAATTTAAAAAAAATATATATTTGTCTCTGCAGACAAAGTATCTCAGTATTCTCTGTGAAATTATGTTCTTGTTACTAAACATAAATTGAGATGAACAATTAACAGAATTCTTACTTTCATGTGTGGTGTTGGGGGGGCTGTGTTTGTTTTTTTAAAACAGAATCATTCCACTTTAAAGTCCCTGAAAACGTTCGAGTAGGAAGTGACGTCGGCAGATTGAAAGTAGAAGACATTGATGAGCCACAAAACAGAAACACAAAGTACAATTTTGTCAGAGGAGACTATAGAGATACCTTTGAAATTATACCAAATGCATTCACCAATGAAGGAATAATTAAGCCAAAGAAGGTACAATTCCTAGTGACAAAGAAAAGTGTTGTTTGTTGTGTTGACAATTGATATCTAAGCTAGCTAGCCTCTAAAAACAGTATGGAACAGAAAAATCCAATTATTCTTTTTTTTAGTTTCAAGGTAACAGATATATATTAAGTGAATTGATTCAGTATTACTACTAGGATAAAAACTCATTTTCCCACAGTGTATAACTGAGATTTACCTGATCAGATGTCAGGTTGCACACCTCAGACGCCCCTCAGCTTGGTGTCTTAGTTTCCCCTGTCCTTAGGTATTTGGATAGCTTGGTGGGCCAGTGATTTTAATGTTTTGACTTTCCGGACCCCCTTCTGGAGTCAAAGTCCAAATGAAATGAAAAATTCAAAATCTTCCAGTTAATCTATTTACTTCTCCCTTCTCTAAGGTTTTACAGCCTCCCTGAACCTTCACTGCCTCTCCCATCCCTTCTCCTGCAAACAGGAGGTTTCCATACTTCCTCCAGGTACTGTGGTAGGGGCTCCAGGAGCCTGGGCCTTCTCCATAACCTTACCTGCCTTCAAGCTCCCAAACCAGCATCACTGGTCCCAGGGACATTTCCTCATTAGTTGCAACACTACAAACCCCAAGAATCATGACTCAGACCACCCCCCTCCCCCCAAATCATGATACTACTTTAAATTATAAATTTGGTTTAGTTTTTATTGGCCTCCTGGTTCCTGAGCTGTTTGAGTATACTCGCTTCATGTTTTCAAGCTTTTCTGTGTGATCAACAGGACTAGAAGCTTTTTTTTTTTTTAATTTTTAAGCGAAGCCTAGATTCTCAGCTCCCTCTATTTCAGCATCAGGGGCTTAAACACAGACAGACTTCATAAAAATCATAAGAGCTGGTAACATTGGCCTTGTCACTAAGCCTCGTCCATGGCCTCTTCCTGTAGTGTTCAGTGATCCCACAGTGCTGAAAGTGGCAAGTGCTTGCAAGATTTATTGTGATTTATTCCGAGTCTGTTTCCAATTGGCTGAGCATAACACGAGCTTCATAATACCCCACCCAGATGCCCTTAAAGGCACAGCCGCTAGTACTGCAATTCCCAGCACACCTCCACCAAACTGCTGCTCTTCCCCAGGTCTCTCAGCATCTCCTACTCCCTGCAGACCTCTCCCATAGTGGGGAAAAGGCTGCTGCTTATTACAAAGCAGGCATGGCTCTTTCTCACCTGCTCTAGCAGATGATCTACAAGAAGGTGGGGGAAAAGAGGAGTCAGGACTTGAACTACTTAAAGGCTCAGTTCATTGTTTGAAGCACATAATGGACAAGAGTCATCCATGGTGCGATTTCACTGGAATTGGTGGAGTTTCCAGAAGAATGAATTTGTCCCCATGTTTATGTCTCAGAGATAAGTTTGCACTGTCATCTAAGGCAAAACGTCAATGCTTATGTAACAGTTTCAAGGCTATTGTCTCTGCCACTATGTCCAGTCATAAGTTTAACACCTTTATCACTATCTAATTAGCATGTTTCAGATTAGTGTATTATATAAGGAATAATGGGGTATCTCAAGCACTGCTGTCTACACCAGGGGTGGGCAAACTTTTTGGCCCGAGGGCCACATTGGGGTGCGAAACCGTATGGCGGGCCGGGTAGGGAAGGCTGTGCCCCCCAAACAGCCTGGCCCCCGACCCCTATCCGACCCCTCCCACTTTCTGCCCTCTGACTGCCCCCCTCAGAGCCCTCCACCCATCCAACTCCTTGTCCCCTGACCACCCCCTCCCGGGACTCCCGCCCCTAACCCCCCCAGGACCCAACCCCCTATCCAACCCCCCCATCTCCCTGTCCCCTGACTGCCCCGACCTCTATCCGCACCCCCGCCCCCTGACCCCGCCCCCTATCCAATCCCCCTGTTCCCCATCCCCCCCAACCTCTGCCCCATCCAACTGCCCCGCTGCCCCCTAGGACCTCCTGCCCCATATCCAACCCCCTGGCCCCGGCCCCCTTACCATGCCACTCAGAGCAGCATGTCTGGAGCTGCACTTCCTGGCCAGAGCCAAACACACTGCATGAGCGTGCAGCCCCGCCACCCAGAGCGCTGGCGGAACGGGTGTGGGGGAGGGGAGAGAGCAGCGGAGGGGTTGGGGGCTAGCTGCCCAACCAGGAGCTCAGGGGCCGGGCAGGACCGTCCTGTAGGCCGGATGTAGCCCACGGGCCATAGTTTGCACACCTCTGGGTCTACACCTACACTATCTACAAGGTGGAGATGGACTCAACCTGTGAAATTAGGGATGGTTGGTGTTTTCCTTAAAGCCCCAGCTCTTAGAGTAATGTAATTGCGGAGAATCTCAGATTTCATTAAAAAAAATAGATTTCTAGCATTTATGGTTGAAGAGGGGAAAAAAGAAAATGTGAACCCTAAAAACAAAATGAGAACACAAAGAAATATACCCACATTTTTTACTTATCAAAATCTCATGATTCTGATGACTTGTTACATGGTTTTTGAATGCTTGGGACAGAATACCAACTCAGATTATGAGCATCTCAACGTTCAGAGCTGTTTGGAGGTGGTGTTTTATTTTCTTGAATCCTGGGCAGGCTGTGAAATCTCTCTCCGATGTTCAAGTCAGATCCAAACTTTTTTGATTCAGGCCCACATCTAATCACTCAAACTATCAGTATGGTTCTCAACTGTCCCTCCAGACCAAAGCAGCTTTTCAGTAGGAATCCTGAATATACATACTTTATAGCCTCAGTGAGTTTGAGTTACAGCAAGGCATGAGATGAAATTTGCAGCATTCCTACTGCCCTAAATATGCAGCTTTTAAAAAAGCAAAAATAAAAAAAAAACAGCACTTGAAGGTATAGTACTAATAGTACACAGAAAAGCAATTCTGTCCCCCCGCAAAAAACAAACTATACCAGATTCTTATTTCATTGTAGATCAAATTGTTTTCTCTTGGACATGCTGACTTCCAGGCATTTCTGGCTACATTAAAGCACTGATATTATTGCACCACACCAAACTTGTGGCAAAATGTCCAAATCTCTCCTGAGTTCAATTGCTCTCACACATATCACTGACACTGCAATCTACTCTGCATACACTGAAGTTTGGCTGAGAGGCCCAGCGAGTTTGGTAGGCAGAGCACCAACAGACCTTGGGCATGCTACTATTGGCTGGATTGCTGGCTGTAGTTTACAGTTAAGGGTCTTGGCTCTCAGGCAAGAAAGCCCCATCTCCTGCCCTCAATGAATGTGGAGAAATGTAGTTGGCAAGGGCAGAGATGTGGATTTCAGTCCCACCTTCAAAGAAAGGAGCTAGGTCAGATCACCCTAGGCTAGCTATCCTGCCTATGGTCAGAGATAGCTGGCTCTGACTGCCACAGAACTGTAGACATAAAATTGCAGACTAAGATTTATGTGCTGAGTTTTGAATAAAGACTAGATTTGTGAAAAAAGTCATAAGCTGCTCAAGTAATAAATGCACAGAAAAAGGGAGAAATTCACTGAATAAATGATTCCCTGATAATGTAGTTCTGTTACAACATACTAGCATTTCCAAATCACACGTTCCAGTACAGTGCTTTAGTTTGCATATATAGCATTTTTACTACTGACTGAGAATGTTTCTCTTTTCATTTAGCCATTGGACTATGAAAAAATAAAAGAGTACAAGTTTGACATTGAAGCAACTGATCCAACAGTTAATATGCGTTTCTTCAAGCCCGGTGAGCAAAAGAGCATTGCGACCATTACCATTGAAGTTGTTGATGTTGACGAGCCTCCCATCTTCTCTAAACCATCCTACGTTTATGAAGTAAAAGAAAACTACCTCACAAAAAACCCAATTGGTACAGTTTCGGCAGTAGATCCTGATGCAGCAAAACGGAAAATTAGGTAAATGAGCCTGGATACTAAACTAGCTCTAGCAAACAACATTGTTAAACTCTCAACATTTTAAGGACATAAGGAAGTTGGCCAAATTTTCAGAACTGTATATGCAAAAATGCATGATCTGCATGTGCAGTCACACGCACACACACACACACGAGCAATAACTGCACAAAAGTTAAGCATCTGGGCATTTGCACGTGTAATTACCACATAAGGTCACTATGATAGCACATGCACATTATTCCTACACAGATTAGCAGACAAGTGAAAATGTACAATTCTGTACCTCTTACTTCATGTTTATGTACATTTATTGTTGCAATTTTTTATATTGCAACTACTGCCTTGGCATGTATAGGCTCCAAAATTAAAACAAAGTGAACTAATTTAAAGTCAGCAAAGGAGTAATAAATAAATAAATTTATATAACAGCAAATTTGGGAAAGTTCTCTAGCTGACATAAGCTATATTGGACTATTTACTCTATAAATAGCCCAGGTAATTTTGGGGGGAAATTCTATCCGGTGAGGAGGACTGGAAGAGAAGAAAATAGTTCTTTGCCATGCGTTTGAAGCTTTTAAAAATGTTAGTCCTAGAGGAGAACAGTTACCAAAGCGCCTGGTAAATGCAAATGATCAGATCTGCAGTTTATCATACAACTTTGAACAACTTCCAGACCTTCTGCTATGAATCACTGAAATCCTACACACTGTATTACTATTCTTGTTTTGTTGAGGATTATCCTTTTTAAACAAAACACAGATATACCCTCCGAAGATCCAGCCCTAGTGGGGACTATGTCAAAGTATCCAATAGTGGAGATATCTTCATCTCAAAGCATCTGGACAGAGAAGCCAGCGCCTGGCATAACCTAACCGTGGCAGCCCAAGAAATCATGGCAGACAGTAAGTGTTAACTAGAAACCTGTTTCATTGAGGAGAAAAAAATCAGTATGTTTCTTCTGAATTATCGTAATTTAAAAGAGAAAGAAAAGCCCCAAAAAAAACAAAACACCCACCTGCCAACATTTGACACAAGCTAATGCACCCCTTTGATCAAAGTGCCTATGTTTGCCTTAGAATGATTTTGCATTGCAAATGTTCAAATCCAACAAATGTCTACTTCAGCAAGTGAGCGGAGTATCGTTTTTTTGGAATTTGGCCTATTACTATTATGCAAATTCACTCAGCTCATTAACCAGAATATACTTTGTTTCTCTCTCTCTCTCCCTCTTAAGCTAATCAAGGGTTCTCAAACTTCATTGCATTGCGACCCCCTTCTGACAATAAAAATTACTACATGACCCCAAGAGGGAGGACCAAAGCCTGAGCTTGCCCAAGCCCTACAACCCCAGCTGGGGGGGCCAAAGCTAAAGCCCCAGTCCCCTGCCCCAGGTGGGGGGAGGGGCAAAGTCAAAGCCCAAGAGCTTCAGCCCAGGCAGGGGTCCTGTAGCCTGAGCCCTGCCACCCATGGCTGAAGTTTGAGCCCCGCTGCCCAGGGCTGATGCCCTCGAGCTTCGGCTTCAGCCCTGGGTGGTGGGGCTCAGGCTTTGGCTTCAGTCCGGTAACGCCAGCCCTGGTGACCCCATTAAAATGGGGTTATGACCCACTTTGGGGTCCCGACCCAGAGTTTGAGAACCGTTGAGCTAGATATACCTTTGAGCCAGTGCATGGCTAACACTCAACAAGCAGTCTGGAATAGCAACTATTCCCCCAGGATGTTAAGGCAAATGGATTTGCCCAGAGACATCCCCAGAGCCTGCCACATCATCGTCATTCACACCTACTTATTGCAGGAAGGGCACAGAGCTCCCCCTCCAAAGCATGCAAGGTGGCAGAATCCCACTACACAACTGCTGGGACAGCAGCAACCCTGCATAGCGTCACTCTAAAGTGCCCTTGTCCCAGTCCTCCATCAGAGGCAATTTCACCTCTAATAATTTCCTCTTAGTTCAAAGTACTAGTAAAACTGAAGGGGGAAGGAGATGGAGAGGAAAAATTCCACATTACCTACATCCTACTGGATTTGCTAAATGTAACTGTCAATATGGCACTTTAATGATACTCAAGAACACTGGTTGGTGAGCATTAAAAGGTGAAGTATGTAGAGCCATCGTAACCACTTCCTAGGCCAGACCCTTCAACAGCTCTAAGTCCTGCCATAAGAGCCAAGGAGCAAGTGGGAAGGAGGGATTGCCAAAGTGTAACAAGCTTTGGCTATCTTCAATTGACATACATTCCTTTGGGGTTATAGACAGCTGGCACAGTTTAGAGCAGCCCCTAGGTTGTTATAACCTACACAGAATCCAGCACAGTGACTCTTGGAGCCATAACCAGCTCCCCCCCATCCCATTCCACCCCCTGTCTAGCAGATCTCTGTGCAGGAACAAATCTGGGCCTAAATTCACATCTAATAAGTAAAAGTAGGATGAGCGTAAATTTGTCAAAGTGTGATATGTTGTACTATTCATGCTCATTATGAAGAAGTTCCATGAATGACGCAAAGCACAGGACAAGAGTTCTGTATGGGGCTCAGTCTGTAGCCAATTGAATGATAAATCATCCATTATTTTATGTTTATCGTTTCAGATAGACTGTCTGACATAGAATCACATACACAAGTTTATATCCATGTTCTTGATGAAAATGACAACGCTCCAGAATTTGCTTATCCTTATGAGCCCAAAGTGTGTGAAAATGCTGCACCGGGAAAGGTAGGTAATACATGAGAGGGTTGTTTCCATTTATACTTAACCATATACCTTCAACCACAAGTTAAACCACAACTCTTTTGATAAGAGTTATGTTTGCTAATCCTAAATATTGATCTGCGTGTGCTTCCAGTGACTATTCCATGACTGCATTGACCTCCGAGCTGTCAGCACTCGGAACTTTTCTGCTTCGGTCTTTTTGCTGCTACAATACAGACCTCTATCACTTGACACACACACATTGCATCGCTCTCCTCAGTCCCTCTCCCTCCCATCAAGCAGAAGGTCAGCAGAATGTATGCACATTAGCCATTACATTACAGTTCAGTTAATCCTACAAGGTGGCAGTTATCACCAGCAATTCATTTTCATCTACCTAATATTCATACATGCAAAACCTGAGCTATGTAAAATAGGCAGGAGAAAACATGAGTGAATATTAAGATTGCAAATTTCATCAGCACCCAATTTGTGTGCCAACAAATAGAGTTGGTATTTTTAGGTGTCATGGGTTCCTCAGCTGCAGCCTTTACATGTAAGTTTTTTTATTTATATTCATTAATTTACAGTCTTCAAGACAGATTGTACCTGGGAGCTATGTGTACAGACCCAGGGGTAGTATTTGACCTTTAACTTGATTTTGAAATACTTTTGGTATATTATTTATTGATGTCATATATATTATTCATCTGCCATACATGCAGTAGCTGTATTGTGTGTTTTGGGTATTTGGGGGAGATTTTCAAAAGCAAGCAAGGAATTTAGGAGCAGAAGTCAGACATTCACTGTTATTAGTGCTCTTAAATCCATTAGGCGCTTTAGAAAAACTCCACCTAAGATATTTCAATGAACATTAGTTTATTCTCTTTATGGTGAATTACAAGCCATGACACAGCCACACAGCGGAGTAGGAGAGAGAAGCCCTTTCCTCTTTGTGTGGCAGGATTCAAGCTACCTGGCTCTTAGCACCTGCTACTGTGGGGGAGTATAGAGGCTCTGCACCAGTTGCTCTCCATAGAAAGTAAGCAGGGAATAGGCACACCCATCTTTCTGATTCTCCTTCCACACCAGCCAGTGGATCTGACTAGTCATGCAATGGGGAAAGGAAGCAGTCCTTTGAAGAGGGCTATACTCAAATTATTCCTATTGCACTGAGAAGGATAGGAGGCCCCAGGAGGCACTGCACCTCTCTGGGGGCTCCCTCTGGAGCGATGCAGCTTCACACGACCTCTTACTGCAGATGGTCCATGAAAGGCCCAGCACAAAGCTATTGCATTACATAATGAGTGTTTTTACCACTGTGCACTGCATACCTGAAATTTGAACTTTGGAATCTTTATAGGTAATAATCAGGATTTCAGCTACTGACAAGGATGAAATGTTGCCTGGCGTTAACTTCAAATATTCCCTGACCACGGAAGATAGCAACTTCACATTGGTTGACAATCACGGTAGTGTATCCCCTCAGTAGATTTCAGTAGATAGCAAAAGAGAGGCACCAGGAAACAAAGTGAAAGCTACAGAGATAATCTCTGATGGATCCAAGTGGGCTATTGTAATTTATAAACAAGTTAAGGCTTTTTCAGCAAATAAAGTGTTGTTCATGCCCACCCAACTATTTGCGGGGTTCCTTAAAGGCTCAGTTAGCCTCAGGGGATTGTGTCAGATGATTAATAATCTATAAAGAAAGTCAGAGGTTGAACCATCACTTAATTAGATGTCATTACCTTTTCCAGATAACACAGCTAATGTCACCGTCAAATATGGACAGTTTAATCGTGAGCTGGTGAAAATCCACTACCTACCTGTCATCATCTCAGACAATGGCACGCCAGAGCTAAGCAGCACAAACACACTTGCCATCAGTGTCTGCAAGTGTGATGAGAAAGGAGAATTCACTTTTTGCGAAGAAGCAGCTAAGCAAGTTGGAGTTAGCATTCAGGCACTGGTGGCAATTTTTATCTGCATCCTCACAATCCTTGGTAAATATCGGATATTTCAAGCATACTCCGCTCTTGACATGTTCTTTCTAACTGAGGTACCTGAAGCTTTGTGCTTATCCAGGATCAAGACGACAGGAACATTTTAAAGAGAGTCAATCACATTCAGTAAACTCTTGCATTTACTTTTTTTTTGGCCTATTAGAATAGTTGTCTTATTGTAACTAAGGAGCAGTTGTAATTTCACCAAGTATTAATATTATTTAGCACCATTAGGCATAATATAACTGTACCTGAGATCTGAGCCAGAGAAATAATAGGGCCCCTGTCTCAAAAGGCTGAATTCATGTGGGCACAACATGTAACAATGCAATAAGACACCAATAGAAATGATATTACATAATACATTAATGGTGTGACAATAGGCTGCTGTACTTGATGTATGGATATTGAAGCTTTTGTGAATGGAAAGCTGGTATCCAGGATTGTAACTTGGGTGGCATAAGAACACAATGTTAAAAAAATATTAATATAGCACTTAACGTGAACTGGCTGACATGTGGGGATTGGTTGGGTGATGGAGCTGTTCACCTCTAGGTCATCAGTTTGAGTTTAACATGGACTGGTAAGTGTGAAAGTGGGTATTGATTGGTAGCCTAGATGTTAAATGATTGGATGGTCCAAGCTCAGTTCCTAGTGGACAAGGGTCCACATCACAACGCCACACCCATAAGTCCGCCTCAGCAAAAGAGGTCAAACGCCAGCTGATTATGGAGAATGAACTATGGTCTCTCTGCTAGAGATAGACCCTCCAGGGCAGGGGTTCAGGCATATTGGTAGGGCAGCATAGGGAAAGTTTGCATGCTGTTGCCTGTTCTCTGTTCGTGAATATAGGACTTCAGGCTCCAGGACTAACAGTCTGGTGCTGTAAAAATAAAGTTCAAAGGAGATGAAGAAATCAACACTAAAGCGGATTGATAGAATGCAAAAATGGGCCCCTTTTGTGAACACATCAGTCCTACATTAGGAATGTTTTAGATAACATTCAAAAAAGAATTTAATAGCATTTTTCCCAGGAAAGAACTTCAGATTATGTTCAATTTTAACTACACTGAGTTTGGTTTACTACAATTCCCTATATTTGCCTTTATTTACAACTGCTGGGATATGTTTTCTCTGCAGTAATCACGTTGCTGATCATTCTGAGAAAGAGGCACAAGAAAGAGCTGACTGTACTCAGGAAGAGTGTGGCAGAGATTCATGAGCAGCTTGTCACCTATGATGAAGAAGGTGGTGGTGAAATGGACACCACCAGCTACGATGTGTCTGTGCTCAACTCTGTCCGCAAGAATGGCATGAACCTGGAGCCTGGGCCCTGCCTGTATGCACAGGTCCGGAAGCCAACAGGAAAAGGAAATTCTGGCACAGGGGAAATGGAAATTATGATTGAGGTGAAGAAGGATGAAGCTGATAATGATGGGGATTTGCTGCCATATGACACTCTTCACATTTATGGCTATGAAGGTGCTGAGTCCATTGCAGAATCTCTTAGTTCTTTGGAGTCAGGATCCTCTGATTCAGATATCGACTATGACTTTCTAAATGACTGGGGTCCCAGATTTAAAATGTTAGCTGAGCTTTACGGATTGGAGCCAAATGAAGACTTTGTGTATTAAGTTCAAAGCAATTGTGTTTAGTTTTTTCCCCGTAGAGACAGATAGTAAAGCCCAGATGCAACCAGTATGCAAAAGGAGGATCAACAGGATTTACACAAGCAGCGCAGGTTGCAACGATGATTCTAGACATCAAAAACTCAAAGCATTTTGGGTGAAAAAATTACAATTAAATCTTTTTTTTTTTAAATTAATGACATTGTTCTTGTCCCATTCCCCCAGCATGGGTAGCCCAGCTAGCACACTGGCTCCTCCACTGACACTAGTTCTCTAGGACCCACAGGTGGGCTCCACAGAGCATGTCTTTTGAGACATTACTGCCCAGCACCTGTGAAAGTTTTCTTTCTATCTATCTATCTATATATATATATATGCTGATGCCTACAGCAGCATGCCCCCAATTTCTTCCCCATTCCATGTGGTGTCACACCCTTTTATCAATGTGAAATTAAGAACAGAGGAGTCTAGCAACTCTGGGAAGGAACATATTATGGAGGCACCTGTAGCCACCTCCCCCTCAAGTCTGCCTTGCCTCCTGTACCATCTTGCATGGATAATCCATGCCTTTGCTTCCGCAGCAAAGGGGAGGATCATCATTTAATATTAAAGATGATTCCATTATATTCAAAGAGAATCATGATTTCTCCCTTCTTCCCAATTCACTAGTTACCTTTCCACTCCAAAAAATGGGCTACTGCAGGAAGATAGCAGAACTCTTTGGAATTTTTAGAAGACCACCAGAGTGGTTTTAATTGGTCATTTTTGAAAAGCTTGACTGTGGGGATTTCTGGCACAGTCCTGGAGTATTAAAATCTCTCTTTATCCTCAGAAAAAAAGATTTTCCTTTCTTAACTAGGATCTTGGTGCTATTCAATGGAATATACCCTGCTGGGCAGGAAACCTGCAGATCAGGTGGAATATTAAGGCTCCAGAACTGTAGGTCTCACTGGATTGCAACATTACAGGCTAAGCTGGTGTGGGTTTTTCTAGGAGTTTTCTTTTTAACATAGTTGAAGGTATTCAGCTATTTCAGGAAAAAAAATTGAAGGGTCTCATTACTGTGAATTTTGTTTTTAAACAGGTACTGTAAAATGGGTATTTTCCACCTAGGAAAATATTGGGGACTTCCAGACCAGACTATTGTATCTGTGTACTCTACTGTCTGTCTGAAAGACCAAGGCATGAGCATAAGCAAGGTTTTGGGTGCCACCTCCACTACATCCCTGATCCTGCAAGACACATGCACATACTTAACTTCACGCACAGCGGGGAGTCATCCCATTCAGCTGAATGCCAGTGCACACAGTGCATCAAGTCAAACAAACATGTATGTTTTTCAGGATCTAGGCAAGTGATGACAATGGGCTGGCTCCTGCTCCCACTGATGTAAGACTCCCATTGATTTTAATGGGAGCAGGGTCCTGCCAATGAGATACCCAGTTTTGCAGGATCTGTAGGAATTAGTTTAGCTGATCTCTTGATTTAAGATTGGATTTTATATTATAGTCACGAATCCAAATATTAAAGTTGTCTTTTTTAAACCAGTGTAGTGGAATTTCACTGATTTGCATTTCACTAAGCCACCCATAACTGATAGCATCCTTTTTCAGCAAAGATTTAATAGCAAGGGTATTAAATCTGCAGGGTGGTCTCATTATTAGTATTTCACTACTTTTTCAAGATACACTATACAACATTTAATAGGACACTTTCATCAATTATTCAAATTCTAGTACACTTTCCAAATATGGGCCTGATCCAAGCCCATTGGGAGTCTTCCCACTGGTGGTTGGATCAGGCCCTTTATAAATAATGTACTTTTTTTTTTTTAATTGTGTTTGTCCATTTAATCATTAATTTGCAAATCCAGTCCTCAATGCAAGTTAGTGAGGTTCCACTGATGATTGTGTTATAAAGAATTCTTACTAATACTTATATTTTAAGATTTTCACGTGTAATAAGGTGTTGCTATTCAACAGGAAACATTAGCTATAGAATTATTCAGTGCCATAGCTAAAGAGTCTTCTGTAAACAACATCCAGATAACATTTTCTATAATCACTGTGGGGGGTTTTGCAGTCTGCGTTATAACATTATTCTAAGGAACATTGTACTGATCTCTACTATACATCAAAGATGTTTGCACTGGATATTTTATTTTAATATTGCTGTACTTGTTTTGTTTTTACTTACATAAAAGCCAAATTCAAATGTAGTGTTATTTCTCTGTGAATTAATAAACTGCATGCATAAGACAATAATAGGCTTTTGGGTGAACTTGCTGCAGTGAATTCAGTCAACAGAATGCTGGAATCTGTTAGCGAAGGGAATAGGAAGTCACCAAACCCAGAGAACAGTAGACATAGGTTCATGGAGGAGCTCTGTGTAAAAATGATTTTTTTCACGCTCTCGGGAAGCTATACTCTAAGACAGTGGTTCTCAGACTGTGGGTCATGACCCCATTTTAATGGGGTCGCCAGGGCTGGCTTAGTCTTGCTGGGGCCAGGTGCCAAAGCCCAAGCCCTACTGTCTGGGGCCAAAGCCTGAGGGCTTCCACCTTGGGCAGTGGGGCTGAGATTACAGCCCCTTGGGCTTTGGTTTTGCCCCCACCCCCAGGGGAGTGATGCTTTGGCCTCTCCATGCGGGGAGGCAGGGATGGGGTAGGTTCAGGCTTCAGTCCTCCCTCCTGGGGTCATATAGTAACTTTTGCTGTCAGAAGGGAGTCGCAGTGCAATGAAGCTTGGGAACCCCTGCTCTAAGACCTTCTTCCCACAGAATCTTCCCTTCTCAGACATCTGATTTCACGGAGACCCTTTTCCAGGCAAATCAGAGCTGTGCAACACACCGGTTTTCTTGTCACGTGGGGCCAGATTTTCAAGAGAGCTCACCCCCAATTGGGGGTGTGGAGATCTTTTGAAAGTTTGCCTACAGAATCTATGCGGTTCTAGAGGGAGATACAAATATACAGAGAATACTGTTATAGTACCAGCCAGATCCCACACATGCAGGATGGAGCACAGGAATCAGGACCTTCCCACCCCAAAACACAATCTTCTATTGTTTGAACTAAAGGGGAGTCTCCATTAGCTACCACTAGACCAGTTCCATCCTCAGTTATCAAATGTGTTCAGTGTGTCCCCTGATCATTTTAGATGACCAAATGGAGGTCATTTTCAGTGTAATTAACAGATAGCTGGGGATATGAATTTGATTGAGATTACAGGGAATTTTGCATAACTGTTTGAGGCATTAACAATAGTTAGAGGAGAAATTTTTATTTCAGTTGATGGGGGCTTTGATTTTGGAGATGAAAGTCCCAACTCCTATCCCCCATGTCATGTGTGCATGACTTAACTGCCAGCCAGAATGCACCTATCCCAACTTCCTCTGCACTGAACACCATTACTCCCTAGTAATATCTTCATCCCTTCAAGCAATGCAAAGCACTCTTCCCCATCACCCCTCAGCAATGGCATGACCCGATGTCTCCCTAATATTTCTAGTCCTGCCACACCAGAAGCAAAGGACTGAGCAGGGGTGCATAGCACTGTACAAAACAACACAGATAGTCATTTCCCCACATTGCCTTTAACCCTGGATTTAAGGGTTAGCACACAACAGACAAGTAGACAGTCATAGCAGAAAGGGAAGGACCAACTCGGGAGAGAAAGCTGTGTTTGCAGAAGTTAGTAGTAACTGCTTTAAATTGCACTATAAATTGCAACTAACCATCTGTGAATACTTAAGTCTCACAGTCTAAGAACCTTAAATTCAGTGTTTTAGACAACAGTCCTTTATCATCTTTTTTCTTTGTTCACTCTCAAAGGAAGTTCATGCCAAAACTTTTTTTTAAGAGACTTGCCCAGTCTGTTGACATTTACACAAATATAAATCAAATGAAAACTGTCAGTTCTTTCAGAGCTGTCAGGAGCAGAATAATATAAAAGTTTCAGATTACACAAATTTAGCACGCATTGCATTAAAAGCACAATACATATGTCAGTTAAGTTACAATGAAATGTATTTTTCCAAAGAAAGATCAATTAAATATCTATCTGCGATAATTTTGCTTTTACCCAATATTTTAAGTGTTATTCATTTAATTAAAACATACATTTGACTTTTATTCTTAGTCTATCATGAATTTTTATTGTATTATTTTTATGTAATAAAAGGTCATGCCAGGGGACTAATGCATTTAATAAAGATTTTTATATGGCTGCCCATTAGGGATCCTTTTTGAAATAGTCATTTATGCTTGAAATCCTTACTAAACAAATTAGCAAGGAATACCTGTTCAAATAACAGCATTTATTGAACCCCTCTGAATGCCAAAATAATCTGGTGAATTGACCCAGCTACTACTCCAAATAGTTCAGATGAGTTTTCATTATTCAAGGGAAAGAATAATTCAAAAACGAACCCTGTAGTTGCATCAAGTATTATGTTATTAGCATTCAGCACAGCTATTGTAACCTGAGGGAGAAATATAAAAGCACATAAAAGCTAGGAAAGAGGACATAAAACGAGAAATGAGAAGGAAAAAAAGCATTTAACTGTTCTTGGGTTGGATTTTTTTTCCCCCTTGTTAATGGATTCTCTTCTTACCTCCCCGGCAGCAATACAAATTAATTCTAGAAGGGGTCCAGTCAACATTGTTATTAGAGCTGAAATGTCATTTCATCAAAACCAAAATGTTTCATGGAAATGTATCAATCTCAATGAAAAATGCATCTGGAAGGTTTTGTGGATTCATGACGGAATACCGAGAGAGAGAGAGAGAGAGAGAGCGCACCCACACGTTGCAACCAAAACAAATTTCAAAAACTTGAAATTTTATATCAAACGGGTTGTTGTTTTCTGGTCAGCCCTAGTTGTGATGCCTGAGTCATGAAGAGCAACAGGGTCTCCTTTGGAGTTTAGTGCTTTGATCCAAGAACCCTCCCTAAAGCCATCTCATATTTTCCCCTTCTGACACTTACATCTTGCACGTGCTATGTAATGCTGTCTATTGGTGAATGGCTAGCAGTACACAGATGTTTCATGGCTCACAAATCTATCCTCAGTCTATCCACACATGTATGTTATGCGCATCAATGGTATCTGAGTGACTTACAAGATTACATTTTCAAAAGATTTTAGACCAAAATCTGCCTCACTTCATTCACATTATTTACACCTATGCAAAGTGAGTATAAAAAGCTGCCATTTTGTTTTACAGCATTTTACTCCCAATGTGCAGAAGTAGATGATGGTGCAAGGCACTGGGAAGTCAGGGCCCTTATGTTCCTTTCCACCTCATCCCAGTGGAATAGAATTGTCCTCTTTGGCTTAGGCCAAAGATGTGAGTTTTACAGTTTGTTCTGAATGCACCAAGGCTCATTCTCATCTCAGAAGTTTCACACTGATGGGCCAGCTGCCAAGGATGGGCCAGCTGTCTGCCGTGCTCAAGACAGGGTGTTGTTGTTCTGGTGAATCATCGCCATGGTGGGAGATCAAGATAGCCTCTGAAATGGCTCAGGCCAATCCCACAGAAGACTTTGAATGTAAAAAGTGGAAGCTTTGATCTCTGTGTGGGGAGCCAGTGCAGCAAGCAAAGGACTGTGGAGATGGACACTTGCAGCTTGTGTTGGGGAGCAGGCAAGTCACTGCATTCTGAAGCAATCAGATCTCTTTCAGGGTCAGGCATTAATATCCGACACTGATGAAATTGTAACAATCAAATCTGCATCTGTGCTGAATCTTTGCCCTGCCGCAAAATCCCACATTTCCACCTGCCAATCAGGAACCTCTTCCTGAATGTTGTACCACTTCAGATTAGACATGTCAAAAAAGGAATGTATTATCCCTCCTAACCCATCTATCCTGCCCACTAGATCCATATCTTATCCATTAGGCCATGGTGTCATTCTATTTATTCTGTATAAATAAGATTTTTCTAAGAACAGTTTCCTCCAACTCATTTTCTGTTGCCTACCCCCTGCATTTCACTTGCCTGTTGTCATCTTTTGTGCTGTTCATGTCTGTCCTATTTAGACTGTAAGCTCCTTAGACCAAGGACTTTGCCTTCTCCTTCCCCTGCAAAGCATCATGCTCAACAAGAGTGCTATGTAAATGAAACAAGATATTGACAAAAACAAACTCCAGCTTTCATCATTCTAATGCTGTAGTACAAGTCTCTGGGTAGATCATTGGCAACAGGGATCAAACCAGGACTTCTGGGTCTTAAAGCACAATCCTCTACTGCCTGAGCTAGAAGACCTAGCTCTGTCATCCAACACTGTAACGGGCTTCTTGATCTCTGTACATGGCCCAGCCACTACAAGAGGGCAAGACCAGATGTGGGTTACACTTGCAATTATGTACTATTTATAAATCAACATCCAAACAATGCATGTTGTAGTTCAACAAGTAGAACGTATGAATGTATGACCAACCTGCGTCAGCCTATTTAAATTTAGCTCTAAAAATAACCCAAACAGCAATTTAAACCCAGCGTATAGGAGGAGATCTGAAGTCAGAGAGAAAAGGGCTAACTGGATTGCTTCTGACTTTTTAATGCCTTAGTTGAATCTTTTTAGAGGGACAAATAAAACTGCCCCATCTAACATCTGCCATGCACAAAGCAAAACAAAAAAATATTATAGGCCACTTTGTCAGGACCAGGCTTTGAGGTGCTAACAATAACTTGTGTTATAGTTTCTTCTTGTGTGTTCATGATGCATAGAGTTACAGCTTCAAGTCAGAGAGCGCACACAGCATTGATCTTGTGTTGAATCATAGACACATGGACAGGCGAATTCACTGTCAAATTTCAGAGATCTAAAGCTTTTGTTATGATCCTGCCTTGCCAAGAAGAAAAGCCTAAGAAAACCTTCCTTCCCAAGAAGAGCACCTGCTAGTGATGATAACCCCTCAATTTATACAGTACCTTTTATCCGGAAGTACCTCAAGGTGCTTTACAGATTACATTTCAAATGCTGTTCTCAGTTACACATGCATAAATCCAGAGCAACTATGCTAATGTCAAGGGAATTACTCTGGATCTACACCAAAGTAAATGTGAACAGAATTTGGTGGTGTTATAAATAGGGCTACAGCGTCAGCTCCATTATGTTTTCTTTATTCAACGACCAGTTTATGATCCAACATACAGAAAACAAAGACTGGGACTTTCTTCAATCTGGTCCAAATAATGAGCAAACAAAGGAATAGCTTTGGTTTGTGTCAGAAATAATAATATAATATATGAAGATATACCTATCTCATAGAACTGGAAGGGACCTCAAAAGATCATTGAGTCCAGCCCCCTGCCTTCACTAGCAGGACCAAGTACTGATTTTGCCCCAGATCCCCCTAAGTGGCCCCCTTAAGGATTGAACTCACAACCCTGGGTTTAACAGGGAGGGAGAAGCAAAGCAGAAAGAGGGAGAGGGAAGCAAATAAGCCAGATAAATGGGACAGGTTTCAAAAAGTCATGAGACGCGCACTACAGCAGCTCCCCCGGGGACCCTTGTAGCCTCTTTATTTGAATTGAATTCATCATTCTGTGTTAACCTACAATGGGCTCCGCTCCTGTTGCTACAGTTTCCAAATCAAAAGTTACCCTTTATTCTTAGACTGGGAGACTCTTAGGAGCACATAAAGACTGAATACAGTGACTACGAACACAGTTACAAGTAAACAGTCTTGTTTGTATTATAAGTTATACGTCATACTCGCATACACATCTACCCAACCTGACAGAACCCAAGGCATAGTCAATGCTGTATTCATACTCACATCCCTAAAGATATTAGAGTCTGGTGGATCTCTCAACAGATGGTCACCAATAGTCAGGTGGTTCCTGCTGGGGTCTTCCCATTTTTACCCAACCAGGGAACCTCTATTATATTGTTGTTCTGACCATGCCTAAACACCTTATTCCTATGCATGAGGGTTCCAAGCTCTTTTTCCTTATCTGTACTTCCACACCCCATAAATGTTGGGGTGCCCTACTTGCCATAGGTTGTTCTCTTCGTTCCCCCTTTTCCTTATTAGTATCTTATTAATATTTATGTCAACCTGTTTCCAGAGGGTCAGAACAGAACTTCCCATGATGTTACAATCAGGTATCATGCAGTCTATTTTTCTGAAGTGTCACCTTTTGGTACATCTTTTACAGTAATTTTGTGATCTTATTGTAGGGTGACCAGATGTCCCGATTTTATAGGGACAGTCCCAATATTTGGAGCTTTTTCTTATATAGGCTTCTATTACCCCCCCACCCTTTTCCCCCAATTTTTCACACTTGCTGTCTGGTCACCCTATGTTATTGGCAGAGGGTCAGTGTTAGGTTACCCACCCATATCAAGTCTCCGTAAGCCTGTGGCCTAGTGTAGCTACAAAAAAAGTCTTACAGACCTCCCCCTGTAGGCCTTGCATTACAGCTTTACCTTACTTATATCCTTAATACACACTTGTCATTCCTAAATACTTGTCAGTCTTCTACTGCTATAATCCTATCCTACTTAGCTATTCATCACTCATTGATTACATATGAAATAACATGTGAGTTAACAACACAATTAAATGATAAAATGAACTAATTGGCTCACCCTTTTGGCTATTCTTGGCTGCCAGAATGGTCTGGCCATGACCTACAATGTCCCCTACATCACTGACGCCCTCTGCGCTAAAGGTTTCAAGTGGGGGCAGCATGTAACCACTCCAGCTGCTCTTAAGACACCCTCCTTACACTGAGGGTATAACTGAGGGTATAACCGGAGTGTTCCCTTTGTACTACTGGAGTGGCCTGAAGAAGCCAGAGTGGGATCATGCCATGAGTCTGACCCCATCGCTTTAAATCTCCTATTCGGTTTTTTCCCTGAAAACTTCCCAGCAAGGGAGTCACCCCTAAGATGAGATATAGCATGCAAAATTTCAGGACTGATTTCTTTTTAAAGGAGGTTGGGTGGGCTGTGGGATTGTAAACGGGGCTATAATGGTAAGCGATCTTTATTTTTAACTATGGTATGGCTACCACTCCTCCTCCACAATACTAGCAATATGTTCCATGCTACAGATGTTAAGCAAGATGAGGCAGTGAGCCAAATTCACCTTGATCTAATGCCAATGAAGCTGGTGGAGTTACAGTACAGGCCACTAAATGTAATCAGCATTTTTGTGTCATACTTATCAACGAACACCTGGTGGCACTCAATTCCAGCAATACCATGGGAGAAAAACATAATTACATTTCAAAATATGTTGTGCAGAATAAAGCAATCAGAAATCTGCTCTTTCTCCTAGCTATTGGGCCATGCTACAGCAGCATAGGGCACCTGCTCTTTGCAGTTTTGTTATTATAGCTCACATGATATTTTATTTAGATAATGGTTAACACTGCAGTCTGTTTCATACCCTGACAGTGAACTCAGAAGAACACAGACTCTTCCAAGCTAGCAAACATCATGCTGTTATAGCCTGCTAGGCTCACTTTTTATGTCATGCTCGAGTGTATTACCTGAGGCTTGTGGAGGCAGCTGAAATGATTAAATGAAGTGTTAGATTCAGAAAAGGAACTTAAATCATGATCTCAAACCAAACAGATTTTAAAATACCTGTGGGGGAGAAGAAAGGGAGTGGAGGGATGTGAACTCCAGACAGGGTTAGTGGGAGGAGAAAAGGAGAATACAAATCAAATACTACCCACCATTAAGGATCAAATTTTGATCCCACTGAAATCAATACATTACATTTTTATTCTTTTTAAACTGAACCAGCATTTGATCCCAATTGGGTGTTGTTGTTTTTTAGTGATAGCTTCCCAGATACTGGCAGTGGGGAAACTCCTGTGATCATGGTATTTTGTTTTTCATATTTCTTATCCACATTCATTGAAAACTGTCTGAGGGAAAGTTTGAGTGCACCACAGGGGCCCTTTTTAAATTTAAACCTTAACCAAAAACCAAAAACAAACCAAAGGCACAAGATCATTGCCAACCCCAGGTTTACATGGTAAAAACTGAACTGCTTATTTTTCTTTTCCCCTCCTTCTCCCCCCCCCCCCCCCCCCCCCATCAAACAATCATCATCCTTCCCTGTCTTTCAGGATCACAACTTTTGAGTCATCTTTCACTCCCCACCACAACAGTCCATATACTACTAAGTCTTGCCAGTTTGGCTCCACAAAATCTTGAAAACCTACCCTTTCCTTTTTTGTCCACAGTAATTGTCTATGTCCTACTTATCTCTTTCCAAGAGTCCTGCACAATTCTTGTCTCTGGCCTTCCTGTAGGGTGACCAGATGTCCCAATTTTATAGGGACAGTCCCAATTTTGGGGTCTTTTTCTTATATAGGCGCCTATTACCCTCCCACCCCCTGTCCCGATTTTTCACACTTGCTGTCTGGTCACCCTACCTTCCTGCTACCCGCATCCAGAATGCGCCTTCTAGTTATTTTCCTTAACCACCAATCAGTTTTTGTTCCAATGCATTTTGTGGAATGGCTGTTCTCTGAACACGAACAACCTATTTGTACATGAATAGGAGCATGCACTACTCACTAGCCATCATTTGTTACTCATTTTCAAAGCGTCAAGTCATCCAAACAGAGAGCAGAAACAACCCCGTGTGATGTACATAATCAAACACTGTGAAAAATGAAGAGCAACTACTCCCAGTGAACCCTTCCCTAACAACCCACAGGCTGAATTTGTTTGCCTAAACTGTTTTTTCCACCCAATTACAAACAGGAAATTACTTAATAAAAAAAATCAAAGCCTCTGTGCATAATCCACAAACAGAGCAGAAGGCTAAGTTCACAATTTGCAAAAATAACCTGACCAGCTCTAATGGCACGGTCTCCAACAGGCTCCCCTGCACCTAGAATGTGGTGACTGTGCTGATATCTGGGGTGGGAGGAGGAGCTAGGACACATCAGTAGCACACAGGAGGTCTCTGTCCTTTCGTGTGTCACAGCGCAGTGCTACCTGACAACTCGTTCTGCAGAAACACAATATGCAAGTTGCAGCCAATAGGTCTGCAAATTATAGTGAAGGGTGGCAGGCCCAACCTGTACTGAGGGCAGTAGCAGCAGCAGCTGAGAGCCTGAGTGAGTGCTCACCTACTATTTTATATAGGCTTTGCACCAGTGAGGAGAATTAAACCCTGACCGAAGAGCAATACCACCAGTGTAACAGCGGAACTAGCCTCCATTTCCTCCTCCACTGAAAGAGCCGTGAGGTGCCTAAGAGCTCTTGTCCAGTCATTTTACCTGTGCCCATCTCAGACTTTAAGGCCAGAAGGGACCATCATGATCCTCTAGTCTGACCTCCTGCACATTGTAGGCCACAGAACCTCACCCACCCACTCCTATAACAGACTCATAACCTTTGGCTAAGTTACTGAAATCCGCAAATCATGATTTAAAAGATTCAAGTTACAGAGAATCCACCATTTACACTAGTTTGCAAGTGACCCATTGCCCCATGTCGCAGAGGAAGATAAAAAAACCAACCCAGGATCTCTGCCAATCTGACCCGGGGAAAATTCCTTCCCAAACCCAAATATGGTGGTCAGTTAGACACAGAGTATGTGGGCAAGACTCACCAGCCAGACACCTTGGAAAGAATTCTCTGTTCTCCCCATATAGTGTCCCATCACCCGCCATTGGGGATATTTGCTACTAGCAGTCACAGATCAGCTATATGCCACTGTAGGCAGCATAGGCACCAACTTCCCCTCTGCCCGGTGGGTGCTCGCCCACCCCTGGCCCCGCCTCTTCCTGCCCCTGCACTGCCCTCGCCCCACCCCGCCTTTTCCCACCCCAGCCCTGTCCCCTTCCTGCTTCAATTCCACCCAAGTCCCCACCCCTGCCCTGCCTCTTCTCCGCCTCCTCTCCTGAGCACGCCACATCCCCGCTCCTCTCCCTCCCTCCCAGAAAGTCCTAAGTGCCACCAAACAGCTGTTAGGTGGCGGGGGGCTGGGAAGCACTGGGAGGGAGTGGGAGGAGCGGGGATGCGGTGCGCTCGGGGTGGGGGGGGGAGAAGGAGGCGAGGAGGGGGGAGCTTGGCTGTTGGTGAGTGCAGAGCACCCACTAATTTTACCCCCTGGGTACTCCAGCCTCAGAGCACCCCCAGAGTCAGCGCCTATGGTAGCAGTCTCATCATACTATACCCTCTATAAACTTATCAAGCTCAGTCTTGAAGCCAGTTAGGTTTTTTTGCCCCCACTACTCCCCTTGGAAGGCTGTTCCAGAACTTCACTCCTCTTAATGGTTAGAAACCTTCCTCTAATTTTAAACCTAAACGTTTACGCTTAACTTAAATAACACTTTCCCTCCCTGGTATTTATCCCTCTGATGTATTTAGAGAGCAATCATATCTCCCCTCATCCTTCTTTTGGTTAGGCTAAACAAGCCAAGCTCTTTGAGTCTCCTCTCATAAAACAGGTTTTCCAATCCTCTGATTATCCTAGTAGCCCTTCTCTGCACCTGTTCCAGTTTGAATTCATCTTTCTTAAACATTGGAGACCAAAACTGCACATAGTATTCCAAACAAGGTCTTGCCAGTGCCTTGTACAATGGTACTAATTCTTCCCTCTCTCTACTGGAAATACATTGCCTGATGCATCCTAGGATCACATTAGCCTTTTTCATGTCAGCATCACATTGGCAGCTCATAGTCATCCTGTGATGAACCAATACACTCAGAAAGAAGAACAGGAGTACTTGTGGCACCTTAGAGACTAACAAATTTATTAGAGCATAAGCTTTCGTGGACTAGGTCTTTCTCCTCCTCTGTCACTTCCAACTCATACGCCCCCAGCATATAGCAAAAATTCTTTTTGTTAGTCCTTAAATGCATGAATTTGCACTATTAAATTTCATTCCATTTCTATTACTCCAGTTTTCAAGGTCATCCAGATTTTCTTGTATGATATTCCCATCCTCTTCTATATTGGCAATACCTCCCAACCTTTTGTCATCTGCAAATTGTATTAGCACACTCCCACTTTTTGTGCCAAGGTCAGTAATAAAAATGTTAAATAAGACTGGTCCCAAGAACAATCCCTGAGGAACTCCATTAGTAACCTCCCTCCAGCCTGACAGTTCACTTTTCAGTACGACACGTAGTAGTCTCCCCTTTAACCAGTTCCTTATCCACCTTTCAATTCTCATATGAATCCCCATCTTCTCCAATGTAACTAATAATTTCCGTGTGGAACTATCAAAATGCCTTACTGAAATCCAGGTAGATTAGATCTACTGCATTTCCTTTGTCTAAAAAATCAGTTGTCTTCTCAAAGAAGGAGATCAGGTTGGTCTGGTACAATCTACCTTTTGTAAAACCATGTTGTATTTTATCCCAGTTACTATGTACCTCTATGTCCTTAACTACTTTCTTTTTCTAAATTTGGCCCAAGACATTGCATACAATTGTGGTTAAACAAACAGGCCTGTAGTTTCCTTTTTCCCCTTTCTTAAAAATAGGTACTATATTAGCAGTCCTCCAAGTTTATAAAGTTATTAAAAATCCTGGCTAATGGTCTTGTAATTTCATGTGCCGGTTCCTTTAATATTCTTGGATGGAGATTATCCAGGCCTCCCAATTTAGTCCCATAAAGTTTTTTGAGTTTGATTTATACCTCAAATGTAGTAGTTGCTACTTCCATATCCTCATATCCATTAGTCACCATGCCACTACCCTACCCTTATTAAAAACTGAGGCAAAGTATTTGGTTAGGTGTTGGGCGATGCCTAGATTAACTTTAATCTGCACCTCATCCTCAGTACTTAGCAGTCCAACTTTCTCTTTCCTTGTTTTTTTTTTTTTTTTTTAATTTATATGGCTATAGAACCTTTTACTATTGGTTTTAATTCCCTTGCAAGGTCCAGCTCTGCTCGCCTTTTGCTAATTCTCACTTTTTCCCCTTATACATTTTGACCTGCAAGAGGTCGCTTTCCTTGCTGATCCATCCCATCTTCCATTCCTTGTAGGCTTTCTGCTTTCTCTTAATCATTTGTTTGAGATACTTGCTCATCGAGCTTGGACTGCAACCCTTCCCTATGAATTGTTTCCCTTTGCTTGGCATGCAGGCTACAGATACTTTAAGCCAAAGTTGCAGAAACTAACTCCAAGCCTCCTCCATGTTCAGAACTTTGAGTTCTTCAGCCTAACTAATTCCCTTAATATTTTAAAGTTTGCCTTTTTGAAATCAAGAACCCTAGTTGCAGATCTACTTTTGTTTATCCTTCTGTTTAGTTTAAACTGAATTAGCTCATGATCACTTGAACCAAAAGGTGTCCCTAAAACCAGTTCTTCTGTGAGGTCCTCACTACTCACCAATACCAAATCTAAAATGGCATCACCTCTTGTAGGTTCAGCAACTATTTGGTGAAGAAATCTGTCAGCTATCACAACCAGGAAAATCTGAGCCCTACTATTATTAATAGCACTTGTCTTCCAATTTATATCTGGGAAATTAAAATCTCCCATAATTCCACAGTTTTTACTTCATTAAAGAGGTCTCTTATCTTAGCAAAGCTATCTTCACATAAATTCCCTCCTATGGAGAAGTGATAGAATATCCAAAACCTAAGATCAGGGGTCTAAAGCACTGGACAAGTTCTATAGGAATTACTATGAATATAAATATTATGAATTTAATATTCTATAATTAATATAATTACTATGAATATAAGTGTGTCCAGAGTCCCAGGAAAGCCAACTGAGGTCACTCAATTAGGGTGTACTGCAAAGAATGGGGCAGACAATCCCTAAAGCTGGTGGATATTCTAATACTCAGATTTACCAAGCCAGCACAAAACAGCTTCTATAATACCTCACTGGTTATCCAGAAGCCAACACCACACTTCACTTAAAGCAACCCAGCCTCAGGCCTCCACCCAGACACCCAATTCAAATATGATGAAGATTACTGAAAATCTTATTCATCATATAAAAAAATTCTACCAATCCCAGGCTAATGAATATTCTAGATTTTACCCAAATACACGCTTACAGCCAATTCTTAGTAATTAAACTTTATTTAAAAAGAAAAAAGAGAGAGTCTATTGGTTAAAAGATCAGTATACATATAGACATGAGTACAATTCTTGAGATTCAGATTCATAGTAGAGATGGTGAGCTTTGTAGTTGCAAAGAGTTCTTTCAGAATTAGTTCATAGGTTATAGCTCTAGTGACAGACAGGAGCTGTCTGTTTACATGGCTAACATCAAACAAGATATAAGTACACACATACAATTAGTATCACCTCCAATTCTCTAACAATACAGGTTTGCACTTCAAAGTTTTAGCCTATCTACCATGGAATGGCCCTAATTACCATTCACATACTTTTCTAACATGTCTCTACAGGTTGATTCTGGGTTATTTAGCCTGCAGGATACTTGACCCTTTCTGGCCATGCATCACACTTTGTATAAGATTAGTTGCAATTATCGAACAGTGGTAGCAACAATGATTTGCATGGTCAGAATCTAATTAGATATCATCACAATAAGCATTAGCAGGTGAGCATTTCATTGTCACAAATGTGTGATCCATACAAAAAGCAAGAACAGTTCACAATCAGCAGCCAGGTGTCCCCAATACACCCATTTTTACATGCCCTACTTCTGATCCAGCCAGAAAATTTATCCCATCTGCTTATTTATTACTTACTGTGTGTTCTGAGGGGAATCAGTTAAAGAGACAATCCATAGCAAAGACCATATGGAAAAATTTTCCTCTTTATACTTCCTTCCATTTTACCCACAAGATACTGCGCCTGCTGCTGCAGGCAGATGCTAACTTGCCTGCTGATTTAGCCTCTTGCAGAAGGGTACCTGACATGGCATTGATTAGTCATCAAACAGGCCTATAAAAAGCTCTCCACGTTTTCCATTTCCTATTTGCAGAAGGAATCATTTGAAAAAAGTTTGTGACATTATAAACTGTATGTACATAGAGAAGAACAGTCCATATGCAGGAATAGGAGACTGGCACTCACAAGCTCCTATCCTGGCTCTGACTCTGATCCCCTTCAACCTCAGGTGAGTCATTTAGGCCCCCATTTCGAAAAGCAGTAGCAAATTTTTGCTACCAAAACTGGAGGTGCTCTAAATTAGAGGCCACCTTTAGGCTAATGTATGGTAACCATACTTTCTTACCTCCCACCAGCATTGTGAGGGTTAATAAATGTTTGTAACACATTTTATAGCGCACTAGAGGCTTCACAGAAAGCTGCAAAGAGTTTACAATCTAAAGACCCTATCCTGCAAACACTTACAGCCCACTGTAATGCTTCATGCCTGAGTAGGCACACTGAGGTCAAAGGGACTAGCCATGTTAGTAAGCACTACACTGATTGTAAGTGATGGTCAGGCCCCATGTTATATATTTGACACTATAAAGGAGGACGATAAAGTAGAATCATAGACTCTCAGGGTTGGAAGGTACCTCAGGAGATCATCTAGTCCAACCCCCTGCTTAAAGCAGGACAAATCCCCAGACAGATTTTTGCCCCAGGTCCCTAAAATCCCTCAAGGATTGAATTTACAACCCTGGGTTTAGCAGTCCAATGCTCAAACCACTGAGCTATCCCTCCCACGTAGAAAAGGCATAGGCAAGGATTGGAGCATAGTGATCACATGATTATTCAGCAAGGGAACATCTTGGTGCTTCTGAAAATTAAAGCTAACCTGTTAGTTATTTAAGAAAGATAAAGTAGGGCATGCACATACAATGTTACATGAACAAAACTGGGTTAGGGTTCCTGCGCAGAACAGACTAACTCATACATTTCATTCTATGAGCAGGGCAATCATTGGGTATTCTAGTTTTATGGACAGACCCGTAGCATTCACATGACAGGGGGTGCAATGGCTTCCCTTCGCCAAGAAAACTACAAAGAGACCCACATTCAGCTTAATGTAAACTTGGGTTTTGTTGTTCATTGCTTTTTTTATTCTACCTCTAGAGAATGCGCTCATTCAAACTTCAACCTTTAAACCTGGCAATTACCCATTTCACATCAATTTAAGCTATGAGCAGTGATGGAAATTCAGTGCCTGCATTGCATACCCATAAGATCAGCAGTATTAGTTTGGCCTCACTGTAATTTCTCCTTTTCCAAATAATCTGTTACCTATGTCAACTCTCTTGTTGTTATTCCTTTAGTGGTTTTAAAAGGTACCAGCCTCATATCGTCAGTCATCAACCTTTAAAGATTCATTTTTAATGTGTGTGCGTTTAGAACACTTATATCCTCCCTGAATCAGCCAAGAAGGAGGCTGTAAAAAACACACACACACCCTCCCTCCCACCCACGGTTTATGTACTTCCTCTGATCAAAAGGAAGCTTGCCACGAGAGTCAGAGGCCCACAGCAGTTTGAACCCCACAAGCTCTCATCTTTGTGACAGTTTACATGTTGGACAACACACTCTGGCTTGAGGCAGGGACTTCAAGAGTTAAAAGCATGAGCTGTTCCAGCTTGAGCCAAAGCTCTCCAGCTGGGGCGGTAACAGACATATCCTGCGCAGATTGCGAGGTACTGCTCTCCCATTGTGCCCACTCACCAGTGGGTTACATTACAACACGATCACACAATGCTTTTTATTTCAATACTGTGCCATAGGTGCCCAGTGAAATCCTCACTAGCAACAGAACTTGACCTTGTAGTCCTCCCTGAAGTCAATGGGAGTTTTCTGTATGTTATAACTGTGTGGGCTGGTAATGGAATTACTATGACATGTCCTTAATACACAATATCACAATACAGAGAGTCAGTCATAAGCTGAACAGAAAAGAAGGGTTTTAAGGCAGGATTTAGAGAGATGTGATCCAATGCCTCAGGAAAAGAGGGAGTTCTACATATTAACACTCTTAAAGCCAGCTCATCAATAGCTCCCAGTTCCCTAACTGCTGTCCTCTTCAGTTTAAGTCTCCAGGCTTCTGCCAGATAAGGATCCTGAGTGAATATTGTATTTTCTTCTAAAATATATGTATTAACTCATACCAAGAGAGGAGAGGAGAATGTCTATCTCCAGACACATTCAGACAGTGTTCCTGAAGGGAAATTCAAACCCTGAGCTGTGCATCTCACTGCCCCTCAGAAATAACACGGAACATTAAATATCTTCACAGCCCAGGAAGGCTTCCTTGCATTTCTAAACTGTGTAAAAGAGTTTCACCTGCAGCTAATGTGATACCTTAGAGAGACAGAGATATTAGGGGAAACTCATCGTCCTGAGGTCTCCTCACAGCCCAAACAGAAAGCCCTGTGTTCATTAAGGGTTTGACTGAGTCTTTGTTCAATACCCTGCGTATGAAGAAATTGGGGAGAATTGTGGTTGTAGAGTCTACTTCTTCCTTTGCTCCTATGAGGGAGTAATTTGCTACAGCCCCTTTGCTAGCTGGTGCGGAGCGGGGGTCACAGAACCAAAGTTCTGCCCTCCTCTGGCCCTACCTGCCCACTGCGGCCCCCCCCCTCCTGTGCAGGTGAGCAGGAATTGGATGTAGCCTTGTTTCTACCCACCCCCAAGGTGCTGGCTACCACAAGTGAGCCTATGCCATGGGGGAAGTAATCTGCATCAGCAAAGGGGCTGGAAGAGATAACATCCCTCCTGGAGCAAAGGCAGGGAGGAGGAAAGCAGGAACCAGACTCTGTGACTCACAGTCACAATCTGCTTCTGCCCTGTTCCTTAGGCAGCACAGCAATTAGCCAGAGAGAGGAATAAGGGCTCATAGCTGCTCAAGCTAAGTCTTGCCATGGAGAGGAGAGTGAGTAGGGGAGGAGACAGAAAGGGAGGAGCCCTGGCTCCACTCCATCCCCATTTGCTCCATGAGAAGGGGTGAAATAAGGTAGTCCCTCCCCATGAATTGTGATTCAGTCTGCCCCAGGGTGGTGCGGCTGCATACCACATGGTGGGTTGCCAATTTCAGCAGAGTCCAAAATCCTTTGGACCAAATTTTGCTCAGTTACATCTGTTCAACCCCTCTGATTTTAATGGGGCCCCACCAGAGTAAGTGAGAGCCCAGTTTGGGTGTTAGACTCTTTGCACTTAGGTGAAGTCACTGCATGGCACGTTATAGCCCAGAGGGAATAGTTAAAGAGTGTTATAAATCCCTAAAGCTACATTTATGATGGAAATGTTGATGCAAGCTTAATTATAGTGATACTACTGTAAGCCGCTCTGCTAGGCAAGACATTTAAACCCAGTCTATAGTAGTTCTCGCTGTAATAGGGACAGTCTCACTGCACAGCTACCAGGCAAGGCCTGCTACCTGGAAAATACTGCAGCACCTGGTCCCATTCCCTCCACTGCACTCATTCTAATGCCTTTTTTCTACTGTTCCAGCTAACACCCATGCAGATAGCACAATCCCATTGACCTTTTCTTCTGTTTGTGGATATTTGACTTCCAGCCTAGACACAGAGGCTTGCCATTCAATCTAAATTAGTATGTCTTTGCTTAGGTGTTTCATCTTACAAGTGCGTACCCAAGGAGAGTTTCTTCCTGAAACCAGACCCTATAAGGTTTCTCTATGTGCTTTCCTTGTACTGTACAACCCTTCTGCCAGGTGGTTAATAGCAGAAAAATGGTTCAATATATCTAGGGTCCCTCTTGAGAAGTAACTAAAGTGTCTCAAACCCACCCCCAGGAACCTGGGAAAATTAAGCACCCACTCATCAACACTCTGAAACTGTGCACAAACAAGAAGTCATTATTAGGGGAAAGGGAATGGTCAAACTTGGGAAACACAACAACAGAACGTCTACAAATAAAAAGTAAAACACTCCTCCGCCTTCCCACCTGACAGTGAAAATATCCTGCAGATAGTAGTCCCTTGACTGCATCACCTCACCCATACGCTAAACCCCCACTCACAGCGAGGATCAGCAAGTAGCAATAGTTCAAGGATTTCTTTGCAGGTCTGTCTCCTACCTCAAGGGAGACATCATCGTCCGTCTCTCCATTTAGTGATTCAACTTTATTAAGATGCAAGGTAAGGAGGAGCCACACCAGAATCTGCTCCACTGCTGTTCTCTGCATCCTTTTCTACAGTGAAGTCCCCATAGGAAGGGAGTCAAGAGCACTTAGCTCCATTGATAGAGCCTAGCTGCTTGAAAACAAGCTCTTTGCTACAAAGTAATACCTCTTTTCTTCTCTTAAGCCTCTCTAGGAGCCACTATGCCCAAAATCCAATTTCATGACAAGTTATGGTGACCTCCCAGGTGTCACTATGGAATTGTGGGTAGATCTATGCAAATGAAGATCTCTATAGCAGCACTTTTCCCTATTCATCAATAGGGGAAGTAGGGAGTTCTTTCTCTCTGGAGCTTCTGGCCATAGGGCTTACATCTGTAATAATTTGAATACACACGGCAATTGATTTCTATTAAGGGCAGCCTCTGCACATGGCCAATCATGTGATATACTTCTGTAATCAAGCTGCAGTTGAAGAAAGAAAGATAATGTACAAAATACCCTAATAGGGTGGGACACATTTTCATTTTGTTGTCAGTTCACATTGCCTGAAACAAAGTGATTTTGAAAGTAATACAGACACAGTGCAATAACACTGTCCTCAGCAAGGCTTCGAAATCCATTTATGAGGCTCCCACTGGTAAAACAAATATGCAATTACAACCAAAGATGGGTAGATCTCCAAACTAAACACCATCAAAGGCCATGTGTTAAATAATGTATGTTCTATAGCTGTTTTTATTGGGGAAAAATGTTAGTCTCTTAAAGGATTGTATTTTGAGAATAAACATTAGTAACTTCAGTGATAAATATAGATGTATAAGTTGTCTAGGACTGCAGTGAGGTCGTATGTACCTGCACACATATGTATGTATGTCCTGCAGAAACATTATATGTTCCAAGCACCCTCAATACTCCATTAGGGCACATGGTGTAGTGGGCCCCAAAAACAGGACTGGCATGCATGGGGAGAGGGATGCTGCACTCTGTAAAAGAATAAAAGTAATGGGTAAGCTCCCCCACCACACCAAGCAGTTCATGAAGGCCTCCTGGAACTTCCCCTGAAGTACTGCAGCTGTGGACTGCCTCTACACTCAGGCTCTAGCAGCCCACCGTATACATGCACAGTAAAAAGATGGATATGTGTGGATTGTTTGTGTCCTACTTTTCTAGTTCCACATCTTACTACGAAAAGGTCAGAACCTGGCACAAATGCTTCTTTTGGCCTGAAGAGCAGATAAACACTAGCTGTGGTTACCTTGCTGACATTGTTATTGGCAAAACTTTCTTTCCCTCCACAGAGGAATCCTGTCCCTTCATATGCAGATACAACAAGGACTGCATGTTTCTCATGTTTCCCCACCCCTCCACCTCCCTTCAAACCTTGCTGCTTTCTCAGCAACACTTCTTCCACAGACATAAATGTGATGGTTCATATGTCAGCGATCTTCATATCAAAGCTTTCCAGGCCAGATGCACATGATCATCAGTTGGCTTTGACAGCTGCAAATGTTCACTTTGTCCTATTCTACCAACACAAGAGTTTAAATAAATAAATAAAAACACACCCCTTCAAAGGGTGATGCTGGCTTTTCTCTGGACCATTATCATGAAAATGTCTTGTTGGTGTGTCTCAAGGTAATATGTCACATCATGACAGATCAGAGCCATGTTGTCCTTCCACTTGAAAGGGTAGTTGTAGTCAGGAAACTGACTAAGTCAAAATGACATTGTAAGTCTCCCGCTTTATCCTCTCAGTGATTTAGAAATCAAGTCTGCTGTGTTTACAAGACAAGTAACATTTTATTCTCCTTGGCAGCACAGCAAATACAAACCTGGAAGCTAGAAATCCACCTGTGTTCTATCTGCCTCTTAAATCAGTCATGAGTTATGACTATTTCTTTTGGCTATAGAACTTGATCCTATGATCCATGCCTTGATTACCTCAATATTAGACTACTGCAATGCACTATAAATGGCCTTGTCGACACTAGGAAAATTAGTAGCCCTAATTCACCACTGTCACAGCTCCCCATGGCTGTAAGCACAGTTAGACAATATAATGCTAAAAAACTTCTGAGCTCTGCTTCCACCAGTGCTATTAATGATGGAGCGGAAATTTTCCCATATAGATGCCACCCATGGGTTTATAAACTGATGCTCCCAGCGAATGCTGCAGTCTGTTTGCTGAGTATCCTGTGTTTGTACAGCACCTAATAATAGGGTCCTGGTCTACAAATAGTAAGCAGTGTACATAATGAGTCTATTGACTTCTAAGTGGAGTTTTGATTCTGACCTATAAATCCCTAAATGGCCCGCAACATCCCTCCTACAGGAAACCCCCCTGATACTGCAGTGGCTGCAGTCAGTGGAAGAGCTAGCCCTGTCTAATTGAAAAATAAGGGGGGCGATTGATAGGGCATTTTTTGTTAAGACACTTCAGCACTGGAACTCACTATCACACTTGATCTGAAATAGCCTAAAGTTCAGGCCTTTCAGGCCCATTAAGTTCTTGGTGTCTTGGGGGAGGGCTGAAGTGCTTGAAAGATTTGGGTCTTTGAAGAGGGGAGTGGGGGAGAGGTAGCTATGGGGGTGTGATGCGTTCCCCCCGGGTTGTCCCCTGGAACTGGGGTACCACTGAGCCCACCTGACCCACCAGCCTAGATTCCTTTTATGCTGTACTGCTGTGACCAGCCTGCCAAGCCCTCTCCCAGGCTCCAGTCTGAACCTTCACCAGCACACATAGAGGTAGGGACACTTGCAGCTGCAAAAACATACAGATGCCGTGATCAGCTCTGCATGGGAAGGCTTCAGCTAAGGAACTACCCAGTATTCAAATGAACACACCCCCTCTGGAGGATAAACCCAAAATTATACCGTCTTGTGCTGCACAGAGAACTGTATAGCGTAAGCTCGTGAAATTCACCCCCTCCCTCAATGTGGAGAGGAATATACACACTTTCTGCCCCCAGTTATGATTTCCACACACTGGTTTGTGATGAAGCAAAAACAAATTTATTAACTACCAATGATGGATTTTAAGTGATTATAAGGGATAGCAAACAGATCAAAGCAGGTTACCTAGCAAACAAACAAAAGCACAATCTAAGCTTAATATACTAAAGAGATTGGATTTAAGTAGCAAATTCTCACTCTAAATGATTATTTAAGCTGCTTGCAGGGATTCTTAAGGGGCCAGCTGCCCTTGCTTGCAGCTTAAAAACCCCAGGTATTCCTTTCACAGGCTAGAAATCTCTCTAGAATCCCTGGGTCCAACCCTTCTCCCCCAGTCCAGTCCTTCTTCTTCAGGTGTTTCCAAGAGTCTCCTCTGGGCGGGGAGTCAGCGAAGAACCACGATGATGTCACTCCCCTGCCTTAAATAGCTTTTGCACAGTGTTTCTCAAACTGGGGTCGCCGCTTGTGTAGGAAAAGCCCCTGGTGGGCCGGGCCAGTTTGTTTACCTGCCCTGTCCACAGGTCCGGTTGATCACGGCTCCCACTGGCCGTAGTTCGCCGCTGCAGGCCAATGGGAGCTGCTGGAAGCGGCGGGTAGTAAGTCCCTCGGCCCGCACCACTTCCAGCAGCTCCCATTGGCCCGGAGCAGCGAACCGCAGCAAGTAGGAGCTGCCATCGGCCGGACCTGCGGACAGGGCAGGTAAACAAACTGGCCCGGCCCGCCAGGGGCTTTCCCTACACAAGCAGCAATCCCAGTTTGAGAAACACTGCTTTTGCATATGGTAGGAACTCTTTGTCTCCCAGCTTGGTTCCCATGCCCAGTCAGTGGAAAAACACAGGTATTCCATGATGGAGTCCAGTACCAGGTGACTTGGTTACATGTTCCTGTAGGGTCACAGCAGCCATGACTCGGAGACTATTTGTAGTGTCCTCAGGAAGGCTCCCCGGCAGGAGATTAGCTTCTTCTAAGACCTATTGTTCTCCCTAATGGCCCTTCCCAGCCAGCCATCTAGACTGAATGCATTCTGCCTAGAGGGCATTCCCCAGGTGTAAACACATTTGTAATAGATGCATAGACAATATTCCTAACTTCAAATACCAAAATGATACATGCATATAAATAGGATAATCATATTCAGTAAATCATAACCTTTTCAATGATATCTCACATGACCCATCTTGCATAAAATACATCATAGTTATGCCATAATCATATTGTAATAATATCTCTATGAAGAATATGGGATGTAGGGTCACAGGGGGTTTTGTTGCTCTTTGAGAGATTGTTGTGGGATCCACTCATTGAAAACAGAATCATCCAAAACTAAAGCAGTAGCTAGAGCACAAGATAGGTGCCCGTCACAGGGTGGGCTGGAACCACAGGGTGAGGTGGACTTAGCTGAACCTGTGATTAAATTAGCTACCTCCCAGGAGATGAGTGAGGCCACAGATCAGGTGATAGCATGCAAGCCAACTGGTCCTTAGATAAAAGGCCAACAAGGAGCCAGTTCAGAATAAGAGCTTCAGAAGACCCCAAGCTGGGGGAAGGGACCTGATTTATCCAGTTGGCTTACACTGCACTGTTTTGATTTGGAGAAATAAATCTCAACCCTGAGGAGAAGGAATTGAAATCCTGCTGCTTGTGACAGTGTGGTTTGATGCCCTGGCCAGTGAACTGGCCCACCAGTATTCACTACCTCACCTGTATACAACTCAGAATAAATAGATATGAATAAAATCTCACCATCTACAGGTAGATCATCTGTCGTCAGTGTTGATGGCACACAAGGCTGAATGGCATCTCCCTCGCTTTCCCCTGGCTGTAGGGGCTCTGCAACGCCCAATCTACAAAGCTTCATTTTTGGAACCAACAACAAACTTCAAGGTTATCTGGGTCTCAATATGGACCTTCCCTTGTACTAAAAGTAATAAAAATCTTGGCTATTGCCAGTCAGACAATTTAAAAAGGCAGCAATATGTTGCATAGGAAAATGCCATTCTAGGCCTTTTTCTGACTTATTTGGGGCCAAATTCAGCCCTGGCATAAGTGACTACAATGCTACGGACTTCAACGGGAGTTATTCATTTAAGCCAGGGCTGAATGTGATCCTTTAAACTGTGTTGCAGAAGTTACAACTGGAAAACAGCAGATGGCAGTGGCAACAGAATCGCAATACAAATCTGTGCCCGCCCCCCCGCACTGACTGGAAGGAACCTTGCCTGTTAAGTGACAGATTACATTGCAAATAGTGGCAGAGAGCTCTAGAAATATTTCTTTATAAAAACACAACACACTACAAGCCAGATGCGAATGGGGCATAACCCAGACTTTCAATTTACAAACAGACAACTTGGGCAGGAATGACAACGTAGACATCCAAATACTTGATTTGTGTACACAAACAAACAGCTAAACTTCTGGAACCTAATTTAAAATAATAATAATAATAATAAAAAAAAGAATTCATCATTTTGGGTGCATAATTTTTGGGTGCATAACTTGAGACAGTTAGGAACTGATTTTCAGAAGTACTGAACACCCACAATGGCAATTGCCTTGAGTGACCTCAGCCATCCAAGTCCTCCAGCAAAAACGAAGTTAGGACTTGACATTTGTGATAGTCTAAGGTTCAAAATTGGGCAGGTTTTTTTTTTAATTCACTTTGCATCTTGGGTAATCACTGCAGAGCCCCTAAAGTGATGGAAAAGTGAGGAAGATGCCATTCAGCCTTGCGTACCATCAATTACAAGGAGGCACGGAAGGTGTGTGGGAGTGACTGAGATTGGATGAGGAACCTTGTGAAAGTGACTGGGAAACAGTGTGGTGGGAGCGGACAGACAGATCAGATGAGGAACTGGGAGGGGGAGAAATTGGGGCTGGGTGGGCAAGGAGATGGGGAATGGTTGGAGGAGGGGGAGACACACAGTGATTTGGGGGGAGACTGGGACTCAGACAGCGAGCCCGGAGAAGGCGACTAAGACTGGCGAGGCAAGGAGACTGGGACTGGAATGAGAAGCCCAAGGAGTGGCAATTGAGACGGGCTAGGTAAGGAAAATGGGACTGGGAAAAAGAGCTGGGGAGCTGGAGGGGAAGGGGCAGGCACTGGACAGGGAGAGTCCAGTGGATGACACAGTAGGAGATCAAGGGTCAGGGGAACGAGCAGTAGAGTCTGTGCTTGTTAGAAAAAACTCTCCTATGGAACCTGGGCAGGAACCCAAGATTTCTGAGTCTCACCATTCCTCTGTGAAATATTTGTGAAACCCACTGGCAAAAGTATGGGTTTCTCCCTTGTAAATAATCCTGATCTTAACCCAAATTGTAAACTAGAGAGCTTCAAAATTTGGGAATTTGTGACACTGACAGACGGGTCAACTTGTGTGGGACCCATAACAAGTTAACAAGAGGCATTGAAATGTAATCAAGATAATCTTGATTTAGTTGGGGATTGGTCCTGCTTTGAGCAGGGGGTTGGACTAGATGACCTCCTGAGGTCCCTTCCAACCCTGATATTCTATGAACTAGAGGTGAGGGGTCAGGAGTGGGTGGGTGACAGTTTGTGATCTGCAATGTGCAGGAGGTCAGACTATTTGATCATGATGGTCCCTTCTGACCGTAAAGTCTATGAATCTATGAACACTGACTGAGGTGATCTAAATGTAAATTCCATATGGTGAGATTTTATTCTTATCTAATTTATTTACATTGATTTGTGTACAATAAAGCACTTTATGCCAGGTCAGCTCACCAGTCCGGGGAACAAATCACACTCCCAGCAGCAGCAACATTTCAGTCCTTCCTCCTCAGGGTTAAGTTTTATTTCTCCAAATCAAAACAATTCACCACAAAACAAATACATAACCCAGGTCCTTCTCCCTAACCTCCAGGGCCGGATTTCCAGTTAGGCACACTAGGCATATGTCTAGGGGCACCTACAAGTTAAAAGTGGGTTAAAAGTTTTATTTTTTATGGAAAACACGAAGGTCAGCTGTAGGCAAGGGGTGCACTGAAGATGCTGTGCCTAGGGGCGCGTAGGGTGTAAGTCCAGCCCTGCTAACCTCAGGTTTCTTGCAGAAGCGTACCTGTTCTTTGCAGGTCTAACTCAACTGAGATGCTTGTTGGAGCTTTAAAAATAATCACAAATTCAGTGATTTTCCTCTGCAGATCATCTTTAAGAGTTGGGGGAAAGTGACTCGTGTAGTGGTCTCCTATATAAAGCAATGGCCTTTTGAGTGGGACTTTGGCTGCAGAGAAGATTGTGAGGAGGAAATTTCAAGCGGACATTGAAATCAGCAGCTCACACTAACATTTGCTTTGGTTTTGTTCCCTCCACACACCCCTTTCCCCCACATGTGTGTAACCAGTAATGGAAAAATAGAGGACAGAATTAACTAGAGAGTTTTTAAGCAGATGAACATTCCTGCATGCAGCAGCCAAGGCAGGGTAGCAATACTGAGGAACAACACAGACAAGCAGATTCTACAACAATGACCAAATAACTCTCCAAAGGCAAGAGGCCTCCAGCTGTATAATATAGCGTTATGCTAGAGCAGGGGTCGGCATCGTTTGGCACGCGGCTCACCAGGGTAAGCACCCTAGCAGGCCAGGCCAGTTTATTTACCTGCTGACGCGGCAGGTTCGGCCGATCGTGGCCCCCACTGGCTGCGGTTCGCCGTCCCAGGCCAATGGGGGCGGAAGGAAGCGGCGCGGGCCGAGGGAAGGCCAGTGGGGGCCGCGATCGTCCGAACCTGCCGCGTCAGCAAGTAAATAAACTGGCCCGGCCTGCTAGGGTGCTTACCCTGGCGAGCCGCGTGCCAAATGTTGCCGACCCCTGTGCTAGAGGCTGGGTGTCTCCCACGCAGTGTGTGTTTGATCTGTGGGCACTCACAAACCTCACTGAAGCTGGTAGGCAGTTAAATGCCTCTTTTTGATGACGACAACTGAAGCAATAGAAGCCACTGCCCAAACCAAAGACCAGCACAGCATGGTAAGGCTGGAGTAGAAGCTGAGCCATGTAGTCTGAAAGATTTTCCCTGGGGTCTGAATGCGAATGTAGGGGCCAGGGCCGGCTCCAGGCACCAGCTTGACAAGCACGTGCTTGGGGCGGCCAAGGGAGAGGGGCAGCACCTGTGGCAATTCGGGGGCGGCAGGTCTCTCACTCCCTCTGGGAGCGAAGGACCTGCCGCTGAACTGCCGCCACCGATTGCAGCTTTTTTTCCACCCCCCCAATTGCCGCCGCCGATCGCGGCTTTTTTTTTTTGCTTGGGGTGGCAGAAATGCTGGAGCCGGCCCTGGTAGAGGCTGGGTATTGTTTAATGGAGCTGTGTATGTCTGAGTAAGAAGCAGCCAGAAACCAGGCAAAGAAAGCAGCAGAAGCACCAGACAGCAAGAGAATCATTTCTAGTATGTCCCTGAGAGACAGTCAAGAGAGAGAGAGAGCGCTTTTGGGGGCAGATTTCTGACTGGAAAGAGACTAGGAGTTGCAAGCAAAGAAACTGCCTCCCGTTTGTTTCCAACTGTCTCCATGGAAACAGAACTTTGTAGATTCTTTGTAAATAGACCCCAGACCTTTCTTTGATGCAATACTGTCTATCATCAAATTTCTCCCCATAATGGAAACAACCTGCAAGACTGTGAATGTTGGATAACCACTCCAGCTAAAAAAAGGGGTAAATGGTTAACCTATTGTTACATTTTTCTGGGTGCCTCAGAGACCCGTTAGAGAACATGTAACTTCCCATGGACTTTTTCCAAGTCTCTGCTAGCTTTCTTTGAGCATCTCTGCAGAGCTGGGGTTGTTGGGAAGAGACCAACGTTGGGATCAGATACATCACTGAACAGAAACACATGAAAAGCTAGAATCTCAACGGTCCCTTTATCCTGACCAGAGATCTCAGTGGCCCTGGCTAGGTCAGCAAAAGATCACAACGCTGCTGGTACTGGATGACAGCTTTACATTCAGGAGGCAAAAATATGGACATCTGAAATGGCAGCAGTTTTTTTACTGTACCTGCTGCCATTGCTATGTGGCAGATTTCGAGAGTTCCCTGATGTTTTCCACATCAGACAAAAGGACAGTGGATTCAATTGACTTGATGGTGCTTGTAGCTATGCTAGAAATCCCAGAGAGGGGTAGTTTTAACAAAATAAAAGCATCACCACATTGATGCTGAAAGTTTGAAAAGCCTTCTGAAGCCAATTAGACTAAAAATTATTTCATATACAAGATACAAGAAGCTAATCATCTTATGTCTGCAGAAAACAGCACACCACCTCAGGCTCTGATTTTTGTCAGATTGCCACAATCAAATAGGATCAGGTCTGGTGGGTATTTGAATGTGAGATCTCCAGGGAACATCCAATGTGCTGCAGAAATGGCATTGGTAATGCTGGGCCAGGTCCACCATGAATAAAATAAAGCACAGTGAAGTCAGTGGATATTACAGCAGCTGAGGATCTGGCCAATTATTTCCAGCATCAACATGCAATCGTGATTTTTAAAAGGAGAGGAAGCTGCATCAGGAATTTAGTTAGGTAGAATGCAATTTCCTGAGTTGGAATTTGGCCAGGATACTATCACAACTCCATTTGTTAAAACCATTGCATCTTTAACTGAGCACAGATGATTAGGACTTCAGTTTTTCTTCAGGATGCATAGCCAAATTGAACTGCAGATACAACCCTTTTGAGGTATACCAGTCACCAGTAAAACGGGTAAGATTTCATATCAATTGGATGTACTTATTACCAAAGTAAATATCTCAATTTCAGCTTTCCATACTGCATCTCTTAATCCATTTGAAAGTACCATTAAGCACAGATTTGATGATGCACAGTTGTTTCATGGTAATGTCTTTTATTGCTTACGACAGAATAATCAAATTGGCCTCGAAGTGATGTACGGGAGAGGTCACCCTCATAAACAAGATACATTTGGCAGGCGTCATCAGGATGTGCACTTAAATTTGTACTATTTTTTTTAAGAACTGTTTCTTTCATAACATGTAGTTGCTGATCAGCACTTTGGAACAACCAAAGCAGAGCAGTTCCTACCATACCCATCTGAAGATTTACACAAGACAAAGCATGAGCTGGAACAGAAAAGTTACTTTTCAGGAAGACAATCCAGTTGTATCAAATAAACTGACTTGCTCTTTACTTTCTTTGGCCTATGTTTGAGAGTCTTGGTGGACCTCTTGGCTGACCCGGGCAAGTTTTGGTTGAACAACCCACTCTATGGCTTCAGGGCTGGGTCCAAATGAAGTCAGTGGAAAAACTCTCATTGACTTTAAAAGAGCTCCGGCTGCAGAGATATGGATCAGAACAAAGTGCTCACAGCATTTTATCTATTCTTTGGGCTTCCGATTAAAGGCTCTTTTTCTTGTAAGTGCTAAGGAGCCTACACTGTTCCTTCCTCATTTGAGATTATTTGTCACTGGCTCACAGGGCCTTTCAGCAATCGTTTCCTCAGCTTCTTCTTGTAGTTTTATTCACCCCTTTGAGGTCTCAATTTCCCCTTTTCCACAGAATTCAGACCTGCTTTTGCTCACATATTTCCATGACTAAGATCTTTTATCTATTAGTCTGGTTGCTTCTCTATGGTTTCATCCTCTCTTTTAAGGAATATGTGGCTTTGTTAAAAAGCAAAAACGGGGATTAATTAAAATCCATGCACCTGAGCTCTTAAATGTGTCCTCGCTTACCAGTCTTTGAATTGCATTTCAGCTGACTTCTATTTGTTCATGCCACATTGTTGTTTGCTCTCTCTCTACTGTGTTAAATACCATGCCAAAGTTGCCACAGACAATGTTTTATCTGCATCTAACCCCAGCTCTTTCTTCCAACAGTATTTTGTACTGTATAGCCCTGAGGATGCATTTGTTTCTCTCTCTCTATTTTTTTTTTTTTTTGCGTGTCCTAAAGCCTGCCTCTCATTTCTCTACAAATGAATTGTATAAACCACTTAGCTGCCCTGATTCCCAATCTCTCCCATGTCATTTATTGCTGTGCTTCTCTTTTGTATCAGTGACCCTCTCTCCTCTCCTGAGATTTTACATTAACTGCTGGGTTTATCATCTGACTGCATGTTCCTTTTTAGAGGTCAGTGTTATTTAAAATGTACTTAAGTACAGGAAAGTACATTACATTCTCATAAGGACTCACCTGACACTTCAACCATCCGATGTTTTTTAAACCCCACACCAGGTCTCATATGAACGATGTCAATCTAGCAGGATACAAAGGAATGCTGATGGAGGTTAATGGTCTGATTTTTCAGGGATTGCAGTTTGAAGTGACACACTGGCTAACTTTGAACCACCCAACCTCAGAATCTTTTACTCTTTCCAATCAGTATCTTTTGCTCCTTTCAGCAATTTCTCCTCTAAACTGGGGCATAGAGCTGACAAGCCCTAGTTCTGTCCTCATTTATGCCTGTGCAAGCCCACTGACATAGAAGGCTTGTATGAATTTGGCTGACAACAGAATATGGCATCCAACAGTTTGAATCCCAAGCTCTGTCTCCCCAAACCAGAAGAGTGTTGTGGGGGTGACGTGCAAAGCTCCAGTGAGAAAGGAGTGCTTTGTGCTGTGCATGTGCAATTGTTCTGTCCTTTGCTGGAGGATGTTGCACTTGTACAGGCGAAAGGAGGAGGAATAGCTACCCTGCTCTGTCCCATTGTGACAATGAAGACGTTTCAATGGGGGAAGGAGGAAAATGCAGCTTGTTACGATGATACAATGCTACAGCCTCAAAACACTTTCTGCTTACCCACCCATGATCATAGGTGCTGGAACTAGGGGTGCTGGGTGTGCTTCCACACACCCTGGCTTGAAGTGGTTTCCATCATATCCAGGCTTTGTAGATTGTTTCAATGGCTCTCAGCACCCCCACTACACAAATTGTTCCAGCACCGCTGCCCATGAGGTTCTAAAATAATTCTCCTTTCAGGACAGTCTGCAAGAAGAGAATGGAGTGCTGCGTGGGGTTGGAATCTTCATGGCAGAAAAGGCCAATGTCATAATAATTACAACTTCTTGCCTGACACAGGACAAATGTTACTTGGAAAGGAACTTTTGGATTCCAGTTTAGTAATGCAGAGGACCTGCTCTAGAACTGCTGACAAGGATATGAAAATTTTTTCCAGCATTTTGTTCTGAAAATATTTTCATTGCAACCAGAAATGTTATCATGTATGTAATCATGAACTCCCGAAAATGGAGAGTGTTAAACAGTTAATACTATTAGGCCAAAATATGGAGATCCTCCATCTGATGATCAACAGGTGCTGCTTATACAGAGTTTGAATGAGTGTCTGATATGGACAATCCTCGGTAATATGACCTATCAGTTGGAGAGAAATAGCTCCAACGTACCACAATGAAAAATTATAAGATTCCTTTAACATCTTTCTGGCTCTGAATTCCCCTGAGGTACCCCACTAAAACTCTAGGCATGACCTCAGTTAAATAGCTGTTGTATTCATGGTAAAACCCAGAGACTTAATGAGTACTGGGGTTTATAGGTTTTCACTAAGGTGCAATATACTTGTGCTATTAAGACACAGGACAATTTTGGTAGGAGGAATACCACCAATTTTGGATCAAGTTGCTGTTTCTCTCCTTGCTGTAATTGCTTTTTCACATTTGTACTTATTTCCTTTTGAGTTTTATTGCCTAGACTCATAAGTCTAGACGAACAATCTGTGTGCCAGGCATTCTTCTTGAAAGCTCTATAACAAAAAGCCTCTTTTAAAAGATTGCTTGTAATAGATAACTGTGTTACCTCAACATCCACCTGCACAGAAATGCAGCATAAAACCCAGAATCTTCACAACAGGCTGCAGTGAAGAGCAGTTGTAAAAGGGGTTCAGAACCAAGTATTTCCCAGTATTGGGTTTCCCCTTTCTTTTCATTTTACCCCCTAGACGTTTTTGTGTTGTGTTGTTTCTGATACAGAATGTCTGTTGTGTTCTGGCTTATGGATGGATGAATTCTAGTGGTAGGTGAAGCGGCCCCTGTACCTAAAGATACCAATTCTCAAATATGGTCACCATCAGAGGACATCCACATCCTGCCTTTGGACAATCAGATCAGCCCTTTGTGATAAATATGGCTGCTCTATTAACCTAAGTGCAGAGCTGAACATCCACATCATACAGGATTTGGATGCCCTATTAAAAAATGGGCATCTTAATATTGGGCCCATCATCTGTAAGATACTTTGGTATTTAGGGATGAAAGATACATAGGATCATCATCAATTTCTTACATAAAACACAGTGCATGACATTCAGAGTATTCTATAATGCAGATCCTTCACAGGTGTGCTTTAGACATATACTGTTTATTATTTATCTACTGACCATTTTCTGCTTCCCATTTCTATGTGCCAGAACCTCACTACAACTTGTGGTTAACTTATATAAGGAGTGATTAAAAGAGACTGAGAATCTACATTATTGCCAAGCAGCTCCTGTAAAGGTCAACACAAAATAAAATGTATAATTAACTGTAAATTTAATTAAGGAGTCAAAGAATGACAGGAAAAGGAGATAAAACTGAGATAAAATTTTCCCCTTAATATCCTACTGCCAAGCTGGCACCAGGAAATCCAAAAGAAAGATAAAACTACAAACAAGTGTATTCAAGAGGAAACGTGCACAGAAAGAGGATTGCAGTGTGTCCCCCTGAGAAGTATACATAAAGTTAGTGAGCAGCAAACTGAATTTGGCTCTTGATCCTTAGTTAGGAACAATTTTTGTTTTTACAAAGTTTAGAAGGAAAAGAATCAGACAGGTTTTAAAAGAGAGGGGAGACTGTATTAGACTTTGGAGGTTCTGGCATGGTTTAAGATTCTTGTAGAGGATTGCTCTGATAATCCAGTCTTCTGAACTAATGTAAGAACAATTTCAGTATTAATTCTGTGTTTCATTACTTCAGTTACTACTCAGAATTTGGGCCCTAGTATTACTTTAAAATAGCTTTTTATTGGTATATTTATCTAGATTATGAATTTTTTAAAAAATATATTTTTCTTCTCTGGATAACTTGAGCCTGAAGAAGATCTACACTATCTGGGAAAACTCTAGCAACTAATTTTTAAATCTATAAGCATATTAATTTCACGTGTCCTACATGTTGGTTGAAAATGTATATATACTGATCTATATAACATGTTTTTAAAACCTTATCCACTCAAGAAAAACAGGTGCAGTTCTCTTGTTAATAATTCTACAGTATATGTTCAAACTCAGTAGATCCTTATCATGCTGGGAATTCATGTCTCTTTAATTACATTCAAACCCATTCCTTGAAAATTGCCAGCATAACAGCTGAAATTGTATTGATCACTGAAGACTATTTTCATCCTGAGATTTCTTGGAAATGTGTTCTAGAGAACCTCAAACAGTACAATTTAAAAAGCTAACATTTTGTCACAACTCTTTAGGAAATCCTGATCCATTTTACAAGATATCGCAAAATGGAAATAGGGTCACTGTTCCAAGTTATGTCTGTTTAAAAGACGGCATTAAAAACATGAAAGAGGGGGGAGGGGAAAACTAAAAGGAGGACATAGCTAAAGGAAATACAGCACCACATGTGTTCCCCTCCCCCCACCTCCAAACACAGAAAATTATATCATAAGCATGCTACTAACTTAGGCTAAACTTTTAAAAGCCAGAAAATTCAGGTAAAATCTCAGCCTGATTCTGCTCCTATTGAAGACAACATCCTTCACACACGGTATTCTTCTCTCATGAGACAAATCCTGATCACTCTATTCACACAAGCAGACCCACTGAAGTCAATGGAACTACTCAATGAGTAAGGCAAATAGGAGTTGATTTGTGCATTGTAACACATGTGGAAATTCAAGTCACCAAGGATCTGCTCCTGCTTCCACTGAAGTTGATAGCAAATATCCCAGTGACTCAAATGAGAGCAGAACTGACCCTAGTGTTTGTAAAGCAAATATTGACATGTCCGACACTATATTGCCATAGTGATAGCATTGATATCTAACAAGGTAAGCTACATGTGTGTGAAAAATGTTTACTTAGAAGAGAAGTAAACAGAAAAAATATTATCCCCATCTTGTGTCCCATCACCGGCCACTGGAGATATTTGTTGCTAGCAGTTGCAAATTGGCTACCATTGTAGGCAGTCTCATCATTCCATCCCTTCCATAAACTCAGTGATTCTCAAACTTTTGTACTGGTGACCCCTTTCACATAGCAAGCCTATGAATTAAAAACACTTTTTTATATATTTAACACCATTATAAATGCTGGAAGCAAAGTGGGGTTTGGGTTGGAGGCTGACAGCTCGCGACCCCCCACATAATAACCTCACAACCCGCTGAGGGGTCATGACCCCCAATTTGAGAACCCCTGCATAAACTTATCAAGTTCACCCTTGAAGCCAGTTAGTTTTTGCCTCCACTGCTCCTCTTAGAAGGCTATTCCAGAACTTCATTCCTCTGATACAGTAACTCCTCGCTTAACGTTGTAATTATGTTCCTAAAAAATGCAACTTTAAGCGAAACGATGTTAAGCTAATCCAATTTCCCCATAAGAATTAATGTAAATGGAGGGGGGGTTAGGTTCCAGGGAAATTTTTTTCACCAGACAAAAAACTATATATATATATATATATACACACACACACACTATAAGTTTTAAACAAACAATTTAATACTGTACACAGCAATGATTGTGAAGCTTGGTTGAGGTGGTGAAGTTAGAGGGTGGGATATTTCCCAGGGAATGCCTTACTGCTAAATGATGAACTAGCATTCCGCTGAGCCCTCAAGGGTTAACACGTTGTTGTTAATGTAGCCTCACACTCTACAAGACAGCACTAATGGAGGGAGGGGAGACAGCATGGCAGACAGAGACACACACCCTGTGTGTGGAAGAGAGAGAGAGAGAGATGTGTGTTGCCCCTTTAAGTACGCTGACACCACATTCTAAGTACATTGCCTTTAAAAAGAACAGGAAGTTGAGACAGCAGCTGCGGCCAGCTCTCTCCATCCTGAGCCCTGTTGTTTCTGCCCCCTGCTCTATATGGAGAAGGGGTAAGCAGGGGACAGGGGGAGGGGGACACAACAAGCAGGAGGCTCCCGGGAGCAGCTCCAAGGCAGAGGGCAGGAGCAGCACATGGCAGTGGGGGGAGGGACAGCTGAACTGCCCGCAATTGATAGCCTGCTGGGTAGCTGCTTCACAGGGAACTTGGGGGAGCGGGGAGCTGATAGGGGGGCTGCGGGTCCACCCTGGTTCTAAGCCCCCACCAGCTAGCTCCAACGGGCTGCTCTTCCTGCAAGCAGTGGATAAAGCAGGCAGCTGCCAAACAACTTTATAAGGGAGCATTGCACAACTTTAAACGAGCATGTTCCCTAATTGATCAGCAACTTAACAATATTAACCGGGATAACTTTAAGTGAGGAGTTACTGTAGTTATAAACTTGTGTCTAATTTTAAGCCTAAAATGGCCAGAGTATAATCCATTTGTTCTTCTGTCCACATTGGCATTTAGCTCTTCTCCCTCCCTGGTATTTAAGTTATTTCTCCCTCCCTCTAAAGGTGTTTATATAGAGCAATCATATCTCCCTTAACCTTCTTTTGGTTAGGGCTAAATAAACCAAGCTCTTTAAGTCTCCTCTCGTAAGGTAGGTTTTCTATTCCTAGGATCATCTAGTAGCCCTTCTCTATACCTATTCCAATTTTAATTCATCTTTCTTAAACATGGGAGACCAGAGTTGCACACAGTATTCCAGATTAGGTCTCGCCTGTGCCTTGTATAATGGTACTAACACTTCCCTGTCTCTACTGGAAATACCTCGCCTGATGCATGCTAAGATTGCATTAGCCTTTTTCACAGCCTAATCAGACTGGCGACTCATAGTCATCCTGTGATCAATCAATACATTGAGGTCTTTTTCCTCCTGTCATTTCCAATTTATACCAAATGTTTTTCTTGTTAGTCCCTAAGTGCCTGACCTTGCACTTTGCACTTTTAAATTTCATCTCATATCTATTACTTGAATTTACAAGGTCATCCAGATCATCTTGTATGATATTCCAGTCCTCCTTTGTATTGGCAATACCTCCCAACTTTGTGTCATCTTCAAATTTTATTAGCACACTCCCACTTTTTGTGCTAAGGTCAATAATAAAAATGTTAATTAAGATTGGTTCCAAGAACAATCCCTGAGGAACTCCACTAGTAACCTCCCTCCAGCCTGACAGTTCACCTTTCAGTATGATCCATTGTAGTCTCCCCTTTAACCAGTGCTTTATACACCTTTCAATTTTGATATTATGCCCCATCTTCTCCAATTTAACTAATAATTTCCCATGGGGAAGTGTATGACATGCATTACTGAAATCCAGGTAGATTAGATCTACTGCATTTCCTTTGTCTAAAGAAACAAACAAAAAACTAGTCATCTTCTCAAAAAAGGAGGTCAGGTTGGTCTGGCATGATCTACTTTTTGTAAAACCATGTAGTATTTTATCCCAATTACCGTTCACCTCTATGTTCTCAACTGCTTTCTCTTTCAAAATTTGTTCCAAGACTTTGCATACATGTGCCAGTTCCTTCAATATTCTTGGATGGAAAAGGAAATCCGCAAGATTCTGCAAGTTGTTCTTTCTCAAACTTGAGGCTCTGTAATTCACTTTCCGTTGACTCCAATCATTCTGTAAGCTTGTGGGCTCTTAGCATGAACTTGTTTTAGGACTCCCCTCCTGTCTCTTTCCCTGGACTGAGGTCCTGTTTCCCACCCTGCCCTCCTATTTGGGCCTCTACTTGTTGGAGCGGTCCTGTCTGAGTCCCCAGCTAGTTTGTTTAATGGATAGTTCAGCCTATATTTCCATGGTACACTGTTGAATTCGGGATTCTGTGTGGGTCCCCACAGCATACTGCAGGGTTTGAGATTTAATTTGGGTCCCCATGATGTCCCACCAAGCCTGGGACTCAGTCTGGGTCAGTATGGTACCCTGTTCAGTTTTCTTTATCTGGGCATAGGACAATTCTTCTTGCAGGCCCAAGCTTTGTTTCCTCTGCCCCTCTGGCCCACATGTGACCCTGGGCTAACTCTTGTTCTAATCTGACCAATTGGTTGATGGTTTTCCCCCGTAACATGTTTGCATTGTCCAACTCTTGTTGACACTTTCTAAGTTGATCCCTCAGTCCTCTCCTATCCTTATTCCAGCCTCTAGCCCTCTTATTTCCTTTCCTAGTCAGCCCCGTATTCTCCCCCCCCACCCTCCACCTGTCCTGGCCTGCTATCCTAGGCCCTGGTTATACAAGGGCTGAGAAACCCACCTAGTCTCTCCCTAGATAAGGTAGGCAACCTATGGCACGCGTGCCAAAGGCAGCACACAAACTGATTTTCAGTGGCACCCACACTGACCGGGTCCTGACCACTGGTCCAGGGGGCTCTGCATTTTAATTTAATTTTAAATGAAGCTTCTTAAAATTTTTAAAAACCTTATTTACTTTACATACAACAATAGTTTAGTTATATATTATAGACTTATAGAAAGAGACCTTCTAAAAACGTTAAAATGTATTACTGGCACACGAAACTTTAAATTAGAGTGAATAAATGAAGACTCGGCACAACACTTCTTAAAGGTTGCCGACCCCTGCCCTAGAGCTATGGGCCAAGGCAGGCTCTTGACCACCCCAACGTACAGTTGAACTCTTCAACCCTGAACCTCCACTCAAGTTCTTTCCCTCTTGAAAGCATCCCTGGGTCATCCCCTGGTGAGCTCCCACCATTTACCATACTGCCCCAGCAGCTTGTCTCCTTCAGCCTCAAAGCAGGCTTCAGCTTGCTTCACACCTTCCCCAACTCAGGCTGGCTGGGAGCGCCTAACCCAGCTCTGTACCCCCCAACATAGAATCTTCGGGAATTACTACACGATGACCTGATACAGGACTTTATCCGTTAAGCTAGTCTCCAAGCAGAGCCACAGCGTCACAGAGTCACATAATTTCTGGACCACTATCTGTGGTCATATCCCTCGTGGGAATGGTTCTACCCGAAACCTCTCTCTATAGTCCTCAGGAGTCCACTCTAATCGATCCGAGATGGCTGCCTTCAGCACCAGATAGGAGTTCACCTGCTCATAACTTACCACTTAATTACCGTCTGTACCTCCCCCATGCAGGCTATCCAAGTCAACTCCTCCCGGTCCACTGCCTTTGCCATCTTTAAATGTTTAGCAGAAGGCTTAAGGGTTATCCTCCTGTGGGAGCCTCATGAGGCCCAGAGCCAACCAGCCCTATCACCAACTGTGTTTGGATGTGGTTCGGCCTGTTTCTGTATCCACTTCTGTTTGGAGTGGACTTCTTGCCACCTCTGTTGCACAAGAAACTGGGTCTCCTGCTGTTTTTGTTTATATGCATCACCATTGATTGCATCAGCAGGGCCTGGGCTGGCATAGCAGCCACCTTCTGCTGTCATGTCACCCATAGGTGGATCTCCCCCTTACTCTAGGAGTGGGCTGGAATCTCACTTTATGTCACCAGGCTCCAAAGCATGTGCTGCCACACCCAGTCGTTTGCAAGGAGGGTTTTTTTTCCTTAGAGGTTAGCAAACAGAAAAAACAGTTTTAACTCCTTGCTCAGCGTCAGGCTCCAGGGCCACCCGCTCCAAGGGTCTCTGGCACTCCTGCTCCTGGCAGCTTCCCAGTTTCTGTCAGCACAGCTCCCTTCCTAGAACAACAGGCACAAGGCTGCTTCCCTGAGCCTCTGGCCCCCTGCTCCAGAGAGTCACCACAGGAGCTGGCTCTGCTCTAGGGTGGGTCTTTCCTCCCTAGGGCACAGCCTGGGGAGTCTCAGTCAGTCAATCTCCTACAACTGCCTAGTGGCAGCCCAGCCCTCCTTAACTGGCAGGATTGTGTTCTACTGGACCAGGGGCAGGGGAACTGGGCTTAGCCTATCCACAAGGACCAGCAACGCTGTGACACCATAGTCAACCCCAGTTCAGCTAAACCACAGTTGCAAGACAACCCACTGCTGAAACCTTAATGCAGACGAGGCCTAAGACACACAGTTCTTAGCCACAAATGTCTCAGTCTCTTTATTCCTATGTTGTCCTGTATTTCTGGTCCCTGCACCTTGACTTGGGAACCCCCTGTCCAAAGCCACATCTTCCCTCACTTGAAGGTGCCTTTCCTCAGTACTGAGCAGGGGTTAGTCCAGGTGGGCATGTGTGTTAATCCTGTCCCCCGCCCTCTCTTTGTTGGGCTGCTCTGAAACACAATGGAAGTTTTCAGACAGGTACAACTTTAACCCAGGCCTGCTGGAGTCAGACTGTCTGGGGCTGCTCTACACCGGGAACATTCTTCACTGTTAACCTAGCATAGGTGCACCTGTTTTAGCTATGACAGGAATACTAGTGTAGACCAGGCTCAAAAGGCAGGTAGATTACACAAGTGCCTGTATATGCTACCCCTGCCGGAGATTCGCTGGTGCTAAATCAATGGTGATATTCTAGACAAGGCCTGGGATTCTCCATCCAGAGAAATAAGTCCCATGTCCTCCCAAACAACCATGCTCACATCTGATATGGTGAAGTATTTTAACTAAGGCCTATACTATGGCCCAACAAGTCAATAACATACATTTCATTACCACCTTTTCCATAACAGTATGATGTGATGCAGTTTATTTAAATGTTAACTTTTAAAATGTTTAAGAGATGTCTGGGGGGTGTCAGTCAATTAGAGATATGGTTAAAATATTAATTTTATCTTACCAAAAATAGACAGCCATTTCAAAATGCACCCATCTATGAGAGACCACATTGCTACCACTCTTCAGCTTCAATTCCGCACTCAGCAACAGCAATCTAAAGGAAATTCTTAGTTGCAGAAGGTGTTAATGTGGTTGAAGATCCCTGTCAGTTCTATAATCTGTACTAACTGTGTGGCTTAACCACAACGAAGTCCCTGAATAGAAGAAAAATGTAAGATCATCCAGGAATAGAATTATCTGTCTTCAGCAAGGGCTTCGCACTGAATATCCATTATTAGTACAAGGAGAAACAGTCACAGCCAACGTCACCCCTTCACAATTCCATCCATAGAGAATATCATGGTGATCCTAATGTGAATGTATCTTGAGTTTCCAACAGTCTGTCAAGCTCCACATTTCAAAATATTAGGAAAAACCCATTTCTGGTATGACTGAAGGAAAATAACATGGAGATACAGTATGTAAATCACAAGGTAAAGAGACTCTTTTGAAATACAGATGCTCCTTGTTTTGTGATATTAACGAGACAAGCTAGTCTGAATATGAACAAACCTTGGTAGCTGAAACTCAATGTTTTTGTCCTTGCACTCGCTCTCTGTATGAAAACTTAGTGTTCAACACAGCAAACTGCTCTCTGAGTGTGATTCATTCATCTTCTGTGAGATTCTCTTTATAATTAAAAGACTGTTTTGCCAAAACAAAAAAGAAAAAATATGAATTTGACTAAATATAAATGTTCCCATAGTATAGCCAAGGAGATGCACATTATTGCTGATTTATTGCACCAAGTGTGAAAATAAGATTCTGACCTGAATTCAGCAGTATGTGGTTTCATTCAGGTGCATGGCTGACCCAGAAAAAACACACAATGGAATGTGGGAGAATGTACTGTATGATCTCCTTAATCATTAAGAGGTCAGAAGCCATGAGCAAAATCTATACCATTTAATGTGTGCACAGTGTCAGTGTTACTGACTGGCAGGAAAGTTATGTGTGTGCTGTGAAAATGCTACAGTAGATTTTATTGGGTCATATTATATATTGTATGGTCTGACCTAGAAACAAAGCTGTGCTAAGTCACAGTATATGCTGCCAAATGGAAAGGGTCTTTCATAAATAGATGTTCAGATTTTTTTTTTTAAAAAAGCATTCAGCTCAATAAGGAACTGTCCTAGTCAACATTTTCTATGGCTTCTCCTTCACTCAAACCTATTAATTCCTCTAAGTGACAGTGGTCTACAGACCTGGGGAGCAGGAACTCCACAATTCCAATCCTGGCTATGACACTCTGATTCCTTAGGCTTTTGAGGAGTGACTTAGATCAAACTTGGGTGCTTAAACTGACACATCTAAACAACACTGATTTGTTTCTCAGAAGCATCCACAGCTCTCATTACAGAGGGGGCCAAAGAGTTTCAAAGACAGAGCCCTGAGGCTAGACAATCTGTTTTTCAGAAGTAGTTAGCACTGAGCAGTTTCCCTCTGAAGTCAAGGGGAGCAGCTGCATACTCAGCACTTTAACAAATCTGGTAGTTTATTTAAATGCCTAATGTGGACCGAGAAACCTAAATTTGGCTCTCATACTTTTGAATAACCTTGGCTAAAGTTAGCATTTTCTGCAAGATAAAGCACTAATGCTGATGTCCTGGTTAACAGGGGTACATCACCAAAACGGGCATAAAGTCCACCTACCCAGAGTTGCTCTTGGAGTTTAAAGTGGATAAATTATTATTAATATCTTACCCTAAACTGTTGTAGAGTTTTAATGTGCACTGTTAAACAACTATTCATTTTTGCCCCTGAAGTAGCTATATTTTATTGCTAGGTGAAGCAGTTCCTATATAAGGCATATAGTTTGTGAAACACTTTGCGATCTATCTGGATGAAAGACACTTTGGATTTGTATACACGGCAGCTGGGAGCATGCATCCCTGCCCAAGTAGATAAAATATGCACTAGCTTGGGTATGTACACAGGTGTAACAGGGAATAGAATTACTAAAGCAGATGTGTTTACTACAGTATATATTCTAGAACAGGGGTCGGCAACGTTTGGCACGCGGCTTGCCAGGGTAAACACCCTGGTGGGCCGGGCCAGTTTATTTACCTGCTGACGCGGCAGGTTCGGCCGATCGCGGCCCCCACTGGCTGCGGTTCGCCGTCCCGGGCCAATGGGGGCGGTGGGAAGCGGCGCGGGCGAGCAATGTGCTGGCCACGGCTTCTCGCCACCCCCATTGGCCCAGGACGGCGAACCACGGCCAGTGGGGGCCACGATCGGCCGAACCTGCCGCGTCAGCGGGTAAATAAACTGGCCCAGCCCGCCAAACATTGCCGACCCCTGTTCTAGAACTTATTACAGCCCCACTTTAAATGTCTCTTGTATTGGGGCTTCTCTGCTTGCACGGGGAGACTTTTCTATGATCCAATAGATCTCACCATTAGAAAGTGTTTTGTTTTTTGCTGCTATTCAGCCTAAATTTGTTCTTCCTTAATTTAATCCAGCTAGTCTCATATTCCCTTGCACCACCCAAACAATTCCTTTCTCTCCTTGATGTTTACTTATTTCCACAGTTATGCCCCTTTTAGCTGATTTTTTAGTCAATAATAAATAAAGTAGGGCCAGTGTCTACCCCTATGTTTATACAGCACTTATCAGAGTGGACCCTGGTTGGATTCATAACTGTTCAGGCTTCTGGGTTATCAATAAGAACAGAAGAATGGCCATATTGAGTCAGACCAAAGGTCCATCTAGCCCAGTATCCTGTATTCTGAAGAGGCTTCAGAGGGAATTAACAGAACAGAGCAATTATCAAGTGATCCATCCTGTGTTGTCCAATCCCAGCTTCTGGCAGTTGGTGGTTTAGGGACACTGGGGACATGGGGGTTGCACCCCTGACTGTCAATGGATCTATCCTCTATGTATCTAGTTCTTTTTTGAACCCAGTTATACCTTTGGCTTTCACAAGTTACATCCCCTGGCCACGATTTCCACAGGTTGACCATGCGTTCAGCACCTTATCAGAGCAAGAAGATCACAGAGTATTTACAAACAAAGCAGAACCTTTTCAACCCTGTCCTCACTAACCCCTGCCCCAAAGTGACAGTGAGAGCAGGAGGGAAACACGGAGAGCGAAGTGATGTTCTCCCCACCACACACCCCCTCAAAAAAATGTTCTCCAAGTAACCCCTAGCCCAAGGCTGGGTCTCATCAGCACGCGGGGAGGGGAGGGAACAAAAAGCAAGCACTGGTGCCGGAGGAAGCTATTTGGACCCCAAACCAGGGAGCCAAACTCTAAGAGGCGCTCAGCACCCCCGGTGCCTTTGAGAATTAGCTGGAGGATGACCAGCCCTTCGCTGTTACACGCCCCGCCTGGCGCTGGGCAAGTCACCGCCGCACTCCGCCTCCGGTACCGTGCGACCTTCCCGGAGGACGAGCGCTGCGCGGGGTGATCTGGCAGCCCCGGGGGCCCCGCTCCGCCGCGCGGCTCGCTCGCGCTCCCTTCCCCGCGCAGCGGCTGCTCTTGCCCGGGCCGTGCGGGATCCCGGGCTCCGCCGGCCGGCAGGACAGCGGCTCCGCGGGCAGGCAGCGAGCACCAGCCCCCCCGCGCGGCTGGCACCGCCCCCCTTCCCCCGCGCGCCGGCAGGGGGGTGACAGCGATGGCCCCCGGCCACTGGGAGGGACCCGCCGCCGCCTGCTGGCCCCTGCCGGGCTGAGGTCACTCGCCGTCCGCCCGCAGACTCCATGGGCGCCTGGTCCCCGCCGGGCCGCCTGCTGCTGCTCCGGCCCGCCAGACCCGAGAAGGCGGCGGGGAGCGTCAGCGCCTGGGAGCCGCGCTCGCCTCTTCCCCCGCCGCTGCTGCTGCTGCTCCGCCGCCCATGAGCCCCGCGAGCTGCCGCCGAGGCGCATGGAGAGCGCGGCCGCCTGTGTGTGCTCGGGTAAGGGATGGGGGCGCTGTGCCCTGGGGCTGCCCCTCGCCCCAGCCCTCCACGGGGGTCACCGCCCTGCAGAGGCATCGCCACGCACGGGGTGAAACCCACTCTCCGCGCAGCCCCGGGCTGCACCAGGGGCCAGCACGGCCCCGCCTAGGCACAGCGCGCACGGCCGCTCAGAGCCCAGGGCCGGCAGGGTTAGTTCAGGCTGGGGCGTTCTGCGCCCGACGGGGAGGGAGGAATAGGCGCTGGGATGTGCGGCGTGTCGGTGGCTCCTGCCCCCCACCCATCATTCGGGTACAGTATCAGCGTGCAGGTTTGATGGGGGAAGTTTGAGAGGTGTTAGTTATTCATCCAAAAAAAAAAGTGTTAAACAGAGGGTCGCTGCTCCGTTAATTTAAGGGGCTATGCGCCTTTAACGAGAAATGCAGAGTGGGCTGTTTCTCTCTTACTAGATAAGGGGACAAGATTAGAAATATTTACATGCTCGCCCTCTCCAACTGTTTTATAAGTATTAGTTAAGTATAGAGGGGGGTAAAGACTTAATATATAAAAATAATTTAAGCTCTAAAGCTGTTCATTATATCCAATTTTTAAAAAATCTAGTAATTCTTGTTTTCTATGTAACAATATAGAAACTGAATTATCTTCCTAAAAAGACATCTTTTATGATTTAGGCTACTTTTTTGTGTGGGGATTTTGTTGCCTATACAGTGTACACTTGTATTTTATTTAAATCTAAGTCTTTAAAGTAGTTAATATTTAAAATAGTGGGAAATTTTGTATACATTCCAGGATACATTTTACTATTCCAGCCCCACTTTGGCACACAGCTAGTTTATGTAAGCAAGTTAGGATGGCACTATTTTGCCTTGCCAGGGTAGGTGCCCATTTCAGTAATTGATGAAATGCTTAACAATAATAATTAGCCTATTTGCATGACATTGTTGTCTAAACATGGCTTTTTGGAATCCTTGAGGCACTGAAGTCTTGTATAATAGCACTTCCTAAAATAGACTGATTCCTAGGAAATTCGAAGCAACAACTCATTTTATTTACACATGGAAACTGCATCTGTTGTGGATTCACAATCTGAAATATACAGCTCTGTCACTAGAGAGTGGGTGCACTTTAGCAACAACTTGTGTCATCAAATGACATCTGGCTCTGAAACAAAACTGCTATTAAGGACTCTTTTTTTTATTTCCCTCCTTAGTTCTTTTCTTACATCTTCCTCTCATCTCTGGAAGCTCCATCCACATTGGAATAGGCAACAATTATTCCAGTCTCTGTAAGTAATCCTTTTTTTAAAAAATGGCTTTCATGGCATGCTTGCAGTCATGTACAGTTGTACAAATATTATATTTAAAGTCTTCTAGAAGATAAGGTATCAATCCAGTAAAGAGCAAATAGCATTCTGCCTAAGAAAACAATTGTGTTAACAGAACTGTGCCATTATTTAAAGGTCCCCTTTATTTAATGGTCAAATCCTGCAATCCTTACTCAGGCAAAAACCTCATTGAAGTCTCGGAGATTTGCCTGAGAACAAAGCCTGTAAAATTGTTACTTTTAAAGTCTCAAATTCTTTAGATATATTTGCCTTCTTTCCTGCTATTTAAACGTCTTTGATTTGCAATCTGGCTAGGTGGACATTAAGCTGCCCATGGTTTCAGAAATTCCACACCATTTTTGACAGTTACTGTCAGAAGAGAAGGGTCTACAAAATGACAATTAAAATTAATCAGAATTTAGGATGTTGATTTTGTTTGGGATTTTTTTGGGGGGCAGTCATGAAAAATCTTAATAGGAAATATTAACTTTAAGGCCCTAAAATCTAGCATGGACTTCAATGGGAATCCAGATGGATGTAGAAGTCCATGCTAACAGGTTCGGATATGGATCAGGACCCTACTAAGCAAAGAAAAGTGAAGATAAAGATATATGAAGGATGACTAAGACATTTTTTCCACAGATGAAGTATTGCTGAAATAATGTAAATAGATTAACTCTTCCATAACAAAAACAAGAACTGGACCCTCATTGTAGTAAGAATAATTCAGTTTAGGTCTGAAGTTTGAGAGAGACAATGGGCAAATTCTGCTTTCAGTTACATAGGTGTAAATACAGAGAGTGGAACTACTCCACATTTAGGGCCTGGAAACACTACGACCTTAGAGCATGCTACCCTGAACAGTGAGCTCAGTGGGACTACAGTAAGAAGAGTTGTTCTTGTTAATATTTGCAGATTGGGCCCTGCTGCAACAGAGAGCAGAATTTGACCCATAAAGCTGATTACTTGCCAAATCTAAAGAGATCAAAGTGGCTGACTTTCAGAGTTTAATTAGATATTTGCTATAACTTCAGTTTGGCTTTGAACTGGAACGCCTAGCAAAAACATGCCAGACTAGGGCTCTAAAGCAAATTCAAGAAGGCAGATATTGACTGAACATTGCTGATGATGATATTGTCAACCACCATCACCCAAATAATGTCAGATTTTTTTAAAAAGGGGGAAGGGCTTCCAACAGTGGCCTTCCAAAAGATATGGACAACTATAAAAGCTCATCTTATTAAAGCTACTAAATGGCTGCTTAAGAAAACAGGACTGATAACAAAAAAAACATCCAATGTCATGGGAAACCTGTGGCCATAACAAACTAATTATAACATGTACTTGGTTCTGTATTTGAGTAAGTACTGTTTAGTCATTTTCTAACAAATCTTTTTCATTCGGCTAACTGTGCATGAGATTCACAGTTCAAGTACATAGCACTAGTCTACCTATATGATCCAGATCTGTTAAACTTTTGGGGTCCCTGTCACACTTTCCATCCATTCCTCATCCCCACATTCCTTGATATTCCCCCTCTCAAAGTAGTTTCTTCATCCCTGTTCTCCCCCAGAGATTTTTTCCTACTCCCTCCCCCGGCAGGATTCCTTCACGTTCCCCTCCCTTGTCCCTCCAAACTCCATCTCCATCACTCCAGAAGAAAAATGTATTTGTCTGCGTTTTACTGCATTAGATCCCTGCATACTGGTAGGCCTTGATCCCAGAGTTACAGCAAAAAAAGTGTTGCAGCAGTGTAGAAGGAATTAAAATTCCTGGCCATGCAAATCACAGACACCCATGCTGTAATGACTATTGAAATTCATGCTTGAGATAAACCACACATGTGCAATGCACCATTTTCTAATGACACGGAGGATAAAATCCCAGTCAAGAGAGATTTAAGAATAGCTTTTGAATAGAACTTCATACTTGTGAAAGTTGCCAGACTGGCAGCCCTGGAGATGGAGGTCTTCTGTATATCCATATAGCAAGTACAGCACAGATAGTGACAATGCAGGCTTCTTCCCCGTTCTCCCATCAACCCCTTGCATTAGGCAATTGTTGGCTGGTGTACAAGAGAGCATGTCTAGAGTACCTTGTGTGCCCGTGGAATCTAGGCTAGCAGAGGGTCCTAATGCAATGGGGCTGATGGAGTCAGCATATTTTAGAGCAGCCCTGGTGTTGTTCTGTCTTTAAGCCAACTTTGTTTCCCCTCCCACCTTTGCACAAAGGATCATGCACGGAGCAGAGTTCAGCCAGACTCTGCACCTTGGTAATTGCTTTTAATTAAGATAATGGTTGTAATGAGAATTGTAAAACTCTTCTGTACCTAACTTATGTAATTAGAGATGGCCAAACCAGAAATTCAGACTATGGCCAGTCTAATGCTTCTGCCTGGTGCAACCTCCACGGGGTTGCTACTCACCCTCCTGAGCAGGTGGGTGGGAGGGAGTAGTCTTGACTCTACTTCCTAACAAAATATTGGTGAAAATTTTGTGCATGTGAGAAAATATTGGATTTGTCATAGCCAAAAACTTTCATTGGGAAAGTTCTCAGGTCAAGGATGCAATCTCTGGTCAAAACCAGCCAGCCCCGGACCTCCAGAATAACCAATAGCTTGGTGGTCAAGAGCTCAGAGATTAGATTAAAATTCAGGAGTATGACTGGGTGAAGCATTTGACTCTAATTGCACATTAACAGGGCTGATAGAAAGCCTTCCATCAACAACAAAAATTAGTCTAAAACCTATTTTTCTGTCAAATGAAAGTTTTTCCACAAACTGTTTGCTTTCTGCCCAAAGTTTCAAGTTTTCAATTAAAAAGTTTGCCATCTCAAAAGAAGAAGTTTGGTTTTTCAATAAAAAGACCAATGCTTTTCTACTGAAGACATTGGATGGAAATGAGGGGGAAAATTCTAACCAGTTCTACAAATAACTTTAAATAGTTTCAGTTCAGTCTGCAGTCGTGAACCTCAGCCCCAGGCTCTTGATAGTTAGGTGAACATGGGCCAAAGTTGTTCACATAGCTAAGCAAGCAGGACAGTCTTCAAAGCTAGCTTTCCTCCCCTCAAGTCACTGCCTTTTTTACTTCCCAGTGACCTCCTCTGAAGAAATAATTTAAAAGCAGGCAGCGATACATGTGCAGTTGTATAGCTAGTTTGCAGATGCAATTATTCAGCTTATGAATGCAAGTCAAAAGGCCAAAGTGACAGGTGTTAATCAGGATAAATGCATGCACAAGTTAGGCAGGTAGGAAGACAGGCCTGATTTCAAAACAATTCTTTGATTGCCTCATCTTGAACTTCGCAGGTTTTGAAAACTTGCCCTTAAAAGAATTAGCTTCAAAAACGTGAAGGGACATATTCAGAAATTCTGTAGCTTTGTCCCCTGGGGCATGAAGATGAAACCAGCAAAGGGCAAGGCCATTTAAAAAAAAAGAAAAAAGAAAAAAAGACGCTACTGAGAAAATTCTGCAGAATATCCTGCCCCTAATCCTCCATATCCTTGAATAGACATTCAGGAGACCATCGCCTCAGTGCTCCACTTGAGTCCCCACACACACAGAGCAGCAGCACAGCTGGCTTCAGGCTGTGTTGTCATTGACTACAGGGCTGCCAGCTGTGCTCTGACTCCATGAAGAGGATGAAGGTTGAATAACCATTAACTCATGAACAACCAAATCCTTATCAAGCAAACAAAATAGTCACTCTGCAGCCATGACTGCAGGCTCAGCTTCTGTTCCTAGTGACAAATCCTGCTTCTTCCCATCCCTCCAGCCTCTGTGGGCCCTCCTCCATAGTAAAATTGGTGCAGTCCCCCTGCCCAGGAATCAAGGAGCCTGACAGAAGCACAGGCCTCCCTGTGCTCCAGCTCAAAGATTAACTTGGGGATACATCTGAGAGGGGCCTGTGGATCAATGGTTTCATGGATCCAGTGGCTATTGTACACTATTTAAGCAGTCACAGGAAGAGCAGAGGTTGCTGCAAGTCTCTGCATTCTTATCTCCGTGCACAATGGATGGTGGAAATGCATAGGTGACTGAATCACCAAACAGATCCACCAGTACCAGCCATTTCCAGCCTCCACTCATCCAAGGATCCCTATGGAACTGTGCTGCCAGGAGGAGCAGGCCACCTGTGTATGTTCCCAAATCCTGCCCCGCTCTCCATGCAAAACAAAGCCACCCCACAGCAGAAATCATCCATGCCCACAGAAGTGAGGAGGAATGCAGGTTTTGCCATACATGAGCTGCAATAACTAATCTGCAATGGATGGGGTCACTCAGAGCAACTGCTCCCTATGCGCCTCGATTGAAACCCCTTTTTACAGGTGGATGTTTTGCAAAAAGAGACTTGAGACAGTTATACAAAGAAAGGGATTTTGTACCTTTCCTGCTCACATACTACCCTCCACCTCCCCACAGTTTTCCTACAGTTTGTTCCCCCTTGCCATACTGCATGTTATAAGGGAGCATATGGCAGGGGGCTTCCTGACTTGTGAAATAAGGACATCCCTTTAGGGATACAAGGAGCAGAGACTCCATCTTTATCCTTTGCCTTAGGAGACAAAGGAACCAAGTGATTTCATCTCTGATGGATCTTGGGCAGCCTGGCCAGACAAAGCTAGAAAGGAGACCGTGGGTGAGAGAAACCATCTTGAACAAAGACTGCATCTTGCTAGATTTAGTTTGTCTTTTATCTATTTGCTTGTAACTATTTCTACCTTTATCCCTGCTAATTGGTATCACTTAGCCTATGTCCTTTTGTTAATCAACTTGTTATAAACCAACTCAGTGCTGTGCTTAAAGAGAAGTGTGTATTTGCCTCAGTTAAAGAGACAGTAAATTACAGCTTAAATTTAAGAGGGCAATGAATTTAATATCTTCGTGAATGATCAGTGACAGGAGCTGTGCATTGCAGAGGAACAGTTGAGAAACTGAGGCTGGAATTCACAGATTTACCTGCGAGGTAAGGTATGGTCAGAAGAGCCTTAAGGAGTTTGCTGGTGAGGATGGTACACTGGGGTGGCTGGGAGCCGACAGTCTGACCTCTAGCAAGGTTCACTGTTGCTGAGGCAGAGGGGTAGTAGCGGCTCACAGCTTTGGTTGTCCCCAGCAGCATGTTACATGCCCAAAGAAGAGACCGTTTATAATGTATCCACTTTTTGGGGGGGTAGGTGGGGACTTTTTCCCTGTCTTTGTCAGATCTTATTTCCTATTTCACAGAAGGAATGGACTGGAACTGTCTTCTCTGTGAGGGATGTGTAAGAAGCCTCATGCCCACTCCCTTTGTGGGAAGCCTTTCTGTGGCCCCACAACAGGCCCTTTGCTTTGTGGAGAGCAGAAGTTGCTCACTCCCTCTCCCCTGGGAGCAAAGCACTCTGAAGAGGGATAGAAAAAGGTGGGGTCATTCCCCTCTCCTTACATACAAATCCATGGGGCTTGGCCAGCACACTTGGAGGAACAATCTGCACCATCCTATTGCCTGATACAGAGAACACATGGAACATCCCTGGGGGAGACGCAGGCATTCTCTCTCCAGCATTCCTCCTGGGCAGGGTACCAATGGTTGTTGTTGCAGTGCCCCTCATTCGCCCCCTGGGCTCCAGTGTTTTGACAGGATGGTTGCATCCCCAGAGTGCTTGTAATCCAAGTTCAGCCTGTCAAACACGTCCTTCACCCACTACTGAGAAGTTAGAGCCCTTCCCTATATATATATATATATATACACACACACACACACACCATGCATTTGCCCTCCTATCATTTTCATTTCAGTCACTATTGGGTTAATGTCTCCTGAAATCAGGGTTCCCTTTTCCAGCTATTGTCATCCTGCCTGCAGGTTCTTAGCAGTTTTCCTAGAATCTCTTTTGACTGTTTCTAGCCTACATTTCAGTCTGGATTGCCTGTGTTATAAGAGCAAGATGTTATTCTTTCCAGGGGCCAGAAAGCTCCAGGCACAGAGGAGTCTGTACAGAAATGCAGATTTCCCCTGACCCTGCAGGTTTGGAGGTGATTGCATTTCCAGCCCACCCACTTAACAGTTTTGTCAGAGATGCTGGCACATGTATGCTGCATAGCTTAAGGACGGGAGGTGGGGGAGAAAGAGCTGCTGTTGCCAGGGTTCAGTATTCTCTCCAGAATACAGGACAAAGCAGCATGGAATCAGGATAAACCTAGGGAGGGCAATTTTCCCCTCCATTATCTGCACATCATTGTCAGTGTAGGGAGTAGTGGCCAACACTGATTTCATAATGGCATCTGCTGGAGGCAATGGGAATTCCTCTGTTGAGTTGCAATACATGAAGTTCTTCAGGAGTTCTGAGAGGCTATGAAGATTGTGGGTCAAATGAAGCTCAGAAGGTTCTTTAATGGCTGAAATAGAGACTGGGATACTAGGGGCTAACAGAGCAAGCAGAGGATTGGAATAGGCATCTAGAGTGCTGTGGGTGAGGGACTAGATTGAGAGAAAAGCCAAGCTTGGGGGTGGGGGGGTCGGAGTGATTTGAGAGAGAATGAGAATGGCACAGAAGATTCAGAAAAAGATCCATAATTATGAGTGGCAGCAGATGAGCTGAGAACAGAGACATGACAATATTGGATGGAATGCAAGGAAAATAAGCAATAGTCAAGGGCGGGAAGCAGTGGGGCATGATACAGAGGATAAGGGATTTTGTAGATATGAAAAATAAAAGTAAGGGCGGACATGCTAACTCTTCCCAGCTCTTGTTTTCATACATCTCTAGCACCTCCTACCACGACTTCTAGGCAGGGAGGGAACATGCACACTGGGAAACTGGGTGTGTGACTATCAGTGGCTGCTTTTTAAAGGGTTATTTCCCCTCCCCCCCCCCCACACACACACACCCACAAGTGAGAGTCCTATAAATATCCTGCAGTTGAGCACCCACTCCCAAACCTTTGAGAGTTTTTGCTCCTTATTTGTCTCCCTTGTAGCTTCTCTCTGTAATATTTCCTTTTAACCTCATTGGGCTTCTTACACCTCACCATCTACTTTTTCTTTGTAATTATATTGCTAGCATGGAAGTATGTAAATAATGGGGAAGAGGATGGGAACATCTCTGCTGAAGACTGACATGCTCTCATACTGTACCTCCCTTTGTTTGCCAGAAGTCCCGCACTGGGGCCTATTGGCATGCTGCTCCTTCCCCTCTGGTTTCCCAGTGAATACATTTCCAAGGTTGGTGTGAATCCTAGCACCGCCGATGAAGTGCCCCACTAGCGTCACATACCATGTGTGGGAAGTGCTGTAAGAGTTCCCAAAGCATCTCATTTGTGTTTCTGCACAGGATTTTCAAAATAGCTGGATTATTAGTTGTGCTTGGAGAGTTACGAAAGGGTGGGAGGTTTAGTTCAGATAAGTGCTCTAAAACTCGGATGCTTATCCCGGTCTCTTGAGTCTGCCAAATTCATCGTAAGGGCAAGCTTTCTTGCGATTGCTCCAGTCAGACCAAAAATGCCTTCCACTGTTGGCCCCAGACAGAACCAATAAGTGCAGAGATGTGAAGAAAAAAAAAAAAAAAAAAAAAAAAAAAAAGGCAAAGTTATGCTTTAGGAAGTCAGACTTTTTACAACCTACACAGCACCAGTTTGATTTATTTGCAAAGGGTAAAGTTCCTTCTTATTTTTGATTCCTGAATGAGCTATGCCCACCACTTAGATAGCAGACACTAAGGATTGAACCAGGGACCGCCAGAGCTAAAAGCTTGGAATCTCCACAGCTTCAGCTATAAGCCCAGGCTGTTAAATGAAGAGCTGCAACAAACCTCTAAGTTCTGTGAACTTGGAACAGAGGTGAACACATGACACACCAACTAGATGGTTACATTAACACTTGACATTTAGTGCCCAATCCTAAAGCACTTAAGGCTAAAAATCTCATTGAGCTTTGCTTCAGGATTGGGTCCTTCAGTCTTTACCTTTAGACTTTTAAGTACAGTTTGATAGTAGGCCTTCATCGTGATTTACTGTTTGGATTGCAGTAGCAGCCAAAACTGCCCTCCCCCAAGCAGGATCATGCCCCATTACACTAGCTGCTGTACAAACATGTAGTTAGAGACAATTTAAGACATCCCAAAAAGGAGAAAAAAAGTTCATTAAAAAAGAAAAATCATTGCACAGAAATCCCAACCCCTGCTCCCTACAGGGGCAGGGATTAGAGAGCATGCAGAAGGCACCAGGACTTTGGATTTACAAACCCATCCCATCCCCATGGATCCTAGCACATCAGCACAGAATGCTTTCCTCTCCATGCCCTGCCCTTATCCCTCCTTCTACAGGCAGCATGGTCAGGCCTGTTGCCATGGCCTCTCTATTCTGCAACTGAACCCAACTATCAGTCTATCATAGGTATTGCTAGGGCATCCATCACCATAGCATCTAGTCACCAGATGCAGTAATTAGTCATATATTTGTCCAAAGTGGCATCCAAAGTGACCTATGCTCAGTCTGAAATGCAGTGCCAGCAGCCCAGCCAGTGCTCTGTAATGGAGAACTCAATCCCTTCTGCAACAAAAACCATCAACTCGTTTAGGATAATGTCTCTGCTGTTTTAGCCTTCATCATTTTGAAGAGTATGTTAGTACAGTTTAACAATCCAATTCCTTAAACTAAACAAATGTGCAAAAATCAAATGTTCCCTTGGAAAGGAAACCAAGATGTTAAATAAGATTGACACAGCAGTTACAATACATTCATTCTATTGTGTGCCAGAGCACAAGCTGTGTGGTATGTTACTTAATGTCATGCCCTGATTGGAAGCCCTCAATACCCAGGAAGAGCAGAACATCAGTCTGCTTTTGTCCTGCTGTCTATCACAACCCCTTTTTCCCTTGGCAAACTTTATATTTTACAGGACAATTTAATGGAGATTGAGCAGATACAGAAAAAACTAGAATTGTTTTTAAAAAGGGCAAACGATTCCTAGTTAAAATACCTGAGTGGAGACATTATGGGATCCTGATCCCACTCCCATTGTCCAGCTTGAGAAATGCAATCCAAATCTGAACTTCCCCTATGTTTGGGGAATCTTTAGATCTGGAGTCCTGATTCAACAGTTTGTAGACAGAAAAGGCCCAGTTGCGAAGTTCACTGAATCAAGTCCCTAACATGGATCTGATGTGTTACTCCTCTATGCCAGTGTCTTACTGTTTATTTCAATGGATTTATACCGGTACAAAAAAGAGAAAGGTGGAATAATGCAATGGTGAGTCAATAATGCAAGTTCCTACAACTGGAACTTCCTCAAAGCTCAGGGTATGAGATCTGAGGTTTTGGTACCAGCAGCACATAGATAGAAACAGGAGTAAGGAAATCTGGTTTGGGTTTCCACATATCAAGCTCTTATCTTCTTCTTCAGCCAAAGACTGCATAATGCAACTCAGGAGTGGGGTGTAAAAGTGGCATTTAGCTACCTGGCCAACTGGGACAGTACTCCAATGAAAGGCTGCTCTAAATGCCAACAGTGCAAAGGGGCTTGGGATCTCTGAGGTGCAGGAAGCCCACAGGTACTAACCCTATCCTCCAGCCACAAGAGTTCTTATACTATCTCTGCGTCCCTAGAGGATTCCATCTATACTGGTGAGACCCTCCCATCACTGGCTACAGTGCCAGAACACAGCTGAAAGTCAGGGCCATGATTTTAAATCAGATAGTGTTCCTTTAACTATGGACATGCTGGGGTTATGTAGAAAGCCAACCTCAGATTCTGCTGATGAGTAATCAGCACATTTTCAGACTCAGCTGGTTGATACCAAAGCAAGTACACAATTAAATCAGATATAATCCAATTAGTCATTTGAATAAAAGGGAATTTTATGGTAATTGCATCATCCATTTATGTATTCTTCTCAAGATATACAAAATACAGTTCTTATTTTAATAGCATAGAATAGTTTTTCAACTTTTGGGTAGATCTTCTACATCCCAGTTGTCAATTTGACACACACTTATTAACAACTGAAAGTTATTCCAATCCTGGGAAGTTCAGTGTTTACGCTAACCTTTAGACTGACAGTCCAGATTAGTCAACTTCTGGGTTTCAAATAGAGCTATAGGAAATACCAGTTATTTCTCCCAACAACCAAATCAGATGGTAACAACTCATTCACTACCAGCCAGGGATGAATTTTTACAAGGCACCCAAGGCTAAAAGGTTTGATAGGCCTTGTATAGGGTACTTAAGTTAAAGGGACAGTTGAGTGCAGCACAGAACTCTCAGACCAGGAGAGGTGGGAAGGGGTCACTATCTAAGTTATGGCAGCTATGCTACCAAGAACTCCCATAATGCTATGGACTGAGCTGGCCTAGTGTCTGCACTGGGAGAATTGTAGCAAAGTATTTCAAGGGAATGTGTCAATTTTGCTAAATTTTCTATGGAAAGTTTCAAAATAGAGTATTTAATTTCAGCTCCAGTTTTTACTAATATATAATTTTATAATGCTTCAATGTGGAAGCATTCCAATACAGTAGTTGCAATGTTTCCAAATTGAAGTTTTTCAGACTTTCTGTACCATGAAAATGTTCATCTTTTTGTGCTCTTTGGGGATGAACAGTCTCCTGGGGTTGGAATTTACATCCTGGGGGAGATAAAGTTAATTATCCATCCAGCTCTGCTTAGCACTTCTAGTGTAGTAATGAAGCAGGTTCATTATGTAGGTTATAGGCTGGAGCTGCTCCACCTGAGAGGGACTTGCCAGGCTTGTTCTCCAGCTGCCTGGCACCTCTGGAAAAAGCTGTTTTCTGATCATGCATCAGTAGGGAGATTCACTTAATTTATGCAAGTTTGTGCCAAGATAGAAACATCAACTGAGAAAGCAATTTGTTGCTCACACCACACATTAGGTCATGTACAAAGTCAGATTGGTCTTCAATTTGGATCAGATTCACTGGCTATCCAATAATCAAAGCCAAAAGCCACCCCTTGCTGAAACAAATACAGTGCTTGAACCCAAAATACCAAAATCAATATTGAATCACCTATGTTGTTTAATCAATTTCAAAGACACCCTATGATTACATTAGTGTATAGAGGCTAGATCCTCAACTAGAGCAAAGTGGGGTAGCATCAATGGTGCTACACTGATTTGAATGCTGAATTCTAGGACCTTTTGTAATCAGATGCACCAAGTACTGCATGAATTTGCATTGTTTCTGAGTCTGCCACCACTGGAATAAAAATGTGAATAAGAATCTGAGTGACACCTAGCATATGACTAGTGAAGTCACTGTCAAGAAGCATTGCACCTCTCCAGAGTACTATGTACTGGCAATTGGACATTTTTATTACACCTTTCTGCTTACAGTCTATGTTTCAGAAAGGAAAATGCCTTTGGGAATTAGAATCCATTCAGTTATCATATTAAAATATGGTGTTTCCATGCTCAGAGTGTTAAGTATATATACACTGTCCTTGTACTGTATCCACACAAATGTTGACTACTCACAGTCAGCAATACATTAATCAAGGTCACTATTACTTGGTAATTAGCTATGATGTAAATTGTACCAAGCTGATTCCTTTTCAGAGGGAAGGCAGGAAACAGGGTGGGGGGAGTAAGATCCATTGTTTGGATTTGCATTGAGCACAAAGCTATTCAATGCATATCACTTCTCACAGGATTTACCACCCCTTTTTATGACACCATTTAATATTTTCCCTATTTAAATGAAAAACATTTAAATGACTTAGGGCTAAAAGGCCCCAATACAATCATCTAGTCTGGCCTCCTGTGTAACATAGGCCACAGAATTTCACTCAGTGATTCCTGCATGTAGCTCAGATGCAAGATCAAATTTCAAAATACTAAGAAAGGACTGGGTTCTGCAACACGATGCCCAGCTGAAATCTCTGCTCTAGTGCTGGCTCCAGGTAGCCAAGAGAAAGATTAATACAACTGTACAAAAAAAAAAAAAGCCAGAAATACAGGAGAGGACTACAGTGCCCAGGAATGGAAATGGCTGTTTGCCAGATGTCAAGAAACAAGACCAATCCACCAATTTTGGTGGCATAATTTCATCTAAGACTGTACTTAGAGTGCTGTATTTTTAATCAAGACCCTTGTGACGTCAGAAGACACATGAAATTAAGTGAACTGGGTAGAAAAAAAATTGATTACAATGAAAGTTCAGCATCTCCAGGTTTCTTGTCACTAAGATTATTCTAATATAATGGCTCACTTAAATAATTTGAGCCAATCAGCCTTCTATGCCCAACTATCACTGGATTGCTGGAGTAACTCTGTCTTCAGTGGAGTTCCCTCAGTATAAGTGAGAACAGAATTTAGCCCCTTATCCATATTTTGTCCTCAAACAGTGCCTTCACCCTCCCCCCCACTACTAGATAACTTGCAGCAATAGAAGCCCCTTGGAGTGGGTAGGCTGCCTCTGCTGTTTGGAGACAGTGTCTCCTATTGTAGATTGACTATAAACCAACCTTTAGAAGAGTCAGTTTTGCCTGCCCTTTTAGGTGTCACCGGCCTTCACTGCTTCTCAGGACAAGGAAGCTCATTTTGCCCATACCGTTCCTTATAGCTCACAAGCCTAAGAGCTCTCCTCTCCTCTCCATTATACCACAGTTCAGTTTGTAATAGCATCTTTCATATGCACTGTATCCCAAACAACTAATAGCCAAAAGAAAGACATTTAGAACTTCTTCCTTGCCTATACAGTGGCTATGTTTTCAGGTGACATTTGCCATCAAGCAGAGAATCTTTGTAGTGTAGGGGCAAGATTGCAGTTCCTGACAGTGGAACAGCTGAGGCCAATGCATCAACAGCTGTAAAACTATTGGAGTTATAGAAAGGAACTTAGTGTTGGACAATTGGAAGTGGAGCAGTGAAGGACAGTGGAACCTGTTGGGCTGGAACAAGGTCAGAATGTTTAAAAAAAATAATAGGACATCTTAAAACTAGATCTTGAAATAAATGGGGAGCCTGTGGAATAATGCTGTGGGAGTGTGTGTGCATGTACACACCTTTAATATTTAAGAGTAATTTTGTTAGCATTTTCCCTGACCTGCTCAGAACGTCTGCATGCAAGTTTTTCTGAGCTTAGACCTGTATGAAGTCAATGGATCTGATCTCTTCCACCAAGGGTGGAATGGATCCTGTAAGTTCCATTAGCCTGCCTTCACTTTTAAAGTATTTTAGGTCCTTCAGGAAAAAAAAAAATCTTTAAAAAGCCTTTAGATTGCAGTGAATTCTCTATTTGGGAAATGCCCAGGTTCCCAAAGTTCATGTTTCGAGTACCTGCCACAAGTACTGTAGCTGTTCAGAAAACATTATCCAAGATGTGCTAGAATTGCAAAACAAAGTTCGATTACTACCCTGTAGATGGAAGCACTGCCAGGTTACAAGTGTATGGTCTAATACATATAGTAAAAGTGTGCTTTCAATGCTGGTGCTATTTATAAATGCATTTGTGGGTTCTGACATTTTCCACTGGAGCAGCTGTGTGGAGAATTGGAAATCATGAACAATTACTCTTAACTGCAGGGTTTTCCGGCTATGAAAGCTGACACAAAGGCTCTGAATTAAGAATATTGGAGAACAAACAAAAGTCTTTAGTCAGAATGACTTTGTTTGGCTGGATGCCAGTCTGCACCCTGTTTTTTCTGTTCCTTTGCTTCTAGGATCTGGTATTATCTGACTTATTTGGTGTGTTGTTAAAGCTGGTGTTATACAAGTGACTTGAATTCAGTTTTAGGGTATAGGATAGGCACCAAAAGTGTAGAAGTAAACTATTGGTTTTCTATTCCTAGTGCTCTTCATTACTAAACATCAGAATCCTACTATTTAATTCAGTTAGCAGTAGAGCTATAATGGACACCAGTTAAGTGGTAAATAAGGTGCCTCTTCTCCAGTTGTTAAAACTTTTGCCAAAGCATGTACATTACTTACACCTTTCAGAAATTCTCCTCTCATCTTCAATGAAAACAACATGACCAGCTGTACTACTGAAGCTGGATTTATTTTTTGCACAAGTTCTGAATTGTATGCACATTCATCTTGATTTCTGTGAATCTATTTGTGCTCCACAAATATTGAATGAACAGTCTGGACAGATTATAAACTCAAACCATTCTCTTCAGCACCATTTGCAGGGTGTGCCTGGTAATCTACATGACAGTGTTGTTTCTCTTTCCCAATTGGAAGAGTAACATTTCAAAAACAGGAGAATAAGTAAGGATGAATAGTAAATATTTTCCCCTGCACATGGGTACAAACATTAATTTTGCACACAAACACGGATATGAAGAGCACCTGCTCCCCAGACAGTGGTGTGAGCAAGTGTCTAATTCAAGTGCTAGTTTAGGAGTATCCATAAAAACGGTCACATTGAAGAGATAAACATGTATTTGTATTCACTGCTTCTGCAATAGCCACTCCGCTCTAGTTACACAACTCAGAACATTCAGACTTGGGATGCATGACTCTGTTCAGCGACAATAAATGCTGACCCAAACTTTTACTCATTTCTTCACCTGAACGCCACATGACTAATTTCTTATCATTCAGAATTGTTGGGGTCCTATTAGCCAAATTTCTGCTTCTTCATAGTGATTGGAAACAAAGGCTTTGTCTGCACCTAAAACTAAAGGTCAACCTAGCTTCACACAGGACTGTGAAAAGTGTCTTGCACTGCGGAACAGATAGGTCGACCTAACTCCCACTGTAGATGCAGCTAGGTCAACAGAAGACTTCTTCCCTTAACCTACCTACCACCTCTCAAGGGGTGGATTAACTACAACCAAAAAACCCTTCCATTGCTGTAGCAAGAGTCTACACTATAGCAGCAGAGCTGCTGTGCCCCAACTGTGCTGCTGGGGCATTTGTAGGGTAGACATGCCCGGAGTTATTCTCGCCCCCTCACATCGAGATGATCGGGTGAGGAACTTAACAGGACCATCAGTTGTGTCATTGGGAAACAAAGTTAACCTTTCCCCTACATATGCAGATGTGGGGTGGTTAGCTATTAAACACCTCCTCTAGGATCAGAGATGGTCTTGAGGAGTGAGTGGATTCTTCTTCATTCTTCCCCACTACACATATGGTAGGAGAAAAAGATCTCAGCATGCTCAAATGTAAGGGCAAGTCAGACCCTGCTCTGTCCTAACAACCTCCAAACCCAAACGTGAATTATGCTCTAATATTTGTCCAAATGCACATTTTTCTGATGTTTACGGTGTTCAGCCCACACACTAGGAGATTCAGTTCCCATCCTTACTTTTCAAACTAGAAAGGGGTTTGAGATGTTCCCATCCATGGCTACCTCAGTCCAGCCCTTCATGATCCTGGAAGTTAAAATAGCTCTAAGTTGATCCTCTTTTCTGTCATCCCTTTTGCATACAGACTAGGACAAACTGCAGGTAAGTTTTCAAAAACACTCATGTCCCATTTTCAGACTTGACTTAACCTAAGTACCTACACTTTTGAAAATTTTACCTTCTGTGATTTGTTGGGCACATTTTCCCGGTGTGCAATGCTTCATAGGTCTACAGCACTGTATAAATGATTAACGATATACCAAGCTTTTGTCAGAGTCGGAGGGCCCCCCCTTTTGCTATCTGACAAACAGACAAATCTGTTTTCACTCTCACCAGGCTTTTAGGGCTGGTCCACACTAACCCACCAGTTCGAACTAAGATACGCAACTTCAGCTACGTGAATAACATAGCTGAAGTCGAAGTACCTTAGTTCGAACTACAAAGCACTTACCGCGGGTCCACACGTGGCAGGCAGGCTCCCCCGTCGACTCCGCGTACTCCTCTAGCGGAGCAGGAGTACTGGTGTCGACGGCGAGCACTTCCGGGATCGATTTATCGCGTCTAGACAAGACGCGATAAAACGATCCCAGAAGATCGATTGCTTACCGCCGAACCCGGAGGTAAGTATAGACGTACCCTAAGAGACAGCAAAGAGGACGGACTTTCAGAAGAGCTGTGGCATTGTGCAGCAGTCATTTCCTACTTCAGTAACAGTCATCCATTGTTTCTCTTCCTTTCAGATGAAGACAGCATTCTGCCCTGTAAAAAAGAAGAACTACAGTGTGGCAACGGACTCTGCCTCCTGAACTGGCTGCGCTGTCACTACAAGAAGGACTGTGGCAGAGACTATATGTCCATCAAACTAACATGCTCAAGTGAGTTACCCTTCAATTTCCTCCATGGGACTGTCAATACACCTTCCTGTTGAACCACAGACTGCACTTCGCATTAGATTTGTTCCACGTTTGATGCTGCATTAATATGGGTGCTTGGTGGGCTTATTTATGTTTAAGTCCCTTGTTTATATTGCATGTGGATTTCAAGCAGAATACTAGCAAAAGGTAGTGTGAAGGGATGATTTAGCTCTGCTCAATGTATTTAGCTAATGTATCATGAAAGGTGCTGCAACCAAATGCCAGTTTTAAAAAGGGAGTATAATCCAAAAGCTGAGAATATAGCCAGTCATCAGTGCTGGAACCTATTAAACATTGGCAGCTATGGAGAAAAAAAATCAATATCAAGGAGCAACTGCAGGCTAGATTCTCTGCATTTGGAATTGTTAATGCAAAGTAACAATCCAACTGTCAGCAGGTTAAAACAATGTTGGAAGGAACAGAAAGAATTACTGTAAAAGCAAAGACGTCAAATGTATTCAAAGGATTGATTTCTGCAGCCAGTGTATGTAGGGGAAAGTGTTGTTCTGGCAGTGACTAAGCAATGCCTCGAGTACTTTTTATGAATTGATAATGCAAGTTTTATGAAAAGTAGTATGTTGCAATTTTGGTGATACCTATTTACTAGTATATGGGTGATAGGCTAGGCTGAAGCTGTTAGTTCCCTTGATTTTTGTTCTCGCCTTGCTAAACTGCTAATTTCAAACTATAGGAATTTGAACTTCAGTTTAATATTTATATCCTGTTGCCATAAAAACTTGCCAGAAGGAAAGTTGTCAGAACCCTATTCCACAAAGTGTAAATGGAACTGAGGGTGCACTATTGTCCTTAATTACTAGCTAGAAATGTCTATTGACCTCATTTTCTCAGTTAACACAACCTCATGCACACAAGCATATAGCTTCAAGTTTGAGGAACGACAAGGAGCCAGAGTTATACGAGGGACAAAAAACCTACAGCCAGCAGCAATGCACGTAAAGTGGAGTTGAAAGCATTCATACAACACAAGTACTGTAGTAATATAGTCCCTAATCCAAAGGCAATTAGACTCTGTGAGCTTTAGGTCAAGCCCATGGAACACAGGAAGTGTGTGTTTATAATTAAGCATTTCATAATGGCCAGAACTACTGTGTTGTTTAGAAGGATGCAAGAGATCTGGGCTTGCTGGGACCTCGGTTTCTCACCTGTCAACTTAGTGGATCTAAGGAGCTATAGTAAAATGATGCACAAATGTTCAAGGGTAATTATGAGAGCCACTCACTGCCCAAATATCCCTGCCATCTGTGCCACAAATTCTGGAGGAGACTGCTTGCCAGACCTTGTACCTGTAAGAAAAGCCCCACAAAACATCTAAAGGAGTGGGGGAGGGAGGGAGGAAGATCTATATAATATTCACATCTTGGAGCTAAAGGTTTGACCTGGCTTTTTGGGTTTTAATAAAAAACCCTTTATCTTCAGATAGCCATGGCAATTAAAAAAAAAAAAAATAATCTTAGATGCTTGACAAGGGGGAACTAGCCAGTCCGTTTCTGCAAGCCAAATCTGAATATGCATTATAGTGCCTTCAGAACCTTTTAAAGCTTTTCTGCAAAATGAAGTATTTCAGCAATTGCATGTTATTTCAAGGTGTACTTAATAAAAAGCAGAATTAAAGCAACTGACTACTTGAGTCTCAAGTATCGAATAAATACCAAGCAACATGGGGTACTTCTCCAATATATAGGATTTTCCAAATTTGTTTGCAAAGCTATCAATTCAATACTAAAGTACAGCCTAGAAAACATGCTGATCAACAAAACAGTTAATCAGAGTCACATTTTAGCATTTCTTCTGTAACAAGCTCAGAGGAACAAATGCCCCATAAAACAGATCATGTATAAATAAATAGTCACAGAAGTGTGTGGTAGAGGCCTATACAAATTAAAACTTGTGACAAGAAGTATTCACTATATTTCCATGGAAAGACTGATTTTCTGTTTGCAGCTAGACTTGAGTGCAGGGTGTCACAGTAAGGGAGGGGTGTCCAACCTACAGGCCCATGGGCCTTACACAGCCCACTTCATAAGGCCCAGAGCCTGCTTCAAACACAATATACCAAATGGCAGATTTGTTAGCATTGTGTTCTCCTTACGTGCCCCCCCATTTTCTATAATTCTGATACACATTTTATGCACTGGTTTCTTTATTTGTTTTTAAAAAACAATACTATATATAGCAACAGCCTATCTAAATACATATGAAACAAGCTGAACTTCAAATATAAATCGATACAGAGGACTCTAAATCTTATTACAATCAGTAAAAGCACAAGGTTGGGCTTAGTACACAGGAGGACCACAAACCTAAGGTTGAGCACCACTGCAGTAAGGAACTAGTATCTGTTATTTCCCAATAGTCTCAAAACAAAAGCAAAGAACAGTTTTATATAAGGGAGTTGCCATATCAGGCATCTCTGCCAGTTTAAGAAGGTGTTGTAATACCAAGGACTGTTAAAATACCAGCACTACAGCGAGATAGGAAGCCTGTATGAACTTGAACTAGCATGCTACTTATGCCCACCTAACACCACCCCAAACAGTATTGCCACAAAAATCTCAGTGACTTAGGAAGGGGGAAGATGGAAAGCAATGACTATTGTTCAAGCGCTGACAGATTTTCAGATATGGGCACCACCTATAGCAGGGACCCATATCTGAAAATTTAACCAGGTGTGCAACACAAACAACCATACACACACCACGCAATTGGACAGAATAAAAAAAATTTCCCTGAAGGTCTTCCAGCTGGTTAGCCTTTCGATTTAATACTATATAACTGCATTCTGTGTACACTTTATTGCTATAACGTGCAAGAGCGGATCTATTTGCATCATATGGAATGTGTTACCTATGGGTTCTTCTCCCAACAGATCTTAAGTCCTATGTCTACATGGTTATCTGGGTTTTTACATGGCGCTCATCACCTTTGCATCTGATCATACAGTACAATCAGTAATAACTGTCAGACAATGATTTTACCTTAGCACAAGGGCACTTAAAATAAAAACCTCCCTTATTGAGCTGGGCAACCCATTACTTCCAACACTATACCTGAGGAGGCAGCAAAGTTGCACCCGATATAGAAATTGCTCAAAGGAAGGATGTTCTCTCAAATAAAAAAGGCGCTGCTCATGTCAGCTTCCTTTTCCAGCTCATTTACAACGTTTTCTCCTCACAGCTCTGCTTTTCAACACCTTTTTCCTCAGGTTTCTGTGGGGTATTTTAGACAGTTGTGCTAAAAATTGGCATCATGGGGTCCTGGTTCAGCCTAGGTCTCACGTTAGGAAGTCTTTTGGGGGTAAACTAGGTGAATACTCAGCCCAGACTTCTTTGCATAACCTAATTCCACATGCACACCCTTTCTATACACAGTGGTGCCTGGTTACATTAGCTGTTTCATCCCTTCCCACGTAGTGTGTATTTGTGGTGCATCTGCTCACATTCTGTACAAACCCTTATTTATTTCAGTGGTATTTTAGACAGTTATTTACAGAGGACTCCAGTTCTCTAATCTATAATTCAACACATCTCAAATACCATGCACAGCTTGAGGCTGCATCAGATATGCTGGGTTGCCCCAAAATCAAATGCAATTATAAATTGCTCTGAGGCAGCAAATTGTCTTATTTTTGTCCCCACTTTTAGTATTTGGGGACTAAAGTCATTTCAAGTGTGAGACACATACTTTCTGCAACAAAGAAGAATCCAGTGTTTTCTGTCTCCTGGTTTAACAACAACAACAGGGTTTTAATTCAGAGAGTCACAAATTAAATCATTCATATGAATGATTTAATTTGTGACTTATTTATATATATATATAAAATCACTCAAAAAACCTAATAAGCACCAAAAGTAGTGACAATACCATCAACAACTGGAGAAAGCAACACCATGCACATTACCATGTTCTAAACAGGATGAGAAAATTGGATTGTGTGCTTAAGGGCACTTGAGTTGGCACTGCCTTGAGTGTTCCCTTCCTCATTTTACTAAGAGACACATTCAGTCACAGCCTCAGTGGAAAAAATCCACATTCACAGGTACATAGGCAAATTGGTCATGAAGTACAAACCTGATTTACACAGGCATATCTAGAATTTGTGTGTGCAACGTTACAGGCCAGTTGAAAATTTGTCCCATAGGGTGGAAAGGACCTTTGCTGTGTTTCAACTAGTAAAATGCTTAAATTATTACTTCCTTTCAGCTAGTGTCTGAACTTGGAAGATATTGAGCAAAGCAACTCCCACTGAAGTCAATGAACACTTCAAGCACTCAGACCTTGAAATCAGATCTAAAGGTTCCAGGAATCAGGCATTTAGACAAATTACCAATGCTCTTTATTAAAGCTCAGAATTAGTGTGGCTTTTAGCCTAGAACAGGGTCGGCAACGTTCGGCACGCGGCTGGCCAGGGTAAGCACCCTAGCGGGCCGGGCCACTTTATTTACCTGCTGACATGGCAGGTTTGGCCGATCGCGGCCCCCACTGGCCGCGGTTCACCGTCCGGGCCAATGGGGGCGGCGGGAAGCCGCGGCCAGCACATCCCTCGCCCGCGCCGCTTCCTGCTGCCCCCATTGGCCCAGGACAGCAAACCGCGGCTAGTGGGGGCCACGATCGGCTGAACCTGCCGCATCAGCAGGTAAATAAACTGGCCCGGCCCGCTAGGGTGCTTACCCTGGCGAGCCACGTGCCAAACGTTGCCGACCCCTGTCCTAGAATATATACACAGCTTCTCATTAAGGATGGTGTGGTACAACCACAAATGTAAATCTGTTAGGGAGAAAAAATGTCAACCCTTGCAAAAGCCTCACATCATTGATAAAGAGACAATAGGAAAAGTGCAGTTCCCTCAATTTACTATTTAAAACAGCTGTTATGAGTTTAAGTTAGCATTAAAATAGTTGAATGCATGCCTCACTTACTTTGCAAGTCCCTGGACTAGGAATTTATCATGCTTTTTAAAGATGTAGAGTAAAAATGCAATTAAATCGGTCACACGAGACCTTTACTGGGTGTGCTGGCATTTTAGAAGACTATAAATATCAACATTTCTAATTGAGATAAAAAAACTGGACTGTCTGTCCTTTTTAAAGTGCTGGGTTAATAGAAATTTCTTTTTATACAAAATGATTGCAACAGCCTTTAAACAAAACTGATTTCATCTACATTTCAAACAGATCAAATAAGCATCAGCACTATTTCCATTGAAGTCCATTATTAATGAAAGTTTTTGCAGAAGTTAGAGAACTAGAGACAGATTCAGTTACAATGATGAAGATCTGGAGCAGAGGTCAGCAACGTTTGGCACGCGGCTGGTCAGGGTAAGCACCCTAGTGGGCCGGGTCAGTTTATTTACCTGCTGATGTGGCAGGTTCAGCCGATCGCGGCCCCCACTGGCCGCGGTTCGCCGTCCCAGGCCAATAGGGGCGGCAGGAAGCCGCGGCCAGCACATCCCTCGCCCGCGCCGCTTCCCGCCGCCCCCATTGGCCCGGGATGGCGAACTGCGACGAGTGGGGGCCACGATCGGCCGACCCTGCCGCATCAGCAGGTAAATAAACTGGCCCGGCCTGCCAGGGTGCTTACCCTGGCGAGCTACGTGCCAAACGTTGCCGACCCCTGATCTGGAGTAATGTTGAGGTCAATTAAGTTACTTTGAATTTAAACTGTTATAACATTATGACAGGTTGGACCCCTTGGGAAGCCACCTGATGTGCTGAGATACCACTGAGTCTACCTGTTCTGCCAGCCTGGGCCCCCTTTAACCTGTCTTGCTGAGCCAGGCTCTTAAAACCTCCAACACCACACACAGGCAGGGCCACACCCAGCTGCAGATCAGCTCTGGGAAGACTCTGCATAAGGGACTTGCTCCAACACTCAGATGTCCACCTCCCTTGGAGTGCAGACCCAAAGATACATTATGAAATTTGCCTCCTTCCTCAGTTTGGAGAGAGGTGTGCACACTTCTCCCTGCTCCCCCATTAGAAGTTACAGAAACTGGGTTTAATAATAAACAAAACAAATTTTATTAACTATAAAAGGCAGATTTTAAGTGGTAAAAGGGGTAACAAACAGAACAAAGCAGATTACTAAGCAAATGAAATCAAACATGCAAACTAAGCTGGTTTCACTAAAGAAATTGGTTACAAATAGTATTTCTCACCCTAGATATTGTTGCAGGCAGTTTGCAAAGCTTCTGTGGTTCAGAGTTCCAGTTATATTCTTTTTCAGATTAGACGTGTCTCAGTCTGGACTCCCCCCTTGCCTTCAGCTTTTCTTCTTGGGCAGACAGGCCATGGAGAGGAGTCTTCCCGTTTGCCTTCCTCCCCACCCTTAAATAGGATTTAGACAAGGTGGGAATCCTTTGTTTCCCAAACTTGACCCTCCCCTCTTCCCTCACAATGGAAAGTTCTAAGACGTCCCAGGTAATGTTTTGTATCAGGTGACAAGACCACCTGACTCTGTAGGATCAGTGTCCATGAGTCAGTGGCAGTATGGAGTGTCCACAGGAAGCCTTTTGGCTCTGTAATATGCAAAACGCTAGATGAAGCAAGAACTAGCACTAGAAAAGTCTTATTGACATTCTCTCTGGGGTGGGGAGAGCAGATCCACGGCTACATGCTAGACAAATAAGGAGAGATTTCGTAGTGAGCGTTTTGACCTTCTTCTAGGTTCCTTTTCCTGAAAGGACAAAGACTGCCTTAATATCTTCCCTTCTGAGCCAGAGTTGCTCTGCAAGGGGTCCTCAGAGACGGTATAATTGAAAGGGGGGTGGGGAGGGGAAGAGAGACTATTAAAAGTTTGATTGATTGTTACACCAAGAGAGTGCTGGGTTCAAATCTAGATAAATCAGAAGTCCATAGAGAATAGGTCTCCGCCTTGATCTATCCTTTCAGACCATTGGTCAGCAATTCCATCACAAGTCTGTGCATTTAAGAACACACATTATTGATCTTCAGTGGATCCTATTGATTACTTGTTCTGTAGTTTTGATGAGCTGACTGGATAGAAAGAACAGCTGTCCTTTTCTGCTCCCCACACAAAAGGTGGCTGTGGTCCAAGTTTTTGCCATGCAATATGGCGTTCCTTAAGAGAAAAATCTAAGCCAATAGTTTTGAAAGTGAACTTCCTTTGTGATATAATTTTCAATCATAAACCATGATGGCAGTGTGATAGGAATGTAAATCTATTTCCATCTTTGCTTAAAATAATTCCTGTGTGATTTAGTTTTTATCATTGCTTTTGTGCTTCTAGGGTGAAATTCTCCCCTCTGCAGAGGGCCTGCAAAAGGTTGGCAGAGCACTTAACCCCTAATGGGACTTATTTTAGTGGGACTTCAGTGTACACAGCTCTGGTGTTAGCTCTCTGCACAAAGGCAAATATCACCTCATTTCAGAAGCCTAAATACTCAAAACCAAATTCTGCTCTAGTGACTCCTTTGGGTACAGCAGGTCCAAACATTACACTGTGGGGAGGTGTGCAGGTTAAGAACATCTCAAGGGGTTTCCTGCACCTCTGGGTCTCAGAGATTATGTTCAGTCTACTATAGCACAGATGGGAGAGAGGAAGGTGGAAGAGAGGAACCTCTCTTGAGAGCTGTGGGAGAAAAGTTGGTCCAGAGGTTTGAGCATTGGTCTAGGACTTATCAGATCTGGATTCAAGTCCCTGCTCTTGAACAGACTTCCTATTTGACCTTGGTCAAGTCATTTAGCCTCTGAGCCTCATTATCCCCATTTTACAAATGGGAGACTAGCACTTCCCTACCTCACAGGGGTGGTGTGAGGCTCTCAGGTGCTGTGTTAGAGGTGGGCACACAAGAACCTTAGTTGGAAGGCTTTGTTGGCCTCCTTTCATTTTCGAGAGATGGTGGGAATTGCAGCCTATGAGGTAGATGGTTTGCAATGTCTCATGTGACCGAATAGGCTAATCTGAGATTTGCATGTTCTTTGGCAGTTATTGCAAAATGTATGCATCTTGGTTGGGAGCTGCTCGCTTCCTACAGGCTCTTTTCTTTTCAAGCTGTAGGAGCCAGCTCCTGTCATAGACTTTGATACTCTTATGGAGACAATGGCATCACCTGTTACGATCACTTGCCAAGATTTCCCATTGGTCAGAATCAATTCCAAATTCCTTCGTATCTTGCTTGCATGTGTCTTTATAGCAAAGCTTGGGATGTCTTGTTGTTCCTGTTCCCTCCAATAGCTCCCTTTATAGCATGTCCTTGGGTATGAATCTGTCTTCCAAGCTACTCAAATGGCCCAGACAGCACAGTTATCTTTGCTTGAGCAGGAATATCAGTTGGAGGGGAGGGATAGCTCAGTGGTTTGAGCATTGGCCTGCTAAACCCAGGGTTGTGAGTTCAATCCTTGAGGGGGCCACTTAGGGATCTGGGGCAAAATCAGTACTTGGTTCTGCTAGTGAAGGCAGGGGGCTTCCAGTTCTTATATATATGGAGATATACCTATATTTTGGTAAATTTGTCCTTTGAAGAACCTCTGCATTGGTGACTTTATCCTGCCATTTGGTGTTGAGTATGCAGCATAAACAACATAGGTGGAAACTGTTCAACCTGATCTCCTGATGAGCATAAGTTGTCCATGTTTCCCCACCATACATGAGAGTGCTGAGGACACAAGCTTGGTACACTAGCATTTTGATCTTTATGGTCAGCTTTGAGTTGTTCCATGCTCTTTTAGTTAGTCTGCTAAAGGTGGTGGCAGCCTTTCCAATGCAAACATTTCCGTCTTCATCAAGTGAGAGGTTGGTGGTCACTGTAGAACCTAATAGCTGAACTACTTCTAGCTGGTTTGCATTTAAGGATCTTGTGGAACCCCCTGTCCTAATACAACTGTTAGTTGGTAGGTCAAAACCATTAGGTCATGTTAGAATTGAAAACCTGCTACCATTATGACCATAAGTGGTACAACCTGTACTGGTCAATGCCGAGTGCTGGGTGGTGGTTAATTAACCCAGAAACCTCAGGAAGCACCAATGGCTTTGGGCTGATGAGCACCTGATGAGGCTAGTGGAATCCTTGATGGAGGAAATGTGATCAGAAGGCAGATGAGCAAATTCACTCAGTTTTTGCCAACTACATCCACACAGGACAGATTGAGTCCTTCAGCTGTGACTGATAACCAATCTAGAAGTGGAGCCCTGAAAGGCAGGCAGATGGAAGATCACCACTACTCTAGCAACTCCTGCAGCGTAGCCGGTTCCAAATGTATCAAGGCCTGTCCTTCCTTTGGTCCAAACCAGTTAAGTCAGAGGGGGACACTGACACATTGGCAAAGCAGTGCCTCCACATCAACTACCCAGGCTATTGTAGCTACATCACATAGAGAGGCTATTGCAGACCAGCAAGGATGGAGTGTCCTCTCCATGTGATGTGAGTTGGAAGGCTGGACAAGTGAGAATAAAGGGAGGTGTGTTGAGGAATGTACAGCTAGTGGAACTGTGACTACATGCATACACCAGACAATTATTCCAAACCTCTTGGAGAGAGTAGAGGGACACAGATGCCAGAAAGGTTGCTCTGGCCATAATGGAATGTTCAGTTCTCTGCCCTGTAACAAGCACATGTTAAAGAAAGAGCTGTCCGTGTTGGAATCCCTATTTCCAAAGGAAGGAAGGAAGGAAGGAAAGATTAAATGTGTTGTCCATGGCTGGAACAAGACAGCCGAAGTCAGTTTTCTTGTGAGTAACACTCAGCTGATTCAGCTATTTTTTCATGTAATTAGTCGGGCACTTTTGTAATAGATCAATTAATTGCATTAGCAAGCAGCTGGTGAAATGGTCAGAGAGCACACAGGTGTGTTCTATATTTTACTGTTATTATGGAATTTCTATCTGCCCAAAACACCTTTCATGCTAATAGCGACTCATTCCATTGTGTTATTTTGTTCCACTGTTTTCATTTTGGTTTTGTTCCACTTCTCCCCGAGTTTCCTTCTTAGAAGTGAGAGAATGTTGATGAATAAAGCTGGTACTGGAACAATAGCCTGGACTCTACATGACTGACAGGTTGAGTAAAACCAGTGCTTAAATGGCACACACATTCCACTCATTCATTGACATCTCAAGAGTCTGAGGCAGTGATTTTGTTTTCTAACTTATGCCCTAACCAGGCTGGAAATGTCTACATCTGAGGAAAAAAAAAAAAATCTGCCAGTTGGTGGAAGGCAGCAGAGTGTACTTTCTAGTAGGTCACTGCATTCAGGATAAGGAATGCAGGTACTTAGTAGTTTCTCAAGAGGCAATTTTATCAGCCATTTGAACAACTGTTTTCATATAATGGATAGCTATAACATAGCGATCCAAAGGTGCTTAGCACCTTTGGAGGAGGAAAAAAATAATTCAGCCAAGGCTACAGTGAAGATGCTAAGCAGTCAGATACCATACAATATTATGGGAGAGCCTAGCTCAGAGTTTTCAAAAGTCATTGCACAGTGACCCACTTCTGACAACAGAATTCTACATGACCCGGTGGGGAGCGAAGCTCAGGCTTCCGCCTCAGCCATGGGTCCCAGCAAGTCTAATGCTGGCCCTGGCAACCCCATTAAAATGGGGTCACAACCCACTGTTTGAGAATCACTAAAATTACCACTACAAACTGAAAGGGAGGCGGAGTGGTTTCTCTGCCCCCAAAGGAAATCACAATCCCCCCTGCCCCCCCCCCCCCCCCCCCAATACTGCTAAGTCATTCCTACCGAATAGGTCTTACCACAAGGGCTCCTAAAAATACTTCACAGGAGCGCATCTCTTTTGTCTTTAGAATGAACCAGATTATCCCAAATGGCAGGTATCTTTAAAACAAACAGTTTACAGACAGCATAAATACAAGGCCTTTATACAAATAAAGGCACCTCACTTCAAATTATACAAGTTTAACAGTTTGTTAAGTTCAGTATTCTTAGTGCAACTTCCAGGAACAAAGCATAAACATTTCCAACTAATAAACTTAATACAAGTTTGTTTGCCCAGTACTTTCTTAAACCATAACGAATGAAGAAAGCAAAAGCATTTTCCTTTAAGTGGGGAAACAAATGAATAGATTCCCCAGCCCATTAGTTCTCCTGTCTATGCAGTCACACCCTAGGGATGCTAAGATTTATCCCAGGCTAAAAGGAAATTATGGAGAGCCCTTTGTTAAAACACTGGCAGCACATCAATCCCTGAAGCAGACCAATGAAAGAGTGGCTGGGAACACAAAACACCTCCTGCCTAGAGTGTCATTAATGTCAAACCTAATATTCTCAATTCAGTCAGTGACTGAAAAGGGGAGGGAGAGGAAGAGAGAAAACTTTTGTTTTTATTTTTATAAAACCAGATATAGTGCTGTCCATCAGATCTGGTACCTTTACCAATAGTTACTACAATGTGTTGGTACCTGAGGGACCCATTTAGAATGGTACTTCAAATATGTAAACAGTGAAAGCCTCAAAAATGGAAGGGCCAGGAAAAATGGGAGGAGCTAAGGAAGAGTTTAAGTTAAATACCAGGGGAAGTTCCTAATTGCTATAAGAGAAATTCGGCAGAAGAATAGATTCCAAAGGGAGGTTGATGTGGCACCATTACTACACGTATCTAAAAACACAGAAGATATTTTAACAGGAATTACATACTAAGCAGCCACACTAGATAGCCCAAATAGTCTTTTTGACCCTAGTATTCCTGGGTCAAATCCTCATGTGTTCTCAGCATGTACAACTTCTGTTTGCATCAGTGTGAAGTGTGACTGCTCGATACCTCAAGATTTGGCCCATATATATACACACACACACACACACACACACCCCACCCAAATTCTTGTTTGTATGCCCCTGCTTTTTTTTTTTTTTTTTTTTTTTTTTTTTTTTTTAAATCAAGGCCACGATGTCTGGTTTTTGAATATCATTTTGTATTCACAGTAGTGAGCAGCTGTTCTGTTGCCTAAAGTTGGGGAAATGAGGCGGGTGGCTACTAACAAGAAGCATTTAAATAAAAAGTTCTATTTCAGCTTCTGTTTCTAGCCAGAAGGGCAAGTGTGTAATTCTCAATTCAGCTTGCTAGTGTAAAAAAATATTAAAACAATCTGATCAGATGTAGGAAGAGGATTCAGAGTAGGGGACAGACACTTGGAGAGAAGCAAAGTGTAACAAAATAAGTTCAGTATCAAAAATAACCCTTTATGAACAGGAGGCACAAGGATGACTGAACAGTGGTGCTGAGAAAATAGCTGCAAGCAGAGCTGGTGGTATAGGCAGAAAGAGTAGGGATGTGTTTGTCACATATGGGATGTATTTGATCTCTCCAGCCTGAGCTGCAAATCCATTTGTATCACTACTGGGCAGCCAAATACAAGGCTTTTTGAATTAGGAAAAAAGCCATATTGATCATTCTGTAATAACAGCAGATGACAGTTGTATGGTCTCCTTGTAAGGTGCCATACTGTAAATGCATTTTAAAAAACAACAGATATCCATATTCAAAAGCAACATGCCCACTTTGGGTCTGGGATTTTAATAAAAAAGAAAAATCCCTTTTCTGCTGACATTAAGAGGAGACAAGAGTATTTTTTAAAAAGTGGAGAAATAACCACTCTGAGTCAGATGGGGCTTACTATCACCTCCCACACTTCCTTACACTCCAGAGGGGCAGACCAGACACCGGCTTCCCAGTTTTGTTGTCATGACAAAACTATGATTAGTACTTGCCACCTTTACATTTTATTAAGACACAACTTTGCAAAAAGCTGTTATCATCTACAGAAAATGGTGAGGCCCTGACCTACTACAAAGCCAAAATGAAGGTATGTGTAGTGCGTACTTTTGCTATTAAGCCACAGTTACCTCATGTTTTACTGCTGTCTGTTTTTGCCAAAGGTCTCAACAGCTGGGTCACTTTATAATTAACAATAGGTCTTCCAGTCTATCAGGGAAAGAAGAAGATTAATTTATTTCTTCTTTCCCTATACAGCTTTGGGGGGAAAGAACCAGGGCAAAAAAAATAAGCCGATGACATACCTTAGGTTATCATCTACCACCATCTGCAGAGCCAGTACTCACACTCTACATCCCCATTCAATTAGCTAGGCTTCTGCTCTACCTTTATAAAGTTTCCTCGTGCCTTGGTAAGTTGTTAACTTGGTGCAGCTGAAACTCTTCCAGATCTCAGTCATTAGTAGTCTTTGGCAACCAGCATCTAGTTCTCAGGTGCATGTATGTAGGCATAACTACCCAGATCCCCTCTTAAGGCACCCAAATGCCCTGTCACATGTAGCTAGCATTAACAGTCATGAAAAGGACAAATGTCCTTTACCAAGAGACTAAAGGTCACATTATACCCTCAATCTTTTGTGCAAAACACCCCAGGACATCACTGAGGAGGGTAGAATATAAATTTATGCTTTGGTTGAAGTGCTTGCGTGAGACAGGCAGAAGGAAGAGAGTGGTGTATAATGAAAGTACAGAGGAGTCATTGGTCTGGGATAGCAGATGCTGGGGCTCAGGGCCCAATCCTGAAAGGTGATGAGGATCCTCAACTTCCACTGAAGCTTCTGGCTGAGGAAGGCATTGAGCCTCACCTTGCTGGATCACGTCCCACATCCCAAAGATCTTGCTCAGACAAAACTCTCACTAAGATAAGTGGAAGCTTTGCTTGAATAAGGATTGAGCCAAGACTTTAGGATTTGGCCTGGGGAGAGCTGAGAGGTTAAAAAGCTATTGCCTTTAGTTTGCTTAAATAAGTTTTTAGTCGTTCATTTCAGTTTGATTCAGTGGATTGGTTTCAATTTTAATGTTTCACTAAGCTGTGATTACCATGAAAAACATGAGTTTAAAACTGCAGTTGCATGGTCCCTAATAGTATTACAGCTTGTTCCTCTAGAAGTCTGAGATATTATATTTCATAAGAGTTGTGAAGGAGATTAGGGGAGAGGGAAGGCATGGGTGACAGTGCCGGCACACACTCTCTCTCTCACTGTTTAGATAGAAAGTGACATGGGGCCTGATTCTCCAACCTGTTGTACTTATTTTACCTTGGTGTAACACCATTGAAATCAGTGGAGTAATACGGATGTAACACAGTGGAGAATCAGGCCATAGTATTTAGAAGGTGCCCATCACTCATGTATTTCAGTAGGGAATGTACCAGCTGCTTGCCAGCATTCTTCCTTGTTGTATACATGAAAGTGAATGGCAGAGCTGCAGTGTCTCTCTGTATTCCTTTAGGGGCAGAACTGAGCCCAGATTTCAGCAGACCCCTTTTGAATAATGACATGCAGATTATAGTAGCCCACATAGCACCATGTTCTTTGAGGAGTTATGGAAGGGTTAGGCAGCAGGGGTGGCTAAGGTAGTTTGCCAGTAATAGATGCAGGGCTTTGTTATCCTGGAAGGGAATCAGGAAATTTGTTACTGGGAAGCTTAGGGGATTTCCACAATAGGTGGGGAAGGATCTGGGAAATTATCAGTAGTGGGATTGAGAAAGGTTGAGTCCCCAAATTCATCTTTCAATGTGTCTGTCTAGAGTCAGAACAGACTTACAGGCAGGGGATTGTATAGATTTATTCCAGGAGAGGTTGCTATCATATACTCAGCATATAGCTCCTTTCTGGAGGATTGAGGGGGCTCAAACTGTTCTCAGTGGATACCCAGACATCTCTAAGACTTGCTGTGGCAGGAGACCCCTGCTTACTCTTACAAGGAATCACAGTTTCTTAAGGTGAATTCTTTGGGACACATTTTGTTCTGTGCTCATGCAGCGCCTTGCATAATGGGTTCCTGGTCCATGACAGGGACTCCTAAGAATCATAGAATATCAGGGTTGGAAGGGACCTCAAGAGGTCATCTAGTCCAACCCCCTGCTCAAAGCAAGACCAATTCCCAACTAAATCATCCCAGCCAGGGCTTTGTCAAGCCGGCCTTAAAAACCTCCAAGGAAGGAGACTCCACCACCTCCCTAGGTAACGCATTCCAGTGTTTCACCACCCTCCTAGTGAAATAGTTTTTCCTAATATCCAACCTGGACCTCCCCCACTGCAACTTGAGACCATTGCTCCTTGTTCTGTCATCTGCCACCACTGAGAACAGCCGAGCTCCATGCTATCACAGTACTCCTAATACTGGCCTGTGTATTAAACGTGAATCCTGTAATCTCAGTACTGTGTATTGCATGGATCACAGTAGGCAGGGGGGGAATATAAGTAGTTACATGTGTGCATCCACAGGAATGCCTTATATGACAGTGAACTGGATATGGTCAGATATATTCAGGGAGCAGAACGATCCCACCCATTCTATAAGAAGTTTCTTTTAATAATAATTACACACACACACACACACACACACACACACACACACACACACACACACACACACTTCATTCCATCTTGCAGGGTCAGAAATCCTTGCAGCTCAACTGGACTTCACAATATAACAGTTCTCTCTCTTTTCAGAGAAGTAACAGATCTCCTTCCCTAACATACTCTGGAGTAGTGTAGTTTTAGCACTAAATACAGGGGTTTAATTTAATCTGCACAACTACCATGAAATTTGGCCTGTTGGGACAGAATGTGAATTAAGTGCATTCTACTATGAATATACTTTCTCTAGCTTCCTGTATCAATCAATCTGAATCTCTCTATGAACAAGTAGGCTCTCTCTCTCTCTCTTTTTTGTATTTTACTCTGTGGCAATTTTCTGCTGTTAAATCCTCACACACTACAAGTAGAACTACTGCTAAGTCTGAACAAAAGCCTTTGTACTCCATGTACTCAAAAGAAACTGCCCTGAAAAGCAATGCATGGATTTGTTCCAGTTGAGAAAATAAGCTAATATTTCCCTTGCTGTTAAAGGAAATCAGATGTATAATCTTTGTTCAAGAGTTAATCATAAATTCCTTTGAAAATACCACCACTTAGCAAAACAGTGCTGATTTGTAACCATTTAAAGGTATGTGCTTTTCCCATTCTTCTCTTGACACCCTTTTAAGATAGAAACTGTAATTATGCTTACATTTTAACTGTTTTACCATATTTCCAACTCCCTCAAGGTCATTGTTAGTGTTGAATTCAACAACAGGAGTTTAATGTCTCTCTGTAGGCTTAAGTGCTCTCTTGAACTGAGGCCTAAGTACCTTCTCTAGAGTCACAGGAAATGAGTGGCTTCATACAGCTCAGAAACTCCTGACTCCTAGCCCTGTGCTTTCACCGTACTCTTCAGTGAACCTTGCAAGCCACTGAGAGCTCCTGGGATCACAACTTTTTTGGCACAACATACTACGCAATAGTATTTTCAAGTTTGGTAGGGTTACCATACGTCCGGATTTTCCCGGACATGTCCGGCTTTTGGGGGCTCAAATCCCCGTCCGGGGGGAAATCCCCAAAAGCCGGGCATGTCCGGGAAAATCGGGAGGCTCGGCCGGGGCCTCTTTGTGCGGGGCCGGGGGCATGGTGCCGGGCCGGGCCCGCGGGGCCGGGAGCCGGCCCGTGGGGCTGGGAGCTGGGAGCCAGCCCGCGGGGCTGGGAGCCGGGCCGGGGTCGGGGAGCCGGGCCCGCGGGGCTGGGAGCCGGGAGCCGCCGGCCCGCGGGGCGGGGAGCCGGGCCGGGGTTAGGGAGCCGGGAGCCGGCCCGCGGTTGGGGAGCCGGCCCGGGGTCGGGGAGCCGGGAGCCGGCCCGGGGTCGGGGAGCCGGGAGCCGGCCCGCGGGGCTGGGAGCCGGGCCGGGGTCGGGGAGCCGGGAGCCGGCCCGGGGTCGGGGAGCCGGGCCGGGGTCGGGGGGCTGGGAGCCAGGAGCCGGCCCGGGGGGCTGGGAGCCGGGCCGCGGGGCTGGGAGCCGGGAGCCGCCGGCCCGCGGGGCGGGGAGCCGGGCCGGGGTCGGGGAGCCGGGAGCCGGCCCGCGGCGCTGGAAGCCGGGAGCCGGCCCGCGGTTGGGGAGCCGGCCCGCGGGGCTGGGAGCCGGGAGCCGGGCCGGGGTCGGGGAGCCGGGAGCCGGGCCGGGGTCGGGGAGCCGGGAGCCGGCCCGCGGGGCTGGGAGCCGGGCCGGGGTCGGGGAGCTGGGAGCCGGCCCGCGGCGCTGGGAGCCGGGCCGGGGTCGGGGGGCTGGGAGCCAGGAGCCGGCCCGGGGGGCTGGGAGCCGGGGGTGGTCGGCCAGGGCCCGAGCCGACCCAGGCTGGAGCCGCCGGGGGCCAGCCTGGGCCGCGCCTCCTCCCCCCCACACTCCCCCTTACCTGCTTCAGGCTTCAAGCAGGGGAGGGGGCGGAGACTTTGGGAGGGGGCGGAGTTGGGGCGTGGGCGTGGGCGGGGTTGGGGGCGGGGCCGGGGCCCCCGGGAGTGTCCTCCATTAGGAGGCACAAAATATGGTAACCCTAAAGTTTGGGCACATTTTGCTGTCTTACCTTGCAATTACAAACATAAAGTAGGGAGGCCCTTGAAGTTTCTTACATCTAGCCTCTTGGGAGTTACATACAGCATAGCCCTAGGAAACACGAAACACAAGGTAATTGGAGACGAGATGAAAAATGACTAGGAGAGCAAATTTAAAAAATACAAAGGGGCTAGGGGACACAAAGGTTTCCTTAAAAACCTAAGTTCAGATTTGCCTTAGGTCATGACTGAAATGTTTTATGTGGTTTCAGTTGAGTCCCATGTGGAAGAGTTCTGGTAACATAGTAATATGGACACAGAGAAATGTTCAGAACTGCTAGTCTCTGCTCCAGAGAGAAGGCAGTAGTTAAAAAGCAGGGTAGGATAAGGTGCATTGGCAGATATGGACCACCTTGAAAAAAACCTGTGTGTGTGAAACTAGCCAATGCTAGCACTAGTCATGATCATGAGCAATAGCAATTCACCAGAACTAGTAAATACAGTTTATAATTGAACAAAAAGAATGAATCTCCCTCGAAGGGAAGCAAAAACCCTGGATCAAACATTCCCTCCCTGTTCTGCTGCTTGTAGAATGGAGGGGAAGGGAACAAAGGTGCACATGTACTGAGTGGCATGTGTAAACAGTGTAAATAAACTAGACATCCAGAAGCTCTCATTGTTCAACTGACTGTTGGGCACTTTTAAAAATCTGACCACTTCATGTACGCACCTAAATAGGAACTGAGCTCTTTTGAAAATCTGACCTCAGCTGTGGGTGCAGACGACTTCTGAAAATCTTCGCATTTACTGTGAACAAACAGCCATTCTAGGGATTTTTTCACAAAGGAAAAATGTTTGTATAATCAGCTATTTATAAGTGTCACTAAAATGTAAATTACCGCACTGACTCAGGGCAGCAAGACTGAAAAAGGAGACAGAACTTTCTTATTTGCATTTAGCAGGGGAAGACAAATGTTGCTCTCGCTCTTCCTCTTAGGCTGAAATTGTTGGCTCAGTGGCAGGAGCACTAGGATGCATTTCTGCTTCTTGGGACCAATGGGTTAGTGCCAACAGGATGAAATTTGCATCTTGAGCTTGTCAGTGAGCTAGTTGTTTTGGATTAGTGCCGTGTACATTGCTCCAGGAAATTCTAATTCTGGATAGGAAGGGGTCTATGGATGGAAGTTCGCAATTGGAGGTAGTCAATGAAAAACAAAGGGTGGACTCATTACTTTAATAAAAGAAAGGGAGGTTAGTTGCTGAGCTCAATTCCCACAAGTAGAGCCCTGAAAATCTGCAGCTGTCCGTAGACCATTTTTGCGGATCGCAGATCAGATGCAGATAAAAATGTTGTATTCGCGCAGGGCTCTACACACAAGTTTTGGTTGGGCTCCAGACGTTTTCTCCCCAAGCTAGCATTGCTAACAAGAGCATATGCAAAGTACTCATCTCTTTTTGCAAACACACTATAGAACTTGAAAGCTAAAGGGAAGGACATAAGTCTCATCTGGTGATGGAAATGAATAAATTAGAGAAGCAGGTTAAAACCCCTTAACCTCTGCAGACTGGGAAAAGGGGACGTCATTGGGATAAAACCAAACTAAAAAAAATCTAAGAAATGTTAGCTGGTGTTCACAGGTTTGAGGGAATATAAACCAAAGTAAGAAGAAAAATCAGAACAGATACCGTATTTCATGATAAACTAAAACTACTACAGAGGTTGTTGTGGAAGAAATAACACACTAACAATCCCTAATGAAAAACAATGAAAATATCGGGGGGGAATCCTTGTCTACATTATAAATGTGTTCTTTTCTGATTTAATTGTGTTTTCCTTTTTTAATACAACCCATGTAATATTAATCAAAAATGTCTTAGCTTAAGGAAACAGATACAATGTTGATAATTCAAACGATCAGGAAAGGCGCAGCAGAGAAATAAATTTATGCAGAAGCAATACATTGCAGCATAACATGAAGCAGAGCATCGGGCAGAGATGATGCAGTGTAGCAGAATATCAACTGTGTAGTTTTCTTTGGAATCACAACACAAATAGATGATTGCAAGGAGTTAGGAGTTGTCTGTATCGTGTTTGTTGTTTTAGAAAAGTCATGTTTATTTGAAACAAAATGATAACCTCACCCCGATCTATCCGAATTCACTGGCTTGTTGGCTCACCAACTCAGTAGGCCAACAGAACCATTTGTTTTCAGGAGACTGCAGTGCAATTAACACATTGCCGGTCTTTTCAGCAACCACAAAATAAAGTATATGACTGACAGCATTTTCCAGGCTGGTTCTAACAGAGGTCAACATGGGATTCCATGACTGAACAAGCCAAACAGTGTCACTGTCTGAGGTGCAAGTACACTGGTTTTTTTTCTGCTTGCAGGAGGGATTTTTGTTTTGTATTGATACTAACATCATAATGGTTTGATGTTCAGAAAATTACCGTGTGATAACAGGTAGCACTAATACCATGCTCTCACACAAACGAGCCCACAGGGAGGGTACAGATAGGCCGATAGGCATGGACTTCCTCTCTATCCGAAGGTACTTGACCTCCCCTCCGCCCCAGGCCTGCCCCCACTCCACCCCTTCCTCTAAGCCCACGCTCCTGCCCCACCTCTTCCTGCCCCTGCTCCGTCCCAACCCCCACTCCATCCCTTCCCCCAAGGCCCCACTTCTGCCCCGCTTCTTCCCGCCCCCACTCTGCCCCAGGCCTCACACCCACTCCACCCCTTCTCCCAAGCCCACCCCTGCCCCCATTCCACGCCCCATCCCCTGAACACCTGATCCAGGTGTGCAGAAGGCACTGGGAGGGAGGAGGCGAGTTTGGGTGCTGGTGGGTGCTAAGCACCCACTAATTTTTTTCCGTGGAGCACCCACAGAATTGGCAGCTAGGGTTAAACCTTGAACTCTGTAAGTTCCCAATGCATTATCTAGTCAAGGGAAGGGGGCAGGGTTGGCAGTATTGTGTCGGAGATGGGCTTCCAACCATAGGGATATCCCATAATTCATTGCAAAATCCAGGAAGGGACATGTCCTCCTGGTCTTTAGCTGTATGACTCCACTTCCCTTGAGACAGCCCTTATTCTCCAGCATGGGGTTTTAGCACCATGGAGCAGGGCTCCACAGAATTTCTCTCTTGCCTGAGCCAGCTCCATGAACCTCTAAACAGAGGAGCCACAAAGTTCATGTCAGGGCGTATTCACCGAGAGGGGCTACTGTGGGATTAAAGATATGAGGGGGAGGGGAAGGAAATGCTGTTTTGATTCTGCTTTCTTCTAGTCTCATCCCATCTGTGTTTTGTCTTGGAGGAGCTTTAGTTTCTACACTGTTGAAGAAACAGAGAACAAAACAGAATATTTATTGAACAGCATCTTCTTCTACCACTTCATGTCCACATGTCAGCCTTGTCGCAACATGCAGCTTGCAATGAGAAAGCCTTGTTCTGACAGAGCTGGCTGCATTAGAAATGGGAACTGCTCTTTATTAAAGGATGGCAAGTTAAAGTTAAGATGAAGGCTGGGGTGAAGCAATCCAGCTTCCGATCCATCTTGATTTGGGAACACAGTACAGCAACTAGTTGTGATAATATATGCACATAAACATGTATTTGCAGGAGGCAGAACAGGGTTTGATACATTTATGTTAAATTAGCTTGAATATTATATAGTAATTAATAATAATAAGGGCCAAAAGACAGTAATTAAGGAGTAAACCTGAGTGTAAAAGAGTCATAGGGTATAACATTGAGCCAGCAGAGGTGTCCATTGTAAATGCCATCAACATTTTCACATGAATGTTCTGCCATTCAAGGGTCCTGGACACTGAAATACTTTGCTTATCCGCAGGGCAGGTACAGTGCAGGCCTCCCTCATGGCCCCACACACATACTGCAACCATGCCCTTGAAGTAACTGCCTCTAAGCATAAGAGAGGTTAATTCTCTCAACCCAGTCAGGCTTACCTGTGCTGAGACACCCAATCAATACTATGGTGTTCTTTGTGGTGTGGATGTTCTTTCCTTTGGGAACTGCTGGGAACTTCCCCACCTCTGTGGACGGGTGTGGGGTGGTGGAAGATTCTGCCTGCTCCCCATCCCAGCAGGAGAGTACAGAGACAGCAGCGCCAGGGCTCCCTTGAATGCAAGGACTGCTGTTGTGCCAGACCTTTATGCAGGCCTAACAAGTGGAGGGGAAGGCCCCTGCTCATTGCACACCTGTGCGAGGGTTAGGCCCACTCTGGCCCAAAGAGAGGGATGGGCTGTGGTGCAATTTAAATAAATTTAAATGTGAAACAAACACAAACCACAAGTGAATATTCAACCATTCATCATTCATTAGCTCCTTCCTTCCCTCACTAATTCATTTGCTCCCATAGTAATGTTCTGAGTCAGTGAGTATTCTTGAGTTGAAGAGACACTGCTCATTGACTCAAGAGCACCAGTTAACAAACATATAATTTCTATTCATGACACTAAATTTAGCAGGAATAGGAGCCGTTATAAATAACCTGGCTGTTTATAAATGCTGTGGGGTGTTCATGAAAAATGAAAGCAGCAGAAACAAACACAGAAAGAAATGTCACAAATGATTGTACATGGACAGCTGCCATATTCCATTTATGCTGAGTAGAAATACTATGAGGCAGTCATGTCTCCATGTTAAGTGGGGAGGTGTGGGGGCAGCCTACCCACCCCTCAGGAAGAAAGTGTGTTTGGAGCACTCCTGTTCTGAGAGATGCCCCTTCTTACACTAAGACTCAGATGGTCTCAGTCACAATATTATATACCGAAAACACAGGATCTTCTGGTCATTCACGTCTGATTGTATCTGAACCTGCCTCTCCCTTGTCAGCATCGCCAAGAAAAGAGGTTGTGCATTCAGAATCTGCTAGAATATGGTAAGTAATTCAGATTCCCAGAGTGCCTTGGAAGAGAAATTGCAATCTATCCCAGTTAAAGTTACTAATTAATAATAAGATTTGTCTAGATCAGGGGTCGGCAACGTTCGGCACGCGGCTTGCCAGGGTAAACACCCTAGCAGGCCGGGCCAGTTTATTTACCTGCTCACATGGCAGGGTTTGGCCGATTGCGGCCCCCACTCGCCGCGGTTCGCCGTCCCGGGCCAATGGGGGCGGCGAGAAGCGGCGCAGGCCGAGGGATGTGCTGTAGTGAGTAGGGAGAAAGTAGCCATTGCATTCCCAGAGTAAATGGATTGCAATTCTGCCTGGTACTTATGCAGGCCAGGCTAGGGGGATAGGAAGGTCCCTTCTCTCAAAACCGCACACCTTTGTATAGCCCAAGTAAAATCTGGCCTTTAAGAATTAATCTTCTGGTCAGTTCCTTAGCTTTCCTGGATGCTGTAAATTAGGCTATATGTTCCCCACCCAGCTTAGCACTGCAGTTCTATCAGGGGTTGCCTTGCAAAGGGCAAGGCAGTTCATTTAAAAAAAGAATACTCGTTGGATCAACTTTCTTTATATGTTCTTAGAATGATAATGAACAGCTGGAAAAACAAATAAAATGCTGAGCCAGATTAAAAACAGAAGGACTGTCTGCCCTTTATTAAGAACTCCCACCATCAGGTCTCCTAGCTATACTGCAGTTTTACTGCTAAGAAGAATTTCAAAATACAACATGGTAGGAAAATTAGAAGTAATATTACCTCAAATACTGTAAACATCTATTGAAATTTAATCTTGATGCATTTATGACAGGGTTTTTAAGTAAGCTTGCAAATGTTTCTGTCACTATGAAAGTAAAGCTGCATGGGAAAATACAAACATAATAAAAACGCAGAAGTCTCAAACTGTTTTATCTAGTCTCTATTTGGGTTAGACAATCTATTATAAACAACATAACAAAACAGACAATTTTTACAAAACTCAAACTCCTGAGAGTTTTCTTTGCTTACCAAATGTTGGCACCATTGGGAATTATACTCTTTGGTTCAGAGACATTAATAAGCAGTTTGTTGCATGCCTGAATCATTTCTGCAATGCTGCTTTTGTATGAAGTGTAATATTCTTGATCTACATCATGATTGCACTAAGCTGATAAAATCTGAAAGCTACTGAAGATGCAGATTTGCCATCCCCCCCCCATACACACACACTTTTGAATATTATATTTAATGAGCATTTTCATTAAAAGACAACGTGAAAAATAAGATGATGGTAGTGGTCACTTACGACATAACACATGCACCACCCGCCCACCCACCCCCCAACACACACACCTTAGGATTTCACATAATGTTTCCCCATTCTGAAAAATAAGAAACGCTATTTAATGGCCTACTCCTTCCACTTTTACTCATATTGAGTTGCACCTTTCTTCAACAGGCCCAATGAAGTCATAACTCAGAGCATGTATGGGGATGAGACTCTTACCCATAAGCATTAAGGCCCGATTCTTATACCAATTTTACACTGTTGTATATCCGTTTACTTCAAGGAGGGTGCTCTTGATGAAATGAGAATACATGAAATACATGAAATGAGACTCAGGCCCTAAGTCAGAAAACATATGAGAGATGTAATTATTACAGAGGAGGTAACAATACATGAGGCAACATAAGAGGGGGAAAAAGAACATATAAATTGTTTAGTATTCAATAATTATCATAAGAATTTGAAGTCACCCTCAATCTCTCTATAGTTAAAAAGAGTATAATTCACTATAGTGTAGACTAAGACCCTCAAAATGGTAACTTCTGTCATGTATGATTCCCACTCCTACAAAGCCGCTTGGAAAGCCAAAAGTGCTTAGCCCCCATTGATGTCAACAACATTCCACTCCTTTTGATCTTTATAAATAGTTTGCATTTCACTAACCCCATCCATAAAATACATTTTAGAGAGAGTTAGATACCAAGAGGCCTGAAGCACTATTCATTTCATCATGAATTTGCCTCCACAGAGGCTAAAATCCCAGTCATGACCATGTCTGGTAGGACAATTGAATCATTCATGCCTTCAACTCCCATTACTAGGTTTCAGCCTCTGTGGCGGTAACATCCAACCCAAATTACATCATTTGGGGAGAGCTGATATCCTTGCCTGGCAAGTCTACTAGAGTCAGTAGACAGTGTTCCTTGCCATGTAACATGGGTATTTTGTAACCCTGACCCATGTCAGGTGATACGATTATTACATGGACAGGGTCTCCTTGGCTGATTGACGGCTAAGAAGACAGTGAAGTCAACAAACACCACATTCTACCAATTCCAACCTGTAGAAAAACACACAGGCTTGCAGATAAGAGATTGTGCTTTATTTCCTGGCCCTCATCACTTGACATGGTGTTATAGAAGTATTATTATTATAGAAGAGAAGAAGAGAATGTTTTCCAAAGCCAGCATCTATTGAGTTTCTTTTGCATACACTACATTTTTAGAACTGATGAAATAACAAGATTAGATATTAGATCTTCATTATTGGTAACTGGAATTCCACAGGTCTATGAATTTTTGATGTACTCATCATACTTTACATGTGGCATCAATACTCAATAAACATATAGGGGAAAGTTTTAACAGCACAGAGAACTCCGGTCATTCTCCATTTGTTTTTCTGAATTCATTCTATCCCACTGGCATTTATAAGCTAGCCACCATCCTTTGAGAAAGCCCCAAACAGCCAAGAATCTGATGCAAAGCTTAAATACAAACCCAATAACGTTTTCAATAACAAAGTCAATCAGGACATATAATAATTTAATTAAAAAAAAAATCAGTAAAAATGCCCATTTAGATTCAATGCTAAGGGCCAACTTCATCCCTACTACAACTCTGCTGTCTTAGTGGGGTTGCACCAGGGTTGAATCTGGGCTTAAATAACTTATATTTTGACATAGAGAATAAAAGCCTTATTAATTTCTCTTCAAGCATAAGTGGCACGCTGGCCTTTAACACATATGCTGCTCTTCTTTCTGCTCCTCTTATTTTTCCATGTGTTGTTTATTTTACCACATGTTGCATAAAGATTGTTGCATTATGTAAAAACTGTACTAAGCTGGAGTAGTCTTCAGGGGGAGCACAAAAGGATCTATTTAAAGCAGAAAGGTTTTGTAGTCTAACTATTGTAGGAATCACTAAAAGCTGTCACACTCCCCACAATGAACACAGGCTATCATATGGAAGCTTTTAAGGAAGCTTCAGACAGGTCTCCTCTTCGTTTCATCTTGCAAAAAAAAAAAAAAAAAACGTTTATTTAGCTCTTTTCAGTAACTAAGAGCTTTGAAGTACTCCAATGTACACAGTCTTTTAATTGAAGCCTTTTCATTTTTAGGGCTACAAATATATCCTCAGGCTTCTGTATCCCAGAGTTTTAAACTTTCTATTGCATCCAAGTATTATGCTGTGAGACTTAACTATTCCCCCTCACACCCCGATCTTCTTCATTCTTTGTATTCATTTGTATCCCCTGCAGTTCCAAAGGTTTGAACTGGATTCAGTCATGCAACTCCCATTAAAGTCAAGAAGAAAAGTCAATGGAAGTCATGTGGCTAAATCCCATGCACCTCTTTTAACTGGGGTATATGTCCTTTGTACTATACATTCCTGTTTATAAATGTTTTTCTCCCTCACCTCAGTACCAAATATACCTATCTGTTCAATTCCATAAGTCAATTGTCTGTGCATATTCCTGATCCATCCTATTACTCCTGATCCTGTTTCCCTTTCAAAGTTTGCTTTCTTCCAAGTTAGTGTTGTACAATAATAAATAAAATTAGATAACAGCAATAATAATAAGACTAAATCCTGGTCCTTGAGGCTTTTATGCCATCTCCATGTGTAATTCAGTGTTTAGATTGCTAAATTGTCAATTCCCCAACCTAGTTCCTTATCCACTTTAGCAGCTCTTCTCCTAGAGCTAACTTGAACCTTGCAGATTAGTCTTGGGTGCGGAACTGTTTCAATAGCATTTTGAAGTCCAGGTTAATTATGTTCACATTTTAACACCCCTGTCAATTCTCTATGTTCCAGAACTTCCATCTGGCTTGTTAGTTTAGCATGATGTTCGTTTTGGGAGTCCAGGTTCTCTTTGGTCAGTTCTGTATACATGTTCCTTCATCGTGGCAACTCTCAATCTTGGGGCCACAGGCTCAAAATTGATCTGGGGAGTAGCAGATAAATTGGAGGGTTACAGCCAAAATTGTCTCATACCCAAACAATTAGAGACAGCTGCTAGCACACAGGGAGAAAAGAAATTATTCTTTCCTCCTCCTGCAGCTATCCAATCCCCACTGTTGTTTCTTGTGCCTCCTCCTCTCCTTTTATTTTTTCCCCATAGTAATATAGCTCCTGCCGTATCCCAGTCCTAGCTCTGGTGTCATTAATCCAAACTAACTGGTCTGTTTATTGGGATAGTTACCATGTATGTATGTGTGAGAGAGACTGGCAGGCAGACACAGACCCTCCCTTATTCTTTTGTAATTTCATTTAACATCCGGGGGTTTACTCTGTTTCTAATGACTATTTGTAGCTCTCAGATGTAGGCCATCCATCTTTGCTGAATTCCACACAGAGCTCTGGGATGGAGCCCTCTTGGCTCTGCTGCCTTAGCAATCATCAAAAATGCAGCAAGGTCGATGATGTGATAATGCACCAACAAATAATTTGTGCTACACGAGCACTTAGTCCAAAAATGAACCTTTTCAATACAGCCAGTTAGCCAAAGCTTGAACGTTATAGATTATTTGCTGGTCCCATTAAAGCAGTCACATCATCTACTTTGATTCCTTTTTCTTAAGGACTAATATTACAAGTAGTTTTGTGTATCAATCATTAACCTTAGCTTCTTTATTAGAAATCATACACCTAGGGTGCTATCAGCCCCTCTGTTTTTGTAAGTGGAGAGGAGATGCTGGGGAATAGAAAAGAGCAGTGTCATCTCTGCTGCAGCATCCTTCTGCCTCATAACTCTGAAGAACCTGCTCTGTGCAAGGACCACATGGAGAGTGGGAAGTTGTGCTGGGGACAGGAGGATGAGGGGCTGTTTGCAGTGTCCTCCACTCCAGGTGCAATAGCCACTTGGATGTCCCCGCACAAGTTAATGCTACTCAGAGAGTGAGTGAGTGAGTGAGTGTGTGGGGTGTGTCTGACAAGGCAAAGGAGAGCCAACTGTGCCAGACTGGGGTTCCCATACCATCTCTTTCATGGCAACCTTAGTCCTTTCATGCTGTCTTCCATTCTCACCCCAGAAGGAAATATCTAAGGGAAATGCCACAAAGTCAAACTCACAGAAGTATGCTGAGCTCTGTGTCTCCATCTGCACATGTTTCTGCAAGAGGGTTCAATATGATTCCTAATTTGCTTGTAATTTAGTGTAACGATGAGCACTAAGAGAACTGTACTGATTTGCATAAACTAACCACAATACTAAATTGTTTTAAATTTCAAGAAAACGTAGGTTTAACCACAAAGGAAGAGCATTTTTGCCTCCCTTTACTTGTTTCAGTTACTAAAACAACATGTTACCATGATAAATAGCTTGCCAAGATCCTAATACAGCAATTGGTTGAAAAATTAAAAGACGAACAAATAGGGCCCCAATTTAAAAATAAAATGCTGTTGTTTACATAAGAAGATGAATGAAGTTGCTTGCCTAATTTGCAGATGTTTGCATGGCCAGTCCAATGTATTAATGCAAAAATGTCACTTTTTCATCTAACTAATTGTGTGTGCGCAAATACCTAATCTGTGACTACAACATTGGTAATCATGTAAATAAATTAGGCGTATATCTGCAAACACAGTTTTACATGCGCAATTGTATGCATACAGTTTTGAAAATCAATTCTGTAACACAACCTATTAGCATCCTTGCCATTTGGAATATTATGGAACTGTATCGTCCGCCTCTCTGCAATTTATGTTTGTAAATAATTGTGAAACTTAAAGATGAACAGATAATGAAAACACTGGACAATGATAATTTGCTTGAACATTCAAGTATTGATTGCTCCTACCAGGATCAGTAGCTGGTGAATAATGGAAGCTTTTTCAGATATTATGAAGGCAGTGTGAAAGAAATTACAGAGAGCACATCTTTCACTGATGATATCCATTTCATATGAAGTGGAGTAGTAAAAATGCCATATTATGCCAGATTCATCAGAGGAAATGGGGCCATAACTAATGTAGTCAGCAATCAATCATAAATTAATGTATTATGCTTCCTTTGTCACTTTATGTTTCAGCCACTGTAACTTTCTAGGCTTGGTTGATATTTGTTTCTGTTTTGTAAATGAGTTTCTGGATAATCTAACACTTGACAAAGTAGAACATTAGGAATAAACATACATTCATTAGAGATACCCTAATCTTCCTTAACAGATTTTGTTTATCCTGTACTAACACAAAAGATGAATGGAGGCAAAGATCTTATTTTGAGCCCTATCTTGCAATGTGTTAAATCAGTAAGAGCAGAGAATTGCTCAGCACCTCAAGTAAGTTTTCAGTGCCATGCAAGATCAGATTTATTTTCAGCAAAGTCACAATCTGTACCCATCATGGATACTGCCTTTCTTGACCCTGCCCTTAAATCTGGTGTTTTATGAGATTATGAGATAGCCTCTTGGTTGGCTGAATCTGTGAACTCATCCCCAGAACAGGGTGTTTGTATCAGAAAGAATGAGACAGTAAATAAGAAAATACTAATCTACAGAATCCACCCAAAAATGTGAAATGTTCTTTATTTCTTGCATTCTATGCCATATCAGTGCATTAATGAACAGAGATAAGTTCTAAAGTTATACTCCTTGACCCATGTAATATCCAGTTGGACCCCAGAAAAGCCAGTTTTAAAAAGACACTGTAATAAATCTCTATACAAAGCATAAACATTTAGCATGTGTGTTCAGTCCTGTGCTATGTAGTGAACAACTGATAATATTTGATAACACAGATCTCCAAATGATGCCAGCGCATCTGGCTATCTGAGAGGGCAGAAGTTCAAACAGAATTTTATATCTGCATCATATTCACTAGGGGACAGATTATGACACCCTTATTCACAGTAAAATTACTCCAGATGCATTTCCATTCACTTCAATGAGACAGCCTATGGAAGAAAGCAGGGGCTCTCGTGACCCCATGTTAGAGTAGAAAGAAATTTTAGGAATCCCCTTATGGAGTAGCCATCAAGCAAGGGAGGGTGTTCATGACCCGCTGAAACTGTTTGTGACACCCCAAGTTAAGAGCGAGTGGTGTAAGAAACTATTTCACATGAATAAAGAATGTATAACCATTCCTAAAAGAGGTTTTAATGTTTTGTTCTAAGTTAGGGACTGTGTGTGCCTTTAATAAAAACTGGCAATTACATCACCAACTATCCATCCAAGAAGGCATTTTCCTGCACAGCTGGATTTACAATGTACTGCAGAGTTCATGGATCTGTAAATTCTGATAAATACCTGTTTGGCCACCACATCTATTTAATGCTGTGTAGACCACATCTGCTTGAAGGCCATAGGATGGTTGTGAGTTTATATGCTACTGCTTTGTTCCTCTCTCTTTTAAGCAGAGCCAGAAAGTGCTGCTGGTTTCTTAATTAAAATGGTGCTTAATGTGTTTTTTTTTTTCCTGGAGATACTGTGTGGTGTTTCAGTGCCCATTATGATACGGTGAGTTCATGCTGCCAGTAAAGTGAAGCTGTTTTTAGTAAAAGCGAGTGGACTATTTTTAGTCAATTGAACAATCAAACCAGTCATTACAGTGCTCTCACATGTAATCCTTTTGTAGTTGTAGATTTGTAAGCGCACATTCTCCTAAGCATTCATTTGGCTGCTGTTCTGGAATATGCAAGTGCCCTAAGGCACAGATGCTGGATTCCTAAACTGGGGCCTATTAAATAGGCTTTATACAGGAGATCTATAGAGAATTTTATGGCAGAAGGATCAATTACAGCCCCTCGACTCAGCTCTTGTTTCTGGGTTTTGATAAATGGATCTTGGTAGTTGCAGATCTAGTGGCCATATACCTTCCAACAACCAATCATTCCTGTCCACCCTGCCGCAAAGGCAACCACCATACAGAATGGCATTTCCACTGCATTTAGGGTTTTCAATGGCTCCAGTGCTCCTGGAAGGATTTCTTCATAAGAGCATAAATACATGATATGCTAAGCAGTGGATTTCCCAATCTCCTGCAAGGAGTCACAGGGAGATCAGAGTCACAAAAAGTTGCCACCAGCATCGCTGAGAGAATAGACCCCATTGTATTTTGTTGAGGTGTAGGGTGACCATATTTCCCAAAGAGAAAACAGGACACAGCACAGGACTGGCCTGAACTGCTCACCCAAGCCCTGCCTCCCCCCTGCGCGAAGCTGGTATCACTTCTCGCCCCCTGCATGTTCCTCCACACCCCACTTTTTGACAAAAGTGGGCATTTGTCCCATTTGCTCTTGCCTAGGGTTACCATATTTTGTGCCTCCAAATGGAGGACACTCCACGGGGCCTCGGCCCCGCCCCCAGCCCCGCCCATGCCCCCTCCCCAACTCCGCCCCCTCCCCAAAGTCTCCGCCCCCTCCCCTGCTTCCCGCGAATATTAAATTCACGGGAAGCCTGAAGCTGGTAAGGGGGTGTGTGGGGGGAGCGGGGGTGTGTGGGGGGAGCAGGCGCGGCCCAGGCTGGCCCCCCGGCAGCGCCAGCCTGGGTCGGCTCGGGCCCTGGGGTGCCAGCCCTGGCCGACCACCCCCAGCCCGCCCAGCACTGCCGGCCCCCGGCGGCCCAGCGCACCCCCCCCCCGCTATCCCGGCCCGGCTCCCGGCCCCGCGGCCCAGCGCACCCCCCGGCGGCCCGACCCCGGACCGGCCCGCGGCCCCGCGCACCCCCGGCTCCCCGCCCAGCCCCGCGGCCCGGCGCACCCCCCCGCTACCCCGGACCGGCTCCCCGCCCGGCCCCGCGGCCAGGCGCACCCCCCCGCTACCCCGGACCGGCTCCCCGCCCGGCCCCGCGGCCAGGCGCACCCCCCCGCTACCCCGGACCGGCTCCCCGCCCGGCCCCGCGGCCCGGCGCACCCCCCCCGCTACCCCGGACCGGCTCGCGGCCCCGCGCACCCCCCCCGCTACCCCGGACCGGCTCCCCACCCGGCCCCGCGGCCCGGCGCACCCCCCCCGCTACCCCGGCCCGGCTCGCGGCCCCGCGCACCCCCCCCGCTACCCCGGCCCGGCTCGCGGCCCCGCGCACCCCCCCGCTACCCCGGCCCGCGGCCCGGCGCACCGCCCGGCTCCCGGCCCGGCACCGCGCCCCCGGCTCCCCGCCCGGCCCCGCGCCTGGCCCGGCACCATGCCCCCGGCCCCGCGACCCCGGCCCGGCCCCGCACCGGCCCGGCCAAAGAGGCCCCGCCCGAGCCCTCCATCCCTCCCTCCCGATTTTCCCGGACATGCCCGGCTTTTGGGGATTTCCCCCCGGACGGGGATTTGAACCCCCAAAAGCCGGACATGTCCGGGAAAATCCGGACGTATGGTAACCCTACTCTTGCCAACTGATCAAGTTGGGAACAGCAAATGGGACAAATGCTCACTTTTGCAAAAGAAGTCAGGACAGCCCGGATAGGGCTTTAAAAAAAGGGACTGTCCTGGCCAAAACGGGATGTATGGTCACCCGACTGAGACAGAGAGTACTGCAGGCATACTGAATTTTATTTTTACCTTTTACTCCTGAGGCTTTGCACCAGTCTCATCAATGGTATCAGCAGGGAATAGTGCCCCTCAAGGAGCAGCATTTGCTTGTTAACACTCACACACTATATTTCTGGCATGTCACATAAAAATGGTGTCTATTTCTCAGCTATAATTGTATTTAGCTGGTGATAACTTAATGGAATTTTTAAAATATAAGGGAGTTGACACTCCACATTTTTAACCTGCTTCTAATTTAGGAATGTATCTTTGAAGCCTGAACTTGCTTGTGCATAAAACGTTGAGTTGTTCTGCACACACCAAGCCAAGCTGTAATAGATACTTGGATATTCATGCAAGCAAATTACATGCATTTACCTACTATGTGCATACATGTTTGTGCACACTTCATATACAAATTTAGAGACCGTCTTGACCCAGCTGTAAATCTGGTTCAACAGGAATCTTTCATACAGTTCTAGTATTGAAGCACATTCTGAATTGCCCTGTGTTATAGAACTCCTTAGAAAGAGGCTATGTTTAGTTAATTTGAATAGGTGTACTTTATTGTTCAAGATAAGTGGATCTGTTGACCCCTTTATGAATGTAAGAGTGTAAATCTTATCTTCCAGCACTTACCGGTAGATAAAATGTATCATTAAGATAGATAAGGGGGAACATTGAAGAGAGGGTTCAGCAATTTCTTTTCTAAGCCATTTTTTGTATTAATTTGTTAATCTGTGATTGTGGAAGCCCTTGCTATTAAAAACTGAGGATGGAAATCAAATTTGCCTTAATGTACATTAAGGAAAGCCAGGGCGGAAGTAACCTACTTCTGTTACAAAATTGTTTAATGTAGCTCAGTCCAAATGTACTTGTCCAGGCACTTGAAAGTAACTAGAGCAAGGCCGTTCTCCCTATCAGCTTAGAGGTCAGCATGTCATCCTTATCAAGAGACAGACACGCTGGATTGGCTCCTACCCCCATAGTCTGCTCCCTCTGTAGCTCTCTGCCAGTCTGAAAAACCCTTGGCATTCCCCCCAGCGTGGAGAAGTCCTCAATGGACTTTACCACTACCAGTCTGTCGCAGCCCTCCGTGTATAGAGGATATGTTAAGGGAACATTGTGGAAAGAGAAGAGATGCAAACCAGACATACCAAACCTGTGGGGGGGAAAACATGCAGAAATTGGGCTTGTTTTTGGCTTAATTGGCTTGTGAGTTGCTTGTTGGTTAGTTTTTGGCTTGTAGCTTGTTGCTTTTTTTTTTTGGATCGGCTCCCAGCAAGCAGGGGCAAGTGGGGCAAGCAGGGGCAAGGGGGGAAACAGAGTCAGGGGTGCACAGCAGACCCACCACCGTCTCAGACCGCACGCCGGGGAGGAGATCTAGTCACATAGAGTGTTGGGGTTCATAGGGATTGGCTTTTTTTGGCCTTGCTTTGAAATGGGATTTTGAAAGCTTGATTTTCAGCTTATTGTGAAAGTCGGGGTGCTTATTTACCACGTGAAAGTTGGCAACTGTGATGCAGACATAGCATGTTGTGCTTGGATATCTCCAGCTGGCAGACAGCTCGGTGGGAGCTGCTACCGTCTGGCATGCTGCTTTAATCTCCCACATGATGACTTAATCTCCACCATGCCCAATATAAAAGCAGCCTAACAACCAATGGGGTGTACCAATTCCCTGCCATACCCTGTGGTACCCCCCAGAGACTGTGTACAGCAGAGGATCTGGGCCTTTGATACAAATGGTGTTTTAGGATTAGGTGTCCACTAATCATACAGAATTGCAGTGTTGCCAACTCCCAGCTGTGATATTTGGCATTTTTCTTAAATCCCCAGGTCCTGGAATCACACGAGAATCTCAGCTTTTATTTTTAAAACATTTCTAGCCCTTATGGTTTCAGAAAAAAAGTTTAAAAGTGTGACTCAGGTGCCCCCTAAGAAAGTTCAAAAACCAGAAGGTAAATAAAAAGAAGCCAAAGTGTATTTTTGAAACCTCATCATTTTTAAGTCTGTCTCATGATTCTGGGGCATCTGATATGATTTTTGAACTCTTGGTGTTGGCAATATTGGAACCATCATGGCCAAAATTATACTATAATCTGCACGCAGTGCTAGGAATCATGAATTTAAGAATGTGAACTATAAAAACCTTACAAAGGTTCCTTATTCATTCAAGGTCATTGGGGAGACTTTCAGGGACACATGCAAAATACAAAGCATACTACACAGGGGTGGGCAAACTACAGCCCGCGGGACGCTCCACCTTGCCAGCCAGCCATTTTAAGCCAACCCTCGAGCTCCCACTGGGGAAGGGGTCTGGGGCTTGCCCCACTAAGGTGCTGCAGCCACCTTAGTATAGCACAGGGTTGGGGCTGCCCAACACAGCTCCCAGAAGCTGCGGCATGGCCCCCATCCGGCTCCTACACGCTCCAATGGCACCCTCCGGCACTCCAATGGGAGCTGCAGGGGCGGTGCCTGTGGACAGGGCAGCATGCAGAGGCCCCTGGTTACACCTCCACATAGGAGCCGGAGAAGGGACATGCCGCAGTTTCCAGGAGCTGCTTGAGGTAAGTGCCACCTGGAGCTGCATCCCTGAGCCTCTCCCCACACCCCAACCCCCTGCCCCAGCCCTGATCCCCCACCTGCCCTCCGAACCCCTCGATCCCAGCCTGGAGCACCCTCCTACACCCTAAACTCCTCATCCCTAGCCCCCCCTACACACCCCACTCCAGTGCCCGCTCCCACATCCTGAACTCATTTCTGGCCCCACCCCAGAGCCCACACCCCCAACCACAGCCCTCACCCCCTCCCGCACCCCAACCCCAATTTTGTGAGCATTCGTCACCCGCCATACAATTTCTATTCCCAGATGTGGCCCTTGGGCCAAAAAGTTTGCCCATCCCTGGCATAAAGGGTCACGGTTGGCCTACATTAATGAGTTTCCCCACAGTTAAACCCGGGCCTATGTTTACCTGAATAATATGGGTTATCCTTCTATTCAAGGATCTCCAAGCACTTTCTAGGTGTTCATTAACCTCATGACACCCTAGGGAATAGTTTTATTTTATTAGCCCCATTTTCCACAGGAAGTAACTGAGATAAAGAGGTGTTATGCGACTTGCCCAAAGTAACGTTTTCTGTTAGGGAGCTGGGGGGCAAACAATCCAGACTATCTGAACACTGGATCAGAACCCAAAGGTCCTTCTTCCCTAGATGAACTATTGTTGAATTACTTGCATATGTATGAAGTGACTACCATGCAGTATCATTAGATCAAAAACTGACCTTTAACATTAGACTAAACCGAAAATGCGTCTCTTTGATGTGCATAACACCAGGGAGAAGAGCTGCATGCTATTTCTCTCTTTGTTGTTGCAAACAGTATCATTTAAACACCTCTTATTTATGTCTTCTCATTAGATTCATCCCTGTACTGCATGTTAATTTATTTTTCATTAAACAATGGCCTGTTTTGTTCAAAATGCCCTATAGGGTTGCAGTGTTCGGAAAATATTCTGTATTTCATTTCAGATTTTGTCAAGTGTGCTATGTGAGTACGGCTATAACAGGAGTTCAAACGCATACGGAACGCCATTCATTATGAAAGGATTATAAATCTTTTGTCCATCCAAATGTAATTAACTTCCCTTAGACACAAAAATATTTAAATAGGACCAAATCTAAGAAACAATGTGCTCACAAGGGAAGGTTCTATTTGCAGGCTTATTCTGTATTTTGCTTGCTTGTCTCCATTATATTCTCTCTCACTCTAGTTCAGCAGCAGTGATGTCAGATCTGATCAGTACACACTGCCATTTCCTATTGCTTTTATAAAATGGCATAACTAAAAAACAATCCTGTTCTAGGTTCCACCTAACCTGGTGCAGGGAGGAGAAATTTACAACCAGACTGGACTGGGGTCCAGCACAGTCAGCAGGTGGTGCTGCCAGTGCACTCTCCTCAGGGCATTCACAAATTCAGTCAGTCTCTCAGCCACCCCTGCACAAGTCTCCTCTTCAGCCATCATCACTTCCTATTTTGTGTCTCCCGCCGGGAGAGTAAATCACAGACATTTCTCTGCAAACTGGACTCTCAGCAGATTTTGTGCCAATGGGGATCTCTGAAGTTGTCAACATAAATCCTAGTGAAACCGGGCTTTAGCTGGACACACACACACACACACACACACACACTGTATGTTTTAGGAATTTCATTACTTTAAGAAATCTCTCTACTGTTCCTATAATACTGGATATTCCATGCCTACATCCCACTATTCACTGAGTTTGAGGCAGACTGAACTTGTAAGATTAGCCCTGTGCAATAGCAAGTATCTGTGCCATCCCAAGAGAAACAATTCTTCTTCTTCGAGTGCTTGCTCATATCCATTCCATTAGGTGTGCACGCGCTGCGTGCACGATCGTCGGAAGATTTTTACCCTAGCAACACCGGCGGGTCGGCTGTGGAGCCCCCTAGAGTGGCGCCTTCATGGCGCTGAATATATACCCCAGCCGACCCGGCGCCCCCTCAGTTCCTTCTTACCGCCCCTGACGGTCGTTGGAACTGTGGAGCGCGGCATAGCTGTCCTCCACTCTCCCTAGCTTACTTAGTCATTCAAAGTTATAGTTATAGTTGTAGTTCTAGTGTTTATAGTTAAATAGTTTTAAAGTTGTTATAGTTGTTATTGTGGTTAAGGGGGTCGTCTCCCCCTTTCTCCCCCGGCCGCGGGCCCGGGCTCATGCCCAACGCTCCCGGCTTCAAGCAGTGCGCCTCCTGCGCTAAGCCTATGCCAACGAGCGACCCGCACGACTCCTGTTTGAAGTGCCTGGGAGAGTCCCACCAAACAGACAAATGCAAGATCTGTAAGGCCTTCAAACCAAGAACCAAGAAGGAGCGGGACTTTCGGCTCAGGCAACTCCTAATGGAGGCGGCACTTAGCCCGGACACTCCTTCCACGGGCCAGACTCCGACGCCTAGCACTTCGGTGCGCAGTGCCCCGGCGGCACCGGCTATGACGACCACGCGAGTGGCGTCAGACAAGCCTCCCCGGCACCGGACCTCGTCGGCACCGCAAACACAGCAAGTGCCGCGGCGCCGGTCATTATCCCCAGGGCATAAAAAAGCCCATAAGACGGGGACGTCCGTGCCGAAGACGCCGGCTCCCCCAGTGCCGGGGGTAGAGCCGCGTCCGCCGGTGGAACAACGGAAACAGGCGCCTCCAGCACCGTCGACTCCGGCGCCGAGGCCGTCGAGTCCGGTACAAATAGCGTCTCCACCGAGGCCGGCGGTGATACAGTGTCTCCCGTCGACTCCAGAGACCTTCGCGGCGGCGAGAGACTTGATAGCTCTCACGGAGCCGGCACCGCCTCAACCACCGGCACCGACTGTACCGTTGACTCGCCCGGTACAGTCAAGAGGGAAACCTGCCTTGATGCGCCCTCCATCACAAGGGCTGGAACCTCGGCGCCGATCCAGGTCCCGAAGCAGGTCCCCACGCCGCTCGCAGTCCCGGCACCGAATATCGTCTCGGCACCGGTCGTACTCGCGGTCAAGATCTTCTTCGCGGCACCGCTCTACGTCTCGGCACCGATATGATCGTCGGCACCGGTCAACGTCGAGACGTAGTTCTCGGCACCGCCACGCTCGACGCCGAGGGGCCGATCCCGGCACCGGGCATACTCTAGGTCCTCGTCGAGGTCCAGATCTGACTCCCGGCACCGACGAGGTCATCGGCACCGGTCGCGGTCCCGGCACCGATCGCCGGCACCGCACAGAGATAGATCATCTCCGGACCGGCACCGTGCGGCACCGCAGACCACGGGGATCGTTTCATCTTTCGCGGCACCGCCATGGCCGTCAAGATCGGCGTCTCGCTCCTCGGAGGACCTGTCGAGATCGGCATACCCCCCTCAGGGGCAGGCCGAGGAACGAGACTTGGGCCATTGGCAGGAGAGGGCAGAGGACCACTCTCATGGACCATCTCACTGGTCGTTTTGGACCCCGTGGGCGTATCACCAGGAGCAAGGGGCTTCATTACCATCGACCTCTCGCTTGGGTCACTCGGTCAGAAGGGCCCCAGAATCCACCATCTCTCGGCCTCCGCCTGGAGGCGTGGAGGCTTCTGTGTCCACACCACCCGACACCGTGGACCCAAGTGCAGGTGACGCTCCGACCCAAGACCAGGGGGACCGGGACCCCCCCCCTTGGATCCACTACCACCGGAGGCGTCCTCCTCCTCCTCTCCGGATGAGGCAGTGGCGGGCACTTCATGCACGGGTCCCCCTCCGATAGATCTTCGGGCTCACCAGGATCTCCTGCGCAGGATGGCCCGTAATACGGACCTGCAGACGGAGGAGATAGTGGAGGTGCACGACCCGATCGTGAATATCCTTGGATCGGATGCCCCATCGAGGGTGGCGTTACCCTTGATCCGACCGATCCAAACGAACGCGGATACGATATGGCAGACTCCTGCCTCCATTCCACCCACAGCGAGAGGGGTGGAAAGGAAATACTTTGTCCCATCTAAGGACTATGGGTACTTGTACACACACCCCCAACCGTGTTCACTGGTGGTGGAATCAGTGAATGCACGAGAGCGCCACGGCCAGCAGGCTGCAGCGCCAAAATCAAAAGAGGCTAAGCGGCTTGATCTGTTTGGCCGTAAGGTTTACTCAGCCGGAGGGCTACAACTTAGAGCGGCGAATCAACAGGCGCTACTGAGCCGCTACAATTTCAACTCCTGGAACTCTATGGGGAAGTTTAAGGAGTTGATTCCCCAAGAGTCCAGGGAAGAGTTTGGAGCCATGGTTGAGGAGGGTAAGAAGGTGGCTCGGACCTCCTTACAGGCCTCCCTGGACATAGCGGACTCGGCCGCAAGGACCCTGGCCGCAGGTATCGCTATGCGCAGGACCTCCTGGCTCCAAGTTTCGGGTTTGCCCCCTGAATTACAGCAGACCCTACAGGATTTGCCCTTTGAAGGACAGGGGCTGTTCTCGGAGAAGACGGACTCTCGATTGCAGAGCCTCAAAGACTCCAGGACAATCATGCGCTCCTTGGGGATGCATGTTGCGGGTCCCCAGCGCAGACCATTTAGGCCGCAGCCTCAACGTTTTTACCCCCCTCCACCTCGTCAGAGACAGGACCCTGCCAGAAGGCGAGGGCGAGGTGGTAGGAGAAGATGGGCTGGCCCTCAACCCGGTCAGAACCAAGGGCCACCAAGACCACCTTCAGGTCCTAGACAGAACTTTTGAAGGTGCGGTCGAGGACGGCGCCCCAGTCATCCCCCAGGATCCAGCTCCCTCCTTTCGGGATCGCCTCTCCCACTTCCACCGTGCTTGGTCCCTTATAACTTCGGACCGTTGGGTCCTCCGCACGGTGGAGAGGGGATACGCTATCCAGTTTTCTTCTATCCCCCCCTCCCACCCCCTTTCCCCGTCCCTCTTCAGGGACCCTTCTCACGAGCAACTTCTTATACAGGAGGTTTCTACGCTCCTGGCCATGGGGGCCATAGAGGAGGTTCCGATAGACTTAAGGGGCAGGGGATTTTATTCCCGTTACTTCCTGATCCCCAAGTCCAAAGGAGGTCTGCGGCCCATCTTGGACTTGCGCGGACTCAACAAATTCGTAGTAAAGTTGAAGTTCCGCATGGTCTCTTTGGGGGCCATTATCCCTTCCCTCGATCCTGGAGACTGGTTCGCCGCCCTCGACATGAAAGACGCATACTTTCACATCTCAATTTACCCACCTCACAGACGCTTCCTGCGATTCGTGGTAAACACGGTGCACTACCAATTTACAGTCCTTCCCTTCGGCCTATCCTCGGCCCCAAGGGTGTTCACGAAATGTATGGCTGTCGTGGCAGCGTACCTTCGTCGGCAAGGGATACAGGTGTTCCCGTACCTAGACGACTGGCTGGTGCGCGGTCGCACCAAGGAGCAAGTTCAAGCTCACATCCACAGAATAGTGCACACATTCAACAAGTTGGGCATCCTACTCAACAAGGACAAATCCACTCTAGAACCTACCCAGAGAATAGAATTCATCGGCGCAGTTCTAGACTCCAGACGTGCACAAGCCATCCTGCCAGACAACCGATTTGGCACCATCACGAACCTCATTCAAGGGCTCAAGGCCTTCCCAACTACCACGGTGAGGTCGTGCCTTACCCTGCTGGGTCACATGGCTTCCTGCACGTACGTAACCAGGCATGCCAGACTTCGACTTCGCCCGCTTCAAACCTGGGTGTCATCAATATACCGTCCACATCGGGACAGCCTGAACATGGTGGTCACGGTCCCGAACTCGGTCCTGGCCTCCCTCACCTGGTGGCTAGATCACACTGTAGTCTGCGAGGGGATGCCATTTCACGCCCCACAACCCTCCCTGCACCTGGTCACAGACGCGTCATCTCTGGGGTGGGGCGCCCATCTCAACGAACACCATACCCAGGGCCTGTGGACTGCATCCCAGTTAGCCCTACACATCAATGTTCGGGAACTGATGGCGGTACGCCTGGCGTGCCAGGCATTCCTCAATCTCCTACGTGGCCGCTGTGTGTTAGTTCTCATCGACAACACCACGGCCATGTTCTACATCAACAAGCAAGGAGGAGCACGTTCGTCAATTCTATGCCAAGAGGCCATTCGCCTGTGGGACTTCTGCATCGCCCACTCAATCCATCTCACGGCATCGTTCCTCCCTGGAGTCCAGAACACTCTAGCGGACCGACTCAGCAGGTCCTTCCAAACGCACGAGTGGTCTATCCGTCCGGACATTATACATTCCATCTTCCAGAGGTGGGGGTTTCCCCAGATAGACCTGTTTGCATCTCGAGACAACAGGAAGTGCCACGTGTTCTGCTCCCTACAAGGTCGAGCTCCGGGCTCCCTCTCGGACGCCTTTCTGCTTCCCTGGAAAGACCACCCGTTTTATGCCTTCCCTCCGTTTCCTCTGGTCCACAAGGTACTGCTCAAACTGCGCAGAGACCAGGCACAGGTAATTCTGATCGCTCCTGCGTGGCCAAGACAACATTGGTACACCACACTGTTGGAGCTCTCGGTTCAGACACCGATCCCGCTTCCGTTGGATCCGGATCTCATCTCTCAGGACCACGGCCGGTTGCGTCACCCCGACCTCCAATCACTCCACCTCACGGCGTGGCTGCTCCATGGTTCACCCAGGCAGAGCAGCAATGCTCGCACTCTGTACAACAGATTCTACTGAGCAGTAGGAAGCCCTCAACACGGACCACGTACCTGGCCAAATGGAAGCGGTTCTCCTGTTGGTGCGAACAACGAGCCACGTCCCCGTTGCAGGCACCCATTCCCCTCATTTTGGAATATCTCCTCTCCCTAAAACAACAGGGGTTGGCGATATCTTCAATTAGAGTTCACCTGGCCGCTATATCGGCCTTTCACCCAGGGGAACTCGCGTCCTCGGTATTCTCTAACCCGATGGTCGTTAGATTCCTCAAGGGCTTAGACCGGACGTACCCACAACAGCGTCATCCCGTCCCGACGTGGGACCTCAATCTGGTTCTCTCCAAACTCACAGGTCCTCCATTCGAACCACTAGCCACCTGTTCACTTTTGTACCTATCCTGGAAGACAGCCTTCCTCGTAGCCATCACCTCAGCAAGGCGCGTTTCTGAACTCAGGGCGCTTACATCCGAGCCCCCTTATACAGTTTTCCATAAGGATAAAGTGCAGCTTCGTCCACATCCTGCCTTTCTCCCTAAGGTGGTTTCTCCATTTCATATCAACCAGGACATCTTTCTCCCGGTCTTTTATCCCAAACCACATGCCACTCGCCAGGACCAACGTTTGCATTCCCTGGACGTACGAAGGGCCCTGGCCTTCTATATTGACCGCACAAAGCACTTTAGAAAGACGACGCAACTCTTCGTTGCAGTGGCCGACCGAATGAAAGGCTCACCGGTCTCCTCACAACGCCTATCCTCCTGGATTACGTCTTGCATCCGGACTTGCTATGACCTGGCAGGTGTCTCAGCACCGCACCTCACCGCTCACTCCACGAGGGCCCAAGCCTCCTCGACTGCTTTCCTGGCACATGTTCCGATACAGGACATTTGTAGAGCGGCGGTTTGGTCATCAGTCCACACGTTTACAGCTCACTATGCACTAGTGCAACAGTCCAGGGACGATGCTGCATTCGGATCAGCGGTTTTGCACACAGCAATGTCTCACTCCGACCCCACCACCTAAGTTGGGCTTGGGAGTCACCTAATGGAATGGATATGAGCAAGCACTCGAAGAAGAAAAGACGGTTACTCACCGTTGTAACTGTTGTTCTTCGAGATGTGTTGCTCATATCCATTCCAAACCCGCCCCCCGTCCCCACTCTCGGAGTAGCCGGCAAGAAGGAACTGAGGGGGCGCCGGGTCGGCTGGGGTATATATTCAGCGCCATGAAGGCGCCACTCTAGGGGGCTCCACAGCCGACCCGCCGGTGTTGCTAGGGTAAAAATCTTCCGACGATCGTGCACGCGGCGCGCGCACACCTAATGGAATGGATATGAGCAACACATCTCGAAGAACAACAGTTACAACGGTGAGTAACCGTCTTTTGTCCCTGCCTTCCCCTTGCTCCCAGGAGAAAGTAGCTTTCTGCAGCTCTTTAGTGGTTACAGCTTACTTCCTTTATGAACTAGCTCAGCTCTGCTGGCCAGTGCATTCGGGGAAGAGGTGGAGCCAATGCTCTGCCCACTCCCAGGTCCCAGGCCAACCATCCACTCATGGGTGAATGTATTGCATGCAGAGAACCTACTTCTCCTCTTCCTTTCCTGTCAAAAATCGTACAATGGGAAGAGCCCTAGAACAAGGGTGAAGTCGGGTTACTCTCCTGCAAGACCACATGAAGGCCACTTACCATCTGACCCTAAACTCAGTTGAAATCAAGCTGTTCTATTGTTACCAAGAAGGACATACAGTAATTCAACAAATAAAAATCATGAGCCAGGCCAGTTGGCCCTCAACATCATACCTTTCCTCAGTGGTGCACAAGGGCATGTGGATACAGAAGTTAAATGGTCAAATATTATAAAGGGTTCTGGGGGGTGGGAGGAGAAGCCACAGAGGAATTCAGACAGGGCATGGCACTCTGCAGTGAGACTCCATAACTGAAAAGAACTCGTCCCTTGCTCCATTCAAGGAGTTATTTTTGCCCCACCTGCCAAGTGCATGTGGAATGATATTTTGCTCCTGGTAAGTCCGGTATTCCTGTCCACAACACAGAACACTTTAAGGGCAGATTTCTTTCCAGTCATGAAATTATTGACAGCCGTCATCGTTTCAATTTCTGCAGGAGACCTTAAAGTATCCTTAAGTTTTGGTGACTCCAACTAAGAGTGGGTGATGGCAAAACCATGTGAGTTTCAGTATTACTGAAATTCCTGCAGCTCTCAACCAAAGTCAAGGTGCTATTGATACAAAAGCTGAATGAATTAAATAAATTCCTAAGTTTTCATAGCATTAGGAGAAGGCTGACCTATTCTACTCCTGTTTTATGCTAGGTATGCAGTTGGATGTTGGCATTACTCTTTCATGCTTGTGAGGTACTAAATGTTGATTTATTGCTCTCTGTCACCAGTAATGATGACTCACATGACAGTACATAGTTTCAAAGTCATTTTAATCAGAGCATAAGTTTCAAATCTCAGAGCTGGAAATAAAAAAGATTCACTGTCTTGAGAGAGAAAGATGTGTAGATTCAGACACTTGCCAGTGAGCTGTCTGCCTGCTCGTAGCTGCTTCCACAACCAACTAGCATAATATTTCTACTGCTACTAAATTTTCTGTTAAGTAGTAAGGAACTAAAAAGGTAGAAATGTCAATCATATCTTCATGATTTTCCCCTCAGTGCTTGTCACCCTTAAACACCAGGGGGTTGGGAGTAATGAGGGGGTGGATAAGGGGAAGGCACAAGGCAGCAGCAATCCAAGAGAAGCCCAGGGAAGAAATTGTGACTCAGGAGTTGTCATGTGGACACTTGTCCCCTGGAAAGAGGCTTGAGGCCACTAAACAGTATTGTCAACTCTCGTGATTTCATTGCAAGTCTTACAATATTTGATGTTTTTCTAATAGCCACCATTCGTGGAATCATACTCATGGGAGAGAATTTCAGCTTTTAATAAAATAAGTTTTCTACCCCTCATATTTGCAGAAAGAAGCTGAAAAATGTGAACCTAAATGTCTCAAACAACAGAAGGCAAGTAAAACAATCCAAAAACATTTTTAAAGCTCATAATTTTGAAGCCAATCATATGATTTTGGAGGGGGAGGCTAAACCCCTGATTTTTTCAATGCATGGGGCTGGCAATAATGGGGCCGACAGCTGGTAACTACTGGGCACTACTAGAGCTGGTTGGGAATTTTGAGACAAATGTTTGTTTGTTTTAAATGAAAAATGCAATGTCTGCAAAATCAGACTTTTACATGTGAAAATTTAGATTTTGCAGAATTTTTTCAATAGGAATTGGGCTCCCTGGCTGGCCTACATTTCCCATGATGCATCACTGTCTCTCCTCTGGCTGAACCACCATGCTGTATCAGATGTAGTCAAGCCAGGGAGCCCAACACACAGAGGAAAATGAGGGCATGAGGCACCTGAACTACAGTGCCCACAAGGCACCACAGCAATGGAGATAAACACAATTCAGTGTTAAATCAAGATGAAACTAAGGCCTGGTCCACACTAACCCCCCACTTCGGACTAAGGTACGCAAATTCAGCTATGTTAATAACGTAGCTGAATTCGAAGTACCTGAGTCCGAACTTACTGTGGGTCCAGACGCGGCAGGGAGGCTCCCCTGTCGATGCCGCGTACTCCTCTCGCCGAGCTGGAGTACCGGCGTTGACGGCAAGCACTTCCAGGATCGATTTATCGCGTCTAGACCAGACGCGATAAATCGATCCCAGAACATCGATTGCCTGCCGCCGGACCCGGAGGTAAGTGTAGACGTACCCTAAATGTTTCAACAACTTTCCGTCCCCTCCAAAACCCCCCACACTATTTTGATTTTTGGGGGGCTGAATCAGGACGAAAACAAAATGTCAAAATAGCAATTTCCCATGGGATAGAGATTCCAATTTTTGACAAGCTCTGGGCTGGATTTAATCTGGTGATGCTAATTTATTTTAGCTGGTTAACAGACTGATATAACATCTTACCTATTTCTAAGTCCTAATATGGTTTATGGAAAGAAGAAATAGTAGGCTCAAGTCCTGTTTATAAAACTGCATTAGCTCAAAGTTGTTTTAGTAGGAGAAAAATATATATATTCTCCACCATAAGGTGAGCTGCTTTGCCTCCAGAGTGATTTGTTTCACTGTGGTGGTATTTATCATGTTGATAAAAGAGGCCATGGTTCTGAAAATTGGAAGATTTTTCCTGTTAATTTGAAACAGCACCTATACATGCTGCTGTGACATCAACATAATACCTTAAAGCCAGGAGCTCTGAAAAGATTTATTTTCTGAGCCCTTATATGCAGCTGCAGTCTCTTTGCTTCTGACATTCTCAATTTGCAGGCTGCTGGTGATCCAATCTTATTCATTCTGGCTCTATAATAAGGATGTCAATGCAAGAAGAGAAAAGTCATTATCTGATAGCTAGCAGACATGATAAAAAAGGCAGCGTTAGATATCTCAGAGGGTGGACCACCTTTGTGGTGTTGGATGAGCTTCTCAAGGTCACTGGTAGCTTTTGTACCTGCAAGTATGCAGCAAATTCACTTAAAGCTATCTGTACCGAGTACATCTGATAAACCTGTAATGCTCCTAATACTCTCAGTCGCATGTTTTGAATTAGATATTGATTTGTTGGTTACTACACAGTGGCAAAGTTTTAATTATAATTAGAACATATAAACGAAGAGGTGTGCCAAACAGGTGGTGGTTCTATGTGGAGCAGGTTTATTTTAAATTTAGGGGTTCTGTCCAGTTCATGGCTATGGTTCACGTTTTGATTATACAGTGCTGAAATCTCTCCTCAAATAAAGCAGAACTCTTGTGCAAACAGCTGCTTTTCTAAGTAGTGATTTTTACCACATCCTAGCCCAAATTTAAAAATAATAAACGTGCCTCAGAGCTGGAAGGAGTGCACATTTAATGTCCCAGTTGTGGTCCACCACTAGTAAAAAGCATGGAACTGCAGTACAGTCATTGTAAGAATATTGTTTAGGGTGCTCAAAACCTAAGATGAAGCATGTAGGTAGATGAGACATAGGGGGATTTTCAAAAAGCACCCTAATACTGTTGACTATTAATGAGTGTTGGATGCTTAACTCCCTTTTGCTCCTTTAAGAATATCAGCCTAACCTCTTTGGAGGTGGGTATTTTCCCTTTCAGCTAACATAGCTTGCACCCTTATGATTTTTCAAATTCCTTTTTTCTCTTTTAGTGTCAGGGATTTAGAGGTATTTATTTCTCTTCTGCTAGTCATAACTGCCATGCCCAAGACTTGCACAAATGGGCTCTGATGTTCATATCAAATTAGTTTGCATGAAAGCACTGTGGGAAAAGCCTGCAAGATTCTTGTTCTAAGAACTAAATGGCACTTGAAGGCAAAGATCTTATACTTGAACCTCCTGTTGATTTCTATATCACTCATGTGATTATGAAACAAACAGAGGAATACATAAAACTGATCAACAGTCAGGACAAATGCCAATCAGTGCATTAGGGGAGCTTGCTCGTACCAAGCTATTGTGCGTTATTTCCCTCCCCTTCAGTCATGCCTCAAATATTATAAAGTATCTTGTGGGAACGTTGTTTACCATTAAAAACCTGATCCTATGATCCTTTTGAGCACACAATTCCTACTAATACCAATGGAAATTTAGTGACAGGCTGGACTCACTACTGGAGTGCCTCCCTGTGGCTGAGCATGGCGTAGTCTCGCTCTCCTCTGGTCCTCCAACGGCCTGCCTTTTCCTCTGACTCAGCCAAGGTCACAATTTATGTCCATTCCTTCTGGGGTATTAAAATCCAGAAATAAAGTAATATTATGAACTCAAAACCAGGGTCATCTGAGGAGTCTGCAGCAGGAGCCCACCCTTCTACTTAGGGCTTGTCTTTATGCAGCCAGCCCTTTCAGTCAGTCTGCCTGGGCCCAGTCGTACCACACATTGGGAGATTCAGCTAGGCAGCAAGCTGTCTCACTCTCTTGGTTGAAACCCAGTTTCCATCAGCAAGACAATCAGAGCTCTGCTGTCCTTCCTGGTCAGCCCCAAACTGAACTCCCCTCTCCACTCCCGATATATGCTACAGGTTTACTGGGGCGGGGCCAATTGGGTCCACCAGCCCACATTAACCCCTTCATTTCCAGGAACCACTTAAATCCTATTTTCTGTATTTAATAAAATCACTTTTGACTTATTAATTAACCCAGAGTATGTATTAATACCTGGGGGAGGGGGGGGGGGAGAAAAAGCTGTGCATGTCTCTATCAGTGTTATAGAGGGCGAACAATTTATGAGTTTACCCTGTCTAAGCTTTATACAGGGTATAACGGATTTATTTGGGGTTTGGACCCCATTGGGAGTTGGGCAGCTGAGTGTTAAAAACAGGAACACTTCTTAAGTTGCTTTCAGTTAAGTCTGGAGCTTTGGGGCACATAGTTCAGACCCTGGGTCTGTGTTGGAGCAGACTGGCGTGTCTGGCTCAACAAGACAGGGTGCTAGAGTCCCAAGCTGGCAAGGAAAGCAGGAGCAGAGGTAGTCTTGGCACATCAGTTGGCAGTTCCCAAGGGGGTTTCTGTGATCCAACCCATCACAGAGTCTATGTACAGTAATTATTGAGTGTGGGTTATAAGCTTAAGAAACAGATGGCTTTTCAGCTGTTTCATTTTAAAGGTACCTGTGTGTGAAAGAGAAAGAGAGGTTACATCAGCTCTTAGACATCCTGAGCTGGGAATTCCTATTCCCAAACTATTTTCTGACACTTGTTAAGCTGATTTATACTGGACAGTTTCCAGATGATTCTATTTTTCCACCAATTTACTCAGCTTTGCTGGCAGATAATGAGTACAAAAGCATAGGGACCAGCAGAAGCAAATATGCCTGACAATGGAGGGAGCCTTCAGGTCACAAGTTCACAGGATCAGAGATTTCTTTTATTCCTTCTTTAGATATTAGGCATCTTGAGACAGTAGTTATCTGCCTTGTGTGTGTGTTAAGATTAATACATAGGATTATTGTGTTGCATGCTGCTCCTATTGCAGAATTAGTAGCTTTTTGAACTGCAGATGAACTGTATATTGAGGCACTGTTATTCACACCACCATAGCTGTGTCACTGCTAGTGACAAGTAAATCTCAAAGTTCAAGGGGTTGTCTGGTTAAGCATCCAAATGTTGCACAAACTTACAAGGGCACTACCCATCAGTCTCACTCCACAGAACCCCCTGCTTTAACCAGATCTGCAAGACCTTTTCTCTCATTTTCCCCCACTGATTAGCACCCCAGATTCCCACAATAGCTGGTACCTCCCCATGAAATCCTCATTCTCTGCTTCCAAACCCCTCTGGCCTCTTGTTCTCCCCACCGTTGACCTCTCACACGGAGGCTGCACTAGATGTCCGAGGTCCCTTGCAACCCTACATTTCTATGATCAAGCACACTCAGTAGACTGGCATATGCCAGACAGTATTGTTTGTCCATTGCCCAACCAGGAGGAGAGTCTCTTGGCAGGAGAAAGCACTGGTCAGTGGGATTGGGGAGGTACCTATATGGTTATTTAGCAGCAAGGGGCTGGGAATAGCTGCCCATGGGCATAAAATTCAGGCCTAATTTTCTCCATGTCCTGTTATTAAAATAAACACAGGTGGTTTTAGGGTCCATCAGGTTATTTATTACTGAGCAGCACTCCAAGCATCCCTTAGTAGAAACATGCATGCAGAAAACTCTCAAACATTCACTCTGATCTACAATTTTGGAAAGACTAGTATAAAAACTAAAGTTTTTCTGCTTTATGAATGGCAAGAGCAGTGTTGCGCCTTTTAGGCAACTTATGAGCCCTCTAATGCAGTCGTTCTCAAACTAGGGCCGCTGCTTGTTCAGGGAAAGCCCCTGGCGGGCCAGGCCGGTTTGTTTACCTGCCGCGTCCGCAGGTTCGGCCGATCGCGGCTCCCAGTGGCCACGGTTCACTGCTCCAGACCAATGGGGGCTGCAGGAAGCAGTGCGGGCCGAGAGACGTTCTGGCCACCCTTCCTGCAGCCGCCATTGGCCTGGAGCGGCGAACCGTGGCCAGTGGGAGCCGCGATCAGCCGAACCTGCAGACGCAGCAGGTAAACAAACCGGCCCGGCCTGCCAGGGGCTTTCCCTGAACAAGCGGCAGCCTAGTTTGAGAACCACTGCTCTAATGGCACCATCACACATGACTCCAAAATATCATGAAAATATTTTAAATGCTTTCACTACAATTCAAGATCTGAAAGATTACTAAGAAGGTTTGTCTTTTTAAATTGCCAGCTCGGTTTAAAAACCTCTGCTTGAATACAAAAATGCACCCCAGAGCTCCATTTTGGATTTTAAATTCAACTAGCAACCTGTTCTGGCACACAAGTGAAACAATAGGCCAATTATAGTCAAATCAAATATAAGCCTCTCTGGATTTACACTTAGTATAGCAGAGGGCCCATGGACTCTGCTGGACAGGAGACCTCTTGGCATGTCTGGCCTTATGGACAAGACCAGTCTTTCTTTCTGATCCAAGGTGTAGTGTCTTGGAAATCAACAGACATATTTTTTCTAAGATCTAGCCCTGATGTGGCCATTGCATGAATGAGTTAAATCATATCACTTCACCTGCGACAGTGCTACTTGGCACACAGCCAGTTCGCTGCAGTTTGAAGTGTCAGAGATTATTTTTGTAATGCACCTACTCTGCTTATTTTGTGGTTTCCTGCATGGAAGCTATAGGAATAAACAGCGTGATAGCAGTCTGATAGCTGCGGTAGCCAGAGGTTTATTTCACAGTCCAGCAGAGAACACAGAATCCAATTGGTCACTCTTGACCGAACTAAATCATCACTGAACAAGAACTGCTCATAAAGCAGGAGCAACAAAATCTTTATCAGTTCTGCTAATTTGCCTGATCTATCATTCCTTCTTTACCATCTGTCAGTCTTCTCCCCTTGATTAAAAGGCTGCATATTCAGTGGTCTGTCTCATTCCTAAAAAAAGGAATTTATCCTAGCTAGAGAAAATGAGGTTCTTGAAATATACTTTGAATAGCTTACACACGATGCACCTTATTGTGTTAAATATGGCACCTACTTACATTGTTTATACAATATGCCACTGTACATGCCACCCAGGTTCAGTCCTATAGGGGTTTATTCAATATATTTAAAGCTCATGGAAAGTGCTGGATTTATAGTCCTAGTGGATGAACTTTTCTATTAATCCACAAAACAAATTCAGCATGGGCAGTGTCAATGCAGCATTGTCTCAATATGCTTTAACTCTGAGCAGGGAAGCTCTCTAGGATAAGAGGTTTGCTTTCCATGATCATTCAGTCCTTTACCTTCTTAACTGACATTGGCAACAATTGTGGCAGTCGTGTTTTTTATGATGTGTTCATTACTTTTTCAGGGGCTTTTTTCCCCAGTCACGCCACACAGAAAGAAGACATTCTAGCCAGCCCAGTAAAGCAAGATCTGCTGTTGCCTACATTCCTGGTCCCATTCCTGCCTTAGTTGTTCCACTGGGAAGAAATGCCAAGGAGGCCAGCAGGAAGAGCTCACCTCTATATGCCAACCTGCAAAGGCAGAGGAGGCCAAGGAACAAGTCCCTAGACAGTGACTGGCCTAACCCCTCCAGCTGGCCCAGGCTGACAAAGGCGCTCTCTCGTGTGATGTCACTGCCCTCGTGTGTGGAACTGATGACAAGGCAGAGGCCGTTGGCAGTAAGAGGATTCCTGCACAGCAGGGAAAGGCCATGTTTCTGCCTAGTTTTGAATAGAGGACTTAGTGCATGTTAGGTAAACATGAAAACCACAACACTACATAAATCTTGACCAGCTACTCTCCCTTTCTCCTCATTGTCTATCCACTTGGCAACCAACTCATTGCCTATAGGGTTGGCTAGATCTTCTTTTAAGGTTCCACATAAAGCAAAGATTATGCCCTTCAGCACAAATTCTGGATACACGTTACTCTAACGTGGACATGCATTCAGGAAATAATTTCAGTATGGCCTCTATTCTGCCCCAATGACAATACGAACTGCAAGAAGGGGAAAGCCAGTTTAAGCCCTGTTAAAGGGCTATATCCTGTGAGGTGCTGAGGAGCCTCATCATCCATTGAAGCCTTGGGAAGTAAGTGTCCAATACTATGCTAGAGATGCTGTGTACCAGGTTAGGATCAGATTCTAAGTGACCCAGAATAGCTGCATTTCCTTCCCTCAGGTAAACTGGAACAGTGTAAAAAGGTTTCTCTTCAAAAGAGATTCATGGTAGGGGAAAATGGCACCACGTGATAGAGTTTCCAAAAGAGTTGCATCTCCCCCAGCAGAATGGAGTTGGGTGTATTATAAACAGTCTGCTAGGAGTGGTGCAAGGGCTGTGGTATTAGAGAGGTTTTGCAGACAGATGTTGCTGTCTAGAATAGGCAATTTTCCACCAATATTCATTCTCATTCTAAAGCAAGATTCACCGAGTCTGCCGCATTTGCCCTCATTTCGGGTTTGTTTTCTGTGGCTCTGAAAGTGTCTGAGCTTTGCTAGCACCCAAAAAAAAAAAAAAAAAAAAAAAAAAGAGTCCAGCTCAAATGCTTGAATAGTCAAATGGTGTATTTTGCTGTGTAATAGGCTTGGTCTCCCACAATGCCCCCTCAGGGTGTGAGGGAGCCCTGTACTCACCATGTCAGCAGCCTCCCACACTCAGGTAGTTGTCAGCACAGGCCAGGTGTGGGAGATTCAGCCCTTGGTCTGAGTCCATAGGAATCTATCCCTTCTGGGACTATCAAGGGCCGCTCCCAAGCGCCAAAGAAAGAAAAGAAAAGCAGAAGCTGATAGCAGGCCTCTGGCTTTGAAAGGGCTCCAACTACTTGTAGTCCAGTTCAACACCCTCAGAAGAATCACTCCTAGCAAGTGTGGCCCGCCCAGGGCCGGCTCCAGCATTTCTGCCGCCCCAAGCAAAAAAAGCCACAATCGGCAGCGGCAGTTCAGCGGCAGGTCCTTCGCTCCTAGAGGGAGTGAGGGACCTGGCACCCCCAAATTGCCACAGGTGCCGCCCCTCTCCCTTGGCCACCCTAAGCACCTGCTTCTTAAGCTGGTACCTGGAGCCGGCCCTGGGCCCACCTTCCCTCCAAGGGGCTCAGACTGGCAGTGCTCGGGGGAAACAGTCCCAGACCCTCTTTGGGAGCTGAAATTTGAAGGTGTGTTCCGCTCCTCAGCCAGCGGCTAACGGAGCCAAGTTTCCCATGTTAGGCCTTTCTTGTAGGCTCGACATGCTTGCACATGTGACAAGGTAAGGCTGCTTGAGCCCAGAGCCGTTCATTAACCCTTGGCTGCCTGGTATGGAGTTTGCACATTTTGGCTATTACAGCCTGTGCTGGGATGTGCAATTTGCCCCATTATCAAATAGAAGTAATTTGATGTGATTTATGTAACCAACAAGGTGCAAAATTTTGAAGGACTAATATGGAATATTCACAATGAAGTATTTACAAGCTACAGAACTACAACTGGATGAAAACATTTACAAACAATTTAGCATAATGGAATAACTAGGAACTTGGTTACAGATATTTGTGGGTTCAACGCAAGTATCCATATTCCTAATATTTATGAAAGGGGAAGTAAGTTATTTTGCCATGCATAAATATGCAGATTACCAACTGAGAGGAATTTGGTAAGAGAAAAATATAGGTTGACTTTATTCTTTGCTTGGAGTAGTACGAATATATTTTGTTTTCTGAGATTGTGAATAGAAATTCTTAATTTTCAGAAATAAGAGGTCTCATTCTGTCACTCTTACTCTCTTGAGTGCTCCCATTGAACTCAATGCTATTCAGGAAGTATAGTCTAGAGGATTAGGCTCAGAATTTAAAATACTGTAAAAGAAAGATTATCAACTGCATATTGTTTTAGAAGCTGGGCTAAGGGCAATTCATTCCTTTTAATAACAGTAATATATCGTGCTTCTGCCAGAGACTGGGTTCAGCTAGATTAATATGTATATAAAAGGGGGAAGATTCATGAATATGAGTAACAGGAGATAAAAGGATGAGAGTTTGAACAGCTTGGGCATCTTCAAAGCTCTGAGGGAGTGCTAGATAAATGGGCTCTTTGTCTAACAAGAAGAAATGCTTCTTTGGGTACAAAATGGGAATGTAAAGTTCAGAAATGATTTCTTTTTCCACTCCTTGCCAATGAGATTTAAACTCCTATAAACAAAAATAGGGCCAGATTCTGATACTCATTGACGAAAGTGCTATGCAACGTGAGTAAGGATATAAGAATCTGATCCATAGCTTGTATAGCTAAATAATGTCTAAAGGTTGTACAATGCCAACCCATCCTTTACTTTGATAAACACTTTCTTTACTAGTGAGGGCAGCTATTAAAACTTATTGGGGCTAATAGTAATTCTAGTAGCCATTTTTCTTTTAGAAAGAATCCAACACACACACATATAGATATATAGAGAGAGTGCTCAAACTTTTCCAGATCTACAGTTATTTAAAAAAAAAAAAAAAACAGAGCATCACAGTTTATGAAATAGTTCTGCACCATAGTCAATAAATTGTACACCCAAATAATGGTTTGTGTTCTTCAGTTACCCATTAGGGTAAGTGAAATATTTTGGTGAAAGGAAATGGTCAGTTTGTTTAGGCATAACGAGGGTGGGACCCAACACCAAAATTAGAATGCTCTGTAAAGGCTGTATATTCTAATTTGGCTATTGTAATTATTGGAATAAATTCCACCTCCATAAAATTGGTCAGAGCCTCCTGAGAGAGGGTATCTACTGATGCAGCATTTCCGTTACACATAGAAATATAAAATTTCTCACTTGCAGTAATCTTCTGAGCTTGTTTAGCTGATAAGAAAGAAAATTATGCGAGAGGAAAGAATAGAAGTTTTTGGATATTCAAAATACTCCACTCTACCTATATTCTTAAACTAATGCAAATCCTTAGGTCATGATCCTTCCAATGATCACAGCTAAGTACTCTGCATATTTTTTCCATATCCTTATCAGAAGACTTTGTATGCCTTTTCCCTTGTACTTTTTACTACTCTAGGATAGTGATTAATGTGTACATATTTACAATGAGGAGCCAGGTTTGTTTAAAACTCATCCTGAGCATGTGAAAGGGAATAGACTGTCACATAGGGCAGGATTTTCAAAACGGCTCACCGTAGTCAGTTTTGAAGTCTATGGTAAAATTCCCATTCAGTTCAATGGGAGCAGTGGTAAGCCAACAATGAGTGCTTTTGAAAGTCCCACCCATAAGCCTCTCCTGGGAAGTCCACAAAAGTTAATCCATGTCATCCAAAATTCTGTAACCCACTCACTCCCAAAAATAAGAACAGTATTAACCTGGGGCCTTCCTCTGGATCTCCCAGTAGGTTTCTAAGTAAACAAAAAGGGCGAAAGTAGGTCTAGGACATGTGTCAATCTCATTCAAATTCACTAGCATTACTTCTGGTTTACACCAGCATAAGTGAAAGCAGAATCTGTCCACTTCTTTCAGGGTCTGGAAAGAGTCAGGCACATTATTATTTACTGGTTAAGCACAAGCAAATAGATCAAAGACTTGGCCATGAAGTTTAAATCTAATCTCACTCTGAATCCTGCACCAATTACAAACGAAAAAAATCAATCTGATGAAAAGCCTTTGACATATTCTTGTGGACTTGCCTAGCATTCAGTGAAATTCTAGCACAATTAATTCTAGCTCTGTGCATTATGCCAGTTTTTCAAATGTGAAACATCTTCAGAGGGCTGATATTTTTTATCACCAACCTGCTGTATAATATCAATATTACCAGTGCCACACCTAATATGAAAGTATTAAACTTGCCTTATGAAACAATTGACTGATAAAACAAAGGCATCAAGGACAAGTTGCAAGTCTGTAACTCTCTGACCTTCTCATTTCTGCCATCAGAGAACATTGCTTTTATAAGATCTCTTAAATGGTTGGCAGTTGATTATAGTAAGTTGCTTTTAGCCAAACTGACAGTAGAATCTCTGCTTTACTAATGGCATATTCCCATTTGCTAATTGGTTAAAATAAATATTTGGAGGTCAATGTGCCAATGTCTGTGTGGTTTTAATTCTGTTCTGCTTCAAATGGCAGACAGTCTACCTGGTATTGTCTGTTGCCACATCAAGACTCAATCTCATGTCATTATGGTGGGTACTACATTAACACCTTCCTTTCATCTTTGAAAGCTTGCAGAACATTTGTGCAAATCTGGCTGCATATACCTTGGCCTGATTGTCAGAGCGGAACTTTCCAGGGTTTGGCTCTTGTGAAAATGCTTTTCATTTTTGCTATTCAATCCTGCAAGAATTTAGGTAGTGTGTATTAGGGAGAACAAAGTCATTGCAATCCAGTGTAACCCATACACCTTCTGGGTGTGGTGTTTGTCCCATCTAGTGGCACAGAGAACACGTACTTAGAGAGAGAGAGAAAGTGAGTCTGCTTTACAGCCTTAGTTAACAGCCAGTTGGTTTTTAGCTCATACAGGAGAGCAGTGGTTCTTTAACCTTTACTGCAGCCTGCACCCCTTTGGTTCTCAAAATATGTTCTCGCACCCCTTATCAAAAATCATTGAAGTAGGTCAGTTCTTTAAACCTAGATATATCATAACTATAGAATGAAAGATATATAATTCTATTTATTTTAATTTTGCAGTAAAATTAAGAATATATGAAAAAAAATCACACTTTTTTTAGTTTACCGGCACAGTGACTTCTGCTGTTGCTTTTGTTCAATGATGTTCAAGAAACGAGGAACTTTTTTGAAATAGTCACACGCATGTCACTCGCATTTAGGTGGTTTCTGGCCTTTGTTTTGATGTGTAAGAGTAATGAAAATCTTATCTCACAAGTATGTTTCGCACCCCCAGAAAGGGCATCTCACACGCCCAGGGGTGCATGCACCCCAGATTAAGAACCACTGCAGTAGAGGCTCATGCACTAAGCTTCAGAGGCCCCAGGTTTGATCCCGCCCACCAACGACCGGAGTCTGTCAGCATTACGCCAGCTTGTTGGAAATGTTGCAAAGTACTGCTGGTTTAACAACAAAAAGTTCCTGCTTTTTTAAACAAATTTCAAAATTTTATTTTCAATCAAAACATTAACATTTTACCAGCTGCAAAGGGTGTGGGGGAGGGGGGAAAAAATCACTTTAAAAAAAAGTTATACATCTTTGTTCTAGTGTAGTGAATGTGCCAGATCTTACTTTATTCCACCTGAAAAGGTAATAGCAGGAAAGCTACATTGTAAAAATCAATCCTCATTTTCTGTGAGCTTCTTATCATTGCTAGCCTGTAAAGCTTTCATATAATCAGTAGCCTATGGAAATTACTAGAGGTGAGATCTCAATCTTCAGGAAAGTTTGGTGCAAATCTGGATTCAAACTTTGCAGCTGGCTCCTATCTTTACAATCAGGGCCAGCTCTAGGTTTTTTGCTCCCCAAGCACGTGATTGGTTTGCTGGTGCCTAGAGCCGATTCTGTTTACAGTGAGCCTGTGGTTCAGAAACAGATCCAAACTTTGCACTGTGCACCCATCTTTAGAAGTGATATTTACGAACTGGCTCCTAATGCAACATCCACAACCTCAACTAAACCCAAATGCATGTTACATACTGAGAAAGTGGTGAGCCAAGAGTTTTCATTAGTGTAAAATTAGGATAGGATTAAAAACACACTAAGGCACCAACTTGCATACCAAAAGTTTCATTATCCTAAAGAGTAAGGCTTCGTAACAGCTCCGTTAAGTTTTTTGGAAAGCTGTCTTAGATGCCCATAGGGTTACCATATTTCAGCAAGCAAAAAAGAGGACGGGAGGAGCCCCGCCCTAGCCCCGCCCCTGCCCCTCCCACTTCCCGCCCCCCCAGAACCCCCAACCCTCCCCCCGTTCCTTGTCCCCTGACTGCTCCCTCCTGGGACCCCTGCCCCTAACTGCCCCCCAGGACTCCACTCCCTATCTAAGCCTCCCTGCCTCTTGTCCCCTGACTGCCCCAACCCTTATCCACACCCCCACCCCCAGACAGACCCCTGGGACTCCCACGCCCCATCCAACCACTCCCCACCCCCTGACAGCCCCTCCCCAGAACTCCCAACCCATCTAAACCCCTCTGCTCCCTGTCCCCTGACTGCTCCGATCCCTCTCCGCACTCCTGCCCCCTGACAGCCCCCCCGAGAACTCCCAACCCATCTAAACCCCTCTGCTCCCTGTCCCCTGACTGCTCCGATCCCTCTCCCCACTCCTGCCCCCTGACAGCCCCCCCCCCAGAACTCCCAGCTCCCCACCCCCCCGCTCCTTGTCCCCTGACTGCCCCCTCCTGGGACCCCTGCTCCTAACTGCCCTCCAGAACCCCACCCCCTACCTAAGACTCCCTGTTCCTTGTCCCCTAACTGCCCCCTCCTAAGACCCCCCCCAACTGCCCCCCAGGACCCTACCCCCTACCTGTACCCTGACTGCCCAAAACTTTCTCCACTCCCCCCAAAAAGCCCCCCCCCCCGTTTCTTGACTGCCCCCTCCAGAACCTCCCTGGCCCCCTTACCCTGCTGCTCAGAACAGGGTGTTGGGCTCTGTGCCAGCCGAGCCGGACACATGGCTGCGCTCCCCAGCACAACAAAACCCGGTCCCTGGCCCTGCACAGTGCTGCTGGACCGGGCTGCAGGGGAGAGCTGCCGGCTCAGAATGCAGGGCGGATCCGGCTCCTCTACAGCTGCTCCAGAGTCCATCCCGGGACTTTCCTGCAGCCCTCCCAGCTGCTCGCTCTGCTCTGCCGGGGGAGGGGGGGAATCCCGGACATTTTGAGTGTTTTACAAATTCCCCCCGGACGCTATTTTTAGAACAAAAAGGAGGACATGTCCGGGTAAATCCGGACGAATGGTAACCCTACATGCCCATGAAGATTCTCAGTCAGCCAAGTGCTGCTAAAAATTAACAAACACACTGCACGCAAATTCCCAAGGTTTTTTTTTCCCCCTAGTAAACGGAGCATCAAGCTTTAGTCACTGATGGTGTGAAGCCATCATGTAGTATTGCTCCTCTGTGCAAGCTCAATGTGGCTGCAAGACACTAAGAGTATCATACAGTAGCAAGAATTGGATAAATACTGCAGAAAATTATCTGTTAACATCCATTCCAATAAAAAGTGCATATACACTTTTACGGGACTCACCCAGCATGTTTTATTTGCTTTACAGGAATATTTGTAGGAGCAAAGTTTTGTTAGCAAGAATGACTACAGAAAGGGAATATGCCAGAAAGGGAATCGCCCATTGGTACATAGAAATGGTGCATACACAAATTTTAAGTGTGCACATCAGCCTGTACCATTTTTGAAAGTTTGTCCCAATGGGTACACCTGCAAAAATGTAAGTTGCACTTTCTGCAGCCAGAAAGCCCTGCATGGCCCCTCCTTCCCAGAGACAGCCTGATCCAAAACCCATTACCGTCAACGGGAGTTTTTTCTGCGGATCAAGGCAATATGGGGTAATAGGCTATGAAAACAAATGCCTGCTGCAGCTAGCTTTAAAACTTTGTCCCTGAAATGTTGACAGTTTTATTTTATGTCCCACTTCCCCCCACAGCTTTACTTAGTAGAGGACCCTATCAAGTTAAGTGCTATGCCCGTTACCCAAGCCCATCATTTCTAACACTTTCCATTTTTTGTTTAAGTATCACAGTGCTTTGAATATCAGCTGTTCAACACATGCCCATCCACATGACACCAGTAGAAGCTCTAGGGGAACCCAAGGTTCAACTTCTGGTACAGTCTCCCTAGATTGTCTCTGAATGAGATTTGCATTGAAAACAACTGCAGTCATTCTAGCTCTTCAGATTTGTGGTTTTATTCAACTTTTCTGTTAATTATGTCTCTGGGTGTGCTGTTGGAGGTAAATAATCTAGAAATGGAGTTGGAAGATGCAGAGGTTTTTTTTAAAATAACTTTTCCTATATTTGGTGAGAAATCATTTTTTAATTGAAAAATCATAGTAGGAAGGAAATGTACCAGAGACAGAGCTTTCTCAAGGGGTAGCCAACACTGTGGAACAAACTCCTGCGGGAACTAAAAATTACCACAAGTCTCACCACTTCCGCCTTAAGTGCAAGGTACATTTCTTTGACCTCGTCTTCTGGTACATAAACATATAGCTCTGTGTGTGTGTGTGTGTGTGTGTGTGTGTGTAAGTAATATATCCACAACACTGCACACACTTCTCCCTCAGGGAGATGAGGAGCACTCGTGGTATAAAAGTCTATGTAGAATAATTGTATCCTATCTGGAAATTTTTTTAAGAACATTAAAGTAAATATACATCCTGAAAAATTTCAGAAATTAAAAGTTTCTCAAATAATAAACATGGAAAGCCAGAAATGCATTTATTTACACTGTTTTCAGAGTCACACAGTAGTTTCAACATGAAATAAGAATGAAAGAAGTACTCAGAAAATACACTAGGGGAAAAAAAAACAAAGAGCAACTCCCTGCATGACTATTTAGTAGAATTGTTCATGGTATTGGAAAGCTTTTGTTACTGGTAAAGACAAATGATAAACGTAATACTTATATTCACCCAATATTGTTAGTCCTCACTTGACCTCTAGCCAGTTTGACTTCCCAGCCAAAAGCAAACCTAGGGTCTCAGTTCTGCAGTTTACACCAGGATGGTGGCCAATGTGTTTGAAAGCTCTATACCTGTCCCTGCCATATCATGAATTAGATCTGCTGAGATAGAGTGAGGCCCAGAGACCCCAGCTTTCATATGGGCTAGGAGAGCAGTAGCTGCTTGGAGTGAAAGGAGAGTGGGACTAATTAGTACATAAAGCTTAATATGCTGAAATCCAATTGTATGTAGGAATCCATGCAAAGTTTGTAAGTCCTCCAGGAGGCTTGGTGGATCTTTTAAACCTCACAGGCACCTATGGAGAACTGGGTTAGGGAAGTTCACAGAAGTAAAGTTTAGGTACATTGAACATTTTATTTGAATTATTTTCAGCATATAAATACCTCTGCTAATGCCTATTATATAACATCTGTATAGACATGTTCATGGCTGAAATTTAAAAAAAAAAAAAAATAGGAAATTCCCAGGGAGGAAAAAAAAAAAAAAGTTTGAGGTTTTGGTTTGGTTTTTGATCGTGCAATGTGATGTATTTGTACTTCAGGCATTTCATAGAATTTAAGGGCAAAAGGGGGCATTATGACTATCTTGTCTGAACTCCAGCATAACAAAGACCACAGATTCATCAATTGCTTCTAGCCAACTGCTCCTTATACATTTGTTTTAGAAACTGTATGAATGATGAGGGTATTTATCTTCCTTTCACTATTCATTGCCATAGTTTAAATACTTAGATTTTCCTTAAACTGTAAAGTTACTTTAACATTACATTTAAAATATATGTATAAGTAATCATTATAATGTAACATTGTTTGTTAATGAGGTGGGTATTAATGTAGGACTTGTGCTATGAAGAGTGACCTTATTACCTAGACATGTTCCTTGAAGCCATACAGAAGATTGGGCAGGAGAAGACAACCTTGTGCTGTTAAACGGACATGCTTAATGACTGGATAATCAGGGCTGCTAAGTTAGACAGACTATAGCATAGAAGAGCCTGCAGAGATGCTGCAGTACAGGCGCACTACCATTAATTGCTGCAGAAAGAGTAGGCTAGCTGGCTGATTTTATTAATTATTTTAATATTTAACATACCATACCAGCTGACCAAGTGCCCATATTCTATTATATGTCCACCAATATTGAGAGAGAACTCATCTCTCAGACGAGCCAAAAAGGTTTATCCAAGTATCACAGGCGGACAAATTATTCAGATTCATGGCAGTTATTTCCATTGTAGAGATCACTGGAACTTGTATTATTTGCTACCAGAATAACAGACAGAAAGAAAATAACTATAATCTTGTGAAGATAATGAAGCAATAATCAGGAGGGGGGGGGGGTGTACAAATACATGACAGATAGCTTCTAGCCTTTGAAGTGAGTATGTGCATCGCTACACAGGAAGTTTTACTGGCTGGGAGCCAGGACATGCTTACTCTTCAAAGATCTTTTGAAAAATTATTAACTATTTCACAAGGAGATCATTAGGGGCAAGATGTAATCTGTACAAACAACTGTCCAAGTTGAAATCCATTTGTAACTTGTTGCTCTGGATATCTGTTGCTTATGCAGCAGCTTTAATCAACGCAGTCTGTTCCTTTCAGCATCATTTATGCACTCTCTCCTCTCTCTCCTGTGCAGAAGTTCACTTGAACCAGAGCAGCCCTATCGGTGAGTTTCCCGGCTACAGTGAAAACGGCAATGACACCAGCTTGCTGGTCTCCCCCCTCCTGGTAGCTGGAGTAGTGATTGGACTTGTGCTGTTTCTATCCTGTGTGACAATCATTGTTGGCAGCCTGAGAAAGGATGGACGCTTAAGACACCCACACCTGAGGAGAGAAGCTAATTATGGTGAGATAGTGCTTATGCGCCTTGTTGCACTGCTCCTCCGGATAGCGAGAGCAGGCCCCGCAGAAATTGCAAAGCAAACATTAAAGAGACAAAAGGAGGATACAACTGGCTTTCTTGTTTAGTTTCATCTCTGTGCTGGCACTGAAGTAAAGTAATGAGAGCTACATTTAATATTTTAAGGGGTCAAAATGAATGTGTGAAAGCCAACTGCATAGCTCCTGTTTGCCAGGCTGCTTAGTCTTCTTTGGTATTGTACACATTTGTGTCTCCCTCCCTATAGTCTCCTAATTTCCTGCTGCACTCTGTTGAAATCCCATTACTGCCATTGGTCTGTGGGCCCAGTTGAATTTCTCTCTGCTAGATAGCCAGCATATAGTAGTTTCTAGAACAGGAAATAATGGAGTCCTCAGTCTTCAAATCTGTACCAACCTTGAAAATTGCCCCTTTGTTTTCTATAGAAGTGAAGAGTTCCACTTCTATAGAACTCCATGGTAATGGTGCTGCCCTGGCAACATGGCAGGACATCTGGTTACATTAGACTTTAAGCCCCTTCCCAGCAGCACTAGTCATCCCACCCCCTACCACCCAAAAGTGTCCCCATTTTTTCTTCCTGTGACCAAAATCTTTTGTGATTTCAAAGTATATGAGATATGAAGGGGCCCAGGATGACTTTTTGGGCCATTTTGAGGCTGCAGATCAGAAAAGCTTGAGAGCCAATTACACTAGAAAAACCGACAGAAGATGCACTTCTGTAGTTAAAAAGGGAAAATATTAGGGATGGATATAAAAAGTGATCCCATTGGCCAGATCTTCCACTGCTGCAAAGCACTGTAGCTCCACTGAAGTTGAGGATCATTTAATTTAAATGGTGCATTGGCAATTTACAACAGCGAAGGATCTAGCCCCACAAGTTTGCAGTTTGTCATAAGACAGTTAATTTATACATTTTTTTATTTTAGTTATTCTCAAGGGGTTGTTCATTTAGGATTTTACAAGAAAAAAAAAAACCTCTAAATGTTATAATTTGGAGGAAAAGCCACTTACCAAAAACAAATATACCCTGTTTTTGGAAGATGCCTCTCAGGCCACTTAAAAGTACATTGGACCAAAACTTGAGCCTACTGGGGTACTTTACAAAGCTCCCATTGAAATCAATGGGGCTTCAATCTGGGGCAGTATTTCTCATCTTCATTTTAATAATTATTCATTTTGTGTTTAATAAAGAAGTGTCTACAGTCAGCTTCTTCAAATAAATTAAAAAATTGTCAAGGTTTTTGGACCCCATCTTAGAGTCACATTTTTCATCTCTTTTAGAATTGCTATATTTAATAAATAAATAACCAACCTTAGTCCACTGGAGATAAATTACAAGCAATGTCTACTGTTTTCGTAAGACCTATTTGTTTTTCTGCTCTTTTTTCTGGCTTTGCAGCAATTAGGGCACTAATCCCTGAGCTGTACAGTTACTGTATCATCAGTAAAGCTGGTACACAGATGTTTTGGAATTATAAGGTGTTGTATATTATACAAGATGAAGTTGTCATTGTTTAAACAAAAAATGCCTATGTTAATATTTGAGCTTCATACCAACACAGAAGGTGGGGGGTGGCATCAAAGCCCCCAGAGAAAAGGACAATCTACCACCTGATTATTAGAAACAAGTGTCAAGTTGTTCAAAAGAGCTTAGCAGCATCTTTTAAGAAAAAAATCAAAATAATAATCTTGAGCTCAGTAGTGCTCATCTGCCTATCTTAAAGGTTTTACCTTAGCAGCCATCACCATAGCATCTGGGCATATTTCCATTGGCTCCAGTGGTAGCACCAGGAAGCACTGTGAATTTGGCTGACTAAGTTTACTAAGCATAGGAGATGTGTAGTAAACAGGGGCAGCTCCAGGCACCAGTGCACCAAGCGCGTGCCAGGGGTGGCCTGCCGGTCGCCATGAGGGCGGCAGTCAGGCGGCCTTTGGCGGCATGCCTGCGGGAGGTCCGCCAGTCCCGTGGCTTCAGCGGTGGGTACGCCGAAGGCACGGAACTGGCGGACCTCCTGCAGGCATGCCGCCAAAAGCCACCTGACTGCCATGCTTGGGGTGGCAAAATAAATAGAGCCGCCCCAGTAGTAAACATGGTACCCTGAATTAATCCCTGGTGGAGTTCCACCAGTAATAAGTTAGCCTATTAAAATGACCCTGAACAATTAATTGAAAATGTATACACAGATGAAAACTGCTTGAGGAAGGCACAAACAGTCCCCAACTTGTTGAAGTATGTCCCAACCCCTATCCAAAAAGATCACTACTCTGATAGAGACCTCCCTCAAAATAAAAGAAAAATATTGATCCCTATATACAGTCACAGCCCTAATTCATGGATCTATGGTGATTTGCTTCATTAGAGGGCACAAATTAGTCTTATCTTTTCTATCTACAGCTCAGAACACCTTTAGGAAGTTTACATCACTATTTTGAGTTTCAGACAAGTCTTCTCAGGGTAACCCATAGCTATGAAGATTTGCAGAATGTGTTTTTGGTAAAGAAAAGCCTAATTTAAATCTGATATCAAAGCAGTGGTGCCGGCAATGAGCGCAGACTCCAGGGCCACATCCTCAACCAGTGTAAACTGGCATAGTTCCACTGGCTCTGATAGAGCTATGCTAGTTGATATCAGCTGCAGATCTGGCCCTTAACTGAGTAATCATTGCAAGGAACCACTTTGCAGTGCACCTTATAGATATCTTAACAAATGGGAAGCAGGCACACAGTTCACAGTAGCTACTTTTTATTCACAAATGAATTTTTATCCACACTATTTTCCTACATCAGTGAGTTAAACCGCCTCTGTGAAACATGACTGCCCTTGTCAGCTCACAAAAATAACAGGCCTAGCCTGCCTCTGAGTAATGCTGACATTCCATGAAGTGCACCTGGTTGTGGAGTAACCACCTGCAAAAAATCACATTGTGGATGATGTCTCTGACATAATACCAGACAGGCAATAAAATCATCATCTTGTTAGCTCCTTAAGGGAATTGGGAAACAATTTGTCCTGGTTATTTTTGTTCATATAGAAAAGCCATAGGAAAACTACAGAAGATTTTGAAAGCTCTGTCTGCAGCATTTGTGCTGCTATTGTACATGAAATTGTGACTAGCTTTACTGGTAACTCTTACAGGACAAGAAGGGAGGTCTGACAACTACCATTAGAGCTGGGGAAAGAATACAGAAGTTCTTTATTAGATTGATTTTGCCTCTGTTCACAAAGGGGCGGGCTGGAGTTGGAGCTGTGTGGGGTGGAAGCATCAGGTCACTGGAGACCTGCTGTTGTATTCAATTTCCTACTTAGTCCCCGGGAACTCCCTTCGTTCTAGCTGCCACATGAGCTGAGCTGCTAGGAAAAGCTGCAGGGGGTCCTGGATAGGTGCATAGACCACCTGCAAACACTCCTCCCTTAATAGAAAAGTCTGGAAAAGACACCCCCAGGGGAATCTTATAGTTTACCTCCCTCTGTGTTAGGTATAAATGGGATAGGGCTTGTTACAATCCATTCGTTTTCACTCTACCTCACCCTTCATATTCATACCAGAATTTTTTAATGACACCCTGGCCTCTCCTAAACTAGTGGTTAAGCAGTGTTCTTACAAGTGTCCGGTTTTTTAGATAAGGCTAGGTATGCATTAGGCAATATTGAGAGGAAAACAGCTTAAAAAATTATGCACCTTGTAGGCCTACTGTTCCCTCCCCTTCCCCCCACAATCTTATTTTAGTGCATTGATTATATATATTTGCTGAGGCTAAGATCAGACCTTATTGCTCTTGAGTAACTCTCCTTCAACAGAACATGGTGCTTTTAACAATAGCTATGTATTTCTTGGCTCACTATATTGATCAGATGCTTCATTATTAAAAACACCTTGGCCGTTCTGCCTAAAAATTGACTTGACCTTTTATCACGGATCCCTTCATGCTATGGATTGCAGGGAGTAGGTATTTTTAATAGATGTTACTCTGATGCCATCACTTCAAACTTTTACACACCCACGCTCCAAAAGAAACACAGTCTTAGCTTTCAACAGCAGGAGGAATAACTGCATAATTTACAAATTACAACCCTGGTGTTCACTTTTCATTTTGTGGGACCTTTCATGTGAGCTGCCTATTCAACCCAAGTCTTATTTTACTACCTACCAAAAAAGAAACCCCCACTTTTGTTTTTACTTTCAAACTACAATTATGCAAAACAGTGTTTTATGAAGCAGCTCCCTACAAAATCTCTAGGAAGCCGTTAGCATTGTACTTTTTGAAGTTACACACAAATATACTTACTGTGGGAGTAAAACAAATGAATTGTGTAATCAGTTACCAATGGAAGTAGGTGCAGGGAGGGGGAGGAGGGCTACTGTCTAGGCACTGGTGGGTTTGGGGAAAGAGTCCCTGACTAGGCTTCTCTGGGCACCAGGTTGCCCCCAATACAGTTAAGTTAATTCAGACCAGATGAACTCTCCCCTACAGTTCAGTTACATTTAGCCATCCTCACCCATCTGCTGGGCTCCACAGCTGTGGCCCCACAGAGGTGCTGGCTGCTAGCTCCTCCTCTTCTCCCCTCCCATCTGTGGAGCAGAGAGGGTCCCAAGCTGCTCAAGAACAGACTGTTTTCCATAAGGGAGGGAGGAAGGGAGGGGGTTGTAGGGCAGCCAGCCAGTGAAGCCTCCTCAGGGCCTGCTCCCACTTCCCTTCCAAGAGTAGCCTCCTCACCCCTGCCCTACCAAAAACAACATCAGCTCCAGACTCCCCTCCCTATGGGCCTCTCTCTGGTGCTTGAAGAAAAAGGGAGAGGAGCCTGGAACTGCTGGAGGAGAATCATCTCCCTTTTTTTCAGCCAGCCAGTCACTGCTGCTGCTCCTCTGGCCCTGTGGGACACAGCCAGAGAAGCAGAGGCCATGTACAAAGTAGTGCAGCTGAGAAGTCTGGGTGTAGGCCCTTCACCTGCCCACACAGTCTATGCTGGTATTCTCTCAGTTATGCTACTAACCCGACTCAGGGACAGCCTATGTGCAGGCAAGCCCAACACTGACTGCAGAGAAGAAAGTGCCACCAGTTTATCTCTTGCCTCTTTAGATTTTGGCACACCCTGAGGTGTGTCAAACTTCCAATGGAAGACTACACCCCTTTACACAGCACTCCCTGCTTGTACCCTGCTCGAACCAGTTTCCTGATATCTCTGTGGGAGCCACATACTGACTGCAGCTCTTCTTTTCTTTTTTCAGTCCCGTTCTCCAGTTTCTTTTCCTCTGCGAGTCCTAGTGTTAAAGACTCAAATTAAGGGTATGTCTACATTGCAATCAAAAGTGTGACTGCAGCACATGTTGACATACTCATGCTGACTTTGATCTAGCTAGTTCAAACCATAGCAGTCAAGCCATGGCAGCATGGGCAGCCACACAGGTTTTACAAGCCCATTCAGGACCCAGGATGTGTACTTAAGTGGCTACCCCTGTGGTGCTGCAGCTTTTCTGCTAGTGTTATTCAAGCTAGCTAGATCAAACTAGTCAGATGTGTACCTATTCTGCAGTCACACCTCCGACCACAGTGTAGACATACCCACAGGTGCCTAAAGTTAGGCACCTAGCCCCTTATTTAGGCACCTACATAGAATGATCTGGTTTTCAGAGATGCTGAATATATGCAGCTCCCCAATAACTTCAGTGGTTATGGAGAAGCAGTGCTAACATTTGAGATTGTGTGCAGACCTTGTATTCTATTTGGGTAGAGCACTGATGACACTGACAGTTTGGGGAGTTGCATGGGGTGTATATTCCTAGCTCCACACCATGATACACAGTAGCTTGAATTTAGTTGGCAGCCATCCCTGACAGGGAATTGTTTTATTTCCTTAAGACCTGCTTGCCGTAAAACCCTAACAATCCTGCTGTCTCATTTGTGGACTATAGATATAAATTATGGCAGATCAGCAGAGAAGCCACCATGGAGAAAAGGCTCAGTATTAATTGCTTGTTTTATAGCTCCAGATGGCTTCTCCTACGGTGGCTCAATTGGAGAGCTGAGATCCACCTGCACAGAGGAGTTCCCACCAGCTTTTGACTTTGGTTCCTACATGGAGACTCTCTCTCAGGTCAATGTCATGTATCCTGACTCACCTCCATGGTAAGCACATTTCTGGGTTTCTGCCAGCCCTTTTTATGGTTATTTACATATTATAGGTACAGGAGCGGTAGTTCTTTTTGCAAAAAGTTGATTATATTTGTATTTTGCTGCCTGAGCCTCTGTGAAAAGGGACTGTTCCCTAGTCGTAGGTAAATACTCTTTTTAAGTACTCCAAAAGAGGTAGAATAAATATATTTGGATAATAGTCTTTAGTATAAGGTAATAACATTAACAAGGACAAATAAAAACTTGTAAACAGAACGTTTTGGCCACCCTGTTGTGTATAGTAGCTCAATATCCTCAAATTGTGTCTGAGAAGACCTTCCTGGGAGTTCTCGGGGCCACCAGAACTAACCAGACACATTCCAAGATGGAGAGAATTGGATCAATGGCAGAGAAAATGAGTCATGATCGGACGTCTTCAGTTGCAAGTCCACAAAACTTATAAGTCCATAAAATGGAAATATGCAAGAACCTGGTAAATAGGTACCACTAAGTCAGAAGGTAGATAAGGTGAATAGACACGTAGACAGACATACAGCAATACGATCAATGTGCAAGACAGCTCCATGATTAGTACATGATTTGACCAGCGTTTTGCCTACTGGCACTGCACTTGCTACCTGCTCTGATTGTGCTATGGGGGAAGGAGGGGGAAGCAAACAGCCAGCTTTATCCCATAAACCTGTTTTACAGTAGTTAGGTCCCTATTGCTTCTGGCTCTGGCACCCATTTTGCCATTTGTTGATCCCTCCAAAGGAGCTATTAACTATCTCAAAGCCATACCAAGCAATAAATGCTTGTTTCCTGATATATGTTTTTTTCAAAGCACTTAGACTAGAAGTGTGAAATCAACCAGAACCCTGCATCTAAATCCACAGAACTGTACATAAATCCACTTACAAGTATACATTGCTCTAGGGCTCACTCCTGAAAACCCTTACTGATCAAAGCATATCCACTGACAGCAATGGGACAACTTATATGTGTAAGGTTAGCTGTTTAGTTTGAACCAGGTCAGTACAAGGAAGAGAGGGTTTTTTTATTAGCAGATAGTTTGCACAGGATTGGAAGTGCCATCCTCCACTGTCAGAAAGCTTCTTAACTGGCCCCTCAAGATATCCCTTGCATAAGGGGAATTGCCAGGTGACACACAGTTGCCATAATAGTTCTACACCATCCCTTTGGCACAGGGGTGCATGGCAGGAATCTCTCTGAGCTTTGGCAATCCCCAGCTGCATTTGGGCTCCTGGGGCCAAGAGCAACTTTGTATCGTTTAGAGCAGCCCTCAGGGTACTCTACAATAGTCTACATTGTACTTAGAGACCAGCCAGCACCTTGATAGACCAGGATCAGAGAGGCAGAAAAGTGGCTAACAACCACTTTCCCATTCCCTATCCCAGTCCTGAGCTGTACGAAGTGCAGCTGTTGTGTGGCCCAGTCTCACTATCACAATAGTTAAATATTCAAGGCAGAAAACACTGAATAGTTCTGACAAATATTCAAAAACTTAAATTTTATATCTTAGCAACATGGTTGGGGCCAAATCTCAGGAAAAATAGAGTTTAGTAGATGGTTCAAAGGAAAATGTGAAGAATTATGTAGTGAGGCATTTAAGCTTTCACTGAATGCATTATATATTGCTGTGTAAACTTCAGTTCACAAAAGGGTTGCAATACAGAGTACAAAAATATTAGTATGATGGGTAAGTGTGACAGGGAGCAACTCACCACCGCAGCACCCCCTGCTGGCCATCCTGGGAATTAGTTCGGGGGGGGTTGCCAGTATGCCCTCCTCAGGTGTTGTCTCGGCCGTCGTCTCGGCTGTCTCCACCTTTAAGACCCACGTCGCTACCCGGACAACAGCATCCTCTTCTGGGCACAGCCCTTCGGGGGAAACCAGCTATCTAGTCCATCCACTGGTCTACTGCAGCCTTCGGTCTAGCCCTTCACCTGCAGTCCAAATACTGGCCACCCCCTCTGTGGCAAGTGGGGGGAAAGGGTGGTCTCACCCGCTACTTCAGACCCTGACCCAAGGGCCCTATAGCTGGCAGCCACGTCCTGCTTCTCCTCCAACTCCCACACCTATTTCCCTGAGCCATTTCCCTGTAGCCCTAGCATCTTCCTGGCCCTTTGTATCAGGGGCCTCAGTCTGGCAGTCCTCAGGCTGGAGCATCCTATTGCTCCCCTGACCAGCACTGTTCTATCTAAGGTACTCAGTGCTTCTCCCTTGCACTCCAGGGAGAGGCTACCCCTGCTTTGTTGAGCAGCCCATCTTATATGGGCCAGCCTGGCCCTAATTGGTTGTTCCAATAAAGCTTCTCCTGATTGGCTGGCACTATAAGCCTTTTCCTCATTGACTGCCTCCCGCGCAGCCTCCCCAAAGTGGCTTTAACCCTTTACCTACCTGTGAGGGGCAGCTACCCCATCACAGTAAGATTCAGTATAGCTACTTTCATACCATGGCCACATGGCATAATGGTCAAGTGTCTATTTTCTGACTAGTAGAGAGTGTTAGAACCTGCCAAGTTATTGTGATTTGGATTGAGGGCTGTTCTCCAAGACAATGTGTACTGAGCGATGCTGTGTTCTACTGGGTTAGGGCTGGGCCTGCGAGCCAGGGGAAGAGAGTTCTAGGTCTAACTTTTATTTACTGTTTGTCCTTGTGCAAGTCCCAATAAAATGTAAAATACTGAGCACCAACTTCACTATGTACTAAATAAAAAATTTTTAATAATAGGTATAGCAAAATGTCAGGTTAGCTGAATTACTGGAGTTTCTCCTTCTAATTCATAGAGGAACATGTCATGTAAAACTAATCTAGGGCACCAACAAATATATAATGATGTTGTGGCCTAAGCATGAGGGGAAACGAGTGAGGAACAGAAATAAATGGCAGCCCAGACTAGGCGTCATTTAGGGTTACCATCCGTCCGGGTTTCCCCGGACATGTCCGGCTTTTTCAGCCTTAAATGGCCGTCCGGGGGGGATTTCTAATGAAGTAGAAATGTCCGGGATTTCCCCCTTCCCCTCATGCGGAGCGGCTGATTGGACGCCTGGCCTGATTGAAAGCCGCTCCCAGCCACTAGGGCCTCTAGCAGCCAGAGTCCCTCCCCCTCCCCCGCTCCCACCTCCCCCACAGAGCAGCGCGGATGTGTTTGAGTCCACGTGGAGCCTGCGTTTCTCCCTCTGCCGGGTGAGCGGGGGGAGCAGGGCAGGCGGCGGGGGTGTGTGTAGAGGCTGCAGGGCGAGTGGGGAGCAGGGGGCACAGAGGCTGCAGGGGCGGGGGGGCACAGACGCTGCAGGAGCAGGGCAGGCAAGGGCATAGAGGCTGCAGGGCGAGTGGGGAGCAGGGAAGCACTTAGCAACCCCCAACCAAGATCAGAGCGGGAGGGAGGAGGGGGAATGCAGGGTGCTCAGAGGAGGGGGCAGACTTGGGGCAGGGACTTTGGGGAAGGGATTGGAATGGGGGCGGAGAAGGGGTGGGGTTGGGGCGGGGCCGGGGGCAGGGAAGGGGTGGAGTTGGGGCAGGGCCGGGACCGGGGCCCCGTGGAGTGTCCTCTTTTTTAAATGTTTGAATATGGTAACCCTAGCGTCATTGCATTAACAGCAGTGATAAATTAAAACCTCCCTAGCACATACCTGAAGCAATAGGCTTCTACGGGTGTTCTAATGCCATGGGCAAGCACCAGAAAAGTTTGTTTCAGTTCACAATGTTGTTCTAATGTTTTGTCCTGTCAGAGGCAGAAGTGCTACATCACCCCGACATGTCAGTTGCCACTGAGTTGAGCATTCTTGAGCATATTATTTTTTTCTAAAAACATCCATCTGAAAAAGTCCTGGGAGCAAGAGTAGAGCCACTCTATGCCCAAGGGTGATTATAATTGTTTCAGACTATCATTTTCATTAGGTTTTGTACTCAGGTCTTAAACCAGAGAGAGTGGGATTAGGTAGTTTGGTTGGAGAAAACCAAGAACGTAAGATAGATTTCCCTTTTTTCTGCGATTAGGGGATTAGCTAAATGTTGTGCTAATCAATCATGAGCTGGAGGAGACATTAACAGCCTCTGCAATGGGTGCATCATTTGTAATCCCAAAGCTAGACAGCATCCCAGGATCCCGGTGTGCCTGAAGTAGGAGAGATGTGACTTCCAAAAGCCACAGCAGTCAGATTATACAAAAAAGCTCTCTGGTATTGCAGGTGAATTTGTAAAGCCATGGCATTATTCAGATATGAAAGCATACCCTGAGGACCAATCCTACAAACCCTTACCCATGCAGATAGCTCTGTTGAAGTCAATGGGACTGCTCATCTCAGTAAGATTTTGCACGATCTGGCCCATACTACTGGCTCCAGGGCAGCAAGCAGGACAATTTCCCTGGGCCCCATGCCACAGGGGGGCCCACGAAGCTAAGTTATTTCAAACATACAGAGTCACTGTGGGTAAAGGTAATGTGAGTATTACTGTAATTTAATCTCTAAAAATGGAAATAAATCACACTTAGAGGTTTTCAAACTGGAGCACGGCTCAGGCTTGGGCCCCACATGGGGTGGGGCCTGCTCCTTAGTTTTCACCCTGGTCCCCAGCGAGTCTAACGCCAGCCCTGACGGACCCCCATTCTCAGGTTAATTTGCACCAGTCTGAGGGAAGACAACTTCCACATGAGGCAAGGGAAAGGGTTGCTTTGTGAGCAGAGCACAACTTTCCCTAAAAAACAAGACTAGTTCAGCCAAAGAGAACAAGGATCTTGAGGAATTAAACCAAAAACAAAGGTGCCCCAAGCAACCAAGAAAAATTACAACTATATACACAAGGTAAAAAGTGTTTGCATGTAAGCAGGTAGGAATAAAATTGTACAGCTGCCTACAGCCCCTGAGAGCTGTAGCTCAGGATTGCCAGGGCAGCAGAACAGCCCAGCCATGCCCTTTCTCCTGACTATGCCATCTGCCTGGCATAGGAGTAACTAACCTGAGAATCCCACTGCATAAGAGATCCTCCTGGGGCCAGCTCAGGCAGCACAAAGCTGTCCTGATGCAGAAGAGTATCTGGCATTGTATATTTAGCTCAAGATCAGAAGAGGAGCATTAGTAGGGAAAAAACAGAACCGAAATACCTGTATATGCAATCTGACCTTTCTCTACATCTCATGAATCTTTCACAGAACGACAAAGTTCCACTTGATATCTCAGCTCAAACTGAGCAGTGAAGAGCACAACACCCTAGATTTCCTAGCGGAACAGTCCACAAAAATCAATCTACACTTTGCTATAGTTATGCAAGGTGCCGCATCCACACATAGCTCTCCAGTAGGATGTCCAGTGAAGAATACTATTTATATAACCTCTAATTGGGAAATTTATGAAAAATGCCTTGGGATGTTAATAATTTAATTGCTTTGATGTCTGAGCTGCAAATCTCATTTAGGGCTCAATTTGATTATCGCTATAGATGCTTTTTCTAATCATTTCTTACATTAGATTTAGAGGAATACCAGGCACTCGGTTTTGTCATAGTCCTGCCACACTCACGGGGCAGTTAAACAGAAGCAGTTTGGTCAATTTGTCTTGACAGCCCTAAATATATGGTGCTCATATCCATAAACATCCCTTCAGGAGATGTAATGACTTGCTAATGAATCTGAGAGCTGCGTGAATGTCTGTCAAATTGATTTTACGTGAGAAGAAAAAAAACTGACAGGTCTTAAACGAAAGAATCAAAATGGTACTTGGATGCACTTCATAGCCTGTTCCTATCATATACAAATAAGATTTACAATGCTGGGGCAGTTTTATATGGTGTTAGGGCATCCTAAAACATTTGAAGCCTCTGTTACAAAAGAGGGCAAGATATTTACTTCCAAGAACGTGAGCCATTATTGCTGAGAAAGAAGCTCCATGCCACTTGGCACAAAGAATCCAGAGCATGGAATTCTCTTCCACAAGAGTTACAAAAAAAGAAACATAACCAAACACCATCAGGATAAAATGCAAGATCCAGCCCTTTGCCAGAGGTCACCCATCACCATAATATGAATTTGCAGTGTGCAGCAGCAGTTGAAAAAGCTAACAATGGGGCCAGCTCCAGCTTTTTTGCTGCCCCAAGCAGCGAAGGGGGGGGGGGGGGCTAAAATAAATGAAATGAAAAGATAAAGCCACGATCGGCGGCACTTCAGTGGCTGCTCTACCGTGCCGGTTCATTCTTCAGCAGCAATTCGGCGGCTGGTCATTCCCTCTGAGAGGGACTGAGGGACTCGCCGCCGAAGACCCGGACGTGCCACCCCTTTCCATTGGCCGCCCCAAGCACCTGCTTCCTGTGCTGGTGCCTGGAGCCGGCCCTGGCTAACAATGTTAATAACCATTAGAAGAGGGATATATAATAAGACAGAAAATATGATAATGCCACTATATAAATCCATGGTATGCCCACACCTTGAATACTGCATGCAGTTCTGGTAACCTCCTCTCAAAAAAGATATACCAGAATTGGAAAAGATACAGAAAAGGACAACAAAAATAATAAGGGGTATGGAACAGCTTCCATACAAGGACAGATTAAAAAGATAGGGATTGTTCAGCTTAAAAAAGAGATGACTAAAGGGGGATATAATAGAGGTCTATAAAATCATGAATGGTGTGCAGAAAGTGAGTAAGTGACTTCAGTGGGCTTTGAACCAGATCCTTTGCCTCTGTTTCACAATTTCTCCTGTAAAATGAGTCTAATAATATCTACCTCAAATAGAGGCTGAGAGATGTCATTAACGTTTGAAATTCAGCGATAAAAGGCACACTGTGGGTGTGAAACTCAGAATCAGCCTAACTCTGCTCCTATTTGAGTAAAATGGTAAAATTCCCATTGACTGCCTAGCTCTGATCATATTGATAACATGGAGCAGTTTTTCAAAACTGCACCATAGAAGTGCCAATTATTATTAAATGCAATATGCTGCAGCACTAAAAGCAGCAGTACCTCATAACCCACTGGCACCCCAAGATTTTCTAGCCAGAAATCCATTGCACTATGCAGTATGGCCACAATAAAGTTAAGAGGCCCTTGAAAGTCAGAACTGAAAAAAGTAAGATAGTTACCCTCCTAGGAAAAAAAAATCCTTGCTGAGTTCTCCTCTGGTTTTCCACTGGCTTTATGTTACCTACCAAACTGGATATTTCTGTCACCAGCTGGAAAACTCATTTTTAAATTAATCAAAACAAAGCCCTTTCCTATAAGCATGATCCTATTCAGAACTTTACACACTCACCCATCATAATGTGGGTTATTTTTCAGAGGTCCTCAGATATGAGAGGACACTAACTACCACAGTGATGATATATTAAAATGAATATTGGTGTCTCTTAGGATGTTTATATCCCCATGTGAGGCCTGGAAGTTCTAATGGAGGTAAATGCATAATGGATTATTTTAAGAAGGCACAATTTTCTTAATTGGTTTTGATTACTGTAGCAGTGCCCATAGCTTCACTGTCATTTATAATGGTAATGCAGACACTCACTAAACACTGCTTATCAAGGGTTTATCATTTGTATGTAAAAAAATTCTTTCCAGGCTGAAATTTGTCACACAAAATTTTCATCACAAAATGATTGATTTTCTTTGGAACATATTTATTTTAATTGCTTTGGTAATTTTAAAGCTGCATGACAATATACAAAATAGCAATTTATCTAGTTAAGATACTGGCTTGCATGTGCTTCCATTGCATTTAAAAGCTCTCATTTGACAAACAATTTTTATAAAAATTTTAAATGTCCATGAGCCATAACTGTTTTCTGCAAGACTTTTTTCCCCCCTTCCATGCATATTGCAAAGTAAGGCCTCAGTCCTGCAGCTTTTAGTCATCCAGATAATCCCACTAAAAACACGAGCCTAATACTATTTGTTAGACTCCAATAATATACTACACACATCCCCCAGGATTGGAGGACTGGATCCCAAGTACAGTACTTTGTCAGTATGACTGTTCTAACTACATTTTGAATGAAAAATGTCTACAATCAACTTCAATTTTCAAGAAGAGAAGTATTTTAGCTGATTATTAACTATGAGAGAACAGAGACACAGAAAACTTAAGTGACTTACACAGGACCAGTCTTTTGCAGAGATGGAAACAGAACCCATACTCAGGTATCTGCTTGCCCTATGCCTCCCACATCTTTCTACTCTTCAGAGTCCTGGACAGTCTAAAATGGGAATTACCATCATTATTTGGTTTTGGTCACTGCCAAGATGTGATCAGCACTTTCTAAACAGAGATCAGGTACAGTTCCTGCCCTGAGGAGTTCAGAATCTAGACAGTGCACACACCTACCACAACACCCAAGTTTCACAGTCAATTTCCTGTAAGTAGGATCAGAGTTTAACTTGCAGGTTGCCTCCTCCCCTCACCCTTAACATTCATGGATTCTCTCACTGTTTAGTATCAGAGGGGTAGCCGTGTTAGTCTGAATCTGTAAAAAGCAAGAGAGGGTCCTGTGGCACCTTTAAGACTAACTGTTAGTCTTAAAGGTGCCACAGGACCCTCTATTGCTTCTCACTGTTTAGATTCCTTTTCTCTGAATATTCTATGTTCTCTAAGATCTATAACAGCTGCTGTTTATAATACTATTTTGTAAAAAAAAGACACCAAAAGTCAAAAGAAGGGGACTCATTACCCAGGGCCAGCTCCAGGGTTTTGGCCGCCCCAAGCAGCCAAAAAAAAAAAAAAAAAAGCCGCGATCTGCGGCGGCAATTCGGTGGGAGGTCCTTCACTCCAAGCAGGAGTGAGGGACCGTCCGCTGAATAGCTGGACATGCCGCCCCTCTCCGGAGCGGCCACCCCAAGCACCTGCTTGCCAGGCTGGTGCCTGGAGCTGGCCCTGTCATTACCAACAAGGCTGAAGAAACAGCCATTTTCCCACACTGCTCTGCATTTAACTGCTCTTTGTTTTTCTGATTTATTTTTCTTTCAAGTGTCTATTTTCCCACCTGTGAGGATTGGGGCTCTCTTGAGTCTCTACCAGACCCCAATTCAGGTTGTTTGTAATGTCCATCCCATTTGTAGCATACAAGGGATTTTCCCAAACAAAACAAAACCAAAAAAAAGGAAGATCCTAGTCTGTCTCTTTCCCTTGAGAGAAGGGGTAAATCAGAGTAAAAGAAAGGCAAAGGTGGTCTGTCCCTCAGGCAGTCCTTTGGGGCTTGGCTTATCAGCTAGTACAGTATCTTTAATTACGGTTTACCTCCAGCCCCTCCTCTTGGAGTACCTGCTTTATAGCTGATCCATGCCATTTCGGGGGCAGCAAGGCCTACAACTGTCTCCTTCTTTGCTGAATCTGATTCAAACTCCCCTCACCATGGGGGGGGGTCCCTCTTTAAGCTCTCCGCCCTCCAGGCAGTGCAAGCCTTACAGGTGTGCCTGATTAGTGCTAAACCAGCCCAGAAGAGCTAATTAGTCTCTTCTCTACTAGAGTGAGAGTGCACCTTCACACCACCTTTTTATTTGACTTCAGTTAAGCTTTCCAAAAGTCTCTTGAGTCTCACAAGCTTATTCACTCAGAGGAGATAGCTAGTTTCTCCCAGTTCTAGAAAAGAGAGTCAGTATTCCTTAAAGGAGAATTTTCTGTTTGGTTATAGCCGCCTGTGTTGTGCATGTGTGTGTGGCCAGCTTATTGAGAAATTGATCTGACTGCCAATAGAAGAACACCCATTGATTTTAGTGAGTGCTGGATCAGTTTCTCAAGCCTCAATACTGCATGGCTGGGCATGCCATCAGTTCTTGTTGAAATCAACGTGGATTGAGAGATCTAATACCTTATTGGCTGGCACTCGTCATTCCCAAACCTTTACAGCATGCTGACAATGGCATTGCATTAGAGTCACACTATCATGATTCAACCTTTTTAAGTCAGAGGATCATCGTATCCCTGGAACCATCAACAGAACTGGAAGGACAAGTCATTGATTCACCTCTAATTTAAGTCTTATGTGTCCTGCTCTTGCTTCACAGTTTTCCTTTGTTTACAGTTTGTCTTTCACTCAACTTCTGGGTCTAGCATTAGTGAGACTGTGTTACTAAATGTCTCTAAGTCATGGTACATGAATGTCTGTGCCCTGTCGAAGGGTGCTGTAGATTTGCTGGAAATGAGGTAATGGCAGAATAATGACACTGTTAATTATCACTTCTTTTTTTCCCTGCTTCAGGGCCAATCATACTAAAAATCCTGACCTATTATTATTGAATCTCAGAGAAAGATGGATATTAATATGATGAGGCTGTAGCTGGGAGGGCAGAAGCAACATGAGTGTATTACAAAGGTGCATGTTACAGGTGTTATGTCAATGGATACTGATATCTCCAGAAAGGGATCAAATAGTTATTCAAATAAAATAGACTTTCATGACTTCATTATAGACTAACGTTTGATAATTAAATCAGGTGGATGGTGACGCAGAATCCTTAACTGCTATGGTTTACATCAAGTGGCACAGGCGGGTGGTGACTTTTAATATGGCCAGCATTTCCAATGGATGCAGCACTCCACAAGCACCTGAAATCTGTCCATACGGAGTGGATTTTTTTAAAACTTTCTTTGCATTTGAGAAAATAGTACGTTAATGCTTACTCAATCACCAGCAAAATAGAAGCCTATACTAAAAACAAGATCAAAATACATTTAATAGATTTTTTTAAATCACTCAGACATCTCAGGTGTAGATTGTCTCTATTTAAAAATATGGACAACTAGGAAAAATCCACAGTCCAATAGCATAAAAAGTTTCACTGGTAGATAAGAGCAATGCTATCACAAATTGACATTTCCTTTCCTCTGATGATCAATAGCCCCCCAACACGCCTTTCAAGATCCATAAGTCCTACACATGCCTATCACAACCTGTGGTGTACTTCAGTGATTCTCAACCAGACGTCCGGGGCCCCTGGGAGGACACGAACAGGTTTCAGGGGGGCCACCGAGCAGGGCCAGCATTAGACTCGCTGGAGCCCAGGGCAGAAGGCTGAAGCCCAGGGCCCTGAGCCCTGCCACCCGGAGCTGAAGCCAAAGCCTGAGCAATGTAGCTTCACGGGGGCCCCATGCAATTGCCTGGCTTGCTACCCCCTAACGCTAGCCCCAACTTTTATATGCAGAAAACCAGTTATTGTGGCACAGGTGACGTTTTTATAACATGTTGGGGGGAAGAAAGAAAAAGGTTGAGAACCCCTGTACCTTATGCAGTAACTCAAATGCCCCAACAACAAGTATGTGGGTGAAACCAGACAATCACTATGCTCTCAAATGAATTCACACAGGAAACTGATAAAAGACGAAGAGCTCTATCCAGGGGTGAACACTTTTCACAAAGTGATCGCTCCGCATCTGACCTCTCAGTCCTTGTCCTCAACGGAAACCTGCACGACACCTTCAAAAGACAACTCTGGGAAATTAAATTCATAACTCTGCTGAACACTAAAAACCATGGACTTAACAGAGACACTGGTTTTATACCTCATTACAACAAGTTGTAACATACTGTACTGCCTGCTAACCCTTAACTGTACACTTCATTCTGAGTGATCTCCAACAGCATGTATGACCCCATTTGCTTAACACTGTCCCGCTTTATATTTAGTTTGAACACTCTGGTTATCTTCTCCAGACCTGAGGAAGAGCTCAGTGAAGCTCGAAAGCTTATCCCTTCCCCAACAGAAATTGGTCCAATAAAAAATATTACCTCACCTACCTTGTCTCTCTCATATCTTGGGACCAACACGGCTACAATAACGCTGCAGACATTTCCTCATGACAGTTACACATACCAAAACTGTATATCAATTTTAAGAAGAAACACTCAAGAGGAAATAATGACAGTGATTTTCAAGCCACTGTCCTTCAAACCCAAGGAGTTATAAAATCAGATAAAGCACCATCACCATCCAGACCACTCAGGTTAGCATCAGTCACATTACAGCTTTTCTTTTCATGTTCATTTTAGGAAGTTACAGCATTTTCAATCGAGATTCAGCTTTCCTTTATTAGGCAGCAACATCATGTATTTTGAGCTTAATGTTGTTAACAGAATTATTATCTAGGCATGGGTGTGTGGTTCTGTTTACTAGATTTTAAAAGAAAAGAGTGGATCTCCAGCTAAGTTACACTAATATGACACAAGTAACTTCAGTGGATTTATGCCAATGTACTGGAGTGGAGAATCAGGCCCAGTGTAAGCTAACAAGGAGCACTGTATATTTCATAAATTTTTAATCCTTTTTGAAGCACCCCTTCTCCCCCCATCACCAGATTATTTTAATCAGTTTGTTTGTTTCTTAACAAATTCTGCTAGCAGAACCCTCTTCTCTTCCTAGTGAAGATCATAATTTATGAATGACAACCAGTTAAATAAGCTCTTTTATGTTTCCTTGGCAACAAACCTATCTTAATACTCATTTCAATAAGACCTGACAAAATCATGGAGTGATTCCTTCCCCTCCCCCCCCCGCCCCCGCCCCCGCCCTTTAGAACAACTACAACATTTTGAGTTAATGGGGTCAGCTTAGAGATCCACTGCCTTTTTTTTTTTTAAATCAGAAAGTGATATTTTTCCTTTGGAGAATAAATTTGCTTCTGCTAAGGATGGAGGTACCAGAAATCATCCACCTTTCCGCTCCTTATGATGAATAAGATATCATCTCTTAAAAGATGATGGCAAAGAGAAGGCTAAAAGAAGAATGAAATTATCATTCTGTCAGAAATCAGGCCAGAGAAATATAGATTAAAGCGTGCTTCAAGGTCAGTGACCCTCTTCCCCAGTCAGGAATGCCTTGTACTGTATCTTAATGTGCTGCAATTAAGAAAATAATGGATTAAAGTAAATGCTTCATAAAATGCTGTAACTAAGGAGTCAGGAAACGAACGATTAACTGATTCTGCAAATTCTTTCAGGGAGGACAACAGCAGCATTCAGGAGAGATGCATGTGTAATAAATTCCCATGATCCCAATTCATTATGTTGCAATAACACAGTCATTCCCAGAAGTATATCCTTTTTTGCTTAGAAGGATTTCTCTGTATGTATGCAACATTGAACCTCATGTGCAGACTATGTTTTTAAAGGTACAATAACTTTGAAATGTTCGTAACTTAACAAAACTTTAGGGTTGTTCTTTCAAAAGTTTACAACTGAACATTGTCTTCATACAACTCTGAAACTTTACTATGCAGAAGCAAAATGCCTTTTAACCACCTTAATTTAAATGAAACAAGCACCAAAAGTTTCCCTACCTTGTCAAATCTTTTTTTTTTTAATTTTCCCTTATTTTTTTAGTAGTTTAAGTTTAACACAGTACTGTACTGTACAACATTTCCTTTATTATTAATTATTATTATTATTATTATTGGTCTCTGCTGCATGATTGCATACTTCCGCTTCCAAATGAGGTGTGTGGTTGACGAGTCAGTTCGTAACTCTGGTGTTCATAACACTGAAGTTCTACTGTAGTAGTTTGAAGCATGAATGTCCAGATAAAAAATCATAGGAGCTAGGGCGACCAGACAGCAAGTGTGAAAAATCATGACGGAGGGGAGGGGTAGGTAATAGGAGCCTATATAAGAAAAAGACCCAAAAATCAGGACTGTCCCTATAAAATCAGGACATCTGGTCACCCTAATAGGAGCATGCAAAATCTGAGTACAATGTTAACAAATATTATTGGTCCCCGGCCAGGGCCGGCTCCAGGCACCAGCGCAGGAAGCAGGTGCTTGGGGCGGCCAACGGAAAGGGGCGGCACGTCCGGGTCTTCGGCAGCAGTTCAGCAGCGGGTCCCTCAGTCCCTCTCGGAGCAAAGGACCCGCCGCCGAATTGCCGCCAAAGAATGAAGCGGTGGTGGTAGAGCTGCTGCCAAAGTGCCGCCGATCGCGGCTTCATCTTTTTTTTTTTTTTTTTTTTTTTTTCCCACTTCACCGCTTGGGGCGGCAAAAAAGCTGGAGCCAGCTCTGCCCCCAGCTAATGTCAAATGACACAAGTTTCATCTTCCTAATATAGGGTTACCATATGTCATAAATAAAAAAAGAGGACCCTCCACGGGCCCTTGCCCCGCCCATTTCCCCACCCCTAACCCCGCCCCAACTCCGCCCCTTCCTGCCCTAACTCCGCCCCCTCCTCCCTCCCACTCCCAGCCAGGGGGAAAGGGCTGCCCCAGCGCTACCAGCTTCAGGGTTTGCCGGGCAGCCCCCAGACCCTGCGCCCCCAGCCGGCGCTTCCCCAGCACAGCTGGTGCCCGGGAGGGGAAGCGCCCAGCTGGGGGCGCAGGGTCTGGAGGCTGCCCGGCAAACCGTGAAGCCAGTAGCGCTCGGGCTTTGGGCAGCCCCTATGCCTCCGGACCCTGCGCCCCCAGCCGGGCACTTCCCCTCCCGGGCTCCGGCGGCGCAGGGTCCGGAGGCACGGGGGCTGCCCGAAGCCGGTAGCTCTCAGGCAGCCCGGCTCTTAAACAGAGCCAAAGAGGAGCAGAGCCTCCAGCCGCGGCGGCTCTGCTCCTCCCCGACTCTTCGGCTCTGTTTAAGAGCCGGGCTGCCCGAGTGCTACCGGCTTCGGGCAGCCCCCGTGCCTCCGGACCCTGCGCCGCTGGAGCCAGGGAGGGGAAGTGCCCGGCTGGGGGCGCAGGGTCTGGAGGCACGGGGGCTGCCCGAAGCCGGTAGCGCTCGGGCAGCCCGGCTCTTAAACAGAGCCGAAGAGTCGGGGAGGAGCAGAGCCGCCATTTTCCCGGACATGTTCAGGAAAAAGAGGACGTATGGTAACCCTACCTAATATCAAATTATATCTCCGAATGCTCACTACTTTAGGCATTGTGCACTTAAGCCCAATCCTGCCAACACTTACATTCATGCTTAGCTTCACTATTGTAAGTAGTCCCATTGAAATTGATGGGACTATTCATGGTAGTAAAGTTAAGCACGTGCATGTTTGCCAGATTGGGGCCCTCCTTTGTAGAATTTTACACCTTTTGACATCTATTTTCCCCTTTCCCCTTATTTAAAAGGAGAATAGACATTTTTTTCTTTTATACTGTCCTTTAACTAGGTGATGTGGTACACATTGACTTTTTTTTCCCCTGTGGTAGCCACTGTAGAATGCAAACACAGTCCAGTTGGGTATTTCCACTTTGAATCCCAGGGAAAAGCAGGAAGTGCAAAGGAACACAAAAATGAAAACAAGCAGGAAAAATGTTAACCACCCTTTTTAATCAACACCAGGTTCCATTTTCTAAGGGTCAGTCTGGTTTTTATTCTATTCAAGCCAGTTCAACCCTTCCCTAGTTAGACTGCTAGGCTGTTGACATTTCTGTTTAACCTGAATGTTGTAAAACATTTTACGCTACAAAATAAATGGAACAAGAGCACCAAGAATAATGTGACTTTTGTTGCTAACATTTAAAAAACCAATTTAAATGCTGGCTGTAGGTGAACTCTGGGGAGAACAAACAAGGACCTTGACACTGATTCAGGCAGAAAAGTGAGTTGGAATGCATGGCATGACCGAGGTCTGAGTGAACTGAGCTCTTGACAAATCCTACACACCATCTCAAGTTTAGTTAAGATATAGAACTGGCAGCTAATATCAAGAACGGGCACTGACTCAGCTTAGTATAGTTAATTAGATGGCTGTAAAATGAAATGTATACTGTCTTACTAGGGAAGTAAAAGGATAAATAGAGCCAAGCTTGAGAATGCTAATTATAATGTAGAGAGACAAGGTGGGTGACATTATATCTTCTATTGCACCAACTTCTGTTGGTGAGACATGCTTTCACAGAGCTCTTAAAGCTTGGCTCTCTCCCCAACAGAAGTTGGTCCAATAAAAGATATTACCTCACTCACCTTGGCTCTCTAATATCTGGGACCAACATGGCTATAATTACACTGCAAACAACAATGGAAGATTTTAATGTAGTCCTTCCCCAATCCCACCACAGCGACCCACATGCTTGTACCAAACTAATGAAAATAAAATTGTATACATCCTCTGTGAGCTGTCCACTAATGCAGTGTAGCTGTTTAATAAACTGCAGAAGCTACTATGCACCTTTGACCACCACATCTACCCTCTGCCCATGGATCCATCTCCCAAGGTCTTCCTGTGCCATTCCAACACACCCCACCCACCCATCAGCTTCAAACCACCACCAATTTTTAATCAACCTGACATAGAAGTATTTGCATCTCATACCACTCAGCCTCCAAAACATCCAGTGTGTAACACAAGTCATCAAAATGTGTGACCAGCGACCAAAATGTGACACCTGTGTTTTAGTGTATGTTCCACCATAATTGACTCATTATAGTGATTTTTTTTAAAAGGAAAGCCTGGTTTTAAGGGTGTTTTCTCACCAATGTGAATCAATTAAACCAGTTTTGTGAGTTGTAGCAGCCTTCCTCCCCAAAAATCAACCTCTTAGAGGCTGCAAAACTGAATTCACACACTGAGAAAACAAGATTCACACTTTAAAAACATTGTAATCTGTCAGTTATAGCAAGACAGGCAACAGTGCACAGGGGTCCCACATGAGCGTTTGGAGCCCTTGCCTAGGCTGCCCCAGTTCAGTAATGCAGCAGTCCTATTTCCCCCCCCACACACACACACAAACACACACACACAAACACAAACTGGTGCCCACTTTCCTCCACAGTTACTGCAGCTACACATGCACACATAATATGTCAGCTATTATTAATGCAAACCCGCCCCTACACACACACACACACACACACACGCCCATTCCTCACCCCAACCCAATTAATACCTCTCCAGCACACACATTCATGCCATTCCTCCCCCAGTTACTGCTGCTTGGGTCTCCCTACCTTGCTGCTGTACACCCACTGTCTTCTTGGACCTAGAAGCCCCATATGCCTCTCTGTCCCAGAGCCAATCCACTCCATGGAGCAAAGAGACTAGGGCAAGGAGCAGAGTAGGAGCCAAGCAATTTCAGTTGGAGGCAAATGGAGCCAATGCCATTGTCACAGGTGCATAAAAAGATTCCCCCCAGCTCAAGGCTGGCCCTTCTCATGTCCCTCCACACCTCTCTGGTGTGATGAACAATGTATCAGCCCAGTAACTTCATGCCTCTTTGCCCCACCCCTATTTAAAATGCCTTGGTGGCTGGGCAGCTCCCCTCCTTCCTCTGTGGGTCTGTCTGCTGGGGTGCAGGAAGCGAGGAGCCAAGGAGCAGGTGGCCCAGAGGTGCAAGCTACCAAGGCCTACCCTGACAATGCCAGGCAGCCTCCAGTACAGTGGAGGGGTCTGTTCCATTTTCTGTCTCCAAATGTAGAACTTCACCCCAAAATTACCCCAGCCAGAGGCCAAGAATAGGGGAAGATTCAGCCCAGGGCCACTGACAGCCTTTGCATACATAAATACTTCATGGCTTTAAAACACATCATCTCACAACCTCTGCAGGGCTGTTGGGAAAGGCAGCTTTCCAATGGGACCCAGTGCTCAGTTCTAACCCTGGAAGAGCCTGATAGATCTGACTTTAAAACTGTGACCTTTCGATGTATTAAAAAAAGCTCGTTAAGATCATATTTAGAGGAGTTTGTTACTCTCTCTGTGCCATGTACAGTGTGACTGATGGTAACTAAGGCACTGGCTTTGCAGGTGGAAAGATGCAAGAAATAATCCCTATTCAATTGCTTTAAACTCCCTAAAAACTCTTTGTGGAGGAATGGTTTGTGAAACACACAAGGCATACCTAAAAAATATGACTGTGTGGAGCGGAATAAATGTGTTAGCAACACTCATTTGAGATGATCTATTACTCCTGTAAGTAAGAACTACTCTCATGAATAAGGGTTTGCAGAATGACATTCATATAGTGTGAGTTCTTTAGAGCGGGGGCTGTGTGTTAGTGTGTGTAAAGAATGAGTCAGACCTGTGATATTGCATACATTAGTACAGGGGTCGGCAACCTTTCAGAAGTGGTGTGCCAAGTCTTCATTTATTCACTCTAATTTAAGGTTTCACATGCCGGTAATACATTTTAACATTTTTAGACAATCTCTTTCTATAAGTCTATATTATAGAATTAAACTATTGTATTTAAAGTAAACAAGGTTTTCAAAATGTTTAAGAAGCTTCATTTAAAATTAAAAATTAAATTAAAATGCTGATCTTACGCCACCAGCCTGCTCAGCTCGCTGCCAGCCTGGGGTTCTGTTCACCTAAGCCGGCAGAGGGTTGATCAGGGCCTGCGGCCGGGACCCCAGACCTAGTGGAGGGGGGGGTTCAGGGGTCAGGGCATAGGGCTGGGGGGGGGGTGCAGGGCAGAAGGCTGGGGTGTGGGGGGGGTTTCAGAGATCAGGGCAGAGGGCTGGGGGCTGCGGGGGGTGCAGGGCAGAAGGCTGGGTGTGGGTTGGAGTGTGGGGGGTTCAGGGCAGAAGGCTGAGTGTGTGGGGGGGTTCAGGGCAGAGGGATGGGGCTGTGGGGGTGCAGGGCAGAAGGCTGGGTGTGTGTTGGAGTGTGGGGGGTTCAGGGCAGAAGGCTGAATGTGTGCGGGGGGTTCAGGGCAGAGGGCTGGGGCTGTGGGGGTGCAGGGCGGAAGGCTGGGTGTGTTTGGGTGGGGGGGTTCAGGGCAGAGGGCTGGGGACATGGGGGTGCAGGGCAGAAGGCTGAGTGTGGGGGGTTCAGGGCAGAGGGATGGGGCTGTGGGGGTGTAGGGCAGAAGGCTGGGTATGTGTTGGGGTGTGGGGGGTTCAGGGCAGAAGGCTGAATGTGTGCGGGGGGTTCAGGGCAGAGGGATGGGGCTGTGGGGGTGCAAGACAAAGGGATGACTGTGTGTTGGGGTGGGGGGTTCAGGGCAGAGGGGTGGGGGGTGCAGGCCAGAAGGCTGGGGTGCTCAGCTCTGGGGGTGCTCCCAGCCCCCTGCCCTGAGCGGCTCATGGCAGGGGGCTGGGAGGGATATGCCCTGTTCCACCCCCTTCCTCCAGGCTCCATCCCTACCTCTCTCTGCGTCCTCTACGGAGCTGTGTGCACGCTGCCGCTCTTCCCCCTCCCCCTTGCTAGGGCCATCAGCTGATTGGCGCAGGAACGGAGAGGAGGAGGGGCAGGAAAGCACCACACTGGGGGAAGAAGAGGGGGAGGGGGGAAGCTTGGCTGCCGCAGAACCAAGCTTCTGCCTCCTGCCCCCACAGGGGAGAGCGGTGGGCGGGGGGGCTGAGTAGGGCTGGGGGCCGAGTGGGGCTGGGGGCCGGGACCGCAGCAGGGAGCTGCGTGCCACTCAAAATCGGCTCCCGTGCCTGTTTGGCATGCGTGCCGTAGGTTGCCAACCCCTGCTTTAGTATATGTATTACTGCAGTACCTCAATACAGCCCCCTCCCCCCCAAAAAAAAACTGCATGAGAAGAAAGTTATGGTTGCAAAGTCAAGCACTCAAAAGTTAGGAAATGCCTGTGTAATCTTTGTTTGGCCCTCTTGTGCATAAAGCATGTACTGTTCTTTCCTCAAAACCCTGCCTCATTCAGTGCACAGGACAGATGGTGCTCAGTGAATGGGTAGCTATTCAATATTTCTCTTTATTCTCGGCATCCAATAATAGAAAATTATGGGCATTCAATTATTGGCATCACTACCTGCGCCACCTATGATAAATAATAATTATAGCTGTTTGCAGGGTTAATTGTGCATTGTAAGCTAATGAAGCACCATCATTAGCCAAGAACAATTTATATACTGAACACTTACAAATTTTCAGAGAAGACTAATTCAACATTAATATCAAGACCCTGAAATGCAAATGAAACACAACAATGTATTTCTAGCTTCCAGAGTAAAAACACACTCTTTGAATGATTTATAGTTGCCTGCGTTGCAATGATAATCTGCGAATTCAGCATTGAGAGTGCCAAAAAGATATTTAATTGAAAAACCTGGCAAATGTTCCCTATTAGATTTTTAAAATGTAATCCTGATTACAAAAAAAAAAAAAAAAGCAAGTTGATTGAATCTGCAGTGGTGGTTTGTTTGTTTTTTTTTAATTTCTCCAGAGCATATATAGCAAAACAACATATTGCTATTTTACATAAAATACACTGAAAAGCAAGTGTTGGCTATGGTCATTTTGTTTCTGTTTCATTTTGATGTTTAAAAGCCTGCTTAAAGTCTACTTCACAAAGGACCATTTTGATGTTTATCCCACTCAGCATTTTAGTTTTACGGAGCTGCGCTACAATCCATCACAGATATTAAAAGAGATGATTTTGAATCCTAGGAAAGGAATTTTGATGATCAGATAATAGCAATGACTAGGGCCTTGATCCTGTGCCCTGTCCCATTTTTGTCAATGTCAGAATTCACAATGACTTCAGTCAGGCACTAGAACTGCTGCTTTCTCCTCTCTGTCTGGTCAGTAGCATGTAAACCTTTCCCTCACTGCCCTGATCCGACCTGTCCTCAGCACTGCAATCCACTCTACCTTGCACTGCAGTGAAAACTGAGGCAACCTTCTTGCTAAACCAAGTCTCTCACTACGGGACACCCATGCTCTGTGATTGTCATTAGCTGCCTCTTGGTTTCTGGGTAGGATTTCAGGGGTTGGTTTTGACCTATAAAGTTGTAACTATCTTGGGACCCACTTATTTGGGAGGCTGCCTCTTCCTGTGCAATACTGACAGTTATAACAGTGGAGGATCAGCCAGAAGGTGGTTCGCTGGGAAAGGTCTTCAACCTGATTATTCATCCCCCCCATTACACGGCTGCTTTGAAATAACTCAAACATACCCCCTGCAAAGGCTGTCTGTTTTCCCTTATGCAGAGGGCTGAGATACTGGGGCTGGTGGAGAGTGTGAGTAGACTTTGGATGGGCTCCAGTTGACTTCTTGTGACATGAGTTGAGATATGCGGTTGGAGAAGCTATTGGGCTGGATAGCTCTTGTAAATCAGTGTAACCCAATTGAAATCTATGGAGCTGTGTCAATTTACAGTCAGGTAGTATCCTGGAGCTATTCTTTGCTTCGTGGGTTGTGTTTTAGAAGCTGTTCAAACACCTGTAGCTGGATAGATGCTCTATCAGCCCCATCAAGTCCATTGCAATCAAAAATCAGAGGGGTAGCCGTGTTAGTCTGGATCTGTAAGAAGCTTGTGTCTGATGAAGTGGGTATTCACCCACAAAAGCTTATGCTCCAATACATCTGTTAGTCTTAAAGGTGCCACAGGACTCTCTTATTGCAACCAAAAAGACTCCCATTCACTTCAAGGGCTTTGATTCAGGCTCTGTATCCTTCAAAATAAACATGCTGTTCTAAATACCTGTATAAAAGTCCAACCTTGCAAGGTGCTGAGTAGCTTTCACTTCCATTGACTTAACTGGGAGTTGGCATTTTGCAGCATCAGATTCTTAATCCTTAGCTCAAGGTCTGATTTTATTGAACGGAAAATCAAATACATTGGGAAGCTTCAGTGGGATTAATAAGGAATGGACCAAGTTGGTTTCCAAGTGACATATGAAAAGAACTCAACCTTTTATCTGCTCGGCTTTGTTTCTGAAAAAAAAAAAAAACAGAATTTTTGCTCAAGGTGTAAAGATCACAAGTTAAAACAAAACAATTACTTTCTTATGGGGAAATCTGAATTTCAGAGTTTAAAGGCATTTGCCTCTTCTTAAAGGGACAATCCATGAAGCTAAAAACAGAAACATCCACTGGATTTATGAGCTGTTTGTTCACCAGATATATTAGCAATGCAGGCTGCATTTTTTTCACTCCATCCTTTGTCTGCTGCAGCCAGTTTTGCCACCCTTGTTCATGCTGAATAGGATACGTACACCTGCAAGCAGTTTCATTGAAATCAACAAGACTACTCATGGACAAAAGTATTCTTCACCATGAGTAAATGTGGCAGAATCAAGCCCCTTCTAAATATTACATAGTTAAGGAAGTGGCCTGTGACATCTCTCAGATGCTAATATGATTGAGGAAATAGATTCTTAATGTTTCTGGCTCCAGCAAAACTGGCTGGCAATTCAGTTGAGCAGGATGGGGTTTGGACAGGAAATTTCAGCCTATTTATTTGGGGACAGATTGCAATTGACTCTCAAGCAGCCAGGCACGGGATTAAGGGGGAGTAAGACACGGAACCCCAGCATGGTCACACTAGAAATTCATGCATGAGGCTCTCCTTCCTCTACACAAGCAGGTGGGCAGGGAAGAGAGACAGAATGGCTGGAGGTTTAACCTCTGCACCTCCAGGCCAGCACAAATGAGCTAGTCCAATGGGGAAAATAAAGAGAGGAAGGATATTCTTGTGGTTAAGGCACTGGACTATGACTCAAGAGGCCAGTATTCAATTCCTGGCTGTGATACAGACTCCCTGTGTGCCTGACTTTCTCTGCCTCAAGTCCCTGTTTGTAAAATGGGCATACTTCTTTTCCCGCCACCCATTATCTGCTTTGCCTGTTTAGATTGCAAGCTATTCAAGGCAGGGTCTGTCTCTTACTGTGTATATGTACAGTGACTATCACATAAAACAAAAAATAGGCTGCATAATTTTCAGGGCTGCGGTAAGTTGTTGGCTCATGCCAGGCGAGGTGTTACTATGTGCTACCACTACCAGAAAGGGTTGGGCCTGAACACTCATTGAGACTCTGATGTTTAGCTTGACTTTTTCCACTACCTCTTTGAAGACATGCATTTAAGTTTTCATGCTCTTAAGTTTCCAAAGTGGCAGGTCGAGGATGCAGCCTGGAGGAGGGAATATCAAATAATCGCTTCCCCTTTATTTTACCTGCCTCTTTTACATTGAACACAACTGTCTGATATATTCTGCCCACACACCTAATATTGAATTTGTTTTCTTTCAGCTACGATGAGTGCATTGGGCCTGGAGCGACACAAATCTATATTCCTACAGATGATCCTCCACCGTATTCTCTGACAGATCCTTGTCAAAGGAATGAATTGTCTATAAACATTAGCTTGGAAGAGGAGGCAGCCTCTGGGACTACAGGAAGGTCTTCTAATTATCCAGTCAGACTGCAGGACTTGCAGCAGCCCATCTCATCAATTTCTTTGACAGCACTCACTTTTGAGGCTGCCCCCCCATATGAGACGGTTGTGTGCGAACAAAATAGCCCCATTCCGCTGGTTCCAATGGATGTGCTGAAAAATTCTTCAACTGACTGTCAAACCCTTCTCAACCAAATCATCTAAATGAAAGTGGCCCTTTCCACCCACTCTTTAGGAGGAGTCTGTCAGGATGAGAAAATGGGGTTTAAACAGAAGAATAAAACCCATAAAACTTTTATCTATTTTATATCTTTAAATGAGGCTGGATTTTTTTAACAGTGAATTTTGAAAGTTTAGGTAAACTTTTATCTTTGGGCTTTGAATTATTCTCTGGTGTCTCATATAAACAACTGCAGAATAAAACAACAGCAACAAGCAGTGCATCCAACCTTTTTGAAGCATCTGAAAACACATTCAAGTCAGCCACTGTTAATGTAGATACATGTTAGCCAATTGACACTATTTGTCAATGTTATGGTATTTGCATGTTGTAGAGCAAAAAGAGGAAGAAGAGTTTTTTGTTGTTTGTGTACGTCATTGGTACATTATAACAAATATCTTAGAAATAAGAAAAAAAACTATAATTTATAAAGCATTTTTTATTTAAATATATTTCAAGTAGACAGGCTGGATAGTATCTGGAAAATGTGGTTATCATAACTACTCATCTACTCAAAGGTGATGAAAGACGGTATTTGGCTATTCTTAACCTTTACATATATTGGCTACCATGATTTTGATGCCATTCCAAAAAGTGCCAATCCCACCTCAAAATAAAAAAAATATAGGAGTGCTAGAAATGTCAATGGAGTCTCAGAAATGCTCATTGGCTAGACAGCAATGGATTTCCAGAATTGCTAATTGATGAGGAAGGCCTATGACATCTTCCTAGAAGCTCTTCCTGGTGGGGTTGGTACCTGTGAAAAGTCCATCACAGCATGGTGGCTTGGCATAGCCATGGCGGGAAAGGTGTTTTGAAATACTAGCAGGTAGGTTAGGCCTGGTTCTTGTGGTACAAAGCTGCATTTCCAGGCATTAGCTAGTTGTCTTTCTCAATTATAAGCCTACACTACGTTCAAGGGATCATGACCTTTCCCTGCAGTAATTGCCAAAGTGCAAAGTAAATAATAGATGCCAGGACTTGGCATGCACAATGACATAGTGAATCTTATTTTGCAAAAACCCCTTTAATCATTCATGATCTCTTTCACTGCAATTTAGCTGTCCATAAATCTTGTATCTGTTCTTAGATCTCTATTACTCATATATCTGAGAGAAATTGACTCATTCTACCAATAACAACAGAGGTAAACTCTGTAAATATGAAGACTTGACCTTACTTGGTATAGTGAGCATACACCCTCTGTAGTCCAGATCCTCAACTGGTGTAAATCAATGTAGCACCTTTGAAGCCAATGGATCTAGCCCATTTTGGTAAATCTCTTGCATAGTTCTTCAGTTTTCACATGGGCAGAAAGGACCTCAGTTTAATATCTCCTCTGAAGGACATGTAATTACTTCTTATGAAAACGAATACAGTACATATGTTATCATTGCTTTATGTTTTCTTCCAGATCATTGATGAAAATGATGATCCCCCATTTACAGTTACATTTTGAGACTATCAGTTAATCAGTTTTTAATGTGTGCCATGTTAATTTTATATTAGTCTAGTTTTTAATCAAAAATGTCATGTCATACCAATTCAAATGCTCTACAGAAGTCTAAGTATATTACATCAACACTATTACCTTTATCAACCAAACTTGTAAGATCTATTTTCCATAAGCCCACGTAGAGCTGTATAAATTTCATTTCCCGCCTTTAGTTCCTTACTAATCCATCACTGACAAGATTTAAATCAAGGGTGGATGTTTTTCTAAAGTATCTGCTGTAAGAATTATTTTGGGGGCAGTTCTATGGCCTGGGCTAAACAGATCAGCCTGGATGTGCACACTAGCCCCTTCTGGCTTTAGCATCTATGAATTTAGTAGGACCTTACCCCATGAATAGTCCTACTGGAATCAGTGGGACTACCTGCAGTATAAGGTACTAGTCAAGTAAGGGTGACAGAATCTGACCCATAAATATTAGAAAGTAAATGAGAGTTTAGAAAATTCTTTCCTTTGTAACTATAAAATTGTGGTGCTGGGAGTGTCTCTTGAAGCTGAGAGCACTTTGCACCTCAGAGGATCAGGTCCCCAATCTGTTGTTAGGACCATACAGCTAAGAAATTACTTTTTAAATATTATTTTTAACCTGACAGTGTCCCTTTAATTTATTTCATTCCCCTCCATTAATTTTCCACGTATGGTGAAGGGCTAAGATTTTCCCCCCAAAAAATCTCATTTTGATGAAGGCAGTGGTGAGAATGGCAGATTTGTATTTTATCTAGTGAGGGAGATGTTACCAGCGCTGAAACTGTAGATATCTAATCAAACTCTCTGTTCAGACACGAGAGCTAAAACGTTCTTAGTATTGTAATCTGGACTACAGGTAGCAGGATTGTTCACAAATAGCTGTCTGCTCCCCCTTATGGTGTATTGTTTAATAAAATAAACTCATCTGTTTATCATACTATGTAGACATCATTCAAAGGGCCCAATCCATCAAAAATATGTCCAGCTTGTTTGTCAGAGAGGGACACAGTAGCCAACTAGAACATCATCTTCCATACTCACATTCGGCATAAAAGCCAGGCACATACTTCTGCTGGTTTGGGCCTTAACAATGATTAATTGTTTATATGTTTTAAGTAAAATAAATACTACTAACAATAATGTAGTACTTCTATAGGTAATTTAGCACTGAGTGCACAGGTATGTTATCTTGTCATATACTTACTATAAAGGAATACTTGCTTTCTGAACAGTGACCAATGAAAAAGTGCTTCTTTTAGTAAATAGTATTTAACTGATTTTTTTAATGTCCTCCAAATTAGAATTAAAAGTAAAAGTATGTTATTAATTGTACTAAGTAACTTTGCAATTAGTATTTCACTAAAATGAATTGCTGGAGTGACTTTTTAAAACTTTGTTGGTAATTCTTTTTAAACATGTGAAAGCTAGACATTATGTGGGAATAGTTGGACAGGTCTGAATGGAAGTGACCCAGATACTATTCAGGACAGAGAATACCATTAACAGACGTTTGTATGCAACTATAACCTCTCTCCAGTAGATTTTTACTACCACCACCAGAGTAAGAAGCGTTGACTATAGTTCTTTTTAATTATGTAATAGAGAAATCTAATTTCTTAGAGAACACAGGACTATTTAAAGGTCCAATCTAACCCCTACTTACTGAAGTCAACAGGATTCTTTCTCCAGAGTTTAATGGGAGTTGGGTTAGACCCTAAGAGAACTATATCCTGCTATCAGGTTTTGCCCCAGACACTCTCTTAACTTCAAAGGGTGCCCTATGGGCAGCTGAGTGCAGGACATGGCCTTTTGTTTATCTCACTATTGTCAGGAAGAACAGTTTGGACACAATGTTTCTTGCTGTTAACATTGGCACATGTCTGTATTCATCTCCTTTATTTGGGGTATTTTTAGTATACTGACCTTTGCAGACTGAACTTTTAGTAAAGAACATAAATGTAAATCATAGAACTTCTGTGCTTTTTGTTGCATCTGTACTGATTTTGGACCACTCGTTATTTTCTTTAGTTGTCTGCCAATTGACTAGGTTAATTCAGGGCAAGATTATGGCTCCCTCTACACATCTTCTGTGGGAACTAAGGGGGAGAAGCCTATCCTCGGGCTACTCACACTGTCAGAGCACAGGGGAGGGCAGCTTCCAAAGAGTCACTCCTCCTCCTTCTGCACAGTTGGGCGGGGATTGTGGGTGGAGCTTTGATTCTATTTTCCTACCCCCAGTGTACTGGCCAAGGCTGCAGATTACTTCACCTGCGCAGCAAAGGGGGAGGATCAATTTCCTCCCTTGTCTGTTCCTGGGGCAGTGCAGATACATGCTACTCTTCGGAAATAAACAGACTAACCCTTACGTTTATGTCTGAGTATTCGCCGACTGCCAGACTCAGGCGTATGATAGTTTTTCATCTAACCCCTACAAATAATGAGTGGCCCTCATCTAAACCAGTCTCTGCCCACCCCCTTAAATAAATGGCCTCTTCAGCAGTTGGATCTAATTCCCACTGAAGTAAACTGTAGCCTTTCCATTGACTTCACTGAGAGCTAGATCCGTCTCAAAACATGTAAGAGCTACAATTACAGCCCCTATAGGAAATGAACATCTTATCAAAACCACAACATGGTCCTAGTCTTATAGGATCCACAAATGTAGATGTTTCCAGCTGGGCACTAGGGGAAGCCTGTTCTTTGTGAAGAGAAGCAGTATCTTGGTCTCCGTTCCACGAATAACAATGGAATTAGCGGTGCCTTTTCTCTTCCCCAACTCGTGTATGAACCGACTCCCTCAGAAATTATGTTGAAAGCATGACATACAGTTGAGAGTCAACAGCAGCACAGAGAGTCCCTTCTTGCCAGTAATGTTTAATTTCAGTAAATGTGTTTCCTTCATCAGAAAAAGTGTTATCCCAGTGCACATTTGATAGTAATTAACTACTGATTGCTTCATTCTTAAGTAGCTAAACTCACCAGTTATAGCACTGAAATGTGTTTGAGCTGTCCTCTATTACTCTGTTTCTCAAACACAGATTTTTCACAACTGCAACTATTTTCATAGAAACTATGCACAAATAAATATGGTGACATTTGTAGCATCTGCACAAAACTAATGTATATTCACCTTGAATTTTACACTTTTTCCTAGATCTTTGGTTTTCATGCATTTAAATAACTGAAATGTGCAATATATTTCACCACATTTGTTGTTAAGCATCTGTTCAAATGCCTTCCCATTATGATATGGAGTATTATTCTACACAATGGTACATTTCAGGCTTCTTCTAAGCAAAATATATCCTGTGCTGTCACAGGTTCAGAATGAGGCACACACAAGAAAAGCTTCCACACGTTGTTAGTTATCCATTGTCCCTTTTTTGAATCACTGTGAAAGAGGACAAAGTGTGGAGTGTGCTCATGACTAGAACATTTTCATTTGACTGTAGGTCAAGTTGCTTACTGTCAAATCATTTAAAAGGTGTCTTTCTTTTAACTCATCTGCAAACAGGTTAGGGCATCAGTGATGTACATGTTCGGAACTGCTTTCTCCTTACACGTTTATCAGGTCAACTTTATTAATAGCGATGCTCTGTGTTAACCAATGTTCTAGTTCTTAGAGGAGATGAATGAAGAAATAGATCCTAATGAAGAATAAGTGCAGGTGTAAACATCCCAGTCCCATTCTACCCTTCTGGAAAAGTCCTAGAATGTAACAGAAAATTATAAATTTGCTATAGCTTTTTTTTTTTTTTTAAGACAAACAATTCCATTTAATAGAGAATTATATCTCTGCTTTAGAATTCTAGAGTATGGTTCAAAAATACCCATAGACAGGACAGGATGATTTGATAAATTCTACAGGACTTTCCCAGAAGGCCAACAATAGAACAATTTACAAGAACCTCTTGCTATCCCAGCTATGCCTTCAAAGTAAAAATGTCAAGCCAGTCACCTTACAATTGTCGATTATTTTTTGCTATTCATTGTAAAGTGCCAGCTGTGTAGACATAGCCTAAATTTAGTCACTTGCCATTGGCCAGACAGGAAGTCTGTTGCTGAGTCGGAAATTGAACCAAAGTCTCCCAAATCGCAGCCCAATGTCCTGTCCACTAAGCCACCTTTCCTAGCCTTACAGAGAACAGATCAAAGTTCAGACACTTCCTACTTGACTTTGCTGTTCTATAGGCAGCTCGTTTCCTCGCATGCCTGAGCATTAGTTAGTTTTCAGTATATACAGCAATAGGCATCTCTCATACAGCAACGGTCAAACTCTACATCCCGGCCCAATTTCAGACAAATCCATTTCGGTGTAAGCATTCTCACTTCACCACAGAGAGACAGAACGAGCAGGAGTGATGAAAAGGCACATTGGCTTCAACGTTCAGTATGGCCAGAGATAAGGATGGTATTTAAGGGTGTCTGGAGTGAGCAGACAATTTGCTCCCAGCTCGTTTTTAGGGCCTGATTCCCCCCTGCTTTACACTAGTTTTACTCCTGATAAATCCATAAAGCCACTGATTTTAATAACATCCCTCTGCTGGCAGAGACTGGCCTGATGAAGAAAAGAATCAGGCCTGCAGGGCCAGATTCACAAAGGGACTTAGGCACCTAACTGCCTCTTTAACTGCCGCTGACATTCAGCTGTTGCCTAACCCTGTGGGCATGCACAGAGCCACTAAATCCTGATGCCACCGCACAGCCAAGCAGCTTGGAGCCCTCGCTCATGTAGGCATCTCCCCTACCTCTCTTCCCATCAGGGCCCAATCCTGGAGGTGTTCTCGGAGCACACAGACAGGATCAGGTCCCATACAAAAGATAGCCTATGCAAGCAGGTTGAGAATTGTGTGCCTAGCTGTCCCTGGAATAGCCAATAGCCCAGCATTCAGAGCACTCACCAGGGATGTAGGAAACCCAATTTCAAATCCCTAAGTACCTTTGTGAATCTAAACCTTAGTCACCAGGTTCAGTTCAGCTCTGGTATAGGTGGGCACAATACCGCTTGGATTCCATGGGAATTGTGCTTGCTTATGCAAGAGCTGAATTTGGTCCTCAGTTTCCTCAGAATCATCATTCTTTCTCTCTTGGAACTGCTAACCAGGTTTTTGCTTAGTTGCAGTCTTTGGAACATAAATATTACACTAATCATCCCAGCAGTGACAAGCACTTGTTTACCGCTATATATCTGGTGAGCTCTCTCTACTCTTTTGCTCTGAATGAATCCAATAAATTCAAGGTGGAGAGGCACTTTTTGCCAAGTTAGATGCCAACAAAGATGAAGCAATGAAAGATCCCTGTAAAAACAAGATCATTGTGTCACAGCTTTGCTCCCAACAAGATATTTTATGTTGGTGTGAGGTTAAAGCCAGATTTATTTCTGTGTCACAAACGGTAAAAGAAATGGAGGAAAGAGCAAAGCACGGACTGAGCAACAAACTCTTTCATGTGCTTTTGATTAAAAAAAAAAAAAAAAGGATGCATCTAATGGGAGTCTGTTTGGCTTAAGGAATTGTAAATGGACTATTGCACCTTGCACAGCTAAGTCACCGGCACAAACCCAGGCCATGTTGGGAGTGAGAGCTGGCATCAACCAAGTACCATCTTGTGTTTTGCGGTGGTGATCTCAGAAATGTTTTTGGAGGCCAGATTTCTAAGCCTTTGGAACAATCTGTGGAGACCTTTAAAGAGACAACAGTAGAAAATATAGTTCAGGGAACAGCTCTCAACCAATGCAAGACTGGACTAGGTGACTGTCAGCATGTTGTGTACATGCAAACACCCACACCCACACCCAGCATTACTGCAAAGTAAATCTGGCCGCTTGGCGCAACAACAAAGCAAGAGTCTACCTCCTGCCCTGCTAGAGTACTTCAATCCTGACCAAAAAGCACCACCTCTGTCTAGGAGAATGTAATACAGGAGTTAGAATAAGGGACCTGCTTTTTATCTTCCAGCTCTAGCTCTGATCCCCATAACTGGACGTCAGCCTCTCTCTCTGCCACACTCATTCATACTCCATCACATCAACTCTCAGTCCTGGCTGCTTCCCCTCTCCTCCCTCCCACCAGCCTTTAACGCTCTGTCACAATCCAGAGCGCACCTCAGCATAATGGTGGGGGAATGAGCAGCAACATGGACACTGGACCCCAGTTTGGGTCAATAGCTGTCTGCATATGGCGATGGTGCAGCAGAGCTATCTGTAGGCTCCAGCGGTGCCATGTCTCTGACTCCAGGGGTTGGGAAAAGGGGTATTGAAACAGTGCAGCAGATGGCCAGCTGGCCTCATTCTGACATGTCTTTATTCCTAGCTACATCAGCAATTTCTATATAGCAATTATCCATGCATGATTTCAACATAAGAAATTCTCAATGACATTTCACTTGGAATGATTATCAAGGCACATGTTTCTAGGAAGCCTGAGAAGTCAGATTCAAAACTGGTTCGATTGCAATAGAGCACAGCTGTCTTGTGCATGAGAAGATAGAGCAGAAAATGACTGTGGTCATGTGAATCTGGGATTTGGCACAAAATTAATCAAGGGGAACCATTTATTCAAAGGGATTAACAAGAAAATGGTGTTTAAAAATGAATAGCTATCTTGTAACTGGGATAATCGATTATGAGTGACGTCATTAAGAATTTATGGCGCCAAATTCAGACCTGGAATCAGCAGGTGCAGTTCCAAGGCCATCAGTGCAGTAAGGCTGAATTATACTCTCTCTGATTTGTTCTTAATATAAATGGCAGTCCTAGAAGACCACTAAAAGAATAAGGAGCGCAGACATTAGCATTTGGGAGAAGACTGGCACAAACACTGTGCTGGCCAAAGAGAAGGCAGCCCAAATCCAGATTCCAAATGCAAACACCACTGACTTTGGGAAGTGTTTGGATCCAGATCTGAATCAGTCTTCTAGGTCAGGGATCTCAAAGTCCCGGCCCGCAGGCCATCTGTGGCCCAAGAACCTCCCCACTGCGGCAGGCCCGGCTCCAGCTTTTTGCCACCCCAAGCGGCAAAGCAAAAAAAAAAAAAAAAGCTGTGATCGGCAGCACTTCGGCGGCAGCTCAAGGAGGAAGAGAGGGACTGAGGGACCTGCCGCTGAATTGCCGCCGAAGACCTGGACATGCCGCCCCTTTCTACTGGCCGCCCCATGCACCTGCTTCCTTCGCTGGTGCCTGGAGCCAGCTCTGCACTGCAGCCCGCGGAGGAGAGACGCATGCAGCCACACTGCTGGCAATGTCTGCTGCAGGCACCGCCCCCCACAGCTCCCATTGGCTGGGGGAAAGGGACAGAGATACCATCACTAGTCGCCAGGCAGAGTCAGCCATGGAGGCAGCATCATTAGTTGCCGGGCAGAGTCAGCCATGGAAGCAGCATCACTTTTTTCCACATTGAATATAAATAAGTCAAAATACCAAACACAACTACCTGACGCACACCTGGCTGCAATCCTGAAGGTTTCAACTGCTCAGTCACTGAGCCAAACATCAGCAGCCTGACAGAACGGAAGCGCTGCCAGGTGTCTGGCAAACACTAAAAACTCTCTGGCAGGCGAAGAACTGTATAAAGTCATATGATAGTTTTATTATTTCTAAGAAATTCGAAATAAAAAATACAACATAAACGTTTTCTTTTCTGAACACCTTCTTCGATGACATTATTGGCCTGAGGGGAGGATTTGAGGACTGGCACTGGCCCTAAGGTAAATTGAGTTTGAGACCCCTGTTGTAGGAGTTGCATCCACAATCCAGATTACAAAACTACCCCACCAAAGAAGGTGAGAGGGAGAAGGGACTCCTAAATCGAGACACTGCTCACATTTGAATCCTGGCAATGTAGAGGCAGAGTAAAATAAACTGAATGTAATGTCAAAGTAAATAGCACAAGGAATAGGCTGCATTATTCACTATTTCATTCAGACCCTCCAGTCTTTAACGTACCTAAAGCTGCTGGAGAGTTTCTGGTCTGCTGCTGAAACCCAGGGCATCCTGTAGAATGAAGGTCTAGCTTGGCATGGAACTCATGTGACCTTGCTCAGACATATCCACTGAGCTGGGGACAGGCCCAGTAGCTTCTTGCTATGGAATTTTGGACCTGGATATTTAGTTTGACCTATCAGGAGTGATGACACCGCTTCCCAATTGGTGTGATTAAAACAGCAACAGGTTCCTCTTCCAGTTGGGAATAAAAGTAAACAGTGAAGGCAGGTTTCTAATGCAACAGCTGCTTTTGTGATATAAAGGATGAAAAATAAAATGAATAAATAAAGGCAACAGAGAACTTTACCCTTCCTGCTGCAAACTACTCAATATTTTGTGAGCTGCGCTAATGACATTGTCCAGTCCACTTGCATCCCGCCCCAGCCATCCCATCCTGCACCAAATAAAGTCAACAGGAGTTTTGCCTGCGGCACTGGCTCAAAATGCTGCAGTCGCTGCTGCAAACTGTATTCCTCTGGACTATCTGCGCTATTGTAGAATACTGCAGTGTTCAGAAGGGGAAAAGTGCAACAACTTTAGTGTTGCCAATTTTGGTTAGACATATTCCTGGAGGTTTCGTCACGTGTCAATCAGTCTTTAATAAAAAGAGTAATCTTTAATTCCTGGAGACTCCAGGACAATCCTGGAGGGTTGGCAACTGTAGCTTCAGGTATGTTATTGATTGGAGGTCTGAATGAACTATTATGAATAACGCAGCCTATTCCTTGCGCTGTTTATTGTATCATTACATTCGGTTTGTTTTACCGGGCCCCTACATTTCCAGGAGTATCCCATTATTGTGAGTAATCACAGTGAGGAAGCTGTAGGCACAAATGGTGAACAGCCGGAAAGCAAGTTTCACTTTTGCTTTGGACTTGTGTTTTTACTTCCTGATTCCCCAAGAGCTGTCCTTGTAATTTGAGCCTTGACTGACACACAATGTGACCACTTAATTGTTAGCAGTGCCATCGAGAAGCCAATACCGGATTAGACAGAAGAGACTCAGCAAAGGTAAAGCAGGATAGCAACTTCCTCATTTACAATTCCATAACGTGCTTGAAATTTAAAGAGCAACATTTGCTAGTGTGGGACTCCTGCAAACTATGAAGGAGCTTAAAGCAGCAGCACCAGCCAAACAAGACATTTTAAGAGACTATGTTGCATTCTATGGCACGAAGTGGTCGGAAGGAAAACTTCTGATCTGCAACGAGACAACGATAAAAGCAAAAGCTAAACACTTCCTGGAGTCTGGTGCCTGCCCGGCTGAGAGATTTAGCAGGTTTAGCTTCTACAGCATTGCAGAGAATTGTTTAAAGATGAAAAAGCAACAAGGAGGCAATGTTTTCAAAAACCTCATCCAAGCTTTCGAGTTCCTGGAGCTGCTCTGCATCAACCTGTTCCTCTCTCCTTGGAGAAAAGAAATAAAGTCGCTGAAGGTAGGATATGAGATGAAAACAGTGGCATAGCAACAGGATCAGAAAGCTATAAATCAAATCCTCAGGGTAGTGCTTTATTCCCAGTGTGCTGCACCTTTAATGAAATTAATGATTTACAGCTTGATCCCAAGTCCCCTGAAGTCAAGGGGAAAATTTCTATTGATTTCAGTGGGCTTTCAATCAGGTCCATTATGTGCAAGTGATAAAATTTTAAAAAGTGCCTAAGGATATGTCTACATTGCAATAAAACATCAGTGGCTGGCCGATGTCAGCTGACTTGGACATGTGGGCTTGGGCTGTGCGGGGCCATAAAATTACAATTAGACCTTCAGGCTTGGGCTGGAGCCCAAGATCTGGGACCCTCCCTCCTTGGGGATGTCCCAGAGCCCGGATGTCTATGCTATAATTTTATAGCCCCATAGCCTGAGCCCCATGTGCCCAAGTCAGATGACATGGGCCAGCTGCTGGTGTTTTATTGCATGTAGACCTAGGTGACTTAGGGCCAGATTTTCAAAGGTAGTTAGTTGCCTAAAGATGCAGCTAGGTGCCTAGTCAGATTTTAAAAAGGACCTGAGCAGGTTAGCCTTTTGGGAACCAGGTGCCTAACCGACACAGGTCCTTTTTAAAATTCACGTGGGTGCATAGTTGCATCTTTAGGTGACTAAATATCTTTGAAAATATGGTCCTTAGGAGCCCAAGACTTTCAATGAGACTTCAACAAAGTGCCTAAGTCACTTTTGAAAACAAGTTTTAGGTGCGTTTGAAAAACGTTGCTTACGTAGCCTGCCTTGCTGAGGGGAGCAGCATGCTTTGCACTATACTGGTGAGCAAAAGCGATGTGCAGTCTGTTTATTCTCTTTTTTGTGAATGGACTGTGTGACGGGTTGGATCACAGAAACCCCCTTGGGAGCTGCCACCAGATGTGCAAAGACTACCCCTGCTCCTGTTTTCCCTGCCCGCTCAGGACTCCAGCACCCTGTCTTGCTGAGCCAGACACTCCCGTCTGGCTCCAACACAGATCCATGGTCTGAATCACTTGTCCCAAAGCTGCAAGTTTCCTGAAAACAGCTTACAGAAGTGCGCTTGTCTTTAGCACTCAGATGCTCAATTCCCAATAGGGTCTAAACCCAAATAAATCCGTTTTACCCTGCATAAAGCTTATGCAGGGCAAACTCATAAATTGTTCGCCCTCTATAACACTGATAGAGAGATATGCACAGTTGTTTGCTCCCCCAGGTATTAATACGTACTCTGAGTGAATTACTAAATAGAAAGTGATTTTATTAAATACAGTAGGATTTAAGTGGTTCAAAGTAGTAACAGACAGAACAAAGTAAGTCACCAAGCAAAATAAAATAAAATGCGCAAACCTATGCCTAATCAAACTGAATACAGATAATTTCCTCACCAGTTCCAGAGTGCTCCCTTTTACAGGCTAATCTCCTTTTAGCCTGGGTCCAGCAATCACTCACACCCCCTGTAGTTACTGTCCTTTGTTTCAGTCTCCTTCAAGTATCCTGGGGGGCGTGGAGAGGCTCCTTCTTTAGCCAGCTGAAGACAAACTTGAGGGGTCTCCCACAGGTTTAAATAGACTCTCTCTTGTGGGTGGAGACCCCCCTCCTCCCTCCTATGCAAAGTCCATCTCCAAGATGGAGTTTTGGAGTCACCTGGGCAAGTCACATGCCCCTGCATGACTCAGTCTTTGCAGGCCGACGCCATTGTCCACATGGCATCTTGCATGTCTCCAGGAAGACTTCTCATGTGGATTGGAGCATTCCAAGATGCATTGTTCCCCAAGTGTCTCCTGATCAGGTACTTAACCTGGCACATTCCTTCCTAAAGAAGCTGACCAAATGCCTCACAAAGCTTACTTAGAAATCAGGCAAGCATACAGCCCATATTCTTAACCTCGAGTAGAAGATGATATATATGTACAAATAGGATGAATAGATATAGTAGACCATAACCTTTACGGAGATATGTTACATGGCACAGGCAGCACAAAACATATTCCAGTTATGTCATCCATACATTTATAAGCACACACCCCCATAAAGCCTTATGGGGTACACTGTCACAGACTGTTTGTCCTTTGTACGTCAGCCACATTGCAGTAATGTTCTAACGTAGAAAGCATAAACATTAAAACAAGCTACATGAACATTACAGCTCTTCCTTGGCTACTTTTAATGCAAATTGGGTTCTCTACAGATCAGACAGAATGAAGCAATTTTACATAATGTCATCATTCTAAAAGTGTGGGTCCCAGAGCATGAGCTGTGAAATGCCATTTAAACCCTGCATGGCTGCCAGTTTGGATTCATTCTAATGCTCAAATAAATATCACACAAGACAAATCAGTGCACAGACTCAGAGGGACGTGGCATGGTGGGTGAGCCAGCCCCACTCCAGAGCTAGGAGGGGGCTGGAGGAAGGATGTGGAGGGGCATCAGCTCTGTGCAGGGCTTGAGCCACAGTTTTCAGCAGTTCTGTGCCCTATACAGATCTTGCTTACTCTGTTCCCTGCTCATTCCACCATACGGTGCAGACACTGGCCTGATCCATGGAAGGTGATGATATGGGCAGAGTCAAACAGTTCCCGAAGAAGTGGGAACTATCAACCACGGAATCCACAGAGATGGGTTGGCCTGACTTTGTTAAGCACGAAGCCTTTTAGCACATGTTGTTTTCGACTGTCACACCCTTGATTGTGGATTAACCCAGCCTATGGACTATGCCCCTCCCCCACAACCTGTTGCTCATCTGTCCATATTGTTCTCCAGGCAAATATAGAACATAAACTATCAAAAGGCAGGGGATAAGGAAAAGCTAAACAAACGAAGAGGAAAATAAATGCCACCCTGAGGGAATGGAAACTTTTGATGAGGGAAAGAGAGTCTGAGGAATATGGAGCCTGGAACAGACTGACATAAAATGAATACAGAGAGTATCCTCTGCAAGACAGTTGCACAGGAGTTTGCTTGACCAGAGCGACTACTCCAGCTACATAATGCTATGATCTTTGAACAACCTTTCTAAATATTTGTCACAATTTTGAGTCACCACCTCAGCTCATTGGAGCTCTTTGTTATATCTTTAGACTAGGTTCAGGGGAAATGAGGGAAATGTAGTGTTCTAACACCAAGGAACCTCCAGAAACAGACGCACATATATTTATACGACTCATTTAAATGAACCCAACAATGGCATTATGATTTGTATCAACATAGCCCCTCACAGCCCCAGTCATGGACCAGGAGTCCATTGTGCCAGGCAGCATGCAAAGGCAGAACAAAAAAAACCAGCCCCTTCCCCAAGCAGTTTACAATGGGAGTATAAGGCAGGAGACAGGCAGATACAGGTAATGGAAGGGATTATCAATAATGTTTACATGTAAGGCTTTAAACCGAGATTTTCAAAAGTAACTACTGATTTTGGGCCCCACTTGGCACACTTAAAAGAGGCCTGATTTCCAGAAAGGGTTGAGCACCCGGTGATGCTTTCTCAGGGGACCCAGAACTGTAAGCCACTGGGATATCCCTCTGCCTCAGCAAGGGAGTTTTGCTGGAGTTTAACTGTGTCTCAGCTCCCTGCCACACCCGCCTGTCCACCTCACCAGTAAACACCTCAAGACTATGCCAGTCTTAACCTTGCCTTGCAGGTAACATTCAGTAACCCCCCTACAAGCTCCTCTGCAGTACCCTGTCCCTATCACTGCAGAGTCTCCAAAATTACCAAAGTTTGCTGCCTCCAAAGAGACAGTGCACACACCAGCTTGTTTGTTTTGCTGAGGACTCATGCTTTACTGTAACACACAGCACTGAGATGACTTTATGGTAAAACCAAAAATAAGTTTATTACTAAAGAACAGATTTAAGTGATAGTAAGCAGAGACAATAGAAACTGAAAATGGGTACAGATAAACCATAAATAAAATAAATTTTAGACACCAGAAAGTGTAACAGATTACAAGCCTGGTATGGGGCAATTTCTCACTCACAGTCAGTTCTCAGTGTCCTTAATCCACATGGCTGTAAAATACACCTTTCACAGATTCCAGAAGTGCTGGCCCTTTTGTCCCTTAAGTGATGTCTTTTTCCTCTTCCTTATAACTCAGAAAATCTTTGAAACGTATTTTTTTTTTAAAGTAACCCCATACAAAGTTCTTCCCTACTGCTTGTTCCGCAGGGTGCAGAGCATGTCCCTTTTTTGTCCTCTTGTTAATTAACTCTTTCTGGTGGGTTGATTACTTTGTTTACCTTAGATGCAAATATACTCATTGTCTCTAGCTTACAAAGTTAGACTCAGGCAGATGGGCAAATCCATATTCCTTTGTATAAGACAAGCCTGTTTTTCCACTCTACTCAGATGGTTTGGTCTGAACATATTTTAGGCCAGATCTACACTACAGACCTAAATCGGTATAAATGCGTCACTCAAGGTTGTGAAAAATCCACACCCCTGAGCAACACAGTTATATTAATCAACCACCCACACACCCCCATGTAGACAGCACTGTGTCGATGGGAGAGTTTCAGTGTTCAAGGGGTTTCTATTTTTTAAGTTGAAAAAGACTTTGCTCTTGAATGGAACATAAGAAAAGGTGTTTGATAGTTTTATACTATCCTAGTCTGGCCACGAAGATCTTCTGCTGCTGTCACTGTCCTTTTCAATTAGTGAGGTAACAGGCCATATCCTCAGCTGGAGAAATTGGCGTAGCTCCACTGAAGTTATTGCACTTGAGCAAAGCAATCATTTTCAGGAGGCTGCCAATAATGCTGGTATAAAACCTCAAAATTCAAAACTCAGTGACACCAGTTTGGGGAAATAGTTGTTAAAAATTAAATAGTTATGAACTTGTTTAAAAAGCCCCTTCCCCTGCATGATTTCCCTCAATGCCCATCTTAATGTTTCTTTTTTTTTTTTCACAGACGTTTACAGGTAATTTTGTCTACTGTGTTCAATCAGTGCTCCCAGAAAACATAGTAAAAACAATACTGGAGAAAATAGGTTACATTGCAACAACAGCAACAGAGTATTCACTTGTCAGAAAGATAAATGAGGAGGAAACAAAAGAGACTGCATTTGAAATATTTCTTGCAAGAATTGAGTGTGAAACCATCCTTGAAATGATAAACGAAGTACACCACAGTGATTTGGGAGATATCCTACAGAAGAGAGCACAAAAGCATTGGTATCATGAAGAAAACAAGGAGAGAGAGAGTCAACCCTTCCAGAGAGAGGGCCCTGAAAATCTGGAAAACAAAGAAAATAATGAGATTTCTTCATGCCTTGGTGCTCAACAGAAGTCCTCAACAAAGAGTGAGAAATCCTTTGAAACTGCTGGAAATAGTAAGATCAAAGATGAATCCCATTTTAAACCTCCTGCTGATGTGCCTCAGATAGCATCTACTCAATCCACTAGCAGGCTTCAAGTACACCAGAGGCAAGTGAGTGAGTCAGCACACTCTCCTGGCAAATGCTCAGATAGCGAAGACTTCTTGAACAAATACAGTGACATCGTCATAGGACAAAAGCCTATCTTCAGTGAGAATTCTTCTCAGAAAGTGTTTGAAGGGAAGCTAAGAGGCGATCAGAGTGAAGAATGTGTTTTGGTGATCTCAACACCGTTGACAGCAAACGAAGCTGGCCCCAAACCACTCTCACCAGGTGCAAGCGGCCCACAAGCCTTTGCAATATTTACTGACGCTATTCCTGAAAGCAGAAATGCCCTTGATAAATACAGAGCCCAAGAGGTCCCTGAAGAAACCATCGAAGCAAAAATCAGTGATGCCATGAATTGCATAGGCACCTCCACAAATCCTGCAGATCAACCCCAGGAGCTGAAGCCCCTGTCTCATGGCAATACAGTTGTTACAGAATGTAATTTAACCAGAGAAGACAAAGTTTGTGAAATGTCTTTATCTTTTAGCAAACTAAAAATCCAGGAAGCCAGTGATGAAGAGCTTATGTATCCAGTAGAGGAAACTGTACAACCTGAGTGTATAACGAATGTAAATACAAGTGATAAAGACATCAGAGAATGGAATCACTCCAAGATGAAATATATATATCCAGCTAGGATTCAGACAACAAATAAAGCACCTTTCAGTGTTGGTCAGTCTTCCTCAAACCTACTTGGTAATGCCACTGGGGGCCCCGAGTGTCCTACCACTGGCTCGGATAACAAGAGACTATTAACAGATACTCCTGGTACACATGCAACTTCAGAGGGTTTCAGACACATCAGAGAGCCACCTAATCTCACTTACATCCCTCCCAGAAGTATTTATGTTCCACCTTCAGGCCATAGCGCCACCACCGTGAATTGTAGGAAGAGCCACTTACAGCCTGAAGGAGGCTCGCTTGAGTCCTCTTCATCTACAGAAGTGAATGAAATTAACCAAGAGGACTATGTAATTATCAGCAAGGATGGTGAATAAGGAATGCCAGGCCCATATGAGTCTGAAAATGCCCTTCAGCATTGGTCTACAACATACATGTATTTCCAGGCTGGTCTTGGTCCTCTCTTGAGCAAAGATTCGTCATACCAAAGCACGTGCTGCTTTTGGGTAGTGAAGAAAGGGTCCATTAGTCTGCTCTATTTGTCTTCAGTGATCACACTGATACTCAGGTGCTCAGACCTGAATGGTCACCTGTCTTTAATTTGTATGTATTAAAAATGAGGATAAATTCACAAATGTATTTGATGTATAAGTTAGACACCAGGGCCTGCTGTATTTGGCTTCTGACAGGTTTTTCAAATACATACACTGCCACTTTTTCTCTCTCTCTCTCTCTCTCTCTCTAACCAGTTATTCTTGCAGCAAGGCAGCAAATTTACCTCAAAGAATGAAATAAAGTCTAAAATGTTATGCAATGGGAAAAATAGATAAATGATTCCAAATGAAGGCTCACTGTTTATAGCCTCTCCCATGCCTCATTAAAGTTAAATTTGAAGCTCATCTCCAGTTGCGCATAACATTTCAGTGAAGTTAACTTTTGAGCTAATATTCCTTTTGCTTGTACTCAATCCTAAGATTGATTTAGAAAGTTTGGTAAAATTCTGTTTGGACGTTCGGAAAAAAAAAAACGGAGGTAAAACACACTCTGCCAAGACATTTTCAGATGTATTTTTGCGTTAGAATAATCCTGTGGGTCTTCTAAATATACTTGATTCTGTACAATTATAGGTTTTGATACTTCCCTCTGTTTGCTACCACCAAATAATACCAAAAGAAAAAAATGTTTTGTCTTAAGCCCCAGTTCTGAAATTTGACTCTCTCAAACAAACCCTTATGTCTGTACAAAATCCTGTTGAACTCAATGGTGCTTAGTGCAGGAAAAGGGATGGCTGGCTTGGGGCCTTAATGAGGACTAGTGCCTTTAACCAATATGACAAAAATTGTTTATTAAATGAAGTTATAACCTTTTGAAAACGACATGCTTTTCTTGCACTATATATTGTTTTCTACTAACTTTTTAGCAATATAATGAAGTTCCATACTCCAGATATACTCTCATGTACATATACACCAAGATTTTCAAAAATGCTAAAGTTAAAACCAAAGGTAAGCTCCTAAATAAGTAGCCTGAGTGCTGACCAGCAACTGACTTCAATGGGAGTTGGTTTTGGTCACTTATTCGGGAGCCCTCTGTTGTCAAACTTAAGCATTTAAAAATCATGATTCAGGCCCAAACGAATAATGGAATTTTTGTGTGTATATATTTCAGTTTCTTGCCTTGTCTTCTGGGTTTTGATTCTTTAGGGTTCACATTTTCATTTTTTTCTCCATGAGGGCTAGAAACACACTTTAACCCCCCACCCCCAAAGGACAAGACAGAAAGTTGAGATTCTTACTTAACCACATGACTTCAGGGGCTGCGGATTTAAGAAAAACACCAACTATTGGGAATATTGCAACAAAATAACAAGAATTGGCAACTCTGTGAGACTAACTTTAAGTTCCTTATATGGAAAATCTTGGCTATTAAGTGTAAATACAAACATGTGCCTGAAGCAGTATGCAAATATTACATTTATTTGTATTGTTGTTCATTTAGATAACATGCAATATCAGATAAGAGCATGTGTAACAGTACATTTGACTGCTGAAAGTATCTTTTTTCCAAAATAGTGCTTAGTATAAAGCAGAATAAAAAAAGTGTATTCTAATGCTAATCTCAATATATTTTTCAGAAATCTTAAGCAATCTCCTTAGTAAAAGGTATTATAACTTAGATATTTCCAATACCAATTCTTTCCTAGAGTTGCTTATTTGTATATAGAGAAATATTTGCTGATCATTTCTTCAAGTTCTTTATAATGTCACCATCTGGATTGTAAAATGGTGGTTCTGTGCCAAAAGAAAAACAGGATTCTTACGGGGTGAAAGAAAGAGTGGGGCTATCAGGAAAGCTGAAGAACTCACACAGGGAAAGCTCTGTACTTTGAAAAAGTCACTGGAGAATCCCTGCAATGAAGCTCTTAGAAGTCTTAACAGTAGCGGGTGTAAAACCCTGACTCCATTGAAGTCAATGGCAGGATTGCACCTAAGGTTTGAGGGAAGTTTACGTTACACACACGAGCAGATATTCCTGTGTGCATATATGTCTTCCAAGTCCACATTCATGTTCTTGCTAAACTTTGTTTCGTTTATTGTGTTTTTATAAGATGCAATTCCCCCCGCACCCCCCATTGGGGATTATTAAAGTTCCTCTTCTGTTTTAAGCTTTGTGTCTAGCAAAAGTTATTAGGGGAGCTCTGACTGGGAAGTTGCAAAAGCCGTCCCCACCACACATGAGAATATGTACTGTAGACACATATGGTACATCTCTACGGCAGCTGGGAGTAGGCTTCAGCCTGGATAGACAGACTCATGCTAGCAGGGCTTGAGTGGCCATGTGGACATTGTGGCATGGCCTGGAGCTTGGGCTCTTAAACCTTCGGGGGTTGCAACATCCACAAAGATTTTTTTAAGCATGCTACTTTGGGCCCTGCTAGCAGAAGTCTGTCTACCTGAGTTGGGAGGCTGGGTCTTGGCTGCGGTGTAGAGATACCTAGAGAGGTGTAGAGATAATGCTGCTGGGAGAGAGTGGGCCAGGTTGGCTGAGGGAGATGACTGTGATAAAGACAATAGAAAAAGTTACCTGTTCCGTAACTGGCGTTCTTCGAGATGTGTTGCTCAGGTGTATTCCACTATAGGTGTGCATGCTCGCCACATGCACTGGTGCTGGAAGTTTTTCCCTTAGCAGTATCCGTAGAGGGGGAGCACCGCTGCGACCCCTGGAGTGGTGCCGACATATCGTGCCATAAAGGGGGCTGCCTGCTCCCCCCACCCTCAGTTCCTTCTTGCCAGACAACTCCGACGGAGGGGAAGGAGGGCGGGACGTGGAATACACCTGAACAACACATCTCAAAGAACACCAGTTACGGAACAGGTAACTGTCCTTTCTTCTTCGAGTGATTGCTCATGTGTATTTCACTATAGGTGACTCCAAGCTATCCCTGATGGAGGCGGGTAGGAGTTTAAAGAAAAAGATTTATGGGTTACCCGGGCGGAGCACCGCCCTACCAAACCCGGCGTCATCCCTTGTTTGGGAGATGATCGCATAGTGTGATGAAAAAGTGTGGACAGAGGACCACGTAGCAGCCCTACAGATGTACTGGATAGGGGCATGAGCCACATAGGCCGCAGACGAGGCCTGGGCTCTTGTCGAATGCGCCTTCACTATAAGAGGCGGGGGAACCCCTGCCAGGTTGTAACAGGTGCTAATGCACGAGGTGATCCATCAGGAGATCTGTTGGGTGGACACCGGGCGTCCCCTCATGCACTCGGCCGAGCAATAAAAAGCTGGGGGGACTTCCTAAATGACCTGATTCTGTCCAGGTAAAAGGCCAGCGCTCTGCGCATGTCTAACATTGGAGGAATGGGGCTTAGGACAGAGGACCGGAAGGAAAATATCCTGATCCATGTGGAAAGCCAAGACTACCTTCGGCAAAAAGGAGGGGTGAGGGCGGAGCTGAACCTTGTCCTTATGAAAGACCATATACGGCGGTTCAGAGGTCAGGGCCCTGAGCTCGAAGACCCGGTGGGCTGAGGTGATTGCCACTAAGAATGCCACCTTCCACGACAGGTGGGACTACAAACAAGTGGCTAAGGGCTCGAAAGGTGGCCCTGTGAGGCGGGAAAGTACTAGGTTCAGGTCCCAGAGCGGGACCGGGGGTCTGGCGTAAGAAGATGCCTGATCTAACCCTTTCAGAAACCGAGCCGTCATGTGATGCGAGAATATAGACAGGCCCTGCACCGGGGGATGGAAAGCCGAAATGGCCGCCAGGTGCACTCTGATGGAGGCAGGCGCCAGCCCTTGGGTCCGAAGGGACAGGAGGTAATCAAGGACAAGCTGGATAGACGCGGAGGAGGGAGAGAAACCTCTATCCCTCGCCCACATAGAGAACCTATACCACTTAGCCAGGTAGGTTTGACGAGTGGAGGGTTTCCTACTCTCCAGCAGGACCCTTCTCACATCCTCAGAACACCTCCCCTCCTCCTCATTTAACCACGAAGCAGCCACGCTGTCAGGTGGAGTGCGGCTAGGTTGGGATGGAGGAGATGACCTTCCTCCTGGGAGAGGAGGTCTGGGCGTAGTGACATTAGATGTAGTGAGGGAGGGGGCTCTCGGAAAGGAATACCCTGAAGCATATTGCTCGGGAGGGACCACCATTGGAGGTCTGCCACCACCTTGGGCGGCACCATGACCACCTTGTCCAGGCCATCCCTGGCCTGGGAATACCGGGAGGCCAGCCAGAGCTGAAGGGGCCTCATCCGAAGCCTGGCGTGTCGCACCACATAGGTGCACGCTGCCATGTGGCCTAGAATTTGAAGGCACACCCGTGCCGTGGTTAACGGAAAGGCCGTGACCGAGGCGATGAGAGCTTTGAGCGTCTCGAATCTGTCCCATGGGAGGGAGGCCATGGCCACCCGGGAATCTAACAGCGCCCCTATAAAGCTTATGCACTGAACCAGAATTAACGTAGATTTCTCCTCGTTTACCAGTAGGCCTAGAGCCGCGCAGGTGTCTAGCAGGAAGCTCGTCTGCTGCTGCACCAGAGAGCGATACTGGCCCTTGAGCAGCCAGTCATCGAGGTAGGAGAAGATCTGCAGTCCATTCCTCCTGAGGTGGGCTGCCACCACCGCCATACACTTTGTAAATACCCTGGGGGCAGTAGAAAGGCCAAAGGGGAGGACTGTAAACTGGAAGTGGTCCTGACCCACTAGGAAACAGAGGAGGCGCCTGTGACCCTCGAAAATATGGATGTGAATGTACGCATCCTGGAAACCAATCCCCTTGGTCTAGGAATGGAATAATAGAGGCCAGGGACACCATGCGGAATTTGCAACGCACCAGGAACTGGTTGATATTCCGCAGGTCGAGGATGGGCTGAAGCCTGCCCTTCGCCTTGGGGATGAGGAAATACCTGGAGTAAAAATCCCTGCCCTGGTATTCCCAAGGTACCCTTCCCACCGCTCCCAAAGAGAAGAGGTGCTCTACCTCCTGGCAAAGGAGGGCATGCTCCAGGACCCCGGACGGCTGCCCGGATGGGGGACAGTTGGGAGGGGTTGAAACAAACTGCAGCCTGTACCCTTGGGAGATGGTGCTGAGGACCCATTGGTCTGACGTTATGCGGGATCACTGCAGTTGGAAGTCCTTTAAACGGTTTATAAAAGGCAACTTTATTAACTGGGTGGGGGGTACACTGGCAACAGGCCCGGTGACCCCCCCTCAATGAGTCAAAAACGCCGTTTTCCCAGCTGTTTGGCCTTTGAGGCCCCAGGCCGTGGGGCCGAGCGGGATTGGCATTGGAACCGACGCCTTTGTTCCCTCTGCCACTTACGTGGGGGTTCATATCTGCCCCTAGCTTGCGGAGCAGAGGGTTGAGGCCTGGGCTTGTCCTTGGTAGGCGGGACGTACAGGCCTAGCATCTGCAGGGTGGTGTGGGAGTCCTTCATCCCATGCAGACAGGTGTCTATCTGGTCCGCAAAAAGGGCCTTGCCATCAAACAGCAGGTCCTGCATTATGGACTGGGGTTCTGAAGACAGTCCCAAAAGCGAGAGCCACGACGCCCGTCGCATGGAAACCGCGGAAGCCATCGAACGAGCCACTGTGTCCGCCGCATCCGAAGCCGCCTGGAGAGCAGCTTTGGTGGCAGCCGCACCCTCCTCAATCAGCACCCAGAACTCCTTCGCATCCTTGTCAGGAATGAGGGGCTCAAACTTGGGGAGGGATCCCCAGAGATTAAACTCATAACGGCTCAGAAGCGCCTGATGGTTGGCCACTCTGAGCTGGAAACTCACTGACAAATAAACCTTTTTTCCAAAGGTATCAAGTCTACGAGCGTCCTTGTCCTTTGGCGTGGGCTGGCCATTCCGCTCACGGTGGTGAACCGACTCTACCACCAGGGAGTTTGGAGCTGGGTGGGTGTAAAGTTACTCGAGACCCCTCACGGGGATGAAGTACTTCCTCTCGGCCTTCTTGGAAATAGGCACAAGAGAGGCCGGGGTCTGCCAAAGGCCAGTGGTGATATTGGCGACTCCCTGATGGAAAGGGAGCACCACACGCCCCGGTACCGAGGAGGCGAGGACATTGAAGAGAGTATCGGAGGGCTCCTCCATCTCCTCGGCCCGGAGCTCGAGGTTGGCTGCCACCCTCCGAAGCAGCTCTTGATGTGCTTTAAAGTCCTCTTGGGAAGAGGGAGGTGGTACCGCAACCGAATCGCCCTGTGCCGAAGAGGTGGAAGGTGCGGTGCCTTCGGTGGCCAACAGCATTGTGGGCTCCGGGTTCGGTGTCGGTGCCGGGGGTTCGGCGCCCACGGCCTGATCCCGGTGCTGGGGAGGTGACGCAGGGTGGCCCCAAGAGGCTCCCGCCACGGAGCGAGGTCCTGGCTGCGCAGATGCCTGAGGCCACGATGCCCACTGGCACCATTGTCCCTGCCAGGGCACAGTCTGGAACGGAGGCGCATCAGGTGGCAGGACTGGTTGCTCTTGCGGCACGGTGCTGCCCAGGGACAGACGGCTGCATATCAAAGCCCAAGTCCTGGAAGAGTGCACAGTGCCATAGGAACGACTGGAGCGGTCTCTATTGTGATGGCTCCTGCCCCGAGACTTCGACCGGGACGATGTTGACAGGTAGATGTCCAAGGAACTGTCTCTGGATTCCCTGCGGTGCCTGTGGCCACGGGGCCGCAGTGCCGGGGACTCTCAGGACACGCGATGGACATGGCCTCTGCGATGGCGGACGCTTGAGTACGAGCGCCGGTGCTGACGGCGTCGAGACCTGTTCCTCTCGGAGCAGCTGGAAGAGGAACAGCACTGTCTCTTGTCACCTCCGCGACAGTGTCTGAGAGCAGAGGAGTGGGATTGGCTCATCGAAGAGTCCGGACGCGGAGTCGACGTACGTCTCGACCTCTGACACCTATGGGGAGGGCTGATGGGCGTCCAAAGGCGGCTTCCCACGAGACCGGGGGCCCGACTGAGGCAGCACTCCCGGCACAGGAAGCGCTAAGATGTCACGCGCTGCCTGAGCTGCCTCTGGCGTCGAAGGCATGCGTACCTCCGGAGAGGCTTGTGCAGACGGGACTGGACTACTCCGCTCAGCCCGAGTCGGAGGTCTCTGTTCCGATGGGGATCGCGAGCTGCCCAACTCAGGTCTGGCCTCACCCGTCCTTCTCTCGGCACCGCTGAGAATTCCCTGGCTTCTTAGCTGGGGAGCGGTGCCAGGACGTCGACAGCGCCTCGCTGCGCACCGAGGACGCGGTACCGGGTGCTGCTTCGGAACGGCGCATCGGACGCGCTTTGCCACACACCGAAGACGCGGAGCCCGGCGCGGTGTCGGCTCGACGCGCCGGTGCCGGGGCCAACGACGACTCCATTAACAGAGCTCGGAGTCGGATCTCACGCTCCTTCTTTATCCGTGGCTTGAAGGAGCGGCAGATCTTGCACTTGTCACTAATGTGAGACTCGCCCAGACAGCAAAGACACTGATTGTGTGGATCGCTTCTGGGCATGGAGTTGCGACAGGAGTTGCAAAACTTGAAGCCTGGGCCACGGGGCATGCCCTGAGCCAGGCACTCTCGAAAGAAAGTTCAGCAAGGAAGAGATCAGTGAAACTGGATACCACTAAGGCTAGAAATGCTGCAGCTAAGCTAAGCTGGAGCAAGTTCCGACTACCTTCACTGGCGGCAAGAAGGAACTGAGGGTGGGGGAAGCACGCAGGCCCCTTTATGGCGTGGTATGTCGGCGCCACTCCAGGGGTTGCAGCGGTGCTCCCCCTCTACGGATACTGCTAAGGGAAAAACTTCCGGCACCGGTGCACGTGGTAAGCATGCACACTTATAGTGGAATACACCTGAGCAATCACTCGAAGAACTTAAATTATTATTTGGAAAAAGAGGCAAGGCTTAAAGGAGTCCAAACAGAAAGCATAAAAAAAGGGTTGTCTCAGCTCAGCGACAGCAGCCACAGAACACTACATCGGGTCCCCAAATCGTATCACTGAATTTGCTTCAATAATAAAACTAAAGTTAAACTCATTTTGAACACATACCTCAATTACACATAACCCAGCAGATCTAAAGTGGCCATATTTTGAGATTTGAACATTTGATGACATTTGTGCGATTTGGGGCACAGCTTTAAACCACATAAGCCACATTTTTATATGGGCCTTGAACTGTGTTCCATTTGTGTGCGTGCAACTTCATGTGTATTCTCACTGCACCTGTGGAATTGCTGAGATGGCCAAGTAGCAGCTACACAGACCGGACAGAGGCCGTCTGTAATTCTATTTTATAAATGGACAGAAAGAGAGGCAATGCCTGGGGCAGGGGGAGCATGGGGTCGTGTGCCCCCAACCCCCTGATTTCTACCAGGGTTTATATGCCCTGCCCTGAACCCCGCTGCATACCACCAGAACGTTTAAATCAAAGATTTTCCAACTGTGGGGCATGCTCCCTATGGGGGCACAGAAGAACATTCAGGGGGCAAGCAGTGGCTCCGGCTTCAGCCCCACATGGCAGGGCTCAGGGAGCACCAGCTCTACCCCCTGTTTCACCTATTTTTGTCTGGGTTGGGGTGGGTGGGACACAACCAAAAATTGTTACTTGGTGGGGAAGGGGAGGGCTCAGCTCAAAAAGTTTGAAAACCTCTGCTTTAAATTGTGCCGCCTACTATCAACAGTTATGCATCATCTCTGGACAGAAACTGAGGACAGACTGCAAGGGAGGTTTCTAAAGGGCCAAGCAATTTATGATCCCATCGGCCAATGTGCTCCTGCATACAAGTTCTAATGAATGCTGCACCTCTCTTTGCTTAGTTAAATTACATCACAGTCAGCACCTGAACTTAGCTGACAATACCAGGGCTGCATATGTCTCTTGCTAAAGGGGGGTCTATTTGTTTTGGTAAAATGTGTGCATATCTTCTTGCGAGCGGCTGACTTTAATTGTGCTACAGCTGGTACTGATTGTCTGTGGATTAAATGGGGATTTACTTACTGACTGGATATCTTTCTGTCACAAATTTGAGTCCCAGCCTATTCCCAAAGCGACATGCTACACAGAGCTAGCCCCTTTGAATGGCTCCACTCCCTTGCCCTGGATTACCAACATTCTCTTTTGATTCCTACAGAAGCGGCTCTTAGGCTGTGGAATCTGGTAGTTGGCGATACTACTCACTCACTCACTCACGCTCTCCCTCTGGGTGTCTTGAGCTAGTCATTTTTCCCCACTTAACATTCATATCACACCCATGACCCTGCGCTGTTTAGAATTAAGGGTGCTGAAGAAGCATAGGTTAACTTTAGAACAAATGTTCTTGAAAAGGTAAGAATCAAGAAAATTAAATTTCAGTGCAAGGAAGATTAAAACACATTAACCAAAGACAATAGGGGAACACGAAATTAGAATTTGTTTAGGGATATTAAGCATAGGTTTAGAAAGCAGGAGATTATGAAACAAAATGTTTGAGGGAGAAACAAAAAAGAATTGACAGGGATTTAGGAGAGCTTGTGATCCTGTCTGATAGAGAGATTTAGGCTTCCAGTGCCCAACCAAGTCAGTTTTTAATAACACTCCAAAAAGTAGTTCCTAAAACACACTACTCTGATTGCCAATGTTCAGAGAAAAAAATATGACAGAGTAACCACCAATAATTTGAGCAAATAACCGAAACAATGCCATTCTGCTGCAATATTTTAATTTACACAGTGAATTTGGAATCAAGACTGAAAGGAGTAAAAACTTCCCTGCTCACGAAAGGGTTTCTATTAAGGAAATATATATATATATATATATATATAATTGAACATTTCAAACATATGGGACAATCTCCAAGGAGTTGGCTGTTTTTGGTCTCTCTTAGGGTATGCCCAGCTTGTGTGTTTTCAAGAAACATTCAAATACTTTTCCTTTACATTTAAAATCTTTAATTAATATACTTAAGCAGTTAGAAATGTTGGATCTTATTGTTCAGCTAGAGTACTAAAGCTTTAGAACAGAACCACTGAACCTAGGCACTGCATTCACATAATTTAGAAAATGAATTTAGTGTTGCACTCAGAAACTCTTTCTGCATGACTACCAGCATTGGTTCTCTGTATAAACAGAGAACAAAAATCTTGTTTGATGTTAAAAAAAAAAACTAGAAGAAATTACTAGGGTGTGATGGGTGTTCTCCTCACCCTTAACTGACAGGGTTAAGGTAGTTGGGAAGGAGTTAATTAACCCTGACAGCTACACCTGGGAGAGAATTAGGCTGGAGAGGCAAGCCCTAATTAAAGCATGGCGCCCAGCTGGAAAGGAACAGAGGGGGCTAATGTAAAGCCAGGAAATTGGCAACAGAAAAAGACTGTAGTGAGGGAGCCTCTAGTCACTTTCTGGATGTTAGAGAGGGAGGGAAGGAAGGAAATTCAGGGAGAAAGTAGAAACCCCAGGGGATCAAGGCCCAGAAGGAAGGAAGGGTTTATCCAGAAGGGTGGTGGCTCAGAGAAACAGCAGCAAGATTTAAGATGGTACAGACCTTAGCATCTAAGTAGAGGCGCTCTGAGCTAGAACCTGGAGTAGAGGGTGGGCCCGGGTTCCTCTACCAGCCACTGGAAAGTGGCACAATCTGGGTAGTGATGGAGAAGGCTGCTGGAGAGTTTGCTATGGAATGACTTTGATACCCCAGAAATGGGAAAACACAGTGACCTGACTGGAGGAACAAGCCATAAAGGGAGAGTATCTGGAGTCAGAGGGAGAGAGACACAGCAGGGGATGCAAACAAGCATATGTTGGACCTGGAAAGAGCTAATCCCCATAGCAGCCAGGAGGAGGCGCCCTAGTAGTGAGTTGACCCCATGACACAGGGCCTCCTCTCTTAGCAGCAGTCCAATTCAAGTAGAAACTGAATAAATAAAAGACTACAATGAAACTATAAATTAACTACACATAATTACAATGAAAATTAAAGATACACCTTTGTGTAGTATCTGATTGTTGTTATTCTTAACCAAAATGACGTACACAACAGAATTCTGTATTTGAAAGTTACTATCCTCTGTGTTTCTAACACGTTATAGACATTGATCACTGCATATTTAAATTTATGAAAACATCTTAGCTGAGCTAAACACTGAGCTAGTTTTAAGACTATACAGTTATGACACATGCCAGTGAAGTAAATGCTTTTTTTGCTATGTTGTTTTAAGCAGAGGTGTTCCTGGAAGAATTTTTAATTTTGCTGGCACCAGTTCAAACAACCCAAACTTTTATAGAATAAACAAAGAATCAGCCCTTCCAATTTAAAGAGAAAATAAAGTGCAAGTTGTCCTAAGACTGCGCTGTTAAAAGTGCCAACATGAGGACAGCACTCGAGAGGGTAAATAATAAGTGATCTATAAAAACACCACAGAGAAGTTTAAGAATTAAAGTGAGAATTTAACTTTCACTAGATGGTCTCTGCTCTCTTCTTGATGTCTGCAGCCAGGAGAAGCTGTGATCAAGATGACCCTATGTACCGCCCCCTCACATGTTCTTAAAAAACTTACACATGAGGCAAACATCTATTAGAACATAATAAAAAGTTCAAGATATCAAATAATCAGTATCAGAATTATTACCCAATTTCAATGCATACTAAGAAAAATTCTGGCACATGATAGAAAAAGTTTTAGGGACAGATTTTCAAAAGAGATTTTAATTTGGAGTCAGAATTTCATTGAGAGCGGCTAGATGCTGAACTCTTCTGAAAATCTGGGCCAGAGAGCCTTAGACCCCAAATTCTTATAAAGCCTGGGTAACTTTATGTACCTGAGTTGTTCCATTTAATTCAATAGGACTATTCAGATGCATAAGTATTTGCAGAATTGGGGTTTGATTCTGATCTCATTTAAATCAGAAATGACTTCAGTAAAGCCAATGAAGTTACATTGGTGCAAGTGAGATTAGAATCAGGTCCATAATTAAGAAATGAACTGTTTAGTTTTCCTATTTTAAGTGCAATTAAAGATATTTTGTGAAAATGGTGGTTGAGAACAGTAGCATAATTAGTTATTTCATTGCTTTTCCATTGAAAATTGTTACAAAATTGGATTGAATTTGCTCACTTACTGACTACATAAGCTTGACTTATTCACAGCCTTCGAATTACATGAGAGGACATATATGGGGCTATTTGGAGTGAATGAAAGCACATTATCATGAGAAAATGCAATATCAGAAAGGTATTTATACAATGCAGAAGTGAAGTAGGGAAATGAGATACAGCAGCTTCCTGTCAGAGGTAGTCTGAGATCAGTAAAGCTGCACTGAAATTTAAAAATGCAAGAAGCTGAAGGTAAACAGGATATGGCCTGTTTGTGGCCTTTTCCTAGCTAAAGTCATTGATACTTTACAAGACAAAATCTCAACCAAGAGACCACATCATAAAAAGAGTTGGGAATGTTGACCAGAATTCCCCTGATGGACATGTTTTTTAAAGCATGACCATAAAACTGGATTTCTACAGATAGTGTTGTATATTGTACGGGGTTAATATTCGGTCCCGATTTTCTTCATACTTTTCTATCATTTTCTCCATGTCTTTGTCAGCTGGAATCACCTAGAAAACAAGAAAATGAAAATTAGAACAAGAGACCCTATAAAAATCTGTATATTCTTTCCAAAAATCATTAATTTTGCTAGCATTTGAAAAGCAAGAAATACTACCACTAATCCCAAAATGAACTACTCCTAGGCACTTGGTCAATTTGTTTTCAGTGCAGGGTTTGGGATGGGTTTTTACAAGCAATGGGTCAGATTCTGCAAACACTTACAGACAAGCATAATGCTTACTACTGTAAATAGCCCCTTGGGTGATGAAGTAAGAGTTATTTGCAAGATCAAACTCTAAAGCTGTATCCTATTGAGAGTCATGAACACTTCTTGAAATTTTTCTTCTCCAAATCATATTAGAAAAATAGATTTTGCCTTTACAACTAAAGTGACATTTGAGAATTGAAATTTTCTCTGTGTGCGCGCGCACTTACCTAGTTACAATTGATAAATATATACTTACAAGCACTGGAGAAGGAACTTTAAACAGTGTTTGTTTAATAAGCCACTCCTCATAGAGCTGATGGATAGCTTCTAAATATTCCTATAAAAAGCCATTCAAAACAAATGTTTACGGAGGTGAAACACATACTGCGGTTTCTGTACTTATATTTTTTAAAGTAAACCAAATCAGCTAAGAGGTCAATGACTTCAACCAACTGTGTATAAATAAGAAAGCTACCATCAAACACTTGATACTAAAATCCAGGTTTCAGCCATGGTTTGACAAATAAGGCAGGTCCTTATTATGCATTGCATTGTGACTACAGAATACAGTACATCAGAAACTTTCACCCAACATTTCATTTGACTGAAGTCAGATACTTTAAGGCCAAAAGGGATCATTGTGATCATCTAGTCTGACATCCTGTATAGCACAGGCCAGAGAGCTTCCCTAAAATAATTCCTGTGAAGCATTTCTTTTATTCCCCTAGCTCCAGTCTACCATCCAAGCTCCACTAGCACCATCATTCCCATGGGATGCCATCAGGGCCGGCGCAACCCATTAGGCGACCTAGGCAGTCGCCTAGGGCGCTGTGATTTGGGGGGCGGTGACCGCGGCGGTATTTCGGCAGCGGGACCTTCCGCTGCCTCTGTGGGGAGCAGCATTTTGGGACAGGACCTTCTGCCGCCTAGGGAAAAGCTGGCGGCGCTCCTGGATGCCATTGCCGCTTCATGGCGAATCCACACAGACTGGGCAAGTGGAATCTTTGAATTTCTTCCTACTGACAATGGCCACAATTTATCACTGGTGTTAGGATTTAACCTATGCTGGATCTAATCCACTGAGTCAATGGGACTAGAGAGCTCTCAGCACCTTGCAGGATCAAGATCTTTGTTTTAATTCCCATGGGAGGAGTCTGACTTAAGCCTTACACAGAGATGAATAGACAGAAGAGGAAAGAACAAACGGGAAAACTGAAATGAACACTGACTTCAGAGATGCTTTTTATGTGGATACGTTTTTTCTACATTCCCAGTTGATTTTCTTCAACTTCCACTCACGTCCTTTAAAAGCATTTTTGCTTGTCAGCAGCTATTAGATTTTCATGAAGAGGACTTAACCTTTTTCATTCACTATAGGTTTTTTCCTCAGTAACAGAGAAAGACACTGCAAAGTGCAACACATGATGTCTCTTCAAAGCCAGTGTAGTAAAATAATAGCTAGGGCTTATTCACCTAGGGGACATTTCACATGGCTCAGGATTTAGCTCTTGGCTTTTATCTCACCATATATGTTCAACCTACCCAACTGCTCTTACTAAATCACCTTACAATAGAGGCACTTTAATAATAGGCAGCACATTCCTTCTATTACCCCATTTATTTCTGGCTTAGGGATTTATTTAAAAAGACCTGTTTGAGGCAGGGCCTTCACATAAACTATTGTTTAGGAGATGTAGTAATCTAATTGTACAACTTATTTTTATTAGGTTCCTGTATCACTGCGTGCTTGATTTTTCAAACAGTGCCTTCTTTTGGGGCACAGGCAAACACCTGCAAGGGCATTTTTCAAGCCCAAACACCTCTGCATACAGCTGATGAAGTTTGCACATGTAAATTCTATTGCCCGCATGCATAGGGGCTCATACTCAAGAAGTGCATGCGGAAAAGGAGAGCAGGCAGACACCCTTTGAAAATTTTGGTGGTGAATTTCTTTTTCTTCCCGATGTTCACTGAATTGTATTGTACTGACCTACCAGAACTGCAAACATGTAGAACTTGGGGTAGTCACTGTCCAAAATTATTTTGATTTTTAAATAAATAAGGATTAACTTGTCTCTACTAGACTATAAAGCTACAATGAACCTTACACACTCTTCCTAATACTAAGTTGAACCCATCAGTGGAAACAGGTGGATTACATTGTGGCAAGACCCTGACTTTTATTAACTGACTACAGTACAAAATTTTTATTTAGAGGGAGAGGAGCTACAGATTAAAAGCTATGAAGATACAAGCACGTGATGCCCTGAAAGGCTCTACTATGGTGAAAGATTTCCTTACCATAGCAATGATCTTTTCCTCTTCTCTGCATCTGTTCTTTAATCTCTCATAACAAGTTTCAGGAGAAGTCTGTAGATAAACTGCCATTAACAAAACATTGGAATAGTTATTTTCAGGGGTCAGGTTAGAAAGCAATGTAGAGCAGAAATCTCCTCCACAACCAACAGAAAAGCAATCTGTGGTAGACAGATGGATGGATGTCATGGATCTGACATGGATATCAGCCACAAACATCCACAGTGGCTCCACTGCTGGTCAATCTATCGGAGGAAGGTAGCCACCTCCAAACGTCACGGATATATATAGATGAAGTATGGCAATGTAACAACAGCACCAAATGTTCCAAAGGCATGACTACTGTTTAACGTGTACACTAGAAGGTATTTCTTATGTCACAGAAATTTAGGACACAGGAAATAGAAATAAGAAAACATTTTTTTTCTCCTTTTTCATAATACAATACATAAAAAATACTCAATTTAAAAAGGGACCAGTGTCAAAGAAGAACATGTTTTACCTATCAAATCAACTGAAACATCAGTGTTCTTCGTGATCCATTCAAACCATTCAGTTAGCACTACGTAATCCACTTCTGGCATTCTCCCACTGCAACGATCAATAAGAAAATGATTTTTTATTACCTCTGTTACTAAAAAATCATACAGTGTACAAGAGGGCCTGATTCTGATCTCTCAAATGATTTGCACCAGTATACCTTTGACCTCACTAGAATTACTCCCGATTTACACCAGCATAAGTGAACTCTCAAGACCCATAATGCCTCTAATCATACAGAAATATTGTTCAAGGGTCAGACATATGAAAAACGTTTTAAAATGAAATACTGGCTAATATAACCCTCAGTTTTAACAGTTTTTGTAACACAAATTAGTATTTTATGCTATTTCACAAAAACACAGTTACTTGGTGAACTAAGTAGGAAAATGTTACAACATCAATATCTATACTGTAGATACAGTAAATTAGCATCAATTATATTTCTAACATTTTTCACAGTGGGACTGTTACGAATGTCTTTAAACTGTTGCACGCCATGCTGCCATGAACATTTGATTGACTAAGCAACATCGACAATTTGTTACGGTTGCCAAAAGAAAGAGCAAGAATAATAATGGCATAATGTAAATTACACTTTACTTTCCATGTGAGAAGTATTTATTAGGATAGAGGATTGTTGAAATATTCAGGAAGGTTAATTTGAGCTCTGCATTCCATCATATAGAATAAGCAATATTATAGACAACTATCCCAAAATGATCCCCTGTGGGTCCGGGGACAGAATAGGCCCACTGCTCCTCCTGCATGCCATAAGAGGCAACTAAAAGGGGGCTGCCTGGAGGGATGGGCTCTGCCAGGTTAGAAATTTGCCCAAGACACACCATATGATGAGCAATTCAACCATGTTCATACCGCATTGGTCGCAACCCGGGTTAATAATGACCGCGCCATCCATCTCCCACCAGGGCGGACGTGACAAATATACTACTGGTGTAACCCCAACAAAGAGGATCCATGGAAGAGATGATATCACTATAGCCACATGGAATGTAAGGACACTGAGACAAACAGGGAGGTTGAAAAAACTCAGTACGAAATGGAACAATACACCTGGCACCTCCTAGAAATCTCTGATGTCAGATGGAAGAACTTTGGAGAGGCACTAACGGAAGAAAGCCATGTACTTTATTACAGTGGACAGGACAAACATGTCAACGATGTAGGATTTCTAGTGCATAAAGATATCAAGAATTCAGTATTAGAATGCTGCCCAATATCCAGCAGGCTTATTTCCATCCATCTAAAGGCAGTCCTGTTTAATGTCACAGTGGTACAAGCCTACGCCTCTACAACAGACTATGAGCAATGAGCAAATTGAAGATTTTTACAATCAGCTCCAAGACATCGTTGATAAGGTACACAAGAAAGATATCCTGGTTGAACAGGGAGATTGGAATGCTAAAGTGAGTACTGACGCACAGGCAGATTGGCAAATTTATTGTGGCCCTTTCTGTAATGCGGTAGCCAATGAGAGAGGATTGAGACTTTTGGAGTTTTCCAGCTATAAACTATCTGGTTCTTGCAAACACATTAGGAGCACATAAAGCATCCAGACAATCAATGTGACATGCACCTGATGGTCTACATCACAGCCAGATTTACTACATCGTGGTGCAAAACTGATTTTGTTCTGGGATTAACAGAGCTAAAACAAGGAGCTTCACCGGTACTGATGTTGAAAGTGATCACGACCTTTAATGCTAAACTTTTGACTGCGGCTAAGGAAAATCGTCAGGCCAAAGTTCACCAGAACCAAGTTTGACTTAGAAAGACTCAGAGACTCAAACATTGCAGTCATTTCAAGCAATGATTGACGGAAAATTTGCCCCACTGTTTGCGCTAGAGAAAGACGTAGAAACAATGACGAACAATTTCATGAGGCAGCAATAGACACCCTTGGGAAACACTGTAAGAAGACAAAACTCTGGGTCGCAAATGAAATACTACAAATGTGTGGCATTAGAAGAAAACTCAAGAGAGACAAGAACAGCACTAAGGGAGCTGATAAATACAGAGCGATTGGCAGAAAGACCAAGAAAGGAATGAAGGTGGCCAAGGAGATATGGATTGAAAAACAATCCTCTAAAATTGAAGAGTGTATCAATAATAAAACTAGCAAACAAGCCTTCCAGGTTGTAAAAGATCTGATGAAGGAAAGATGGACCAAAGCTAATGCAATTCAAGACAAAGAAGGGAATAGTCTTACAGAAGAAAGGGACATCATCAATAGGTGGACAAACTACTGCTCTGATCTATACAACCACCAGACAAATGGAGATCTTAGTGTTATAGACAGACCAGATTCAACAGAGGAGGATGACTTTCCAATAATGCATGAAGAAGTGGAGACAGCTGTGAAATCACTCAAGAACGGAAAGGCTACAGGTATTGACAACATCCCAGTCGAACTGATGAAATTTGGAGGAGAAATAGTAATAGATGCACTCAACAAGATCTGCAACAAGATCTGGCAAACCAGTGAGTGGCCCTTCACATGGACACAGTCACTAATCATCACTCTGCCAAAGAAAGGCAACCTGCAATTGTGTCAAAATTACCAGACCATAAGCTTAATTAGCCATCCCAGCAAAGTGATGTTGAAAGTCATATTGAACACATTGAAGCCACAAGCGGAGAATATCATCGCTGAAGAACAGGTTGGCTTTCGTGCTGGAAGAAGTACCACAGAACAGATTTTCAACCTTCGTGTTCTATGTGAGACGTACTTACAACACCAGCAGGACATCTACCACGTCTTCGTTGACTTCAAGAAGGTGTTTGACAGAGTGTGGCACAAAGCTCTCTGTGCAACCATAACGAAGTAAAATGTTGGTCGTAAGCTTATTCTTACCATTAAACAACTGTATGCCAAGGCCAGCAGTGCAGTTCTCATCAATGGCACAATAGGAGAGTGGTTTTGCACCACTGTTGGGAGTCCGGCAAGGCTGCCTTCTTTCGCTCACACTGTTCAACATCTACTTGGAGCGCATAATGACTGATGCCCTAGAAGATCACATATGCACAGTCAGCACTGGGGAGTGAACAATCTCAAATTTTCAGTTCACTGATGATACTGACGGCCTGGCAGGCAGCGAAGATGAACCTGCCAACCTTGTGAAATGATTGGATGAAACCTTCATAAAATACGGCATGGAAATCAGTGCAGAGAAAACCAAGCAGATGACAAATAAACATGACGGAATTAGCTCACATATCACTGTCAGTGGACAAGAACTGGAGACAGTGAAACAGCACAAGTATTTGGGGGCAATCATTACTGATGAAGGATCAAAGGCAGAAATTCTGGCAAGAACTGCGCAAACAACTGCAGCAGTGGAAAAGCTATAGCCAATCTGGAGGAATAAGAACATCTTCCTGGAATCCAAACTGAAACTGCTGCACACATTGGTCATCTCCATTTTTCTGTATGTGTGAGAGACATGGACCATTACGGCAAAACTTGAACGGAAAATACAGGTAGTAGAGATGAGATACTTCCGTAAAATCCTGGGCATCTCCTACTTTGACCACGTCACTAATGAAGAGATCCGCAACATCATCACCCAATGCGCTGGGTCATATGAAGACCGTGAAGAAGTGCAAGCTGAAGTGGTACGGCTATATAACATGATCATCTGACCTATCCAAGATCATCCTCCAAGGGACAGTACAGGGGAAGAGAAGAAGAGGTAGGGAGAAGAAGAGATGGACTGAAAACATAAAAGAGTGGACAGGAATGGACTTCGCAGAGACTCAAGCACTGACACACAATCGTCAGGGGTGGAGACAATTGGCTGATTGCTCATCAATGATAGTGCCCCAACAACCAGTGGGGTTATGGGAGTGATGATGGTGATGATCCCAAAATGATCATCTTGATAAGAACAAACAGTAAAATATTAAACATGTAAATGAGTACAAGAAGTACTGATGTGTAGAACTCCTAGTAGACCTATGACCATTTGCAGCTTTCAGATGAGTTTAAAAGAGACAGACTTCTCTGCCATTCTTTTGGCAACATGTTTGGGTCATCACCAGGGTGGAGACAGCAGCATATAAAGATATTTGCAATATCTATATTGGAGTTAAGAAAGAAAAAGAGCAAAAGCTTGCAGAAATTATACTACCCCCATTCCTTGTCTGCCATCCAAATTAACAGCTTGCCTCCACAATTTGGAGAAAGACAAAGGGAAGGGTAACAATTCATTGTGAACAAACAACTGTTGTTTTTCAAATACCCGTAATTAGCAAATGTTTTTCCGTGTCACCATCCATAATGATTTTATATTTTAACTGCACAAGCCAAGGGAAAAACAAACAAACCAAGGTTGATTCTGCCACTTTTCCCCCAAGACATATGAGAAAAGGAGGAGTGGCAAGGTTGGATAGAAATGGAAGTACAAAACAAAAACAACAACAAAACCCAGAATTAAATATATACTGCAATTGAGAGCCAATCCTGAAAACCTCTCATGTGCAGGCAGTCTGTGCTTATGTGAGCAGGGCCATTGAAATCAATGGGAATACTTTACATGAGCATCTGGAACAGGCTCATGGAAAATAAAGGTCATGTGTAAGAATCAAAGCAGAAGTCCCTCTATCTCAGCTGAAATCTTGCTGACGAGGACATGACTCTTCCGAAGTAAAAGTTCTCATTGCCAAGGTTATATAGGAATGGGAGCAACTTCCTAACCCAACTACTAATCTGATTTCAAAAGGAAAAATTAACTTAATTATGGTTTAGTCATAAAAATCATACACATTCAAATGCATATGTCTAAAATTGCTAAAAACCAAACACATGCTTCTATTTCAATGCTAAATATAGAGTTGTAATAATGATAAGAATGCAGAATCATTTGCATTTCTGTGGCGACTTTCATCATAGAATCTCATGGCAAATGCAAATGAATGGAGCCTTGCAACATCCCTGTAAATATTCTTCAGTTTTTTGCTGACAGGAGTGCTGAAGCACCGAGAGTTAAAGTGACTTTGAAAGCCCACACCTGGAGTCAATGGCACCACTGGGAACAGCACCCAGAATTTTTTATCTCCCAGTCCCTTGCTCTAACAAAGAGAAAAGGAAGAAAGTATGTTTAGATTAGAGATATGGACCTCCGCTTGCTCCATGGCTTTGAGTCAGGAACTCATACTATACCCTGTTTCTATAAGCAAAGTCTAACCTCTGTTCTTATACAGAATGCCTATCCACCTCTGAGCAGCCTGGGTCTTTATTTCAAAACATTCAAGGTCCCCTTTTTTAAACACAGTTTTTAACAAAAATGCCCGTTTCTTGTAATTGATAGCAAACCCCTTAAATAAATATCCCCTTGCACTGATATTAAACTAAGACTCCTCTTCTGCCATCCAGTTTTTATACTAGGTAAACAATCTTTGCTGGAAAGGTTAGTTGAATAGCTTGGATCTGGACCTCTCAGTAAAATTCCAGCAGCCTGAACCTGAAGATGTCACTCCAGTTGGTCTGGTTTTTTGGAAGCTCATCATTCTGTTGATATACCCTTGGCAACTACTGTTGGATTCCCTTTATGGCCCTTGGTCGGTTTACTTACGACAGCTGATTTATGATTTGCCTAGGGATAAGGATCTTTAAGCCTATCTGACCTGAATATGAGAATCCCCCAGGGAGTAGCTAAAGGCAGAAGAAATTGTTCCTTTGGCTCCCACTTGGAAAATGAGGTATACTTCTTTATGAAGACTATTAGTTAAGTAAATGGTTACACTCCAGACCAGTTAAGATGGAGCTTTACAAATTCCAAAAGTTCAATGATTTTCTTTAATCTCACTAACTCTCATACAGAGGTTGAAAGGACCCCCATAAACTGAAACTACAGCATAACTCATCAATGCAGCTAAAGAACAAGGGCCGACTTCCAATCACGTACCCCACACTGCATTATTGAAAAGCAATTTGTTTTATACCTTCAGGCAACCAATGAAAGTAGCCATACTGCTAACAACACACAGCTCAAGCTCTCCATTAAACGATCTAGAATTGTGCTAAAAGCTTCCACAGCAAGGACTTCATTCTAGCTAATACAATAATGTATATATCTCAGTGCAACACGCAGGTCATGACTCTCAGAGCTAATCAATACAGAACAACCCTCAGAACTCTCTCTTCCAGGATATCTAGTGCAGGGGTCGACAACCTTTCAGAAGTGGTGTGCCGAGTCTTCATTTATTCACTCTAATTTAAGGTTTTGCGTGCCAGTAATACATTTTAATGTTTTTAGAAGGTCTCTTTCTATGTCTATAATATATAACTAAACTATTGTTGTATGTAAAGTAAATAAGGTTTTTAAAATGTTTAAGAAGCTTCATTTAAAATTAAATTAAAATGCAGAGCCGCCTGGACCAGTGGCCAGGACCCGGGCAGTGTGAGTGCCACTGAAAATCAGCTCACGTGCCGCCTTTGGCACACGTGCCATAGGTTGCCTACCCCTGGTCTAGTGTATCGCTTATCGTTTATCTACTGAACATGAGTCGGAATTCTTCACATCTCTGGCTAATGCCACTGCACCAAAAAATGAGTTCACGTGTCACACAAAATGGGGCAAGGAGAATGGACAAACCACTGGTCTTAAAAGCATTAAAATAAACGAAAGTCTTAGAACAAAACAAACAAAAATCTTCTCTGCATTGTTGTGCAGTGTGCTATGCAGCAGTTAGCTACCACCCTCCACTAGAAGTGGCTGCATTTCCAGATTGCGGTGAGCTATACAGTAACAGAGGATCTTTCTGGATGAAAAGGTGCTATCTAATAAACGTAAGATATTGTCATTATATCTTTGTAGAATGGGTCTTCAAGAAGTAATTTAGTTACTCCCTGGGAAGGAATTAACAGAGAACAAGGTTCCACGAAGAAATAAAGACAGAATATACAGTACAGACCCATTTACGCACAAATCCACTTAACACGCGGTAGCGCCATGCCTCCCAGTGCTACCTATTTAACATGCAAGACTCGTTAGCATGCAGTACAGGAACTTGCTATGTAGGGCTACAGATTTGCTCACTAACTCACTGACATAGAAATCGACAGGAAGTGCAGAGCGGAAACGTGTTGTACATCTTTACCGCTGACAGGGGTGGGAGGGTGGGGCAGCAATGTAAAGCGCTGCCGCGGCAAAAGACCCTGTAGCGTATTAAGGTCCCTGCCCCTTTTGCCCCCCCTCAGCCGCCAACAGGCGGGGGGGGCGGAGCAGCAAAGGGAGCAGCTGCCCCAGGGCCAGCGATTTAAAAGGGCCCGGGGCTCCGGACACCGCTACCGCAGCAGCGGTATCCAGAGCCCCGGGCCCTTTAAATTGCCACAGGAACCCCGGGCAGCACAGACCAAGCAGTCCGGAAGGGGAATGCTGACCCCCTAGCCCCACCCATTCCGCCTGAGCCCCCGCCCCTTCCAGAGACCAGAGCGGCCCCCATCCCGTACTGGTAAGTGTCCTGAGTTACTTTCACCCCTGTGTAGTAATAATAATGGTTTTATTAGATTATACATTTGAATTCCTATTCTTGTAAAGCACAGTTAACAGATAGGCCTGCAGTATTTGGGACGCTGTGAATAGGTATGTAATCCTAGATGATTAAACATGTATATATAGATATTTTAAGGTATTTCAGCATGGCCCTCTTAACCCGCGGTCCTTTAACACGCGGTTGTGATGGCTTGACTCCCGACATCCGCGCATGAACGGGTCTGTACTGTACTTCAATATCACACCAGTACACCAGGTTCACCAGTGCAAGAACAGTCTCTCTTCACACGCATGCTCACATGCCACTAAACTCTCAGCATTATGAAGTGACAGTCCTCGGGCTACCCAAGCCTGCGAGCCACCTTGTTACCCCTGCCTCCAGTGAGAGGGAGTCTTCCTTGTGGTAGCTGGGTGGCAGCTCACAGACACCATCAGCCCTTCAGCCACTCAAGCACTGCTCTCTGGGCTTATGCCAGCCCTAACTTCCCCTTGCAAGTTAACAACAGCTCCACCGCAATCCCGAGTCCCTTTGAATTGTTCTCCCGTGACATCCAGTCCCCGACACTGGCTATTCGCACAATTTCCAGATCCTCTGCACACAAAGGTGCAGTCGACCCTATTTTACTGGTTCTTCCTTAAACCACCACCCCTATTACCCACACAGCACTTATAATAAAACAAAAGGATGTTTACTTAAGGAAGAATAAAGATTTAACTAGAACCACGAGTATGGAAACAGGTGATTACAATACAAAATAAAATCATGGACCGTGAACCTGGGCCTATACTTATCAATAGTTACTTTTCCTATCTAATAAAGTAGATTTCCCACCCCCCAAGTTCAGTCTATTGCAGAGCTGGCTGGTTTCTCAATAATCAGGATCCAAATCGTTCATGAAAGCACCCACCTCCGCCGGGGTTCTCCTCGTTCAATGCATCCAGAATGTCTTTTCTACACTCCGTGATTCTGAAAACAGTGTTTTGTTTCATACACAGCCAGGGTGAAACTCTGGTGTAAAGTTCCTTTTTCACCTCTGAGAGGTTTGGAGTGTTTGACTGCCTAGGGAGGATGTGGAATCGCCATCATTGGAGAATTTTAAGAGCAGGTTAGACAAACACCTGACAGGAATGGCCTAGATCGGGAGGGCAAACTTTTTGGCCCAAGGGCCACATCTGGGTGGGGATATTGTATGCAGGGCCATGAATGTAAGGCTGGGGCAAGGGGTTGGGGTGCAGGAGGGGGCTCAGGGCAGGGGGTTGGGGTGCAGAGTACAGGAGGGGGCTCAGAGCAGGGGGTTGGGGTGCAGGAGGGGTGCGGCAGGGGGGTGGGGTGTGGGCTCCAGCCCAGCGCCACTTACCTCAAGCAACTCCAAGGTGGCAGCAGCGCGCAGTGGGGCTAAGGCAGGCTCCCTGCCTGCCCTGGCACCGCACTGCTCCCGGAAGTGGCCAGCATGTCCGGCAGTGGCTCCTGGGGGTGGGGTGGAGTGGGGCAGGCTAGACTGCTCCGCCACGCACTGCCCTCACCTGCAGGTACCACCCCCAAAGCTCCCATTGGCCACAGTTCCCCATTCCCGGCCAATGGGAGTTGCGGGGGCGGTGCCTGCAGGCAAGGGCAGTGCACAGAGCCCTCTGGCCCGCTCCCTTCTCCCAGGGGCTGCAAGGACATGGTACCAGCCGCTTCCAGGAGTGGCGTGGGGCCAGGGCAGGCAGGGAGCCTGCCTTAGCCCCACTGCGCCATGGGGTTGGCAATCCTGCGGGCCGGATTGAAGCCCTGATGGGCCAGATCCAGCCCGTAGTTTGCCCTCCCCTGGTCTAGATAACACTTAGTCCTGCCATAAGTGCAGGGGACTGGACTAGATGACCTCTCGAGGTCCCTTCCAGTCCTATGATTCTATGGTGCCGCTGATGGTTTTGCATGGACAGTTTTGGGAGGGAGCAAGGCTGATCAATTGAGATTTTCATCACCTTGCCAGCTGATTAGGGATTGCTTGAACGAGCCATTCCTGAGGCCCATCATCTCTTGGTGTTTAATTTCTACTCCAGGTCCATAAAGCATACTTTTGGTATAAACACACTGGTTTTTAAATATTACCTGTGCATACATCTCGCAATGATAATGAGTCTTGACAAGTTATGAGCTTTTTGCAGACACCTCACATGATATCCCTTTTAGATAAATACCTTGCAAAATATGTGTTCGGTGTAAGGAGTTTGTCAGGTCTGAGGTGAGAGCAGTTTATTAAGACAGAGACCTCTTGGCAAAGAGTCCCCTGTTGTCACACATGTAAATAGAGAATGCCTATAGAATTAATATTCCCCATGTCTCAGAACCATAACAGTAGCAATACCTATTTAGTGTGGGGAAGATTTTCAAGGTAATGATGGCAGTTATGTGTCTAACTCCCACTGATGCCTCTGAAAATCTCCTCTTATCAAGACCCAGAATAAGCAATATGATTGCCATGCAAACTTGGTAAGTAACATACCTATGTCAGGTCAAAGCATAGCTTTATTTTCTTGATATTTGTAGGGAAGAAACCATTTTGTGGTAGCAATTTCAGTGCAACTACTGCACATCTCAGATGGTTTAAAATCATCAGGGCTTTGGTTTCATGCCTCAGGCTTATCCCCCTCTGAAGTGTTTTATAATCTTGCCTCAGTGAGGGGGGAGGGACTAAATGACCTCTTAAGGCCAGCCCTATAATTCTAGGATTCTACAAGAAAACAGAAATACACATCTTGGTGCATCTTAGAGTTGCAGACTAGTTACACGGGCTATGTAATACAAAAATTTCCTTAGTCATAATCACATAAGCACTAAGTAATAAGATTGCCTGTGGTTACAACATGTCCCATTTTAGGGAGATCCAAAGTAGGTCCTAAACTACATATAACGTCATCTATTAACTGTCAAACCACATCTATTGATTATAAAAGACCAACCACTTTTTGTCCCTCTACCTCACTTGTCATGTCTCCTTTTCCATATTCTGAGTTCATTTCCCAAACACCTAAATATCCATTCAAAGACTCTGACTCGTTTGTTTAATTTGCAACCAATTTTGCAGTTTGTTGTAATGAGGCACAAAGTAAATACCTGATCCCCAACACTAAAAAAGATACAAAAACAGAAATGCCAAGAGCCATAGCTGCCTGTAGAAAATATGTTACAAAGTCAAGAAATAAAAGTCATTGCACGTTATACTTAGCCTTTTAGCAGTAGGCAAGATTTTCAATCCTTATGACACAAGCCTTTGGTCCAATAAGAAAAGAACTAAGTATAGTCTTCCGAATACAGACTATGATAAACAGTGACTCTTACTATTTTCCACTGTTTTTACATGCCTTACGTCTTAGCTTATCACTTATGTAAACATTCAAAGTAACTCAGTAACAAACACAATTGAAGAGTTTGTGTAGCATGGATGCCATCTTGTGGATCTACTGGCAAGCAGCTGTTTTCCCCACAGATTTGGGCAAGAAACATTTTTCCTATAACCAGTCTGAGGTTTCACAAATTATAACCCATTACAGATTGTTTCAAATATATTAAAAAGCCAGCATAGAATCATAGAATTGGAAGGGACCTCAAGAGGTCATAGTCCCCTGCACTCAAGGAAGGACTAAGTATTATCTAGACCGGGGTGGGCAAACTTATTGGCCTGAGGGCCACATCGGCGTTGCAAAACTGTATGGAGGGCCGGGTAGGGAAGGCTGTGCCTCCCCAAACAGCCTGGCCCCTGCCCCCATCTGCCCCCTCCCACTTCCCGCCCCCAACTGCCCCTCTCAGAATCCCCAACCCATCCAACCCCCCCCCGCTCCTTGTCCCCTAACCACCACCCTGGGACCCCATCCTCTCTTTAACCTCCCCTGCTCTCTGTCCCCTGACTGCCCCGACCCCTATCCACACCCTCGCCCCGACAGGCCCCCCCCGGGACTCCCACGCCTATCCAACCCCCTCATTCCCCGTCCCCTGACTGCCCCCCACCCCCAGAACCTCCGCCCCATCCAATTGCCCCCTGCTCCCTGTCCCCTAACTCTCCCCCTCTCCAGACCCTGGCCAAATCTAGTTTGTGTAATTAACGTACATTGTATCAACTTAATTTCCCTGTTCCAATTGCCTATAGTTTTATTCTGTGTGTCCTGTCCTAAATTGTAGTGTATCTTTCTGAATACTACTAAACAGCTATTTTGTTTCAGCCAAGAGAAGATTGGATTGAATGTGTTTGTGTGTGTGTGTGTGTGTGTGTGTGTATACGGCAGCATTGACTGAGTAAGGAACCACTAGCTCTCTAATACACTTCGACAGGTTTCATGGATTACTGAAATGCAAATTATCATAGAAAACTAAGATGATCAGTTTATTTAAAAAACTCTACAGTTAAAACAAGACGCTAAAGTAGTAAACCATGTACTGTACCTTCGATACAAGTTTTCTACAAAAATGTGTTTTGCACTGTGAATTGACCTCTCCATCATTCTTAGCGGGGAAACCTACAAGATAAAAACAACAGCCATTCACTAGTTTTACATTTTCCAATGTTCTTAGTTTCTTTCACCCCCTAACGCTGCATAGCATGTCCTTTTACCTCCATTTTTTATTAATCTTCTTCATGGTCACTACATTATTAAATTCCTACTAAACTATGCTGATTGTAACACAGACTAATTGTTTGGGCAGAGAGAAAAAATTACTCTTACTCAGGAAACATTTCTGACAGGTTTCAGAATGGTAGCAGCGTTAGTCTGCATCAGCAAAAAGAACAAGGAATACTTGTGGCACCTGAGAGACTAACAAATTTATTTGGGCATAAGCTTTCATGGGCTAAAACCCACATTATGTATAGAAACCTGGGATTCCAGAACCAGGAGTTTCCTGACACACTAGACTTATGGAAGATGTCTGAAAGCTAACTGCAGGAGCACCAAACCCACCAATACCAAGAAGTTAATCACTAGATACTTGACTAGAAATAAACTGCAGTCCATTAGAATGTGCAGAGCAATGGGAACTGTCACTGCCTGAAGTGGTGCCTCCTCAGATATGTTACTGAGCTTATTACATAGAGCACTGATCAGAGACACTATAGAAAGAAAACAGGATTATAGAATTGTCTCAAGTGTGCTACCCCTCCTTCACGGGGGCCAAAGCAGTCACTGTAATTGGCAAAGTATCTCAGCTTCATCTGATCTACCACCCAAATGGGCTTCAATTTTGGTGAGTGAGGATTTCCTGCCATTGTTTAAGCTTTTCTTCCTGGTCTCTAAAGAATCAGGTGGTGCTTGAGGAGTTCTTTTCAATCAGCTATTCTGCACAGAGTTAATGGTCACACAGTCACAATTGCTACTGCAAGGTTGACACAGGAACTGGCAGCAGAGTACAGATTAGAATGCAGGGGAATTCTTGGGAGCTTTTAATGAGCTCTTAAGAGACACTGGGACTTTTAACATTTTGCAAATCAAACAAAAGAACTCTCTGCACTTTCAAACACATCCAAACCTTTTGGGTATTTTCCACAGCTGTGCTAGGAAATACAAAGAAACGGAAAAGGCCTTCTGGGTACTGAGCACCCCCAGTTGTCTGCTACTCAATGTGCTCCTTTGCATGGCAGCTCTTTCATCTCACAACTTTCACAGAAGTGATGGTGCATGGAGCACTTTTCAAGGTGCTTTGCAAGACAGAGCTCTGGAAGGCTTCCTGCCTCTTTAGCCTCCTCTATATCTACAGGGAAGATTGAGAGAGAGAGAAAAGTTCCATCCACCCTGCAGCTGGACAACACATGGGACTCTTCTGTGGCTGTGAGAGCCAGAGCAGTGCTACAGGGCATGGGGCACAGAGGGGTAGAAGTGAAAGGCATTTTGCCCATGGAACACAGAAACAGACTGAAGAAACACCTGAGGATGGGGAGGGAACATGCTCAGAAGTGGAAATGATGACACTCTCTAAATGGGTGAAGCATGCACTCTCCCAGTGCTCACTGTTAACAGGTGCAGAGGAGAATGGGATGTGGATTTCACCCCACTCAGCCATGCTCCCTGTGGAGTGCCTCTGGCCACACTAACCCACCTCCCTCATACTCACTTAGCACAAGACCAATGTGCTAGCTGCCTCCTTCATTAATGCACAAGATGGAGAAAGGTCTCCCTGTGACCTCTCTTCCCTGTGTATCTGTGCAAAAGCAGCCACAATCTGGTATGTTCTGTTACTGCTTTAATCCAGACTAGGGACATGGCCATTATAAAAGGCTACTGTCTGCTCATTTTAAGAGACTAGTGTCTCAGCATCTTTTTATTGAAGCTATCAATCATATCCTGTTTCCCTCTTTACATGCCAGCCAGGATACAGGTATAATTTTTATGTGTGTTTTCATCCAAGAAGAACCCAGCATTATGGTGCAATAGTCTCATAACACACACTGAATAGAAAGTTAACAGGATCTGTCCAAATCTTCAAGAGTGCAGAGAAACGAGAACTGGGCATACTTCAAAACTGAAACTTGTAAAATGTCACTTTTCTGAGAAGGGAAGGAAAAACTATTTCCAGAAAGCCCCAAGCCACAGCCTTATATAACTATTTTGTCAAATTACTATTAATCATTTTCATTGGACCATAACCTTACATGGGACTTTACAAAGAAAGACCCCTACCCCAAAGCAAAGGCAGACAATATGATACAATAACAAACAGTTCAGGTATAGGAGTAACTGGAGATGCTATCAAGTGGGAAGGAAACAATAAATGAAAGACTCCGAGGCAACAACAAAGGAGTTTCAAGGGGAGATGAGAAAGGGAAAAGGGAGGATCCAGCCCAAAGAGTGCACATAGGAGAGGACTGGGAAGAATGTGAAAAGGGAGCAGAAGGAAAACGGATGAGGAGAAAGAAGTGTAGACAATCCTAAAGGAAGAGGTAGATAATCTTTGCAGAAGTATTTTTGATGGGTTAGAGTGGGAAGAGGTGAGAAGCAGGAAGCTGCATTTGTGTTTAGATCACATGAATCAGCAGGAGGTATTCTGAGTGACACCGGCCAATGTGTGATTTTGAATAGTCACCTTTAAGATTACCATATGTGAACCCAGAGTTTGAGGTTCCAACAATTCACATACCCCAAAAAATAAATAAAAAGGCAAAGATAACAATCAAGCTGAGAGATGACCAATGCCTGGGCCAACATTTAACAGTAAGCAATACTTGATATGGGAATGAAACACATGTAAATATAGGAGGTAAATGCCCCAGCCCCCACTGAGCATTGACTTGAATATATCAGTATTGTCTTTTCACATGGAAATTCCTACTAGCTTAGGAACACAGAATGAAAGTCAACCTAGGGTCTTATCTTCTGGATGCAGGGTTAGCAAATTATTTTGATCGATAAATGCACCTTAATATCTCTGCTTCAGATTAAAAGAAAAAAAATATCTTTAAATTACCATTGGCCTGGTATGCTGATCCAACATGGTAAGCTGTATGTATGTCTGCAACGTTATCCCCCACCGTGATGAATCTTGATACATTAAGCCCTGGTGATGGGGATGGGGGCAGAAGAGTGAGAGAGAAATAAAACCACTTTGACTATACCAATTAGTAACAAATAAAGCTAAGCTATATATTTTATACCTGCTCAGAGTTACCGAAATAATGGCATTAAGGTAGCAGACACCAGCATTATTACTCCTGGGGGCATTCTGCGTCAAAACATTGAAAATTCTGCACCAAAACATTAAAATTTCTGTGCACAATATTTTAAAATTCTGCAAATTTTATTTGTCAAAATAACACTACATAATCACACTAGTTTCAATTATTTTGGAAATTTATTTCAAAACACCTGTCAGCAAGTATGTCTGTCAGCAAGTATGTATGCCAGGGGACCAGATACCAACCCCCCTCCCCCGCAGAGCATAGGCGCCAACTTCTCCTGGTGCCGGTGGGTGCTTACCCCCCCCACGGCCCTGCCCCTGCCCCGACTCCACTCCTGCCCCACTCCCCCCTGCCCCGTCCTATCCCCATTCCAATCCCTTCCCCAAAGTCCCCACCCCAACTCCGCCCCCTCCCTGCCCCTATTGGACTCCTTTCCCAAATCCCTTACCCGTCTCCCTCCCACAGCTTGTTACGCCGCAAAACAGCTGTTTTGCAGCAGCAAGCACTGGGAGGAGAAGCGGGGATGCGGCGCACTCAGGGGAGGAGGCGAATGGAAGGGGAGGGGAGTGGAGGGGCGGGAAGCTTGGCTGTCGGTGGGTGCAGAGCACCACCAATTTTTCCCTGTGGAAAAATGGAGTCGGCGCCTATGCCGCAGAGCCCAGCTGTGGCCCGCCCTGCAAAGCATTTCTCTAATCTCCAGGACTCTCACCCCGCTTCAATTCTTTACACCAGTAAATATCAGCCTGTACCATAAAGCCAAAGAATAACACTTTATAGTAAAAAGAGAGTTTTTAGGATCAAGTGTTGGTTTGCAAAACGGCTTAATAGCAAACATCACGGTTTAAAGTGATCTGAATTGCCTGCGGACACAGACTTGGCCTCTCCCCCCACCTCAAAGAGAGCTGTGAGGCAGATGGTCTACTGCTGAAGATGTTGGTGACACAACAAGGCTTGAAGCGGGGCATCCCCCTGCTACACTGCCAATGGAAAAACAGAAAGCGGAGCATCAGTAACCTCCACCCAAGGGAATTTGCTTTCCTCAGGACACACTGCTACTAGTAATGGAGCCAAAATGCATATTGTGAGTACAAAAGTGCAGGTACTTTGAACAGGTTGTTTGTGCAATTTAGGCTGGAAGTGAAATTTATTCATTTACTTTTATTTCTGACACACACACACCCCGCTCTGGGTAATAATGCTATTTATCAGAGGGGGGAGTCTCTGACATGCTGCATCACTGCATTAAAAGTGTCTGATTCTGTGAGGTGAGGATGACCCTCAACTCTCCCCATAGTCAATGAAGGCACTCAACATCTTGGAGGACATTGTCTCAGCAGTCACATAGCACTCCCTGACTGCCAAATCCAACTCCTTTCACCTTACTACACACTCTACCTGTATTGTATTGCTTAGTATTAAAAAACACTTTCCTGCCTGCTTTGAGCATTTAAAAGAGCTGTCCTAGCTTTAGTTTGTTTATGAACTAAAGAACTCACTGCCAGGTAGTAACAGACCCATTGTGCCTCTGAGATCACTTTAAGATTCCAATCCTGCAACCTGCTCCATCCAGACAGACCTTTATGCCTGCACAGAGCTCACGGATTTCAAAATGTGGCTCACTGTGGGTGCAGTGGCCATCAGCATGGAGCTGCTTGCAAGATCGGAGCCCAAGTCCTTCTCAGGACTACATTTTGCACACAATAGGTTTAATGCTCATTCCTCAATAAGAGAAAAAAAAAATCACCATCATGATATTCAGGTTCAGTTACATAAGATTGTGACCATATCCTTGCTAGGGACTTCAATGCATCTAAACCTTCACACAGGACTTTGAGAACATCAGGGTCCATATTTTTAACAGAACATAAATCACAGGATTAGTTCCTGCCACTTACCAGAAGATTGTGACCACGTACATTCCTCCACTTAGGCACAGGTTCCGTCAAAACCTTAATTAAAAAATGACATTCATTCCATGTGACACAAGCAATTTCAATTTTTTTATTTTATTTACCTGAATCTATCAACATATTCATTTATTAAAATGGTCTTGAATAATAAAGTGTCTGTACTGGAGGATCTCTCCCTTTTTTTTTTTTTTTTTAAAAAGGACTGATTTAATGAAATACACAATTTAATATTTAAGAGCTATTATAAAAATGAAAAAGATGCATTTAATTACAAAATGTGATGGTTGGTAGTTTTATTATTATCATTATTATTATTTTTATCAGCCCACCAAAACAAAGCAATGGCTGACTAATCCCACGTAGAAGGCTGTCATTTATCAGTAACAGTGTAAAGAGAGAAGAACTGACAGCTGAATGTAGAGGGTATTTCATGCGAAAGATCTGCTCACAAATTAAATTCCCATAGGACAAAACAGAATGGCAAAGGAATAAAAGCTGAAGATCAATATGCCATTATACATAACTCTCATTTTATTTCTGTGGATCAAAAATAAATGCAGTTAGAACTTTAATAATAATCAAAATTAGACAGAAAAAGAAGTTCTATTCTACCCTACGTAGCTAAAACCACAAGAGTCTCTGGGGGGGTCTCCATGTGGGCCTGAGGATCCACCAAACTACATGATCAGGGCATAAAGGACTTTTAAGATCTTAGTGTGAGTTTGAGATTAGCTAGCTAAACTACATGCATTTACTTTTTAAATTTTTGCACTGTATACATATTTAAAAAAACATTTTGGGCTACTGGCCAGTTATTCAACTCCATTCATTCCTTTTAAATTACCAAGGACCCTCTTAATACTAAGTATCCCTATGAAGAATCCTAGATTTTTGTATTAATATTCTTCTTAGCAGATCTATCAACACCTTTAAGATTTTATGTACACATAAATAAATGCTTCCTGAAGTTTATTCTGAATTTGTTTTGGTTAAAGCAATTACAGTATTAACAATAGGTTTGTGTTTTCCTCATCCAAAAGCATTTTGCCTATGGAATATGGGATCAAATCTCATGTTTGTTTGACAAACTTCCAAAAAGGAATTATACAAATGTATTTTTCCCAACTAAACAGCATGTCTTTACCTGAATTATTTTAGTTATATGGGACTAATACCTTTTAGCTTCATTACATGAATTGTCTCTGACTTTGCTTATTATGAGATCCATTTAAGATTTTTTAAAACGCAGTGAATAAAAATGGTAGTTCTATTGATTATTGTTAGTTTATTGAGGGACAACATTTGATCTACAGAATATACTATCAGAGGGGTAGCCGTGTTATAGTCTGAATGTGTAAAAAGCAACAGAGGGTCCTGTGGCACCTTTAAGACTAACAGAAGCATTGGAGCATAAGCTTTCGTGGGTAAATGCTCACTTCTTCAGCGTCTGATGAAGCGGGCATTTACCCACGAAAGCTTATGCTCCAATGCTTCTGTTAGTCTTAAAGGTGCCACAGGACCCTCTGTTGCTTTTTACAGAATATACTATGTTCCACTGTTGAATATTTTTGAATTGTATATATTTTATATCTGCCACTCAACAACTAAGAATTTTCCTAAAATATATACTGCTTCTTCCACTGATTGTAGCAGCAGTTTACAATATTCCAAGAAACTAATACTAACTTAGACCTCGATTATGGAAACACTCACAAATATATATTTAATCAAGTAGGCAGACCCAGTGCAGTCAATAGCCTATTTTACATGAGCAAAGCTATGCATGTGTGTGATTGTAGGATTGAGGCAACAATTAACCTGAGCACAAATGTAGTAAAAAATACAATACATCATACTGGCTTCCATTCCATTAACTAAAAAGCATGGAAAATTATTGGTTGCCAAATGAAAAAGGGCAACATCAAGAAAGAAAAGTATTGTTTTTAAACTTCTGACACTATTGCTAAGAATTTAAAAACTAGAAAATGTTTGACAGTGTGCCTTTAAATGTATCTTACTCACATTTAATCTTGGGAAATACTGCAGTAGACTCAAATACTGTCAATGTTATAAATAGAAAAACTCTTGCTGACTTGATTGAACATTAAGACGTTTCAAGCCCCATACCTCAATGCTGGTAGTTTTGGCAAAATAATCCAGGCATGTTGTTTTTCCACTTGCAATATTCCCCTCAATGCAGATCTGGGGAAAGAGGACACCAACCTTTCAATACTAAATGAATGCTACTGCAAAGAAATAACTGACAGCAAATGTAGAAACACATACTTATAGTCTAAAAATAATCCATTAGCATTATAAATACATTAGAGCAAATTCTAGTGTCAATATAGTTAAGGCATTTCCAAGAAAACTTCAAGAGTTAGGGTCTTGATTCACTATTGCATTGTACAAGCTTTACAATGGAGTGACATGTTGAAAGGAATGGAGTTTTGTGCTGGAATAAATATGGAACACCACAGTTGGGAATCAGACCTTTAATATCTAAAGATATAAGTTGCCAGTACAGTTTTGGGCCTTTCTTGTGCAAACTGATACATGTTGGCTTCAACTGGCCAGATTTTCAAAACCATGTTTGCAAATGCACATCTGCACTCAGTCCCATATGCCCTGTTACAGTTAGTGTGGCTATTAAAATAATAAGAGTTTGATTCAATGCCTGCAGGCTTTGGGCTACTGGATCTGCATCATCCAATCCTAACTCCCCATCACAACATCCTTTTCAGAAGTGCAGAACCCCTTTCCATGGCACGCAGGGTTGCAGAGGTTTCCCTGCAGTGCTGCTGCACCTTTTACAGCACCCATTACACAGCCAGCCACACTGTGTTAAATTTCACCCCAAAAGGCTTTAAGCTTACTTTGAATACAATTTACTGTACATTAAATGTTATCACGTCTACACCCATAAATAGATTTTTCTCAGGCAAATTACAATTTCTTTTAGCCATCTAGGTTTCTAAAATGAGTGAAAAGTATTTTGTCCAACCATCTACTAATAGTTCGTAAAATAATTAGATTTAAAACACCATGAATTGAGTACAGTACGTAGAATTTACAGCCAAAATACATGTTATGTAAATGAAGGAGGCTACATTCAGAATGCTGACTATTACTTCTGTGGCCCTGATCAAGCGACATGTGTTCCACACGAGCAGCCCCTGCATGAAACCCTCCTGATTTTCATTTAAGTTACCTCAATGATTTCAGCAAGGGTCTGCCTGCCTGGAACAAAATGCAGGATAAGACGCTAGATTTGTGCACCAGCTCACACCAAGACCCAGTCATTAGCCTGTGGACATTTCCATAATATAATTATATTGCAATAATAATATACTAAATACATTTTTCTGAGCAAAATATTATACTTACAACTGTCTTTTTCTCTCCTTCATTAATGAGGTGTTTATCTAGAACAGGAAGAAACACTGTTAGAAGAACTAGGAAACTGCTCTTAGATTGTATATCCAAGCCACTATCAGGATGCTTATAAGAATGAATATATTAATGAGTTTTAGATTTAGGAGTTATAGGGTACCGTAAACATGTTACATTAAACTCCCATGGCTATAATTCATATGCTTTACTTTATATTATTATACACTACAAGTAGTCAAATGGCTGGTTCCTACCTTCATTGAGTAGGATTATTTATTATGTATGGTTGTTTCTTTGTTAGCTCTTATTTTCACGGTAAGAAAATAGGCCCCAAATCTGCAATGAATTATTGGCAGATCCCTGTGCCTGAACAAAGCACCATTGACTTCACAGTCAGCAGAGCTCTCTGTAGGATCAGGAACTTGGATACTAAGGAGTCAGTTTCAATTTAAAAGTCACTCGTCCATCTAAAAATTTGTACCTACTATTGTTACAAATAACATCTAAGATAAACTATCACTGAAAAGAGTAGAGAAAAACAGATACTATGCACTTTTGACAGAACTTTGTGTGCAGAATGACAAATCACAGTTCCACAATTCAAACTGGTAGTGCAGACTCCAGAGCCTGTGCAAAGTCCGGTTCTCTCTGTTTGTTTGGCCTCTCTCACAGTGGAGGGAAACCATATTAAAAACAGGGAATTTTGTGATTGTAAAAAAAAAAAAAATTAAACTGACAGGAGACTCAGAACAGGTATAATTAAAACTACACCTCTACCCCGATACAACACTGTCCTCGGGAGCCAAAAAAAATCTTACCGTGTTATAGATGAAACCGTGTTATATTGAACTTGCTTTGATCTGCCGGAGCACGCCGCCCCCCCTCACCCTCCACACTCCCCCGGAGCGCTGCTTTACCGCGTTATATCCGAATTTGTGTTATATCGCGTCGCGTTATATCGGGGTAGAGGTGTACTTTTAAGTCATTTTCTGAAATTGACTGGATTGCAATTTGATAATGTCCCTTTACAATGTTCACTGCACCTTTGTTCACTGTGTATAGCTGAGCAAGGACTCAGGGCATTTAATTACAGTATATTGTTCATGTGTGCATTTTAATAAAGAAGTAGAGATGGGTACTTGTTTTACAAGTACTGACTAGTGCCATAAAAGGGTTTTGAAAGTTCCTGATTGCTCAACCTTTCAAAAACTGCCTCTTCCTTTCTACTAGGGGGAAAAAAAAAAAACACATAGTTCATCCTGTTTTCTAAAACTGAAGAGTGGGGGATATATTTGCAAGGCGTGACACTTTTTCAATATATTGCATTTCATTTTTTTTAAACTTCCCCATTTGGCAGATGGGTTCCTTCTTCGTAATAACATGAGTAATTTGCGGGAGGGCAAACACTGAATAGAGGCTGCCTATTGCGATCAGCAGATTTAATGTACATACAGCTACATACTTCAGAAAAGATAAATCAAGGACCACAGCAACAATGTTTAATAAACTACCACCACCATAGCCACTAGATCAAATGCATTTTCTCAAATACCTTCAAATAAGCATCAGCTACTTCTTTGTGAAAAGCAATAACAATCAACCTATTTCGGGGAATGAAGTGGTGTTTGCTTTTTCTCTCTCTCCACAGTACTTTCATCTCGAATAACAAACCTATTGAGAGACAGCGCGAGAGATTCCTGATGCTACAAATACCAGGGCGCAAGGGTGGCATCAATAATCTTTTTAAACACAACTGAACGGTTCATGCTGCAGAAGTACCAGACGTACATGAGGCGTCCTGGGAGCAGCCTGCCATGCAGAGGCTGCGATTAGCCATTAGTGGATGTAGCAATTGCTTCCGCTGGCGCTTCCAGGTACAAAACCCGAGGCCAGATTGAGCGCCCCTGGTACACTGAAGGCCTAGGAGAGGCAGGATCCATAACGATTTCAATAACCACATGGCCCATCTCCGGTAGCTCCGAGCTCTAAGATTTAGGTATAAGACTCGAGCCGCATTGAGCTTCCTGGATCCCAACACGTCGCATTTCCGCTGCTGTAATGTTTTGCTTCCTGTATGATCCCACTTCCGCTACTGTATTAAGCACTGAGCAATGCATTGAGCAACCGAGCTTGGCAAAGTACTGCCCCAGAAGCCTTCCAGCGTGGCCCTTAAAGACACAGTGCACTCTAATAATGCTCCTGTTTTACAAGTTTATTTCTTATGTTTTGGCAGCTGCTCATTCATTCAAGAAGGTGGTTGCATAAAAAATTCTGCTTACGTTAAAACACCAACAGAGGCTATTCAAACTAAGAGCTGACATGCTGTTCACCCTGCCTGGAGCGTCTTTACTTTTTTGCAACTTAGGCTGGACAATGAAAATAAATTAATCAGTTTCATTTTTGTTGCTAGTCAATTACACGTTCTAGTTTTCTTACAGGCGCAACAGTGCGATTGCAGGGCCTGCAGGGGAACCTTTCTGCGTTTGTTTCCAAGTCACTTGTTAAGTTGTTCCCCATCTGCTAATGGAACCTATATACAGTACCTGATAAATGGTGAACGCAGTGCAGTTGCAGGAAGTTGGCGCTAGGCGGGAGGGGGTTGTTTATACAGGAGGTGGAGTTGGATCTATGGGAGGGGCTGAAGGGGGGTAGCTATACAGAGGTGGGGGTCTGGAGAGTTGGGGGTTAGCTATACAGGAGGTGGAGGGTTGTGGGAAGCTGGCTCTGTGGGACAGGAAGGCTAGAGAGTGGAAGGGGTTAGCTATACAGGGGTGGGGGTCTGGAGGCGAGGTGGTATGAAGTTGGCTCTATGGGGATGGAGAGTGGGGGTTTATACAGAAGGTGGAGGGTTGTGGGAAGCTGGCTGTGCCGGGGGAGAGCTGGAGAGGGGGTGAGCTATACAGGGATTGAGGTCTGGATAGGGTGACCAGACAGCTAGTGTGAAAAATCAGGACAGGGTGTGGTAATAGGCACCTCGAAATCCCATGAAGCCTTTATAGCACTTGCAATCATGGAATTTGTCATCACTTTGTTATTCTTTGTGCTATTCTTGCTAAAACTAGATAAAAAGATGAAATTCTTATTTTGGCCTTTAGTTGTAAGTATTGATTTGTATCTTTTACAATAGGTAATAGGCACCTATATAAGAAAAAGACCCAAAAATCAGTACTGTCCCTATAAAATCGGGACATCTGGTCACCCTAGGTCTGGAGGCGGGGTTGTATGAAGTTGGCTCTATGGGGATGGGGGGGCTGGAGAGTGGGAGGGGGTTAGCTATACAGGGGTGGGGGTCTGGAGGCGGGGTTGCATGAAGTTGGCTCTATGGGGATGGGGGGGCTGGAGAGTGGGAGGGGGTTAGCTGTACAGGAGGTGGAGGGTTGTGGGAAGCTGGCTCTGCGGGGGGGGCTGGAGAGTGGGAGGGGATTAGCTATACAGGAGGTGGAGGGTTGTGGGAAGCTGGCTCTGCAGGGGGGGGCTGGAGAGTGGGAGGGGATTAGCGATACAGGGGTGGGGCTGGAGGCGGGGTTGTATGAAGTTGGCTCTATGGGAATGGGAGGGATTAGCGATACAGGGGTGGGGCTGGAGAGTGGGAGGGGGTAGCTATACAGGGGTGGGGCTGGAGGCGGGGTTGTATGAAGACTAGTTGGCTCTATGGGGATGGAGAGTGGGAGGGGTTAGCTATACAGGGGTGGGGCTGGAGAGTGGGGGGGCTCTATGAAGTTGGCATACAGAGGTGGGGGCTGGCTGTGCCTCAGGGCTGGGTTTAGGGGGCACTGGATGCACAAGGAGTGGGGCGGGCACAGGACGCGCTCCACGAGCGACCCTGGCCTCCCCTGCCCAGCCCCTTCTGTGCGCGCGGGCCGCTAGACGCGCGCGTGCCCAACGGCCGCTTCAGTTAGTTCCGGCACCGCCCCGCCGCGGAGGCTGCACAGCGGTACTGTCCCGCGCGCCATGGTGGAGGTGAACACCGGCTACCCCCGCTCCCTGCCGGGAGCGCTGAAAATCGCCCGCCTGGTACGAGGACAGGCTGGCTGGGCCGAGGCCCCGGGCGAGCCCCTGGGGCGCGGGCGGGGCGGGCTGAGGGACCGCAGCGCCCCACTGGTCGGAGCGCCGTCCGCTAAAACCCATCGAAGTAAATCAAGTGCCCTAGTGGCTTTAATGGGCTTTGGGTCAGTCCTTGAATGAGCAGAGACGGGGCCGATGCGTGGGGGCAGGGAGCGGGGAGTTTTGCAGAAGTACATTTCGGCACGGAGCACAATACAGAGCAACATGTTGACCACCTGCTAACATGACAATGGAGGACATTAGTAAATACTGTCGTTATTCTTTCAGGTTGTTGCATTTGTAACATTCATCTGTTTTGCTGCCTCGAAATCCCATGAAGCCTTTATAGCACTTGCAATCATGGAATTTGTCATCACTTTGTTGTTCTTTGTGCTATACTTGCTAAAACTAGATAAAAAGATGAAATTCTTATTTTGGCCTTTAGCTGTAAGTATTGATTTGTATCTTTTAAAATGCAAGTGTATGTATGTATTCTGTGATTTATGCATAAAAACAAGTGTTGTGCTAGTGCCTACTTAATTAACAGTTGTGGACAGGCTCCATGTTATTTCAAAACAATGTAAGCACAGGTTCTGCAAAGGTAAGATGCAGCTACAATTCTGCCTATGGAAAAAAGATCATAATTGCTCTTGTATTAATTCTTTTGTTTTAAATTGAGCTAGTCTTTTAAATAATGAATACATTTGAATTACAAAAACTCTCACTACTAACAATATCAAATGAATAAAACACCTAGACGTAAATTCATAGTGTAGACCAGGGCTCAGACAAAGGGGATTATTTCAAGGAATGCAATTTTTAGCATCATGCCACTTGGTGTCACTCTAGATCAGATTTGGACATTACCTTAATCCCATTTCAGTGGCAAAAAGATTTTGTTTCTTGGCAGGTAATAATAATGTTGGGAATATTTGCAATCATTTAATGTTTTTCAACTTGACAAATATATTTTGTTTTCACTGACTTCCTTCAAGGAGTAAAATAAGACTGCTATATGCTACAAGTATTCACATTTCAGTATTTGTTAGCCATGTACTTTAACGAAAGTTAATTATGTTTTATAATACATTTTCAGGATATTTTCAACTCATTGATTGCAGTTTTGTTCTTTATCATTGTGTGCCTGTGTGCAATAATAATCAAGACCACGACTGGGACTCTGGTTGGAGGAGTAAGTAGGGGAATTTATAGTATTAATAATAAATTAGACCATTAAAATTGAGATGGCTTAAATGTTTAAATATTTAGTTATCATTCTCATGTAACAAATATTACTGTTCTTTTTTCCTCAAAATAAATCTGTCCTAATTTTTGACACTTTAAAATATGTCAAACAATAAAAACCGGAACTCACACTATGACTTCTTCATACATACAGCTATGAGCCATAGTGTGCAAAGCTGTCATTTTGTTCCAGTGCTGACAACTGAAGCAAATTAAAAGAGCTTTTACAAATATTCCAAAATAAGTGACTGACTGTGCTGGATTAAACATTGTCTCCTGTGTGAGCAATTTCTAGAATTTAAAGTTGAGTTAAAAGCTATAGCAGGAGAAAACACTGCACATATTCAGGATAAAAAGATTGAGGACTTATTATTGGCTGCCACAATGCAGGCGATTTAAAGCCAAGCCTAATAAAACTGATATTTGGGCAAAATGAATAAGGATATTAAGATTGCCAGGAGGAAGAGAAGCAGATTCTCTCTCCCCACCCCTTACACACTTGAGAAATTGGTTTTACAAATCTGGATTTAGTCATGGCTGAAGACCCAGTTCATCCTATAATGAGCAGGTCATTTACTAAAACAACTAACTCCCATTCGAAAATAAATGAAATCTTCACTACTACACTAAAGACAAGTAATGCGTTTTAGCAGCAACCGTGTCACAGAAAGGTGGTGCACTTAAGAAAACACACCAGATTCTTTTCAGAACTGAGTCCAGGCACTCAAGCCAAGTGATATACACTGGAAATAGTAAAGGATAGTTTCCTCCTGGGTGACAGGTAAGACGCAGTCATTCTTTTTCTATCTAACAGAGAATGACCATGTCAAAGAAATCTTGGGGGAGTGAACATTCTGAAGAAAAACTGAAAAAGGCCCAAATTGCATAATATAAATAATGGTTGTGCACGACTTGCTAAGAGTGAACTATTAGAGCAATTGAAAAAGGTTCTTGGATTGTTTTGTCTTTGAGAACATGAGAACCTATAATTTTTAGTCAGAAGTGTTTAACTTGTTTCTCTGGCATTTGCTTTCCAAATGTCTCTCATGATTAAATATAAAGGGCCAGATTCTTAGCTGATGTTAATTAGCATAGCTAGTTACCAATTTTAACCATCTGAAGTTCTTGTCTACATTCAAGAAAGAGGAATGAGGTAAATTATTGTCTCCTTCAGATAATGTTCACCAATGATTTATTATTACTAAATTACTATTATTTTGAAACTGTTCATATTGTGTAGCAAATAGCATTGAGTTGAAAAGTTAGAATTCTAGATGACAAATATGTTTTAGAATGCATCTCGTTTAAACTGCATTTGCTAAATTACCTTCACTAACATAAATATTAGACATCCCGTGTGTTATCATTTGATAAAGGAACATATGAGTAAAGAGTCAGTACTTCTCCCCTCCTTCCAAGTACAAATGGAGGACTGTCCCAAAGAAATGAGTAATAAGCAAATAAAGTGTAAAAGCAGAGCAAATCTTAATATATAGCTTTACAGATTATCACATTTAGCTAATTTATTTGCAAAAGAATACTTATCTTTAGCAAAAACAAAAAAACTGATGACAAAACAGTTTTTAAAGCATGCTTGTGATCATGGTCCATTCCAGTGTTTATAACTAAAATTAGAGAAAATACTGCCACTCAAAGAACAGATTATCTAGAAATGATTTATGTAACTTTGTAGTTTAGCACACAAAGCATCTAACAGGACTTCAAGTGATACTGAGAATACATGTGCCCCTAGCTGGAGAAGTAATTTCCAGCTCGAGTAGATGTACGTGCATTAGCTGTGAGACCACTGTTGTAGCCACAGTGGTACAAGCTGTGGCATAGGCTAGCTGCCCAAGTACCTAGGATCTGGCGGGATCGTTCTTGGGATGGCTAGCCCATCACACTGTCCACACCGGTGCAGCTACACTATTGTTAGCATGCTAGCACACGTATGCTACACCTCTAGCTCAAGTATAGACGTGGTCTTAAATTGCTAATATACAGTAACAAACAGGTGCTAAGTGCTGCTAGTTGGGTTGGTGATTGAAGGGTACCTGTTCACTGCAGTTAACTTGAGTGATTGCTGCCTAGATATGAGCAGCCATACTGCAAACCCCGACTCAAGTTACTGCATATTTCTACCCAGCAGCTGGGAGGTGTGATTCTCAGCATGGGTAAATGCACGCATTCTAACTCAGCTCCAATTAACACCTAAAATTAGCAGAGTGGTTGCGGTGGCACAGGCAGTGCCTCAGGCTAGCCACCCGAGTATGTACCCATGGAGATTGTACTTGCTTAGTTAGCCTGAGCTGCTACCTGTGCTGCTGTGGGTACACTACTAGTTGTAGTGCACTAGTTCAGAGCTAATATGTATATCTACCCTCACTGGTACCCCACTCATCCACATGTGTTGCTAGACCTCTGTGGAGTATATCCCAAGGTTGCTGTGATAAGCAGAGCTGCTCCATGATTCTTCCCCAGTGAATTGTGGGAGAACTTGTCTTGCCTTCTGGGCACATGGAAATTGTGGGAAGGCACTGAAAGAGCTATCATCACTTGAGGGATTTGGCTTGCTTCTTCACTGAAACTTGGGTGGGTTACCAGCCCAAGTTAAAGTGGCACCCGAGGTCTAGCCTGTATGCCCAGCCAGACCACCTAGCACAGGTTTAAAGCATCACCAAACTTTGGTGCTTTATGTATGGACAGGCAGGGGCTTAGGGCAACACCCACATAAGAACCCAAGTTAACTCTGCAGCAAAGACATTGCTAAACAGGACTCTTAGGTGACACTTATTTTGCTTCCTTGTGACTGAAATTTTATAATGAGTTAGCCCCACATTTTAATAACAAGTATTCACATTTTAAACATTAAATAAGGTAACTTCCTGTCAATTCAGTGTTTTTCATTTCAAAACTTCTGAAAGAGAAAAAAATCTTTTTCTTCTAGCCTTGCATCTGCAAACACTGAGTTTACTGCAGTCCAAAACCATTAAGTAGATCATCCCTTACACAGACATAAGAGATTTGGTTCTGGAGGAAAGCATAATCTCACATAAAGAAGCATGTCTGTAGTCTGGTTTCCATGGAGACTGAGTCACTTCCTATTCTGAGATGACAGATGAAGGGCAAGCAAGGTCAGGGTGAAGATGATTGCCAGAGCATAAGGGGAAAGTTATTTTATGAGAGATTGCAGCATATCTGACCTAAAGTATGGAGAACACTGAATTTCTCAATCATCACAAATCAAATATTCATCCATAAACATTTAGAAGGGCAGGACCAATTTAGTGATCTGTAGCAACTGCATCTGCTCAGAATTGGTAATGAATGAGTTATTACAATGAAAGGTAAAGACGATAAACAACTAACTGTGATGTGCATAGGAGGAAACAGAGTTTTCTTTTTATTTGCAGGTCTTTGGTCTTCTGTTGGTTGTTCTTTGTATTGCAGATTCTGTCCTTCTTTTCAAGAAGATTACATTTAATAAGCCAAGAGGAAGGAATGTTATTACCAGATAAGAATGACCAATTTACCAAAAGACTGATTTATTCTCCACTTTAAATGCCTATTGATTAATAGGATACTTGTTTCATTCTTAGCCTATGTATTTTTCTTAAAGGGTTTAACATGTTCATCTTAGAATTACAATATTTTCCTGTGTGTTTTTTTTTAAATTAGTTTACTTTTTCCACACATTAACATTCTTTAAATTCCTATGTATTTTTCTAGACCACACATTTTTACCAGTGTTGACTTTAAATATTGTCCTATGTGTTTTAATAAACTTGATACATTTTCACTTGTTAAAAAATCTAATTTTCTACAGAAGTGCTTATATAATAAAATTGAAAATACAAATGGATCTAAATGTATTATTTCAGTAGGTAAGTAGTAACTGTACTTCAAGCAAGAATTATTTGAATTAACACGAGTCTTTTCCTGCCAAATATATTTAGGGACTGATTTTGACAACCATAGTCATGCTGAATAGCATCTTACTCTACAGGTGGGCCAGTTAATGGGATCACTGTGAAGTAAAGTATTATTTGTTGTGAGTAAAGGTATCAGAATCTGACCCTTAGAATTTGTCTTATTTCTCATTGGACGAGTACAGCTCCAGTTTGATGCTATGTAACCCAAAACAGACTTTGAAATACCATTCCTTTTCTTAAGTAAAGATTTAATGATTGTGTTCTTTACAATTTCTGTAAACTCAGGAGTTTTGTTCACTGAGACTGGATGTTTTTCCATCTGGATAAGTGCAACAAGTATGTTCATTTCTTGCCTCTGTGCATGGTTGCAATATAGTTTAATTTTTTTTCAGCATTCTCAATAGTTTTGCCTTCCTTCTCTAGCAATGATGAGCTATGCTTTCAGAAGTACTTGTATGTTCGAGCCACTGTTTCCACAACCTACATTAATATCTTGTTCCATTCTCTTATTCTTACAAATATAAAGTTATCTTCTGGTATTCCCATACTTGACTCCTAGTCAATCGGCACTTAGTCGGCCAGTTTTTACTACTTCTAGTGAGGGTTCTGTTGCTATTCCATCCACTAAAATAATAATACCCTGATTATTATTTTTGACCAAAATAACAAATAAATACATAAAGACTGAAATGTGAATTTCACAACTTAAATGGTGGTCAGTAATGGAACATCTCAGGTAAGAGCAGGGGTCGGCAACCTACGGCACACATGCCAAAGGCAGCACATGGGCTGATTTTTAGTGGCATGCTGCTGCCAGCCAGGGACCCAGCTGCCAGCCCCGCTCAGCCCACTGCCGGCCTGGATGGACAGAAGCAGCGGGCTGAGCGAGGCTGGCAGCCGGGACGCCGGCTGGCAGGGGCCAGTGGACGGAACCCCAGACTGGCAGCGGGATGATTGGCTCAGCCCGCTGCCGGTCTGGGGTTCCGGCTGCTGCCCCCGCTGCCGGTCTGGCACGCGAAACCTTAAATTAATGAAGACTTGGCACACCACGTCTCAAAGGTTGCTGACCCCTGGGTAGAGAATAGTTTCCAGCACTTTAGCTGTATGTACTTTGAACTAATTAAGTTTACTGCTGTGTCAATGGTATGGTTAGTGTTGCATGTAATGGAAGGAACTTGAAATATGCATTGCCATCTTGTTGATGGTGTTTTGCAGCAATGTTGTACCATGATGTACTGGAATTGGGATTATTCTGGGGGCACAAGAGAAGTTGCATAGGTACTAAATTTAGATGGTAAAGACTGGGAGGCTATGCAGCCAAAATTAGCGAGTTTGAGGAACTAGCTCTGGGGTTTTGTAATGCTGTGGCACCAGGATACATTGGCGTCCAACTCTGTGCGGAGGAACAACTACATTTGTTTTCTATTTATTTTAGACATTGGGATTTGTGGAGTTGGGCCAAAAATTAGCTGGGTCCAGATGTTTCCAGCACTGTCATGCCACGGAGCATCAAAGTCTGGGTTTAATGTCATAGGAGCCGCTACACTTTTCTATTTGGCGTTACCTGCTTGGGAGGAGGGGGAGAATAGCCGGATCCAGGTGTTGGCGCGAGGTTTTTGCAGCGGGATGTATCAGGAAGTGGAAGTTTGGGGGCGCAGAGACAGGACAGAGGGGTGGAGCTGGGGTACAAACCTTGGCTGCCTGCCAGCCCAGCGCCCAGAAGGCGGCTCCGTGCAGCAGGCCGGGCAGGGGCAGGGGGCGGAGGCGCCCGGGCCGGGCACTCCCTAGATTTGCAGATGTTACAAGTTTTTTTTTCACATTTCCGCAGTGTCACGATTTCCGTTTCCCTCCTTAAAAAAAAAAAAAAAAATCCAAGTCCCCGGGCGCTCAGCAGCAGCCCGAGCCGCCCAGGCGAGCCCCGCTCCGCTCCCGGCCATGGACCTGCCCGCTTCGGAAGATCCCGATGCCCAAGCGCCTCCGCCTGGCCTCCGCACGCTCCTGCCCTCCAGGGAGTTCCTCTGCTCCCGCAAAGGGCAGCTCCTGCTGGCCGAGTCGGTAAGGGCTCCTCCGCAGCGTGGTAGGCACGGCCCGGGGGGAGGGACCACAGCGGTTCTGCGGTGGCTCCGCGCGGGCCTGGAACGGCTTCCCCCCGCTGCTCATTTAAACAATGGGAACTCACCCATCCATCCACCGGCGGCTCCGGGCTCTGCCCCAACTCTCCCCCGCCCCGCCAGCTTCCATACTCCGGCCAGGGGGGCCGCAAGCTGCGCTCCCTCCCGCCGCAACCCTGCAAAGTAGCTTAGTGCCTTGGCTCCAGCCCCCTAGCTCGCCCGAAAGAGCTCAGCAGATCGCGAGCCCCGAGGCTGGCAACACACTCACTCAAGGAAATGGGAACCAGCTGACAGGCCCATTTGGATGGGTATAGTGGGGGGAGGAAGAGGCTCTGCTTGCAAACAGAGGACATGCCCGCTTCCATTCTCAGCTCAGTGCAGCTCCCCCTCACTCCAGTGAGTGACTCCAATGGATTTACTCCAGTGTAAACGAGAGCAGGATTTGACTCTGTATTTGGCTGTTTGTAAGTTAAGTAGGAGAAATTTCTCCCAGTAAAATGCACGTCCTTTTGCTAGCAAAATGCACACTAGGGATGACGGGCAGACGCGCACACACTGAAGTGAAAACATAGCACACAATGCCAAAGCTAGGTACAATGGGGAACCTCAGGATTAGAAGTCTGAGGCACTGTGCCTGGGCACGATGGTGTTTCCACCTTCCCAATGTATTTCCTTTTGTAATTTTTCATTAACGTCTTGTGACTGTTTCATAAGCTTCCACTGTTTACATGTTTTTGTGTGTGCACATTTATTTGGGAGTGATCCCTTTTTCAGTTTAAAAATCATCATTGATTTCTAGCTCATAGCATAACTTGTGGTGAAGTTCCATTTATTGCTAATAAATAAAGAAGTTTGCAGAGACAAGGCCAGATACCCATTTTATGCTAAGGGAAGGATGTATTTGATCTCCTTTACAGAGACACTATTTAGTCTGCTGCCAAATCAGCATGGGCATGTAGTGACTAAGAATGAGGTTATGGTATCCATTGAAAATACAAAGGTGTTTGTTCATTTTCCCAAAATTATACTGTAGTCTTTCTCTAGCTCAAGATTTGAGAGCTGTGTTGGGTCTGAATCTAGAAATTGAGGTTTTGGTACTGTCTATCTGACACTATAGTTACTTATTTTTAAGTTTGACAGATGGAACAGCACCACATTGGTTAAGCAGGAAAAAAGCATTAAGATTGTTAATCATATACTCTCTTGCAATGAAAGAAATTAACATATTTGAATCTCTATTTTCAATCAGTTACTCTGGAAATAGCCAGAAATTTAAGCACCAAGCTCTTTCTGACTTTTTTCCTATTGAGTTTAGGTAAAAGCATCACACTTGAAAAATAATTTTTTCTTCTTGCAGGGAAAAATACTGCTTTTTAATTTTTAGATAGAATAGGCCAAGAATGGGAACCTGTCTACCATCTTTCATGTCATCAGGAAAAAGGTGTTTATAAAAGAAACCCTCATTCTATACTGACAGAGCACATCAGAAATGTGATGCTGGAATGAGTTATAATCCCCTTTTTTCCCCACACACTCACAACTCACAAAAAATTCACCTTTGGACCTGAAATATTCCATGCTTGGATCCCAATCCTGCACCCAGATGTGCAAGCAAAGAGCCCTGTGCTCACATGGAGTTCCATTGGCTTTAGGGAGACCCTTTGCATATGCAGGGGTCCACGTTAGCAGATCTCAAGGCAGGATGAGTTCCGTAGTTTTTGCCCAAAAGTAAATTGTTTTGAAAAGTGAGGAAAATTCTTTCAGCAGTTTTTGCATTGCAAGAGGATTAAACACTACACTTCTCCAGTTGTAAAAATGTTCTTCATTTTTTCTTCAAAACAGATGATCCTTTATATTTAAAATATTAATGTTAACTGGAGTTGTGAGAACTCAGCAGCAGGTGCTCAACCACTGAGGCACCCAAAATCAGTCGGCATTAAATATATAGATCATCGATGCATGTGAACTCACCCACTAGATCAGCTTAGGGGAAGGAAACTCATACAAGGAAAAGGAAGTTGGTTTGTAGAGCAGCAACATGCAGCAGGACACCACACTCTGGCTGTATTGTTTCCAGAAATCTCACACTGTGAATGAAAAGGGTCTCTCTTTCCTGTGGGTTTATGGTCTCTGCCGCTGGGGTTAGCGTGCTGTCTGGTATAGGGAAAACAGAGGCAGAGAGAGGCAAGAGATTTGGTTGGATAGGTGGAAAATGTCATTAGGAAATAGGGTTTGGTTTTGTAGCGTGTACCAGCTCCATTGATAATTCTCATCCCTTTACCTTCTTTAAAAATTCCAGGCAAAAACCTAACCTTAAGGCAACATTTCAGGATGAGCGATCTCAAGCATTTAAATTTGCTCCCTTGAGCATATGACTTAAAATATTCTCTCTCTATCATTATAAATTGTTACATAACACAATGTAAACTGGACTTTTCTATACCTCCCTACATGTAATGAATTGCAGTCTTGAGACAACATGGCTTTTATGTCTGCAAAAGACATGTGTAAGGCATATTGTTTCAGTCATGGGGCCAGATTCACTCTTCTTTGGGGGTTAGTTGGGTGAAGACAGCTTTAAATCAGTGAAGGCTGCAGCCTGAATTTACTAGCCACGCTCCTTCCCTAGCCAACCCACATTTTGGGCTGCATTGGCCCATGGGAGAGGGCAGGTTGCAGTAGCTATCCCTCCATTCCGGTTGGTCTTTGCCACCAAGGCTCTGTTCTTTGATCTATTCTGGCAGAAGCCAACAGAAGCCCCAAATGAATCTGTTCTGTGAATGATTATAGTTTTTATATGGCCAAGTTTAAGATGGTCCCATGCTTTCACATTTCAGATGAGGCCAGTGTGAAAATAGTTGAGAGATTGAGACCATCTGTCATGCAAGCCAGCACAGAAACTATGTTGCTACATTTAAAACAATCCTAACTTTGAGGTACCTGACACTATGTTGCTCCAGTTGTAAAATGATCTAAAAAAAAGGATGAAAATGTTTCAGCTTGCTAGCTTTGGGTGTTCCAAGCTTCAAAATAATTGAATTGAATTCAGACATCTCAGACTTAAAAATCAAGCTGTCTCCAGAGAGTATGTGCTGCAATTTACTGGATACAAGGAGATAATAAAATCCCATCCCACATTACATTCTATATAGTATTAATTCACAAGTAATGTCAAATAGCACAAGGCCATAATTTATGGTGTACACACAAATGGGCAAAGTTAAGACTGAGCTTTCAGCCATAACTGCATTTCCTGTCCAGAGTGCTTGATCTCTCCGCCTCAGTATTCCATTCATATTAAGAGGGATTTCTGCATGGAATATGTAAATAAATTAACAAAGGTGGGATGTTTCAGAATAGGAGTTTGAATAAAATGAGACTCTCAGTGCTATAACTGAATAGTAGTGTCACGTTATTCAGTGGCTTGGTAAATTGCAGAAATCTATTCAGTTTGTGAGGATTCAAAGCCATGTAGTTACTAGCATGTCTCAGCGTAGACTAGAATTTCTCTGTTTAGTTATAGTGAGTGTATCTCACGGCTCTTTCAAACACTCAAAACCTAAACTGAAAAGTTGAAAGTGATCAGCACCATAGAAAACGAATGTTAACAACAGACCTTGAAGAAGTTGGATGTGCCTGAGTTACACAAAGGGGGCCAAAGCTGGCCACAATTGTCAGTTTGCAATTCCATCCAGTGCAGCTCCTATCTCAACCATTGCCCACATCTCAGTATAGGAGGGCTGGAACACAGCCTCATTGCACCAATCTGCAGCTGGCATATGGTCAATAAGTTAGAATAGCCCCTCAGTAACTCTTAACTTATATCAGGGCTGGGGCCATATGAAAATCATAGAATCTCAGGGTTGGAAGGGACCTCAGGAGGTTCTAGTCCAACCCCCCGCTCAATGCAGGACCAATCCCAAGACAGATTTTTGCCCCATCCCTAAATGGCCCCCTCAAGGATTGAACTCACAACCCTGGGTTTAGCAGGCCAATGCTCAAACCACTGAGCTATCCCTCCCCCCTGGGGAGCCATAACTGCTTCCCCACCCTCCTTTGCTAGCATTGCTCAGGTCTCAGCACAGGAGAGAATCTGGCCTTTAAGGTGACTAAAAGGCACTCAGTCTTTAGTCTAGTACAGCATAATGGGCACACAAGTCTGCAGTTGCCATACATCCTGCTGTGTGTTACAAAGTGAATCACATCACTAGCAGTTTAGAGAGGACCATTGTGAGCTCTGCTCTGCTAGCGAGCTGCATGCTATTCATATTGAATGAAACAAATGCTCATCATGGCTATTTACATTCATTTTTTAATAAACAGGTTTCATTTCCACTCTTTGGCTGTAATTTCTCTGTCAGAGGCAGCAAAGTGGAACATACTTTGAGAGTTCCCAGCTTTGGGGAAATCCATTACTCCATTTAGCAGAAGTTAGGCTAGTGCTGAAGCTAATTACTGCCAGAAGATAATTACTATCCTAAATTTTATTCACATAATGAGTTTCCCCCCCCCCCCCCTTCGGTCTTATCTTCTTATTTTGATTCCACCTGGAATAACTGCATAGCCACTAAGAAGCAATAATGAGGTACATGAATTCAGATACATGAGTTTTGCCTTCTCCCCCGATCCTGCTCACTCTTACTGCCTCTCCTCTCACCCTTCAATCAATCCCTTATTCTCTGTTTAATTATTTTAATAATCCTCCCCTTTTAATTGCTCCTTTTCCCCTGTTCCTGTTTGCTTTCCTTTTTCTCTATCCGTTATATTTTCCAGTATTTTAAAATCTTTCCCTTCTTTATCCGTTCAGTTTTTCTGCAAACCATTGTCCCTTCCCTATCGAAGATTTTGGAATCTTTTCTAAGCTCTGTTTTGCCCGCCTCTATCCCCCATACACACACCCAAAAAAGACATGCCAGGAAATCATGTAACAGACAGCGCTGCTGCTGACTTCCCTACCATTGACCCAGGCAAGATTCCTTTTCATCCATTCTGCTCCCCACTCCAAATATTTACGTCAAACCTTCATGGCTGTCTTGGTCACTGCTTCTCTATTAAAATTAAGTGGTACATCCCAACTCCTGTATGCCTGATGCCCCCCTCAGGGAGGCACTATAGATTTTTGTAGGAACACCGGACAAATACTGTGAATTGCCCCTTCACAAGTATGGTGGATGTTGCAACACAAAGGATGCAGAAAAGGTGATGTTTGTTTTTCTTGTCTGCTGTCTTTCTTCTCTCTTTTCAGTCTTCTTCTCTGAAGTGAGCCCTATAACTGAAACTTCCAGCTGAAAAGGTTGTGTAATCAGTGCCTCTTCTGGAGAAGACCCGTTCGACTTTCTGTGACTCAGTAAATAGAAGATGACCTCTGCAGCTAAATCTCTGGGGACAGAACTTCATTTGTGTGTCAAATGTGGTGGAGAATTAGTAACTGAGTACCATCAAGTCCACTCTGTGTATTTGTTTCTCCTTTGCATGAAGTGTGTAAACAAGATGAAATAGGGAAAATTAGAGCCACCGGTGTTTACCCGCTGACTAAAGGAGATCTTCCTTGACCATACTCAACAAGCAATGTGAATATGCAAGGCAGCTCTTTCCCATGAAAAGGGAAGATAACATGTGTTTGAACATTCAGGCTGGTGGATGGTGGCCAGTGAGCCTCTGTATCACTGTGCAAAGCTCTAAACTATTGCCTGGCCCTCAGTATGATCCCTGATTAACTGCAGTGGAGGGTGTACTCAGTACAGAGAGGCTAGAAATGTCCTCACTCTGCTCGAGACCTTCATTAATAGCAGCATAATCCACTAACCTTTTAAATTACATTTTATACCTGTAACTGAATGACATAACTCTAAGAGGTAGGAATTATTACTAATAACAATTTAGGAGCCTCAGGCACATAAGATTAAGAAAGTTTCACATAGAAGAAAAATACCTTTCGGAATGCAATAATAAAAAATAAAATTAGGCTCCTTAATGAAGAGACTGCTATTTAATATTAGCTGTTTAGCCTGTTCCCTGATGGTGGGACTCTTTTTACAACAGGATATTGTTGTTGTTGCGGTCCTGTCTATGGACTGTTATGCTAGAATTGTCAGCACACAAGTACTCCCACACAGTGGAAGGGGCAGCAACCTGGCTAAACTCTCAACAGCAATTTTAGGCGCAATAAGCGTTCTAAGTGATCTCAGTGCTAATAAGGAGTGATCCCAGAAGTCAATCTTGTATTTTGGGGGTTATCATGACTCCCGCTATGCAGAATAAGTCTTCTCTATGAAAATGTTCTACCTTTGCTTGCTCTGATTAAGGACAATTTGAATAACTTTCAGGAGCAGTTGAGCTTTCAACGGTTGAATGTCTTAGAACAGGGACTTGTGAACTCTTCTCTGGTTAGAACAAACACCCTCTCTATTTTTAGCATAGAAATAGAAAACAGAAATTTTTAGAAAAATTGACCAGTTACGACTCCTTGGCCCCACTCCCAAAGCAATGGTTAAAGATGGGACTTCAGAGAAGGGATGAGTATTACATAAGGTGTCTAACTATGAAACATTCAGGTTGTGGCCAGGATAAAAGTCAGTCCCTGAATTTTATTGTCCTTTTGGATAGGTAAGACAAGCCAAGTAAGAGTGAAGCAGATAGAAAACCCCCATTTGCATTTGAAACTGTGTCAGCAAATAAAAAAATGGTTAGATTACAATGGTTTCCATTTCCTTTCTGCTTTCTTCTGAACTTCTCTCTGTCTCTTTCTCATTAAAGTCCCCAGCTATGTGCATTGGAAGTTAATGAGTCTTTCCATTGACTTCAATGGCCGTTGAATCAGGCCCATATCCATTATCAGGCCCATATCCACTTCCTTAATATGACAGTAGAGCACAGCACAGTGGGAGCCTGTTTACCATGAAAGAACTAGCATCTCTCCCCAGTTGGGGGAGGCATTAGCGTTGCTCAAAGAACTATTACATAATCCTATAATTTGTGCCAAATTTTGCTTCTTACAGCTAATTAAATGGGTCACTTTAACCCAGATGAATACATTTTCTATAGTCATAAACTATTAGAGAATTACCCTCAGGCATGTTAGCACAAATATAGGACCATTTTTTCTGCCAAAGCACACACACTGCTCTCTTTTCCCCTCCGTGAGTTTGGATTATGGATCATTGTAAGGCGTCTACTATGACGTTATTTGTTAGGACTGTCCTGGTTGGAATCTAAAGAACAAAGCTTTCTGTTAAAAGTTGGAAGCCAAGAGTTTGTTCCTATATTATAAGCAATTGTACTGGCTGATGTTAAAACTAAAACCATCACCTACCTTAGTGGAAAAAATTATTTATAGTATCTACTGGGAGTGTGCTGGTGATGGTGCTAATATTACCAAATGTAATAACTTGACAGGGCTGCAGAGTTCATAGAATTCAAATCTCTGTCAGACCCAACATTTACATCACTAAAAACAAGAGACAAGTAGCATTTCACATTCCATTAGTAATACCGACAAAATTCTTCAAGTTATAAAACACTGAATAACTCAGAGTCCACCCAGCAGTTACTTTTTTTAAAAGCCCGTTCTTTCCTGCTTTGCTTGACACTTTTGCTGGAGTCCCGAGATGCTGGGAAAACCCCATCTGATGATCTTTTTCTGTTTTGAAGTTCTCACATCAAAAGAATATAATTAGCATCAACAGAAATCTGAAGATAGAATGAGGCCAACATAGGAAAAATCCATCTATATGGTTATTGCAAAACAAAATTCCTAGTGGATTTTGCCAGCATAAGGCAGACAATGTTGGTGATTTCATATATGCCTCTACCCCGATATAACACGAATTTGGATATAACATGGTAAAGCAGCGCATGGGGGTGGGGAGCTGCGCACTCTGGCGGATCAAAGCAAGTTCGATATAATGTGGTTTCACCTATAATGCGGTAAGATTTTTTGGCTCCCGAGGACAGCGTTATATCGGGGTAGAGGTGTATTAATAGAATTTAAAGCTAGGAGGGATCATTAGATAATCTAATCCAACTTCCTGTATATCACGGGCCATTACATTTCACCCAGTTACCCTTGTATTGAGCCCAATAACTTATGTTTGACTTGGATTTCAATCCAAGCACATACTGTCACTGTGTCACACACACACACTAGTTTTGTGCCTGAAGGTTCAGAATCTCTGCCGATATTTGCAAAGGTCTCACTGAAAACAAGCTCTCTCTCCGTATATTCCTCATTTTATTCCTATGACTTCGTATCCTTGACTTTGTGGATTTTAAAGTACACTCCACTTCATCTGCCTCAAAGTGGGTTGCTATTTGCCTTAACTGTTGCCAAAAGGTTGATCTTAAGAGAATGCAAAGGCTACTCTATATGTCGAATCCACCTGAATTAGCTCATGCCTTTGACGGAGAAACTCTGCTCTGCTGGCGGGAATGACAAATGTGCACAATAAAATCTGGTGTCAATATGCTAAATGAATAGAGTCTGGTATAGAAGCTCTCTGTTATTTTCCTCCATTTTTATGGACCACTCACCTCTGAATTAGGACTTTTTGCTTTTTCTTCTACGTTCGTTATAGTGTAATTCAGTTCTTAAATTGTGCTTAATACTTTTTGATAAGCCTAAACTATGAAGTACAGTTTGGGTCTAACTCTTCCATTATTTGGATTCGGAGGGCCCATCTTTTCTGCACCTATTTATTCTTGATTTGTTTGTCCTCATGCCCATACCTGCACCTTTCCCCATCCCCTCTGCCCTGCCTTCAGCCAGAAAAAGGACAGGAGATTTTAAAGAAGAGCAGTGAGAAATAATACTTCTCAGATTCTCAATATTATGGACCTTCCAACCAACTCCAAGCGAAACAGTGGGTCCAGCAAATGCAAGTGCAGCAGATATGCTTATAACACAAAGTTATGGGATTTTCTATTTCCTAGCCAGAGATCAGTGGCCAGACTTATCTTGGAGGAGAAGGGGGATAGGGGAACGAAATCAGCACTTTTCAATTTGTACTTTTACGGGGTATGTCATTTCTCATATTCCTCTGCACCCTCCCATAATCCGCAACACAAAGACTTTGTCCTTCACTATCAAATGTGCACCCCTAACTTGAGTCACAGGAATCATCCACCACCTACGAACAGTATCAGTTTCTTATAACAGGTTCCTAAGATGAAACAAGAACAAAGTCATATACATATTTACCTACATCTTCCTGGGAATTTCATACCACCCCTCCAAGTCTACCACCACAATTCTAACACACCAAGACAAGATATGTTCCATCAGAAACTGCCATCTTCCAGGCCCCAGAAACTATTATTCCTTCCATAAAAATCTCAGCACTCACTTGTCTATACTCATTAGGATCAGAGTAAGGTTGCACATTTGTGACAAAAGAAGCCTACAAGTAGAGAGGGTGGTGGATGGGAGTAGGAGAGTATCAGAAATGACATATTCCGGGAGAGAAGGAACATAACTGGGGATATCCCAGGGATTATTTTAGGGATTGCATAGTTAGTCATTGAATTTAGCAACCTTAATTCTAAATTAACCTTTGTGTAAAGCCTCCAAATCTTCCTCTATGACAACCTCAGTGCTAGTTGGAGTTAGAATCTCTACTTGTGTCCCCCGCCCAACTTGGTTCTGTGTTCCTCATTAATCTTTACTATAGCACCCACCTCAATCTTTCATATTCACTGCTTAAAGTGGGCATGTGGAGGGAAGGGGCAGTTACAAGTGGTCACACACCTGGCCAAAAAAAAAAAAAAAAAAAAAAAATCAAGCTAGGTCATTGAGGGGTGTACCTTAAGCACTGTGTTACGTGAGGTATTGTGCCCAGATGATGACAGATCCCTCACTTTTTTCAGACCACTTTAAGCACCGATTGTATCTCATTATAAATAACAAACATGCCAAAAAAGCCAGCAGCTGAAACAGGGAATGAGATTACTAACAGTGTCTTCCATGGTATTCTGGAGGATGAGCTGAGTCCGTTAGATACATGAGAATCAAATGGAATATTATACACAGAGCATGAGGTTGAGCCATCACACAGCAGAACTGGATACAGGAGTAAGCCATAAGTATTACACACCAAATCATCCTTTCCTTTATAAATCTGAACAAACCCATCTGATATTAAATGCATGGGATGATTTATTGCTCTCAATTATTACGTTCCCTCTACATCTGCTCACAGATGGAACAATCTAATAAGGCACTTAGCGATCAGTATGAAGGTTTGTTAGTTTAATAAATTAGTAAATAATCTCAACAAGATTAAGCTGCTGAGCACTCTCTCAACCTAATGTGCTTTTCAGGTATATGTATTTGAGGGCACTGAATGACTTCTCACAGGAGCAATTAGTGACTTATATGGCAAATGTAACACTTCTTAATTGATGTACAACTGGGTGCAGGGAATATGTTGTAGCTGCAGACAGCCAAACCAATAGATCTGAAATTCAATGAGGCAAATGCATTGACCCAGGGCCGGCTTCAGGTTTTTTGCTGCCCCAAGCAAAAAAAAAAAAAAAAGGGTGCCGGAGTGCCGCCGCTCAAATTAAAAAAAAAAGGCCCTTTGAAAAGTGCTGCCCACAAAGGGCCGGAATGCTGCCCCCTTGAAAAGGGCCACCCCAAGCACATGCTTGGAACGCAGGTGCCTAGAGCTGCCCCTGCATTGACCCCTCCAATCTAAACACTTTGTTTTCAAGAAGCAGTGTCTCCTTTTCAGAAAGGGCCATCTTAAACAAACATGTACGCTCCTCACTTCTCTGACACTAGAGATGGGCTTGAAAACCTCCACATTTAGGAGGGGGAATTTGAACTCATATTCTGATTTGACTTTTGTGGCTTGCCTATCGCTGTAATGATCTAGAAACATCACTGACGTATGCTGGGTTCAATATTTGGCTCTGTAAAGAAAGTCTGGACCCATCTGTATCAGACACCTGCAAATGCAGAAATTCTAAGCATAATTGGATAGAATCATGTTCCAAGGCTGTTCCATAGCATAATCACACTTCTGAGATTAAATGAACATTTCAAGAGTGCATTCCAATTAGATTTCCATTCAAAAAGCAGCCCCCTGTGCCCATACATTTTTATGTTTGACTAATAAATAATAAACTGCCATTTAATTAAAACAAGACAGCTGTGGAGTAGTTTCTTCAGGCAGAGACCACACTCAAACACAGCACAGACCTGTAACCCAGGACCAGAACCTAGCACACAGCATTTGTGAACTTTACTGATATCCTATTTTCCAGCTAGTGAATAAAATAATAATGAAGAAGGAGCACATTTGCTTCATTCTGTTTGAAAAGGAAGCTAGTGAAATACCAGTGATAATACCACCTATGACTATCTGAGAAGCAAATCTAAAATTTTGCATTTGGGAATGGTTCACAAGAGGTGTGGCTTGCTGGGCAACTCAGTATGTAAATGTTGTGGCTTGGCATGCAAATAATATATTTTTTTAATGACTATGCTAGAGATTTTTGTTATTAGATTTTGAAACCCACAAGTTAATTTGACCCAGAGAGAAGCCAGCAGTGCCACTCACCGCTAAATGGTGCCATCTTGGAATTCTGGGAGTGGAGTCTGGGTGTGCTGCTGCTTTATTGGCTTCCCATCAGTGCAGAAATGTTGTATTGCAGCTTCCCATTGAGTTGCATTCAACAATTGCCAAATATTGCTTTATACTTGGTTTGATTGTTATGGCAGGTATGTCCTCTTCTCGTGGTTGGCCAGAACAGGCTGAGAGAGAGAGAGAGAGAGAGAGAGAATGAATGTTGGTTTGGGGGTGAGGGGGGATTGTTTTAATGGTTTTAATTAACACACATCCTATGGGGGAAAATTAAAGGCGGAGAGGCTGACTGGCTACAGCTAAAGACAGACAGCCAGAGGCCCATAAAGTTGGTCTCCAACCCTTAGACAAGTATGTCAGGCTAGAACTTCTCAAAACAAACTAGGGGGTTGGGCTGGGAGTTATTTCTCAAAATGGGTGATTTAATTCATTTTTCACATGTAAAGGTAAATAAAATTTAAGTTTTAAAAGTATATACTAGACTCCATCTGTCCTTCCTCCCCTCACTGAAGTAAGAGTGTACAACCCATCTGTAAAACTAAAATGACAGACACTTTACTTACCCTCACAGGTGTGTCGTATTCGCGGCAGTCCAGTCCAACATTCTTTATATCTATTTTGGGGCTGCGATTCAGGTTGTGCTGTATTTTTTTTTTAGTCACATCTCCATTGTAGAGTTTTCCTTTTTGAGCCATACTATAGCAATGCCTTTCCTTGCAGCTAGAGCATTGCTGAGAAAGTATCCATTTCTGTTGTTTTGGGGGTTTAAGGCAGAGTGGGATAAATACCCTTATACAACACACATAGTAGGGTCATTTTAGGTGAACCACCACCATCTCCTTCCTGAGAAAAATCTTATTCAAGTCTGTTTTTACCAAAGCAAAGCAGTCAGTACTGGAAGAAAAACAAGAACCTTTGACTCACGGGAACCTTTGAACATTAGCAACTGTCAAAGGTTGTGGGTGGTGTTGTTTTTTTATCATCATCAACAGAAGAAATTATATATTTTTTTCTTTTAATTTTACTGACAAGACTAGTACCTCTGGGCTATATGAGCAATGACTTGGATTTCAAATGGGAACTGCTTTGCCATGATTGAAATCTTAGAATTTATAAATTCATTTTCCAACTTGATCACTTAATTATGTTCCCAGAATCGTTTACAAATCAGGGCCAAATGATAGGTGTAAATCTGGAGTGGCTCCCCAGAAGCCAACTTCAGATCCATTGGAATGGATGGAGTTATTTTAAGTTTACACAATTCTAAGCAAGAGGAGCATGTAGAAAGTAGCATTTGCCATCAGTCACTGGATTGACTGAAATATGCACAAGAAATCTCTCTTCAAAGCCTCTCAGAACTGCCCTGGACTCTGTCTCTGCTGTACCATGTGAATAATAAGCTATGTTTTCCCTTGTACTCTAGGTGCTGTCATTTATCACCTTTATCTGTTACATTGCATCTTCAGCTGCATCTTTCATGATGGCACCACTCATAGAATTTCTGCTGGCACTGTTTCTTTTCTTTGCATACTCCTCTAAGCTTAATGAGAAGTTTAAAGGAATCTACTGGCCTTTGTCGGTAAGTGGGATGTGAAATTCACACACAACTTCAATTGTACAGTATGAAAGTAGATGATAAAAGGGATAGAGCTGCATTTTACACTAACTGCTAACAACTTGACCTTTATTATTAATAAATTCTTTCTAGTGCCTTTCATCCCACAGGACCCAAAGTCACGTTACAAACGTGATAAGAGATTATACACTATAACTTTGTAGCTACCATTTTTTATGGGAGGTAACATTGTAGTTGGAGCCCAGGCCTAGGGCCTATTGACGCTGCAGTTGACTTGCTGTGTAATTTTAAGGTTGTATTCTCAAAAGCACCCAGCCTCAGCCTAACTGAGCTTTGGGCCAGCACGAGGCACTTTTGAAAAATTCAACCCTTAATCTCTGTGCCTTAGTTTCCCCATTTTGTGATGTGAGGGTAAAAATATCACCTTGCTAATGTACTCTGAGATTCTCAGTTGGAATGTGCTATATAAGTGCAGTCAGAGTAGCAGTTGCCCCGACAACACAGGACTAATGTATTTGTTGTGTGATGGCGGGAGGAGCTCTCTGACCCTTCTGGCAGTTGATACCCAATTTGTATGAAGAAAATCACCTTTAAACTGAAAAGCAGTGTATGTGATCTATAGGAAGTCTGCAGAAAGAGTTGCAGGTTATTACTCACACTGACCACTGGATGGCTCTGTTGCTCCAAACACTCTTACTACAGGGAACATTTATCTAGCAGGACAATTTATTTTTGCTTAGGAAAAAATCCCAACCTAGTTCAGTTTGGATTCCTTATTAGTGCAACGTAGGGATAGTTGGTCTTAATGAGTTTTGAGTTAAATATCGGTAGAGTCTTTGGTGGATAAAACTGTAGCAGTAACTTCATCCTCTCAGGGACAGTGTACATGCTTTTAGAGCTTGTGCTCTCAGTTCCAATCTCAAGAGCCCTCTCTCCCCGCCCCCCCCACCCCTTTTCAAATAAATGCTTGTCTTTTACTGTTTTATAGCACCCTTTACAAAACCATCTAAAAAAAATCAATTGCATATTTATTGTGTCCATTACGGTAATGTGTACCAACCTCAGAATTCAGATTGCTGACCACTATTTGACCTCAAAGGAATTCAATTTCCTTGAGGATTTGTGTCTTATGACAACATCTGAGTTGTCCATCTGTTTAGAAAAGACAAAAGATGTGAATAGAGGTCAAGATATCAGTCCCGGCATCTCAGAACATTTACAAGTGTATTAGCAAATCATTGTTTTTATTTGATGTACTATTTAGAGATGCCATTTCCACTGCACATTACAAACACGGATATGACATGTTCCCTGCCCCCAAAGAGCCTACAATGTCAACCATATACACAGCACATTTTACCTAGAAGAATGAAAGATTTTATCTCCCTCCATCAATTCCTTGGTAGCTTGGATACTCTACATTTCATAGACTGAACAATTCTCTCGCAACCTTTCATCCTTTACTTGTCAGTACACATTTAGTATAAACTATAGCTTAAGCGCTAGGCAGACATTTCTGATCAGGTATTGAAGATAATGTTTTCATTTAACAGTGGGAAATATTTAAGTACATTGTTGTGCGCTTGCTGTGCCACTCAGTCTCCTGGCTGGTACAACTGTTGCCTGGGGAGAAAATAATCACATTGATTTGGACACAGTTTCTTGTAATGTAATTAGATTCTCAGCTGTATAATTTATTCTTATTACCATCTAAGGAAATCACTGCATACAAGATAGAACCAGCGGAATGGAGGCACTAGAAATATTTACAAGTAGAATAGGTAATCCAGTGCATGGCCCAGCCTATACGCTATGTGCTCTTGTCCTTTGGCCATCTAGTTGGTGTCTCAAGTGGCAGGGCTTTCATAATTTCCATTATTAGGCTATCGGCAGTCTAAATTGATTCCAGTTGGAAAGCTTCTGTTAATCATTTCTAGCTGTCAAACAATCATGTTCCATGCACAATCATTGACGACAAAGCACCAACTTCTGATCTCAGGAACAGTAGCATAAATCCAAAGTAATGCCTCTGTTCCTAAGTGAACTCAGTGGAAAGATATCCTTCTCTATCCAATGTAAGGTTTGCATTGATTTCCGTGGGCTAGCTTTGGATTTGTAACTGAGATCAGATTCTAGCTACTGGAGTCAGGATCCCAGGCACATTAAAAAAAAAATAATTTTTTTTTTATTTTGAATTCTCAGATATATCAAGAAAATAGCAGGTCTACATGCAGATACTAAAATAGTTATAACTATACAATCTTGAAATTCTGATGACAAAAATATTTTTAAAGTCCTCATTTTAAAAGCAATGGTAATAGGACTTTAATGTGTTACAATAATTTGACTATTTAAATCAGCACTGCATTGTGTTATACAGGATTTCTTGCGCTGTGTCACTGCCGCCATTATATATTTTGCCATCTCAATCGCTGCAGTCTCAAAATATTCTGATGGAGCATCCAAAGCAGCTGGAGTAAGTACTAAAAGGAGAAAAGCGATTTCCACTTCTGCATCTTGGTGAACTGTACTTCAATATATTTGAGAAATAGCCTCATCTTGATCTCATTGAAATCCATGGGCGTTTTGCCATTGAATTAATTTAGGCCAGGATTCGGCCCAAAGAGAGGAAAAGCGATTTATTGTTTAGAACAAGGAACTGGGAATCAGGGGATCTGGGATCTGTTCTTGATGTTGCCACTCACTCATTGGGTGACCTCGCTTACTCTTGCCTCTGTTTCCCCATCTGTAAAATGAAGATAGTAATACCCATTTCTGTAAAAAGCACTGAGATCCTTGGATGAAAAGCCCTATATAGTGACCAAGGGTTGTAATTCTATTTAATAAAATATGATCCATGATGCAAATAGTTTCAGACTTGTGTCTTTGCTGCCTGTTTTTGCACCGAGCAGCTAAGACAAAAGCAATGGCATTTTCCCCTTTAAACACCATGTCACCAGCACATGGACTGTGAAGTGCTTTTCCCAGGGAGATCAGTGTCAGCATTTTGTGCTCAGAACCAAGACACACCCTCTTTCCATTTGTAACTTGAAGCCAAAAAGATATAAATATTTTATGCAACATAAATAATATAAATCAAAATTGCATAATATTTTAAAAGCTATCTTGGATTCTTTCTTCCCTGTCAGCCAGACACCTTAACCAAATAATTGGAAAGTAAATACAATTTCATAATAAGGATTTGATTTTCAATCTACCTTTGTCACTATTTTTATGCATGGGAGGTATCATATATGCTAGATTCTTAGCTTGCTTAGCTACAAAGGCCTCCTTATCCTGTTAATCTAAACAGGCAGCTCCAGAGACACTGCACCCAGCACAGCTCATTCAACAGCAGATGAGTAGCCTGGCAGAAGGCCTTGCAAAATGGCAAAAACTATGGAGACTGGAAAGGATCATGATCTCCCAGATGGGAATTCCTTCAATACAAAGGGGTTTCCAGAGTCATGCTGGGTCCCGTGGGACACCTTTTGTATCTCCAGACATAGGGGCATGCCAGGTGCTCAATGGTGCATGTGGCTAGCGCATTCTGGCTGTTCTGAACTATGGAATGACCCAGAAGTGACTGGGGGAAGCTTCCTTTTAGATCTTCCTCACAAGTTGTTAGGCCCTCAAATATGCTCCTAAGCCACCTTTGCCTCACCACCACCCTCCAGTTGCCCCATGTTTCCGCAACAATTTGCCTATTGTTAGTTAAGATTAGCCCATTTTTGTCCTTGATGGTTGACATGAACTGCTGATGAAGAGACTATCCTTCTGTTGTATAGGTATTTGGCTTTATAGCCACAATAGTGTTTGCTGTTGATTTCTACATTACCTTTAATGACCTGGTCACGTTTCTCAAACAAGGCGGTTCCGAAAATGCCACTGAAGCACAAAAGTCAGAAGGTAGGTAAATGCCTCCCTTATGTTTTACAAGTGATCATGCAAAACCTCTAGCTCTTATTTGACAGATATGTGAGAGTTCCCAGCATTAACTAGTCTACACAGACTCTGCTCATGATGACCCAGAACTCGTGTGTGTTAACTATTCTATGGTACGAAGCCATTGCAGTCAATAACATAGTAACTAAGGCTTATTGATTAGAGAAAGTTAAGTCTCCACCCTGTTTTAAGAAAAAATGCATTCCCCTGTGTTTTGTCTAGTCAAATTTTCAATGTGTCTACTGATGATGCTTTCTCTGGGAGACTATTCCATAGACTAATAGATCTGACTGCCACGGAGTTTCTTCCTTGCACCCAAAGGACTGTTTTAATAGCTAATACCCGTTAGCCTTAAAGATTTTCATGCCATGCATTCCCATGGGCTTTCTAATTCTTTGCCTTCAAATAAACTCATGTACTGTATTGACAATATGAATAGGAGCCGAGCCATCTAGGAAGACAAGGGACTACCATAAAAGCAAGAAATGGGTACTCTCGTTGGCAAAATACAAGGCCTATAAAAGACAGCGCAAAATTTTATAGAAGGTCTTTAATCAAACTCACGTCTTTTGTGAAGGCTTCCTTTTCGCAGTGACCTTGCCAATGATATCTCCACAACTTCTTTCGCTTGAACTGTTGTCCTTTGTATTGTATTTGTCTGAGACTAACTCCTGGGCAGGACTTTGAAGCACCACAGTCATTTGCAATGGTATGGAAATAAAAGCTGTAATGAAAGAAATCCTCATAAGACCCTATTTTCTTTGAAGCAGCCCCCTAAAATAGAGCAACAAGTCTATTTGAACAGGAGTGAAAGGTGACACTGCAGCTTCAATTTACTCACTGCCCCCCCCCCCTTTTTTTTTAGATGAGGCCTCTGATTCGGATTCGGACTGAAGAACAGCGCACCTACGGATTGTGAAGTCAAAGGGAAGAGATGACCTAGTTCTTTCCTATTTGCTAAATGCACTGCCAGTTGAAATGTTTCCCTTTCTTGTTTTGGTCTCAGTCACCAGTACGTTCTCTCTCTTTTTCCATCACTGTTTACAGAGTTACAAAACCAGTGACACAGTGATGTGGGGGAAAGAATATTTCAGTGTCACCGAACATTTCTTTGGAAACTGGCCATTTTGTAGGTGTGCAATCTTGTACCTAGATATTATCTTTTAATACGCGTTATTTCAAACTTTACACTAGATTTCTGAGTCTGAGCTTTCTTACTACTTTTTCCCTCCCCAGATTAAGACTCCAATAGTATTCCTTTAGATAAAGTCTCACTACCTCTATCTCAAGCATTTGAAGGCACAAGTTATATTGGACGTGTAGGTTTCAGAAGGCATTTAACTATATGTCTGCTGTCTGTGTGTGACCATGAAAATGGCAGCCGGACATCTGCAACATGAGCAAATCTGAAAATGCCTCAGGTTAGCTGGTTTAGTGGACATTCAATTTTCTGTCATTTTGTAAGATTTTCTGAGGAGAAATCACCCTCTTTCTAATCTGCTTCTGTGGGGGCACATCACGCCCTTCAAATTTTATGGCGAAAACAAGTCTGAGCACGAGACATTGTTTTAACCTTCCCTTCCTACCACCAGGGCAGAAGCCTCTACGTGCAGTCTGCACATTTAGCTCCAGTTTCAGGGGGCATGGCCAGATGGGCCTGGCTCAGAGCCATCCACATGACATCTCCTACCACATCAAGCCTGTAAGGATTTCTGCACGAGAGACCACTGCACCATTTCTTGCTCTATGCTTTTAACATCAGTCCTCCAGTCAATAGTGTTTACCCCAGGTAGGAAACCACAGGGCTTACAGCTCCTGATAAAGCCAGGCTGCCACAGAGAATGGAGGAAACAACCTTATCTATGCTTTTGTGGTACAGAAGGGCCATACCACTGTGGAGATGCAAACCCAGCCTCCTGACAGAAATCTCAGTGCAGCAAGTTGCACTTTCCCAGCCCTCTCTGGTTTTTCTGAGAAGGCAGATTTGTCCCTTCGTGTGGAGTTTCTAGGAAAAACTCCTGCATTTCAAAGGGTTCTCTTTAGAGAGAGGGTAACATAACCTGTCTGCAGTAGTCGCACCTTCTGACAATGTCTATATACATCCCAAACAATAACTTAGTTAAAAGAATGGCAAACTCCATGTATGGCATTTGATATGCTTGTTTCAAAGAAACTCATATGTTAACAAGTATTTCATATAGTCACAGGACTGGTGGCTTTTCTTCTTTTCTCTCTCTCTCTTTTTTTTTTTTTTTTTTTTTTTTTAAAAGACCTCATGACATAGCAGATGGTACCAATAGAGTAAATGAAAACAGAGCTAAAACAATAAAAGCAGTTTTCGCTGGGAATAAACATATCCCACTGGTATTTCAATGACCTGCTAGCAGCTGGCTGTTAGCCGTCCAGAAGCAAGGTACCGATTAGCAGCGTAGAGGTGTTTCAGACAGAATGGTCTGGCTTAATAAGAGGATATCTGAAAGACAACCTTCCCATTCTCCACAATCCCCATTTCCAGACCACTGAAGGAGTAACAACAATGAATGTGAGAAGTAATCAGCACTTATCTCAGGAAAGAGCCCTTTGGACTTTTTCCAGTGTGGAATTCTGCATTTCCGTCATGCTTCTCTTTTACTGTAATACGTTTACTGGCGTTTACTGTGATGTTAGGTGACCTGTGGTAATTTTTACACTTTTTGTAATTTTAAATTCTTTGTTACAATTTTTTTAAAAATGTACTGCATGTGAAACCCTGGAAACTAGCCCAAGATTAACATTTATAAATGACCCTGGATTATACCCTCTTTAACAGAAGCTGAGTTTTGTGTTTTCCTTTACATGTTTTTTATTTTACAATCTCATTTTATAACCTTTCACTCTTTAAACCAGATACAATAATACGGTTTGGATTAATCATGCACAGAGCATTGTAAGAGGCAGTGAGAAACGTGCTGCCTCAGCACTCGGAGATTGCAGGCTCACTGCTATATCTTTAAAAGCAGCAAGTTAGGCACCTTATAGACTAACAGACGTATTGGAGCATGAGCTTTCGTGGGTGAATACCCACTTCATCGGGTGCTGTATCTTTGTAGAGTATAGCACACTCCTCTAACCCATGCATAAAAGGGATGTCACCATAAATATTATGATCTCTTCAGCAGTTTTTGGAAGTAAATAAGCTGCTGTGTGTTTTGGGATCTGATACTGTCATTCTTGTACACAAATCTGCCCTTTAGATTTGCAATTTATTCACACACTATTTCTGGAATTCAGGAATTATTCCTCAAATAAAATGAAAATAGTGGTTTTTATGCTGATGTTCTCAAAATCAAGAGATGCATACAAAAATACTAAGAGATTTCAGTATCACTTCAATAATATATTGTGTTGCTTGCTGTCACGATTTTATATTTATTGTTGAGATATTTGGTGTTTTTCTTTAGCCTCAGCTCATGGAGTCACATGATTATGTGAGACTGTCAGCTGTCATTTACAAAATTTCTAGCTCCTATAGTGGCTGGAAAAAAACAACCACCACCAACTGAAAAAAATCTAACTCTGAAAACCCAGGAGTCAGATAAAGGGAACCCAAATTTTATTATTTTTGAAGTCAAGTGATTTTAAAGCCAATCATGATTTTTTGGGGCCTGCCCTCAAGAATTTTGAATGCTTGGGACTAGCCATGCTGCACTAAAGTCCTGAGTTTTTGACACGTTCAAGTCAATGAGACCTCTGGTTGCTCAGGACCCCTGAAAAAAAAAAATCAGACCTTGAGGGAATCAGCTGTTATTCTGAGTGCAGTTTTCTTCTACTGAAATTGTCAGTGCAACAGCTTGTTATGATCAGGGTCGGCTCCAGCTTTTCTGCCATCCCAAGCGGAAAAGAAAAGGGGAAAAAAAGAAAAAAAAAGCGGCAGCACTTCGGCGGCAGCTCAATCGCGCTGCTTCTTCTGCGACAGTTTGGCAGTGGGTCCTCCCTCTCTTCAGCAGCAATTCGGCGGCAGCTCAAAGAGGAAGAGAGGGAATGAGGGACCCGCCACCGAATTCCCGCCGAAACCCCGGACGTGCCACCTCGATACCGGACGGACTGCCACCCCTTTGAATTGGCTGCCCCAAGCACCTGCTTCCTACGCTGGTGCTTGGAACCAGCCCTGGTTATGATCATACTGCTGTTTTCTGCATTTTTAACCCCCATACATTTTAGTTCGATAACAATAATTAAGGTCAAAGCATTTACAAGCTGATATAGGTATCACTTCACCTACAACTGAAATGTAGCTATCTAGTGTGAATTTCCAGAATTCTGGAGCAGCACTTAGCAATAATACACAACAAATGAGGCTAGGAAGAGAAGCAAGCTTCCAATAGCAAGTGCAGAGTGAACTTATATGTAAATTTAAAACACCACTCACAGGATTATCAAAGTTATAGGTAAGGAGAAAAAGAAAGTCTCCTTTTATACCACATTTGGATGAATTCACAAGGCACTCTCACTGTTTTATCTCTGCACCTTATTCCTGTCAGTGGACACTTTGTTCCAGTCTCCTGAGTCATTGTTGTACAAGTGATAGCATAAGAATATTACCTGGCATGGAACTCAAACCCTTTGTAGAGAGCCTTTTTAGACTGTCAATTAACTTACAGGCTTGCCAGCTGTGTGACACTAAATAAGTGTTTAAGGAAACATTTAGAAGACTCTTGTCAGTTACACCCAGGAATTTCACGTTTCATGGCAAGAAAATTGAACTATGATGATCACAACTCTAGAAGTCCATCTGTGATTTGTATCTCAACTCTCCACCCAAGGGGGCATGTCCAATACATTAAGTGAGAAACAATGTTTCTTCAGACTGCTGTATTTGAGAACCACAACCCCACTAATCTGGGACCTTTGAAAGCAGCAGGCAATTTAGAGTTCCGGATAAAGAGCAGACAAACTGGTTTTACTATGCCCTTGATCACGTTCATTGGTTAGTCACAGATTTCAAAGCCTGTATTTATGTCCTGTGCTTTGCTGGATACAACAGTGGGCAGTGCCATTGAACCCTGGTGCTAGGATGGGATCCTTGTAAGAACTTGCAATGTTAATAGTAATAGTGGATGGTTCTGGTAGCCCCAGCCTCAACACTCCCTGGAAACGTAGGGTTATACACTGTACAGGGAATTCAAACAAGTTTAATAAGGGTTTTTATTTTTCAAGGTGTTCCTTTACACCAATGCAAACATATTTTTAAAAACATGACAAATGAAAAGATGTTTCCTTTGAGCAGGGGACTGATTGTGCAGTTTGACAGCATCCAAAAATGAAAATCAAATGAGTCAGGTATTCTGTTAATCTGTTTTACTAAACCAGAAGTCAACTTTTCCCCGGGGCGAAGGGGGATGGTTAGAAGAATTTAAATTAAGAATATAAATGGCACTTTTTCTACACAACAGCCAGGCAAGACCTCTTGTGGTTATCACCACACCCTGCAGGTTACAATACCAGCAGCAACCTGCCCATTGCCCAGCATTAAATCTCTTTGTTCTTTTTGTACCGCATCTAGCACGATGGATCGTGATCTGTGCCTGAGGCTCCTACATGCTACAGCAATACAAACAAAAACCCATTGCTGACCTCATCCTTGCCCAGCTATCACATCTCTAGCTCCCGTTACCTGTGAAGCCCAGACAGAAATTGCAACTGGTCTATCTTATAGCAGGCCATATTTTAAGTGGTATATTTTGGAAAAAAGCACATCACACCAGTGCTTAACACTCTTCAGTGAGTCCCTCCCCAAGAGATTCATCCAGCTTAGCAGGTTGTGGTGGATAAAGGGCTTAAAAAAGAGCTCCCAACCACCTGTCACTCTATAAGGTACCTGTGAGGGATTGCTTTAAGGTGCCCCCTAAGCGTCTCAGAGTTTTTCACAACATTCATTCAATGAGCAGATCCCCCAAGAGGTGTCCTACCACTAGCTTCTTGCTTTCAGAGATTCAATGCCTTCATATCATGCCTGAAGTATCTAAGCAATAAAGAAATTCATCTTCCCACTTCCCAGGATAATATCTCATGCCACTTACACTCTGAGGTGGCAGAAAGTTATCCATTTCCTTTAAGATTTCAGTCTCAGGCTTATTTACAATTCAGAGTACAACACTGCAAACCACAGTAAGTAATAGCATTTCATTGTAGAGGACAAAAAAATCCCTCAAAAGAGATCCTGCCACAAACATACACCGTGGCAACGAGGCTGTTTGAGCTTTCTGCTACATGGAATTTATCAGGGACTACTTACGTGTTTTTTTTTTTTAACAACTCTCTTATCCACAAAGAATCTCTTTCCTGGTGCTTATCATCCTCACCAATTCAATCACAACAATTTTCTTTACGCATCAAATTAATAAACCAGTTTACACCTGCTGTAGTAGTGGATGGCAATTTCAGATAATCATCAGCAAAGATGATAAATAACCAGCCATGATACCGAGTACTGAATTTATACATTACATTTACAGATAACGACAAAATGTTTTAAACACTTTAACATGTCCATTTATTAAACAAGAAATCCTTCACAAATGATTCCGTACTATACTGATCAGAAATTAGTGTTCAGAAAACTATTTTCCCTACATACAAAAATACAGATTTTACCACTATGAAGACATAATCAGAAGAGTACCATGAAAATTTTTAGAACATTATCTTGATATATCAAAAGAACAAAGGAAAAAAGCTAGCAAAGAGACAACAGCAAACTCAAAAGGCAGCACAAATACTACATTTTAAATTGGAAAATTAAAAAAAAAATTATTGTGCCCATATACAAAACACTGAATAAGCAAAATGACATTTAAAACTGATAAAATACACCATTTAAGTTGTGTTATAAAGGCATGTGTTTTAAAAACATATAGACAAGATCAAACAGCAAGTTAGAGATTGCCTTCTATATCACATTAGTAAATTTATTACAATCCTTCAACTTTTGTTTATACTAGAACATTAATTAAAAAAGAAAAGAAGTGCATAACATATAAAAGAATATCAGTTGTCTCTATAAAACAAGTTTAGGAAGCGTTTGTTCTTGTAGGATTTTCTTGCCTTTAAAGTTGTCCAGAGCATCAATAGAATTTCTTTGCATAAAAAGCCTGACAGCTACTAAACTTACTGTATCAAGTTAAATTAGTTACTGATACTGTGAAGAAGGTGACACCAGTTTGGATTAGAGGGTAAGTACCTGTGCTAGAAACTTTCAATATTATTTGTTGACCATCTTACTTGTGTTTTTTTGCTGATCTAAAATAGATCTAAGAACATCAACCAAAAATACAGTTAAATTGTATCAGATTGTAAATGATCTTTATACATAACATTTTGCTTGAATTCAATTTTCTTAAAACTAAAAATTCATTTGTCAGAACATGCTTTTATACCTGAAGGCGAGATAATCACATGGGGCCCGAGCCTATGGTCCTGAAGTCAATGGGGAGTTTTGCCTGAGTAAGGGCTGCAGAATCAGGCCCTGAATCTGCAGTGGCACATACGAAAATGCTTAAAGTATTTTCCTTGGCAGAAAATTACAATTTCCTTATCCCAAAGGGGAAACACACAAGGGTATCACACAGGGGAGTTGTGCTAATATTAAAAGGAAAAGTGGACCAACTTTGCCCAGCCCAGCAGTCTGAAAGTTCAAAGACACATAATTCTAACTCTGATTTAACTTACACACAGATTTGAAAATTAAAAAAAATAAAGATTTTATTCTAGATGGCATTTCTGAACCTCTTGCTGTTCACATTTACAACTATGGTAGCATAGGAATAGATTCCCTGTCATTTAAAGTCTTTCAGACAAGACAAGAGATTTCTTTTTAAAATTTATATTCTGTCTTAAGTAGTGGTCTAGATGCAGGAATGTTGGATCAGCCCCAGTTGCATATGCATCCCACAAATAGGGATCTCTTCAGGCGTGTATTAAGGGGGGGGGGGGGGGGGGGAGTATTTTCAAGTATGTTTCTCCATTAGTCTGAGTTGTTTTTCACCGTTCAGGTTACAGTTTTGAGCAGAGCAAAATAGGTACAACTTTCCTGTTCCACCTTGAACTCAGAACTTTACTATTAGTGTACAAAGGGAAAAAATGGCTGCTGTTACCATTAAGGCTAGTGTTAGTGAAAATAAAACACAAAGCTGGAAATGTGTTAGTAAGCCATGTTACAAAAATAGTGTTTACTGGTTTAATACATTACATTTCTGTCTTTATGACTGACAAAGTACTTATACCAAACATGGAAGGCACCCTAGGTGAAGTAGTTTGTCCAATATTTGTTTACAACCATGTGAAAAAGCATAACAAATGTCAACTTTTCAAATCAAAACTGAGCAATAAAGTGAGTAATAAATACATACTTTACTATTTTATTCTGGGTTCCTGAACCCTTACAAACTTCAACATATACAAACAGTTTCAATGGACACTAATGTAGAAGAGGAGAAACCTGGCCAACAGAACACCTTTCAAGTAGCTAAATCATTCATTCCAGGATGTCCTAAGTGTTGTATTTTAAATATAGGAATTATTTTAAAATGCATTAAATTGATCACAATACAAATAAAAAGTACTATTCTCACTATAGGTCTGCAATGTGATTTAAAGCTGCATGAATGGTAGTGATAAGATGCACTATCCCTCCACAATATCCAATTGCTAGGAACCAGTAAAACATTCAAGATCTAAAGTATAAAAAGTAGAAAATTGAAGGTAGCAAATCTTCAAAATACAAGGCTGCTAGCCTGAACCACTTTAAACCTATAGACTTCAGGAACACCATAGCACTGCTAGACTATTTTACTTTTGGGATTAAAAGATTACTAAAAGTACTAAGTCAAACTAGTTATAGATATTTCCTTTCAAATGTGAAGCTTTCAACTAAATATGTCTATTAAGACATTTGTCTAAAAAACAACACCCTGAAATTTACTATGTTCTGGATACTCATCAGGTCCTTGCAAGTCAAAAGAAGCAGATGTTTATATTTCATCCTGTTCCCTCAGTATTTCACATCCAGAGGTTATTAATATAGTTGTAGGGACCAGCCCCAACAAAACCCCAAAAACCTGTTTACAAGAACTGGACACTGCTTTTTCAAATGTTTTTAAGTCTTCATTATGAATTTATGACAATTTCCATATCCTTCACTATATGTTAATTAGCTTTTACTTAGCTCATGAAATCCATGGGACTGAAAACCTTCATAGTAAGTTCAAAGCTCTATGTTATAAATATGTCAATCAAGGTAACTAGGTATATTGTATATAAAAAACAAAATTAAATATTTTCTTTGCCAAGTATAATTTAAAGAGGAACACCTGTGACTAGTTATACAACAAATATTTATTAGCTCATAGCTACTAAGAAACAAAATTTTCACTAGGTCATTCATCCAGCAGAGCTGAATGAGTGCGGTGGGATTGTGAATCGGTAACTATAGTGGATGCCAGCGCAAGATGTACTTCATCACATTTTTGGAAAGAAATGGGTGACTTTCACTTAGAGGCATAAGTAAGAACACTTTTGAAGCCTGCATGTCCCTAAACAAAACTGACCTGTGTCATCTACTCTAAATCAAAGAATATTATAAATCACAGCCTGAGTAGATTCTCTTTTAAAAGTGTATTTCACCAACATCAATGGGTACATGAGGGTCAGAGATCTTTTTCTTTTAACTTTCACAAAAAATAAACTTTAGGGCCAGACTATATCCTCCTACTCTCCCAGCCAATTTGAAACCTCTCTGCTCCTGTGAATGGATGATGGACACTATGGCGATAGTAAAGACAGTGCTAACAAGAAAAATTCTAATGAAGTATCCAGCGAATTCTTGAATAAGGAGAAATAGTTTGTAAAGAGCGATTTAACTTAATCCTGCTTCTGAGTCTTGGTAACTTGCCCTACTAAAAGGAAGAACTCTCTACCACTTTTATTAGCAGTTTTCAAATATAATTTCTTTCCAGATCCTTACTTGACAAACATTACAGCATTCTGCTATTTTTGTACATATTTCAGTTTCCTTTCAAAATGGTATTTTTATGACCATGAGGCCTAAAATAAGTTTAAACACAATTGTTAAAAAACAACCTTCTATCTCTGCATAATTTGTCTGATCCTTAGTTGACTCCAAGGCCATCCCAACAGTCCACCACATTATGAATGGGGCTCATAGCTAGGGACTAAGTATCCTGATCTTGCAGAGACCTACACACTTGCTCAATTTTACACAATGTAAATAGCTTTGATTTCAGCGGGACTACTCAGTGTGTACAACTTTGCAGGATCGGTGCCTCAGACTGGGCACATTTACCCTTCTGGTGAAAGTAGGACTTGCATTCTGTAGTGACTCCTTTGACCAACTACTGACTTTTAATTGGGTTGTTCGATAACCACACTGGCTGATATAACAGCATAGCTCTGACACAGATTTTAAAGTATACTGTTCACAAGCACAGAATCTCTCTGATTTAGTATCTTATTTCTTGATTAGGGATGGGATGTGACCTAGAGGCTGGGAACAACAACAACAAAAAAAAAATCCAGATTTCCAAACCTGTTTCTACCATTGATTCACTGTCTCTCTGTCTCCTCTTCTGTGAAAAGCAAAAAACACCTCCCTTCTCCTTCCCAAGGGCATTGAGGATTATTAATGTTTACACATCACTTGGAAAATAAAGAGTTATGTAAAAGCATTAACAGATTTTTCTTAGGTTCATGGTCAGATTCTACCAGACTATTTATTTGTCCTAAATAACAATCAAAAACCTTTGGCTCCAGAGGTTTCAGCGTTAAGAGCTTATCATGTTTATGCTATTTAGACTTGGAAAGCTATTCAGTCTTTATATCACATCTGAAGAGGACGGTTGATGCTATTTTTAATAGTGTTTGAAATGCAGAGTGCCTCCGGCTTTTTGTGACGGGTGCTCTGCAGAACCACTGTAAGGAAAAGGGTGAAAGAATGTTTATTAAAAAGAGAGTCAGAAAAGACGACACTAGGCACAGAGGTGGGGAGATTTAAGACCAGGAAACGATTCCCTGTTGAAAAAGAAAACTGGTATTGCCAAAATGATGTGATGTGGGTAAGTTAAGCACCACTTACTCTGCCTGTATGCCTCAAACCAATGTAACAGATGGGGTAAGTAGCATAAGGGAAGATCTTCACTTGTTTAAGGAGGCCAAACTGGACATTTAATTGAAAACTTTAGTGATTAATTCTACAATCCAGTTGCACAGGACTACCTGGGTCCATTGTCTAGAACAGCAACTCTCAAACTGTAGTCCAGATCACAGAGCTCTATCTAGTAGTATGAATGAGAGTATTGTAAGACCCAGTGGATCTTGCAGTAACAGGGCAGGACCATGCCAGGCTCTCTATCTTATGAAGCAGTCCACAGAAAGAAGAGTTGAGACAGTCACTGATTTAGAAGAGACTGGAGATAGCCAGCTGTCCATCTCTCCCCACTTCCCACCAAAATTAACTATCAGGTACAAGCGGAGAGAACAAAAAAGGTCCAGACTATTCTAAGTGATAGGCTACGGAACTAAGCGATATGATACGAAACCTAAAAGGAAGAGTAGTTTCCTTGTTAATGGAAAGTTAATTTCAAGCAGAGCTTTATCTGCCAATCCTGATGGTACACTAAGGCTCTTTAAAGCTCTTTTCTGATGTCATTCACGTCTTTGCCTAACAGACGATCTACCACCAAGAAAGGAAAAAGTAATAAACTTTGCTACCACAGCCAACCAAGCTATAACTTGTATTCAAAAGGTTACAAGGACTGGATGGACAGCACAGACACTGTGGGACCAGGGCCACTGTTTCAGAACCATCAAGTGCTAGAGAGCTTGGGGTCCTCTGAAGCACTGTCATGAGATCTCACAGCTCTCTCTCTCTCTCTCTCTGGAAAAGGGAAAGTCTTCCATTCTTTTCACCTCTTCACCCAGTTCCTACTAGGTTTCGTGTGAAATTATTTCTATGGCAGAAAGTGGTTTCCATGTTGCTATAGTTACAGAGAATGTGACAAGTTGAACAAGTAGCCAGGCTGACAAAATTGAATATGGGATTGACAGAAAGCCGTGTACAGAACTATTTAAAAGAAACAAACAAAACCAGAAGTCTGCACGTGTAGCTGCTACCATTAGTTGTCTATTTCATTCATGTTCTCTTATGGGTAGAGTCCTACCAGATTCACAGCCGTCACGGACCGTGACATCAGACCTTTCCAGTGAAATGTAGCTATTGGAGGGGAGAGAAAGGAGCAGGACTTGGGGTGCCCCAGCAGGGAGGGCTCTTACCATTCACCGGGCGCCTGCGGAGGGACAGAACTTCCTCTTCCCCTGCACAGCTGCTCTTGGGAGGAGAGACACCCACCTCCGGGTACCTCCCCTGGCTGCAGAAAGATCCGTAGCTGCGCTGCCTTCAGAGCCCAAACAGCAGCCACCAAGCTTCCTGCAGCCAGAGAAGGTTCCTGGAGGTGGAGGTGGGTCTGATCTCCCCTTGCTGCTGGGACCACCCCAGCCAGGCGCTCCTAGCTGCTAATTCCAGCTGGTCTGGGGAGGGACAGGACATGCTCTTCCCTTGCATGGCAGCTCTGGAGAGGGAGGAGGGAGAGATCAGACCCACCTCTGGGTACCTCCCCTGGCTGCAGGAAGCTCCAGGGAGCCTAGCTCTGACGGCAGCGTGGAAATGAGGGCAGCAATCCCACTACAACAGCTTTGCGACCCCCCAAGTCTCATTTTGGGTCAGAACCTCAATGGTTACCACACCGTGAAATTTCAGACATAAAATCTGAAAAGGTGAAACTGACCTATTTTAAAACCCTCCGGCTATGAAATTTACCAGAACAGACCGTAAATTTGTTAGGGCCCTACTTATGCACAAATGTGGCAAATTTTCCCCTCAGCTACTCATACACACTGAAATACATTGGAATTGCATATCCGAGGACAGGATTTGCCTTGGAAAGAATGCCCAGATGCCTAAGACAATTTCAAGCACCACATTTCCACATCGTTGAGAAATGGTTTAATGGTCTGGTTTTAATTTGAGCTCTATTTACAATGTTGTGGATCCCTTTGTGGAGCAAAGTAGCTCTCTTGTGGACTAAGGAAGTGGTCCCTTTATGTTTAACACACGGTTCAAAGTGAGACTAACCGGTAGTAAAGCAGAACCATAATTTGATAGGGGGAAGCACTTTAACATGAGTTTCCTGTGTAAGTTTCACAAAAGTTAAACTTTCTGCCCCATTTTTTACATAGAGGCCAAGATCAGTATCTGCATTTTGGTTATTAGTTTTTTTAATTTGTTGGCCAGATGCTGATATTTCATTAATATATGCCACAGTACACAATCCAGTCTGGAAAAAACAAATCACTGTGTACATACTGTAGGATATCAGTATATGAATTTTAATTTTCTATCATAAGCCAAATGAATTCATCCCCTTCAACTTACATGACAGTCATAAATAACGTTTTCCTAGACTAACAAATCTCTAACTTAGTTTTTAAAAGAAGTGTATCTATCAACACTAAAATAATCTTTGGTTCCAAAAGTTATACGGAAGTTACATCTATTTTTCGGTTTGTTTACAGTTATTTAAGATTTGTGTTCAGAAATGGGTTTTTAAAATTTTTATTCTGTCCTAGCTCATCTCAAAAACTTTATATCTTCTTCTATAATTGTGCTGACCATGTAATCATGGTGTAAATAATAAATAATGATATTTTGTACTCAGCACATCAAAGCCATTGTATCTCATGTGTAATCATATCATACATTTGCTATATGATTGTACAATATACTATATTAGAGACCATTGTATCAGATTACTGAAAAAAAAAAAAAAGTAATTCACATTAACTAGCCAGACCAAGCACGCACTTTAACAAAAACCTTCTGTGATCTAACTCTGACAAAGCATTATGCAGTTTTCCCTCCTTTCCCATGCAGTAAAATGCACATAACGTTAAAAGATACCAAGAAAGTACATAAAATTGTAAATGGATCTCTGTCTAGATCTTGAAGTAACCAGAACATTGCTTAGGGTCAGAAATTAACTAGAAAAGCACAAGGGGATTGTATAATATACCATTTCATTCCTTCTACTGATCAGCTAACAGGATACACTTTTGCTATGCTGAAAAGTCTTCGTTACACTGGATTCCTCTATTACTTGACTTCAGCGGAAGACCTCACCCATGAAATATTAATATAGTGCTGGATAATGCATCCTCTGAATCCCTTTTTAGAGGGTTTCGATAACATTTCAGTATATTCCTTTAAACTAAGCTGCAAGTTTACCCTAAAGATCACTGCGTTTAGTTTTTAAGGTTTATTTATGGATTTTTTTTTTTTTAACTGCAGCATCTATGAACTACCCCAATTATATCACCCCTCCAATACTTGGCACAGCATGCTGAAAAAACAGCTTATCCAATGGGCACAGTGCACACCTCCATTCAGCACTGCTAACCATACTGAGTTATAGGTCAGTTTTCATGCGACACCCCATTAAAGCTAGCTTTCACTGGAATTAATTAATAAAATGGCTCTGTTCTTAACCACTCTAGAGGATCATTAGAACTTCAACTATTAAACTCTAAATTCAGCACTCCCTTCAGTTACAACTTTCAGTGAAATGTAAAATATAACATTTAATATGATAATATGATAAAAAGACCTCTATCAGGTTAAAACTAAACTATTAGTTTAATTTAATTATTAAAACAGAATTTTAAAAAGATCTAGTTTATGTGGAATGATTGCAAATAGCAAACAAGTTGGAGAATGACAAGAGAGAAACAATTTCACTTTCTGGTTTTCATGCATCAGCACAAGGCTTGCATTGCCTGAGAAGTGAACAGTGCAGAATGTTCAAATCTAGAGCTTTCCCTGTTTCTTTTGGAATTACAAAAAAAAAGTTTCATGTAAACATTTCTATTAACTTTAGGACTGGTAAAACTCTGTTTGGGAAAAAAAATCTACATTTTGCATTTAAAATTGACTTGACAGTGTCTTTACGTAGGATTCCAACTATGTATTGGTGTAAACATCAACCCATACTGGGAATAGTTACACATGAATACAATGCTAAAAGTCTGTGGAACAAACTCAGATCTGGTGTGAGTGTATACAACTTCACTGACTTCCATGAAGATCTTACTCATGTACATCAGGTTTATATTTGACTCCACTGGGGGTGCCGCGGTGTTTTGTTCCCATCTACAATAAATGAGAAAGCTGTTGTAAACACTTATCCATATGCCAACCCATTATTACATGGGACACACACATTAATCACAGACCATACAAGATATTGGTGAAGTCTCCCTAATAAAATTATGACTAAGGTTCTAGACATATTTTTGCAGAATTCAATAACCAGAGAATACAGTCTTCTCTTCACTGAAAGTTCAATGGAAGTGAGAAAATTTGAGCTAGGAAAATGGTCTGTAAACATGAGAAGCAAACAGAGAAAAACAATAGGTTCAACCACTCATATGTCCTCGTTACCTAAAATTAGCTTCAAAAGGAACATTATAAAAATGTTTTATAGCTATGCCCAATTTATGCATTAAACCAAATTATTTTACCTACTACCAACCAATTTTAATTTAACAGAACCACCAATCTAAAACCAGAATATGCCATAAAATGTATTTATACTACACAAAACACGTCATAGTCTTGGAATATCCTACAATATATACATCATGCATTTTTGGTGGCTCCTGATTTCCTTAAAATTCCCAGATGACTGAACCTCGAAATAAAAAATGAACCTTGATTGGGATGTAGAGTCTATTACTTGACAAACCCCCAAAAATATTTCATGAATTAAAATCATGTAATACATATTCAAACACGAGCAGATACCTACATACTAGTGTTGGATGGGTTGTGTTGACTGTGCAGCAGGTGAAAAAGTGTTAGTCTTTCACATGTAGGAGCCCCGATTCAAAATCTGGTTGAGGTCATACATTAAATGAGTTTGGTGGTTTTAGGATAGTCCATAGAGTATCTGTCCATAGAGTATCTGTCCATATCACCAATCCACCAGCCCAAATATCTGACGTGATTGCCGGTGTCAGCTACAAGATGGAACTGTGGGAGGTCTTGCAGGTGCGAAGTGAATTGCATTGGCAAAGCTGCATGAGGAAGTGTATAAAGTGTTGGCGTACGCTCAAGCTGGCTTATGTTATTGCTATTTGTCCCTCACTTTCTTTTCATATGCAATAAAATGTACTTAAGTTTTGGAATATTTCTTTCTTTTAACAGAACGATATAGCGTTGATCATAACATTCCTACTGGGTGATGAAATAGTGGCAGAGTGCGCAAGTTTCTCTAGAGCTGGTACCTGGAAAGAAGTACTATACAGGTGTTTAATCTAAAATATTAACATACATCAGATATATATGTAATCATTGTATAGATCGTACTTTTGAATGGCCAATAATTATAGCCTCCAAGCCAATAGCTTCTGAATAAATGTAGATCAACATCTCTCTCTGTACATATAAATGGTCAGCTTATCTCTGCCAAGACTCTTCCTAAAAAATGAAAACTTCAAACTATATAAACTTCACTTGATGAAACAAAATAAAAAGTTGCTGTTTTCTATCCCCTCTTTCCAGTCCCACACAGCTGTAGTTTTCACGCATCCAAACGCTGAATCTCAGGGTGGTGATCTACTTCTCTTGATTCTGTCCGAGCACGAATGTAATCACTTGTCTGCCGGCTGTTCTGCTGTCTGCTGTTCATTCGCCATTTTTTAACAGCTAAATACATATTCACAGCATACACGATCATCGCCAAGAAACCAAATATCTAAAAGAAACAGCATCAAAACTTTGTCAAAGGCAATCTTCCAAATCAAAAACGGTAACAGATTCACAACCAAACTGTTAGAGCTTGATGTTGTACTTAGCATTGACACATTGTTGTGGCCTATAAAAATCAGCTACAATGCCTTTTATTTTAAATGAATTTTTGCATTTGTGAAAGGTACTAGATTAATGATCTTAAAGACTGAAGGTCTCTAGACACAGAACACCCTTGACATTGGCAATACAAGACGATGTTCATGTCAAAGGGACCTCTAAAGAGAGAGAGGATAGTTCTTTCCCCATTAAATCCTCGGCTTTTCTGCTGGATTTAACAAGGATGCCAAACACAGATTGTGGGTTTTGTGAAACAGAGAGAGAAGCTACCAGCTTATTGCTTATACAAACACTCAGCAAATGGTAGTAATTTTGCTCACTATGGAGCTAATCTGGCCTCAAGCCAGTGATGCAAACGTAAATGACCTAGTGCCACAATGAGAATTCCACTCTTACTTATCTATTATGCTGTGAAGCAATGCAAATTAAATACTGCTACTCTACCATAAGGCACTGAATGGCAAGGAGGGAAGAGATCATTGTCCCAAGATCAGGCCCCTCAAAGCATAGGAAATAAGGAGTTAATTTTTACTTCTCCTCAACTTCATCCCTGCAAAATTCTGTGGAGTAGTTATGTGACTTTAACCATTATTATACCCAGCCTTGCAAAACTCATTAAAATTTGCCAGTTCAGGCACAAATCGATTCACTTGCCCTTATGATGGTTGTGGTAATAAAAAATGAATACTCTTTTACGAACCCATAAAAGAAAAACTTACTAAAGAGTATGCAAGTAGAAAGTTGTCTGTAGCAACTTTAAAATGAGTCTGATTTCATGCATAGCTGTAACCTTTTATTAAAAGTAGTAAATAATAAAGTATTTGCAAATGACCATTCAAAGTTACAGAATATCTGATCAACTAAGCCTAAAACTTAGTTTCTTTGGCTCTCACCATTAAAACTTTTTGGGGAAGGGCTCATCCAATATCACCTCATGTCATAGAGGGAGAGCTGATTTCCTTGAAATCAAAACATCGCCACTAGCCAAAAATGTGTAGATGATAACCATTAAAAGTATATAGAGATGTGTGAGCAAGGGTGAGGGAAATATCCAATGGGGTACGGAAAAAGTCACCCTTTACTTCTGATGAAAAATAATTGTCAAGAATAAAGAAATTTGAATTGTTTTCTTACCACAGCAGCAATTTCTGCTCCAGTTTTATGGTTCAAAGCAGCAAGTACTACAGATGCAATGAAAAAGAAGAAAGTGCTGAGTCCAGTGTTGACAAGATCCTATAAAAACAAAGTTATTAGAATTACACACAATCATCCTTTTTTGTTTTATACTGAATGGATGAAACAGAGAGGAAGATCAGAACAGAATCTGCATTAACACTCTCCCAACTTTTATGTAGTTTATCCTTTTGCAAAAAAAGGCAATGATACTTATCCAGGAAGTACATTACACTCAAAACATACACGTACACACAAATATATATACATGCTATGTGAGCAAAATTTGCAAATCGCTGCAGATTCAGAATATGTTACACCAGTTTCTATTCAGAGTTAGTATTTAGAAGCAAAAAAGCACTGCTAGTACAAACTGTGAATACAACTATTTTACTACAGCTGACATTAAAGAAATCTGCAGCATTCCAACTGCTTAACCTTAATGCAGCTCTCATGTGTGACTCAAACTACTGCTCTTTCAAGCCACTGGAGCCAGACAGTGTCTTGTTTGTAAAAGTACTCCACACTTTATGGCATTATGTGAATAATACAGAATGTCTATTATTCTCTCTCTCTCTCATACACACACTTTTATTAATATATGTATTGGATAGGCAAGTATGTAATATTCACACACTATTTATATATGTCCATGAAAAAACCCACATACTCTCTCCAAGAGGTTACCAGGATTAGAAAGAAATCTGATTTTTTTTTTAAATGTAGACACACTTGCAGCAGCAACATATGCAATTCAACTAGCTAGACTTTGTGTTGCTTAGCAATGAAGTAATCATGCTGCTAAGCTTCCAGCATTCCAAATCAGGTCACTAACATACTGCTGTCGACACAACTACAAATTCTAAACTAGCAGCTATTGACAAGAGGGCTATTTTCTTCAATGCTCCACTCAACTGCCAACAGTTAAAAATCACAAAAGCAAGAGATAAAGTACCAGAAGAACAGAGTGGTAGAATCATTTAGTTTATAAAAGATCCCTAGCGTGTTATTTAGGGCACCCTCCTGCATCATTTTAAGGGAAAGAAGCCATTAGTGTTGCCTTGGATTCTAGCTGCTCAGATAGCTACGTTACCACCAGTTCTTCAAGACAAGCAGAGTGCAATTCTGAAGGTGAGGGAGATAGGGGCAAGGAAGAGCATGCAATGCAGCAGTTGAGGACAGGGCAGGGTAGGTAAACGTAAGGAACATGAAGTAATTGGGAGAAGGGAATAACACTAACTGAAGGGACAGAAGGATCAGCTTTGTACAACCAAGGCTGCAATGCAAACCATAGTTTCAAATTCAAATGCGGCAACTGATAACTACAATACAAAATGTTTTGGAGGTATTTCAAATGTGCCCATCACTGTATTATCTGTAATTAAAGTGCACACAGTTGTCCAGAGTGGCCTCTGCTGTTAGTCTTTCCTACATTCAGCACTTTGCTTACTGCCAATTCCCACTCTCCATCATTTACTGCAGCAACATTTTTGTAAAAAACAAGTCTTGTTAAGTGCTGTAAAAATGGTTATGCTTGGACTCAGACATATTTCTTCAAGTGGGGCATTCCATGGACAAGGGTCCTTGACTAAGCTCCAGGAATCTCAAACTTTGACCTGGCCACAGCTAGCTTCACTATGAAAGCAGCTGTCACTTTGGGTTGTGAAAAGACATGGCAAGGCCCCAAACTATTTTCTGCCTTAAAGGCCAGGGATTTCAAAAACACTGGAAGGACAGATTATAGAGGGTGCAAATCACTGGCATGATTTATGTGCTCAGCTGAAAAAAATTTCTGAGAAGAAGGGCTACTACATTCTGTACAAATTGGGGTTGTGTTGTCTTTGATCTCAGCCCAGGTACAGTAAATTACAATGAGGTGAATACAAGGATCACTGTGGCCAGATCCTCATCTAAAAGGAAGAGACAGTTTCCTGACACGTTGGAGAAAAATCCATTGTTCACTACTGTTGCAACCTGTATCCAGAATCAGTAATGAATGCAGTAAGACTGCCAGGCTACCTTGAAAAATGGAGGGAAAGGTCAGTGACCAAAGATATCAAAATGTTTGCACGTGATCAGCACCTGTCTAAAGAGCAGCTACTTCAAATTATACCCAGGCAAGTCTGAGGTGATGGTGGTTATATTTGCCAAGGAGTATTACAACCAAGATCAGGAGCCTAGGCGTAGATGTTGAACAAGTATATATGAAGGCACAGTTCCTATCTTGAAGGCCTTACCATCCAAAAAATAAAGAGGTCCATTTACTGCTTTCTGGGAGCAAGTAGCATTTCACCACCTCTCGAAGTGGAGGAGAAATATACAGTACTGATCCCTGTGACTGCATGAGAGCTGCTCAGTACTAGTCTTTAGGTCCTGTTGGAGGGGAATGACTCAAGTCATCATAGCGTTGCACTGTCCACTTCAGCTAAGTCTTGTGAAGAGGTTGGTAATGCCTAGGCTTGATGCTATTCAATATTTTCATCAATGATTTGGAGGTAAATATAGAATCACTGCTGATAAAGTTTGCAGATGACACAAAGATCAATGGGAGTGGTAAATAATGATACAGGTAGGGCAATCGTTCAGAACAATCTGGATCACTCGGTGAGCTGGGCCCAGTCAAACAAACTTCATTTTAATATTACCAAATGCAGAGTTTAGCTCAAAAAAAAAAAAAAAAAATTTTTTTTGAGGGGTGACTTGATTACAGCAGATAAGTAACTTCACAGAGAGAAGGTACTAAAAGTCTCTTTAATTTAGTACAGTATTTCCCAAACAGTAGGTTGTGATTGGGATGGCTGTAGATAGGTTGTGGGCCCAGTGCAGAGGTCCAGCTAGTTGGGTGCAGTGGGGGTGGTTTGGAGTTTGAGAGCAAGTCCACCCTGCAATGGTGGCTCCTCTCCTTTCCAGGTGTTGTGACCTGGTTCAGAGATTCTAAGGTCAGAAGGGACCACTGTGATCATCTAAGTCTGACCACCTGCAAAATGCAGGCCACAGAACTACCTCAAAATAATTCCTAGATCAGGGGTAGGCAACCTATGGCACGTGTGCCAAAGGCGGCACGTGAGCTGATTTTCAGTGGCACTCACACTGCCCGGGTCCTGGCCACCGGTCCAGGGGGCTCTGCATTTTAATTTAATTTTAAATGAAGCTTCTTAAACATTTTAAAAACCTTATTTACTTTACATACAACAATAGTTTAGTTATATATTATACACTTATCGAAAGAGACCTTCTAAAATTGTTAAAATATATTACTGGCACGTGAAATCTTAAATTAGAGTGAATAAATGAAGGCTCGGCACACCACTTCTGAAAGGTTGCCGACCCCTGTCCTAGATCATATTTGTTAGAAAAACATCCAGTCTTGATATGAAAATTGCCAGTGATGGAATATCCACTATGATCCTTTGTTAATTGTTCCAGTGATAAATTATTCTCAGCATTCAAAATGTACACCTTATTTCCAGTCTGAATTTGTCTAGCTTCAACTTCCAGCCATTGGATCGTTGTTCTACCTTTCTCTGCTAGATTGAAGAACCCATCAGACCTTTCTCTGCTGGAGTGAAGAGCCTGGCTCTCTGCTCCAGAGACCTAGCATATGAGGCCTCAGCACCGCGAACCCAAATTTGGTGCAGCCACCCCTCCATCATGACGTGTAGAGCAGGGATAGGCCAAAATACCCAGAGCACATAGCTGGGCCCAGCCTTGAGGGATGAGCTTGCTCTTTTCCCAGGCTCTCCTCCACTCTGGGCCACTAAGATTGTAGTGCCGGGGCAGAGGTGGTTGGTGTCAGTATGGGAATAGTGGTCGGGCATCACAGAAGGACGACGACACTGGTTTATGATTTTGTGCCCCTCCTGCAATTCCTCATGAAGTTGGATCTCGGTGGGTCACAAAAAAAAAAAAAAAAAAAAAAACCAAAATGCATTTGGTGGGTCGCCTTAGTAAAGAGTTTGGGAATCACTGACTAGTGTACAAAGGCATAACCAGAACCAAGGGCTGAAAGCTGAAACCAGACAAATTCAAAGTACAATTAAAGCACATATTTTTAAACAGTGAGGGTGATTAATCACTGGATCACACTGCCAAGGGAAATGGTGAAATCTCCATCTCTTGATGTCTTTAAATCAAAACTGGATGTCTTTCTGGAAGGTATGCTTTAGCCAAACAAGTTATTAGGCTCATCGCAGGGGTAACTGGGTGAAATTTAATGGCCTGTGGTATACAGGAGATGAGACTAGATGATCTAATGATCTTGTGACCTTCAACTCTGTACCTGAACATCCAAGTAAAAGGATACCGAGTAGTACAGGCAAGGAGTTCTACCCTATCCATAAACAGAAAGACCAATCAATGCCTCAAGACCAATTGCCATGTCATAGGCTGGTCTGAAATCTGACTGTGAGAGGTCTAAGACAGAATGTGAAATACTGCTGAAGTTAGACTGTCCCGACATTTCTCCATGATTTTTCTTAGGAAGGAGGCTTCGAGGCAGGGTGGTAGTTGGAGAGACTGTCTAAACTAAAGCAAGTATTTGTTATCATATTCTATTGAATTTTTCAAGAAAGTTGTCAAGTTTCTCCCTCTGAAAAAAGCAGTGCTTCTCATTTCAAATGAAAAACATGACAGCCTCAAACTTTAAATGCTAAAATCTGGTTTGAAGAAGCTAAAGCCCAAAGGAAGAGAGAAAGCTATGGTGAGGATTCTAGAAGCAAAAGATGTTTCGTAAAAAAAAAATAAAACATTATACATTAAGATGACAAAATGAGTAACCATAACAATAAAAAAGAATAAGCTAATTGAAAAAAGATGTAGTTTCAAATCTGGCCATGATGTAGCTGAAGTTTTTACTATTGTATTTATAGACAAAGTAAAACCACATCACACAGATAGAAGAATTTCAGCTGAAATTACAGCAACCTCATGAGACAGCCTGTTGCGCCATAAAACGGTGTTCAAAGCTGCTGTCCATAACAGAATAAAGTCTAGGATCTGAGTCAAATCCACTCTAGACTGCTACTGATCCTTTACTCTCTCAGGAATAATTTAATGTCAGATTGATTTGCTGTTGCTTGCTAGTGATTTGTTATCCAATGGTCATATTAACTGTTCTAATCAAAATGAAAGAAGTATCTAAAATTTGTTAGATAGTGTCACTTTCAATGTCTTATCCATGGGGCAGATATCTGACTGACAACAGTAGGTCCACAGGGCTATATTTTCAAAAGCCGGATTCCCATTTTATGCTACACATTTAGCACCGTGTCACATTTTTTGTTCCCGCAATTGACAGAAGGTGCACATATTAGTAACTACGTGCAGGGCCGGCGCTTCCACTAGGCAACCCTAGGCGGTTGTCTAGGGCGGCAGGATTTGGGGGGCGGCATTTTGGGGGGCCTAACTGTAGTGGAGAGACTGAATAGAGTCTGTGAATTTGAAGAAGTCTGTTGCTGCTTATAGGCAGGAAGTAACTTCTGAAGAGCTGCAAAGGAACAGATAGGGAAAGGTTCTTTCCCTTAAGCATTACCGATTGGGTCCGTTGCCAGGCGCTGGCTCTCTTGCCCAGTGGTGGCAGTGGCAGCCACGTGCCCTCACCCACTCATCTCCAAACCTCAACATATGTAATTTTCCAGGAGAAATTCTGGATTAAAACAGTTAGCTTCTGATGGCTTGTGCAGTCTATGTAAAGGCAAATTATGTATTTTTTAAATTCATTTACAAGGATACTTATTTTATCAGGGCATTTTTACAGAATCCTTCTCTTTGCCATTCAATTCTTGAAATCCAAAAAGCTTACATTTAACTATTTTAACTTCCATCTAAATGTATATAATCTGGAAAAGAAACCTGCATTTCAGTGGGATGAGTTTGTCAAAAACCTGTTATAGAAGTTTGAGGTCTACCACTCTCCAAGTTAGTTTCTGCAAAATAGAGAGCTGAAACTAACATTTCCTTTTAGCTTCATTTTCATTGTCCAATGTCTCTAATTCTTTCCCCAAACCATCACTTTACTCTACAAGGTTTGGGCTGTTTTCTCCTTGTTCCTGTGTGTAGCTATCAATTTGAAGTTTATACACATACCAGTCAGTCTGCTGAACCCAATCTCCCTGATCACCCCATAATTTTACTGTGTAGTCATGTTATTAAACATCATATGATCACTCCCAGTGCAGTTAACTAATGGAAATATGGTTTGCAAAGTAAAAATGTCATATAAAGAAATAACCAAATTAAATGTGTTAGAATCCAATTCCCACCCCTCTCACCTCCATATTAATTTATTTTTACCCATGCAACAAAGAATGTATTCAAATACTGGATACTGCAACTAAAAATTCAGGATTCATGTTAGAAATTTGTCCAAAGGGGACAGGCTCCCACCCATGGCAAGACAGTCAACAGCCAACATTTTCAGAAATGACTAATGATTTTGGGAGTTCAGCACTTTCTGAAAATCAGGCCACTTTAAAGACATCTCAAATTGGGCACATAGAAAAATTAGGTATCCAAAAATCACTAGTTGCGCCTGAAAATCTTGGCTAATATTTTAAGGGACAAGACACGATTTTGTGGCATTGGAAGAGGCGGTCAGGGTCAGATGATTTCATCCTTAGATGGCTCTCACCATTTCTGGGTGTTTGCATAGGCTTTGCTGGAAGCAGTGTTCTTGTACAAGAGTGACAAATGTGCCATTTCTATTCACTGTTTTCACGTTTCCACCTCTTTATTTTCTAACTTCTCTTCGTGTATGTGTGTGGTTGTTTTTTAAATTCCATGGTGTTCAGTCTCCTGTTCCCTCTCAACCCCTTGCACCTTACTACTTACCAATTCTTCTGCCAAGTGTTTCTAGTCCTAGACATTAACAGACATTACTATCTACTGTTATACATATCACTAGCAATAGAGGCCAAGCGCCAGAAGTACTCCTTGTATTTAAGCTAGTTTTACTAGGGCATCCTTAGCAGAAGGATGCACCACCCATGATGATAAATTGTGAAAAATCAAATAGGGATGGTGCACCTAGAACACAAGCCTGCAGCATATAATAAACCCTGCCAATGGTTCATAAATTAAGAACATGAAAATGATGCATCTTTTTAAAGGACATCTTTGTGACAGATATGGCAATTTCCTGCAGTATCCTGGATAAACTTTATTGAATTAAGTTAAATCTTACTCAATTAAGTTTATATATCATTTTGGGCCAGGGATTGTATGTAATTCCATAGGGGAGGAGGACCACAGCTCTCCAAGAACTAAAAACAGTGAGCGGCAATTAGTCAAATTCACTCAGATTGTAACACCTCACAAGAGGTACCACCTCCTGGCGAGACTTGTATATCCTGATTCAAACTGGATTCTCCAGCGAACCAACAAAAAAAAGGACTTTTGGATAAACAGCCTGAGTTTAAACTGATTCAGGGCCTGATCGAGCAAATGGACAGGACCTTCTATCCAAAGCAGGTATCAATCCACCCTGGAAAGGGTTGGAAGAACTTGACCTATTGATGGATGCTCTTGTTCTGAGCCAAGGTGGTTATGAACTTGTAACTGCAGAAAAAACCCTTGGTGGGTTTGAAGAATTTATCACCTGTGAGAACAATTTTTGGAGCTGGGGTGATCTCTGGTAAGTTTACTAGCATGTGTGTAGGTTCTTTTATTGTTTTTAATGTTTTCTCCGTAATGCTTTCACCTTAAGAATAAGTGAGCTTGCTTAGGAAAAGCTGTGTGGTATCTTATACCTATGGGCAATTATGCGGTTTATAGCCTTTGAAGAGAAGGCAAAGCAGGCCTGCTGAAGCACTCTGACTTTCTTGGGAATTCCCAATGTAGGCATGGAACTGTGCAGTCTGGAAATACCCCACTCAGGAAGGAAAGAGACCCATGTCTCTGCCCAAGAGAGGTATGAATGGGGAACCGGAATCCTAAGAACAGGTGCCTCTCTGGACCACGGAGGCAGAATACAGGTATAGTTGCCCTGAACTGTGACCACCTCTTTATTGGCAGAAGTAAAAAATAAAAGACAACTTTTTCCGGGTTCCCATGCAATATCTACAAGTCGAAAAAGTCTGGTGTTCTTTAACCGTCTCCTCTGTGATGCTCTTTAATCTACAACTTTGAAATGGAGATATTTAAAGCCAAGACCGATACAATAAAACAGTTTCTTCAGAGCAACATCAATTATTTTACTGTCACCTACTTGGACATTTGTACCCATTGTTTTTCTAAAAAACTCTGAAGCATGTTTTCAAGCAACATGAACATCCAGTGCTCAATCTTCATGTTCAATGAACCTGTGTTTGTTAACTAGTATCTGACACAGAACTGAGGGAGACATGAGCCAACATTGCAATCCAGACACATTTGATTTTAAAAACCTATTACATGCTGATCTTCTAACATTCTTGACAATTGTTGACCTTGTGTTTGTTTTAGATATAAACAAATCACTAACATGAATAGATATAACCAAAGTCAGATCATCAACAGACAGTATAACGAACATTCTAGTTGGAGCAATTGGTTATGTAAGTAGAAATTAAATGCAAATACTAAGTCACAAAAAAGTCCATTTTACTGATGGAATAACTAAAGATCTGTATCTGCAACAACTCTGCTCATACTCCCTCATCCAAGAGATTGTTGAACTTCAGCATGCTGGACTGCCTGCCACAACAATTAATGATGACCTGTAAGTTCACCATCCCCATCTTCATTGGGGAGGTTTTGATTTCTCTTAGTTCTGACACAGACACATTGTGGCTTTGGGAAATTATTGTAAATTATTGTAAAACTACTGCAGATCTCTGCAGTAACAATCATCCTCTATAGCAACATAGGACAAGATTCTAATACTGAGACTATATACCTGGTAACCCAGGTGCAGGGCTTTCAAAACTTCTAGATTTTTATGTTCTTCTGTTACATTTTCCACTCTTGGTCTTAACTAGTCATACAATCCTTGTTTATGTTCCATGCCACTGTGTGCTTCAACATAGTTCTGCCAAACCATGACCCTTTGTATGCAAACCCACAACAAATTCCACTTGTACCTCACTTATGTATTTCACCCTGTCCAAGCAGCTTATGCTTCAAATAATAAACAGATAATGAACACATTTTGCCAAATGTAGTTATACTAACCCACTTTGTTATAAGTAATTTGTTTGAAATATTTCTATGCAGTTACGATGCCTATGGATCATCTGGAACATGTGTAGAAATGTACATTCCTTGCTGCTACATTCAAGTATCCTTGCAAAATAGCATGCACAGCTCAGCTGTGTATCACAGAGGGAAATGGAAATTTCCACTGTCATTTCCCCCAAGTCCTCACATCTCATGGTAATGTTGATAATCCTACGCAGCACAGAGGAATGACTGATCCATTCTTTTATCTCACTGTCACAGATACACAATTTTTAGCTCTCTTTCCAGAGAAGTTTCTTTCCTAGCTTCAGAAATCCCATGTTTCTTTCAGATACTGTATCTCAATAATATTTAGGTGGCAGTTGCATTTCTAATTAGGATGAAAACAAAACACTGTTGCTGAAATGGCTGAAAATGTAAGAGCCACAAAACGATGGATTTTGTAATATTTGTGTATCTGTGCTAGATGTCGGCAGACTAATGCATTTTTACGATAGACAGAGGAGTCAGGCAGAACCCAAGGAGCATTTTTTCTTATTTTGGCAAACATTGGTGTTGCTAGTAAGGATTACTGTCACTAACAGGCTGGCCTAGTTAGGGATAAGACTGATGTAAGGGCACAGAAGGAAATTCGCTCCCCAAAGAAAACACAATATTTGTATGCTGTGCTCTTATGCTGTAGGCTATGGATTTCAAGTACTATTTCAATGAACAGATAGAACGGGGGTTAAAACAAAGACATAGCCTCAATGTTTCCTGATATTAAATGAAAAAAAGGTTATTTACTGAAAATCTGCATAATCTCAGTTTGCTATACGCAACCAGCAGCAGCTGATGCATCTTTGCTGGCACAGATGCCCAGGTTGCTACCATCTATGACCCATGGTAAAATGCTGGGGCATTGATCAACTGATCTATAAAGAAATACCAATTTTTACAACATACTACAGAGGGCCCATGGGAGTGGACTAGATGACCTAATTATTTTCCTCTTTAATTTCTAGGCTTATTGAGGATAAACTGTTTGCACAGGAAGTTTGTTATACAGATGGGTGCATCTCAGATAAGGTTAGGAAAGAGTCATAACACTACAAACTACTCAAAAGGCTAAAAAGAATGTGGCATGTTTGAACCTCTGTACTGCCAGAACAGCCTCTGTAATTATGTTACATTAAACTTCAAAAACCTGCAGTTAGTCTTTAGATAAGGAAATACCATCCTGAAATTGATGATTAACTGAACAGGTACTGAAACTAATGAAACTGTAAATAGATAGGAATACGCATGTCTCCTGAACACTACTGAGAAATTATGATGGTTGTCATTATTGAAAATGCTTTTAATAGATTGTGTCAAACATGAAAGGCTGCATAATTCCTAAATAACTGTCGAACGATAGAAAAAGCACCACAATATTTTCTCTGAGAAAAAGTGTGAAGCACACAATCTGCCACATGAACAAAATAAGGTTAATGTGTGTGTACAGCCTGTATTAGAAACAACAAAGATATTGCATCGCTGAATTGCACAAGACAAAAAATCACTGTAGCCAGAAAGCACAGATAAAATTCTTCTTGTACTACAGGGGCATCCTAACTTTGCCCAAGCTTGCCAGGAGCTTGAAGGCCTCAATTTGCATGCATACCAGATCAGCCTTGAGCTATCCTAATTAAGATTGCAGCATAGAATTCTCCAGACCACAGGTCCCAACAAACTATCCTGCAGGCACTTACCTCAATTTGGAGAGCTGGGAAACAAAGATGGTCTTGGATTACTGGGAGTCAGTAATTTCCAGGTCTATTTTCTGCTCTGCCACAGATTTCCTGTGTAACCTTGGAAAAGTCATTTAACCCTTCTGAGGGCTTGTCTACACTTGCGGCACTGTGCTGTAGCGCTTAGTGAAGATGCTACCTACGCCAACGGGAGAGCTTCACCCCTCTACATAGGTATTCCACCTCTCCAAGAGTGATGTAGTTATCCTGACATAAGTTGGTAGTGCAGACCAAGCCACAGTCTCAGTTTCCTCATTTTCATAATGTGGGTAATAAAAAGTACTTCTCTCACAAGAGTAGTAGTGCAGAGTTTACTTGGTGTTTATAAAACACACTGAAATACTTGAATGGAAAGTAGAAATGCTACTGAAGTATCACTGTATGTCTCTGTTGACCACACCTATGTAGTGATGCAAGGGCATCTGCAACCCACTCCATTTGTGACCTTCAGGCTGCGCTCTGGCCACTCAATACAGTACTGTATACCTTATACTGCACTAAAATAGTACTTATGGGCACATAGACTTCAGCACAGAGTATTAAGACAAGAACTATAAATTTAGTCAAAATACCCTAGTCAAATCTGTTGAATCACAATTTCATACAAGGTAGATCCATGCACTACACAGTTAGGTATTACTACAAGCTCTCCCATGTCAAACATTACTGTGTACGTATGAAAATCTGAGGGAAAATATCTTCAGTAAGGATTCTTACTAATCCAGTACTACATATCATAACTACTATATAATTGAGATTATACCTTTAAATTTGGGCAGATGGAATAAAGCCTTAAAATAAACCTTCTGTTCACTATTAGAATAGCAATAAAACAAACTTCAAAATAAATAAATAAAGATGAGTCCAAGTTACTTTCCCAGATCAAGTGAAAACCCAAACAACAAAATGCTCTATTTTTAGTTAAAAGATTTTAAATCCCTTCTTTTCAAAGACCTCTATCAGAGTCTTATGCTAGAGATGGATTTCTCATTCTGAGTACAACTATTTGTCATCGCTTGAACAGGGCTATTCAAACCAATAAGTACCAAGAGTGGTTGAAAGGACCTTGAAGTTAAACAGTTCAAATTTATTGCATTATTTGGGGAGGGGAAGAAGGGGAAGGGAAGCCTCAGTCAACCTTCTCTACCCATGTGCATTCATGATACAGTTAAAATCCTCTTGCAAGCAGTAAAAGCACTAACATGCAGGGCCAAATCCCACCATTATTTACGCTTATCTATACAAAACCACTGAAGTCAATGGAGTTACATGGCTGTATACAAGGGCAGATCTGATCCACACATGCTGATTTCTTTCTATTAGAAAATTAAAAAAAATAATAATAATAGATGTTTGGGCTTCTTCAAGAAGCAGTCTTTAGCAGAGTCATGAAGACTATCTGAACAACCCAGCAGTCGTTGTCAGGCTTGCTTCACTGTAATATGCATGAAATCTTGTATTTACCCTACATCCTAGGCAATAATGAGGTCATCATAAGCAGAGCTGCCAAGTCTTATTTATTACGTGACGTTCTTGTGCACTTGACAGCGCTGCCCGACATTCCCACCTCACAGTGGAGACATCATGCATCCAGTTGGGCTACAAGAATGGCCTGCCATTGTTACTATTGACTGCCAATGGCCACTGTGGTACAAGCAGCCAGCCATCTCCCCTCTCCTTGCTGAATCCAAACAGGGTAGGAGCAGTCAGGAGGAGCAGGCAGAGCAGAATGGAGACAGAAGATGAGGGGCCCAGGCACAAGCCCCATGTTTCCTCAACTTCCCTTCCCCCAAACACCTCATTCAGCTTCCTCCCCATACATGCTTTCTCCATGCATTTATGCATCCCCAATTGCCAGTTTTTGGGCATCTCCATTTCCTACTACCAGCATGGTTCAGGACTGGGTGTGTTGACGTTTATGGATATATGAAAGTTGTTTGCAAATATGTACATTTGTCTGTTAAGTAATTTGCACAAAATGTCACACACGGAGCAGCAAAAATCTGGCAGCTTTGCTAAGGTTAGGGATGGCTGATCCACTGGGACTGCACGCCTAATGTACAACTACAACAGCAATTTATACTAGATTACAACAGTGGTGGTGGTAAGGCAGAACAGAGGCCAGAACAAAGGAGCATAGACTCATTTCCTCAGGTGAACTGCATACAGATATGTCCAAAAGTTAATACGGATGTAGGTGCTCAATGGGTCTACATGCTGATCTACCTGCTCATTTCAGGCAACCAAGTCTGAAAGTTAGGCTCATAGCAAGCAAGAAAATGAAGATACATCCAAAATGAATGAGAGTTTCTGGCAATTCTTTCCCCACACCCACATTTCTTGTATTTGTGAACATGAGGACTGCTAGTCTAGGTTTTTTATAGTCTCTAGGCATGTACCAAGTCAACGGAGCTGACTTCTCCTTGCCGACAGTGCAATTTCCCCCCAAAATAACATAATGCTTGTGTTCATGTTTACAAGAGATTTAGCATATACCCTCACTCGGAGTGTCAAAAAACAGCAGCAGGTTATTACAAACATATTTGCCATACATTCCAACAACTTTTTGTATTGATTTACAGATCTAATAAAATGGATTCCTAATTCTTTTTTTGGACAGCATTTCTCAAAGTTATACAATAAGAGTATTTTTGCCCACCTCAGCCATAAATAATAAATGTTGGCACTGCTAGAAAGGCTCTCTTTCAGAGGAGGAGAAATTGCTAGAAGACAATTCCAGATTTATTTAATTTAACATCCTATAATCTCATTACATTTCTAAAGACACACTACGCCGTGGGTGTTCAAATTGGACATAAGTAAGATATATATTTTACTCAGTATACATAGCATTTATTCAGGATCTTAAATTTCAGTAAAAGACAGGCAGAGTTTAAAGAACAAACTTAAAATGTTTATTCAGCTATTTTTACAATATGAAAATTTGGATGAGAACTTACTGTAAGATTCCAGTTGATCTGTGGTATTCTTGTGTGAAGATTTAGACTGAACATAAGCAATAAAGCTCCAGTAACTACAAATGCACTACAGCTCACAAACTCAAAGAAATAAAGGCCTTCGCAAGGGGAGCATTCCATGATGGTCTCTATGCAGATGAATGCAATCAGTGCCAAAACCTAGGGAAAAAAAACAAATGGAAAAAATATAAATAGATTTCCACATTTTGAAAATAGCCACAAGTATTCCTGAAATTTCCATTGGGAACATGATCAGTTTACTCTCAAGAATGTGCAATTTTAGTTTAGAATAGGGCACTATTTGAAAGCAAGAATAAAAGGAATTAGTGCAAGACTTTTGGGGTACTTCATGTATTACAAAACTTATAGTAACAAAATTATACTGATCTAAAGTCAACGTAGCCACTGGTCATGGGCTACCGAAAAAAGAACCCCCTTTTCTAAGTCCAACAGTATAAAGTGCAAACGATAAAGCAAACATTTTATTTCCTTTTTAAATTATTCATATGTCTTTTCAGAACTTGGAGAAAATATCCAACTGATTTTGCTTATTAGTGCCAACATCCAGATCAATACCATTTTAAAATGCCTTTTCCCATTACATTTATTTCAAGGGTCGGTCAACTTAGAAATGTAGTCAGTTTAAATAAAAATTTTAGAATAGCTTCAAATGTTCTCCACGGGCCTCACCCCATTGTTATGATTTGAAAATTCCCTACTTCTGCAAATACTTAATTCCCCTCTCCCCTCCCCCATCCTTTGTTGTTGAGTTACAGCCTCACATAAAAGAAAAAGTCTAAAGTCCTGATCCTGCAAATGTTTACACACTTTAAACTTTGCACAGGGAGCAGTCCCATTGAATTCAATGAAGGTGTAAAGTTAAGCACATGCGTAAGTCCTAAGTGTTTGCAAGACTGCAGGGGATAGAGTGAAATATACTCTGTAAAATGAACAAAACTAAAATATGAGAAAAAAGGAATCTCTCAGATAGCAGTCTTAACCATAATAGGTATAATTCAAATATAAATGCAATTTTCATGTTGACAATTCCCCTTTAAAAATAACTTGTGGGAAAAAAATTGGGCAGGTGCCTTCTTGGTTCTTTGTATGCTGTGAAAATTTGGGAACTTTATCTGTACAAAGTAAGAATCTTGGTTTTACTATGAAGTTATTAGAAAATTGCTGTATCAGGGAAAGCCTCTATGTGAATGTGGAATCTACCCCTTGCTGACAAGGACTGAGTCCCAACAAGGCACAATGGAGAGTTGTTAACCTTAACAACTGCACTCTGACTGAACCACTGGTATGCTAAGGAGGCTGTCTGGAACAGGGAGAAGCTATTTCTTTCAGCTTGTCTGCAGGGGGCTGAAGAAGTGAAGATGGAGAACACCAGCAGCAGAACAAAGGAACCAGGTGTTGGTAGGGGGCCACAAACTTGAGAGACTCTCTGGGGCAGGGACAGGAACTTTGGGGAGGAGAGGGGAAAGAGACCGGCAGGTTTTCATAGCAGGGAGTACTGTTTGACTGCAACTGGCCACAGTCAGAGAAAGCTGACCTAGAGGGAGGCTCCATGTCTCTGAAGGGAAGTCATAAGCTGGAGAGGAAGGATCCTGGTCACCCCAGAGGGCTCTTCCCAAGCCCAAAGAACACTTCAGAGCTGTGAAAAATCAGAGGCAGGGAAATGCCTAGAGATGTGTTTATTATTTTACATGGATCTGTGTTTCTCATGCTATAAAGTAAAGAACAATGGTATTTTAGAATCCTGTGCCAAGTCTATCTGTGTCTGTTCACTTCACTATCACATGCCCCTGAAGAGGTAAACTGTAAACCCAGGGTTCCCACATGGCTGGAGTTCTGGGAGAGAATATGTCTAAACTGCGAGGGAGTCTAAGGGGCCAGCACGGTCCCAGGAGCTAGGCAGTTGGTTCATATGGTCTCAGTTCTCAGAATGGCGTGCTAGACAGAATCTGTACCTCAACAGTATGCCTAGAGACCCCACGCCAGGAACAGTGTCTGGACTCCATTCTGACTCTGGAGGCTTAAAGCACAGGGGGCCCAGTGAGGTGGATCCCCTCACAGCAGCCTCGTGAGTGTCCAACAGGAGTTCAGCCAGATCTGTGACATCTATAAAGGCAGCCTGAAGGATGTTTGATGTTGATTACCCACCTCACCCCCAAAAAAGGCATTTCCCCCCCTGCTTCTCAGAAATTCTGTTTAGCCTGGAAGACTCTACAGTGACTGGAGAACTAGCAAGACAGCATCACTAGAGTCCTAAGAGATGAAATTGAGCAACTATGGGGAGGTGGGAGTTTTTAGTCAGACTGTTTAAACTCTATTTATCTGTTAGTTTCTAAATGTAAAACACAAGGAGAAATATAACTTTTAAGCCTTCTTTATATATCAAACAGCAAAGAGTATCAAAAGACTAGCGCACCCATAACAGAAGGGAAAATTCTATCCCCACTGAACTTAATTGCAAAACTTCCAGAGACTTCAATGGGGCAATGCTGTGCATACAGTTCTCTTCTCATATTCTTACCCTAGACTCTAAACACTGAGTCAGTAATTACAACTTTGGCAAACCCTATACAACTCTATTACAAGCACACACTTTTCTCCTCTGGCCTGCCTCAAGGCTAGTATCACCAGTTTCATCAGTTCAGTCAGGCATGAGCAGGACTTAATCAGGCTAGCACTTTTTGAAGTGCTCTCCCATTTCAGCTCTCACAACAGTTTCTGTGAGGTCCTCACATCTGTTGTAGTTAGAAATGTTAAGTTAACCAGGGCAAGTCAGCTATGGGATCGTAGGACTTCTGCCAAAAGGAATGAACTGGTGAAAACAGAATTGTTCATGTCCAATATCCCTTCCTATACCGGTTTTAGATCTCCTAGATGATTTTCTGTAATTACGGCCTAATGCCTTTAGAGATTTAAAAAAAAGAAAAACATGAATATTTTATGTTCTGTTGTTTGTTCTTTCTCTATAGCTCCTCTAAAACACGATCCTTGATTAAGGTAGAGACTCACCTCTCCTCATCTGAGAAACCGTATTGTGAGAGGAAAGATGGTCCAGTGCTTAGGGCACTAGCCAGGGACTCAGGAGACGGACTCAATTTTCTGCTTTGCCACAGACTTCCTGTGTGAAATTGGGCAAGTCACTTAGTCTTTCTGGTTCCCAGTTCCCCATCTAAAACAGAAATAATAGGACTTCCCTCCCTCAAATGGATGTCCAGGGTAAACACACTAAAAATTGTATGATACTAATGTAATTAGGGGCACATAAGCACTTGTAGAATACATATATAAAACTAAAGAATTAAAGTTAGCCTAAGTTTAATTAAGAAAATAACATTTTCTCTTTATAGTATGTGGCCAAGAGGGAAAAGGTCCCAGTCAGCAGGTAAATGAAGGCTATGAGAATAGTAAGTATTACCTGTAGTATGGGAAGGATGTATGGTTCCAAAAGTAAAAGTAAAAGAACTGCAGTAACAAGACAAAGAAAAACGATCTTAAATAAACAAGCTCAAACCTTACTACTGCTGGTAAGCAAGGGGGAGGGGGGGCCGTGGAGAGAGAAGATAAGAAAGGAAAGGCCCTGGGAAGAAAGGAGGCTGTGAGTCTAGATTAAGACTGGAAAAAAGGGTAAATTGTCTCAAATTGTTTTTTTGCGGAAGTCAGTAGAGTAATTGGCAATGACATCACTTGTTTGTTAAAGGGTATAAAAGGTAAACTCTTAAAGGGGTTCATTGCTAATACCTGCCTGACCACGTTGGAGCCGACCAACATGGGTCTAAGCACCCCAGATTTAGCCCGTTTGTAAGTATCTTGATCAAATGCTTATAAATGTTTGGTTACTGTTTTGATGTAGTAAATTGCTTATTAGTTAGGCTTTTTAGGCATATTTACAGCAATTGTATAAATACAGTTTGGCTTTTGGATTTAATGAAGGAATTTATGGTTACATTAGTGTTTGATGGTTTCCCGTATCAATATTAATAATTTCAAGGAAACTCAAACTATGTCTTGTTTCTGTCTACTTCTTCATTGTGGTGTGACTATACATTTAGATTTAAAGAACAACATAGGCACTTATTAAGACACAACTCAATCCAACCCTTCTGAACACAATCTCTCCATCACTACTACAAAAAGCACCAGTCACAAAAAGTCACGATCAATTTCTGCTAGCTCAGGTATATCTACACATGTTGCAATCACAGGTATGTCTAAACAATACTTTTTAACTGAGCACAGTGTAAACAAACAGGTTAAAACACTGAATAGAACTGCAAGGTTTGGGTCCAACCTTGACATTAAATAGCAAAAAGAAAACCTGTCAAGCACAGTGGCTGTATACAAAAGTCAAACGTCGAGGTGAAGAGAGTCTGCTAAACTAAAAGCAGGATAGTCTGCCGGGAGGTGGCCTGATCTTGCATTAACAACACATAATAAAGTCTAACATTACTGTAAATAGCTGCCTCACAATTGACAGTAATTTGACTGACTAACTTCAAAGGAAGAGAGCACTTTTATGAACCTTCAATTTATTAATGAGCATTAAGATCAAGCTTTTGCAACTAAACTTGAGCTGTTAATTGGCTAACTTCTACACTCTCTTAGAAGTTACATTGAACAGCCCCTGTCAGGACTGAGATCCCCACTTTGAACTTTAGGGTACAAATGTAGGGGCCTGCATGAAAAACTTCTAAGCTTAACTACCAGCTTAGCTCTGGTTCGGCTGCCACCATTTCAATGGATTCCCTCCCTGGGAAGCCTTGAAAAACCTTCACCAAATCCCTGGTGAAAACAAATCCAAAACCCCTTGGATCTTAAAACAAGGGGAAATTAACCATTCCCCTCCTTCCTCCCACCAACTCCTGGTGAATCAGTTCCAACCCCCCCCGGGATCTACAACAGGGAGAAATTAACCATCCCCCCTCCTTCCTCCCACCAACTCCTGGTGAATCAAGATCCAAAACCCCTTTGGATCTAAAACAAGGAAAAATCAATCAGGTTCTTAAAAAGAAGGTTTTTAATTAAAGAAAAAGGTAAAAATCATCTCTGTAAAATCAGTATGGAAATTAACCTTACAGGGTAATCAAACTTAAAGAGCTCAGAGGACTCCCCTCTAGTCTCAGGTTCAAAGTACAGCAAACAAAGAGAAACACTCTAGTAAAAGGTACATTTACAAGTTGAGAAAAACAAAGGAAAACTAACACGCCTTGCCTGGCTATTTACTTACAAGTTTGAAATAGGAGAGACTTGCTTAGAAAGATGTGGAGAACCTGGATTGATGTCTGGTCCCTCTCAGTCCCGAGAAAGAACACCGTCCCAAAACAAAGAACACAAAACAAAAGCCTTCCCCCCCCCAAGATTTGAAAGTATCTTGTCCCCTTATTGGTCCTTTAGGTCAGATGCCAGCCAGGTTACCTGAGCTTCTTAACCCTTTACAGGGAAAAGGATTTTGGAGTCTCTGGCCAGGAGGGATTTATAGTACTGTACACAGGACAGCTATTACCCTTCCCTTTATAGTTATGACACGCCCCCCAAATCACAGATAGTGTTGGATGTTCGGTTCCACACTGGCTGTGATTTCTTCCTGGAGTTCTGTGTCAATGGAGTGGTATGCCCGTTCGGTCCATCCTGGAGTGGCTGAGAAAATTGGTGCAAAGCTTGTGCACAGCTCCTTGATCTGCTGCTGCAGCAGACGTCCAAGGGTCATGGAGAGGTTCACCTCTTCCACGCCACCATCCTTTTTTCCTTCGTAGTAGACACCTTCAGGCCACTCCGCGTCATCTGTTTCCTGGGCTGTAAACTGGCAAACGTTTAATTCTCTGGAATAAAAGGGCTTAAGAGAATTAACATGGTATACCTTAGGCTTTATGTTGGAGGTGGGGGAGGCTATGAGATAGTTAACAGCTCCTAGGCGCTCCTGGACCGTGAATGGTCCTTCCCACGACGCTTCCATTTTATGGGCCTGGATTGCCTTTAAGACCATGACTTGGTCTCCTACTTTGAAGGACCGTTCTCTGGAATGTTTATCATACCAGGCCTTTTGCTCTTCCTGAGCATCCTTTAGGTTTTCTTTAGCAAGGGCCAAAGAATGTCGGAGGGTGTTTTGTAGGTTGCTTACAAAGTCTAGAATGTTTGTTCCTGGAGAAGGCGTAAACCCCTCCCATTGCTGCTTCACCAACTGTAATGGCCCCTTAACCTCACGGCCATAACAAGTTCAAATGGTGAAAACCCTAAACTGGGATGTGGTACAGCCCTGTAGGCAAAAAGCAACTGCTGCAACACGAGGTCCCAATCATTGGAGTGTTCATTTACAAATTTACGTATCATGGCCCCCAAAGTTCCATTAAACCTCTCCACCAGGCCATTGGTTTCATGGTGGTAAGGGGTGGCAACCAAGTGATTCACCCCATGAGCTTCCCACAGGTTTTCCATGGTTCCTGCCAGGAAGTTAGTTCCCGAATCTGTAAGGATGTCGGAGGGCCAACCTACCCTGGCAAAAATGTCTGTTAATGCCTGGCACACACTTTTAGCCCTGGTGTTGCTTAAGGGTACTGCTTCCGGCCATCGGGTAGCAAAATCCATGAAAGTCAGTACGTACTGCTTTCCTCTGGGTGTCTTCTTTGGGAAAGGACCCAGAATATCCACAGCTACGCGCTGAAATGGGACCTCAATTATGGGTAGTGGCTGGAGAGGGGCTTTAACCTGGTCTTGGGGCTTTCCCACTCGTTGGCACACCTCACAAGACCGGACATAATTAGCAACGTCCTTGCCCATTCCCTCCCAGTGGAAGGACTTCCCCAACCGGTCCTTGGTTCTGTTCACCCCAGAATGGCCACTGGGATGATCATGGGCTAAGCTCAAGAGCTTTACCCGATACTTAGTGGGAACTACCAACTGTCTTTGAGGATGCCAGTCTTCCTGGTGCCCACCAGAAAGAGTCTCCTTGTATAAAAGTCCTTGTTCTACAACAAACCGGGATCGGTTAGAAGAGCTGAGAGGCGGTGGGGTACTCCGCGCCGCCGCCCAAGCTTTCTGAAGGCTGTCATCTGCTTCCTGCTCGACCTGGAACTGTTCCCTTGATGCTGGAGACATCAGTTCCTCCTTGGACTGTGGACTGGGGCTTGGTCCCTCTGGAAGCGATGCAGGTGCTGGGGCTGTTTCCATTGACTGTGAACCGCTGTCCGCTGGTGCACTATGTGGTATTTCAGGCTCTGGCTGAGCCTCTTGGGTAGGGTTATCTGCTGCTTCTGCCAGTTCAGGCTCGCTGGTGCCCTCTGGCGTTGGAGTTGTAGACGGGTTTGCAAGTGCTGGACTCAGGGCTGGCAATGGTTCTGGTGCTGGTTGCGTTGCCAGTTCCGGTTCTGGGACTGGCTTTGGCTGGGTCTCTGGGATTGGATCCACTACGGCTGTTGCAGTCGTTGCCAGAGGATCCAGTTCCACCACCTTTGTCTGGGTCTCCGGTAACACAGACGGGGCCCTGGTGGACGGCTCAGGAACAGGGATGGGGGTGAAAGCTTGCTTAGCCTGGCTGCGGGTGACTATTCCCACCCTCTTGGCTACCTTCACATGGTTGGCCAAATCTTCCCCCAGCAGCATGGGAATGGGATAATTGTCAGACTGCAAAAGTCCACATTCCTGACCAGCCCTTGTACTGGACATGCAACGTGGCTGTAGGCAAGGTTACAGATTGTGACACGAAGGGTTGAATTGTCACTGTAGCCTCTGGGTTGATGAGTTTGGGGTCCACTAGGGATTGGTGGATAGTTGACACTTGAGCCCCAGTGTCCCTCCAAGCGGTAACCTTCTTTCCGCCCACTCTCAAGGTTTCCCTTCGCTCCGAGGGTATGAGAGAGGCATTTGGGTTTGGGGATCTTTGGTGTGATTGGGGTGTAATGAACTGTAATCGGTTGGGGTTCTTGGGGCAGTGAGCCTTTATATGTCCCAGTTCATTACATTTAAAACATCGCCCTGCTAAGGTATCACCGGGACGAGGTTGGTTGGTGGAGACCGGTGTGGTGGGGTGAGAAGGCGTCTGGGGTTTCCCTTGGGAGGTGGGTGGGGCCTTGGGTTGTCCCCGGTGGTAAGGTTTTGTTTCGGTTTGCCCCTTCTGATATTCGCTCCAACTGCTACTAGTTTTTTTCTTTTCTGCCACCTCCACCCATTGGGCTCCAATCTCCCCCGCCTCAGTTACAGTTTTGGGCTTCCTATCTAGGATGTACCTTTCTATTTCCTCAGGAACACCCTCTAAAAACTGCTCCATTTTTACTAGGGAAAGTAGATCTTCCAGAGATTGAACATTTGCTCCTGATACCCAGGCATCACAATTTTTGTCAATGTGGTAGGCATGACGGGTAAATGACACATCGGGTTTCCACTTTAGGGCTCTGAACCGCCGACGGGCATGCTCGGGTGTTAGCCCCATTCTGAGTCTGGCCTTGTTTTTAAAAAGTTCATAACTGTTCATGTGTTCCTTAGGCATTTCAGCCGTCACCCCTGCTAAGGGTCCACTGAGCTGCGGCCTCAGCTCTACCATGTACTGGTCTGCAGTGATGCTGTATCCAAGGCAGGCCCTTTCAAAATTTTCTAAGAAGGCCTCAGTATCATTGCCTGCCTTGTAGATGGGGAATTTTCTGGGATGGGAAGTGGTACCTGGAGGGGGGTTGTTAGCATTGGCTGGTGCATCCTGCTTAGCCTTTGCTACTTCCAGTTCATGCTTCCTTTCTTTTTCTCTCTCCTCCATCTCTTTCTCTTTCATCTTCACCTCTTTTTCTTTCAGCTCCATAGTTCTCTTGTGAGCCTCCTCTTTGGCTTTTTCCAGCTCCATCTCTCTTTCATGGGCCTCCTTTTTGGCTTTTTCTTCTCTTTCTTTTAGCTCCATCTCTCTCTTGTGGGCCTCCTCTTTGGCTTTTTCTTCTTTGGTAGTCATTTTCCTGTTTTCTTGTGCTGGGTCACCCCCTTTGCAGTTGACAAACTGGGAAGCTCTCAGCTCTGGCTGCTGCAGAGTTAACAGTAACTTTCTAACTAGCTACTCCCGAGGATGTAAAAAGAAAAAAAAAACAATTCAGCTTGTAAGTACCTTTTACCAGTCATTTGCTAATTGAACCCTTCTCTTAACAAAGGACCTGTAAAAAAAACTTAACACCTCTGCCTTCAGGCAAGGAGAGATAAGATATGCATCTATCTACTTCCAGCTCGGCTTTCCAAGCAGCTAGAAGGAAAAAAAAATCTCACTGGCTTTTGGGTTTAAAATGATCCCACCGCTATTCACCATGTCAGGACTGAGATCCCCACTTTGAACTTTAGGGTACAAATGTAGGGGCCTGCATGAAAAACTTCTAAGCTTAACTACCAGCTTAGCTCTGGTTCGGCTGCCACCATTTCAATGGATTCCCTCCCTGGGAAGCCTTGAAAAACCTTCACCAAATCCCTGGTGAAAACAAATCCAAAACCCCTTGGATCTTAAAACAAGGGGAAATTAACCATTCCCCTCCTTCCTCCCACCAACTCCTGGTGAATCAGTTCCAACCCCCCCCTGGGATCTACAACAGGGAGAAATTAACCATCCCCCCTCCTTCCTCCCACCAACTCCTGGTGAATCAAGATCCAAAACCCCTTTGGATCTAAAACAAGGAAAAATCAATCAGGTTCTTAAAAAGAAGGTTTTTAATTAAAGAAAAAGGTAAAAATCATCTCTGTAAAATCAGTATGGAAATTAACCTTACAGGGTAATCAAACTTAAAGAGCTCAGAGGACTCCCCTCTAGTCTCAGGTTCAAAGTACAGCAAACAAAGAAACACTCTAGTAAAAGGTACATTTACAAGTTGAGAAAAACAAAGGAAAACTAACACGCCTTGCCTGGCTATTTACTTACAAGTTTGAAATAGGAGAGACTTGCTTAGAAAGATGTGAAGAATCTGGATTGATGTCTGGTCCCTCTCAGTCCCGAGAAAGAACACCATCCCAAAACAAAGAACACAAAACAAAAGCCTTCCCCCCCCAAGATTTGAAAGTATCTTGTCCCCTTATTGGTCCTTTAGGTCAGATGCCAGCCAGGTTACCTGAGCTTCTTAACCCTTTACAGGGAAAAGGATTTTGGAGTCTCTGGCCAGGAGGGATTTATAGTACTGTACACAGGACAGCTATTACCCTTCCCTTTATAGTTATGACAGCCCCACACATCGTGATTTATATAACTGTAGTCCAAAAACAGCTCCAACAGCCTTTTTAAAATGCTCTCAAGTGTTTTATATTATAATAAATGTATTTTACAACATTCTCTAGATAGATTTATAGTACATGATTCTGTGCAATTCTAACCCCATTCCTAAAGTATATACAATACAGAATTGTGCCAGAGTAACCAAAAAAATTCGATAGGAGGAGCTAAAAACTGGGTCAGATTGATCATTACAACTGGCAACTACTGTGCAGCATATGGGGTCTTTTTGTTCTTCTGATGAACTGCTTTTCCCCTACGTATTCATCTCAACAGTAAGCTTAAAAGGGAACCATCACCTTATACAAAATTAGAGACAAACATAGGGTAAAAGAGACACCTAGCATGATGAATTTTGCACAAAATGTGTTAATTTCCTAGTCCTGAGTTATGATGGATAAGAAAGTACTAAAACTTTTGAGCAATTATTACGTGTAGACTGCACTTTTATTCAATATAGGAGAAAGAGCATTAACCTATGACACACACTACTGTAAGTAAAGTGCTATTCCTATATTAATGGACTGAAAGCAAAATCATGTGGTGTTAGCATAGTCATTTAAGCAAACTTTTGTTGCATTAACTTGGAATTATGCATGTTTTCTTGGAGTGGGCCAACATTGATCTTTCTTGGAGGAAAAACATGATTAAAAATTGATGAATAATTGCAACTGCTTCAGCTTAAGGTACAAACATTGAACATAAAGTTAAAGGTGAGATTTTCAAAAGCATTCAAATGTTGGCATAACTCTGCACCCACTTAATGGAATTTTACCACTGCCTTTAATGGAGGAAGCATTAGGCCAGTGGTCGGCAACGTTTGGCACGCGTCTCACCAGGGTAAGCACCCTGGTGGGCCAGGCCAGTTTATTTACCTGCTGACGCGGCAGGTTCGGCTGATCGTGGCCCCGGGCCAATGGGGGCGGCGGGAAGCCGTGGCCAGCACATCCCTTGCCCGCGCCGCTTCTCGGCGCCCCTATTGGCCCAGGACGGTGAACCATGGCGAGTGGGGGCCGCGATCGTCCGAACCTGCCACATCAGCAGGTAAATAAACTGGCCTGGTCCGCCACGGTGCTTACCCTGGTGAGCCGCATGCCAAATGTTGCCGACCCCTGCATTAGGCCAACACCTAACCTGTGAAAAATCGGAGTATCCCTACTCTCAGATCCACTGCATGTCAGCCATTACAGAGAAAGTCCTTCTGAGCCCCTGTACCCTTGGGCTGGACCATGCTCAATCACTTTGGAGATGATGCACGTGCACTTTGGTCAGCACAAGAAGCTGCAAGAGGCTTGCACATGTTCAGTGACAATGGAATCTTTCAAGATTTTAGCTGCTGAAAGTCAAAGAAGTCTCTAATGAGCATATGGAAACCGCAATTTTTCAAAAGCTTAAAACTTGGCCAGATTGGGCAGATTTTCATAGGGACGGCAAAAGGCACCCCCCCCAAAAAAAAAAAAAAAAAAAAAAACACATTCCCCGCCAAATTTAAAGTTTCTGCTCCAAAGCATGGGGTATTAGAGCTGTTCAAAGAAAAAGGTCACCAGATTTTTTTTTTTTTTTTTAAAAACATGGGCAAATCACTATTTCCCCCAGCCTGGTTTTAAAAAACAGCTGAACCATTTTGCCTAACATTTAAATAAATAAATAAATTCTGCCAGACATGAAAAATTTCAAACTGTTAAAGATTAGCAAAATTAAACGCAACTGAAAAACAGTGTTGTATAATGGGAAATGTCAGGCAACATTAATAGGTAGTGTTACCAGCCCAGCCTGCAATAATGATAACAGGAATATAAAATGTCTTCATACACTTAGTTTTATAGAGAAGTTATTGGAGAATAAAAAAATGTAAGGATTAAGCTACAAAGAAAGTGGAGAGGAAAATTTTAAAGGAAAGTACATTATTGGGCAGAGGGTTCTTTCAAGCTTCTTTTACCCCCTTCAGGCAGAAATCTTGTGTTTTTCAGTAGAGAGCCAGATGATTTGGAAGCTATGTTAGGGTATGTCTACACTATGAAATTAGGTTGAATTTATAGAAGCCGGTTTTATAGAAATCAGTTTTATACAGTCGATTGTGTGTGTCCCCACATAAAATGCTCTAAGTGCATTAAGTCGGCGACCGCATCCACAGTACCGAGGCTAGCTTCGACTTCCGGAGCGTTGCACTGTGGGTATCTATCCCACAGTTCCCGCAGTCTCCGCCGCCCATTGGAATTCTGGGTTGAGATCCCAATGCCTGATGATGCAAAAACAGTGTCGCCGGGTGTTCTGGGTACATGTCATCAGGCCCCTCCCCCTCCGTCAGAGCAACGGCAGACAGTCGATTCGCGCCTTTTTACCTGGGTTACCTGTGCAGACAACATACCACGGCAAACATGGAGCCCGCTCAGCTCACCGTCACCATATGTCATCTGGGTGCCAGCAGACGTGGTACTGCATTGCTACACAGCAGCAGCTCCTTGCCTTTTGGCAGTAGATGGTGTATTACGACTGGTATCCATCGTCGTCGTATTCCTCAGTGAGTTCGGTCAGAGGCACCCGGGCAGAAATGTTTTGTCTCCTGGAGACTCAGTCCTGCCAGCAGTCCTATTGAACCGTCTTGACGATGATGGCTAGCAGTCATGGTACAGCATCTTCTGCCAAGCACCCAGAAGATGCCGATGGCTATCAGTCATGCTGCACCATCTGCTGCCAGCTTAAGATGTAAAAAAATAGATGGACCAGATTTGTTCTGTATTCATTTGCTTCCTCCTCCCTCCGTGAAATCAACGGCCTGCTAAATCCAGGGGTTCGAGTTCAATCTTTGGGGGGGGCCATTCTGTGTGAGACAGTTGTTTGTGTTTCTCCCTGATGCACAGCCACCTTTGTTGATTTTAATTCCCTGTACCTGTAAGCCATGTCGTCACTCGCCCCGCCCTCCGTCAGACAATAGTTTCGCGCCTTTTTTCAGACCAAACGCCATAGCACGGGGATCATGGAGCCCACTCACATCACTGCGGCAATTATGAGCACTATGAACACCACGCGCATTGTCCTGGAGTATATGCAGAGCCAGAACATGCCAAAACAAAACTAGGCGAGGAGGCAATTGCAGCGCGGCGACAAGAGTGATGAGGAAATTGACATGGACATAGACCTCTCACAAAGTACAGGTCCCAGCAACGTGCAAATCATGGTGTTACTGGGGCAGGTTCATGGCGTGGAACTCCGATTCTGGGCCCGGGAAACAAGCACAGACTGGTGGGACCGCATCGTGTTGCAGGTGTGGGATGATTCCCAGTGGCTGCAAAACTTTCGCACGCGTAAGGGCACTTTAATGGAACTTTGTGACTTGCTTTCCCCTGCCCTGAAGGCCCAGAATACCAGGATGAGAGCAGCCCTCACAGTTGAGAAGCGCGTGGTGATAGCCCTGTGGAAGCTTGCAACGCCAGACAGCTACCAGTCAGTCGGGAATCAATTTGGAGTGGGCAAATCTACTGTGGGGGCTGCTGTGATCCAAGTAGCCAACGCAATCAAAGACCTGCTGGTATCAAGGGTAGTGACTCTGGGAAACTTGCAGGTCATAGTGGATGGCTTTGCTGCAATGGGATTCCCTAACTGTGGTGGGGCGACAGACGGAACCCATATCCCTATCTTGTCACCGAAGCAACAAGTCAGCGAGTACATAAACCGAAAAGGGTACTTTTCAATGCTGCTGCTAGCCCTGGTGGATCATAAGGAACATTTCACTAATATCAACGTGGGATGGCCGGGAAAGGTACAAGATGCTCCCGTCTTCAGGAACTCTGGTCTGTTTCAAAAGCTGGAGGAAGGGACTTTCTTCCCGGACCAGAAAATAACCGTTGGGGATGTTGAAATGCCTATCGTTATCCTTGGGGACCCAGCCTACCCATTAATGCCATGGCTCATGAAGCTGGAGATGTCCCTGTACTGGCCGCGATTGCCAGGGCAAATTCATCATTAAACACGCTTGAAATATAAACACATTAAACACCAGTGAAATATTTACAAAGTTACACTCACCAGAGCTCCCTTGTGTGCCCTCAGGGTCTGGGAGCACGTCTTGGGTGAGTTCGGGGGTTACTGGTTCCAGGTCCAGGGTGATAAACATATCCTGGCTGTTGGGGAAACCAGTTTCTCCACTTCCTTGCTGTGAGCTATCTTCATTGTCTTCATCATCATCTTCCTCGTACCCCGAATCCGCTTCCCTGTTGTGTGATTCTCCATTGATGGAGTCAAAACACACGGTTGGGATAGTGGTGGCTGCACCCCCTAGCATGGCATGCAGCTCTGCGTAGAAGCGGCATGTTTGTGGCTCTGCCCCGGACCTTCCGTTTGCCTCTCCGGCTTTGTGGTAGACTTGTCTTAGCTCCTTAATTTTCACACAGCACTGCTGTGCATCCCTGTTATGGCCCCTGTCCTTCATGGCCTTTGAGACTTTTTCTAGTATTTTGCCATTTCGTTTACTGCTACGGAGTTCAGCTAGCACTGATTCGTCTCCCCATATGGCGAGCAGATCCCATACCTCCCGTTCTGTCCATGCTGGAGCTGTTTTGCGATCCTGGGACTCCATCATGGTTACCTGTGCTGATAAGCTCTGCGTGGTCACCTGTGCTCTCCACGCTGGGCAAACAGGAAATGAAATTCAAAAGTTCGCGGGGCTTTTCCTGTCTACCTGGTCAGTGCATCTGAGTTGAGAGTGCTGTCCAGAGCGGTCACAATGAAGCACTGTGGGATAGCTCCCAGAGGTCAATAACCTAGAATAAACTAGAATTCCATCCACGCTACCCCAAATCCGACCCGCAAAGGTCGATTTTAGCGCTAATCCCCTCATCGGAGGTGGAGTAAAGAAACCGGTTTAAAGGGCCCTTTAAGTAAAAAAAAAAAAAGGGCTTCGTCGTGTGGACGTGTCCAGGCTTAATTCGATTTAACGCTGCTAAATTTGACCTAAACTCGTAGTGTAGACCAGGCCTGAGTCTATGGGCAGGTCTACACTACAGCCGGAATAGACGCTCTGAGATCGATCCACCAGCGGTCAATTTAGCAGGTCTACTAATGACCCGCAAATCAAAGCAGATGGCTTTTCAGTTGACCCCTGTACTCTACCCCCGATGAGAAGAGTAAGGTAAGTCGACGGGAGATTTTCTTCCGTCAACCCCCCGCGGTGTAGACCCTGTGGTAACTCGACCTAAAGTACGTCGACTCCAGCTACATTATTCACATAGCTGGAGTTGCGTAGCGTAGGTTGACTTTCCGCAGTAGTGTAGACATAGTCTATGACTGCCAGACTGTACAGTGCTCAGCTCTGCCCAACACGAAGACTGGTTGCTGCAGTAAAACTGCAGCTTTCATTCTATTTTGCAGTGGGTTTCATTATGTAGGGTTTTTAAAATGCTGGACTCTCAGCATAGAAGAAAATTACTCTTAGCAAAGGAGTCAAATGCCCTATGACCAAGTAAATGGATTACAATTGCGTCAGTTACGCATACACATACATTTTAAATACAATAATTGATTTCGTCTTAAGTGAAATAATAAAACCTGTAGCAACAGACACCAAACTTGAACAGGAGCTTTTTGAAGATTATTGATGGCACATTTTCCTATCAATGATAAAATTTACTGTGTGCTTTATTTTTGCGTATCAAACAATTTAAGTACTAAAAATAAAGGCTGGTTCTGTAATGAAAACAGACAAAGTAAAAAGCGAGTTTTCCTGTTTATCTAAAAGCACCACAGAAAGCCTTATTGTCTGGTTAAATGACATAATTGCACACGATTTCAGAAAAACCACAAAATGGTCAGCATTTTTTCTGCCTGAAAAATACCCACAAAATTTTAGTAATACTGTCACACTACCAAGACATTTTTTATTTCCAGACTGTTTAGATTAGTGGTACAGTACAATACATACATACAGTATACAAGGAATAAATTGCTTTTACAAAACTTTAAAAACATGAAAAAAAATATAAACTTTTTCTTGCATTCAAATATAGATATACTGTTTTCATTTTACTTGACCCAGTGGTCCTAACTCAATGTATGAAATCAAGTCTCACTCCTTGTAAAGCACATGCATTCCCCACATCTAAAACAGCAGGCACAAATATGACTTTAACACAATACTACTTCTCCAGCAAAAAACCACCTTTTACCCTAAGCAAAAGGATGATTGATTTCCTGCCCACTCCTACTCTGCATCACTAAGGCTATGGCTACACTACGCAGCTTTTAGTGACACAGCTGTGCCGCTAAAGCCGTGCTGCTAAAAGGCACTCACTGTACCTACTGTTTGTAGGCAAGAGGGAGCTCTCCTGCCGACAAAAAACTTTCACCCCCAACAAGCGGCAGTGGCTTTGTTGGCAGGAGTCGCTGTTCACACCAGTGCTTTTTGTCAGTACAACTTTTGTCATTCGGGGGGAAGGGGGGGTGTTTTTTTAACACCCCTGAATGACAAAAGTTTTGCCAACAAAGTGCCAGTGTAGACAAAGCTTAAGATTCAAAAACTCAGTTACAATGATTGCAAAGAGCTTGAACTCTGCAAATAAAGTTGGGATTCTATTCTTAAACCTGGAAACTTTAGGTGAAAGGTGTTAAATAAAAAGGAAAGGTTCCGCAAGCACTAGTAAGTCAGCATCTTAAATAAACTAAATTGTGTTCAAGGTACACAAAATGAAATAGTGAGCAAGGCCCAAGAGACCAAAACCAGAATCTTGAATTCAACCTCCTCTGAATTGTTTTGGTTTTTTGTTTTGTTTTGTTTTTGTGGTGGAAGGAACGTAGTTAAGTTTGAATCTCCAGAGCCTAACCACACTCTGACACAGTTTTGGTGCCAAGTTTGATCTAGATCTGAAAAGTGTTTCATTTTCTAGTTCCAGTTTGAATGTGATAACAGTTGTAAAGTTTCCACCATTCAAGGTTATGGAAGTCTTGTGAGTTCAGCAGATCTAGTAATATTTCCACCATGTTAGATCAAATTTACTCAACGACAGTTTCCAAGATTTGGGCACTACAGGGAAGGGACATATGTGGGAAGCTGTAAGTTTTATCAGGTGTTTTTTTTAAACAATTTGTAGAAGGAAGAATTTTTTGTCAATATCAGAAAGTTTACATGCAGCTTATTTCCAAATATACCATTACAAAGGAGGATAGCTAGTCTGGTAGCAATGTCACATAATCTTAGGCCTGGTGTACTGGGCCTGGGGGATGAGGGGATTGGGGTGCAGGAGGGGGCTCCAGGTTTGGGGGGAGGCTCAGGGCTGGGGCAGGGGGGTTGGGGCACGAGCTTACCTCGGGCAGCTCCCGGCGCAGTGGGGCTAAGGCAGGCTCCCTGCCTGTCCTGGCTCCACGCTGCACCCCGAAAGTGGCCAACAAGTCCGGTTCCTAGGCAGGGGGGCCAGGAGGCTCCGCATAATGCTCTCGCCTGCAGGCACTGCCCCCCCAGCTCCCATTGGCCGAGATTCCTGGCCAATGGGAGTGCGGAGCCAGTGCTCGGGGTAGGGACATCGCATGGAGCCCCGTTGCCCTCCCCCACCTTCCCGCCTAGGAACCAGACCTGCTGGCCGCTTCTGGGGCGCAGCGCGATGCCAGGACAGTAGGGACAAGCCCTGCCTTAGACCCACAGCATCGCTGACTGGACTTTTAACGGCCTGGTCTGCGGTGCTGACCGGAGCCGCCAGAGCCTCTTTTCGACCGGGCATTCTGGTTGAAAACTAGACACCTGGCAACCCTAGATGGGATTTGAAGAAATGGACATTTTCCAGAAGCAGGACAAACAAACCCAGAGGGACTCAGGGACAGAGGAACAAAGACATGGTTTCATAGTAGGGGTGTCCTTTTCTAACTGTGGCACCAGCTGAGAAAGAAGGAAGCTGGCTGGAGAGAGGCAGAGATTCCATAATTCAAAGGAGAAGCCGTATGTAAGGAGAGGGGATCCTGGACACCCTCAAGGACTCTTACCAAATGCAAAGAATGCTCAAGAGCAGGGGTCGGCAATGTTTGGCACGCGGCTCACCAGGGTAAGCACCCTAGCGGGCCGGGCCAGTTTATTTACCTGCTGATGCAGCAGGTTCGGCCGATCGCGTCCCCCACTGGCCGCAGTTTGCCGTCCCGGGCCAATGGGGGCGGCGGGAAGCCGCAGCCAGCACATCCCTCGCCCGCACCGCTTCCTGCCGCCCCCATTGGCCCGGGATGGCAAACCGCGGCCAGTGGGGGCCGCGATCGGCCGAACCTGCCGCGTCAGCAGGTAAATAAACTAGCCCGGTCCTCTAGGGTGCTTACCCTGGCGAGCCATGTGACAAATATTGCCGACCCCTGCTCAAGAGTGGTGAGGAACCTGAGGCAGGGACGGCATATAGGTGTTTTATCTATGTTTGTACATCTTTTGTGCTATCTAAAGTAAAGAGAGATTGATTTGAGAATCTTTTGCACAGTTTGTGTGTTACATGCTTCATCTACATTTCACAGGTCCCTGAAGGGGTAAACTGTAACCAAAATGCTCACAAAGATTGGAGCTATGGTAAAGGATGTTGGTAAGCACCTGGGGCGTTTACGGCGGTCAACACTGATCCTGGGGGCAGGTCCATTAAGATAAATTTGGGGTGATCATGTTCACTGGGCCCCCATCTCCTCCCATTTCTTTATTTACAGACATTACAAATGTTTGGCGGGACTCTGAGCCTCACAGCCCTAGAAAAGCTGCCCCCCCCATCCCACCTTTTCGTCAGCCCTGGCTGGGGGTATAACTAGTTGGACTCTGAGGTCCCATTTCCATAAAGGGGTAGCAGACAGAGAGCACATGCCCAGGATGTGTACCAGAGAGGTCATGGAAAGACAGTGCTGGACAGTGCTGCTACTCAGACTCAGGAAGTTTAAAGCACACAGGTCTAGCATGATGGGACCCAAACACAGCAGCCTGGTGAAAGTCTGGCTGAGGGAGCTTTGCCAGGGCTGTGACACTGACATTAATCCAAGTGTCTTATTTAGCAGGACTGATTTGAGATGAATTAAAAAAAGATTCTTGACTGAGGTGGAAATAGATTACTTTTAAAAATGTAAATTACCAATACAACCGGAAAGAAAAAAGTGCCCCGGTGCAGTAATGAGTTAGTTTCTGTTAAACAGTGTTCTGTATACTGTTTGGAAACATCTCAATTCTGAATGTCCTTGTTCTTCCTTCATCGGCAGACTTGTTCCATTTTAAATACTATTCTATGAATAGTATTTTGCTATAAGGGAATATTTAACTTCCCTAGTGGCCTAATGTAAGGGAAATTTTTAATGTACAGACACAGCTGTTTCCTTCATCATGAACCCAAATAACTTCCCTAAACTTTTGGCATGTTACGTTTGTACATTATTCTAAGTAAATCCTCTAACACTGTATATAATAAGTTCACATTTTTTACATGACAACTGTCTGCATGTATAAGGCTACAGGTTTATATTATTGCTGCATGCCTTAGGCTCTTTTGGAGCCGTCACAATTTAATGCCTAAGACCAGAACTTTGAACCAACAGCCTCTGTGGCTAATGCTACCTATTGGAATTCACCTCCATCACTATATTTGGACCTTCGGGTCATCCATCTCTGCAATCATGATGATCTGTATTAGGATCTTGAATCCATAGTTACCTGCCATCACCCATACTGCTGCCTACAACGACAAAGATGTTGATAGTTCTCCTTTGAAATTTCAGGAGGTGCTAAATTTCATTCACAACTGTTCTTACACAGCTCATATCATTTTGCTCAGAAGACCAAGGTTTTGTCTTGTCTTGCTTAGTTAAGCCCCATCTAAAATCAACCATTTGTCCTAGTAAAGTTAAAGTCACTCTCCCATTAACTCAAACTTTACTTTTTACCGGTTCTGCCTGCAGTGTAATCATTGAAAACTATTCAAATTTTTTGCCACAATTTGAATAGCATTGGTCTACACGTCCCTCAAACACACACAAATGCTAGATACAAATTTGTCACAAGGATGTTTGTACATTGCTTCAGTGTTGCATTAAATATTGTGACAGGTATGCAGATTCATTCCCTTGTGTCTTCTTCACTCATGTCCAGCTGTAAGAGCTATGACATCTGAAGAATAAAATGTTTTATCGGAAGTCCTATTTGCACTAGGCATTATTGAAAAATAAGAGAGATATACAGGATGGAGAGTATTTTTATTAACAATCACATACATTCCCTGCTAAATAATAAGTTTTGAAAATTTGAACTGTAGTTCTGAGATAGTATGAAATAATCAACTACCATAAAATTTAAGTCTAAATAATTGGCTTCTTCCAGGATTCTTTTGAAACAAATGATAGTATCTCTTCATGGTGATCAAATCAGTACAGCTTCACTTTGCCATTTAAACCTGAGTTACTACTTGGAATTAAAACTCGAGACCAGGGGTAGGCAACGTATGGCACGCGTGCCAAAGGCGGCACGCAAGCTGATTTTCAGTGGCACTCACACTGACCAGGTCCTGGCCACCGGTCCAGGGGCTCTGCATTTTAATTTAATTTTAAATGAAGCTACTTAAATATTTTTAAAACCTTATTTATTTTACATACAACAATAGTTTAGTTATATATTATAGACTTCTAGAAAGAGAGCGTCTAAAAAAGTTAAAATGTATCACTGGCAAGCAAAACCTTAAATCAGAGTGAATAAATGAAGACTCGGCACACCACTTCTGAAAGGTTGCCGACCCCTGGGCTAGACCTAGGCTGATGAAGAATGTGTACATAATGGTGCAGACTCAGTCTTTCATTAAGAAGAGATTGCCAGCTGCTCTATTCCTCGATGTCAACTGCCATCCAGCCTGAAAAAGGTAACAGTACTGGTTTCCAAAGGAGCTACCTACCTGCATGCCAGCTTTATTGAAGTAATAGGCCCTGGGTATGATAACAATTGACCACAAGACTGAGAGTGGAAAAATGCTGACTACAAGACTGAATTAAAAACAAGTTATCATTAACATTCTTTTTTACAGTATTAGGAGATACAAGGAAGGGTCCTACATAAAGCTTCAGACTAACTGTGATTTTATTAACTGCCTGTCTTTACAGCTTCTATATTAACCAGGAAAGACGGGCAGCTTCCAGGAATAAACTGTCAATATGACCCTTGCTTAGGGGCGGCTCTATGTTTTTTGCCGCCCCAAGCACAGCAGTCAGGCGGCCTTCGGCGGCATGCCTGCGGGCGGTCCACAGCTCACACGGATTCGGCAGCGTTTCTGCGGGTGATCTGCCCGTCCCGCGCCTTTGCCGTACCCGCCACTGAATTGCCACTGAAGCCGTGGGACTGGCAGACCTCTCGCAGGCATGCCGCCGAAGGGGGCCTCACTGCTGCCCTCACGATGACCGGCACACTGCCCCCAGCGGCTTGCCACCCCAGGCACACGCTTGCTGCACTGGTGCCTGGAGCCTCCCCTGCCCTTGCTGATGATTAATAGAATCTATAAACTTAAGAAATAATATAGGTGTGTGAACTAAAGCCCTGTGATGTCCATGGCAGTCTTTAATCAGATCTAAAATGAACAAAACATTTTAAAATCTAAATGTTCTTCTGAACAGGCAAATTAGATCATAGCAATATAACTCCATTTATATTATGAATTATTGCCAGCACTCTGTTGTATCATTTAATTTGGAACCCTTTTATAACATAATATTGTTTTCTCCATATATTAAAAAAACAGAGGCATAGGAACAGTACAATTTTCCACTGGATGCTGCTAAAGGCAAACACTTTAAAACAGATATTATTCTCATCCTCAATACTTCCGCTGACTGTTTACTCAATTTCATGATGCAAAGAAATTCTACATTCAATTTAGTATAGAACATACAAAAAGCAACATAGGCCAATTCTTCCGCAGGAAACATCTCTATAATAGCAGTTAATGCACTCTACAACCACCTCAATCCAAAACTTCTCTTCACAGCATCACAATATTAACTCTGAAGAATTCATTTTTTCCTTCTCAAAATTATTAGACCAGCTGTTTAACATCCAGATTTGATTTGTAGATTAAGAAAAGGAATTTAAAGAGGGCTGTGGGGATCAGAAGATTGTTAAATGGATATTACAGCCACCCACCTCTAGGTCACCAGTCTGCAGCAACCAAAAGTTGCAACTATCTGAAGGTCATTTTAGTAGGCAAGGGACTGATCCAGAGCCCAGTCAGGAAGTCTTTCCATTTACTTTAATGTGCTTTGGAAATGGTTAAGTGCCTGCATCACAAAAATGACTAACCCCACCGATATTTAATACATAAAAATTAACTACATTTTGTTTGGGAATTATACTGAAAATTTTAAATGCTTTTTCTTGGAAAAATATACAGAAATAAAAATCCACTTTGGGCCACAATCTGGAAGGACTGAGTGAGCATAATTCCCACTGCTTTCAATGGAAATTGTGTGAGGAGGACCCACAGGACGAGGCCCTATGCGAAATTCAGCAAGTTGCAAAAATAAGCATTCAATGATCACGCTTTGCTAAAATAACTACAGTATAACCATTTCCTTCTAATGGTACTACAATTAACGAGAATTTCTTGACATTTCTTTCCCTGTTTTTGATTAAGCAGCTATGAGAAATAATTACGGAAAGATGTCTATTAAGTATTTTCCCCCCAAAATTGACATTTTTGATGATTAAGAAAAATATATATATAACTTTTATAATTCCAACTATTCTAGTTAATTTCTAGAATCAAAGATAGACACACAGAGATTCTAAGAAATATTTTCTATGGTCAGACCATAAAAAAGTGTATAAAACATGAATATTACAACTATTTGACCTAGTTGTGTTTTCTTACTACAGGTTCAAATAAAGGCAAAACATGAACTTTGTAAAATAAAAATTGGTAATGAGGAACAAAGACAGATTTTGGCAACTAATATACCTATTACATCAGTTAACCTCATACAAAGTACTTTTTTTGTTTTAGAGTTTTTACCCGTTTGTTAAGAATCACCCTGCAATGACTTACAATACCACAAAAGTTTGGAGGGAGAATTAATGAGAAAGATGATCTGAAAACAAAATTAATGCCATCTGGAGTGCACCCTTCAAATTATAAGCTATCAGGCACACAAACTTTGTTACGCTGACCCACGAGCTGTCCCAGAACCAAGCCAATGGAAGACGAAGACACACACACACACACACAGTCAACTGGCCTTCTGTAAACTGAAGGAAGAATGAAGTACAAACCCAATTCTAGTAAGCCCAGACTACGACAAACCATCTAGTAAACCCAGACTATAACAAACCTTTTATGGTTTCACAGACACCTCTGACACGAAGTCAGGGCTGTGCTGATGCAAAGCAATGGAAAGAGGGAGACACATCCCACCACATATCTGAACAAAGCATTGCTCCCCTGAGAGAAAAACTATGTAACTACCAAAAAAAGAATGTCTCACGACAATGTGGACCCTTAGCAAATTATACTCCTATATGTTTGGGCATTTCTTCATTGTATATACTGACCATTCACCACTCACCTGGTTGCATCAAATGAAAGGGACTATTGTCAAACTGCTAAGATGGAGCCAGGTGCTCCAAATGTTGATATGGAGGTGGTCCATTTTGAAAGGAACTGCAAATCTGGCAGTTGATGCTTTGTCCAGGTGAGCCTCTGGGTTCCCCAGGATGCCAATTAAGCATCCTAAATAAACCCAGTTCTTTATGGGGGAGATATTGCAGCCACACGCAGTATCTTTGGGGACTACTGTATTAATTTAACAATGTGATATTTAGGCTTGGTAAGATTTTATTTAAATCAACAGATGTTGGTAAACAGATTTCAGCGGACACACTGAAATCGATGAAAAAAATATCCATTAATTACAGTCAGTGTGAGTGCAGCTTCCCTCTAAGTACCTTGCACCTGGAGGGATCAAGTACCACCAATCCTGCAGCCATGCAGAAAGCCCTATGCCGGGGTGGGCAAACTATGGCCCGGGGCCCGCATCCGGCCCTTCAGACATTTCAATCAGGCCCTCGAGCTCCCGCCAGGGAGCAGGGTCCAGGGCTTGCCCTGCTCTGGCACTCCCGCCAGGGAGCAGGGTCAGGAGCTTGCCCGGCTCCGCGCGGCTCCTGGAAGCAGCGGCACGTCCCCCCTCTGGCTCCTACACATAGGGGCAGCGAGGGGGCTCCGAACGCTGCCCCATCCCAAGTACTGCCTCTGCAGCTCCCATTGGCTGGGAACTGTGGCCAATGGGAGTTACAGGGGCAGCGCCTGCGGATGAGGCAGTGCGCAGAGCTGCCTGGCCACGCCTCTGTGTAGGAGCTGTAGCAGGGACATGCCGCTGCTTTCGGGAGCTGCTTGAGGTAAGTGCCACCCAGATCCTGCACCCCTGACCCCCTCCCATGCCCCAACCCCCTGCCCCAGCCCTGATCCCCCTCCCGCCCTCCGAACCCCTCAGTCCCAGCCCAGAGCACCCTCCAGCACTCCCAACCCTTCATCCCCAGCCCCACCCCAGAGCCCGTACCCCCTCCAACCAACCCGGAGCTCCTTCCAGCATCCTGAACTCCTCATTTCTGGCCCCACCCCAGAGCCCTCACCCCCTCCCACTCCCCAACTCAGGAGCGGCGCCAGGGTTTTTGGAGCCCTAGTCGGGGGTCCTTCCACGCTCCCGGTTGGCGGTGGCAATTCTGCGGCAGGGGGGTCCTTCCGCGCTCCTGGTCTTCGGGGCACTTCGTCGGCGGGTCCCAGAGCGAGAGAAGGACCCGCCACAGAATTGTCGCCGAAGACCTGGAGCGTGGAAGGACCTCCCCGCCACCAAATTGCTGCCGAGGGCGGCAAAATGCCGCCCCCTCCCCAAATCCTGGTGCCCTAGGCGACCGCCTAGGTCGCCTAAATGGAAGCACTGGCCCTGCCCCAACCCCCAATTTCATGAGCATTCATGGCCCACCATACAATTTCCTTACTCCTTCCCAAAATTTGCACCTGCTAGGATCAGACATCACCAGCCAATGGCAGCAAAGTTAGGTTGATCACTGTGGGGTAGGGAGTGTATTCTATGCCATGAAGGAGGGTTCACGGCAGCTCCTCCAGGAACTAAAAACAGCAGGGGTAAACAGCTCCAGAAAAGTACCATGCCTGGAGTAGTTTGCATATACTGGCTCAAACATGTCCCAGATGCCCAAGGAGACAAAGAAAGGGCTGTTGGTATAAAAGCCTGAGGGCTTGTTCACACTACAAAATTAGGTCAACTTAAGTTAGGTTGAACTACAGACACCGCAGCAATTAAAGCAGTTGTTGGTGTCCACACTGTCCTCCCCAGGAGCACCTTTATCGACTGAAGTGGGGCATTGTGGGGCACTGACAACCAGAATGTGGGGCTCATAGCTGGAGCCTCATCACCCCAGGACTGTCAGCCTGAGCTCTGAGCCTGGTACCTTGCTCAATTTCACAGCAGGGAGCGGACTTGTGGTGAAATTGACAGTCTCGTAAGTTTCATGGCTGCTATTATTTCACATTTTCACCAGCTCTGGCTGTCATCCCCATGGCAGGTGGAGGTTCCAGCTGTGAGCCCCAGGCAGAGCCCAAGAGCAAAGGTGAAATAGCAGCAGCTGTGAAACTGACAAGAATGTCAATTTCACTGCTGGTTGGCTCCCTGTTGTGAAATTGAGCCCTGCACCAGGCTCATAGCTGAGACTGTCAGCCCCCTGGGAGGGATGGGGGAGGAGGGGGGAAAGAGGGCTACTGATGAGAGCCCCATGCTGGGCTGGCAGCTCCAGGGCGGGAGGGGGGTCCAGCTGTGAGCCCCACACAGCGTTGACACCCAACAGGTGATGTAAGTAACACAGTGTCTACAAAGACACTGCATCACCCTAACTACATCGATCTAAGTGCTATGCCTCTCACAGAGGTTGAGTTATTAAGTTGATGTTGTGGGTGACTTACATAGGCAGGAGCACTGCTCTAGTGTAGACACTTTCAGAGTTAGGTCAACATAGGCTCCCTTACATTGACCTAACCCTGTAGTGTAGACCTGGCCTGAGTTTAATCTGACAGAGAGGCCTTCTTTTTGATTCAGAGACACATGATCTTTTGCCAAAGCAGGGACTCAGCTCTGCTGAAGGCCTGGAGGGATGGGATCCTGCTGGGGTTTCCACTGGACTGATGGGGAGCTACTGTTAAAGCATTTAAACGCTTTTAATGTTTCATTTTTTTAATTATTTTTTAGGTTTTTGTCCTTAAATAAATGTATTCTGCTCTGATAGAGCTGCATGCTGGCATACATGATTCACAGCGCTGAGAGAGAAAGCTAAGTGCAAGGGCTGGTCTTTTGGTCAGACCGGCTAGGAGAGTCACATTGAATTACAGGAGAGCTGTAGCCTAATCCCCCAGTCAGAAGGAAGAGGGATGAGGGGCCCTGCCCAGGGAGTGGTGACAGCTAGAGGCCTGAAACCTTAATGGACATTCCTTGAGCAGACCATGAGGGAGAGGTGTGAGAGAGAAAGGGGCAGTTACCCCAAAACTCTGACAACACACATACACTGCTGGAACATAGTAAATAAATTTGTGCTTGTGTGATTGTTAACAGAGTATATGATGTCAATCACTCCTTCACTCATGGAATCCTGAAATCGGTGCCTGGAGGGAGCAGTATATATGTCTTCTCAATTAATTTAAACCAAAAAGAATTCTCTATTTTGGTCTTTAACTCTGAAGCCCACACCAGGTGATACTGACTTTCAATTATTTTGTTTTAAAATGTAGATTTTTAATGTTTAAATCAATATAGTTCTGTTTAATCAGGAATAACAAGGTTTATTTAAAAACAAAACGTAAAAGCTTTGAAATTCACTTCTCAACAAACCAAAGAACTCTTTTAAAGCACCATTTAAAACTAACAAAATCACTTCATTCCCTTTAGAAGTCTTGTTTAAGATTAGTCATGAGTAAATATCAAACATCCATCCTACCAATGCTATACTAAGAAAAGAATTTTAATGGATAAACAATCAAGAACATAAAGTCGTCCAAAAATGGATCCATTAGAGCAAGAATTTTAACAATAAAAAGGAAATGGTGCAAAACGTACTTGTAATCCCAAACATCCGAAAACTGCAATCTGATGGCCCCCTCAGATGCCATGCCTTAAAAGGCTAAACAAGTCTAGACATACTGGTAAAACAGAACATTAAAAAATAGATGTAGGCCACAACATTAAAGAGCACTGCCAGCTGTGATGGGAATGCGTAAAGCTTCAAGCTTGCCCTGCCACTTACACAGCTGTACGACAGAGTTAGTTTGGATGAGAAAGCACTATATGACAGGAAAGAATCTTATAGCCAGTAAATCACAGTGCTGCCAATTCTTCATTTTATCACAAGTCTCACGATAGTTGGGGTTTCTCTTAAAGCCTCAGCTACAGAAGGCACTTGTTAGGGAAGAATCTCAGATTTCATTACAAAAACTATAAGTAAGTTTCTACTCACAGCGTTGCAGAGAAAAGCTTGAAAATGTGACCCAAATCCACCCTTAAAGACTTAAAAACCAGAAGACAAATACAAAATCCAAAGTGGTGTTTGTTTTTTAAAAAAGTCTCTGATTTTTAAATGCTTGGAATTGGCAATATTGAAATTGAAATGACAAGTAAATGTCCATGAACATTCACCTACCTACTCTCAAATCACAACTGGAAATAACTACATAATGAGAAGAAAAATGGGGGTATCCTGTTCAGATTGGAGTACTGAAGCTCTTGGATAGTAACAGTTTTGGAAAGAACTGTGGTTACTTTCCAGCATTTAATCAGAAGGTAGATTGTGCCAGACCAACCTGATCTCCTTCTTTGACAAGAGAACTGATTTTTTTTAGACCTAAGAAAATGCAGTAGACCTAATCTGGATTTCAGTAAGGCATCTGATACAGTTCCTCATGGAAAATTATTAGTTAAATTGGAGAAGATGGGGATTAATACGAGAATTGAAAGGTGGATAAGGAACTGGTTAAAGGGGAGCCTACAACAGTCATACTGAAAGTGTCCATCTGGAGGAAGGTTACTAGTGGAGTTCCTCAGGGATTGGTCATGGGACCAATCTTTTTTAACATTTTTATTAATGAATCTTGGCACAAAAAGTGGGAGTGTGCTAATTACAGGGCCGGCTCCAGGCACCAGCCGACCAAGCACGTGCTTGGAGCAGCACCTTGGGGCAGGGCGACGCTCGATTGTTTATTTATTTATTTGATTCGGCAGCGCGGCGCTCAGAGGGGAGGCGGGGGCTTCGGGCGGCGTGGTATTCGGGGGGGCGGGGACTTCGGGCAGCGCTCGGATGGGGGTGGGGGCTGGCGTGGTGCGGCGCTCAGAGGGGGGGCGGGGATTTTGACAGCGCTCGTGGGGGGGGGGGGGGAGTACGGCGGGGTGGTGCTCTTCTTTTTTGCCTGGGGCGGCAAAAAACTTAGAGCCAACCCTGGCTAATTAAATGTGTGGATGACACGAAGTTGGGAGGCATTGACAATACAGAGGAGACCGGAATATCATACAAGAAAATCTGGATGACCTTGAAAACTGGAGTAATAGAAATATGCAAATAGTGCAAAGTGCAAGGTCATGCACTTAGGGACTAAGAACAAGAATTTTTGCTATAAGCTGAGTACTTATCAGTTGGAAGCAACAGAGGAGGAGAAAGACTTGCGTGTATTGGTTGATCACAGGATGACTACGAGCCACCAATGTGATGCGGCCATGAAAAAGGCTAATGCATCCCTAGGATGCATCAGGCAAAGTATTTCCAATAGAGACAGGGAAGTGTTAGTACCACAGCACTGGTGAGACCTCATCTGGAAAACTGTGAACAATTCTGGTCTCCCATGTTTAAGAAAGATTAATTTAAACTGGAACAGGTGCAGAGAAAGGTTACTGAGAAAAGAATCAAAGAGCTTGGACTGGTTGGCCTCACCAAATAAAGTCTGAGTGGAGATATGTTGACGTATTTATAGAAAGCAGAGGGATAAATACCAGGAAAGGGAAGGAATTATTTAATTTAAGCACCAGTGCTGACACAAAAACAAATGAATATATAGGCTTGAAATTAGATGAAGGTTTCTAACTACAGTAGAACCTCAAAGATACAAACAGCAGAGTTATGGACTGACTGGTCAACCGGATACCATATGAAACCGGAAGTAACCAATCAGGCAACAGCAGAGACAAAATATAAAAGAAGCAAATACTGTACTGTGCCTATATTGCATCTTAAAAGGTAGGCACATCTGGGCTGCCTGTCCCGACTCCTACCCCTATCACCCCCCCTTACGCACGGGGTATCCACTTACTGCTAGGAGTTGAAGACGCTGAGATTCACAAGCAGAGCTCTGAGCCCCCACTGCCAGCCCAAGGCATCCGGGGCCCCAGGCACATGGGCTGGTAGCGGGGCCCTGTGTAAAATGTTGGGGAGCTGCAGCACCCTCCCCACACCCGTAGTTCCCCGCCTATGTTGTGAAGTCCTTAACCGTTAAACATTCAACCAATACAATTTTAATAGTTTAACCGGTTACTTTTTTTAAACGCTATTTAAAGTAAATAAATGTACTGTTCTGTGTGGAGGCTGACAGGTCACTAAAGTCATAGACCTTGGGAGACAGCAGAGCAACAAGGACTGAAGTAACATCAGACTTGTGGGATTAAGTACAGTAAACAGAAGGGGGACTACAAGCCTAGAACACGGACTGGTCTGATGTAAGATCATACGTATCTGGTTTGCTTTTTCCTCATGCAAGTGACCATATCAATTATTGGTATCACAATATTTGTTTTTACATGTTGGTAGAACTGACATTACACTTCCTTGCAGGATTTTAGTCTGAGTTTTGATATGCAGTTTTTTAAAGTATTTGAAAATCAACACAACTTTTATGTTGTTAGTTATCGTCTCATCTGATTATTGCAGCTTAAAAATGTGCAAGAATAACGAAAATTTCTAGTATGAAAAAGCTTGTAGCTGGTTCATAAAATAATATGCCACTAGAGAAATTGCCAGAACATCATGAGAGAATAGTTTACACTAAACAATCTAATTTTCTAGCACTATAAATTTGAGAGAATATAGCAATATCAGTACTAAGTCACAGTGGAGGCATTACTTCATGCAATTCCAGATGTAAGTACGGGATGTATTTTCATATATTGGATAAATTGTCACTATACTTTTAAGCTGTTCCTTAATGAAGGATACTAAACAAAATAAAGTTAATCTTCAATTTAGACTATATAAAGTTTAGCTCACTTGTAAACTGAACAAATGCATGAAAATATATACTTTATATTTCAATTAAGCTGTAAAACCTCACATACAAGCTTTGGCATCTGAATATCAATTCACAAATAAAAAAGTTCTTTTTGAGTATATATCAAAACCTATGGGTAAAACCTTACAGGAATGTTGTAATGGTCAAACAAATATTTTTTAAAAACTCCAAGCATTAGACACACGGGACACTCTGAGGATTAAACCTAGCAGAAATGTTTAACTACAATGGACTTAAGACACCAAAACAACCTCAACTCTGCCCCTGTCGCGGTGCCCTGAAGAAAAAGAATCTTCTGAGACAATTTTATCCATCCATAAACTGTTTAATCAGTTATTCTTCATCCTGTTACAGCTTCATTCTTAGTCCTACTATGGTTGGATATACTCCAGCTTTTGTTCATCTGTATTTTACAAATGTGCCTGATTCGACAAATAGCATACTGAAGGCCATCATTCTACAGTCTTTATTAAGACCTCTATGCTAGTTATACAGGTATCTGTAAACAGAGCTAGGTTATCTACATATGCAAATATTGTAGGCACCATATGAAAAGAGCAAATGTTAGTGTGGTGTCAATGCATACGCTTAACTGGCATCATAAATACAAGTCTGTACAAGCTGTACAGAATAATCTCCAAATTTAAGATTCACCCTCCAGAGATAAAAGACTTTTAAAAGCAGTTATTTAAAAAGATGTTAAAGGGAAATGGACCAATGGCAAATCATTAGAAAAGAAGAATGAGGGGGGATTTGATAGCAGCCTTTAACTACCTAAAGGGGGTTCCAAAGAGAATGGAGCTAGGCTGTTCTCAGTGGTGGCAAATGACACAAGAAGCAATGGTCTCAAGTTGCAGTGGGGGTGGTCTAGGTTGGATATTATGAAAAACTATTTCACAAGGAGGGTGGTGAAGCACTGGAATGGGTTACCTAGGGTGGTGGTGGAATCTCCATCCATAGAAGTTTTTAAGGCCCGGCTTGACAAAACCCTGGCTGGGATGATTTAGTTGAGGTTTATCCTACTTTGAGCAGGTGGTTGGACTAGATGACCTCCTGAGGTCTCTTCCAACCCTCATCTTCTAGGATTCTCTGACTATGAGTTATAGATGCTTATAGATGCCAAACTTAAGATGCTCACAAGTCTTTCATTTTAAAGACTTTTGGATGAAGGATTTTTTCTAAAACATCTTACAATGCCGGGTTCTAATCCAGCAAACACTAATTGTGTGAGTAAGGGTTCTTAAAATGAGACCCTAGCTAAGAAAGAAACAAAGAAGGAAAGACAAGAGGCTGATGTAACCACAGGAACAAAGTTATGGTTGTGTATGCATAGTTACTGTGCTTTTCCATACTGTCAAGTCTCTGCACTTCATAAATACCATCCCCACTCAAATTTTCTTCATTTTTACCCCCCCCGCTTTAAAAAAAAAGGTAAGTTACTGATATGTACTCTCAGACTTATTTCAACTTGATGATATTCTTGCTTGAGAGTTTACTTAGTTTTCCAGAAATGATGGCTTTCATTGGAAAAAGTCAACTAGATAATATAAATATTTATATCTAGTTTAACAGGGCCACACACTTCTATTTTCAATATTCTTGCAAGTCAAAAGGACAAAAGTTGAGTGACTTAGCACTCAATAAACCTGGATATAATACTTTAAGCTTCTCTAATTTACACCCCAAGGGAACCAGCTTCACTTATATAAATTAACACAGAAATTCTGGGGCCAAAATCTACCGAACATCTGAGTGGAACTTCTACAGATGTCAAGGAGTTCCATTTGTACTAAAAGGCAAAATTTGGTCTTTTATTTTGAGCACTTTATCAGACATGTGGATACTAACTGGTAAAGGCAAAGTAGGATTAAAAATGTTCTCACTTTCAGACTATATTCCAAAATCATCTTTAAAGCCAAAAATTTTCCCTTCTTATCTGGAATCAACCTATTGCCACCATAAATTCTTACCTATATCCTGCCTCTGATTAAATCCTTGTCTTAATCACACTCCATCTGCAAATCTTGCTCCTACAGTCTTTCTAGATCACTACTCTAGGTCCCTTAGCTAGACAAACTCCTGCTCCAAGAAGTGGAACCATATACATTCCACACCCTCAACCCTGCTGCTCCATAGTTAATTCAGAGATTCTGAATCCAATTCAAAGGTTCATTCCTGATAACTAGTGGTCTCCAAGGTCTTGGCTTCATCCGACCTCACCAAGTCCATAGCTTATTACTTCCCCTGGAGTCATGTGCTCGCTCAACCAGTCTCAGTATTTTATCACAGTTTGCCACATATCCAAGGCCTTGTTTTTGCAGAATTGTCACTATGCATCCTGTTTTCTTACAGGCAGTTACATTCAAAAGTAAGTGACATTAACATCCATAAATTAGGTGCTTGGTACTCTAGTTTATACTTCTAAGTTTAAGTTGCATATGCTTATGGATTTTTTTTTTAAAACTCCCTATTTTGAGGGTTGCTCTCTGTACCTGAAACCATATTTCAGCCTTAGTACCATTCCATTACAAATACTACAATGCAACTTTGGATCTCACATTATGGGTATTTGCTGTTTCTAAATAGAGAATGCTTAACATAAGATGATAAACAGAAATAAGGGAAACCTACAAATTTGCAATTGGAACTGGAAGGCTTTTCAAACACATGGTTTCTACGTTTTTCTTCAGAATCTTTTAGCATTACACTTGTATGTAAAATGGAATAAAGCAGCTGCCAGAGAGACTACTGCTCTTCCAGTAAAGCAATCATCACTTCAGAGTAACAATAATTTATCCTTTTTAAGTACATCACCAGGTACAAGAAAACAAACAGTTTGTCCATTTAGATCAGGGGTCGGCAAATTTGGCATGCAGCTCGCCAGGGTAAGCACCCTAGCGGGCCGGGCCAGTTTATTTACCTGCTGATGCGGCAGGTTCGGCCGATCGCGGCCCCCACTCGCCACGGTTCGCCGTCCCGGGCCAATGAGGCGGGGGGAAGCGGCGCGGGCCGAGTGATGTGCTGGCCGCGGCTTCCCACCGCCCCCATTGGCCCAGGACAGCGAACCGCGGCGAGTGGGGGCCGCGATCGGCCGAACCTGCCGCATCAGCAGGTAAATAAACTGGCCCGGCCCGCTAGGGTGCTTACCCTGGCGAGCCGCGTGCCAAATGTTGCCGACCCCTGACCTAGATGCTTCGTTATTACTAACCCACCTCCTTCACTAAGGAACAAGAGAAAACATTAAACCCTATGCACTGCATTAGTACCAGAAATAACCTAACCTCCACCCATTGGTGGAGACTGCGGCATTAGAAGCAACTGCCTGCACTTGCCATATGAAAATAATTCAAAAGTGAGTCATTTTATTATCAGAATATCAAATGAGAAAGTACCATTCTCTGTCCAGTTATAATTTAATAGCAACGGCTGCTATTATGGCGTGACAGCGACTCCATAGTTCAGTTTATAGCTAAGTTTCCATTGTATGCCTCATTTTATCTCCACGAATAAAAGCTACACACAGTTTTATTGACCCAAAATTATTAGTTAAGATCCAAGACTAAGCTAGATTTTTTTTCAAAGAAAACTTGAAGTGAATTGGACATAACTATGACATTAAGAGTAGACTTGTGCCATTCAACTTACTGTTATGAAAAAAGAAAAGAAAAGAAAAAAGAAACCTACTATAAATCTCTAGTCTTTTTCCTTATAGAGATAGATCTCAAAAATATAACTAAGACACTAAGAAGGCTCATCAACAAAAAAGGAATTTTTCCACCAGAAGACTTACAAAGGGAACCAAGAGAGTAACTTTTCAGAATACAGTCACACTTTAACCACACTCTTCACTATGCTAATATCCATTAATCCTAGTAGTAAATCTACGTATAGGACAAAAACAGAATATAATAGCAACCTCAGCCAAAAAGAAAGAATTTTTTCAGAGACGTAGGATTTAAAACTATCAGTTAACTTAGACAGACATTTAATATACAGTAGGTTGGAGCGTATCTATCACCATATTCCAAAAACAGACAGAATATTTTACAGCCAAAGGCTGGCATTATTTATTCTGTATTGTTGCTAAGTGGCAAGAATGTCTGTCAAAGCAGAAGAGAGAGTAATTCACTCTTCTGCATGCAGAGATCACCCCTCTCCAAAAGCTTCTCTTTTCTAGCTGTGATCAGGAGCTTTTAAAAAACTAAAAATAAAAAATTGTAAAGAGTGTTATTTTGTCTTTCCTTCTCCTTGACTAAGTTCTATGCTAAATATGAACATAAAAATCTTACTGTATGTTAAAGTGGGCTCAAAACCTTAAAAAGATTTTTTCCCCAAAGGGAAATTGTCAAAAGAATTTCAAAGAAGTGAAAGAGATGTGATTTATCCCACTAGGATTACTGAATGTGTTTACAACAGAGATATTTTATCTGTTAGGAAAAGACTACAGAAATCTCACCTCAAAGAGACCATTTATAAAACTGATGTCACAAATGCAATCAATATTTAGGATAGGTGATGAGCATATCCTATACTAAACAATAAAGTATCAGCTCTAGGGACCCATTACTATTTTTATAGTGCCAAAAACTAGACTAGGCACCTTACAGGTAAGGTGACACTGTCCCTGCCCAAAGAGCTTACACTCTAAATAGAGCAAAAAGCTATACTTATGAAAATTGAAAGTAATATCTAATAACAGTACTTAAAATTAGAAGCAAAAACAAAGTAGGAATACAAGAATTGTCAAATCCAAGGTCCAACTAATCCAGTATCGCATCTATGATAGGAGAATCAGATATTCCAGAGAAAGGTGTAAAGAACCCCATAGTAGACAAATGTGGAATGATCTTCCCCCACATTAGACCACATAATGATCTTTAATAATTAAAGACTGATTTAAGCCCTGATGCATGAAGTTTAATATCCATTCTGACATTTTTATCATTCAATATGACAACTCTAGACACTCTTGATCTCCATATAGTGTCCAATCTCTTTTTGAATATTGCTAGTTTCTTGTTCTCAATGATTTTCTGTGGCAATGAGTTCCATAATCTAATTACCTGTTGGTGTGAAAAAGTATTTCCTTTTATGAGTTTTGAATTTTCCACTGTCTAATTTAATTGAATGTTCCCTTGTTCTTGTGTTATGAGCCAGGGAGAACAGAAAATACTAGTTTACCTTTTCTATATCATTATTTCATTTACCTTTATCATGTCCCCTCTTATTACTTTCCTTTCTAAATAACCTTGGACTGCATGGGTAATGATGGTAACCCATGGAACAAATCTCTCCTATGTTGAATAGCCAGCACAATGGTTAAAATAAAGTAGATAAAATAAAGGAGCAAAGATGGAACGTTGTAAAAAATTTAAATCCACCTGAAGAGACAGGAGCTCTCACTGCATCAAGGTCTGAATTACTGACTCGCCTGTCTTTCATTTAGAAATTAAAGTAATTTTTCTCCAGAGTGTAATTACTGATTTCTCGGATAGCAATTAGCTCTAGTAAATGGTAAAGAGGTTCAGGGGATGCCACAAGATTATATCATGGTGTAGGAGGATTCAGGTTCTCAATACTTAGATAAAAAACAGGCATCAAGTCATAAGAAACAAACACCATAATCCTGCTCTGGTGGCCGCATTCAGTTCCAGCACTGCAGTAAAACTACACCCACTGACATAGCTTTGATGTTGACAGAAGAATGCTTCAGTTGACGTAGCTTCCATCATTCAGGGAGATGGTGTTCCTACACCAATGGAAAAAACTCTTCTGTTGGTGTAGGCAGCATTTACACTACGGAGTTATGCTGACATAACTACCCCCGTGTAGCTAAACTGATGTAGTCCCCATAGTGCAAACATACCAACTACAGTATTTGGGTGATGGAAAGAGAAATTTAGGTTGCACATAAAGAAAAATGTCTTCATTGGGAGATCTGTTCAATGGTGAAATAGTCTCAAGGGAAAGTGGAGATCCCCAACTGCTTGAGAAATGTACAAGCAGACCAGAGAAAGCACTGAAAATAACCACTAAGAAACACTTCTGCAAAAATCCCCAAGGATGACTGCATGAAGTTTCAAGTCTGATAAGGAAGTATTCCACTGAAAAGTCACCAGGGAGATTTTTTCTTCTGAATTTTAATTTCACAGAAGGGAAAAGGTGTTATAATCACATAGAATTAGACTGGCTTCTCTTTGCCTTTCACTTCAAGTTTAAACTCTTTGTCCTCCCCCAACTTTGAGACTCTCTAGATCTCAGCACCTGCCTTCTTCTTCATTCCCTCTCTATACGGGAGGGGGAAACAGGAGGAGAAGGGACGGTCAAGGTAAGGAAAAAGAGTTATAAACATGGATCACATCACCAAATCCACCACTAATACAGCACACACTTTCAAAGGACAGTTTGTGGTTTATCCATTGATGTATTACATTGAAGATTTTAAGATGTTATAAGACACATTTGACCTTAAAAATATTCCCTGGTTTATTAACAAAAATTTAAAATATTCTTCATGTCTAAAGTGTCATGCTCCTGTTTCATCAATGACATTCAATTATGTAACAATATTTTGAATCGATATAGACGACTTCTTTTGAGGAAGAAACAATAAAGTTTTAGAACTATTTGTACTATTTTCTTCAGTCACATTTCCTTTCCTGTCCCGCTTTTCTTTTGACAAACAAAAATTTACATTTGGATGAGCAATCATTTCAGCAGTAATGACAAAGAGTTAAAATTCATGTTTGCTCTGGGACTCTGAGTTATTAATATTAATTAAATAAATTCTTTTATTTGCAAATATCCAGAAGCCAAATATGCCAAGCCATGGTAAATCTCTATGTGTCTTGGTAAATTCTGGCCCACCTTACGTGACAAATAGACTATGTTTATCAAAAACACACAAAGCATTTTTTTGGTTCCACTAAGGTTAGTTCACACACACCTTTTCCTCAACAATGGTCTAAATGCAGCAAAATATTTGCTAAGCAGATAAGAAACCGCTTACCTTTGTAACTTAAGTACAATGTGTTCTTCCTATTTCTTTCCTAGTAGGATTTTTTTTTTAAAGTTCTTTTATGAAACATGCTGATTATGCCTCTGGGGCTTGCTCTTTCAAACAAAAATAGAATTTAGAAACCTATTTATAGTCTTCAAATCTTCATTTAAATTTAAAATAATTAATATGACTTACCAAAAAATAAAAATAAAAAAGTCTACTGCAGTAACTGCAGGAAGAGCAAATAGTAGACCAGAGAAACAACAAGATTATTTCAGCATGTTAGAAAACACCCCCCCCCCAGCACTTCTACCCCCAGAAAACACCCCCCTCCCTTCTGTAGCTAACACTTCAAAACAGGTGGATGTTGCAAACAGATGACAGTTTCTTAGGCCCAACCCCCCCCCTACACACAGACATCACTAGTCCCATTAATTCTAATGGGGCTACTCTCACTGGTAAAGCTAAGCATACCTTTCAGTGTTTACAGGGTATGGGACTTCAGATGCTCATGGCCACCTCCTACAGAACATGATGTATTTGAGGGGGAGGTGAGAAGTGAAAAGGGAGACTGACAATAAAGTAAGTGTTCTTCTTTATTCAGATATTTGATCTTGTAACCTATTTGTAGAAGTATTCTAGAATCAACATATTTTACAATCATTTAATTCAAACCTCTGATTTGAAAAATTAACATCTGCCTGATATTGAAGCAAAAATACCCTGAATATTTTAAATTAAGGCTGAAAATATAAGCTTTCTGCTGTATTTAGTATGCATATGAAATATAAAAACTTTAATTTCTGAACCTCCTGCCAATAATGTGCCAGTATGGACTCCAAATTACATAAACAGTAACTAAAGTGCTTCTTCTCTCAGAGATGAGAGAAAGGAAGAAGGACAAAATACTTCAAACATATCTCTTTCCTGATGCACTGCTCAGACAGTGACAAGAAATTGTAAAAGCAATTTCTAATTCATTGAGCGGCATCTCCAGGAAGATAGAAAAAAATCTCTAAATTTAAATTTGCAATTATCAGAAACAGAACTGGCAAAATAAATCCCACTAATGAAGACAAGCAGATGGAAAAGACAAACACTAGCATCCCAGGCACACACGCGCGCGCACACACAAAAATTGGAAATCACCTCGAAAATCACAAAAGAGACACTATCATCTTAATCACACTTCTGTTCAAAAATGTTTAACACACAATTGTTAATACACGAAATTCATTATCTAAGGGAAATTAGAAAATTATTTCTCTATTTCTTCAATTTGTTTTCTTTGTGCATTTGACATCACTTCAGCCAGTTTGGGCCTGAACTTGCAAGCACAGAAGTGAGTAACATGTATTCAGGCAAGCAGTGCCCATTGGAACTACTCCTGTGAATGAAGTTATTCACCTTTATGTTTGCAAGATTCAACCTTTCTTTAGTGTCCTCTGCTTGTGTGTGTCTTCCACAAACAAACAAGGACAGAAAAACAGTTAAAAACTAACCTACAAGAATGAGGACTTCTTACTGGTAAAATTTATTTGATTTACAGTTACTTTATCCTCCCCGCCTTTCGTCTTCCCCTGTTTGTTTCCTCTACCCGTTGAATCTTGCCAGAACTAAGGTCCCAATCCTGCAAAGATGTAAGCACATGCTTTACTTTATATGCTGCAAGTAGTCCCACTAAAGTCAAGGGAACTACTCACGCATGTGCTAACTTTACACACACAGTCTGTGTAGGATTGGGGCCCTAGATTGTCAAGTCTGAGCAGAGCCTGTCCTTTTACTGCATGTCTATACAATGCGTAGCACAATGGGTGACTGATCCTTGATTAGTCCCCATCTGGTCCTCCAAATCAAATAAAACACAGTTTAGCAGTGGGATTAAAGTGCAGGTGTCGGATTTAAAGCTTTTGAAATTCATTTCGTGAGCTGACTAGAGTTCAAGTTGTAGTGCTGCCTTAAGTCAAATAGGAGTACAACCCATATAACAGAGCAAAATTTGGGCCTTACACAGTCAGCTGCACAACTAGTTACTCCTTCAATAATCAAGAAATAAGATACCAGGATAGTACAGATATCCAGGTGTACAAATCCTACTTCTCTTCAGTCATATTTAAATAAAAAATAATATTCTTCTTAAATTAAAAAAATTCAGGTTAACTGGTCCTGGTTCAGGTTAACCTTCATATATTGGACAAACATTTGCAATAATATAAAATGCTATGTATTGGCTGGTGACAAATCTGTACACATACAGTTTGTGCTGAATCCACCCTCAAGCAATTTAGGAAAGTGAAAAAATGGGATCTGAATGGCATTTAGGAAAACAGACGGTTTTAAAAATGGAGTTTGTGGCCTAAACACATTTTTAGTAAAGACTTTCAAATATACAAAAGATGACAGCATTAATGTGATCACTTCCACTTGACCCGAACCACTGTTCTTGGGGTCCCACATCTACACTATAGAGCTCTAACATGCAAAGTGGTATGTTGTGAGTTTATATATCTTTACAACCAAAAGTACACTAACAACTGAGCAGCACATGTACACATAGGCGAATCCAAGCTAGTCTGGAGTTGGTGAATACACCTAAAAAACATCAAAAACACCCTCTCACGCACACCTTTGATTCAGCTACCCAGAAACAATGGGCCAATTGTTACCAGATGATGAATCTAGGGGAGGCAGAAAAGGGACTCACAAACTTGCCCCTCACCTGCAGCCTCATATATCAAAAAGATCAAAAATCCCAGGTCTGTCTCAAAAATAGGACCATCAAGTAACCATTAGCAAGAGTGAAACTAATCCACACCAAGAAAGGAGGTGGAGGGGAGGTAGAATTTATTACCGACCCCGATGGGATTTAGAACACCCAACAATAACACAACTTATTACAGGTTTCTTTTAACTTCCCACACTAACGTGACCTAAAGGAGGTGGCAGCGCTAGTACTTATGAGCAGGACCATGCCAGCAGAACCCTTGCGTGGAAGTAGGGCGGGATGAAGGACTGGGGGGGTTAAACTCTCACCTGAGGAATGAAGTGCAGCAGAGCTCGTCCTCCCCCTCCACCTGTGAGCCTCCTAGACTGGAGGAAGCGCGGGGCCGCGAAGGGGACAAGAAACTGCCTCCTCTGGTTGTACCCCCGACACATGCACCCTCCTCCCCGCACAGCGAATAAAGGCGCCTAGGCAGGGCGGGGAGGAACAATGCCCCCGCTGGGTAAGGGGCCGGATACCAATGCCCTCCTGACGGCTGGGCCTGCCCGGGGCGCTGTACCTACCACTTCGGTGATCTTGATCTTGCCGAGAGCGCCCCGCAGATAGTCCAGGTCGCAGCGGAGGCCGCCCAGCCCGTGGCGCTGGCCGACGGGCTCGGTGGTGGGCTGGTAGGGGCTGCTGGCCCCGGAGATCATGGAGGTGCTGGACGCTTCGCCATCGAAGCCTTCCAGCTCCTCGCCGTTCCTCATGGTGCCGCCGCCCGGGCTGAGGCGCAACGATCCCCGCCCGTCAGGTCCCGAGCCGCTGCGGGAGCCGGGCTCGCCTAGCGGAGCGCCGGCAGCATGGCAGCACGGGGAGCTGGCGCGGGCTCCCTGCCCTTAGGCGGACGGGCGCGGGGAGAGCGGGGGCAGCATGGTGCGGCGCCCGGCCAGGGGACGCCCCGAACCCCGCCTCTGGCCCCGCGATCCCCGGGGACGGCGCTCAGCTCCCGGGGCGCCGCTGTTGTGGAGAGCGGAGCCGCCTCCCCGCGAGTGCCGAGGGGGAGGGGTGTGCCCGGCGCTGGTAGCGGCTGGGGGCGCCCCAGGCCCTCGCCGGATGGAGCCGCCGGGCGCTCCCTAGGCCGGCCGGGCGCGAGCTGCCCTGCGGGGCTCCCCTTGTTGTCCTACGCAGGGGCAGCTCCGGCCGGAGAAGCGGCGGCTGCTGCTGCTGCTACCGCCGCCTGCTCCTCCCCCTGCCGCTGAGCGGAAAGGGCGGAGAGAGCCCGCCCTGAGGCGCGCCGGGGCCAGGAGGCGCCTGCCCCGAGCGGGAGCAGTTACCTGCGCGGCGGGGAACATCCCCCGCCCCAGAGAAAGGGCTGGGTACAGGCACCCGGCCTGGGGATGGCACTTAAGGGCAGCGCGTAGAAAGAAGCAAAATAAATGTGGTTTGGAGCAGTCCACGTCCATATCTTCGGGGGAGAACGATTCGTGCCACAGGTGGGCTGAGAAGGAGAGAAACCTGGGAGGCAGAAGATGATCCTGGGGTGAAGACAATCCCTTGCCCTTCGTTAGTGCTGCTGCCCACCAAATACCCCCAAACACTTCACAGACATAAGGGCCTCAATGTCTCTACGAGTATAGCTGGTGGGATGATCCCACTTCTACAAATGGGGCAACCAAGACATGGGACGTGCAAGTGATTTTGTGGCTTAGCCAAGGTCACACAGGAATCACCTGGCAGAGCTGGGCAAAGAACTCAGCTCACTCACTGAGTCCCACTTTGTCTTGCACCACAGCAAGCCAGCTTTCCTCTGTATAGGAGAGCAGACTGCAAATCACACACTATTTTATAAAGTGAGGTGATGTTAATATTTAAAATAAAACCCCAAAGCAATAATGGGTCACAGACTGTATGAGCGGGGGTCACATGAAGGAAGGAAGCTTTTTATACAGCTCTGGGGTGACCACAGCTGAAATATTGTGTGGTCAGTTCTAGATACTTTCTTACTGAATAAATGGGCGTATGGAGAAGAGTAACAGGAATTAAGAAGCTGGAAGGACTCATTTATAGAGAATTAAGACCCCAATCCTAAAATGAGAGCTGTGCGAAGAGAATGGGACTCACCCAGTGTTCATTGCAGGATCGGGGCCTAAAATAATTGTCATGTCGTATTTTACTAAGAGGTGTTGTTCTTATTTGGCTTATGCAATTTGGTCAAGCCAAGCCACAGTGTTCTTATCAACGATGTTCAAGGCACGAAGGCCTCCAGGAAGCTGTCATTTTGCAGTCCTCAGCAATATGTCATGGTTTGTGGCTGCACACGCAGACATAGTAGACTATCTCTAAAATACCACTGAAATTCTGCTGCAGCACAAATTCCATGTCCGGTATGAAACTGGTTCAGAAGGCTTCATTGCCTTTGCGTAAATCAAACCCTGCTTGACGTTGAGTGGGATCCGAGACAAGATAATAATTTGTCACTTACTTTGCAAACCATGAAATCCATTTTGTGTCCTCTACCAAATATCCCTCACTCAGTAAATTTATCCACAGCAGGCGATGTGAGGGCAGATGACCATGTGATGGATTAAACAAGTCTTTAACAGAAGATATGGCATATCACCCAATTTCGTCATGAGCTTTGCAACACTTTCTGAGAACACTGGGCAGACCAATATTGCAGAGAACTGGTAACCAAGGTAGAGGAGATTTAAGTGAGCCTGAAAGGATATACGCATGGTGGAATTAAGCTGTATGTTGATCATCTTTGTATGAGATGAGTGAGCCCATACTTGTGCGTAGTACTCCACCACTGAATAACAGAGTACCAAGGCTGAAGCGCATAACGTTTGGGTGTTGACGCCACATGTCATTCTGGCCAGTTTTCCGAGCAGATTGTTGTGAATTGACCTTAGTTGTTGTCTTATCTAAGAAGTGAAGGGGGAGGATTATGAGATCAGTTTGCAAATATTTACGAAGGGTAAACAAGAAGGAAAAAGAGGAACTATTTATGGTAGTAGATGGCAGTATAACCAAGGCGCCATCTACTCTGTGGTATGGCAGTCAGAAAACAAATCAGAATAAAATGTAGATAAAAAATGGGAAAATAGCTTACAATGTTTTTTCTTTTTTCCAGCCTCCCCTACTCTGCGACAAGCTAAACTTCAATTCTGCAATAGTCTGGCACAGCAAACTGGTAGTTTTACAATAACACCATTTAAGTTAAAAAGATTAAAGATTTAGGGTGGGATTGTCCCACAAAAAGTGAAAAACTGAAAATCAGAGGGAACTGAGGTCCAGATCCTCTGAAAGATCTGGGCCCAAGTACTTAACTTCCTTGGGCAGTTTTGAAAAATCTCACCCTTAATCTTCAATAAAGATGTAAAACTTCAATTTAAGTATACATGTATTAAATCCAAAAATGAATACAAATATATTAAGTCAGTATAGTGGCCTAATGTGTTATTTTGCTACTAAATTCAACTTATTTTGTGCTGTCCCCTCCACACTTTCAATTTTCATTTTGCCATAATCTTTTGTTTGGTAACACATAACAGTGCAAATAAATCTCAGTTGGCTATTACAACCATTTGGGAGGAGACTTTTGGCACCCCGGGAGGGATCAGAGGCAATTAAGTTGTGTGGGATAAACAGATTTGTTGGATATTTTACTGCTGATCAGCAGTGATATTTAACAAGGTTGAAAATTTTCAAAATTTTCTTTAGGTTTCAAAGTTGATCCATTGAGATATATAGGGCAGTTTAAGCCTCTTAGAACTACAGTTACAGAATGTTCGTAAACTCAAGAAGACACCACTACATTAGTTTGTACTCTGAATACTTTCAGCAACATCTTTTATGAGGGCTAGAAATATTTTTAAGCCAGTGCAAAGGCAAGGGGTAGATTCCACAGCCACAAAAATCACTGTGTATGTACGGACCAAGGAGAGAGAGAACACTCGGAGACACGTTCAATTTTTTCTATAATTTTCACAACAATGCTTGACCCCCTTGGATTTCCACATTTAGGATTTCCTTCTTTGCCACCTTTGTTCCTCTCCCTGTCTCCCAGGATTTTCCCTCCACTCTCCACCCTGGGATTCTCCCCTCCCCTCTTTTGGATTCCCCTTCATCCTCTCTTTCCCTCACTACCATGGGATTCTCTCCACGATTCCCTCCACTACTTTCCTGGAATTTTCTTCTCCCTTTTTGTCACTCCTTACAAGGCCCCCAAGAGACAGGACTACAGAAGAAGAGAGACGGAAAGAGGCTGGGGACCCTCCAAGGCAAGGGGTATTTCTCTGTCTTACTCCTCACACCTTACTCTCCTTTACTGCAGGGTTAGCAATGTGAGGAAAAAGAGACTAATGCCGACAGGCCAGTAGGGGTTGCCATAATGCTCCTCTGCACTTTGCTGTGGTGCTGGAAGTAGCTTGAAAAACAGCTTTTTTACCTCCTCCCAGATGCTGGATAAATGGGGGAGAGGGGGAGCAACAGGACCACAGAGATAAATGCAGAGCTGTCCTACAAGACTGTTAGATCATAGAATTGTCCCACAAGGGAAATAACATAAGAATGGCCCTACTGGGTCAGACCAAAGGTCCATCTAGCCCAGTATCCTGTCTTCTGACAGTGGCCAGTGCCAGGTTCCCCAGAGGGAATGAACAGAACAGGTAATCATCAAGTGATCCATTCCCTGTTGCTCATTCCCAGCTTCTGACAAACAGAGGCTAGGGACACCATTCCTGCCCGTCCTGACTAATACCCATGGATGGACCTATCAATAGTGGGATCCCCATTGCCTGGGACATACATGCCAAGCATGGCAATGTGCTAATTCAAATCCTGCACTGGCAGGGGCTGGACACGGTAGACTAATAGGTCTTTTCCAGCTCTAATTTCAATCCAGGGAAATCCAAGTATATCTCACAAAGCTCCTTGGCTTGCGGTAAACATCAGAGCTAAGTGGTTGCTGCTGCATGGTAGCTTCGTTCTGGATTCTGTTTAACATAAATAGGTTCCACAGCTGGCTCCTGAAGCACTGGGGCTTTCACAGCTCAAAGGGACATTGTCAAGGCCACATTTCTAATTTGTTAAGGAGTGGGTGGAGTGGACTTCTTACAAAATTGCCATGAACAGAATGGTTTAAAGCAAAACATTTACAAAATCAGTTAACATTATTTTGAATTATCCCTTGTCATTTCAGTCAGAGCATAATAGCATGCTGCAGGAGAACCCACCACCTGCTGCTGTGGGGGAATGTGAGTGAAATACAAGTGGGAGGCCACAGCCTTCCTGTGTGGCCTTGGACCAGTCACTTAACTCATCCATACTATCGCTCTGTGAAATGGGGATGAGGAAAACTTCATATTTATAGAGCATTTTGAGAACTGTGCATGAAAGCACTGAAGTGCCCAGTATTATTTATTAACAAAAGTGAGCAAACATGGGGAGAAGAAAGCATGGTTAATATTCTTTCCATTCTGGTAATCTCTGGTGATTTCTAACAATGGTAAGGAATGTTTCCCAACAAGCTATGTTGACAGTGTCCTTCTAACCGTGGTTTAACAGACGGGGCACCAGCATGCATAGCACCATGATCAGTACAGTACAGTGTGCTTCCTGGATTGCCATAGGGGTCGGCCACCTTTCAGAAGTGGTGTGCCGAGTCTTCATTTATTCACTCTGATTTAAGGTTTTGCGTGCCAGTAATACATTTTAACGTTTTTAGAAGGTCTGTTTCTATAAGTCTATAATATATAACTAAACTATTGTTGTATGGAAAGTAAATAAGGTTTTTAAAATGTTTAAGAAGCTTCATTTAAAATTAAATTAAAATGCAGAGCCCCCCCGGACCGGTGGCCAGGACCCGGGCAGTGTGAGTGCCACTGAAAATGAGCTCATGTGCCGCTTTCGGCATGCGTGCCACAGGTTGCCTACCCCATAAAGGGCATGGAGTCAATACTGAGCCGTACTGGGGGATCCCTTGGCATTCTTATGGAAAGGCGGCTGGGCCAGCTTCCCTGGACCAACTTGGCAAAGGCTTTTGTGGTTTTTGCCGACATTTAATAAAGGAATCCTTGCCTGACACAGAAGCAGCGCCTTTATAGATTTTGCTATATAGCGTTTGAAGAAAAATACATACATATTAAATGTATAAAATACATTTCATATATTGATCCAGGGTAAAGTTTATTACATTCATCCAAAGCAGATTATGTTACTTTAAGATAACTTTTTAAAATAAGATTGTGAGCTCTTTGGGGCAGAGTCTGATTTCAGTGTGTGTGTTACGTACATAAAGGAGCTAGCACAATAAGACTCTGATCTATGACTGGAGCGTCCAAGCACTACCACAATACAAATACTAAATAAATAATAAGACCACTGCATCTTTCCAGGATAATTTCACATCCAGCTGGAATTTAGCAATACCTTAGTAGGAAACAAATAATGCAGGAGAGGGGAAAGAGGGACGGAATTTGATGAACGGATCTACAACCAATGGATAAGGCTGAAAAACTGAAGGGCAGTTATCATTCTAGGAGAATAAAAGTTATAAAAGAGAGAATGCTGAGATCAGGCACCGAGCCTGGTCAAAGATTCGCATTAGCACAGAATAGATAATCCAGCCTTGGACAGAATTAACTGTTACCTATCAGAAAGTATCTCCAGTACTATGGCTATAGCATAAAGCCAATCAATAATCCAGGCACAAAGAGCAGAGGGAAGAGAATCCATAACCATATGTCACTTGTAAGGCTAAGTGATCAAAATGTACCAGCTGTTCATATATAAGATTTACAGCCTTTGGTAAATGTGGACAACTTCAGATTAATAGAAACCTATATAAAAATGAAGCAAATATTAAATATATTGAACATCACAATAATTATATTGATTACATTTTTAAACATTCTCAAAGTTAAAATATTTGATTCAATTGTAATTAAATACAAATGTCAGCCTAAGAACTAATTTTAAAAGTTGTATTTTTGGGGGTTAATGCTTTGGAAATGTTTTAATAATTACATATAAAATGCTGTAGATGTGAATAGTGCTTATTTCATGGAAAATGCAATTTGATTTCTGAAGCAGTTAGAACCCAATTCAAACAGGAAAGTAGCATCCGTGTAAGTACTTGAAAAGAGCTGAGAGTTTCTTTAAGAAAACATGCTAGTATTTCCACATGACCTACTGAAGGGAAGGAGCACTGGTATGCTGCCAAATTCCAAGAGAGCTGAGCAGTGATTAGAGTTTAACTCCAGCATAGGAGAGAAATGTTTTCCTTTGATATCCCAACTCTAAAAAATTCCACAGCCCTCTCACTTCTCAAGTTCAAAACATCCAATAAATACCAGTAGAGGAATTTCACTTGGGAGAAACTTTCAGTGTATTTCAATTTCTTAATTCAGCAAAACATCCAATAATTTTTCACACCATGCAGACACATAGTATGCCAATTTATATGTGTGTGTGTGTAATTCTGTAGCCCTGAGCAGCATGGGAGCCAGGCTAATTTTTTTTGCTAAATCAGATTTAGAGATTACTACAGTATGTGGCAAGGACAAAGGCCCCCATCCTGCTCCCACTGAAAATTCTGGCACTGACCTTCAGTAGAAGCAGAACTGAACCATGGATGGGGACCGGTGCAGCAATCCAGTATTAACTTGTGGGGGAAGAGCGCAGCTCACGGCTCTAGCTCAGTCTCAATTTGGCTGCAGAAGCAGCAGACAGAACCCCCAGGATGGGGGCAATGCTGTGTGTCACTTAGTGCTGATCCCTCTGGCCAACTCAGGAGCAGTTTTGATGGACCTTGTAGAGAACTGAGTTTAGTCCTCAGCTAAAGGGCTAGTCAGGCTGACAAGGGTAGGGGAAAGAAAGTACTGTGCGGGACAGCATGTGGAAAAGAAGGATCCTGTGAGGATCCCTGAAAGGCTCAGACATTGTTGAAAAATAAGTATTCTTTTCTCAGACTTTCTGCCTAGCTTACCTTGGAAATGTACTGAACAGCTTTCCAAGGATGTAGAACAACAGACAGCGTTCACCAGTGTCTGACAGGCTCTTTGGCCAGATAGCCTCATCAGAGCTTGCACATGTGACTTGTGCCTGAAAGTTCTGCCAAATATAGGCCTTAAAGGAAAACTGCATCTCATTTGTTCATCCCACCTTTTACAAGTTCACATGGTAAGCAGACCTGATCTCAGTGCATAAATAAGTGAGGGCCTCAGCTGCAAAACACGAATCTGGATTTAGATTTAGAGTCCTTACCCAAACAAATGAAAAGGTCTGAGAGGTTTGGTTCTCTCTATGAAAATGCTATTGGTCAGTTAGAATAATCATTGTTTTACACATTTGTATTTATTTCAATATTTTACAACGCACTCATGTTAGAGTATAAAGAGAGGCTACCGATTAGGAAAGACAATGGCAAACATCCCCAATGGAGTTGCCATAAAGTCACATACAAAAACTATTCTCAATGGGTCAAAAAGTTCAATAAATGTTCTACTCACAAGACAAAAACATTTCATTTTAGGAATAAATCCCAGGATCTTCAAACAAGTTCATGAATACTACATAGTGCAAGCGCAGATCCCCTAATAGGGCTAGTCAATCCTATTCATCGCCATACTCTATACGCTGTGTCAGCTACAACACCTCTACCTGTATAATTTGTATGGTTGAGCTCCTCACCTCTGCTTCAGCCTCTCTGAGCTGAGTAAAGGGCCAAAGCAGCCTAAAGGGGCCCTAAAATCCCTATATGCAGCTGGGGACAGAGTTCCCCAATGCAGACACTGTGGGAGAAAAGCTGCCCTCCCAGGACTCCCTCACAAGCCCTGGTGTGTGTGGAATATGCTGGGGAGGGGGTTACAGTACCAGTACAGCAGAGATTTCAGGCAGTGCTTTAGCTCAAAGGGCACGCAGGGGATGCTGCTGTAACATAGCCAGTCCCCTAGAGCTGTCTAAATTATGCCAGAGGCCTCTGCAACTCCCAGAACTGCCCAGGGGCAGGAAGGCCCAAGAGTGGCTTTAAGCCACCATAAGCCCTTCACCCTCTGGGCTGCAAGTTCTGTGCTACACCTGTTAAAGCAGGGATGGCCAAACCTTTTGGCCCGAGGGCCACATCTGGGTATGGAAATTGTATGGCGGGCCATGAATGCTCATGAAATTGGGGGTTGGGGTGCAGAAGGGGGCGGGGGCACCAGAAATTATGGGTTCAGGGTGTGGCAGGGGGCTCCGGGCTGGGGATGAGGAGTTTGGGGTGCACCAGGCTGGGACCGAGGGGTTCAGAGGGCAGGAGGGGGATCAGGGCTGGGGCAGGGGGTTGGGGCACAGGAGGAGGTCAGGGGTGCAGGCTCCGGGCAGCGCTGGCCAGGTGGCTCTGCGCACTGTCCCGTCCACAGGCGCTACCCCTGCAGCTCCCATTGGCCGCGGTTCCCGGAAGGACATGCTGCTGCTTCCAGGAGCCGTACAGAGCCATGCCACATGTGGAACGGGGAAAACCTCCAACCCCGCTCCCCAGTGGGAGTTTGAGGGCCGGATTAAAACATCTGACAGGCCTGACGGCCGTGGTTTACCCACTCCTGTGTTAAAGGAACAGCAAAGAATCTCACCTATGTGTTTAAGTAATGGCAGAAGATCCAGAGCTTTTGGGGATGCCTTTTTATCCTTTACCAATAACTGTCAAGAAGTTCCAATATCTTTTGAGCATATCTAGCTGCCCCCCCCTTCAAAAAAAAAAAAAAAAAGAAGCACCACAATTAGTTAATTAGATTAGTTTGGGCCTGATTCTGCAAAGATTTATAGATATGCCTCATTTTATACACTGTTAGCAATGGGACTAGTCACAGTGTGTAAATCTTTGCAGGATCAGGGCTTTCTTTTGTATAGAGCTTGGCAAAGGGAAAGAAATCTACTACAAAAGAGTTACATTTGAAAGTGTTTCAATAGAGTCCAATGGGTCTGACATTTCCCCACTGACATTGTCATTCATTATCACCCTGAAAAGGTATAATAAATATTTGAAACAGATAAAGCTCCTTTCATCTCCAAGGTCTGCAAAGCACTTGCAAACTATACACACTGTTTCATAATGCCTCCACCTCTGGGTGTAGGAGCTGCATTTTATAATGTACTATGAGAATTAATGTATGATTTGATTCCATCCTGTCAGCCATGCTTTTTGAATAGCAGAAAGGAATGACAGACCAGAACCATCCTTATGACTGATTATGGTCACCCTTTTGTTTTAGGATAAGTTATAATGTCTACTATGGTTTCCTATATGTATAACAAATTAGGAACTCTAGTTAAATATACATTTCTTTGTTTTAATGTTTTAGTAAGTAAGAGACAGGATCTTGTATTGTATCTATGTTAAGGAGATTAGAGGAACATTGAGGGCCTGAAGCCCCAATGTAAATTGTAGGCTTGATTCACAATGTATTCTGCTGAATATAAAATGCTGTATGTATTCCTTTGAAGGATTCTATAAGAGATTTTTTGTATGAATGAGGAATGCATGCATCAGGAAAAGATAAGGTGTGAAAGCCATCACAAATGTCCAGATGGTCAAGAAGAAGTGAGAGACTTGGAAAGACCAGGAGACAATCAGAAAACATCCATTGTATACATGTTAGCAGCACTGAGGACCTCAGAGGTGAGTCAGGCACCCCTGAAGGCGAGACAACAAATAGGAGATAACGATGGGAAGCCCGACAATAACCATCAAATGATAACACCACTCAAGGACTAATGATTACAGGATGACATTGCAAAATGCATTGACTCAAATGGGAATTTACAACTATAAAGCTGGGGTGTTTTGCCATGGAACTCTGGGTTTAGCCCTGCAGAGCCTCAGAGCATCGGATCGCGACCGACAAGAGCCCAGCTCCACACTGGCCATTAGATTGACTCGAGCTACAACAGATTGGGAACTATAAACATCACTGGCAGGAGAGAGAGAGAGAGAGAGAGTGTGTGTGTGTGTGTGTCTGAAAAGCATATGCTAGCTGGTCTATTTTCAATAAATGCTGTCTATTTGCCTTCCTCTATAAAGATCCCGTGTGTTTTGTATGAGCATAACATGGGTTGAAGGCAGCAGACCAGTTAACAGCTACACAACTGCGAAGGGAAAAGAAAGAAATTGAGGCAAAAATTCCTACTCTTATGAAAAGTGCCATGGACCCTTTGATGGTGCTGGAGAGCAGACAAGACCTTGGGTTAGAATGTTTCCTCTGAGAGAGTCCAACACAAAGTGTGTTGAAAAAATAAGCATATTCGATAGCTTTCTAAAAGCGGGTTGGGACAGGCTGCTATGCTTAGTTTATTTATGACAAACTAAGCCTCATATCAGGGCCTCTTACTTTGAGAAAATACGTACCATTGGGCAGAGAAAAAGGGTACAGTTTTCCTTGAACAGTCACATGAAAACACAGGCACAAAGGGCAAGGTCAGAAAGCAATGTGGGTGCAGTCATGCTCTCCATGGGATGTGTAGTATTTTTATAGCGAGAGAATGAACAAAGTGTATAGGATACAGCCAAGCTTTTGGAATAAAAGTGCTTTTGGGGATGGGGGTGGGAGGGGGAGTCAAAGGGAGGAAGCAAAATTATGTAAACTGTTTTATAAACTGTCAAGAGTTTTAAAGGCCCCATAGCAGATTTGAAGAAGGAGGAGGTTCATTTACTACATTCTTTATTTCCATAGACAAAAGGGGCCAGTGAAAATGATTGACTGCAACTGTTTTATAAGAGTTTGGTGTTATGTAACGAATCCAGTTCACTCACTGCTCAGATGGAGAAATGCAAATATTTATTTTTAATGCGGTTGCTGTTAACTTCAACATCATTTTTCTGTCTCAATGTATTTTAGCTACTATTGTTACAAATGACACCTATGATTACTGTAACTGAAACAGACTAGAGAAAAAATATTTCCTTGGTTTTTCTGTGTTTAATTTCTACATTTAACAGCAATTTTTGTACAGTTTGACTGTTTCCCCTGTATAGTAATTTCTTCTGTTTAGGTGCATCTTTCACACAGCAATAGGGGAAAGGGGAACATTTAAACAAATAGGAAAATAATAGCAAAACTGGCTGAGACACTCTGAGCCAGGTGTAGGACGTGAAATCTAGTCAAATTAAAAATGAAAATAAAAGTAGCTTAAAGTTGGCAGCAACTCTTTAAATATGGGTGTGCTGTATTTGTTTGCCATTCAAATTCAGAAGTGGTTTGAGGAGGGTTAGTAGCCTTTTGCTTCCACCCCCAACAAGCGGCATTTGTGTTGTCACCAAGTGAGCACTCCTGCTGACAATGCGCTGTTCACACTGGCACTTGTCACGGCAAAACTTTTCGGGGTGGGAGTGGGGTTAACACCTCTGAAAGACAAAAGTTTTGTCGTTCAATTGGCAGTGTAGACCCCCTTCCTATCTACTGCCTTCCGGGGTGTGTGGATTACTTACATGGCCAGGAAAATCCCTCCTGTCTGCTTGGCTCTGTTTCTGCATGTGGGCGTAGACAGAGCCTGCTCTCTCACTCCAGCCAACCATCAGAAAGTGGAGTGTTTCCCATGTGTTGTGAGTACATAGCCATCATTTGAAGAAAGTGAATCAGTAATTAGGAACCAGGGCAAATCCTATGTTCCTCAAATGTGTAAATAGCTGGTTGCTTGCTTTGTGTGCCTCCCTCCCTCAGTCACTGTGGTGCTTGCCTCACTCTCTCTGCCTCCATGACCATCTCCATCCTCTCCTTCAGGGATTCCTAGTTTTCCTCTTTTCCTTCTCCATCGTCCTATTAACTCACCCCCTTCTATCACTTCCCCTCACTCCACACAAAAAAGCCTCTGGTTTTGGGGGTGCTATGGATCTAACAAACAGAGTGCCCGTCACCCTGAACCCTTTGCTTGTATGTTTTATCTCTTTCCCAAAGAGTTTACAATCTCATACCACACTCCTGTGAACATTTATGCAACTACATATCTTTATACTGACATAAAGGCAGTGCAGGCAGGTGGGGAGAAGAACTCCTTCCTCAGCCCAGCCCAGGTGCACCAGAGCTGCCGGGGACAAGAGCCTCCTCTGGCCCGTCCCAGGCCTGCCGGAGCTGCCTGGGACAGGAGCCCCTCCCTTGGCCCAGCCAGAAGGCGCCTCTCACCCGGCCCTGAGCTGCTGCAGCGAGAGAGGGCTGGGGGAGTCCTCTCTCCCCACTACAGCCTGCATCCCACACCCACGGCCCCATCCCAGAGCCTGCACCTTAATCCTGTGCCCCAGCCCAAAGCCCCCTTTGCACTCCATACCCTCATCCGTGGTAACACCTCAGAGCCCTCACCCCTAGCCGGAGCCCTTACCCCCAACTCTCTGCCCCAGCCCTGAGCCCCTTCCTGCACCCCAAACCTCTCATTGCCAGCCCCACCCCAGAGCCCTCACCCCCAGCCAGAGCCCTCACCCTCCTTGCAACCCAACCCTCTGCCTCAGCCCTGAGCCCCCTCCCACACTCCGAATCCCTCGACCCCACCCCCCCATAATTTTGTTATGTGCACCAATATGAAGGTGATGTGTCACTCATCACCTCCATATTGGTGAACATAATTAAATTCATTCTACACATGGACATAAAAAATTAGAGGGAACACTAGTTACCTCCCTGACCATCTTGACTAATTGCCATTGATAAGTTCATGATGGATAGTCTATCTAAGGGAATGTCTACGTTACACAGCTTTTATAGAACCCGAACCACCAAAAAAGAAAATCAATCTTCTTCTGGTGGCATCTGATGCAGATAATGAAAATGAACATGCGTCGGTCCGCACTGCTTTGGATTGTTATCGAGCAGAACCTATCGCCAGCATGGACCTGGAATGGTGGTTGAAGCATGAAGGGACATACGAATCTTTAGCACATCTGGCACGTAAATATCTTGCGTTGCCAACTACAACACTGCCATGAGAACGCCTGTTCTCACTTTCAGCTAACATTGTAAACAAGAAGTGGGCAGCATTGTCTCCTGCAAATGTAAACAAACTTGTATGTCTGAGTGATTGGCTGAATAAGAAGTAGGACAGAGTAGACTTGTAGGCTCTAAAGTTTGATATTGTTTTATTTTTGAATGCAGGTTTTTTTGTACATAATTCTAGTGTTGTAAGTTCAACTTTCATGATAAAGAGACTGCACTACAGTACTTGTATTAGGTGAATTGAAAAATACTATTTATTTTGTTTTGTACAGTGCAAATACTTGTAATCAAAAATAAATATAAAGTGAGCACCGTACACTTTGTATTCTGTGTTGTAATTGAAATCAGTATATCTGAAAATGTAGAAAACAACCAAAAATATTTAAATGAATGCTATTCTATTATTAACAGTATGATTAATCATGCAATTAATTTTTTTAATCACTTGACAGCCCTAAAATATAGGAACTGAATTATAGCTGTGTGTTAAGCTGCGTGTTTGTTCACACCATGTTCTGAGTGCCTCCCCTCTAGATTTCCTTGGGACCCTTCTTCCCTGCTCTCTTTTAGATTGTAAGCAATTTAGGTCAATGGCTATCTGCATTATATTCTTGCATCATATTCAATGCCAGACATATTTCTATGCTTCAAGGTTCTTTAGAATGTCTATTTTTCTACCAAAGTAAATAAAATTACATAAAGATTAATGTAAATCTGATGTTTGCCCCTCACTGTACAATCTGTCAGTTTTTAAGAGTGCATATGCAAGGGTGGATAATAAATCTGGGAAGCTTCACACTTTAGAGATCATTGCTATTTCCCTTCAACACATACTCATTTCTCATATTAAACAGGTTATATTCAAGAATCAGGAGTTACAGCTGCAAAAATAATTAAAACTAAAAGCAAAAGTCAGAGCCAGCCTTATGCACGCAAAGCTAGCAGCTGCTGGGGGTTTCAAGTCCCCTGTATGATCTGCAGAGATCTCCTTCTGCAGTGGGAGGAGGCAGCTCCTCACTGCTTGGATGCTCTTGGCTGTGTAGTACCCCAAGTTCAATGATGGACTTGAGCAACACTGTCCGATAGCCAGCTCACAGAGCAGCTTCTACTCCTGTACGGCTAATACTGACTGCAGTAACGTTTTACTTGACTGCCAAACCCCACATTGGCTGATGAATACCTTATTTGTTCTAAAAACCTTCATGAAACCTTAATCTGAATGTTATTTTTCAGTTGTCTTTTGGGGTCTGGCAAATTGTTTCTTCATCAATTTGATGGTTATTGAAAATTTTGCCTATTTCCAGCTACATTCTCTAGCAGACAACGTTCTTCCCTGGAGACATTTTTCCTATGATCAGCAAGAAAAAAAAAAATCAGTAAGTGAACATGAATAATTAGAGTAAAAGTTGATTAAGATTTTTAATGTATTAGATGGAGGAAGTAAAAACACTGAAGTCTGGATGAGAATACAGGAGTTAAAACAGACAGTAGTCTGGAACAGCGTTCAGTAGAAGCCACTGCTCCTGTGTATGAACTGAATAGACACACTGGATGTATGGCTTATTACAACAATCTGTAACCTACTTAACCCCTCCCTCCCAGCTTTTTTTTCTTTTCTTTTCCCCCTCTGACTGGAGGGGTGTTAACGGACCACTCCCCTTTGAAATGTGTTAACTACTTATGCTAAGCAATCTGCTCCACCTTCTATTAGCTGTGACACTGAGTTCACTTCCCAGACCTAAAGAGCTGTCAAAGCTCTAAAGCTTGTTTCTCTCACCAACAGAAGTTGGTCCAATAAAAGATATTACCTCAACCACCTTGTCTCTTCAGTGAAGACACTTCTGCCATTTGCCAGGCTGAGCCATTTCTCTTTCAAACTGTGATTAGCATGGAAAAAACGGCTTCTTTATGCTCAGAGTAGGATCCTGATCAACAGCAGCAAGGTAACAGGCACGATATGGGCATTCTTCCTTTTTCGCGTGTTTTCATGCTCCTTTTGAAAACTGGAACTTCAGTGATGCTGCAGCTGGAAATGGAAAACTCTTCTAGTTGCCTATAGTACAAAGTTCTGTGCACAAGAATGCACATATTGGGTAATTCTCTTACTGCTAATAAACAGTTCATGTTCTTTCTAAATTTCACCTTATTGGTTTTGTCCATTTCTTTTCACGGTTTGCTGTGCTACATTCTTTACTGTACATTAATGAACTAAAATTTAAAAAGTGAGACATGCTTAAGTTTATCCTCTATAATCAATATCTCTCATTATTGCTGCACAGGGCTTCAGAAGGACTGAATTCAGCAAAAACTCTATGGTAGAAATCTGTCAATCTTGGCGTGGAAGGCAGTTATTTTAATGGGAAAATGACCAAAGAAATCTTGGATTAATGTTGGACTAACCAGAATTTTGGTGAGTGACAAATAATGGAACAGGTGTCTAAGGTATAAAAGGTATAAAAGCCAACTTTCTTAGGCTAGGTCTACACTACCCGCCTGAATCGGCGGGTAGAAATCGACCTCTCGTGGATCGATTTGTCGCGTCCCAACGATCCCCGAATCGGCGCTCTTACTCCACCAGCGGAGGTGGGAGTAAGCGCCGTCGACAGAAAGCCGCAGAAGTCAATTTTGCCGCCGTCCTCACAGCGGGGTAAGTCGGCTGCGATACGTCGAATTCAGCTACGCTATTCACGTAGCTGAATTTGCGTATCTTAAATCGACTCCCCCCTGTAGTGTAGATGTACCGTTAGAGAATACTGAATTCCTGAAGCCTAGGAAATCAAGTAAGAAAGGGTGTGCACTGAAGCCAAAACGAAAAACTTTTAGCAGATTGAAGGAGGGGCAGCTCTCACCAGATCAGCCCAGGAGAGGGAGTTGTGGTGGAGCACTGCTTGCTCAAGACAATGAAAGGAAGGGGAGTTACTGCTTTTAGCGGAGAATGGTGAACTACACTGCCCCTGCAGCTCCTTATTTTAACCCCTAGTAACTTGGGTTCTAGTCCTGCAAACCTAAGGCCAAATCTACACTTGGAACGCTTTGCTAGTATGGCTATAATGGTATACTATACTGGCAAAGCACTCTTAGTGCGGATGCAGCAGGTTATACTGACAAACTGCTTTTGCTTATTCCAGCCCCTCTCCCGCACCCCCCGACCAAAATAAGCTATACTGGCAAAACCTGCCCAGCTATGTTGGTCAGAGATCACAACATAGCAAAAATGCGTAGTATAGCCATGGCCGTACCCACTAAATTCAGTGCAGTTTTTGCACGAGTAAGATCTACAATGGGACAGTGACGTTTCTCAGCTATGAGTCAATCATGCCTGTTACCTACATGCCTTAAGATTCTGCCCCCTCCAAAAAAGTACTAGAATTTGTCTTGTTTCATAAAAAAGGCACAACATTTTAAGCAGTCTGGATTCGTGTTTATTGAAGCCAGTAACTAAAGACATGTCTTCATTTTTGCCAGCACTAGAAAGCAAGATTCCACATGACTGCATACTGCACCTGGTTAAAGCCATACAACTGGACTAAGGTTTGTGTCTGATACATCTGCAGTCCTAACTGTAAGTTAAAAAACATCAATCAACTTAGTATACAGGACAGTTAACTTTCATTTACAGCATGTATATTGTTAAGTTCATGATGTACAGAGCAGTCACCTTCAACGTAGTTAAATTAAATAAAATATGACAAATTCTGTTCAGTTTAAACAGTTTCTAAAACGCCAATAAAAAAAGTGCAAACTTAAAATCAAGCAGCATAACCATAGCATTTTTATGGAGGGCCAATCCTTAACCTCTATACTTGCCTTATCTTCAAGTTGATAAGTTATTTTATTTTCTTAAGTTTAAACAGAACAGTAGATGCAATCACTATAATGCATATAAATAGTCATATAATAGTTTTAACAGTCTACCATACAAGTGTATCCTGCAAATAAAATTAATTTTATTTTAAAATGTAAAGGCTGTTTGCAGTTTGGCCTTTGGTTCCAATGCTTGAAAACACCTGTGCAGCTCTCCAAAGTTTCTAGACTTTGGCAAACAGTGGACACTACATTACTTACAACTTTCTTCCAATAAACTAGGAGCATTGACTTGCAATGAAGAACTGGAAATCAAACTTCTGTTTTGTCAGAAGCATCTCTTTACACAAGTGACAAATTGTATAATACGTTACTGGCTTTTGCTCAGTTTTAGGAGATCTAACAAATTATACTTAAATTGTAACTTTTAGCCATATTGATACAGAAAGTGCTTATCAGTTCAAATGACAAAACATTAATACAAATATGCAGTTTTGCACAGGTTTCATTACAACTGTATACCATTCGAAATGCATGCTTTTTCAATGTACGGGTCTTGCTTTTGAGGTTTTATTCCCTAATCTCAGTATCACAGAATTACATACTGTCCTTTTCTTCTGGTGTGGTAACAGGATTTTTTTTTAACTTCATCTTGTCACTGGCACCTGTTACACCAGGCAGAACAACCACACAACCTATCTGCTGTCCACAGCCTCTCAGTTTTCAACCATTTAGACAAATATGTAACTCAAGGTCGTAACATTAAAAAAAAGTAAAAAAATGGAAAAAATATAATATATTTTCAAGAATAAAACTGGCACAAGTAACATGCTTTTATGTTAATGTTTGTCAAAGAGGCAAGTAAATACTCTTAGCTTTCTAGATAATGTTTAGACAGACATACAAAACAGGAAAAAGCCAGCCTCTTGATTTAACATAGGATTTGAAGTTATGTCCAGGACTGTGTTAATGGTCAATCTAATTCTGTATATTTAAGTAATGATATATATTAGGGAAGCTATATCCAGACATCAGATTTAGTACAACAAACAAGTTCATATCAATAAAAAGTAAACTCTGTATAATTCAAATTGTGGTTTTTCCCCCCTTCAAAGCACAGAATATGCTTGATACAGTTCATTTATGGTAGTGTTTATGTGTAAAACAAATATACCGTGATAAAATCAAAGTGCCATTTCAGTAACTGAAGAAGTGTTTTACGGAACATTGGTTTGACGTGACCAAGGACACTACTCCATATAGCAACAGGGGACAACTACAACTTTCCATATGAAAATGCTACATTTAGGGAAAAATACAAACTGAACAGTCACTGGTTCTATATTCTTCAGTGTACATATTCATACTCTTCAATTTGTTAGAATTGGAGAGTCTGCTGCAGATTGCAGCCTACATGGCTGGAACAAGAACCTTGAAAGTCTATAAAACTTCCATAGGTATAAGGCAGGAATCAGTCTGAGCTTGGTAGCCATTGTTTAATTACAAACAAGAAGTATTTGAGTATTCTGTAGCACATTTCATTATGGGAAAATGATATGTCACCCATCACTCTTAGGTTAGCCTCTTGGCATTTAAAAAAACAAGGCAGGAGCAATCAGAAAACAGGATTTGAAATTAAATACAATTGTTAAAACTACTGATTTTAAAATAAAACCAAACAGTGACTGTTTGTACTACAGTGCACAATAAGTTCAAGCACCTTCTAAAGACATCACACTTTGTGCCAGGCACTTGGATCTAAGCAAGTTGTAGTTTCTCCCTGTGTTAGCTATACCAAAAAGGTCATCCCCCATTTTATACACCTTTTGTTAAAGTAAAGACGCAATTTATAACAAGCATAATTCCCATGATGCTTAGTGTTTGGCTTGGAAATTCTCTAATTTTAAGAAGTCTTTTTAAACAGTGATTTGCCCTATGTTGACCACAGGAGTTAGTAACTGTGTTCCCTCTCCAGTCCAGTCAGCATTCTTTATTCCTACTGAGCCAAATCTCGCGTCCCCCTACTAGTGCTGCATTTCCTACCTGGATTTCTCTCTCCTCCATCTAATTACTGCTGTGCTGTATCACCACCTTTCCAAGTACACCAATGTGTTTGCTAACATACAAATGGCCAATTCCAGTAACTCTGAAAAGGGATTTCATGTCTTTCTTGCTTTGTGTGCAGTCAGTAGTAGTATTGCAAAAGGTATTCTGCATTTTGCTTCTCTGTGCTCTTCATAACAAGAAATTCAGCTGCTGATGTACCTGCTTATCTCCAAAATCAAGAGAATTGCCCTATATAAACTCTAAATGGTTATCTTATACAGAGGGATTTTATACGCAAACTTCCTGAATGTGCACTTTATACTGGGACAAGCCAATGAAGTTTTAAGTTCATTTCCCCTGCCCCAAGAAAACTTATAGCATCTGCCATAGCAGAAAAATCCTGGTCTTATCAGATCAATATACATAGTTATTTGGTCATTTACATATACATTTTTTAAGCGCTATCAAGCTTCATTCTCTGTTGGAGAGTTTGCTGTTACCATGGAATCGGGCTTGCGAGTCATTCTATCCAGTTCTTCTTGAACATTTGTCAAAACAGTCTTTTGCCCTAAAGAGAAAGGACAAATAGTAAGTAATACAGTTGAAATGCATTGTTTGAAATATCAACAGCACAAATATTTATAATTATTGTTTCTGTTGGTATTTTATTTAACTTCTCATTATTTCATCCATCTTCATAGGGCCTGATCCAATTATCAATTGATGAGTATAGAAAGACTCCTAATAACTTCACTGAGAAATAGATTAGGCCTTAAAATAAAAGTGAGATTGCTGTATAATTCAGTTTTTAAATATGCATGATGATGTACATTGTTATGACAACTGAAATTTTAACAGCAATCATGTTAAGATGTTTCCTTCAAAAAACTAATAAGTAAACAATTCTTCCATCATTAGAATGATCATAGTATGTCTGTCATATCGAAGAGTATTTTATATGGAAATCTTTAAGTATTTAATAAGTTGCACAAGAAAAAAACATGATATATGTGGCACTTGCTACAAAGTGTTGTTACTTTGGTTTTAATCACACTCATTGTTTCCTTCATTATTAACTGTATTGATCTCTCTCAGGAATCAAAAGTTTAATTCATATTGTGAAATTTGTGCCCTTCAAAGAAAAATGGGAAAAATGCAGATTCTTTAATACCACATGAAGTGTTAGAATTTAAATGTGTTGCATTCATTAATTAAAATCAACAGATACTTCAGAGTAGGTGTGCAAATGGGAGATTTTACCCTTCTGATTTTTATACATTAGGATTAGTATTCAGTTCAGTTATAGACAGATAACTAGCAATTTGTAGTTAGTTTTGTTTTCTTCTCTTTATGCTTAATATATGAATTTATATTCATTTGTTAGCCTGTTTGTATCCTGGTTTATCACTGTCTGAAAATGGACTTGTATATGATATATAATATTTTTTCAAGTTAAACTACGCAAATGCTAAGGTATAAATGCAAGGTTTTGAGACAGGCACTCAAAATAAAAAATAGATTAATTATATAAATAACTGTACAGCTTCCTCCAATAGTCTTTTTCATAGCCAAAGAATTTAACAAGCATCTGTTTCCCAGCTCAGAGATGTGTGTGAAATATTCGGTGATTTTTTTCCCAGGGTACATGCTGAAAACATTAAGTGGCAAGGTATGACTGCTCAGAGATTTAAGCGCTTATTCCAAAGGCATGACCAAGTTAAAAACAGCTATCTTTAATTTTTGCAAAGGGCTAAAATACAAACTCAAGTTGCAGAGTAGCACCGTGTTAGTCTGTATCCACAAAAAGAACAGGAGTACTTGTGGCACCTTAGAGACTAACAAATTTGAGCATAAGCTTTCGTGGGCTACAGCCCACTTCTTCGAAGATGGATTTCCACTCCATACGGCTAAATGCAGTGCCTTGCATAATGACAGGTTTCAGAGTAGCATCCGAAGAAGTGGGCTGTAGCCCACGAAAACTTATGCTCAAATAAATTTGTTAAACTCAAGTTGAAATCCCTTAGCAATATTCATATCAGCAGTACGAGTACTGAAGCATCTGTTCGAACAGTACCTATTTTCAAATACACACAAATATTAATACAAAGCCCATTTTTCTTGCATCTTATTAACACCTTTGAGTTAAAAAGCCACAAAGAAACCCTGCTCACAAAACAGAACTAGGCCTACGTTTGAAGACATCAAAAAGTAAATAAGATGTGCCAGGAGCTGGCTGCACGGAATGGAGGCAAAGACTGTATGAGCAGCATCTGCCGAAGTGAGGAATTTCTTTCAAACATGAGCTGAAAAAAGTTTTGGAAAATAATACAACTCAAAACCATCCTGACGGACTGACATCTGTGGCATTTTTCTCAACCCAAGACATAACCCTATAATTCCTCCCACTAAAGGTAACACTGACGGATCTCTTCAAACAATACATTGAGAATAAGTTTACTACTGAAACAGATGTACTGAAGAAAGTGAGAGTTCCGACATTTTACACTGTTTGCTACTTTGATTAAAATAAGTGAAATACTCTAAACAAATCTGACTGCTGTGATGTAAAGTAGTTCAACAACACTGTCTGGAGAAAACCTTTGTCTATATTTTAGCAACTAGTGATTTTGGGTACCCAACTTGAGGCACTATAAAGTGTCTTGACTTTCAGAAAGTACTGAGAATCCCTCTTCTGAAAATTAGGCCCTTCTAAATAAAATAAATAAAATAAATAAATAATGGAGATATCCCATCTCCTAGAACTGGAAGGGACCTTGAAAGGTCATCGAGTCCAGCCCCCTGCCTTCACTAGCAGGACCAAGTACTGATTTTGCCCCAGATTCCCAAGTGGCCCCCTCAAGGATTGAACTCACAACCCTGGGTTTAGCAGGCCAATGCTCAAACCACTGAGCTATCCCTCCCCCCCGGGCACCTGAAAATCACTACACCAAGACTACTTTAGCATGTTTATTAGTGTAGAATAGGGTGCCATAGAACACCACACTTTCTAATCCAACCAACAGTCATTGTCATTTCAAGATATGCTCCTCAAGGACCATTTATTGAGCTTTCCTTGAATTTTTTTCTCTGTATCCTGAACTTCACTGCCTCACAAACCAATGTTAATCTCTTACCTTAGCTGAAAGTTTAATTTTGTGCTGCTTGAATAGAATCAAGAGCACATACTGTCAGACAGGAGGTAAGATTTTTCTTGTGATGGAAAGTCCATTGTGTCATTTTCAAAAAGCTATTTATTTTAGGTTTAACACCCACTTCTGCTACATAATGTACTAACATACATTTTACTTTTACACTATCCACCCATATCTCATATATAACTGTTGACAATGTTTATTTTATAGCTAGTGCCTAATAATGCCCTCTGGATCGAGTTTTCAAGAAGTTTCCATTTTACTGTTTTGTTTTTTTCCATATAAACCTTTACAAAGTATACAGCATTTGAATTGAATTTTTTTATGCTCAATCTCTGCCTGAAGGTTTTTTGTTTTAATTTTTGAGCAAAATCCTCAACTATTTGAGCTATGAGAAGATGGAAAATAATATGCTAGGGGGGGAGGGGGCGGGAAGAGACGACTTTTGAATTTTTAAGTTATACCTGCAAAAAAAATTACATGCCCCTACTCCATGATAAATATTCTATTCTAGTTCCTTTATTACAGCTATCATATTGGTATCTGAGTGACAAAAAATAAAAAAAGAAAGTTTAAAGTTTGGGCTTAGTCAGCCCTCTTAGGATTTAAACCTGTGGTAAAACTAAGTGACTTGAGAAATTTGAAAAAAATAAACAGGAGCCATATATTTATCCACTGCATTATGAATAGGTTTTCAAAGTACATAGAAGCATGAATTCAATGGAAAAAGAAGAGAGGAAGCCAGTATCAAAGTTGAAAGGAGACATGGTTACAGCAGCAGTAAAGGAAGGTAATCTTGGGGGCTGCCTTTTGGGTGGAATTATTATGCAACTATGTATATTAGAAAACTGAATTCACTCATTTTTATGATGTAGGTGCCAAAAATCCTGAAGGTTTAACTTTTGTGTTCCTTCAACCTACTGTAACTGTTCATTAGAGCCACAACTACATATATATGATTGAGTCTTTGATCAAAGCTGACAATTGCTTTTGATGATACTTTAAACAAACACTTATTACTGCAGTTTTAAGACATTCCTTCATATTAGTTGCTACGTACTAATTTAAACTTGAATGCCAGAGAGATTTTAGGGATTTGATTGGAAACAGCAGGCTAAAACAAATAAGCTAAATTTCTTCCTCTCAGGTAAGTAGTAGCGAAGTGCCACATAGATAGAATTCAGAAATAAAGTTTAAATTACAAGGTAGATTAATACTTTCCGAATACAATCAAGGCTCAGTGCAGTTTATTTCCCAGCAGTGCAACTTCATTAAAAGAGTCAAGCTATAGAAAGTTTAATAGCAACCCCAAAGTCTGCAAAACTGTAAGAAGAGACTTTTTATCCTGGCTCCATATCATATTCCTCAAGATCTGTTATTTGACTGCTCAGCTTAAATGATAAGCACGTTGATTTAAATGTGGTCCAAGTAAAACATTAAAAATATGCAAAACATCCTGCAACAACAAATTTTCAATACCTGATTTTTTGGCTGTGGTCTGCACTCCTCCAGCTCCAGGACTCCCAGGAGGGCCAGTCTTTTTACTCAACAGACTGTTAAAGAAGCTAGCCAACACACCTTCACTTGCAGCATTGTCTAATTAAAAAACAAATAATCAATAATAACATTACTTTTTGGAAATCATAAATTCTAAAACGTATGTATACCTAAATTTCTCTAAGTGTTAGGAAAAAAAATAGGTTACACACACACTAGCCAAAAGAGAAAAATCTCAAGTATGGGACAGACTGTCTCACTTATCCAGCCCCTATTTGCTGCTAGTTCCTCCTTTACCGCCCTCCACACATATTTCCACTCTGGCACAGGAGGCATGTAGGGACAGCGCTGTAGCATAGATTGCCAAGGAGGATTCTGGGATGCACGAGCTCCTGAAGTAGCCCAGAATCCCAAGATGTAAGGGTGCCTTAAGGCACCTTGTTTCTCCCTGACTGTGCCCTCTGTGCTGAGCAAAGGTGCAGCAAAGAATTTCAACCTGAATCTATGCGCTTCAGCTTTTTCTTGTCTAGATGGGAAATGGAAGTCTCATGGACTAGATGGTGTCTATACACCAGGTTTATCTAAAGATTTTTTAGCAAATTAATTGTCCTAGTATTTCAGCTGCTGTTTTTCAGCCTCATTCTAAAACAGGAGTGGAATTTCTGTGGAGAGTTTTCAGTAAGTTTTGAATGCAAAGCTGTATATATTGCAGATGTGCCTTGAAATCTTCAGCTAGCTAGTGTCAAATTAATATTAATGCTATAAATGGAGTGTTGAAAATTAAGACTGAACGGCTCAGTTTTCATTCACCCCCTCCCCCCCATATATTTGGATTTAAATAGGCAAACAAACAAGCTCACCAATGTTACTAGGCTCTTGAGTATTCAAAGTAGCAAAAAGCACTACTGTTACAACAGTAAGTAAAAATTGCAAGTCAGATATCTAGACCAAAAATATAACTAATAAAGGCTAATATAGCCAGAGTTATATGAAATCAACTTCCCCCATGTAGTATGCAGGACAAAAAATATGAAGATATAGTGTGAACATGTAAGCCTAATAATGTGTGTTAAGCATGTTAAAGCTACACTATCACCAGGGTTTCACTCAATCAGCCTAACACATCTTGACGGCTCCACAGCCTTGTCTTCACTAGGCTTTTAGAATGCATTAGCCAATATGTGCCAACACCGCTCCTTTATATCCTAGTCTAGACAAAGCCTAAACCAGCTTTAATTCATACCTTTTATTTCAGTGCAAGTGAGTGTATGGACACTTGTTTTGTAATAAACGTGTCCTATTTTAATTATGCTTAAGTTGGTAAAAATTGACAAATTAAATCAAAATAGGACATATCCCAAAATAAGAGTGTCTACACACAGATCTGCACTGAAACTACAACATGTTTGAATTAAAACCAATTTAATTGTAATGGTGAACATTTGTGTTTAGACAAAGCTTTAGTTTGTTATGAATTCACCTTCTGCATTTGAAAGCTTCTCCGTGTACTTTGGCCAAATCCTACAAATCTTGCATGCAAACTTTTATCCTGGCTACTCTTTTCATTTTTTAGTTATAACATTTAATTGAGAGTCCTTAAAGCTCAAACAAATTTAAATAAGTAGTAGCTTCAATGTTTCTCTGATCTGTTTTATTTATTAAATGTTTAGGAAGCGTTTCCCTTATCTCTTCAGTATGCTCTGCCCTACATAACCTGGGCTTTGCTTCTCTGAGTTAACTGCTATTCTCAGTTTGGCTACATGCTTTCAGGACTTGGATGCAACAAGATATTGTGTGGGGACAACTCTGCTTCCTCCTTCACCTGTTGTGGTTCCTGGCAGAAAAGTTTCCTGAGTACATTTAAGACCTAAAGGGGTTGAATACACATGGCTCAACATATAGCTACTCTGAATGAGAATCCAGGAGCCAGACATATAGCAGTGGGTGTGACATGGCAGTAGATCAATACGCTATTCTGACAAGAGCAGTTTACATGGTCAAGTGTATGAGAATGGCACTGAGGAATGCCCCCTTCCCTACCCCCCTCAATGCACGTGTGGGAGAGAGAGGGAGAGGAGTCAGCCCTGGGGACCCAGTGGGGAAGGAAAAATGGAGCTCCGTCTTCCTAGGAATATTTTTAAGTACTAAACTCTGCAGCTCTATGGAAACTAGGGTCTAGTACAGGAGTGGGTGGGTGAAGTTCTGTGGCATGAGACGTCCAAGAGGTCAGACTAAATGATCATGATGGTCCCTTTTGACTTTAATATCTATGAGCTGGGTCCCAGAAGGAACAGCTTAGACAGAAAACATGAAACTAGATGTAGGATCAAATGGCGGGGGGGGAGGACACCACGACGACGACACGGGACCAACTAATTGGCTGAAACAGGCATGTTACACTGTTTTAGGTAACTGTTAAACACTAATGTATTTGAACTTTGACCAGCTAGACAACAGTGCAGTGCTACTTGAAGCAATGAGCGTCTCAGAAGACAATTTGGAATTCAAAGGATTTGACATCTTTGTGTGAGTTGCACGAAGCATAAAGTATCAGTGAGTCAATCTCAAAACCAATGCACACAGGTTTATCAGGAAATAACACATTTTTCCCTTTTTAAAGGGAAACAAAAAATGCCTGGTAAAATACCAAAGTTGTAATGCATACTTTTAATATTTGGATCTGGTTTCTTAACTGATGTTATTGGTGAGGCACTGGGTACGTTGACAGGACCAGCTCTGCCTTGGGTTCTTGGGGATCCTGAAGGTCCTCTTGCAGGAGATTCCTTAGATAAAAACAGTCCAAATCCAAGTAAGTGAATTAACAGATTAATTTATAACCATCTATAAATACTGCACTACATACAAAGCTCCTACTTTTACCTTTTTTGATATTGTGATGTATATACACTTTTACCCTGAAAAATTATCAACTATAAGAGCCAATCTTGGGAGAGTGCCTCTGCATGAATATACACGATAATTACCACAGCACATTCTAAATTCAACTCATCCCCAATTTCCAGATTATTTAATGCCATGTTTCCACAATTATTTGTTAAAACCATTCTGTCACATAACATCTGAATACCTACAGACACTTTACAATTTCCGGTTTCAGAGTAGCAGCCGTGTTAGTCTGTATCCGCAAAAAGAAGAACAGGAGTACTTGTGGCACCTTAGAGACTAACAAATTTATTAGAGCATAAGCTTTCGTGGACTACAGCCCACTTCTGTATCCGAAGAAGTGGGCTGTAGTCCACGAAAGCTTATGCTCTAATAAATTTGTTAGTCTCTAAGGTGCCACAAGTACTCCTGTTCTTCTTTTTACAATTTCCGTGGCACTGGAAGATTTTTTTTATTAGGTCATGATTGCATTTATGAACTGCACGCTATGCCCCACACAGATTAGAACCATGCACTATGAAGGAGGGCTCATTTTTGGTTGTTCAGAGAAGGCGCTCTAGTCTGTACCTTGTTTATAGACCAATGAATAGCTTCCTAGTCTAGGAAAAGCCACCCCCATTTCTTGAGAGGCTACTAGTGTATACTTACTGATGCTCTTGTAGGCGTGGCTGGCTGCTTGGCAAGTAAAGACTGCAAAGACAGAACAGTGATTTGTAAATATACCTCAGCAAAACTACACACTTTTCAAAATAAACGCAGAGAAGCAGACTTTGGTTAAATTAACATATGGTCATTCTGTAACATTTAGATACATTTCCAAATTTTACCAATAGAGGGCACTACAATTAAAAGAACTAAGTACTGTGTGTTCAATACACAAGAGCTTCCGTATACACTTTCACTAAAGCATCTCAATCCTAACCTATAACATTCCTTAGAGCTCAATTTAGAGCTTCCCAAGCACGTCCACTCAAATGCATACAACTGTAAGGCACTGGTATGTTCTCATTTCTTTACTGTATATATTTATTACTTAATACACAGCATGTCTGGAGGCTGGCTTTATTCACGCCTAACACCTTGAAAGCTCATGCCAAAGTGTTTGCTTGTATATTAAAGCCTCTGATGAATGAGACATTTTAATTGGGAGGTTGGCTACTGCATTATTATTGATGTACAAAACAATTTCACTTCATTTTTAGGGTTTACATATCTGTGTAGCAAATTTCAAACATTCTGCTATTACTTCTGCTACTATGTTAATACCATTTATTTTTCTTCTCCGCTGTATAAATTAGTATTCATTTGTACCTGTCTGGTATTTTCCCATCAAATGGGAAAATATGCTAATGTAATCCCAGCATGCCACACCTCTTAAGGTACACCTAATATTTTCAGTTATGGCAAACATCCAAAAAGGCCATAGGATTCCATTTTAGAAGACACAGGCACACATTTTCCAACTTGATTGCCCAAAATTAGGCCACCATATCATACTTCAGCACCAAAAAGTGGCCTTATTTTTCAAGCGTGCGGAGTATCCCCAGCTCCTCCTGGCTTCTCAAAGGCACTCACCCTCAACTAACAGGTATTCCACGTTTGAAAACGGTGGCCAGACTTTCTATTCATATGCAGGGAAGTAAAATAAAAATGGACATTTCTTAAGCACTCAAAGTTTTATGATTTCGTTTTAATCTGCAAAATAGAATAATGGATACCCATTCAAAAATGAAATACTAAATACAATGTACCTTCCCCTAAACTTCATACAACGCTGAAAAGTTCAAAGTGAAGCATTGTTTATTTAAGTAATCTTTCCATTCAAACAGTTTCATTTTCACATTCTTACCTGCTGCTTCATAAGAAACACTTGCTCATCTTCTGCTGCCAACTCTTTCTCATGGACTAACTGTTGAACAATGCATTTCTCTTTAGAAACAAAGTGGTCACCCAAACTATTACAATTACAGCAGCATATAAAAACTAAAGCCTAACTTCAACTTCTTACATCCATTCTATGACTTGTGGCTTATTTCAGGTGCAGAATTACTACTAACTGGGCAGTAAGTTTGCTATGTCCTTCTGTCTGGCTTTCAAAAGGAGGGACACTTTTGCAGCAGTTACCCTTAAGGAAATGCAGGACCAAGATTATAGCATTTTTTTAATAGTTAACAAGTGTAAAATAACAGTGACAGGATTTAATATTGATCCCATGTAAACTTCAAGAACAAACATGTATATGCATCCCTAATCCATGCTTTTGCTGGTTAAATAGGCACAGCTGTAAAAATATTTTAAGTGGTTTTGTCCTTTCAAGAAAGGAGAGTATAGAACTAGCTCAGTGCTGTATTTACATGCAAATATTTGATCTTCCATCAAATACCATCAGCTTTTTAATATCTGAAGCAAACTATTTCATGTATATACCTAAACAGTGTAGCCAATTAGCGGCTTCACTGCTGAGCATCCACACCAGCACCTATGGTGCAGATGCATTTCACTAGAGTCCTGATGGGCAGTTGAACCCATCAGAACTGAACAGTCACTTGCCAAGTACATTAGACCACAATAAAGACATGCTGCTTTTATGTTTTTAATAGATATCTCTACCACTTTAAGCAGCAATGAAACTACTTCCAGTAAAAGCTTTGGGTTCAGAATGACTGGCCTGGCATAGTTGCAAAACAATATTTTCTGAGGACAATTCCCTGGATAATATGAGGAACTGGCAGTGGGCTGTATACATATTTGATAAATAATATTCATATTAAAATTTACTAAAACCAGCAAAGGTTTGATGTTCAAAGAGGATGGTTGCCTGAACTCTGGAGGGCTGCCTCTCCCATCACTCCAACAACAGAGCAATAGATGCCCCCACCTAAAAAAAGAGAGTTGCCAGTGGTGTGCTATACCTTTAAGGGAGAACAGGCCCATTCCCCTCTCCTCCTTCCTTCCCGCAAGTGTCTTCAAATGTCCCCACTCTTCTTTTCTTTCATTTAAGGGTTTTACATGTTACTTACCCTACTCCAGCCCCATTAGAAAAAAATGCATTCTTCCTCTATCTGTAATAAGTTACCTGACCATGGTCCAGACAATTAGTAGTCTACAGAATATTTATTTGTACTCCTAGATTGTGCTCCACATCTACTCTACAAATAAAATTTTGTAGTACAGAATATATTTTGGTGATAATTTAAAACAAGTACGAGAATAAATAGGGGCCCTTCTGTAGGACTCAAATTACGGACTCAATGTGATTTTTGCATGCGCATATCATCTGAAGTTAGAATTTTAGGTAAAATTAATATTTTGGGGGCTGCGATTAATGTTAGTGTTAAAAAGTAACATTCTGACACTAATGAAAAATACCTAGACCATCTCCCACATGACCCCACTTCTAACCCGTTATCTCCTCACATGATCCCTCTCCGTGTAACCCCTACCTGCTCCTAGCCCGGGAGCCACCCCACTCCCCATCCCATCCCTTCCCACCTTACCTGGGGCGGGCCAGGGGAGGATGTCTCTGGCCTGGCCGCAGCCTGCTCTGGCAGGCTGGGCTGGGCGGCTGCAGCCTGCCAGCCCCAAAGCTGCAGCTGCTTCGGAGGCTGGGGGGAGAGCAGCGTGGCCAGAAGAGGAGAGACTCTGGCCCTGCCTCTTCCCTTCTGGCTCTGCTGCCTCTCCTTGCCCGCTCTGTTGGTGGTGGGGGGGGGGGGGGGGGGGGGGGGAGGAGGGAGGGAGGGGACTATATCCCACCTCTCCCTCTCTATACCCGTTCATAAGCCAACCCCCTACTCTGATGCTTCCCTTTTATACTAAAAAAATTTGCCTTATGAAAAAGTATATACGGTAATTTTTTTTGAGTTAATCGCGTGAGTTAACTGCGATTAATCGACAGCTCTATTAAGAGCCTCTGCCCTATACCACTGGAGAATGTATGCACCTACTTCAAAAGTGGTTTAACATTTAAAAGAAAAGCATATTACTTTACAAGCTGAAGTTCTATATTATTAATAGTCAATATCAACTATTCAATTATAGTGAAGTGATTTGTAGTTTCTTTACACTGAACTTCAAAAATTAACTCTTTTGTACCTTTCTTACTGGAGGTTTTACAATGAAGTCTTCATATGCATCTTCTGGTTTCACCGTTGTGAAGTTTTCATGTAAAATAGCAATTTTCTTTTCATTGTCCCAACCAGCAGGTCTATAGGGAAAAAAAGTTTTAGGGCAAGGTTTGATTTTTTTGACTCAAAAGATTGTTGGCACAGCACATGCACATTTAAGTAAGTAATCGTATTACCAAACTACTGTACTTCCTCTGTAACAGTTTTATCATGTCATTAAGAGGTCATTGCACAGTCCTCACTCTGAAAACAGGCTATGCTTACCAAGATGTTGAGATGGCATTATCATTTTGGGTAAACAGACCTATAGCCACTATGCGTTTTTAAGCTAATGTGGAACACAAGAATGTCAGATTATAATAAACCTAGGCACTGAACACTAAAACAATGCAAGTACAATTTTTTTTTTTTTTTCTTAAAACCCAGAAAGTGCCTGCTGGAGAACCAGTCTAAATGATGTTTCCAACTTCCTTCCAGCATGCTGAATGTGACTATTAGATATCAGATTCTTTACAAATTTACTTCATTCCAATAAGTTATAGTATGAAATGCCCCTACAATTAAACAACCCTTTCAATTAATTATCTTTAGCCCTGTTTACGTATGGAAAGTACATTTAAGTAAATGATGCAAATTATTCCTTTTTTGTGAAATATGATTTTGGAAGGCAGACTTCTACCCAGATATGGAAGTATTTCACAGAATGAGACAATTATATGGGGGGGGTGTGTGAGAGAAAGAGCGTAAGCGCTATTATGGAGCTAATGATGAATTGTTTATGTGGAAAGAATTTTTCATTCTACTTTAACTAATTTAAATTCCACACATTAGAACAGAATATTTCACATCCAAGTGGCGATTTTATTTTCTGTTGAAGAAATAAATGCACTAAAGCTTGGGGTGTACAAGTTTCACTTGTGTTCATAAGGAAATACAACATTTCAGTGATAAGGGCATCAGACAGAAACAAAAAGTTTGAAAAATATATTTCTTACATCAACTTACATAAAGACTGCATCCTTTTCTACCACTAAGGCAGGTGTGGTAAAGTGAAAACCATATGTTTTATGTACAATGTACTTATACAGCAAGTCAAGGTTCTTTTCTTCCTTAACTGATGTATAAATCAAGGCAGCTCCATCTAATTACTTCATTTAAGGAAAACTATAAATTACAGTACTTAAACATTAAATTAAACTGAAATAATATTTGAAGTTTTCTATTGAATAATAGCCAAAATTTTCAGAGCAGGATGCTTAAAGTTAGGCACCTACTGGCTCAATTTTTAGAGGTCAATGGAAATTATAGGTGTTCAGCACCTTTAGGAGGGAGGGAAAAAGAGGATGAGAATCATGTCACTTAGGAAACAGATTCAGCTTTTAAAATGTTGACCAATATAGACACCAGAAAACTGTTTTAAAAAAGTCACAGGGTGCAAGTTTAGTATGGAAATCCACGTTCTGGGAGAAAGAGTAATGTGGTGCATCTCAAAACTGAAGTCCCTTGCCAAGGAATGTAACAGACCCTAGATCAAATGTATGGCTTCAGATAAAAAAAAAAAACTTGACAAACCTCTTTATATTTTCATAACTACACTCCAAATACTATACATTAAGTTAGTAAATACCAGATGTTATTTTGATATGCAGTTTCTCCTTAGGTTATTTTATTTCCCCTCACACACTATAATAAAATACATTTCCTATCTTCCAGATTTTATTCTGCCACTATCCTCAGATTAGGAAAGGATACACTGTAAGCAGAATCTACGAATGTGTGACTGAATGAAGTCAAAGTGTTCTTCTCTGTAGTCATGTTCCTTCTCTAGTACACTGACTGCATCACACTGGAAAAAAAAAAAAAGCAAAGCCACTTAACACTTCCTTGCATATAACCTGCATTTTCTTCAAGCTTTTAGATATACAGTAGAATCTCAGGAGTTACGAACACCTTGGGAATGGAGGCTGTTCGTAACTCTTATCTTCAGCTTATCTGAACAAAACGTTATGGTTGTTCTTTCAAAAGTTTACAACTGAACATTAACTTAACATAGGGTTACCATATTTAAAAAATAAAAGGACACTCCATGGGGCCCTGGCCCCGCCCCTTTCCCACCCCCGGCCCCGCCCCAACTCTGCCCATTCCCCACCCCTTCCCCAAAGTCCCGCCCTAACTCCGCCCCCTCCCCTGAGCGCCCCGCATTTCCCCTCCTCCCTCCCGGCCACACGAAAAGGGCTGCCCAAGCGCTACCGGCTTCACGGTTTGCCGGGCAGCCCCCAGACCCTGCGCCCCCGGCCGGCGCTTCCCCAGCACAACTAGAGCCCGGGAGGGGAAGCACCCAGCCGGGGGCGCAGGGTCCGGAGGCTGCCCGGCAAACCGTGAAGCCGGTAGCGCTCGGGCTTCGGGCAGCCCCCATGCCTCCGGACCCTGCGCCCCCAGCTGGGCACTTGCCCTCCCGGGCTCCGGCTGCTGTGCTCCTCCCCTGACTCTTCGGCTCTGTTTAAGAGCCGAGCTGCCCGAGCGCTACAGGCTTTGGGCAGCCCCCATGCCCCCAGAGCCTGGGAGGGGAAGTGCCCGGCCGGTGGCACAGGGTCCGGAGGCATGGGAGCTGCCCAAAGCTGGTAGCGCTCGGGCAGCTCGGCTCTTAAACAGAGCCGAAGAGTCAGGGGAGGAGCACAGCAGCCGGAGCCCAGGAAGGGAAGTGCCCGGCCGGCGGTATTTTTCCCGGACGTGTTCGACTTTTTGGCAATTCCCCCCGGACGGGGGGTTGATTACCAAAAAGCCGGACATGTCTGGGAAAAACCGGACATATGGTAACCCTACTTAACACAGCTTTGAAATTTTAGTATGCAGAAGAAAAATGTTTGTAACTCTGAACAAAATGTTATCGTTGTTCTTTCAAAAGTTTACAACTGAACATTGACTTAATACAGCTTTGAAACTTTACTATGCAGAAGAAAAATGCTGCTTTTAGCCCTCTTAATTTAAATGAAACAAGCACAGAAACAGTTTCCTTACCTTGTCTAATTTTTTTTTTTTTTTTTTTAAACTTTCCCTTTATATTTAGTAGTTTATGTTTAGCCCAGAATTGTACTGTATTTGTGTATGGGGATTTTATTTATTTAATTTATTTATTCTCAGCGCTGCCTGATTGCGTACTTCCGGTTCCAAATGAGGTGTGTGGTTGACTGGTCAGTTTGTAACTCTGGTGTTCGTAAGTCTGAGGTTCTACTATACACATCTTCCCTTGTATTCATCAGCATTCAATTCACGCTTTTTGTTGGGGAGACTGCACTAATTAACCAATGGGTAAAATGCTCACAACGTACCAAAGACAAAAAGTGTCTAGTTAAAAGTTAAAGCCACTTCAAATATCCATTCTTTATGCCAGAAATTGAGTTGATGCCATAAATGTATATTTTTGAAATGCTATTTTCATTAAGTCACTAGTTGCTAAACACCTTCTCATGTGGTAACCCAGGTAACTGTATGATGTACAAAGATAACTTGAAAGTACCCTTCTCAACTGACTTTTTTACATTAGAAATTCAGATCTCATCTACACTACCACCCATATACTATTTAAGGAAAGACTGAGATACTATGCAAGTGAAATCTGATGGGAAAAGGAAGCATTTATTTCAAATGCCTCAAAACACTGGGAGAAAAGTTTTTTTGATCAACATCTTCTCTTTTTCAATTAAGAATGGAGAAAGTCCACGTTTTAGACCTCTAATATGTCTTTCATCCAAACTGAAAAGACAAGACTAGTCTTTCTCAATCCTTCTATGGTAAAGAAAAAATTAAAAATCTAACACACTTTTAAGTCTTGTTTATACAACAAAAAGGTTTTTTTTTTTTTTCTTCCCCAGGGGAAAGCACGAACGCAGTCCACCACTAGCACCAATTATGCAGTCGAGTTTCCCACATTTGGGGAAATCGCAGGGATCAGCACACCTGCAGTGCAAGGGATGAGCCTCACCCTGGGAAAGCCACCTTTGTGATCATGGTATCTCCCCTGCCAGGTAAGTTTATCTACTCTAAATCCAGAACTTTCACTTCCAGCTTGCAAACATCTGCATCAAAGTATCTTCCAAAAGGAAAAGTAACTAACCTTTCTAGTAAACTCAAGTTCAAGCTCACCTTTGTACAAACCACCAGCACAGGGATCCCAAGATTGTGAGTCAGCACATTCTCTCCAAGTGGCAAAGTAATATTTTCATCTTCTTGGCCAGATGATGAAGGACCCCTTCTCTGTGGTGATCCTTGGTAGCCTTCTTCAGGTTCCACATACTCCTGGAATTCCTTTATAACTATGAAAAAAGATCTTTGTAAGGTAAGAGACGGGAATACATTTTTAAAATTTGTATTAAAGTGAAATAGTTTCAGACAATTATATGTTTATGAGCAGCTGGGACATCTTCTCAACAACCTTTTTAAGGTAACACATGAATTGAGAACAGAATTTGAGCGTCAAAAAATTGTACAATTTCTATTGAGCCAAATAAAAAAAATAAGATTTTGGAATTTGGCTATTACTAGCTTTCAGCTTTTGAATCCAAAGCACATCTCTAATTTAAATAGAAGGGCCAACATTTTCAGGAGAGTTTAGTGATTCTCGGTGCTTCAATTTTTGCGTACTCAACTAGACAGACTGTGGAAGTTTGATTTTCAGAAAGTGCTTAGCACTTATCCTCTGAAAATTAGGATCCTTTAGGGTGTCTCAACTTAAATCTCAACTTTTCTAAGCATCAAACCTCTTAGTAATGAATATGAAAGTTTGCAAACCCAGATTTACTTAATTTTATTTCTGTATCAAGCTATCAAATAGAAGCACTTAATGACAACCCTGCTAATGTAGCACTTCGCAAAAACAAGTTAGAGTATAAGGTTTTGTGGCTGTTCACTTAAAAAAGTTGGCATATGTAACAAGGTCTCACCACTGACTGAAGTCAATGATAATAATCCATCCATTACATCAGTGGTCCCCAAACTTTTTATGTTGGCCTTCCCCAACCCATAATGGAATCTGTCCAGGCCCCCTCAGGAGTCATGGTCATGAGCAGGGCTGGGAGCCCCAGCTGGGGTTGCAGCCAGGAGTGGAGTCATGGCCAGGGGCAGGGCCAGAGCGGAGCGGGGCTGTGTGGTGCTCCCTCCCCATGCCCTGTCGGGGTTGGCCCGGGCCCTGACGTACCCCCCTGAACCTCCGTGCCCTCCTAGGGGGATGTGCCCCACAGTTGGGGACCACTGCATTATATCATCATGGTACTCCTCTGAGCATGTACGGAAGCATGGTAATATAAAGAATGTAAGGAAAAGTATTACATGAAATTCTGTACATTGGCTAATGTTTTATTAAAGGAAAGTGATATTGTTCCCCAGATTTTTAAAGCAGTGGTGCTTCCCATCTCTAGAGCAAGTAGTGCTATCACCACCAAACAGTGCACTATGCTGTTTTGGGGAGGATTAAAATCATGCAATATCAAATAAGCTTCCACGCCACGAAACAATCCAACAACTTGAAGTGAACTCTTCAATTATATTTATGGATAACTTGGACAATGTGAAGATACTGAGCTCTATGTTTTGTATTTGCAGGGGGAGCCAATGGAAACATAAAAATAATCATAATCTTAGTGGTTAAAAAAGAAGAATTAATGTGACTGCTGATATTCAAATCTAGAAACAGTTAAAAAACAGAGATCACAAATCTAAAGTACAAGTGCCAAAAATTCAAGAAAATAAGATGAATAACTACTCAAACAAGTGATTTCTAATTTGATATTTTAGGAGCCTTGCTGAACAAAAATTTTGTTTCTGAAAAGTGGTTTCAGGCTCAGAAAAGCTACACATTCAATTCAGGGTACTGAAGGTTTAAATCACAACACACACAAAAATAAATAAGAAATCTAGAAGTTAAGAGCTGAACATAGAAGAAGTAGCACTCAAAGCAAACAAACTTTTTAGTATTTTTAAGTGTGCACTGACAAAAGCATCAAGAATAAAAGGGTTCTTCTGGTAGTTCAGGCCAAAAAGCCCCACACGATAGCTTTCTGTGCCTTTACATCAGACAGTTCACTGTAACTTACAGCAAAGCAGGGCTGTAACTTGTATTCACTACAAGCCTACTAAAAGAGTTGCCATCTATAACTGCAAGCAAATACTATTTAGCCACACCCTTTGGAGATAAGCTTTTTTGCAAAATGTAAACAAGTACAGAAAACACCAAATTAAACAGCCACTCCTAGTTTACAAAGCAATTCTTTTTTTGCTGTTATTGTCTCTTACAGGAAGTCAACCACTATCTGCACACTGAATGCATGATTATATTCAAAGCTATTTTTAGTATGTGAGACATGAAATCTAAATCATCTGGAAAGGCCTCCATTTATGTAGCAGAGCTGCAATGAATTATGTAGACAAAATGAGATTTGGCAAAGATCGTGGTTCTAAAGAGACTTTTTTGAAACTGAGTATTAAAATAATTCAAAAATGCAAAATGAAAATACTTGACTCATACAATATAGCAATACCAACTGGTATTCTGAGCTTTGTGAAGTGGAAAACCTTTGAAGAGGTAATAAACCAATGCTCTCAAAATAAAAACACCATAAGCTTCTAAAGAAGAAGGGTGCCCCCCCATGACTGAAGAAGTTGTGGTAGGAAGACCAAGGAAAGAGGAACCCAACACTACACAGTTTGCTACCACCATACATCCAAAACAGCAGGGGAAGAGGGAAGGGAAACAGTCCACTACTTACTTTCAAGGTGACATATTGAGTTTTTCAGCCGCCAATTCCAATTATCACCATTAACTGAACTGGCAGCCAAGAGAAATTCAGAAATACAATTTTCTTCGAAGGCTATTTATTAACTCCACCCCTCCATTTAAATAGTAGAGATTGGAGACAGATCTCACAGCAGGAAAAAACACATCTCCAAGTGCATTTTCCTATATAGACGATCTCTCCATACCGCATTGCTACTTGAAGAACAGTTATTTTTGTTCCAAACTAAAGTGAAGCCCTCTCACGTGCACATGGAGGCCACAGCAATACCGGTATCAAGGAAAGACTTTACTCTTTTGCACCTTTGTGATCAAACCACATGGAAGTTTAAATTCCAATACAAGTATGGAAAGCACCAAAAACACTACATATAGAATATACAGGAGTATTATGTATATTTACACGCACAAGTTTAAAGGAAGTAATTTATTCCAAAGCATTTAACAGGGATAAAGACCAAAAAATATGCATCTCATTATACCACCGAATAATCAGTTCACGGTTTCTCTCATGAGGGAAATGTGAAGTGATGTAATCCTTCATGAACACAAACATTTTTGTGACCAAAAGAAGTCCTTTCTTCCACACACAATCTTATACTACTGGTAGGTTTAAACCATGATGGGGTAACTTGACAATCACCATAAATATATTTTAATACTATTTTGTGCTCAGTTTAAATTATTGGTAACAAAGCAAAGCTATAAGTGGTAATCTGCTAGATCAAGGGTTCTCAAACTTCATTGCACTGAGACCCCCTTCTGACAACAAAAATTACTACATGACCCCAGGAGGAGGGACCAAGGCTTAAGCCCGCCCGAGCCCCACCGTCCCGGGTGAGGGGGCCAAAATCCAAGGGCTTCAGCCCCAGGCAGGGGGCCTGTAATCTGAGCCCCACCACACAGGACTGAAGCCCTTTGGCTTTGGCTTCAGCCCCAGCAAGTCTAATGCCAGCCCTGGCAACCCCATTAAAACAGGATTGGGACCCACTTTGTAGTCCCGACCCACAGTTTGAGAACCACTGTGCTAGGTTGTGTTCACATGATGGAAGAAAGTTTTCTTTACAAAAGAGTGGCTTTATCAAAAATCTTCAAATATGAAAAAGTCAAAGCCTTTCAAGATACCAAACGACTGCTATTATACTAATAAAAGCCACTGAATTTTCAGTAAAAGCAACATGGAGCCTCAGGGCTCAGTTAGTAATTGTAACAAAAAAGTCTACACTAACAGGCCCAAGCCTGCAGAGGGTGTCCAGCACTCAATTCCCAAATGCCTTTGCAGGATTAGGCAGTGTGCAGATATAAGTGGAGATGAACTGGTGTAAAAACTGTTAAGAAGCTCAAACTATTGGCTGTTAAACTTAGATATACTTTGTTTCTGAAATACCAATCTCCTAAATGAAACACTGTCAGTTGCTTGTACAGCTCAGATTTGTGCCATTTTTTTCCAACACCTGTTTGCTAAATTCTGGAGTCTTTGTTCTTCCTTAAACTAAATGTTGGGTTTTGTTTAAAATGCCAGAGATCAGCCCTTAATAGCAAGCTGCATTCATCAGCATTCATATGAAACAGAAAAAACAAATTTGTTTAAGAACATTTATTTCAGTTTCAATATATAAAGGAGCCCTTTAAGACAACTTTAGATACACTTAGTCTTTGATGGATCAAACAGCAGTAGCAGAATAGAGTTTTTTCCAGTGGGGTATAAATTATTTTGCAGACTCTGATAGGAGCGCATATATACATCCAAATGACAGAAATAAACTTTGCAGGTCATCCAAAGATGAACAAAATGTTTCCACAAAAAGAAGAACAGGAGTACTTGTGGCACCTTAGAGACTAACAAATTTATTAGAGCATAAGCTTTCGTGGACTACAGCCCACTAAGCTTATGCTCTAATAAATTTGTTAGTCACTAAGGTGCCACAAGTACTCCTGTTCTTCTTTTTGCGGATACAGACTAACACGGCTGCTACTCTGAAAAATGTTTCCAGAGTCCCTCATGATTTACAGAATCAAAAGGTTTAGCTAAATTGACTTATCATATAAAGAGCACGGTTTTACTGCTGGCACTTTTTCTGAAGCTGATGGAGTGGAGTGATGCTTGTTCATCATAGACTAGAGAAGATGTCATGTTTGTATCTTTCCTGGATGTCAGAGCAGCCCTATCTAGAGAGTGCTGTTTCTTCAAATGGAGAAGAGGATGGAAAAAGATCCCTAAAAAATACTTGCTCCTCCCAAATCTTTTGTGCTAGCTGATTCAGGCTCATGGGGCGTAGGCTAAGGGGCTATTTCATTGCAGTGCAGACATTAAGGTTCAGGCTGGAGTCCGGGCTCTACGACACTGCAAGGTCTGAGCCTGAACATCTACACCGCCCCCTAGCCCAAGCCCCACAAGCCTGAGGCTGGGTCTTCACTACTCGCCTGAATCGGCGGGTAGAAATCGACCTCTCGGGGATGGGACGCGACAATCGATCCCTGAACCGACGCTCTTACTCCACCAGCGGAGGTGGGAGTAAGTGCCATCGACGGGAAGCCGCAGAGGTTGATTTTGCCACCGTCCCTACGGTGGGGTAAGTCGGCTGTGATACGTCAAATTCAGCTACGCAATTCACGTAGCTGAATTTGCGTATCTTAAATCGACCCCCCTCTGTAGTGTACATGTAGCCTGAGTCAGCTGGCATGGGCCAGGCACAGGTTTTTAATTGCGGCATAGACATACCCTCAGAATGCCATACTTGACTGGTCATCCAGCTTTTCTGAAATCTAAATATAACGAAGACCCAAATAAATTTTGCAACTTGGAATGTTTGCATGCTCTGACAGAGATGACAGAACTGAATGTAGAACTGCAACGCTCAGAGTATTGGCACGGTACAATATGGATATTGAAGCACTCAGTGAGACAAGACTTGCTGGTGAGTTGCAGCCAGAAGAAGGTGCATCTTTTATTGGACTCGCATATCTGAGGATAAATGCAGATGCTTTGGTGTGGGGTTTGCCACTTGCTTTTTGATTGCTTGCAAACTTGATGCCCTGCCAAATTGTGTCAACGACAGACCTATGCTTCTCCACACTGGCCTTTGTGAAAACTCATTATGCTTTGATCATCAACACATGCACTGAAAATGATTAATCCAGATGAGGATAAGGACTTCTATCAAACCCCGGATAGCATCATTACATCAGTCCCATGTAATAAGCTGACCACTTTAGGTGATTTCCATGCCAGGGTTGGTTGTGACCGCATCCTGGGGCGACGTGATAGGTTGTCATGTCTTGGTAACAAGAACTCTAATGGCTTGTTACTACTTTCCAAATGTACCAAGTACAACCTAGTCATCACTAGTGTTTCAACAGGCCAACAAGTATAAGATGACCTGGACGCGCCGTCATTCAAAATAGTTAAATTATTCTATGGCAAAGAGAGCTCCATGATGTCCCCATATCAATATTTCAAGCCTTGAAAACTAGGACACTTAATTCCAACAAAAACTCATGGAAGCATTTCCCTCAGTGACAGAAGCCTCAGTGGCTAGCCTGGAAACATTTTTGGGACTTGACATATAATATGGCTGCTGAAGTTCTTCGCTTTGTTTAAAGGGAAACATCAGGACTACTTTGATGAGAATGACCTTGAAATATGCCAATTCTTGATCTGACCGCATGCTACCCAACAAGCCTACGTAGTGGACAAGTTTCAGTAGCTATGAAGGCTGCATATCACGGAGCAAAACAGATGGTTCAGACCGACTTCAGCAAATGGAAATCCGGTGGTGGAGTGTGGCAGGGTACTGGCTGAGAAGCCTTTAATCAGCTCCTGCCACTCCAGCCCCAATCAAGGATGGGTGAGTAGCCCCATGCCTGCCTGGTAACTGGCCGCACCTGCCAGTCTTATTAGCCCAGAACTATAAAGGCTGTGAGAAAGCCAGAGAAGGGGGGAAGAGGGAAAGAGAAAGGTCAGGCACAGAAGGAAGTGGGAGCCTCCTAGTCTGTTGCTGGCCAGGCCTGTGGTAGGCAAAGTAGCTGTGACGCCTGTATAGAGCTGGGAACTGGTGGTGGGAAACTTTCTGAGAATGAAGAGCTCGGGCGTTGCACCAGACTGAAGTGTCCCTGACTCACTGTAGAGGGAGGCCCAGGGGACGAATACCCAGGGGTGCAGTGTGAACCCCGTTACATGGCATTACAACTGGCAGCAGACTTCAAAGACAGCAAAAAGCCTTTTTGCTGTATATCAGTGGTTGTCAACCGGGGATCCGCGAGCCCTTTCAAGGGGTCCCTGGGGCCCCACAGCTGAAGTCCTGATCCCCAGCGCCTCCAATGGGGCTGAAGCCGGGAGACGCAGGGCTGAAGTCTTGATCCCTAGTGCCCCACACAGGGCTGAAGCCAGGAGGAAAAGGCCTGAAGCTCTGATCCTCAGCACCCCCTCGCAGAGCTGAAGCTGGGAGGCGTGGGGCTGAAGGTCGGATCCCCAGCACCCCCACGTGGAGCTGAAGCCCCATCCCTGACACTCACCACGGTGCTGAAGCTGGGAAGCATGGGGCTGAAGCCCTGATTCCTGGCGCACCCCGTGGGGCTGAAGCCTGGAACCCACAGCCCTTGTGTTCCCTGTGAGCCAAAAACCCTGAGCCCATGGGCAGAGTTGGGGACATGGAGGGCATTTCCCCCCCGCCCCCCAAAACCTGCAGCGCAAGATCACGGCAGTCCCAGGGGCATCACCACACCTTCCCCCTTTCTCTCCCAAATCTCCACTCCCTGCCCCTTGTCCAAGTCAGAGGTGGGAAGCTGGAGCCTGTGGGACAGCTGCTGCTCTGGCTGGTGCCGAGGAGCAGACAGCAGCAGCGTTCCTTCCACTCCTGCTGGTGCCCCAGGTTGAAGCTGCTCCTCAGCTCCCAGCCCCCATTGCTACCGCAGATGCAACCGGTAAGGTGGGGAGACCCGGCTCCGTGGCTGGCAGACCCCTCTGGGAACAGGGACCACAGGGGAGTCCTCCCAGCACACAGCCCCTAATACCCATCTCCCTACATCCTGAGCTATGCTCTCCCTGCACCCTAAGCTACCCGCTGCCTGAACACAGCCTCTAGTACCCCTCTCCATACACCCATAGCCACTCCTGGGCACACAGCCCCAGCTACCCCCTCCCAGCAAGTTGAGCTACCCCCTGTCCACACACAGCCCCTAGCTACCTCCTCCCAGCACCCTAAGCTGTTTTCAAACTTTTTAAGCTAAGCCCCCTACCTTTGAGTTATAACTTTTGGTTGCAACCCACCACCCAACCCAGATAGGCTGGGTGGCCTACTGAGGTTAGTCATGGGGTGGAGGTGTGGACAGTACTTTGTCAGTGGGAGATGCTCTCCTGCTGACTAAGCGACCGCCCCTCGTTGGGAGTGGTTTTATTTTGTTGGCAGGAAAGTTCTCTTCTGCTGACAAAAAGCAGCTACACTGCATCTCTTACAGCGGCACTACTGTAGTGGCACAGGTGTATTGCTGTAAGGTGTGCAATATAGACATAGCCTCAGTGTGGATTCAGGTCTGCACAGGGCATTCTAAACATGATCTTCACAGCCTGTCAGCTTCAGAAAAAGTGCGTCCAAATAGCGCTTGATACAAATTGCAAGTAAAAACAATCACTTAGTAAAAAGTTAAGCTACATAATTGCTTAAATAAATATGCATGAATATAAATATCTTCCTGGTGAGCAAAAAGCAGCAGCAAATTTAGTGTAAAGTCTATATTTAGTAGCAAATCAAATGTTTTAATGATTGCCAACCAATGAGAATGAACTTTTCTTTAGCGGAATAAGTACAAATGCAAACATTATTAAAATTGATTATTTAAATTAAAGTTTCCTGCTTGCTGACTTAAATTATTATTAAAATCAGGGATTTAAATTGCTTTGATTTATCCACCCTCCTACCAAGACCATGAAGGTCACTAACATTTCCCCTTAACAATCACCTTCTCAGAATCTGTTATAGTAAGGAGCAATACAAGATTCTCATTCCAAAAGGTTTGATATACAGATCCCAAAACAAGGCCACTATGATCTTTCAAGATCCTCACACTGTACACGAACAACTTTGCTTCAGCGGTATCTAGACTCAAACTGACTTACCCTTCAGTTTACAGCTCAAAGGACAGAGAATGCATCCTCAGGCTACCTCAGCAAGTCTCTTAACCTTTGTGCTCTGCTATCTCAAAGTTCTGATATGTTTCAGGGCTGCTTTAAATAAAAATCTTGTTCTGGCACTAATTTATTTAGATGTTGGCAGGGGAGGATGACCTATGCAAGGGGTCCAGTTCTCCTGACACCTAGTTTTATAAACAGAATTATACAGCAGAACCCAGTTTATTCTGATCTAATTGGGACCAGGACCAGACCAGATAATTAAAAATCCAGATAAACCAGAGAATGTGACAATGCCATTCTGCAGAACTTTCTAGCAGTCACAGGGGAGATCACCTGCTTCTGACCCTGGAGTCCTGGTTGTCCAGTTAATGGAGGGTCAGATAAACAGGTTCTACTGTACATCCAACAGTATTTTAAAAAGCACAGATTCAAACAGAAAAAATGTTTGGGAAAAAAATTTCAGTTAAACTAAAGAATCAGTTACAAAAAAGATCCTTTTCACCTTCCCTCCTCATTTCCAGGAATGTATCCTTAGCCTTCTCCAAAAACACTGCCAAGTGGCATTTAATGGAAAAGACAAGTTGTGGGTTTGAAGTGGTACAAATGAATCTATAACTTTTCTTTCGCTTTGAATGGGAAAGGTAGAACAAAATAGGCTCCACACAATAGAGGGTACCACTATGATGGGCACATTAAAAATGCCTTTTATAGGTTTAACATTATCTCCTTAACATGGCCAGATCCATCCCCCACCTCACCACTGGCGTGCAACCTTCAGCTGGACAGCTCTGTGCTTGCAGAAATGGGGGGGGGGCATGTAACCCCATGTATTCCCCCATGCCTCGCCTCTGTGTGTGTGTGTGTGTGTGTGGGCAATCCCCTGCAAAACCGCACACATCGTCGCCCCGCCTCCCCCCGTCCTCCCTTTGCTTCCCTGCTGTTTTCTGCTCTTTTTGTGCTCTTTCATGTAGCAAACAACCCTGACTAATTACAAAATGACATTCTAGAGTGACAAATACATTTAAAGAGTTCCTCTGAGAATATTAGCCATATGAATATACCCAGGAATGTAGTTCTTTAGAAAGTACATTACAGGGAAACCACTAGCCTCAAAACGACAGTGTGTTTTAGTGTACCCTTCCTCTCAACACCACACTTAAGATAGTGGTTGTTTATAGCCTGCAAAATCCTATTAAAGCATTCTTTCACCTAGATCATAATCCAGAGTTTGACACTGGACTATACAACCATGGATATTCAACCTTAAAGGACAGGCAAGTAGACGAGAATTAGAGAAAGTATATATTTGTGAGTATTGTATTTATGTACACACAGCTACATACAGAACAGTGAGGAGAGAGAAAAGCGTAAGTTTGTTCTGGTAGATTTTTTTTTAAAAAAGCTTGATAATATTTAAAGTTGGCTGATTAAATCCTGATCTATTTCAATGAAAGCACGAAGGCTCAAATACAAGGCAACTTGAAATATTATATCCTTTACTCAAAGAGTGATTAACTCAACTAGTATTCTGATAGTGAATACAAGCAAAAGCTGGAGGAGTTCTTTAAAAGCTTAATAAAAAGTCCATTCACTTAAAATCAGTGTTGCAGTCAAAACTTCAACGTTTACATTTAGCCATCTCCTGCTTTTAAGTACTATGCATTAGGAAAGTAGTACAGCAAGACACGGTTTAAACAAACTATCATTAAGATGCAAAAAGCCATGTAAGAAAAATCATACCAGACTTACATTTTTGTTCCAGGTCTCTCATCTCTTCCGGGGGAATTTTCAGCTTATCAATGTGCTCACGTAAGACACTGGCCCATTTTTGTAGAGATTCCATAACAGTCCACGGTCTAGACATATCTGCCACAAAGACTACTAAGGTCTCTTGCAGGTTTTCTGCAGAAACAGCAAACTTCAAGAGCCCTTTATGATACAGGTCTCCATCTAGAATCCAAACATTACAGCGAGTCTGATCTGAAAAGGAAAAGGGGCAATTATACCTCAAACTAACGTGCCTTTTGCTGCAGCCACATTAGCCCATCAGTAAGTAGCAAACCAACATGGTATTACAGTGCCAAATTGAAGATGAGTAGAAGCTAGCTACCAGCAAGTCTAGCCTGTTCGCATTTAACATAATGAGTATGTGTACCACCCATCCCTTAGGGAAAAAGAGCACCAACAAAGCAATTTGGCAGCGTCCCTGTAAAATGAGTTGTTGCTTTCTGTAAGAATCTTGGTTTTAACTTAGCGGAAAAGAGGTATGAACATCTGTATTCTCTTGCTTTTCCTAAGTACCCATTTCATTTTTATAAAAGGATACTTTCTGCTTAGTGTGTTACAATCATTCACTTAATATATTATACAGGACAGCTGAATTTGGCATATGTATTCATACTTGGACTCCAAGTATGTCATGAGATCATTACAGTTGTGCCTATAATTAAGGCTTCGCTGTGTTAGGTGCTAGTATATTTAGCTAGAATCCTGCGAAGTACTGCAAGTCTAGCATGAGAAGTTAAAATACACATTTATAATAATTTTGAAAATGCAGATATCCAAGTAATCAGTTTATAAACAAGTCCAACTGGAATTGCAATATAATTTAACCCCTACTCCACCTGTACATTTAATCTTTTATGCAAACTAATATTCTGCCAAGAACACTGAAGTATCTAATATTAGCAATCATTGGTCTCCACTCTTGTAGCAAGATGTGTTCTCACATGTTGCATATAAGTATTGTCATGAAAATTTGAACTTTCTACTGAAGATGTGTATGTATTGTAAATTCAGTAGATATTTTAAGTCACGTGCCCCCTTTTGCCCCTAATATAATCTGCCTGCACCTCCCCAGCAGTCGCAGACAGGAGCTGAGGCTGTGGGAAGGGCCAGAGCTGGGAGTAGAGTGGCACTCCCTCACCATCCGCTATGAGGGCTGGCTCAGGCCCTTCCGCATTCTCCCAAAACATTCCTCCACAACCCCTTAGGGGGGCATGCCCCACAGTTTGGTACCACTGTTCTAAGATGACTTCACATTTTGTTTTTTAAAACTCAGCTGGTGCAAGCGGCACTTTAAATAATCTAAAGTGTAGCAAATGTGGCCATCCTCACATGGTTAAGCCAATGAGTCACACTCCTGAGACTTCATCAGGACACTTTAGAAAGATGAAGAGGATAAAAGACTGAGCACACGGAGAACATATACAGTTAAAAATATTACTGCTTTTTTAAACTGACTTTAAAAATTAAGAACTCAGGAAACAGTTAAAAGTTGATTTACTGCTTGACTTTGGTTCAGTTACGTTATCCAAGTACCATCAACCCAGAAAATAGGTCAACGGTTATGCTTTTAATTAGATTAAAGATGTCTCGTCTCCCATCTGTGCTTCCTAGTAGTATCCACTTACTTTAAACAGTTACTCATCACAGTAACTGTGGCTCTTAGGGAGATTTGTTGCTGCATATTCCCACTTGAGATATATGCCTCTCCCAGAACGGATCACACTTCTGAAACTTCTAGAAAGCAGTGCCCCTTGGGGCCACAGAAGTACTCTCACAGCACTGAATGTTTGGATCTGAAATTATAGAAAGGCCAAGCAGTCCTACTGCCTCAGTCCCTTCTGTTAAACCCAAAAGTCCTATGAGAATACAGAGGGGAAGTCAGGCTGAGAAATGTTAAACAACCAGTTTCTATTTTTTAGAAGTGTCATCTGCATTTCCAGTTGTGGAAGTATAGCAAATAGTACAAGCTCCAGGAAGGTGGGCTGAGAATTTTTAATAAAAACATGAATTGCAAAATTACCTTTTGAAAATTAATATGACCAACTTGTTCTAGATACCAGTTGAGTGGTTTTGTATACATTCAGGTACACGCTTCCAGTTAGCAACCCCTCAGAAACGTTTAAATCGATGTTGACTTAACTATGGTACCATGAGCTCTAAGACTCTAAATAATAAATCATGTCTCATTGCACAGCCTAATCCACTGAGCACATACCTAAGAAAAAATGGCTTTATACTGATTCCAAATGGCTACACAGTCTTATTTATCTCCTAAATGCCTTAGTCCCATCCAAACAGCAGCTCAAAGCCATCTTAGCATCCAGTATATGGAGACTAGTTTACTTAAGTAAAATCAAGCTGCTGGGAAAAACACAAAGTCTAATTTGTGTCAAACTTGGACACCTTTTCAGTTTAATGAAGATGAAGGACAAAATTTGTTCTGTGTTCAGTGGGATGATCAGTAGTAACGCTTGCAACTCATATTTCTTTCAGGTGTAACTACTTTATAAACAAGTAGTATAAAGAGCATTCTTGCCAGGGTTTGAATAGTGTGCCTATCAACTTTATCAGCGTCATGGCAACATCCCACTAGTCAGAACCTATTCCATGATAGGAAGATGTTAACTAGATTTTTCAGGAAAGTTGTGACAATGAGATGACTGAATAAAGAATCAAACATTTAGCACATCTTACACTGAGATGCAGACAGGTGCAACTTGTTAAGATAAAAGGAGGGCAAATGGGTACAATAAATAAAAATAAAACGATGCATTGAGGCAGAATATGGAAATAGATTACAGGTAGTAGGATAACTAAGAAACCATCTATGGTGAATTGTTACTCCAAAGGGGAAAAGGCTCTCTCATTGCAGCTGAATCTCCTGTATTTACATGTGGTGTATCAGGTCAAAAGGTAGTCAATCACCTATAAAGTGAAGCAGCTCCAAATGGGATGCAAGACAAGACCGTTGTCCTGAGATGGCTGCTCCAATGATATCAACAGGAGCCTCCATTTCTGCTGTGATGAGAGGTATGTGTACTAACAGCATGTTTCATGCTGGAGCAACTAGCCCAACCAGCACACATCTGTGATACAATCTTGCCCAGAATTGCTCTGCAGTTAAGACTACTAATCTCTGTTACAAACAGCAATGCAACCACAGAAGAATGGTTCTATTTTAACCAAGTCTACCATGGTCAGAACCTGCTTATATTGCCCCTGCAGTGTGAAGCAGTCTGATAGCATGCTCTTTCTACATGTTATCTGTAGTGTAATACACTGTGCATCAATCCCACAAAGCCTTTGTCTCCTGCCACTTCACTGCTTGCTGATGTAATATTCTGCTGTCTTGTCCATTATCACTTAACAACGCTGCCCTTGATCGGTGTCAGAAAAGATTTTAAAAGCCACTTTATAAATAAATGCGCTGTAACAGAGCTATATGGAGCTCATCTTCCACACGTTCCATTGATTACATCAGCTTTTGACAATGTGCTCCTCTACCTAGATGAGATGTATTAGTGGTGATTACACAGCCAGGGAAAAGAAACTGAAATGAACTCCATCACAATCCCTAGGAACTCTCACCATTAGAGGGTCTAAAGCTGGTAGACAACTCCCACCTGTTCATGCTCTCTGTATGTGTATGTATATATATATATATATATCTTCAATATATGTTTCACTCTATATGCATCCGAAGAAGTGGGCTGTAGTCCACGAAAGCTTATGCTCTAATAAATTTGTTAGTCTCTAAGGTGCCACAAGTACTCCTGTTCTTTTTATTAGAGGGTCTGGTAAACTTTCAAAGGAATACAAGGCTTTCAGGTCATTCACACTGAGTGAATTTTTTTGACAACCAATGTTCAGATGAGCTGAAGTGTCACGTATGTGGAAGAAGCGACATTAGCTTCAGGTACAGGCTCACTGACCTTGGAGGATCCTCTTGCTTGCCAAGTGTCCCTGAACCTCTTTTACGGAATAAATCCCTTGGCCTTGGTAGAGCAGGGGATAACACACTATGAAGGAGATTCTTCAGGTAGAAATAAAGTAGTGGATTTGTTCTAATATGTCTGGAGACCTACAGATCAAAATAGTGTGCACGTAATGTTGAACGACTAATACCTGGCAATAACTGGCGTGAACTGGCCAGTTATCCAAGAAAAGGACTACATGAATAACTTGGCACCCAAGAGAGATGTCAGTCACTCCCAAGAATTGGGCAGAAATCTCTGATGTGGTAGAAAGGACAAAGGTAAGAACAACAACTTCAAGGTAAGTCTCTAGGGCCTAACAATCTATAGCTATTCTACTTGAAGTTGCAAGAAAATGAACTAAATGCTCAAATGGGATTTTGGAGGGAGGGAAGAGGAAAGCAAAGGGTGAAAGAAGGAAAGTAAGAGTTTATCTGACTCATGAGCAATCAAGTTTATCATCTTGCTTCTAAAGGCTAAATTAGGTAGGGAGGGAAGACAAGCCAGTTCTCTGCCCAACATATTTTGCTTTTTCCTCCCAAGATTAAAACTCTTCTGGACCCAAGAGTCTGGAAACATGAAGATACCAGATAATGGTCTCTAGAACCAAAGAAAGATGCAAAGGCCATTCTCTTCTTGCTTCAAAATGAAAGAGTTGCAGGGACCTAATGTTGACTTGGTGCCCTTCATTTTCCTCCAGAATCTTGTTGGTCTTGAGGAATCCTCTTTTTTGACACAGGCCCAAGTCCCTGATAAAAGGCAGATGACCTGACTCAGACATACCATCTTAGAAAAGCCATTGATGCTACTGTATAAGTCAAAGTCTGAAACACCGTAAGCTGTTCATTGGATGTTACTCAATACTGCATTTTTCTCACTCCCCAGTTCCTTTGCTCTCTTTCTGCTCTCAGAAAGGTGGACGACTAAAAAGGATGGATTTCCAAAGAGGAAAGTGGTACTTTGCCAGTTACCTAGGTCTATAAGAGAGACTGAGGAGGGAGCAATCCCTTCCTGCTGGTTGAAAGTACTGTTGCAGATCGCAAATTCCTTCCCTCTGCCTCTGAAGGAGGCAAGCAGTCAGGAATAATGGCCAATAGAAGAGGCACTACTGCAGATGTGAGTATCCATTTGGGTGGCAGAGGAGATAGCAGATGGGTAAGTTGGGAGAGGCAGATGGGTAAGTTGCAGCAGGTTTTATGTCTGATTCATTATCTCCAGAGCCCCAGGCGTAAGGAGGACCACCTCTGCCAGCAAGACCACATAGCCTATGGGTCAAATATAGTACGACAGCCTGAAGACGACTTTAGCTGTCTCTGGATTCAAGGAGTATGACTCATAAGGAAGTACCGAGCCACTGCTGACTATCAATATGAGCATGAGGTGTGTCAGTCCTACACACAAGCAGCAATGTGGCCAATGCACTTCTCCTAAGGTCTTCTATTTTCAGGGGCACAGAAGAGCAACACCATTATCACTTTCGTCTAGAGAGCTCAAAGCATTTACAAACAATGGTTGATATCAATATTCTCACTTTATAGAAAAGGACACTGAGGCACAGAGAGGTAAAGTGACTTGTGCAAGATCAAACAGCAGGTCTGTGGCACACCATCAAGCTCTCCTGACTTTCAGACCAGTGCTCTACTTCCTGGACCATGCTGACTCTTTTAGTTAACCTGTCTTTTGCCTCCAGTGTGCTGGAGAACAGTTGCAATGAAACCAGCAACAAGTTTTGGGAAGTGGAAGAGGAGGAAAAGAGGAAAGACAAGCCCCAGTTTGGAGAAAAGGAAATATTGGTTCTGTCAGTGGCTTAAGATCTCCTTTTCACTCACCTAACCATGCTTACTGGAATTTCTCCATTATGTAGACGATGGTAACAACCTAACCAAAGACACAAGATACAGAAGACTGTAACCTACGTATAACTTATTTTAAAAAGTTTTGGCTACAATAAGAAGTTATGAAATCCATATTTAAGATCCTGGTTGCTCTTGGATGTGTTAAGAATCCTTCCTGTAGCTCAAGACTTGGTATGCACCTTTATTTGAGTGTAGGCAGGATGAATAATGTACTAGTAAGTCAACATCAGCAAAATGTCATCCTGCACGTAAATGGATCCTCTGAGAACAAGTTGTTCTAATGTATTTTTCCTTAAAGAGCCCAGACTCTGAGAAGGGCAAAGAAAGACACAATACTCTACGTGTGAAATGCATTTTTTTGTGAGCCATATCAATTTCTTACAACGTATACAACAAGGGAATGCTGAAACAGCTACTTCACTGTAATCCAAAGATACACTAGGGACACCCATAATGATTATGAAAATGTGTCAACTACTCAATTTCAGCAAAAGACTACATTTGAAAGCATGTAGCTTACCATCTCTGTCTTCATCATGAATATTTAGGTACAAATATTCCAATCCTCTTCCTTTCTTGCTGTGCTCTGCTCCTTGTACTTTAGTCATAAGCGTTGTTTTACCTGAACCGTCATCACCTGCCAATAAGTTTGTACAGCAAAAAGATACATTTAGGAGTGTATTCGTTACTGGAAAGATTTTCTAAGCAAACTTAAGAGGTTACAATTTTTTGTAAAGGGGGTCTTGTGTTTCCCCATTCCTCAAGTTTTGGGTCTAAATTTGTCAATTTGTAGGTTGACAAGTGAGAAGAGCAGCTGCACTGTTCAGAAACATATTCCATTAGTTTGAATATAGAGTCTAACAGCATGAGGCTAGACAGTTCACTAGTCTGGGGACAGGGACATCACATAGCACCTCATGCATTTAAAGTAAATTTATCTATATCTTAACATCAATTGATATATCTGATATTCCACCTCTTAATTCCCAGTATAAGCAAAGCCAGTTCCAGAGCAACTTTTCAAGTTCCACCCAACCTGGGGATCCCATACTTACTACATCTCTGCTGCCTGAAAGAAAAGATAAAATTTATGATCACCCATGATGGGCGAATTCTAACTCCAACAAAATGGCCTTGTCTACCCATTTAAAGTTATTTTAAAAACACATTAAGTGAAACCAGTGCAAATGCAAATCTATATTTGCCCTGCTATATTGGGTTAGTTTGCAAGTATACATTTACCAATGCAAGCTAAACTGATATAAGCCAGGTTTAAAGTCAAATTAAGTGCATCAATTCATGGTTTTGTCCATACAAAGTTTTGAACCAATTTTGTTAAATCATTTAACTCCGCCTCTCTCCCCCTCCCCACCAAAAAAACCCCTGTTGTGTGTGAGAATCATACTTCATTATTTCTAAGAAATCAACCCCCTCCACTGCTTGAAGATACTACTCACCAAAAACAAGAATGTTTTTGCCTGATGGTAATTTAGACCTGGACCGGGTGGAAACTTCACTCAGTATTGAGGACCTATGGGGACAGCACCATTTGTTAGTTTGCCAGTGGGGCACCCAAAAAGAAAGATCAGGTAAATGTCAGCTCCAAAGCCCTTATTAGCAGATATTTAAACAGAGCTGTCAAATGTCATCCATTCAGAAAAGATATCTACCAGCTATGAAATTGCTAAATAAAAATATTCAAGACAGATACCTCGCCCAGATAATCTGAAAGGCAGCTATCAGAGCTGCTCACTCTTATGACAAAAAATGTTGCAGTGCCTCAATGACACATTTAACAGCAAATCGTTTTTTACAAACTTGAACCTCTAATGAAGAGGCCTGCTAATTGTAAGGAGACCTAAAGCTATGACTGCTGACTGCCACTAACCTATGGTGAAGGCCTCACTCTGTTGCCTTTAACACCAGGCGATGAAATCAGACACATCACTTAGTGGTGAAAGCGTAAGGGCTGGGAGACCACAGAGCATCCCCAGCTCTGCCATGATTTCCTACGTGACTACACGCAAGTCATTCTCTACACCCCATGTCCCCACCCAGGAAGTGCAGAAGCGCTGTGGCCAGGGCTGCCGAGGGGCTTCAGTCCCTGAAATCCCTAGGGCGCAGGGAGAGTGTCCCGAGGGGGCCAGGCCAGGCCAAAGCGGGTACGAGCCCACGCGCGGCGCCCACATATCCAATCCCTCCTCCCACCCACCCGGGCAGCGCAGGCCCCGCCACTGCGCCCCAGCTCCGCGGGTCAGCTCCGGCTGGGAGCCGTGGGAGATATTCGCCTGTCCGCGGCAGGGGTGCTGGGGGCCCGACAGCCGCGCCCGGCCCCCTCCTGACACGGCGGGGCCGCGGCCGGGCTGCCACCCCGCTCCCCCGGGCGCCCGGGAGGGGACCCAGCCCCAGCCCGCCCCGCCCCACTGCGGGAACCGCAGCCCCGCCCGACCCTCGGGAGCAGCCCAGGCCAGCCCCGGCCCAGCTCACCACAGGTTCTGCCCTTCCTCCTCCTCGCTGGGGATCTCGGCGGCGCCGGCCGCCTCCGGCCCCAGCAACTTCTTCTCCACCGGCGCCATCTTGCCAACAGCAGCCACGGCCACCACAAAGAGTGACCTCACCCGGGCCCGCCGAGGACCCGCCTGACGGGGCTGTCCCGCCGCCGCCGCCTCCCACCCGGGAGACACCGCGCCCGCTCCCCGCACAAACCCTCAGCACTGCAGCCCGACAGAGGCCTCAAGGCGGGGCCTGTGGGGGGCCCGCCCCCGGACCGCGCGCCGCTTCGGTCAGGCAGCCACGCGGGCAGCTATGAGTTCCGCGGCTGGGAGGGGCCGCCGCCTAGTGTCCCAGGGAGCAGCGCCCCCTAGCGCCCGCAGGGCTCTCAGACAGCTGGATGCCAGTCCGGAAACAAAGCAGTGGAATTCTGAGACATCCATCTTTATCTCTTTTACTGTGCTCCTTACCACGGATTCTGTGATGTTGCTAAGGACGTGGGAAATTAGTGGTTCTTAGGCTTTTCCTTGCCCCAGTTGTTGCTGGTGAATGAGTGCTGGAAGAGGCCATTTACTTCTGCTCTAATAAATTTGTTAGTCTCTAAGGTGCCACAAGTACTCCTGTTCTTCTTTTTGCGGATACAGACTAACACGGCTGCTACTCTGAAACCTGTCATTTACTTCTGCTCACCCTAACTTCCAGTTGCTGAAGAGGTTGAGAAGAAGAGTTTTGCTTTTTCTCTCCCCAATCCTTGCTTTCAGCTGCTAGGTGAGAAAGAAGAAGTTACTCACCTTGTGCAGTAACTATGGTTCTTCAAGATGTGTCCCAATGGGTGCTCCACTGTAGGTGTGTCTACATCCCCGCACTGTTGATTGGAGAACTTTGGTAGCAGTGTCCATTGGGCCTGCACATGCACCGTCTTTCCTCATGCTGCACCAGGAGGCTAGCCAGCACGCGGGGGCTAACAGTCCTCAGTTCCTTTTCTACAGTAGAGTCGTAAATGAGAATTCCGAAGTTGAGGGACAAGGGAGGTTGTGTAGCACCGATAGGAACATACATCTTGAAGAACCACTGTTACTGCACACGGTGAAAGAGGAGGTTACCTTAGGAATGAACTTTGGATGTGGCCTGAGTGTAACCTCATCTGGGAAGAATATTATGTAAGGGGGACGCGCCATCAGAGCTGCTATTTCCCCTATTCTTCTAGCCGAGGTAATTGCTATCAGAAAGGCCATTTTCCTTGATAGGTATGTCAGCAAACTGGTGACATATAGATTTGAACATAGATTCGAATGGGGGCCTGGTCAGCCTTTTCAGTACCAGGTTTAGGTCCCCCAAGGGATAGGAAGTCAAGTTTGAGGGATGTGGTTTGTTATACCCTTAAGGAAGCCTTTGACAGTTGGGTGTGATAGTACTGAGTACCCCTCTATGGGCTGGTGAAATGCTGTGATAGGTGCTAGGTGTACCCTGAGAGAGCGCAGGGATAACCCAGATTTTTTAAGGGTCAGAGCATATTCCAGAATATGTGGGAGATTTGCTGACACGGGAGAGATTGGTTGGGATGTGCACCAAATCTGAAACCTGGACCACTGCTGCAGATAAGTGCATCACATGGAGGGCTTTCTACTGTGTAACAGAACTTCTTGTACTTCCCTTGAGCATGAGCTTTCTACGTGCTGGAGCCACCTCAGAGCCATGCTTTGAGGCGGAGAATCCCCAAGTTGGGATGTATGGTACGCCCTTTGTCCTGTGAGAGGAGGTGCAGAGTGGTCAAAAGGAAGATTGTCGGGCACATCACAAGCTGCATCAGGTAAGGGTATCAGGTCTGTCTTGGCCAAATAGGAGCAATCAGGATTGCGTGAGCTTCATCCCTTTTTATCTTTAGCAGGACCTGCAGCAGAAGAAGAAATGGAGGGAAGGTGTAAAGGTCTTTGTCCCAAGGGGAAAAGAGAGCATCGCCCAGAAAGTGCTGTCCCATCCCTGCTTTGGAGCAGTATTGTGGACACTTCTGGTTCTAGTAAGCGGCAAACAGATCTGTGGAAGGTGTTCCCCATTATGAGAACAAGTTGTGAAGTACTGTCAGGTGCATCTCCCACTCATGGCTGTGTGGGAATTTGAAACTGAGCTTGTCCACTATCGAATTCTGTGTGCCCGGGAGGTAAGCCGCAGACAAGGTGACATTTTGAGAGATGCACCAGTCCATAGCTTCATCGCGTCTGCATATAAGGAAGGCGACCTGGCCCCTCCTTGGAGGTTGATGTAGTACATGGAGGCTAGGCTATGTTGCCTGTTATTATCTTTATCTGTGATCTTTATCTATCAGTGGAAGGAAATGAGTGCAGGCATTCCTGACCATTCAATTTGAGGAGATTGATGTGTAGTGATATCTCCACAGGTGACTATTTGCCTTGTGTTGTGAGTCCGTTTAAATGCGTGCCCCATCCTATGAGCGATGCATGGGTGGTAAGGAGCGATGATGGTGACGCCTGCAAGAAGGGAATCCCTTTGCATGCTATGGCTGGGTTCTTCCACCAATCCAGGGAGTTTTTGACCTGTATCAGCAGTACGGGGAGGTGTGGGTGCCAGATTGTGGTCTCGGTGCCGGCAGTGCCGAGGCTATCAAGAGAGATGGTGATCGCTTTCAGCTATCTCTGGGCTCACTGAGGGGACTTCCCACTCTCATTTTTGACCTGTGAGAGGAGTCCCCATACCATTTCTTTGACCCACTATCCTACAAAGTTGAAGGTTGAGGGGGGAGACTCACACCTGCTGAAGGACTGGGGTAGGAGAGCTACCTCTATAAAGATAATTTTTTGTCGAAGCTCTCTGTCCTTGCAGGGTCTTTGGCAGAGATGCTGGTAGAGGGAGCATTTCTGCTGGATGTGGTCCTCACCAAGGCAGCAGATGCAGTGGTAGTGCTTGTCCGTGACCAGGATCACCTCATTGCAAGTGCAACACTTCCTGAAGCCCGAAGAGCTGAGCATACTCTTGTCTGGGGATTCCCCTCCCACTGGGAGTTGACAAAAGTCGTTTCTTCTTTTTTTTTTTTTCCTGGCAATGGCCAAATAAACAGTAAAATGAGGAAAAGAAACAAAAGAGGCTTCAAAGGAAGCTAAAAATTAGCAATTGTAAAAGAGTTAACAATCCGCAAATGGACAGCTAAATCTCTGTCTCTAGCCAGGGGTGGTTGAGGAGGAACTGAAGTCTATTAGCCCGCACGCGCGGGCTAGCCTCCTGGTATAGCAGAAGGAGAGACTGCGGATGTGCGGGCCCAATGGACACTGCTACCGAAGTTCTCCGATCAGCAGCGTAGGGACTCCGACACATCTACAGTGGAGCACCCACAAGGACACTACTTGAAGAAGAACATTGGTGTGGCCAGCAATAATACTATTAATGTGAATGTGGGAGGAGAAAGGAGGTTTATATATAAATTCCTGGGCTATAGTTACCAAGAGAGAGGTGCAAGCCGGAATATTGTCCACACCTTTGCTTACTGGTCATGGCCACAGCCATGGTTCTTCTTCTGGAGGGGTAAAGGTGGGGTGCCAGGAACTAAAAGACCAATATGTAGGTATATGAGGCTTCAAACAGTCTCCTGGAGGAAGCGTACAAAACAGGAACTTGATGGTAACAGTTTCTGTGTTATCCTATTGGCAGTTGGTGAGATATTGATTTCAGGGTGGGATAGAGGCTAGAAGGAGGCCATAGTGTGTGATATCCCATACACTGCAGGAGTTTTGTGAGAAATGTCTAGGAACCTTTTTCAATCCAGTCACTTGAAGTCTTGATGAGAGCATCATCACTGCAGTACTATATAAATGTATCCTTTCTCCTCTCTGAGAGATTAAGCAGTTTGACTTAATAGAGACAAGAAAATAGAATAACTTTCTCATAGAAATTTAAAAAAGTAAACAAGGAAACTAAATCATGCCAAGCCAATCAAATTTCCTTCTTTGATGGGGTTACGGGCCTAGTAGATGGGGGGGGGGGGGGAAGGAGTAGACATGATATATCTTTATTTTAGTAAGGCTTTTGACACAAACCTACATGACATTCTCATAAGCAAACAAGATAAATGTCGTCTAGATTAATTTCTATAAGATGGATGCACAATCTGTTGAATGACTATAAGAGCAATTATCAATGGTTCAGTATGAAACTGGAGTCCCACAGGGGTGAGTCCTGCATCCAGTACTATTCAATATTTTCATTAATGGCTTGGATAATAGAGTGGAGAGTATGATTATAAAATTTACAGATGGGAGAGATTGTATGCACTTTGGAGAACGGGAGTAGAATTCAAAATGGCCTTGACAAATTGGAGAATTGGTCTGAGTTCAACAAGATGACATTCAATAAAGACAAATGCAAAGTATTTCACTTAGGAAGGAAAAATCAAATGCACAATTGTAAATGGGCAATAACTGGCTAGACAGTAGTACTTGCTGAAAAGAATCTGGAGGTCATAGTGGATCACAAATTGAATGAGTTATCAATGTAATGCAGTTGCAAAAAGGATAATATTCTGGTGTATATGAACAGGAGTGTTGTACGTAAGACACAGGAGGTAATTGTCTACTCAGCACTGGTGAGGCCTCAGTTGGCATACTGTGTCCAATTCTGGATGCCAAGCATATCATTATAACAAGTGGAAGAATGGGGTTTTCCTTCTATTACAGGAAAACACTTTCAGTTTATTTGCATGTTAGGTACAAGTTGTGTGATCATGGTTATAAATTATTTCATACTGTAATTTTAAACCTATGAAATGTCCATGATGTTTTGAAACACTGGGGTAGGGAGAAGAGGAACTATTGTCTTGGTGCTTAATGAAAAAATTAAAAACAATTTACTTGATTTAAACTAGATGTACAACTCATTTACTCATCTTCCCAAATAGCCCCACTGAAGAGGACACCATTGTCCTTGGATCAAATTAGTGGCAAAGTTTATAATTTAATATTATGTTAGTGAAGTAATGTTAGTCTCTAGTCACTTCAAGACTTTAAATCCCACTAATGTAATTCCCATTTCTATGTGTGAGAAGAAGAGAGGGATGTTTAAATATTTGTCTTCTTCAGCCATTAGTCTGAAGCATGTTATTATTATGATCCCCTGACAGTGTAATTCTTTCCCCTCTTCATATATACCAATTGTAGCCTAATCAATTCTCATATAACAGATTAGGTTTCTCCACTTGCAGTTTATTTGGGTAGGGTTCAATCTTTAATAGAAAGAAGCCTGAGAAGAGTCTCCTTAAAAAGGGCCAAATTCTGTCCTCACGTGTATGCCCCTCCCAGTGACTAACTTTGCCTCTGCTCGGCCCTGATCTAAGGCCTGGTCTACACTAGGCGTTTATGTCGAAGTTAGCGCCGTTACATCGAATTAACCCTGCACCCGTCCACACCGCAAAGGTATTTAGTTCGACATAGAGGTCTCTTTAATTCGACTTCTGTACTCCTCCCCGACGAGGGGAGTAGCGCTAAATTCGACATGGCCATGTCGAATTACGCTAGGTGTGGATGGAAATCGACGCTAATAGCTCCGGGAGCTATCCCACAGTGCACCACTCTGTTGACGCTCTGGACAGCAGTACGAGCTCGGATGCTCTGAACTGCCACACAGGAAAAGCCCCGGGAAAATTTGAATTTGAATTCCTTTTCCTGTCTGGCCAGTTTGAATCTCATTTCCTGTCTGGACATCGTGGCGAGCTCAGCAGCACTGGCAACGATGCAGAGCTCTCCAGCAGTGATGGCCGTGCAATCTCAGAATAGAAAGAGGGCCCCAGCATGGACTGATCGGGAAGTCTTGGATCTCATCGCTGTGTGGGGCGATGAGTCCGTGCTTTCCGAGCTGCGATCCAAAAGACGGAATGCAAAGATCTACGAGAAGATCTCTAAAGACATGGCAGAGAGAGGATACAGCCGGGATGTAACGCAGTGCCGCGTGAAAATCAAGGAGCTGAGACAAGGCTACCAGAAGACCAAAGAGGCAAACGGACGCTCCGGATCCCATCCCCAGACATCCCGTTTCTACGAGGCACTGCATTCCATCCTCGGTGCGGCCGCCACCACTACCCCACCAGTGACCGTGGACTCTGAGGATGGGATAGTGTCCACGGCTGGATCCTCGGACATGTTAGCGGACGGGGAAGATGAGGAAGGAGATGAGGAGGACGAGGCAGTCGACAGCGCTCACAACGCTGATTTCCCCGACAGCCAGGATCTCTTCATCACCCTTACAGAGATCCCCTACCAACCCTCCCCAGCCGTTACCCCGGACACAGAATCTGGGGAAGGATCAGCCAGTAAGTGTTGTAAAAATCTAAACATTTATTTGTAACAGAACAGGAATATTAACAATTTAAAAAATGGGTTTCTCATGATTAGTTTGATTAGCTTAACGGTTCAGTCATGGGCAGTGCAACTATTGAAAAAAAATCTAGCAATGTCCGGTTTTGCATGATTGTCCTGCCCAAGCCGCTCTACTGGTTAGTCACTGCTACAGCAGCTACAGTAAAATGCGGTCTATATGTCCGGGGATGGAGCAGAAATCCTCCTGTGACATCTCGAGGAAGCTCTCCTGGAGGTAATTGGAAATCCGCTGCATTAGGTTCTTGGGGAGAGCGGCCTTATTGGGTCCTCCGTAGTAGGACACGTTGCCACGCCACGAGACTATCAAGTACTCTGGAATCATTGCTCTGCACAGCATGGCGGCATACGGCCCTGGTCTTTGCAGGCTTTCCCGGAGCATTCTCTCTTTCTCGCTGTCAGAGATCCTCATGAGGGTGATGTCGCTCATGATGACCTGCTTTGAATGAGGTAGGGGAATGTTAGTGTTGGGACTGCTTTGCCGTTCCTTTACAGAACTGTAACCGCTGGTTTGCAGCCACGCGGTGGAGGCGGGAGAGGGGCAGCCGAAAGGGATCGTTCCCGGGGACAGCCGCGAGGGTGTGGGACAGGAGCAGACTTCCTGCTTGCCGAATTGCTGGCAGCAGGGACTGACATTGATTTCAATGTGAAATGAGGCCATTGCTAATATTAAAGTTTTAAGCTGCCACAAGTCTACGGCTTACCATGTCTGCCTGCAACAGAAATTCCGTTCTCCTGAGAGGCTTCTCAAATGTGCTGTAGAAGACCCCAGGCACTGAATGCGAAGGCCGAGAATTCGACCTTGTGCTGAGTGCGCATGTGAGAGGTGCTGTGCATGGTCTTGTTAACAGAGAAAGACTATGTTCTTTGTTCACAACTACATTTATCTTTCTGAGGAATTCACTCCCTTTTTCCCATTCCCACAGCCCCATCTGCGACTGTCTCACAACCTAGCCTGTCATCACACTCCCAGAGGCTAGCGCGGATTAGGCATAAGAAGAAGAGGACACGGGAGGACATGTTCTCGGAGCTTATAGCCTGCTCCAGAGCCCAGGCAGCACAGCAGACCCAGTGGCGGGAGAACTTGACCCGAATGCACCAAGCCAACATGGATCGGGAGGAGAGGTGGCGTCAGGAAGACCAGCAGGCGACTCAAACCCTGCTTGGACTAATGAGGGAGCAAACGGACACGCTCCGGCGCCTTGTGGATGTTCTGCAGGAACGGAGGCAGGAGGACAGAGCCCCGCTGCAGTCCATCTCTAACCGCCCTCCCCCGCCACCAAGTCCCATACTCCCCTCACCCAAAGTGCACAGAAGGAGAGGCGGCAGAGTCCCTGCTAACTCTCACTCCACCCCTGCAGAGAGCTCGAGCAGCAGAAGGCTCTCATTCCCCAAAATTTGACAAGTTCTTTCCTTCCCGCCTGACACAAGCCCCCGTCCAAGTTTCACTTTCCCAGTTCCATGTTTGGTTGATAATAAAAAATACGTTTCTGTTAACTACTGTTTCCATCATGTTCTTTTGCAGGAGGGGGGGATAGGGGGTTGGTAATTCGACAGGACAGTCACCTTTGGCAGGGTATATAGTCGGGGGCAGGCACAGCAGCAGGGCACATACATAGTGCAGTGATGCAGTGACTAGTTACCCTGGTTAGTCTGGGAGGTTGTTTTCATGTTATGTGGTGGGGGGTGGGTTGCTCTGTGACTTTGTGGCAGGGGAGGGCAGTTACAGATCTTAAGCGGCGGTCCTTAGGCAGGATCACAGAGCCACACAGCAGGGGATCTGTAACCGTCCTTCCCCTGCCACAAAGTCACATAGACCCCCCCATACACACAGTCCCTATCAGGAGGGGTGACAGGCTCCGTTGAAACAACCATCCCACCGCAGCGGAGCCTGTCAATCCTTGAGTTTAGAAGCTGCATTCGCGCCACTACAGTACACCCGCTCCGCACCACAGTCTGCGTCCCAGTTTTAAAAAATTCCCGCGAATACAGTATTAAAGAAAACGGTGTGCTTTAACAAAGTAGAACTATTTTTATTTTGAAATGTGTGTTGGAAGTGGGGTGAAGGGGGTATGTAACTGGATAGGATAGTGCTTAAGCTTACTAGCATGAGCAAGGATGCTGGAACAATTTGTGTAGTGGGGATGCTGAGAGCCATTGAACCAAACTGTGAACCCTGTGTATGACGGAAGTCACTTCAAGCCAGGGGGTGCAGCAGTACCCCAGCACCTCTGAGCATGAGTAGCATCACTGAGCAGAGTATTAATAGTAGTAAAGTTAAGCATCTTCATAAGTGTATGCAAGACCTGGGTCTTTGAGGGTATGTCTCTCAAAGAACACCTTTTGTAAGCTTTTGAAGAAAGATGCTTCTGATGCATCGATTCAGCTGATACAAAGTAGTTACTGTATATTATACAGAGTTAAAAACACAACAGCTACAAATGTTAAAATACCTATTGAGGATTTTTGAAAGACTTTTTGCAGCAGAAAACCAAATGTAATTTTCAGTTACAGAATTACTTTTTTCCCCCTGTAATGATGTGTTAAGAAAAGTATTAAGAAAACTGCACACCAAATAAAGACAAACCTGTGTTAACTAACTATAGAATATTAACATTATTTGCATGTTAAAATTAATGATATCAGAGCATCTACATAATTTGAACCAGAAAATAAAAATGAAATATTAAACTTATCAATGAAAAATGAGGTTACTAATATTTTCAAAGCATTCTATAAATATGACATAATCAGAGCAAATAGTGGGTCTACTCAGATTTCTGAATGTCATATGGTAATCTGTTCAATTGTAAGCAGAAGTCAAATTTGATAGTAGTTGCATTCTAATAATTTAGTGTAACATTTAACTAATTTGACATGGTACTCTGGACAGCTCCCCAGCCAATGCTAACAAACAAGGACTATTATAGCTGAACTCACCAGGGATACACCTAATCTTCTATACAAAAAGTTCTGACCTTCTCTTAGGCTCTCTATGTAGAACAATCTAAACAATATATTAATTTTACTAATTGACTTCAATTTTGCTAATTATGAGTATAAAACTTTCTCAGCAGTCACTGTAAATGCTTATACACTTAGTAGTGCCCATTTATATGGTTAGTCTTTTGTGGCATAAATTTAAACAGCTCTGAAATAGGACTCTTGTATGTAACAAAAGATACATTACAAAGCTTGTCTAACCCACAACCCTATTTCTTTCTCTAAACCTCCCATCTGTTGTTTCTAGACTCTGTAGGATGTGGAACTCTGCTACATTTGTTGCTCTGACTTCCCGGCAGCTTATTTTTGTTTTTCATGCAATGGTTTTATTAGCTTCTGTAATTTTCAAAAAAGTTTTTCCTTGAGTATTTAGACTAGTTTTTCACACTGCTAAAAGTTTCCATTGACTTCATCAATTCCTTCAATACACAGAACCTTATACACATTAAAGTTTACATACATCATTTGGAATTAAAGCATAAATTAGTTGGGGACCTGGTGTCACTATTCATAATTTTGCAGCAAAAATGCATCTACAGTAGAACCTCAGAGTTATGGAGATCTTGGGAATGGAGGTTGACTGTAACTCTGAAATGTTCTGTAACTCTGAAGAAGAGCCACATGGGGACTTGGGGCTGCAGTCGCAGGGTAGGTGGGGGGTCAGGGCTCTGGGTGGGGGGCAACGCGGAGTTGGGGCTTCTAACCCTTCGGGTGCCAGGGCTCCAGGCAAGGGACACAGGGGCTCAGCGCTTTAGACCTGGGGGAGTGCTGGGGCTTGGGGCTTCAATCTCACAGCTCTGCTCCGAGTTTCAGTACCGTGAGGGGCACCAGAGCTCAGGGCTCCCCAAGGCTCCACTCCTGGCTTCAGGGGGGAGGACGTGCTAGGGCTCAGGGCTTTAGCTATGGGGGAAGCGCTGGGGCTGAAACTAGTGCTCCCCTCGCAGCTAAAACCCCAAGCCCTGGCATCCCCCACGGGGCTGAAGCTAGGAACAGAGCCGCATGGCTGAAGCCCAGAGCCACAGAACTCCCCCCCCCCCGAGTCTAAAGCCCTGAGCCCCGGTGCTCCCGAGGGTCAGAAGCTCTGCAGGCCTTCCCCCCCGCCTGGAGTCCTGATCCCCCCCATCCTGTGGTTGCAGCTCCCAACCCCCCGTGGCTGAAGCCTTGGGCTTCGGGGCTAAAGTCCCGAAGCAGTACAGTATTTGCTTTTTTTTTTGGTCTGCGTTGCTGCCTGATTGAGGACTTCTGATTTCACATGGCGTCCGGTTGACCGGTAAGTCCATAACTCTAGTGTTTATATCTTTGAGGTTCTACCAGGGGCGTAGCCACGGGTGGGCCGTGGCCCATCCACTTAGCATCCAGGCCCACCCAAATCTGAGCGTCACTTGGGCACGTGAAATCCAGGACTGAGCTATGTGCATGCCCTTCCGAAAGCTATGCTCCGGCAGCTCTGCCTTGCCATTTTCTGAGCCGCCCCATATGCATGCCCAACTCAGCAGGTGAAGCTCTGTGTCTGAGGGCACCAGGGCCAGGAAGAGGGTCTGGTGTTGGGGGAGAAGCTGAGCTAGCACAGTCTGTTTTTGCCCACCCACCCGAAAGTTGTATTAACAAATCCATGAACAAAAAGAAGGGGGAATTAATGCAAATAAACAGAGCTCATAGGAAATGGAGGGGAATTATTCCCTCTCAAGGTGCATCAGAATCTGTCTCTCCCTTCTCTCAGGAAAGGGCCATTGCGGAGCACTCATCTGAGGAGCTCCTACCTTCAGTCTGCCCTTTCCTCAGGAGTTGAGGGTCTGTTGTCTTACTGGTTGTGCCAACAGGTACGCTTCTTTGCTTCTCTTTTAAGCTCCTCCTCTATGCATGTGCATGTATTGCAGGTGTGGTATGAAGCTGCCTGAGCCCAGAGCAGCTCTTGAGTCCCTTGCTGTCCAGAGTGGTGTTTGTATACCCCATCACAATAGCCTGCTGTTCTTGGCCTGCCTGAAGTCTTGTAGTGCATTATATAAGATCACAACAAGCATGGCTGCTTAAGTCTAACACTAAATTATTTACTCTTATTGATTTGTGACATCTTACATGTGACTCAGAACAATATTACAGAAAAGGACAGATTCTCCTGTTACATGAGTAACTTAATTGACGTCAGTGGAGTTACTGTTCCAGAACCTCTGCTGCTGTAAATGAGCGTAGCATAATGGATCATTGTATTTACAAAGTTAAAGGATTTAGACTCAACACACACAATTAGGTTAGTGATAACAGTCATGTTAGTGGGCATATAGAAAGTAGATTAAACTGGGACAGGCATACACGTAGCAAGAGTTTCTTTAGAGTCAATTTAAAATATTGGCCTAAAAGTTCTCCAGGGAAGAGGACTACTCACAGTGCACCAAGTGTATGTAATTCTTTTCAGGATTGTGGGCAGAAATTGAAGTTGCTAAATGGGACATTAGGTAACTGTCACACTCTCTTTGGGGTTCTCAACATTGAGGATGGAATTTGAAAATAAACTGTCATACATTGTAGGTACTGTTTTATATCTAACTACTTGATTTTATGTATATTATGACAAGTTCTATCAAAATACTACTACAGAGAAGGTAAATTTATTTTCCTATGGAAACACAATGTATTGTTAGATGTATTATCTGCTGTTCAGCTGTGGTATACAATGGCTTTATTCATGTGCAGTTCTAGCTCTATCATCAGATTTTATGAGAATGAAATACAAGATACACTTCAACCCACATGTCACATCTTGGTATTAAAAACCTCATCCTTTTTTAAACAGCTAGATAAATGTGGATCCTATTCATTCTTCTTTCTTGTTCAGATGATCAAAGAATTAGTATTAGTTACTGAGGGTATTTCTACACTGAATTAGACACCCACAAATGGCCTATACCAGTTGACTAGCGCTCATGCTGAAAGGCCTTTTAATGGAGGTTTAGACATTCAGGCTTGGGCAGAAGCCTGGGTTCAAGTCTCTGTGAGGTGATAGGGTCTGAGCTCAGGCTGCAGCCTGAGCCTGAATGTCTACATAGTAATTAAACAGCCTCTTAGCTCAAGTCAGCTGCAGGTGTCTAATTGCAGTGCAGATATACCCAAACTGACTCACCAGCTGATGCACCACCTTGTGGCTTGGTGCAGTGTTATAGGGCTTTTACTTTATGTAGCCCCACTGGCTGGCCATTCAGGTCTGCTGCTATCCCACCTGGTTTTGTGACTCAGCATTCCAGCCAGGTTGTGTTTAGTCTAACCACTTTCAGGGAAAACCAGAGTTCAACTCAACAGTACTGCCATGACTCTACATCAGGTCATCAGCCCAGATCCGAGCTCAGTAGTCCTTCTGATCCTTTTATCAGGGGTCTTCATGCTAGCCTCTGTGGTGAGGCTGTACAGGAACCCAGTCCCTCCCTCCACCCTGGATTCTAAGCTCAGGGAGCCTGTAACAAGGGGTTGTTTGTCTGATCAGATAGCTTGCTTCTTCTGTGGACTGCTTCCTATGTCAGCCCGCCTTATCAGGGGGTTTGCATTGTTGTCAGGAAGCTGCTCTAGGGCTAGGCCTCTAGTCCCAATTTCCAAGGTGACAAAGGAACGAAAACTAAATTAACAGAAATAAAAACTAGCCCCAGCCCTTCTGTCCTTTGAGGGTCTTTCAACCACTGTATTACTGCTCCACATTTGCAGGAAACCTAAGATAACTTGGCTCTCTGGTTTGCTTATTTCTGGGAGTTGAGAGTGAGACATCAGTCCAACCTCCCAGGGCTGGGGCCTTCTAATCAGGGCTTCTCCTGGCATTCCCAACACTATTACTACCGTGTCTAAAGGGCATACAAGAACACTAGCTTAAAGTACCCACTGCTCTTCAGAGTAAAGGAAGAATGGCTACTAACACAAAAAAATGGAAATTAAATGAACATCCAAAACAGAATTAGTTTGATAGTAAGCCCCTAAAGACAGGGCCCATAACTGAGCTTTATAAAGGACTGCATATAAGTAATGTTCTAAAAATAAAAATGGCTATATCCTGCTTTCCTATTCATTCTGGTATAGGTGTACATGATAATTGGGCTCCTTCAACTTTAGCAGCTTTCAATATTAGTTCTATATACACACACAGCAGGGTAGTTTGTGACACAGGCACCAACTTTCCTTGGCACTGGTGGGTGCTCGCGCCCCCCGCCTCCGGCCCCACCCCCACCCCATCTCCACCTCCTCCCTGCCCCTATTAGACCCCTCCCGAAATCTCCGCCCCGGCCCTGCCTCTTCTCCGTGTACGCCGCATTCCTCCTTCTCCCCCTCCCTCCCACCGTTTGCCGCATGAAACAACTGCTTTGCAGCGCAAGCGCTGGGAGGGACGGGGGGAGAAGCAGGACTCGGCGATACGCTCAGGGAAGGAGGTAGAGGTGAGCTGGGGGGCGGGGGGCAGGGTGGGGAGCTGCTGGTGGGTGCAGAGCACCCACTAATTTTTCCCCGTGGGTGCTCCAGCCCCAGAGCACCCACGGAGTCGGTGCCTATGGTTTGTGATAAAAATTACACAAAGCATTTTAAATAAACTTGAGCATTTCAGAGTACTAAGCCCAAGTGCAATAACATCTATAAGTGTGGTATAAAATAGAAAAAAAGGTAGAAATGGCTATATCTTAAAGATAATGATGTGCTCTTGTTCCATCTCAGGGACAGTGGAATAGAAAAAAGAGCAAGAAAATAAAAATGGAGCCAACAAAAATATTTTAAAATGTATCAGTATGTGGCATAAAATATCAATTTAGCAATGTTAAACTTTTGTGCAAAAATGAAAAGAGGATAAAATGATTTGTAATATAGTTTTAGCAAGTGAGATATTTAAAGCAAGTACAAATATTCCAGTTAAGCACTGGAAGGTCAAGTTAAATATTGCATGCAAATAGTTTTGTTCTGGGTTTTTTTGAGGTGTGCCTCTGTAGTAAAGTTAAAGCATTTTCATTTTACTGGTATACATTTTATTTAATGAATGTACATTAGCATTCTGAAAATACTGATCAAAATACATTTCACTTAAGTCTACATCAGAGCCTAGCCCTATACAAATCACAATAAAAAATCTGAAGTGAAATATGTAGAGGGCATATTAACAGTACCTAACTCATTTATACTATAATTCTGTCCTTTAAACTTCCAAATTCTTTAGCAGAATATAAAATACTTTAGAAAGATGTTACAGATCTTCTTTATTTTCATTCCTCTGTAAAATTAGAAAAAAAATAGTAAATGTCAAGACAAACTGGTATTTTCACACACTAAATTGTGATACAAGATCTACTACACATTATAGAACAGGGTTAAGAGGAAGAATACCTGATAGTTGTTCAAAACATGCTACAAATATTAGCTAATCAATTATAATCCTTCATACCCTGCATAAGGGGTAAATAAAAATCATCTTCATTTTACAGATAGAGAAAACTGATATACACATAGAGAAACTTGCCCCAGGCCAAACAAGTTATTGTCAGAGAGAAATTAGAACTCAGGAATTCCTGGCTTCCAGTCCCTAGTCAATATGTTGGACTATCCTAGGGATCTTGTGTGAGATTATCACGTATTCAGGCCCTTGTATTCAGAGTAATGGGGCTGGAATGACGCTAAGGAGCTCTAAAAGTCCTAGATGTAGTTCTCTCCCAGCACAGGACTTGAAGAAGACAGTCACAGCGAGCAACTAGGGCTGTCTTACGGCATGGCTTCGCTTGCAGACGTAGAGCACTTTGAATTAAACCAACCTTCGTAGAGCGCAGTAGGGAAAGTGCTGCAATCTATCCACACTGACAGCTGCAAGTGCACTGGCGTAGCCCCAAAGAGCAGTGCATTGTGGTAGCTATCCCAGCATGCAAGTGGCTGCAACGTGCTTTTCAAATGAGGGGTGTGGGGTGGAGTGTGACAGTAAGGTTACCATATTCAAACATTTAAAAAAGAGGACACTCCACGGGGCCCCGGTCCCACCCCCGGCCCTGCCCCAACTCCGCCCCTTCTCCACCCCCATTCCAACCCCTTCCCCAAAGTCCCTGCCCCAACTCTGCCCCCTTCTCTGAGCACCCTGCATTCCCCCTCCTCCCTCCCGCTCTGATCTTGTTGGGGGTTGCTAAGTGCTTCCCTGCTCCCCACTTGCCCTGCAGCCTCTGTGCCCCCCTGCCCCTGCAGCCTCTATGCCCCTGCCTGCCCTGCTCCTCCTTGCCCTGCAGCCTCTACACACCCCCGCCTGCCCTGCCCCCCGCCCCTGCAGCCTCTATGCCCCTGCCTGCCCTGCTCCGCCTCGCCCTGCAGCCTCTGCACCCCTCCATCCCTGTAGCCTCTGTGCCCCCCTGCCCTGCCCCTGCACCCCCTGCCCCTGCAGCCTCTGTGCCCCCTGCTCCCCACTTGCCCTGCACCCCCCCGCCCCTGCAGCCTCTATGCCCCTGCAGCCTCTATGCCCCTGCCTGCCCTGCTCCTCCTCGCCCTGCAGCCTGTGCGCCCTGCAGCCCCCCGCCCCTGCAGCCTCTGTGCCCCCTGCTCCCCACTCGCCCTGCAGCCCCTGCACACCCTGCCCCTGCAGTCTCTGCACCCCCCGCCTGCTCTGCCCCTGCAGCCTCTATGCCCCTGCCTGCCCTGCTCCTCCTCGCCCTGCAGCCTCTGCACCCCCCTGCCTGCCCTGCTCCCCCCTCCCCCAGCAGAGGGAGAGCTGCAGGCTCCATGTGGACTCAAATACTGCTGCGCTGCTCTGCGGGGGAGGAGGGAGCGGGGGCGGGGGAGGGACTCTGGCTGCTAGAGGCCCCAGTGGCTGCGAGTGGCTTTCAATCAGGCACAGCCATCCAATCAGCTGTGCCGCACTCTGCAAGAGGGGAAGGGGGAAATCCCGGACATTTCTACTTGATTAGAAATCCCCCCCAGACGGCCATTTAACGCTGAAAAAACCGGACATGTCCAGGGAAACCCAGACGGATGGTAACCCTATGTGACAGGGAGTGTGTTGTGTGTATGTGGGGGGAGAGAGAGTGGGTTTTTGGGGGGCTGAGAGCATGTCAGCAGGCTGTCTTGTAAGACAGCAGCAGACCCCCCTCGCCTCTCTCTCTCTCACACACAGCATTCCACAGTAATGGTTGCTTTGTCTCGGAGCAGATAAGAATGCAGGCTGTCAGAAACGGAGGTTTCAAAGGGCATATCGGAGGTTTCAAAGGGCATGCCTGGAGTGATTCCAAAACAATGACAAGAGTGGCCACTTGACTTAAGGGGATTATGGGACTCTCCGGAGGCTGATCAGAGCACAGTAATGCAACACCTCGTTCACACTAACACCCGGGCATTTCAGCCAATGCGCACCAAGTGTTAATCTTCTCGCCGAGGTGGAGTACCAGGAGCACTCTAGCCCTGGAGTCAGAGTGCTCTACGTGCCTTGCCAGTGTGGACGGGTAGTGAGCTAGGGCGCCCAGGGCTGCTTTAATGCGCTCTAACTTGCAAGTGTAGCCAAGCCCTCAGTTACAAATGGGAGCAGCCAGAACTGGGGGGAGCACAAAAGGTGGCTTACAGTCACTTTAGCCCTTTTGCCCCCTGGGCTGCAACTTCTGTGACGTGCCTCAAAGGCACAGCACAAAATCTCACACTTTTCTCATTTCAGCAAAACTGAAAATGCAATTAGAGGTTACAATTCAAATCAGTTTTTAACTTTAGCATAAAGAGACTATTAGAAAATTAAATTTTCCTTACATGTATCTGTAACTTGCGGTATTTTTTAGCAAGATCAACGTTTGTCCGTCCTTTCTGAAATGGGTAGGACCACAAAATTGAATTCCAGTGATGGCCCATTTTCCTTACGCCACTCAAAAGATAGTTTACTTCTTCTGTTGTAAAATCTTTCCGGATTCTTCGTTTACTCTTTTTTAAAGCTCTTGCATGTGGGTCCAATGAAAGACTTTCAGTGCTCTGTAAGTATTTATTCTGACTTATTTAAAAATTATGTAAAAGTACATAGCATTGAAGTGGAAAAAATAATTTAAGTCATTAAGAATACCATTTAACATAATTATTAAATCTTAGTTCTTATATTATAGAGGCCTACAGAATGACAGAAGGAGAGGTTACTTATCTTGTACAATAAATGTGCCCCAGGCACTTTTGAGCAGAGATTTGGTAGCTGCACCTGGTCTGCACATACCTCCTAACTATTCTTGTGCCCGTACCAAGGATCAGGGCCGGCTCCAGGCACCAGCGAAGGAAGGGGCGGCACGTCCGGGTCTTCGGCAGCAATTCGGCGGCGGGTCCCTCAGTCCCTCTCTTCCTCTTTGAGCTTCTGCCGAAGAAGAAGAGAGGGAGCGAAGGACCCGTCACCGAATTGCCGCCGAAGAAGGAAGCAGCACAATTGAGCTGCCGCCGAAGTGCTGCCGATCGGTTTTATCTTTTTTTTTTTTTCCCACTTCGCTGCTTGGGGCGGCAAAAAAGCTGGAGCCAGCCCTGCCAAGGATATATAGGGCAGTGTTGGGTGAACCACCCTCAGTTCCTTCTCTACCACAAAGTCCCTTCAAGACAAGACTCCGATGCAGGGGTCGGCAACGTTTGGCACGTGGCTCGCCAGGGTAAGCACCCTGGCAGGCCGGGCCAGTTTATTTACCTACTGACGCGGCAGGTTCGGCCTATCGCGGCCCCCACTGGCTGCGGTTCGCCATCCCGGGCCAATGGGGGGCGGCGAGAAGCCGCGGCCAGCACATCGCTCGCCTGCACTGCTTCCCGCCACCCCCATTGGCCCGGGACGGTGAACCGCGGCCAGTGGGGGTCGCAATAGGCCGAACCTGCCGCGTCAGCAGGTAAATAAACTGGCCCGGCCCGCCAGGGTGCTTACCCTGGCGAGCCGCGTGCCAAACGTTGCCGACCCCTGCTCTGATGCAAAGGAAAAGGAGGACGGATAGTGGAGCATCCACAGGGATATTACTCAAAGAATTCCACTTACTGTATAGGGTAAGCAATCTCTCCTTCAAGTAATGTCCCTATGGGTGACTTCAGCTGATTCCTAAGCAGTACTCCCTGAAGGAGGTGGAAGCTTCAAAACCTGGTCTAAAATGTACTGCAGATATGCATCCGAAGAAGTGGGCTGTAGTCCACGAAAGCTTATGCTCTAATAAATTTGTTAGTCTCTAAGGTGCCACAAGTACTCCTGTTCTTCTTTTTGCGGATACAGACTAACACGGCTGTTACTCTGAAACTAGTAAAAAGATAGCATCTGTCCTGGAGGCATGCAGTAAGGCATAGTGTTTTGAGAAGGTGTGAATCAAAGCCTCAGTGGCAGCTTTGCATATTTTTGTAATGGGCACATTCTTCAACATGGAAATGGAAGTAGATTGAGATCTGGTCATATGGGCTATAACCCTATGAACAGGGTGATTAGCAGCTTCATAAGAGAAGATACAACTGGAAAGTCTTTGGGTGGAAACAGATATCCCTTTATCTCTGGCAGCAAAAGAGACAAACAGTCTGGGTGGGGTCCTAAGGGTTTGGTCCAGTCCAGATAAAAGGCCAACACACTCCTAATGGCTAAGGTGTGGAGGGCAGCTTCCTTCACAGATTGCACAGAAATTGCTAAATTAGCCCAATATCGTGATTTTTCCAATAAAGGGGAGATGGAAGTGAGAATCTGAACCTGGTCTCATGTTTGGTGAGACTCATAGCCCTCCTGAACTGCTGCCTTGACAGCAGAATAGTCAATGTGTGTGCAGTGTCTCTCAGAGACCTTACCTCCTTAGGCTCTGAGATTTACTGCCTATTAATGAAACCAGAGGCGGTGGTGGAAACTATGGCAGGGAGACGATTTCTGAAGAACCCTGTCCCATCCTCCGTCCTCTGACTACATTTACCTGCCTAGCGTGCCCCCTCACTGGGGGAGCACCCAAGTCCCAGCTGTCCCATCTTGACTCAACCATCTGTCAGCTCCAGCCCCCCACTCTGTGGCCACAGGGACCATGTACTGGGCAGAAGGGGAGACCCAGGAGTGGTTAAAGGAGAGTGAAGGGCTGAAAAAAAAATTAGTACTAAATACATAGGTGGGTGTAAGTGCACTGACAATCAATGGAGATGCACCTGTTTATACTAGGGTTCAACTTGGTCATTCATCCTGGTGCTGGGTTCCTGTTACAAGTGACTACACTAATAACAATAAAGACATTTTAAAAAAACACACAGGTATTGACTTTATTTGGATTTTTATGAAAATATGTGAGGGTATTATCTGGCCTCATAACTCACCTCATCTTCATCAAATGAATATTTATTTTTCTCATTCAAGCCTTGATATTCTGTGTTGTGTCTCTCTTTGACTGTTTGTTTCCTCAAGCGTGTGTCTTGGTTTGTTTGGAGAGCTGTGGAGTTATGAACAAGCCCATCTGTTTGTTAATTTAAACTAATTGAAATCTAAGATAGAACCGAACGTGGTAATGTAAAGCAGCAGTTCTTCTAAAAAAAGTTAAAGTGTGAATGTTACTTATTTTATAAATTCTAATACTCAAATAATATAAAAGTATCTTTTCTCCAGCATTAAGGTTACATCAACATCACTGATGCATTAAATATACAAGGGGTTATATCTTACGTGCAGTAGAAGTAACTAACCAACAGATGACAGAAGACCATGCTCACAAGTCAACATCTGTATTTATTAAAGTTGGAAGATAATAGTATATATCATTTTAAATTCTCATACCTTGATTTCCAGTGATGAGCATAGATGTGTGAAGCACAGCCAGTTGCAATGCCCTCAATCAGAGACAGAGTAAAATTGATTTTACAACTTCCTGAATTCTGTGATTAATTTTATGGCAATACTCACTTTTTGTGTATGTAGGCATTAAGTTATATTTTTCTCGGAAATTAATATTTTTGTTGAAGTTGTCATCTATATTTGAAATACTACTTTGGGTTTTCTTCATAGGAGTCAAACGAATACCTTTTAAAACACAACAAACAAGGTAATGATTTAGGAACCAAAATTCAAGGGAAGATCCTCTTCCCAGCTATATTATTAATTTAGTTGCACTGGACTAGAAGAATGTGCCAGGCAGGAAATCTTTGCCTTCCAGATGCCACGTCATATCAATCTAAAGGGGCTGATGACTTGAAAATAGTCAGTAATTTGGAAAAGGTTATGCTGGCAGGCCAATCTCTCTGGGAAAAAATGATAACCAATTTTGGAATCTGGAGAATAAATGAACCAATTAACTAGTAACTTGGTATCAGCAATTTGTTAATTTGGACACTAATATAAACCCAAGATTTTCAAAAGTAAGAGCCTAAAGTTAGGTTCTTAAGTAAGTGGCCTGATTTTCAAAAGCATTGAGCACTAATTGACTTCAGTGGGTACTGCTGCATGCTCAGTACATTTGAAAATCAGTACACTTATTTAGGAGCCTAAATATGGATTTTGGAACATAACTTTGGGCTATTTTTAAACTATGGTCATTAATAATACAAAACAGTGTCAGTCACTAGCACTGTATGGATATAGTTGGTGCTGTGCCTGAGATACCACAATCACTTCATTTTAAGTGAGAATCCCTCGTGAATTATCTTAAAAGTAGAAATAAGAGTTCTCATATTTTATGGGGTAAACTGACACACTGATCCACACCCATTAGACTGAAATTTATTATAGAGAGATTATGAACTAAGTTTAGAGGCTGAGATATGGACTGGGAGTTTCAATCCAATTCTTAGTGCAGATTAGAGCTGTCGATTAATCGCGGTTAACTCATGTGATCAACAAAAGAAATTAATCGTGATTAATCATAGTTTTAATCATACTGTTGAACAATAAGAATACCCATTAATAAATTTCAAATATTTTGGATGTTTTTCTACATTTTCATATATATAGATTTCAATTACAACACAGAACACAGAGTGTATATTATTTTTTATTACAAATATTTGCATTGTAAAAATGATAAAGAAAAGAAATAGTATTTTTCAATCCACCTCATACAAGTACTGTAGTGCAATCTCTTTGGCATGAAAATGCAATTTACAAATGTAGGGTTTTTTGTTACATAGCTGCACTCAAAAACAAAACAATGTAAAACTTCAGAGCCTACAGCTCCACTCAGTCCTACTTCTTGTTCAGCCAATCGCAAAGACAAACAAGTTTGTTTACATTTACAGGAGATAATGCTGCCCTCTTCTTATTTACAATGTCACCAGAAAATGAGAATAGGCATTTGCATGGCATTTTTGTAGCCGGCATTGCAAGGTATTTACGTGCCAGATATGCTAAACATTAGTATGCTCCTTCGTGCTTCGGCCACCTTTTCAGAGGACATGCTTCCATGCTGATGATTCTCATTAAAAAAAATGTGTTAATTAAATTTGTGACTGAACTCCTTCGGGGAGAATTGTATGTTTCCTGCTCTGTTTTACTTGCATTGTGCCATATGTTTCATGTTATAGCAGTCTCAGATTATGACCCAGCACATGTTGCTCATTTTAAGAACACTTTCACTGCAGATCTGACAAAACGCAAAGAAGGTACTAATGTGAAATTTCTAAAGATAGCTACAGCACTCGACCCAAGGTTTATCCAAAATCTGAGAGGGATGAGGTGTGGAGCATGCTTTCAGAAGTCTTAGAAGAGCAACACTCCAATGCAAAAACTACAGAACCCAAACTATCAAAAAAGAAAATCAACTTTCTGCTGGTAGCATCTGACTCAGATAATGAAAATGAACATGTGTCAGTCCACACTGCTTTGGATTGTTATCAAGCAGAACGTGTCATCAGCATGGACGCATGTCCCCTGGAATGGTGGTTGAAGCATGAAGGGACATATGAATCTTTAGCGCATCTGACACGTAAACATCTTGGTATTCCGACTACAATAGTGCCATGAGAATGCCTGTTCTCACTTTCAGGTGACATTGTAAACAAGAAACAGGCAGCATTATCTCCTGCAAATGTAAACAAACTTGTCTGTCTGACCGATTGGCTGAACAAGAAGTAGGACGGAGTAGACTTGCAGACTCTAAAATTTTACATTGTTTTATTTTTGAACGCAGGTTTTTTTGTACATAATTCTACATTTGTAAGTTCAACTTTCATGATAAAGAGATTGCACGTCTGTACTTTTATTAAGTGAAAAATACTATCTCTTGTTTTTTTACAGTGCAAATATTTGTAATAAAAATAAATATAAAGTGAGCACTGTACACTTTGTATTCTGTGTTGTAACTGAAATCAATTTATTTGAAAAGTAGAAAACATCAAAAATATTTAAATAAATGGTATTCTATTATTAACAGTGTGATTAATCACGCGATTCATTTTTTAATCACTTGACAGCCCTAGTGCAGATGTATATCACACCAAGATTCCTCTTATCACAAATGGCACCAGTAACCAATAAAGGGAATAAAGGGAAAGAGACTAAAGAATGAATGAGCCATGAATATTGAACTCCCTTCTCATTCTGAAAGTTGTTGGTACATGTCAGGTTTATGCAAATTATTGGGAGGCAGTTACAAGGGCAACTGCTGCTGTCCTGCACTGTGCCTGTTCTGTGAATGGGTAGAAGACTTCAGCCTCCTAGGTTATCAAGCTGAAGCTTTTCATTTCTTGAAAAAAATTCCCTTTTTTTGCATTTAATATTTACGATACAATGCTTTTGCTCCAGGGAAAGTGCTTTAAAATACTGTAAAAATTCTGACTTTGTACTTACTAGTAAATTCCTTACTTAATTCACAATTGTGAATATGTATAGGCAAAGTCTGCAAGAATATTCTGATCTTGTTGTAACCTGTCAATGTGCATTTCGACAAAACCGGCATGATTCTCCTCTCACATCAGTGGAAATCAGGAGCAAATCCACTGAAGTCAATAGCTTGGTCTACATTACAGTTAGGGCGATGTACGCTGCCCTAACTGTATGGTGACATAGTTATGCATGTGTCTACACTTAAATTTGTCTTCCACTAATGAAAATGCTCGGTTACAGTGATGCAGTAACAAGTGGCGTTGAGCCCGGGCAAATGTACTGACATTGATGCAGTGTGAGTGTAAACACTGTTATTTATATTGACCCTAAGAATCCTCCCCCTTTGCTTCACAGATATTATGCAGGACACAGCTGTCAGGTATAACTACTGGGATGTTTTTTTCATTGAGATCCAATCTTGTGAGTAAACAATGCCAGTGTCCCTTCAACCTACTAAAGCACATTCAGCTTCACCTACAGGTAGATGAATCCTTCGTTGGTGCTGTCAAGGTGGCTGGTGTACAGGGACCAAGAGGTATGCTGGGTCCTCCAGGATCACTACAGGCATTTCAACATTGCCAATAGTAATCTCCCAGTCAGGAAAGAAAGGCCTTGCTTATAGCTTTCTGTGCTCAACCTGCCCCTGATGTTTTGGGGCTTGTTAGGAATTGTGTGGTGCTTGATGTATATCTATCAATATAACAGTCAATGCACCTATTGATTTTGTGGTGTTTGCTGTAAATGTCTGATTATTACTATCACTGATCCTATGAGTTGTGTCACACTGTACAGTAACAAGTGGGTGCTTTCAGAACTACTAGGCACTCTGCAGCATATTTTCTGTGTTCTTAAAATGCATGCATCATGCACCTTCCCTGACCAGCCAACACAGATGTTGGTGATGCATCCCTGGTGATCTGCCAACAATTGCATAACTATAGAAAAGTAGCCCTTTCTGTCTATGTACTCTGTAGCAAAGTGGTCTGGTGCCAAAATAGGGAGATGCATGCCCTCTATTGCTCTACTTCCACCACAGTTCGGGAACCCCATTGCTTCAAATCCATCCACAATTTCCTGCTAATAAAAGCAAAAATGCCTATTTCTCTATTTTCTGCTGCACCGAAATGAGATACCATTATTATTGGAGTGACATAGTTATGCTTAATATTGTAGAGTACCCAGAGGAGGACATAATTCCCCATACAAAAGATCTCACAATTAAGTCTTGCACGGGTATGTCTACGTAGCACATGGGAGCAAGCCTCCAAGTCAGGATCCACAGACTTGTGTTAGTGGCACTCATACTAACATGCTAAAAATAACTGGGTAGACGTTGCTTTTACAATGTGGCTCAGGCTCTTAAGGTGGGAGGGGTTCAGAGCCAGAGCTCCAGCCCAAGCCAGAACATAAAAACAACATTTACGTGGCTGTTTTTAGCATATTAACACAAGCCCTGATACAAGAAGTCTGGATCTGGGCTGGGAGGCTTGTGTAGAAATACCCCTTGTGTACACTGTAATAGAATTACTCATACAATAAGTAGTATTGCAGGACTGGGCCCTTACTTTGGAAATTTTCCTCAAGATTTTTTCTGCTCTTGAAGGTTGCTGACTCTGTATTCAGTCTTCCTTTCTTAGCTGGGGTCAACAGTATTTCTGGAAAGCACAGGACAATCGTTTTATCATCATCATAAATGCGATCAGCTAAAATCTTTCATTCTAAAAATCCAGTCTCTTCTTTTTTCAGTAGAAAGCTACATGTATTTGAGGATGCAATTTCCCTCACCCACCATCTCAATCAAGAGTTCTAAGCCTCTCATATCCTTGAGGAAGTGATACTGGTATGAGAAAGGGCTTGTTGTGCTGTCATGCACTCATTCACTCTTTCCTAATGGTAGAAGGCAGGGACTTACTAATTCTGGCTAAGAGGACAGACAGCCTCATCCAAGTTCATAATGAGGATATACCAGGGCCACCCCGAGGGGGGGGGGCAACTGGGGCAATTTGCCCCGGGCCCCGCAGGGACCCCCACGAGAATATAGTATTCTATAGTATTGCAACTTTTTTTTATGGAAGGGGCCCCGAAATTGCTTTGCCTCAGGCCCCCTGAATCCTCTGGGTGGCCCTGGGATATACAGCCAATTACCAAGGAACACACAAGAGAGATGTATACTGTAGTTTCTACTCCCAGGGACCAGGGATCTAATTATGATCTCAAGTATACACCAGTATAAATTATGACTAACTCCAATTAAGTTAATGGAGTTACACCAATGTCAGATTACTAGATCAGAATCAGTCAAAACAAATTACTAATTACAAATACCTTTTAAACTATACCCTTATCTATTATAAAAAATCCTCATAATTACTCTTAAAAGCCTCAGAACTACTGTTATTACAGATAACCGATTTTCTTAGTCCCCTTTTATATCTCTCTTCAGCTTCCAGAATGACTTTGTGACGATCACACTGATGTGGACAAGTATGCAAGATCGTGCTAAAATTTCTGCTATTGAAAGGCAGTCCTACTGTTATACATCCTGGAAAAAGAAAAACAAAAACCCTACGTTGTAGAAATAGCATATATAAAATGTAGATGTAGGAAATCTATTTGTTAAAAATGTCTTCAAAGTGGTTTGTAGAGCTTATGCCACAGTCTTTCCAAATAGTGACACTTATTTTAATTTTCTTCTTTCATGTTCTGCAACGTTCAACCTTGATGCAGCCAGCAAACCCTTGTTCTAAAGCCCCAGCATGCATTCTATGAGCCACTGCTAAACCCAGCAGATTTGTTGTTCTGCCCAAAAAGGGTTCAATTTTTTCTTAGATTTCCATATACATGTCAAGGAAGACTGGCCCTAAAATGTATATTTTTGAAAATGCCGGTTTAACACTTTGTAGTAGCTCTCCAAAAACATACATTTGTTTTTATTAAGTCCATGGAAAATAAATTATATCCACAAAGAGCCAGATGATGTATAGACCCTGTGTAGAAGTACAAGGAAGGTACAGGATAGAACACAAGGAGCCTCTGTTCCCTTTGCACACTCACATTGGGGCATGAGTAGTGGGCGAAGCTTCCCTCTTCTGGCCAAGGCCACACCCCTTCCAGCCAAGCCCCTGTCCCTGCTTGCTGCTCTCAGTCCCCCGTGGCACTGGCTGGAGAGTGATGGGGCTGAGAGCTCTGCCCTTCCCCCCCATGGCCCTAGCCAGGGAAGAGGGGGCAGAGAGCTCGGTTGGGGCCATGGGGGGAGTCAGCCGAGAGCTCTCAGCCTCAGCTGGGACAGTGGCAGAGCTCTGGGCCCTGGCTGGAGCTCTGAACCCAGAGCCCCTCCCCCATTCTACCCCTTCCCCCACGGCCACGCCCCTGTTCTGCCCCCACTCCGCCTCTTCCCCCAATGCTCCATCACTGCTCGCTCCTCCCCCCGCCCCGTGTCCCTGAAATCAGAAAAGCTGTGCCCCCACCACTGTGGCTGTGGTAGGATGAGATTTTTTCAGGGGCTCAACTCCTTCAATGCCCCCACCTCCCGGTGGTGTGTGATCCGGTGGCGTGGCTGGGGCCTGCTAATGCCCCCGGCCCCTGCAACACTGCAAAACTTCTTTTGCTCCGCCGCCGGTTTTTTTTTTTTTTTTTGCTCCGCCCCCCCCGCGTCCCAATATTTCATCCCTGTGATCTGGTCACCCTACAAGTACAAGAAGTCCTTGTGCCCAGAGCCAGAGACAAAGCTGTATATAGTGGCCAGAGAGGGATGACAGCATGCTTCTAACACCTGTGTGAGAAGTGAAAGGCACTGCATACTACAACCACTTTAATAGTGGCATAGCTACTGTACCCTCTGGAGCATTGCAGTTTTGCAGTGTTCCCATTAAATGGCTGTGACTTAATGCTACAATTTAGCCACAAACATATGCGTACAGGATTAGACAACAGGTTGGATATTAATATAAGTTTAAAAAAATAGTGTGAGTCTGTGACAGGGTGTTGGTCCTTTGGCAAATTCACACATCCCAGTTTGTTAGCTTGCCCCTTTAAGACTGAGGGGACTGAGTTCAGAAAGCACATGACAGGTTATGCGACTGCAGGTTGCAAGCAGCAACTGCTGAGACAGCTTAGTGAGAGATCCGGGATTAGCAATGGAGCAGGGTGGGGATGTAGTAGTCAGGAGACCTATTTTAGCAGAGAAAGAATATATTCTCTCCCCTTTCTGCTTACAGAAAGCAGGAAAATATCCAAATCTTCTGTTTGGGAAAAGGATGTGGACCTAAACTTGAGCATGTGGGCTTTATTTAGATTGCTCTGGCTGGTGAATCTGCCCAGTGGCAGATGGGGACAATTACACTTTATCACTGGGGAGAAAAATAGGCTACAGGCAACAGATTTATTAGTATTGTAAATGCGTCAAATCAATGTAATATCAAGTAATTTAATGTATTTCTTATGGGACAAAAAGATTTTTATGGAATCATAATAAAGAGTCTAAGATAAATATCATTTACCTGAGCACCTTAAGTCTGTCATTTTAGGAGATGCAGAAGTAATTGGAATACTTATTTCCTTGTTTGTTGAGTTTGAACAAAATGTAACTGTTTCTAAATTTGAAAAAAGTGTATTTCACTAGGATGGAAAAAGCAAACTGTCTTTCTGCTGGTAACTTCTCCACAGTATACATAAGTCCAATTTTATTTTACATTTCTAGAAGACATATAGATGTTTAATTTACACAACAGCAAAGAATAAAAAAATACTATAGGTCAAATGGGAATTTCAGTTACTCTAGTGTAAATTCAGATTAACTCCAGGGAATTCAGTATTTATCTTGGTTTCATTGTATGCAATGGGCCTGATTTTTTCATTTGATCATACCAGTTTTACCTGGTGCAACTGTGTAAAATAGATATGATGAAGTTGGATATCAGGTTCATTGTATTTATTTCAAATCTAGAGTCTGATCCTCCAAAACCTTACACATGTAGTAGTCCTTACTCTTGATTTACAGTGATGTAACAGAGCACAATTTGGCCCTTTCTAAAGTACCAATCACGCAAACACTTATTCAGATGAGAAATTCTTACTCCTCTAAATTGTCAATAGGTTATTCAAGAATAAAGATTAGATGGATCAGAACCAAAATATGAAAAATACACTGGCTATAATGAAGCAGAGATCAACACTAATCCCTTATGCCCCATCCTACAAACATTTACACATGTGCTTAATTTAATGCACGAATAGTCCCACTGAAATCAAAATGGAACAATACACATGCTTAAATGCCAGTTCACAAGATTGTTTCCTTTGTCTATCCAATATTTAGAGCAGAGGTCAAAACAAATTCTTGTACTATTGATGGCTTTCATTGCGCAATCCAAAATTGTTTTCAGACATAGCAGAAAACATTTATCTAAACTTATCTTGTGTAATGTTAGAAATATTTTACAAAAAAATACTAAAGTAAAACATTTTAGAAGATAATATCTAAACAAAAGAAATAGATTCTCATTTTAATAGTTATTTAATATAAAATTCCAAATCTACGCAAATATTAACAAATTTATAACACTGTACATAATGGAATGGGAGTGTACATACAGTATGATACACACTGTATGTTAAAATATAGCTTTAAAGGTAAGCGATATGGACCATATTTTATTTCCAATAACAATCCATAACATACAACATTATCTGGAAAAAAAGAATATACTTCAGTTATTTGTACCTGCTACTTGTGCCTGTTTCAGATTTTGAACAGTCATTGATGGCTGTTTAAACAAGTGTTCACTGGAAAGATCAAAAACACATTAAGAAAGTTAAAACCAAATCTCACAATAACATTTAAAATAATAGAAATATACGGCTTGAAGGGACCTTGAGAGGTCATCTAGTCCAGCCCCCAGGCACTGAGGCAGGACCAAGTATAGCTAAACTATCCCTGATGTGTCTGTCTAACCCAGGGGTGGGCAACCTTTCAGAAGTGGTGTGCCGAGTCTTCATTTATTCACTCTAATTTAAGGTTTCTCACCCTTTCCCCAAGCATCATAGGAGTTGTAGTCTATAAGGCTAGATTGCATCACACAGGATCTTCCCAACTGGAACACTCCCAATAAAGTTCAGAGGCCCCTCTAGTAAAGGGTGCCTACCTTCTCCCCCAACCGGAAAAATCCTTAATGTCCCCATTAAGGAAGCAGAACAAAGAAGAAAACCAGATTAATTTACAATATAATACATACATTCTTAATTTCTACTGCTAGCTAGGGAAACATTCAATGGAGGGTAAAGTATAGGCCCAGTAGAAGAGACACAATTTAGGCATCTAGCCTGAGGTGAGCACCATCACGAAAAACACTTGAGCTCATCCTCAGAGGATACATATTCTGGTTTGGTCTCAACAGGTGTTTTCAAATCTTTCAGCACAATCACCCCATGATGTACTGTGGGGATAGACACCTCATTGCTGTCTCCAACCACATCATATGTTAACCATGGGGACCTGACTTCTTGCTGGGACCTCCTTAAGGGCTGTGCCATCCCTTCTTCCTCCCCTTCAGGAGGTGTTAATAAAACTCTGTCAGCTTTGTCTTCATTGTAGAAGGAGCAACATCTGTAGCAACCTGGTTCCCTACACTTGAAGACACAGGGGGATTGTTGCATATATCTACGCCCTCCCTATGAACTTCTCCCATAGGAAAGAATAGAAAGAGCTTCAGGATTTAAAGGGGGTGTGCTAGTTGCGCTTTCAGGTTGATCTGGCTCAAGTGACAGTACAACAGACCCAGGAGACATATCTGAGGGTTCATGATACATAGATATATATTCAGGGTAAACCTCCTCAGAATCAGTTTCTGATTGGGGGACCAATTATGTCCATCATGGTAGCAGGGCCAGGCACAGGATTAGTACCACCTATGGAGTTGTGGGAGGAACTTTCAGACGTCAGTTGTCCTTTGGTTAGATGATCTGGGTAGAGGGGTAGACTCGATATCTGATGGGTCATCCATTCTGACATGTTGCCCCAGACGCGTTGGTTTCGATGTAAAGTCTTTAATGGGCCACCATTCTTTTCAGGCTTTAGGTGATATACAGGTAGCCTGAGCATTTGATTCTCCACAACTTAGGGCTGCTAATCCCAATGGTTTGCAAGTTTATGTTTTCCAGGGAGCCCAAGATTTTTTATCAGAACACGATCACCGGGTTGCAGATCACAGTATCGCACCTTCTGGTCATAACAGTCTTTATTGCCCGGTTCAACTTATCAGATGCTACCTGAGCAAGTTGATAAGCAGCACACAAGTCCTTTTTTAAATTAGCCACATACTGGAGGTAAGACTGGTGGGAAGACCCATCCACTGAGACCACAAAACAGAGGTCTATTGGTAACTGTGTTTCACGTCCAAACATTAGGAAATACGGAGAATACCCAGTGGCCTCGTTTTGGGTACAGTTGTAAGCATGCTCAAGATGGCTAACATGCTGGCTCCATCTAGATTGCTGTTTGGTATTCAAGGTTCCCAACATATTAAGCAGGATCCGATTAAATCATTCAGGCTGTGGGTCTCCCTGTGGATGATAAGGTGGTGTTCTAGATTTTTTTATACCTAGCATAATCAGAAGTTCCTGAATTAATTGACTCTCAAAATCCCATTCTTGATTTGAGTGCATCTGCTTGGGCAACCCATAATGCACAAAGTACTTCTCCCAAGAGTTTTAGCAACAGTAGAAGCTTTTTGATCTTTAGTGGGAAAGGCCTGTGCATACCTTGTGAAATGATCAGTTATGACTAGCACATTACAAGTATTTCTGCTATCAGGTTCAATTGTGAGAAAATCTATACAGACCAAATCCAAAAGGCCTTCACTGTGACGATGAAATAGTGGAGCACCTCTCGTGGGTAGAATCTTCCATTGTATACACCGGGCACGGGTCTTAAAATACTGCTCCACATCAGTCTTCATCCATGGCCAATAGAATCGGTCCCAGACAAGGTCAGCTCCCAGACTGCTGCACTGGGCAGCACAGTATGGGGAGGAGGTGAACAGCCCTCAGTGGTGAAAGAACAGGTTAAGGACTATTTAGAAAAGCTGGAAATGCACAAGTCCATGGGGACAGATCTAATGCATCCGAGGGTGCTGAGGGAGTCAGCTGATGTGATTGCAGAGCCATTGGCTATTATCTTTGAAAACTTGTAGCGGTTGGGGGGGAGGTCCTGGATGATTGGAAAAAGGCAAATATAGTGCCCATCTTTAAAAAAGGGAAGAAGGAGAATCTGGGGAACTACAGACCAGTCAGCCTCACCTCAGTCCCTGGAAAAATCATGGAGCAGGTCCGCAAGAAATTTTGAAGCACTTGGAGGAGAGGAAGGTGATCAAGAACAGTCAACATGGATTCACCATGGGCAAGTCATGCCTGACCAACCTGGCTGCCTTTTATGACGAGATAACTGGCTCTGTAGATATGGGGAAAGCGGTGGACGTGATACATCTTGACTTTAGCAAAGCTTTTGATACGATTTCCCATAGTATTCTTGCCAGCAAGTTAAAAAAGTATGGACTGGATGAATGGATATAAGGTGGATAGAAAGCTAGCTAAATCGTCTGGCTCAATGGGTAGTGATCAATGGCTCGATGTCTAGTTGGCAGTCAGTGCCCCAGGGATTTGTCCTGGGGCCAGTTCTGTTCAACATCTTCATTAATGATCTGGATGATGGGATGGATTGCACTCTCAACAAGTTTGCGGATGACACTAAGTTGTGTGGGAGAGGTAGATATGCTGGAAGGTAGGGATAGGGTCTAGAGTGACCTAGACAAATTGGAGGATTGGGCTAAAAGAAATCTGATGAGGTTCAATGAAGACAAGTGCAGAGTTCTGCACTTAGGAAGGAAGAATCCCATGCACTGCTACAAGCTGGGGACCAACTGGCTAAGTGGCAGTTCTGCAGAAATGGACCTGGGGATTACAGTGGACGAGAAGCTGGATATGAATCAACAGTGTGTGCCCTTGTTGTCAAGAAGGCTAATGGCATATTGGGCTGCATTAGTAGGAGCATTGCCAGCAGATCGAGGGAAGTGATTATTTTCCTCTATTTGACACTGGTGAGGCCACATCTAGAGTATTGCATCCAGTTTTGGGCCCCCACTACAGAAAGGATGTGGACAAATTCAAGAGTCCAGCGGAAAGCAATGAAAATGTTAGGTGGCTGGGGCACATGACTTATGAGGAGAGGCTGAGGGAACTGGGCTTATTTAGTCTGCAGAAGAGAAGAGTGAGGGGGGGATTTGATAGCAGCCTCAACTACCTGAAGGGGGGTTCCAAAGAGGATGGAACTAGGCTGTTCTCAGTGGTGGCAGATGACAGAACAAGGAGCAATGGTCTCAAGTTGCAGTGGGGGAGGTTTAGGTTGGATATTAGGAAAAACTATTTCACTAGGAAGGTGATGAAGCACTGGAATGGATTACCTAGGGAGGTGGTGGGATCTCCATCCTTAGAGGTTTTTAAGGCCCGGCTTGACAAAGCCCTGGCTGGGATGATTTAGTTGGGGTTGGTCCTGCTTTGAGCAGGGGTTTGAACTAGATGACCTCCTGGGGTCTCTTCCAACCCTAATCTTCTATGATTCTATGAAAAGAAATGTGAGAGAAAACTGGGGGTAAAATATTATGATTTTATAGTTTAAATATTTAATCTTATATCAGATTTTTAATAGTACCTATAAATGCATTTGAGATAGCTGCAACCACTTCATCTAGAGTACAAAGACAAAATGCTTTTCCTTTTTCTTTATTGCATTGAGATTCTATTTTCTTTGATCTAAGATGTCAAAGATACTACATCTACACCTAAGAAAAGCTGTGGTGACCAAAAAGTTGTCTGTTTTCTCTCACAATAAAGAACTAGTTAGTAAAAAATAATTAAATAAAATGACCTTTTGATTTTGAAATTTTCATTAAGTGAACAGCAACTTTACATTTTTACTTTGCATTGAGACATCAAATACTATACCTTGCTTGAGGAACAGACTGTTTCTTCTCACAAGCAGTTCGTTCATTTGTAGTATGACTTTTTTGTACACTACCTGGGTGTAGATTATCAGCTGAATGCAGAGTAACATTTTGCTCACTCTCTCTGGTAGAAGCATCTACTAGATTCACAGTCTTTAATATTCCATTTTTGGATGACTGATTATTTGCAGATGTAGTACCAACCAAATCATCAGACTTACAATTTAGCTGTGAACACTGCATTTTTGTATGTGTTCTTTTAGTGTTTGCTTTTTGGTCACTGGCATTCATTTTATGGTATTTTGATGTCGTTTGCATAACTGCTTCCTGAGGTATATCAACAAATATTTGTCTTCTTACTGTTTCCTATATTACAAAAATACCAGTTAATGATTGTACAAAGCATTAATAAATCCTATTGTAGGGTGAGAAGAAGACAGACCTGGGCAATTTGAGGGTAGATCCTGTTAACTACAAAGCTGCAGAAGTGCCTGGCTCTAGTTAGATACTGTTAACAAGAAATCCAGCAAAGCTATGAGAAATAATTTAAAGGAACTGTAACCTAGTGAGAACTTGGATCTGAAAGCAATAAACTGGGTCGTATTACAGAGCAGTTCTAGAAGCCTGGGACTCATGTAAATTAAGTCACTGAGCACTTGGCTACTAACTACCTAAAGGGACCAGATAGTAATGGCAGACATAGGAAACCATCAAGGAAAGACTGAACTGCATGCTGAACAAGACAGATACAGTACTATATAACACTGAATAATCTGTATACATTAATGAGCTCTATCTGAATATTTCAGCATCTTTTTCTGTTACACTCAGACCAATATGCCTACAGCTTTTCTAGCATGATTCTAAATCATTTCACACAACTATTTTCTAGCTTTGTCACTTGGCATAATTCGGGTTCTTTATCTCCATTTCTATCACAGGGTTGATTACAAGGCTTTTTTTTTTATCTGATTTGTTCCCTTATGTTACAGAAAGTATATAGCTTTTTTAGCTGGATACTGTTTTTGATGGCTATGTACTGTTTCCACAGTTTGAAAGTTGCTGTATATATCCTTGAAACATAAGAAACATTTTAATTAATTTGAAATACATATAGACTATTACTTTTCAATAAACCATGATAGTTACCTGGATCTATCAATTCAAACAAGTTATAAACAGAGACCTAGCATAAGAAGGCTTAAGCGTTTACATTTTAGAGTTAGATATTTGGATGCTTAATTTGAGTACACATTTGTGCATTAAGTTATTATGACTGCACAGGCATTTCACACACAAATGTGGAAATGGGCCAAGAAGGTGCACAGGCCAAGGGGAAGTGGCCCAGAGTTCACAGGGAGAAGAGGAGATTGAAGGAGGGACAAGGGAGCTGCTGCTAGAGGGTCCTGGATCGGGACCCAGAGTAACGGGCGGGCCTGGGTCCTCCCTTCCCCCCTTACAGCACACTTTACCACAGAGGAGCATGGCCGATGGACTGTGCCTTGTCCCTGAGGGCTGCCCGAAAGCAGGTGCAGACTGAGGACTGCTGATACCCCCCTGGAAGAGGGGAGAATAGAGTAGGGCCACAGCCGGAGGGCTGTGTCCAGAAGAGGACGCCACAAGCCAGGGAGCAACGTGGGTCCCAGACAGCACAGCCGAGCAGGCAACGGGTGGGACACCACCCACAGAGGGTGCTCCGCGGTCAGGACAGAGCTAATTCCTGGAGTGACCAACAGGAGCCACCGAGGTGGTGAGCACAACCCATTACAGACACTTAAAAAAAAGTGGGTATCCTTTTTCTGCCACACTGTTCAACCTGGATTAACTGCATACTAAGTACTACAGAACTGGATTTTCTACAATATAATATATTTTGTACAGTTTCTCGCAATGCACTAAAACTAGGATCTCAACTTTGTATTCATTCCCTTCTCTGAGTGCCTCCCCTCATCTCTATCTTTTTATAATATACAGTAATGCCAAAGGGAAGAGGTGTAGGACATAGTTTCTGATGTCCAATTCTTTCCCACTTTTACAGTTTACTGAGATTATCTAATGTATTACTTCCTATTTCTCCCTAAACTCTTGAGGAGAAAGCTTTCTTTTGAGAGATTTGCTTAGGTTTACTGTATTTTGAATAAATGTGCCTACCTCATCATGCTCTTTTTCAAGAAGTTCTATTCTGTGTAAAATTTTTTTTACTTTCTTCCAGTAGTCCTCTAGATTCCTCTCTTTAATCTGTAGATCCATTTTCAACTGTTCTGCATCATTCAGATTTAATGAATATTCATTTATTTTCAGAGACAATTTCTCAGCTTTGTAAAGCAGAAAATAAAATAAAAATGTGGTCTTTCTACACTGAATAGTATATTGAAAAAGGTTTCATTTTTATATTTTTAATAGCTTAAACATTAAAAAATAAAAATCCTAAATCCACTATTCAGTTACAATATAAACCTCTACCTCGATATAACGCTGTCCTCGGGAGCCAAAAAATCTTACCGCGTTATAGGTGAAATCACGTTATATTGAACTTGCTTTGATCCACCGGAGTGCGCAGCCCCGCCCCCCCGGAGCACTGCTTTACTGCATTATATCCAAATTCGTGTTGTATCGGGTCACATTATATCGAGGTAGCAGTGTATATTACAACCTGTTTATAGTAAATTTGGGGATAATGAAGTAGAATGAAAGTTCCATATAGCTTCAATGTATTTCAAAATGTAAACTGCAATTATAGCTATTGGTCCCAGTTCATCAAGATATTTAAACATGTAACTAGTCTCTCTGAAGCCACTGGAATTGCTCATGTGCTTAAAAGTAGGCATGTGCTTCTGTACTTTGCTGAACTGGGGTCATACTGAGTTGCAGTTATAGTAAACCTTGCTTCTGTAGAAGTTGTTCCTTGAAAAACAACTTTACCATGGACCTGATCTGAATTTCAATGAGCGCTGTAGCTTCCCAGTACTTACCAAGATCAGGCCATACGTTAAGGTTTGATTGTAATATTTTATCACTGTCCACCCAAAACTGGAAATTCAGCAGGAAATACACTATAAGCCAGGGTTTTTGTTTGTTTGTAAGCGTCCCAAGTCCTACAAGCAAAAATCTGCTTGCAACTATGCACCCATATATGAATATGTGGTACTGCAGTAGTCTGGATAGATAATTATGCAGTTAAGTACAAACTTTACCCAAATTGCACACACAATCACAATAATTGTGTGCACAAATAAAGGCATAGAGTTGCACGTAGATAAGACGGTTACTCACCTTTGTAACGGTTGTTCTTCGAGATGTGTTGCTCATATCCATTCCAATTAGGTGTGCGCGTGCTGCGTGCACGGCCGACGGAGAACTTTTACCCTAGCAACACCCAGAGGGTCGGCCATGGAGCCCCCTGGAGTGGTGCCTTCATAGCGCTGGATATATACCCTGGCCGTCTCAGCGCCCCACTCAGTTCCTTCTTGCCCGCTACTCCAACGGAGGGGAAGGAGGGTGGGTTTGGAATGGATATGAGCACCACATCTTGAAGAACAACAGTTACAAAGGTGAGTAACCATCTTTTCTTCTTCGAGTTCTTGCTCATATCGATTCCAATTAGGTGACCCAAGCCTTACCTAGGCGGTGGGGTCGGTGTGAAGTACCGTGGATTGTAGGATCACCCTACCAAATACCGCATCGTCTCTGGCCTGTCTAACGATGGCATAGTGTGAGGCGAACGTATGCACTGAAGACCAAGTAGCAGCTCTGCAGATCTCCTGGATTGGCACCTGGGCCAGGAAGGCTGCCGACAAGGCTTGAGCCCTCGTGGAGTGAGCAGTGAGCTAGGGGGTCGGGATCCCGGCCAGATCATAGCAAGCATGAATACATGATGTGATCCAAGAAGAGATCCGCTGGGAGGAGACCGGAAGACCCTTCATCCGGTCTGCTACTGCAACGAAGAGCTGCATCGTTTTCCGGAACAGTTTCGTACATTCAATGTAGAAGGCAAGAGCCCTACGAACATCGAGGGAGTGAAGCCGTTGTTCCTGACTATTGGCATGAGGTTTTGGGAAGAAAACTGGAAGGAAGATGTCCTGGTTGATATGAAAAGTCGATACCACCTTGGGAAGAAAGGCAGGGTGAGGTCGTAGCTGCACCTTATCCTTATGGAAGATCATGTAAGGTGGTTCCGATGTAAGAGACAGGCTCAGAGATACACCTTGCCGAAGTCACAGCAACGAGGAAAGCTGTTTTCCAAGAGAGGTACAAAAGGGAACATGTGGCCAAAGGTTTAAACGGGGGTCCCATAAGTCTGGAGAGAACCAAGTTGAGGTTCCACGTGGGTACAGGCTGTCGTACCTGTGGATATAGATGGTCCAGGCCCTTGAAGAACCTACCAACCATGGGGTTGGCGAAGACAGATCAGCCATTCACTCCCAGGTGGAAAACTGAGATGGCCACCAGGTGAACTCTGATGGATGGTATCGCCAAGCCCTGATTGCCAAGCCCTGCTATTTCAGGTCCAGAAGATAGTCTAGAATGAGAGGCACGGATGCTTGGAGGGGAAGCATGTCGTGGAGAGAGCACCAGCATGAGAATCGCTTCCATTTAGCCATCTACATAGCCCGAGTGGAAGGTTTCCTGCTGCCCAACAGGATCTGCTGCACCAAACAAGAACAGAGAAGTTCAGAGTGGCTCAGCCATGCAGCATCTACGCCGTGAGGTCGAGGGACTGCAGGTTGGGGTGACTGAGGCGGACGCGATCTTGCATGATCAGGTCCAGAAAGAGAGGCAGTGGAATCGAGATCTCTAACAGCATGGTGTACCAATGCTGCCTGGGCCACGCTGGGGCGACCAGAATCAGTCGTGATCTGTCCCTGCGCACCTTGATCAGGACCTTGTGTACAAGGGGAAATGGCGGGAATGTGTACAACAACCTTCTCATCCATGGGAGTAGGAAGGTGTCTGGAGAGAGCCCGGGGAGCGGCCCTGGAGACGCCAGGCACTTCCGGTTGCTGCGCAAGGCAAACAGGTTGACCTGGGGAAACCCCCACTTTAGGAAGATGGAGTGGATGGCATCGGGGTGGAACGACCACTCATGGGACTGGAAGGAGCTGCTGAGGTGGTCCACCAATGTGTTCTTGACCCCTGGGAGAAACGACACCACCAGGTGAATGGAATGGGCTATGCAGAACTCCCAGAGTTGAATGGCCTCTTGACAGAGGGGGGGAGGAACGTGCCCCCCCCTTGCTTGTTGATATAGAACATGGCCGTGGTAGTGTCTGTGAGGACCGCCACACAACGACCGTGCAATCGCTCCTGAAAGGCTTGGCATGCAAGACGCACCGCCATCAGCTCCCGTACGTTGATATGGAGAGAGATCGGACAGGACCCATAGGCCTTGCGTCCAGATGTCCCCGAGGTGAGCGCTCCATCCCAGGGCTGACGTGTCTGTGACGAGGGACAAGGAGGACTCCTTCACATGCCACCCTTGGGTCTAGCCACCATTGGAGGGAGGCCAGGACCCCTTCTGGAACAGTGACCACCAGGTTCAGGCTGTCTCGATCTGGGCGGTAGACAGATGCCAGCCAGGCCTGCAGCAGTCGTAGCCGAAGTCTGGCATGTCTGGTCACGTATGTGCAGGAAGCCATATGACCCAGGAGACTCAGGCATGTTCTTGGCGTCGAGGTTGGGAAGCTTTGAAGGCTCTGGATGAGGCCCATCAGAGCGTGGAAACGAGCGTCCGGCAGGAGGTCTCAGACACGCACGGAATCTAGGATCCCCCCGATGAATTCTATTCTCTGGGTTGGTTCTAGAGTCGACTTCGCTGCATTGATGAGAAGACCTAATTGAGAAAACATGTTCATGACCACTTGAACGTGGGATTACACCTGTTCTTTGGTGCGACCTTGGATAAGCCCGTCGTCGAGATACAGGTATGCCTGTATCCGTCTCTGACGAAGGGAGGCTGCCACGACTGCCAAAACAGTTGGTGAACACCCGGGGGGCTGTGGAAAGGCCGACCAGAAGGACCGTGAACTGGTAGTGTTCACGGTTGACCACAAAGCAGAGGAAGCATCTGTGTGCTGGATGGATTGCTATGTGGAAATATGCATCCTTCATGTCGAGGGCAGCGACAGGGATCTAGGAAAGGTATAATGGTACCCAAGGAGACCATGCGGAACTTCAACTTTACCATGAATTTGTTGAGTCCACACAGGTCCAGGATAGGCCGAAGCCCGCCCTTTGTCTTGGGTATTAGGAAGTAACGGGAGTAAAACCCCTTGCCCCTTAGCTCCTTTGGAACCTCCTCGATCGCCCCCATGGATAGGAGCGTTTGAACCTCCTGAATGAGGAGTTGCTCGTGAGAAGGGTCCTTGAAAAGGGACGGATCCCTGAAGAGGGACGGTGAGGGAGGGGGGAAGAAAGAAAATTGGAGAGAGTATCCCCTTTCCACCGTGCGAAGAACCCAACGGTTCATGGTTATAAGGGACCAAGCATGGTGGAAATGAGATAAACGATTCAGGAAGGGTGGGGTAGGATCCTGACTGAGGTCCGGTACATCGTCCTTGAGCGTCTCTTCAAAAGTTTTGCTTAGGGCCTGCTGAGGGCTTGGAAGGGCTTTGGCCGGGTTGGTGGTTGGAGGGTTTCCTCCTGGTATTACGCCCCCGCCTCCTATAGAAGTCCTGCCTCGACCGAGGAGGAGGATAGGAGTGTTGGGGCTAAGGCTTAAATGGCTTCCGATGAGTAGCCGGTGTATGCATCCCCAGTGATCACATTATGGCCCTTGAGGCTCTGAAGCCTCGAGTCAGTTTTGTCTGAAAACAGGCCCTCTCCATCAAAGGGGAGATCCTGTAATGTTTGCTGAAGCTCTGGTGGTAAGCTGGAAGCTTCAGCCAAGATATACGTCTCATCGCAATGCCCGAAGAGAGGGTCTGTAGTAGTTCCGGGGTGGGGCTCGTCCCTTCCTGGGGCGCCTGGAAGCCAGGCCGCCCCGCTACAAAGCGAATAACAGTTCTGAGCTCAGGCCCTTTGGGCAGGGGCTGAGCACACAATTAACAGTTCTGAGCTCAGGGCCTTTGTGCAGGGGCTGAGCACACAATTAACAGTCCTGAGCTCAGGCCCTTATGCAGGGGCTGAGCAGACAATTAACAGTTCTGAGCTCAGGCCCTTATGCAGGGGCTGAGCAGACAATTAACAGTTCTGAGCTCAGGCCCTTATGCAGGGGCTGAGCAGACAATTAACAGTTCTGAGCTCAGGCCCTTTGTGCAGGGGCTGAGCAGACAATTAACAGTTCTGAGCTCAGGCCCTTTGTGCAGGGGCTGAGCAGACAATTAACAGTTCTGAGCTCAGGCCCTTATGCAGGGGCTGAGCAGACAATTAACAGTTCTGAGCTCAGGCCCTTTGTGCAGGGGCTGAGCAGACAATTAACAGCTCCGGCCCTGGGTCAGGGCGGGGCAGCAAACCAATAGTCAGTCAGAGGCCCAGGCCTTGTAGCAGGGGCTGGGTCAGTTTGGGTTAGCCCAGGCCCTAGGTCAGGGCAGGGCAGCCAACGGATAGTCTGTCACGGGCCCAGGCCCCTTGGACAAGGAGGAGGAGAGACTGCCACCCAGCACGGGGTGGCAGGGGGGAACACAGGCCCGCCCACTCCACTGTGTTCCAGCCCGGGGCCCTATCCGCAGCAGTCCGTCTGCCGCGCAGTCAGTGGGGATCCTGACCGCAACACACTGACATGGGTTCGGGGTCTGCTATCCCCGGGCCACTTCCCATCTCCTCCTCCATGGGTACCTGCTCCTCCTGAGTTCCGTCTGCTGGGTCACAGATCATGGGCTCCTCCGGGCCCCGAGCACCAGGTAGGTCTGTCACTCCCTCTGGGCCCTCGGCGGGGGGAAGCTCAGACTGCTCCTCAGGATACCGGGCTCTCGGCAGGCTCGGCCAGTCCTCCTCAGGGTACCGGGCTCTCGGCAGGCTCGGCCAGTCCTCCTCAGGGTACCGGGCTCTCGGCAGGCTCGGCCAGTCCTCCTCAGGGTACCGGGCTCTCGGCCGGCTCGGCCAGTCCTCCTCAGGATACCGGGCTCTCGGCAGGCTCAGGTCCGCGGGAGCTCGGGCACCAGCGTCTGTCCTCTCCCGCTGCCGGCCAGCTACTGAGCGCTGGGGCCTGGCCTTTATACTTCCTGTCCCGCCCCTTGACTTCCGGGGGGCGGGGACAGGCCGCGGTGGCTCCGCCCACTCTGGCGGCTTTTCTGGCTCATCCCTTCCTGGGGCGCCTGGAAGCCAGGCCGCCCCGCTACAGGGTCCGAGCGGCAGAGTCTGCGGTGTCCAATGCCAGTAATGCAGTCCTCACCATAGTCTTGCCCTCTTCCACTTCCACCAAGGCCCCAAACTCCTCTCTGGACTCCGAAGGAACCAGCTCCTTGAACTTTAACATGGAATTCTAAGAGTTATAGTTGTATTGGCTCAGGAGCCGGAAGGTTGACGGTGGCCTCTGGCAACCGCAGCTTGGAGGAAGCTGAACAAGAAGCCCCTGATGGAGCACCTTGGGCCTGGTGGTATGCCCAGGGCGTCCAAAAGGGCCATTGAGTAGACCCTTGGACCGGACCTTGTCCCTGCGCCTGCCAACGAGCAGTCCCTGAGTTCAGACGGCTGTGATCCAAGTGGCGGCAGTCGGATAGACACGACCCCGTGTCCGACTCCGTTGAACGAGAGGCAGAGCACGATGGCCAGGGTGGTGCCAAGTGGGTCTGCACCAAGTCACGTCGACACGATGGAGATCAGTACCGCGAAGATGGAGAGCGCTGCCGCGAGGGGGAACAGTGCTGTGACCCTAGATCGGTGCAAGGGTCTGGACTGGTGCCAAGATCTGGACCTAGTCTTCAATGGTGATCGTCGTTGGGAGTGGCATCTGGACCGAGATCTGCTCCTGGACGGTGACCGGCGTACAGAGCGGTGCCGAGAACAGTGCCAGGAGTCTGATCGGTGCCGTGAGTATGACCAGCGCCGCAAAGGAGAGCGGTGCCGGGACTGCGAGTGGCGTCGGGAGTGGGAACGGTGCTGAGAGCGGGATCGGTGCCGTGGCTCAACTGACAGTGCTGTGTGGATAAGGGCCGGCTTGCCCCGGGATGGGACCAGACGAGCAGGAACCGGTGTCTTTGTCTGCTGAGGGGATACTGATGCTGTCATAGCAATCAGTTCCCTTGCAGTCGCAAATGTGTCTGGAGTCGATGGCAACTGGACTTCAACCACGCTATGTGTCGGGAAGTCCAGACGCACCGGTCTCAACAGCTCCGCTCTCGGTGCCGGCGTCAACCGAAGTCAGCACTTGTGCCCCGGCCACTCCTCTACGGGATGCGGCGCCGAGGGTGGATCCAGGGAGGCTGGTGTCTGCTGAGGTGGACCAGCCTTTTCCGGTCTACAGTGCCACTTGTGACCAGGCGAGTGGGAGCGATGCCGGACTGATGATGTCAGTTGCGGTGCCGGGGAACGCCGGTGCTGCGGGTCTTTATCAGAGTCCGATCCCGGTGCAGTTCCTACTGTTGCCACCGGGACGCTATGCACCGAAGCACTCGGTGCCGGGTCTTGGCGTGATGCTGGAGGTTAAGGGCTAAGAGTCTCCTCCATAAGGAACTGTCGCAAACGAAAGTCCCACTCCTTTTTAGTCCAGGGCCGAAAACCTTTGCAGATCCTGCACTTCTCGATCTGATGAGATTCCCCCAGACACTTTAGGCAAGAGTCATGGGGGTCGCCCGTTGGCATGGGCTTGGAGCAGGATGCGCAGGGTTTAAAGCCCGGAACCTTGGACATGAGCCCAAGCTACCGATGGGGAGGAGGGAAGATCCCTGACAACCCGCTATGTAGAACTATTTACACTATAACTATATAAAAACTCTATAACTATAAACTATTAACAGTGTTGAGAGGAAAAATGCTAGGGAAAGTGGAGAGCAGCAAAGCCGAGCTCCACAGTTCCAACGACTGTCACGGGCAGTAAGAAGGAACTGAGGGTGCGCTGGGTCGGCTGGGGTATATATCCAGGGCCATGAAGGTGCCACTCCAGGGGGCTCCACGGCCGACCCACCGGGCGTTGCTAGGGTAAAAGTTCTCCGACGGCCGTGCATGTGGTGCACGCACACCTAATTGGAATTGATATGAGCAAGCACTTGAAGAAGAACCTGAGCTTATAAAAACTGGTTCACATGTTAGAACAAACTGAATGTTACAAATATATTTTTATAAGTAAATTAAAGATAAAATAGAGTTTTCTAATGAATCTGTTGCATTCAGGTCACGGCACTGAAAAAATGCTTGACCACATCTCATTTATAAAAACAACAAACAAAACTCAGACACAGAACACACTGAAAAGAGTATAACGTCTTGCCATAACTGTCAATTCTATTATTTTTACCTAATATAAGCAGTAGAAAGAATCAGCACCTAAACGGTTGGTGGAGTTATGTCTACAAATTAATCAACATATATAGGACACCACTTGCTGCTAAAAACCAGTTCTGTCTCTAAAGACAGTATCACAGGTTGGAGTGAGGCCAAGACTACCCTTGCAGAGCTAATTTAATAGGGTTGCCAGGTGTCCGGTTGGCGTGGGGCTGGCAGGCTCCCTACACAGCTCTGTGCGGCTCCTAGGAAGCGGCCGGCATGTCCCTCCAGCTCCTAGGCATAGGAGCCCATAATCCCTCCCACACCCCAACCCCTGCCCCAACCAAGAGCCCCCTCCCACACCCTGAACCCCTCATTTCTGACCCCACCCTGGAGCCAGCATCCCCAGCCGGAGCCCTCAATCCCTCCTGCACTCTAACCCCATGCCTCAGCCCGGTGAAAAGGAGTGAGTGAAGGTGGAGGAGAGCAAGCGATGCAAGAAGGGGGGATGGACTGAGCGGGAGTGAGGCGGGGGGGCAAGGGTGTTCAGTTTTGTGCAATTTGAAAGTTGGCAACCCTATAATTTAAAGGGAATCAGCCTTTTGTTCACAGATTATGCCTGCACATTTTTGCATTCAACTGAATCTCTGCAATTTTTCTTTCACCCCCCCTAAATGTTATAATCATTCTATGGTGGTAAATATACAACTATTCCCAAGGAAAACAAAGGTTACTGAAGTGCACTGCATCACCAACCTGCTACGGTTATAATTATTTTGAAGGTTTACAAATCTTAAATACTGAGAACAATGAATTTCATTTTTTTTAAAACAACAATAAGCTTACTGATTTGCTTGCAATTTTGCAGCACAAAAGTAGCAGCTTTGTTTACTTCTTCATCCTGAGACTCTGTTAATAACTGAATCATAAGTGGAAGGCCATTGTTCTTAAGCAGATCAGACTGATTTTCTTCTAAAGAAGATTAGCATTAAAGGAAAATAAATCAGTTTCTAACTTGTACCATGGTTTCACAGTTTTCTTACATTATCTTCAGAAGACAGTATAAATAACTTTAAATAAAATTCAGCAAAATGTTTCTTTTTATCATGAGCCAAATTCATTAAATCGTATCTGGGTAATTTCCGTATAATGCATGAACTACTTTATATGAATTGCTTTATTTATTTTTTGTCCAGTTTAGGAAGCAATTAAGGATGATTCATAACTTCTAATTTACTGTATGAAACAGTCACTTCTAAAATTTCAGTAGTAGTATAAGCAAATCCAATAAGGATTGAGTCAGCTAAAAAGTAAATACTGCTAATTCAAGTGAAAAATACATAGCTATCCATAATTAAAAGTCTGCATTAAAAAAAAATCTAGAGTTTAAGTTAGTAAAAAACCTGTATATTTATTAAATGAGACCCAAGTGAATTTCAGTTGTTGACTAGGGCCTTATTTTTCATTAGGGTTGTTGGTTGTTTTGTTTGTTTTTTGCACTAAGGTAGCTGCATTAGTGCAAACCTCTCATGTACGTGTGCATAGTGTAAACTATGATTTACAACTGTCTGGATTACTCCAGTTCGAAATCTGCATTGGAAGCAGAGCCTATCGAATCAGTTCTTCCCTGGGCAGGAAAAGAACAGTCGCCCCATGCATAATTCATGTAATCGTCTAAAACTGTGTTTTCTAAAACTATGTTAACATTTGCATAACTTTCCAAAAACATTTTTATAGTTCAGACAGGATCTTACAAACTCTAATTATATTGGATCTTTTCTTTTCTTTTAAAAAAAATCCTTAACTCTGCAAACAATAACATATTAAAATAAAAATTCTCTTATTTTATAAGATCATAAAATTTATATTTGCAATATATTTTCCATGGAGCAAAGCCCTCCTTTGATTCAATTAGTTCCTTTACAGCCCAATCCATCTCCTGTCGAAACTGTCAAACTGCCACTGACTTCAAAGGAGGCAGGATTAGGGCTTTACAAGATATTCTCTGGTTGACAGATCCAGAGTGCCCTTGAGAGAAAAGCGAACAATATAAACAATCAATCATCAGTATCTTGCAACTATCCACGCAGTTTGCGTTCATTGCCACAGGATACCAACTGACAGTCTGAGTTGGGCAACTTTATTTTGGACAAACACTAAAATGTCAGGCAAAAGCATTTCAGACAAAATCCTGTTCTCACTTCCAAAAGTAATGCTATTAAATTCAGTAAGATTATTTATAGGTGAAATTTATCCCTGTGCAAAGGGTCAGCACAACATCTATGCTCCAAATACTACTGGAGCAGTTAAAATAGGGCTTAAGTGGAACGTACATGATGCATATGTCTTGTTCTGGCCCTCTGGACAAGGTGAATTTCACCCTATGTGAATGAGGTGAACAGGATTTGGTACTTTGAGTGCTCCTCATGAGACTCTACTTTCTTTTAACCCTGAAGATACTGTATGTTGTATTGAGATAGCAGCTCTTCAAAACCAAAGATAGAACACTACAGAAAACTAAACCCTTTTCTTTGAATTTTAATATTGAATTAAATTATGTGGAAGAATTTTGCTTTGAGTATTTTAATGAAAACTGCTGAGGAGTGCGGCATTGAAGTGATTAAAGCCAAAAACCAAAATTCATAACAGAAATCAGAATCTTACCACAACCTTCTGTGCAATGCCCAATTGTAAGAATAATACTAATTTTTTCTCCTGAATCCAGAATGTCAGAAGTCAGCAACCTCAGTAGCTTAGACACAATGTGATACTTTACCAGGACATCACCAACAGCAGCTATTATTATAAAATAATTTAAAGAGACAAAAATTAAACTAAACAGTAAGTACACAACACAATGCAACAAAAATACATTTTCTTTTTCAGGTTGTCCTCCATATCACTGAAGAAGCCTTGAGATTGCCCCCATTTCTCCCCTGCTCTCACTCCAACATTTGAAGTCAGTATCGTCTCCTTTCAGTGGACCAGTCCTGTAAATGCTCTTTTCCAGCCCCAACACTGTGCCATCCCCCAAATCCTGCTGCAGAAGAAGCCCTGATGAATCAGGGCTCTCCAGCACACTGGGGTGCAGACCTCTGGAAAGGTTCTCCAAATCCTTTACCAGATTCAGCACATGGAGAACTCACTGCAATTGGAGAGGACATGAAGATCTAACTCTTAGGTTTATCAGACATAAGATCCTCCCCATAGAACAACTGGAGAGGCTTCCTATAAAGAAGTCAAGCTTCTCCAAAGACTTAGGGGCACCTAAATTTGTTTGTGTATCTATGTGCTAAAAATCAAGCTGTTAGTCACCCCCCCATGTCTCTGCAAATCCCAACAGGTGCAGGTACATTTTCGTCACTCTTTCTAATTTCAGTTGGAGAATGTTTAGGGAATTCTGACACGAAAAATTGTATTTTGCACATGTGCAATATATGTACACTTACTTGCCATTTCATGCCCATCTACATACTTTTCTTCTAAAATCTAGCCCTACTAATTTATTTCTAGAAATACCATATATAGATATAAAAATGTTTGGGGTCCATTCACTCACAGTTATCAGCAATGCAAGCATCTAGAGTCTTTGTTACCACTACTGCAAGTTTTGCGCTTGAGTAACTTCTAGCTGAATCACGGACCAGCTTGATAAGTACTTCAGCTAATATGTCTAATCCACCAACAGAAACAAAGTATTCTTGTACATATGCTTGAGGAAAAAAAGAATAAATACTGAATTGCAACATTTATATCTCTTTTAACTAAAACAATATTAATAAAGCAATGTGGTAATGATTTTTTTTGTGTATGCTAATTTTCCTGCCATCAAACGCAATTCCATCAATACAACATAATCAAAATTGGAAATATAGAAGAGATGGCAAATTTAGAAATGTATTTTTCATAAGAATTATAGAAAATATACAAGCATAATATACACATGTAAACAATGTACTGGTATTCTGCTTGATTTCATTTAATTATAGCCATTATTTTCTGTGTTGTAATAATGATGAACTTACCTTTGGAAAATCAAAATGGCGCCCAAAGAATTTTACAGATTTTACTAACTTGAAGCTAATGGGACTATCTGTCGAGTAAGTTACTACTCGACATGAGTAAAGATATCAGAATCAAACCCTTAAAGTAAATGTCACCACGTGCAAAGGAACCACACAAAGCCCACTAAGCGAAAGATTGTTCCAAAGTAGGACACTTACAGTCTGCTGGACAGAGCCTAAAGGAATGCACTGAAATAGAGAAGGATGGTGTGACAAAACTGCTAGTGGATAGAGCCCGCATACCATCAGCTTTTATACATCTTATACAATTCAAAAGAAACTCTCTTTACCTATCTTACCTAACTTCTATTTAACAGTAAAATAATTGATTAGCTCAATAGAAAAGCATTTTGGAAATGCACATGAAAAAAATATCATAAGGGACTGGGGACCGTAAAAGTATCTATGATGTTTGTTCTGATGCAATGTTCTCTTGTGCTATAACCAAGTGGTGGCAAGAGACAAAGAAAGGACAGAATCCTTAGAGAAAAACTCACCAAAGGCAAAGGTGCTTTTAAAAGAAAACTGCATCCATTTACCTCAGGAAAGCAATATAAATGAGAAATATTTCTCACCATATTTAAACTGAACTATATTTGAAAACAAAGAGCCTGATTCTTTGTTGCCCTGCACCTTGTTTAGTCACTTACCCAGCACAAAGTGGATGCCAAACACTACTATACTGATCTGTTAGCATTTTTACACCTATGCTGCACTCTTTGAGGAAAATGACTAAATAGAGTCTAGAGCAATAATTTCTTCAATGCGAAGTTTTTAATTACAGTTGGTATTTCTAAGATTACTACTGACAGTAACCATCTTACTGAAAATTCCAGAGAGGTTTCATAAGAGAAATATACACAGAGAGAGATATTCTCGCAAGCTGGATACCTCTAAGCAAAATGATTCATGACTAGCTGGCCCCCAGCACTCTACCTCCCCACTCCAGCAGAATGGCTCCATTGGAGTTGATCTACCAGAACCTGGATTATTTTTTCCTAGGAATCTCCATGAGACCAGTAGGGGGATGATGTGAATGCCTACTCCTGCCTCTTGCTCACCCTATCTCTTCGCCCAGTGCAAACCCTGGACCTGTAAGTGTCCTCTGTGAGGTTTGGAGGAGAAGGGACAATGACACAGAGGCAGCTGATCCATGCCTTCTGCAAAGAAGGTGGAAGATCAGTAAATGAATCTGGGGAGATAGGGAAAGAGGAAGAAATTTAAAATGTAATTATTGTTTCCAATGAAATGTAGTTCCATGAAATCTAAATTGTTGACCAGATGTCATGTACTTACAATTATTAGCAACTGTAAGTCCAACAAATGAACAAATAGGACGAACTATCTCAGGCTTTATGCAACTTTGGAGCCAGTCTTTTGCATGTGGAAAAACTGAACAGCAAATGTTTTGATTGTCTTCTGTAGAGATGTAAAACAAACAACAACAAAAATCTCAATATAATATATAGTTACGTTTATAGACATGCTAGAAAATGGAAGTCAGATGTCACTTTTGAAAAGTGTTCTTTTTATGTTAACTATCATCTTATGCTATACAACTATTTAATAATAGTTACCATTTTGAGGATTATTAACACATGCACACAGAGTACTGCAGACTGAAGACCACAGCTGATAATACTGATTAATATTTTCATCTGACAGATTCATCTCAGATATTGAAAGAGTTGTTCTGTTAAGAAAAAAGCAAACATAATGGCAAAGATGACTTAGGACCTAAATAGTCTGTTACTTTATATCTTAACAGAAACTGTTTATTTACCTGAATAATTGTAGCAGAACACCAATGCAGCCTGTTTCTCTGATGTGAGTTTGCCCACTCTCTATAAATGACCATATGCCAGTATTGGGAGAGACAATACATAATTTTAAACAAAGTATTAATACTTTAAATGCCATTTCAATAGTTCAGTTTTACTTCAGCTCCCTTAGTAAACCATGTACAAATGAACAATGTGTTATGTACTTTCATCCTTAACTGTATAGCAACAAAAAGTGCTAACTATGTTCTTCAATTTTTATAAACGATAAGAACTTCTAAATTAATTGTTACTTTGTGTTTTAAACCATACGTTTGTACAGAGCCCAGAAGTATGGGTCCCTCTGTGTGCTACTGTAATACAAATAATAATTAATAAAGATCAATTGTTATGTTTCAATTTCTCTACAAAATGTGAGAAACCCTCATTTTGCATTACGTTTTGCTAAAAACTACATGTAAGTTTCTTACACAAATAAGATAAAGTACTTTCAACATTTAAAAAAAACCCCGCTAATATTTGATCTACTTGTAACTGATTTTGAGATCACCTAAAAGTAATTTATGTCACAATTAATCTTTATATACTAATTGTACAAAATATTAATGAAATCTTGAAGTCGTGATAAACAGTATGGGCTGATAACTAGCAGTGTGTTTTAAAGTGAGTTACACAGTATTAATAATTTAATGGTATTTTTACAAGTGAATGCAAAATACTTACTGTTATTTGAAACCAGTACTAATATAACATAAACAGACATTCTTTTCAAATTCACACTAGAACTCTTATTAGTTAAGAGGAAAATGAGGTCTTCAAACAATTCAGACGTACACAAAGTTTGTTGACAGTAAACTGAAATCAGAAATGAATTATCTGTATATTAATTCCTATTAAGCCATTTACAATTTCTATTTATTTAGGCAATAAAGTCTACAAATTACAGACTGATAAAAAGATTCTGTCTAAAATATACAGACTGACCTATACTGAAAGGCTGTCAAGAGAAAAACAATTTTCAGGACTGAATCAGATATTAAAATTTAAATATTTCATACCATTACTTATTTGTAAGGCAAAATTTCCTCTCCTCCCTTTCCCCAACCAACATATCTGAGAGCCAGACTGAAAAGACTTTTGACCCTTCCATAGATGTGACTGACAGCAACCTTTCCCTCAAATCAACAAGGTGATACATACACTAACCATAATTGGGTCATTTTATGGAACAAAGTATCAGGTCTACTTGAAAGCTCCCATTCTAATTTCCCTCCTCATGGCATGGCACTAATTCAGAAGTTCTGGGATATCTGTTTCAAGACATAGGACATCAGAAATTCATCTTACCTAGCAACAGTTTAACAGTTACTAGGCAGAGTGTAGCTTCCAGACTCACTCTGAAGGATCAATTCTCAAATCCACTTGTCAGTAACTTTCAATGTAACTTGATAATGTAATCTGCAGGTCTTTGCCTAGATCCTCAGTTGTGACCAATATGTGCTAGATGCCTCTGAGGGAAGAGGGCTGCAAAAGAGCTATTTGCTGCTTCCTGATCCTGGAGCCAGTTCTGAGGCATGATACCGAGCAATCTCAGACCATCATGACAGTGGGAGACTGAAGAAGTGCACCACCCTGCTTTTGCTCACCCATGCCCTCTACACCAGAACCTATAAGTGGGGCTGGTGATGTAGCACCAGCCACTCCACCCAAGGGATCCCCCCCAAACCAGTGGAATTCTCAGATAGCCATTTAAGCTGGCTTTATGGCTCCTTTGAGCTTCCAGAATGGAGCAAGTATGGAACAGCAGAGTCAAGAATCTGGTCCCATTTGTCAGGCTGGTATCTGTTGTAACCTGATAAATAAATATATCTAAAACTCCATTGGTTGATATGATAAATACAGGCAGGAGGAGGAAAACTTAAATTTTCAGGAACAATAAAGTGCAGTGATATAGAACTTGGAAAAATAAATAGAAGTATACATTACCATTACTCTCCATTACAACTGCTAATGTAAATAAGGCTGCTTCCTTTACTATGCAATGCACACTTGACTTTGCAAGGTCACTTACAAATATCAAACCACCAATCTCTCGGAAATAATCACTTGCATCACCTGTTGCATATGCAGACACAATGAACAAAAAGGGAAATTTATCTTAGGTACTAATTTGGGAATCCAAAAACAATCAGCAGTATGGAATACGTTTCCAAGATTTTATACCTTTACAGAGTCTTATGACTCCTAGACATTATTTTAAAAGTGACAATGCTTAATATGTACTATGAAAAAAAACTTCTAGTATTACCATATTCAAATATCCCAGATAGGAAATAACAAATGCCCCAGTCGAAATGTCATGGTAGAATACTTCTTACTGTTTTGTTGGCAGATTGAATAAATAGTGATCAAGGCCTCTTTTTGAGAAGCAGGGCTGTCCATTTGGTATTTGAGACATTCAAGCAGTAAATTCAGATCTGTCTTCATCTCTTTGAGGAAAAAAACAGTTTTAGAAGAATTTCACAGGAAACATGTATGTTTTCTTTTGAAAGCACTTTTTTAAATTGACGATTAATTTTTATATGTTAAGACTCATAAAAATATGGCACCATCTTCTATTTTGAAGAGAAAAAAAGGAACAATCTGAAGTTGAATCTTTTTTCCCCCCACCTAGCAATAAAAGTTATGGACAGCCCAAAAATGTGTGGGAAGCGGCACTGGCCGAGGGATGTGCTGGCCGCGGCTTCCCGCTGCCCCCATTGGCCCGGAACGATGAACCGCGGCCAGTGGGGGCCGTGATCGGCCGAACCTGCCGCGTCAGCAGGTAAATAAACTGGCCCGGCCCGCTAGGGTGCTTACCCTGGCGAGCCGCGTGCCAAACGTTGCCAACCCCTGCTTTAGACAAAAGAACTATGTATTTGTTGAGCCTCCCCAAATTAATGGTATCTGTATTATTATTTTTTTTCTATGACTGATGATAATGGAGTCTCCCATCAAATTCAACAGATGAGCTACAATCATTTATTGTGGGTCCTGAGATGAGTCCAAAGACCAATTTCAGACCTGCTGCCCCATCCCCATCTGATCGTTAAGCCAAAACTTTTTGCTGTATGCGCAAAGCAATCAGTCAGCAACTGAATGTCCCTGAGGTTATGGCCCAATAAAACAGAGCCTTTAGTGAACTGTAATTCATGACAGGCTTCAGAGTGGCAGCCGTTTTAGTCTGTAGCGCAAAAAGAACAGGAGTACTTGTGGCACCTTAAAGACTAACAAATTATGCTCAAATAAATTCGTTAGTCTCTAAGGTGCCAAAAGTACTCCTGTTCTTTTTGTAATTCATGAATAACTGTCTTCATAACTTTTATATCTGAATGCAGGAGATGCAGATTCAAGACACCTCCATCTATGTAGTACTTCATATAAATACCATAACCAGTGTCTCTGAATGTGTCTATTTAGCATCATGTTTGCAGCTGTTTTTTAATAATGTCAGAGAAAAAAAACAGCCTTGTTTTACTCCATTGGTGACAACATAAGGAGTTGAGAAGCAGCCTTGGTCAACAACACAAACCTGCATTGCTGCATGAAAAAATTTAATAATGGTGACAAACTTATCAGAGCAATTGAACTTGTGGAGAACTCTGCACTGGCCATCTTAATTTATAGAGTCAAAGGCCTTAGTAAGATCAACAAAACCTATATATAGGTCTTGATTCTGTTCATGACATTTCTCCTGAATTTGTCAGAGTAAAAAGATCCCGTCTTAAGTATCACACCCAGGACAGATGCAACACTGGATTTCACGCAATATCTTCTCTGCTAGTTGATAATCAGCCAGTTTAGCATGACTCAGATTAATATCTTTCTTGCAGTGGCAAGGAACGAAATGCCATGATGGTTATCACAAGATGCACGAATGCTTTGCTTTGATAAAGGTGAATAATACTGGCATCTTTAAGTTCCTGTGGCATAGTTTCCTGTTCCAAAAACTTTTAGTAGAGGCCAGTGAGCTTCCTGCCAAGTCACGGCCCTCACATTTGAAGATCTCTGCAGGAACCATCTGGACCTGTTGCTTTGTCGTTTGACAATTGCTTAACAGCTTTCCATACTTCAGATATGTTCAGTGGAATTACAAGTTGGTCATGAATTGGAAGTTATTCAAAACCATCAACAGCTGATGCGGTGGATGGGAAGTTCAGAACCTTATTAAAGTGTTCAGCTCATCTTTTGAGAATTTGTCCACAATAAGTCAGCAGCAGTGATTCATCTGCATTCCAGATAGGGATGGTACCATTAGCTTTCATTTTCCACCATCTATTTTTCCTGTAATGAAGCTTAGCTTGCACATTGCACTTTGTATAGGAATAAGAACTTTTTAATAGATAAGTTTTTATCATTTATCCATAATGTGTGAAGACCATGCAAGGATGTCAGGAGTTCCTTTATCTCAGCATCATTTTCATATTACCAGTCCTGATGCTTCGTCTTTATGAAGACCAGGACTTCTTTACAGGGCTGGCTCCAGGTTTTCTGCCGCCCCAAGTGGCAGGGAAAAAAAAAAGTGACAATTGGCGGCACTTCGGCATCAGATCAGTCGCGCCGCTCCATTCTTCAGCAGCAGTTGGGTGGCGGGTCCTTCACTCTCTCTCTTCTCTTCGGCAGCAACTCAAAGAGGAAGAGAGGGACTGAGGGAACTGCCGTCGAATTCCCGAAGACCCGGATGTGCCGCCCCAATAGCGGACGGACTGCCGCCCCTTTGTATTGGCCGCCCCAAGCACCTGCTTCCTTAGCTGGTGCCTGGAGCTAGCCCTGCTTCTTTAAGATGCATCAAACATTGTTTCCTTAAAAGATGACCAAGAAGACCCAGTGTTTATTGTGTCCGCCTGAGAAAGCATATAAAGAACTTCATCAAATTCTTTAACAAGTCTTGTACATGCGAGCTCAGATGTCAACACTTGCACTTCGAGCATGGGTACTGCAGATTGACAACACTGGTGCTGTTTTAATTGCAAGATAAGTGTAATTTTGCATCTCGTACAGATGATCAGACCACATGCATGCTCCCCACAGTGCATGGGTGATTTTGATATCCTAATGGTCACATTGCCATATGACAGTCAATAAAATGCCAATGACCAGAGTGGAAATGCATTCATGTTGTTTTGTGCTTTGTTGAAATATCATGTTTATGATGACTAACTGGTTCTGCATGCACTTTGTAAAGAACAGTGTGTCATTTAAGTGTTCTTTCCCCACACCACATTTACCAATTACTTTTGGCCAAGATTTGTGACTGTGACCAACTCTGGCATTAAAGTCACCTAGAATGATTAAATTTGTCGTGCTGACGAGCTGATTTTATGGCCTTGTCGAAGTCTTTGTAAAATTTTTCTTTGACATCGTCAGAACATGTCATCATGGGTACATGTGCACTGATGACTGTTACATGACATACGCATGTCAAGGTGAGGCAAAGGATCATCTGGAGATCATTTATTCCTTTTGGTACACTATCAAAAGTGCATGCAATAAATGTCCAAATAGCAAAGCCTATCCCTGATAGTGACCTCTCTTCCGCGAACATGCCTATCCAATAAAATGTGTATCCAGCACCGAACTCTTCAAGATTGTTATTACCTGGGAGACGTTTCAGCAAGTGCAGCTACATCGATGTTATATTTGACAAATTCTTTTCAAATGACTGCAGTATGCCTTTTGAGCCCACCAGCATCATCAGAAAGAGTGTAGACATTTTTGGATGCAGAGTTCAGTATTTTTTGTGTGATATTGTTTTTTACCACACAACTGGATGACCAGATAGTTGCAGCACACTAGCAAGCTGATAATGGTGTGAATGATGTTTAGGGATCCTTTCCTCCCCCTTCTCTGGATTGGGAAGTGAAGCACTATTCTTAAAGAGGGCTGCTCTGTAGTCAGTGACAAATGACCACATCACTCACTCTGCCTGCATGCAAGTTTGTGACTAGGGACCCCAGCAGCATCCTCTGCCTGTCTCTGTCACCACATGCCCATCACCACAGGACTTTCAAAGAACAGAATTTAGAGGACTTTCCCCATTAGATTATAATTATAAATTACATCAAATGCTGGGTCTAAAATCTTGACCATGACAATGTACTGTATAAATAAAACCTTCAAGGACAAATCAGGAGAAGCTGGGTGTTTGGTATAGCAAATTCTCTTTTAGGGCTCAATCCTGCCAGGTGCTGAGTGCCCTTACTCTTGATGAAGACAATTGGATTTTAGGACACTCACCACTAACCAGGACATAATCTCAATAATTAAGAGACTAATCCAACTAGCACTGGGACTTGGACCACATCCTAACGACAGATGAACTGTTGAGAAGATATGGTCAGATTTAGGCACCTAAAGATGCAGATAGGTGCCTAGTGGGATTTTCAAAAGTGCCTACACATCTAACTCCCATAAGAGTTAAATGCCTATGTGCTTTCAAAAATTCCACGAAGCACATATCTGCATCTTTAGATGCCTAAATACCTTTGAAAATCTGGCCTTTAAGATCGTGAGTGTGCTACCAAGGTGACTTTATTAATAATTATTTTACCACTTCTGTTAATAGTAGCTACTGAATTTCTCTTAAAACTCACAATTCTTTGGTGATTTCAAGTAATATAAATGGTTACATGAAAATAGAGATAAATGTGGAAACAATAATTATCAAAAACATGTGATTTCATATGGACACAATTTAGTGTCTGAAATTATGCCATTAGCTTTGTCTAGTATCTTCATCACAACATGTAATCCAAATATATGAATATAGTAGCAAGGCACAAGCAAATTCATCCAACAGTCACCCATCTCCATGGCAGCCCAGCTACCATCAGAGTCTGGTAAAACAGTGAAAAACAGATTCAGATAGAACAAGTGATTCCAGAGATCTTACCACATTGTGTGTTCTGTACTTCTATATTTTCCATTTTCAATTGTATTCCTATTCTTACTCTGCAACTGTAAGAAAAGGCACTTTCTCAGCAGTTCACAAAAAGTGTACACACAGTATAAGTCCATCATGCCAACTTTCTTACAACATCCTCCCTCCTCTTCTGGTTATTTGATTTTTAAACTACATACCATATGACATACACCCAAATCAGTGTGATCATGAATGAAAAAGATTCCCTTCGGAAAGGTATCATTATTAGGTAATATACTACTGCAATTACAAGGGTTTTTATCCCATTTCATTTTGTAGACAAAGTAATTTGGGTCTACCATTCTGATGCATGTAAAGATAAAAATTCCCAACCTCACACATTTTTAATCTTGATTACCGGTATGTTATTTATCTAAAAAAATCTGCCACACTTTCTCCCCCTACATCTGGCTGCCCACTTACTTCAACTGCTTGCTGATGATATGGAACCACTGGTCAATTTAAAAACTAGAGTTCAAGTTTTCAAAGGAAATCTATGACCTTCTAGCTCCTGCTGTTACCACTAATGAGGAGCAACCAAATCTTGCACTGCATACACTTATGACTGTTTAAAAACCAGTATGGATCAAAAACAAAGACACTTGATGGAACAGGGACTGCAGAGGCAACTCTTTCAATTAAGATTTTAATATTTAAATGGTTAGAAAAATTAGCATATTTTACATAAAATCAGAAATTTTTTTTACAATTTCAACTCTAAAAACAAACATAAGACCCCTGATTCTTTGGTCCAACAGAGCAGCATTCAGAGTGAGACTTAGGCATGGGGAGCACAAAGATATCTTAAAGCCACAGTCCCCAGATGCTTGGGCCGGTCTGCATCAGTACAGACACTTGCAAGCAAATTAGAGTAGATTGAGAGGTGCTGTAAATTACACTGACTACCCGCAGCTCCCAAGAGATTAATCCAGCAACTGAGAATTCCTGGAGCATAGACATAACCCAACTGCATTTCCTTTTCCCTGGACATGCCAGATGTGCCAAGGGTCAACAAAGGTGGGCCTCAAGCCACTATAGTATCTTTAATCCCCTTGAAGATTCTCCAGCTCATCGTGGAAATTTCAAGGGGGTTGGTTAAGCTAATTTTATGGCTACTTAGTGGCATCAGAGTAGTGCCCTTGAGAAATATCACAATGCTATCAGAAAAGAGGACAGTTCTTGCCTTCACTAAGAATTCTTGATCTTCCCTTTCCCTCATTTCCTCACTGCTTCACAGAATGGCTCATGTACAAGGACCTTCCCAGTCCCCTTAAATCTGTCAACCACACAAATGACTTGAGAGGGAGAGGTTGAGTTTTTTAAGCAGGAAGGACTCTTCTTCCATTCTCATCCTATTCTTACTATTAAAACACTCTCTCTCTCTCCTGATCCTCTGCGAATGACAGTCTCCCTCTGCTTCCCACAGAGGCCACATTGTGAGGCTAATAGAATACTAGATCCGCTTCCTATTTATTTATTTATTTAGCAAAGGACTAACCTCTCTCACCTTGGCACTTCAAGTATCATTTTCAGTTCAGCTGAAGTAATTTTTTTTAAGTTTATGATTACAAACATGATTTTTTTGTAACGTGCATTGCTAGTTTTGAATTATTTTAAGATCAGAGTCTACTTGAATACTTTTTAAATGGACTTTTTCTGAGAGAGACCATACACAGAATATCATTTTATAAACCTCCCATTGTTATGGATCAGTAGATCTGCTTCATTATAGTATCACAGACCCAGAGCCAAGCTGAGTAAGTCACCAGGCTCTGCTGCAGCAGAGAACTTTTGTGACGCCTATAAGTTTGATATAGGGTAGAAGACAAAAACATTCTTTCTTTTCCGTCAGCTAAGGATATCCAACCCAAATAATATATTCCCAAATACAGGCCTATTTGTATTTTTGTACAGCAATAAGGAAACACTTCGCTTATAGTATTCAGAAACGTACCTACAAAAATGAGTTAAGGGGAATGCTTTTCAAAGTGGATGAGAACATTCCAGACACTCAATGCCCGATTTCAGGCGATCATATGAGCTGTGTGACTCAATCATTCTGCTGTAACACCAAATAGAAAGGAAAAATCTCAAATTCTCTCTGGCTGCTAATGAAGCCCTTTTTTAAAACTGTAAGTTTTTAAAATCCTAGGGATAGATTGTCAGCTGGTGTAAACTATCACAGCTTCATTGAAATCATGAGTTTATAGCAGCTGAGGATCTGACCTCTATATTTCCAAACATACCAGTGTGTTTATCATTCATTGGTAACAACTTGGTGAACTTACAACACTTAGGATGGTCATCATTTCTGATCCCCTAGTCTGCCACCTATGTGTTCATTCCATCTCTCCCCCCACAATGGCTCACATATGTTAATGATTTCAATGTGTGGGGTGGGAAACAATTAATTGCAGTAATCAGGCACCGAAAAAAAAAAAAAACTATTGGTCCACTCTACCCCACCCCAAACAGATGTTAGGGATTTTAGAGTCCCACTCTAGACAGCAACTCAAGTGCTTTCCCCCACCCATTCTGCTGAGATGCTATGATCACTCAGAGGTTGCTTGAGCTTTCAGGACATGCCTGTCCCCTGTACAATCAAAATGCCTACATGAATACAAGAACAGCCATACTGGGTCAGAACAACGCTCCATCTAGCCCAGTATCTTCTCTTTCGACAGTGGCCAATGCCAGGTGCTTCAAAGGAATGAACAGAACGGGTAATCAAATGATCCATCCCCTGTCGCCCATTCCCAGCTTCTGGCAAACAAAGGCTAGAGACACTTCAGAGCATGGTTTTGCATCCCTGTCCATCCTGGCTAATAGCCATTAATGGCCCTATTCTCCATGAACTTATCTAGTTCTTTTTTGAACCCTATTATAGTCTTGGCCTTCACAATATCCTCTGGCAAAGAGTATGCATTGTGTGAAGAAATACTTCCTTTTAAACCCGCTGTTTATTAATTTCATTTGGTGACCCCTAGTTCTTGTGTTTACTCCTTCTCATAACACTTCCTAATTTACTTTCTCTAAACCCGTCATGATTTTATAGATCTCTCTCATATCCCCCCTTAGTAGTCTCTTTTTCAAGCTGAAAAATCCGTTTTATTAATCTAGGATGACCAGACAGCAAATGTGAAAAATTGGGACGGGGTGGGGTGGGGAAGGGAAGGTAATATGAGCCTATATAAGAAAAAAGACCCAAAAATCGGGACTGTCCCTATAAAATCAGGACAACTGGTCACCCTATATTAATCTCTACTCACACCCCTAATCATTTTTGTTGCCTTTGTCTGTATCTGCTCAGGTAATAGGGACCCTAGGGCAACATCACCTTCCCAGAGTCAGTGTGTGTGGCAGGGCCGCAGGGGCAGGGGTGGGGGGAGGCAAGTGGGGCAATTTGCCCCAGCAACTTTTTTTTATGGAAGGGGCCCCTGAAATTGCTTTGCCCCAGGCCCCCTGAATCCTCTGGGCGGCCCTGGTGTGTGTGGGGAAGACAGGGGGAGCAGCACTCCGGGCAGCAGGCCCTAGAGCCAGGCACACTGGCCCCACCGTTCACGTAACAGGCTGAAGGGCAGAATGACCCTTTTGCCCCTTCCCAAAGTTACTGCTTGTCCCTGGGCTTGTCCTAGCTGTCACGAGGCTCCCAGGGTATGGGTACACTGCAGTTTGACACCCATGGGTGGCCCGTGTCTGCTGATCTGGGCTCATGGGGCTCGGGCTAAGGGGCTGTTTCACTGCGGTACAGACTTTGCAGCGAGCGCTGTGACCCTCCCACCTCGCAGGGTCCCAGAGCTCAGCGCTGCAGCAGGCGCCTGCACATCTGCACACCACAAGGAAACAGCCCTGAGCCCAGGCCAGCCGCGGATGTCCAACTGCAGTGTAGACATAGCCCAGTCACCCCATTAGCAGCTCTGCGCTGCCCTGCCCGCACCACCAGCGCCCACGAGCTGCAGGTGTCGCCTGTTTCCCGCCCAGCCGAGGGAACCAGCCTGTGTGGAGAAGGGGCCGGGTCCTGGCGCTGAGCGCGGCAGCAGTTCGCCCCGCGTACGGCTATGAGCGTCACTGGCCGCTTCTCGGAGCCGTTGCTCTTGCAGCCGCACGGCCAAGACCTGTCAATAGGCAGGGCCGGGCCGGGCCGCTCCCTCCCTCCGGGGTTTCAGTCACCCCACGGAAGACGGGAGAAAGCGACCGCTTTTCAGTCAGACAAATACCAGCCCCCGCCCCGTCTCTCCGCGCGGAGACGCCCGCGTGGTCTGCGGAGACGGACGCTCGCTCCTGCAGGGCGCCTCAGCCCCGCGCCTGGTGGGAGCGACCCGCTTGTCTCTCCCGCGCCAGGCTGCTCTAGCAAACCGTTGCGCTGTTGCTGGAGGGCAGCGCGTGCAGCGCCCTGCCAAGGGGCCCCTCACCTCCGCCCCGGTCCAGGCTGAACTGCAGGCACGGCCTATACGAACTAGCGCCGAGTTCGCCACGCAACGCCCCCCTCCCCCGCCCCAACATTTAACACGGTCCCCACGCACTATCCTCCCCTCCCCGGGGAGAGCTGGCCCTACACAGGGGTTAGGCGCGCTGCCTCTTCCTGCACCTGCAGCGAGTCTTCTCCAACCTTCCTTGGGAACAATGATCGATGACTCATTGCTTGGTGGGTTTCTTCTGGTAAAGGTGGTAAGGATGAAAGCAGCCCCCCCACCCCCCATCTCTCTCTCACCTGTTTCCATCCAAAACGCTTTTAATACTATCACCGTCCTCAGCATTTTTTGATTACTGCACAAAGCTGCATAGTTGTGGCAGAATGATGCCAATTCTCCCTCTTATGCCATAGGGCCCAGGTTTAAGGGGATTATTTTCCCCATAGCTTATTATACTCCCAATTAAAATACTGTTCTAGTACTGCCTTACATTAACAGGTTTCAGGTACAAGGGTTTATTATTTTGCTTAGACGCTTTTATAAAGAGGCTAATTATGGACCAAGAAGAGTCATTCAACAAGTCTCTGCTTTAACATAAGTCAGCAAGGTGTAAGTGACTAACTAACTTCTATTACCACAGAATAGACATTGCATTGTTTGAAGACACTTGACGAAATAATGGTCAGAAAATTCTACATATTACATGAAAACAAATATCTTCCAGTTTATGGTGTGATTTACTTGTCCTCAGAATAAAATAAGAGTACCCTTTATTTGCAATAAGATTTTAATATGGAGGAAAATACAGAAGAGTTTAGTTATTGGTACCACACCACACTAGTGATATTTTGCAGAATGGAGCAAACCTGATGGCAATTACAATTTCCAACATATATACCATAGTTCTACAACTGGAAAGTTGCTGATGTCTGTGACATTCCACTGTAAATATAGGTGTTATTAAAAATTACAAATTGTCCTGTAATTACTTTGACAACCTCTTGAGCAGCAGCACCTATTAAAGTGAAGGGGGAAAAAGAATAACGTTGGCAGGTAATTATATTTAAAAAACAAAACAAAACCAAGAGCAACAGTATCTGGTCCAGATTTCAATATAAAGATGAAACAGTTTGACAGACTGAATTTAAATGCTTTCCTGAATCAGGGCAAAAAGTGATTTGGTATTTGTTTTTCAATTTTATTTTTTAAAAAGGCATATACATAAGTTTATGTAAATATTTTATCATATGAACTGATGAAAAAGAAACTGATCTTTCTGAATTAATGCAAGAGAAGTGTCTACATCCCCTAACCTGATTTTTTTCCTAATCAACCATTTTTCTAAAACACTTCCTACCCTCCCATTCAATAATCCCCTTTCCTTTCAAAAGAGATTATGCAGTCTAGAGTCTGAGTATTGGAAAATTCAGGTGATAGAAAACTTAGCTAGTAATTAGCTTCTCTACGTTTTATTTCTTTAACTGTTGAACAAGCTCTTAAATTTTATTTTATTGCTATAACCTCTTTTAATACCGCTATAAAAATACTGTGTTCACATTTTCTTTGCCATTATATACCCTTAAGAACCCTGATCTTGTCTTCATACATTTTTCTAAAGTACCACGTACACCCATGGCAATATAATTTTCTTTAACCTTTAAAAAAAAATCCAAGTTGTTTATATAGCTAACACTTCAACTGGTACTGTAAGAAGACAAGTAAGCAAAAATAGTTAAGATTGCAATAATACTTCTATTATGTACATTTCAAAATGATTTACATCTTGGTTATAAAATATTTATTGCAGCCTGAAATAAGGCAATGTTGGTTAGGTACAGATTTACAAAGTTCGCAGAGTTAGCAATGTCTACACTGAAATTAGAACTAAATTAAAATTAGTCAGAGTGTACTATTGTTTCCGTCAATGCTTCAGATTTTTGTACTTTCACTAGTCACATATACACATTATAAATTTTATTTTAAACTACAGTATTAAAAAAGTATAAGTAGTATAACTGGCCTAATAAGGTCATTTTGTAATTTCCCATTATTTCTTTTATTCCAATCTGATCACTTGCTCAGACAACTTTTTCCATATAGCATATGACACACCGACGTTAAAATGTTGCAGTACTAATGCAGTCTTTGTCTGCAGCCCATAGTTATTCCCTTTGCTCCAAATATACTGAAGAGGAATTCCATTAAAATAATAAAAATTGGGCTCAAAAATAGCTCGGTTGACAGTTCTAAATGGACCTGTGAAAGTAAAGTGGTATTCTTACCTCCCAAGAATGCAGCGATAGTATGTGGCTCAGCAGCTCCATAGCGACAACTAGATAGCAAAAAGTAAAATAATTAGTATTTTAGGGCAGTTTAAATAAACTAATGAAAGTGACATCTTATCATACAATACTTACAATTCATGGACATAATCATCCTTCACTGTTACAGACAGCCCATATTCCTGAAGAAAACCACTGAGGCAAGATTTCAATTTTCCAATATCATCTTCCACTTGGTAGTTATACACACCTAGGACATAATTTATGAGCCATTTCTCCTCATTGGACTTTAATATGCCAGAGTTAACACATCCAATCATTTTTTTAAAATTGTGCTATGATTACCTTGTTTGTTATTGCAGTCATTAACATTTTTATTCAAGTAACATACATTCGTATTTAATTTTAGCTCTAACAATACTGAACAATCAAATACCACTGATGATGTTCATTCAGCAGAATACTAAATCATCATGTAATTTAACTAATTTTTACAAGCAATTAAAACCATCATCATCAATCTGCATTCATTTGTTAATCTTAAGCATCTGGTCACTTTGTAATATTTGCACAATAAACATACTCTAGTTTAGTTCAAATATTTGCTTAATCATTTTTATAGTTCATATGTATTACTGTATCATAAATTAGATTGGTATATTTCCTAGAGTGACTGATATATATCTAAAACTATTGTAATAACCTACCTGGGTATCTACCATGCTGTTTATAAAATCTATCCACAGCTCGTAGCATTAAGTATAGCACTATCTCACTGTCTGGATTATCCATGCTGGAAACTGAAAATGATTAAAAACAAAAACAAAACAAAACAAAAAACCAAAATACAGATTTTAAATTGGTTTAAAATAGACTTGGAAATAGATGGAATGATAAAAGTATTTCACATTTGCTTGAATGTAAAATGCATTTTTTACAGTTTTGCCACCACACCCCCATGGGAGACAACTGAGAGGTCTCCCCTTCAAGTTTTAGTGATGGATTGTTTAGATATGTAAGTGACGAAGTATACTTAAAGTTATGTACCCATATATTTTTATATAATCTCAGTTTGGAGCTGTCCACCTGTTCTTACTTAAACTCCACCAATGCCAACAATTGCTTGGTTGTGATATTTACCTCGAGTCACAATTAGAGTTTCAGAATTACACTTGGCAGAACTTTATTTTTATATTTTTATAATTGTGATTGATAATAGTCTATTTTTAAGCATTTTAAAATATTTTTGTTGATTTAAATATACACTGTTGCAGGAAATTATTGGGGGGAGGTCAGCCAATTATTTTAAAGACAGACATTGAGAGTCAAAAAGTTAAACTTTGTAACCATTAAAAATCAAATTGTCAACATTACATCAAAATACACAAAGGAAATATCCTAAAGTCAAACTCTTACTTCAAGAAGATTTTGCTTATCTGTAAATTTTGATTTTTAAATCAATGGAACTATTTTTTTTGTTCATTTTCATTCATGAAATCAATCTTTACCAATACAAATCTAATCCTTCCAAGCCTATTTATAATGTATATTTACAAAAGAAACACTAAGGGCAATAATTATATAATAAATGGAAGTCTCCTTAAGATAGGCACAAAAAAAGATGTAGGGACAATACATATTGAATTTTTTAAATGTAAAATTAAACAAGTTCCTGAATTATTGTACCCTACATAATATGAACCAGTTCAAAGACATTTTACTTATGTACTTTGTGAATGCGATAAACAAAAAAACAATTATTTTGGCCAAACATTATGACAAGACTGAAAAGACACATACTAAACGAGTGTTGTTTTTCTGAACGACTGCTGTTTCCCTTTTAGTATTTACCTTGGAATTTGGAGTTATGTATGTTTGAAAAGTCTGTAGCAGTTATTTGCCTAATTTTTATTAAATGATACTTTGCCACATAATTTATTCACAAAATTCAACAACTGTCAGTAGCTAAAAAAAGATAATTAAATATTTGCTCCTGAGGAAGAACCTTTCTAGCTCCTGTTACAAAAAACTTAAGTCAGACAGGAGAGAATATAATTTAAAAAGACTAACACCTTGATGAGGATGAATGTTTTACTTACATGGCTGCTGAAGAGAAAATATCTGCCAGGGAAAACTACCACACACATTAATTCAGTGGCTCATCTTTGAGCTTTTAAAACAAAATTGTCATAAAAAATATTTTTAAATTATGCTTAGAAATATAGACGATATGTATTTTCTGTTTAAGTATGGTTTCATGATAAAAGAAAGAGGTTCAAAGAAAAACTACGAATAAATAAAAATAGAAGTCCTTACTAATTTCATCCTTGTTAAATGTATTTAAACCATACTCTTCAGAAAGGGATCTACACCGCACTACTCGAAGAAACGCTGAGTTGCTGCCTGAACAAAGAACACAGAAAAGAAATATTGGAGCACAGGTTAAAAGGGTGCAATATTTTCTTCAGCATTTCAGAATTTACTTACTGTTAAACAATGTAGAGTAAATCTATCACCAACTGATGTTATTTTAGTTTTTTATTGTATTTCTTCAGTGGTGCAATGTAATAAAATCTTTGAGATAAGTAATTTTTCTTTATAGGTCTATGAAGGTAAACAGTTTTATTAAAATGTTCTATATTTGTGTACTTCAAAATTCCAGTCATGTTGCCTATTGCGCTGTGATAAGGATTGTCAATACATGTGGTACCAGACTCCAGAAAGGACGATGCCCCACCCTCCTCCTCTTTTATGGTCATCTGTTGGACCACAGGCATCAGCCCCACATTTTCTTCCTCTATCCTCCCAAAAGCTGTTCTCTTTCCTAAGTTGCACTAAATAATGCTGCTTCCTGCAGCGCTGCCTACTCTCTCTGTGGCAACAGGCAATCTAGAGAGAGCAACATTCTAAAAAAATCAGTGGTTGGGGATGGGCAAAAGTGAACCTGTGGCAGTGGTAAAATGGCAGAAAGGGGAAGAAAAAAATAGACAAATATGGATGAACATAGGGAAGGGGGAAAAAAACTACCTCAAACAAAACAAAAACTCTAAATACATGCCACAACTACAGCACTTCAAATAAAACAAATACTTATAGTTTCAGATGGCTGCTGTTTTCCTTGTCATATGCCCTAGTATTTATTAGTATACAAGGGTAAAACAAACTTTGCCCAAATGAACAGTAGTTCCATCCAGAATCATCAGTAATTAATTTTATTTATTTTATTTTTGTGGGCATATAACATTCAGCCATCTGCCTATAGCTTTCCATGCACCTTATTCTGACAGGTGCTAAGCACTTGCAACTTCTATGGAAGTCAGTGGGAGATATTTGTGTCCATTACTTCTCTGGAAGAGGCACAACATTTGATTCAAATACTGTGAGCTAGAGATTAATATAGCTACACTGTGAATAATTTTAAGACTTCCTGAAAATTTGTATGTGCATAAAACAAGAATGACGTAATGCAAAATCCAAAGATACTTACAAAGCAATTTTAACTCTTTCTGTGAAATTGACTCTGGTGCCTGCAAAGGAACAAGAATATGTTTGTTCCTGCACAAGACAATGGTTAGAAGATTTACATTTTCAAAATTATACTGAAATGGATGTTAGATCAAATGTTAACCAAGGAAGACTTATTATGTGTTCATATGTCCCTTTCACTTAACATTCTAAATAGTCACAGGAAAGTGACTACAAACAATGCAGAAATACACACACTGTACGTATAGTGAAATCATATTAGAACTTTAGTAAGACTCTCCAAGAGAATGTGGTAGTTAAGTCAGCTCTTTACTGTCTCTGTTGTGCTCCTTTCCCCATTCTTTACCGACTACATGGAAAATTATTGTCCTTTTGAGAGAAATTAAATGAGGTTCTAACGTAACTACCTTGCCTATTGACTGTAACAATTTAGCAGCATGGTTACCCACAGCAGCAGCATCTTTCTTTGCTTTTTCACGGTATCTGTAAAGGGTAAGAAATAGTTTTAATAGTTTAAAGCTACAGTTTTATTTTAAGAGCCTAAAATTGAACAACACTTTTATAACCCTTCTTCCCCTATCTGTTGTAAACATGAATGAAGTCAGAAGATCAGCTACCTCAGCAGCAGAAGAGCCAATGGCAGCAATCACATGACTGTTTTGCTGTAGCTCTAAGTTACTTGTAGAAGCAGCTTCATAACTCAGTGCACTGGAATGACTTTGCCATTAGTAAGCATTAAAAGGAATAGGAGTACTTGTGGCACCTTAGAGACTAACAAATTTATTAGAGCATAAGCTTTCGTGGACTACAGCCCACTTCGTCCACGAAAGCTTATGCTCTAATAAATTTGTTAGTCTCTAAGGTGCCACAAGTACTCCTGTTCTTTTTGCGGATACAGACTAACACGGCTACTACTCTGAAACCTGTCATTAAAAGGAATATTACTGTGGAAAGTTACAAGGCAAAAAATACTAATTCCTTTCAACAATGAGAGGACCAGCACTAAAGAAAACTTTGAACCAAGTATACTATACAAATACAACTGACCAATTTTTATATTGTATTTTATGATGTTTTAATTATATTGTATTAATTCTTTGGGCAGCAACCCACGCACCTCAGTAGCAGGACACACTATGAAGCTCAAAGTGCTATACCTTAAACAACAAAGGAACCCAGGCAGACCCATCATATCTGGTCACAACACTTTTACTGAAGGAAAAGCAGGACTTTCAGAAACCATCCTCAAACCATATGCCACACAAAAGGCCAGCTTCCTCCAAGACACAACCGATATCCTCAAGAAACTCAAGAACATCAGCAACCTCTCCCAGAACACCATCATTGCCACCATGGATGCAGGGGTGAAGGTAAATTAAAGGACTTACTGGTACGCAGGAGTCCTGAGCGGGACTCAACTGGAAGAGGTGGGGCCTTTCAAGATTTAAAGGCCCTGGGGCTCCAGCTGTGGCTGGGAGCCCCAGGGCCTTTAAATCACCCCGGAGCTACCAGCTGCAGAGGCATCTGGGAGCCCTGGGGCTCAGGGGCGAATTAAAGGGCTCAGGCTAGGGCTGGGGTAGTGGCGGCAGGGATCCGGAGGTGATTTAAAGGGCCCGGGACTCCAACTGCTGCGGGGAGAACCCCGGCCCTTTAAATCCCCGTCGGAGCCTGGCTCCGGCAACCAGGCTCGGGCGGGGATTTAAAGGGCCTGGTGCTCCTGCCACTGCGAGGAGCCCTGGGCCCTTTAAATTGTCTCTGGAGCCCTGCCGCTGCTGGGGTAGCGGCGGCAGGGCTCTGGCAGCGATTTAAAGGGCCAGAGGCTCCGGCCACTGCGGGAAGCCCCGGGCCCTTTAAAGCACTGCCAGAGCTCCGCTGCGGGGCCGGAGCTCCAGGACCTTTAAATCCCCATCCGAGCCCGGCTGCCGGAGCTCCAGCGGTGATTTAAAGGGTCCGGGGCTCCCCGCAGCAGCTGGAGCCCTGGGCCCTTTAAATCACCACTGGAGAAGCCAGTCCAGTCCGGCACGGCGTACCATCTCTTGCCGGTATGCCGTACCGGCTTACTTTCACCTCTGCATGGATGTCACCCTATACACCAACATCCCTCACCATGATGGCATTGCTGCCTGCTTCAAACACCGTACAAGATAACGAACAGTGCTCGAAAATCCAACCCAAAACACATCAAACTGATCCATTTCATCTTCACCCACAAGTTTACATTGAACAACAATCACTTTGTCCAAACAATGGGAACAGCTGTGGGTACTAGGATGGCTCCCTAATATACCAACCTTTTCATGGGCCATCTTGAGAAGAATTTCTGGACAAATACACCATAAAACCAATGATATACCTGAGATATGTTGATATTTTCATCCTCTGAAGAGACAACCTAAACTCCTTCACAGATTTCCACCACAGCTTCAACCACCAAACTCTTTCTAGAAAACCAATGCCATACCAGCATCAACTTCCTGGACACCAAGATCAGCTGCAACAATAGAACCCTACAACTGACTATACACAAAAATCCCACAGATCAATACACTTACTTCCACAGAACCAGCAATCATCCCAGACACACCAAGAAGCCTGTTGTCTATAGCAAGGCACTCAGATACCACAGAATTTGCTCCAAAGAGAAATTCTGGGATACATATCTACACACACTTAAAACTGCCTTCACTAAACAATGACATCCCACCAAATACCCCTGAAGGAACCTGCTTCAATACAGAAGAAAAAATAAATAAAAAAAACCCCAAACCCACTGACCACACAACCCTAGCTGTTACCTGTTATCCCACTCTAGAACACATATGGGATATCAAACAATTGATGCTTTTATCAAACAACCCATCTTTGATGGGGACCACATGCTGAAAGAAATCTTTCCCTAATGCCTTCTTCTGGCATTCAAACAACTCCCCCGCCCCCAAGCTCATCATCAGAAGCAGGCTCCCCACAGACCAGGACACACCAACTCAAAGCAGCAGCAGACCCTGCCAGAATCCATGAAAAACCTGCAGCCATACCTTCATTGCTACAATGACCAATACCTTCCTCCAACACACCTTTCAAGATCCATGGGTCACACACGTTCCTATCACAAAATGTGGTATACCTCATCCAGTGCATTAAATACTCCAACAGCTATGTGGATGAAACCAGATAATCACTACTCTCTCAAATGAGCTCACAAAGAAAAATTACAGAAGACCCTACAGCCCATGGGCAAAACACTTTTCACAAAATGATCACTCCATATCTGGCTTCTCAATTCTCATCCTCAAAGGAAACCTGCACAACACTTTCAAAAAACAAGGCTAGGAACTGAAATTCATAACTCTGCTGAACACTAAAAACCATGTACTTAACAGAGACACTGGTTTTATGGCTCACTAAAACAATTTATAACATCCCCTACTGCCTTCTAATCCTTATTGCCCACTTCATTTTAAATCGTCTCCAACAGCATGCATGGAAACCCTTATGCTTAACAATTTGTCACCTTGTATTTAGCTCAGACACACTGGTGACTTTCTCCAAACCTGAGGAAGAGCTCTGGGAAGCTCAAAAGGTTGTCCCTTCACCTACGGAAGTTGGTCTAATAAGAGATATTTCATCACTTGCCTTATCTCTCTCATAGCTTAAATAGTTAATTTTCAATATTTTTTTTCTGGAATGAATGAAATATTATACTAATACTCCTTTTAAATATAAACTGAAGCGTATCAAGGAATTATTTATAATTTTACAAAATAGGTTTGTAAAACAATATAGGCCTTCAAGAATTTAGAGAACTAAAAATGTCTTTCATACCTATGCAAATCCAATAATTCACTTAATACTTTGCTACGGTTTCATTTTTGCAGGATGAGGCAACAGGTTCATTTTCTCTCTCCTTACACGGAAGAACTCTCACAGGGTGACGCTCTCGCTCCCCCTTCCTCCCAAGGGAAAACATTTTTACAGAACTCCTCCCAAATATATTAAAATCTAATCTACATTATATTTTAATGCCATCTATGACTGTTTTGGGGACATGTCTGTATTGAATTATTAATTGTTTTGTTTTATGAATGCCATTTATGATTGCAACTGTTGTTGTAGATTAGTACATCTACTTTGTAGCCAAGGCTATGTCCAGGAAGCAATCAAGGGCCGCCAACACTGAACAACTTTTTTCCTACTGAATTTGGAGCCTAAAAATTTGCCAATGGAAGTGCAGCAGGAAGAAGGGTGATAGACTTTTAAAAGAAGGCTGCTTAAAGCATGTGGTGGATGGGCAGTGGACGGACAAGGAATTCTACTGCCAGAAGTCTTGAAGCCAAGCCCAGGATTCAGACTACACAGAGGAGACTCGCAGGGGTCATGAAGTCCCACTGAGGGGCAACGTGTTCAGGACTGTTTGCATTTTTCTCAAGAAACTCTAGTGCTGCTTAAAGAGTAAGTGTTTATGGTGAAGAATTTCCTTTGCTAAATGTGTATTGCCAATGGGGGCTGCTGGAAGTGATGTCCCAGCCCACACCGCTTCCTGCAGCTCCCATTGGCCTGCAACAGCAAACCGCGGCCAGTGGGAATGGTGATCGGCCGAATCTGCGGATGCTGCAGGTAAACAAACCGCCCCGGCCCATCAGCGGCTTTCCCTGACGGGCCGCATGCCAAAGGTTGCCGATCCCTACCTCAGACATGCTTAAGAGACCCAGAGGTAGGAACAGTGATCACTTCCCAGAACCAGGGCGCTAAGAGGCATGTGGGCTTCAGCTGTTGGATCCAATCAAAACAAAGTGGCGTCCATCCAGATGGGAGGGTAGGACCAGGTTGTAGCACCATCTACAGTCTAATTTTTTTTTTTTTTTTTTAAGAAATGGCTTCTGAGAATTTGGCCCATCCTGTGAAATCTAAATCAATGCCCTCCATTACTATAATGCTGATTGTCTTTGAAGAAGAAACTCAAATACTTACACATTTTGCAATTTGATAAATTTACCCGAATCTGCTATCATATCAGGAATAGTGCCCCGGACAGGTAAATTTCCTTGCCCCTCTTTTGCTACAAATTCTTTTACAGCTCGAGCTAAAATCCAAAAGGACGGCGTCTGCAAGAGTACAAATAGCAGTAATTTATTTTTCTTGTACACAAAAGTAGCTGTAATAATATTCCTATACAAACATCTTATCCTTAGTTACTCTTGTTACCTGCTGTGAGAGATTGATGCAACGATCATCATTAAAAATGTCTTCAATACAGCTTGGAATCTGTAAGAAAAAAAATATGTATATATAACACACACACGTATTTACCCAAGTTTCTTATTCAAGAATTGTCCCAAAAGTAATTATGTGGGCAATTCAATATCTAAATAATGTTCAAAGTCATCTTTTCTGAATCTCCATGAAAGAATCTGTCCCACTGGCTACAAATACTTTAGGATAAATTACCTCTTTACCATCATATTTAGAAAATGTCAATTGCTAAAAGTGTAGGCTTCTAATTAACTCAAACTTTACACACCAAATCTGGCCTTTGCAACACCCTTGCAGTTTCAATAGGAACTGGAGAGGGTTTAAGATACGGAAACATTTGCCCCAATGTTAGGAATTACATACATTTAGCAAGGGCATCATTTCAGAAAAATTCCGGGGGCAGGAGGAGGAGGAAAAAATGTGTCAGCATACAGACTATTTAGCAACACAGACCAAATAGCAACACAAATAAGAAAAAATTGGGCAATTATTGTTTTCCTAATGACTGCATCCAAAGTCAGGGGAAAGGAAGAAGTACGACTGCCCCCCACCCCATAGCAAATGATGCTTCTGGCATTTAGTTTTGGTAATGTTAATAGATTCTGGTCATGTCCACACTAATATTATTGGTCAAATAGGAGTTTTTGTTCCATCAAACATTCCTTTGGCCCATCACAAATCAACACAGTATGTTAACTGGGGAGTACACCAGTTCTGCAGTAACCTGAGGTTTGATAATATATGTGAGTTGGATGTGTCTTTAAGAAAAGCTTAATGCCTCAAGTACACAAGACCATGCAACAATGTTTTCCAAAACATATAATGTTTGTTACAGGAAATCCATAACCCTCTAAAAACTTTCTGTAGATCTGTTGATTTAGGTTAAGAAAGAACTGGTAAGTTCTATGCAAATGAATACTTTAAATTTAATAAGAGTTGTAAAATTTATTTCACTCTTAATTTATTTAAACACTCATGTTCACCATAAGTTATACTGTGGAAATGCTTTTGACACTGATTTGAAAGACTGTGTTCTACTATCTGGCTTCACTAAGTATTTTTAATGAATTTGTGCTCATTGCTGAGGAGTTAAGGCCTTTAACATTAGTTAAGCAGCAGAGCTTAGAAGAAGGAACATTTCTCTGATACAAACACCCAATTTTCATAAAAAATAGTCAGGCGATGATATCCAAAAGTAAGCCTTGCTCTTCTTAATAAATCCGGACCATTTTAAAAAAATTAGTTAATGCAGCGTTTATGAAAGTGAAGAAAGAATAGTTTAGCAAGTGGCTCCAATCAGGCAGCAGGTGGACAGGTGCTTTGTACGTTTCCGAATACAACTGTGCCATTGTATTATAGCCCAACTGGAACTACCCTCTTGTGCACATACTACTAGTCCTGCCAAGTTGTTCCAAAATGTTTGTTTGGTTTATAAAGAGAATAAGAGGAGGTCATCAAAATAACTTTGACTGTAGATCTGCTGCAGAATTTTTGTTCTGAAAAAACAATGATACTATCAAAAGATACATGGTCCCCTTAGCTCTTCAAATGCATTATGTTCATCTTTTAAAACTTAATAAACTACTTTTACCTTAGTAACATTTAGTGCTGTGTTTACATTTTTTATAGCTTCTTCAAAGTTCTCTTCATCCTCTGGGATCCCATTTTCATTCTTTAAGATTCCTATTTGAAAAGAAAGTAGTAACACAAGCAATAATACAAACTCCGCCTCCCACATTACATTTATGTCCTGGGAACACATCAGATTTTCTCTTGGTGAATCTGTGACATATCACTGTTCTAATTCTGTCATCACAAAACATATATATCACCACATTAAGAGACAAAAACGGCTACCTTCTCCCTCATCCATGTGTACAAATACTTGATATGGTATTAAAAATACTTTGCACTCATGACATCTTCCATCATAAGATCTCAAAGTTCATGTTATGAACATTATTGAATTAAACGTCACAATGTATAGGATGTAGGGAAAATGCTATCACCAGTTTTACAGATAGGGAAACTAAGGCACAGATGGAGCATGTGATTTGCTCATGATTATATAGAAGTTTGAATCAAAGTCTGTAACAGAATCCAGAGGTCCTGAATTTCTGTCAAGTGCTTTAATCACTGTACAGATATAGATATATGAGACCATCATTTCTCTCACGTACAACTGTTTCTTTATCTTATACTTATCAAAATACTTCTGATATCTGTAAAGTGACTTTCAGGTTATGAAACACTGAAGCTCTCCCTTTACTTGACACAAAACAAAAATATAGTTGAACATAAGTAACAGGAGGTAAGGAAATGTTACTGACTGTAAATATCATTGTTAAAATTACTACAGTTTCACTTTAATACAACTGTTGAATAGAGTACGTACTCTAGGCTGCAGCAAAATCCAATTAGCATAAAACGCTGCACTTCAGTTCTATTAGGGAGCCAATCTTTATTTTAATACAAATAAATAATTTCTTGAATAATTTACAGTGATGTAAATAGGATTTAGATATAAAGAGAAAAATAAGTCCGTTTGTTTGTACCAGAAACTAAGTCTGTTCATAACTGGAAATAACATGGCCTTGTTTCTATAACAACTTAAAATGCTTTATTTACATTTCTTTTAAAAATATTCTGTACATTTTCATGCTTGTGAAGGGTGCTAGATTGACAGCCCTTAACAGCAAAGTCCTCCATCCAAAGATTAATTACAATATGGTCACTAGATATGTACATTTCCCCATGCTACCCACTAATGGGTCTCTCCATAGAATCACCACCTCTAGGGCTGAGAAAGTAATTCAACCTCCATGCTCATCGTAATCCTTGACCTTTCTGCTGATGCTGTTAAGAAAATAACAACTTTGGAACTGATCTGTATGTGTGCATAACACCCACATGCATGTGCAAGCATGAGAGATGTGGACACAACCATTTGAAAATGAAATGGATACAAACTTATTTCACATTGGCCCATCAGCCAACAGATATTTTCAGGCTGGTTTTATACCAGTGACACAGCCTCTTAATTCCATTAATAAAGAAAACCCAGACCCCTACTTTAGCAAAATTTTAATGTTAGGCAAAGTTAGCTATGTTTTCCAAAGTTAGCATTTGTCTTTTCTTTAAAGAACTGCAATAGAATGAAGGTGCTTGCCTTTGCTTAGAAAAAGAAACAAGTACCGTATTTTCCGGCGTATAAGACGACTGGGCGTATAAGACGACCCCCAACTTTTCCAGTTAAAATATAGAGTTTGGGATATACTCGCCGTATAAGACTACCCCTCTTCCAACGCACACCAAAAAAAAAAATTAAAAAAACATCAGATTTGATTTCAATATGGTAATTTTAATTCAAATGCTTATGACATGCAGGTACTTAGCAGGAAAACTGTCACTTATAAACATAAGGCTGTTTGTCATCAAACATGTAAACATAAAACAGTGCAAGTGGATTAAACTTTTCCTAATTCACTCTAAAGTTGAAAGGAAGGATAAGACAATAAATCCATGGGAGCTGCCATGCTGTTTGTTTTCTAAGCTGTCAACCAAACTGGAACTGATGATGATAGGAGGAAGATAACAAACAAGAGAGAGAGAGCAAGTGCCAGGCAAGTCCCTGGCGAGTTAGCAACGCCCATCATAACTGCAAGCTATGGTATTTTTACAGGTTTTGCTGGCGTGACAGTTTCCCTTTAAAAGCCTTCAAAATCCTCCTGTTCGTCATCTGATATCATAAGTACATCAATGACATCTTGTGATACATTTGTAAGGCAATCACCGTATGGATCGAATTCCATATCAGATGGTGTGGTCTCAGCTTCGGCTTCCTCTTCATCTTGCCACAAGTAGTCGTCCTCCATACCATCTAATGAATTTGATATGCCACACTTCTTGAAAGACTTGATTACTGTTTCTGCATCAATATCATTCCAGGCTTTTATGACAAACTTGCACAAAACATCCAACTGTGAAGCACGCATGTTTCCTCCTTTTGTGAATGACTTTTCGCCGCTAACCATCCATTCATTCCACTGTTCTTGAATGCGATCTTTAAATGGCTTGTTTAGGCACACATCCAGTGGCTGTACCAACGATGTCAATCCTGCAGGAATAACTGCCGCATCTGTGTTTAGTCTTGCAAGCATTTGCTTGGTGCTGGGAGTTAAATGAGCCCTGAACATATCCCACACCAGTAGACTACATTTTTGAATAAGTCCACCTGGTCGCCTGCTCCATACATTATCAAGCCATAGCTTTACCCCTTCTTCATCCATACAGCCTTTTTCATTCACATGTACAAAACAACCAACAGGGAACTTGAATTTCGGCATTGTTTTTCTTTTAAAAATAATCATTGGTCTCAGTTTGGCGCCATCAGCTGTGCATCCTAGTACCACTGTAAAACTGGACTTCTCATGTCCTGTTTTAATTAAAATTGTTTTTTCACCTTTTTGATGGACAGTTTTATTTCCAACCATATCAAAATTCATTGGAGTTTCATCCAGATTTCCAATATTACTTAACGCATAGCCATGTTTAGTATGCTGTTGTATTACGTATCGATGGAAACTATTTACTTTGCTATCAAGATCTGCAGGTAATTTTGGGGCAATTTTCATCTTTTGCCTCAGTACCATATTATGCCTTCCCATGAATCTAGTACACCAGGATACAGTGGCCTTAAATCTGTTGCTGTGATCTGGGTTAGATTTGGCCCACTGAAGTGCAAACAAATGTATTTTATTTCGTGTCACTACATAACCGTTTTGGTGATGCTCATTCACCATGTCTGCTACATGTTTTTCGAGTTCTGGCCAATGTGGAGTGCCTCTTCTTAATGCACACTTACCCCTTGGCATACTCTTTAATGCTTTTTCATTTGCTTTCCAGTCCCGAACCATCTTTTCTGTTACTCCATATTGTCTTGCAGCAGCGCAGTTATTATGTTCCATGGCAAAGTTTACAACTTTAAGTTTGAAACTGGCTTCATATTTCTTTCTTCTTGCTGGTGGAGCCATGATGGGGTTTTGACTGTTGGACATTTGTATACTGTATGAACAGGTACAGATACTGGTGCGGTACTGTATGTGGTACCCAGTATACAACAACCAGCCAATCACGGCAAGCGATGTACCTTACCAGCGATTGGCTGGTTGTTGTATTCAAAGCCTGCTTGGATTGGTCAGCTCTCCCTACCTGCCCAGCCCTCCCTGTCTCCAAGACTATCAGAGCGGTAGCGCAAACACGCCTCTTTCACCCGTCTGGCCCGCCCTTGTATCCTATTACCTCCTTCTCTGCCTCTCAGATCTCACACATGCGCGCATGCACCGCTTCACTGCAGTCCTCAGGAGCGAGATCTGAGAGGCAGAGAAGGAGGTACGGTAATAGGATACAAGGGCGGGCCAGATGGGTGAAAGAAGCGTGTTTTTCTGGGCACAGCGCCGCTCTCTCTCTTTTTTCCATACCCCGGGCGTCCCGGACGCCTGCAGCTTGCTCCGCCCTTCACTTACACCTTCCCGGTGAGGCGCCCCCTCACCTCGTCATTGGGCGGGGATGCGGCCGCGGCCCTTTTTGAGCTCCCCACACCATATGCGGCGACCGCAGATTCTCCAGTCCGGCTCGGAAGTTTCAGCACCCGCCCTATAAGACGACACCCGGCGTATAAGACGACCCCCGACTTTTGAGAAGATTTTCCTGGGTTAAAAAGTAGTCTTATACGCCAGAAAATACAGTATTACCAGATGGCTTCATAAGCAGACTCAGGATCCTAAGACACACCTATTCAAGAAATCATGAATCTGCATTGATGTAAGTTCAATTTCAAGCCACAGTGACAAGTTGTGTCTTGTATGTCTTTTCATAGTGGCGGAAATGCCCATAACATATATTACCTTGTCTAATCAGCTCTCTGAAGGCTTCCTTTTCTTTGTAATTCCTAGGTATCTGCTCACTTTTCTAAATTGAAAGTATAAATAAAAGATAGATTAATATATAACAATTATCCTGTCACATGACTACCTTCTAGATAGTTTGTATCAAAGTTAATACACATATATTTGTGTTTCAGTAAGAGGTAAAGGAAACATAGGTAAAAAACAAACCAGACACTTTTCAGTAATTACAGGCTTCATTCAGTGCCCAAAAATAAATCTTTGGACACTGTTCAATGTGGTACTTTTTATCACCAGTCCAATTCTTTTTTACTCCCAAGTGCTCTAGTTTGGAGTCAGATGTACTTTCATTAAAAGCCTACATTAGAGAGACTGGATGCTATACGTTTGCTTCATGATAAGACATTATCAACATACCTCACTGTACCATTTTGCTAAATACTTTGCTACAATCACAATCCATGGAGTGTGACTATGGTCCTGCAATCAACAAACAGAAAAAAAAATCTGTAATGGACATAATTCTGAAAGTGGTTAGAAATAGAATATTTCTTTAAAGCTGACAGCTCTGTATGTTCGATTACCACAGTTTTAAAATCCTGTAATATTGAGGCACCATAAGAGAGTTAAGATCAACATTTCTGATTCAATAAAGTTTCCTAGTTTTTGACAGCAATGCCTGCAACATTATGTAAACAGATTCTGCAATTAAATGAAATTTCAAGTAAGTTTGTCAGGGATGGGATGGTGTCCCTAACCTCTTTGCCAGAAGCTGGGAATGGGCAACAGGAGATGGATCACTTAATGATTACCTGTTCTGTTCATTCCCTCTGAAGCACGTGGCATTGGCCACTTTCAGAAGACAAGTTTCAGAGTAACAGCCGTGTTAGTCTGTATCCGCAAAAAGAAGAACAGGAGTACTTGTGGCACCTTAGAGTTGTTAGTCTCTAAGGTGCCACAAGTACTCCTGTTCTTCTTTTTTCAGAAGACAGGATACTGGGCTAGATGGACCATTGGTCTGACCAACTATGGCCATTCTTATGTTTGTCATATCTCAAATCTTAAGAAGGGGGAGCAAATAAATACTAATTGTCTATAAAAGTTATGATGTGTTATACAGTTTAAAATCTAAATCTGAGAACTGCAAATTGCACAATTATTTAGAACTGTCCTGCATGTGGATTTAATAATTTTAATTAAGTTTAAGCCCTCTTAGATCCAAAGGTCTAGTACAAGGGTCGGCAATGTTCGGCACGCGGCTCGCCAGGGTAAGCACCCTAGCAGGCCGGGCCAGTTTATTTACCTGCTGACGCGGCAGGTTCGGCCGATTGCGGCCCCCACTGGCCGTGGTTCGCCATCCCGGGCCAATGGGAGCGGCGGGAAACAGCGAGGGCCAAGGGATGTTCTGGCCGCGGCTTCCCATTGGCCCGGGATGGCGAATCGCAGCGAGTGGGGGCCACGATCGGCCAAACCTGCCGCGTCAGCAGGTAAATAAACTGGCCCGGCCCGCTAGGGTACTTACCCTGGAGAGCCGCGTGCCAAACGTTGCTGACCCCTGGTCTAGTATTATCATTAGGGTAGTGACCAGATGTCATACTTTTGATAGGTTAGAGCAGGAAAAAGGAGATTAGAAATATAGACCAGCCCTACAATAGGAAAGCTAAAGGTCTTTCTTTTTCATATTGCAACTCCCCCGTACTCTCTTTGGAAAGCAAGACCTGCTGCTAAACCTGTGACAGGAGCATGAAACTTGCATTTCCACAAGTGAAAGATTTAGGCCACACATCACTGTTTAGAATCTTCCTCCCCAATTTACATCTTAAAATGCAGACCAATTCATACCCCTAGGTTCTGTCAGTACTCACATATACCATAAATATCAAATATTGAAGCAGTTTTTATTCTTGCTGTATTTCTTGCATTAATGTAATGAATTTTGAAATCATGCCAGAAGAAAACAGGCATTTTTTTTGACTAATTGACCTACCAGGACAATCTTCACACTGATCTCAAATCAGACTCCATATATTCTCGATATATCAAATGGTTAAAATATATATATATTTAATGAGCAGAAACATTCAGAGATCTGGCTTCTGCACCAATTTGAATGATCCAACAAGTATTTGACCAATTTGCAGAAAGTAATTTTTTAGAGTTCTGGCATGCCTAAAGCACCAGCAGGGTGAGGGTAGAAACTTCAAGTAAACGAGTACCTGGCCACTTACACTCAGGAAGGACAAAACCTCGTCTTAAGTATTGCTGAAGAATGTGCAAGTTAGAGCTCTGTGTAAGCTCGAAAGCTTGCTCTTTCACCAACAGTTGGTCCAATAAAAGATATTACCTCACCCATCTTGTCTCTGCACAATATCAGTCAGTTACCTTTACCTGACTGGAAAAAAAACATTTTCCATATGGATTATCTATTTGTTTTCCTAACTGCTCAGGCGCTACTCATACAGTAATCCGATCCAAAGTTTATATTTTTTAATTTGTAGCTTTGGGACTTGCTGTTTGAACTGAGGAATCCAGATAATCATTGTCAAAAACCCTTTTTCTTTCCTCCTTAACTGGGGATGGCCACACTGCACAGAGATAAAATAGAGGGCAGTGTGAAATGGTGGTTTAAATTTTACCTCTATACTCTCCTAATCTTGCTGCTGCCCTGTGAAAGTCATTCTATCTGCCCTTAGGATGCTCTAATTTGTACTGGGTTGCAAAGACTACAGGGGTCAAAGACACAGCCAAGAATTGGCATAGCACAGGACATTCCAGCTACACCATCTTTCCTCCTCTAGCCATAAAGGGGACAAATTATGCAAGAGACTTCACATTGACTCTGTGCCACCAGTTACCATACTTTTATGGCCAGATTACACTTATCCCACCTAACACAAGGAAGGATGTTTCCCAAAAATGTGGCTTCAGAATGCTTACTATGTGAAGTGATGTTTACATCAGCACAGACAAAGTTTGGTATTTTAATTCACGATTAGCTTTTGCGGTAGCCAAATTCACTGAAGGTGTCAGTTAAACTCTTAAAAAAAAAAAAAAAAAAAAAAATAGGACCCTTTGGCTCCAATCCTGCAACCATCTCTGCACAGGTAAGGCTCTGTGCAGGAGGAGAGACCCATCTGCATGGAATTACTTGCAAGAATGGGGCCTATTTTGAATGTATTTTAGAATGCAAGTCTCATGCCAACCTTTTTTTCCATATGATCCAAGTCATAAGACTGCATATGTTCCCTCAGCTCTGGAAATGGGTTGTCCAGTCTCAGATCTTCTAATGCATTGTCTGGATGAGATTCCACGACTGCCAAAGAGTTACACAAGATAATTTAATTTGAAAGATAAACAAGACAGATTGTAGGCTACAAAACATAACAGTAAATATTCAGTGCTTGGGTATTTAGTTATGCGAGTCCCACTAGCATAATTACACATTAATGGAAGTAGTGCCTCATTGTAAATGTATTCCATAATATAATGCAGTATAGTATTGGACAAAAGTCTCCCATTTTGCTTCATCATCAGGTTAATTATTTGTTGCATGCAACTTTCAGTAAGTCATTTCCACGGCTAGAATGACTTTTAGGGTGGGAAATTCCAACTGCAAATGCCAAGGTTATTAACTAACACTAAATACTTCACAAGATAAAAATGAAATAGTTCTTTAAACATATAAAGGTCATCTAAATAAACACCACAACTAAAACTTCTAGAAAAGAGCTTTCAATTCCACCTTTAAATCCATCTAAGTCTAATTTCTAAAGAAATCTCTTACCTGGATGTTCCTTAATCATAATTCTCATATAGCCAACTAGTCCATAAGTCCTACAGACTAACAGAGGGATGTTAGAATTCCAGAGAATTTCAGCTAAACGCACCAATATACTGAAAATAAAAATAAAATGACTCTTAGAATGTATAAGAGATAATCAGGTGTGCGACAATAATTAAAAAAAAATACACTGTTTCCCACATTAGAGGCATTCAAAGCTAAAAATATAACATGATCAAAAGGATGTTATAAATGTATATGAAATAAGATCAGAAGAGATATGTTAAAAGTACAGCAAAAAGACATTACCAGATAATTTATAGCTATTGGCTTTTTAGCGTTGCATTGTTTTCTATGATCCCAAACTTTTAAAAGATCAGTTTAAAAAAAAAAAAAAAAAAAAAAAGAGAAATTGTAAAGTAGAACTCCTAATATACAGTCCTGACAAAGTTTCTGATAGAGCCACATACAATTCTTCTTACTAAAGTAATGTGTGGCAATACAATTATGTACACAGTTAGAAAAGAGGGAGTTAGATAGGTGATAAAGAGACCTTCATGAAGACTTGACGGTATCACGGATCCCATTACATGTGAGGCCTCAAATTAGATGACCAAACTGACATAGCTATGGTGGATTAGGAAGAGCTCCCTAACTAGAGAGAAGGACTCAACATTTAAGTGAATTTGAAAACTGTGCCTAACAATGAGTCAATACAAGAACTTAAAAAAAAAAAAAATGGTGTATTAACATACAAAAGATATAATGAAAATCATTATCATAAAGCTTTCCTGTCTTTAAATGTTGCATATGACAGCAAAAAGGGCAATGTTGCTTCACATAAATTATATTTTCCCATAATAAGGCTGCAAACAAAACTGTAGCTGTAAGAAGATTGAAAAAAATCTGAACAGGACTCTACCTTTCTGGTAACTGGGTTGCAACCACTAAATTAAACCGACAGAAAAATGAAGGATCATTGTCTAGAAGTTTGTCTGGACTCTAAATAAAAGAGAAAAAATATTCACATATATTGGAACATAAATTTTGCTTTATCTTAGAAAGACACAAGCATATCAAAAGTTAAAGCGAACATATGTATTCAACACTGGAGTTGGATTCAAAATGCTAGATGTGGCTTCTGAATCTTTATTATCATTAGGTACAAACATTATTTACATATATACATAAATGAACTTGACCCACATTATTTGAGATCTTATTTCCAGGTCTGTATTACCATAAATTCTTACACTGCAATTACAGATAAATTTGTAACTAATGACTTTATTTTATCATACTTTACCATGCACTTAAACACCAGAACGTGGATAGGAATTCAAGGATACAAACCTCTTCCACAAAATTTCCTGAAACATCATTATTTAATTCTTGTAAGAGCTCTGTGGCACTTTGGGCTCGGTTCTGTTTTAAAACAATTAAAAATATACCTGTTTAAACATACCTATAATTTACACATTGATTTTGTGTTTTACATACATTACCAGTAGTATAGATGCCGTATTACAAGCAAGTACATTATGGAATATTGATATAGTTCAACTATTTCAAACCTCACATTCATCTTAAAATCACTATGTAATAGCAAGGATTTTGTTTGAGCCAGGCTGTACTTTACATTAAAAAAATAGTCTAAAAATGGAAAACTGTAATAAATGGCTTATATCGAATTTTAAAATCACTGTATGGGAAGCACCGTAAGCTCCTGATGCAGCTTTCTTAAGCACTGTTAAGTTAAAAGCTAAGCAAGCTCTAATGAAACTCAGAGCAGTGTGAGTGATGGCAAGAAGATATTGAAGTGAGAAAGAGCTACTTACAATGTGAGAAGGAAACAGCAGAAGATGAGGCCAAAGGATTGGGGAGGGGGGAAGAAGAGTGACACAAGGGAAGATAAGCAACAGCACCTACTAGCAGAATAGTGAGGACAATCCCCTAATAAAACCCATTCTTTGGTCCTAACCATTCTTATCGATAAACTAGGCAAATACAAATTAGATGGGGCTACTATAAGGTGGGTGCATAACTGGCTGGATAATCGTACTCAGAGAGTTGTTATTAATGGTTCCCAATCCTGCTGGAAAGGCGTAACGAGTGGGGTACCGCAGGGGTCTGTTTTGGGACCGGCTCTGTTCAATATCTTCATCAACGACTTAGATATTGGCATAGAAAGTACGCTTATTAAGTTTGCGGATGATACCAAACTGGGAGGGATTGCAACTACTTTGGAGGACAGGGTCATAATTCAAAATGATCTGGACAAATTGGAGAAATGGTCTGAGTTAAACAGGATGAAGTTTAACAAAGACAAATGCAAAGTGCTCCACTTAGGAAGGAAAAATCAATTTCACACATACAGAATGGGAAAAGACTGTCTAGGAAGGAGTACGGCAGAAAGGGATCTAGGGGTTATAGTGGACCACAAGCTAAATATGAGTCAACAGTGTGATGCTGTTGCAAAAAAAGCAAACATGATTCTGGGATGCATTAACAGGTGTGTTGTGAGCAAGACACGAGAAGTCATTCTTCCGCTCTACTCTGCTCTGGTTAGGCCTCAGCTGGAGTATTGTGTCCAGTTCTGGGCGCCGCATTTTAAAAAAGATGTGGAGAAACTGGAAAGGGTCCAAAGAAGAGCAACAAGAATGATTAAAGGTCTTGAGAACATGACCTATGAAGGAAGGCTGAAAGAATTGGGTTTGTTTAGTTTGGAAAAGAGAAGACTGAGAGGGGACATGATAGCAGTTTTCAGGTATATAAAAGGGTGTCATAAGGAGGAGGGAGAGAACTTGTTCACCTTAGCCTCTAAGGATAGAACCAGAAACAATGGGTTTAAACTGCAGCAAGGGAGGTCTAGATTGGACATTAGGAAAAAGTTCCTAACTGTCAGGGTGGTTAAACACTGGAACAAATTGCCTAGGGAGGTTGTGGAATCTCCGTCTCTGGAGATATTTAAGGGTAGGTTAGATAAATGTCTACTAGGGATGGTCTAGGCAGTATTTGGTCCTGCCATGCGGGCAGGGGACTGGACTCGATGACCTCTCGAGGTCCCTTCCAGTCCTAGAATCTATGAATCTATGAATCTATGAATAACCACTATAGTTCACCAACATCCAAGATTAGAGCTTATTTCACTTATCGTATGTTAATTAACTTTAGGTAGATGGCACAAACCCAACTAACATTAGAAAATGCAAGTCGATGTTCTTTTAGATAATGTAGGTGCCCACCCCCAGTTTAAATCTTTTGTAAATAATGGTTTTACAAAATCTTTTCTACTAATAGACTAGAAACAATAGTGATGAACAGAGACAGAATACAACTTTTAAGGTTTTTTTTTTTAAGTTAATAAAACTGCCCCCTACTCCCTCTCCACTCAGAATTTTATTGATTTATCAAAGTTAAAAAAAACAAAAAAAAAACACAACACAGAAAGAGGTAAGACTCCGTATTACCTCCTCCATCCCTCTCCCCACTCTAGTGCACACTCTCCTCCTCCACTCTCACTGACATTGAACATCTTCCCGATTCTCCAGCTCTTCCCTCTGCCGGAATGACCATTCCATCTCCTAAGCTTCCTAGTCCCCTCAACCTCTCATTTTCAAGAGGTTTATTCCCCTCCCAATTCAGCTTTGGTCTTTCTCATCTTAAAAATTCACCATGGGTCCTGAATCCCCTTCAGATTATCATCCACATTCTATTCTCCCATCTCAAACAATTGTCTACAACCATCATCTTGAGTTTCTTTCCTTAAGTTCCATTCCACACCCAATTCAGTCTAGCTTCCATCCTCATTATTCCACTGAAACTGCTCTAACCAAGGTTTCTAATATCTTGCTAGACATAACACAGGCCTAGTGCTCCTTTCCCATAGACATCTTGAGTCCCTCTGACAGTCAACCATATCCTCCTCTTGGAATCTTATCCTCTCCTGGTTGTCTACCTCTTATTGTTCTTTCAGTGGGTTCTCATTCACCTCCCCCCCACACACACTTCAGTTTTTGGTGGGGGTCTCCCAGGATTCTATCCTTCCCTCCCTTCTGTACTTGATATTTTTTTTTATTAATGACAAATCCACCTGTCCACCCTGGACTTGTCTTCCTCCATCAAGGTTAAGTCACAGCCAGTCTTTTCAACATCTCCTTGTGGGCATCCAGCCACCAATTTAAACTCAACATGGCCAAAACTGGGCTTTTGTTCCCACTCATCTCCTGGAGCTCTGTTCTCCTCACTCACTACTATAGAAGAAAGAAATTTTTTATCTGTGTATGTCTAATTTCCATTTCATACACAATCACTCTCTCAATATACTTACAAACCATGTTTAATATCACTTTACCTGGCCAATATTGCTTCTTTGTAGAAAGAAACTGAGAAAAGAGAGACAGTAGAAAGTGACATTAATAATACCTTTCACAAAACTTAAGCTTTTAAGTTTCCCTACAGTGCAGAACATTTATATAGCTTCATGCAGGAAAAAAGAAGTCCTTTAATATCTATTTCCTTCAATTATTAATTTTAATCACATCTTTAACATGACTTCTTTGAAAACAGTCTTTTTGAATCTTGTAAAGTCAGATTTTTAAAGAAGCCTTATCCCAGTCCCTAAGGCCCTACAATCTGCAAACTCTGTAGCATATGCAGAATTTCACTCTCCCAGTGAGGAACTCATTGCAGGTGAATTTTCATCCTGCTAAATTCTCCATGCAGAGGGAACCCTATGCTCACAGAATGCTCACCCCTTCTAAAGTCAACAGAGCTTCATGTGGGCACAAAAGTCTGCCTGCACCTTACAGGACCAAGGCCTAAGTTATTACCATTAAATAGCTACACAGAGTCCATGGAAGTTGCATTTTGATGTACATTTACATATATTGTTTTATTTATGTAAGGGTTTCTATTCTTTCCCTAACTGCATGCATTTTTCAGGAGTTATGGAAGCATACTGAAGGAACAGCACTTCATTCTCCAGAGCTGAAGAACTCTGTGTAGCTTCAAATCTTCTACCTTCCACCAATAGAAGCTAGTCTAATAAAAAGATATTACCTCACCTTGTCTTTCTAAATAAAAGTGGTAAGTTTTGATGACAAAACAGTTTAAAAGCCATGAAACTATATTTAGATATATAAAAAAGTTTGTGGAATCTTAAGTCACAGTAGGAGAGTAAAATATTCACTACACATCCTTGGTGTGTGGGTTTTTTTTTTTTTTTTTTTTAAAGAATATGGTCTTTCCAACTAATGCATTTAAAAATTGGGAATTTCTTATTAATTGCCCTATTGACACAAAGTACATTTCACAACTATTCAAAAATCCACCCCCTAAAACCAGCTTGTTTTGAGCATAACTTCTACAGTTACAGAAAGTTAACCATTATTTTTAAACAGCACATAGTAAAACTACTGAAACCTTATCACTGCTGAACTTGTGTAGAAAACTGATAGTAAACCTACTTATTTCCGACATCTTCTCCAGTGACTTGATTCCCATCAACAATCGTAAATGAGCCAATACCTTGAAAATAATACAGTAAGAAGAAATATGCACTCTTAATTATTCAAACTGAAATTCTTCCTAAAATTTAGGATTGAAATTTATTTACCTGGTAGTACTAAATTTTTGAGGATTTCAGTTCCGGTGGCTGTTGCATTTATCACACAAACATGAGCAGCTTCTAAAGCTTCTTGTCCATGATCACCCCACAACCTACAAAACAAGAAACACAGAAGCATTCAGAGGAAAAAGTAACTTGTGGTAACAAATACAGTCTGAATGGCAGTGGGAATCTGATGTCATAGTCCATGTAGTTTAGCATACTATTTCTCCATACACCGTTAAGTAGTATATCTAGGAGCATGATTTACACTGGGAGTTTTGTCACTGACTTCAGCGAGGCCAGGATTTTACCTTTAGTCCGTCAGACGTGGGGGGAAAAATGTCTATGGAGAAGACAGAGCAAAAGATTCCAAACTGTCAAGCAACAGTTAAAACCATTCATATTGTCCCGTGAGACTTAAAAAATAAACTCCTGAACTACTGCAAGTGTTTTCAGACAGTGGCTCGCAGACATGCTCCTCTTTCACTGCTGAAGATTTCTGTCTTCAAGATGCAACACATTCTGTATGGTGACCCAGTATAGATTTTTTTTAAGCTGTTTCCAAAGGATTATTTGGCCAAACTACCAATTAGCTTATACACCTGCTCTGGGTTTTTGTTTTAAAGGCAAATTCTAGCCTATATGGCTGCAGAAATAATTTCTAAACATGAACCAAAAATGTTTTCCTGCAGACCTACAGCTCTAGCACCTCTGCTGCTATTCAGAGTAAAAAAGGTATGGAAGAGTCATTAATTTTCACTGCTGTTACCTGGAAACTAGTGAGCAATGACTTTCTCAAGAATCAAGTCATTTTCACCCCAGTACAAGTTTATTAAACTCTGAGGATAAGCAAAAAGAACAGGAGTACTTGTGGCACCTTAGAGACTAACAAATTTATTAGAGCATAATTTTTCGTGGGCTACTGCCCAGTTCTTCGGATGCAGTAGCCCACGAAAGCTTATGCTCTAATAAATTTGTTAGTCTCTAAGGTGCCACAAGTACGCCTGTTCTTTTTGCGGATACAGACTAACACGGCTGCTACTCTGAAACCCGAGGATAAGCAGACACTGGAGCTACTGACTGGAGAGTCAGACTCAAAAATGAAACTGGGGAAGGAGCAAAGTAGCTTAGTTTAAGTAATGTGACAGGTAAATAAGCCCTCCCCCATTTGCCGCCTTAACAGTGTTTTTTAAAATAAAACCCTTTGGAATACTGACAACTGTTCAATTCCCGCACACTTTATAATACCGATTTAACTGCTGACATAAAATGGATTTTTAAAAGAATCCAATTATAAAAGCACGAAAAATGGACATCATCTCCAAGAGTTCACTAACGAGCACTATTTGGATTATAGAAATAAACGAGGCCGTATGGACACTTGTGATCAGAGCTGGTCGAAAACTGCCTCCCCTATGCCTCCAATTGGAAAACGTTGAGTTTCCAACAAAACCATTGAGTACCAAGACATTTCAGTCTTCAAGGGCTGGTTTTTCCCCAACAAAATCGTTTTTCCACGAACATTAACATCCTCAACCCCCCAATTTTTCCCGAGGCCGGTGTGTGAGCGTGGCCAGTAACACCGCCCCCTGTCACAGGCAGAGCGGTGAGCCGACCTGCCCACACCCCCTCCTCTCGGGGACACAGGGAAGCCGCCCCAGCCAGCAGAGACCCCAGACAGCGGGGGCAGGCCCCGCGGGGCCGGTCACTAGCCAAGCCGTGAGGCGCACCTCGGCCCAGGGCTGCCCGGGGAAGGCGGCGCGTAGGGCCCCACAGCCTGTACGGCGGGCCCGGCAGGCGGCTGAGCCGGTTGCCCAGCAGCCTGCAGGGTGGGTGCCCCCCCCTGGAGAAGGGGGCGGGGCGCTGCGCCCCCAGTGGTCCAGGTTGTGGCCCCACCCGGCCTTGGGCCGGCCCAGCGACCTGAGAGCCGGCCGGAGGCAGCCCCCGCTACCTGAGCTGCCGGTCGTATTTCTGCTCCTTCATGCTGAGCCCGCCCTGCTGCGCCATGGTGCCGGCCCCCCCGGTAAAACAACTGAGGTCCGCGCTGTCCGCTCTAGGGCACCGTCCGGATTGGTCGCGTTGCTGTCACTGAGCATGCGCGATCGACCTGGACATGCTCAATGACGCCTGCTGAAGGCACCGCTGTCCTTTTGCCCGTCTCTTTGCCATCAGTATGGGCGGAGTCTGTGCAGAGGGCAACACGTGCGTCCAGAGGGGGATAAAGCCTCTGGGGCGAGAGAAAGGAGCAAGCACACAGGCAAAATTAAGGGAAAAATGTGGGAGATAGGGAAGGGAGAGGAGATGCCCTGCTAGACATATGACTGGGGTAACCCCAGGATAGGGAGAGTATGAGGGGATAAAAAATAACAAATTGAAGGGAACAATTTACAGTGTTTGGGCTATACACAGGGCCGGCCAACAACATTTTGGTACCTGAGGCGGGGAGCTCAAATGACGCCCCCATGCCCCCTCGCTTGGGCCAAAACTTTGAAAGGTCTTCATTCTGCCTTCTTCCTGGTCTACTTCTCTCATGGTACTGCTCTGCTACCTACCCCAATAAAGGAGAACTACCAACTTAAAATACCTTGTTCAAAAATAGTAAGTAATACTTAACTTTCAAACGCCTGAAAAGCAAATGTAACTTATCTGTTTGAATAATCAAAGTGGTGCTTTCCGTGCCTTCTTCACTGCAAAGATTTGAACTGCTTCCTGCTGAAGGTCTACAGTCTGGGCCAGCTCATGCTCTATTGTGATGGTTGCAAGGACAACCAGCCTCTCTTGTGTCATTGTGGAGCATAGATGTGTTTTTTATTAACTTCAGCTTGGAGAAGCTGTATTCTCCACTAGCAACTGTTACAGGAAGTGTTAGAAGTATGCGCAGAGCAACAAAAGCATTTGGAAAGAGAGTGGTTATCTTATTTGTGCACATATATTCCAGAACAGCCTTTGGAGTTGATCCTGCTGAAATGTATCTTGAACGGGCTTTCAGTTCATCACCTAAATCACTCGCATCAATATCGTGCATGTCATCATGTGTCAACACTGTCTCTAGTGCCCTGCATTGCTGGTGTAGGTCTTCTTCAGGTACAGTGAGGAGTTTTGGAATATCATACAACATACCAAATATACTGCTGTGTTCCTTGAGCTGCATGAAACGCTCTTCAATTGACTGTATTGCACAATCTAGCACTTGGTTAAAGAATTCAACTTCGAATTGTTGTTTGGGGTCTCTTATGGGATTATCCCGTGCCTCATAATCAAAATGTCTTCTTCTTCGGTGACTCTTGTATTCTTGAATGGGTGGGAAAATACCTTCAATGTAAAGTTCCTCTGCCAACTTCTGTGCATTCTTCAGAATGTTTTGAAATCCCTCATCTGACCAGTAAGACTATAGGTATGACTTTGCTTTGTCCAGTTGTTCCATTGCTCCAGATATATCAAGGACAACACCTCGGAGTTTCTTGCTTACAACATTTATTTCAAACAGTATGTCATGCCACAACACTAAGCCAAACAGAAATTTGAAATTATGTATGTTTCTGGTGATTCCATTTCCCTCTGCCACTGTTCTCCCATGAACAGTTCCTGTCATAGCATTATCTTTCATAATGGCATCATCTATTTTCCCAGTTTGGTGTTTGATAGGCTTTATTGCCTCCACTCGACTTTCCCATCGTGTGGCACTCAGTGGTTTCAGTGTCAGAGAGGATGTTCCCAGATGTTGCTTCAAAATTTGCCATCAATGAGCTGATGCAGAGAAAAATACATAGATGCTTTGAATTACATTAAAAAATTCAGCAGCCTCATTAGAAGCTGATGCTGCATCACTGACCACCAAGTTCAATGAATGAGAACTGCATGGGACAAAAAAAACTTGAGGGTTGAACTCTCGGATCCATGTCCGCACTCCTCTGTTCTTTCCTCTCATGTTGGCACCATTATCGTGGCCCTGACCTCTCATGTCAGCTATTGCAATTCCCGTATCTTCCAATTTTTTAAGAAGCACATTTGTCATACCAGCTCCTGTAGTATCATCAATGTCAATAAATTCTAGAAAATGCTCTCTGACAGTCACCATTGCAGGGACATTTTCACTAGGTTCTGTTAAAAAATGCACCATTAATGTCATTTGTTCCGTATGGCTGATGTCAGGTGTGCAGTCCAGAATAATAGATTAATATCTTGCTGACTTCAGATCTGCCACAATCTTCTGTTTAACTTTTGTTGCCAGTAACTGTATGGATCTCATTTTTAATTGCTTTCCAAGGTAGTGATGTGCGTACATTTCTTGGGTGGTGACTCTTCTTAGATGCTCCTGGAGTACAGCATCAAACTCAGCTATCAGCTCCACAATTTTAAGGAAGTTTTCATTGTTTGGCACATACAGCTGATCTGAAGTGCCACACAGTGCTAGGTTTTGGGTAGCAAGCATTCTCACAATGGCAATGAGCCTTTTCAGAACATTTTGCCAGTAAAGAGACTCTGACGCAATCTTCTGTTGATGCTGATCATCTGTGGTGGCCTTTAACCTTAGTCTCATCTCAATCTCTTTCCACCTATTCCACCATGCTCTCTGGTTATTTGCTGCCTTCTCATGGCATGCAGGATTTCTAGCCAGATTTTTCCAGTCCTGTGTTCCTGTAGAACCCAATGTGGCTGGAACATTAGACTGGAAGAGTTTGCAACAAAAACCATATGCAGCATTCTGGGTTTTTGAGTACATAAGCCATGGCATCTCCACTTTGTCACCATTGGGGATTTCACGCCAGTAATGTGTTGGATGGAAACTTCTATTTTCATTGTCTTTGGGAACATGAATTTTTTACTTGCTGTGGCCCATGCAGTACAAGGAAGTCCCTCAGGCTACTGCTCAAGTGGGTCCACAGTCCTGGATCATCTAGACTTAAGGAACTAAACTCAGCAGCAGCTGTTTCTTACGCCTCCACCACACTCTTCTCCGATCTACACCTTTCTTCAGGAATGTGCATGGTTACAACCATTTGAGATGGAGATATGGATGCTGCAGTAGCTGCCAGGTCACCTGCACTCTGACTAACTGGAAGATCAGGCATCTCCTCGCCACTCACATCCTCACTGGGGCCAGAAGGCTCACCGTGAACATTTGTGTCTATATCAGAGGGGTAGCCGTGTTAGTCTGGATCTGTAAAAAGCAACGAAGAGTCCTGTGGCACCTTATAGACTAACAGAGGTATTGGAGCATAAGTTTTTGTGGGTGCCATAGGACTCTTTGTTGCTTATTTGTGTCTATGTATTTCAGGAGAGCTCCTTCCTGCTTAGATAGAAAGCAAGCAAAGGAAGCTTTTCTTTTTCTGAATGCTGCCCCAAAGGGGCGTTTTCTTCTTTCACTCATGACTGCTGTTCTGTGCCAGCTATAGTGGCTCTCAACACTCAGTTGAAAGGGACAAATAAGCAGGCTGGTAGCAGGGCCTGAGTGAGGGGAGATATCAGTATCTTAAGGGCCTAACTGGCTCCTACTACTTCAGCTGACTGCCTGTTCTCCTCAAGTGGGTTCAGGGAAGCAGCAGGAAACAGGAAGCTCCCTGAGAAGCTGGTGTTAATCAGTGCAAGCTCCTGGGGGTGCTAGAGAGGTACATAAGAGGCTCCTCCTCCTCTCTCTCCCTGCAGCTCCTGCTGCTTTCTGTTATTCCCTCTCACCTTTTCTCCTGCCTGCCTGTTACGTCTCTTGTGGCCTCCTTCCTCCAGCACAGCACTCCACCATCTCAGTGCATCTAGAGCAGAGAGAATACATATGCGCCAGCAGCAGACACAATTTTCTACAATCTGGGTCCTGATGGCGCTGCCCCCCCCCCCCATCTGGCACCTGAGGCAGCTGCCTCAGTTTGCCTCATGGTAAGGCCAGCCCTGGCTGTACATATGTTACCTAAAGCATTCAGGTGTGAGTGAGCCCTTTATTTTGCGTGTTTGTTTTAGTGTTACAAAGTATTAAAAGGTGTGGGTGGGTCTTTAAAATCACTAAAACATGTCTTATGTAATTTATGAACCAGACCCTTTGCAAAAATAAGGTGTGGGTGACAGAGGGCTTGTGTTCCTCAGTAGATGATCACTTTTTCAGTTCTCCATCCCTGGAAGGGATGGGTGTTAAAGGGGACAATGTAGCCCCGTGCCTAGATAAGGCAGCTCTTCTCCATCTGAAATAATGTACTCAGCTGCCTTCCTTCCTCCTCCCCCTCCCCTGAAATGTTTCATAATGATCATACATGTTTTTGGTGCTTAAAAGAAGTCCTTGTCAATTTACATAGGTATACTGTGTCTGCATATAGCCTCATAGTTCACACAATTGTCTGCTGGTCATATGACTTCCCTTTTGGCGAGAGAGGCAAAATAACAGAATTATAACTTATTTTGACATGGCTATATATTTATCTTTTATAGATAATATTAACGATTCAAAGGTAAAGTTAATAATTAACTCTTTGAGTACTAAGGAAACATAGCAGAAGCTTCCTGAGGAACTGGAGGCAATATATTTGATACTTATTTTTATACTTTACATCAAGTTTTAGTGTGAAATGTTTGATAAATTTGATTTAACAAAACTGTAAGAGAATATGTTCCTGATGTAAAAAACCCCAAAACAAATAAAAATAGCACATTTGTGCACAAGCATGTGAATATTCAGTGATAGCTTCACAAGGTCTACTCGATTTCTAAGAACTGACTCTGATTAAACGCTTTGCTGAATCTAGGCCTATGACAGTAGCATGTAGTATGACTACAAGTGTGTGACGCTAACAACAGGCTGGGCATAACATCGGGCTCATCCTAAAAGTATTCAGTGTCAAACTTTGATTATTTTTAATATATAGCTGTGATGAATTTTCTAATAAATTATTAGTTTGCAAAAAGGTATTTGGAAGATAAAAATATGTACAAAGGGGACACCACGCAAAAGACCCTGAATTTGTATAAAAAGAAAGAGTAATTCACTTAATTAATCAGATAAGAACTTTGTTAGATATTTTTAATGAAGATAGAGTAGATGGGAAGGTAAACAGGATGACTGGCATTATGTCATGTATAGTTCAGTGGTATACGTCACAGGTTTGATGTTATACATGAAATGTTTTGCTTATTGCATGAATAATAGGCTTAGTTTGTACAAACTGAAAAAATGTTTTACATTGAAAGAGCATTGAAAAATAATAGGAAAAGGGTATAATTACCAGCATACAAGGACCAGATTAAGACAACCAGATGTGAAAAAACATTTTACTTTTGTTTTTTTAAATGACATCCATGAATAAGTTCAATTTCTGTTTTCATAAAAATCATTTAAATAAATCATATTGATTTTGTATTCTGTGTGGAGAACTACTGCATGTATTGCAACTATATTGACTTCCAGAATGACAGTGAAGATGGGATGATGGTGAGAAACAAAAAAATTGGGATATGTGTATACAGACTAGGGTTGCCAACTTTCTAATGGCACAAAACCAAACACCCTTGCCTCGCTCCCTGCCCCGCCCCTTCCCTGAGGCCCTGCCCCCGTTCACTCCATCCCCCCTCCCTCCATCATTCATTCTGCCCCAAACTTACTCACTTTCACAGGGCTGGGGCAGAGGCTTGGGGTGTGGGAAGGGGATGAGGGATCCAGCTGGGGGTGTCGTCTCTGGGGTGGGGCCAGAGATGAGAGGTTTGGGGTGTGGTAGAGGGCTTCAGGGTGGGGCAGTGGGTTGGGGCGCAGGGGGGTGAGGGCTCCAATGGGAGCTGAGGGGCCAGCACTCAGGATGGGGTCAGTGCACGGAGCCTCCCTGGCCACCCATGCACCTAGGAGCCGCAAGGACCTGGTGGCTGCTTCCGGGAGCCCTGCGGAGGTAGGGCAGGCAGGGAGCCTGCCTTAGCCCTAGGTCCCCGCTGCGCCACCAACTGGACTTTTAACAGCCTGGTCAGTGGTGCCAACCGGAGCTGCCAGGATCCCTTTTCGACCAGGCGTTCCGGTTAAACACCGGACATCTGGCAACCCTCCTACAGACATAGCCACCATGGAATAACTAGATAAGGATCAGGCTTGTGGTAATAATTTGATATTAATAAATATTTCATGCACAGCTGTAATCTTGATTATAGATTAGCATAGGGGGAGCTGGTTGCAATACCTTTATTTAGATTGCCTAACACTTTCCTTTTATTGTGATCTTTTCCTTAAGGAGGTCTCACACCTCCATTGTTTCCAGCAGACCTTTGATACTTGATAGGGGAAGTCCCCTCAATATAGAGAAGTGCCCTTCCTTTGTCCTGTGAAATTCCATTCAGATTTATTGAAGTGAGATAGTATTAAAAGTCACCATTTCTCCTCTCCCTTCCATTCCTCAGAAAGATTTTGACAGCCTGCCAAAATCACTGAAGTTTCCAATGACAGGCTCATGCTACCACCAAACAGCAGCAGATACTGCACTGAGAACACCTGTGAGCTGCCAGAGCAGCTGTAGCAGGAAGGGGGAGGAGAGAGTTGGGCTTACCCTCTCAGCCCTTTCCCTGCTCTCCCAACCCAGCATTTGGGCCCCATGGGGGCCCGCATAGGGCAATAGTTCCCTCATCTTTGGAGGGTGGAGGCAGCAGCAAAAGAGAGCCAAGCTGAGCTGCTCCTGGAATGCCCCTGGACCTAGCATAAGGCACAAGCTTCCCATGTTCCTCCCTGGTGGCACCAGCTTCCCCAACTCCAGGAGTGGGGGAGAAGGAGCTGAGCTTGGTTCCTCTTGTAGCTCTCTCCAGTCCCAGCACATGGTACCAACAGCCACCCGGGGCATCACATGAAGCACGAGCACCTCTCCCCCCCCACACACACACACCTGAGCTGGGCAGTACTCCCCATGCCCACCCTCCGGACTCACCCCACTCTGGGATAACAGCCTTCTGCTGCTTCCACCTAATGTAGTTATTCCTGTAGCTCAAGTGAAAGCCGTCTGAGCAGCAGTAGTAAAGGCTATGGGTACATACCAGGTAGGTGGTGCATAATTAGGAGTGGGCTGTTACAGACACATAATAGAATTGGTTATTACTTGTGTCCTTAAAACACCTAGGAAATTACATTCAAAAACTATGTTAAAAGAATGTTATTTAGGTCTGCAAAATCACGCACTCAAGGGTTTGGAAATGCTAGCTTTATGGTTGCCAGGGCAACCTTAATGTCTGCAGCTGGATGGGAGGAGGAGGTGAGGAAGAGTCAAGAGGTAACTGGATCTGCTGAGTTCGGAGTACTTGTTCCCTGCACACCTCTACCAAACTCCTCTCACTTAAGTAGATGCTTTTCAGAGAATTCCATAAGTAGAGCCCTGCACGGATACAAAATTTGTATTTGCATCCAGTCCGCAAACATGGTCCGCAGATATCCACATCCTCAGATATAAAGTGGATATCCGAAGATTTGCAGGGCTCTAGATATAAAATTTGGATCCTCATCCATCCATGATCTGCGAATATGGTCTGCGGATATCCAGGTCTGCTGCGGATATAAAGAGGATATCTGCAGATTTGCAGGGCTCTATCTGTAGGATTAACTAGTCTTACCAAGTTGTCTGTAGCTCTGCCCCTTTTTCCACAGTATTTTCCAATTCCCTGTTCTTCTCTTCTATATTGAGTGAGAGATATGTACTTGATACATGAACTGGACCTTTCACTCAAATAATAATGTTAGAACTCATTTTGATTGGGACACAGTAATACTGTGGAAAGTTTTGTCTCATGTTCCTTTCTGAAAGTTTCCTATTCTGCCATTCATTCTCTTTATAAAACATCTTTATATTGTAAACCCCAAGTGAACCTGCTGAAATTGAACAGTGGGAATGTTGGGAATGGATTGTATTTTGGGTTTACACATGCACTGTCTTTTATGGTGTCATACTTTCCCAGATAATTACCATGAGAAAAGTGCAGTTGACTTCACTGTCTGAGTTATTTGTTATGTAATAAATTATTTGCTGACACCAGGACCTCTTTTTGTTGAATATTATAGTCATATCCAAATGCCTCAATTCTGCTAGGGGCTTCATGTGGGTGGACCCCAGCACCCACACAGACCCCACTGAAAGCAATTATTGAAGCAGAAGGATAATTTTAGTTTTTAAATTTCCTGCTTTACAGCAGGTGCGTTATATTAAATTGCACGGAACCACTTGGAGTATTTGTTTGAGATATTTTGAAGCTATATCAAGGGCACCTAAAACATACGGATAGACTCCCAGTTTTAGTAATTGCATACATCTGAATAAATGCACATTATTTAAAATATACACATTATTTTAATAATATGGAAATTAACTGAAGCTAAAATTACCCAGAAAATTAAAACCTAGTCACCCAATAGAACAAAACAAAAATAAACATAGCTATTCAGTTTGCATGGTAAATCACCCATGTGCCCTGAACCTGCAGAAGCCTACATATGTGTTTACCTCTATGCTCTGTCAATAACCCCGTTGACTTTAATGGATCTACTCACAGTACATGAAGTTAAGCACATGCACACAATTCCAGAATCAGGGCATTAGACTAGTAGCCATGATTGTGGACATCTCTTTAAGAGCACAGTAGATTCTAGGACCCCACATATGGATGCAAGCCTTTACTATCAAGTCACCCAGATGTTAGGAGTTTGAACACTGTGTAAAGATGCAGAGGTGTTTTTGCTGATTCGTGCTAATAGGTGGATCTTATTAATTCCAGCCAGGATTTAAGAGCGATTAGAGTCCCCTTTTAATGCAAACTAAGTTATGATAGTTTGCATGGAAAAGACTAGGAATAGCTAAGTTTGGAGAGACAGTCTTGGCTGATTTATGTGTTGCTGTTAGAGTAATAATAAAGCCAAACTCCAGGAAGGGATTCCAGGGTGTGCCTCCTGAAATCAGCACTCTACTCGCTCACAATACTTTTTAAAGCATGTCTTGCAAATGATAGGAATATTGAGGGTAAAGCAATAACCTAATTGCTTAATCTCTTTGGTAATATGTTTATTTATGATTATTATGATTTTATTTTATTATTTTTGCTGTCCAGATATCTTATTTGTGTCATGGTCTTGTATAAAGAAAATTAATGGTGGTGTGGAATTATCTTTCATCTAAGCAAAGTTTGCATCTCAATTGGGGCTTACCCTGTAGGTCCTTGGAGTAGAGGATCTCCCACTGAAGTTGATGGGAGTTCTGTGCGCAGAGCCTTGTGAGACTGAGCTTTTGAAGGTTGTAATTCTAACTTTGCAAGCTCATTTCTGGACTCTGACATTTATGTTATTCATGTTTCTTCAGAACTCTCACTCCAGTTTTTCATATCAAATTTCTAAAACATTAAATATCAATGTGAATGAGAGAAAGGTCCTTTTTCTGATGCCCACATTTAGGAAACTGTAGTTAGGTTATACCAGGAGAGGTATTGTACAATACATGCAGTATCAAGGATGTACTGAAAATGCCCTGATTATTAGAACACTGAAGTTATAATTGTGAGATCACTCTTAACACCATCATTAGACTTTAATGTAACGATGTTCTCATATCATAAAAGTCTCTCTGTGGCACCAACACACACTGTAGTTGACAGACCAAACTATCCCATCTTACACTGGTGTGAACCATGCTTTTTGCAAAAAGTACCAAACAAAGATGCGACCTAAAACCTGTTCATTCTAGCCAATTTGTTGTCCCATAAAACGTATCACATGGTAGATTTAGTCTAATTCAAGGATACTATGTATGAGGGAGCTGTTAAATATCCACTGAATTAAAATATACAACCGTGCAATTATGATTTAGAGTTGTATATTGGATAGATGATTTATTGCAAGAAAATATAGTGCTTCCCCTTTTTTTACTTTGCTAGTTTCATTTTTCTCAGGCTTTATGTTTGCCATGTCATTGTAAATTTTCCCTTCTGTTGAAACTTCAGTGACTATTAAAATATTTGGCATGTATATGCTGTTTACAGAAATCAAATATTGACTTATTTCTTTCTTGTTATCTGGTGTCTTTGTACAGTTCCCTGTTATCCTCAGTGATCAAACTGATTACAAATTATAATCCCAAAGAGTTACTTTTTCATACATTGTTTTAACACACGCACACACAATTTAACTATAGCTCTCAGTCAGAAGTGTACGGCTACAATGGTCAAATGTTGCTTGCTTTATGTAAACCATCCCATGAATCCAATAGAACCTTCATATCTTGGCTTCCATTTCTTCCTATGCTACTTTTTCCTTCCTTTCTCTCCTTCACCGACTCCTAAGTCTTTTCCTTTTAGCCCACCTATTAAAATGGCTGCCTAGTTAATATATGTCAAGTCCCTTCCCCTCCTTGAAATCTCTTCTGAAACCTCAGAAAACTTCAGTGAGGCCTACCAGCCGTAGTATGTGCCCACAACTTACTTTTAGTTGTATTGTGCCAATATATCGCTTTAGAAGATTTATCAGCTTTTAGGGGCAGGGATCTGGTTTGGTTTGGTTTTGTCATTTTAACAATGTTGCCAACTTATGATATTTGGGATTGGGAGAGGGGGAAGGTGTCAATTTGTGATATTTGGTGGTGGATGATGGCCAAAGGTTAGGGTTAGCTAACCCCAGCTCCTGAAATCATATGATTGCATGAGAATCTCAATGTTAAATGTTTTAAAAATTAGAATTTAACTTTCATGGTTGCGGAAAAAGCTTGACAATATGAACCCTAAGCCTCAGACATCAGAAGACAAACGAAAAGACCCCAAATTTATTAATTTTTAAAATTTCATGAATTTTAAACTAACCTCATGCTTTTTGGGTGATATGACTTAATTTTTGAATGCTTGAGGTTGGCTATATTACTTTCTATTTCATGTATTACATATTTTAAAGTTCTGTGTGGAGTTCTTGTACTATAATAAAAAATCTACTAACTGGTTAGAATTTCTTTTAATTTACACATAAAATCCAACTATAACCTTAATATAACTATTGCCTAGAAACTGACAGCATCAATAATTGCAGTGTAAGGGGAGAATGCACTATCAGGATAAACTAGATACTGTTTCAGGAACTTGAGGTGCTTGCTGGTTCTCAAATGGTGAGCATTTCAACATTTAATCTGCTCTGATCTAATGTATTCAAAGGTTCAGAAGGTGAACAGCCTATATTCACACTGATAGTACTTCTGCAATATTTTGTTAATATGCAATGAAGTGTCAACCACATCTATAGATGCATTAAACAAAAAAGGCACTTGACACCCTGTGATGGGTTCCCTCCGGGGTGCCACCTGGAACTGGCTTACCTCTGACCCACCAGCCTGGGCTTCCGCTCATACTGTGCTGCTGTGACAAGTTGTAAAGCCCTCCAAGCTTGCACTTCCAGCAGCATTCACACAGGTAGGGACACACCCAGCTGCAGTCACATGCAGGCTCTCTCACCACCAGCCTCCCAGCCTTCTTCCCACTTGCTGGAAAGCTCTTCTGCTGTGACCTGGGTCAAACAGTTCCCATTGTGTAGGGCTATCTCTGAGAGGTTTCTACTGTACACAGTTCCTGGGGTAATCCTTATGCTTGTGTGCATTTCCTCAATAAGCCATTAACATTGTTTGGCCTTTTTACTGTTGTACACGAAAGGCTGCTCGTGGGTGTTTTCAGCCTCTCAACATATTTCAGTAACACATATATAGCGAAACTTCATAACTTCACATATAACGATAGCACATACCCTCCAACAAGATATTAATGTCTAGAAGATCAAACCTTTTAGAATGACACCTCACAAGGCTCACTTTGTACAAAACACATCCTAATTACATGACAGTGGTGAATATTGGGGTGCCACGGTGTCACACATCCGATTCAGATATACCACTTCCATTGTTGTTAGGCTACAAAGAAAATCACAAAAGATCTACTTGAGCAATATGTACTCAAAGCACCTCTTAGCCATTCACTACATCACCGCCAAATAACTATTTTTTTCTTTTAAGTCCCTGAAGTTGTGCTCATTAGCTCCTCTCTACAGTTACACGTTAGCATGCACCAGCTATGTTGTCACAGCTGACACAAAGTCTGTCTGGAGTCTGGAGCCTGTTAATAAAAATTCAGGTACCGTATGTATATTTTATTTAAATCTGAAAAACATGACTTATTCAGCCCCTATGGAACCAGTTCCAGTCTCCTTTGGAGTTATTTAGCAATAATTCTTAGTATTTATACAGCAGTTTTCATCAGTAGATCTCAAATTAATTTACAAATCAGGTTATTCCCCTTTTATAGTTGGGGAAACTGAGGTAGGTATGACTTGTCCACATCACACAGCAGTGACAGAATGAGGAGTAGAACCCAAGTCTCATGATAGACACGCTGGTGGTCTGTTCATTGGACTACACTGCTATGATCTCTTACATCAAGGAAAAATAGGAGTCAATAGAATGAAGCTTAGGGGGGCTTGACATATTTAAAAAGTTATTTGTTAAGAATCATTGTGTTGAATGCCCTTTTAACCTGTCATGTTTTGCTGACGTAGATGGATTTCTCATATTTTATTGCAATTTACCATTCAACAAGAAAATGATCTGAGGATGTAGCAATATGTCTATGGAAAACATGTGAAAAGCATCACAGTCTCAGATGGGCTGAGAAAGTGCAGCTACTCTTTCAGCTCAAAATTGAACATCTACTACTTGATTTTCCTCACTGAAACCAGTGTAACTTCATTGACATCAGTGGAATTATTCCTGATTTATATGTTTATAAAATAAGTGAGATCGGAACCTGGCTCCTACCCTCATCTTAACATTAAAAAGTGTTTCAGGGACAGAATCAATGGAAATCCAGGGCAAATGGAACCATCAGAATTATATAATAATCTACTTGACATATTCAAATATGAAAATCAGATACACACCCTTCCCCCCATTTAGAAGGGAATTTCTTGATATCAGAATAGACACTGCCTCTAAAAGAGAGAAACCTGATTGGCTTTTGGGGATGTTTTACATCACATATTCTCTGCATTAGACACTATCTCTAGCACTGTGTTGGAACGTTTATTCATGATGTCTTTATCACTTTCTCTCAACTACTATTATTCCTGCATTTTCACTTTCCCTGAATCCCAACTATCCAAACTTAAATTCTTTTCATAATGCAAGAGCTTATCTCCTCTCCCACATCTGAAAGGAACATGTTTCCTCTCTTCTCAGAAATTTTCCTGTGCCCTCCTCTTAGGGCCAAATTCTTATCCACATGTAAACATATACATAGAAGGAGATGAAAGCTTGATAGTTTTGAATGGAGAAAATATACACTAATCATTACATATAATGTCAAATGGACTTCAGTGGCATTGTGCTGTATGTAAGAGGAGAATTTTCAAGATTTTCTATATAATTGTCCCTGTTCCACTTCTCTGACTTCAGCTTTTACAATTTTATGGCCTATTCCCTGTTGCCCTGGAATGCCAGATTCCTTCCCTTTCCTGGCTACTCCAGAGTGAGTAGCTGATCCTTTTCCTGTTTTTGCCCCGATCATGTATAACAGCTTTCCTGCCTATTTGCAGTTAAATGATTCTATGATTCTCTTCAAATCCCATCTCACAAATGTCATCTGGTCTCCCAGACCTATTGAGTGACCTAATACAGATATTGCGCCAGTTTAGCTAAAATCAATGTAAAAACTAATTTGGTTAAACCAGTGCAAAAGTCCTGTGTGGACACACTTGCATCAGTCTACAGCTGGTTTACAGTGGATTAACTTGCATCAGTCAATCACAAAGGTTTCATATCAGGCTCATTATTTAAATTGAGAGGTTCAGAAAAATAAAATTAAATCATATTAAATAACTCCAAGAATGTGAGTACTGCATACCAATATTTTCATTGATTTTTCTTTATTTCTTTTTGTCTCTTTCCTTTTCTTGGTTCTGTAGTAAGAGCATCCATATCATTGTGTGCGATTGCTGTAATTAAAACTACTGATGCATTTGTATAATGCAGTCTTGACAAAATCTAGCACCCTCAAATCTAGCAAAAAATTATGGATTTGGAAGCACGATTAGTCTGAATGCCTACATGCATCCCTAAAATATGCTTTTACCAATAATTGCTCCGAGTTAGTGTGAGCCACCAAGACCAATTCAGAGCAGATGTAATCAGGTGCAGATCCATTTATCTTAATTGGTAACTACAGTATACGTTGCTATTGGTCCAGCTAAGGATAAATTAATGTTTTATTTACATGTCTCTTTTGGTACAGTCTCTTTGGCATAGTAGAGACATCTGAGCTGATACCTTTAAGCCAGGCCACAACCAGATTGTTGCTACCAGACCCTACGTTTCTTTCTCATGCCATGATGAGGAGTGGTCCCTCTTGTCACAAAGCTTCCTCAGGGTTTGTGAACTTTTGCAGCAACAGATTGGATAGCCCATCTGGCTGCCTCTGACCTTTTTATGGTGTAGCAGGACACAGGAGGCATTGAACTGGACCAGGTTATGGAGACTTAGCAAGCTGGTACTTTTCTTTCAGGTCTGCCATCTTGTGTTCCAGAAACTAAGCTATGATGCTGGGGTTTTTTTACAAAATGTAAGTCTCCTTACAAAGACAACCTGATTACAAAGAAAAGGTACAAATTGTGAATTGAGGATAAACCGATATAGTAGTATCTGCCTGAGTCTGCAGACAGCATGAGTCAGTAGCTCTGAGAAGGGAAAAATCCTTTAATTAATATCATGTTGACTCCGAAGCTTAATGATCATTTCAATGTAAACATTATTAACTATTTCACTGTTGAACAAAATATTCAAAAAAGAAGAAAGATGACAATCAGATGATGTCACTCCGTGCAGAGCACCCAAGAAAGAAGGAAGATGCTATTAAGAAGATCTGCACACTTTATTGTGACTGATGTCTAACATTGGCAGGTCAAGTGGGTAGGGCTCGGTTTGTGGATGGAGCTTGAGAGAATACTACTACTTTGTCCCAGTTTTGACCCTGGATATAGGACACATGCCACTAGCCACCTGACAGCGTATTGTCTTCTGGCCAACTGAATGCATCTATAATACTGGGAAGGGGGCACTGAGAATTCTAGAGGTTTCCTTTGTACCAGTGCAGAGTAGGCACTGGAAATGGGCTGAGCAGTAGCAGCAGAAATCAGAGTTGAATCTGTGTAGCTGGGACCATCAGGAACCAAGATCCTTCCCTCTTCCTGCAGGAATTGCTTTAGCTGCTCTGTGTCTTTAAGAGGCTGACACTATCCTGCAAATGAGCCATTATAAAGGCAGGTAAGCAGCAGCAATTGGATCAAAGAGCTGAGAGCAAAGCAGAGCACAGCAGCCTGCATAATGACCGGACACCACTGCTGGGGATACGGACAGGATGATGGTATGTTACATCCATCCTTTCCTAACCTAATCACTCTCTCTCTCTCTTTCTCTCCCGATCATCAGCTCCTCAATATCCTTGTCTAATCCTTGCAGAGATGCCTGTATTTCATCATCTGCAGGCATCAAATGTGCAGCAGGCAGTTAACTAGTTTATCAGTATTAAACAACACCGAAAGAAGGGCACCTGGAGATGACAAACTTCACCTGCTGCGGTCCTGTCATAATCAGCAGCACTGCCGTAATCTGTGTGTAAGAAACCTACATCTTTCTTAAATGGGGGTGGAGGACATTGAGAGTCTTCCCTGCAGATATTTTAGCCATCTCCTCCGCAAAATGATAATAGTAAACTGGGGTTTTATTTCTCCCTCTAAAACAATCATTTGAATGAAGGAGATTTGGTGGAGTGGTAATGGACAGTCTGATCCCACTAAGATGACTAAAATGTGATATTCATGCTATATAGGTTCCTTGAATTCCAAGAAATTATATAGATCAGTATTTAAATATTGGAGGCATTTTTTATTAAACAAGCCATACTATTCTTCCTGGTGTTTAACAGCCCCTTTAATTTAAAGTTATTCTCTTTCTGCGCCTCCCGCTCCTCAAAAAAGTATATGTGTAAAGAAAACTTATGTGGAGACTATGCAGACTCCTGAAAATTTGTACAATATCTATATCATTTGAAGAGAATGGATGGATGAATGACTGATGTTACCCCAGTAAAACAAGTTTATACATGATTGGGTTAAAGCTAGAACACTGAGTGAAAGCTGCATAGCTCCAGCAGATATTATTTGTAAGTGTATTTGTATGTATCTATTTTATTCATAAAAAGCTTATGAGGAGGCAGGGCCGCCCAGAGGATTCAGGGGGCCTGGGGCAAAGCAATTTCGGGGGCCCCTTCCATAAAAAAAGTTGCAATACTATATTCTCATGGGGGCCCCTGTGGGGCCCGGGGTCTGGGGCAAATTGCCCCACTTGCCCCCCCCCCCCCCCCCCCGGGCAGCCCTGTGAGCGAGGCTCAGTTATATTGTATAAGCTTCAATAGAATTTCAATACCTAATCTCTTTTAAAAACAGCCCCCAGATTGAGAAAAGGAAAATATATAGTTTATAAGCTAGTGCTTCAATGCCTGCCAAAGACCGACATAATATGTTACATTACATTTTTTTTTTTTTACCAACATAGGTTGGGGCAAGTGTAGTTTACACCTGTGAGTGATTAAGATTTTTAACAAAAATGAGAATGCTACAATTAAAGTGTTTTGGGTTATTTTTAATGTATTAAAAAGTCAACACGATAACTTTCCCAAAACAGGGAGTAGAAGAATTACATTGCTGTGTGTTGTAATAAAATACACAAGTGAAACAAAAGTATACCTCTACCCCGATATAACGCAACCCAATATAACATGAATTCGGATATAACGCGGTAAAGCAGCGCTCCGGGGGGGCGGGGCTGCGCGCTCCAGCGGATCAAAGCAAGTTCGATATAACGCGGCAAGATTTTTTGGCTCCCAAGGAGCGTTATATCAGGGTAGAGGTGTAAAAGGTAGCAATAAATAATTCTTTGATGTAGATATGATCTTGTTATCTTAAACAGCATGAGAGCACTCCTGCTCCTAGAGCAGAAAGCTATGTGATTATACTCATATTTAATCCCACTCCTTTGGGGTCAAGAAGTCCAAAGATATTGATAATCATCCTGTACCGCTCACTTGCAGTAGAGAAATAGCATAGTGGCATTATGGAATAATAATGCCTGTTTCTCAAAGATTTACTGCAGTCATGAAATGGGTTTAAAAATAAACACATAGTAGCTGAGACATTCTGAGTCATCTGTATCTAATTTGAATCTCGAGCATTTATCACTGTCCTACCCAGGAAAGCTAAAATACACAGTGTATGTGTTTAAAATATCAACAGAGAGAGAGAGAGAGATTCCTCAACCAAGTCTATTCTGGAATAATCTATTTGTAATTGCATTTAATTTCTACAGGAAGCTGGGGAATAAGCAGAAAGGTCTTGGTGTACCTGTGGCTGTATTATGTTCCCATCATTATGCTTGTCATAAAAGTGCTAAATCGCCCACCGGGCTGCAGGCTGCACTGCTAGTATCTGTAAACACACACAATAAAACGCACAGTGTTTCAGATAACTCCTATGATGTCAAACTTACGTGATTTCCAATGAACGTGGCATCACTCCGAGGCTCATAAAAACTTCTAATGATTCTTTTCTCTCTGTGGCAAAAGTGAAGTAATGGTGTTTTCCTTTCCTTTGTCTCAAAGGGCCTTCTGAGTGGTACAAATCATATCCCATTGCCCAGGGACATCGTCAGTCACCTGTTGATATAGTCTCCATGCAAGCAGTTTATGATCCTAGTCTGAAGCCTCTTATTATCTCATATGAATCGTGTACATCTCTTGAAATCTCCAACAATGGCCACTCAGTCATGGTGGACTTTGAAGATGCTGATGACAAGACAGGTGAGCTTGATGCTGTCTTAGAATTAAGATCTCATAGCTTATATTACTTCACCTTCTTAGCTAGAGAGATGATAAAATACATTATGTGAAGTAAAATTAAAGGCTAGTGTACAATTTTGCTCTATTTAAATTTTCTGATATGAGACCAGTGGCATTACTTGCCTGGGATATGTGATTTGAGCCACTTTTGTTTTACCATTTTCTTGGGCCTGCCTTTTTTTTTTTTTTTTTAATATCACAATCTGGGCAGAGGTTTGAAAAGTGGAGAGACTGGGCGCTCAGTCTCTGTGCAGAGTGTCACTTAGCAGATCCACATCCTTACATGGTAAGGAAGAATTCAATCTGTGGACAAGAAATTCTGCATTTCAATTTGTGGTGATTCCTCTGAATTGTCCTGAGAGGAAAGGTGGTCACTTCTGCTGAATACAGACCACGTAGATATCAAGTGCTCTTGATGACCTAGACCTGTCAGCACCAGAAACATGGTGCCTCATTGATTCCTCTTTCCCAGGCTTCTTCAGAAATGATACAGACTCTCTGGCTAGTTCTGCTGAGGAGGCAGACTGTGCATGTTACACAAGCTGCAGCTGCCTTTTATCCTTCATCTTCAGCTCTAGGCAATGTGAGTTTTGGTGCTGTTAAACACTCCATCGGGGTGGCCAAACATGCAGACCCTTTGAGCCGCATATGACAATCTTCAGAAGTTTAAGAGCCGGGGCACACCTGCCGGGGCTCCAGGCTTCAGACCCGTGGAAGGTGCCTGACGGGGCTCGGGGCTTCAGCTCCGCTTCTGCTGAAGCCCCGAGACCCTCCTTCCTACTGGGCAGAAACCCTTACCCGACCACCCTGCTGCAAGGCAGAGGTCCCGAGCTTCCCCCCCAGTCTGGTAGGTGGAGAACGGGGGGGACCTGAGGGACTCCATGAGCTACACTTTAACTGTAAAAGAGCCGCATGCGGCTCGCAAGCCACAATTCGGCCACCCTGTATTAGATTGTTCTCCTTTTGCCTCTATAGAAAATTGTGCTCTGATTCACTTACACACTGATTCTGAGGCACAGAATATCATAAATCTATTAGTAACTGATAAGTAGAGAGGAGCTTTTATATAAATGGTCTCTGATGGGCTAGTTTGTTTTATTTTAACTTATGTCAGCAACTAATGGTCATTCATCCAGTTTGGTGCTTTTGCTGATGCCAGTTTATTTTGATATTCAAACTAAATGTTATGGTTGCTGGGAAATGAATAACCTGCAATGGCCTGAGGTACTCTCTATTGCCTTTGAAGTAATCCCATAAGGTTGTCAGAGCATTATCAGGTATGGGCTTAAGTTACAGCTACTGGATCTTTTAAAAGAAAAAAACCCAAGGACAAGCAAACAGCTCAGTGAATGATCAATTTGCAAGTATAATTTCTGAGTTTTCAGTAAAGACAATGGATCTGAGCTTGCCTAAAATGAGCTTCTTTAAAGATTCTTTTAAGCATGTGGCCTTAGAAAGTGACTTTGTAAAATGTATCTGGAAAAACTATCTTCACAGACAATTTTAATTCAGTTATAAATAATAGAAATCTGTCCATTTAATAGTGAAATTCACCTAGGTTCAGAGGGTTTGCACTACAGGGTCCCTGCATTGCTGCTCAAGGGGAGGGCATCACTGCAGCATCCATGGTAGGGGCTCTCTGCCCCTGGTGCATTATGGAGGGACTTTCCATCCACTAGACTAGCATGAAAGGGTCTATTGGAGGAGAGCAAACCTGGAGAGAAGCTACTAGAGCTGCACTTGGATAGTTCCAGTGACAGGGGAAGGCGGGGTTGGACGAGGGGGATGCATTTCATCTACCCTATAAGCCCCCATTTAGGCCCCAATTTAGCAAAACATATAAGAATGTGCTTAACTTTAAGGGGATAGACTTTAGTCCAGTTAACTTCAGTGGGACTTAAACATGTGCTTATGTGCTTTGTGTAGGAAACTAGCCTTTATACCCCAAAGTCCAATTTGAGCCGTGTGGTGGGGTTGTGGACTGCACTCTTAAAAGTTAATATTCCATGTGAAGAGCAGTGAAATAATTCCATAACATGAAAAATTTAGAAGCAAATAAAATGATAAGGACTATGTTGTTAAAAAATACATTATAGACATGGTGTGTGCATACTTTACAATACTTTTTTAATTAATTACCAGTTTTCAGTTCTGTTTGACAGAAGATGAACTTCTTGGTGTCCTGTCGCTTTAAAGCACAAAAAAAATTTCAACTAGCAATATCACACCTCAGATTAACCTGCTGAAATTTTATTTTCTTCCTATAAATGTAGGCCACATTGCCTAGGTATTAATGGGCTGCATTTATTAAAAGTATTATTTTAAAATTTAAAATGTTAAAAGTTTGTATTTACCTTGACCAAATCCCATAATCTCTCCTATCTGTCTTCCCCACCTTTGTAAAGTGACTTGAGATCCTCTTATGAAAGGTGCTATGTTAAGTACAAGGTATTTCATTAACTTCTTCTACCAGGATCAGGTATTAACAGAAAACAGAATATAGAGAACTTTTGCTGGAGGGAAAAAGATAATCCTAAAGAGGAAATATGTAGCAAAATGATATATGGCTGTGTAAAACTGCACCTTCTAACTCAACAGATCCACTCCCTGTCTTCCACAAAGTCCCGGTACCTTTACAATTCAAAAAAGTTATTTAAAAACACATCACAAACTGTTTCTAATTCCAATTGTTTTTTTTTTAAATACAAAAACCAGTTCAGCTTCCTGAATTTCAATAGGAAGCATCCATAGCTTGGTTGCTTGGTGGATAGCTGCTATGTCCTTACCTCAAATTTACCTTTCCAAAGGCTAAATAGGAATATGGTAAATTTTTATATAATTAATTGTCAGTAAAAATTTGTTTCTCCTTCTAGTATAAATCTGCTATCTCTGATATCAGCCAGGAAGAAAAACTCTTTACCCTCACTCACCTTCTCCTAAACTTGTATGGAGGAGCTGACATGAGATATTTACTTACACAGATGATATTGTGAGTTTCCAGCAGATTTGGTGGCACTGGATCATAGGTCAGATACGTCCCTAATGTAACTTCATTGACTTTGATCAGGAATAAATTTTCCCTATGTTATTAATTTTAATAACCTGAGAGCCAAGATAAAGGACTTTCTTTGTATTTTGTTAATTGTGGCTTTGGCTTCTCTTCTGTATACTGTATATCAGAAATATATATATTTTTTTCCTCCTGGCTCTTGAGAGATGCTGTTTCTCCACTATTGACCCAACTAGTTTCTACAGTCAGGCAGTAAAAAAAACCAAATATTTAATCTTTTACATTCTCTTTATGCACTTCCATTTACAGTGGTCAATGGGGGGCCCCTTGAAGGTCCCTATAGGCTAAAGCAGTTTCATTTTCATTGGGGAATGAAGCACAGTCAGGGATCAGAGCACACAGTTGACAGCAAATCTTTTCCTTCTGAGGTAAGAACTTTTTCACAACCACTTTACTACAGCCAGGATGCAAACCTGAAACAAAATTTGGAACAGTTTGCATCCAGATTTGAATTTTGCAGGTTGGCCCATCCATCCATTTAACCAAGCAATATATTGCTATCTATATATTCATTAACTGAAATGCTGTCTACATGCAGTTTCTAGCTGGCCATTTCTCTCTATCCACAATGGGGTTTGGAAGCAACAGCTCTGCACCACACACTTTAAATAAGTAACCAGCATCTCTTGCTTATATTTGCCTGTGCTCTATCTGTCTATTACTGTGTCCATACAGTATGTAGCATGAGGGGGCCCCATTCTTGGTTGGCCCTTTGGCACTACCCTAATAAACGTGGTTTTGGGGGTGGGGCCATAGCTCTGGCAGCCAATAGCAGTTTGCAGATAAGGAAGAAAAGAAGTAGTTCTAGCAGACCCTGGAAGTGCTTTTTTTGGGGTGGTGGGGTGTTCATTGTCTAATCCGCTCAAACGACTGCTGTTTTGGAACTTGGTAAATTCCTAGTTGAGTTGGTTTGTCCCAGAATTTCTGGCAAATCTGCCCTTCAAGCAAAGCTTTATTATGTGATAAACGGACTGATGTTATTGCTTACTAAGCGTAATACAACCTGTGTGAGGGCCTTTAGCATTTAGCTTGTTCATACTTCTGTTTTATGATTCCCCTTCACAGCTCCACTTGGTTCATTGGAATGCCAGGAAATATGCAACATTTGGAGAAGCAGCAGCAGCTCCAGATGGCTTGGCGGTAGTTGGTATTTTCTTGGAGGTAAGAGTCATGAAAATAATGGTGTGTGTTTTATGTGCAGAGGCGCATCAAACTGTCAACTGTTTAAGAACTAAGACACATAGTTGAGAAGAACTGTTTGGGGAAAATAAATGACTTTACTGGAAGCAGTGACTCAAGGCGGACTGCAATTAAACCTACTTCAGTGGGAACATGCCTAAGACAGAAAATGGCCTGTTATATATTCAAAGCATAATTATTAACTATATCATATCTATATTCTCATGCAACTGTATCCATTACACTTGTAGACTGGAGAAGAACATGCCAATATGAACAGACTAACTGATGCCTTGTATATGGTAAAATTTAAAGTAAGTTTTTTGTTTGCTCTTGTATTTATTTTTCTTCCCCTCACTTGGATGACTTTTAAACAGTATAAACTTGTGCACAAGCTTGAGTGAAATAAAAACAAATTAAAGCAGCAAATTCCATCTCCCCTCCCACCCCCCGAAATTCACCCATCGTTAGTACGTAACGTAATACAAGGGTATATAAAAGTGATAGTTTAAACACACTTCATTCTAATGTATTGTCTCTCACCACTCATGGTTGCTTTGTATCCTAGAATTGTAGGATCTAATGCACAAAACTTCAATATAATACGCTTTTGCTATCAAGGAGTTCAGAATGAATGAACATGTTGTTCCTGCCTCTGGGTGTTTTGAGAAGGGACTATTGAATTCTGATGTTGTGGATATGTGCTTGGCCATAACTCGCTTCCCCACTTTGAAAAGGAAGCGTTTCCCCCTCAGGCATTTCTTATAATTCCTTTTAAAAATGGCAGGACTGCCCTTCAGGATGAGATGCCCTTGTCCTCACTCCTGCTGGATTCTGCGGTGAGCAGAATTTTGCAGACACATTGGCGTTTTTTGGTTGCACGGCTGTGGAGTGTGAGTGAGCAGGTGCTTCCTCCTCCTGATCTCCTTCTCAGTAACAATGCCTGGATCCAGGAGTCCTGTTCTGGACCACTGTAACCCTGAAGGTAGTCGTGTAACCTCTCCTGGCACTGCACTCTGTGCCAGCTCAGTATCCTCTGCCACATGCTTACCTGAGCTGGAAATTACACCTGCAGCTTCAGGATAGACCTATTCTTTGTTCTAGATTTGGGTGTTTGATTGCAGAGGCAATCTTTGCCTAGATTGCCTTGTTGCTCCAGACTCCAAGCAGAGTAGTAAGGCACAAGAAGCACAGGAATTCCACAATTCCGTAGAAGCAAATGCTAGTGATGAAGTGTGCACCATTAGCAGCTCGTGCTGGGTACTATACAGAGGAGAGATTTTCTGCCTAATTTCCCGATGGGGAAGGGGCATTAATTGCAAGGGGATCTTTTGTTTTACTAGTTCAGTGCTAACACAGGCAGCAGGGACATACATCCCTAAGCCAGCATCTGGGTCTGGGATCACCACAGCTCATGTGATATCACCACAATACTAGATGAGTGCTATTCTCGTGATGTTGTTGTTCTTAGACAGAGCCAAATTATCATCCCATTATTCTTGCAATTTTAAGCTATTAGCTGGTGTTTCTGTTTCTCAATAAATATCTATCTCCTTAAACACATTTTTTTTAAAAAGAAATATAATGTGTCTGTTCTTTCCAGGGGACAAAAGCTCAGTTCAGAACCTTCAACCCAAAATGCCTCCTGCCCTCAAGTCTAAATTACTGGACATATCCTGGTTCTCTAACAACACCTCCTCTATATGAGAGTGTAACGTGGATAGTGCTGAAAGAGCCTGTCAGGATTTCTGAGAAACAGGTAAACTTGCAGTCAGCTTGTCCCCAAGTTTTGATACTCCTGACTTCATTTTTTTAGGGTTTAAAATGGGATCTGTGGGCAGTGATTGTTTTCTTTGTACAATGGGACTAATTTAAGAAATGGCAAATAGCCTGAGATGTCTAGTCTTGAAGTACGGAATGACGGATTTTGTGGATAAAGTAGAAAGGCAACATTTTGTTTGTTATGCCTCCATAAAGATATAATGGACCAAATTCTGCCTTCATTTATACCCATGCAACCATGTCTTAGTTGAATGCAAGGACCTGCTTGGAATTTCTTTGCTATCTGTCAAATTAACATTCTCTTATCTATTTCACTCTATTTGCCAGGAAAATGACTTAAAAACTTAAGTTCAGATTTTCAAAGGTATTTGGGTTCCTAAATATGCAGATAGGTGTTTAGTGGGCTTTTCAAATGTACTTAGGTGCCCAACTCCCATTGATTTCAATGACAATTAGGCACCAAGGTACTTTTGAAAATCCTACTAGATACCTATCTGTATCATTAGACACCTTTACAAATCTGGCCCTTAGGCCACATTCTGTTTTAACAAAAACTAGTGTAACTCAGCATGATTTAGCCTTTGATATTTGTCTGACCAAATGTAAAAGAAATGTTCATATAACATCTTCCCAAATAGTAATTGATATCATGGGAAGTAGATGCCACATGAGACTGCAGGGGAGATTTGAAACGGAAGCTATCTGTAGACATTTTAAAGCACAGACTTATAAAATGGGCTTAATTTTTTTCTGAATTTCCAATGATGATATTTGCACACTTGGTATTATAGAGTGAATAATAAATCATTATTCATAATGTAATATCTCACTCCAAGCCCAGATTTGCCATCTTCAGTGCCCACACATTCCAAACAATCTTGTTTAAAATTGTTGCTTAAATGATCTTTGGTATAGCAAGAAAAATCTTTGGTACTTGCTTTTTTATGTATTTTCAAAACTGCTGTACAAGCATCACTCATTTTACAGATAGGGAAACTGAGACAGAGAGATCAAGTGACTTGCCCAAGATTACATAGGATGTCTGTGGCAGAGCCAGGAATAAAATCCAGATCTCCTGACTTTCCACTCTTTTGTGTTAGCCACAAGAGCAGATCTCCTCCCATTCCAACCATCTTCCAAGAGACAGTCACAACTGCACATTCATCGTGTTTCCAAACATTTTATATTTTAGGTCTCTAACTCTTTTTTCTTCCTAACTTTAACACCTCCATCAGAATCTCGCTTCATGTAAATCTCCTGTTGATTTTATTGACTAGATGGTTTTGTTCTTTTGTGTGAATTTCTAGTGCGTGTGAAAAGTGCCTTATTGTCAGCCCTGGAGACTGAGATTCTTTATCTACAAAACAGGTAGAGCATAGGCAGCAGCAGTGCAAGTTCCCCTCACTGCCCCGCCAATGTGCTTCACCTTGGAGGGTGAGAGGTTTGTTTAGTCTTCTCCTAGCCCACTTAAACCTTGGCCTCTCTCCTGAGTGTCTCTTACAGGGTTGCCAATTGGTCTTTATTGTGGTGGTGGTGGTGGTGGCGGTTTTGTAGATACAACAAGCCTACCCCTTGCCAAACAACATAACTCATTATTAATTTGATAACCTCTACCCCCAGGTCACTTAGCACTACTGTTTTCCAGATTTCTTCCTCCCATTGGATATCTGAGTTTCCGATAAGTTTTGCATAAATATATTAGTTTGCAGATTTCCAAGCTGAATCTCCTTCTGATGTTTTCTAATATTTCTAGACCCCTGTTTATTATTTTTCCATCTACACTGCACTACAAACTGAGAATGTTATCCAGGATCTTCTGCATTCCTGAACCATCCAGTCACAGCAGAGGGGATGATCTGGCCCAAAGAAAGGAAAACTTTAGGCTGACTATCAGGAGACTTTCCTGGCAGTGAGACATATTACATTTGACATATTCTCCCCGATAGGAAGTGATAGGAATACAGTCTCTTGGTGCATTTAAAACTAGACTGAGCAAAACACCATAGGAAATAGTCTGATAATGGTGGGGGTATTGTCTAGATGACCGAACAGGTCTTTTTCATCTCTAACTGGAACTGAAGCTTCAGAAGTGGAAATGTGCACCTTCCATATTAAAGATTCCAAATATAGAAAACAGTGGAACATATTGAAGTGAGCCAATCATGCATTTCAAACAAATTACTTTTGGAGGTATCTAATATTCAGTCACCGTTGGGAGCCTTCATCTGCCATTAATAGTCTTTCTAGGCTCTTAGCTTGAAAATATTCTATTATCAGATTGAAAAGTATTGAATGACTTCCTCTTACCTTTTTTCAATGACATTAACATCAATTGCCTTTGCAAGTAGTAAAGTTATTTCATATGAATTTACAGCTGGAGAAATTCCGAACTCTTCTCTTCACCAGCGAGGGAGATGAAAGGATACAGATGGTGAATAATTTTCGCCCCCCTCAACCTCTTAAGGGAAGAATAATTCGTGCTTCCTTCAAGGCCTAAAGAAGAAAATTAATAATGAGCTTCAAACTTCCAAGTGCTTCCATGTCTGAAGGGCCTCACAAGATCACTGATCTTCAGATGACTATCTCATTGAGAAAGTAAAACAGCCATTTCCATGAACACTTTGTGTTGTGGTGCAGAAAAAAGTCAATACCTCTTGGTTTTATGCTTTGCATGGGCCAGATCCATTCTTTTAAAATAATTATTATGAGATCTTGTTCTCTAAAAAAGAGAACATTTTTAAAAATCAGGAATAATTTAGTAATCCAGGGTGTACTCCAGTAGAATAGTGTGGTGATGTTCCATATTATTAACTATAATTTTAAGTTTGTATCTTAAGATTTTAGAATGGGAAATTGCTTGTGCAATGATCTAATAATAGTGATGGACACAACTTCTAATGGTTAGAGCTATTGTCCATAATCTAATAAAGAGTGGGATAATATTAATGAGCTCTGACATTGAAAGATCAAAGGCTTAGATCTTCCTGCATATTTCCTGTGGATTCTATTCAGTTTGACCAGCTCCTCTCGTTTAGAAGATACTTTGACTATATTCTAATTAATTGCAGTTGCCTTCTTACATGCAACCAGAGCCTGAAACAGTAGCACGTACTAAAAAATATGTGATTTCTTCCATTCACCTCAAATGGGGTTGACTTTGAAGCCTAATTCACACAATTTTAGTGTTAACATTTTAAAAATAATAATAATAATTAAAAATAACTCACATTAGTGTTATAAAAGCACTCAGTGCTTCACAAATAACTCATCTCCCTGCACATCATTGTACTTTGTACAAATTTTCACCCAAAGCCAGTAGGCCATGCATAAATATCGGGCCTCAATGCTTAATTCAGCTGAAAGGATGTTCCTTAGGAATAAGGCTACATTTCAGATGACTGAGACAGCTGTTACTGTCCTTAAAATAACTAGAGTAAATGCAGTGTTTACAAGTGCTTAATCTTATTCCACTCTCTCAGAGCAATGGGGGGGGGGGATTGTGAGAGTTTGCTAGCAGACTTAACCCAGAAGCAGTGAGGGCAGTTGATTTTTGAATAAGCAGGGGCCAGATTGTGATACTCACACTCATGAACAGTACTACCTTACCCCACAAGTAGACCCACTGAAGTCAGCGTATCACAATATATTCAATGTAAATATTTTAACTCTTCCTTGTGTTCACAACTAAAATAGGAATAAAGACAAATCACTGAGAAAACAAACAACCCTGCCACTACAGAATTAGTACAGAATACCCCACGGACACCCACTAGGGGTGACCAGACAGCAAGTGTGAAAAATTGGGATGGGGGTGGGGGGTAATAAGCGCCATATAAGACAAAGCCCTACATATCGGGACTGTCCCTATAAAATGGGGACATCTGGTCACCCTACACCCACTTAAAAGTCCTACAGCTGCCTTGTGTCGTGAGTTTGTTTGATCTTACGAAACTAAGTAGGGTTAGCCCTGTCAGTGTTGGGCTGGGAGGATTTCTACCTATATGCTGCATTAAGTGGTCCTGGGATCCTGCAGGTGGTGCTGTTCTGTGGGAGTGCCAAATGTGTGAAATAATAGACGAGCTGCCATGCTGCTGGATGTGCTGTCATTTACTATGTCGGGTACATGTGTAGCGATTGTTGTTATGGCCTGGATGTTAACCTTTCAAATTCTACCTCAACTCAGTGCATGCCTCTGCAGCCTGGTTTCCTTCATTTCTTGCCCTAAACTTTATGATGTTGCTGTGCATAGTTAAGCAGATGCTGTGTTCCTCTTTAAGGGGCCTGAAATAGTTATAACTTAACTGCCTTCATTGGCATTAGTCCTGACTTACACTGGTGTAGCTGATGTGTGAATCGGCCCCTAGGTTTCAGGGGTAAGTTGAGCACTCCTTGTAGTTGTGAGGCTTCAATTCTGGGTAGGGTGACCAGACGTCCTGATAAAATCAGGACCGTCCCAATATTCAGGTGTTTGTCCCACGTCCCAATATTTCGCTCCCCCAGCAGCACTCGGCTTTTTTTTTTTTCCTCTTGCTCCGCCGGCAGCACTTGGCTTTTTTTTTTTTTTTTTTGCTCTGCCGGCGTACACCCCTCCCCCCCCCATGTGTCCCGATATTTTCTCTCTCTCATCTGGTCATCCTAATTCTGGGTGCTTTCACCTGCTCAGAGGAAAGGTGCCGTCACAGCTGGGCAAAGTATTAATATGATCAGATTTTCTGCCACTTTGGTGGCAAAATTCGCCAAAGCCTTCTTTTGTACTAGCGAATCAACCTGACGTTGATGTTAGTAGTAACTGACATCACTACATTCCAGAAATCCTGAGCCCTATGCAGAATGACACGTGCATGTTGCGTAATTCAGAGGGAAAAGTGGTAAGATTCAACCATTCTGTCTAATCTCTATTTTTCAACCAAGGCTGCCCCCACTTCCCTCCTGCTGTGTAAAAAAAACTGTACCGCATAGGGGAGCAATGAATCTAAAAAAGAGAAGAGCTGGCTCAGATGAGCAAGTCTCCTCGGACAGGGAGAGAAGGCATTGTATTGTAATTGAGACAATCCTGGGAGTGAGGAGCGCAGGGTTCTAGACATGGTGCTTCCTGTGCAGCTTGTGCATTAAACTAAAACTCTCCATCCCTCACTTCTCATATCTGTGAAATGGGGATAGTAATACTTACCTACCTCACAGGGGTGTTGTGAGGGTTAATTCATCAATGTTTAGAAAGTCCTTTGAGATCCTTGGCTGGAAGGTGCTACCAAAATGGAAAATCATTATGAAGTGCAATGGATTGACCATTATGAATGTGATCTGTACAGCCTGTAGTGCAGGCTGCTATTGCAGAAGGCAGGAATTCTTTATACAAGATATTCTCAATTTCTTTAACAAATCAAATATATTTTTTTAATAAATGTGTGTGGGGTCTTGCTCTAGGTCTCTTTTGAACAGGTCTAATTTTTGTGCTGCATTAGAAGAACACTCCCCAGCACCCTGCTGTAATTCACTTTTTCTAGGGCTTTCCCCCACTACCATAACTGAGAAATGCTGTGTGTTCTTTTTCTCCTGAACTGTTTTGTATAAGTCTGTACCAGATTTGCCTGAGATCAAGGGAGGCTCCAAACTACTTAATGATTCAAGTTTTCCATAGTTTCAAAGGGACCCTGAAATGTTGCATTGTGAACAGCACAAATACAGATATGATTTATCTCCTCTCAAACATTTGATATAAAAAATTCAGTTTACTTGGGCAGGCTACTTCTCTGAAACCTGTAATCTAAGAAGCATTTCTAACATATGCCATATTTATTTCACAAAAGCATCTACCTGTCTTCTGTGGCTCAGTGGGTCCACTCTTGTTAAATGGATTAATCTAAATTAAAGCACCTCTTGGCCACCATCTTTCTGTATCTGATGTATTCAGCTCTAGTCTTGGCTAGATCTTTTCTTGCCTTGTGCCAGAGATGAACAGGGATGTCATGCGTGCTATATGTGTCTGTTCAAAAAGAATTGGATAAGTTCATGGAGGTTAAGTCTATCAATGGCTGACTCTAGGCAACCCTAAACCTTGGACTGTTGGAATTGTCCTGTTTTGTGCACTCCCCCATGAAGCTCTGCTGCTAACCACTGTTGGAGACAGGATATTGGGCTAGATCAGCTGGTCTCAAACTTTTTTGCTGGCGACCCATTTCACACAGCAAGCCTATGAGTGCTTGCGACCCCCCATGTAATAACCTCACGACCCCCTGAGGGGTCCCAACCCCCAGTTTGAGAACCCCTAGGCTAGATGGACCATTGGCCTGAACTAGTACGGTAGCTCTTATGTTCTTATTTAGCTAAAATCTACCAAACAAACCCTCATTTTAAAATGTAAGGTGTGCATTTAAAAATAAAACATAGATTTGATAGTCTCGAGGTTAATAAAAATCTTATTCTGGTCACGTCTTAGGCAATAATGAAATTATTGTGTTGACCACAAATAGCTTATTGATAAAATAAAAATACCATCATGGAACATCACTTCTTTCTAATTATCAGCAATAAAGCCATTTATATGCCAGGTTACCATTTAAGATTTTCAACGTATTCTCTCATTCTGCACATCTATATGATTGAAGAAATTTAAGGGATCCTCTACTCCTCTTATGAACGGAGACCCTCAAGGAGGGCAACATAGTCTAATTAAACCAAGGTTGCCTGTGTTCTGTTCCTGATTCTGCCACAGGCATTTTGTGACCTTGATCATGTCACTTAATCTGCCTCTGCCTCAGTTTATTCATTTATGAGACAGGGATCATATTTACTTCTTGAGGTTATTGTGAGGCTCAGGGCTTAGCTATATGAACACTTATTTCATGGAAAGCCGGAGTGTAAATTTACCCCATGCTAGCCTGTTGTGTACTAAATGTCTGTGTGGACCTGCTGTCATGCACTAAAAGTTCCATGATGTGCTGCAATCTTTCCCCATTTCAAAGGGGATGAGGGGGTAGATCAAAGTTCACTAAGCAGTCCACATGGACACTTAGTGTGCAGCAGACTAATACATGGTAGATTTACAGCCCAGCTTGCCAAGAACTACGTGTTCATATAGACAAGCCCTTAAATACTGTTTGTAAAGAGCTTTAGGGGCCCAATCCCACAAATTGCTCTGCTTCTGAGAGGTGCTTAGTACCCTCAACTTCCATTCTTTCTGCACTATTCCAGAATAAGAGTGGGGTTAATTGGGAACAGGTAATCGGGAATAACTTCCTGTGTAAACAAGCCCATATTTAGGAGTTGTTTTGCTTTGAGGTTAGAAAGCGTGAACTGTTCTTACGGTGATTAAGTGTAATCTCTTGATAGGAAAGTTACACTATGAATTCCTTAATGTTTTTCTTGATGGAGTCAAAATGCATAAGCACTGGAATTTCCCGTAGAAAAGCATAAGTGTACAATATGGGTCATAGTTATATGCTGTACACACTCCAGAATTTACTTCCCTTTGTAATTATTTTGCATTTATAAAGGGGTGAGTGTGATATTACCCAGGGTACAATCTGGACCTTGATCAGCTGTGTCCCCTTAATTCTCTGGCCTGGGGTGCCTTTTACACTGCTTTGCTGACAGAACATCCACTCCTGGCCTGCTCACACAGCATTCAGCATGCAAATTCACTCCCAGCGAAATACATGAGCTCTCTGACCAGTCACTCATGAATTACATACAGGGTGACACCTTCGAATTCTTAATCCCCACCACCCCCTAGAAATGTGGATCTTGTACTGCTCAGTACCCTTCTGAACAGTACAGGCTCATAAGAAGTCCATCATTTCATCAAAGGAAAATGATAATGCACCAGCATTGTTATCTCAAATGGAGTTTCCTATACACTCTAATCCAAACACACTGGTTAAGATAAAACAAGATAACTATAGAAAGATCGATTTTAAGTGATTACAAGTGATGATGCGTAAAAGTCAGGATTGGTTACAAAAGAAATAAAAGAGTAAAACGCAAGCTAATACCTAACTTAACAAACTTAGTGAACATAAAAGCAAAAGATTTTGTCTCCCAATACACTGCAGTAAATTGCACAGGCTAAGTCTCCTTTCAGCCTGGGACCCTTTCCCCTTACTTCTGTTCTTTGAAAGTCATTGATGTCATGAGCAGAGATGACGGAGGAGAGAGGTAAATTGGAGGCCACTGTCTCTCATTCCTATACCACCCTGCTCTCTTTGAGGTTTGCCCCCAGTTGGGGTGCAGGCGACAAGTAGTCTCTTGTGAGGTCTGACTCGTCCCTGTGATGGAATGTAAATTTCTTATTCACACCTTCCTGTTGCTGGAGAATGGCTGTGTAAGCAGGTGACAGCCCTTTAACACCTGGCTGGGGTGTCAGTGTGTTTTTGTCTCTGAAAAATTGGTTTGGGCCTGCTTTTCTTAATATTGGAGCATGTTATAACAATGCTATACAGCAGAATCTTATAACTTCACATACAATATTGATACACTTATTTTACCAGGACAATAATGTTCAGCACATGATGAGTTTTCAAATGCTACCTCACAAGGCATACTTCGTACATTTATCCTAGTCTTGTAAAAGTGGTGAACATAATAGCATTGACTGTCACAGTGAGTCTTTCACCTACAGAGCTTTAAGACAATATCAGCATTTTATAAGATATGTTAAGTTTCACAATAGAGTGACAATGAAACATAAATTGTGTAAACCACAAGCACAGAGTAATTGGAAAATACATTCTAAGAAATCTTACCATTAACAGTAACTGCATTTCTCCATTTTAAAAATCATTATTAGAGAAGCATTTTTGTAGTACCCATTGTAATATGAGAGCAGAATTTTGTTTATATTGTTCGCTACTCAAACTCATAACAGGTGCAGTTGAAATGTCATGAACCAACAGCAACCATTAGCTACTGGCACCTCCTGGGGAGTGAATGTTATAATGCTGATATCTTGATAGAAGGAGGTGGAATATTGAAAAAGGAATGGAACCATTCATATTAGAAGTTGAAAAGATCTCTAATATGCAATCCAACTCCCGCCCAAAAAATGTAGCATACAGAATTAAACTCATTACTAACAAACCACAAAGCAGCAATCTAACCAGTTCTTCAGAAGACGTAACATGGAGAGCCTGATTGAGTAGATGGATTTTTTTTTCACTTAGCACAGTTCTGCTAATGACTGTGCCCTTGGAAATAAGAGCACATATTCATTCAGACTGTCGAATCTTAACTGTTCCTAGCATAGACGCTGATCCTCTAACCTTCAAAATGATCAAGCTGAATGGCTACGTTTTTTAAAAGCATATCCCAACATTCAGGTTTGGCATCTCAGAGATGAGCCTATATTATCCCATGTGCTAAAATCAGCAGAGGGGAGCAAAACCCATGCTCTCCCTTGCCATGTGATCCCACACAGAAGCCCCTCCATCTCAAGTCCATGTGTCTGGAGCTCCATGGTTGAGTGAATATACTTGAGTACAGAGGGGGGAGAGTGATGGTCATTCTCTGTCATATTATGTCCTCCCCAAATGTGTGGGTATTACCCTGTGGAAAATAATACAGATCGTGCCAATGAAATATTCCATAAAGTCCTACTATGTGCATTACTTTGCATATTGGATTGTACAGATCAACAGCTAATTGGCCAACTATGTGATCATTTGTGTGTGCAATTATGACAATTGTACAAAGTATATGCCCTTTACTGCACATGCACAGTAAAAAAATCTGGGCCCCAGTGTCAAAACCAGGCATCTGGTTGGTTTCACAACTGTCTTTGTCAGCGCTATATACATTGGAAATCTGTGACTTGCTGGAATTCAGTGCCAGCCTGACAGAAGCTGAATTGGTGCAAACCCTTAGTGTGGACACACTTATATTTATTTAAAAGTGCTAATGGGTTACAGCAATTTAACTGTATTGGTCCAAAACTGGCGGTACACCAGCCGTCAGCCAGGAAATGTGGTATAATAATCAGAGGGATTAAAATAACCAAGGACCGTTTTAGATAGCATATTCTGTTTGTAGAAATCGTAATGTGATACACAGTCTCAGTGACTAAGCTAAATAGTAAACAAACAAATTTCTGCATATCTATCTATCTATTGGTTTTATACTGCAGTGGTTTTCAACCTATGCTCCGCGGACCCTGGGGGTCTGTGAAAAGTTGTAGTTACCATAGTACAGTGGTTTTCAACCTGTGGTCTGTGCACCTCCATTTGAAATTTCTGGGGGGTCTGCAAATGAAAAAAGATTGAAAACCACTGTTATACTGCATCAGAGCAATATTTTTTTCTGTTCAAGTACTTGATTCCTTTTTGATTCAGTGCTTTAAGAAAAACAGAAATATGAATATTGTATAATGCTACATTCCAGTAAAGAACATCTTCCAAATGGTTAAGGACTTGCAGAAATAAACATGAATATATTTTGTAAAATCTAACACAGCCTCCTGCAAGCCCTGATATTCTGATATTGCTAAATATGAAGATAACATTTGTTCCCACAGGAAACTGCCTCAAAAATATTTCCACCTTAATCCAGGCCAATCAACAATGTCACCCCCGTGACACTCCAGAAACAATTCTGTCTTTGCTTTTCTCTGTTCTTTCCCTTGATGGTTGCTTTCATCTCAGTGCCCAGCGGCTCAATCACATTGTCACAATGAGCCAAATGTTGATCCCACTGAATTCAAGGGAGCTTTACCAATGGGATCAGGATTTGGCTCTAGAAGGGAACTGTAACACACAGAACCACTCATCTCCTGTTTGGGATTGCTCCTGAAATCTGGGATGATAAGAAATAGGAGTCTGGTGTGATTCTTGAAAGATGTGGCTCAGAAATTATCTCTGTATACAGTAGAACCTCAGAGTTACGAACAGCTAGGGAAAGGAGGTTGTTCGTAACTCTGAAATGTTTGTAACTGAACAAAACTTTAGGGTTGTTCTTTCAAAAATCTACAACTGAACATTGACTTAATCTAGCTTTGAAACTTTTCTATGCAGAAAAAAATGCTGCTTTTAACCATCTTAATTTAAATAAAACAAGCACAGAAACAGTTTCCTTACCGTCAAATCTTTTTTTGAACTTCTCTACATTTTTTTAGTAATTTATTTTTAACACAGTACTGTACTATACAATATATGCTTTTTTACCTTGTCTCTGTGCCTGATTGCATACTTCTGGTTCCAAATGAGGTTGACTGGTCAGTTTGTAACCTGTGTGTTTGTAACTCTGAGGTTCTACTGTATTTTGATCCATACAACGTTGATTCATAACTGTCCCTGATAAATTCCATTACTCTCCTTGCATAATACTGAAATCAATAACAGATGCTGTGCAAAGAGTTGAGAAAACAAGAAGAAAACAAAAAAAAAGTTAATATTTTTCATACTGCCAGCCTTGTATTTCTATCATCTTTGTTATAATGTTGTATTATTACCCATGCAAAACCTTCTTCTTCAATATGGCATGACTAAATGCTGCTGCTAAGGGATGAGTTGTCAAAACACATCTATGGCTGCAAACACTTGCATGTGTTATGCTGGTGCCCTGTGGATCCTGAAGAGAAATGCCAGATCAAAATGGAGGATATTATGGATCAGATCTTCAACTAGTGTAATCAGGCTTAGTCCTACTGCCAGTCAAATTGATAGAAAAACTCCCATTGTCTTGAATGGAGCTAGATCAAGCTGCCCTTAAAAATCTGACCTAGTGTATTTACACCATCATTATAGCACTAACTATGTTAGTCCTTCAGTGGGAAATACCGGCCATTTTGGGGAGGAGGTAAGAGATCGGGGATTTGAATGTCCAGCCTTGCACATTCAGAATTTTCTATTCCCTTGTATTTTAATTTTATTATGAGGCAAAATAGAAGTGTTTTACCTCTTAGATTTTGGAATAGTGTCCCCAGGAAAGTGATGGAGTTCACACTGGTTGGGCCACTAAAGCTTGGTTAGAAAAAGCACTAGAGAATATGTTTCAGGGAGCAATCCTGCACTGACCCTTGAGGAATGGACCTAATCCATCTTTCTGTCTATATGATTCTACAATATTGCCAACCGTGAGTATTAAAAAATCAAGAATCAGGCCCTGCAATCATGAGATTGGCTTAAAATTCATGAGTTCTTTTAAAATAATAAGTTCCTTTTTGTTCTTGATATTTGCCTTTTGGTGTTGTAGCTTTTAGAATTGACATTTTCAAATTTTCTGTGGAACTACAAATGCCAGAAACCTCCCTTTCTCAAAAAAAAAAAAAAAAAAAAAAGGTGAGAGGGAAAGAAAAGAAAAAGAAAACTAGCTGAGATTCTCATGCAATCACACAGCTTTTGGAGTTGGTTTAAGAAAAAACAAATACTGTGAGACTCATGCTAAAATGGAACAGTTAGCAACACTGCCATTTTCCCTAAACTTTTCCTAAACTTCAGTACAGGTAACTGAAAATGAAACATTGTATTTCAGGCAGCACAGATCTGTGGTATTAAACAGACAGATTCTTATACTCTCCTTATTAGTGACTGCCATCTTCTGGCTAGTTTAGCAAAGATCACATGTACAAATAGCATTTTACAGTTTAATATACACCATCAAACATGGAAAAATATTATGTTTATATCAGGATAGATATATATTTGTAATACAGAGTCAAGTTTACTTATTGCAGTTGTTTAGCTTTTCTTATTCCAGATAGACGTTTTCTTTCATTTTGCAGCCCACATTGGGAAAGACCCTTTTAATCTAATAGGTCTTCTCTTAAGCAAGTAGTCATGATTTTCTGTCGTTATTTAAGCATTATTTAGTCTAATACATTCTAGAGTTGAAAGACTGAAAATTCATGCTGAGCTTCCAGGAAATATTAAAGGCAGAGTTTTAAAATATATTCCACGTTCTTTCCGAATAGAGCCATGCAGTAGAGAACAAAGGGTTTGGGAAAGACTGCTTGTTATTTCCAAAAGAAGCTGTGATCAAAAGCCACATAGTCTTGTAGTGGCCAATACAGATCACTTGAGATACAGTGCTAAAACCGGGCACCCCTTGCACAGAGATTAGTTATCATGGAAAGCATTGGATTCTACTTTAAATGAAACTTTACCAAGTGGTTTTGTGCTTCAGGTCTGATAATTGCTGAGGGCTCAGTTTTGTACCCTTTATCTATGTTGAGTAATAAACAAAATAGGGCTACTTGTGTGAGTAAGTACTACTGAATGTGAGTATGGATTTAAGATTAGGAATCTTGGAAATTTTAGCTAATGAAGCAGAGTTGATTGCAAGAGAATAAGGGTATGTCTACACTACCTGCTGGATTGGCGGGCAGCGATCGATCCAGCGGCGATCAATTTATTGCGTCTATAAATCAACCCCCGAGCGCTCTCCCGTCAACTCCTGTACTCCAGTCCCGTGAGAGGCACAGGCAGAGTCGATAGGGGAGAGGTAGCAGTCGACTCGCCATGGTGAAGACACCATGGCAAGTTGATCTAAGTACGTCGACTTCAGCTATGTTATTCACGTAACTTAGATAAATTCCCCCCCTCCAGTGTAGAGCAGGGCTAAGGCCCCATCCCATTTACTTTTTCTTAGCCCTGGTCTACACTGGGTGGGAGGGGGGGTGAGGGAGGAATCAATCTAAGGGCACATCTATATTTACCTCCGGTCCGGTGGTAAGCAATCGATCTTCTGGGTTCGATTTATCGCATCTTGTCTAGACGCGATAAATCGATCCCGGATCGATCCCGGAAGTGCTCGCCGTCGACGCCGGTACTCCTGCTCAACGAGAGGAGTATGTGGAGTCGACGGGGGAGCCTGCCTGCCGCGTCTGGACCCGCGGTAAGTTCGAACTAAGGTACTTCGACTTCAGCTACGTTATTCATGTAGCTGAAGTTGCGTATCTTAGTTCAAAGTGGGGGGTTAGTGTGGAGCAGGACTAAGGGTACGTCTATACGGGGGGAGGGATAGCTCAGTGGTTTGAGCATTGGCCTGCTAAACCCAGGGTTGTGAGTTCAATCCTTGAGGGGGGCCACTTGGGGATCTGGGGCAAAATCAGTACTTGGTCCTGCTAGTGAAGGCAGGGGGCTGGACTCGATGACCTTTCAAGGTCCCTTCCAGTTCTAGGAGATGGGATATCTCCATTAATTATAATTATAATTATTATTATACTTACCTCTGGGTCCGGCGGTAAGCAATCGATTTTCTGGGTTCGATTTTTCGCGTCTTGTCTAGACGCGATAAATCGATCCCGGATCAACCCCAGAAGTGCTCGCCGTCGACGCCGGTACTCCTGCTCCGCGAGAGGAGTATGCGGAGTCGACGGGGGAGCCTGCCTGCTGCGTCTGGACCCGCGGTAAGTTCGAACTAAGGTACTTCGACTTCAGCTACGTTATTTACGTAGCTGAAATTGCGTATCTTAGTTCGAAGTGGGGGGTTAGTGTGGACCAGGCCTAAGTTATGCAACTTCAGCTATGTGAATAACGTAGCTGAAATTGACGTACTTAGATCAACTTACCGTGGTGTCTTCACCGCGGTGAGTTGACTGCTGCCACTCCCCCGTCAACTCTGCCTGCACCCCTCACAGCGCTGGAGAGAGCTCGGGGGTCGGTTTATTGCATCTAGACTAGATGCGACAAATCGATCCCCGCTGAGTAGTGTAGATCCAGTGGGTAGTGTAGACATACCCTAAGATACCTTTGGCTTCTTCCTGAAACTTCTGTCCAGAAACAAGAGTGCAGGGTTCTTCTAGGATCCAGGGCATGAGAAGTTATCTGTAGCTTTAAAATTGCAGATTCATAACAGGTTGTAATTATCTGCCTGGAATTTCCTTCCTAGATAAATGAGGATCACGTGTTCCTGGTACAGCAAACCACTGCAGTTCCTCAGCGTTCAGATTCTCCCAAACCTCTCTTTTTCAGTTCCATGAGCAGTGTCAGAATCCAGCCAAATGAAAGATCCAGGCTCACTTCTGAGCTCTACTTCCCAATCTACTTGGCAAATGGGGAGGAAGCCCAAAGCTAGCAGTACAGAGCACATAATATTATCACAGAATTAGAGAGGGGAAAAGTGTATCCCCCTTCAGGGGCAGGATATAGAGAACAATCTGATATTTCTAAATGGCAGGTTTTCTATAAAGGGAAGCATTTGGAGCTTGTTCTTCATCTGGTATGTAGAGAGAATTTCTAATGATCTTGGGAACTATTTGAGAGAGACACTTGTTAACATACAAAGTCTGTCTCTTATCCTTGTGGCTAAGCCTAATGTCTCTGTCATATTATTAAAAAGACATTCACTTGTCTAGATCACCTAAAGCTAGCAGAGTCTTCTGGGCCCCAGAATGAAGGACCCTGCACTATTTCTGATTGATATTAATAAGACAGGGAGATCTTGCTACTTTTTAGCTGCCAACAGCACTTTTTATATGTAAAATACAGTGTCTACACTGAAATAGATTGAACTGAAAATGGAGAATATTTCAAAATTAAATGCACGAGTACAGCAGAGCATGTATCTTTGCTCTTGATTCAACTCTAGCACTCTTACTGATACATAATTCTGTTTAAGATCAGACCCTTAACCTTTATCTGTAAAGTGTTTAAACTAATTATATTTGACTTTTAAAAGAACCCTCTATTTTGCATGAATCCCAGGCCATGTCTATATTACAAACGTACGTCAACCTAACTTACCTCGGCATAGTCACCACAGTTATTAAATCGCTTATGTGTGTGTGTGTGTGTGTGTGTGTGCACCTGGCTCCTTGTGTCAGTGGTGCGTATACTCACCATGAGCACTTGTATCAATTGTATTGTCATTGCAGGGCATTGAGGGATGGCTCCTGAAAGCCAGTAACAGGCAGCTTATAGAAGAACAGGAGTACTTGTGGCACCTTAGAGACTAACAAATTTGCATATGCATCCGAAGAAGTGGGCTGTAGTCCACGAAAGCTTATGCTCTAATAAATTTGTTAGTCTCTAAGGTGCCACAAGTACTCCTGTTCTTCTTTTTGCGGATACAGACTAACACGGCTGTTACTCTGAAACTCAGGCAGCTTATGTTAACCTAACTGTGTAATGGAGACCAGGCCTTAGTTGCAATGCTGTAATACAATTCTGTTCTCAGCATTTGTAGTAGAGCATGATAAATATTACAGTACACGATGCCATGACCATTGTATCACTTCACCTCCTGCTGGGATAATAGGCATTCCTCCACTGAATCTGTTGTACTGACATAGTTAATTATAGTCTATCAGTGCATTTATCTTTACATCTATCCTAGTCTGTGCTATGTGGGCCATGATCTGGAAGCAGCATTTACAAGAGAGCAACACTGTCAGAATTATAATGGACAAAATACTAACTAAGGTGTAGTTATATCTGAAACTGTAGAACTTACTGAAATGCAACCAGACCAAATAAATGTTTATAAGACAATCCAACCATGACAGGGTGGTCTTCCTTTTAAAGGCAGTAGTGCCTAGGGTCAGCCCACCCTGCCACATGGTATGGCCCTTTAAGGGTTTGAAGGTTCATTTAAGGACGTAAGGGAGATGTGGAGAAAAACTAAGTGGTCTGAGGAATGAATGGTGCTTGGGAGGAAATCTTGTCACTGTATCTTTAGGGGCCCAAGACCAGGAGCTTTGCAGAGAGGACAGGGCCAGGTTCCCCTCTGCCCCTAACCAATTGAGAATGGGCTGGGAGAAGGGAACCAGCATAAATGCTGGCTCTTGCCTCATAGCAAGGCAGATGCTCTATGGAGTAAGAAGGTTTCTGCAGAGCCTTGAGTTGCCAGGAAGAAGATGCTAGTAGAAGCCTTCCTCTGAGCCTGAGGGAGGCCAGCTGAGGGAGAAGCTGACTAAGGGTCTACAGTGGGCTGAAGTATCCCCAGCTCTAGGAAGAGAGCTGGGGCTCCTTCCTTGAGAAGAGACAGTGATTGAATTACCCCCCAGCTTCAGGAGGAGAGCTGGGCACTCCCTGTTTGAGGGAGTGACCAGTTGACATACAACCCCAGCTCCAGGAAGGGAATTGGAGAATCTCTTGAACAGTTGAGAGCTGATCAGACTCTTATAAGAACTCAGAGTAGGGTGACCTGGTGCCATTAACAAAGTTAGCCTTCCTAGAAAGACTTTCTAAATCAGACCCTAAGAAGGTGGTACATGTCTAAGCTTGGAAAGGACCTGAACAGGAGTTGAGTGTATGTGCTCCCAAAGGAGTTGTCCTGAAGGCCAGTAGCCCTTAACACCAACTTACTGGTAATAGATTGAAAATGTTTTGCACTGGCCATAGAACAAACTTCCAACTTAAGCTCCTTCTGTGGCAGTAATAAAACAGGAGTTGTTTCTTATATCTACTAGACAAAGTGATAAACATTAAAAAGTTGTACAAATTCCAGCAACAACAAAATAACACGTACCCCTGACACTGTACTATTCATCAGCCTGTTCAGCTGGAACTCTTTCATCATGAACACGTTAGATCACAGGTAGAACAAGTAACTTCCCGGCAGCAGGTGCTTCTGTGGCAGCTCAGCAATGGCAGGGTATTTCAAGGTTGCAAACAACTGTTACATCTCATTATGCTCAAACGTAGTTGTGCCTTAAACTGTGTAAATGATTGGACATACTCCTACTCCTTTACACTTCTCCAATCCATTTGCCTTACTCTTACACCCACCGTGCACCCATTTTCCATAGGTGCTTATGGGCGGCTATGCAAGATAAAAGGTAGTGGAGAACTAAGCCCAAGCTTGCTCTCTGCCCACAGAAGAGTTACTGGTATTGCACAGGCAGCAACAGGCTAAGCTTTCTTATGTTCCCTGCAGGCATTAGTTTCTTTGCCTGTTAAAATCTTTGACCTATCTGCTGATACTACCAATAGGGGTATTGATTACAATGGTGGTGGTTATTTTGTGGACTCTCATAGGGTGAGCTGGCCCTTTAAGGGGGATTGGGCTGGGCCTCACCTGTGCCAGCGTTAGCCCATCTCCCTAGGCGGAGAGAATGAATTCAAGGGTCACATGATGGGGAGTATGTGACTAAGACCTAGGCCTGCTGGGAGACATAAAGGGCAGCCTGGGGCAATTTGGGAGAGACTTCAGGGACCTGGATGCTTATTTCAGTGACCAGGTCTGTAGTGACCACTGCAAGACCTCCTTGCTGAGCCCCTGCTGCACTACCCTCATCTTTGGGCACAAGTGGTAGAGCCCCCACAGTGGGCTGGGTGCTGTCATCAGAGTTGGCGACCTCCTGGATTATGGCCAGTAGGAGTGGGTGGATCTAGTAGGTGGGGCTGCCTCCCTGATGTGTCACCTGCCATATATTCCAGGATGTCAAGGCTGCTCTTCCTCCCTTGGTTATCTTGAGTGCGCTCTACAAGAGAGTGCGCCCAGGCCCTCCAGAGCTGATCACTGAGACCTTCCTCCCTTCCCCTGTGCATGACCCAAGTTGGCTGCATGCTGTCAGCTGGTCTGTCTGAACCGTACCCTGTGAACAACTCTATGCACTTGTGTTCCATACCATCCACTTCTTGCCCTTATGTCCTGCCTGGACACTAAATGGCATGACACTTAACCACCAATGGAGGGCAAGGAGCTGTGGTGGGCCAACCTATCCTCTACTCAGGCCCTATAGTCTGCTGGGGATAGTAGTTGGTACTCTTCCACGAAGCCATGAGCCTGGGCACATGGCTGGTGTGGTTCAGAGTCTCCTGATACTTGTTCTTTTTGTGGCAAGAGAGAGACCCTAGTGCATGTCTGTCTATAGTGTGCCAGGTTACAGCCATTTTCTGGCTCCTCCAGAACCTCCTGTTCAGGTGCTGCCCTATGAAAATTGAGACCTCCTACTCAGCCTCCTTCTGGCACTGGTCAAGATAACAATTCAACAGACCAGGAGGAGGAAGCTTGATGGGGGCTGTGCTCTGCGACTGGGACCCCTTCTGTTCCTTCCTTTCCTCATGCATCCAGGCAGAGTTCTCGGGGCAGTGACCACTGACTCCTTGGACTCCTTTGTGGAGCAATGGGTAGAAAGTCCAGAATGAGTAGATCTGGCAGTGTGATGGGGTGTCTGCCCTACACTGGTGGAGAAAGGGTTAAAAGCAGCCTGGGGGGTGGAGGGGGCTGTGCAGCAGACAGCTAATCAGAGAGCGGCTGCAATAAGCAGCCAATCAGGGCAGAGTAGGCCCATATATATATATAAAGAGAGCTGCAGGACAGAGGAGTCAGTTCCCTCTTGGGAGCTCAGGGAGAAGGGATTGGGTCCCTGAAGGGCTGAGGGAACTGCCAACACCCTGGGCTGGGTCAGGGGAGCAAGAGGGAGCTCCAGCCTGACTGGCTGAAAGACTGAAGCCCTGATACAGGGGCAGAGAAGGTGCTAGGGCTACGGGGAAGTGGCCCAGGGAAACGGACGGTGGGGGTTGAACAAGATACAGCGCATGGCTGTGGCCTAGAGGGTCCCTGGGTTGGGACCCGGAATAGTGGGCGGGCCCAGGTCTCCCCTTCACCTCACCCACACTTGCCACTGAGGGGAGTGGCCAGTGAAGGGCTGCAGTTTGCCACTGAGGCAAGTGGCTAGAACCTTGGGCTGCAGTCGGCCAAGGAGGAGAATGGCTGGACAGAGGACTGCTGTTCCCCTAGAAGGGGAGGAGACTGTAATGGGGCACGGCTGGAAGGTGAGGTCCTTGAGGTGACGTGGGTGCAGAGCAGAAGTGATGGTGGCGAGACACCACCAGAGGAGGGCGTCCTGGGAAAAGACTGAGCTAAGTCCTGGGAGGGCCAGCAGGAGGCGCCATGGTGGTGCGTTCTGCCCCGTTACAGGCAGTGAGTGCTTCTTTAAGAATGGATAAGGGCCAGTGAGGAAGCGTAGGCTGAGTAACAGTCTAGGCAGAAGGCGTGGGAGGGAGACCTGCTAGGAGGAGGAGCCTCAGCAGGGGCAAGACTTAGAACCCTACACAAAGGTGTGCCCAGCGAGGCAGGCTGGATAGAAAGATTGATGTTTCGAGCTTTATGTTAATAAATCAGATTCCCAAAAGAGGAGAAAACGCTTGTAGTGTCAAGTCTCATTCCCTAGGGAATTGAGGAGAAACTGAGGCAGCAGCAGGTCCCAAATCCAGACTAGATAAGCCTTGCTACGTGGACTTTTTTGATTAAGAACACCAATTTACTTAGGCTGCTGAACAGCCTTCATTCACTAATGATGGTCAGTCACTGATGACCTAGGTCCAATCTGCAATCAGGGGCTAAAGGTGAAAGGTTCTATAGCCCATTACAAATCCCTGAGCCATGTATTAGTCCATATGAAAATAAATAAATAAATAAATAGGGACAGCTGAAATGCATTAAAGTTTCACAAGCCTCTTAGTAAAAGGAACACTTTGGCCTAGTCCACATTAACCCCCCACTTCGAACTAAGATACGCAACTTCAGCTACGTGAATAACGTAGCTGAAGTCGAAGTACCTTAGTTCGAACTTACCGCAGGTCCAGACGCGGCAGGCAGGCTCCCCTGTCGACTCCGCGTACTCCTCTCGCGAAGCAGGAGTACCGGCATCAACGGCGAGCACTTCCGGGATCGATCCGGGATCGATTTATCGCATCTAGACAAGACGCGATAAAACGATCCCAGAAGATCGATTGCTTACCGCCAGACCCGGAGGTAAGTATAGACGTACCCTTTATCAGTCCTGTTTTGTAAACATGGGTGTGCACAATTGGTGGGGCAACTAGGGGCAGGCCCACCCCTGCAATAATTGGCAGGGGCACAAACTCCTCTGGCCCCAGTGGAGGCACAGAATGTGCCCCTCCAAAAGTGGTGGAATTTAAATTCCTGCACGTGCCCCTGTTGGTAAAGAATACCAGACTCATTTCCATGGTTTAGAAAGTCACTATGGGCCCAGTCCAATATGAATTGATTTCAGTAGGGAGTTGGACTGGGCCATGAATATGCATTCTGTGTTGCTATACAATGCAGTGAGTTTCAAACACACAGTCCTCTGTTTGGCTGTTTACCAGAGTAGTGCAGGGTGTCCTTGTGTGCCCTTCTCTAGTTATTGTTTTGCTTAGGACTGTCCATTGTCATTTCTATGAAGGCCTTCAACAAATGAAAGGTTCTAAAAGATTCTTGTTTGTGAATGAACTCTTAAGCAGATGTAGACTTGTTTAAAGACAACAGATTTTTCTTAAAGTAGTTTACCACGGTGAACAATGAAATGGAATATTCCCCAGCACTAAATGATATGCCCTTTACATCAGATGTCATTTGTGATAGCTCAACAAAAATACAAATTTGATCCCTAAAATCTAAACCCAAATTATGTGCACTGTGCTCTCTCATGGAGAGGAGAAAATGAAGGTACAATGAGGCCCTAAAGTTTCAAGAGAAACAGAACCCATATAGCATGATCCCCTCCTACTCGTTCTCCTATGCTGTAGAATATGCAGATCAGCTAACACCAGGTAGTTTCAACTTGACCAGAATGTCACTTTTATTAAATAAAAAAAAAAAGCTATTGTGTTGTAAAATGGATGTAGCTAGCTAATTATAGTTAGCCTTGGAGGCTGGCAGTCAGAACTCCTGGGTTTTGTTTTGAACACGGTCACTGATTTGCCATGAGACCTTGAGCAAATCATTAAACCATTCTCTGTGCCTGTTTCCTTGTCTGTGAAGTGGGGATAATAATGCCCCACAGGAATATTATGAGACTCAATTAGTTTTTATCAAGTGATTTGAGACCATCAGGGGAGAGCTGATATAGAAGTACAAAGGTATTATGCTTAAATGTCAGCACACATAAGGAGAGAAGGGGCACAGTGATAAGTAGTCTGAAAATGCCATCTAGTGGCCTGTTTTCACATCATTAAGATACAAGAAATACACCAAGAATCTTTTTCTTTGAGAAAACTTAGCCTATTCTAGTCATAAATGCTAGTGGCCAGGGGAGTGGAAAAAATGGTCTAGGTAGCAGGGCTAGAAATCCTTGTTTTGGCTGTAAGGACATAGTCATGGAGTCAGTGTTCTGTGTGTTTAGAAATCACTTCATGTTAGTGCTCTCCTTTATCTGATAGATTGGAGGCAGAGCTGATGCTAGGCAGAAGCAGACTAAGCAATTGCTTAGGGCCCCATGCAGCTCAAGGGGACCCCCTATTTGCTTTTATTGTGTGCTGTGGGCCCCCCCCAATAGTCATGCTTAAGGCCCCCAATGGGCTAGCACTGGCACTGACTGGGGGAATCCTCAGCCCAGTAAAACGTATGTGCTGTTAACTAACTTTTAGGGCTGTCAAGCGATTAAAAAAATTAATCACGATTAATTGCGCTGTTAAACAATAGAATACCATTTATTTAAAATATTTTTGGATGTTTACTATATTTTCAAATATAGTAATTTCAATTACAACACAGAATATAAAGTGTACAGTGCTCACTTTATATTTATTTTTATTACAAATATTTGTACTGTAAAAAACAAAACAAAAATGTGTTTTTCAATTAACCTCATACAAGTACTGTCGTGGAATCTCTTTATCATGAAAGCTGAACATACAAATGTACAATTATGTACAAAAAAACCTGCATTAAAAAATAAAACAAGGTGACATTGTAGATAAGAAGCAGGCAGCAGTATCTCCCATAAATGTAAACAAACTTGTTTGTCTTAGCGATTGGCAGAATAAGAAGTAGGACTGAGTGGAATTGTAGGCTCTAAAGTTTTACACTATTTTGTTTTTGAGTGCAGATATGTAACAAAAAAATCTGCATTTGTAAGCTACACTTTCACGATAAAGAGATTGCACTTCAGTACTTGAATGAGGTGAATTGAAAAATATTATTTCTTTTGTTTATCATTTTCACAGTACATATTTGTAATAAAAAATGATAATGTAAAGTGAGCACTGTGCACTTCGTATTCTGCGTTGTAATTGAAATCAATATTGAAAATATAGAAAAACATCCAAAATATTTAATAAATTTCAGTTGGTATTCTATTGTTATAAGTGCAATTAATCGTGATTAGTTTTTTAATCACAATAAATATTTTTGAGTTAATTGCGTGAATTAACTGCGATTAATTGACAGCACTACTAACTTTTCATCAGTAATAGTTCCAATTTGACTTTGAATTTTTCTGTCTTCTGAAGACAAAAACTTTTGGGTACTTTCAAGGCGATGTTAGTTCAGTGGTGACATAAACAGCGGTAAGCTTCACTCTAGCTGTAAATTGACCAGAAAATGGGTGTAACTTAAGTGGCAAAGTACTATAGGGTGACTTGTACTGACTGGGCATTCAATGGTGTGCAAAGGCTAAGGAGGCGGAAGGGAAGCATATCAGAAAAAGCTATAGTTTTATATTTATAGACTATAGCTATAGTCTATAAAATAAGGTAACTTATCTTGCATCTCCTGTTAGTTGCTTGTCATGCTACACTGCTCCTCCCACTCTTAGGGCATATGAGGTCCTTCTACACAGCCACCCAATATCAGATTAGCAAATGGTACTATTTTACCACTAATACCTGGCTTCTGACAAGTTAACAGTTGGGCCCTGATTTTCCTTATTTACATCAGTTTTACTTATGAAACTCTGGCTTCAATAGAGTTACTCCTGACTTTCACCAGTGTAAGGCAGAGGGGAAATCAAACCCCTACTGTGATACTTAACACACTGTTTGTATCACCATTGAATTTCAGTTTGGGGTTTGTTTGTTTTTTAAAAATGATTGTGCTGAGGCCAGGTCTAAACTTGGTCCAGTATGTGTTGAGTTTCCCTTTGGTCTCAGCACTGTTGAACATAGTAGAGTAGCCCATCTGTATTAAGGGATAGGCTACGACAGGATATATGTGCTAAAGTTTACTTTGGCATATTACTGGATTAAGATGATTGTCATATGACTCACTCCGTACCAGGACAATGTATTTGCATTAGGCACTTGCACTCGTGAAGCTACATCAATGTCACCAGCACAACTTCTCTTAATGTAGATAGAGCCATACTGGTCTCTGCTGCACCAGTGGGTGTGGAATGAGGTCAGGGAGACTGGAATGGCATTTTGCTAGTGGCTGATTGTGATTATCCCATGTGCATTTACTGTTTTCAGTTTGTTTGCATTTCTGGGATTTGGGTATTTGTTAGGTTATTTATGTAATAGGCTCAAAGTTTGGAGTTTGCCTTAATGAACCTAAAGGAATGTTATTGCTCTGACTGAAGTCTTGAGCATATTTGTTTTGCTCCAGCTATTTGTCTTATTTATTAATGTCTTTATTAAACACACAGATCTAACCTTCTTGAAAAGGGTTCCTGGTGAAGTATGTCTATGGTTACCATATGTCCGGATTTCCCCAGACATGTCCAGCTTTTTGGTGCTCAAATCCCTGTCCGGGGGGAATTCCAAAAGCCGGACATGTCCAGGGAAATAGGGAGGCATAAGCCAGGGTCCGCCCGGCCCCAGCACGATCTGCCGGGTCCGCAGCGCAGAGCAGCCCAGCCGCCCCAGCTACATTGTAGCGAGCTCAGGCGGGAGGGGCTTGGGCTTCCCTCGTGGGTGGGGACCCCCCGGCCACTGGGGGACCCTTCCTGTGGCCCCGTTGCCCCACGCAGCTCGGAACCCGGCGCCGCGGGAGCTGTTTCCGGTGGGGACAACAAGCCAGGGAATGTGCTCGGCGGCGGCAGGAAGGAGGCTGTGGCCGGGGCTGCAGGGACCCACGCCACCCTGCAGGGACCCGCGCCGCCCTGGTCACCACTGAGCGTCTGAAGCCCCTGCCAGGCAGAGGCTGCCGGGGAGGGGGGAGCAGGGCAGGCGGGGGGGCACAGAGGCTGCAGGGCGAGGAGGAGCAGGGCAGTCAGGGGCAGGGGGGCGCAGGGGCAGGGCAGGCAGGGGCCACAGAGGCTGCAGGGGTGGGGGGCTGCAGGGGCTGCAGGGCGAGTGGGGAACAGCGGCTGCAGGGTGAGGAGGAGCAGGGCAGGCAGGGGCATGGAGGCTGCAGGGGCAGGGGAGTGCAGGGGCTGCAGGGCAAGTGAGGAGCAGGGGTCTCAGAGGCTGCAGGGGCAGGGGGGCGCAGAGGCTACAGGGGCAGGAGGTGCAGGGGGGCGCAGGGGCAGGGCAGGCGGGGGTGCAGAGACTGCAGGGGCGGGGGGGTGCAGGGGCTGCAGGGCGAGTGCGGAGTAGGAGTCTCAGTGGCTGCAGGGGTAGGGGGGTGCAGGGGCTGCGGGGCGAGTGCGGAGCAGGGGTCTCAGAGGCTGCAGGGTGAGTGGGGAGCAGGGAAGCACTTAGCAACCCCCAACCAAGATCAGAGCGGGAGAGAGGAGAGGGAATGCAGGGTGCTCAGAGGAGGGGCAGAGTTGGGGCAGGGACGTTGGGGAAGGGGCGGGGTTGGGGTCGGGCCGGGGGTGGGGAAGGGGCGGAGTTGGGGCAGGGCCAGGGCCCCCGTGGAGTATCCTCTTTTTTTCAGTGTTGAAATATGGTAACCCTAAGTATGTTCCATTATCCAAGCAACACAATGCCTACTGTAAACTCCTGGTTCGGTGCATGCCTTCCACATGGAGGCACAAAAGTCTGTGGTGTGAGGCAGAATCATTTTGTGTGTAGCTTGTGTAGGTTTTTTTAAAAAAATAATTTAATTCTATTGGTGCACTTCTAGTGTGTAGGGAAGGCCTAGCTCAGTCTGTATGATCTGCTGAGGGCAGCTCAGCTCATTCATAGACCGGCCTCCCTTTGCAAGGACTACTAAATATGTTTAGATTTATTAACAATTCCCAAGTATTTAGATCTGTTATGGGTGTAACAGCTGTTGTGGGTGTAACACCAACTGAAGTAGATGGGTGTAACAGCTGCCTTTCATCTATGATAAATATAAAGTAGCCATTAAGCTCCTTGGGCCTTACCCATAGTTCTGGTTGTTAAGAAAACAGATGGCAACATCAGATTCTGCGTGGACTATAGAAAATAAAATTAAATATCTTTAAAGGATTCTTATCGATTGTCATGAATAGACAATTCCCTGGATGCTGTGGCAGATTAAATTTAGTTTTCCACACTGGATCTTAAAGGTGGGTATTGGTAGGTGGATGTGAATCCAAAGGACAAGGAGAACTTTTTTTGGCAGCCGAATAAAGCCTATGGCAATTTAAAATGATGGCCACACGTGAAAGGCCAGTGGTGAGCGTATTACATGGCATGCCTCTTAGCTTGTTTGTTATGCCTAGATGATGAACTGGTGCATACTAAAACTTTTTTGAACAAGAACTGAAACATTTACGGGTGGTCCCTGATAAGCTAAAGCAGGGGTCGGCAACGTTTGGCACGCGGCTCGCCAGGGTAAGCACCCTTGCGGGCTGGGCCAGTTTATTTACCTGCTGACGCGTCAGGTTCAGCCGATTGCGGCCCCCACTGGCCGCGGTTCGCTGTCCCGGGCCAATGGGGGCGGCGGGAAGCCGCGGCCAGCACGTCCCTCGCCCACGCCGCTTCCCGCCGCCCCCATTGGCCCGGGACGGCGACCCGTGGCGAGTGGGGGCCGCGATCGGCTGAATCTGCCATGTCAGCAGGTAAATAAACTGGCCCAGCCCGCTAGGGTGCTTACCCTGGCGAGCCCCGTGCCAAACATTGCCGACCCCTGAGCTAAAGGCTGCCAATCTAAAACTGAACACAAAGAAATGTGAGATTTTTAAAAAAAAAGTATTTTACCCTGTGCACACAGTTGGCAGTTCTACTGGCAGAGATAGCTGCAGCAGTACAAAGTAGATTCTACTCTTGTTACAGAAAGTTTCTTTGGGAAGTTTGCTAATACTGCAAAACAACTTACACAAGTTTCACACTTATTGATGTCAACAGAATTACTCCTAATTTATACTGATGTAAAACAGAATGGAATCAGACCTCTAATGTGCTATCTACATCACTGAATTTCAGTGAAAACTGAACCCACGTATGCCAGGTCTAAATTTGGCCTGGCTTGCCTTGCGGGTTCCCCCTTGGTGATCACAACATAGTAGAGCAGTCCACATGTAGGTAGGGATATGCTATAGTAAATAAGATCTAGATTCTGTAACAGCTCTGACCTAGCTACATTTCACACCCGTGTAATAAAATTGATGTAGCTTCACTGGTACAAACACCTAGTGTTGATGTGCTGCACTGGTGTGAAGTGAGGCTTTCACTAGTACATTTTTCTTTGGTATGTTGGATTAAATTGCACTGGTGCAAGCTCTGTTTTGCACCAATACAGTGCATTAGGAATTTATATTGGTGAACCTACATCAATGTCTTTACATTAGCCTGACTTTCCTTAATGTAGATAGAGACAGAGGCCTTGTGTAAACTGAGAGGTTATACCAGTTTAATTTAAATCAGGTGTTAAATTGATACAAATCCCTGTGTGGGCACTTTTATTTCACCTTATTAGTGGGGTTTTTCCAGTTAATCTTAAACAGATTCCTAATCAACTTGTCAAATAAGATAAACCAAAATAACTGTCCATACAGCCTTTTGCACTAGTTTAACTAAATCAGTGTTTAAAAATCCCATCTTCAGTTAAACTAGGTCAACTTTGTCTGCAGACAAGGCCTTGGTCAGTTCTGTAACAGCAGAGGTAGGATGAGGTTGGGACTGGAATTGGAATAACATAATGGCTGTTTGTGCTTATCCTGTGTGCTTCAGTGTGTTCAGTTGGTTTGCATATCTGGAATTTGGGTATTTGTTTTAGATTATTTACCTAACAGGTGTTCAAAGCTTGGAGTTTGCCCTAATGAAACTAAAGGAATGTTTGCTCTGACTGAAGTTCTTGAGCAAACTTGTTTTGTCCCAGCTTTGTTTTTATTTGTCTCATCTCTAAAATTAGATCTGTGTCTATTAAAGTGGTAGTTATTCATGCCCACCTTTGGACCTTCAGAAGATGATGGTGTAGCCTGGTGAACTGTGTGCTCTGCACAATACCTACCATAAACATGTGGCTCAGTGCATGCCCTCTGCATGGAGGTTCAAAAGTCCATTTGGGGTGAGGCAAGGCCAATTTGCCTTTCAAAAACCTATGTAGTTCTACTGGTGCACTGTGTGTGTGGGCATAGCCTAGCTCAGTCTGTGCGCTCTGCTTAGGATTGCCAACTTTCTAATTGCACAAATCTGAACACCCTAGCCCTGCCCCTTCCCCAAGGCCCCGCCCCCGCTCACTACATTCCCCCTCCCTCTGTGGCTCACTCTCCCCCATCATCACTCACTTTCAGTGGGCTGGGGCATGGGGTTGGGGTGAGGGCTCTAACTAGGGGTGCGGACTCCAGGGTGGGGCCAGAAATGAGGGGTTCAGGGTGTGGGAGGGGACACTGGGCTGGGGCAGGGAGTTGGGATGCAGGACGGGGGTGAGGGCTCCAGCTGGGAGTGTGAGTTCTGAAGTGGGGTTGGGGATGAGGGGTTTGGGGTGCAGGAGGGGGCTCTGGGTTTGGGGGGCTCCGGACTGGGGCAGGGGGTTGGGGTGCAGGTTTACTTTGGGCAGCTCCTAGTCAATGGCACTGTGAGGCTGAGGCTAAGGCAGGCTTCCTGTCTGTCCTGGCACTGCACTGCTCCCCAGAAGCGGCCAGCAGGTCCAGCTCCGAGGCAGGGGGGCCAGGAGGCTCCGCACGCTACTCTCGCCCACAGGCACCGCCCCCCCTCTGCCACTGGCTGCAGTTCCAGTCTTCTGGAATTTCAGGAGTGCTCCAAGACTTATTGAAAAATCAAGATTAATGGCTGTCTGAGCTCCTCAGCCAGCTCTCTTAAAACTCTTTGCAAGTTATCTGGAGCTGTTGATTTAAAAAATGTCTAACTTCAATTGCTGCTGTTTAACATTTTTTCCATTCCACTAGTATCTCGGGGGGGGGGAGAAGGAGGGAGTTTCATCAAATAAAGAACAGAAATACTTAATAGAAAAAGCTATTCTAGATCCAAACATTTTCCAATCCTTTAAGATACGTATTCTAAACAATTGTTCAGTAAGCAAATATGAAAAGGTAGTTTCCATGCTTGAAGCTCCATCTTGAACTCACTCTTTGCTTCTTGCCTTTAGAATCACTTACATTTGGTCAAGTGTCTTGCTCAATTGTATGCATCTATTAATTCTGCTAAAATGAGAACGCTATCCAAAGATGTCACTGCTGCATCAAAATCATTTTAATTCACTAACACTTACTACTTCTTCCCTAAAGGTATATGCCTCTTTGTCTCTTCCTAAGTTTCTGGCACCTCTGTTGCTAGGTAGTTATTGAATTTTAAAAGTGAGTCTAACAGAGCTGCTATGAATCCAGTTACAGTGGAACCTTGATTATCTGAACTCCGTTAAAATAATTTCAGTTATCAACAAGTTGAATAGTCTCCAAGACTTGAATTCAGCAACTATATCTTTTTATGTAGAGTACTTTAGACACTGAAGTCCTTAAGTAGAGTTTTAAGCTCTGCAGGATCTCTGTAGCCTTTTTGCCTGCATATCCAAAGTTTAAACACAAACTTTGCAGACTTCTAGACCCAGCATCCTCTATCTCAGTGGTCTCCAAAGTGGGGTGCGCAAGAGGATCCTTGGGGGCGCACGGCAGGAGGAGCGCTTTATTTATTTATTATTTTTGCTTCGGCAGTTTGGGCGGGAGTTCGAGCAGCTTTTTTTGTTGTTGTTGCTTCAGCAAAAATGGTAGAGCTGGCGCGGCAGGGGGTGCGTGCTCAAAAATGTTTTACTGATAGGGTTTCAGAGTAACAGCCGTGTTAGTCTGTATCCGCAAAAAGAAGAACAGGAGTACTTGTGGCACCTTAGAGACTAACAAATTTATTAGAGCATAAGCTTTCGTGGACTACAGCCCACTTGCATCCGAAGAAGTGGGCTGTAGTCCACGAAAGCTTATGCTCTAATAAATTTGTTAGTCTCTAAGGTGCCACAAGTACTCCTGTTCTTCTTTTTACTGATAGGGGTGCGTGATCAAAAAAGTTTGGAGACCACTGCTCTATCAGATCAGAATACATCCAGTATTCTAGTTACTGCTGAATAATCCAGATTGTTCTGTAGTTCTTTCCTAGGATTACTTCCAGTATGAATGATTGCTCACTTTCCAGTATATTTGACACCGTTTGCAAAAGATATCCAATTCAGACCAGGCCTCTGAAATATGACTGTTGCAGAGGCTGCATAAAGTCACTGAGTCTTGCCTGTGCAGAGTGCAGTATCAGGAGTTATGCATTGCTGAAGTGGAACAATTACAAATGTCATTGTCTTTGTCAGCATTTGTCTCTCCTGCCTGGTGTAACGGTAACTAACATTGAGTTGGTTATCCCCCCTCAGACTGTCATCAGAGGCAGCAATTCATTCCAAAAATCATGCCACCTTAATCTTTTGCTATGAAACTTGAACTGGGCAAGATTATGACTAATAAAGATCACTTTTAGTATTATATTGAGATTGCATTAATGGAAGTTTAGGTTACACAATTAAAATCAGAACACGGAAGAATCTAAAATAACTAACCTGGCCCTATTGAAAGCCTGTATATTCAGTGGTGCGCACTTAACATCATAAGCAGCTATATAGTAAGACAGTAGTTTTATTTATGCAGCCCCAACATAGGCTGGGAGCTTTACAGATATAGAAGACAGATCCCTTCCTTTTGAGTTTACAATCTTAGACCCTGATTCTCCAATGAACTCTGCACCAGTGGGGGGGGGGGGTGTGTGTGTGTGTGTGTGTGTGTGTGTGTGTGTGTGTGTGTGTGTGTGTGTGTGTGTGTGTGTGCAGAGTGGCACATGGGGCACCATAGCCTTGTCTTCCCCTTCCCCCCAAAAAACTGATCACAAGCATATTCCTTGAACACAGTCTCTTTCATGACCTCACATTTCTCCACCCACGCAACTACACTAGTCAACAGGGCTAGCTGGCTGTGGAAATGAGCATGTGCTGCACTTATCGTAAGGGGTATAGCAGCTAGCAAAGTTTCCCTGATGCCTCAAAGCTCCTGCTGAGATGATACAGCTGTACCCCACCAATCCAGGCCTGTGCTTTGAGGGCCTGCTCAAAACCTATTCAAATCAGTCGACAGATTCCCATGGATTTTAAGGAGTATCAGATCAGGTCTTAAATGCATGACGTTTTCAAAAATGGCCTGTAACTTTTGGTTGCCACAGTTCTGGGTGCTCACAACTTGAGGCTCCTTGGGGTTTGTTTGTTTGTCAGAAGTGCTGAGTAGCCATATGTCCCCCTGACATCATGAGTCCGTATTATGAGAATTTAACAATTGAATAAACAAAACAAAAGAAAAAACATTAAGTATACTCAGTTTGGGGGCTGGGGGAGGCGCTTTAAAAGAAAAGTCAAAAAAAGTCAAAAAAGTCAGGTCATCAAGTGAGCCATCCTGTCACCCATTCTCAGCTTCCAGCAAACAGAGGCTCCATCCCTGCCCATCCTGGCTAATAGCCATTGATGGACCTATCCATCATGAATTTACCTAGGTTTTTTTTAACCCTATTATAGTCTTGGTCTGCACAACATCCTCTGGCAGAGTTCCACAGGTTGACTGTGTGTTGTGTGAAGAAATACTTCCTTTTGTTTATTTTAAACCTGCTGCCTATTAATTTCATTTGGTGACCCCCTAGTTCTTGTGTTATGACACACAATTTGTATTTGTGACCTGCAAATATTTGTGGCACATATGCATGATTTTAAAAATTAGTCCCCAAATGTACTTTTCTTCTCTTCCCTACTGCTCTCTCACTTTCCATGTAGTCTTTGTTCAGTATTGGGGTACCAAAGGACAGTGTTGTAAGAACATCGGCTTCTAACTCTCTCCTAACACTCCCACCCAGACCCTTGACCTTACAGATATATCAGATGGATTTCCATCAGTTCTGTTGAGATGGGGGATTAAAAACAGGTACTGGGTCCTAGATTGAGCTCCTCTATCTAACTCTGCAAAGGTGTGGCATATGAGATTTTAATAATCTGGAAAAATTGTTACTGAGGATGTAAGGCTGAAATTCCCTGTGTCTCAGCCCATGATAGTGGTTGGAAAAGGAGGAAACATCACTTTTTTTTTTTTTAAATCATGCCTGCTATTTCAAGTTGCTTATGGAGTTAAACAGTTAAAGTAAGTCCAGGGTAGATGGCTTAGTAGGTAGAGGACAAGTTGGGGAAAAAGGCGCATACTTTAGACGTTTATTACAAAGTATTACATTTATCATTAGTGTCTCTGCAGGGGTAGATTGCACGTTGTCTTGTTGCATGGAGGCAATGGCTGTCTGTTATCTAATCGCTCCTGCTAGACTCAAGCACACACCATGGACCAAGACTGAGCTGGGCTTTCCCGTGGCTTGTCATGGCTGTGGTGGTGCGCTGGGCCCAGAAGCACTTCTCACCAGGCCTGGCTTGTGGAAAGGTTTGGGGGACCCTAGCTGCGGCCTGCAGCACCACTCCCGAGCACGGAGCCCGAGCCACGGACTGGACGGGCCCCCGCCCTGGAGCTAGAGCCTGGCGGGCTCGAGCGGTGCCCAGAGCCCCGTGTTCTGCGCCCCGCCCCCAGAGCGTCTCCCCTACGGCCCAGCTCTGCCGCTCCCCTCACACGGGGAGGAAGCGGCGGCGGCCGCGAGCGGAGCTGCCTGAGGCGGGGCGTGTGGGAGGCTCCCCAAGCGGAGCAGCCGGTTGGCTGCAGGCTCTGCGCGTCAGGGCCCTGGAGCCTCCCCGGGCCCGGAACCGGCACCGCGGATTAGTGTCTGGGCTGGCGCGCGGCGGGTGGCCTGAGAGCGGCATCCCTGCAGCCGGGTAAGGGCGCCGGCCGGCGGGGCCGAAGCGCATCGCGGGGCGGGAGCTGCCGCGGGGCGGGAGCTGCCGCGGGGGGGAGCCGGGGGCGCGGTGGGACTCCCCTGGCGCTGTGGCGATGCGGAGACCGGGGCCGCTGCAGGGCGCGAAGCCGCGGCCTGTGGTGCTGCCCCTTGTCCCTTGGGGCGCCGCGGAGACCTACCCCAGCCTCCCTACGCAGCGAATGCGACCCAGGCACGCTCCGCCGAGGCCCCGCTGCCCTCGGGACTGGAGGGGAGGAGCCGGGCGGGACTCGGGCCGCGCCCCTGTGCCTGCGCCGGGCTAGGAACCCGCTGGCTCGCCGCCCAGTGGCGGTGCGGGCGGGCTCGAGCGAAGAGCAAGGCGAGCCCCGAGCCATGGTGGCCTGGGCGGGTCCCGCGAGCGCACAGAGCCGGGGGCCGGGCGGCTGTTACCCTTCTCCCCTGGGGAGGAACGGGAGGTGCCGCCAGTAGGCTCCAGATTTCCATCGGACCGTCCTGTCGAAAAGGGACCCTGGCGGCTCTGCAGCAGTGCTGACTGGGCTGTTAAAAGTCCGGTTGGCGCAGAGCTTGCAGGCTCCCTACCCAGCTCTACACGGCTCCCGGGAAGTGGCTGGCATATCCCTCCGGCTCCTAGGTGTAGGGGCAGCCACAGGGGCTCCGTGCGCTGCCCCCGCCCCAGTACTGGCTCCACAGCTCCCATTGGCCGGGAACTGTGGTCAATGGGAGCTGCAGGAACAGTGCATGGAGCCGTCTGGCCGCACCTCCGCCTGGGAGCCAAACGTGTGGCTGCCTCCCATGAGCCACTTGAGGTAGGTGTCGCCTGGAGGACCCTGCCCCCCTCGCACCCAAACTCCCTTCCGGAGCCTGCACCCCAACCACCTTTCCCAACCTGTAGCTCCCCCCCCACACCCTGAACCCATCATTTCTGACCTCACCCTGGCGTGTGCATCCTCAGCTGAACCCTCACCCCGTAGTGTAGACATACAGCACAGAACCAGACTGCAAAGGGAGTGTTTAGAATCACTGAGGTGCTCAAGACAAGTTCTGCATGGCAAGCTGCAATGTGAGGTCTGCTAGCACCACATGCCATTAAGAGGAGTCATGCAGATGTGGGGCAGTAGAGAATGCAAAATGTAGATAAATGAACAAGGCGGTATCTCTCAAATGATCTAGCAACCATCCTTGATGAAAGCAAAAATATGAGTTTTTCATAGGGTTTGTATGGCTTCATGGCAATAGGCTACTCCTGTTAATGTAGAAGAGTGGTATTAGAGCTGTTTGGAACGCTTTAGATAACTTTTTGTCAAAATATGCTGAAATGTTTTATGGAGAGCTCAATTCATTGAAGTTCTCACCAGGAAGGTTTCTGAAGTCCACTGTGAACTCTAGACAAATCCGGACATAGAAATTAATCGAAAACCTGACCTTTTTTGATTGGAAAACAGACGCTTTGACACACATCCCTTTCACAAAAAATATTTGAAAGGTTTTGTTTTCACTTCACTGTGGAATGAAAACAAATTTGAAACCTCAGAAGTTCTTGCAAAACGGAATTGTCCTCCGTCCAGCTCTAAGTGGTAAGTTTAAGCAAATGGCTTGCTAGATCTTTAAAGAAATTCATAAAGAGGTGTTCACACTAAGACTATGTCAACACTATCACTGTTGTCAGGATAACTTATGTCGCTCAGGGGTGTGAAAAAAACACACCCCTGATCAACCTAAGTTACACCAACAGAAGTGCTGGTGTGGATGGTGCTGTGTTGGTGGGAGGTGTTCTCCTGCTGACATAGCTACTGCATCGGCATGGAGCAACTACACTTGAGATCTTGCAGTACAGCAGCTGCATCGGTACCTCTGTGCCCTATGAGCTCTCTAGTGTAGAAATGGGCTAACAGTCAGAAGCCTAAATAATGGTTAGCTCTATCTGAGGACTTTGCTAGGGTGCTGCAAAATAGAATTTTCCTGGGCATATGGCTTTCCCCTACTTCCACAACTCTGCAGTGCCCTGAGCAGAGCCGAAGCATGCACTTTGTATCCCAAGAAAGGTACAGAGAGGGTGATGGCAACAGCGATGTGGCAGATGACACAGGATGACAAATTACCACCGAGCAACACAAGCTGTTGGCAAAGCAGGAATCAACATATATGTTGATGTTGGGTCCTGTTCACATTTTTTTTTTAAAAAAAAGGGGCACCAGTGTAACTACATCAACATAATTACACTTCTACAGACCCTTAATATTGATGCATGCACTGATGTAAATCAGTGTTTACACTAATGCAACGTAGGCTTTGTCTTCATTGCAGACTTGAGTTCAACCATAGGTTTTCCATAGAACGTGCTCTGTGTTCACCTATCTACGTGCTCATACAACCACCATGTCCTGAGGCATAAGGCACACCTGGAGTTAGGTTATCCTATGTATTACTAACCCAAGGTAATTACAATGAAAATGTGCAGCCATGGCCTGTCACAAAAATCAAGACCCGATGGTCCTTCCCACAAACCACACCCTCCCGCCCCCTCCCCCCCGGAACCAATTCCTGTGTTACTATCTTGCCATATACCTGTGCTCTGACTCCTGACTGGAAGTTGCTTATATGCCTCTGCTAAACATCCTCAGTCCCACATGGCCTGTCTGCATGCAGTTTCTCCAGCCTCACTCAGCTCCGATTATTGGATATAGCAGCAGAGTGCCTGGGAAACCCAGATACTAGTGTGCAGCTTTAGGCCAAAGCAAGCAAAAAGCACTGTTTTAACTCTTCAAAGAAGAATGTCAAACTGTAAGGTGGTATATCTCAGCACCTGCAGTCTGAACACAGGATCATATGGACTGGACAGTAGTGCAAGGAGAAGATAAAGGGGCTGAAGGTAAGGCACTGAAGACCATGGATAAGAATCCCAAATCCAGAGATGGCTGCTCCAACAATCTCCGTATTATGATGTTCAGAACATGATTCTGTTCATCATGGCACCTTGCGCAAAGACCTCCATTTCAGCATGGATTCATCTGTGGATGACAAGACATAGCCATGCAAACCTCAGGACTTTGCTGTTCACTTCTGAACCAGGATGTTTTCAGATTAACAATGCCACTGTAACTGTTCAGGCATTCCATCTCCAGTCATGAACATCTGTGAACCTGAGGCAAAAAGTTTGGCTAAGGTAAAATGTGTATTGGTTGAGTAGTACAGTAGGCTCTGATATAACAAAATAGATAGTAGAAGGGATGCTTCATAAGCATTCCATCTCTCATATACCATAAAGCCCTTCTTACAGTAAAGAAACACATTTTTACTGAATGCATACTTGATTTGAAATTATCAGCTGAACTTGTGAACTGTTGCAGAGATCTACCCAATGTTTAATAGCTCAGAGTTTGAGTACTTAAGCATCAAATAGGTAAGAACTGCTCTAATGACCACTATAGCTTTGCAAAACCAGGAGGATTATTGAATTCAAATACGTTTCTCTTTGGTAGGACAACTCCAGACAAATTGTCTTAATTAATTTACTCAGTTGTAAATTTACTAAGGATAGACACACAAGGAATTGTAAAAGTGTCTCTTGGTGTGATGGGGAGGGGTTTGGCACTAAGGCATACAAGCATGGGCGGCGGATGAATGCGCCCCTGGGGGAGGCTAACTCCCGGCCTCTGCCCCTCAGCCCCATCCCTTCTGTCCCCCCTTCCCCATTGGAGCCCGGAGCACACCCCCACACACAGAGCTGCTGGCCCCCACGCGACCCCAGCCCCACCGCACTGGGTGGGTGGCATGGTCCCGGCACCGGAAAGATGGGTAGTGCAGTGCAGCATGGCCCCAGCCTGGGGGTCTTGTGTGCACCGCAGGCCCCAGTCTGCCTGCCCCAGCCTCTTGCCCACAGAAGGGAACAGCAGAGGAGGGTAGAGAGGAGGGGGCCTGGGGGTAGAGAGTGGGTGGGGCCACGCCAGGTAGTTTGGGGAGGCACAGTCTTCATGCTGGGCTGTTTGGGGAGGCACAGCCTTCCCCTATCTATGATACCCACCACCGATGCATGCAGGGTCCCAATGCTGAAAATAGACAAAGCTGCTAATGTCCTGAGTTACAAATTTTGGTTGGAGTGCTGGAGGTAGAAATGCCTGCATGAAATCTACAACAGTCAATCAATCAGTCAACTCTTGGAGCAGTTGAACTGGGATAGATGGACCTGTGAGGTTTTTTTTTTAACCATTATTTTTAATTAAACCTGCTGAAAGCAAGTCCAGTAAAAACCACTGTTTAAAAGTGGATCCAAGTGGGGAAGCCTTGAATGAATTAATGCTCCCCCTGGTGGAAGACATTGTTGGCTTTGGTGGGAATCTTTAAGTAAATATCACCAGTGTAGAAAAGAGCTTTGCTGTTTTCCCATCTTCTGTTCTTGATGATGATTGGGATTTGCGGTCATTCATCAAAAGATATACGAGGAGGATTATCCTGGGTCTCTGTTGCTGACTTCTCTGCCAGAGAAGCCACCACACTGTAAAATCCCAATCTCTCTTAATGACCACTTGGAAGATGGGGTGGTCCTCTTAGGTGATCTGCCTCATTAGCATATATCAGTGTCACACATTGTTTTAAAACAATACACTCAACTCTGTGTGGGAATATCAGTAGTGTAATTGAAAGTGCTTGAATGTTCCTTCAATTTAAAGAGACAAGGTGGGTGAGGTGATATCTTTTATTGGACCAACTTCACTGTCATAGTTCTATGATATTACTTTGTTCTCCATGCAATGATGTTTTGCCCCAGGGGTTTAAACCCAGCTCTGATTAAGCAAGTGCAACTACCATTGTGTTGCATCTGCTACACGTAGGCAGAGAACAAAATTTAGCTCTGGAGTAAGATGTGTACAACTATATGCTTATCTACTTTCAGGCTAAATTTTGCCCTCTGCCTCTGAATGGCAGACAAGTGCTCTTTTACAGTGTGATGGTGAGATGGTGACCTTTGTAGTTGCAAAGAGTTTTTTTCAGAATTAGTCCATACATTATAGTCCAATGTTCATATTCAGGATGATCCAGATGGGACTGGAGATCTCAGTCTTATGACTGAAAATTCTTCTGCATAAAGCATCAAGCAGATCTGAGATGAAAGGATCAGGTCCCAAGAGTCTTTTATACAGTATTCTAGCAGCCTCTTAACCATATAGTCCTGGCTGAACAATAGGCTTTTGATGTAACCTTCAGTTTCCCAAACATCACCAGTCAGTTTACCACAACTTTAAAAGAGACATGTAGACAATGACATTATTTCACCCAAGGTTCGTCTAAATGTTAATATTCCCTTTTGATCTCTGAATCAGTAGCTATAGTAATAGACAAGAACTGTTTGTTTACATGGCTAACATCTAACAAGATATAACTAAACACATACAATTAGTATTACCTCTGATTCTCTAACAATAGAGGTTTGCATTTCAAACTTAGTTCTAGCCTATCTAAGATGGAATGGCCCTAATTACCATATATATATATTTCTAATGTGTCTCTAAAGGTTGAATTTGGGTCACTTAGCCTATGAGCTGCTTAAACTTTTCTCACCATTTGCCACTACAGTATCTAACACCTACTTTGGTATAGGGAACACTGAGATGGTGGCAGCTTATCTAGATTGTCATGAATGCCTCCGGATGTCTGCTGCTGTCAGGCCCAGTGCATCCTCTCCTGTTGGTTGGAGATCTACTTACAGATGAGCACTCTAATTGGTTTGACTAACCCTGGGTGGTTGCTGGGACCCTCGAAGGCAATTTGTTTATGTTTGCATCCAGGCATTAAGATTGGGGTCTCTGCCTCTGGCCTTTTTAGACTGGTCTCTGGAGACTGACAAGATTCGTCAGCCCGCTAACCCCCAGCTGGTGTGCAGTGGTTTGGGGTTTTTTGTTTTTTGTTTTTTTTTTGTGGGAGTGCATACATACTATTGTAAAATTGTTTGACACAAGGGAGCAGGACTCGCTGTCTGGATATAAGCAATTTAGACTTGGATATCCTGTCCACAGCAGCTTTCTGTTCTAGGAGCTATGCTAAATTACTGTTTGGCAGGACTTGCTTTCTCTGGGCATTTACTATGTGGTGATTGGGTGTCTAGGACTAAATAATACATAATGAATACTTAGTAGCATAGTCATCATTCTGATGCTTGTTTTTTCTTATAGGGTCGGCATTGGTGAACAGGGGGAGAGAATTATTTCTAGGCCTTGCATGGGATAGCTAACATACTGCAATCATCAGATAACTTTCTCTCTGTATTGTCTAAATGTTGTTCCTTTCACTCAGATATCACTATCTTGATTTATGAGTCCCAATACATGAAATACATGAAAGCACTGAAGCATGGGCTTAAAGTTAGACACATGCTCAACTGCTTATTTTCACCTGTAGGCTATCACAATGAGCTATTGAAGCTTGCATTTCTCACCAGTCTTGCAGTTTCTTATTTTAATCTTACAGTGATTAACGCGAAAAGTAGTTTTTGACTATTTGAGGTGTGATAAACTTTCCCTACCTGTTCCAGTGTGATAATTATAAAAGAGACACACTTAGGCTCTTATATTCCGTGAACTTAAGTGATGGGAAGTACATGATGGAAGAGCCAGTGCTTGTATAACACTCTCTTGTCCTTCAATAGCATGTTAAAATTTCAGCTATTTTTTTTTTTCAAGCTCTAGGGCAGTGGTCAGCAACGTTCGGTACGCGGCTCGCCAGGGTAAGCACCCTAGCGGGCCGGGGCAGTTTATTTACCTGCTGACGCGGCAGGTTCGGCCGATCGCGGCCCCCACTCGCTGCGGTTCGCCGTCTTGGGCCAATGGGGGCGGCGGGAAGCAGCGAGGGCCGAGGGATGTGCTGGCCGCAGCTTCCCACCGCCCCCATTGGCCCGGGACGGCGAACCGCGGCGAGTGGGGGCCGCGATCGGCCGAACCTGCCGCGTCAGCAGGTAAATAAACTGCGCCGGCCCGCTAGGGTGCTTACCCTGGCGAGCTGCGTACCGAATGTTGCCGACCCCTGCTCTAGGGACTACATGTGAAACATTTGTGTGTGGCTTCTAATTTTTTACTTCTGTCTTATTTTTAACTCCTAGGTCTTCAAAAAATTTCCTTTGCTGAAGGAATCACTCTAGAAAGAGTTCATCTTATGATGTCCAGTACTGTATCCTCCAGGATTTTAAGTTCTGCAAGAAACAGTATCATTGTTTTGCAAGGAAAAGGACGTTTGTACTCAAGATGTATCACAATCAGAAACAAGATGAAATGGAAGTGTGGGTTTGCCAAAGGGCCTCTTTCCCCTTTTGTGCTGAGTTGGAGCATCGACAATGTCTTCACCTTAAAAAAAGCATTCAGACATACTTCAACTGAAGAAGAAGACTTCAGTCTTCAGTTGACATCATCACAAATAAATGATATACTAAGAGCAGATGAATTTTCTCATAAAATTCATGACTTTGATGGCAAAAACACAAATTCTGTGCTGAAATTTGAGAGTAACCAGCTGGCTGCCAACACACCTAATGAAGATCGTAGAAGTGCAGCCACATGCTTACAGACCAAAGGGATGATGTTTGGGGTCTTTGATGGTCATGCAGGTTCTGCATGTGCTCAGTCAGTAAGTCAGAGACTGTTGTATTATATAGCTGTCTCTCTCATGTCTCAACAAACGCTGGAAGAGATTGAGTTTGCCATGGAACACATGAAACCAGTTCTGCCAATTCTGCAGTGGTACAAGCATCCAAATGACATGTACCGAGAAGTAGCCTCACTGTACTTGGATCACCTCAGAGTTTATTGGCAGGAACTATTGAACCTAGATGTAGAACTCGGATTCAGTGTAGAAGAAGCCTTGATATATGCATTCAAAAGGTTAGATTCAGATATATCACTGGAAGCTCAGGCTCCCCTAGAAAATGAAATGATGAGAAACATTGCCCTTCAAGTGGCTTTTTCTGGTGCAACAGCCTGTGTGGCTCACATTGACAGTGTTCACTTACACATTGCAAATGCTGGGGATTGCAGGGCAATCCTAGGGGTTCAAGAAGAAGATGGAATGTGGTCTGCACTCTCTCTTACTGGAGACCACAATGCTTTCAATGAAGCAGAAATCAGAAGGTTAAAGGGAGAACATCCTAAATCTGAGGAGGAAACTGTAATCATAAACAACAGGCTGCTGGGGATTCTCATGCCCTCTAGAGCTTTCGGAGATGTCAGATTCAAATGGAGTAAAGAACTGCAACACAATATTCTGGAGAATGGTTGTGATGTTGAGGCTTTAAATATTTATCAGTATGCTCCTCCCAATTACTATACGCCTCCCTATTTAATTGCAGAGCCTGAAGTCACCTACCATAAACTAAGATGTCAAGATAAATTTCTAGTTATTGCTTCAGATGGACTGTGGGACATGCTGAACAATGAGGATGTCATAAAACTTGTTGCAGAACACCTAGCACAAGCTAATGTACAGAAACCAAGGATGACTGTTCAGAAACCAGCCAGCCTGGGTTACATGCGAAGTCTGCTGCGTCATAGAAAAGCCAGGGGTGTTGGCTCATATGACCAGAATATAGCCACTCACCTAATAAGGCACGCAATTGGAGATAATGAATATGGAGAGATAGACCAAGAGAGACTTGCTGCAATGTTGACTTTACCTGAAGATCTAGCAAGGATGTATAGAGATGACATCACTGTTACTGTGGTATATTTTAATTCAGATACAATTGACAGCTACTACAAAGAAAATGAATAGGGGTTGCATTAATATTGTACCATATAATAGCCAACTCTGATACTGGGGACCATTAATGTTTACTTCCACTAATAGTCAAGCCATTACAAATGCTATTGTCTGCAAGTCCCCTGTTCTTTAGTACTGAGTAGCCATGAGCTCTTTTGGAAATAGTTTTCTAGAACAACTAATTTGTAAGACTTCTCTGGGCTCCCAGTTTTGTGCTGATTGAAGTAAACTGTACTGCTAGCAGTTCAGCAGAATGTATGTGGAGGCAGGAATGAAAGACAGTGAGCCTACTCCTGGTCCCATTGACACCAATGGCAAAACTCCTGAAGTGAACAAAAAGCAGACAAATATACTAGTTTAGATCAAACTTGTCAGTGATGGGTAGTACTTGTAACAGAACCAAGAGCAAAAAGGAGCCATTGTTCAAAGGCCTCATGTAAGATAGGGTGGCCTCCTCTCAAAGTATAGTAGTCAAAATCTAGGACTGTGCACTAGGAATGGACACTAGGTTGTATCAGATATTTGAAACTGACTCCCTTAAACTAAAGTGTTTCCTTGTATGCTTGGAAATTAATTTAAAACCAGACGGTAAACTTGGACTTTTGGGACTGCCAGACTACTTTTTGCTAATCATATTTTATGCCTATTGTAAGGACACAAACCATACATTTTTTTTCAAGACTGGCTGACTTTAAAGTGTGAAACTGAATAGAAACGGCATGTGTGCGAACACATACATGTGTAACAATCCACAGCCCTAGCGCACTTTAAAATAGTTTACAATCTTGTCTTTAGGAATATTATATATTTCTAATTTAATGAGTACTTTTACTGCACCAACAGTACTTGATTGGATTATTTTCTTATGCATATTGTTTGACTTACTAAAAATAAATTTTATATTAGAAACTGCTGCTTTAGTGCACAATATTTCATAGATCAGTCTGTGAAATTGCAATTTATATATTGTCCATCTATGTATTTGGAATTAATAAGTGCATCTGAAACTTAAACGTAGCAGTTAGAAACAATACTGCATTTACTTTTTCTTTAAAAAATAGAATTGACGACAATACTGGCGTTTTACCAAAGAGAACTTCATTCTTGTTTTTTCTATTCCCCCTGCTTTTAGGACACGAACTGCTTATGTCCATGTGTACAATGCTGTTTAAATGCTCTTGATTATTATTCAGATCCTTATTTCCCTGATGAATATTTCTTTTTACATTTTTTTTACATTTAAAAACACTCATGTGTGTAAGTTGTACTAAAAGAAGCAACATTGTATAGCTTTCTTTTATACTCCACCTTCTAGAATACCCTATTTAAAGCTTGAAACTAGTTTTCCTTTTTTAAAATCTGACCTATACAGTGGTGTAGTGACTTTTTTTTGTTATGCATTGGCATAATTGTTGCCTTCAGGAATGTGTATACTGTAGTTCTGGGAACAGAGGCCTCGGTTTTACTGTGGTTGCTACCAGGAAAGTACCTGTGCGTGTGCTACAGAGCTAGTAATATGTGGAGCTCCACCCCCCCTTGTGCTCCATTTTTAAAAAAGGGTGGCTTTTTTCTTAATTTTCTTGCATGTTAGAGTGTTAAAGATATCTAAAGTTCAGAAGATATTTCTCCTCCTAGTAACTGTAAAGTAGATAAAATCTTGGGCCTAAATTAGTAGCATTTGTGTCATGTGGCTTTTCCAAAAAACAATTTATTTATTCATCAGTATAAACCATCTATTAATGGTTTGTAGAGCATTTAAATAAGATCCCACATTAAAGCTACCTGGGAAACTGTACAAACTGTTAAAAATACTAATATGGATGATTAATTGTAGGCAGATTTGGGACAATCAAGTGTATGTATTTTGATGTTACGCTAACAATTATTGCACCCCTGGTTGCAACCGTCACAGCTTTCTCTCCATATTATCTAAATGTTCTTTTCCCTCAGATATGACTGTCTTGATTTATGGGTCCCAGTACCTGAAAGCACTTAAGCATATGTGTAACTTTAAGCCCATGCTTAACTGCTTTGCATAATAAGGGACGCTTTCCTGAATCAGGATCCTAGCACCATATAAGCAAAATACCTTAAAGTACTTTGTTTAGCACATATCAGAGCAGAAAAGGCAATTTAACTTTGAGGCAGCTGGCATTTTTTCTATTGCTAATCAAATGTGGCATTTCTGTGCTTAAAGTATACAGCAGAAAGGATGGCTGAAGGAAGAAGCTTTGAGTCTTGGATTGGAAGCTGAAGGAAAAATGTGTGTGTGTTTGTCGGGGGTGGGGGAATGTTATAGGGGGTGTTGAAGTTTTGGTGTCTCAGTCTCATTTAGTCTTAATCCATCCCTACCTGTTCGGGTGGCATTGGGCTCGCTGACATCTCTCATTTGGAAGAAGAGGAGAGAGGATGTGGAGGAGGAATTGTAGGTTGTAAAGCTAAGGAGGAGACTAGTCTCGGAGCAAGTTTTTTGAGAGCCCTCCCCAAACCGCTAGTTCCCATTTAGCCTTAATCTCTCTGAATGGTTTAAGTGGGATATCTTTTCCCATATTCCTACACTTGGTTTTTTGAAAGTGTCTATGCATGAGCAGCTGTATGGTTTCATTATTTACATCAGTCAGACTGTAGCCATAAAAATAGTGCTGTAAAGGAGTGTATATCTAGACTACCTATACTAGATAAGGGAGCTATATCAGTAGTGATGTGGCTACAAGAACAAAGGGTGCTAGACTCTGATAGAGCAGCTAAAATCAAAACTTTATATATATATATATATATATATTAAAGCAATCAATATGCTCAGTAAAATACTTAGAGGTAATGCAAGCCTTTATCTGTTAAAGTACAGTGTTGCAAATCTAAGTACTTTTAAGGCATAGTTAAAACGACTTCGCCTTTAATTTTGTGAATATTATATAATTCATGTGGTCAGGGATTTTGTTGTGCAAAAATTAAGCAGTGTGTGCAACGAGTGTCCTAAATGGCCTAATGTATTACTACTACATATGCAAATATAACTTCTTCTTTTTTAACACAAATTGGTGATTATTATTTTGGGGATTGCAGTCACAGCTGACAATAGAAATGGTACTAGCTCTAATTTCATGCCAGTATGTGCCTGATTTAACTTGTAACACTGTAATTATTGTTCCTTGGAAAATGGTAACATTAAAGCAAGTGCTGAGTGTTCAGTTTACTGGCAAATAATGGTGTTTAGCTGCACACACACTTGCATTTTGTTAGAAACCAATGGTGGCCAATTTCTGTTGGTGATTAAGTTGATAGCATAACTCCCATCAACTTCAGTCAGAATGTGGTCATAACTTATCTTTGTAACTGCACAAACATGTTGAATAGTCATTAATGTGTACAGTATGCAGTGCTTTGAGGTTGTGGTAACATGCTTCTGTGCTAAACCAATTTAAATGAAGTTAACATGTTGATCGTATCACACTTACAGGATGACTTGCTAGTTAAGTTTAGCTGTGTAAACCTTGCTGTATCCTAAATATCTACTGTAGCTTTACTGACAGTTTAATTGGCTTAGTTTGAGTCAACTCTATGCCTGGAAATTAAACATTTTTCACTTTAACAATATTTTTTATAATATCAAGTCAAGATGTAGTAATAAAACTACCCATTGCCTATGGAACTTATTTTTTGCATACCCACCTAATGTGCCTCTTAAATCTAAAGAAAACAATCTTAGTTGAAACACTGGTGTACATACTCCTCCCTTCCAAGGAAATGTGTTTATGTAAACCTAACTTTATCTTGGATTTGAACTATAACTTTCTGGCATTATTTTGAAACTTATTTACATTATGCAAAAATATTTGTTTTTGTTTGTTGAGTGTTTGATTTAAGAATTCTTTTCTCTCTATAGTTGTGACTTATTTGTATTTAAGTTTTCAAACCTTCATAGGGTTTATTGATTTTTCTAACTTTGTAAATATTGAAGTGAATGAATATTTTGTAAATAAAAATATACATCCTACACTTGTGTGAAACTGATTTCAAAATGCCACTTTAATAGCCAGACCTTATTTGTCTTGGGGGGAGGGAGGGGGCCAAGGTGGGTGTGAGAGCTAGGCTAGGGCTGGTGTACACTGAAAACTTAAATCAGTATAGCTTTCTCTCTCTCGGTGTAAAAAATCCACAACCCTGAGGGATGTAGTTATGTCAAACTAACCCCTGGTGTATACAGTGCTAGGTCGACTGGAGAACTTTTCCATCACCCTAGTTATCGCCTCTTGGGGAGGTGGATTACCTATCTGATGGGAGAATCCCTGCCATCAGCATAGGTAGTGTCTACACTGAAGGGCTGCCGCTGTAGCATTTTAATTGTAGACATACCCTTAGGGCTTGGCTACACTTGCGAGTTAGAGCGCATTAAAGCAGCCCCGGGCGTCCTAGCTCACTACCCATCCATACTGGCAAGGCACGTAGAGCGCTCTGACTCCAGGGCTAGAGCGCTCCTGGTACTCCACCTCGGTGAGAAGATTAACACTTGGTGCACATTGGCTGAAACACCCGGGTGTCTTTGTGAACGAGGTGTTACGTTACTGCGCTCTGATCAGCCTCCGGAAACCTCCCATAATCCCCTTAAGTCAAGTGGCCACTCTTGTCATTGTTTTGGAATCACTGCAGGCATGCCGATATGCCCTTTGAAAGCTCTGTTTCTGACAGCTGGCATGCTTATCTGCTCTGAGACAAAGCAACCATTACTGTGGAATGCTGTATGTGAGAGAGAGAGGCGGGGGGAGGGAGGGTCTGTTGCTATCTGAACTTACAAGACAGCCTGCTGACATGCTCTCAGCCCCCCAAAAACCCACTCTCTCTCCCCCCACATACACACAACACACTCCCTGTCACACTCCACCCCACCCCCCTCATTTGAAAAGTATGTTGCAGCCACTTGCATGCTGGGATAGCTACCACAACGCACTGCTGTCTGTGGCCATTGCAAGAGCTGCTAATGTGGCCACCCCAGTGCGCTGTCAGCTGTCAATGTGGACAGATTGCAGCGCTTTCCCTACTGTGCTCTACGAAGGCCGGTTTAACTCAAAGCGCTCTACATCTGCAAGTGTAGCCATGCCTTAAGTGTACTGTCCTAGGGTGAGGCCAGGATCAAAACACCACCTCTGCTGATGTCATCAGCCAGTCTTCTGGGTTGCTGAATATGAAGGTTAGAATCAGTTAACCTTCCTGGATATATTTTATTGCACCTTACTTATCTACTTGAAAGTTCTAAATTTCTACTGGTGTTGCACTTTCTTTAATGGGGAGGCAGGAAAATTAGAAAGTAGTTCCAAGAACTGATTTTTGAGAACATCTGATACCATGTAATAAAAGTTTCTAATTAATCTGAAAATGGTCCTCAGAGTCTAAACTGTGCAAATGAATATTTATACTACAGGGTGGATTGATTTAATTTCTCATTTTTGCTGTGTTTGCAACGTTGTCTGTGACAAAGCTACGCACTTGTCACTTGAATTTTTGTTCAGTTTGTTATAGGTTTTAGTGCTGTTCTGGTGTATAGGCATTTCCTGATGTATCAGTTCCTGTAAAAGACAACTGCATCTTGTGTTATCACACAGGCACATATTACTGGATCATTATGTACATTGCTGGATACCATGTATGAGATGGAAATTGAGTATTAACAAATTTCCTCTCAATTTTTTTTTGTTTTTGATACAGGTAACTTACTGTAATTTAGAGAGGTGAGGTGGGTGAGGTAGTATCTTTTATTGGACAAACATCTGTTGGTGAGAGAGAGACAAGCCTTTGAGTCACACAGAGCTCTTCAGGTCTAGGAAAAGTACTTGTCACACCTAAAATGCAAGGTGTAACAGCTTGTTTAGAGTAAGGAGTTAGAATACTACTAAGGGACCGTTCAAAGCACAGTGGCCCGTTAGCACCTCTGCAATCCTCGTTTAGTAACATCACTACCAGTGGTGGGGGTAGCAAGAGTCTGAAGTTGTAGATGTCGCAGACGCTGGATATTCATTACCCTGTAGCCTAAGCTGGACCCTGAAACATAATTTTTATTTATTTATTTTTTTAAACAACCTCACTCTCTGAATATTACTCATTGCACTGCCTTGAAAAAGATTGTAAATGAGAGATTCCTCCTACGTCAGATGTTTGTACCACTGTTTAAATGATACGATTTTATTCTAAACCCAGTTTATAGGGAAAATAATACGTCCTGGGGGTTTAAATAATCCCTCTCTCTAGAAACATATCAAACAAGTTGAAAAAAATCCACTTTTTAAAAATTTTTAACTTAGAAATGCCTAATAAAACTGTATTCTTAAACAGGAAATCTTCACCTAGGATGTTTGATTATATTGAGCAATAAACATTTGTAGAAGTAAATGTAATTGATAAACACCCACACAACAAACCAGGTATATTTTGAACATACACACTTTGAAATTCATAAGTAATCAGGTATTCTGGAACAATTTGTTTAGTGGGGGTGCTGAGAGCCAGGGAAGCAAACTGTAAAGCCTGTACACGATGGAAACCACTTTAAGGTAGGGGGTGTGGCAACACCCCTAATTCCAGCACCTATGGAAGTAGTCCACCCAAAACATACTAGCATAGTAAGACATAATGGTAGGCAGTCTATAAGAATGGTGCAAAAAATAAGTGCCAGTTGATCAAGCTTGTTCAGATGTCTACAGCATCTTCTGTCATTACCTTCTGAGAAGCCTTTTTCATAATGGAGTTGTGTCATTCTGACAATCTGGCCTTACATTTTTTGTTGTTGTACTGTTTACATATGGCATGTTCCTTTTTACCCAGAGCTACAGGAATTTCTTGAAAATATTCCCAAATAGGTTCTCTTCTACAACTTGCCATTATGGCAGTTTTTTCCTCCAATCTCCTGGTCTTGAAATCAACACTAGAGGCAGCACTCTGAAGAATATTGTCCCTTCTTCACACAGTGTTGCTTTGATACCGGTGTTGCTCCTTTCTGGTTGTACACTCTGCTCCTTCTCCCTTGTTATATAACTTCCCTGCCCCCTGAAAAATGAACTAACAGTCCAAGCCTTCTGCTCATATAACCCCCATGCCTTTTCTACTATAGAGTTTATTTGTTCAGAGACAAAGAGGGAGGCGGTTGAGAAATTAACGAGTTTGGTTGTTTGTATCTCAATCTCTGTGTACACATGAAAGAAGACCGAGCAAGGCCATTTGCTTGAAGTGCCCATACCATCCAGAAGCAAGGTCTAGAAGTTACTAGGCAGATCACTGTGTTTCCATGAACTGGAGAGTAAGTTTGCATAGTGAGTGGAGATAAAAACAGTCAGTCATAATTTGAGAACTGAGTAAATCAGAGGTCAGGCAGGGAGAAACTATAAAATAGCAATATGAGAGCACCCAGGTGGCCTCAGTGCATGATCCTGCTGATGTCTCCTGGAATTAGAGACCAGGTCCAAAGACCTGTGATGACTTTGCCAGTATCTTGTACCCAGTAGCACAGCCCCTGGGTCCCCCACAGGATCAAGTCCTTCATACAGTATATGATGTGTTGTGCTCTATTTATAAAGCTTGACCTCAAAAGTTAGGGGAAAATCATCTCTTCTTTATCTAGAAGAGCAGCCTTTAATGCAAAGTTTTTGATAGAAGCTCATGGACTGAGCATATTTATTTACATGGTTTAAGAGATAATAGATTTTGTATTAAATTCAGATTTAATTTTGTTTTTTAAGAAACTTTACATAACAATCAATTCAATTTAAATCTAAATTTAAAAAAAATCAGTTTTTGTCCATCCCGTTGTACTATTCTCTCACCGTGGAAGTCTGGTTTGACAAAACAAAACAAAACAACGTTCTGCCTGATTTTTAATGGAGTAGCCGGCAGAGGGAGTACAAGCTTACCAATTAGCTTCTCCAAGTAGTGCTGCAATGAACATGCCACAGCAGTAAATAAGGCTCAGCACCAGTGGTGGCCTTACCTGGGGAAGACTGTAAGAACACAGAGCAGTGTGTCTCACACAGAAAAAGGTGGAGGGGGTGTGGGGAAGTGTCCTTAACTGTAGGAAACTAAATTTCCTTTTCTAAAGCCTTTGAAAGGGGGCAGTATTGTAATTCAGGCACTTACTTTTCATTTCAGTATAGTAGGGGTTCCAAACCTGTGTTTTTCCCGCTTATCCTTGAATAATATATGTTGTGCAGCTGAATATTGGGGTGATAACACTGAATGTGCTTTTGCTAGTCTTTTGAACTCATTCATTAGTTTCATTACTCAGTGTTTCACATGTTATTCTCAGCTAGTGGAGGCTTCTCCTGGCTGCTGCTGCTAAACTGGCAATACCCTGGCCACTATTGTACAAATTTACTGTCACTTAAAAGTGCAGATCTATGGAAGTGTGATGGGGGTATCTTGGGAGGCAGTGGGATGCTGCGGAAGTGGCCTGAGAGGAAGGTTCTTCTGCTTCTTCATTTTGAAACATTGGGACTGTTGTTGTGAATGCAAAACAACCCAGAATAAAATTATTCCTAGTCCTCAGGCTGTTTCTTACACACAGGTTTTACTTTTTTCCATCATTTTTCAAATGTAAATCATAAACAAAACCATCAATAGCAAACAACCATCAAATGCACAAACTCTGATTTAAAAAATAAATGTAAGAATCATAAGCCTTAAAGGTACCATAGATAGAATAGGGAAGAATATGCACAAATGACTTGACAAAGGATAAGAGATTAGTATCATCAATGGGGGCGCGCAGTGATCCTTTGTTGCTTTTAGCCTTAAACTGGGTGATGCTAAATACCTGCAATTTCCAGTAAGCTTAAATGGGAGTTGGGTACTTAGTCGGAGCAAGCCTGAGTGGGCCCTTCTGCTGTTTGTCTTCCAGCTTTTAGACAAATAGAGTGAGATTGTGTGGGTCTCCCAATCTGTCAACTCTGGAATGTACATTTTTGTCAGCAATTCTGAGACAGTGGAACATACTATTTTTGTCATGAAGAAAGTGATACAGAAAGACTCTTTTTCTCTCTGTGTGTGTGTGTGTGTGTGTGTGAATAAAAATTTACATGTGTGGCTAAGGCTTTTTTATTGGTACGTTTACAAATATTTAAGCAGGTGCTCAGCTGCAACTCAACAGTCATTAAAATAGCTTTCACAAAATGTTTGCTGAAATTAAGTATTCTAGTAAGCATATAAAAATGAGAAACTTCTCTTGAAATGAGTTTATTTGTGGTACAATGTAAAGTGTAAAACTAGCAAGCTTGCACCACCTGGAAGATCAGAGAGTGGGAGTTCAGTTAACCCTCAATATCCAATTCCTGACACATGAACTCTAGATACTATGCTATGTTCCTGGGGTGGGGGAAGGAGGAAGATAGGATATGCAGTTCTCATGGCCCTTTCTTTTTATTTGACAATTCTGGCTGTAAATCTCTTTCCTCCAGGGCTGCCACAGGGAAGAATATTGGTTATAAGCTTCAGTGAATCTGTTTTTCTGTCTTCTGGAAAAGTGTCCCACAGTCATAGTTGTATAGAATTAACTACTGAGCCACAACTGAGGAATGACTAAAAGCAAGATTGTGCATATGAGCACAAGTTGTTTCAAAATAGCTGCTTGGAGTAATGGGGGTGTGTGTGTGAGGGATTTCACCAGAACATCTGGGGCGGGGAGGGGAGGGGAGATGGAGAGAGAAAGGATTCCTATTGAAATTAAATAAAAATAAAAACTAGTCTATATTTTCTGGAACAATTTTTATCTTCACAAGAGGAAACAACACCTGCTTCTGTCTTTTGCTGGAATTGACTTCTCTAAAGTAAAGCAGAGAGAGCAGCAAGGAGAAATGTGGTCCATAGTATTGGGTGTGAAATGCATGATATGCCGGAAGGGCTCAAGGCATACAAACAATCGGTGGGGAGGTAACCAGTCCATGGAACATGTTCTGAATAGAGCGGTTACATGCCATATATGGAGAGAAAATTTAGTTTTAGTTTTGCTAAATGTTTAAATGCATTTAGTGCTCTTGAAAGGTGTTAGATTGGTCACCCTGGAGACTAGAAGCCTTCTATCCACAGCATGGGAATAGCCTGCACTATCATTACTCATTCTTTCTCTTACCCTGCCTAGGTGTCCTCACTGCACCTGGAGAGATATCACCTCTAGACTAGAGTGAGTGGGCTAATAAAGACTGTGCTTGCTGCCTTGGTTTCTCTGCTCTGTCTCAGCACAGACTCGAAGAGTCCTGTTGTGGTGGTTTTGTGATCAGCTGTCCACTACAAACTGAGGTGAGGCCACCACACTCATTGCACCCAGAGTACATAATACCCATCAGAAATGAACAATTGCTGTCCGCCTATAGACTGAGTTGGATTTGAAGTTGTGGCGGAAGCAGAAAGTTTTATATTCCACTACCAAGCCCTTGATCGCCCCTTTTTTATTTTGTTACAAGTGCTGTAGATTAATCCTTTCTGAAACAACTTTTATAGCTTTTCAATGGCTTTTTTTAATCACGTTCATTTTCTGCCCCTTCATCAGTTTTTTTGTGTGCCAGAGCTTCATTGCAATGTTCATTTTAGCAGACTGCAATGGTTTGGTGGGCAGTTCTTTGTAGATCGGACTTAAAAGTGTGGCGTAAACATCAACCACAAGATGTCAGGGTTTGATCTCGCAGAAGGAATGATGCACAGCTGTGATTGTTTTCTTCTCTCTCTCTCTGAAAGCTCTGTTCACTGTTCTGACTCTGTTTCCACATGGATGTGTGGAATGCAGACAAAATGCTATAGTTTATTTTAAGTGACTTCAAATCACATTGGAAACATAAAATGGTGGTTTTGGAGGCCAAATTAACTTCTACACTCCAGTCTTACAGCTCCTCTATTGAGTAGACTTTTGAAATCGTGGTCTCTACCTGCTGAATCTCTCTCTCGGCTTCTCACAATCTGTCTTGGTTCAAGTCAGCTTTCTGTGGCCCAATTATCTCAAATTGTCCTGGTTTAGGAGAAAATTGCTCCCTCATCCTGACCTTACCACATAGCACTGAGGTCAGGCAGAACCCACTGAATTTCCTGAAGAATCTTAATTCACACAGGTAGGAAAAGGACAAAACTCCCTAGCCTGGGGAAGACTTTGCTGTAGCATCATCCCTACTTTTAGCTCCCACTCTGGCACAGTCAAAAAGCTGCAGATGGTCACTGTTTAGTACTATGTACTATTCAACCTATCTGTGTGAGGCAGTAAAATGCTGTGGCCTAGAAGCGCTATCATATTGTGATGTATCTCTATTCCCCCAGAAGCCTGCTGTGGAGAGGGGCAAGAGACTCACAGGCAGATCTGTGAACTTCATATGGCCCTAACAAACAAACAAAAACAACATATCCCACACCAAACCAGCCCCTCTAGTTGCCAGCAATGCAATTCACAGGAGACAGACTTGAGCTTTTGATCATTCTCTGGCCAGCTGGGACTGAGGAAAAACCTAGTTAGTTTTTTCTCTTCCTGCAGTTCTCCTTACTGTGCACTACTAGCAGCTGCTCCTGAAGCTGCCATGACTGTCAGAAGTTGCTTCTTGTGCTGTTCTTCCTCAGTCTTCTATTATGTCCCCTCACCTGGTCTGGCTTCTTGTTTCCCTACCCTAAGTGCTTCACTGCAAGCAAAGGGGTAGCCAGCCTCCCCCACACTTCATAGGGTTACCATATTTCAGCAAGCAAAAAAGAGGACGGGAGGAGCCCCGCCCCTGTCCTGCCCTAGCCCCGCCCCTACCCCACCCACTTCCCGCCCCCCTCAGAACCCCCAACCCTCCCCCCCACTCCTTGTTCCCTGACTGCCCCCTCCTGGGACCCCTGCCCCTAACTGCCCCCCCAAGACTTCACCCCCTACCTAAGCCTCCCTGCCTCTTGTCCCCTGACTGCCCCCTCCTGAGACCCTCCCCCCCCGATCCTAACTGGCCACCTAGGACCCTACCCCCTACCTGTGCCCTGACTGTCCCAACCCTTATCCACACCCCCACCCCCAGACAGACCCCTGGGACTCCCACACCCCATCCAACCACTCCCCACCCCCTGACAGCCCCCCCAGAACTCCCGACCCATCTAAACCCCTCTGCTCCCTGTCCCATTGACTGCTCCGATCCCTCTCCCCACTCCTGCCCCCTGACAGCCCCCCCCAGAACTCCCAACCCCCCCCCGCTCCTTGTCCCCTGACTGCCCCTTCCTGGGACCCCTGCTCCTAATTGCCCTCCAGAATCCCACCCCCTACCTAAGCCTCCCTGTTCCTTATCCCCTAACTGCCCCCTCCTGAGACCCCCCCACCCTAACTGCCCCCCAGGACCCTACCCCCTACCCGTACCCTGACTGCCCAAAACCTTATCCACACACCTCCCAGAAAGCAGTTACTGGCATTGTCAAGTAGTGGCATATGCACTATCACGAGGGGGGAGGGATAGCTCAGTGGTTTGAGCATTGGCTTGCTAAACACAGGGTTGTGAGTTCAATCCTTGAGGGGGCCATTTAGGGATCTAGGACAAAAAAAAAAAAACACACACACACACACACACAACTGTCAGGGACAGTACTTGGTCCTGCTAGTGAAGACAAGGGACTGGCCTCAATGACTTTTGATGCTGGGGGGAGGGATAGCTCAGTGGTTTGAGCATTGGCCTGCTAAACCCAGGGTTGAGAGTTCAATCCTTGAGGGGGCCACTTGGGGATCTGGGGCAAAATCAGTACTTGGTCCTGCTGGTGAAGGCAGGGGGCTGGACTCAATGACCTTTCAAGGTCCCTTCCAGTTCTAGGAGATGGGATATCTCCATTATTATTATTAAAGCCCCCCCCCAAACTCCCGACCCCCCCGTCTCTTGACTGCCCCCTCCAGAACCTCCCTGCCCCTTCTCCAACCCCCTGGCTCCCTTGTCGTTGGCCTTCGGTTCGCCTAAGGTCTCTCTGGGAGCTTGCTGAGTCTGAGCCGTTCTCCCGGCACGCTGGGCAGCAGCGGAGGAGGAGCCCCAGACTGCCGGAGGCGAATGCAGGGAGGGAGTGAGTGAGCTATGCTGCAGGGGGAGGAGGGACTCTCTCTCGCTGTTGGAGCCCCATGTAAGTGGCACCATCCGGCTGCCCTGTTAGCCGCACGTGCTCTGCATGGGGGGGGGAGGGAAGTCCGGACATTAACAAATTCCCCCCCGACGCTATTTTTAGTTCAAAAATCTGGACATGTCCGGGGGAATCCGGACGAATGGTAACCCTATTCTAACAGCTGGCCCTCCCCAGCAGGTGCAGTTTCAGCCTCCCAAAGTGCGGGGGGGGGGGAGATGTGGCACTGGGGGCAGAGGCAGGAAAGGGATGAGACATGGGGGAATGGAAGGAAAATACGAGATGCAAGACAATGCAATTACTGACCGAGGGAGAGTGTTGGAGAAACAGCGAAGAGGCGATATAGTCCACCAAGATGCTGGATGGAGGAGCAGGTCTGCTCTCCACTCTCTGAAGATGTAGAAGAGAGGAGAACGTGTACCAGCTATCCCTAGTTGTACCAGAGATGGATGGTAGGCTGCCTTTTCCCACCCTCACAGGGACTATAGGTGAGGGGTTGCTGGGGCCTGCTGGGATCTCCATAGGTCCAGTAAGCATGCACAGATAAGAATCCTTCTCCAAACAACTGGTTGAATATAAACTTTTATCTTGTTGCTGCATCTTTTGTGTGTGCTTCTATGTATCTTTGTATTAATGCAAAATCAGGATGCAGCACAGGGGCCACTTAAACAGTGCAGATCTTTAAAAGAGTAGCCTGATGTGTGTCCGTGTTTGCGGCCTGGATAATTTAGTTATTGAGATTAAAAATAACCTGAAACAAAACTGGTGGCTGTAGAGCTGGAGGTCCTGACACCCTAGGCTTATTTAGAGTCTTGTCCCTGGAAACACTGTCTTACCATGCGGAGAGCTATTACCTTCTGCAGCTGTAGCATCTCTTTTTTGAACTTTAAAACGATTAGCAGTATTGGGTTACTTATTGTGGAAGTCATGAGTTGGTTCCTAAGCAAAGCTATTCCCATTTAGAAAATAATCTTGTTGAGATCATTGATAATACCACTGTACTCTGTGTCCTCCTTATCCTCAGGGCCCACAGGGTACCTCTACACTGCACTAAAAGATCTATAGCCTGGCCATGGCTGGCCTGGGTCAGTTGTCCCAAATTCATGGGGCTCGGGATGGCAGGGCTAAAAATTGCAGTGTGGACATTTGGGCTCTGGCTGGAACCTGGGCTCTGAGACCCTCCCACTTCGCAGGGTTTCAGAGCCTGAGCTCCAGCCCAAGCCCAAATGTCTACACTGCAATTTTTAGCCCTACAAACCTGAGTCACTTGATCTGGGCTATAAGACTCAGTGCTGAGTTTTTTTTGTTGCAGTGTAGACGTACCCACAGTGTACGCAATGTAAGGTTCATTTGTTGATTGCTAAATCAACTGCCATAAGTAACAGATAGAGTACCAATCAATGAGGTGCTTACATAGTGACTTATATCCTGCCTGATTTGGAAAAGACAGTTTTCTGTGGCTAGTTATTATTTGTCAGGGCTGCAGTTTCCCACACTACCATGGACTATAGCAAAGCAAATAATCAAAGCACTCAAGTGCTTGAGAACCAGAGCTATTGATACTATTCCTCATACCACAGTAAACAGCCAGCTTCACCTTCTGTTTGATCCCAAAGTCCAGACTGAGATATGTTTGTGGCATCCTGCACTTTTACTATGAAAATAAATGGGATCTCACCAATCCATCTGACTAATTCATATTAGGATTAAGATAACAGGCAATAATGGAGTAATAAAAACAAGTTTCCAAATGTTGGGTATGGATTCAGTATTCCCTAGATCTGTTCATACTCTAAAGTCAGATGTGGGCTGGGTTTTGATTTTGAGCCCACGTGTATTTTAAACACTATGCTGAATTTAGAACTAAACAGTGTAGCAAGGACTTGTCTTTACTGAAGGGGAAAGTATTTAAATTTTACATGTGAAGATCCACTTTAAGATGGTGTTTTTGCCCAGTTGCTATGCCCTGTTTTGGTAAAGGTCACCTTTTTAATATTGTACTTTCCCATTCAAAACATTCTCACCATATGCACACATGTTGAAGACTGTGAGTATTTGTCAATGTATAAGATCAGTGTATCCTCACTCATTCTGCTATAGCAATATGCTAATAACTCTCCTGTTTGTCAGTCTTCCCCCCGCCCCGCCTTAGGGACTCTAGCTATGTCTTGCATGAGTTTTCTGTGTAGTACAGTATCAGGTCTTGCATGTATTGATAAATATGGTCTGGGACCTCTATCCTACTTATAGAGCTAAGTTTGTAAATAAGAATTAAGCAAAAAATTACCATATTTGTCACCTATGATAACAGCAGACAATAGCCTCTATGTGCCATCCCTTATTGAAAAAGCTATGTATTTTTTGTTATTGTTGTAGTATGCCCTTTTTCAGAAATCTACGTTGGCTTAATTCAATAGATCCCTCTGGTCCATATGTCTACAGATAGATTCTTTAATGGTTTTACATAGAATAGAGTTGGGATCATGGGCTGGGATTTACTTGGGTCCTCCTTCATGCTCCTTAATAAAATCTGCAAACAAATATGCTTATGGAACATATGCTCCCAACCCGGTGCACTCAGCATTCCCCTTTCCCAACCTACACACTTCAAACAGAGGAAGAGGCTGTCTCATCTTAACTTTAAAATCACTTAAGTGTCATGTTCCAGGCCACTGACTGGAAGGAGAGTGTCCCAGGTTACCTTTGTTTCCTTTTTTGGCTTGGGTAGTTAATATAATCAATTTTTAAGTGGTTTCTTCACTCAGGCTTTTAAGGCCATTCTAGTACTATTTTCTTTGCCTGCCTAGTAATGGATACTTCTGACTTCTCCACCTCCCAGCTCATCTTTTATTCATCGTGCTGATGAAAACAGAAGCAAAATCATACATTAAACTTGGCATTGCAGAAAGAGGGATCAGCATAATTTTCCACTTCAAAATTAACAGCTTCCCTTTCCACTTAGTTTATCAGTTTTCTATTACTTATGTTAGTAAAAGTTTCTAAGGAATTAAAAATAGTGTAATTATTTTCTTTATAATATTTCTTTAGGATAATCAAAGAAGTCAGAGACCAGGTAGACCACACTACCCAATAAAGTTAGTGAGATAAAATAAAAATACAAAGTTCTTAAATCTGTGCACATTCCTGCTGCGGAGTATAAATACAGTACCAAAATAACAAATCTATTTTCTTTGTATTGTCTTGAACCTCAGTAGTAGGAATTTGCACAGCTGTGCCTAAAGTTCTAATCCTGAAATTATGCTTGTGCTTAATTTCACTTGCATGAGCAGTCCTTCTCACCTGCATACAGTTACTTATTTGCTTATGTTTTTGCAGGCTCAAGGGCTAAACAGTGTGACTATTAGCGATATGCTAGGGAAGGTCCATAAGGACTGAATTTATGCTGGCTGCCATTTTCATTCTCTTGGGGGTTATAAGGGGATTAGAAAAGGTTTATCTGCAGAAGGGAATTCAGGGAAAACACATGGGGTGAAATCCCGACTCCATTGAAGTCAATGAAGAAACGTCTATTTACTTAATGAGGCCAGGATTCCACTCATTAATTTTTATTATAATAAAAGTAATTGCTTTGTAGTATCTTTCCATCCTCCTCATCTTTCATTTTCATAACTGTTCATTTACATGATCCTGCAATTTCTGTTTGGGTCAAGAGACTTGTTCTCTTACATTTCACAGGTGCAAAGCCCAAGAAGCTGGTAATACATTGTGCACCATCTGCTCCTAATTACTACCCTCTCTTTAGTAAACACCAGCAAACCAATTTAAACTCTGCATTTTGGTAACCGAATGCCTGCGCTTCAACTGTGTTTATTTTGAAGATATGTTTAGTAAAACCTACATCTTTGAACTGTTGCAGAATTTTGCATAATCACATGACAATTTCGTAATAATTTGATTTAAATATATTTTAGCATTGTTGTAACATGTATACATTCTGCACTGCATGTTCCAAGCTGTGAAAGGTGCATGTAAAGATGAGTGGGTATTAAATTGAAAAGAACTATTGATCAGTTTATACAGAAAATGGCTGCTTATTCTTAGTAGTACAGTTGAAAATATGTGTTGCTTCTTCTTTGTATGGCTCATTGGGTGAAATCCTGGTCCTACTGAAATCAGTGGGGATTTTCCATTGACTTGAGTGAAGCCAGGATTTCACCTATTATTTTCTTTGTTGGCTGGTTTAAGACCCTTTCCAAGTCCAATTTGTTTGGTTTTTTAAGACAGATAAAGAATCTCGATACAAATAATTACTTTCCAGCAATGGAGGAAGTTTCTTATGGCAGGCTTTTCCTCTGAGCTGGTCAGCCTTTTGTAGCAATTTCTCAGTAGGATCCAATAGCTTCTGTGTAGTATGGATGGCTCAGCAGGACCAAATGTCTTGAAACAGGTCTCAGAGGATTTGATTTCCCTGTACTGTTTTGTTTGACCTTTGGTTAAAGACCCACTTTCACTCTTCTTCCTGGAGTGGTCACTTGAGGTTTCACTAGTGGACTGGGAGGGAAACATAATTATTAACATTTTAAAATATACTTCTTTTGGGGCCTGATCCGAAGCCCATTAAAGTCAAACGGAAAGGCTCCCTCTGATTTAAAAGACTTAATCTAAAGCCCGTTAATGAGCCATACATTTTAAAGGCATGAGAGAATTAAAATTATTATATGTACACATTGTGTGTATGTAAATGATGCAAATTACATTAGACATACAACATTGCTAGACTCCAGTGATGCTATTTCTATTTCCTTTTTCATGGCCGCACAAGACTAGCTTTTTAGGATTTCCCCCTTTTTTGCAGCAGCTGTAACTGGATAGGTTATTGACGGGTTATTGATGAAAGCAAACCTAAAAATTCCAGTCATCTGAAAACTCAGAGGAACAGATATTTTCATCATTCCTTGTTCTGTGCCCATTTCCATTTTAACTCTGAACTCATAAATCATAAATGAGCCTGAAGTATTCATTTCCCTCTTTCAGCACTACCATCATCTAGTATTTGCTGACATGGCTCGTTACAATTTATTTCTGAGCACAGTCAGACCTTGTTTTCTGAACAAATGAATTCATTGTTGGAAAAGATGCTATAAATAGAATTTGGGAGCCACCTACATGAGAAATTCTACCTCATTAAGGGCAGTCAGAAGAACAGTATGATTTGATCTACAGAAGGTTTGCAATGACGAAAAGAAGGCAAAGATTTAGCTGATTGGTTCTAAACCAAATGATCATTGAATTACAAATGGGCTATTTTTTATCATCATGGAGGGCGAAAGAAATGACCTGGAAAAGAGGGGGATTCAAGGGAGTGTTTATGGGAAGTGAGAGAGAAGATAAAGGAAAGTTGAGATAGTGAATGTTAAGGAACGAGTGTGGAGAGTATGTGATGGAAACAAACTGGTGATCTGTGGTATGGCAGATTATCTACCTTCAGAGATGAGGCTTGCACAAAATGAAAGCCTCGGTGCAAAGCAGCTCTGCCCGTCCTCCTGATCTGTGAAAGTCAGATGCTTCTAATGGCAACATTTCAGTGCTAGAAACAGCCTGTAAAACCACTGCCCAGTCTGAGTCAGATAAAAGGTTCAGGAGGAGTCAGGCTTCTAATGGCATAACTAACTCCAATAGAAGACCTGCGCATTGTTAAAATTATCTACTCCCACTGAAAACTAAAGGTTTACTGCATCAATCCAGGAGAATATTTGGATTGAGAGCAATTGTGAATACTGTGCGTAAATGCTCTAAAATCGGGACATCTGGTCACCCTAACATTGACCCTTCAACAGAATGTTTTCCAACAGCAAATCAGTAACACCAAGCTGTCTTATCCAAAACAGACATGAAATCTTCAGCAGCCTAACCAATCTCTTGTAGCTTATTTCAAATATAGTTGGATTTATATGTCCAGTTCAGTTAATTTATTTTGCCCTGCATTAGTGTCTTAAATGAATAAACAAGAGGGAGTATGTTAATCTCTTTTTTTTTTTAAGTACAACTTTCCTTCAGCAAAAATGATACCCTAAACTGGGAACTGGACATGGTTGTTTGTACTATGCTGAGGGAAGGCCCTACAATTTTATAATTTATCTGTAGTTGGAATGGACCTATTGCCTTTTCCTTATAGGATTTGTAATCTTCCACTATGTAGAATTATGGGATGAAGAATCAACCCATCCCACTCGTATCTTCCTAGACCAGCTTCGTTTTAGTTCTGTACTTTCTGCCATAAGTTTCTATTAGACAAGAGATGAAACAGTGGATGGACTGTTGTGAATTACATCTATTGAGGTTGTAGAGACACCAACAAAACCTCTCGATGGAACTATTTTCCCTGTAACTCAGTTCTGTCATGTTCTTTAAATAACATTAAGATCTGAGCAATGACAGTGTAGTGTCAGGAAATAAATCCTAGGTAAGTATAAGATGTGGGACTTGAGTGACAGCAGACCATGCACTATACTAAACAGTTGTCAGTAAGCAAAGACCCAGAGAACTGCAGCTCAGTTTAGAAGAGCTGTTTAGAAATGTCTTTCCCATTGTTGTTGTGTGTTACAGTAATGCCTGGAAGTCCTACTTGTGGCTGTTCCATTGATCCCCATCGTAGTATTCACTGTATAAACACATAATGAGAGACAACCCTGCTTCAAAAACCATACAATCTAAATAGATGAAACCAACAAAGGATGGGAAGGGAAACAGAAAGGTAGTGGCAGCACGAGGAATGGAAGCCAGGATCCCTGACTTGCTGTTGTCTGCTCCACCAAACTATGTCTAGGGGCCAGGGCTCTGGTCTAGGAAGTGGGCTGCTCTCTTCCTCCTGCCTGAAGGGTTTCTGTGGAAATCCTGTTTCATCATCCTGATCACAAACTAATGGCCTGTGTCTTTCACATCAGAACAATGGAATATGATTTTGTACAGCATAATCTGAAATGCAAATATTCACATATGTATCATGTGTGGACACAATTCTATATTTTCTCATTTTAAACTTCTGTTATTTTTTTTTCTAGCTGTCAGGAAATTGATCCTCTGAGGGCACTATTTAAAGGAACTCTGTCCAGTTAGAAAACTATGTTGCCAACACCGATCGCTTTAAGGTTCAAAGAACAGATGCTGCAGCTGCAAAAGGTAATAGCTCTCCACATTTTAGGAATGTTGCCTAACACTTTCCATTGTAAGACCATGTTTTCAATTGCTTATATAGTTTATGTACTGGATGCTGACCTGCATGATAGCAGATTAGATATTTACATCAATGGCCCAATATAGCATGTTGTAATCTGGCTCCCCTCAGATTTAATTGGGTACCATGGGTGAGTGACTCATTTCAAATAAAATAAGAAACTGCTTAAATTTTTCACTGAACTTTGATTTTTTTCAAAATGTCTGGACTTTTAAAATCTTAACTTTATGTGCTTGTATACTTACTGTTTGAAGCAGATATACCAAGGGAAAGACTCTTCTTGTAGTATTATGGACCTGACTAATACCAAGCAGTACTGAGGGGGTGGGGGGGAGAGAGGAAAACCTGGTCTCATAAGGTTTTCAAGTGGGTTTCAAAACCAAACCAAAATAACTTGGATAAGTTTGAGATAAATGGTAAGGACCAAACCTCCTAATTGTTTGGCGCTCACCCATGTGTGATATTGAAACTGTCAGCTCGAAGAAAACAAAGAATGAGGCTTTTGGGGAGTTCATAACAATATTATATTGTATAGCAATGTATGTTGTGACTCATCTTCAAAACCTTTATGCACTAATGGGCTTCTGATTCATCACTGGTCATACTGGGAATAGATTTTATATGACAATATAATTGTTCACACTTTTTAAAGATTGTCTCATTATTTCTATTATTGATGTCTATTTTCAGTAGTTTATAACATGCCTGTAAAACTTGCTCTGTGCTTGAACTTGGCACATAAGACCTAAATCTGGGAGTCAGATTAAAACAAAAGTGGCCATTTTTAATTTATGGGAAGATTTTTCTAGGAAAATAAATCAAGATTTCAAAAGCATTGTTGTGCGCATCTGTATAGTAACTTATTTGAAAGTGAAAGAGGTCATGGTCCATTAGATGAATAATGTTTTCAAAATTAGCCTACCTACCACAATGTGTTAACCAATTACATTCTGCAGCCCTATGCAGCCACGATATTTTTAATGGGCCAATCATGAGGGCATAATTCCACTGCAGTTGCAGTAGTCAAACCCAGGATGAATTTTCCCTTACAAGTGGAGGTTTGTGCATCATGCCAGTCTTGCTAGGATAGAACCTCAGCAAGCTTGCTGTCATGTAAGCCGCTCTTGGCCAGGCACTGGAGAAGCAGACATCTCTTCATTTTGTTGTTGCTGAATCCAGGTGGCATGGTGACTGCTTCTCCAGTGCCTGGCCAAGAGAGTGGCTTTCATGATGCTGGCTGGCTGAGGAAAGCATCAAAAAAGAGTGTGGTGAGGACTCTCTCTGCCCTCATGATGGAGGGAGTTTTCTCAGTCTTTGTCACTGAGCTGCTGCTGGAGTCCTAGGTGGCTTAGCTCTCTGGAAATATCTTTACTCATCTGCTTGATGTGCAACAGTTCTTTCTGACATGGGCCTTGTCACAGTCATCTGTTCCTTCGTGACATACAGATTGGATTACTGTAATGCAGCTAGTCTTGAAAAACGATAGGGGCACGTCTACACCAGCCTCCCAGGGCAGGTAGACAGACTTTCGCTAGCAGGGCTTGAGCTAGCACGCTAAAAATAGCAATGTAGATGTTGTAACTCAGACTCTCAAGCCCACCTGCATGTTAAAGCCCATCTGGCTTTTCCAAAAGGAAATTGGAGCAGTTATTTATATTAATTGGATACATTCTGGCATTGTGGTTATTTTTAACTAATAGTGATTAATTCTAAGATATTTTTATAATTTGTGCCCAGAGACAATTATGGTGGTATTTTTAAAAACTGAAGAGGAAAAAATCAAATAGATAATATGGTGTGTGTAATTAGGTTTACATTCATACACGCACATACATACTAGTAGACTGAAATATATGATTTAAAAATGAAAACCATCTGGTGTGCTCAATTGAGCGTGAAAACTGAATAAATGTAAAATGACGTGCATTTAAAAAAATTGTTTTCACATGGGGCATTCAGTTGTTGAGACACAGAAACAAATTAAAAGAGCCTCAGAAAATGATCACCTTGACATGTTTCAACTCCGTCTTCAGGGTTTGCAGCCCAAGGAGATATGCAATATATGGGGTAGTGTTTGTGGCTACCCTCAAAATGCTATACTGAAGTTAAGGTTGAGAATCTCTGTCTATTCTAACTTTCCCCCATCATTCAGTTGCTTATAACTTTCTCAAAGACCCTTTGGGCCTAAAAATTTCCATACTTGATCCAGGTAAGAACTATGTGTGTGTGTGTGTGTGTGTGTGTGTGTGTGTGTGGGAGAGAGAGAGGGAGAGGGAGAGGGAGAGACAGACAGACAGACAGACATACAACTCTTTAAAAATAGTTTAAACTAAATCTTTTCAACTTTGGAGCCTGGTCTACATGGCCAAGTTTTTCATCAAAAGGCAGTTTTTGGCGATGAAACAGCAGAGGTGTACACACTGCAAAGTCACTTTTTGCAATGAAACTCCTCAGTTGCCTCGCTGTAATAAAACCAGCTCGACGAGAGTGATAAGGCTTTTTTGCGCAAAGGTTTTATCGCCAAAGTGCCAGTGTAAACACCTTCCTTGCTTTTATCGCTGTAATTTGCCTATGGAGGTGTCCCACAATGCCTGCGCTCTGTTCATTGTTATGAACTCAGCAGCCCTGCAGGCACATGCCCCTCCCCTTTCAAAGCTCCGCGTGCTGTGCTGCTCTGCTCTGGGAAACAAAGGGCAAATCCATGGGCGGCAGATTGTGCGGCTGGAACATCCCCAGCACCAGCCCGAGTGCCCCAGTGCTGGGTGGAGAGTGTGGTCCCAGCACTGGGCGGACGGGCCTAGCGGTGTCATGGCCCCAGCCCCTCAGTCTTGTGTGCACGCCACCAGCCCCAGTCTGCCTGCCCCAGCCTCTTGGCCACAGAAAAGGAGAAAGGGATGGGAACAGCAGGCAGGAGGGCCGGCCTGGGGGTGACGTGTGGGCGAGGCTACACCAGGCTGTTTAGGGGAGGCGCAGCCTTCCCCTGCCTATGCTACCCACCGCCCATGAGCAAATCATTCTGGTGGAATGCTCCTGCTGTCTCCCACACTACGAACACAGAGGCAGGCACACTGTCTGTCTCTCCACCCCTCCATACATATGCTCCCTGGGGCGGCAAGCCGCGGGGGGCGGCCTGCCATTCGCTCCGAGGACGGCAGTCAGGCAGCCTTCGGCTGCATGCCTGCAGGAGGTCCACTGATCCCATGGATTCAGCAGCAGGTACGCCGAAGTCGCGGGACCAGCAGACCTCCCGCAGGCATACCGCTGAATCCGTGGGACCGGCGGACCTCCCACAGGCATGCCACCGAAGGCAGCCTGACTGCCGTGCTTGGGGCGGCAAAAAAGCTAGAGCCACCCCTGGCTCCCTGTCACACACTCTCACCACACACACTTCAGTTGAAAAATGGCTGGCAATCTAGTATGCCCATGGAACAATGGGATTGAGAAACCTGCATCATGATGCTGTGCCTGCTCCATGAGGCATTGCAAACCCTTCCCAAAGCACCCTGTGCCAGTTTCACAGTGGGATAGCTACCACAATGCAACTGCTCTCTTTGTCATTGCAAAAGCTGCTAGTGTAGATGCGTTCCAGGAACACAAGGAGCACAGTGTTTTAATTAAAGCACTTTAATAAAAGTGGTATAACTTTTAGCAAAAAAACTTAGTAGTGTAGACATAGCCTGAGTTATACATGGGAGAAAAAATATTCTTCCAACTTGAAGAATATTTGTCCCAGTTTTTGTTTTGCCTATCTTCGTCTGGGGATCTCAGCCCTTCATAAACATCAATTAATGCTTAACAAACCTGCGAGGTAGATAAGTACTGTATTATGTCTGTTTTACAGTAGGTCGCTTGACTTGCACTCCACACAGCAAGCTGGTGGCAGAGCACAGGACAAGAACATAGGAATTCTTAGTTCCATTTTCCCTGCTCTCACGACTACATTCCTTCCCTATGCTAATTAGAATTTCATATCCACAACTGCACTATAACAAAAATTCTATAGGCTTATTCTCCTCTCCACCCTGCATCAGAGTAAACTAATGACTGGCATGCCAGCCTGAACATTTAAATTGCTTGGGTTTTTTGTAAAGCAAGTGCTTTCTTTGACAACATATAGAACACCTGTTGTTTAAATGTTTTGGGTGCTTAATATCACCTACGTAGTTAATACTAGCTCACATATTGGGGAATTGACTGAGGGTACGTCCAGACTACCCGCCGTATAGGCGGGTAGCGATCGATTTATTGGGGATCGATATATCGCGTCTCGTTAAGATGCGATATATTGATCCCCGAACGTGCTCCCCGTCGACTCCGGAACTCTGATGGGTGGCAGTAGCGGAGTTGACGGGGGAGCCGTGGCCGTCGATCCCGCGCCGTGAGGATGGGAGGTAAGTCGGAATAAGATATGTCGACTTCAGCTGCGGTATTCCTGTAGCTAAAGTTGGGTCTCTTACATCAACACCCCTCCCCCCAGTGTAGACCAGGCCTAAATGTTAGAAACTTTTAATAATGACTTAGTGGCAGAGTAAAACTACAACAGAATTTGATTCTTATCACATGGCATAAAAATCTGATCGGAATGTCATTAAGTTTAATTCTGTATGTTTGTTTCATGGTGTATTGGAATTAGGCTCCAATTGTATCTTGTCCCACAGTTGGAACTGACTCATGTTACCTCCCATCCAGTGGAAACTTGGATCAAACCTTGTTGGAAACTCGTTCATATCAAGCCCCATTGTGAATACACACCAATGTCTCTTCTTATATTAGAGACCATGCTCTGTTCTGTGATGTTGCATAGTTTACTGCATTGTTTGAGGATTCCAGGAGCCTAGCATACTGTTGGGGGAACTGACTAATTTCACCATATTGTGAACGTTCTTTGATGGCATCTCATATGATTAGGGGAACTGACTCATGACAGGACACTCTTTTGTGATGCGAATGTGACATTTTGTGTTTATTAGTCCTGTGACTCAGTCAAAAGAGGTCTGTTTTGATTTTGGGTGCTCTTTGGCAGCAGTCGTGCTTCATACTACTGTACCATGTTGAGAATCCATGCTTGGACTTGAGCTTGTTTACTAAGCTACTATGCTGGCAACTGCTCAGAGATGACTGTGTGGGGAGGGAGGAATTGGTGCCACGGCAATGCTGGGCCTGGCAAGTATTGGAAGGTAAATAATCTGAAACGCCTCACCCCATGCTCTCGACCAAGGAATCCGCCATGCTGTTACTTCTATTAGAAATATCATTCTCTGTAAGATTCAGAGGAAGAGATCTACAGTCAGTGGGTGGAAATAAAATGTTAAAATCTGGGTTTTTCATGGAGACAGCAGTAAATCATATGCCTTCTGATACCCAGTCTCCACAATCTGCGTCTGGCCAGAGACGAGAATTTCACTCAGGAAAGTCACATTGAGGAGTCAAGCCAGTGAGCAGTGGAACCTATGCTGGGAGTGGATGGTGGCAGGGAGTCTTTGAGCTGGAACACTTTTTGGCTTCCCAAATATTTCCTATCCTTCTGCTTATTCGTACCACATGTCTATTCCTACAGCAGGCTGATATTTCCACCACAACATTCAAGCACTCACTCTAAGAGTGTATTGCTGAATCCTGCTATGATTTTTGTGTAATTTGTTCCTCCCCTCCCTGTAAATACTCCATGATCTATTTTCTTACACTGAATTATTGCAAAAGAAGAATTGCAGTGTAGCTGAAATAAAGTAGTTTGTGCATTTTCAGAATTGATTGTCTCCCATGTTGTGACCAGTGCAGAACTCCCAAACCTTTATGAAGTCCAGTTCCCACAGAATATTTTTATAGTCTCTGACCTCTTACTCTTACTTCTCTACGTCAGCATCTGGGAAATCTTTTGGTGACAACTCAGTTTGAATTACATCATGCTTGTGTCGCTTCCCATTGCCCCTTGTGTCCCATTTCCCATTGCTTCTTTCCTGCTGTCCTCCAACTTTCTTTAATGAGGCCATATTTACACTAGACTTTGGTTGACACAAATTATGTTGGGGTAAAGCTGCCAAAGTTAGTATATTGCTCATGTGTGTGCATACTTGGCTCCTTGTGTCAGTGCTGCACATACTCACCAGGAGTGCTTGTGTCAATGCGCAGGGTGGTGCAGCATGGATAGGTATCCCAGTGTGCAACCCACCACCATTCAGTGCACTGTCTTTTGAGAAGTCTTGGCAATATATGATGGGGCAGAAATCAGTCACGAAGGGGTGACTGGGAGCAAGGGGTCAATTTCCCAGCGTGCAACTGTCCCCACCACAAACCCCAATGGCCCTCCTTGCTGTCTGCCATCTCATACAGAAGAATGGAACCTGCATAGATCTGCACTATTGTCATATCTAGCATTGGAGTGGTAGGAGTGGAGATGAGGCCCCTGATGCCAGGTGGAATGTTGAGGGGAGGAGTAGGGAGGTGATGTAATGGAGTTCTTAATGGACGGCAAAGGGAGGTGAACCCATGATTGTTGAACCTGCAGATCCACAAGAGTCTGCAGCATCTGTGTTTGCTGCTGGAGAAGCCCCATTATGTCCTGGTGCATCTCCCTTTTCTTTTCCTGCTGGGCTCCAAGGCCTTTCTCCTGTTTGTTCTTCCCTTCTCCAGGCTGACTGCAGTGTTCACCCTCCCGGCCCTTTGCTTGCAGTCTGGTGCAAGCACTGGCTTACAGGATCTTATTAAACATGTCATTCCAAGTCCTCTTCTTTCTCCTCCTTATCTGACTCAGCTGTTCTGTGAGTGTGGAGAGGGAACCCCTCGAGGCTGCAGTGGCAGCAGCTGCAGATAAAACACGCAGAGAGGTATGCTCACAACGGAAAGTGGAAATTAAGATTCAAAACTCCCTTGCCGTGTTCCCCATAAATTTTAAACAAAACAGACTTAGTGATGCTTCTGCTTTGGAGTGCTTGTGCACAGTACCAGTCATAGCTCCAGCCCTGGTGAGTATGGCCTGCCAGGAGTAAGGGAAATGAGGAGGGAATTGCATGGTTGCATGACATTGTAAGTAACAAAGGCACAGAGTGCACAGCTGCTGCTGGCGTCCCAAAGCTGCCTAGGACCCTATGCTGCTAGCCTGTGTACTACAATGGTGCTGCCGAAGTTATCGCCGACTGGTGTGGGTAGGGTTACCATATTTCAGCAAGCAAAAAAGAGGATGGGAGGAGCCCCGCCCTGTCCTGCCCTAGCCCCGCCCCATCCTGCCCTAGCCCTGCCCCTGCTCCTTCCAATTCCCCCCCTCAGAACCCCTAACCCTCCCCCTGCTCCTTGTCCCCTGACTTCCCCCTCCTGGGACCCCTGCCCCTAACTGTCCCCCAGGACTCCACCCCCTATTTATGTACAGGCGTGACTACCTGCCCTTTCCTGGTTACTATACGCGGCCAGTCCGCATCCACATCCAGTAGTTAAAAAAAAAAAATTAATAATTTAAATTGGAATTTCATCCATTAATAAGTATTTATTATATAGTTAAAACCATTCTATTGAAGGACAGATATTAAATAACACTAAATATGTTAATGTTCAAAACAATATTAAAAATTTGAAAATTTAGAGCATGGAAACCAAAATAGCTAAAATTTAGTTTTGGCAAGATACACGGAATGGAAACTCCGGGATCTTTACCTGTCACTGAATATAGCCATCATACCAATAGTGGAATATAAAACAAGTCTACATATACTCTCCTTAAAATTTTTACTTCTGTCCATTCCCAATAATTGTAACAAATCATTATTACCTTCACTCCACTTGCCACGCGCCCCAAGCACAAAACCAAAGAAGTGAATATTTTTACCTCCCGTTAAGTTTTTAATTTCTTCCTCTAACTCGAGATAATAAGCCACCTTCTCACTGTGGGCTTGTTCCAAACTTCCGGCATTATCCTCCCATCGCACTGTAACATCAACCACCACTGCTGTATCTCCTTTTATAAATATAATATCCGGCTTTCTTAACTCACCCTTACTATTTCTCAAATGGGGCTCTATCATTGCCTTCCACCCTAATTTACCAACCTTATCTACAACTGCAGACACTACTCTATTATGCCTTTTTATCCTAGCATTCTTAGTCTTATAACATTGTCCTGAGATATGGGGAACAGTCTCCCGCACTTTACCGCACCATCTACAAAGAGCATTCACACCTCCTCTTCCTCTTGCTAATGTCTCCCTAGTAGGATAAATATTTGCCCTAAGCTGCAATGCTGCGATATACGCTGACGATTTAACTTTACTAGAGTTTCTAAAAATCGAATTACTAATTAAATCATTTTTAAAATATTTTATCGCTATTCCCTGACATCTCAGTTCCGACCATCTTAAAAATTCCTCTTCCCTCCATTTCTTGGGATGAGATGTTACTGCACTAAATGACAATATTTTATCCACAAGATTTTCTCCTGCATATAGATAAGATAGGTCCATCCAATCATCTCTCGAGACAATATGTCTCCTCCATTTACGAATTAACATATTTGGGATTTGCACACTAAACTTAGTGAGAGCTAAACCACCATCCCTACCTCTAAAATAAAATATCCCATCTGTGGTACACTGAGGTAAATGTAAAATCTCTTTAACTATTTTTCTAACTAACACATCAAGATCGTCTAAAAGATTAAAAGGGGGTTCTATTAAAAGAAGATTATAAAATAGCTTCGGTAAGATGTATGTCTGTAAAATTAATATTTTTTGGGCCGGTTTTAATGGGGCCTTAATTAAATTCTCACTCCAATCTTTCAATTTTTCTTTAAGTACCGGTCCCCCTACACCTATCCAGGGATCTATTCTAGCCCCTAAATATTTTTCAAAATCCCCTGGTTGAACATATTCAATCTCCTCTGACCCTATCTGCCAATTATCCTTAGGATTAACTACATAGGTTTTATGTTTAGTTAAAATATGAAAGCCTTTCGTTTTCTTCACATTAACAGAGAGATTAGTATTTTTACAAAACTCCTCTAAGATACCCAAATTTTTGATCATTCCTTTATATGAGCTACTTAAAATTGCCACATCATCGGCAAAAGCCAATGATGTGACACTATTACCCTTAACATAAAAAACACTTCCTTCTACTTCTAATCTAGTTAAAAGGGGATCCATAGCAATATTAAACAAAATTGGGGACAACGGGTCACCCTGCTTGACCCCCCTCCTAATTAAAATAGACTCAGTAGCTTCATCACCCACCCATACCCTAGTTGTGCAATTATCATAAAGGTCCCTAATAATATCTATAAAATGTTCATCTATACCAAATCTTCTCAACCCGGCTATTATATGTCCGTGTCCCACAGAATCAAATGCTTTAGCCAGATCTACGAACACTATTGCAATTTCATTCCCATTTCGTTTAGCCCCTTTAAACAAATTATCTAATATAGCAATATTTTCCTCACACCCAGGGGCGGATATAAACCCTTTTTGTCTACTACATATCTTAACTGTTTCCACCAGTCTTTTTGCTAATATTTTGGTATAGATTCTAATCCAAACTGACCCAATTGTCAATGGTCTCCAAGATGTTAACTTCTTCATTTCCTCCTCATCTTGTGTCTTTGGTATTAAAATCGTTCTATTTTTCTTAAATTCATCTGGTACCTGTCTATTTAGAAACCATATATTAAAAATTTTTGTAAGTATTAAGGAGTCTAAATTAAAAATATCCCACAAATTGCTCACTTTTACTTTATCTGGGCCAGGAGCACTATCTTTTCTTATTTCTCTTAAAGCTATTCTAATCTCATCCACAGAGATCGGACTCATTAATATATCATTATCCGCATTCTCTGTGGATGATGGCCACCCTATCATATTACCATGTCCAATTGTTCCCAAAATATTTACATAGTATTCCTCAATTTCTTTCATAGGGATAGCACACTTAGCCTTATCTGGCTCTCCCATTATAATGCGAGTAAATCTTCTTCTATCCTTATCAAATAATTGTTGATAGAATTTATACTTAGCTTTCTTTGTAGCATATCTCCTAATTGCATTAAATTGCTTCCTTCTCCCCTCCTTTCTCATCTTCCCTTTTCCTTTATTCCTCAACTCTATTTGACTTTCATTTCTAGGGTCCTTTCCCTCTACTAATGAATAACATAATTTTTCCAACATTGCCCATCCGAGAGCTTTTGTTAAATCCTCCTTTAATAATCCTTCAATTTCCCCTAAACTATTTATTATTTCTCTTCCCTCCCTACTTTGTTTTCCCCGTTTACATATTTTCTCCACTAAATCCACTTCTGGATGTCCTTTTAGTGGGAAAATCCTCTCTCTTGGGGGCGGAGTTTCTAATATATTTACTCTAATGTCCTCTACCTCAGTCACTTCCTCCCTATCTCCTGTTACCACTAACTTCTTCTTTGCTAATTCTCGTCTTTTATCTGATATTTGTTTATTCGTTTTGGTCCTCATCTCGCTCTCAATACATTTATTTATATTCCTTTTCCCAATATATTTCCTTTCCAACTGTATAAGCTGCGCAACCTCATCTTTGGTCCATATACGAGATCTAGTCGATCCCTCTTTGATCTTACTTTTAGCAGCCATATCTTCTTTTCTTTGCTCATTCCTCACAGCAGGGTGTCTATGTCTACAGTGTTGGCTCAATCCAGATCTAGTATGAAAACCAAGCCCACAGACCGAGCACGTATGGCTCTTCATTGGGGTATCCGCCTTCTTGGGTATGCACTTGGGGTAGTGGCAAGCTATATTATGATATTGAGAAGATTTTCCACATTTACTACATACAACTCGTATGGCTTTACTTTTATGAACCACATTAATGTGTTTGGCCCATTTACCAAATGTTGGTAATATCTGGGGACATATTGGACAATTAAAACTATCAACGGGATACTCTAAATAAAAAACCCCATCCTTCCACAAACTACTTTCTAATATATTTATATTACTACCAGTACTGTTAAGATCCTTATTACGATCCCTATTAAAATCAGTACTTGGTCTAAAACTATTTAATAAACTAGACCCATTAACTAAATGAGCATTAAGATATCCCGATTCCCTAACATATGGATCATCAAATGTACTTAAATACTTAAAATCTGGATTAAAGCTGTCCATAGTTAAATCATTAAAAGTGTCCCTTGTAAAAACCATCGGTAAGATAGATAAAATCTCCTCACCATGATCATCACAAACATTCTCCTCTACCTCCTCTCCATGCTCCACTGGGAGGACTTGATTCTCACTCTCATTCTCATGAGACTTCATTATAGTCCACACCATTTTATCCATTGGTCCAGCGACCCTGATCACACCCCTAATATATTTAACACTGTCAGCCGGGGCATCAAAGCCAACAGCGGGGGCGTTATTAACCCGGTCCAGCGCCAATCCGGTATAAAAATATAAATTACTTTTTTCCATAGCTAAAAGATTTACCCTTCTCAGGGGGAAACTAACCCTTTCCAGGGGGAAACTAACCTGTACCTGGGGGAAACTTACCCTTTCCAGGGGGAAACTAACCCGTGCCTGGGGGAGACTACCCTTACCAGGGGGAATCTAACCCGTACCTGGGGGAGGCTACCCTTACCAGGGGGGCATCCATGTGGCACCATATGGGGCTGCCCAACCCCGTCCCACACCCCACTGAATGTGGGATGTGGATTCGTCCTCCCTGCCTCTTGTCCCCTGACTGCCCCCTCCTGAGACCCTCCCCCCATCCTAACTGGCCCCCTAGGACGCTACCCCCTACCTGTAACCTGACTGCCCCAACCCTTATCCACACCCCCACCCCCAGACAGACCCCTGGGACTCCCACGCCCCATCCAACCACTCTCCACCCCCAGACAGCCCCCCCCAGAACTCCCGACCCATCTAAACCCCTCTGCTCCCTGTCCCCTGACTGCTCCGATCCCTCTCCCCACTCCTGCCCCCTGACAGCCCCGCCCCCAGAACTCCCAACCCCGCCCCAGCTCCTTGTCCCCTGACTGTCCCCTCCTGGGACCCCTGCTCCTAACTGCCCTCCAGGACCCCACCCCCTACCTAAGCCTCCCTGTTCCATGTCCCCTAACTGCCCCCTCCTAAGACCCCCTCTAACTGCCCCCCAGGACCCTACCTCCTACCTGTACCCTGACTGCCCAAAACCTTATCCACACACCCCCCAGAAAGCCACCCCCCCGTCTCTTGACTGCCCCATCCAAAACCTCCCTGCCCCTTCTCTGACCCCGTGGCCCCCTTGTTGTTGGCCTTTGCCTAATGTCTCTGTGAACTTGCTCAGGAACGGCCTGAGCCGTTCGTCCCGGCACGCTGGGCAGCAGGGGAGGAGGAGCGAGGGAGGAGCTCCAGACTGCCGAAGGCGATCTGCGAATGCAGGGAGGGAGGGAGGGAGTGATCTCTGCTGCAGGGTAGCGGAGGAGGGATTCTCTCTGGCTGTTGGAGCCCCATGTAAGTGGCACCATCCGGCCGGCTGCCCTGTTAGCCGTGCGTGCTCTGCATGGGGGGGGGGAAGTCCGGACATTTACAAATTCCCCCCGGACCCTATTTTTAGCTCAAAAAGCCGGACATGTCCGGGGGAATCCGGACGAATGGTAACCCTAGGTGTGGGGAAGCGACCTACTGCAGAGGAAGAAATAAGACTGCCATCCCTCAAAACCTTCGGCAGAGGATTGCAGAGTATGTCCATGAAAATTCCATTGCGATCTCTCAGGAGAATTCAAGGGACGTCCCCGTGTACATGAACAAACTGCTCCACATGTCCCCCCACCCCAACCCCTGCCTAACTCTACAGGAGAATGAAAGCAGATAATAATGCTACCTCTCTTTGTTGTACTGCTACCTCTTCTAATATGAGTAAATTAATGAAAATTCGATATCTGTGTCCTGTTAAATTGGGGGTGCCAACGGTACATCATTCTAATGGAAAATACAATTACACACTTTCCTGAGGTTCCTTCCCTTGCATCGGGCTCGCCCATGCTCGACTGCTGGGACTGACTGGACTGCGGTGGAGTCTCAAACAGGTTGTGGGTAAGGACACAGCTGGATCACCTGGTCGCATATCCCCTGTCCTCCTCCACTTCCTCCTTATCCTCACTCTTCATGCCAGGTCCTGTGATTTGGGCTCCTTGGAGGTAGCCAAAGTGATCTCTGAGTTGGTAGTGGGGTCTCCACCAAATATGTTATGCAGGTCTGCAGTTCAGCTCTGAGTTGACTGTTTGCCTCCCTGGCCTTCTGTTGTGCCTCACACAGTTCTTTTGCTTTCATACAGCACTGCTGCTGTCCCTGTTGTACCCCTTCTTCTTCATCCTCTGTGCAATCTGCTTGTAGATGTCCATGTGTCTATGGCTGGTCCATAGCTGTGCCTGCACATCCTCTTCTCCCCACAGGCCCAGCAGATCCAATATCTTCTGTCTACTCCAAGCCAGAGAACGTTTGGAGTATGTAGCCGGCATGGTCAGCTGGGCAATTGTGCACAACAGTGTAGGGCTGCTAGATGTCCTCACCAAGCTGGGCAATCAGGAAAAGGCATGTCACAAAATCAAGGGGCTTTAAAGAGGAGTGGGACTGTCAACTGCTCTTCGGGCAGTCTCTCCAGGGTTCTTCTCCTAACTGGTGCCCTTCAATTCGTCTACCATTAGACAAGTCGAGAACTTCTTATGTTGAATTTATCAGTCCTTAAATGCCAGATTTTTCAGTGTGCTTCAGTTTCTCTGTCAGTTTCTCAGAGGCATCCTGGCTCTTCTGTCCCAGGCCTTTCCGCCTCCCTTTCCATCTCCGTGCTCCCTCCTTTATAACTGGGCTTGTTGTCTTTATTGATCACAGCTGTGGGTACATGTCTCCATGACTGGTAGTTCTGATGGCTGCATGGGCTATGTTCAGCCTGTAGGCAGGGGAGATTCTCTTCTCCCTTCTGCCTATGCTCAGTATGGGGTTTCTGGTCTCCATGGCCCCTGGGCAGTGGAATTCACAACTGTGACCAGAGTGGTCAGTGTTGGGCATTGTGGGACAGCTGCTGGGGGACTGTTATGTCAACATAAATAATGCAGTGTCTACATTTGCACAGTGTTGATCTCAGAACATTGACATTGGCTTAGTGCCACTCAGGGAGGTGATGTCACTGCGTCGCTGTAACGGGGCACTTACATCGGTGGGAGACAAATTTAAGTGCAGACTGCACACATGGCAGCTTACATTAACCTAACTTTGTAGTGTAGACCAGGCCTGATCTTACCGTCTAGGTTTCTCAAGGGGAAATTCCATATCATGTTAAGTTTTTCTTTGGGCTATAAAAACACTGAAAATGGGGTGTGACGAACTGGGACTGTTCTTACTGTGGTCTGTGAATGCTGACAGGGGAGTGTGGCTAGGATAGTCTGCATTGGGGGATGTGAGTCTGCCCGAAGGCGAATACCTGAGCGTGTAACATGAGAACCCAGGAAGGGGTTGGAGGCCAGGTGACACCTTGGCCCGGGAAACTGAACAAAGGCTGTGGGAGGGGTCGCTGAAGGCAGAGTGCTGGAAGCGGGCTGGAGAGATGGCTGGGAGGCAGAGATGGCTCTGATCCCCCCCAAAGGGGGGGGGGGGCTGGGATGCCCTGGGACCCCAAGCTGGACCTAACTGAGGGGGGCCCTGTTGTCTGTGCCTGCAAGACCTGTCTTGGACTGTATTCCTGTCATCCAAATAAACCTTCTGCTTTACTGGCTGGCTGAGAGTCATGGTGAATCGCGGGAAGCCGGGGGTGCAGGGCCCTGAGTTCCCCAATACTCTGTGACATGGGGGTCAGATTTTTCTCTACGTTACCCCTAGAAAGCTCCAATGATTGAAGTCAATATGGCTACATGGTATAACCATGGGCAGAAATCAGTTTAAGGGGTCTGAAGGCCCCTTAACATTGAAAATGCTACAGAGACTTTCATAAATACTGATTGGTCATTGCTGGGACCTTTATTAAAATTGGCATTTTGTGGTACTGCAGCGTTGTTTGATTTTGATAGCTGTTATTAAAATAATGTGTATGCCTATTTTGTTTAGGATATGAATTCCATGATTTTATAAAACCAATCTTTATCTTAAATTCAATAAATCAGAGAAATAAAAACTTGCATTGCTATTGTAGGGTTTCTATTTATTTTTCCATCTTTATATTATTACATTAACACCAATTATTGTTTCTGAAGACAGACAAAAGTCAAATCATGTCACATCAGACATATATTAAAATGAACATACTTAAAATGTGTAGCACCCAGAACACAAACCAAGCAAAATAAAGTACACTCTTCATTTTAATAACAAGATATATATAGATATATAAACACCCTGCTGGTATAGTTTTCTGTGAAGATCCCAGATCCTTTACAGACGTTAATAATGTTCAAAGATAGAAATATTTCAGGAGTTGTATAAAATGTGACAACATTTGTTTGAGTTAAAGGCCAGCTGGGAAATATGGAATGTGCCAGTTCCTAACTTTAGCACGGCACATTGTGAGAAATTTGTTGCCATTAAAAACAGAATAACTGAGCAGCAGCTATCTATAATGTAGAATTGTTTACACCCAATTGTCATTCTAGTGAAGTGTGCAGGTGATGACATATACTGCAAGAGCAAAGCTTGAGTCGTTGTCATTGTTATTATTGTCATTTATCGAGTTTCCAAGATGGGTTTGGCACGTTCCAGGCACACAAGAAGGGATAGTTCTTGGCTAAAAGAGCCATTAGGACCCCAAGATGGAACCACAGCCCTATATTGATAATGAACATGATAATGCTAACATTTCCATCTCTCTCCTGCTGCTGCAATCGCGACTTCTCCACTTCTGGTCTGTGTTGGTCTCTCTCTCCTTCCTTTGTAAACCAAACATGCTGTTGAGGTTTTTTTTAGTCTAATGAATTTAAAAATATATTTATAACAAATTTTGTAAAATCAGCAATCTGATAGCTTAGTGGACTAATACATTATGTTTCTGGGCAGTTAGTCTGTAGAAAGCTTTGGTGACAGCACCTAATCCAACCACTCGGTATTAAGTTGAAGTAGTTATTTTATTACCAGGAACTCAGATTCCAAGCCTTAGTGAACCTACAGGACCTTGTTTGCTTCCAGACCTCATGAACCAAAACTTGAAAGGTCAGTTGAGAAACTTATAAGCGGACCCAGATAGTATTTTCTCAGTTCCAGACTGTCTTCTTGGAGAGAATGGAGGCATTAAATGGGCCCTGATGATCTGCAAAGGACAATTATTAGCTATTTTGCTTTTCATTGTTACATCATGTTCTTGAGGCTGGCATTCCTCCTTTTTCTCAAAGAGAGAACAGCAGGAATGGCCAGATAATCAGATCATACAGGACATTGAAAAGGGCAGCGTAATAGGCTGTACTAAGCCCTCCTCTGATCGAGTGTGTACCAAGGATTTAAAACCTAACTTTTGTGACAAAAATTGTAATGGAAACAGAAAAAGGCACAACATGACTCCAGTTTCAAGGCAACAACTGTAATAAGAACAGGGAAGTGGCAGAAAATGAACTCGTGCCTTACAAGCAAGGGATAGGTTTTTAGCTAAGGGCACAACAAGTGGACTCATAAATAAACACGAACTGTAACTGTCCTTTAGCTATCATTCATATGCCTGGTTACCCAATCTATCCGTGCAAATGCTGCTTTGTGTGCAATGCTGGGTTTTGCATGTTCAGAGGGGTAGCAATATGGGCCCACCGGTTGCAGCCATGACTGAAGAGCTATCCCAAGACTTTAAAGCATTTGTCTCTCTTGGATACCATAGAGCAGTGGTTCCCAAACGAGGGAGGTCGCTTGTGCAGGGAAAGCCCCTGGCGGGCTGGGCCGGTTTGTTTACCTGCCGCGTCCACAGGTTCGGCCAATCGCAGCTCCCAGTGGCCGTGGTTCGCCATTCTCCACCAATGGGAGCTGCAGGAAGCGGCGCGGGCCGAGAGCTGTGCTGGCTGCCGCTTCCCGCAGCCCCCATTAGCCTGGAGCGGTGAACTGTGGCCACTGGGAGCTGCAGTCGGCCGAACCTGCGGACACAGCAGGTAAACAAACCGGCCCGGCCCGCCAGGTGCTTTCTCTGAACAAACAGCGCCCCTAGTTTGGGAACCACTGCCATAGAGCCATAATGTGCAAGGATGCCATTTTATTTTAACTGGAGAGAGAGAGTCTATCATGACTCCTATTTCTAGATTATTAATTCTTCTTTCTAGAAGAAACCAATGACAATGCAAATTTGACTGACAAGTATTTGCAAAATCTCTAATGACGGTGCATCCAGTTCAGTTTGAGTATCTGTTTTCAATCTGTCTTGCTGCAATATTTAACAGCTTTTAATTTCATAGAGTGTTTGTTTGGATTTAAATTTCTCTTGTGGTTCTAAGTATCTTTTGGGCCTGAATTTTTTTGTGCCCACATCAGTGCTGCTGCAGGAAGTCTAGGCTGAGGTTGGGCTAAAATTCAAGGCCCTAGTTTAGTGTATATTCTTGTTCAGGGGTCGGCAACCTTTGGCATGCGGCTCGCCAGGGTAAGCACCCTGGTGGGCCGGGCCAGTTTGTTTACCTGTTGCGTCCGCAGGTTCGGCCGATTGTGGCTCCCACTGGCTGTGGTTCACCGTCCCAGGCCAATGGGGGCTGAGGGAAGCGGCGCGGCCAAGGGATGTGCTCGCAGCTGCTTTCCGCAGCCCCCATTGGTCTGGAGTGGCGAAATGCGGCCAGTGGGAGCCGCGATCGGCCGAGCCTGTGGACGCGGCAGGTAAACAAACCGGCCCGGCCCACCAGGGTGCTTACCCTGGCAAGCCGCATGCCAAAGGTTGCTGACCCCTGTTCTTGTTTATATTCACATTGGCTCAGCTTTTTAGAAAAGAAGGGCCAAATTCTCTGCTAATGTAAATCAGTGACATTCCATTGAAATCAGTGGAGCTGTGCCCATTTACAGTGTCAGGGAATTTGCTCCATAGATTTTTTTTTTTAAACTGTTCCCTAGATTTCAGTGGAAGCACCTCATGAGATCCAAGAGAAAACTTCATTGACTAGAAATGTTCTGTTAACTTCAGTGGAGGATTTCTCATTAATATGCTTTTTCCTAGTATTATTTACAGTGCAGTAGCACCCAAAATGTGCTCAGTGCTGTCCAAACATTCAGGGAGAAACTTGTCTTGCCTCTTGAAATCAAGGTAGGTCTTTGTATTATTCTGGTGTCTTAGAGATTTAGCCTCACCCCCACTCATTCATCTCTTATCTTAGTAAAATATGTCTGTTTGTTTTCCTCCCAAAATCCCCAATCTTGTTGATGGATATCTTAGTGCTAGTCTCTTTTAAAACAGAGATGACTAAAACAGAATCTGTGCTTATGACAAACTATTTTTGGCATTTGTTTCTAATGAAAGCAACAAAAACCCCAAACCCAAACTCCCATGTTTTTCAACAAGCTACACAAAAATTCTCTTGCAGAATGAGTGTGTACCAAGATTCAAACTGAAATGTGATTTTTCTAAAACTATAAGCTCCCCCAAACAGGGGGATGATCACAAAACCTCTACTGCTTTCTCCTCTACCATGGCACAGATGCAATATCCTAAATCACTATAGATAGTACCAATTTCATTCTCTAATAAAACATGGTGCAACCAAAATGCCAATACCCTTTAACTGATCTCACTGGGAATGGTAGTGCCTTTTCACTGGCACCATAGAGAGTGATAATGCCTGATAGCTGACATGACAATGTTTAACTAAGATCTGTGAATGTAATTCTGCCCTGTCATTGACGTGACTTTAAGGGAAAATTCAAAAACTATTCATGACTCATTGAAAACTTTTAAAGAAAAAAAATTACAAACAATTGTGGAACTACATATATGTATAAACACACAGACAGTATATTACATTCTTCTTCAAGTGATGGTCCCCATATGTATTCAACACATGGGTACGCATGTACACCATGGCCCTGAGTTTGGGATTCTTTTTACAAACTGTGTCAGTTGGCCTGCATGTGTGCTGTAGCTCTTCTCGTACTCTGAAGCAAGGGCTGACGCCTCTCCAGTTCCTTCTTACTGCTGCATGGTCCAAGTTGGAATCTTCAGTGTCCCTAGCTCCTTTCTTCTGTGTCATTGCTGTAACAACATTGTATACAGTTAGTTTTTGCAGTGTTGTTGTAGCTGTGTTGGTCCCAGGATATTAAAGAGACACAGTGGGTGAGGTAATATCTTTGATTGGACCAGCTACTGTTGGTGGGAGAGACCAGCTTTCACGCTGCAGCTGGAATGGTTGAAGGAAGAGCAGAACTAACAATGACTGGAGATACACCTGAACCTCCCTTGCTCAAACTGTACATTGGATTAGGAAAATCTTAGAATGAATCCAAGTGTGGCCTCTGTTGCTTTCTAAGGACCAGACTGAGCCTTTGCTACTAACCATGAGTCTGGCACTCCAGACTGCTGCACCACCCGTTGGTTCCCTCTTGCTTTAAGTGAAGAACATTTCTAACCTTCAGAGGAGTGAGATTCTGGAAAAGCCTTCCAGTAGGAGTGGCAGACAACCTAACTAGTTTTAAGATGGAGCTTGATAAATTTAATAAGATCATATGACGGGGTGCCTGCGATAGCAAGGGACTGGACTTGATGACCCAGAAGGTCTCTTCCAGTCCTACGTCCTGTGTTCCAAAGTGGGGCAGTAAGTTAGAGCAGCCCTCAGCAGGCTACAGCTTTCTTTTCCCTTGTGTCATCTCAGTTCTGCTGGCCGGTGCACTGGCAGAACAGAACCCAGATGTAACCCATTGGCTTACAGGGGTAGAAGGAAGGGAGGCAGAAGTAGCCCTGCAAAGCCTTCTTTCTTCTCAACCCTGATAGTCACTATCCAGAAAGGCTGCATAGGGGTGGGCTTTATGCACCTTCCTCTTCAGAACAGGTATCTATGGACAAGTGACAGCTTTGTCCTACATGAAATACTCCAAGGGCCCACGCTGGCTTTGTACCTGGTTTTCAGGTGCCCCATACGGTGTATATACACCCTTTGTTTTTGTAAGTTCCTTGTTGCAAGTTGGTTCTCCCTGAGAAGCTATGACTGAAATGGACTCCATTCAATATTAAAGTTACCTAACAGGAATCTTTGACAATCAAATTATGCTTTCATATCAGATTGTGGCTATGCACGTTTACTAAATCACCCAAAAGTTGTTATTTGCTTGGCTAAAATGCTGTAACAATGCATCAAAGAAGAAATTGAACAATTCTCTCCCACTGGAGTGACTAGCATATGAAAACCCCATTAGCGGTGAATTTCATTATGACCTATGCTAACCGTGTTTGATGACCTCTGTGCCCATTTCCCACATCTAATGTAGGTTTGTTCTCTTTGTTAAATGGACTGTACAGCACATTCTAAACCTAATCTGCCTTTATGAGCATGAATATGTTTTTCTTGTTTGCCATTCCACTCTCAAAAAACCGGCCCACTCTCAGTTTAATTCGAGGGTTTGTTATAGATATAAGTGGAAAACAGGTGAATTAAGGATAAAGGTGACCTGGAACAGTCAACTGGGCAGGACCCTAAACTCTCTGGGGGAAAAGGATCCTTCTGGGAACAAATTCCACAATGTGTCTTGCTATGGGGTGACAGAAGGTTTCAGTCAGTTGCTGCTTTTTTTTTTTTTTTTTTTTTTTTAAAGACTGCTAGTCGGGGGGTGTTGCCGGGGAAGGAAAAATGGGTTCCCCCTTCTCTGGGCATTGGTGTCCCACTTCAGAACACAGAAAGCAGATAACTTGTTCAGAGGATGGTGCTGAGCGCTGTCAGCTCTAATGGTAAAAACATCAGAGCTCTTCCTCTAATAGTGCTAATGAATCTGTTGCCAAAGGCTTGGGGAGTGGAGTCGCGGGGGGCGGGGGAGGGAGGAGAGCAGGATTTCTGGACATATTTCTGTTTAAGAAAATGTTAAAAATAATGCTCTGATTTATGACATTGCAGAATGGCCAAGCCCTCCCTTGCTTTCGGAGCAGAGTAATAGAACATCAAATATAGATGTGGATCACTAAGTGGATCCATTAAGTTGTGCATGAGTGGTACAAGGGGGTCAGGGTCTGGGGAGGGAGCGCTAGTGATGACCATTGCTGAAAATGTATATTTCAAGTGCAGCTATTCCTTTTCTTTAGAGGTCAGCGTCTCAAAATAGATGCTTTAAACTTCTGTAGTTCCTGGTTATGGAAACACTTGGAATATGCTAAGCTTACTCTGATTCCAACCCACGTACCTCATGTATAGAATTTCTGGCAATATACTTTGTGTTGGCATCTCCTAAATGGTCTATTTGTGTCTCCTCCTGGACATGGGGAATTCTGCCTTTGTGAAATAATAAGGGTGAAACCATGTGACACTGTTAGCCTGGAGGAATCTCTGCAGGCTCCCATTGATAGTTAGCAGGTGCACATATTACACAGATGAATAGAGCTATTCAGTTCTGAGTAAAACACCTACTGACTACTTATCTGCCTGTTGCGTGCCAAATGTCAATTACAGCAATGTCTGTGTATGTATGGGGTCGGGGGGAGATATCAAACTTAGTGCAAAACATGTACCTTATCAGTCATCTGTGCTGCTCTCAGCAGAGTTTTGTTCTCACCCATTTCCTCAAATGAGGGGGACAGGAAAAAGCCTTCCTAAAGGTTAGTCTCCTGTCAGTTTGCATTGTGCATCCTTTAACAGCAAGGTTCACCTTTGGCACCAGATTTTTAAAAAAGGTTTATAAATGAACTGATAACATGTGCATCATGACATTCAGCTGTACAGTTTTCATCATTAATGATTATTTTAGTACCTTCCCAGCCAAGGGTAAGTTATAAGAGAGTTTCAGGTGTTGGTTCTGATCTCCCTCACACACTGTGTAGTGTAGCTCCACTGACTTCACTGGAGTTACTTCCCATTTACATTGGAGTGAGGGGGCTTCAGCCTCCAGTCAGCCTCTGAGAATCAGTCTTTCAGTCTAGCCACACACCTTCCTTTGCGGAGTTGTGTGCAGCATGCTGCCAGTACACCATCACTTGACTGACACATGCAGGGCAGCACTAGGGTAACATTTATGATATGGGGAAGGTTTCTGTTCAAAACGCACATGGAAACTGGAGGAGAGAAGCATGGATCCAGGGTTTGATCTGTTACACTGGTCTGAATCCTGAGTCGCTTGAATGCCACTGGAGTTATTCAGAGTGCACACCAGTGTAAGGGAGATCTTAGTCTAAACTAGAGCCTTTTACAATTGATCACACAGCACTTCATAATAGTATGTAGCAACTTCCTGGTGTTTAAAGTGAGCACTCAAGCCTGCTAAGGGAAGGCTGTGTTGCTACAGTAAGAGGAATAGAAGGTAGAATCAGTCAAGTCCAAAGAGAACTCTGGATTCTTCTAGTAAACTGTAGCAGAAAAGGTTTCTTCTACATAATCTTCTAATTCACATTTAATTTTGTATGAATTAAATGTAAATGCTGGGTCAAATTCAAACCTGGTGTAAGAGGGTGCAATTCTATTGCAATGATTACTGTAGCTCCATTGAGCTCTAACTCTTTCTTAGAATATTTCCGTTTTTACATTGACAATTTTTCTAAGCATGAATGATTGATTTATTTTTAGATGAAGCCTAGAAAAATTCCTCACACCCCTTTGAGACCTTGAGCAAGTCACTTCATCTCCTTTTGCCCCCCTACCTTTTGTCTGACATATCTCATTAGACTGTAAGCTCTGCAGGGCTTGTGATTTTCTTTTGATCTGTGTTTATATATCAGCTAGCACCATGGGGCTCCAACTCAGGAAAGAATTCTCCCCCACCATGTCTAGATATTTTTCTGTACTTTAAATTCTGGTTGGCTTAATATAGTCTTACTTGCTAGTTATCTTTGTCTAGCTTCCCCACCCCCTCTGAGATTTGTACAGATGAATTACTTGGTGAAAGATACACTGCAGAAAGATGTAGGTAATAAAACCTACAATAAAACTAATCCTCCAAGATTCCATTCAGGCAAACCTTTACACCAGAGCAGGGTCCCAGTTAAGTCAAGGGGCTATTCATGGGTGCAGGGATACAGCCACACACAACCGCTTGTAGGATCGAAGCTTTATTTCTTTCCACTTAACTTTTGAAAGACTGCCAGGGGTCGGCAACGTTCGGCACGGGCTCTTGGTAGAATCTAGAATGGGAGTGGCGCGGGCGAGCGATGTGCTGGCCGTGGCTTCTCGCCGCTCCCATTGGCCTGGGATGGCGAACCGCGGCCAGTGGGGGCTGCGATTGGCCGAACCTGCCGCGTCAGCAGGTAAATAAAACTGGCCCGGCCCGCCAGGGTGCTTACCCTGGCGAGCCGCGTGCCGAACGTTGCCGACTCCTGGAGACTTTGCCACAATTCTTTTTTGTTTGTTTGTTTTTGTTTTTGTTTTTTTCCAATTCAGAGTTGATTTAGTCCAGGAACAGCTTTTAGAATTGGACAAATGTTAAAATGAAGGGAGATTTTGTACTGAGAAAAATAACTCATTCACCTCCACCAATAAATCCACAGGACAAAGGACTGGGGAGAGGAATTTTATCTACAGGAGGATTTAATTAACTAAATGATCAATTGCATCTACATTATCACGCACCTAAATTAAATAGATATGTGAAGTTCTAAATTCAGCTGTTGCAATGGAGGACCTACGCTTTGAAGCTAATTAGGTCAGATTTCTAATCCTTTCAAAGTAATTGTGAATAGATTGCATTCAGCAGCCTTAGAATATACACCCCGATGTCTGCTACAATAGCACTGGTTGGCATCATCCTACTCTCAGATAAGCAACCTTATCGCACTGGTACTTAGGAAAACATTTATTTGCAAGAAGAAATTAGGGCCTGTGGTGGGGCGATTACCCCACACCTAGAGAGACTGGGCTGCGGCAGGCCTAGGCGCCTGCGTAGACGTGTGGCCAATCAGGAGAGGGCTTACTGGGAGCCAATAAGAAGGCAGATTGGAGCCAGCCAATCAGGGCCTGGCTTAGCCATATAAAAGGCTGCCCAGAGCAGGAGCAGTCAGTCTGTCCCAGGCCTTCAGAGGGGAAGGTCTGTCTCCAGAGCTGGGAGGCCAGCACCACGGACAGCGCAGTGCAGGCCAGCCTGAGAGAGTGGGAGAAGGCCCTACTCCATAGCCTGCTAGGCGGCAGGCCTGGGAGGAGGAGGCCTAGCGTAGTGAAGGGCTGTTGGGGAAGCGGTCCAGAGGGATAGTCAGAGGAGGAAGGAGAAGGAAGACAGTGAGACTGTCACACGAGGGCCTCTGGACCGGGACTCAGAGTAGTGGGCGGGCCTGAGTCCCCCCCCCTTTTTCCCCTTTGTTTGCTGTGCTACCCCACGTGCAGCCACGGGCCTCAGGGAGCGGCCGGTCAGAACCACACCAGATCCTAGATGGTGAGGATCGGACTTGAAGGTGTGGGGCTGTTGTTTACCCCTCCCCCCTGGAAGGGGGTGTGATTGGACAAAGGGACACTGTCGGAGGGCAGTGCTCCGGAAGAGGACGCCGACGTCGGGAGCGACGCAAGTCCGTGCACCCCACAGAGGCAAGACGACAGGCGGAACGCCACCCAAAGAGGGCGCTCTACTGGCGCAAAACTAATTCCCCGAAGCGGCCAGGAGGAGGCGCCACAGCGGTGAGCTACCAACCCTGTCACAGGGCCTATGAACTGACTTCATGAAGTGTTGGTTTTAGAATGGTTTTTATTCCTGCCTCTGCTGATGACCTGCCGTTAGACTTTGGGCAAGTCACTTCATCTCTCTTTGCTTTCCCACCCATTGTCTGACATGTCTCATTAGACTGTAAGCTCTTCAGGGCTGCTGACTTTCTTTTGCTCTGTGTTACACAGCACCTAGCATAATGATGTTGGATCTCGGTGTTACTTCAATGCAATTCTTTAACAATTAGTGAACAGTTCCAATTCCTAGTATTACAGTTGCCTCATCTTACTGCAAGTTGAGAGAAAATTTGCAATATCTGAACTCTGAACTGGAGTGGAAATGAGACTTAAGTGAGCTGAATGAGAGATATGGAAGAAAAATATTTGCTGAAAATCATAGTCATATAAGTAACAGTTTTAGCTCATGCAGGGACTAGACAGCTATGTACATTTACATTGATACGGGATATCGTTTTTTGACTTTTAAATCACTGTTTCAAATTCAGTCTAGTTCCATAGAGACCAGGTATCCATCTTCTGGTGTTTTAGATCAAATGACTTTGTAGTCTCAGTCCGGTTTCTAGCAGGCAGGTTGCAATTGTCATGAAAATTGCCATCCTTCTTGGTAATCTCAGCAGAGAGGTCAAGGTGTGAGTGGGCCACAAGCTTGAACCTTCCATCCCCTATTGCGGGTTTCTCCAGATAACACCAAAGGCATGGTATGTTGCATCTCCATTAGCAAACTCAGCTTGTAGTAATAGGCTCCTTTGCACCCTGGCATTGACTACACTAGCAAATTTCATAGTCCTAGTTCACCACTGGTGCGTTCATTTCCACGGGTGGGGGCAGTGATGGAAGCTGTACTGCAGGCAGGGCCTCCAGCGTATTTCCTAACTTTACTGAGCTGACAGCTTCCACCTTTGCCATTCCATCGCTGCTGGAGCTGCATTAGTAGTAAATTATGTGTACAAAATGTGTAGCCGTGACTGGGCCCTAATATGAGGAAGCCTGCAGCTGTCTGTTATGGATAAACAGGACTTTGGTCTCCAGAGGCGTGAATCTGGCAGTTGTCACTAGTACCATGTTCACTTATTTAAAAAATATTATACAAATTGTCACCACGTAGTTAACTCAGAAAACATCTTACGGCTAGGTGATAACCAGCAATGGAATGTAGCTGGGCAGTTCATTCAAAGCTACTCTTTGGTGTTGCACTGAACCTCAAGCTGTGGGATAATTTAAAGCCTCTAGAAGTGACAAGTCCTTAATATCCCAGCAGTACAGTAGAAAAGCACATGTGTGAGAGCAGTCTCCATTTTCTAGGTCAGCTGTTTCTCTAGTGCATATAAATGTCTGCTAGAATAAACATATTCCACTATCTTTAACAGAAGTCATAAACTCTGTGACAGGGTCCAAGCTGTGTATGAAGCTAGTCACATGGGCCAAAGGTCCTGGAAAGTTTCTCCAAGTCTTTATGCCAAAAATAGCAAACGCTAAGTATCTAAAATCAAAGGGTTGCTATAAATAGACTCCTCTAAGCCTGCAGAATATCCATGTCATATGTCAGGAAGGTTTATTTTTGTTGAGAGTGTTGACACCACCACTTGAAAATCAAGGCTGATAGAAAGACAGCGGGTGAACCGTGAGCTCCAAGAGTAACACTGTACAAAGAACAACGTGACTCTCATGTGAGCTAAGCAGGGGAAGGCTATCACTCGTGAGCTTTATGTAGTTATCTGGTCTCTTCAGTAGTGTAACATGGACCTCCCCTCGTTTTGATTGGGTCCTCTAGCATCCCTGCATTTTCCTTCATTGAAAGGCCCTACAGTGGGGTGACCCTCCCTCTACCCCAGAAGGGCTGGATGCTGCACTGTGCGTCAGCCACATGTTGTTAGATATTTGAGTGTCACCAGATATTATTCTACCAAGAGCTGAGTTTTCAGCTTCTGCATTATCCCAGCCCTTTCTGACCTGGAAACATTGAACTCTGACTCAGTGATCTGCTGCTAGACTTCCTGGCTCCCTATGTATCTTCTTCAGATGGTTGATGTCCAAAGCCATGCTTCAGGGAAAAGTCTGAATCAAAGTGGTCTCTATCTACTTATAGATCCATCATCACCCTACTCATATGCGCACCTCACCATCTTTAATGTATTTATCTGCACAACACTCTTGTGAGGTAAAGCAGTGCTATTATGCCCATTTACAGACGGGGAACTGAGGCGCAGAGCAGTTAAATGAGTTGTCCCAGGTCATACAGGAAGTCTGTGGCAAAGCAAGGACTTGAATCCAGGTTTCTCAAGTCTTAGGCTAGTTGCCTAACCACTAGGCGATCCTTCCTCTCCCTGAGGAATGGTGAGTTTCTCTCACATGCTGATGAGTTCAGTAGAAGGTGGTACAGCAGAGTTGGAAAATTCTGTGAACTCTTTGAAAAAGGAAGCAGTCAGCTATTTTCTTTTTTGTGTATTCTGTGGATGTCCTAGATGTACACAGCAGTTTGCAACTCCCTACCTTGAAGCTCTTACCAATCTAAAGAAGATGGATGGGCACAGCAGGAACAGATGACACAGAGCAAGGGAGGATGAGAGAGAGGACGGTATAATGACTGGTCACTTGGGAGGCTAGGAGACAGGTCTTGAAAGTGACAAACAGGTTACATGAAAACTCCCCTCACCAGAGCAACCAAGTCTAGGACAGACACCATTTGGTATGTCCTCTGTGACAGGAATCCTTTGGGTGAAAGGCTTCATCCTGTGGGCCAGGCTGGGCTTCTGAACTCGAGCCACATCCACCCACTATCTTCTGGCTAGAGCCTGTTGCTGATGGCAGCGCACGCACTGTGCTGCTGTGGAGCAAGATTCGTCCCTTTGAGGACGTGGTGTGTGGGATGGCAGCTTAGCTAGCTGTGCTGCCAGTGCATTGCTGTGTGCTGTTGATTCATCCTGCCTGGCTGCCTGCGTGTGTGATGGGGAAGAGGGTTCCTGTGGCCTCTTGGCCCATTGACTCTGCAGAGGGCAGGACTAAGGCCTTAATTTCCTTCCAATTGATTAAAAATAATGAATTACCCAACTGGAAATTCCAGTAAATCAGACAATATTTCATGCCGATGTTGAATGAGAGCTCCATGGACCTGTCTTTCCTCTGCTGTCTTACCACCTTATAATTTTTTTTAAATCTCTTTTGAAACCAGACTCCTCTCATCCCCTTTTCTCACTGCGGAGTGCAGGAGGCAATGTTTCTGATCAGCCAGGAAGCATGTTAAATATAGTGCAGCTCTGTTGGAAGATACATAGCTCAGTCTGGCCTGGAAGTCTAGGCAGCAGGGTTTCCAAGTTCCCTATGCCAGCAGTGCCTGGGGAGTACTGTGGAGGCAGGATGCTCAGCCCTTGAAGTCAGAAGGAACTTTACGTGGCCACGGAGCTTCCCACCAGCAGACATGCGGAGTATGAGAATAGTGCAGAATGGGGTCTTTTTGGAGGGGTAATGGGCAAGAGGGAAAAGGCCACACCTATCCTACAAACTAATAGACGTAGATAAGTCTCTGAGTAAGTCTTTTCTGCTGCAGGGGGCGTATTAATGCAAAAATCTCTCCCTTTGGTTTGTGGGTTATGTAAAACAGATAAAATGTGGCGAAATCTGTGCATCCGATGCTCACATAAACGAGAGCCTGCCTTTGCCTCCAGCCTGAGATAAGCATCCTTACAACCATGCAGTACGCACAGTTTTGAATGTACTTTTTGCTGCTTTTATGAAATGATGAAATCAGTTAAACTAAATCTCTTTTGTATGAACGAAGTCATGAGGCGTGATTCTTTTCTATTTACACTGGTGTAAATCTGAAGTAACTCCACTAAAATCAATGGAATTAAACCATTACAAAACCAGCTCGCATGACAGCACAATGAGGCTTTCTAGCCTACATGTTACCAGAGGGAACACAACTCCAGTTCTCCTTAGAGGCTCACAAATTCTTTGTCACACTGGTTACGCAAATTTTTCCTCCATGAACATGGGAAAATTCAAACAAGTCTAAAAACAATACAATTGATTTGCCCCTGAGTTTTTGTAAAAGTGAAGCCCCTGCCAAGTTTCCAGGGAATGTGTTTGATAAGGGCTGGGCATCCTCGTGACCTTACTAAATACTACCCTTAGTGTGGGAATATATCTTACACACCATGCTGAATAAGAATAGTAACAAACAGATAGCTAAAAACAGACTACTTCACACCTTGCGTAAATTATTCCAGTATCTGGTGGGCGACGTGCTAAAACCAATGTGTGAGACTGGAAGTTTGATTTAAAAATAAAGGAGTATAAAAAGAGTGAACTCAAATGTTAGCTCTACGGTAATTAAAATACTCTCTTACCTGGCATCTTTCTGAAGCTAAAGTTACGCATGCAGGCTTACATTGCAGTTCACCACATTAACTATGAATAATAGGATAGACAACTGGGGAGCTCACGTTTCCTTCTTTTCCATAGGTTGCTAATGGAAAAATAGCATTTCCCAAATTAAAATGTCATGAAGTGAAACTAAAAGTATAGTGGTCACCACTAAAGAAAAACACAACAACATTTCCCTTCAGTATCATACCATGGCATCTGAAAACCACCTGTTATTTCCCACTTTAAATATAGGGAAATAATACAGTTTCTCAGATACTACGGACTGGTGACTTAATAAATGCTGACTTTTTTAATAATGACACCTGCCTGGCCTGGCATTTAATGAATAACTAGAATTTAATTCAGTACCAAAATGTATACAGAGCGCGTTGCCTGTATTTGACATAGTCTATCTTTCTCTGTTTCCCAATACCACCTGCCAGTTTAATGTCCTCTCCTACTATGCAACAGTTAATATACAGTAACCAGGCCAAGTGAAAAGGTACATATGGGGGTTTGATGTTCATTTCAGTATTTGTCAACTGTCTGCTTTATAGCGCACTAAAGGTATAATGAGAAAGTTTACAGCAGAGATCAGGCTATATTGATAAATTTAATTCATTATTGAAGATAAATTTACAAACTCTTTGTAAATATGTTTGATTGCCATACTGCCTAGTTCCCATGGTAACAAGGCTTCGCCATTATGTAGTAAACTACAATAAAATATTACAAGAGTACAATTTGTTCTTATGTAGTGTTGACAGCCAACCAAACTGGTTAGCAGCATCTAGAATGATTCAACTCATCCAAAACGCATTAGCACACCCAATCAATGCATCAGGTTTTTTCTCAGTCACGATTATGAAGAATGTCAAATTACACTGACACAGAAACGCTCCTTATTGTTTAAATGATCAATTAGGCTTCTCCCAAAGCAATGCCTCTATTATGTTAACCAATGAAAGACTGTGCATCTCAGTGGTAACAAACCTTTGAGATATAATTAGGAGTCTCGTTATTTTTTTAATCAAATGTAGGTTTTTTGTTTTAAATTGCAACGGTCTCTTGCAGGCCTGAGGAAGACTCACAATTTATTGTTGTTTTATTCTATCTTAAATATAATTTTCTTCTAAGTACCATTTTTTCTTGTCACACAGTTGACCTTCCAACTAAAGCAACTAGTTTCAGCAGTATAAATAGACACAGGAACTCCTTTCATTCTGATTGTGAACAGGGCTTTGAAAACATACTCTCCTACTATGATTAACATCACCATCCACTCTAGACTACTGGAAGCTGAGGCATCTGTCTGACAATAGAAGAAAAAGACCTTGATAGATTTTTTGTGTATTAGAGGTGATGTAATTTAGTTCATCTCTCATAATCAGTCCAGTATAATGCTTTCTTTTTTATAATCTTATTTTTAGATTACAGTGATTTCCTCCCCCCCCCCCCTTCTTCCATACACACCAAGTTTTCATGAAAGATGCTTTATAGTGAGCACAGAAGAACGCAAACCCTCCTCACTCTTCTCCTAGGACAGGTACAGCATGGACCAAGGAAACTGGCCAGATTTTCAGCAAAACTCAGCCATACTTTCAAATGTGCTCAGCATTCATTACTCGGTCAGATTTTCAGACGTGCATGGCTCCTCTTTAGGCAATGAAATCAATTGTGGATGATGAGCCCTTCTGAAAATTCTGTTTAATGTGCTGAAAACCGTAAACTATAAGGGCCTAATCCTGTAAGATGCTCATCGTCTTCTGAGAGTTGGTTAGTCATTGAAACCAATGGGTGATGAAGGAGCCTAGCAATTTGCAGGAATGGGCCGTAAATTAGGCAGGTAACTAAGTAAATAATGTGAGTAGGGAGTAAGTAAATTATGCAGAGAGAATGCAGCCGCTGGGAGAGCATTACTGGAAACAAGTAGATCATGTAAACTGCTTTGGTTTCTGAAAAGTTATTGATAGACTATTAAAAGCTTCCACTCCAACGCTGGTTGAGACAACACCAGAATGGATATTAAGGGCCTGATTTAATGCCCTCTGAACTCAGTGGTACGACTGACATTATTTAATTGGGAATTAGACTGGGTTTGAGCCCTATTCAGGAAAGTTGATCAAAAGAAATCAGTTTTGAGGTGGGATTATCCATACTAACCTTAGTATCTCTGCTTGGTCTGTCAAGAGATTCTTATCAGTGCCAGTTGTGATGGTGCTTCTGGTGATGTGTGGATAACTAAGAAATGGACTGGCCCCACCAATTTCATAAGCTATTAAGAAAGTCCGGTGATTTATTTGTTTTTCTTTTAAGAAAACCTGTACTGTTCTCCTCCGCTCTTATTCCTCCTCAGTCTTTCTAAAGTCTTGGCAGTATCTTAAGTGTTATTTTTATTTTTTGTGCTATCGAATTAAAAGCTTATTATTAGATCTATATTTTCAAATGCAGAAGTCTAATACATTATTGACATTTGTTAGTGAAGCAAATTAAATATTGAAACTTTCTATCCCATGGCTGAGTGGGTTGCAGGATGTTTACTTCTGCACTTTTTTCTTTTTAGACAAAAGTGATATTAAAGTGTCTTTAAATTCTAACATTCACATTACAATAAAATGTGGCAGAAAAATCTCACTTTCCCATCATATGTTTAAGTATATGACTTTGCACTTTAAATTTTCCTGTGTAATAGTTATTTTGCGCTTTAAGTTATATTAAAAGATGCAATGATTTACCATTCGGAATCAAGACAAAATAGACTCTACTGTCTGACAATAACTTTTCATATATTCCCTGTTGGCTCCACCTGCAAGGCACCCTTTCTGATAACAATGGGTCTTTTAATATTACACTTTCTACTCCGTGCTCTGCAGATATAACTTTCAACTGGAGACTGCAGTGTTCTGGGAATCCTTGCAGACTCTGGAATGTGCCATAAATAGAGCATGCACTCAGAGGTAGGAAAGCATGACTTACTTTGTAACTATATACTTGCCACAGATCCAGCTTCCATCCAAAGTCAAATTGTTCTTGTCAGGGATGCCAAGTTGTCAGTCATTCAGAGAAAGCACTTGCAATGTGCAAGGTGACTTCTCAGACCAAGGGATTGGGGTAGGGGGAGGAGGGGGAGTGAGGTTTCCCTTTTGCTGAGTAACTGCTTTCAATCAGGTTTGTTAGTGTCTAAGGTGCCACAAGTACTCCTGTTCTTTTTGCTTTCAATCATTTCACTAGGCTGTGTTGTTTTTAATTTGAATTATCTTCCCAGACTAAGATCAGACTGATTTTTGCCTGTTTTCAAGGAGGCTGCAGTACACTATTCTGAGGTGTGATCTCTGATGAGCCCATATTGGGAGCAGCGGTTCTGCTATTGAGAGGAAAGCGAACCCTTTTCCCTCTCTCCCGCCTTCCCCTGCAGAAGACGAGAATGTAATTGGACTAAAAAATGAACCTTCCTCTTAATTGTGTTCAACATTCTCAGCTGTTAATGTAGTAACCCTTTTAGCTCTTCTAGAGGAAGGAACCAATGTGGGGATAGCTGCTCCAGCACCTGACTACATAGGGCGTATATTCATATTCCAGGAAGGGGCTCCAACACCACAGGACTTCATTGAATTGCTGAGCAGCCAAACCAGAGGCATAAGGGGCATGCCAAAAAGTGCCCCTAATTAATAAGCATTATTGCCATTGAAATAGGGAGGAATGCCCCTCTTCACATTGAAGCTATGGAGAATACTGAAGAGTGGAATACTGGAAAAATCTCTTGGTTCTCTTGGGATAGCGGGGGAGAGATTCCATTGAGTCCTATGTATTTTTTGTATAAACAAATGAAGAAAACATTCAGTACAAATGTTGGGGAATCATATGACTTTATAGGGGCATGGTCTAGTCACTAGACTCTAGTGGTCAGAGCACAGGACTGGGATCCAGAAACCCCTAAAATCTAATCTTAGCTCTGGCCTTAGACAAATCAATTGTCTTTGCTTTAGTTGCCCTACCTGTAAAATGGGATGATAATATTGCTCCTAGCTACCTCCCAAGAGAGTTGTGAGAACTGAATAATTAATATTTGTGAAGAGCTCCAAAGATGAAAATTGTTATGCAGTATCTAGGCTAGGAACTGTGGTACCTCCTGAATTACTGAATATCAGAAATATGTACAGAAGCAACTCATAAGGGCTGCTACTTACCCAGCTTTATCCAAAGGGGGCAGGGCCAGTTCTCAAAGTGAAGCTTAGCAATAAAGGAAGCATCAAACACAGAATAAGTTGTCTCTGGGATCTGTTTTCTTGGTCTTCCTGCTCAGTTTTTGGAGGAGATTTTGGAGGATGGGCAGTGGCTCCCCTTCACTTGCTCAAGTCTTTGACTAAAAAGCTGTGGGATTCTGCTTTTACCTCAGGAAAGTACCCAGATTTCATTTGCCAGATATGAACCATTTTATTAACATCATCAGTGGGGAAAAATATTATACACCAATCTGGTCCCATGAAACTTTTTGTCTTTCTCCTCAATTTCCTCTATGGGGGGTGATTACCCTCCTCTGTGCAGCTTTAGTATTGATATGAAAAGCAGCAAAGAGTCCTGTGGCACCTTATAGACTAACAGACGTATTGGAGCATGAGCTTTCGTGGGTGAATACCCACTTCGTCGGATGCATGTGACGGATGCATCCGACGAAGTGGGTATTCACCCACGAAAGCTCATGCTCCAATACATCTGTTAGTCTATAAGGTGCCACAGGACTCTTTGCTGCTTTTACAGATCCAGACTAACACGGCTACCCCTCTGAGTATTGATATTGTCACTTCTGGCCTGTAAGTACTCATTACTCAGCTCATCAAACGAATTACTCCTGCCTTTACTCCTGATGAGCTGAAATGAAGAAATCAACCCTTCTTGTCTGATTTCAGAAAAACAGCAGAATCAAGAGACCCAGTCGTGGATGGGGCTGAAAGTAACTCAAATCAAGTTCGGGGGGATGGCAATCATGTTCTGAGTTATTGCTTTCTGAAAGTGTCACCCATGTGATTCTGAATTTTGAAAGTGTTGGAATGAGACAAAGATGGAGACAAGTCATGTATGGGTTTGTGTGGGCCCCACTGGTGCTAGTTTTTCTTTAAAACACCAGCAGCCTTTAAGGTGACTTAGCTAGCAGCCATACTAGAATCACCTCAGCCTATGTGATCCTCCAATAGCATGGAGAAGGTATAATGGCTCATACACCACCCTTCTCCCTTCTGCTAGGAAAGGAGGTGTGGGTGGGGACATGGGATTCCCCCAGGTCATAATGATTCCTGGTTTTAATATCAGCTCCTTGGGACTATTGGCAGTCAGTGTAACTCTGAGCAGCCTTCAGGATGCTGTAATTTACACTGGGGGGAACTTGTCTGAAACACATCCACAAGATCTCCTCTGCATCCCCCTCCTCATCTGAGCTAGATGTAGCTCAGGATCTGGGCCAATATTATAAGATGATTGTAAGCTCCAAAAATATTTGGGACCATAGCTTCAAAGGGATTCTGAACATGTGGCGCATTTGAAATAAAAACTGTGCTGCTGATGCGAGGGATTGTTAATGGTAGTGAGAGCCAGGTACCACGCAAGTAACTTTCCTTGCTGTTGAGCCAAGGTCCTCAGTCCTAGTCTATCACAGCCCTGCTTTTCTAGCCCTGGCATCCTAATGATGCTGAATTATTGAAGCACTGAAACCCAACATACCACCAACCCTCCTGTATATTTAAAAGCTTTTTCTGTTATTCTTTTCTTGGTAATTCCATCGGTTCTAGTTAAAGCTTGGCCTGTCTCCTGAAGTAAGTCAGATGGGTCTTTCCAGTCTAGTCAGCTTTTTGTCTTTTTTGCTATTGGGAGGCGCCATGAAAGTTTAGTTTGACAACTGTGGTTCTGCTACATGTTGCTATAGTGCTCTGAATTTGGTCCAAATAACAGAGGAAAATCTGAGGTACATAAAAGGCCCTTTGGGTACATCTGTGGTAATAAAGCAATAATACTTATAGCCTCTGGCTGGACCCTGCAACATCTTCACTTTTCATTGGCTTCTGTGGGAGCTGAGAGGATTGGGCCCTTGTAGAGTATTTCATCTGATGAGCTCGAGGTATGTCACAAAAATATTGAAATCCCCTCTTCCAGGCAGCAAAGTCTTATCCCCATGATACAGAAGGGCAGGATGAGTGCCAGAGAGGATAAGTAACTTCCTAGCAGTCATACACTGAGTAAAATTCAGCTGTCCAGCCTCCCACGCTAACCACAAGGTACATTAGAAAGTAGATAGGTAAGACTCAAGAGGAGAAACCCAGGCAAGGTGGGAGCATATTGCAGTGCAGCCACATCAGGAAATACGATTTCCTACTTAGGCTGAAGAGGAAGCTTTAAAACCAATTTGTCTTTTATGGTGAGTAACACATGGCTCAGGGACATCATTGCCTTTCACCTAGAAGAAGACATAAAACCTACTATAGAAAGAAAGCCACACTGACGACAATGAAGTTCTGTTGGGGTACATGAAAATAAACCAGTAGGTAGAACTCAGATCTTAAAGAGGCAGGGATATTGGAGGCAAAATTAACAGACACTTTGCCTGGGATTTTCAAAGGGGCCAAAAGGAGTTAATTCATAGAAGTTCATTGAGAGTTGGGTGTCTAACTCCTGTAGGCTCCATTGAAAATCCCACCCTGCAGACTTTTCTAAACTATTATCCATTCACAGGGGAACTCTTTTTGTGTTATCTGTGCACATGCACGATTTATTCTTTATTCACATATAGAAATATTCGAGCCAGGGTCTGGGCACTGGACAAAAATTAAAAAGAACATGGCTTGGGTCAGAAACGCCCTAAACGGACCTCCCCACTGTCCACAATGAATCATTCTCTTTTGTTCTGCCTGTCAGCCTTCCCCAAGTCCTCCCCCCCCCCCCCCCCCCCCCACAAGCTATGGAAAATAGAAACATCTTGCTGAGTGCTCTGGAGGTCAGCACACATGGGCTTTGCTGGACTAGTTTGGTAGAATTGCTGTCCTTTGGGACAGTGGTTGCAATCTCTGGATATTCTGAGCAGGGAGGAGAAGTGGGCTCACTGGTCCTCTCCCTAGGACTGTGCACAAGAGAAGCAATGAGCCAGATGAATTCCTGGCGCAACTCCATCTAACTCAGTGAAGTATCCATAATGGGGCAAACCCATCCCTAGTGTAATCGTCTCAAAAAACCCTAAAAAAAAATATACAAATTGGTGGGAACAGCTCTTCCTCCTGCCCCCAGTGTTCCCAGGGCATGGCCTTGCTTTGCTCCTTCTTTTCATAGAAATCCTGCTGGGCCTGTATTTATTTCTGGTTTGTTCTATTTCGATACAGCTACAGTAGATCCTTACTTGCTGGGAGGGTTACAGAGAGTTCAGCCTTATAGTTTCTTTGTATAAACAGCTCTAGCTTTAGAAAAACACTCCGAGCCTCCTTTTGGAAAAGGATTTTTTTCTTGAAAAGAGAGACCTCCTCTTTTCTAAGGGCACTATCCAAGACTGACAGCGATTCTCTTTTTCCACTGCTTCAATTGAACTAGCCCTTAGAAGAAACCTGTGTAGTAAATACAGTCAGAGTTGCAGTGTGGTTTCATTTGAAAACATGCTCTTGGAGGTCTATAATCCCTACGAATTACTGCACTGTTCCATGAGAGCCAAACGCATATAGTTCTCATCACCTTTGTATGGCATTATGGCTCTGATTTGGCAAGGTACTTAAACACATGGCTAACTTTGTGTGTGAATAGTCCTACTGAAGTCAGCACACACTTACATCAGTTGTTAATTAAGCACATGCTTCAATCAATGAAGGGTGCAGTACTGCGTACACACATTTAAAGGCTGACTTTAAAAAACATGGCCCTTTGTCCTCTAGGCAAACAGAAATGTCACAGAGCTATCTGAACAAAAATAAAGTTACAGTGGGTTCTTACTAAGCAGGCATACTCAGCAGCCACACAATAGACAGCAGGGAACACATTTGGACAAAGGGTAAATTAAAAGCTCTTTTTGAAAATCTGACTCAATGGTTTATTCTTAGTAATTTGGGACCTGATTCAGCAAGGTGCTTAGGCACGTTCTGATTTCAGTGAGGTTGTTCATGTGCTTAAAGTTAAGTACCTTGCTGAAACAGGAGTAGGTAAGATTCTGATCTTATGGACCAGCTACATGCCTGATTTACTCTAGATTTAACTTGAACACCTTTTATACTACTGGTTTTTGCAATTTTTTCCTAAGATCTAGATAAAAATCTGAATCTTGTGTAGGGCTTAGAGACAGCCATATCCCTGCCTTACTATCTAATTCACTTTAGACCTAAGTCAACTTCATTGTTCCAGTTACTGTATTTAAAATGTGGTGCCCAAAATAGCAGGAGGCTGACAACAGGCCTCTATCTAAACAGAACATGTTTTCCATTTTATCATATATATGATTTGTAAAGAAGGGAGCTGGGTTGCTGTAATGGGAGAAGAGATGTTACTGCCTCTGTCAGGGTAAAATAATAAAAAGGGGTTTAAAATAAGTGCTAAAAGGCAGTAGGGCAGGGGTCGGCAACCTTTCAAAAGTGGTGGGCCGAGTCTTCATTTATTCGCTCTAATTTAAGGTTTCACATGCCAGTAAACGTTTTAATGATTTTAGAAGGTCTCTTTCTATAAGTCTGTAATATGTAACTAAACTATTGTTATATGTAAAGTAAATAAGGTTTTTAAAATGTTTAAGAAGCTTCATTTAAAATTAAATTAAAATGCAGAGCCCCCAGACCTGGGCCAGGACCTGGGCAGTGTGAGTGCCACTGAAAATCAGCTCGCGTGCCGCCTTCGGCACGTGTGCCATAGTTGCCTACCCCTGCAGTAGGGGAACCTACTGGTGTTAGTGAAACAAAATGAATTTTTAATAGTATCACAGTAAATAGGCAGCTTTGGGATTGTCACCCCCTCTGGTGCAGAGTGAATCTCATGGTACCAGAATGGCCCATTTCATTGGAGGGGAGGGGAGAGTCACCCTGGGGGTAGAAGTAGATTTAATCCTGCTGGAGGTAGGTGGGCTTTTGGAGCAGTGGTTGTAAAGACAATGCAGTGACACTACCTCCTTCTTGACTGGTGCCCTCTTTATGGGGGGGCTGTGCTGTCTGGCTGTGAGCCAGCCCCACAGAAGGTGGGTTGAGGCACCATGCAGCTCCCTTCCTGGCAGACTTTCCAGCTGCAGGAACCCCCCACCAAAGATAGCACCGGCTTATACGGGCACAGACCCTGCATTAGGGACCCTGTCCCTTTAAATCAGTGCACTGTACAGGATTGTTAAAAGAAAGCTGATTAAACTAAAATCAGAGCATCAGTGGGGGGCCCTGAGCTGCCAAGTTCTCAAACTTACCCCAAACTGTGGGGTGTCTTGGTTCAGACCCATCCCTGCTCTGTACTAGACATGTGCAAACCTTTATTTTGAATGTACTCAGTGTGCTGTGATTCCAGCTCACCCTCACCCATTCAGTGGTCGCTCAGATTTTGTTTATGGCCACAAACCTTTGCCCAAGCCAGTCATGGCTCTGGGTTTCATTTGGAGATCCATGAACCTCCTGAAGATGCTGTTTGCTGGTGGAATTATTGTTTGAAGTATGTTAACTGGCAAAGGACACCTGGGGTAAGTTTCATGGTTTTTCTCCTGGATGGTTCAGCCTCTCCCATGTGACCAGATGATCAGCAGTAACGTTTTACTTGATTTCTCAGAAAGAGAAGCCGGATTTTAGCTGAGATCTCTGATCTAGATGGAAAAAGCAAGGGGGAATCCTAGTCCTGGAACTGACTCAGGGAGCAGCCTGAATTTGCACATCGTTGTTCTTTCTTCCATTAGTTGTTATTATTTATATCATACTTAGTACCGTCATAGTTTTGAAAGGGAAGAGTTCCCTGAGTGGCTACAGTTTGGATTTAAAACATCAGCAGGGAATTGCCAAAACACTACTGTTTAATGTCATCCGACAGAAGGCGGCCATGGGCTAACATAAGGCAGACTCTGAGACATGTCAGGGTTGCGACTGATTATATCGGAATGCAAATCTCAGAGCCTGCTTTTGCACATGTTTGGCTTGTAAGTAGTGCGTGAGTCTGGGTTCGTGCATGTGTGGCAGGCTGGTGCACACAAATCTGCACTTCAGAAGATTCGTCGCTGAGCTGGCCATGTCCCAGTGACAAAGGCCTTTGGAAACGTGAACGTTCCCAGTATTGTGTGGAAGGACAAGGCTCAGAAAGCCTATGTGGGGGATTTAAGAACAAACTTAGTAGAAATGGACTGAATAATAAACCTTACATAGAAGCATAGTGGAATCTCTTCCTCTCCCTGAAAGATTTATCTCCTGTGGCCATAATATAAATATCAAAGTACGGTGGAAAAAAGGTCTAAGTAACTCCTGCCTTGATTTCAGTGATTCTCTGTTGGAGTTACTCTATGCCCAGACATCTATGGCTTGAGGCTCTTTATTGCTTTCAGGTTAATTGAAATCCTGCCCAGTGTGTCAGGTCTGAAACCTCAGAATCCGGGTACAATATATGTAGAATATTTCCCAGGCACTCCAATACCATGGTAATGAGTACAGTATAAAAACCTAGATAGATGACATGAGAACGTGGAGATTTCTGGTTCCCTGGAGCCTTTTATCCTTTTGAGAATATAACAGTGGAAAGAGTCAATTGAATTGCCTTGCTTTTCTAAATCAGTCCTCCTTAGCAATAAAATGATTAGTATCTGAAATAAAAAAAAGCAGCATTAAACTGTTATACTGTCAACTCGTAGGTGTCACTGTGGTTACTGGAACAAATTCGTAAGTGGTAGGGAAGGAACAAAAGAAATCATTTATAGTGCCTATCTGGTTAGCTAAATATTTAGTAGGTCCAGACTTAGCTCTGTGCATAATTTATTAATAGAAACTGTTTCACCTTGTTTATTTCTGGTGGGGTTTATCAGGAAAATGTTTTGAAACATTACAGTGTTGTTGTTTATATCTGTTCTGCAGTGACATAAGCAGAATTTGCCAACTTTGTCTTCAGGGAAAACTCTGCCACTTGGGGCTAGATCCGTTTATGAGATTATTCATTCAAGGAGAATCTATATAAAGTAAATTTACTCCAAGCAAAAATAAACACATGTTGCAGTGTTTTCCTTCTGTCTTGTTAACAAGGTTGTTTATTGCTTTAAACATTTAATAAAACTCTATCTTTGTGCTTCTTTTCACTCCACAGTATATTCATTTCTAAGCATCTTCACACACTGGGCTATTGAATTTTAATCTTGTTTATTGCATTATGGAAGAGAATTCCTGTTTTAATGAAATTCTGTTGAGATGTTGTATGAATCTGTTATTCATCATGCTGACAGCCAGATAAATAAAGACTGCTACTGAAATACACTACATTTTAAATAGATTCACTGAGAAATGATTCAGTCTTCGATGGAATATTAGGTAAAGTGAGAAGGAGTGACAGGAGTAGGAAACTGTCTCAATTGTTTACCATAGCACAGAAAACACAGGCAATGATTGTCAGGTTGAATGCTGAAAACAGCTGAATTACTACTTCTTCCTTCAATGCTTTGTGTGAAAGCACATTAACAATGCTCAGATGCCAGAGTAGTGGGCATGATATAGTTAGACAGATTCTGGTGATGTTGCGACCATTGGGTTTACAATTGTTATTTCTCTGCATTCTGTATTGAAATACAATATGGAAAGGGCAGAACATCTTTGGAACTAGGTACTGAATGTGGGTACTGGGTTGTGTACTCGAGTGTGGCCTGAATAAAATATGATTCCAAAACAGGGTGCTTTAAATAAGCTTTGGGGAAAACTGAGTCTGTGGGTCTACAGTCCTGGAGATCCTACCCTGGAAAACATGTTTGTTGCCCAATACTAAGACCATGGGATCATAATTTATGGGATTTTTTCAAAGAATACTTACCGTACAGAAACACCCAGTATTTCCCTTTTTTACAGAGATCCATGTAATAAATCTGTCCAGACACCCTAAGAAAAATCTTTGACCCAATTCAGAACTACAGTAAATGGTGCAGCTTATGCCAGGTCTGCATTTAGTCTTGTATCTCTAGGCCTCATTAACAGAATTAAATCAAAGACTAGGGTTTACAATTTTAAAAAGGCTAATTTTAATAAATTAAGAGGACTGGTAAGGGAAGTGGATTGGGCAAACATATTGCCAATTCGGAGGAGGATCGGGATATTCTGCAGGGAGACTTGGATGACCTTGTAAATTGGAGTAACAGAAATAGGATGAAATTTAATAGTGAAAAGTGTAAGGTGATGCACTTAGGAATGACTAACAATTTTAGTTACAAGCTGGGGACGCATCGGTTAGAAGTAACGGAGGAGGAGAAAGACCTTGGATTACTGGTAGACCGCAGGATGACTATGAGTCGACAATGTGATGTGGCGGTGAAAAAAGCCAATGCGGTCTTGGGATGCATTAGGCGAGGTATATCTAGTAGGGATAAGGAGGTCCTGCTTCCGTTGTACAAGGCACTGGTGAGACCTCATTTGGAGTACTGTGTGCAGTTCTGGTCTCCCATGTTTAAAAAAGATGAACTCAAACTGGAAAGGGTACAGAGAAGGGCCACTAGGATGATCAGAGGAATGGAAAACCTGTCGTATGAAAGGAGACTCAAGGAGCTCGGGTTGTTTAGCCTAACCAAACGAAGGCTGAGGGGGGATATGATTGCTCTCTTTCAATATATTAGAGGAATGAATACCAGGGAGGGAGAGGAATTATTTCAGCTCAGTACTAATGTGGACACGAGAACGAATGGATATAAACTGTCTGTGGGGAAGTTTAGGCTTGAAATTAGACGAAGGTTTCTGACCGTCAGAGGGGTGAAATATTGGAACAGCCTTCCGAGGGAAACGGTGGGAGCGAAGGACCTGTCTGGCTTTAAGATTAAGCTAGATAAGTTTATGGAGGGAATGGTTTAATGGGATAACATGATTTTAGTCAAACGAACAGTGTGCCATTGCTGGTAAATAGTATAATGGCTAATGAGGGTCGGGCTGGAGAATCTTGCCCACATGCTCGGGGTTCTACTGATCGCCATATTTGGGGTCGGGAAGGAATTTTCCTCCAGGGTAGGTTGGCAGAGGCCCTGGAGGTTTTTGCCTTCCTCCGCAGCATGGGGCAGGGGTCGCTAGCTGGAGGATTCTCTGCTACTTGAAGTCTCTAAACCAGGATTTGGGGACTTCAACAGCAGAGTCAAGGGAAAGGGTTGGGACGGCTTTGTGGCCCGCATCATGCGGGAGGTCAGACTAGATGATCATAATGGTCCCTTCTGACCTTAAAGTCTATGAGTCATCTTTCATTGGAAGGACCCTACCATTCCTTGGATGGGCCTCATGGTAAAAGATTCCAAAATAAGTTACATTGGCTTAATTACGTCATCTTCACATGGCTGATTAACATAATGAAATGAGCTTTGAGAAGGTAACATGCATGAAGATAGAAGGGGAAATATAGTGACTGAACTGGTTTTCAGAGGCCATGAAGATAACTGCAGGTTTGCTGACAGAAAGGCACGTGCTCAATTAGGAAAGATGGAAGCATAGCCAATACTAGGATAACAGCATATCCATCCTTCTAACAGCTGTCCAGACTACAAACACAACTGAATCAAGTGACATGATGGCAACACAGTTGCAATTTGTAGAGTGGACAAGACCTAACCATGTTTTAACTATGTTTACAAAGGTAAGGTCCTGTTTACATTATAGGTTGGAAGTGTGTTCTGTCTAGGTCAGGAGACAACTGAATTGTAACTGGGTTTCCTGACTCTCACGTATATGTATCATGAATGAGCCCTTAGCAGGTGGCTGGTGAAAGAAATGCAGGTTAGCTATGTTGGAAGCCATGAACTATGGTAATATAAGTTCTCCTATAGCGCAGGGGTTGGCAACGTTCTGCACATGGCTCGCCAGGGTAAGCACCCTAGCGGGCCGGGCCAGTTTATTTACCTGCTGACGCGGCAGGTTCAGCCGATCGTGGCCCCTGCTTGCCGCGGTTCGCCGTCCCAGGCCAATGGGGGTAGCGGGAAGCGGCGGCCAGCACATCCCTCGCCCACGCCGCGTCCCGCTGCCCCTATTGGCCCGGGATGGCGAACCGCGGCCAGTGGGGGCCACGATAAGCCGAACCTGCCGCGTCAGCAGGTAAATAAACTGGCCCGGCCCGCTAGGGTGCTTACCCTGGCGAGCCGCGTGCCGAACGTTGCTGACCCCTGCTATAGAGGTTGGGGTTTGAGTAGGTTGCATAGTGCCAGGGATCAGAATGTAACCAGTGACTGGCCCAAGACCTCAGCGCATCGTCTGACACCTGCCAACCAGAGACCTCAGACACAATGCAGGGTTAGCCCAGGTGAAAGTGGACACCTGAGATGTCTATTTTTGCAAGTACAGGTATTTGTAGCACAGTCCCATGCATCAGCACAAACATTGTTATTTGATCAGATAAGGCCTGTGCTGTGAGAGCTATTCATTATGGGTCTGCTCCTATGAGGTGCTATGAACTCCTTCAGTACAAGGCATTTGGCATTTTACAGGATCGATCCCTGTGTGGATAGTCAGGGGACAGAGATATGTGTTTTTTCTTTTTCCTGTTTAATTTCCTCCATTATATGCAGTGTAGTTGTAGCCATTTCAGTCCCAGAATATGAGAGAGACAAGGTGGGTGAGGTAATATCTTTTATTGGACCAACTTCTGTTGGTGAGAGAGACATGCTTTCGAGCCACACAGAGCTCTTCTTCGGGTCTGGGAAAGGTACTCCCAAGGTCACAGCTAAATGCAAGGTGGGACAGATTGTTTAGCATAATTAGTTAGCACATATGTAAGGGACTGTTTAAAGGAGAGTGGCCCATTAACACCTCTGCAGTCAGAATAAAAAAAGAGGGGGGGGGTTCAGATTGTAATAAGCCATAAATCCACTGTTCCTTTCCCAGACCTGAAGACGAGCTGCGTGGGTTTGTCTACAGATGCCAGCTGGCTCGGGCTGCAGGGCGGTTTCATTGCTGTGTAGACATAGCATGACTGCAGCACAGGCTCTAGGACGCTGCAAGGTGGGAGAGTCCCAGAGCTCAGGCTCCAGTCCAAGCCCAGCAGTCTACACTGCAAAGAAACAGCCCCGCAGCCCGCGCCCCACGAGCCCGAGTTGGCTGGCATGGACGGCCACGGGTTTTTCTTTGCTGTGTAGACGTACTCTCTGTTTGGCTCAAAAGCTTGCCTCTCTTTCTCACCAACAGAAGCTGGTCCCATAAAAGATATGACCTTCCTCCATTATAGGTTTCCTTCTGTGCTATAAGAACAACCCGTGTGACTGGAACTTGAATATTTTAGTGTGCCCTGGCTTAGCCTAGGTTACTTGCTCCACTCTGGATTGTTTATGTGCTGCTGCTTTGCCTTTGCTGTTGGGCAAACGCTAAAAATAAGAATTTGCTTCTCTAATTTGCATGGGTCTTGGTTCAGTGTGTATGATTTCATTGACTCCCTTTCCCCCAAGCAGTGCACAGATGTTCAAAGCCTTATGACTATGGACTATGCATTCATTGCTGTCATAAGGCAGAGGGGTGTTTTTTCTTCCAGAAGTGACATGCCAAATTGAGACAGCCCTGATTCTTTCTGTGGGGACTAGTTAGAGAGCACAGTTCCTTGCTCTGTCACAGCAGACTCTGGGCTCTGGGGATCTAATTATATTTATTCCCAGGACTGGAAATCTCATTAACAGCTTCCTAAAAATCTGTATTAAAAGATGTTTTGTAAAATGTGTTTTATGGGGGTTAAGCCCATCATTTTCTCTGTCTGTGTCTTTGCTTTAAAATAAATGTAGGGCTTGTGCATGGCATAGGGCTGATACTTGGAAGACAGAAGGTTACTATTTATCCGGAGAGTGGTTATGGTACAAGTAGTGTCAGTGTAAGCTTCCCCCAGCTGCTCCACACATGTACCTTGAGCCTTGCATGGAGAAGCCATCTCTGGGAATGAAAAGGTAGATCAGTCTCCAGGCCCATCTTGTCCCTGGCTGCTGTCAGGACAACCAACACAAGTACCTATTGGTCAATTGCAGTATTGTTTTTCATTGTATGGACAGCTGTCCTCAGGAACTGGACTTAGACCACGAGCTTACATCACATTGGTCACCAAACAGGCCTTATATGGTAATGATGTGGGCTGGGTTGGAACCGGAATAGCCATGTATTCCATTACCAAGCCCTGCTCTAAACCACTGGAATGTTTTGAAATGTTACTCATGGTGGTAGTTTAGAAACAGGCACAGTTGTATGCACACAGTGGCACATACCTAATTGCATGCAGCTATCTAGCGTATGCACTGTTAGGCAGATAGCTATACAGTTGCATTCATGATCAGACCTGTCCTCGCTTACAGACAACCCCCCAACCTGAAGCAAATACTCACCAGCAACCACACACCACTGAACAAAACCACTGACCCAGGAACCTATCCTTGTAACAAAGCCCAATGCCAACTCTGTCCACATATCTATTCAAGTGACATCATCATAAGACCTAATCACATCAGCCACGCCATCAGGGGCTGATTCACCTGCATATCTACCAATGTGATATATGCCATCATGTGCCAGCAATGCCCCTCTGCCATATACATTGGCCAAACCAGACAGTCTCTACACAAAAGAATAAATGGACACAAATCTGACATCAGGAATCATAACATTCAAAAAACAGTAGGAGAACACTTTAACCTGTCTGGTCACTCAATAACAGACCTGAGGGTGGCAATTTTGCAACAGAAAAGCTTCAAAAACAGACTCCAGTGAGAAACTGCTGAACTCGAATTGATATGCAAACTAGATACAATCAACTTAGGCTTGAATAGAGACTGGGAATGGCTGAGCCATTACAAACATTGAATCTATCTCCCCATGTAAGTATTCTCACACATTTTATCAAACTGTCTGTCCTGGGCTATCTTGATTGTCACTTCAAAAGTTTTTTCTCTTACTTAATTGGCCCTTCAGAGTTGGTAAGACAACGCCCACCTGTTCATGCTCTCTGTATGTGTATATATATCTCCTCAATATATGTTCCATTCTATGCTTCCAAAGAAGTGGGCTGTAGCCCACGAAAGCTTATGCTCAAATAAATTTGTTAGTCTCTAAGGTGCCACAAGTACTCCTGCTCTTTTTATTTATAACTTTTGTTCTTTTCTGACCCAAATCAGTAAAAAGCCACACCTGGGTTGTATGCCACTAATGCTTACACATGGCAGGAACCCCCCCATAGATTGATTTCCCATTGTTTCTGTGGTCTTGCACAGCCTTCTGCACCTACTTACAACTGATAGGTTTGGTTTTTGTAACTGAATTGAGCTGTTAATCATTGAGAAATATCATATAAATAAATGACCTTGAGCCAGATTCGGTCTCAGCCACACCTGGGTAAATCCAGAGTCATTCGAATGACTTCAGTTGATTTAGTCCAGATTTACACCAGAATAGCTCAGATTATAATTTGTGTCCCGGACTGCAATCTCTTTTTCAGTCTGGGATGGGTCAGACTCTTTAAGGGAATAATGAAACAACTATGGCAAATCGGGCAAATTTCCTCTCTGACAATGTGATGGCAGGAAAGGCCATTGTAACTTTGGGTTACGTGCACTGAGACCCCCCCATTCTGGATCTGGGGCAGATAATATAGTATCCTCCTAATACAGCCCTTGTGAGAGTACCAGCAACGTTGTATTCAGTTATTACCAGGGAGGTAGAGACAGACGTAAGGGACTTCAGAGAGGAGAAACTCAAAGGATTAAAGGGCTGCAAAGACGAGCAAGATTAAAAGAACTGTGTCTATGTGATGCATTAAAAGGGCGTTGATAATTATATGCAAATATTGAAGCATGGAAACACTGAGGAGGAAGAAGAATTTTTAGCATGGTGTATTGCACACTGACCAGTGGTTTACATACTCCCTCTGAAGAATAATCAGAAGGGAATAACCAGAGGCAGTGTAAAGAAATTAAGAAAAGGACATTTTAAACTAAACACCAAGAAAAATTTCCCAACGGTGCTCTAAGCTGTTGTCTCCCTTGGGCAGTGGTTGAAACCCCTATTGCATGAGATATTTAAAACACCTTCCCATCTTCAGTTTCTATAGTTCTGAGCCTGTCAGGCTGTGCAGGTGCTACCTTGAAGATTCCAGGTGAAATTCTGGCCCAATTGAAGTCAATGGGAGCATTGTTATTGTCATCATTGGGGCCAGGATTTCACCAATAGTTGCAAGAATAACTTCTATGTATGTAGTTAGAAGAAGTGGATAACCCATTATGGGCCCAGAGTTTCTTAAATATCCTCTGTGTTTAATGAAAAAGTGCAAGATAAGTCACAAATGGCTCTAATAAAGTCAAGGCCTACCTGGATGTACCTCATTTGGCCTTAATGAAAGGACATGGATTTACCCCATTTATTGTAAATCCAGGCCCTCTGTTTATCCTCATTTACTTAGCTTCATAGTCTTTCTACTGAAAAGAGCTTTGAGAAAGACATTTCTGACCTTTGTAGAGACATTCTATGCTCAGAACTGGCAATGAGGAAGTAATGTAATAATTACAGTTATGCAATGGCACTTGATAAATTAATGTGGACTCTAATGGAAGAAATAAAAGCTAATGCTATTTCTGGGATGCCACTTAGTAAAATATCTTGAATAAAGACATGGAGCATCCAAACACTGAAGTTGTGCAGTAAGGCACAGATGGGTTTGATCTGGAGGTCTGGGGGAGGTAGATTACACTGAATTTACAGAGGACATGGGATGTTCTCTCTTTGTTTCCCAACTCCCTGACAAGAAGGACACATTTCACCTGAACATTTTTTAAAACTTCAAAAAAAGTTGGGTGAAAGGTGGTGTATGGAGAACCCTTGAGAAGCAAGTCCTCTGTGTATCCATAGAACAGGGAAAGCACAGGCAGGGTTCCCAATACCCATGTGCCTCAGCAATTCTTTAGTTCTTGTCATACCACAGAAGAAGATCCAAATTCCATAGTTCCAGCTATCAGTTCCTGATTGATTCCTATCTTACTTGTATCCTGAACTCCTGTGTCCTCACCTTGCTATCCTGATGTATTCCATCCGTGATGTCCTCTGTCGTGGGTCCATTCCTCTGAACTTGGTGTAGTATGCTGTGTACCTCTGTACCTTACCTGTAGTAAATTCCCCTTTGTCCTCATGTGTTTGGGACCTTGACTTTATGTCAGTTTGTTGTGACAACCTGTACCTGTATGCCCTTTGTTTATTGTTTTGCTGGGGTCCTATAAATGACTGTTTCCTGTTTGAGTCATTGTTTAATAAACCAGTTTGCTTTATAGTTAATCCTGTCCTCCGTTGATAGATGCGGTTTGGGGGAACAGGTCTTCTGGGTGGGGACTCTGAGGTGTGGAACCTAGAGCACATCCATCCACGTTGCTTCTGAAGAAGTGAGGTTTTTTACCCATGAAATCTTATGCTCAAATAAATCTGTTAGTTTTTAAGGTGCCACCGGACTCCTTGTTGTTTTAGAGCACATCCAGTTCCTGGTTAACAGCTCCAGGATGCTAATAACATACAGCTGCTACCAACCAGGGCACATTCCCAGCTGAAGCCAGGATGTACTTGTGTGTGGATAAGCAGAGGACTGCAGTCTCTGGGATTATTAATCCAATGTGTATTATGAGTACTCCATTCCTCTATGATAGAAGTGTGACCATTTCTAAAGCTCATAAATGACCTTGCAAGGGCAATTGCACAACTTCAGGTGGACAAATTCCAAGCATTTCCTGTGTGGCGTTTACCCCTTGGGAAGCCCCTGATACTGACATTCTGAAAGAGAGGCCATGCAAAAGCCAGCACTCCTGCAGGTGAGGGCTGTGTCTGGATTGCTCACCCTGAGAAGAGCTGTGGGTGGATGGAAATCAGAAAGGCCAGCAGTGTCTGAACAAGCTATCCCAATGACTCAGATGAGGAGCTCCCACTGATGAGCAGGGGAGTTGGAGCTGACAGGTAGAAAAGCCAAGGCATGAATGTGTGGGCTGCTTAACAGACTTCTGTCCCAGATGTACGAGTTCTGACACTAAAAGAATCAGTCTCTGCAGCAACAGAACCTGATGTCACAACCCAGCCCTTGCATGTTGTTCTTCTCATCTTTGTCCTCAAAATTGAAATGCAAATTAATCTTCATTTGGATCAACAGAACAATTCCATTCCACCTTAATGATTAAGAAGGATTCAGCTAATCTCGTTGCCTGGGTTTTGGAAGTTTTACAGTAGATTAAATTATTCCCAATCATTACATTTGCAATGCAGACTAAATTTATGACTGTATATTGTGGGGGTGATTATTTTTTTAAGTAAGGCTGCTTTGATAACATTTCCACTATATTATCTTTTACAATTTAATTTGTCCATTTACATTGCTTTTTAAATTCCTTCCTCCCTTCACATTTGACTGACAAAAGTAACAAATTTGAGTTGCTATTTATAAATTTCAGTGGGTGAGGTTGTTTTGTGTTGATTACATTGTATAGTTCCTTCAGTTCTGTTCCTTCAAGTTTATCCATTTCTTGTTCCTCTCCTAACAAATCAATTGGGCAACAACAGAAACAGCTGCACTGATAAGAAAAGCTGCTGTGCAAATCCTATCTTGCACTGGGGATCCAATAGCACATAATGCAGTGGCTGATTTGTTTGCTTTCAACTATTTATTTTGTAACTGCATGTGTTTCCTGTCCTGAATGGGGAGCAGCTTCAATAAGAGAACCAGACAGCCCTTGCAATAGACCTGAAGCTTTCATCCATATACATTAAATGCATACATTTATAAAGCTTGATTAATGTTGTGTTATCTCTGCTTTCCTGTGTAAGAAGGGAGTTTGTATATAGCACAGCTGCTGTGTAGGGTTGCCAACTTTCTAAACACATAAAATCGAACACCCTGGCCCTGCCCCTTCCCCAAGCCCCTCTCTCCCGCTCACTACATTCCCCCTCCCTTGGTGGGTCGCTTTCCCCCATCCTCACTCACTTTCACTGGGCTGGAGCAGAGGGTTGGAGTGCAGGAGGGGGTGAGGGCTCTGGCTGGGGGTGTGGGCTCTGGGGTGGGGTTGGGGATGAGGGGTTTGGAGTGCAGGAGGGGGCTCCAGGTTGGGGAGTGGGGACAAGGGATTCAGAATGTAGGAGGGGGCTGCGGGTTGAGATAGGGTGTTGGGGTGTGGGAGGGGGTGAGGGCTCTAACTGGTGGTGCGGGTTCTGGGGTGGGGCCATAAATGAGGGGTTCAGGGTGCAGGAAGGGGCTCCAGGCTGGGGCAGGGAGTTGGGGTGTGGGAGAGAGTGATGGCTTCGGATGGGGATGCGGGCTCTGGGGTGGGGTTGGGGAGAGTGGTTTGGGGTGCAGGAGGGGGATCCAGGCTGGGAGGTGGGGCTAAAGGATTCGGAATGTGGGAGGGGGCTGCAGGTTGAGGCAGGGGGTTGGGGTGAGGGGATGGTACTGGCTCTGGACTGGGGGTGGAGGAGGGGGCTCTGGGTTGCGGGGGAGCTCAGGGCTGGGGCAGGGGGTTGGCGCTTGGAGTGTGGGCTTACCTCAGGTGGCTCCTGGTCAGTGGCTTCTTGGGGCTAAGGCAGCCTCCCTGCCTGTCCTGGCTCCGCGCTGCACCCCAGAAGTGGCCAGCAGGTCGGGCTCCTAGGTGGGGGGGTCCAGAAGGCTCCGTGCACTGCTCTCACCCACAGGCACTGCCCAGCTCCCATTGGCCGCGGTTCCTGGCCAATGGGAGTGTGGAGCCAGTGTTCGGGGCAAGGACAGTGCGCAGAGCCCCATGGCCCCTCCGCCTAGGAGCCAGACCTGCTGTCCGCTTCCGGGGCACAGCGTGGCGCCAGGACAGGCAGGTACTAGCTTGCCTTAGACCCACAGCATTGCAGACTGGACTTTTCACGGCTTGGTCGGTGGTGCTGACCGTAGCCACCAGGGTCCCTTTTCGACCGGGAGTTCTGGTCAAAAACCGGACACCTGGCAACCCTACTGCTGTGTGATGCTATTGTGTTGCCTTTGAGAAAGGATTAAGTATGTGGAGGAAAATAGAATAGAAAGGGGAAAGGTCTATGCTAAACAGACCCCTCAGTCATCTTGACTCTGTTGCTCTGCATTTTTCAGGAATATGATTTTTTCTGTGTGACTGGTAGTGAGTCGCTCTGACTGGCTGGAGAAAGGAACCTTGTGGACACACTTTCAAAATCTACCTAATTCTGCATCCATCTTTTTGCAGGCATGCTCATTAGCACCTGGCAGAACTCTGATTGTGAGGAAAAGAAGTCAAGACTGTTTTTTTTTCCACTCCCAGGTGTGTTGTTAGCATCATTTGTCAGAGTGACTTTGATATCAAGAAGGCAGAATCTGCAAGCTAGTTGACTACTCAGTAGGGCTGCCAACTTCAGATCCAGATCCAAACTCTTCCAAGGTTTGGAGGTCTTTGGATCTGATTTTTTTTTTTTTTTTTTGTGGTTTGGGCTATTTTCCAAATTTGTATGCATAAATGCGTACTCCTGGGGGAATTTTGCATCACTGCGCGTGTGCAAAATTAATGGCCCCCGCAGATTTCTTTGCTTCCCTGTAGAAAAATGACTCCTGACAGGGGAGGGTTACCATATTTAACAAATAAAAAAAGAGGACCCTCCACGGGGCCCTGGCCCTTCCCGTTTCCCACCCAAGCTCTGCCCCTTCCCCACCCCAACCCCGCCCTAACTCCGCCCCCTCCTCCCTCCCACTCCCAGCCACGCGAAAAGGGCTGCCCGAGCGCTACCGGCTTCACGGTTTGCCGGGCAGCCCCCAGACCCTGCGCCCCTGGCCGGCACTTCCCCAGCGCAGCTGGAGCCCAGGAGGGGAAGCGCCCAGCCGGGGGCGCAGGGTCTGGAGGCTGCCCAGCAAACCGTGAAGCCAGTAGTGCTTAGGCTTCGGGCAGCCCCTATGCCTCCGGACCCTGCGCCCCCGGCCGGGCACTTCCCCTCCCGGGCTCCGGCGGCGCAGGGTCCGGAGGTATGGGGGCTGCCCAAAGCCCGTAGCACTCGGCTCTTAAACAGAGCTGAAGAGTCAGGGGAGGAGCAGAGCCGCCGTGGCCGGAGGCTCTGCTCCTCCCCTGACTCTTCGGCTCTGTTTAAGAGCCGAGCTGCCCGAGCGCTACCGGCTTTGGGCAGCCCCCATGCCTCCGGACCCTGCGCCTCCGGAGCCCGGGAGGGGAAGTGCCCGGCCGGCAGCTGGGGTCCGGAGGCAAGGGGCTGCCTGAAGCCCATAGCGCTCGGGCAGCTCGGCTCTTAAACAGAGCCGAAGAGTCAGGGGAGGAGCAGAGCAGCCGCGGGAGGGGAAGTGCCTGGCCGGCATTTTCCCGGACATGTTTGGCTTTTTGGCAATTCCCCCCGGACGGGGGTTTGATTACCAAAAAGCCGGACATGTCCGGGAAAAAACGGACGTATGGTAATCCTATGACAGGGAAACAAAGGGAAGCTGCAAGAGCAGTCATGCACCCCTCCCCAGCAGTGTAGGCAGATTAGTTTGTACGCTTAGAGCAGCTGGTAGACACGTAAATCACTGCCGGGGTTGGAGGGCTCAGCAGTCATGCATGTGAGAGAGAGAGCGAGACACTCTGTTCTTCTCGCTTGCTATTGCGGCATGCTCAGAGTGGAGGGTCAGGGCTTTGGGATGTTTCTGAGGAGATAAGTGTGGAGCAGGCTCTGACCCTCAGGCAGAGCAGAATGTAGCAGCCTGCCTGCTTAGTGAATTGTTCCCATTGTTCTTAGTGAATTCCCCCAGGAGTATAAAACGTGTAAAAATGTTAAGGCTCCTTTACATTGCCAAAGTGGTGTTAAGGAGCCTTACTGTAAAGGACAGTGCGGCCTTATAAATGCTTATGGTGCTTTAGTGATTAGAACTGGTCTAAATTTTTGGACTGAAAAAATTTCCTATCAAAATGTGCTCCATGAACTGTTTGCTACTGGCCTTTCCAGAGATGGTCAGTAGCCAGTCTAAATTGTGAGTTTGAGTCCCCAGCCCTCACTTACTCTTCAGTTGCCTATGATGTAACACTGAGCACATGGCTGCATATATTTGTTGACTAATAACTAAAAGTAAAGGGTCAATACTAGCTATGTTACTATTAGACAGAGGGGGTTTGGTGACTTCTTCCAATGCCCCCCACTCCTATTCTCCATCCATTGTTCTATAGTTTAAAGAAATTACCAAAATAATTGAAACAAGCACGATTATACTGCATTATTTTAACAAATAAAATATGCCGAATTTTAAAATATTGTGTGCAGAATTTAAAAAAAAATTTTGGCGCAGAACTCCCCCAGGAGTAAATGCTGTTTCAGTGTGGTTAACTCGCATGATGTTAAAAGTGCCTCAGCAGCAGTTAATGTAGCCAGGATAAGGGTGTGTGTGTGTGTGTGTGCACATGCACATACAAGGTAGGAGTATATTTACATATCCACAGTTGCATACATGCCTGCTCCCTAAAATCAGTTCCTAGCTGGTCCAGGGTCAGTTAATTGAGCAGTGTGCCCACTCTTTCACCTATACAGCAGTTACGTATTCAAGTCAGACGCACTCATCCATAAATCAAAAGGATCAAGAGAGAGCTTATAAACTTTTACATCTGTTTCAGGTCTAGAGAAAACAATTACCATATTTAAGGTGTTATAGCCATCCTGGGGATGGAAAAAAGTTTAAAAATACACTTCATGTTTACATTCCTTTTACAGTAATGGCTCTATTCTCATTTTTGGTTCATTTGTTTAATGGCTGATTGCTGATTTTAAAGCTTATTTTGGATTGGAAACTGTTTAGTTTCAGCCCCTCTTTAGTTGCGTACTATATATGGATCTGAACAACTATCACCCAATTTCTGTTTCAGCCGTGACTGCAAAAATTGTATGAGGATTGTGGGAGTGGGAACGGATGTGCTGTTAAAGTCATCAGTGTATAACTGTGAATATCTTACACTTTTAAGAGTCTGGTTTTAGACTTTAACAAAGTGCAATTTCTGTTCCCCTTAACTGCTTAGCTGCTGAATGTTAAGGTAGGTTCTGCCAGAATGCACTTTCTGTGCTGCTAAAAATAGCAGGTATGTCCTAATGATTTCCGTGGAATGTTAATGGTGTAGTATCGACCTACTAGTAAAAGAATTAAGGAACTTTGCTGCATTTGGCTAAGTGATATCTGACTGCCCAAATGAAGGCTTTCCACAGGACAAATCAGAATGTTTTACTCAAATATGGAGCTACAATACTGGTTTATCACTGTGGCACAAGAGACTTTCATCTGACTTGTTCCTGAAGACGGACTGTGATACAATCTGTTATCTTTTGTGCTGCACAGCTCCTGTTTATGTCTTGAGACGCACCTTGGGAATTAAGGTCTTCTTGATATAAAACTTAATTCTCAAGGAGCTAATGCATTTTTATTTGCCACTCAATCTTTTTTTTTAAATCTCTTACTCACTAGAGGAGACATCATTGCTCCATTTGTTTAATTATAGCTTTACTTTTTTTTAATGAATGCAAGTGTTTTTACAGTTCGAACTATAACTGAATATACTGTATTCATTCCATGCTGCAATGCATCTTGCATGATTGCAAGGAGTGGGTTTGTGTGACCATCTCCTGAGGACACTCTTAAAAACAATGACAGGTTTCAGAGAAGCAGCCGTGTTAGTCTGTATCCGCAAAAAGAAGAACAGGAGTACTTGTGGCACCTTAGAGACTAACAAATTTATTAGAGCATAAGCTTTCGTGGACTACAGCCCACTTCTTCGGATGCATCTAATAAATTTGTTAGTCTCTAAGGTGCCACAAGTACTCCTGTTCTTCTTTTTAAAAAGAATGGTTCAGCTTTTGTCAGGCTTGCCTGGCTAAGTATTGGTAATTGGCAATTACAGTACTCCTCAAAGCACCTGCTTGAACCTGGACACTATTCCGTGAGCTAGGAAAGAGATTTATTTTACTCAGAGGTATCATCTTTTTAGGACAGGGGATGAATATGCATAATGCAAGGACAAGAAGAGCAGAAATTCAGCTGGTTTTCATGCAGTGAGGTTGCACATTTATTATGGGAAGCTTTACTTAGCTATAGCAAAGCCATTTATAGAAATGCCTCCCCATTCCAGACCCTAGTTCCTTCTGCCTCTGAGAAAGCCTCTAACCTGGTAAAAGCTAGTCCACTCAGGTTTAGTACTAACCCCACTGCGCCAGTGTTTAGGATTCTAGGACGTAAAGATCAGCTCTGCATCCCTGTGTAGGGTAGTAGAATCCGGCACCCTTCTGCTACGAGATATCAGTTGTCTTGGTTTGCTAGGTGGAAACTCCACTGGAGTTTACTCTCTTCAGAAATGGAACGATGGGCTCATGGAAGCATGCCCTCCCCAGAAAGCCAGCAAACCATATTTTGGTCTCAGATCTGACTTCTGTGCAGGGTTCAGGCCCAAGTCTAAACTGAACAGGCTGTACTGCATGTCCCGGTCACGTCAGCCTCAGGTCAGTTTTATTTTTAGCAAAAATTAAAAAGAAAAGAAAAGAAAAAGCTACTAAAAAAGGAACAAGCAACATGCAGATGGTGGATTTAATTATTATACATTACAAGCTTTGAGATCAGCTTCAATTGTAACAAAGGTCTCCTCACCCACCTTCTCTTTCAATGGAGCTTTGTTACAACAGAACCAAAACCCTCTTCTAATCCCCGGGGATAGTTGTGTGTAAGGCAATGGGTCTCAAACTTTTTTACTGGTGACCCCTTTCACACAGCAAGCCTCTGAGTGCGACCCCCCTAATAAACTAACACACTTTTTAATATATTTAATACCATTATAAATGCTGGAGGCAAGAGGGGTTTGGTGTGGAGTTGACAGCTCACGACCCTCCATGTAATAACCTCACGACCCCCTGTTTGAGAACTCCTGGTGTATGGTCCTTTGCTGTTTTAGTTTTGTTTTTTATGAATTATAAATCAAATGTCTGGATTGGCAAAAGCCCCCTCAGCCAGTTGACTGCATTTTAGTTTCCAAAAATGATTGTTCATTTTTGATTGTTTAGACCAGGAGAGGGCTGAAGTTTCACCATATGAGCATGACCATGTAAGAAAATGGCCTCAGATGTGATCATAGGCACAGGCTGTGGTTCTTAAAGGTTACTTTCATCAGGCAGTGAAATGAAACTTTCTGCTAATCAATCATAAGCCGGTTATATCCACAGAAAGCCAATGAGCAACTCCAACTGTAAAGCTAGCTAACAAGGAGGTGTCTACAGCTACCAGAAAAACAATAGGTGGCTGGATTTCTTTTGCTTGACTTAGAAATAGTTCGTGCTGCTTTTGGTCCTTCCTTTATCATCATGAAAACCTAATTGGCAGTGACATTCTCAGTATGTGCATGTCTCTGTATTTGCCACCTTGGATTAATAAAACAGGACATCCTTGTCTGATTAAAAAGACAACGTGTAGCTTGTGGTGATAGCAGATATGTGTCCAGAGGGTGCAAAGAGGGGTTGTTTGCGCTTGCTCACAGAAAGCCAAAAACCAGTCAGGGAAAGGCCAGAACTGAAAGCTCCTTAAACATAGTTTGAAAAGGGAATTAGAAAAGGGAGGCCGAGTTGACAGAGTGGCCCCCTCTGTGGATTTGCTCCGTCCTCTCAGAGTTCTCCCATGTGGGTTAGTGTCTGAGCTCCTATAACGATCACCATTGGGGGGAAGAACGAGAATCCTTGCTGTGCATACAGGAGCTGTGCAACAGAGCTCCTTCCAGCAGATGACAGGATGACTTTCACAACAAAATCTCTTATGGCTAACAACGTCAAGTGGCTACTTCTTAGAATTGCCTACCCTTGGCTTGAGTCTGGGATTTCAAAGGAGCCTAAGGGAGTTAGGTGCCCAGCTCTCAGTAAATTTCAATGGGAATTGGGCACTTAATTCTCTGTCTCCTTTGAAAAAACCTAGCTTTACACATTAGATTATAGTGACTGTAAGGGATCATTATGGAGTATTGGGTAAAACCCACATATTTTCAAATGACTGCCTAGCTCACAATACATAGACTCCCAATACCACAGCAGGTTGTGGAGAAGCCAGGCAAGTCTGTCAAGTAAATAACATGGTTTTCGGAAAAGTACAAGGTTGTATTTCTAGTGAGGCCTAAACCCAGCCTCCTGCTGTGTGCATGCAATCTTGAACATACACCTGCATGCACACCTGTGAACCCTATTGAGATTCTCACACCTGCATATCCAGGTGATAGAATTGTCATTTCCTATCCCATCAGCTGAGTGCACAGGGGGTAGAGTCTATTACCTCTGCTTGCAGGTGGTGCTGCATCGAAGTGTACACTCAGGAGTGTTCCTGCGCAAAACAGTGCAAACGCAAATGGGAGCCAGGCGCTGAAAATCCATGCCCTCGCTATGTATGTATCTGATTTTGGTTACACAGCAAAAATAAAGGAAATCACGAGCCAACAACCACATTCAAATAACACTGATTACAAACAACCCTCCCAGAGAGTTGAAATGCCACCCACACCTTGTCTCCTCCGTCACCATCGTTGTGCTGAGGAAAGTGGCTTGTTATTACTGTCAGCAACTGTATCTACATCTGCCAGACATATTGTTACCAGTGAAATGCAAGAACACAAACTTTTGTGCTATTGTTGCAATGATCCAACTTTTGTACGTACCAGTTTGGCTTAATGAGTTATAAAGTGGGTTTTGGGGAGAGGATCTGTTAATATCAATGTCCACACAAGTCCTTACACCTTTCCACCTCTCTCTGTAAGCCTCTGCCTTCATATTTGGGGACAAAGCAGAATTACAGGCCATCTTAAATAGTCAGTATTTTAATAGATTGTTCTATGAACTGCAGCTGATTTATAGGTAGCTTCTGTGGTTGTCTATGAAAGAGACATCTCATTTTTCTGACTAAAATCCAAGTTGTGTGTTTTAATAGAATCTCAGTAAGCTGTGCCACCCACAACTAGGAGACACGGGGGGGGGGGACATTTTCAAAAGTCACTGAGGCCTGGTGTATACCTAAAACATAGGTTGACCTCACTTTGTTCCTCAGGGCTGTGAAAAATGTTTTACTCTGTGCAACATAGTTAAGTTGACCTAACCCCCACCGTAGACACTGCTGGGTTGACAGAAGAATTCTTCAGCTGACCTAGCTATTGTCTTTAGAGGGGGTGGATTTACCATGGTGATGGTACCATCTCTGTAGTGTCTGTAGTGCAGTGTCTACGCTGCAGCATCACAGCGGTGCTGCTGTAGAATTTATAATAGTATAGTCAGACCCCTAGGTAATTTAGGAGACTTAGGGGCTGATATACAAAGATAGGCATCTAAAGATAGGTACCTAGTGAAATTTACAAAAGCACCTAAGCAGTTTAGGTACTTAACTCCCCTTTACTTCAATCCTGATGATGTCAGTTAAAGTCAATAGGTATGCAGAGGTTGTAAATCAACACAGAAATTGTCCCACAGCTTTAAGTACCCACATGAAATGTCCATCATCATCCATGACATTAAAAATCCCTAAAAACAATATTTTAACCTGTAAGAGACAGCTCGTAGAATCACAGTCACTGCCAGTGAAAGTATTTAGTGTGTGTGTTTTATACAGAATTGCATGTGTCAGATTACAAACAATGGGCTAGATCCCTGACTGTGGCGAGATATGCTTGGTGCAGCTGGGCTGGCTGGTGAGCAAAGTTACCTTTGTGTGCCCTCAGTCTTGGAGCCAAGCCAGCCCCAGTGGAATTCTGGGTGGCGTTAGGGTCCATTCTGGCAGCCAGGGATCCTCAGGGTGGAGTGATTGTTGGAGCTATTCTGGCTGCTTTTCTACCACCCAAGGATTTCACTTACACCAGGAATGCCTCAGGAAGTCAGTTCAGCCAGCTTCCCAGCAACTGGGTTAGACCTGAGATTCAGGCCCAGTAAATATTAAATCTCCATGTTTATTGGCAGTGTTTCCTTGCTGATGTTTCACAGCCATGAGAAACAATGTGAAAAGCGGTATCTTCTCCTTATGTAGATTTAATTGAATAGCAGAGATCTGAAATTAGTGTTAATGTTGTTGCTTTAATTTCTTATGGTGCATATTTATTTTCCAACATCTGGACATAATATAAAGACAAGCAGAGAAATACTTTAGTGAGCAGAGTCTAGTTTATAGGTCACTTAACTTATCAGAGAAAACAAAAGGGTCATTTAATTACAATATTTAATAAACTCTATTGGATTCATACAACTTATAGCACTATAAAATTCTTGAGCTCCAATCATCATTTAGCCTCCAAATTGCTTAATGCCCCATGAAAATTTCCCAGCAGGTAGAAAATGATAGCTTCCCAGAAATCTACAATTCTTTAATATCTTTTAAAGCAAAAGTCATTATTTTTCATTTGCAGTAAGCTGGAGCAGAAGGAACAGAAGAGTATTTTTCTGCAGTGCTGAATGAGGCCACTAGAATGGTAGCTCTGAAAAGTACTTCAGCTTTCATTTGCAGTTTCTGATCTTGTCATTGAATAATTAGAACCCATGAACTTCCAAGGGGCAGGAAGAAGAGAGTCGAGAGTATCATTTGTAAGAATGAACAAGGATGTAAAATAACTACTGATTGTTTTTCAGCCATTATTGTTAAAAATTCTGTCTTACAATGGGGGATTGAAGTGAATTATACACACACAATGTGATTGGGCTACTCTATTATACTGCAAGACAGGCTAACACTGCTTATGACAACAGGGATGCAAGGCAATTTTCTAACAATAAGTACCCTATCTAAAGAAAAGAGGGAACAAGGTTCTACCAAATCAGCAAGGCTTCCATGGAGTCCAGACTAACCTAGACCTTGTGCTGCTCTCTTACTTACTTATTTGGGGCCTGATCCTGCTTTCATTCAAGTCGTCAGGAGTTTCACCATTGACATGAATGGGAACAAGGTAGGGCTTTCTATTTGAGCTCAATCCTGCAAGGTGCCGAATGCCCTCAACACCCAGCTAAGAGTACCTATTCAGTACCTTTTAGAATCAGGCCCTTAAAGAGAGAAAGGAATCACATTTCTGTTGCTGAAGATGATACAAACCTGGAGTCCCTGGGACTTTGCTCCTCTCTGTCTGTCCCCAATTTACTTTTTCAAACCAATTCAAACATTCTTACACTGACAAAAAACATTCTAGTTCATTTTTTTTTGTTGAAGGAGGTTTCCTAGGTTAAAGAAATATGACATTTCAGTTACTTAGGGAGTTCAATCACTGCATTGTTTGTGATGTATACTGTATATATCCCATATACTGTACCATATTGAATGTGATTTGACACACACACTGTGTTGGCTGACCTATCCATTTGCAAGTGTTTTGTAAAATAAGTTGGGCCATTATTTTGCTGTGTCATGGTATGGACTATAAAGGTTGTCACAAGCTTTGCGTTTCTTCTTTTTATTAGCTCCCAGGAGGGTCAAATGAACAAAGATTATGAGCACGAAGAAACCTGGGGGGAGAAATGGAAAACAAAATGAGTTTAACACTAACGAGCTCTTTGTCAGTGTTCACATTTTTGTATTAGAACAGTTCACAAACCAGTCCTTGTTATTTTTTGCTTTCTTTGTTGTTGGTTTTTTGTGTTTGTAAATGATATTGGAAGTGAAGAAGAAAAAAATGTGAATATTATGGCAGGTAATAGTAAGAATATCAAAACATAGCTTGTGCATCAGAGAATACTTCCACTGAAATGCTACCTCAGCTAGAAATGAACAGACATAGATTCTCTAAAACAAAGTAGACTCTGGTTTGTTTTGTTTTTGTGGGCAATTCCATACCTATAGTTCCCAAGGTACCAACGACAACGCTTACTGCAGAAATCACTGTAGGCTTCCCTTCCATCCTTCCAACCTCTTGCATGCATTCTCCTTCCATGGTACACAAGCAAATAGTCACTGGGTTCAAAAGGAAAGACAAAGAATTCAGGATTAACTCCCATGAGGGAGATCGGAGATGAATAGGGACAATCCCCTGAGTTGAAAGAGCATTCTCGCCAGAACTCAAACTGGAGGGGAGGATGATGAGCTCCACATGGACAGATCTTGTACCTGCCTGGAGCAATCAATTCCCAAGTGGGCACATTCTCGAACATGTTCCCACCCTCTTCCCTCCCCACCCCTTATTTTTTTTCAGTCTGTACTAACAATAGTTGGATATGGCATACCTGCCTATACTGCCTCCTCCACCAAGTCCTGTACTGATTCTTGTGGTAAAGTATAGTAAAAATGTAAGGCAGGGTGTGATGTTATCTGATTAGAGTATGACAATGCAAATCATTGTTGCTACCACTGTTATATAATTGCAAAGAATCTTATACAAAGTGTGACGCATGGCCAGAAAGGGTTAAGCAACTTGCAGGCTGATTGACCCAGATTCAACCTTTAGGGATATATTGGTAGATAATGTTTGTGTTTTTGTGTGTTTGCATATAATCGAGCAGTCCCTGTCTATGCTGTATTCTGTTAATTCAGAGATCAAAAGGAAATATTAACATTTAAATGAACTGTAAACATAGGATATCGCTGTATTCATCTCTCTTTGAAATGTATAGCAAATCACCTGCAAATGGTGAAAACAAGCAATTGATTTATGTTAATCTGTGTTGCTAATTACCGGTGATGCTTAGAAAATAGGTTTACTTCAAAGTTTCCATGATTGCCTCTGTTCGCCTAAGGACTCCGACCTGTCAAGAGAAGGCCTGGAACTGTATAAAACCCCTTTGAATCCTGATCCTTTTTATCTCAGATCTACTTGATGCTTCATGCAGGGGAAGCTTAAGTCATAAGGCAGAGATCTCCAGTCCTAACTGGATCACCCTGAATATGAACATTGAACCTATGGACTAAATCTGAAAGAACCCTTTACAACTACAAAGCTCACCATCTCCACTATGAATCTGATCTCAGAACTGTACTCATGTCTGTATGCATACTGATCTTTTAACCAATACATTCTCTTTTCTTTTTTAATAAATTTTAGCTTAGTTAATAAGAATTGTCTGTAAGCGTGTATTTGGGTAAGGTCTGGAATATTCATTAACCTGGGCGGTAATGTGTCCAATCCTTTGGGATTGGTAGAACTCTTTTATATGATGAATAAGATTTTCAGCAATCCTCATCATATTTGACTTGGGTGTCTGGGTGAAGGCCTGATGCTGGATTGCTTTAAGGGAACCATGTTGGCTTCTTGGTAACCAGTAAGGTATTATAGAGGCTGTTTTGTGTATGTTTGGTAAATCTAACTGTTGGAATATCCACCAGCTTTGGGGGTTGCCTGCCCCATTCTTTGCAGTTCACCCTAATTGAGTGACCTCAGTGCGGCTCCCCTGGGATCCTGGTCACACAGGATTACAAGGTTGGGAAAGGAAAAGGATCCTGAATTTGCAGCTGAACTCAGCTCTGCCTTATTTGTAACAAAATAAACCCTCCTTCTGGGCAATCCAAGAATGGGAATCAGAGAAAATTATCTAAAACTACGAAAGAAAAGGATAAGCAGACACAGGCAAAGACCTGGTATTCATATGGGTAAAACTCAAACAGATGGGAACTCAGGTCAGCTTCAGACTAGGATTCAGGGTTTATTTTGCCCAGATAAGTTCGCCCATCCCCGTTCTCAACCAAATTTTTTGATGAGCACCTCACATATCAGAGGTGTAAACAACCCTGAACCATTTCTCTGCCCTCGCCTAGGTATTTGGCAAAAATAAAAACCATCTTCCGTATATTTTAAACCCTAGCTAGCAATGTGACAGGGAGAGAAATTGCAAAGAAATCATTAGCAAAATTATTTTAAAATAGTAACATCTTCAGTAATAACAACTTTCCAACCCTACTTAGCACAGTTAGCTGTATAAACTAACATTTTAAAAGCAAGAGCTTGGCTCATATTCAACTCCGTATGTACCAACAAAGCCTCAACTCTGAGATATCAGTCTTAACCCTTTCATGAGAAAATCATTTGCATTAATAGAACCCGGTGAACAGCTTACAAGTAATTTATAAGGTAAATTTAGCTCTTTTCTCTGTTCATAGATTGTCTGCAAACAGACCTGTGATTTTATACATTTATTTGAGATTCAAATTGTTTGACAAAAGCTTTGTGTGACCAAATCTCTGTGAAATTCTTAGGAACCCATCCTGCAAAGATTTATGCATGTGCTTAACTTACACATGAGTAGTCCTTTTGAGTTCAGTAAGACTAATCATGTATTTAAATCGGAGCATTTGTCTACCTAAACTTACAGATGCACTAGTCAGTTTCACTAAAGACCCAGTCCCAAGACCATTGAAGTCGAAGGGAATCTTTCTATGGACTTCAATAAGACTTGGATCATGGGACATTCAATGAAATTAAAAGGTGAGAAATTTAAAACTGATAAAAGGGAAGACTTTTTCACACAATACACAGCATGTAGATCTCATGGTCACAAGAAGTCATTGAGGCCAGGAACTTAGCAAGATTCAAAAAGGGACTTGTCATGTAATGGAGAACAAGAATATCCAAAGTTATAACAGTTAATGCTCACAAAAATTTTGGAAAGGCTATTAAATCTCATACATCAGGGTTTAAATCACTGTCTATTAGATTAGATTAATGGCGGATGTCAAATTTCCCAGGTCTGCCCACTGTGGGTTCTTAGACCTTCCTCTGAAGCATCAGACACTGGCCTTTATAGTTTCGTCTACAAAGGGATAAAAAACCCACTGCTGGCCCAGGTCAGCTGACTTGGGCTTGTGGTGCTCAGACTCCAGAGATGAAAAATCATTGTGGAGACGTTCGGGCTCAGGCTGGAGCCAAAGCTCTGGGACTTGCAAGGTTGGAGGGTCCCAGAGCTTGGGCTCCAGCCTGAGCCCGAATGTCTATACAGAAATGTTAGCTCTGCATCTGGAGCCCTGCAAGCCTGAGTTAGTTGACCCTGGCTAGCCACGGCCATGCTGCGGGTCTTTTATCCTTGTGTAAACGTAGCCTATCAGAGACTATGGAGTAGATAGATTTCAGTCTGACCTGGTATGGCAGTGATTCCATATGACAATCCAAGAATGGGAATCAGAGACCCAACTCGATAAGGTCCATGCCCTTAGTATTCAACGGAGCAATAGCCCAGTATCCTGCCATGCTCTTATGAGGGTGAAAGAGTCTTTTGGAGTACTCTTCTCTCCTGTCTTCCCAGCGCTATAGGTGCGCTATGATTTTGCCATTGAATTCACAGAATTCTCTTATTTGAAAGTAAGTGCCTGTGTTAATGAATGGTGTTACTACTACAGTTCATTATATGTATTTACTTTCTTACTGCAGTCTTTAAAAAGGAGCTATGGAACAGTAGTCTGATTACAGACAACTGGGGTGCAGCAGAATAATGATGCATTGATATTAAATGTTTCCATTTATCTTTTCAGTGTGTTCGCACTTAGGATGTTCCACTTAATGATCCTTAAAATAGCCCCTCTAAATGGTTCTCTTTCAAATACAAGTGCAATGCATGCAGATGAATCTGTGTAGCAATTTTAAATACAAATATCAAAACATTACAGACTACTGAACCCACGCACATTTACTGCCATGGGCTCTCAAAAATGTAAGTGCCTGCTGACCTTATAAAATATAACTGAGGCTTTTGAAACATCTTATGAATTCAGACAAAACAAACTACAGTGCATTAACTATTTAGAAATCTCAATATACTGTAGCATCGTGTCGTTGATTCTGATCTTGCAACTGGATCTGTTCCATGTGCTCACAGCATCCAGTTACAGTATGTGTGACTTAATATAAAACTGAAACTATAAGAATGGCATTTGAAACGTAAACTAGTACCCTGTAATTCCCAAACTGTGCTGAATAGGAATATGTCTGAGGTCTTGTTGTATTTTAGTTACGCTATAGGTTGTTGGTGTATATTGTGTGTTTCTCTGTTTTGCAGCAATGCCCAGACTGAAGAAATAAGAATACACTCCCTTGAAGTGCAGACTGTCTGCTAAAAGAGGAAACGTCTCATTAAAATATAGTTCTACCAACAATGTCCCTAATTCCGGAGTGAGCTCCAGGCAGGGCACCCTGTGCAGAACCCCACTGACATTAACAGGTGCTCATTGCAGGATCAGATTAAGTCAGTAAATGTTTTGCAGTTATTTTGGTGCCATTTGTTCATTGTTCACACAAGCCTGTCCTAACCCTTTCAGTTTGTCCCAGCACTCAGATGCCTGCACATTTCTGTAACAGTGCTGAGCCAGAGGAGCACCCTGAGTACTGGCAGGGCTGTGAACAAATCAAGCATCCCACTTTGCCTCAGAGAGGCTGTATTCAGCACTGCCACACGTGTAGCTGTGTGAACCAGGCCAGAGTTTTCTCCAGGCCAGAGGCAAAGCCAAGGATGTGCTTTATCCTATTAAGGCTCATCAACACATGGTACAGCAACCTGGTCTGATACTCCTGACCTATGCCGTGAGAGGAAACATGCCCAGGAATGCACACCTAATGTGGGTGAACCCCATCCTGCTAGGCCTCGGAATTTCAAACCACTGTTGTAAGCCTGGATTGCTCAGATGCATGCTCATAATCAACATACTCTCTTAGATTCCATCATTTCTTAGCAGTGTTTTACTCTCGGTAGCAACTTCTAAGTGTTAGACACTTTTGAGGATGGTCTTTGCACTGAGGAGCTCACAGTCTTAAGGACAGATGGGTTAGGGGGAGGGAACACTAACAGTCAGATTATAAACTAGTCAACTCGATAAGCATTGGGACAGGAGGATCTTTAACAGGCACTTAAGCGTGGACAGTGGAGGAGCCATTCTGGTAGAGTTCTTGGTAGAGTTTCAAACTCACTGCATCCAAGTTGCAAGGTTGTGCAGAGTCAAGTTTGAATGCACTAGTTACGTGTTTTCTGTGCTTGTACAGGTAAGTACTGCAGAAAGTACTCCCTTTCTTAGCCTCCTAATTTAAAAACATGCTCACGGCTAAGCTAGACAGTATTAGCTTATCCAGCTGTCTCTGAATTTGAGCCCTTTATTATCTATTTAGTTGAGTGAGTGTCATCAGTAAGAGTGGCCATAAGGTCAATTGGTCATTCCTGTCAGACACTTAGATGAGGGAGCAGTACTGACCATCTGCCCATGATGACATTCTGGGGTCAAGGAAAAAGAGATGGTTCAATTCTGTTTCTTCTGTACAGGGCTCAAACAAGCAAAATTGTAAGAACTGACACTAAACATGGGAACAATGTTCAAAATCTCCTCCAAATGCCAGATGGAGTCATTGCCCATGGGGTAGCCTTCTGTTCTCCAGCACCAGAGTAAAGTGAAGCTCATTCCACCAGCCCTTTCAAATTTCTCATGAACCTTTGCATAGCTCCTTGATTAGGAGCTGATTTTAATAAATAAATAATAAATAAATTAATGGAGATATCCCATCTCCTAGAACTGGAAGGGACCTTGAAAGGTCATCGAGTCCAGCCCCCTGCCTTCACTAGCAGGACCAAGTACTGATTTTGCCCCAGATCCCCAAGTGGCCCCCTCAAGGATTGAACTCTCAACCCTATTTATGTAGATTCATTTTTAACAGCTCATGTTTCGTGATCTAATCTCTTATTCATGTGCCTAGGATCTCTCCTGCCACTGAAGTCAGACTTACTGGTCTTGCCTTCCCTGACTCTTTAGACCCTCATTCTTCCTCCAGTCTCCATACTTCCCCCTCTCTGTCCCTAACAGCAACCATTAGAAGAAATCTCTGTATATGGATCAGCAGCCACCCCAGCCATCTCTCACATTGCACATGAGGGGCTTTTCCATCCAATTACCATAGCTTCATCTGGGTCTGTAGTAGGAAAATTACTGTGGATATTTACTTGGGAGAGGAGCGGTAAGTGAACTGTTAACATGTACACTGTTGGTAGTTAAAAATATGTTCTGCACTGTTAATACAGTCCTTGAACAGGGCACCTTAATTCTGTAACTCTTTGGGGCTCTAGCATCCGGTGTTTATCCTTGAGGAAAGCTTTCATTTTCTTTACATGACATAACTAGCACAAGAGGTTCCACCAGACATTAATTCGGTCTAGGTTCTTGGTAATAAGATACAAATAAGGTAGAGACTAAAATAATTGACTGCATATCTTCTGTTGAAGTTACAAATGTTTTCATAAATACAAAGGCAACAGCTCAGATGCAAAACAGAAACACAGATTTTCAGTTCTTGGCCTAGGGCAAAAATATCATTCATGCATTCACGTACATGCTGTCAGAGAAACAAAACTGCTCTTCCCAAAATGTATTCTGGCACTCAGGACAGTTTGAAGGAAGGCAGCAAAAATAGCGTCAGTAGGAATGCACAGAACAGCCTCAGCATTAGGCCACTAGAAGCTCAATGCTACATGGTTTAATTCTCTGGAAAATTCATTTTTATTTTTGCTGAGGCATGTTCCTAACCTGGATGTTTTGAGTAACAAGCATGAACTCTTTCTCTATTGTGCTTAATAATTTGCACTGGCTGGAGAATTTTGAAAGACTCTACAAGTCCTGCACGTATTGAATAGCTTGCTGTGAATATTTCACCTTTTAGAATCACAGGGTTGGAAGCAACCTGGGGCGGTCATCTAGTCCAAACCCCATCATCCCATCCAGGGCTTTGTCAAGCCTGACCTTAAAAACCTCTTACCTCAGACTTATGGATTTTAAGGCCAGAATGGACCATTCTGATTATCCAGTCTAAACCCCTTGTCATGAGTCTCCCTTATCGGCCAAATCATGGACTTGCTTCTCTCCAGGACGGATAGGGAGAAGGTGGCTGACTGGAGATACTCTGAGGACTTTCATCAGTGCAACGCAGACACATATACCGTCCCACAGTGAACATGCTATATTGTGCTTACACCTGCTACAAAAAGGAACCGCATCTGCTGTCGCACAGTGTGGCAGGACCCTGGCCATGCTGCTGGCCTTGCTGGCTGCTTGGTGTAGTCACTTGCCTCACACAGCCTGAATATTAGATCTCTGTTGTCTGGCTTCTGCACTGATGTGCTAGTTGGAGAGGCTCCCTGTGTCCGCTCCCCTTCCTAGGGTATTGGCAAAGGGGAGCTGTAACTATTTAGCCCTTTATTTGGAATTGACCAAGACTGGTCCAAAGAGTATCCTTGGGTTTTCCTGTCTTTCTTTCTGTGTCTTCTCTTTGCCAGTCTGTCTCTTAGTGATCCTTCTTCCTTTCAGAGGGTTGCCATGGAGGCACTGTATCTCTGGCTGAGATGAGGAGCAATCACCCACCCTAAGATGTTCTGCTGTGGCTATTGTCTCTTAGCAGGCATGCCCCCTTTACAGCCAGCGTATCTGAGCAACCTTGTCAAATCAGGGACTTTCCTGAGGTTGCACTTTACCCTGCGTCTCCCCCTGTGCCAGATCTTTCTGCTGTTACCAACACTTTGTGCTGCCTGACATGAGGCAAGACTCCTTTTACAAGCAGATGTCTGTACTGAAGCTCCAGCGTGGCACATGGTGTGCTGTATATAATGAGACTGGCTTAAATAATAGAACACCAGTGTGATTATAAAAAAAACACCCTCCAGATTAAAACCCAGAAAACAAACTGAGTGCTATGTGAGATGACATTCTACTGCAGGTGCTACATTACAGGTGCCACATGCAAAGAGGGGAAAAGAGAGAGGCCGGCAGAGACCATAATTTACAAAGGAAGATCTTTGTAACTCCTTAACTTACTAATGTGGAGAAAAGAGTAGATATGGGGCTCTCAAACTTCATTGCACCGCGACCCCCTTCTGACAAAAAAAATTACTACGTGACCCCAGTGGCAGATTAATGATTTTGCCGCCCCTAGGCCCTGAAATAATTGCTGCCCTTCCCGTCCCTGACCCCGTCCCGACTCCACCCTTTTCCCGCCCCCATTCCAACCCCTTCCCCAAAGTCCCGCCCCAACTCCGCCCCCTCCCTGCCCCATTGGATCCCTTTCCCAAATCCCCGCCCCAGCCCTGCCTCTTCCCCCAGCACACCGCATTCCCCCCCTTCCCCCTCCCTCCCTGCCCCGCGAAACAGCTGTTTCGCAGCGCAAGCACTGGGAGGGAGGGGAGAGAAACAGGACGTGGCGGCACGCTCGTGGAGGAGGCGAGCTGGAGCAGGGGAGCTTCTCCGTGGGTGCTCAAATTTGCCGCCCTAGGCCTAGGCCTTGTCGGCCTAGGTGAAAATACGCCACTGCATGACCCCAAGAGAGGGGACTGAAGCCTTAGACAAAGCCCGAGCCCCACTGCCCTGGGTGGGGATGCCAAAGCCCAAGAGCTTCAACCCCAACAGGGGGCCTGTAACCTGAGCTCCACCGCCTTGGGCTTCAGCCCCGGGCAATGGGGCTCGGGCTTTGGCTCTGGCCCGAGCAAGTCTAAGCCAGCCCTGGCGACCCCGTTAAAATGGGGGTGTGACCCACAGTTTGAGAACCGCTAGAGTAGATCAATGGACTGTTATAAGAACCCTCTCATCATGAAATGCGTTCTTATTACCTGGTAGTTGAATGTGTTGGGCTTTAAATGGAGTCCCACTGTCTTTCAGGATAATGGTAACAAGGTGCACTTTGGGTTCCAGCCAACTGATTCCCATGGTGAGATAAGCATGTGTGTCTGCGGAGTAACAGAGAACATGCAAAATGAAACAGAAGGACAAATATCAGAGCTGAGGGTGAGAAGGGAGGGAGAGAGAGAAAAACAAAACAAACCAGTTGTGGCTTGCATTCATTCCCTCTCTTCTAACCTTACACTGAAAATATTCAGTAACATTTCCCATTAACAATAGCCCTTAAGAGAAAATACTTTGATTTTGGTATCTAACACAAATATTATATTAAAATCCCTACTGACCCATCTATCTCTCTATCTTGGAGTTTTATTTGTGCATCTTTCATGTAAACACCTCATAGATCTATTTGCCAGATGTGAGAACTTCCTTTGACTTTTGAAAACTAACCAGAGGTTGAATTAGTTCAGAGGCTGATGACAAAACCTTTCTCTGTTGCTATAATTCCTTTCTCCGTAAGCTTCATCACGGAATGATAACCACATCTGGCTTTCAAATATTGATAGTTTCTTAAACATTTTACCACTCCTGCCTTTGAAAACTGCCACTTGTGTGAACCAAAGTTTAAAATGTTTGAAATTTTCGGTGTAATGTTATCATATGCGGTAGTCAGATGGACACAAACACAGGAGACAATTTCCAAAAGTTTCAACAGGGAGCCATTTTATAGTCTTTTGATCTCCCAGTGCCTACTCAGTTTAATCAGCATTTTCAGAAAATCTTCTAGTTGCTATTGAGACTTAACTGGAAGAGCTGGAAAAGTGAGACTATTACCCTTCTTTAAGAGTTACAAGGAGATCAAAATCAGCCTTATATTGTATTTTCAATCTTAACTAGGAAAAAAAAAACTACTGGTTCTCCCTAATAAAACAACCCTTATGTGCTGACCTGGAGTGCTTGCCTCCCGCCCCCACTCCAAAAATACTGCCCTCCACCACTTGCGTGGAATGGAGAACTGTTAGCAGTCAGCTATGGAAAAATCCTATTGCTCTCTAGGCTGAAACCAGTCAATTGAAGGAGCATGATCAAGTGCTGATCCGGCTCCTACTTGAAGCCAATGACCAAACCTCCAATTGGCATTATCAAGGGCAGGAATTGGGTCAGTAACTCCCATTGAAATCAAAGGGAGCAGGATTGGACCCTCATACCATCCATAACAAACAATATTTGATCATTTGGCTTAATTAAAACTCCTCTCCTTCAAATACATTCTGAGCTTTCCAGGGGTGTTTAACCATGTGGAACGTTTGAAAGTGTAGTAAAAAGTTATTAGTGTAAGACCCAAAAAAGAACAAAAAGCAAATTTTGAAATCAGAATAATGTTTTAGTGACCTGTAATGGAAAAACCATTTGCCAGATGTCGTTCCCACTTCCCACAAACATTCTCCTTGGCCTTCATGTTCAACATGGGAATTCTCAGCCCAAACAATTTTCCTAAGAGAAAGTTAGAGGGGGACTAAAACAGGGCTTTCTATCACTTCTCTGTAATGAAGCCTGTAGTTACCATTCACCCACCATTGATCAGGTTGATCCTCCAGTTTCTCTGAAGCATGGGGCTATTGGCAAGAGCAAAAATCAATGGGACACTGTTTCCTTCCCCATCGGGATCAAATGCACTGATAATGATGGATTGCTTTTCCCTCTGAGGTGTGCAGAGATGGGATTTGGAGTAGTCTCCTACTAGGAATGGAGAGTTGTCATTGACATCCAAGATGTGGATTGCTATATCAGCAGTGACCATCATTGATGGGCTACCTGCAAGAAAACCACAAAGTGAAGCAGATAAAATTGCAGTGAAATTACTTCTGAGCTAGAATTACTGCTGTTTATAATGTTTCCTTGCTCTTCTGGAAATCTGGAACCAGATCTTCAAAAATGTTCAGTACCCAACTGGCCCCCAGCATTCTGAGCTGTTTTGAAAATCTGATTCTGGGTGCTGAGCCCTTTTGAAAGCTTTGGCCATAAAACTTGAGAAAGTGGGAAGGTTTGTGTATGAAACCAGACAGTCATATAAAGGAAATGAGGTTCACAGAAAGCCTTAATAGAATATAGCTCTGAATCAAATACTGTAATGCGATCATGGTCTAACATCTTAGGTAATATAACCACTAATATCTTGGAAGTTTCCTCACATTTTCAGCCTGGTCATACAGCATGAATCATTTGGCCTTGAGAACCTTCAAGTAACTTGTAAGGAGGAGAATGAAAGCATGTTTCCTTATCTAACTTTATCAGAAATCCTAACCCTCTCTCCCCATAGGAAGTCAGTGTAGACTTTCCAGTGCCAAATTTTCAGGTGTTCTCACCCATTTACACCTATTGATTGCTAGCATACAAGTGCAATGCATTCAATTACAGCATCCAGTCTGTATGACCAAATTCTCATTTGTGCACACACGTATACGTGCACTTTCATGTCTGCACATTTAATGGCAACAGCTGAAAACATGGCCCCAGCTTTCTTATTAGTGCACTGGTAAAATTAAAACCAATCATCTTTATTTTTTTAAACTCAGTACTTGGGTCTGAATGCAGTCTTTCATGTGATGTATGATCTAGATATCACTTGTAGGAGAGAGGGATAACAACACCTCTTTATGCTGCCTTGATACAGCAACACTCAAAGGAATATCTATAATTTTAAGCTCTTCATAAAAGGGATGTTCCTAGACCAGAGAATCTAAAGAAGGGTGACAAAGATGTTCAACGGATGAGAATTTAAGTCTCAACCCATGCGAGGAGGATGCTCTTAGGTGAACCAATTGATATTTCTTAGAAGTTGCAATAAAACCATATGTATTGGCAAATACTTTCCAAATATCAGACCTAATCAGTATAGTCATGAAATCCCGGTCAGAGTTAACGGACAAAGCTATGCACCAAAGCTGTCCATGTACTCTGCCCCAACCAAATGATCAAAAGCCAGAATGATTCGTATTGTGTGGCAAGTCTTGTGAGCCTCAAGTTGAGTCACTAGCACCTTTACCAATATAAATTTGATAAAGTGGCAGTAGGAAAAAAATCCCTTACTAAGTAGTAGCAGCCAGTGTCTGTGTTAGAACTGTGGAGGTGATTCCACTGTTGCCCTGTCAGTACTCAGAACACTATGTATGGTTACAGACAGTTCTATGAATGGACCCTCCCTCAGTAACCAGAGAACACTAAGCTAAGCTATCAGGTGTGATCCTGGAATGTGCCGAGTTCCTTCCATAAGGTGCTGAGCTGTCTCAACTCCTACTGTGCCTTGCAGGATTGGGTCTTTTGAGCGCTTGTGGCTATTTATATTTTGGAATGAATCATCCTATTTGTTTCTCACTGCAATCGTCTGTAAAGAAATGTGATCAGTCATTTCCTTGACCTTGCCCCTTTAAATACATTCAGTGATTTACCATTCAGTGGTGGTGGTGGCTTTAGGCAATTTGAATGCCAAGCCTTTCATCCACTACACACTGCAGCCAGATGACTATAGCTTCATACGACATAGAAGATTTTTATATAATTACAATACTTGCATTCACGTATGATGCTTTCATTGACAATGACAATAGTAAATTCTCTATCTGGTGTCAGACACAGGTGTGAATCAGACAGGCTGAAAGAGGAATGTTCTTGTCTGAATTAGTTGTTTGTTTGTTTGTTTTTTAAGTAAATTTGTTTGTGACATCACTGAAGTGTGAATCATTGCTGAGAAGCACCGTTTATAGGAATAAATGGTTGATATGCTTTACTTAACAGCTTTGGTCTTTAAAAAAACAACCTCGTCATTTTCCATCCATACAATCAGACCATGCACCTGTTTTCCACTGATTGCAGTGGTGGTAGAGTTAGAAAAATTAAAATCAAGTTATGCTGTTTGTGATGCTGAATGTGAATTGAATATCACTCAGCAAGCTCTCTTGTTAAATACAACGGAAAGAGTTTTTTAAGTCTGGACATTTCAATAAGGCCAGCCATATACAATTCTTAGTGTGGAGGGGTATGGAATACAGATTGTGGTGAATGGCTTTGATTAACAGAAAAAGTAGCTAGCTTTTCTTTAGGTATGTTTCAAAATATTTGTTAAATAATTTGTTTTCTTGGCATTAAGCAATTTCCCTTAAGTTTCCCAGCTCTGTAGTGGCCACTTTATTTTTAAATTGACAAAACACTTGGGGGGGAAAAAGTGATATCTCAGGTTGGTTGGTTGGTTGGAAGGTGAAACAAAAGATCAGATTCTTTTCTCAATTACATTGATGTAAATCTGGTGACTTAGGCTACATCTACACTACGGGGAGGGGGAGTCGATTTAAGATACGCAGATTCAGCTACGCGAATAGCGTAGCTGAATTCAACATATCACAGCCGACTTACCCCGCTGTGAGGACGGCGGCAAAATTGACCTCTGCGGCTTCCCGTCGACAGCGCTTACTCCCACCTCTGCTGGTGGAGTAAGAGCGTCGATTCGGGGATCGATTGTCGCGTCCCAACGGGACGCGATAAATCGATCCCCGAGAGGTCGATTTCTACCCACCGATTCAGGCGGGTAGTGTAGACCCAGCCTTAGTGATGTTACTTCAAATTTACAGCATGTAAATGAGAGCAGAATTTGGCTGTAACAGATCATCAAAACTACTAATCCTTGCAGTCTGTATATCTCAGATATGGATGTGTAGATGATGCATAGGTCCAGGAAGTGCAACCTGTCCTTTTCAATAGTAAATGGACCACCAGTAAGTCCATTAAGGAAGGATTTTGGTGAAGGTGTGTTCTGCTGCATATTTCATATATGGTAATGACAGAACTGTTAGTTTTTACCTCATAATGTAAACACAAGCCCATCACTGCTTACAGAAGTCTTAGTCCCATGTCCCTAAAGTAAGCAGGAATGAAACCTTAAGCTAGAAATCTCTCTCTCCATGCTGTTGGCAAAATTAGTGAAATCATGCAAGGTTTCATAGACTCCTGATGCTCCTGTTTTTGTAATCGAGATAGACTCCATGGAGAGACAAGGGGCCAATCTGAGAGGTGTGTCGAAGTCTAGAGAAAGTACAACTTTTCTGCCCCCCTTTTCCAAATGCATATGTTATGCCAATGTAGACTGAATGTCTTATTTAGACATATACCCACTTACAAATATGCCACTTACAAACCTGTATGCATCACCTCTGAGTTTGGTCCTCCGTCTCTTCCCTGAGAGCAAAAGAAACATCTCTCATCTAAAACCAAACACACATTCTTACCTTTGTCCTGAGCAATAACCTGCACTGTATAAACATCCTGCATCATTTCTCTGTCCAAAGCCTGCATGACTCTAACTTCTCCAGAATGCTCATCAATGGAAAGCCAGTTCATTGAATCATTTCTTAGGGAGTAACTGCAGAGTGAAATGTGATAGCGGTGATCTATAGTATGTTAAATGAATAATAAGACCATAGCCTACTCTGTTTTGTTATTAGCCTGTAATATCATTGCAAGTTCACAATGAGCAGAATATGATTTATTCCTCATTAGCCTGCCAATTCTACTATGCACATTTATGATGCAGCTATTAATTATATAATTCACTTCACCTTTCCCCTGAACAGTAAGATTCAGGCTGTGGGGTAAAGTCAAAATCACTAACATGAAATTAAAGGAAGAAAATTCCAATCTGCTAAATCAAAAATTAAGATGGAATTGACAAAATATCTAGTGAGTCTGAAATATTCAAGCTCAGAGCTTTAAAAACAGATACTTCATTGTATAAATAAATGTGAAAATAACCCTGTCTCTTTTAAGGAATTCTTAAAGGAGCATTACCTTTAAACTGGGGACAGTAGATAGAAATGCTCCTGGGGCCATATTCTCCCATAGGGGGATACAGGTGATTTCCACTGAAGTCAATGAGAGGGCCTCTTATTCTGTGGAGTATGGGGGCTGTGTAGATCAATTTCAGTTCAATGAGTTAAATCACTTGTGGGCCTGATTCACAAAAGTGATGGGTTTTTATTGCTACGGGTCAAGAGTTCTGGACCAGTTATGGTTGGCGGGCAGAAGAGATGGGGGTGGAGAGAGATGCGCACCACTGTTTTCAATCTGACATACTGTCTGACTGGTGGGCAGTGGTGGAATTTTTAGGGCCAGATCATCAGCTTCACCAGCGCTCCATCCCAGCATGCCCCTGGCTCCAGAGCGTGCTGCAAGGAGGATTCCTGGAGCTGGCTACACCAAGTCTGTGCCAGCTGACAATTCCATCACATTGAAAGAATCCCCACCTGCATATTCATGGACTTTGATACTCAGGATATCTGATATGGTGGAGAAAGGGGAGCCAGAAAATGAACCTGAGGGGAACAAGAGGGATGTTAGAAAGGCCAGGGAGGAGGAGGCTGCAATAGCCAAAATGGGAGAGGATGAGACAATGCTAGCATGTTGTAGCATGCATTTGGAATAGAGCCATGCAGCACTTTCACAAGTTACCTCTGGCTTTCCCAGGGAAAACTGTATTTCAAGTACTGGGTACAAAATGGAAATCCAGAATTTTGAAAGCCCCTAGGAATCTGCTGGGTAGGATTCCCTTTGTATTTATATTTAATATTGAACACTATTAGACCAGTGGTTAATCCATTTTTAAAAGGATCAGATTAAAACCGTGTCCTTACTTTAATGCTGTTTGGGTACACATTTACAGGAACAAATAAGAGGTAATTTGAACTGTAGACTGTGCTTTGAAGGAAATTATACACTGGCTCATTAATTTCTGCTTGCTTTCCAGCAGGGTGCCAGGGCATCTATAATTTACCTCCTCCATTTTAGCCAGAAATCCAGACATGTGCCTCTAAAACATGTGAGAATTTTTCATTCTCTCTTGCCGTGGATGCTCTTTAAACAATTACAATTTCCATTTTATGTTTTGAATAAAAAATGAACTGTTAACCTTCTATTTGATTAAAAAAAAAAAACCCCAACCCATGGTCCATGGGCTATTGCAGATGAGTTTAGCATTTTGAACGTATTCGTCTATAAATATCTTTTTCTAACTACTGTCCCCAGTTTAAAGGTAATGCTCACATGCTGGTACATGCAGTTCCTGCTCATGTGTTAATTTGACAACCTCTCCAGCATCATTAGGGAAACAAACTCCACATGTCCGAATGAACAAAATTATCTTGCAGTTAGCATTCCTTATACTTGGCTTTTACATTTATTCAGATAGTGAAGGATATAAATGTGATCATATTTATGAAAGCTTGGGTACTACATTGCCTAAACCGGAGCCAGATTATGGCCTACATAGGAAAAGCCCGAATAAAATCTACATTATTTCAACTCAGTTTTCTACAGATCATCCCTTTAACTTAGGGGTGGATTTACTTCATTGCTACTAGCAGGAGAGGTGTGGGTATAACCCTCAAAACCCTGGGGTAATGGTGTTTTATAGGGAATTCTCATGGATCTTGGGGGAGCCAGGGAGAGCTGGGGCAGTTGTGTGCCCCCTCTCTATTCCCTGCTCCCACTGTGACTCACTTCTATCTGCCTCTGTCCCTCAGGTTGTTTCACAGTGCAGAGTAGTCACCGGGTTAGGAAACTGATAACACAGGGCTTGATCTATTGCCTGTTCAACTCCGCAGCAGTCTGTCCATCTGGATCTGGACTGGCGATGGCAGTATCAGACATAAGGAAATCCCAACAAATTTGAGTGTGGTATGATGTTTTTCTTCTGGTTCCTCACTGCCCAGCCACATTCCTCGCAGTCATGGATCCACCAATGTGTGGATGTGGTGTTTAGGACTTCCTTCACCCCTTTGGCTCCCTTCTAGGGGAAATTCACAATGCCACCCACTCCACCCTGCATGGGGCTTTACTGAGGGTAGGGGCTGGCCCCAAGTGTTGGAAAATTGCCAGGGTGGGGAAATGTCCTTTTGGGTTGAAATAACCTATTATTTCCCTCTAAAATCACAAGCATACCAGCATCTCATATTATTCTTTTTGATCAGCCAGTTCTCTCCAGGCATCACCACCTACAGTTCCTTAGTGTGATAAATTCTCTAGTGTGATTATTCTAGTTCAAGGTGTTGTCATTTCATGGTTATAGATTCATTACTGAAGGTGGTTTTGTCCTGTATAGCAAAGAATCAGGCCAGGAGTGGCTGTCTCTAATGATGCCTGCCATTGGGCTAAATGCAGAGGTGAAAGTAAGCCGGTACTGTCCGGTACAGTGTACCGGCAAGAGCTGATACGCCGTGCAGGAATGGACCAGCTTCTCCGACTGTGATTTAAAGGGCCCAGGACTCCAGCCACTGCGGGGAGCCCTGGGCCCTTGAAATCACCTCCGGAGCCCTGCCGCTGCTATCCCAGCCTGAGCCCTGCCGCCCCGGGGTGGTGGCGGCAGGGCTCCTGCGGTGATTTAAAGGGCCTGGAGCTCCACAGTGGCCGGAGCTCTGGGCCCTTTAATTCGCCCCTGAGCCCCAGGGCTCCCAGCCGCCTCTGCACTGGTAGCTCCAGGGTGATTTAAAGGCCCTGGGGCTCCCCGCCACAGCTGGAACCCCAGGGCCTTTAAATCTTGAAAGGCCCCGCCTTTTCCGGTTGAGGCCACGCCCCGCCCAGGACTCCGTCGTACCGGTAACTCCTTTAAGTTACTTTCACTCCTGGCTAAAAGCCATGTCGAGGTACCAGAAACTACCATGTTCACTGAACACATCATTTCGGGCTCTTCAAATGAGAACATTTCCGAGCACTTTAAAAAATCATCAGTCCCAAAGGATGCAACATAGCGCAATCTTATCAGAGAAAGGGAAAATCTTACCTTAATGATGGTGTGTGAATGTCAGGATCAGTAGCCTTAACAGTCAGTAGCACTGTTCCCAACGCCACACTTTCTGGTATGCTGACCTCATACCTTTTCTGTGTAAGCACTGGTGCTTCGTTTACATCCTTAACCAACACATGCACTGTAGCTGTAGAGCTAGCATCCTGCTCTTTCCCAACCAGTTCTTCATCATTTCTCACCGAGACAATCAAAACATACTCCTGAACAGTCTCGTAGTCAAATTCCTGTAATCACATTAATTGGGTGTCTTTGTTAATCAGGCTAGTCAAAAATTTACTGATACATTTTTTGACAGAAAATCGGGTTTTGTGACTGAATGAAGTTTTGCCCTAAAAGCAGCTGCTTTCCGTGGAAAATATTGTCTTTCAATTGAAAAGCTGAACGCCCAAAAGCCAAGACGTTTAAATTCAGAAATGCTGTTGCCTCATAGCAACAGTTCTAGTCTGTCTGCCTCTTGCCCCATCCTCCTCTATGGGCCAGGTTCCCTCACCCGACTACATCTCCCATTATGCACCAACACTAAAGAATCCCATGATGTTCAGCTGGCTGTGGCTCAGCAAGAAAGGAGACTGTGGTGCATTGTGGGAGATGTAGTCTGGCCAGGAAGCCCAGACCAAAAAAGAGAAAGGGGATACAAAGCATATAAACTACAACTTCCTTGAGGCACTGTGGTACCATTTTGACTAGAAATTTTTGTTGTTAAATTTTTTGCCACAAAGTCAAAATTTTCTATGGAGAGAAACCATTTTCCAATTAGCTGTTTTTGTAAGTCACCATATTTAAAGGTAAGCCATTTCAATCACTGTATTTTGAATTATTTAAAAAAATGGGAATGAAATAAGTGTTTCATCTGAATCCCTAACAGAAATGCACTGAAACCAGCCACCTATATCTAAAGCCCTTTGAATTTCACTGAGAGGAAATTTGAATCGCCATATCCAAACATATGCCTAGATTTTTGTTCTGGGTTGGGTCCAAAACTGGAAGGGATGTAATTTGGGTCGTCTGTGAGTTAAATTTCCTGAGAACAGACTTTTTCCATGACAGTTTCAAATGGTGAGAATTTGGGTATGTCTTCACCTACCGGAGGGTCCGGCGGCAGGCAATCGATGTTCTGGGATCGATCCCGGAAGTGCTCGCCGTCGACGCCGGTACTCCAGCTCGCCGAGAGGAGTACGCGGCATCGACGGGGGAGCCTTCCTGCCGCGTCTGGACCCGCGGTAAGTTCGGACTAAGGTACTTCGAATTCAGCTACGTTATTAACGTAGCTGAATTTGCGTACCTTAGTCCGAAGTGGGGGCTTAGTGAAGACCAGGCCTTTGAGACTTCTACCACTTAGGCCAAATTCAAACCCTGCCCTAAACTTAATCTCAATACCAGCCCTTCTCTAATTCTTAGAGCTGAGTTCTGCCTTCAGGTATCTTGACTGGGGGCTTACACCTCAAGGCATTTATGTTGTATTATGTATAATAAATCTTTCAAGTCCCTTCTATAAAAATACTACAGTAATTACTCTTGTGTTTTGGACCATTACTATCAAATATCCTAGTCCATTTGTGAAAGGGTTTCCCATTACATTATTAGCACTTGTGGTTTAACATGTAAACCTGCAGGTCAGCAAACACAGCAGGAACAACTGAGAGAGATGCCCATTATATGCAATATTTCACTAAGGCTTGGGGGTAGAAATCTCCTTTCTTCCTTATTTGGTCATGGCACAATACTCTGTGAGCATTCCGCCTCCTCAGTGTGCATTGAAATCCCCCTGCTAAGAAACTAACTTGTTTTGTAATTATTCCTCTAGTAAACTGAACCTGTGGAGACTTTGGGATACTGCCTCTGTCATAATGAGGGATATGACAACATTACTGAAAGGAAGATGCAATTGTAATATGGGATCTTTTAAAAGAGGCAAAATACAAAAATATAACACTGCCTCTTTCATTCCAGAGAGGAAGTGTGGTGTACTGGTTAAGCACGCTATTGGGAGTCAGGAGATACTGGTTCTAGTCCCAGATCTGCTGCTGAGTCACTCGGGGACCTTGCTCAAGTCATTTCACATCTGTGTTTCATCTTTCCTGTGGGTAAAGTTGGGTTAATATGTATCTAATAATGAGCTGATTCTGTGCCACTGAAATCAATGGAAGCTTTTCCTTTGACTTCAGTGATCAGGCCCTAAGTAAGTAATTGATGATGTTTTTGAAGTGAAATCCTGGTGCTATATAAATTTAAATTATTAGGCACTGTAAAATATTTCATTTTATTCTACCTATAAATTGCAATGGTTGTCTGATGTTTTTATATATAAATACAGAATGCTCCTGCCACTACTTAGCACCGACCTAATACTTTTGGGGTCTTCCAAGTTTTTTGTTTTTTGTACAGACATTCATGAAACCCAACAACCACAATACAAGGCTGATAAACGCTATTATCCCCATTTTCCAGATGGAAATCTGAAGCAGAGCCACTTGCCCCAGGCCACAAAGAGGTGTCAGTGTTAGGATATGTTTACATTGGCGCTCGAGTAGGCATATCTGGGCTAGTTTTGATTGAGCTAGCATGCTAAGAATGGCAATGAAGCCATAGCAGGGCACAGGCATCGGGACGGGCTAGTTGCCCGAGTAAGTACCTAGAGTTTCACACAGATTGTACTCGGGGCAGCTAACCCAGTCTGACACCCATGCTGTTGTGACATTATTGTAACTTTCAGCTCGCTAGCTTGATCAGAACTAGTATAGGTATGTTGACCCGAGCTGGAAATTCTACCTCCTGCTCCAGTGTAGACATACTCTGAGAGCCCCATCTTCTGCTCTCTTTTCAAGTCTGAATTTAGTTGAAACTCACTTCTAATGTGTTTATTTGTTTAGATACAGAAAATGCTTTAACTTCTCGCTTCCTTATATGTTAAAAATCAGCAAATTAACCCCCACCCCAAAAGAGCCCCTAAAAAGGAGAAGGGAGTAGGCGTGCGGGAGAGAGGGGGAGGTCCCAGCCAAGCCAACCAGCACTTCTGACAAGAAAACCAAGGGCCCCAAATCAGAGCCAGGGAGGAGGAGCATTCTGAAAACAATGATGACTTGATAGAATCTTGGTTTTACAACTCTTCTGGACTGGCAATGATTTACTTCCAGATGTGCCTGGCTTGCGTCACAGAGATGGGGTAGAATTATTAGTAACCCTGTTGGTTTACTAAACAAAGTTAACATTCCTCTCAAAGATTTAAAATAAGATTAGAATACTGTAATCATCATCATTCTGTAAGGGCAGCTTTTAAAACACAGACCAAATAAATACAATCATGGATTGAAACCGCACTCTGGGATTGGCTGCAACTCACTTTTTGGTGCAGGATTCCTTCCTTTCTCCTACTGATTACCTTTGTGATTATGTGTAGCTATCTCTGTTATAGTATCTCTCTGAACCATAGGCTTGTGAGAAGGAAGGAGATTGATAGATTACTCTCCCAGTAGGTTTAACCATAGTTTTAAGCATTTAAGCATAGTTTTAAGCATAATAATTACACTTAGCACCTACATTTTCAATAAGCTTCATGCTTTTTAACTAACTAATTCTCACTGCACCCTTCTGAGGTAAGTGAATTGTGAAATCCCCATTTTAGGGATGAGGAAACTGAGACGTGGGACAAAGTGACAAGGCTGCATAGCAACTAGAAGTTAATGTCAGAGGATTAGAACTCAGGTGTTCCTGGCCTTGTGCTCAGTACCCTCTGCTTTGGTACAGAGATACAAGGGGATTCTTCTGTGTAATTTCCATCTTGGCTATGAGCCAAATGCTGTCCTCAGATACATGTATGTGATTTCAGCTACCCCAGTGATATGCTAATCTGACAGTGGAATTTGGTCTGATATCCTTGTTATCAAGATTAGAATTTACCCCTTAAATTTTGTGCCAGGGCCTGATCAAAGCCCATTGAAATTCATGGGAGTCTTTCTACTCACTTCAATGGGTTCTGGACCTTGGCTTGTGGTTTATGCCTATAGAGCATTCTGGGCTGGGTTAGCGTTTTGTGTTTTAGATTTTAGGGTCTAACACTCTTGGTGGCTGAATCCCACAAAGAAATTTGTTGATTCAAGAGCTGCTTTCTCTGATTCATTCTCATCACATTGTTCCTGACTATTGGGTTCTCAGTCCCCCTGCTGTTCTAAAGGGGGAGACCCTCACAGCAACTCAAATGCTCAGATAAGACAAGTGAGATGTCTGCTGCAGTCTAAAGGCCAGAATTTGCAGCTCATGACAGTAAAATACTGACTGGCTCAAGCCAGGGATAGTGCAAGGTTCTCCATGCAGTTCAGCACAGTTCATCTCAAACTTAACTTGCCACATCCCCTCCTGGCTATCTCCTGAGCTAGGACTCCCAACTGTGATATTAGAGGGTGTATTTGTCCACCAGGTATTCAGCTGATACTGCCGAACTCTAGTATTTATGACCCAGACACTGCAATTTGGACAAAGAACTATTTGAACTTTTCCTATACTGCTTATGACCTCTCACTTTTGTGCTATACAAAGTCGTATGCTAAAAATGAAGCTCTGTGCCACTGAGCCCCTAGTTTTTAAATATTATGTTTAACATTATGCCACTAACTTTTTTCAAGGGCTTAACTCTCCTTGTAAGTGGCACACGGCAAGTAAAAAGGTAAGGCTTTAGCTGACTTCACTGAAAGGAAATGATCACTTATACTGCTGTCTGCTGAAGAGTATCAGCACTTTCGGTGATGACACTGAAGAGCCAAGCTTTTACCCTTTCACTGACGTCAATGGAAAGGTAAAACTGGTTTACACAGAAATAAACCAATAAGGCTGTACTGCATTATATAATTACTAAAAGTTAATCTCTTTTGTTGCCTTTATTTATTAGTGACTCATATGGTCCCAGGACAGAACCCTCATTGCCTTTTTATGGCTTTGATTGTTCCTTCTTGAATGTGGAAGAAAAATGGATACATGATAATATAGAAGGGCTCAATCATACAGTCCTTAACCAGGCAAAATTCCCACCGAAGTCAAGGAGTGCAGGGTCAGATCTCTAATGGCAATCTCCTTTCCTAGGGATGATGGCCAAATGACTACTTCTGGTGCTTGTTATTTAACAAGTGCAATGACTTAATTATTTACTCAGTCTGTAGTTGATCACTTTTAATTCAAGCCAAAATTGCCACTTTTAATTCAAGCCAAAATTGCCAGATTAAAGTGAATAGAAAACCTGAAACTTAATTCCCAGGATTTAGAGATTTATTTTTTTTTCTAAGAAAGCAAATAGTTTAACTCCAAAGTTCTAGAAAGTTGTGTATTATTGTCTTTTCCCCACCTTTCTCCTGTAACTTTATACTGCATTCTGCTGGCTCTCTACAAAAGAGCAGAGTAAAAGGAATATCTGTCATAGGAATGTGGAGTTTGCTATAACCCTGCTCACAGCCTTGTCTGTTTTTCTTCAAATTTTCTATTGAGACTACCACTGGTGAGTAGGGTGACCAGTCAGCAAATGTGAAAAATCGGGACGGGGTGGGGTGTAATAGGAGCCTATATAAGAAAAAGACCCAAAAATCAGGACTGTCCCTATAAAATTGGGACATCTGGTCACCATACTGGTAGGCGCGCTAGTGGTCATTGATGTTCATGAGCAGCATGTCATGTAGACCTTGAGCAAGGTTAGACAATACCATGCTTAAAACAGCCACAGCTGCCTAGAGCCCTGGCTAAATTAGTGCTCCCACAATTGGTACCAGTGGTATTTTAGCACAGAATTCCGCACCGAAGTGTTGATAAGGTCATTGTAAACAGAGATCTCGCTAGCTCCTTTTTCCTATCGCAGATGTTCTTTTTAGCTTAGTGCCCATTAACTCGGCTCCTTTTGTGGATCCTCAGAAAAATGAAATATCAAGTTAGAAGAAGAAGAAAGAAGAAAAAAAGGTAAGTTTCATAGTGCCTCCTTTTTGGATACGGATCGTGGAACTTTAGGCATCACATAAGCCTTTTAAAATACAAGGCAGATGGACAATCCTTTCTAGGGGGCTTGTCTTCATTGCTAAAAAAGATACATTTTATTTTTTTATGTCAGGGTAACTAACGTGTGTAAGCTATCCTGAGGTAAAAACACAGTGAAGACAAGGCACTTTAGTTTTACCACGAGGTAACTACATAAGGTCAACCCTAGGCGAGGATATAGTGCTGACTTCACCTAGCTTAACTTGTTGTAAAACTTACCTTGTATTCACTGTGTTTTTACCTCAGGATAATTCACCTGCATTAGATACCACAAGGTAAAAAAATGAACCTTTTTTAAGTAATTAAGACATGGCCTAGGTCTGACAGTCAGGCACCTTTCACAAACATTGTTTATGCTTAAAAGAAATTCAGAACAAAAGCCCCTTGGATTTAATGTTTGGAGGTAGAGCTGGGCTGCTTCTAAAGTCTCAGTAACCCCTATCCTCATTAAACCGTAAACCAGAAATGGGTGAGACTGCCATGTAAAATACGTTCATACACTTTGGGTAGAATCTGGATGTCAATTAGAACTGGTTGGATTCATCCATGTTCAGACAATTCAGTGCTAATGGCATTTACCTTATCATATGGTGCCACAAGACAAAGGAAAACTGTAGTGACTAGAGAGAGTGCTAAGTACTGACTAAATAAAAGCATATTAAATTAAAACAATTCTGTTATCAATATGGTGGTGGTCTCTCAGCAAGAGACCAACTTCCTAACAGTTTTCAGGAGAGCCAGTCTCATGACACAGAACAGGACGTGACTGGGCAGATTCTGTTCTTGGTTCTAACAGAGTAAATGCAGAATAACTCTACTAAAGTCATTGGAATTACTCTACATTTACTTTGGAGGAACTGAGATCAGAATCTGGCACAGGGGTTTTAATTCAGAAGTGACACTAAACTGCTGTAATTTACACCTTATTCCTGAACATCTGAGTAAAACCAGCTAAGACTCAGGGTTTGTCTACAGGGAGAGTTAGTGCATGACAAGCCCACATGTAAATCTATAGTGCACTAGCTTGCCATACTCTAATTGGCTGTGTGGATCCTGGTACCACACACTAAAAGTTCTATAGTGCACTTTGACATACTGCTGTCACTTCAGAACTTTTAGTGTGTGGTAGCAGGATCCACATGGCTAGTTAGTGTATGGCAAGCTAGTCCTCTGTAGCTTTTCACCCTGGCTGGCCGTGCACTAAATCTCTGTGTAGACAAGCCCTCACTCTTTACATTCTCACTCACTTACAAATAGGTACCCTAGACCCAGTTACAAATTGCCTCTAATTTTGGCCCACTAAGTCTAAGGAAATCTATATTAGTGTAATTGACTGGTTGGAGGAAAGGGGTGTAGAAGAAATAGGTGGTGGAATAGGTGGAATAGAAGGAGGTGGTAAAAAGGAGTATATTAAAATAGCAGGGCAGCCTATTGATCTGAGCAAATTTAAAGGTAGAGGGCCCACTCCTGTGGTGTACACACACACACACACACACACACTATTCCGTGACCATATTCCAGACTAAAAGCACATAGTACCTTTTCAAGCCAGATGCTGGCTGTGCCATTTTGCGGATTGCTTAGAATTTTGAAAGTTTCATCTTCATTTCCTGATTCCACGGAAAAGTTTATGAACTTGAACTTCATCTCTTCATCCGCGTCTGTTGCTGTAATCATTGTTATTAATGTACCTACTTCTGTATCCTCAGGAAAACTGAATGGCCCATACTGCATTTAAAAAGATGAAAGAGAAATCAAAGTTCTATTTTTTATTGTGCTACTGTTTTACACCTTCCCTCAGGTTACTTTTAGGTGCAGTAGAAGAAAAGAAGTTGGTATAAGACATAATGATTGAACCAGTGGTTATAAGTATAGGATGATTATTAGACAGTCTCTCTCTATTTAATATAGGATTGATTTAACTAGGATTTGGTTTACCCGTATTATTTGCATTATTCCTATTATGATAGTGTCTAGAAGTCCTATTGTGCTCTGAGCTGTACAGCCATGTAGAGGAAATTATCCAGGCCCCAGTGATCTTACATATGAACATACCAAGTAGTTATAAAGGAAATGGAGGGGATGAGGGAAGAAGGAGGAGGTTACAGTAATATAAATATGTTGCATAGAGAAGCTATGTGCACAATTTGTAGGTAGCCAGTTTTTATATAAATGGTAAATAAGCATGGTAGTATCTTAAGTCCATACAAACTCTCCATTTTTTTTTTTAACTGTGACAGGTCTTTGACTCTCTAGCACTACGTATCTGAATTTATTTGTAAATGCCTTTGTTATTGTAACCTTAGAAATGGTAAATTAACATTTGTGATGAAGTGCCAGGTCTAATACATAGACATTAAGGGAAGGATTTTCAAAAACACTTATTAACTTAATTCCGCTCTCACTGAAGTCAGTGAGAGTTTTATCCTTGACTTAAATGGGAGCATAATTAGGCCAACACTGAGCATGTTTGAAAATCCTACCCTTAACCTTTATTATATCTATCTACATATGGAAGTGATTAAGCTGCAGGGTTATTTGCATTATATTCAGTGCACCAGGGTGCCATGCTGTAAGATGTCAGCACTCCTTTGACAGCTAGCTATCAGAACAAAGTTTCCAACTCTGGTGTGTTAATCTTTGAATTCTGTCCCCACTGAGATCAAACATTGCACCTTCTATAATAAGAGTGACAACATCTTAACAGGGCTGATATCAATCAAGAGCACTTGGAATCGCTTCTGTGTTTTGTGCTGTGTTTATTTTACCCTTAAGCAACCCAGGGAAACATTGAAATTACAAGCAAAATCTGTTGTCATTCTTTTTGAAGTAGTACTCAGTTCATCAGGACCATTTGTGTGAAGTAAGCGAGCCTTTGCTTTTATAAAATAATGTTGCAATCAGTAAATAGGATGTTGTCAAAGCTGCTACAGTCAGTCAAAACTCTGACCTACGTTAAAAGTTTCATGAGTCGATTCTCAGTGTTCTACCAATTCTTTGTCTTTATACACCCAATTCAGTGTTGTTAATGCTCATAATTTTATTGAGAGTCTTGCGATATCTGGTGGTCTGCTTATAGCTCAGCTCCTAGAGACAGGTGATTATGTGACAATCTCAGCCTTTATTTAAAAAAATATGAAGAGCACGTTTTTTGCTCTTTTATATGTGGAGAAAAGCTTAAAACTGTGACTGAAGTGTTACCTCTTACAAATTCAAAAATTAGAAAGAGGAAAAAAAGAGCCGCATCTTTATTTTTTCTAAATTTTGTGGCTTTTTAAGATAATCTCCTGATTTGCGGGGCCAGACTCATAGTTTTTGAACATCTGCTGTTGTCAGTACTCTAACTCCCTGTGCACGGAACTACCCTACATGCACACACCCTGCTCTTCTAAGGGGTTTATGGGTGTTCCCTTCGTTATCACTTCTGCGATGAGTATGGGAGGAGAACAGTATCTCGAATTGGAGAATACAGACATGCACACACCAACACAAGTAGATACCAACTATCTATGCATACACACACACACACACATATATGCAGGAACCCACACACACATACAGCCACATGCACACCTGCATATACAGCCCAACCATACAGACACGAAGCTAACAAACTAACTACATGCTGCTAGTCAAAAATGCATCCTCACTTGAATGCAACAATCCAAAACTGCAGACACCTTTTATAAACACACCAATACACATGTACAAGACACAAATAAAACCATGCACAAACACAAGCCCGAACCTACCCACCCATGCACAAATATATGCATCCATGCACACCCACACCTATTCACAAACACAAGCATGCATGCATATACCTACCCATGTGTGCCCCTGCATGGACATTGCATGGACATTGGTTTGTGTTCCTTCATTAATACCTAGACTACATTTTTATCTTTCTTGCTTGGACTGTTGAATCTAATGTGCTCTGGATTCCTTTCATCAATAGAACTGAGGGGAGAATACAGCATGTGTCTTTACAGTGCTGTAATATTCATCACTTTGTGGATGTCTTTAAGACCATACCATATCTTCCCAGTCACTGATCTACACGTATTGTAAATCACTCGCATACTGTGTAAGAGGGTCACCTTTGTCTGTGAGAATACAGGAGGGCTGTCATTTACATCCACAACTTTAATGAAGACTGTACAAGTGCTGCTGAGACCTGGAAACAAACACAAAGGATTTTTTCAGATTTCTTGATCAAAGTAAATATTTGATGCAGAAGTAGCTATTCTGTAATGGAAGGATGTCTGGGATGACTGGTACAGAGTCAGCAATATTGTGCTTTTGAGAGGAGATGATAATCTTGTTTATATTCTGGGCCTGATCTGAATCTGAAGACTACAGAAGCCAGGACAGCAAAGTCTGGGTGCAGTGTGTAGACATCATAAATGGGAGTTGAAATAGCAGTTCCTTAATTCCAGAATTGTCTGTATTTCAATGTGTGGGCACACAAATATAAAAAAATTATCTAAAACATATGACACACCGATTCACTTTAAAAATAACCTTTCACTCCCTCTCTTCTGTATCCCAGCCATTCCAGTATGAAACCCTGCCTCCCCCTCAGTTGTACGGTATGTCTCTAGTGCATGTGATCACTCACAAGAGTTCAGGGACTATTTTTTTTCTCCAGGGGTTGCAATGTGTTTAACACTATAATCTGCATGTGGGAGGGAGCAAGATACCTTGGTTAGCAGATGAGACTGAGACCAGATTCTCAGCTGGTTTAAATCAACAGAGCTCCATTCACTTCACTGGGGTTACACCAATTTACAGTAGCTGAGAATCTGGCTCTTGAATTCTAGTCCTGGCTCTGGCACCTTGTACAAAGTGTTAATAATACTAATTTCTTTCCCAAGGAGGCAGGAGGTTAATTTCACTGGAGAGAGACTGAAACTTTACAATCCAGCCTGAGTAAGGTGCAGTGCAGAACTGTGCCAGGAACCAAACTAAGGGCTTGTCTATACTTACGCGCTGGTTCAGCGGCAGGCAATCGAACTTCTGGGTTTGATTTATCGTGTCTTGTCTGGACGCGATAAATTGAACCCAGAAGTGCTCCCTGTCAACTCCGGTAATCCTGCTCGGCGTGAGGAGTACGCGGAGTTGACGGGGGAGCCTGCCTGCCGCGTCTGGACCGCGGTAAGTTTGAACTAAGGTACGTCGACTTCAGCTACATTATTCACGTAGCTGAAGTTGCGTACCTTAGTTTGAATTGGGGGGTTAGTGTAGACCAGGTCTAAGACTCTGACAGACAGCCTGACCTGTGCTTGGCTCCTGGAGAGGGTCAACTGTGAAAGTCCTTTTATTGGTTTAGCTTATTGTTCCCTCCCGTACAGCTCAGCTGGGGCAGTCCTCAGGCTCCTCTCACTACTTCTGCCTGCCATCTGCCCACTCCCAACCCATCTCTTCAGCCTAGCAGCAGCTGCTTTTCCTCCCACCCCTTCACACAGTCTGGCAATGCCAGTACCCAGTTTGGGGACGAACAGACGCTTCTTATTCTTTGCATGGGTGTACTACCAGACTCATAAGTGGCTTTTAGTATTTGTAAAGTGCTTTGAGATCCTCCCATAAAATGTTATAGAAACGACAAGTGTTGCAGTTGCTAAGCTGCACCCCGTGACTTAAACCAGCAGGTTCAGGAGCTCCAATGGTGCTGTATCACTGGGTGATCGCTAAATAATCATCTCGATTCATGATAGTGGACCACATAACAAATTTGTATCTAGAATGTGAATGCCACAGCTACTGTCTGACTAAATATTTACATGTAGGAGACCTACTATATTGAGCAGTTTCCCCAAAACGGCAATTGTTTTTGGACTTATTGAATTTCACTTCTGGAAAGTGATGCATGTTGTGACAATTTCATGACATCTGCAATTTGATCAATGTATTTAACTGAGGGAGTGTTTGTTTTAGGTGAGGTATTTTGTTTTGTTTTTTTACATTGGGCACTGCAACAGGTTAATAACAAATCACTGCTCAGACCCCATGATCCTTCAGAAAACATACCCCCTTCAGTCCCAGCAAGATCTGCTGCGAGAACAAGGAGGTGATAGTACTTTGCAGCATTGGTCTTCAGTTCGGAATCCTGTAATGTTATCACTCCACTGTCTTTCCCAATATGAAATAAAAAGCCTTCTGACACTTGAGGCTCCTGGCTCAATATCTCATAAGCAATTTTAGCATTGTTGGTTTTTGGGTCATCAGCATCTTCTGCTTTTACTGTGATAATCTCACTCCCTGCATGCAGAGAAACATCACCAGTTACCAGTGAATAAAGGAACTATAAACACAGCAATTACAAAAATGACTTTTTAAAGCAGTGATTTATTTGTCATTTCAACTCTTCAGTTAGCATAAGAGATGAGCCTAAGTTGCAACATTTAGAATCAGATCCAAACTTTCCCCAAGATCAGTGTGTTTTGATCTGCAGTTTGGAGCAATTTCTTCTTAATATACAGGATTCAGTGAATATGTTGGCACATTATATCTTCACAGGAATATAACCAAAACAAGAAACTCGACAAAAGGACATTTTGGAACATGCCCATTTTAGGTAATATTAGTACAGGCAGGTACCATTTTAGGTAATACAGTTGCCAAATTTTCCCATAATTAAATTACAAAGGTTTTCATTTCCCTTTTTTACTGGTCCTATTGGTTTATATTTAATTTTTATGTTTTAAGGTGAATACAAGATTCACAAAGTGTTTAGTTTGCCATAACCCACTTCTTGATGGTGCTCACGTGGTGGCTTAAGGGAACAAGCACTCCCCTTTGAATGCAAGGGGACTGAGTTCAAATGCTCTCCTTGCATTTTATTTTAGGTCAGACTAGAGGATCCTAATGGCCCTTCTAATGGCCTTAAAAATCTATGACCCTCTGAATTATACCTCCCGCCTCTTGTGCAGGCAACGCTCTCACTGAAGTCTTACTTTGTAAGAACTGCATGACTGGGCCGGGGGTAGAGAATGGTCATCTTATCAGTATTGCTTCCACCCACATGTTGGCCACCATCAGCATTTTGCTTCCTGTGATGCCACAGATAGACAACTCTCACCTTTGGCTGTGTTCTCCTCAAGTTCTACCTGATAAATCTCCTGGGAGAATACTGGCCCATTGTCGTTCTCATCCATCACTGTTAGCAGGAGCTCTAGTGGCTCATTGTACAGCATTCCATCCTTGTTCTCGGCAAAAATCTCAATCTCATACTGACAATGTTCAAATGAATTCACAAGAAAATTTATAATTAACCTAAGATTTAATCAACTTTATTCATTTAATAGAACTTAACATTTATATTTGCCCTTTTGGAAAAGTCCTACTCAGTGCAATGGGGATAGAACCAATATGCTTCTGTAAAAATTATATGGGAGTTCTATAGAAATTACTCCGTCTATAGAATTCAATAGAGAATGAGATGCTTTCTTTAAGATTTTTAAGCCATGCTATAGACTATCATAGCAGAGATATAATTCTGTGAGAAATTATATAGACTGGTTACCATTCTCTATTACACTGTATAGAACTTTTCTATGAAACTTCTTATAAATTACATAGGGCCTAATTTTGCACTACTTAATCTGGCAAATCTCCTATTGAAACCAATGGGAGTTCTGCTGAAGAGAAGAGTGTAGGACTGGACCCGTAATATTTAACATTCTCTCCCCTTTCCTGTGCTACAGATTGTCCCTCCAGCTAGGGGAAGTGATCCATATGAAATTAATTCTTATGAAACTCTGTGCTGCATATAAACCATGACAGTGGGTACTATAAACAGCTGAGTTACCAGCACAGTCTCACTTGGAAACTAAGCTTTACCAAAACATGTTAATCTTCGGTCATATCCGGAACATGAGACTTTGTCCCATGAGCTAATCATTTCTGGATTAGCATGCCTCTGAAAGACAGCGCCAAAATTTCATTCTATTTATAAACTATGCAGACAAGTATTGATCAAGGTTCAAATTACAGTATGATAAAGTGGTTTGTTTGTTTTTTGTAACGGGTCTTTAGACCCTCACTTCATTGGACATGGTGCTCTCAGCTTTATACATTCCAGGGATAAGAATCTAGAGTTTGAAGGTAAAACTTGTCGTCTTTCTACCATCAGTGATACTTTAGAAACCCAAATGCCAGCTTGCAGGCTTTCCAACTATATGGAAGGTCCAGGCCTCCTGCTATAAATACTAGGGCCATATGTTCCCTTAATACAGAAAAATCAGCAGACTCTGTTCTGAATAATCCCCTTGCCAAAGTGTGACCTGTGGCATTGTGGTCAGGACATTGCCTCCTATTAACATGTAGGCCAAAACTGTGCAGACAATAGTGTCCAAATCCTTGAGTCCAGCCATGTTCCACTTGGCTCAGGATCCGCATTCAAACACCTCATGATACCCCAGCTGACTGCTGGGAGCAAATTCAGAAGGGACCCCAAAGGCCAATTACAGCCAGGGATTTCTTGAGAATAGCCGTGCTCAATCCAGGCCCCCCTTGCTTCAAGAATGCCCCCAAACAACCATCTATACTCTCTATCCCAGATGGGGACTCTTTGTACAACATAGGCCAAAATCTGGCTCTGTTCTTCTCAGTGGGCCAAAGCCTGAGGTCCTTACTCAAACCTCATTCAGGTAAATAAATGTCTGTTGATAGTAATGACATTCAGCAGAACCACGACTGAATACAATCTGGCTGAAGATCTTAAGATTTAGCCCACTGAGAACAACTACATGAACAAGCAGAGGTCAGAGTGATACTGGCATACAAAGACAGACCGTATTAATGCAGTCCATTGTATTTGGATGAAAGAAAAACAAAATACTGGCTTATTTATATTTGGGAGTTTGCTGAAGGTGGAGTATAAAGATGCTAGAGGTGCACTGGTATAAACAATAGCACAGCCTATCACTAATAAGCGAGGAAAGCTAGTCTAGGGGATAGGAAAACTGTAGGTTTAACTCCTGGTTCAACTACAGACTTCCTATATGAACTTGGGCAAGTCACTTAATCTAGCCCATGCCTTATTTCCCTATCTATCTGTAAAATGGAGATAATAGTACTTCCCTACCTCCCAGTGATGAGAGCCATATAAGTACATAAATAGATAGATTCTAGTTGCATGGTTCTAACTGCATGGTTGTAACTTTAAGGTTCTGTTTCACATACATGCAGGTTTGTTAATGAATAAGTATCTAGTGAATTTTCTCGTTAGTCAAATCTTCAAGTGCTAATTAAGGGTTGGGTACTGAAATTTTGGATTTATTAAGCTAAACTCCCTAACTGATCGTTATATTCATACGTACCTCTGCTTGGCTTTCTCTGTCCAGTGCTCGTGTCACATAGATATTCCCTTCTAGGTCAATTGAAAAAAGGCCTTGAGGGAAGCTCTCCTTCAGATAGTAATGGACTTCTCTGCTATTCCAGTTAACCTGGAATCAAGGGGACAGACAGCCACAGAAATGACAAGTATTCCAAATTTCACAGGAAATGGCAATAAAATAAGAAAGGCTCCATCTCCAGAATGTACGCCGATGAAACAAGTTGGTGGTCTCAGTTCAGTCCTAGTGGACAAGAGATCACCCACAGTCACTATCACAATGATCACTAATTGGCATATTTGTTGGCAGTCTGAGAAGAGAAACAAGAGATTGACTATACATAGAAAATGAACTGCCTTCTCACCCTATAAGTCTTCCATTCAGATCTGTGTTGAGGCATATTGGCAGAGCAGCATGGGGTTGTTTGCACAGTTTCCCTGTTTGATGGATAAATGGAGGCTGTTGATCTCTGGAGTTACCAGCCCAGCACCTTTCTTTAAAATTATGTTCATTTTTTAAAAGGCAGTCATGGGGGCGTGTAACAAGCAGCATTGCTCTGACACCTAGACAACGTGTAGTATCTGTCTTTAAAGCAGCTGTGGTTGGAAATCGTGCCATGATACTTTGCCACAAGAGATTTTAAAAACAATTTATATTATCTGCAAGTGCTGTACAGATGTCGCCTGCTGGCTACAGCATGGTTCTGGAAATCAAGAGAATTGGACTCTATCCTCAATACTGTCAGATTATCGTATGGCCTTTGGCAAGTCACTCAGGGCCTGATTTTTCAAGGCTGAGCAGCTCCCATTGACTTTAATTAGATTTATGAGTCTTCATCACCTCTAAAAATCAGGTCTTCCCTAGCCCCTATGCCTCTGTTACTGTGAAATAGGCAGTAGTTGCCTACCTGCCCTTTGGAGTGCTGCAAGGCTTAAATACTTAATGTTTGTAAGCGTGCTTTGAGATCCTTCAGTGACAAGCACTATAAGGTCATATCATTGTTAGTCAGGCTGCAGACAAGAGATGGCAAATGTCCAATGTACCCCACTCAACATTTATATCCATTAAATTCAAATGGCTAATAATGCTTTGATCGCTGGATGCTAAAAATAACTGAAATTCTTATAAAGCTTTGGGACAGGTTTCCTTGTAGTTCTATGGTATAATCTGTACATCCTCTCAAGCCAAAGCAGAATCAAATCAGCGAAAGATTTGCCTGGCATCCTTTAGCAGACTGAAAGTTAAATCACTTCAGATTGATTTAAATCCAAAATTAAATTACTAGAGCTAAAAAGATCTGCAATATCATACCAGCAAAAAGTGATAAACTGTCTTAGGCCAGATATTATAAGGGAAAGTGGACAAGCAAACTCAGAGCAATTTTTTACTGTTGCCATAGAAATGTTGTAGATACAAACACTTTTGTTTAGACTGCACAGCCCTGGTAAAATATTACCTGTCAGTTGTTTTTACAAACATAAACCCTTTCAGCTCCATGGGTGCAGAACAGTTCCTAACAAGGAGAAAGTGGAATGGTAACTCTTATAAATGGGATGTGTGTAATGCTTCATCAAGTCTCAAAATAACGGGAGAAGCCATTATGGAGGCCGTATTCTAATTTAAACATCCATTTATTTATGCTAGCACTAATGTTTCTTGGATGACTTTGTTTAGCTTTCATGCTTCTTAACCCATATGACTCTATTCCCAAACTATGTACATGGAGTTGTGTGGCTGAACGCTCCCTTACTGCATTTCTTGACTAGCCACCAGAGGAGAGTAGGAGAGACAGTGCAGTCTGTGAGCAGTGTTTAAAATAAGAATGTTATTTTAAGCAACTTTTTTTTACACTCTTCATCTGTTCATTCCTGAGGGATTCCCTTCAGAGTTCCAGTAAACAGAACCACAGCAGGTTTCTGTCCATACATTACACAGCAACAGCGCTGCATTTCTGGAAGTGCTGGAATGGGGCGAGCTTTACAGGAAATCAGGCAGGTTTGGATGAAGAAAGCTGGGGAAATCCAACAGTGATATCAGCTATTGTGTGTGTAGGGGTATGAATGGCAAACCCTGGTGTTGAGCTTTGACACTTTGATAAATAGATATGGCAGTCTGAAAAACCAATGGTGTTTAATACTATGGCATGGATGAAGCACACATCCATCAGTCATCACTTTAAGGTCACAGAACAAGAACCCTTTTCAGTACTCCTAATTAAACTCAGCCTGCTGCCATGATGGTTTTACTTGGGCTTTTTAGCTTTTTGACCACAACAATCCTTTCATAAGGAAGCTACACTCCATGGCTGCAGTCTGTAAGTGCACGTGTAAGTAATATTATTGAGTTCACTGGGACTATTCATATACCCAAGGTTGCTCACATGCATAAGAGTTTGTAGGATCAAAGCCTATCCTACTAATGCAGGAGAGCGCTCAGAAATAGTTCTAAAGGGTGTGATGTTAATTCAGCCAAGTAACATGAATTTGAAAAATCTGCTTCCTTGACTCACCTTTGAAATCTTCTTTGGATAAGTTACATTTAGGTGTTCTTGAAGGAGAACGGGACTTGGGGTTATCCAGGTGTTCTCCACAACTGCAATTTCAACGTTCGCTAATGCACGATATCCCAAAGACTGATTTCCTAGGTCTTTAACTTGCACAACTAGTTTATAATTGCTGACCTGGGATGAGTCTAGCAAAGAGCTACCTGCAAATAAAGAGAATTTTGTCAAATGCATTTTTATATCCTTTAGCAGAAACATAAAAACTGGACGGGGGACATGAAAACTGGCCCCCTCTTCTTTGGTAGGTTAGGCCAAACAACTAGGCCAGTTAGTTTGCAGTGGGGGTCAGGGATTCTGTGAGTTCCTATATCCTACCCGCCCATGACTCACACTAACTTCAGCTTTGCCATTCCCACAAAGTCAGGGGTAGAAGTGCCGCCTCTGCTTCCCCTGCGGGTGATAAGTGGTAAGTACATTGTATCCCTGATATCATCTTTTGTCACTGGTAGTGGTGGGATATTTTCTGTTAAATCTTCTCTCAAAGGTGGTTTCTGCTGCTGAAAGCCACAGGAAGCAGTATTGCCTGGGGCAGACCATCCAAGAGCCGCAGACTGTAGAAGAACCAGCCAAGGGAGGGAGATGATGTGTTTGGACTCCCTGGGGAGGGATGTGGCAAGGAGGTAGGTGAAAGGGAAAAATGAGAGTTGGAGCCAGGGAAGAATTCAAGGTGAATCACCCATTCTGCTCAGGGCTGGGCTTTGACCTGAATTTGCCATCACTTACCTGCAATGTGTTCCACAAATTTCCCATGACAGACTAACTGTGCTGTCTGCGATGTAGCACATGACTTCATCCCATTGCAGAAAGTCAGGATAAAGGGCTTCCAGTGGCTCTCATTAGGACTATCCTGTTCCTGCTCATTAGGGTCCTTTCACCCAATTCTGCCACATCTTTAGCGGTATTGGGTCCTAGGGTCTTTGGCCCCCACCATCCATTGGTGTGATGTTGGCTGCTCACACTCTAGTGCTGAAGGGGGTTGATGTCAATTTGCTTCATGCAGACCAACAGCTTTGCGGGAAAATAACTTCAGGATGTTTCTCACTGTAGTGTAGCCCTGGCTGGGGCATGTCACACGCTTCCCCACATTACTCTTCTTTAACCGAAAACCACCATTCCCTCCTTCCCTAATTCTTGTCACAAACCCACACTCCAGATCTGAACCCATTCATTATTACCTTACCACCACCCCAGTCAGGGCCGGCTCCAGTGTTTTTGCTGCCCCAAGCGGCGGCAAAAAAAAAAAGCCGCGATCGGCAGCACTTCGGCGGCAGCTCTACCACTGCCGCTTCATTCTTCAGCAGCAATTCAGCGGTAGGTCCTTCCCTCCGGGAGGGACTGAGGGACCCGCAGCTGAATTGCCGCCGAAGACCCGGACGTGCCGCCCCTTTCTGTTGGCCGCCCCAAGCACCTGCTTGCTGCGCTGGTGCCTGGAGCCAGCCCTGACCCCAGTCTACGTGCGAATGAGTCCCCCTTGCTGGGATGGCAGGGAAGTATGGAGCAGGTTATGGAGAGGAGACATTCACATATTGACTCTTGGGCCTTTTAGTAGGGGCTGGCTTTGCACGGGCTCCCAGATTTACTTTAAACAGCCCTTCCCGCTCTACAGCTCTGTCAAGTTGGACATGAAGGTCTAAACCCTCAAGCGATCCCAACCAAAACCAGCCAATACTCAAAAGGCTGCCCCTGAGTGCTTGAGTGAAGCAGGATGTGAATCCAAGGAGCAGTACTGTTAGGGTTCCTGGGGAAACCTATCTTCATACTTTAATTAAAATCATGGAAATAGTCTCTTTGGTTAGACAATATTCTAGAACACATGGCAGTTAGAAAAGAAAGGAAAGTCTAAGCCAGCAGGACCTGCTAAGAGTAATATCCATTGAAACCCACACAAGAAGATTCCTTCTTCAGCTGTTGTAGCATGGGATGAAAAAACTCTAAAGCTGGGTATTCTGTTGTGGGGGAGCAGCAGACATTTAACCTATTAAGGACTTCTCTTTGCCAACATTTAATATTATTCTATTTTCTTCTAGGCTTTTTACAAGAGTTGTTTTTCTCTTAAGCAATTTGGTTCTCCACTCCCCATTGATATCAATTAATAGGTTAGGCACAATTTGTGCCATGAATCGAATTATGGGTTTAAAAAAGCTGTAAAGATTGATTTAATCCCCTCTCCATTTGTATTGACTTAATTTAGCTGCACTTTCCTGATTTTTCTGACTGTTACATTCACATGGGCTTAGTCTTTGTAGCCTCTTTCATCCAGTTCACAACGACTGCTGGTATGTGCACAAAGTGAATTTCTAAAGGACCGTTCATTGCACTACAAAACCACGACTACAGCCTGTCATTACCGGCCATGCAGTATGTGGGTGTATACAAAGCATCTGGCTGCATTTTACAAGGGTAACAATGTTTAAGTGCTCAGCTGTATTTTATAATCTGCAGTTTCAGAAAAATCTAGTACAAAATAAAACCTGGTTCCATGCAGAAAGGATTTTAATCACAAACCAGGTAGAAATCTGTGTGATTAAATAGTTTCCTACAGTACAGCAATATAACTGGGTAGCCTGGTGGCACAGTCGAAAGGCAATGGGAAACCAAGAGCAGGGACTCCATCCAGGATAGTAGACAATCTACTCAACTTGGAGGTTATGATGAAGTGATACTAAAATGAGTAATGCGATGGGATTAGATTGGCACTGTTTAGATGATTTAAAAATCTGAATCAGACTCTTGGAAGGGGCTTCCCTATTTTGTCAAAGGTATGGGAAGCTCTTGGAAATGTAATATATAAAAATTTAACAAGGAGTTTCGTCATGGAGTGGATATTGCACTCTGTTACTTTTCCATTGTGTAGAAATTTGACTATCCAGAAGCCTTATCAGCAGAGTGAGTTACATGTGAAATAGACTTGCATATGCAATGAGGCTTTCCAGTCTATTGGTACATAAACAATATAGGTGCCAGCTCTCAAAAGGAGTGCCTGCTTGCTTTCCCCGGGTATGCACACAAAAGGAGGCAACTGACCTCAGGCCCTTCAACCTTAAGACCAGAATTATTCAGACACTTCAATACAAAGGACAAAGCAACCCAGCGTTATCTTACCTTCTGCAGATAATGAAATAGCCCCTGTCCTTGAATCTACCTGGAACATATTCTCTAAGGGTTGGCTTGGAGTCTGAGTGAGGATTTTATACCGTAGATCAGCATTTGGTGTGGAAGGGTCATCCAAGTCAATAGCACTGACCCGCATGAAAGACGTACCTGGATTTAGAAAGATCACAGATTGGGTTTGGTGGCACAATGATTTATCTAAAAAAACATTTTAATTCAACACGAAAAATGCTTTCTGTCACAGAATTTTAATTCTCCTTCCTTAACTTGAATCTTCCCATCTAGAATCAATTTAACTGTGTTGTGACTATAGGCATTTTATATGTGATTTTTTTTTTCATGTGAGGGTGACAGCGTAAGTATAGTGTGTGTAACTTCCCCTCAGTTGCTTTATTTAACCTGCCTTTGTGTAGTCACGCTAGTATACTAGTTTCTTTTGTAAACTTACATCAATTAAGATTTTAAATTCCATGGATCCTTCAGATGGCTACCATACATGATCTGGAATAATAAATGCTTTGCAGTTATGTAGCACCTTCTATGCAAGGCACTTGGAGTCCTGTACAACCAATGAGTTAAACCTCACAACATTCCTTATGATCCCCCTTTTACAGGTTCCGTGTTTCCAGCCCTCACTGTAGTTGGTGTTTTTCTTAAAGCACCGACCCCTGGAAGCATTTGATCAAGTGAGGATCTCAGCTGGGAAAAAGTAAATGTCTAGCATGCATGGTGGCAGAAACAAGTTTGAAAATGTGACCTAAGTGCACCCTAAAGGCTCAGAAACCAGAAGGCAAATATAACCCCCTCCACCCCCACCCAGTATTATTATTTATTATTATTTTATTTTTAATCTCATGATTTTTAAGACAATCTCATATTTTTGAGGCCTGATTCAAGAACACCAGAGCTGACTGTCTTTAAGACGTGGTCAGAGTAGAGCCAAGTTCTGCCCTGGTTTTACCCCTTGTGTAAGTGGGGTAAGACAGAGAGTGGAGAGCAGGAATTGGTTCATGGATTATACAATCAGTATTCATAAAGTGCTGATGTCACACTGTCATCACAGTCATTTGGCGGGTTAACAAACACAGACAGACATTGACAGAGTCCCAAGCACCTGCCCTCTGACCTAGTTCCCTTCCTTCCTGGATAAGCCATAATGATGGTCCAATAATGTCTTTAAGGATCATTCCCGGGGATGAGGGGTACGAACCATCAGACTCAATACTTCTGCTATGTTCCTGTTACCGCATAGTGGGGGAAACTATGGTCATATAAGGGTTAACAGTTGGACTAATACAAATTGGAAAATAGAATCAGGAAAATGCTGTTAGGTTAAATGCCAGTAACACATTCAGATTGCAGTAATATAGTTCTCTGCCTGTTTTCCTCAGTCCTCAGTTTTTGTGACAATTTGTAGTAAATGACAAGTACCCATTAAAACTCATTTAGTCTTCACACTGTGAAACCTGTTACTGCAGCATGAGATTGCTTCCATGGCTCTCGCAATCATATGGAAATGCACTCCAAACTTTTTATAACATTCTACAATACAAAGAATGCTGTTGTCAAGAACCCCCTCCTGGGATATGATTCAAAGCCGCACAACCAAAGCAACCCAAATGAATGCATTGAGGAAGCTGTCACACTTAAAGCAACTACAGATTTCAGACAAAGAAATTGTATTATTAATTAAGGGCCTTATTCTCCTCTTATTTACACCTGCTTTACAGCAATATAAGCCAGTGGAGTTCAATGGAGCTACAGCTGATTTTCAGTAGTGTAAGTACCACGGCCTCTTACCTGCTGTCCTGACTGACACCTGTATTAGCATAAAATGCTACCTTTCTTAGATGGGAGCTTTTTACACCTCCTCCGCTTTCACTTTGCAGGGGGTAAAGTCAGTGGAGAACCAACTCAGTGTTTAACCTAGACCCTCTTAGGGTATGCTGGGCAAGGACGAGCAGTGTTTTTAACAGGGTGCTTGCTAACATGTTTTAAAACTTTACTGTAGATAGGATAAGATGTGTTTTAACACACATTAGCAGATAGAAGCAACCCATTAAACTCCCCCTTTGGGGTTCACCTCAACCGGCTAACATTAAAATACAACTTGCCCTGTCACCACTTGAAGCTTAAAATGTGATTTATTTTTTTTTAATCTTCTCAAGACTCATCCTTATGCAGAGGAGCCAGAAGTGTAAGTTAAAATAGGGTGGAGGTTACCTCTACTTAGACCTCTTTGGCCTTGGTAGAGTGGATGTAGGTAGTGCTAAGGGAGTCTGTTAGTGTAAGGGAACTCACCTTACACATCTTTTCTGATCTTGGCCTCTCTATGGTACTGGGTGAGCAATTTAGGCCTAAGTGTTCAGAAGTGTCCACTAATGTTGGATACCTCAGTTCAAGGTGCCCAATTTGAGACACTTACCCACTGTGCCTTGGTTTCACTCAGCTTTTCCACAGGGGCATTGTGAGGTTTAATGTTTGTGAAGCATGTTGAGATCATCAGCTGAGAGGCTGTAAGTGCAAAGTACCTCAGCATCTACCACAAGATATCACAGCTCAGGAGATGTCCCAGAGCAACTTGCATGTACTCAGTGGAGATGCTGAGCCAAGGGGAGGTTGCACTAGTGTCTATGAGAGCTGAGTTTGGCCCCTGTGTCATAGAATCATAGAAATTTAGGGCTAGAAGGGACTTCAAGAGGTCATCTAGTCCAGCCCCTTGTCATCTCATGCCATCATGACATATCAGTTGGAAGATACCTCATTTCACTGAGGTGCCTGACTTTGGAGGGAGTAAATTTTCAGGAAACCTTTCTCTGTGTTTGATAGCCTAGATCACATTCAAATGTCTTTGTTGACATGAGGACTTAGATGCACAGGCAGATTGATCTGATGGTTTAACCATGTCAGACTTTCTGACTTCCTGTAGGAAAGCCCTGAAATTACCTTGGGTTCCATTTTAAAAACATTCTCTTTATGACTTTATGCTCAGCTAGGCAATAACGTTTGTTGTTTAAAAATATGTTGTGAATTTTATCTATAAAACTAATGATAGAACAGTCTAGCTTCTAAGATAGGCTCCTTTTAGCCTGCTTATCTCCTCCCTGACATTTCACTACTGAGCATCAGTGATCGGGAAGCTTTGTACTGTGCAAAAGGCTATGGAACAAGCAATCACATGGTTTCTATATTTTCTCTCTTGTTTACTGCATATATAGCAGCCAAATGACAAATGAAAAGAATGTGCTAATCCCAAAGAGAAAGGCACTCAGCTTCTCACATCCACACGTATGGTTATGGTTATCTCTGAGGAGGGAAGCCATTTTGTACTTGTTCATTTTCCCTCTAGCCCACTCGTCCTCAGAGAGCAGATAATCTCTGAGTTGTTTCTAATATAAACATGATACAATTTATATAAATGGATGGATGGTCTTAAAAATGGAACATTTCATCAAATGTACCAAGATTAGCATACACATTGTATAAAAACCTTGGCATGAGTCAAGGGGCGGAGGCAAGTAAAAATGAAATAGATCTTTATAGAAAGGAGTCAGGGAGTCACTGTTACCTTGCTTTGTCCCTTTGCTAAGAATTCCAGAGAACGTATCCTCGGTCAAGACTGGCATGTTGTCATTTTCATCTTTTACTGCTATTGTTATGGTTACAGGGTTAAAAACCAGCTGCTTGTCTCCATCTTTTACAGTCACCTGATTTTAAAAGAACATGTATTTCAATAGTACTCATTTGCACATGCTGCCTTTTAAGGTTAGTGTGAGGGTATGTGTACTGTTTCTGTAAATCTATAACGAGAAGCCAAGAGGGAGGGGTGCTGAGGAAGGTTCTAGGCAGAAGCAGTGGAAAACTAGACTAGGGTTAGGGATAATGCTATTTTATTTAAAGTTCCTTATTCAGTGTTAGAAGAAAGTTGTGATTCTTTACTGTTGTCACATGACAGTAAGATTAATATACCCTGTGTATACACCAGCCAGCTATGATTTCTTAGTGACAAATGTGCTGCTCATTGTGGCCATCTCTAACTTCACTGCAAAAGTGGGGAATGGACCCAAATCCTCCTGCACTGAAGGCACAGGCTACTAGCCCTTGAACTGATGGAGAATCACCATTAGCTGTTAGCAGTAAGGGATCTATGACTCTCAGACCAGTTCTCATTCTATCCAGTAGAGGGCAATACTCAAAATGCAGCAGAAAGAAACAAAACATAATATATAGGTTTATATGATAAAGAATGGTGACCTCTGGCTCAGGCCTCACCTGGCCTCAGTGCTGACATAGGTAATATGCCTCTGGTGGCTGTGGGGAGAGGTTGATCAGAGACAGCTCCTGTAGTTCTTTTTGTGAGGATGCAGAATACACTGCTCTTCTGTTCACTTAGGTCCCCAGCCAGTGCAGAAGGGGTATGGGAGAACAGCCTTGCCTTCACTCCACACTCCCAGGCCTTTCAGGGTATTTTGCACCACAGTCACTAGTGCTAACAGCCCCTCAGCACTAGCATAAGTTAGGGGACTGTGGTTGTTCCTGACCAGGTGAACAATGGGAGGGAGTTTCTTGCACCCTCTTCTGCACCCAGACAGGGCTAGCCACAATCTTGCCCCATGAGTTGTCCAGAAAGAAGGTTGTGTGGACAGACAACCCGATATCTGTATTTAAATGGCATTCCCATTTCATATGCAGAAAACAGCCCAGCTCTTTTACTGCTGGGCAGTCTATTGACATGATTGTCTTACTTCAGTTTGTCACAAATACACAAAAACATCACCAAATCCATGCGTGGGAAAAAGTACATTCTCTGCCCTACAGAAAACAGGCTTATGCATCAGCCACACTGGGAGGAGGTTTCTAGATCAGGGTTGAGAGCATTAGAACAGCAGTGAGGGATGTTAGATACTTATAATAAATCTGAAGAAGGATAGAAACTCGTGTTAGGAGTAGGTACTGCGCCTTTAAGAGCAGAGCACATGTTAGAGAGAAGGGGATTGGGCCAGGAAGAACCAGCTGGAAGCAGTCCAGATGGTTTCTTAGGAAAGTCTAGATATGGTGCTGAGCTACTGTAACTCCTGTAGAATTCAGTGGAAGTTGTCGGTTCTCAATAGGTGCTCAGTAAACCTCCAGATCTGGCCCAAGCTGCTGTAAAAGGTGGTACAAAGTAAACTCATTGTGCCAGTAATCGGAGTATTAATGCACAGTGCACTAATGCAGTTTTGTAAGGCTCAGCGTGTAAACAGGACTCTGTACATAAGCTTTACTTTGTGTAAATGCTGAATCAACTGGAGCAGACTAGATCTAATGCATTTAGTCTGTAAACCTTGGATTCAAAGAACAGTGACAGACCTCCATGGAGTCAAAAACAAGGCGGACACAGTCTCCGCCCCCAAGCCCAGGGCCATTAGTTATTAAATTCAAATTTAGGCACCTAAATGAATGGCCGAAATGATTTCAGATGGGCTGAGAGCACCCATAGCTTCTGTTGATTTCCATGGGAGTTTGCCAGTGTAAGGACTGAATAAAAACTGAGGGAAGGTCTTAGGAGTTGGTCCTTGAGTTTTTTCCTTTTGGTCTCTGGCAATATTTACTTCCAAGAGAACAAATGACAATGGCATTAGACAGCTGTGGGAGGGGGGTGTAGTAGGGCAGTGAGATGAGATGGGGCTTGTGCCATCGGAGTGTGCCATACCTGAAGAGTGTAGAAAGCTTGTTTCTCCCGGTCCAGTGGTCTAGTGACGTAGAGAATGCCAGACTCTGGATCTATTCCAAATAGGCCTTCTTCATTTCCAGCCAACTGAATGTCAGCCTCACCATTGAGCGTGTTGTTTATCTGAAGCTGGAAATCAGGTGATTAAGGAAGTATGTTAGTGCAAAGCAAAAGAGGAGAAAACATTTTACTCCTAATAGATGCATCTTATTTACCATTTGGGGCTTCACAGCTACTAATGCTCAAAGCGCAATGCCTGCCATTTGTAATAGCTGGCCACCAAGGGCCATTAATTCTTCTTGGTTCATGCTCAGATTCCATGGATACTAATGTGAGATCACCACTAGGCGTGGCCCAAAGAGCACAACACATCTGTGGAGTAGGCAGAAGATGGGGAGGTCTTTTACCACTGGATACCTGGAGAGTATTGTCATCTGGAAGTGACATTTGTCTCTGGGAGAGGTTTGAATCCCCAGGTTCCACTTTCAAAACGGGAGGCTGTGGTGAGCCAGCAAGTGGGAGGGCAGAGAGGCATACTGGGGAATGATGCAAATGAAGGAGGCTCCGCTCTTCTTATGTGGCCCAACACTTGACATGTATCCAAGAATGGCCTTTCCCACCATGGACCCAGAGCAATCCTCATTTGCAAAGTCATACTAGTCAGATGGGGATTCTGGCTGACGATGTTAAACAGTTGCATAGTTTTAAATTAATATTTGTTTCTAATTTCTTTTGCTTTTTGGCTCCTGTTCTGTTACTATACAAATTCTTATTCTTTATATAGAGCTGCAAGTGCACATGGCACTTTGCAACAGCTGATCTGTGTCAAATAAGTAAACCTCTGTCTCAAGAAGAACAATAATACTTAGCTCTTGTATAGCACTTTTCAGCCATAGATCTCAAAATGCAGGGCTTAAAATTTAAATGTACAAGCAAGCACAATAGACAGACAAACAGAGTGGTATCCAGTCATTAAGGGCCCATTCTTTCTGTACTTACTCAGGCAAAACATCCAGTGACTTTAGCGGACATTTTGCCTAAGTAGGAAATTCAGGATTAGTTCGAATGCTTCAAGAACAAGTACATTTTGTAAGTTATTTTCAAGGAGGAGGCATCTTGACACACAATAAGATACTGAGTTTATTATTCTCTAATTATTCTGATTAAAAATTGAGAGGCAGATTTTCAGTCTTCAAAAATGTGCCTACAAATATTTGCAGGTATATTCATTTGAATGCATAAAACTTGAATTTCCACACACAACTGTAAAAGCAGCAAAGAGTCCTGTGGCACCTTATAGAGTAACAGTTTGTTAGTCTATAAGGTGCCACAGGACTCTTTGCTGCTTTTACAGATCCAGACTAACACGGCTCCCCCTCTGATACTTCACACACAACTGGACAGTTGTACACTCAGAGAGTCCCGTGACCATTACATGTTGCACATGCAAGGCTTATTTTTTCAGGCCCTCTGAAAATATGGCCCTTAATATTTTTATTTTAAAAAATGTCTCTGTCCCTGGCACCAATCCATGTGCCCATGCACTTAGAAGGTACCAGCTCTGGAAAGTGATACTGCTGTTACTATCGACAAAGTAGTTCTGACACCAAAGACTCAGGCCTGGAAATACCCATATTTTTGTGCTGATACTGGCTTTAACTTTACTGACTATCAAAGCTGACCTTAAAGCATCTGAGTTGGTGGTGCAGAGAACAGCAGCCATAAAATGGCAGTGATCTGCTTGAAGTCAATTTAAGTACAGACTGAGTTACAGAAAACACTTATTAAATGGCAGATGGTGCTTGTGACTATGAAAGAAAATGACGTTTTACTTGCTATTCTAACAGAGATCAATTATTGCATTCAAACAGGTTGTTACGAATTTAAAAAAATGCAACTATCAGTGATAGTTATTGATCTTGTTTTGTTTCAGTAATGTGCTCTCTGACTTTTGTGTTAAAATCACTTAGCTTTTATTTTCTTATACAGTTTTACCTTTTCCCCATTTCTAGGGAATGACTTTTTGGAATCTATTAATCAGAAGAATATCTATATGGCATGGGACTATTTAAAATACACATTTAACCTGAGTGACTACAGTAAATGGTGTTTACTTACAGATTCGGATCAGCATTTTTTATTTTCATCAAACATTATGGAAAGACCACACTTAAATGGATACTAGTGTAAAACCTAAGATAGACTGGATCTGTTCCATATTTCTGTGAAGATTAAGGATATGGGCCATAGAAAACTGAAACATTTGGGGTATAAATCGAAAAATTTCTATTGGAAATGCCAGTGAGGTGCCTTATGGAGTTTTCGTTTCGGTCCCTCATGCCCTCATCCTTCTCTACGGACTGGGTTCTCCAGACAAACATTTCCTGTGATGCACCATGGCCAAGAAATCCTATGATATTCAGCTGGTTGTGGTTCAAGAAGAGGGAAGACTATGGTGCATTATGGGAGACATAGTGTGGCTAGGGACCCCAGCCCAGAGAGGAGAATGAGATCATGAGGCACCTGGACTAAAACTCCCAGTATGTAGTCCAGAAGCATTTTCAAATCAAAATTTTCAGCTTTCAACCCCTTGTGTTTTAGTTGAAATGTTTTCAGTTTTTTATTTGTTGCTAAAAATTCAGACATTTCCATGGGAAATTTCAACCATTTTTTTCCATAAAATTAACAACAAAAAATAGAAAATTTCAATTATTGAGTTCTCAGCTCTTTAGGCAAATTAAGATCAATCGAATCTTTCCCTTTTATTGTTCACATTGAACTCCCAACTTCAAACCATGTCACTAACACAAGACATGGCTGAAATAGTTAATCATTATGGAGCAAAAAACAGATTGCCAAAAACAAATGTATTCAATTCAATATATTTTTATATGATGACAACAGCTGGCTCCTGTGTTTCCTGGATACTAGCACTTTGAGGATGGAAGAGAGCTACTAGGGATTAGAAAGCAGACAGAAAACAAAGAGTTAAATTGACTTTTTTATATATAGCAAAAAGGTCCTATTATACAATGGCCCATTGATAGAGAGTCAGTAGTCTGACTCTCCTCTCCATCATGCCAGTTTTGCCCTGGCATGACTCCATTAATTTTGGTGGAGATACTCCAGATTTACACCCGTGAAGATGAGGATCAGGCCAATGAAATCTTGATTAGGTCTTTAGCTGAAGTCGAAGGTATTTTACCATTTGTCACCTTGTTGGTTGTATGAATCAGTATTTAAATTCCTACCTTCTTCAGATACAGAGGGAATGAACCACCATAATTTTCAGGTACCTCAATGTATTCTTCGCTGTTGGTGGGATATATTGCAGACAACACTGGGAAAACCTGTGGAAGAGGATTTAGCCTCTTAGTTTTGTCAAAAGCAAATGAAAATATTTCTTAATTTAATTTTTTTCCTGGCAACATGTCCCTTGCTTCAAGTTCATGGCCCAGATTCTGATCTCATTGACACCAATGTGACTCCATAGAAGTTAGCGGAGTTACTCTGGATCTACACCAGTGTAAAGAGATTAGTATGGGGTTCAGTGTCCTCAGACTTTTCCTAGTGAGAGTAAATGTATATGCAGTGCCTGTAAGGTGTTACTCTAATCCGTCTCTGCTCAGATAAGAGATGTGGAGCTGATATGGAAATGGCAATCATTTTGCTATGAGTTAACAAACTAAATAGACCATCCTATTACATATCTATCTTCCTTTATGGTCACTGTCAGCAGCCTGACACAGAACAGCTAGTCTCAGCCAAGGTTCAACCTGTTTCTAGCAGCAAATAGGATAAGGTAGTAGGTCCTCATATAGGACCTGATTTTGAAAGGTGCTGAGTGCCCACAACTTCCATTGAAATCAGGGGAGCTGCGCGCTCTCAACACCTTTTAGTATTAGCTTTTGGTCACTATGATCCTAGCTCCCTAGTCTGACAACAGAACCAGAAACAGCTCCTCTTCCCCCTCCCCTGCCCTTAAAGTGATAGCTTGCAATTGCAACACAGTCCTCAATATACCACAATAAATGTTTTGAAGACCTCTTCTTTGTCAGAGCTGTCAGCTATCATGATGATGAATACAATGCCTAGATTGACCGATGTCAGAGTAGCCTTATACACTACTTTTCCTTTGTTGTATTTTATAGACTTTATGGATTCCTTCTTATATAAAATGTAAAACAGGAAAACTCTGGATATGGCTATAAACACACCTTGCTCAGTCTGTTTAGTTAATATGATGTCATCAGAACTCCTTGCTATGCATAGCACTGTTTCTCAGTACTGGTGTAGTAGTGTCTTCAGTATAAAATGTCTCTGTGAAATTGGGTCCATATGTGTGTTTTGTAATGTGTGTTTGTGTGTGTGTGTGTACATCAGGGGTCGGCAACATTTGGCATGCGGCTCGCCAGGGTAAGTACCCTAGTGGGCCGGGCCAGTTTATTTACCTGCTGACACGGCAGGTTTGGCCGATCACGGCCCCCAGTGGCAGCGGTTCGCTGTCCCGGGCCAATGGGGGCGGCGGGAAGCCGCGGCCAGCACATCCCTTGCCCGCGCCGCTTCCCGCCACCTCCTTTGGCCCAGGACGGTGAACCGTGGTGAGTGGGGGCCGCGATTGGCCGAACCTGCCGCGTCAGCAGGTAAATAAACTGGCCCGGGCCGCTAGGGTGCTTACCCTGGCGAGCTGCGTGCCAAACGTTGCCGACCCCTGCTGTACATAGAGCATATGCCATCCTATAGAAACTGAAATCACAAGTAACACATTTTATTTATTTGATAACTAGAGTTAACAAATTATATATGCAATAGCAACTGAGAAAGGAAGATACACTATTATTGCTCCTTATTCTAATACAGAGACATAATAGATATAGCCAAATCTTGAACCTCAGAGAATTGTATTATAATGTACAATGCTACTCTAATGGATGGTGAATGTGTTACAAAAAAATCCAGAAAGGTACAAATGATTCACAGAACAGTAATATATAACAAAAGAAAGCCTTGAATAGGGAAAGAAAGCCTTGAATAGGCAGGGACCACTCTTATAACCATTCACAAACACACAGAACATTTCCCACTGAATACAGGAGTACTAATAACTAGAAATGGGGAGATCTCACCAAGTATGTGTCTCTTTGGTACTAATGTCTAGATATCAATACCTAACATCAAGAGATGTCAATGAAGTAAATATTCTTCCATTGGAAGTGCGTGTGTGTGTGAGAGAGAGAGAGAGAATATGTTTTGTCAGTGTTTAGGTGTATGTGTAAGAGAGATTTATTTTAACCTGTATAAACTCTACATCATTAACCTCCTGCAGTGTTTCGTACTTGTGTCCATACTTCTCTACTCTTGTTGGGTCATTGCCCTTATCAACCTGTTCCCTTTCTACCTAAGTATACAACAGATGCATTAGTAAGTGCATCTTGGTCAAATGCATTATGGATTTATTGTGTTCAGAGCGTTCATAATCATATTTAGCTCCTCTGCTCATGGTGTATACACCTGTGAGAGTTCACAATATGCTTCAGGAATAGGTTCAAATCAAACTTCTTCCCATGCTCCACGAATTGTGTTTGCAAAGCTGAGGGTTTTTCTGAGCCAGTAATATGGGGGGATTTGTGTCACAATATCATGGACCAAACAACATCACATCACAACACAGCACTGTAACATTATGGTTGCTAACCCCAAATTCATGGAAGTTTGTGTTCAATTTGCTATTGCTTAGAACTCACCCTGCTCTGGTGAGACTGGATTTTAATCCTTCTCAAACCTTTCACCCAGCCATACCCAACTTCATGAGTATGGATCAGTTGGTAAATGTGGCAATGATGAGGAGCTCTGGCTTCAGCATTTGTAGGTGTGGATAAGAGTTGTATTGGAAGACGTCTTAGGTAGGCTTCACAATTAGGACTTTTTTTTTTTAAGATACTGCTGCATATCCAGAATTAGACTCTCTGGGCCCTATCTTCTGCTGCATTGCATCTTGTGTATGTAATACCAACAGACCCCAGTTGTCGGTGGGCGGGATCAAACTTGGGACCCTGGAACTAAATGAATGAGCCTCTACTGCATGAGCTAAAAGCCGTATAGCCGATAGCTAAGGCTGTAGAGCAAACTCATTACTCTCTCTCTCTAAGTGGTCTCGGTGCCACTAGATGGGACAGAGCACCTCACCCATGAAGTGTGTGGGTTACATGTAGCCATTTACACCTGAGTGCAATATTTCTGATTTGGTAGCATTTTACACCCACTTTGTACAATGGCTTCACTGGGTGCATGACAGTGAAGAATCAGGCCCTGCACACTTCATCTGATCTAACTTACCTCAGTGTAAACTCGACTGAGTGGGGTAGCTCCTGACTGAGACCTCATTCAGCAAGATTCTTAAGCATGTGTTTAACTTTACGCACATGAGTAGGGGGACTAGTCATGTGGGACAACTCGTGTGCTTAAAGTTAGTCATATGCTTAAGGACTTTGCTGAACTGGGGCCTTACATTGGTAAGCAAGGTCAGAATCAACCCCAATAGATGTTGCCGAGCCAAAAATGTCTCTAGACCCGGTAATAAAGAATCTAATTTCTGTTTCTTCTCTTATTAAAAGGCACAGGCCAGATTTATGGCATGAGAAATTTACCCTGCACTTTGCATCATAGGAGTTTAGAAACAATGGGGAGTGGATGGGTGGGGAATTACAAAATTGTTCTTAAAGCTAAAAGTTGTTGTTTTATTTAATTGATATATATAATGTCAATTTTGGAGTTTAATATTGTTTTCCTCTTTGTTCTCAAGAACTATATCTGATACTTTATGATAGAATATTGTACTAGTTTACGTAGGGTGACCAGATAGCAACTGTGAAAAAACGGGACGGGGTGGGGCGTAATAGGTGCCTATATAAGAAAAAGTCCCAAAAAACGGGACTGTCCCTTTAAAAATGGGACATCTGGTCACCCTAAGTTTATGTTCATTCTGTTATAAGGGCCTTTTATTGTCTGACTTCTAGCTTATTTAGTATATGGAGTCTTGTAGCATGTACCATAGTAAAGTTATTAACATAAGCAATGCATGTATGTTCATAGAAACCTAAGATGCAATACAAACATGATATGTGTAAAATATATCACTCACTTGAATAACGGAAGAGTAGATAATCAGTAGCCAGACAGGAAACATGCATTTAGACACCCTAAAGTTAAATGAAAGAAACCTCACATGAGTTGGAATTCACTTAAGAAACAATATTCCCCCCTCCCCGACTTAAATTCTCTGTTTTGCCTCTGAAATCACATAGCAAGATAAAATTTATATGGTGAAACATGGTTATAATACATATCTGAGCCCGTTTGAAATAAAGTCAGGGACCTAGAAATATACAGGTCCTGACCAGGAAATATGTAGACTGCATACCATCTAATGTAGAACTGGCAGAAGGTGCTACATGATACAGCTGGTCACCCCCATTTTTGAAGTTATGTATTAAATCTATCTACGATTATCCATTAAATGTTTGAATGCATGTTGATAGGACAGGAGTACAAAGCTTTACATCTAACCACAGAAGAGTTTCTGAGCTAGCAGAATTAAAGCAAACTCCCCACACATTATTGTCAATGCATCTCAGCCTGGCCCTGCATGGACCCCCCCTACAGGAAAGAGGGTAGTCCTTAGCCTTCCCTCTGGCACTGCCAACAAGCATTACACTTGTGACAGTGACTTTTGTGATGCTGACACCTTTTGAGACCACCAAACCTATTTCATTCAGTTAATAATGACTTTCAATCTGTGCTGACCCGAGTCAGATTTCAGTCAGTGGCATCATAGCAGGTTCTGTTGCTGCTGCTGCTATTATTTTTGCAGTGCTGAGAGGCCCAAATCCAAGGAGGCCTGTTGTGTTAGGTAATGCTTAATTTGTAAAGAAAGAGGTGCCAGGGTTTAAGCGAAACAAAATGGCATCCTCCGCATCACATGACCTTGCACTCACCATATGTGCAAGGTCACGCCTTGCATGCAATGTAGAATTGCATGCCTTACTAAATGCCACTGACAGAAGAAGTACTGGGGCTGTGCCTAGCATGAAAAGAGGGGCCAGGGCTGAGCACAGGGAAGCCTCAGCACCAGGGCCAGCTCCAAGGTTTGCCTGGGCAACCAAAAAACCCAGGCAGCCAAAAAAAAAAAAAAGCCGCGATCGCGATCTGCGGCGGCAATTCGGCGAAAGGTCCTTCGCTCCGAGCGGGAGTGAGAAACCATCCGCCGAATTGCCGCCGAATAGCTGGACGTGCCGCCCCTCTCCCGAGCGGCCTCCCCAAACACCTGCTTGCCAGGCTGGTGCCTGGAGCCGGCCCTGCTCAGCACAAGTTAAGCCCTGATGCTAGGTACAGCACAAATACATAGCAGGAGATAGTTCCTGCCCGGAAGATGCTGCAGTAAAAATAGGTGAGATGATGAAGGGTGGGAGGGCAAACAGTGAAGTGAAGTGACTCACCCCAGATCACCCAACAGGTCAGTGGCAAAACCAGGAACAGAACCCCTGCCCCAGTCCAGTGCCCTGACCACTGGATGTGCTGACCATCTGGCCCCTATACTTCTGATTACTCCAAGCTTCACTGAAAGATCTTTGTTTCTTTAACTACTTAAAATAAGTTTGATGTCTGCAACACTTTTTTGTTCTGGTGAGGTTCAGCCAAAGAATGGATCATCAGAAGAGCAACACAATGGTTTGATACCCCAAGACAAACCACTGTAAAGGAACTGTCTTGCTAGAAAGTTCTTAAACTTGGAGAGCTGTAGCCCTTTTTTTTTTTGTCACTTAAAACAACGGAATTTTGGCCTTGTGGTTTATTGTTGTTTTATGTGTCGATGTATTTTAAAGGACCTACAAAGAGGGTAAAATATAGTTGTGCTCTTGTTGCTTCTTTCTGTTATTTAAAGAAGACTTGAAAGGAGTTCTTAAAGCACTTTTTTCTTCTTTGCTTTTCACAGCAGAAATAGGTCTTGATTCCCTGACTTTGCTGGAATGCTACTTGTATGACTGGAGAACTCGTTGGATTATAACTTCACAAGACTGAAACCTGAGCAATTTAACAGAGAAGGGATTTTTAGTGAGGCTGTTTAAAATTTATTTATTTAGTTTTATTAACACCTATTTAACTCGAATTTCTTGCAAACACTTGGGAGGAAAGCTCTCTTTGTTAAAGATTCTCTTCTCCTTCAATGCACAATTGAGAAAGCTCCTACTCAAGTCCAAGGAGTTAAGTAGTAGATAAACAAAAACCAAAACTTAATATTCCTGATGTTTGTAATGAAAAAACACAAAATAGAATTTTTTTAAAAAAACTTTCAAGCTTTTTTTATGCAACATAAAGAATCAAAAAGAGGCACAAATACATTTTTTTCTTCTGTAGGTCACCTTTAGCATAATCCTACAGTATTCTTATTTTCTCTCTCCCTGAGTCCAGATAACTTGAGCTGGTAGTAGGCCTCTTACTATGCTAGGTTCTAGTTAATACTATGCCAGGAAAATACTGGTTCACACAAGCTCAACCTGCCTTAAATACATTGCTCATGTGTCACATTAATTTACTTGCAGATCCTTAAGGCAAAAATTAAGCAGAAGACCAAAACAAAGACAAAAAACCAAACCAATACCAAAACAAACAAACAACATTGCCAGGATTTCTAAGCTCTTATTTATGGTTTCTAAAAAGTTTTGCCTCCTTTCAAGGGTGAGAATTTCAATCGAATGTAAAGATTCCATGTTAATGTTTTCAATGTTCTAAACCTTGAATTCTGCTAAACAGAAATACCGTATTGGAATGCTAATGTGAAAGATTGTTATAGCATAAAGCAACAGAGAGCCCTGTAGCACCTTTAAGACTAAGTCTTAAAGATGCTACAGGACTCTCTGTTGCTTTTTACAGATCCAGACTAACACGGCTACCCCTCTGATGTTATAGCATAATAGCCCTTAAGTTAGATTAAGTGATGGTACTGTGGACACAAATTGGACAGATTGAGCCCAATTCTCAGTTACCTCCAAGACAGATAAAGGGGTTGCAGGGTGTAACCAAGTTGTTTTTATTCTACACGTGTTAGAAATATCAAATATGAAAATAACAAAATATTTATGAATAACAAATCCATTTCTTATCCACAAATAAATCCACTATTAGAGCATTCCAAGAGAGAAGAGGACATTTGGGCTTAACAGAAATGTTTAAGTTTATTAAAAGAGAATAAAATGGGAAAAAATTGATTCTTCAAAAGCCAGTTATGATTTGCTGTTAGGTTCAGTGGGAGAAACTTGGTGTATTTGTATCCCTGATGTACAATATTTTAAAATAGTTGACAGTTCCCAGGGTATAGGGCAACAAACCAAACAGCAGATGAATCATTTTCATTTCTTCTGTTTTTATATGTGTACTGGACATAGTAAGTTATTATTCTATCCTTAAAAAGCAACAGAGAGTCCTGTGGCACCTTTAAGACTAACAGATGTATTGGAGCATAAGCTTTCATGGGTGAATGCCCACTTTATCGGATGCAAGGTGATGCATCCGACGAAGCGGGCATTCACCCACGAAAGCTTATGCTCCAATACATCTGTTAGTCTTAAAGGTGCCACAGGACTCGCTGTTGTTTTTTTTACAGATCCAGACTAACACGGCTACCCCTCTGATACTATTCTATCTTTGTTTCCTGATGCCTTTAAATCTATTATTTATCAGGGAAGGAATATTGGATTGAACACTGAGAAGAGTAATGCTAAAAGAGAAAGAACAAGCTGATAACAAAATTAATCATGAGGGCACTAATCCAGCAAAACCCTAACTCACAAGCTTTAATTTAAGTGCCATTGACTCTTATATCAGTAAAGTTAAGCACCTGTGTAAGTGTTTGCAGGATCAGGTCAAATTAAATTCTTCTGCATGTTAATTTTAGTTTGGATATTTTGGTTGTTCAGTAAGTGGTAGCTTGGTATGTCCTGGTCCTGCAAACACTTAGACGTAACTTTACTCACATGCATAGTGCTGTTGAATTCAGTGGGACTATTCATGTGAGTAAAGTTAAGCAGTGCATATGGTACATCTTTGCAGGATTGGGGCCTCAGTTTCTATTTTTAATCAAATAAAGCCAAGAGCTTTACAGTAGTTTTTGTTGTTGTTTATTGCCTACCAGACATAGAAACATAGTTTCATATTTAGATCATTCAAATATTCAAGACTGTTGCAACAAAACTAATCAACAAATCTTTGCTGGGTTCATTTTCTTAATTGCTCTGTTTGGGTGCATGCATCTGTCAAAACATTCTTGCCCAAAACACAGAGCAAGAAGACGTATCAGATGCTTCCTATTCATAAGTTCATCTCTTTCCTTATTTTCGTCCCCCCTCCCCCCACACACACTCTAAAAAGGGCTTTGAGATTGAATAGACCCAATCCTGCAAGGAATGCAAAATCAGGTTTTATTACATCTGGGACTGCAAGGAAAATATAGGATCATTGGGTGATGTTCTGGCCCCATTGAAATCAATGGCAAAACACTCACTGGCTACAAAGAGGCCAGGATTTTACCCACTTTATTTGTTAATCATTGGTCCCCATCATGGCTGGCTGGCCCTTTGAGGCAAGCTGGGCTCAGCTTTGCCCATGATTTAGCACAGGGGTGCGCAAACTACGGCCTGCAGGCTGGATCCAGCCTGCAAACTGTTTTAAGCCAGCCCTCAAGCCACACCAGCAGCTCGGTTCCACTCCGGCGCTCCAGCCGGGGTGCTGGGTCTGGGACCGCACTACGTGGCTTGGCCCCGCTCCGGCCTGGGCACTGGGTCCGGGGCTGCACCATGCAGCCCCGCTCTGGCTGGGGGGCAGGGTCAGGCCACACCACACAGCTCCTGGAAGCCGCAGCATGGGCGCGCTCCATCTCCTATGTGCTCCAATGGGAGCTGCAGAGGCGGTAGCTTGCAGATGGAGCAGCGTGCAGAGCCGCCTGGCCGTGCCTCCGCATAGGAGCCCAAGAAAGGACATGCCACTGCTTCCGGGAGCCGCTTGAGGTAAACCTGAGGGTTCCCAGAGCCTGCCCCCATGCCCCAACCCCCTGCCCCAGCCCTGATCCCCCTCCCACCCTCTGAACCCCTCGGTCCCAGCCTAGAGCATCCCTCCTACACCCCAAACTCCTCATCCCTAGCCCACACCCCAATCCCAATTTTGTGAGCATTCATGGCCCGCCATACAATTTCTATTCCCTCAAGCCAAAAAGTTTGCCTACCCCTGATTTAGCAGCTATCCCTCACTTGTGAGCTGGCAAAATAAGAGCTAATTAGTGGTCCCAGCTGGGTGTAATGGTGCTTAATTAGAAAGGCTGACCCCAGTCAGTGGTGTTGAAGCAGGGTGAGCACGGTTTAAACAGAGATGGGAGCTCAGGAAGAACCTAGAAGGAAGTTTCCCCTCTGGGCAGAGCCTGAGATAGTCAGGCTGTCACCCACAGGGCCAGCCAAAGGAGAGAGAGAGACTCACAGGGAGCAGAGTAGGCTCCTGTGGGAATGTCTGTGATAGGCCCTAAATGAAGTGGGGAGATCATCAAAGGCAAACTGCAGGAGTCCCTGGCAAAAGGAAGCAGCTGGGGAAGAAGCAAGATAAGAGAGGCTCTGCAGGGACCAGGAGAAGATGTGGAGGAGCCCAGACTTCAGTACTACCTGAGAAGGGCAGAAGAATTATTAGTCTGAGCATTTGATTTGGACTTTAAGTTGGATCTTTTTTGTTACTCCAGATGGGGAGTAAACTGTTGTGTGACTTGGCCAGAGGGTTGAGCTACAGAACTCCTACAGAGGGAGTGAGAAGAAGACAGTGGTTGGGACTGGCCATAACAGCCAAGGAAGTGCCCACTGATGGGGAGTACAAGAAACGAAGTTCCCTGAAACATGGTGCCCAGGCGTGAGGGGCTACCCTAGAGGTGAGGGCACATGCATGTGACAAAATTCTAAATGATATGGGATGATTTTATACTGTAAAATCTCTAAGATCTTCATAATTTAATATCTGTCAATTTACATAAATGAAAGCAAAACCCAGACCTCAAAATAGGGAAAGAGTGTGTGATGTACTGCAGCTCTGTCAAGCTTTTCTATCCTTTCTTTTTCTAAATGGCAGTGGGTCAGAGCATAACCATCTCTCCAGTTAGACCTTGGCGATGCCCTAAGATCCAATTTAGGTCTACCATAGGTTGTCCTCTCTCCTAATGAGGAGCAACTGATGGGTATAGAATGAATGGTACACTTCATAATGTACTGAATCACTGTGAAGAGTTAATAAAGGAAGATTTGGGTGTAAGTGGAAAAAATTTAGACCAAATTCTACTCTAAAGTCAACAGAGTCACTCTTAATTTACTCTGGTGTAATTCAAAACAGCAGTGAGTTTAAGAATGGCAATACTGGGTCAGACCAAAGGTCCATCTAGCCCAGTATCCTGTCTTCCGACAGTGGCCAATGCCAGGTGCCCCAGAAGGAATGAACAGAACAGGGAATCGTCAAGTGATCCATTCCTTGTTGCGCATTTCCAGCTTCTGGCAATCAGAGGCTAGCCACCATCCCTGCCCATCCTAGCTAATAGCCATTGATGGACTTATTCTCCGTGAATTTATCTATTTTTTTTAACTGAGTTTATTTTCTCTTTGAGTGAAAATGGACGCTTTCTACTAATTATTGCAAAAATCCTCAGTATTGCCAACCCCAAATGTTCAAAAATTATGAGTCAGGAACCAAAATATTATGAGATTTAAATCGATTTATTTAGTATGTCTGAGTGACGTGCAGGATGGTGGTGGTGGTGTTTTGTGTGCCTTTTGGGGTTAATTCAAGTCACATTTTCATGCTTTTCTCTGCATCCATGAGGCCTAGAAAGCTGAGTGTCACACAAATCACTTGTCTCCAGGAGTTGGGCCTTGAAGGAAAACCCCATGTATTGCCAGACTCATGATAAAAGAGGGAGAGTTGGCAACCCTGACTCCCCTAATGCTGAATCATGGCCTAGTTCTCCTTTGTAAAGTTCAGTCTCCCATTACATTCATTTGCTGAGTTGATGATGTAACCATTTCTTAATGATTTTTAACTAAATGTACCATGCAGAACTATATTTGCAGTGAACATTCTGAGAAACCATGTTTAATTTGGTATAGATTAATTAAAGTTCCTCCTTGTCCTGGTGATGTGTACCTGATAAATCCTCCCCTTTCCACACCCCCATAAAAAAGGATTGGGTAAAAATAAAAGCAGCAATTTGGTGAAGCAGGACAGGGATATAAACTGAAGTATTCTAGCCTTGTTCAGACTTTCCCCAGACTGATGCCTATAGATTTTGGTTTTATTCCAGTTCAAAATATAGTGCTTGGTCCTGCAAACATACCAAATAGTCACAGGAGTGACTTACACAAACAGCCTTACTAGGCTAAATTCTGCTTTTGGTTACCCCATTGCACAGCATGAGTACAGCCCCAATCCTGCAAAAATTTAAACATGTTTAACTTCACACTGAGTGCGTAGTCCCACTGATACAGTGCATGAGGTTAAGCATGTTTTTGTCTTTCCAAGATCAGGACCTAAATCCACTGATTTACCTGGTTTTACTAGAAGCAGGTTTGGCCAATTACTTTAGTGCTTATGCAAGTAATCTCATTGCTCACAGGAGTAAGGAGCTGCAGGGTAGGGGCATACATTTTGAAATAAAAAGGTTATTCCTTTCCCTGTCGCTGCCCAGATAGTGATGTTAAAATAGTAAGTAATATTAGGGTTTTTCAGCTGAGCTCTTTCTTGTTCATCCTTGTAGAAAAATCTAAAGCTGAAAGAAACAGGAAAATTAAAATGCTCTACATCTACTTAGTCCATTATGCACCAAGTGACCCTAACAAGCCACATTCAGTGTCATGTAAAACGTTGAAGATGTTTGTACGGTTTTGACAGCTTTCCTCACAACCCCTAAAGATGAATTAAAGGTAGTGTCTAGGAAGATGCCTAAACTTCATCACAAAGGTTTACAAACCTGATCTGGAATTTGTTCCCTGAAATAGATGTTAGTAACCCTTTGAGTCTTAGTTACACCTCTATCTTGCCTGTTTGGAAAATGAGTCTTGCAGTCAGTGAATTAAAAATAGCTTGTTGTTTCTTAAGGGGCCTTTTGAAATATGCAGTATAGAAAACCTCCTGCAATGCATGACACTGTGAAGAAAACAATTATACTGGCAACATAGAGCCCCCTCATTTGCTTACTCTCAGTCAAAGCCCCCATCTTTTGTCTGAGCTAAATCCAGACCCTGGCTTATGCAGCAGTAAGGGATAGATAAGCTCCTTATAACTGCATAAAGCAGCTGCACTCCAGACTGACGAATCCTTCAGTGGGTGCATGAGGGTGGGGCAAGGGGGACCAGTGCCTGCTGGGAGTAGCTCAAGGGCGAGGCGTTAATGCAAGCGACCCTTTTATTTCCTGTCCCCAACCCAAGCAGCTCCATGTGTATCCAAGCCCGCTGACTCTGCTCCTTGGGTTAGCAGGAAAAAGTAACCTCTGCCCTGGACTGGGACCAAGGCTCTGTATTTTTGAATATGGTGTTGGGAACAGGGGAGTCTGGGGTGGTCTTATACCCCTGACTGATTGCCTTCAGAGGGGTATTCTACAGCCTATTGGTCCACTTGTTCCTTCCCTGTCCATGAAACAATATCTCTGGGGCTGGGGTGAAGCCAGAGGGCTGATTGCTGCATGGACACTTGAGTCCATTCCCTGCATGGAAGCCTCAGGCTGTCCTAGCCCCCACAGACCATGTCTGTTGTCACTCTCCCCCTCCCCCCGCCCATGGTTACGCAGTGCTCAGTCAGGTTACTCGGGCAAGGGATTGTGGACTGGTTTGCCCTTGCATTTGGTCAAATCCTGAGAGCTGCTGAGCGCCCCTGACTGCTATTGACTCCAATCAGAGTTGCAGGGGCTCAGCACGTCCCAAGATTTAGCCCCTGGCTTTTTTTAATGTATGTTTCCCCTTAAATTTCTAACGTGCTCTCAGCATAGTTGTCTAATTTCACCATTTTTGTGTTTACTCTTTTTTTTACCCCCAACATGGCTTCCCTTAGCATTGTGATAAAACATTTTGCCCTTGTTTTACACCCAAAGCTCTGACAGAAGTCATTAAAAGAAAAATTCCAGTTAAAACAAATGTGATGATTTTTTTATTTAAATAACCTTAGCTTTGATTTCTGATTAGTTTGCCACCTTGATGAATCACATCTAGCGCAAAACTAAAACCCTAACACACAAACACTTATCAAATCATTAAAATCAAACTAACAGTATTGGTTGGTTAATATAGTAAATGTTCAAAACCTTTACCCAAGAAAGATCTGAAGTTTATGCCCAGAATAGTAACCTTTACAATAGACACAAAGTTTCCACCCCTTCCAAAAATTGTCAGCAGGTTTTTTTCTGTTTGACATTTGCTCGCCATCACATCCCTCACTTTAATACTTTGTTAGCATGTTTCTAAGCATATTTGCAAAACAAGAAGCTTCAGAACCTAAAATCCAGGCAAAACTGCTAGCTTTAGGGGTCACTTTCAGAAGGCCAGACTGTGCGACTGCCTTACCCTTGGCAAGTGGGGGACACACATCCCTTCAGTGGGACCAGCGTGAGTAAGGAGTTCACAATCTAGCTCTTAATTTTCGCAGGAGGATGAAAAAGCTAACCTATTCCATGCTTTTCTTGATAAAAGGAAAGTGCTCCTTACCTCATCATGCTGCTTGAAGGGCAGAACATAACATTGAGAATGAAATAATAAAGGCCTGGTGGTTAATTATTTACTTTATAATTAAAAATGTACCAATCACTAACCAGGATCCCTAGAGGTTAACTGCGCATTTAATTTACAGCTCGTTTTCCAAAACTTGGGTATGAAATTGTTCATCACAAATCTGTTAGTATTTTGGGAATTCATGGGATTTTTAGAAAACAACATACCTTCTCTTAAACTCCCATAAAACCACGGGAGTCTTGTTATTGATTTAATTGGGAGCAGGACTGGGCCTTAATCATGAATGATAATTCAAGATGAATGTTAGTGCAAAGGAAACATTGGGGATCATTAGGATGAAGGGTGTGTTGTTGAGTGTTTCCATACTATATCCTTACTTTCAGGGATTTATCCATTTCAGTTTTCGATCTGACATTTAATTAGCTATGCTTTGTAGTAAAGTTAGTTGAGTTATGCATGCATGACTGACTTAGTTATCAGGGGAATGTGTGTGTCTTGCAAAATGTGCATTGAATGAGATGGTGTTCTGCAGGAGCTGTTAGTGGCTTGACCACTGCCACTTATTCCTTGAATATAATATTAATTTGATCTCTGCACCCCATTTATTTGAAAGTTTAAAAATTGTGTATTAACTTAACTATGAAAAAGAAACAAAAGAACTGTGTGTGTTGTTGGTTTTTTTTTTAAAGTGGGACATTCCAAAAACGTTGTTTACAAAGCAGTGACAACTCCAGCTGTGCTAAACGGTCTCCTAGCAAGTTTAACTGTCTAGTAGAGAATTCCTTGCTTCATAGACAAATTCTCCAATGGTGCAGGGTTAATATAGTGGCTCTTATGCTGGCTTTCTCCTAGCATGCAGTACGACCAGCATATCCTTTGCCTGGGTTCCCAGGAGGGAGTTTAGCAGCCAGGGATCACCAGGCATGTCAGGTGTAAAGTAGCCCAGTCTTGAGGTTCGGGTTGCCATCTGTCTAGTTTTCACCTGGACAGCCTGGGTTTCGGCTTGCGTGTCCAGGTGCCATTTGACAAGACCTGATCCCCAGTTGTTGTTATGGTTTTTTTTTATCTGGGGGGAAGCGAAGCAGGCGGTGAGGCCTCAGGAGTCTGGTTACCAGCCATTAGAAAGGTGGCAACCCTACTTGAGATGGCTCCATTTTACACTGGGGTTTAGTCTGTCTGCCAGGCAGACTTGGGATTTGGAGGCAAGGTTGAAGAGGGGACATAGAAATGTACCTTTGGATACCTTCTAGTTCAGCATGAAGCTCAGTTCAGCTAGATCATAACTGGATCATCTTTATTCTTACCAAGTATAAAGAAACACGTATTCTATCAGGCTCTTGTGCTGCTGCCTGTCACTGTGGGATCATGTCACATTAACTTTTATATTGTAAGCGCTTTAGGGCAGGGGTTATGTTTGTTCTGTTTGTACAGCTCCTAGCCCAGTGGGGTCCTGGTCCATCACTAGGGCTCCTAGGCACTATCACAATACAAATAAATAGTAGTTGTAACTCACATATGCATGAGCATGCACACACTACATGTATATTAATATAATTCTATTTCCTTACCTATGTGACAAGTAAAACCTTATCTTAATTTGTACTGAAAGAATTAAAAAGCCTAATCTACTTTTTCACTACTTCTGCTTGGTGATGTCTTTGCTTTTCAGCCTGGGCAGTGAATAGAGACCAGGTGCTCAGATAGTACAGAGATGAGAATATGGTATACCGATTGATAGACACTAACCAGTTTTGTATTTTCATAGTCAGTTCCCATTTCCAGCTTCTCCTGGACTAGCACAAGGCTGCAATGTGTGGGTTGCAAATCCTGCAGAGAAACATTGATTTGTTAATTCCAATTAAAACATTTTTATTCTTTAAAAAATCATGGAAACCTTTCTACTGCGCCTATCTGTGACCTGATAGCAATTCTTTAGGAGGTTGCGTCAAGCGTCTAAGCATATTTTCCAAGTTGGACTGAGTAGCCTGGTTGAGCTGCAATAGAACGGTATAAAGCATTCTGTGAACAGTGAGTGCAAAAGAGCATATGCAACAATGGCCTAAAAGAGTTCCACTGCAGAATGGACTTAGGGTAAAAATGAGGGAAGGATGTCAGATTGCATTAATTATTAAACGCTCCATCCCTATCCATCAACAGATTGGCAACAAGTGTACCATTCCCCCACTGCCCTGTAAGCACCCAGGACCCCTGACATTCAAGGAGAGAGTAATTTAATTTGCTATGCTGTCTTAATCATGGATGGATGTACAGCAAAATCTGACATTTTTATCTAGACTTTATTATGTAAAACAATGGGCTGGGGGACCCAGTTTATATTGCACTGTTGACAGCTGATGTTTTTCAATAATTTTTTGTAGCAGCAGAGGGGTGTCACTCTCCTGCTCCTATAGAGCTACTGCTGCAAAAGTGACAGTACGTAACAAAGGAGGGTGGATAGATATAGTGGAAGTCGGCATAAAATGCTGAGCATGTGATATAAGGGAGTCTCTCAACTGAGATACCTGCAAGGTCCTAGCTTAACATTTGACATATCAAAAGAGCATTTCATTATTGTTTGTACTAAAGCAGGTCAGTGGATAGACCTCATTACCAATTCCGGCAGTGGAAAGTCGTTGACTTTAAAATGCAGTTCATGTGAGTTGGTTTGCTTTTAAAATGCATTGTAGGTTCTAGTTCAGCCATGTTTTGTTTGATGGTTTAGGGATTTGGGGTTTGTTTTTTATAACACCCTGGATCTTGGGAGGTAGTGAATAGATCTTTGCTATGATGCCTCATAATGTATCAAGTCATTTTGAACTGAATGTAAAAGCAACTGTTAACTTTGTTAAGCACAAGAAGTTCAGGAAATACCACAGTCTTACAATAACTTCAACGAGCTTTGCAGGTAACCAGAAAAGAGGCACCAAGAGGAGGCAGCCTCAGTGTTAGCCAGCAAAGGCTATTTACAACTTTCTAGATAATCCTCTGCTACTTGCATTGCACCTAGAAATGTATGATAAGCCAGGCCAGAGCACAGAAGTTATGTGCTCCTTTTGGCCTGACCAATTTAATTCATCTGGTGATATTTTCTACTAGCTGAAGATCCTGGATGTTTTGTTAAGCAGAGCACATTGCAATAGTTCAGCCTGTTCCTCTGCCATGGCATCTGCAAAGTATAGACTCTTCTGAGTGGGGGACATCATGGCACAGATTCTGTGCCCACTCCTCAAGCCCTGGCTATTAGCTACCCCCACTTTGGGGCTGAGTGGAACTGTTTTTTAGGAGAATGGGAAAACAGATATTGTATGTATAAAATACATGTTCTTGGGCTCAAGCTCTTTGCCAAATTTATGTCAGAGTTAAATCTTTTACTACTCATGTGATGTGATATGGGAAATAGAAAAAGTTTGCCAGCTCCCAATTGGTTTTCACCTGATTGTTTTAAACAGAACAGTTTGAGGAGACAAAGAAAAAAGAGAGTGAGACGAGAAATCCTTTAAATGTTCTCCATCTGTTTTTGTCTGTGGTGGTAATCCACTGGGAGGAAGATTGACAGTTTTCAGGATAGGTGATTATTAGGGCATGATAGTTGTGGGAAGATAAGAAGTCCATAGCTGTGCCTCCTAGAGCAGAGTGCTAGAACTTTGTATAGGCTTCTAAACTGAATCAGCTGTTCCCCCTTTGATTTTTAAATCGTTTTTCAGTATAATTTTATTTAAGGATAAATATCAGATCCCTCTTTCTCTCACTCAAGATGCAAACTGTCATTGAGTAGGGGGGCAGTTCAAACCAGTCAAACTCTTAATTTTTTAAACTGGAAACTTGTTTTAAACGTTAAAAAATTTCAATACTGGCAAGGTACGGTTATTTTCATTTAAAAAGGAAACCAAATTGTCCTAGGAATGATAGACAATAACAAATAAAATAATCAATATTAATTAGACAACACCTTTGTTTAGGGATAGAGATGCAGTGAGATCTTTGAAACGTACAGAGTAACCATACATAACAGTACTTTTTTTGTTTTTAATAGAATTGGCCATTGTACTTTACCTAACTTCAGTGTAATATTATTATCCTACTTTCATTGAACTCCTGGTGAGCATTCCTTTGGGTTCTTAATCCTTAGTTCACTGTTCATTCTTTTTCACTTAAGAATGATCATAATAAGGGCTTAAATTCAGCCAGAGCTGTCCAGATCAGAGCTCTGGTAAAGATTTTTAAACCTGTGGGGCTAAAGCCCCAAGCCCTGGCATGCCTCCTCCCTCACAGGGCTAAAGCCCTGAGACCTCTCCAGTGTGCAGCTGAAGCCCAGAGCCCCAAATGGGGAGAGGGAGCATGGGGAGCTCTGGGAAATATTGTTTGAGAATTAAGCCCTGATCATAACCATGTTCTACCACTTCTTTATGGTTAGTAATGCTTTTTTCTGAGAAAATATTCCTGAGTGAAACTATTATTTGGTAATGCTACAATTTACCCAAGAAATAGGCATTTAGGGAATAATAAAGCATCCACGGATTTGACTCTTTCTATTGTAAATATTTTTGTTGTGGGAAAGAAATGATACGTGTTTAGCATCTTTCCTATTGTAAAGCTACAGTGGTATTTTAATAATAATAAATTGAGGAGACTTCACTTTGTTTACAGGTTAGCAGGATCAGATGTAGGTTGACTATTCGACTATTTCTTTCCACCATAGAACATAGGTGCTGGAACTAGGGGTGCTGCTGCACCCCCTGGCTTGAAGTGCTTTCTATCATATACACGGTTCATAGTTCTGGTTCAATGGCTCTCACCACCCCCCACTATACAAATGGTTCTAGCACCCATGCCATAGAAAATGCTGATAAATCCACTGTGAACAACTAATTATGCCAACAACACAAAAGCCACCACCACTGAATAGCAAGAGGCCCTCTAGTTAGCAGTCAGCAAAAAGGCAGAGGATTAAAGGGGGTGGAGACTGAATTACCTTCCTATCCTAAAGCCTGTCTCTCAAAGTCAGGGCTGATGTACCATGGCAAAGCAGTCCAGGAAAGCTTGCAGTGCCACTGCCCATCCTGTGTGTGTTCTGGAAATAAACAGAAGACTTTGCTCCCTGCAAATCTCTTTCTGGTAACTTTCATAAGCACTAGATTCACACACACTAACAATAGCATTCTGAGCTGACTTTCCAATTGCAGATCTCAAAGTGCAAAAAATTAGAGATGATACTGATACTCAAAGATGTGGAGTGGAATTTTCCAAGGCATTTAATAGAATTGGGAACCCAATTCTCATTGACATTCAGTGAGTTGGGCACCTAACTCCTGTAGGTGCAATTGAAAGTTCCACCTAATAACATGAGGCTGGAGGAACTTCATGTTGTATTTCATTGATCCCAGAATTATTGGCCCTAGAAAACAGTAATTCTACTGTTACAGGAAAATGAGTTGGGATTAAATTACTATTAATTGTCCTATTGTGGTAGCACCTAAGGGATCTAGTCATGAATTGGGAACCATTGTGTGAAACCCTGTACAAACATAACAAACAATGAGTATTTAGAATAAATATCTTTGTACATATTTCAACAAGAGAGAAGATTAGACTGGTCATGGTCTCTTTAGACCAACTCAATTTGTTTCATACAGTTCCACCATGTGACAATGCTCTCTCTATAAACAATTAAATACTTTGCAGTTTATAAAATCTCTGCCTAGGTGTTCATAAATATGTCAGATTAAAGAGTTGTCCAAAATCCATTCTTGTGAATTAATGAATACAGAAAAATGTCTGATTTACACTGCACAGTAGTCATGAGCACACCTATTAACCATGACCTTGAGGAGGCTTTGCTGCCACATTCATGTTGTAGCATGAAGTGACAATCATCATACATTGTGCCTTATCAGACCCCAAATTTTAAACAGTGGTCTTGCATCACATTCCTTGTATTTGTTAAAAATAGAATTCAGAGCCCACATTCAGTGAAGCAACTGTATCTAGTGTGTCCTACAAACAAAGAGTAAATCTGACAGGCTATCACCCCTCCAGTGGTCATTCTGAAAGCACAAGGTGACTATAAGAGCAAAGCTCCATAAAACATTTGTAGTTTTGGCACAGAGTCCAAGGGGAACATGCTCAGATTCTGTGCCACAGCAGCTGCATGTGACTTGGGATGTTTTGCAGCAGAGTTAATCTTCCAGTGTAAATAGATGCAGTTGTGTTGCCACTGCTGAGCAGGATTAGATGATTGTGACCATAGTTTAGTGCAGTGAAGAGTACTGCATTCAGTTGAAGTTTCAGGGGAAGAGGGTTAGGGAAATGCATGGAATCAACCTTGGTGTTTTAGTTAAAGTCCAACACAGCTAACACCTCTTATGACAATTGTCATGGGCTCTTTACAAGCATTCAATAAGTTGGTACCTAGGCACCATTCTAGAGCATTGATTGACTACAGAGTCTGAGCAAAGAATGCCATCTGCAAAAGCACGGATTCCTCTTCCTGCAGTACTTGGCTTTTCCTTGGAGGTCTCCCACGTATTGGTCCACACGTAGCTTGTGAGCACCAACAAGATCCAGCAGTAAGGTGGAATGGATATACACTAGTTATTCTGTGTGTGGAAAAAGTAAAAGCCACCTATACAAAAACTTGGCCATGAAAGTTTGAAGCTCTTTTGAAAATATCATGCTAGATGGGAGGTGAGGGAAGTAGGAGAGAACAGGAAGAGTGTTTTGGTTAGAGTTGGGAGTTGTGAATTTATGTAAGAGAATAAGTTCTATGCCTGGAATGAAAACTGATGCAACACATGACTTACTAAGCCAACAGCTAGACAAGCCATCTAATCAATAGGGAAAAATCAGAAATATTAATAAGGAAGCAAAAATAACACTAGAACTAAGTGGAAACAGCACTCTAGACCAGAATGGTATGTCACTCATATTAGCCACAGGGCTTGCAAGCTGAGGCTTTTATCAGAGCTTCAGAGAATTCCCTGATCTGCCTCTTCTGCAACAGGACAGTTCCTAACAGGGGGGAGAAAATGAAGCTCATTTGCTCCTTTAACACCATGTAAGGCTATAAAGCACCTTAGGAGTAGCACAGCATGAACTTCAATATATCATCTATTGAGACACAAGACTTGCATCTGGCTAAAGCTTTTACACAGCAGGCTTATTCCTGCTCCTGTTGAAGCCCATGGGAGTTTTGACACCTTAAACAGGTGAAGGAACAGGCCCTTACTGGCATGAATAGTCCTAGTGAAATAAATGGGTCTACTTATGTGGCCAAGGAGCTATCTGTAAAAGAATCGAGCCGTTATACATATTTATATCAAATACTCTTGATTCAAGATGAATGACATCCATTTTTAAAACCCAGAATCTTATCTAGTGTACATCTGCAGAGATCTACTGAGGTCTATTTATACCAGCTGAGAATGCTCCTGGCTAACTCCTTGTCTGGACACTTATTCCATTTTAGTTTAATGCATTTCCTGAGCAGGCAGACAATCTCATTCCAGAATAAGGAAGTTATTCAGAAATATCTAATCATGGAAGTCCATGTGTAGACAAGTCCTAATTAGGATCTGTGCTTGGTAGATTTTTTTGTACAGTAAACACTAGCAGAAAAATACTGCTGTCTCACTTTGTGCTTGCTATGAGAAAAAACATGGCCTAATAGCATAACAGGAAATAACTTTATTATAAAATCTGCATGTAAACAAGTAACAAATTGAGTAACAGTTAATGGAAGTGCAAATTAACTTCATAAAATGATATTTATTCTGTATCTAACTATATCTATTTTGCTAACTCCCATTCTAATGCTGTTTGAACTGCCCCCCCATTTAAATTTAAAAAGTATTTATCATTGCTTTTTTTAATACTAAAAAAGTGTACGAGCCTGCGTACAAATGTTTTCAAGTTTTGCTCTGCAAAGGAGACAAGTTTTTCACTTCCTATCATCCTTTATCTTTGCATCTCTGGTATCCACAGGACAGGAGGACATGTAACAAATGTACAGTGAAAACGAGGGCATATGAAGCCACTTGTTTAAAGTTAGTTCATTTACTTGCACACACTGATGCTTAAACCATTTACCACTGAAGTGAACATGGTAATACAACTTCCAGGTCTTGCTTATGAACCATAAGGCATTACGGAGAGTCCAATAAGTCCACCCTTTTCATAAGTCAAATGCTTGTTCACAACCCATGTACAGCATCTGGCCTGGCTGAAAGATTCTAAAGCACAGATAAATCATGGCAAGACTTTGACTTTGCCTTGAAAGCCATCTTCTTATTGTTCTTTGCCACAATTCTCCCAAGGAATCGCTTTGCCTTTTTGCTTATGCTTTCTCTTCTTTTTGTGTTGGCCATTCTCCGGGCATTGTCTTCCTTACTGTCTTTGCGAAGTCTGATTTGTCGAATGATACCTTCAAACAGGTCTTTCACATTATGATGAAGAGCAGCCGACGTCTCAATGAATTTGCAGTCAAACACCACAGCGCAGGCCCGTCCCTCTGGAAATACAGAAAGAGGGACAAGTGAGTGACAGTAGAATGAGATTTTCCCTTCATGCACATCAGCATCCAAAGCTGCAATGTGACTTAAAAAAACCAAACACATGCACACCTTATTAGGTGAATAGGGCCTTTATACCACTATTGTACTTTGATGCATGTTGAGATGAATTTCTAGTCAGAATCATAGAACTGAAAGGAATCTTAAGAGGTCATCTAGTTCATTCCCCTGTATCCTCAGGGATCCTTGGAGAAGGCAGTCCCCAGTCTTTTCAAGATAACATGCTAGGATGGACATCTCAATTCCACCAATTTGATGGAACATAAGGCAACAGACAGTCCCTCAAATAGCATGGCCCACTATTCTTGTTTAAACTGAACATGTGCGAACAGGCTTGTACAAGAGTGCAGCCAGCATAAGGCACAGAGAGCAGATATCACCATTTCTTTCAGGTGAAAGCTCTGGTGCAGCTGTACTGTCACATTCTGCAAAAGCTGTAACCAGTGAATTTTCCAAGATCATTCCAAATAAAGCAGGTTACAGCTAGGAAGGCCAGATCACCAGACCCATAGCTAGCGGTCAGGAAAGCATAGGTCACTCTGGTGTAGTGAGGTCTGCATCCACAGTAAGAGGTTACAACTCTAATATTTCAGAGATAAAGCTACTTTACACCATTGCTGAAGCATGAATTTCCATGTTCAGCTTGTGGTAAAACAATGACCCTGAAGTTGTAAACTTAATCAACTTGAGCAGAGCAAACCACATCAATAAAGAGGCTCACTGCTGAGGCAATAGAGACTTTCTGGGCACTGCACCAGCCCACAAGCAAGTGACTGCTCCATGTTGCCTGGGTTGAACAACCTGTGCAGGCTAGTGGGCAGTCTAAAGCAGGGAATGAGAGGACACCATGACAGAATCAGACTGAAAGAGCTAGTATCTCATCAGGGTACTGATGGTATCTTGTAACATTCCACCTAGTGAATATAAAAATGATTTTCTTTTTAAGTGTGGATTCAGTGCTGATGTGGATTCATGCAGATGCTTGGTTGACAGTCTTGGACATGGAAATACACAGAAGAGTGTCAGCATGGACTTAAGCAGGGCAAGCGTCCCCACATTGCCCTGCCAACATATCTCCATCCCATCATGAGATCACTTTATAGGAGAAAGGATTGTTCAGTCTATATGGTCTTGCCCTCAGCAGAAATTGCCAGTTGTGGGTTTTGTACCTCGGTGCATTAGGAACAGAAATGGACACATCAAGTCATTTTATAAAAGTGTCCTTGGGCAGCCAGAAGATGGCTAATGACTTTCAGTCACTATTGACCTTGAGATGCACGCAGTAGTACCCTGAAGCTGCAGCTCTAAGCCACTCCTTTACTACTGCAGCTTCAGGGCACTATGCCAAGGATAGTCAGAAATCAACCAGCTCTGCTTCTCTGACAATTTGCTTCTCTGTGCTCCAAACTCTTTGAACATGGAATGTCTATAAACCAGACTCTTCAAATCATGTCCCTTTCTGCAGTAGAACAGGATTCTCTGCAGCCTTGGTTATTAACTTTGACTTGAATTCACAATTCAGTAGCATCTCTTACCATCTACTGAGACTTCTCTGGATCGGACGAGGTCACTTTTATTCCCTACCAGAATGATGGGAATATCTTCTGTTTGTCTTGCTCTTCTTAGCTGAATTCTCAGTTCTGAGGCCTTTTCAAAACTAACTTTGTCTGTCACTGAGTACACAATAATATAGGCATCCCCCATTTTCATACAATGATTCTGAAGCCACTGGCTGTCATCCTAAAAGGAAAAAAGAATGGAACCATTTATTGCATTGAAAATACATAAAACTAAACATTCTAATAAGTGAATGATTTTGGAAACCCTGCTACAGCTAGTTTTCTTGCAATTCTTTTATATGACATTTTAAGTCCGTATTAAAAATTTTACTAAATCATTCTTGGGAGGGAAAAATCCTCATTTTGGATGTTCTATTACGAAGTAAAAGCTTTTCTATTTCCATAAATTGCATCAATGCCTGGGATGGGCCAGATTGTGACCCCCTTACTCTGACTGATAAGCCGCTACTCCCAGGACTCCCTCATTGGCTTGAGGGAGTCTGTTTATTCGGGTAACTCCCCAACAGCAGGGGTAAGGGGTTCAGTCTGGCCCTAAACTTGGTCTGAAATAGCCTAGCTACTTGAAATGTACTCTAGAAAACTAGATGAGTGAATACAGAACAAAGAATCTCAATATTTTCTATTAGGATGTTACTTAACAATGAATAGCCATACACAATCATCTTATTCTGAATCTATGCCTAGGCTGTGCAATTAACAAATAACCCATAAATAAAATGAACTATTCGTACCTGCTCCCATATGTCAAACACTATGAGAGAAGCTTCTTCTCCATCGACTATAATCGATCTGTTATATGTATTCCCTGTAGAGAGAAAATTTTAAATTATTAGACTTCATTGCCAAGATTTTTGCAGTCAATCAGAACACTTAACACCTGACTGACTAAGGTAGAGTGATTATCAGTTATTGCTTCCAAACCCGTTCTTAACTAATTTACTATTAGTAGATATTTTCATTAGGGCGATAGAGAAGTTGCATGGTATGTGCAATATATAAAATACTGTTTGTCTCTAACAAATTTTGAATTCAAAAATATTTTTTTTAAATGCTTCTATGTTCGAGTACTGACCTAAGCCAAGAAAAGTAGGTAAATTCAGAGTAAAGGCCATCACTCCATCCTTCACTCACCATGTTATACCTCAATATTGTAGCATATATTTAAAAATAATCTTTACTCAAGCATTCTCATTGACTCAATAAGGACTTCAGGATTGTGCCCCAGGGTATAGAATATTATGCACTGAAGTCTCACCCCAAAGACTCCTGCAGTCCAGTCGCAATACATAGGCACAACTCTATAGAGAGTGATAAACTTAACTCTGCATTTTCCTGCTGTTTGGGTTTAAGTGAGAACCCTCATTATTTTAGGGAGGCTTTTTTTTTTTTTTTTAAACTTAATGTCTGGCTTTTTTAGGAGTAATGTTTAAAAGTGCCTTGATTTCCTTACTCCCGATAAGCAAAACTGTGAACTTTGCTTCAGGGCAGTTCTAGTCAATTGACTGCCATCTATGTCCTCAACAAGAGGCATTTAGAAACATACTATATGGAAAATGGGGATGATACAGCCCTCCTTTGTAAAGTGCTTTGGGCTCTAAACTCAGTATAAACAGCTGGGTATTATTTGTTACATGAACCTTTAAACCATCTAATGGGACTGTGTATTAAATTATGAAAAATTAGTTTGTTCAGTAGCCAAACTTAAAGTGTTAAGAAACTTAACTGTTAATCTTTCTTAATCATAAAAAGCCTTTATTCTAAGGAACAAGGCCCTGAAACTAAGCCTTTCCTTACTAAGAGGAACATGTAATGAGGATCCCAAATCAGCTACATTTACACAAATATTAATGTATTCTGACTTAATCATCAACTATAGTCACGCTTAATATGCATTCATACAGTAATATGAATATGCAAGCCTATTAGTGTGTGAATACATATTCATTTTGTTGAACCACACATTGTGTTATATCCTATACTGGTCTATGTCTATATGTAATATACATGTGAACACATGGCGTTTATGGACACACTACACGTCCAGCTCGAGAAGGGGTCTGTAAATCCCTCCGCACTAAAGCTGTAGTTCAAGGCCAGGCACTGTTAAAGCGGCGGCTCTGTAGCCAAGCTCCAGCCTGGGGCTCGCTGTCTGGACAGGGCGGGGAGGGGGTGAGTTGCTAGCGCCGGGGCGCTACGGCTGTGGACGGCGCCGCTTCCCCCCTAGATCTCTCGCAGCCCGCGGCTCAGCCGCCCTCACCTGCCTCCTCCGCATCGGGGCAGTCCTCCACCCCGCCGAAGATCCTGGCCAGGCTGGTCTTGCCCACGCCGTGCTCGCCCAGCAGGATCACCTTGTAGAGGTTGCTGTCGGAGTCGCTGCCCGAGGAGATGACCGAGTCGGAGGAGTCGGACGCCCAGCTCTCCCGGTCCGGGTTGTACGAGGTGCAGCGGACCAGCGGAGAGAACTCGCCCAGCAGGTCGCCTGGCGGGACGGACGTCTGCAGCTCCCGGTCATCCACCGGCATGCTCCGCCGGTGCAGGTGCTGGTGGGCGGCGAAGGGCGTGCTGCAGCGCCGCTTCTCCAGGTAGCGCAGCTTGTCCCCGCGGTTCAGAGTCATGGGGGCGCCTAGCTGCGGGGAGAGCGACCCGGGCGGTGTCAGGCTCCGCAGCTCCCCGCCTGCCCCTCGTCCTGCCAGGCAGCGGGGCGCTGAAACCGCCTCCTCCCCCCGCCCGACCTCGGGGGGACCCCGGCAGCTTCCCCCACCCCCTCCCCAAAGTCCTGGGTCCGCTCCCGGCCGGCTTACCTGGGACGGGGCCAGAAGGGAGACGGGATTCCCCGGCGGTGCCTGTTACCACGCGAGCGCCGCTCCTGCCTCCAGTCACTGCTCCTAGCAGCCCGCGCCGCCTCGCTCCTATTTATGCCACGGCCAGCCCGGCCCTCCCCGGCGTGACGTGACGCTGAGGCAAAGCCCGGGACCGCCCCCGCCCTGGAAACCCGGGGGGGTTCCAGGCAGGCAGCTGGGGCACGTCCACGCGCCCTGTACACACCGGGGTGCAAGGGAAAGCCCGGGTTGTGGCCTCTCCTTGGCGAGCACCCAGGGGTCCGGCTCCGGGGCATCAATTAGTTAATGCGCGTCCAACGCCTGGAAGCTGTACAGCAGGATGGAAGTGCTGATAATGGTTCCTGTAAGCCAGCGGTCTAAGGTATCTGGCTCATCACTGCGGTATCTGCTGTCTTTAGCCCTAGTTACACAAACATAAATAAACGTGGGCAACTTCTATTTAATTATTAGCAGTGCAGTAGCCTTGAGAGGGCTGCCACAGGGTCAGGCCCCATTGTGCTAGGCACTGGACCGTGGTAAAATAAGAGACCGACCTTGTCTCTCAAATTTCAGTAAAACTGTACAATACCGTATTTGTATTTATTTACTGTTTGGGTTTTTTGTGTGTGTGCATGAATTTAGTAGAGGTGAAATGTGCCAAACTGACATTCTGGAGAGGAGGGTACTCAGTTTTATCTAGATTCTAGAGCAGAGGCACTGTAGTAACAGCGCGAACCTCCCCACTCTGCCCTATAAATGTGCTACGTGTAGTTTTGTTTCCTTATTCATTCAATCTTTGGCTTTTTTTTTCTTAAAGGCTGCAAACAAGGTGCTGGCTGAGATGATTTGTCCCTTAATGAGTCTGTTGGGAAATGACTATGACCAGCAAATTTATTTCCCATAAATACCAACAGCATTCTAGAATAATGATCCATAATAGTACAGTTAGTGATGATGATGGTGTTGGGACTATCAATACAACTCTCGTACTTTTTGTAAGGGTGAGAATTTTGTAAAGCATTAAACCAGTTTTGCAAGACTGAACCATAGAAGTCTGTATTGATATTTGGGACACTACCATATTAGTGTCCCAAATATTTGCTGCATCTGAAGAAGTGAGGTTTTTTACTCACGAAAGCGTATGCCCAAATAAATCTGTTAGTCACCAGACTCCTTGTTGTTTTTGTGGATACAGACTAACACGGTTACCCCCGATACTTGATACCATATTAGAAATATTATGAAAGGCTGGAGTCTACCATATTAACCAAGCCCCTGGTTTGAAATGCACTATAAAATTATGGAAAACTGATCTGTAACATAATTTTAAAAGCTGAATATTTCAGTAAGAAGTGTGTTCCACACTTCAATTTAATAATGTTTGTGTTATAAATATGTATAGAGCTTAAAAAAACCTTCTTTTGTTAAAGCAACGGCACATTGGCTAGGTTCTACATCTAAACAGAGCCATTTCCGGTTCTATCCCCTCATGTGCGCACATCTTTGTGGAAGATCCCAACACTACCCGCTAAATACACAAGTCTAACTGCTTCCTTTGTTCCCTATTACAGTGCTGTATTTAATGTTTCCATGTGTGTATTTGTGAATGGTATAGGATGCAACACACTTTTTGTCACAAGGCTAGTGTTGTGGTGTTCTTTTGAAAATGTCTGTCCCACAGTTTTTCAGATTTCACTTTACTGGTCAGGAGTTTAATATTGCTGCTGTTTTACAACAGCATTAGGAGTTAGTACTGTAGCATCTAAGAGTCTGCTCAGGGACTAAGACTATATTATGCTAGGTGCTGTACAAACACAGAACAAAAACACAGTTCCTGTTCAAACGAGCTGTGTGTCCTTGCGTAAGATTCTCATAGACCAGGGGTCAGCAACGTTCAGCACGTGGCTCGCCAGGGTAAGCACCCTAGCGGGCCAGGCCAGTTTATTTACCTGCTGACAGGTTCGGCCAATCGTGGCCCCCACTGGCCGCGGTTTGCTGTTCCGGGCCAATTGGGGCGGCGGGAAGCCGCGGCCAGCACATCTCTCGGCCCGCGCCGCTTCCCGCCGCCCCCATTGGACCGGGACGGCGAACTGCGGGGAGTGGGGGCCGTGATCGCCTGAACCTGCCACGTCAGCAGGTAAATAAACTGGCCCGGCCCGCTAGGGTGCTTACCCTGGCGAGCCGCGTGCCGAACATTGCCGACCCCTGTCATAGACTAATATAAAACATAAAGGGACAGATTCTTCTCAGTTTCACCTGGGCAACCTAATGTAACTGTGACATTCTCTCCCCAATAACACAGAGCTGCTCTAGTCATTATCCTGTAACCACATGGGTAGATATAACTAACCAGACATCTGTATTTATATTCTGTTTGGCTCACCAGAGCATCATTTAAAATTATTTATTTTCACAGGACCCAAACTGTGCTAGGCACTTTACTGACGGTCTAAGGCAGTTTCCTGCCCCTAAAAGATTATAAGCCAAGCCCACACTTCTGCAAACTGAAGGGTGTGGGCAAATCCCTGAAATCTTATGGAATCCCTTGTTATTGGGGTTCCATGCAGGTATAAGGATTGTCCATGTAGATAAGCCTCTAGGATCAAAGCCAGTGTGGACAGCATACCAAGGAGGGGGAGAAAGGAAGCAAATAGGCAGAAACAGATGAGAGGGAGGAAAGAATCCGCAGAATAGGTAGTGGGGTTGCTGGACCAGTTCAGTACACAGCATGTTTGCACCTAAATTTCTATTCTCATGTAACATGTTGTGCAGTTGAAGCCACTTACATCAGACACATAATTAGGGAAACCACTATAAAGGGACAAACCTCAGGGAACTGACTTTTTTTGCTTTTAAATCAAACAAACATCCCGCCACTTTCGTGGAATTGTTGTAATAGCTTAGTCGATGTTGGGATGGCTTTTGGCCTACCTGTCCTGTTGGTTACAATTAGAGGTATTCATAGGGCAGTTAAAGGTCATCAAATGTTCGCAGCTAGTGCTCTCTGCCTTGCAACATGGCAAGCAAAAAATGGCCCTAAACTTGTCAGTTGTAATTCTAGACTTTAACGGGGTGGTTAAAGGTTGTAAATGCTTCAGTTAAATTGACTAAATCGCAAAGCCAAGGCTAACATTTTAAGTAATGTGTAAGTAAACTCTGTTTAAAAAGGGGATAAATTGGGATGAACTGGGATCTATCAAAACAGATTGACTAAGCGCCTTCTACATGCAATTTAATGTGTCCCATGCTCAAAAAACTGCCCTTCAGCTTATCGTTAATAAGAGCTGTGTGTTGGGCAGAGGTACACGTGGTTCTGTCAAAACCACCCCCTATATCATGGTTACTGACTGGAAAATAAAAAAAATAAAAAGAAAGGGGGGTGGAGGGGCTGAAAAATTGGGACTTATTGGAACACTACTTTGATCCATTTCCTGCTCTAAGAAAATCTTACATATTTTTATGGTGTGATTGCAAGATAGAGCCCTCAAGGGAAAAGAGACAACATGAGTAGGCCTTCACAACAATCATTGAACAAAAACATCATGAGAACAATGCTACAGGAAAATTAACTAAAAATAAACATTTACAGTAACAGCATTCAAAGAAAAGAAAATCTTACCAGGACTGTGAGAAATATAGTGTGTGTGTTTGCGTACATTTATGTACAATGAATAGATCCAAATATGTGATAAGAAGGAACAAACTCACACTGAAGCATTGAATCTATTTTAAAAAACCTAAAAGATTAAAATAATAATTTTTCTAAAATTCTAAAACTATCCTGTTGTGACCCCATGGAGGAAGTCCACTCCGGACACATAGGATCCAGTCCATTCTTTGGAAATAGTTGTGTGGCTCTTTGGCAAACTTGGGAGGGTTGTTGGAGTGTACTCTGACTGTACTTTGGGGAATACAATAATACACCAGGCATGCGGGGACTGCTGAGGCACGATACCTCTGGCTCTGAGGGACTTGATGCTGGGTTATGTGAGTAGTCTTTTTACAGAAAGTGAGATGGCCTTGGATTGAGTCCTTGAGGATTCACTTATTCCTGGTGGGATGACTAAAAGTTTCACAGAGGGAGCACAATGGCCAGGGAGCTAGGTCTGTTTCTCATCTGCCTCTGGATCTGTGCCTGGAACCTGAGAAAGAGATTCATGACAGGTCATACTGCTACTTGATGCCCTTTGAGCTGCATAGGACCGACTATTCAGTGAAGTTGGAAAGAATTAACAGATAAGGCAGGATAATTACTGGAGACGGATCACAGCATACTTCTTTGCATAACATCTAATTCTATTATTATTATTATTATTTTATTATATTACAGTAGCATCTAGTGACCTCAGCAAGATCAGGCCACTGTTGTGCTAGGCACTGTATAAACAAATAGAGACAGTTCCTGCTCCACAGTGATTACAATCTAATAGCTAAGATGCACAAAGAATGGAAGAAAGGGAGTTGTTCTAATACCCAATGACTTGTCCAAGGTCACACAGGGAGTCTGTGGCAGAGCCGGGAATTGAATTCAGATTTACTGTGTCCCGGGCCAGTGATTTAACCACAAGGCCATCCTTCTTGTAAATTGAGTTAAAATTTGAGGCAAGCAAAAGCCATTGAACATAGTGAAGATACAGCTGCACTCCAAAGTGCTCCGCAACCCAAGACTAGATCATCTATTTTATCACTTGTAGCATTTCCAAACTTGTTAATAGCATTATCTTATTTTACATCATTCCCAGAAGTACCAACAGCAAAAGCAGCTGTACCGTAGGATGGATAAGTGTTCTTCTATCAGAACAGCGTCTCAAACATTCACCCACATCTGGAGCTGCATCCAACTGGAGGGAGGGGAATTGTTTAGGCTGGCTTTACCAGGAATAATTGGATGAAATTAAATAAAGGAAACTTCCTAGTTAAGAGCTAATGAAATCAGAATATTTTTCTTCTGTTGCACCTTCTATAGCACCCTTTTTTAAGGATCTCAGTTCACATTACAGACAATGTATAAAGTCTCACAATATCCCCATCCGGTAACTTATTGTTATCCCCATTTTACAGAGGGGAAAGCTAAGGCATAGAGCCATTAAATGACTTGACTGAGGATACAGAGGAGGTCAATGGCTCCAGGATATATTTTATTTAGTTGTCATATTTAGATACCTAAATAAAAGTGGCCTGATTGTTCTTCTGTGTTGAGTAACTGTATTGCAAACCTTCTCACTGAAATCAGTGGGAGTTGCATGTGCTCAGTACCTGTGAAAATTGTCCCATTTTTATTTAGGCATCTAACTGTAGGCACCCAAGTTTGAAAATGTTGACCTTGGCTCTTTGGGGGATTCCCTGCCCCAACAACCACCTCCCTGTACTTTTAACAGATATTTCAATTGTAATTAATCGCTAATTAAAAGGCAATTTTGATTACTGCTTTTTTTTTAAACTTATTTCTGCTTTTACTGGACCCATGGCCTGTCTGAATAAGTGCTTTATTCATGTACCATAGACTTGGTGTCTTTAGCAAACGTAACACAGAGTATCTCTGTGATGTTGTGCAGTCTATATGGTTTTATAAAAACATGATAATAAGTGAGTATAATGTAACTGGGATATGCTTCATGCAAAAGGTCTCTTGTAAGGTGTCATTACAAAGCTTATAATCTACAGAGTATGATCATCCAATTTGTATAAATGTACCACTCTTGTATCTAAAACTAGAAATATAAAATATAACTCTGAGGGCCTATTGTAATTATCTAAAGTGTGGGCCATTAATGATGGTTTGGAATCTTGATGACTCCCATTAACAAGGACCATTATCCTCAGATGGCTGTGTTTACCTGTGAGTCTTCCTGTATATGTGTGTACTGGCAAGTGGGCAATGAAGTCTTGCAGTGATATGTGATCATGTCACCTGAACTGCAATCCATCTTTAACCTGGTGCTTTTCCAGTGGGGGGTGGAAACCCAGAGGGACAAGGGGTTCCCGCCTTATGCAAAAGATATATAAAGGGGTGGAACAGAACAAAAGAGGGAGAGGAGCCATCATGAAGAATCCCTTAGCTATCATCTGAGCTGGAACAAGAGCTGTACCAGGGGAAAGAATTATGCCCAGGCCTGGAGGTGTCCAGCCTGAGAAAAACTTACTGAAGCATCTCTGAGGGTGCGATTATCTGTATTCAGTTTGATTAGACATAGATTTGCACATTTTATTTTATTTTGTTTGGTGACTTACTTTGTTCTGTCTGTTACTACTTGGAACCACTTAAATCCTACTTTCTGTATTTAATAAAATCACTTTTTATTTAGTAATTTACTCAGAGTATGTATTAATACCCGGGGGAGCAAACAACTGTGCATATCTCTCTATCAGTGTTATAGAGGGCAAACAATCTATGAGTTTACCCTGTATAAGCTTTATACAGAGTAAAACGGATTTATTTGGGTTTAGACCCCATTGGGAGTTGGGCATCTGAGTGCTATAGACAAGCACACTTCTGTGAGCTGTTTTCAGGTAAACTTGCAGCTTTGGGACAAGTGATTCAGACCCTGGGTCTGTGTTGGAGCAGACGGGAGTGTCTGGCTCAGCAAGACAAGGTGCTGGAGTCCTGAGCTGGCAGGGAAAACAGGAACAGAGGTAGTCTTGGTACATTGGGTGGCAGCTCCCAAGGGGGTTTCTGTGATCCAACCTGTCACAATCTCTCACTTTTAAATGGAAACAGGAAATTACATAACTATTGGTTTTGCATAAAGCCAGATTCTGAGTCTATTCGTGTTTATGGCAAACCCCATTCAAGTCCTGCATAACAGATCTCTGGAGCTTAGTGAGTGAAGGCTATCACTTATGGTGAATTCTGAGCACAAGATTCTTTAATAAAGGATCATAAATTTGTCTGTATTTCTTTTCCCCCTATTTTTTAAATCCTAGCTCTTTTTTTTTTTTTTAATTTCAGTTGCTTTCTCGCTGAAGGTTTTTTTTTTTTTTCCTCCATACTTCATTTTTCTACCTTGCCTGGTTTCTTTCTCCTTATTTCCTCCAGTCCCTTTTCTTCTCTGCCTCCTTTTGTTCCCTTTTCAATCTTTTCCTAGCTCTTGAAAAGTGCCAGCATTCAGTTCCAGTGTGTGTCATATTGGCCGGACTACTCTTCATCATATGGAAATTGTCTGATTTTTTTTTTCTATTATTTGTTGCTGGGAATAATGCTTGTGCCTTGGGTTGCTTTGTGCCATATGAAGTGTAGGATGCATTTCCCATTCTAAATAACAGCTACATTTACTCTCTTTGCGAGGTAAATTCTAATAACTGGAGATAGGGACAGAAGAAGAATCTTATTCCTTGATCTCTTTGAATCTTGTGTCGGGGAGCGGCAGGTTCAGATTTGATTCATTGTATATGAGTCTGTCTCAGTGGTATTGGTTCCAAGTGAAATGACTCATTAAGAGAAATATAGTACAGACGCTTCCCGGGTTACACAAACCCGACTTACGCAAATCCGCACTTACGGAAAAAGTTCCGTAAGCTAGAAAGTTGTGTGTGTGTGTGTGTGTGTGATGATCGGGAATACGTTCCCGACTTATGCAAAATTCGAGTTACATGAGACGTTCCGGAACGGCACGCTTGCATAAGTCGGGGAGCATCCATACAGTAGAACCTCAGAGTTACGAACACCAGAGTTACGAACTGACCAGTCAACCACAAACTTCATTTGGAACTGGAAGTACACAATCAGGCAGTATCAGAGACTCCCCCCAAAAAGGCAAATACCGTACAGTACTGTGTTAAATATAAAATACTAACCAGCATTTTTCTTCTGCATAGTAAAGTTTCAGCGCTGTATTAAGTCAATGTTCAGTTGTAAACTTTTGAAAGAACAACCATAAGGTTTTTGTTCAGAGTTACAAACATCCTCCATTCCCAAGGTTTTCGTAACTGTGAGGTTCAACTTTATGTAAATTTTGTAATATAATATTTACAGCATTTTTCTGCTGTAATTTGTGTGCAGTGTTGTTGTATCCATGTTAGGTCCCAGGATATGAGAGTGAGAAGGTGAGTGAGATTGGTCCAATAGAGGATATTACCTCTCGCCCACCTTGTCTCTCTCACAACTGTAATTCCAGTCTTTGCATGGCTGGCTGTCTTTATGTTTGTGTTGTTTCATCATCTTCATTGAAATCAGTTCCAGCTCATAGGCTGGAGCAGTGCATAATAATAATGAAAGAGGTGCCGGGGCTCAAAGAATTAGGTGCTGGGGCTCAAGCAATTTTTTTCCTTTCATAACTGATGTGGCAGGCCCAGAGGAGCTGGGGCTATGAACTGCCAAGCCTAGAAGAACCGGGGCTCAGCTCTGCCACAAATTAAGCTCTGGGCTGGAGTAGCAGCACCAGGGCAGGGCAGATAGAGTTGTCCATCAGTCTGGTTCCACGCTGGGAGAGGTGGATATCATCTCTTCAGTCTTTCTCCCCTAGTTCCCTTCAACTCATCTCCATAGAGCCTAATTAATCAGGCTTTATGTGGGTGAAGGTAATTCTACCCAGACTGCAGAAATATCCATAGAGATCTGATCTTGCCAAGCTGTATGACACATTGCTCCAGCTGGAGAGTGAGGCTGGCCATTTCCCAAATTCCTGGACTAAAAAAAGATCTAGAAGCAATATTTTAATTATTTTTTTAATTACAAAACTAGCACACTGGGGTCAAAGAGAGGGGAGATGGCATCTTGGTATTTTACACAAGCAAAAGACACAGAAGTGCAGGGAGTAAAATAATAGACAATTTCCATCACCTAAAGTGTTCTAATATCCCTTTATGTGCAGAATCTGTATTAAATCATGGAGCTGCCTAGGTGTAGATGAGGGCAGAATTTGGGTATGTGGGATGTATTCAAAGGTACGTTGGATATTCCGGTCTGTAGTGTACCATATATTGTATTATCTCATAAATAATACAGAATGATACAAAGTTAGAGCAAATTTTATATCCTATCCATAAAGGTACAGATTCAAGATGGAGGTTGCATCCTTCGCTCTGTACTTTGTTCTGATCGCTTGATTTCTCAGCATTAACTTGGCCTCCATGCTAAATCTGTGCGTGGAATATTCCCAAGGGATGACATTACACCTGTCTGGCTAACTAAGGAGACAAATGAACGAGCTCTGTAGCCACATCTATTATTGCATTTAGTCATATCCAGACTACCAGAAGACTGGTGACTATGAATTGGGGCTTCGAGGATGAGGTGGAAACGGGGGAGCCTTCATGGCTTTGAATGGTTACAGAGCTCACCAGAGAGAAAAAATGCCCAAAGGGACTTCATCAAATTTAATCCTTGTATCTATGGAATTAATAGTGGGTCACGAACCCGGAGTTGCTGTGACCATGTACTGGCTACTGGCACAGATGCTGTGATGTCTTTTACACCCAAACTAGAAACTCTAATGCCTCAGTTGTTAGGGACCTTAAAGGAATTTGCTCCTTTTTGGGATTTTAGATCAGTATTTCAATATATGTAGCTATGCTTTCTTTCCCCCTCCCTCCCCCCTACTGATTGCCACATAAGACAGTGATATTGTCAGTAACTACCTCTCTGCAGTGCCAATAAAAGGCTTCAAAAATAGCTAGGGATGGGGATTACCCAAATGTTGCTCATCTTCCCATTGCTTTTTACTTCATATTGCTTTGAGAAATTTCCAGAGATTTCATCAGGGGACTAACGTCCGGACCAACTGGACTGGATGAATCACTGCTCTGAAAAAAGACAGTCTGGACAAATGGTATATCTAGTTTCACTTCTGCCCACAAGAAATTTCCCAGTTTTTGTGTGTGTAAAAGGATCAGATGGCGGGGCTGTGTATTTGGAGGGGGTAAACTGACCCTCTGGGACACAGTAGTAAGGAGTGGTCTGATGCAGTCTAATTTCAGGCTTACATTTATTTTTAGCGTTTGGTCTTCAAGTCTATTTCTTACTGGTACTGTAATATCCTGATAACGTGCCCTGACTTAGTACTAAAGTCACAATTTGGGCATGCCCTTGAGTCTTTTGGTCACTGTGGAGCTGAATCATGAGCATGTACCGTATGTGATCATCTGTTTGCTCCTATTGCATTACAAGTTTGGAATAAAATCAGGACGTGACCTAAGCTTTTTCCTTAGTTATTTTCTCTTAAACCAGGGATATGCAAACTTTTTGGCCTGAGGCCACATCTGGATATGGAAATTGTATGGTGGGCCATGAATGCTGATGAAATTAACAATTCAGAGATATTCAAATAAACTTTATTAAATAAAGATACATTTTAGTGGAAATAAACATTAAACCTTACTTCCTATTATAAATGTACCATCATAAAGTATTACAATAATTAAACCAAACTTACCTCCTTTCCACGTCCTCTTTGATTAATGTGAACAATGCAGCTGGCATTCCCTGGCCAACTACTCTGTTTTATCCTCAACAATGGAAAATTAACACTAATAAAACAGCAGAGTCACCGAAGCCAACAAGTAGCAGGCACGTGGGCTTGCAAGTACCAGGCTCTGATGGCGCGTTTGGGTTGTGCAGCCGCAGTAACATGCGTGTCCTCACGCAGGTCCCACCTGAACACGTGGGAGCCCCCGACCCCACACCCCAGCGGGAGCGCCAGAGCAGGGCAAGCCCCCGACCCCGCTCCCGGATTAAAGGTCTGAGGGGCCGGATGCGGCCCATGGGCCGTAGTTTGCTCACCCCGTCTTAAACCCTTTCAGTGTCAGAGTCTGTCAAGGCCAGTGTGTGCAACATACACCATCCATAATTTGACTAAGCATGGGATAATAAATATCCTGTTACTATTACTTAGGGCTATTTGCTCTTGAGTGCTGAGTGAAGACTACCTCAGCCTATAACAAAAAGCCCCTTGCAATAAATATAATATCTGCCTACTAGTCTGATGTCATGACAAGTTGAAACCCTTAAATAGTGCAACACACAGCATCTATTTCTTCCATTCAGCTAAAAACATGGTATCTGTGAAAGTCACCTGTATAGATGCTTCCATATGATACCTGAGAAAAAGTGAAAAAGCTAAGGCCTGGTCTACACCTGAAACTTAGCTTGACCTGGTTTTGTCGCTGTTTGAAAAATTTACAGCCCTGAGAGACATTGTTAAGTTGACCTAAGCCCCGGGATAGACACTGCTAGGTTGACAGAAGAATTTTGCTAGGGGAATGGATTTATTACAGTGACAGAAAAACTTCCATCACCGTAGCAAGTGTTTATGCTACACTGGGGATAACAAAAGGAGAGAGGGCTGTGGGATTCAGGGACTGGCAATCTGGGCTGTATTTAAATAACGAATGATCTCAGATAAGACTAACATATGATGGATGCTTTTATGAATATGGTGGCTGGACAAAAGTCTATTGAGAACTAATATAATCCTGGGCAGCAGGATCATTTTCGCCGGAGTCTTTGCATTGGGAATCTTTCTACATATGTGCAATTGTGGTGATGTGGCCTGTCGTCAAACCTGCGATAGATTTCATAGTACTGGTGCAGGGTTTTTTACATTATGCCTTTCTTGAGGATTATGCTTTATACACTCGCTGCTCCTTATGACAAATGGGACTTCATGTAGATTTTGTAGCATGCTACAATGCAACTTGCTGTTACCATGTACCTGGTCTTTTTCAGTGTGATCCAATAAATGATGCCCTTTTCCCACAGTTCAAAATATTGTTCTAAACAATTAGGTCTAGGGAGCTGATGTTAACAAATCCATTTTGTCAATATTTTTGTTTTTAAATTAGGAGCTTCCCCATTAGTACCAGACCTCATATCATGATACCCCTTTTACAGGTGGTGGCCTCATTTGGAAACATTTTCACCTCCACCATGGCAAGCTTCAGGGGGAAGCTTTTTTTTTAATAAAAGCTTCTGACTTCCTTTTGAAGACACCTTTGATTTAAAGATGAAGGGTGTGTCTCTCAGATTTAGGTCGTGATCCAGTGAAGCATGTAAGCATATGCACAATCTCACTGACTTCAACGGAACTTTACTCATGTGCTTAAAATTGAGTATGTGTTTAATTGCTGAATCAGGCCCTTAATAAGAGAATTGACTTCTTGATTAAGAAATATGGCATGTTATTTCACATGCTGACATGTGCAATGAGTTGATTTTACTCTGCTCCACTGGGTGCTGAATTAAAAGTTGCCTATGAGATGGAAAAGAGGTTTTTGGAAAATCTTCTTCCAGTGAAAATCCATAACTATGTATTGGGTTGGACATAGGCATATACCCAGGGATCTCAGAGGAAATGATGGGGAAACGATGGGAATGTGTATCAGAAGGTTCATTCTCAAAGGAGGCTAGACAAAAATATATAAAATGTTGGTGTCAATGTAAAGTGAAATTTGAATTGTACTGCCCTCTTCTGTGTGCTGATTATGGTTAAGGGCAGGATATTCTCCTGTCAGCGAGTTTCAGCCCTCCCTTCCAAATGCACATTTCTAGTTTAACCACCTGTAACAAAATATAACTAGTCAGTGCATGTCATTGAGAAGGTACTTATTATTATTATTATTATTATTATTTTATTATTAATGTGATTCAGTAACTATAACTTTCAGCCCCATCCTCACAAAACTGAGCCAATGGAATCTGGATTAACCAGCCTGACTTTTGTGGACATAGTATAAATTTCAAATGATCAAGGTCTAACCAAGGCCGGCGTTTCCACTAGGCGAGCCTAGGCGGTCACCTAGGGTGGCAGGATTTGGGGGGCGGCATTTTGCTCTGGGACCCACCGCCGAAGTGCCCCGAAGACACAGAGCGGAAGGACCCCCGCTGCCGAATGCTCAGAGGAGGAGCGCTGCCGCCTAGGGCGGCAAAAACCCTGGCACCGCTCCTGGATCTAACACACATTGCAAAATGTGAGGTAAAGAGCCCAAATGAAGGCTGAAATAATAGAATGGTTTGAAATGTTTACTCTGGTTTGTGATTTGTAGGAGGCCATGTGATAATTATTAGAATGATGCATGTACATCTTAGCACACGGAAAATTTTATTTAAAAAATAATTACAAATGGACCCAAATCAAACACAGATCCAACTTCATGGCCAGCCCTTCTTTCTAGAATGAGCTAAACCAAAACCCCTCAAACTTTGGGATCAAACTTTGTGACTTGGGCCTATCTCCAGAAGTAATCCACTTCTCAACCAGCTACTGCGAAGCTACTGTGAAATTATTCTATTTTGCTGTCAATCTTACTAGCCCCAGAAGTAATCACTTGTTTTCAGGTCCAAAGAATGGCAATGTAATGGAGTCCTTTCAATTGTATTTTTATTACACCGGGTTGTGGTGGTGGTCCAGGAATTATTCCTCACATTCTTGCACTCTATATGTTATACTTGTGATGGGTTGGACCTTCTGGGATGCCACCTGATGAGATAGGGTCTCACTGAGCCCACCCTTACTCTCTCACTGGAAAGGAACTTTCCAATAAAAGATGCCTTTGAAATGAACAGAAATTCAAGGGTCTTAGACTGGTTTTAAGAATTTCTTAAAATTGCTAATTGTCAAAGGTATCTGGGTTTAAATAAAGGCAGTAGAGGTATAACTCCTAATTTGCTATCTCCATTGCTGTCTTGGAGTTGCTCCTCATTTACATTGCTGTAAGTGTGACCCAGAGGGTCTATTATCTCCTTGATACCTACTCTCAGTGGTAGTTAACATGAATGGGATTGACGTGTGAAATCCAGAGAACAAAAGGCCATGCAACCACTTCCTTGACACTAGGCTCTAACATCAAAAACGTCAAGTCTGTGACTTCACTGCCAGCTCATGCAGCAGTGGCTGGATTATGAGGGGGAAATGGTCTTATTTAGCAGCTAATAACATAAAATATGAGTACAGTACATTGCTCCTAGTGTAAATGTTCTGTCTTATTCCCATTTGCCCCGGTTCACGGTCTTTCTTTAATAATAATCACCAAACAAAAGATTGGGTATTGATCATTACACCTCTGCTCATATTCTGGCAGCAATAACAAAAAAAAAAAAATCATTCAGATGACTTTACAGCCTTCTAAGGTAACAGCAGCAAGTAACTAGGCAACAACAAAGAATATAGTAGTTTGTCGAAAGGGTTTTTTAAAATGATCTCACTCCGATGCAGTGCGTTTTCCCTTATAAGAAGAAAAGTGTTAATTGAAAAACTAAAGCAATGACTCTGCCATATGTCACTGCAAAGTCCATGTGGATATATATGAAACTACGTTTCTTTTGATTAACTGATAAAGAAAATACCATACCAGTATATTGCACTTTACAGATGTATAAAGAGCAGACAAATAATTTGCTTCACAGAGGCTAAAAACCATACTACTTTGTAGATTTCATTAACCGTAATCCTAATTAAAATTGAACGCTTCAGTAATTACCAGGTCAGATGGGATAAATCCCATCCCAGTGCAGTTGGGACAGCCTCAGAACTGAAAAAAAGATTTTATATTTCAGACTGAGAAGATACAATGATATGGACAGGTCCTGTGCAAACCAGTACATTTTGGTGCAACTGTTTTTTGGAAAATCTTCTTCCAGTGAAAATCCATAACTATGTATTGGGTTGGACACAGGCATATACCCAGGGATCTCAGAGGAAATGATGGGGAAACGATGGGAATGTGTATCAGAAGGTTCATTCTCAGAGGAGACTAGACAAAAATATATAAAATGTTGGTGTCAATGTAAAGTGATCCAGAAATAGGATCCTGGATCCTATGAGTCTAAGACTTTGGGAAGATTCAGTTCAGTGAAAACAGAAGAAGAACCAAGCAGAAAACCTGGAGTAACAGATACAGTGTGGGCACTGGATACTACCGGTCCAGTCAGAAAGGATAAACAACTCCTCATTCTACAGCTCAGTCTGGCACCATGAAAAGTGAAGGAGAAGACCAGTCACTTTTATTGTGTGTATCTGGCTCTCACTATAAGCAGGAGACAGCAAGAGTTTGTCTCCCCCCAGCTCTCAGTTGTGTTTTCCTTAAAAGTTAAATCTCAGAAAATGCTGACCTGTGTGAAACTGCAGCACCATCTGCTGGTATAAAGCTAACATCACCTAAGGAGCACTACCCTTTATGAGGGTGTCATCTTGAAGTTTCAAGAGGATACTCAGTTTCTGCTGTGGTGAACATTTATGTACAGATGGCTCCAACCAAAACCTTGTATTGAAACCCCTCTGAACCTGGGGGAGGGGAGTTCAAGCTTTGGATCCAGATCTCAACGTTGCACTGAGCCACTGGAGTTCAAGCTAGTAATGCTGTAATATTACTAGAGGTATCCTAGAGCAGGAGGCCTTACCGTACTAGCCTCAGATCAGTCACATGAGCAGTCAGCCCCTTTCCAATTCCTCCATAGACTTTCCGTACCATATCTGTGGGAGTGCATGCAGCACATGTTGTTGCAGTTTCTGTGGTGAATACTTTTTACCATCTACAGCCAATGTGGGTAACCAGAGTGCAGCTAGGATTTCCCCAAGGCAACTTTCATCCATGCAGTTTCCCTCTTTGGCATATTTGTTTTATTTGTGTATTCTGGATCCTCTCCAATGGGAGCCTTTCCAGTGATCCCAAAGGGTGATGGATTAAGGTGCTATTCATACCACATTGTTCTGTTTACTTGCCTTTCTCTCCTTTCTGGATCAAGGACCTAACAGAAGAGTAGCCAATTATATGTACAAGAACAAGAGGGCAATCCAACATCCATTGCAGTCAGTGGAAGAGTCCTGTTAACTTCATGGGAAGTTGGATTGGGCCGCAAGAGTTTTTACACATAATAGAATGAGTGCTAACATTTGGGGAGAAAGTGATATGATATGTATGCTTCACCTTTCAGCTGCTCTTCCAGCCTCAGTGTTAAAATGGCAGAGGGTGCCATGCATACACATCCTGTATTTCCATTGTAATACAAATATTGCACCTATTTTTATGAATTAGTGGAATCTATTGTTATTGCAATTTCCAGTTCAGTTAATGGTGCTGGAAATAGCATTATCTGGAGTATATTATCTTAGCTATAGGATTAATTTTTGTTCAGCTATAAAGTAAAAATCAGTAATTTACTACATAAGAACATAAGAAAGGCTGTACCGGGTCAGACCAAAGGTCCATCTAGCCCAGTATCCTGTCTACTGACGGTGGCCAATGCCAGGTGCCCCAGAGGGAGTGAACCTAACAGGCAATGATGAAGTGATCTCTCTCCTGCCATCCATCTCCACCCTCTGACAGACAGAGGCTAGGGACGCCATTCCTTACCCGTCCTGGCTAATAGCCATTAATGGACTTAACCACCATGAATTTATCCAGTTCTCTTTTAAACTCTGTTATAATCCTAGCCTTCACAACCTCCTCAGGTAAGGAGTTCCACAAGTTGACTGTGTGCTGCGTGAAGAAGAACTTCCTTGTATTTGTTTTAAACCTGCTGCCCATTAATTTCATTTGATGACCCCTAGTTCTTGTATTATGGGAATAAGGTAAATAACTTTTCCTTATCCACTTTCTCCACATCACTCATGATTTTATATACCTCTATCATATCCCCCCTTAATCTCCTCTTTTCCAAGCTAAAGAGTCCTAGCCTCTTTAATCTCTCCTCATATGGGACCCGTTCCATACTCTTAATCATTTTTGTTGCCCTTTTCTGAACCTTTTCTAGTGCCAGTATATCTTTTTTGACATGAGGAGACCACATCTGTACGCAGTATTTGAGATGAGGGCGTACCATCGATTTATATAAGGGCAATAATATATTCTCAGTCTTATTCTCTATCCCCATAATCTGATAAACATACAGTACAGTGTCTGATAGACCTAAATGCTTATCCAAGGAAATTTAGATAATTCTGTCTAGTGTATGAATCAACTGCATCTGCATTTGAAGCAATGCTGTCAAAGATAAGGTTAAAATTTGATTTAACTTTTGTTTTATGTATATTTGTTTGTCAAATTAATTTAACTCCTTATTTTTGCTACAAATAACTCAGTGCTCTTCTTACTGAAAAAAAAATGCCAACATCTCATCACTCATGTGAAACCCTACAATAACAATCAGTATGTGACCTCAATGTGTGATCAGTGCCTTGCGAATTTGCAGAATGAGGCCCTAAACATATAGTGTGCAGGGGGGAAAAGAAACTGGTTCAGAAACAGATGTCTGTTTCAAGCTCCCCATCACTTACTAAAAATAGTGACCATCATTAATGAAATGTAGCTTGACAAGGTATTTTTCAGGATCTGCCTTCATCGTCCAAAAACAATTTTGAAAATATCATATGCTATGAAAACAGAAGCCAAAATTGAGATGGAAGAATCTATCTGTCGCTTGTTGCTGTTTATCAGATTTTTCTTCTCTATCCCAGAAGCAATTGCCCTTAATAAATTGTTGACTACAATGCTAATACAACCACTTTTTTCAAACACTAGATTTTAAATAGCCGGGCCTTATTAAAAAGATTTGAAAAGCTGTTAGTGTCCCTCGGTTTCCACTGTGAAGGTTTCAGATTATTTGGATGATGTATTTGTTACCCTGCAAGGGTGGGGGAAAGGCATCTGAATAACTTCTTAATCCTTAGATGGCGACAGATGCCAGCACTTCCATTAGCACAAATCATCTCAAATTGGAGAATTGCAACCCTCTGACATCATGGGGGTTAAGAGCTCTTTCTACTAATACAGGTGCTCCTATAATCCTTTGAGACTATTGGAGTCTAATTCCTATGTGTGCCAGATTTGATGGTAGCCCAGATGAAACCTGACTAGGTAGGTTGTGAGAATAAGGAATACTTAGAAGAACAAGCATCTAGGAGAATAATAGAAATTCCCTTCACAAAAGCGAAGGGGAAGGTGCTGAGCATGACGGGGTTACCCTGACCTACCAGGGATTGCACCCAATTCCAGCAGCAGGGAAGGAGAAAATTCTCCAAAGTGACCAAAGCCCAGACCCTCCTCAGTATTGAGGCACCTAATTCTTGTGGGTTTCAGGGGGAGCTAGTGTCTCAATATCTTTGAGAGTCTGGGCCCAAGTCCCTGGCTCAGATCAACCCTGCTCTGCCACGTCTGTGCGCAGCTGCTATTCAGGCCTGTTCCAGTTCCCACTGGGCCCCTTCGCTCATGGTCTCTAGTGGCTTGTGTGGCTCATGGCCACCCTGGTTATATTCTCTCTCATCTTAACGGCCTAACTTTCTGCTACCTGAAGATCTGGGGTATCCCCCAGCCCTCCTGGGCCTTTATGTCCCTAGCTGCAGTTTGGGGGCCAGGGATTTGGAGTGACCCATACTGGGACAGTATGGGATTTCCTGTCCCCTTGTGCTTTTTGAGGGAAGTAGTGGGGCTGCCTGATTGGCAAGGAAATGAGGAAGCGCTTAATGAGAAATACAAGGCAAAGTTTATCTGCAAGAGAGACAAGGTCTGATTCATGATACCTCAACCCTACCCCCATTAGTATCACAGTGCATGGTCCTCTGTGTTGCCATGGCTTGAAAACTGGCTTCTTATCAGATCCACCTCTGAGGACATTATTTTAGGCACTAGGGCAGCGGGGACACCCTAAGCACGGTGCAGGGAGGGGTCACTCATGTCCGCCTGCAGGTGGGAACTCCTCAGGACAGCAAACAGCCGCTTGTAGGTCTGTCTCCTGCCATAGGCTGAGGGGTGACTGTCCGGACGGGCAGGGAGAGGTGTCTCGGATTCTTGGTGATAGGCAGCACCTGCGTGCGGGGTGCAGCGTGGGAAAGGAGCTGCCATACTGCTCTTGCCTGGTGGGCTTGGGTGTGGCTGCAGCACCTGCTCCCCCACACACCAGGCTCCAGATCCGCCTGTGCCCCTGCTGTGCTGGAAGGTAACCTGCTCCCTGGCTCTCCCCACAGCCCTGTGAGTTCCAGGGCTGGGCTGGAGACAGTCTCCTAGCTGGGGTGCATTGTGCCCTGCCTGTGCTGTGGGGTAGGGAGCTCTGGTTGGACATGTTGGGGGAGTACCTGGGGTGGGTCATGCCTGACGAGCATGCCCCCATGGAGAGGTGGTTGTGACTCCTACAGGGTGTGGCTTGGAGTTACTGGTCCAGTGTGCTGCTGAGATCGCAGCTGTTGATGCTCAGCAGCGAGGAGTGGTAGAGATCTGTGCCTGGCGTGGACACTTGGCTCTGCCCAAATACATGAGTCTAGCAAGGAGTCCCCAGACTCGGGGCGTACAGCAGGCTGGTTGCACTAGTCGGTTCATTCAGGGATGTGCAGGTCCGGCCATTGTGCAAATCACAATCGTGGCACCAGTATCTCAAGCTCTAGGCTTTGTAGAGCATGGTCAGGTTCCTGTATTGCTTGGTGTGCTCAGGAAAAATCTTGGTGCTGCTGTGAAAGAACAAGCATTGCATGTCCTAAATAACCTCCTGAAAGGCTGGGATGTGTCGGTGGGGGTGTCCAGGCACAATGGCTTCCAAGCTCTAGTGCCCTTCTCCAAAAGGGATCAAGACAGTTGCTGCTTGGCTTAGCAAGGGCCATTTGTGCAATAGCCCACGACAAAAGCTTCGTTGAAGCGCTGTACTCGGCTAGCACTTTCCCAGCACATAGTGCAGCTAGTAGAGGCAGCAGTAGCAAGTTAGAGAATGGCAGTGAAGAGACTGTTTTAACGTGTGCTGTAAGGGGCTGGGCCTTGAGGGCTGAAGCTTGTGAATGCTGTGAGGATCCTGGAAAAGCAGCCTTGCCTCCTGTCAGGATCGGTGAGACTGGCTAAGGAATGTCACTCAAAGAGCCTGATGGTGGCATGGAATGAAGCTGTGACCGGTGTGGTAGCAAACCATCAGTGCACCCAGGATGCTTTGATCACTGGGAACGGGGCTGTTCCTTAGATCCACGTGGCAAAGTCACCACTTCGGGCAGTAAAAGTTCTTCACAGGTGAAGTTAACAAAGGTAAATACGGTAATTAGCAAAATCAGTTATGAGTCCTAAGTCTTGTGTGTTGTCAAACTCATGCTTCAGGGCATAAGAGAACCTGTGACTAATGGGGCTCGGAAGTTATTCCATGAGCTAGCTATTCTATAACTGCCTGCTGCAGAGATTTTTGCACCTTCCTCTGATGCTGTTGGAGTCAGGACACTGAACTATAAGGACCTCAGTCTGATCCAGTATGACAATTCCCTGGTTACTACTTTTTTTGCTATTACTGTTAATTGCTCAAATTTTTCTCTCAGATGCTTCCTAGAAATGATTTTATACTTAACTAGAAATAATTCACTTCTTACTATTTAAGTTCCCTTTGTCCTATTCATGTTTTTAAGTATTTGGAAATAAAAGTCTCTATTAAACAAGAACAAAAGATTAAAGGAAAATAGCAGATTTTTTTTTTACTAAAGCTTTTAGCAGAGGTTTAAGGAGCATGTAACATGGCTATTAATGGTCACTAAGGCATTGTGCAATGTAAGGTGTAATGCAGGGGTAGGCAACCTATGGCACGCGAGCTGAATTTCAGTGGCACTCACACTGCCCGGATCCTGGCCTCCAATACGGGGGGCTCTGCATTTTAATTTAATTTTAAATGAAGCTTCTTAAACATTTTAAAAACCTTATTTACTTTATATATAAACAATAGTTGAGTTATGTATTATAGACTTATAGAAAGAGACCTTCTAAAAACGTTAACATGTATTACTGTGTAATGTGTGGGATCAGGGGAACTTCTAGAGGCTGAGCCTCATCTAAATCACATCCGTTCAAATCAAGAATGAAATCAGAATCGGGGCCCCGTCTTGTGTTCATTTTATTTTTTCAAATGTTAAAGAATTAGCCACTCCAGGGGAGAACCACATGGAAGGAGAGAACTTGCATGAACAGATTGACACGCTTTCCCACCAACACACCTTACGCTTCTCGCCAAGGTGGAGTTATTATGCCGACAGGAGAGTGCTCTCCGGTCAGCATAGCGCGTCTTCACCAGATGTGCTACAATGGCACAGCTGCACCGATGTACTGTAGACTTGCCATGAGTGTATCTTCTCAACCAAAAGGGCTAGACACTTAATTTAAAAAAAGGAAAAAAAGCTCACCTTAGATTCTGGAGAAGCTGATGGCACCCCCCCAGGAAAGGATCATATATGCACCGAGTGGATTTTTCTTATCCTGATATACAGCACTATATTCTTTCACTCTAACTCAGAATTATTATTTGTTTGTTTCCAGTAGCACTCATGATGTACAAGATGGTTTCCAAACACATGAAATGCACAGTCCCTGCCCTGAAGAGCTTAAGTATAAAAGGACATCATCGTGTGTCAGTTGTCTAGTGCAGGGGTCGGCAATGTTTGGCATGCAGCTCGCCAGGGTAAGCTCCCTAGCGGGCCGGGCCAGTTTATTTACCTGCTGACGCAGCAGGTTCGGCCAATCGCGGCCCCCACTGGCCGCGGTTCGCCGTCCCAAGCCAATGGGGGCGGCGGGAAGCTGCGACCAGCACATCCCTCGCCCACGCTGCTTCCCGCCACCCCCATTGGCCTGGGACGGCGAACCACAGCCAGTGGGGGCCACGATTGGCCTAACCTGCTGCGTCAGCAGGTAAATAAACTGGCCCGGCCCGCTAGAGTGCTTACCCTGGCAAGCCGCGTGCCAAATGTTGCTGACCCCTGGTCTAGAGCATTGAAAGTGTGGTGAGGAAAGGGTTCCCATAAAAACGACACTGCTCCTCATTGTGTTGTAGGAGGGAACATGCAGGTTGAGTTTTGGGGCTCTCTGTCGTGGAAGCTCCACCAAAGAGGAATAGAAATCCTTAGTGTACTTTTGCAAGGTCCGTGTGATGTGAGAAATGCCATTTCCTCCGCAAATGGAGTGGAGCATCTTGTAAAGTTGCTGCTTTCCCAGAGAGAAAATATGGTGTAAAACACAAGCTGAGCTCTTCGCTCTGTGTGACCTGGTGTTGGTAGTTGCGCCATGTGAAATCTTGGCATGTCTTTAGCTTCTTGAGCAGCTAGGAAACAAGCAGTATCATAAAATTACCTTACTGGTAATGGGTTTACCACAACACTTGAGTGGACTTAAATGCACAAATAGCTGCATCAATTTCACTAGGACTTACTTGAATAAAGTACACAGGATGGCATTCACCTTCCCCAGGGAGAGTTTGCTTTTGCTTGTAATATAAGTCTCCCTTTCAGATGAGGAAACCAACATAAACCATCACTCACTCACCCTCTCTGTTTATTTCAAACTGTATTTTGTTAGGAAGGGGAGAAGTGGCATAGCGGCCTGTTTGACAGACTAATGGGAAACATTTGCAATAACTATAAAACCATTGCAAAACATGTAGTTTATAAAATGAGGTTCCAGAAGGAGATATTTATCAAACTGCTCCATGGATGTAAACACATTAATCGCGAGCACAGGCAAAAGACCAAAATAACAAAACATTCTTTTTACAGACAGTTCCAAGTGTGTGTGGGATACATGTTACAACACCCAGGGATATGAGAAATGAACAGGAAAAGTGTCATCCATCAGTATGTAAAGTGAAGTTTAACACATTTCCCCTGGATTGTGTCTAACTGTGTTTCTAGATACAAAGCTAGCCCAAACTTTTTATTCACCACTCACGGGGCTCTCAGAATCCCAAGATGAGACTGTGCTGGAAGGCAAGGACGTGGTCCGAGTGGCTACACAGATGACTCCATACTCCCATGGAGCAGAACTCTGTGCTATGCCAGTGAGTAAAAAGTGGGGGAACTGAGGGCTTCCCAGGAGCAGAGATACTCAAACCATAACGGTGCAGATCCAGTGGCTCAAACCCACCTTAGTGTGCGTATCGGCTACAGCAGCTATTTCGACGTCTAGGTTAGAATAGTGCCCGTGGGTGTCTTGTATTGATGCCCTGCCGGTTTGGAAGAATGAATTCCATTCCCTAACCCCCACGGAAATCCTGGCACAAAGCCTATGACCTTTGTCTTTTCCACCTTGCTCTAGACAATGTCCAAGCAGAAAAAGATTTCTGGTGCTCTGTGTGAGTTTGAGCCTCTTTGTATCCCATGTGCCTGGTAGAAAGAGGGATATTTTCTGACAGGGCATACTCTATTATGAAGCATTAAAGAGACTAAAATACTTTCAAAAACACAAAGTTTGGTGCAAATTATTTATAAAGCTGAATTTATGTTCAACCTCCTCTTCTCCCACCTTTGTTTTTTGAGACTCACATTCCTGCTGCCGTTGCCGATATATTCTCATTCAGAATCAATCCAGGTGAGGCAGCCTATAGTGTGGGTGCTGTGGTCCTAGATAAAGCCCTCTGAACAATACCCTAGACTGAGTTCAGCTGTGAACAGACCTGATGACAAGGTAACTCCGGATTAGTTAGTGGTTTGTCCTTACTGTGGATTCATTCTTGGCACTGTCATCACTAGTACAACGTCCACGTTGGTCAAAGAAATACACCAGATCCAAAGCAATACAGGGTTTCCCCTCCACAAAGCTCCAAAGGGTGGTGCTCAGCCACGGTTCATTGATAGCCTCCAGCATGTTCCCTTTCCTGAAGGCTCCCCTTCTGTTTAACTAATGCAAAACCAAACACTTTAACCACGTACTGCTGACTAAGTGACCAGGCAAGTGAGGCAAAGTGCATCTCCAGAGCTGCTGCCTGTGCCAGGTGTCACCATATAGGTGCCAACACCCCAAGAAAAGAAAAAGGACCAGCTACCACCATGTAGTATGCAGCCAAAGCCACCAGGGAAGTTGTTAAACATAATTTCCAGACCTCTCCCATTTGGAGACAGAGCTGGGAATAGAACCCAAGTTGTCCTTCCTGCCAGTGCACTACTTTAGACCAGCCCCTCTCTTTACAAGACTTCATGTACCTATTACTAAAATACAAGTGAACACGTTCATGTTCCAGTTTCTAGGAGTAGGCGCTTACTGAATGCTAATGAATGAGTAATGCAATGGTGAAAAACTTTCATTTAATAGTATCCATTTTGAAGTTTGTATAGAAACCTGTAGTCACTGAGGGGAATCTATTTTGGCAGATTAGCTTGTTTCCATACTGCTTTTAGCTTCCATTTGATAAACAGTACATCAATTATTTCATTTGTCTGAAAAATTAGTGACTAGTTGGTCTGCTTCTAGAAAAAAAATTACTGGCGTAAGTATCATACGTTGTTTTTAAAGGGATGACTGACTCCTTTTAAATGCCTGTATCCAGTAGTTTTACTACAATCTCAGGACCCTTACGCAATATGCTGGTCTAGTTCACGTGACCATATAGGGTTGCCACTTTCTAATCGCACAAAACCTAACACCCTTGTCCCGCCCCTTCTCTGAGGCCCCACCCCATCCTGCTCCTTCTCTGAGGCCCCGCCCCTGCTCACTCCATCCCCCCTGCCTCCGTCACTCGCTGTACCCCATCCTCACTCACTTTCACTGGGCTGGGGCAGGGGGGTTGGGTGCGGGAGGGAGTGAGGACTCCAGCTGGGCGTGCGGACTCTGAGGTGGGGCCAGAAATGAGGGGTTCAGGATGTGGTAGGGGGTTCTGGACTGGGGCAGGAGGTTGGGGTGTGGGAGGGGGTGAGGGTTGCCAATTTTGGTTGGCAGTATTCCTGGAGGTTTCATCACATGACATAATCTCTAATTAAAGATTAATCTGTAATTCCTGGAGACTCCAGGACAATCCTGGAGGGTTGGCAACCCTAGAGGGGGTGGGACTCCAGCTGGGGGTGTGAGCTCTAGGGTGAGGTTGGGGATGAGGGATTTGGGGTACAGGAGGGGGCTCAGAGCTGGGGCAGGGGGTGGGGGTGTGGGCTCCAGGAGGGAGTTTGGGTGCAGGAGGGGGTTTAGGGCTGGGGCAGGAGGTTGGGGTGCGGGAGGGGTAGTGGGGTGTGGGCTCCAGGAGGGAGTTTGGGTGCGGGAGGGGGATCAGGCCTGGGAGGTGTGAGCTCTGGGAGGGAGTTAAGATGCAGGAGGGGGTTCCAAACAGGGGCTGGGGCGTGGGAGATCATTAGTTGGCAAGAGAAAACAGGACAAATTCCCACATTTGCCAAAAAAGTGGGGTGTGCCCCCCAGGAGGTCATGGAGGAACATTCGGGAGGGGGAGCGGTGACACCAGGCGCTGGGTGGGCAGCAGGGCTCGGGCTGTCCTAGGAAGCGGAGTGAGTGGCGACACCAGGCAGCTCCAGCCAGCCCCAAACAGGGGGTTTGGGAGGGGCTTTGGCTAGCCCTGTGGGAGGAGCCTAGGAGGGGGTGAAGAAGTCTTGGGCCGGTGGGGGAAGCGGCAACGCCAGACCCGCATGGTCACCTGTTTTCACTTTGGGAAATATGGTCACCCTATATGGGAGGCACTATTGAACTCTCCAAGTCTTTCTTTCCACCTGTTCTTTCACATCTCTCAGTCCCTTTCCCTTTAACATACCTTATATAGCAGCTCTCCCCCATGCTCTCAAGTACATTGTATGTACTCTGATTTCATAATGCACAACTCTGTTTTACCAGAGTGTTTCTGGCAGTGTTAAAACATCTGTCTTCAGCTAATCCTTGTATTTCTGTTTTCGTTTGTTTTATAAATAAAGAAGACATTAAAAGAAGGCTGTGGGTGAAATCCTTGGCCCAACTGATGCTAATGGCAAAACTCCTATTGACTTCAGTGGAGCCAGGATTTCACCCAGTTTATTTAAAATTGTGTAAGGGATTTATTTTAATACAAGCACAGATAAAGAGAATTAATTTCAGAGAGACACTCTGAGCACTTTTCAGTTGTATGTATGAGCTGGCTCATAACTCAGGGTTTTGTCGTGGTTTTGGGTTGGAATATATAAATGACTTGTTTTTACTACTGTGTTTGGCAACAAATGAAAATCTGGAGCTACTTTACTGGAATACAGACTTCCAATGTACATACATCCTTCCCCTGTTATAGCCCACTGAGGGAGAGAAGAATCTCCTGGCTGCTGGTACCTTAGCAACATTTGCTGGACATACACAAATCCATGGTGCCAGATGCAATGCATCCAAGGGTGCTGAGGGAGTTGGCTGATGTGATTGCAGAGCCATTGGCCATTTTCTTTGAAAACTTGTGGCAATTGGGGGAGGCCCCGGACGATTGGAAAAAGGCAAATATAGTGTCCATCTTTAAAAAAGGGAAGAAGGAGAATCTGGGGAACTACAGACCAGTCAGCCTCACCTCAGTCTCTGGGAAAATCATGGAGCAGGTCATCAAGGAATCCATTTTGAAGCACTTGGAGCAGAGAAAGGTGATCAGGAACAGTCAACATGGATTCACCAAGGGCAAATCATGCCTGACCAACCTGATTGCCTTCTATGATGAGATAACTGGCTCTGAGGATATGGGGAAAGCGGTGGACGTGATATACCTTGACTTTAGCAAAGCTTTTGATACGGTCTCCCACAGTATTTTTGGCAGCAAGTTAAAAAAGTATGGATTGGATGAATGGACTATAAGGTGGATAGAAAGCTGGCTAGATTGTTGGGCTCAATGGGTAGTGATCAATGGCTCGATGTCTAGTTGGCAGCTCGTATCAAGCAGAGTGCCCCAAGGGTCGGTCCTGGGGCTGTTTTTGTTCAACATCTTCATTAATGATCTGGATGATGGGATGGATTGCACCCTCAGCTAGTTCACGGATGACTAAACTGGGGGGAGAGGTTAGATATGCTGGAGGGTAGGGATAGGGTCCAGAGTGATCAGACAAATTGGAGGATTGGACCAAAAGAAACCTGAGGTTTAACAAGGACAAGTGCAGAGTCCTGCATTTAGGATGGAAGAATCCCATGCACTGCTACAGGCTGGGGACCAACTGGCTGAGCAGCAGTTCTGCAGAAAAGAACCTGGGGATGAGAAGCTGGATATGAGTCAACAGTGTGCCCCTGTTGCCAAGAAGGCTAACGGCATATGGGACAGCATTAGTAGGAGCATTGCTAGCAGATTGAGGGAAGTGATTATTCCCCTCTATTTGGCACTGTTGAAGACCCATCTGAAGTATTGCGTCCAGTTTTGGGCCCCCCACTACAGAAAGGATGTGGACAAATTGGAGAGAGTCCAGCGGAGGGCAACAAAAATGATTAGGGGGCTGGGCCACGTGATTTATGAGGAGAGGCTGAGGGAACTGGGCTTATTTATTCTGCAGAAGAGAAGAGGGCAGGGAGATTTGGTAGCCTTCAACTATCTAAAGGCGGTTCCAAAGAGGATGGGGCTAGGCTGTTCTCAGTGGTGGCAGATGACAGAACAAGAAGCAATGGTATTAAGTTGCAGTGGGGGAGATCTGGGTTGGATATTAGGAAAAACTATTTCACTAGGAGGGTGGTGAAGCACTGGAATGGGTTACCTAGGGAAGTGGTGGAATCTCCTTCCTTACAGGTTTTTAAGGTCTGGCTTGACAAAGCCCTGGCAGGGATGATTTAATTGGGGTTGGTCCTGCTTTGAGCAGGGAGTTGGACTAGATGACTTCCTGACGTCTCTTCCAACCCTAATCTTCTATGATTCTATGATTTACTTTCAATAATGTTAATCATCAGCAAGTGACTGCTTGAGCAGGGGCAGTCAGATGGCATCATTTCAACCATTTCTGCACTCCAGCAAAGAGATTCAGGGAACACATGCGCTGTTTCCCAGTAAATGACCCCAGGGAAAGGACATTACTCCCCAGCATTAAAACAAAGTGAAAATAGGCCAGGGTTAATAAAAAGTAAAATGTAGCAGGAAACAGTGAAGTGGCCTCCATAAGCGCCACGTGTGACTTTTCAGTGAAAACTTTGATTTCTGTATAAGGACCTGATCCTGCAAACATTTAAGCACAGGACTAAATTCAGTGGAACTTCTCATGTGACTAAGATTACTTCTGTGTGGAGCGGGTTCTAAGAGTACTGTGCTGGGAGTGGCTATCGTACCTCACTGCCACAGGGGTTATATCACACACCCATCTAGTCTGTATGACTCCTGTGACCAGTGGCCCCAGCTGGAGATGAGATCCATTCATTACTCTGCAGGGAGATTGTCAGCTCCCCTAATGATGTTAAAGCTCCATTTTTGTTTGGATTTGTCTAAATCAGGGGTTCTCAAACCAGGGTTGGGACCCCTCAGGAGGGCACGCGGTTATTACATGGGGGGTTGCGAGCTGTCAGCCTCCACCCCAAAGCCCGCTTTGCCTCCAGCATTTATAATGGTGTTAAATATATAAAAGAGTGTTTTTAATGTATAAGGGGGGTCGCACTCAGAGGCTTGGTATGTGAAAGGGGTCACCAGTACAAAAGTCTGAGAACCCCGGTCTAAATCTACTTTAACCCTTTTAGCCTGTCATTATCTATGAGATCTGTGAATGAAAAGTGCTGTAGTATAAGTACTGTATTGTTGTTTATTGATATGCTATAAACAAAAACAAAGGCACAAACTAATTCTCCTCCTTCCCCTTTTGCCGGCTACATTTTAAGCTCAGTCATAAATAGGGGGCACTATGGAGCCACAGCCCCCAGGTAGAGCAAGGGGAGACAATTCGCTCTATAAAGTTGTAGCATATGCTCCTCTTGGCAGCCGCCCAACTCTGCCCCATCTTGACCTGCCTACCAGACTAGTGGCCACCTGTCCACCATTGTGTTGGCCCTAATCTGGCCTGTAATGAGATCTGCTATGCGGTTTACATCATTTCTGACCTAGGGAAGTGTCTTGGTTTCATTGTGAGTGGAGTTTTACTGATTGTCATCCTTCCACGTTACGTGTCCTTGCAGGCTGTTGTTCTGTGTGAAATCATTCCAAACAATGAACCAGCTAATACCCCTGCCATAGGGATCAGAACTATAGTGGATACACTGGAATGCTTACAAGCATACCAGACACTAGCTCTGGCTGCTGACTGTGTGACCTGCTTAGCACACGCCTGTGCAGGTAAAGAGCAGCCCACCCTGTTGCCTCTGGGCTCTTTATTCCCAAGGGCAAATGTCAAGGCTGCTTCCCCACTCTGAACTTTAGGGTACAAATGTGGGGGCCTGCATGAAACTTCTAAGCTTAACTACCAGCTTAGATCTGGTCCACTGCCACCACTCCCAAAGTGCTAATTCCCTTCCCTGGGTAGCCTTGAGAGACTCTTCACCAATTCCCTGGTGAATACAGATCCAAACCCCTTGGATCTTCAAACAAGGAGAAATTAACCATCCCCCTCCTTTCTCCCACCAACTCCTGGTGGATCAAGATCCCAGGGGTCGCAGGGACATGTCTGTCTGAATCTGTTCAGGGGGCTTGGAATGTTAGAGTAAGTCCCATGGAGATGTCTTCTGCCCATGAATCTAAGTGTGGCAGTTATGATAAACTCTTTTACAACAGAGATATCATCACTGCATATGTGGTGAATATGTACACACGCATACTAGACATATGTGTGTAAATACAGATTCCCACAGAGCAGCATTTGGGTTAAAATGCATCGTCAATTAAAGAGCCAAATTCTTACCTTGTGACTCCTAGCAAAAGAAATAGAAGCCACGCACATGTATTGAAAGGTACAACTAGGCTACACACAGGTTAGAAGGGACAGGAAGCACATACCCTATCCAACAAGGACTCAGGGATTGTTTTAGAGAAGCAAAACTTAATTACTGAAGATGGAATCTGGTCAGGTGACTGGCACTAGCATCCTTCATTCTTGTGAAATATTCCCCAGGAGGATCTTTAATGATCTCAAGCAATCAGCACCAGTTTCGTGAAAGACTGAAAACCCAGCAGCAGAGTTCCCCCATCACTAGGTTGGGACACTGGTTTGTTACTATGGAATTACCAACATTGATGTGTTCCTGTGACCAAAGCACATGTTTATGCAATACAGATTTTTTGTAGTTTTTATAAACAAAGAGGCTTCTTAAAGCCATTTAAAGCAATCTCAATGTTAGATAATACCAATGGAATAGGACTATATTTGCATCACCCAGCCCAGGAAAAGTAAACCTTTCAAAGTTGAGACCCTCCCTCGTAAGTGTCTTATTTTTATTTTCTATTCCCTCATATTTTATCACCTGGCAAGAGGAGCTGAAATAGACACATGTGGAGATGATGTTGTGACTAATTCTGGAAATACAGCAGCTCACATTGGATTGCCCATTTGTTCTCATTGCACTCTCTGATTCTTGCCTAGCTCTACGGTGTGTATTTAACATGCAGAAATAACAGGTGCTACTTAAATATTCAAGGTTTCCCTTGTGTTTTTCTTATAACTAACAACTGGCCCCTGAACAACTTTCTATAGTTAGAGATCTATGCTGTGACTGGATTTTTTTTTTCTCCCCACCAAAAACCTGAGGTGCCATTAAACTTATGTCAAATAAATGGGTCCCATATGGACTGATTTGGAGGTAAAGATGTCATAGACAGAGCTGGTATAATGGACAATGAAAACAAACATCCACCACATTGCTCCACAGCCACTAGCTAGTTTTATGTATAATTGTATTTAAAAATTGTCAATTTCCTGTTTTGAATTCTGAAGACTCACTAACCAACACTCATAAAGCAAGATCTATGAGCAATCTGCATGAAGATACCAGCCACAGCACTGGAACATCCTTACAACTCTCACTAGCACAACACTCTTGGAGAACACACACCATGCCCAAGTCTGAATGTAGAATGGCATAACGAATAGGATACATATCTATATTTTCAAATGGAGGCTAATTTGTTACCCTTTCTACATTTTCCAATGCTTTCAACTTCTCCAGTCGCTATATGAACTAGTTGCTTTCATTAGAAATAGTTCTGTCTCTAAGGTGGCAGTAAAAAAAACACTCTGAATTCAGTTGCTTACCTGCTTTGGACTGAAAGCTATACAGGAGAACCTCAGAGTTACCAACATCTCGGGCATGGAGGTTGTTTGTAACTCAGAATAAAATGTTATGGTTGTTCTTTCAAAAGTTTACAGCTGAACATTGACTTAATACAGCTTTGAAACTTTACTATGCAGAAGAAAAATGCTGCTTTTAACCATCTTAACTTGAATGAAACAAGCACAAACAGTTTCCTTATCTTGTAAAAAAAAAAATTTAAACTTTCCCTTTATTTTTTTTAGTAGTTTACACTGTACTGTACTGTATTTGCCTTTTCTTTTCTTTTTTGCCTGTGCGTAATTCCGGTTCCAAATGAGGTGTGTGGTTGACCAGTCAGTTCACAACTGAGGTTCTAACGGTATATGTTTACTGTACTGTATATGTACACTATATATGTTCACTGCCAAAGAAAACATCTACACTACTTCTAAGGAAAATGCCATCTTCCCAAACCTTCTAACATGAGATAGGTGTTGCTATTAGTTGGCCAACTATGATGCCTTACCCGCTGCTGACATTTTTATGGTGAAACTTAACACATTATTTTAAAATATTAACATTGTGATTCAGCCGCCAAAATTTGCAGGGGAGTACAGTGAAGTGTTGCAGCAAGGCAGAACTGGAACTAGCTATAAGCCACCTTTATTCCCCTCCTGAGCAGTACTGGGCACAGAAGAGCCAGTCCTAAAGATCTTTTCTATTATTTGTATTCTGGTTGAACCTACATGCCCTAGTCAGGATCAGGGCCCTGTTGTACTAGGTATGATATAAGCATACCATTAGAGGTTGATTTATCAACAAAAGCAAAGGAATTCAGACTAATATATTCCAGTATGTTGATTATACCTTATACCAAATACTGGATGGTTCCTCAGAACAGGACACATGAATTAACATAGCAAAACTGGCCAGATTTTTAAAAGTTCATGCAGACTTGTGTATATGCCGTGTGATATACACAATTAAATTCCAAATTCAATTTGCACATGTACTTTTAAAGATCTCAACTTCTAAGGTTGAATATAAGCAAACTAACAGTCCAGTATAAGTGTGCATAAACTGATCTGAATATAAAGATTAAACTATTCCTTGGCTTAATGTGTGTATAAATGATCAGAATATAAACAGTCTTTGGTTTAGGATAGTGATGACTGGTCAAAGCAAATCTTTATTTTAAGATGGGAGTTCTTTCTCTTTAAGGAGAAGTTGCACTGTTACAGGTGATGAATTAAAATATAAAATTATAACTGTTAAATTCCCTCATGGCAAAATAAAATTGTCATCTTAATTTATTGGTATCTTGGATGCACCATTTCCACGTTAACTCTTGTAATAGTGGAGCAGTCATTTTTTTTAAAAATTATAAATTTTAGTAGCTTTATTTTGCCCACAGAAACATATACAACTACATATTAGAAATTATGTACAAAATTATCTTAACACATTAGAAAAACAAAGATTTCTTCATCAAACAATTATGATCGAGCAGACAAACACTGGTTCACCACTTCCAGCAAATGTGAATTCTCCAAAGCAGCCGCGACTCGTTCTTTGTCAGCAAGTTGTTTATTAACTGTGTGAAAAGAATCCCACACTAGCTTGGTCAGTACACATTTTTACATACAAATTGGTTACCTCCCACACTGTTGTAATGGCAGACAAAGCCCCATGTTTTTCTTAATTCTGTAGTTGCCAAGTGTGCCTCAGAATTGTGCTGTACAGTGTAAATTAATGATTTAATGCACAGTACTGCAACTTGTTCCAGAAGGCTGGAACCAGAGTCCCTAATATATTATTGGAGCCCCATGTGAGAGCAGGGGTCCCTCTGCCTGGAACAAGTTGGGGGATCAGGACCTAAACTTACTATCTTACTGCTCAGTATTTTAGCACTTATTCACCTACCATGCTTATCCATTGTTGTTGGATTTAGTGGTAGATTTTGATAAGGGTAACTGTTTGCTGTAAAGGGTGTGGATCCAAGAGTTTAAAGTCTCACCTGACTTAAAATTCCCTCCCTATCCTGCACTTACAGGTCAGTGAACTTGATGACAGATCTATTCCATTTCTTAATTCTAATATTTATTAGATTATTAGATTATAATTATTTAATATTATTAGCACCTCATAGCACCTCTTGGACTTAAGAAAAGCTCACCTGCATGCTCGGAGGCATGGGTTCCTGGTGTTATGTGAACATCCACCTAAAAAATAAAATACTGTATTTGTAATCATTATTTATAAAACTTGTTAAACTACAATAGGTCAGTGTTTACTTTGACTTCACTCTTGAAGTCTTTATAAAGTTGTTGGACAAAAGCTATAAAAAGACAGAAGGAAAATGTATGCAGCAGTTCAGAAAGCAGAATGTAGCATTCTCTCACAAAAAATACATGTAAAAGGTCTTTATCAGCTTCAAACTCATGCCTGAAAAGTCTGGACCTCCCACAGTTACAAGCAACACCTTGGTCAATACTGAAGTTGATGAGTAAAAAAAAAACTGTTTACTTTGTACACTTGACAGCTCAGAGTCCCCTCCTACTTTCTCCCTCCCACTCTTATGGTCAGTTTCTCTCTTCCTGAAAAGATTAGAGACATTTAACAGGACAGCAGAAAAAAAATCCTTACCATTTTTTTAATGCATTTATCAAAATTCTGGACATACTATTTGAAGGATGTTTTATCAGACTGTTTTTTAAATATTAATCAATTTTTTAAAAGAACATGTTAACACTATCCCTTAAAGGAGGTTTAACGTTATGGCAAGCCAACAAAACTCTGGAATTTTGGAGATAAACAGTTTCATAATTAAACATGAAAACATTTCTACACAAAGGAATTTGACTTGGACCAGTCACTTTCTATTTTTTTTTTTTAATCAGTTTTCTTTGGTACAGATGCATAGTGTAATGGTCTGAGCCCATAATTATTAGTCAGAAACTACTGAATTCTAATCCTACCTTTGCCATAGACTTCCCTTGTGGACTGGAGCAAAGCATTTAACTTTTTTCTGTAGTGTCAGGTTCCCCATATGTAAAAATGAGAATCTCTTCCACGGGGTATCAGTTAATTCTGAAGTGGTTAGTGTTATTTCTCACACAAATCCAATTCACCATTTGCCTTGAGCCTGCAATGATTATTAATTCTGTGCTTGTTTCAAATTTATTGTGGGGAGTTTTTTTGGTTTCATGAAGCATGTCCTTGTCCCAGAGCAGGAGGAGGTAAAGAGAAGCCCTAGTTATTTTTCACTATAGGTTTCTCTCTTTAAAACATTTTCCCTCTTCTCCTTTGGGGCTGATTTTATTACTCACCTTAAACCTTTCAGGTAGTGATCTGATCAACTTTACTTTTATTGATAGGCCAATTAATGTTGCCATGCTACAGTGAGGAATTGTAGGAGTAAATTCCACCACTACTGTGCTTTCAGCATCATTCACCTGTTGAAAAACAAACATTTTCCATATAGAAAACTCACTGATGTGGCCACAAGTCAATACTAGCAATTTTATTTGAAATTCAACTTAATTGTGCTTAACTCCTCCTCCTTCCCTGCTTATTTTATCTACAGTACTGCTATTCTCAAATGCAATGTTTTACCTGCCATACAAATGACAGCTCTAAACATTCGCCTTCCATACCAGAAATGTGTGATAAACTAAGTAGACAATGAACCAGATTCTGTCTGTCTGTTCTGTAATACCTGTGCAATCTGGTTACAGTCAGGGATAACAAACATAACTGAGGACAGAATCTGTCCCAATATACATAACTGCTAAAACAGATATAATTATTTGACCAAAATGTTATAAACAGAAAATAATCCAATAAATGCTCCATGGCAATTTAATAATATTTAATTTGTATAAATAATATTTGTATTTCTTAAGAGATTGATGTTATCTAACTTTGTTGAAAATTAAAGCCCCAACTTTTCCTTGCCTATTTGAGTCATTGGCAGCATCCCACCCTTGCAGGAATGAGACCTTTACTGGAAGTTCTTTACTCCAGTTTTAAAATGTCTCTAAATTGCATTTTCTATGTATGTTTCCTGAGACAGTTATGCATTTTGCGTTCAAACATGCCAGTAACGAGACAAAATTTGGTTAGTATATCAATGCTTGTTAAATCCTCTCTATTATAATATTGTTACTAAAATAACTTACTTTGACTCTAACTTGTTCAACAACATTCAGCTCTTCCAAAGTAAGGGGATGTTCTGGGTCATTAATTGAACGAATAAGATGTATAATGTAGAGGAAAATAAAGCAGTAAACAGAAATAATAGCAGTACCAGTTGGCACCCAGTACCAATGGAAAGGGACATGTGAATGGATGATGATTCCCCCCCCCCCCCCCCCACACACACACATACCCTTTAGATTTCTCACTTTTCTACATATAACATAGATATCCCTTTGTTATTCAAGGGGCAAGTGAGAAGAGACCTACAACTTTCTGCAGAGCTATAATAAAGTATTAGATTAACTGTTTAATTTATTTGTATACTAGTGTAGCTTTCAGAGTTTGCTTTATGGGCGGCTTCTCCAGCTGTTTGGGATTCAGAGCCCTTAAGTAGTGTCACAGAAGGGCCTGGCGCTTTGCAATGTTCTGTATGACAGAACATTTGTTCATCTACATGAACAAAGAAACACCCCAACCCCACCAAGCCACTACACGCACAATCCTTCCCCCTGGCGAGGGGATGAGGGAGAAGGGCGCTGATCTGACAGTCACGTCACAGTGCACTACGGGAAGGTGCTCAGAGACTGCGATGATGAGGGCGGTGTAAGGACCACGCAGACCACACAGACGTCCACGGATACCTTCGCACAGCGGTGGCTATGTCAGGAACGGAGCCCAGTGCTGCTAGGTGCGGGCTTAGGCGCTTACCGCGGGCTTGCACCGCAGCCAGACCAGAGAAATAAATCCCACGTTTTCCCGCACAGGGAAGAAACGTACAGCTGGCGGGCAGGGGCTGCGAAATGATGGGGCGTGAAGAGAACTCTCCCCCGCGCCCTCCGGTCTGCCCCCCTCAGCCCCCCCCAGCCCCTGAGCCGCCCCCCCAAAGCCGCCGCCCCGGCCGCCCCAGCGCAGGATATCGAAGATCTCCCGGTCGTCGATGGAGTCGGGCAGCTCATCGTCCTCTTCCCGCGCCGTGACGGGCCGCTCCCCCGAACGTCGATAAATCAGGGGGTTCGCGTTCTCCAGGGGGCTCCCCCCGCCGGGAGCCGGCCCCACCATCGCCCCCGGCCGCCAGCACCGGCACCAGGGGAAGGAGTAAAGCCGCGCTCGCTTCCGGGAGATGGATTACCCGCACACTCGTCCACTTCCGGCGCTGGGGGGGGGGAGGATGTTCTCTGGTGCACAGATAGACCGGAGGGGCAGAGAGTCCTCGCTCGCTCGGACACACTTCCGGTAACGGAAGGGGACGGATTTGCAGCGCGTACACTTCCGGGCAGCGAAGAAAAGAGTCTCCGCTCTAGCGGCCCCTGCTGGGAGGGGCGGAGAGAGCCCCTCAGCACAGGGCTGGTGCCGGGAGGGGAGGCGACGGGGCAGGTGGAGTCAGCGCGGTCCCGCTCTCGGAGTCAGGGCTCTCTGGCAGGCCGAGGAGCTCTCGGGGCGGGGCTGCCCCCCAGCACAGACAGTCAGCAGCGCATCGTCACTGCACGCACAGGCATCAACAGTGACGCCGCTGCTGAGTCCCATGCACCGAGGTGCCTGGGGTCGGGGAAGGGGGTGGATGCAAACAACAGCCCACAATAACAATACACATTTGAAAATCAGTCCTTCTAAATTACTGGAGATATCCCATCTCCTAGAACTGGAAGGGACCTTGAAAGATCATCAGTCCAGCCCCCTGCTTTCACTAGCAGGACCAAGTACTGATTTTGCCCCAGATCCCTAAGTGGCCCCCCTCAAGGATTGAACTCACAACCATTGAGCTATGCTCCCCCCCTAGGAGATGCTCGCAAGCTCCCATGGCACCTTCCTGTGAATGTGGCACAGCAGTAACTCAGCCCAATCCCATGTACCTTCAAAGTGCTTGTCTGAGCAATCACAAAATGCAGATTTTTGGGTTGTAAACTCCCTGGGGGCAATGACCTGTTTGTCTTTAAAGTGCCAGACATGCCAGTGATCACAGAAAGAATGATGAATTGTAGAACTTCTTTGTAGGGGGTTTTGTTTAGATAAGTGATCAGGGTTGGTCTTGGTAGCTCTTGTTCAACCTGTCTCCAGAACTGACTTTTTTATCCACTTAAGGGACTGGGTGGAAATTAATTCCCTTCTAACACATACCTCCAGGACCTTTTACCTAATAGCTGTTTGGCTCTAGAGTTTAGTAACAAGCCCTTAGTCAGTCTTCTGGCAATGTGACCTTTGTGCCTGCATTTGGCAATTAAAAGAAGAGAAGTAGCAGTTGGTTAGTGTAGACATGAAAATGCAACCTGCTGTCAGGATTTGGCTGTTCGGGTCATTGATCTATGCTGCATGGTTGGTTGTGATTGCAACTGAGGGTAAATATAAACTCCTTTACTGATGGGAAAAGTCAAGAAGGGATTTAAGCATGGGACTAGGGTGACCAGATGTCCCGATTTTTATAGGGACAGTCCCGATTTTGGGGTCTTTTTCTTATATAGGCTCCTATTACCCCCCACCCCTGTCCTGATTTTTTACACTTGCTGTCTGGTCACCCTACATGGGACCCTTAAGACATTTTTAACATTTTCAGTCTGATTCTGCTAGGGTGACCCATATGAGGACTGATGAGGCCTGATATAAAATGAGCACTCTGTGAAAAGTATTCACGCACTAGGGATTTGGGGTTTTTGTTGATTACTCTAGATCTGACCTATCAGTCCTCATCCTCAAAAGACACCTGCACAACGCTTTCAAAAGACAAGCCTGGGAACTTAAATGCATAACTTTGCTAGACACTGCAAATTGTGGTCTTATAAATACATTAGATTTATAGCTTATTACAACAATCTGTAACTCACTAACCTCCCTTTTTTGTCCTATGACTACAGGGCTTGTATGTCACTTAGAACACTGGTTTTCAAACTTTTTTTCTAGCAACCTGGTTGAAGAAAATTGTTGATGCCTATGACTCAGTGGAGCTGGGGATGAGGGGTTTGGGCTGTGAGGACTGCGGGTTGGGGCCTGGAATGAGGGGTTCAGGGTTTGGGGGGCTCAGGGCTGGGGCAGAAGGTTGGGGTGTAGGAGGGGGTCAGGGCTCTGGGCTGGGGGTGCAGGATCTGGGGTGTATTTTTATCTCAATGTGAAGGAAGTTATGACATAAATCGCCATAAATCAAGCCCTAACTCATGGGCGGCGGCAGGTCCGTCCTTAGGATTTATGAGGCCCTATGCAGTATTATTAAACTGGTGCCCCTATGCCTGCGGCAGCCCGGGCTCATATGTGTATTTTAGATAAGGGCGGTCTTTTGAAGGATTTATTTTAAAAACTATATGTCTGAAGAGCCAAGCATTTAAGACTAAAGATTAATACTCAGATTGTGCATCTAAAAATCTATGCAAGGATTTTTTAGAGATGTGATTTTATAATCTTCAGCAACACACCAATGAAATATTTTTAAAGCAAATTTTAAACTAAAGTCCTGTAGACTAACATGTTCTGAGTAAATATTACAGTAATGCACAACTGTTTTTGTCAGTAAATTCAGAAACTGATAGTATATGCCTGGGGGTTGGCAAATACCTGTTAAATGGCTTCATTACCCCTTGAATGGCTCTTTAACAGTTTCAGTGTTGTGCTAATAGGTCTGGCAGGCTGGAGACTTTTTCACTTTTAAGTTCTAGATCCCCTCCAGAGGAAGACTCACCAGGCTGCAGCAAGGAAGGGTCAGAACAGGGATAGGAAGAGGCAGGATGGAGGACACTAAGACCCAAAGGTGCCCCAAATTGCTGTGCCTGGGCCCACCCAAACAGCCTAGTGTGGCCCTGCCCATGCTCCACCCCAAGGCCAGGCCTCCTCCTGCTGTTCCCAGCCCTGGCTGGCTGGCCGGCCTGCCTCCAGCAAGAAGGCAGGGTGGCTGGTGCTGGGACCACGCTCCCTGGTGCAGCAGGGCTGGGGGTGCAGCATCTGTGCTGTCTGGTGCTCTGGGCCAGGCTGCAGGGCGCATTGAAGTTGGGGGTGCTGCAGCCGTGCCGCCCAGCCTCTTGGAGCACTGAGGCTGGGGGAGCTGCTGCCCAGCACCCCAGGGCTGGGACCTTGTCACCTGGGGCCACAGTGTGCTCTGGGCTCCTGCAGGGGCCTTGGGCACAAGGGGAGAGGCCAGGCGCTAGCCTCCCCCAACAACTGGGTCACTGACAACCCATGCCTCAACTTCTTTCATACCTTTGTCACAGGTTTCACATAACCAGGTCACATCTTCTTTCTCTGCCTTTTATTTCAATTCAGTTTAATCACTCCTGTGAAAGCATGTTGCACAAAATCTATTTTAATCCCTTTGATGCACACCTGTATAATAGTTCTCATCTCCTTTATGGGAGAGTAACCGATAGCCATGGGGACAGATTTTATGTTTAGCTTGGCACTTGCTAGACTTGCAATTGCCAACCTTTGCCTTGTGGTAGGTGCATTTTAGGTTTTTAATGCATCCCCTGCACTGAACAACTGTCAGCTTGACCCCCACTTCTTCCAGCCTCTCGGAGGTATGTATCATACAAGTGCAGATTTTGGATGCTTCTCCCAAAGTCATGTTCTTTGCTGTAGTCACACCAGAAGTTAATCAGAACCCTGGTGTGATCCTTTGGCTAGCTAGCAGCATGCTGGCTTGGCATCTTCTAGGGCTGTTTGGCTGAGGTGAGCTGAATACTGCAGATATGGAGCATGGTGCATGGAATGAAGAATTAAATGCTGTCCAGGTGTATATAAACTGGCAGGTAGCTTCAGGTACATAGGAGGCGAGTAGGAAGTGAGTAGGCAGGAAGGCCAGAAACTACAGGCTTAGAGGGCTGTCAAAACCTGAGCTGTTACCTGGGCTACAATTTAATTGCAAAGTGGGCCGGTCAGAGCCCATCTTAAAGAGGAACCTGTGCTTTAACCTGTACCCTGAGATGGGCAAGCAGGCATAGGTTCAAAGCACATGCACATGCATAAGGGTTTTGTGTGAGGATGATAGGGGGTAAGAGCATGGGTTAAGCCTGCAACATAGGCATGTCTTCTTTGTTTAATGGGCACGTATTGATTTCTTGTGTTCAGTAAATAACAAACATCGCCTACTTTACCTTCTCCTTTTTTATAAAAATCATTACACATTCATCGGAAAGAGGAAAATTATGTTGAATTAAGTCTTTTTTTTGTCTTCTGGTGGTTCATATAGATGCTAGTAGCTTTGAGCGGAGCTAATACGTGCCTCCTCAAGAGATTTGTGGGAAAAGTCATACATCATTTTGCTGTTCCCTAAAACTAAAGTACAGAACCCATAATTCATCCAATCGTAATTCTGGTTATAGTGAGCCCAATCAGTCATACAGAAAGTACAAACCAACATGGTAAAAGTGTGAGAATGGACAGATGCTTATTGTTTAAAAAATGATTATGTTGCCACAGTAGAGTTGCTACTGAGTTCAGCGTTCTGCCTAATTAACTTTTAGATTTCAGTCAAAGGACCAGGTCCTGTGGCATACCAACACCTCTCTGAAGTACTGAATGCCTTTGCTTCCCATGGACTTCAGTTGAGGGCACTCAGCATCTCTCATGATCAGGCACAAAGACTTTAGTTGAAAAGTTGGATAGATAAGGAAATGCTTATCTGCATGATAAATTGTGGTAAATATCACACTGTCGTCTGCTGGTCTGGGCTTTACTATAACCACTTGTAGTCTAAGGAAGAGTCAGAATGAGAGAAAGAGGAAGAAGAAATGAAAAATATCCATACTACATACATTTAAAAAGTTTAACAAACCTTAAGAAACTGCACCTCACTGCAAAAGGTTTATGGAGTGATTTTTATTATGAAAATGATTGCAGTACCTTTAAGTATTAATAATAATGTGAAGCTTTTTACTATAGTGAAAAGTTTGTAAACACTTTTGTTGCAAATCATGTATGTAGTGTAGCAAATGTACACTGTACTTTACAAACATAGTAAGTGACATATTCCTTGCCCGAAAAAGCTGACAGTCAAGGGCATCTGCACAGAGAAGACACTTACTCCTGTATGGAAACCCATTGAAATAAATGAGGTTCTTCACAATTACCCATATGGATCAGTTCAGGATTGGACGTAAGTGTGAAGAAACCAGTTTCTATTTTTCCCAGTTAATAAAAATGTAGCTGCCGTTTTTATTTGTTTTAGTTTTAAAGGTGTACATGTCTTTACAGAAAGGCCAAGTTGAGTTGTGCATTTTGTAAGCCTTTTCCTGAATTTATTATGTACTCCACTTTTCTGTTTTTTGTAAGAAGAGACTCTTTGACTACAAGTTATTAAAATATGTCCATGCCATCTAGGAGGCTATCATTACATTGTATGTGTGCAAAGACTAAAGAAAATCAAACAATAAATTATGGGTGAGATTTTCAAAGTTGCCGGAGGGATTTGGATAGCCAAATCCTATTAAAACTGAATAGGAATTAGACATCCAACTCATTTAGATGCTTTGAAAATTTCAGGCTACATCTTCTCTGTGAAGTACATATGAAGTAGGGAAAGATTAACACTCAAAAGAAAGGTTTCAGAGTAACAGCCGTGTTAGTCTGTATCCGCAAAAAGAAGAACAGGAGTACTTGTGGCACCTCTAATAAATTTGTTAGTCTCTAAGGTGCCACAAGTACTCAAAAGAAAGAAATCCTTCAAGCCTAAGCAGTCAGTAACAATGGTTAAAGCAAGAAGTCAATAACATATTTGAAGGTATTCCTAAAATATCTAGCACAGACATTTTTTCCCCTTTTCAACTGTGAAGCAGCTTTAAAAAATGATCAGTAAAATATCTAGTTTGGGCCAAACCTCAGGCCAGAGAGTTAGTGCTCTGCATGATCATATAACTGGCTGTTGTGTGAGTCCTGAATCTGGCCTCCTGCATCCTTATCCTGCCACGTACCCAGCACCTTGCTGAGGGAACACAATGGAAGGAGCACACATGTTGGGTCAACTGAAGGGAATATATCCCTCTTACTTATTAAGATAATTATTTGTTTCCAGCAGCACCCGAACAGTATCTGAGCTCACGTTCTACAGGAGACAAAACAGTGAGACAGATGAAGGGTAATGCAGGGGAGTATGCTAAGTAATCAAAGTGGTGATTGGCCACTTTTCAACCATATAGTATCAGATAACTCATCATTTTTGTTCATTTTGAAAAACTTGCAGCCTATTCCTAATTACACCCCAACTCTCACTGTCAGAGTATATTCCTGCTTCTGAACTGGAAATATCAGAAAATTCTTGGGGAAATACTGTAAGGGAAGAAGTAGTTATTTCCACAGTACTTTTACTTTGATCTATGATAGCAAACAAATGAAAGGACTATGCTAAAAGCATTGAAGAAAGATTAATAAATTGTAAGGCCAGAAGGGACCATTGGGATCATCTTGTCTGACCTCTTGCATAACACAGGCCATTAAATTTCACCCAGTAATTCCTGCATCGAGCCCATATCTTGTGGTTGAGCTAGAAAATATATTTTTAAATACATCCAATATTGATTTAAAGATATAAAATAATAGAGTCCATCATATGACTTGATAAGTTGTTCCAATGATTAATTACTATATTGTTGAAAATTTACAATTTATTTCTAGTCTGGGTTTATCTAGTCTAGATTCAGCTTTCAGTTATTGGATCTTATCATGCCTTTGTCTGCTAGATTAAAAAGCCCTCTACTATCTCAAATCTTCTCCCCACATAGGTACTTATAGGCTATGATTAAGTCATCTCATAACCTTTTCTTGGATAATGTAAATAGATTGAGCTTCTTGGTATTTCTTACAAGTACAGCTTCTTACAGTACTTACAAGGATTTCACTGTAAGGCAGGTTTTCCTGGAAAAGAAGTGGAAGATTGTCTGAGCAGCACTTGATGCCCAGGGAAATCTGCCTCATTGAGAATGTGCTGATATCTTATCAATATGTTGAACAGGGCATAAAGGTGCACAACCAGAAGTGACTACCAAATATGGGCGACTTCAAGGAAAACAGACCAGTGTGAAAGGAACAGACAGGCTCGTGAATGTTTTTCTTGGAATTCCTTTTGCAAAACCACCTCTGGGATCCCTGAGATTTTCCCCACCACAACAAGCAGAGCCATGGAAAGGTCTGAGAGCTGCAACTTCCTATCCACCAATGTAAGATCCGATTGTGTCAGGCTTTGCCTATCTACCCTGTTTAGTAAATGAATCTAAATTGCGTCATGTATGCCTTTTTTTTGGTTAATGAAGTTGTGTAACATTATGTATCCTAGCAAAGGAGTTCGGCTTTATTGAATGTGTTTGCATGGTAATGGTGGGTCCCATAAGAAAAATGTGAAATTCCTAAAATCCTCCAGTCGTTTCTCTTGTGAATTGAATGGTGTCCTTGTCCTTTACTAAAATAGCCCAGTAACACCACAACACTAATACACCTCTACTCCTATATAACGCGACCCGATATAACAGGAATTTGGATATAACGCGGTAAAGCAGCGCTCCGGGCGGGCGGGGCTGCGCACTCCAGTGGATCAAAGCAAGTTCGATATAATGCGATTTCACCTATAGTGCGGTAAGATTTTTTGGCTCCCAAGGACGGCGTTATATCGAGGTAGAGGTGTATATAGTTAGAGATCCATGTGAGTGTTAACTGTGAAAACATTTGCTTTATTTTAGAAAAATAAAATGAGAATAAGAGTCTACATTTAAATTCTGGATACTCTGCCAACCTAGTTAATGTTGCCCTCAGTAAATAAATCTGGAATATAAGCCCTGCAAGGTCAGTTTAAGTGGGGTCAAGCTGTCTGGAAAAGATATTATATGTGATTGATTTTAACTGTAATTTCAATTTTATGGCCATTGCAATAAATAATTCTTACTGTTCATCAGTGATGTTCTCTCCCACTTCCTCCTCCTCCTCCTGCTATGTAGACTCAACTGAGGTCACGGTAACTCTTCTCAGTAGGAGTTTATAAACAACTGTGCTGTCTGCTTCATTAGCCAAGATCTCCAGCATATTGGCTGGAGGGAGCTGTAGGTGATCAGGCAGCCCCTCATATAGGAGCACAGCGAATATTTCCAAATAACGCCTTTTGTAGTATTTTTGAAAATAAGTTGATAGCTTAATTTTGTTTCACACATTTCCAAGCAAAATGATTCCCCCACTGATCCACTGAGTCGGACTTTGATAAGGCAACTTGGAGCTTTAAGAGCTCCTTTGGTAATATCTTGACTTTCATGAGTTGCGCAAAGACAAAAATGATCCGTGTTCAAAGTAAGAGGCAAATCTACATCATTATAACGCTAGGAGGATATGGGTGACAGAGGTTTTCTGTTGTAACTCAGGTCAGTATTTGCAATTCTTACTTAAAGCTGGTTTCCTTATTTCAAGATTAATGTGGTGTTGTGAAATAGATATTTTTGGATCACTCTGTAAATGTGTTCAGCTTTAGAAATGCTGTTTTCAGAAATCTAGTATCAGATAAAACTAACATTATGATCATGTGTTACTATCATTTTACTGAACATTGGCATTTTCATTATATCATTAAAGGTGCCTACAAGACACGGAGTGGATAAAGACAATGACAACAGTGTTAAAAGCTGTATTACCTCCCTTAACGGTTTCTGAAGATTGTTTATATCTGAATGTTTACACTCCTGCCCATTCAGACAAGAAGGCTAAGTTACCTGTAAGCAAACCTACTTAATAGCTATATCTGTATCTTCATCCCTGTGCTGTACTAGATTGTGTTAGCGGTAAAGTAAAGCTGTAATAAAGCAAAGTTGGAAATAATGTATTTCACCTTAATTCTCTATAATGTTAAAACCGTGAACTGAGGCCCTCTAACTTCAGGTAAGATGTAGGGTATTAGGTGATAAATGTTTTTCATTTAATGCCCATTTTTCCTGGCAGCTTAGGATCTTCAAAGAACAATTTTCAGCTGAGTCAGGCTTGGTGGAGCTCATGTTGAGTTGATCAAAAGGAAACTCCCTTTTAGCTCACCTTGTAGAGCTTCTTTTTATGGATGGTGAGCGTTCAGATTTGGGAGGCACGTGCACAGCAAATCCAACTACCTCTGGATGGAGTCTGCCAGTGGTCTGCAAACCCACATAGGGTTCTGATTTTTCCCAGGCTTCTGCCCCACATACCTAGACCTGACCTGACCCCATCTGTCAGATAATTAGCTGTAATTTCATGTCCATGGTGCTGTTTGACTCCAGCATTAAATCCCTCCTATTGAATCTGTTCTCTCTGTCCACAAATCTAGAACTTATTCAGACCCTCTTGATCTCCTGTGATGAATGCTGCAACATCCTTCTCTCTGGCCTCCTTCCCATCTACATTGCCCCCTCTTCAGTCCACACAAAATGCAGCTGCTGCCTTGTCTCATCTTGATCATCTGCTTTATATGTCACTGTGATCACACCAGCCCCTCTTTGAATCTTTCTCCACTTCAGGGCATCAAGATCAGTCTTCTAGCCTTCACCAAGGGCCTTTGTAATTCTGCCCCTCCTCACTTATCTTACCTCTTCTCTTATGTTATCACACATACCTCTCACCCACTTTCTCTGCACTGCAAATGATGCTAGCCTTGATACCCTATTTGTCTGCTTCTCTCACAACCTTCTCCTCGCTTTCTTCCATGCTGCTACCTGTGCTTGGAATGCTCATCCTGATCTGATCTGTAGGGCCCTTTCCTTTCATATCCTTCCCTAAGGCCTACTTCTTCCATGACACTTACAAGTTATTAGCCAGCCAGGGCATCTGTATATTTCATTTAAATTAATCTTTTACTCCATCATAATGTGCACTAGCCTTCTCGGTTATCCTGTAACTTTACTAATGTTAACCTATCCTTCCTCTCGCAGCTTCCCACTACTGTTCTCTTACCCCTTTTCATTGTGTCAGATCTGAAATTAGCTTGTAAGTTGGGATCGTGACTTCTTACCTATATTGCAAGGTGTTCATTACTCCCTTGGGTGCTGTAAAATAATAAAAAATAATCATCATAGTTCTGCTGAGTCACAGAGCACCTTTGTTAGAAATACAAAGTCAAGAGCCATGAATTATATAGCAAACAATCAAACAAAAAAAATGCTGAATATTATTTCAATAAGATAACTTGGTTAGTGTAAATAGCCTCTGACACCCTTTGGAATTTCAGAGCACTGTACATAAGTGTAAGTGAATGACACTGGGTAAAAAGGATATTTAAAATTACATTATCATTTTCCTGGTGACAAAAGTAAATAAAAATGTATTGGTCCTTAGCATGGGCCACTTGTCACACTTCTAACAGAGTAAATGTTGTACATAAACAACAGTTTGTTTTCTCTTTGTTTAGCACTATCTAAAACTGAACAGTTGTTTTAAAAATAATAATCCTGTTTATAAAAATTGCAACCTGCAACCCTTTGATTTGTATTTGACATTTATTAAAAAATTAGCAAGTTCATTGTTACAAGTAGTTCTAACTGATCCTGCTCTTTTCAGGTTATGGTGTGGATCCATGGAGGAGCTTTGCTGAATGGTGGGGCTTCGATATATGATGGGTCAGCACTATCTGCCTATGAAAATGTGGTGGTGGTAGCTGTCCAGTATAGGTTAGGTATCATTGGATTCTTTAGGTGAGACATGTTTTGTTACTATGAACCTGCTTAAACAAGGTACTCTGTTTAAAACACACACACTGTGTGTGTGTGTGTGTGTGTGTGTGTGTGTGTGTGTGTGTGTGTGTGTGTGTGTATGTGTATATATATATATAATATATATATATATATATACAGTGCGCACACACACACACTCTCACTCCATGATAGGAAGTACGCTCATGATGAGTGAGCATGAATTTCTTTAGGCCCAAAGCTGAGGTGTTTGAAGAAGAAACATATAACCTCTTCCTCCTTTCTTACTGCACAATTGCAGCATCTTTTTTCCAAGTAATTAATTTTATTATTGCTTTTCATTTTTAATGACAAAAAGCACCTATCCCGTTCTACTCTGGATGTCCTGACATCAGTTAAAAATTCACAGTCAAACAAAAAATTATAAAATACAGAAAGCTAATCTGGTCAGCCTAAACCTATAATGGTGACAGATTTCCGAGTGGTAGCCGTGTTAGTCTGTATCAGCAAAAACAACAAGGAGTACTTGTGGCACCTTAGAGACTAACAAATTTATTTGGGCATAAGCTTTCGTGGGCTAAAACCCACTTCATTAGATGCATGGAGTGGAAAATATAGTAGGAAGATATATATACATAGTTCATGAAAAGATGGGGGTTGCCTTATCAATTCTAATGAGACAATTCAATTAAAGTGGGCTATTATCAGCAGAAGGAAAAAAACTTTTGTAGTGGTAATCAGGATGGCCCATTTCAAACAGTTGACAAGAAGGTGTGAGTAACAGTAGAAGGAAAATTAGCATGGGGAAATTAGTTTTTAGCTTGTATAATGACCCATCCACTCCCAGTCTTTATTCAGGCCTAATTTGATGGTGTCCAGTTTGCAAATTAATTCCAGTTCTGCAGTTTCTCGCTGGAGTCTGTTTTTGAAGTTTTTTTGTTGAAGAATTGCCACTTTTAAGGCTGTTATTGAGTGACCAGGGAGGTTGAAGTGTTTTCTGACTAGTTTTTGAATGTTATAATTCTTGGCTCAGATTTGTGTCCGTTTATTCTTTTGCGTAGAGACTGTCTGGTTTGGCCAATGTACATGGCAGAGGGGCATTGCTGGCACATGATGGCATATATCACATTGGTAGATGTGCAGGTGAATGAGCCCCTGATGATGTGGCTGATGTGGTTAAGTCCTATGATGGTGAATAGATATGTGAACAGAGTTGGCAACAAGGTTTGTTGCAGGGATGGGTTCCTGGGTTAGTGTTTGTGTGTGTGTGTGTAGTTGCTGGTAAGTATTTGCTTCAGGTTGGAGGGCTGTCTGTAAGCGAGGACTGGTCTGTCTCCCAAAGTCTGTGAGAGTGAGGGATCATCCTTCAGGATAGGTTGTAGATTCTTGATGATGCGCTGCAGAGGTTTTAGTTGGGGGCTGAAGATGATGGCTAGTGGCGTTCTGTTACTTTCTTTGTTGGGCCTGTCCTGTAGTAGGGTACTCTTCTGGCTCTGTCAATCTGTTTCTTCTCCAATCCCTCAGAAAGAGACAAACACCTACAGGATCTCTATCAAGCGTTCTTAAAATTACAATACCCACCTGCTGAAGTGAAGAAACAACTCCTCGTTGTTTAAACCTATAATGTAACTTAATATGTGCCTGTTGCTAAATGCTCTGTCTGTAATATTATGTTGTCTGGAGTTCATGTGTATAGTAGAAAACTATTCCTTTGAAAATCAAGCAGCAATCAACAGTGGCCTGCAGTACTCAAAGCCATGCATTGGGGCTCAGAAATAGACTTTCAATAAGCTGATGTAAGAATAAAGTATCAGCATGGTTTTCATTCTGTAGAGCCAGTATTATATGCCCAACAATAAGGAATAAATAGTCGGTGGTTTTACTACTAATACCCTATATACACTTCTGATTTCAGTACTGGTGATGAACATGCTCGTGGAAACTGGGGCTTATTGGATCAAGTGGCAGCTTTGCAGTGGGTTCAGGAAAATATTGATTTTTTTGGAGGAGATCCAGAGTCTGTTACTATATTTGGAGAGTCTGCAGGAGGATTCTGTGTTGGAGCACATGTAAGTTTCCAATAGATACCTTTGTATTCAGAACACTCAGTAAGTCTAAAATCAAGCCTCACTTTTAAATCTAGCTTCTGAAGTAAAGTCAGTCATGGATTGTATCAAATTTGCATTTTAATATGTAAATTATATTCTTGTTTTTTGTTTGTAGATTTTATCACCATTGTCAAAAGGTTTGTTCCATAAAGCCATATCAGAAAGTGGAGTTGCTCAACTTCCTGGCTTCTTTATTTCCCATCCTCAAGCAGTTGTTAATGTAAGTTTTCAGTATTATCTTAACAGTATTCCTCTAAAATACCAAGTTTCCAATGCCTGACACCTTCTCAAAGCTGAGTTTCAAATTAGCAACCATGTGTTTGCACCCTGCTGTCCTTTCCTGATGGAGAAAGGTGATCTCAAAGGTTTTATTTATAGTTTCTCCTACTTTAACAAAAATTTTAGACTGAAAATATCACGTTCTGATTTCCCTCTTTTTCTGTAGGACCTCTGCAATTCTAGGAGGACTTTGAATGTAACATCACAAGAGGCTAATGCCTGAGCTGCAACTCTGCTAGTTGCTAACTAAAGAAAGAGGGGATGTAGAGTTTTAGACTGTCTGGATCTAGTTGCAATAATCTGCCAAACTCAACAAATTCATTTATTTAACTTGGAACCGGGAGAAGTCCACATCAGGTGTCAGAGTCCTGTGCTGTTACATTCAAAATCCGTGAGGAAAAATAGGAGTTAGAACTTGATTTTTCTAAGGTTTCAGAGTAACAGCCGTGTTAGTCTGTATCCGCAAAAAGAAGAACAGGAGTACTTGTGGCACCTTAGAGACTAACAAATTTATTAGAGCATAAGCTTTCGTGGACTACAGCCCACTTCTTCGGATGCATATAGAAGAATATATGCATCCGAAGAAGTGGGCTGTAGTCCACGAAAGCTTATGCTCTAATAAATTTGTTAGTCTCTAAGGTGCCACAAGTACTCCTGTTCTTCTTTTTGATTTTTCTAATGTTTTAAAAAAAATGTTAGGAGAGGAGGAAGTCCTAGACATTACAAAGGCAACAGAAAAAGAACTGCAATCAAAGTAATAAGAGTTTACACTAGAATTACAACTGAGAACCATCAAAGCATATATCTATTGAAGGTTAAGGCAGCTTTTATAAATAGCCTGTTTTGCTTTGAATATTGCAGAGAAAACAGAAAGTAGTCTTCAAACACGGGGCCTGCAGACTCCTGTTCATATCTCCATACACCATAATCTGTGTGTATCTATATTTTCACACACCCACCATTTGCCCTAAAGCAAGAGATGTGTGAAATGGAGAGTTGACATAGGAACCATCTAATTGCCTCTGCACACTGGTAACTTGTCTGTGGTGAGCACTTTTTAAACTCCATCATACTAGAGCAGTTGTGGTTATTGATGATTTGTCTTTATCACACCACTCTCATTCATTCTTTTTTTTTTTAAACAGTTGCAGGTAATTGCTAATATATCTGGCTGTGAGACAACCAGTTCTGCAATGGTTCACTGTTTAAGGAAGAAAATGGATAAGGAAATAATGACCCTGAGTGCTGATCTAATTAAGGTAGGTGAGAGTTGCTAATAGGGTTACCATTCGTCCGGATTTACCCGGACATGTCCTCCTTTTTGTGCTAAAAATAGCGTCCGGGGGGAATTTGTAAATAACTCAAAATGTCCGGGATTTCCCCCCTCCCCGGCAGAGCAGAGCGAGCGGCTGGGAGGGCTGCAGGGAAGTCCCGGGCTGGACTCCGGAGCAGCTGTAGAGGAGCTCCGCCCTGCATTCTGAGCCGGCAGCTCTCCCCTGCAGCCCAGCTCCGGCAGCACTGTGCAGGGCCAGGGACCGGGTTTTGTTGTGCTGGGGAGCGCAGCCACCTGTCCGGCTCGCACAGAGCCCAACACCCTGTTCTGAGCAGCAGGGTAAGGGGGCCAGGGGGCAGGGAGGTTCTGGAGGGGGCAGTCAAGAAACGGGGGGGGTCGGGAGTTCATGGGGGGCCTTTTTGGGGGGAGTGGAGAAAGTTTTGGGCAGTCAGGGTACAGGTAGGGGGTAGGGTCCTGGGGGGCAGTTGGGGGGGGGTTAGGAGGGGGCAGTTAGGGGACAATGCACAGGGAGTCTTAGGTAGGGAGTGGGGTTCTGGAGGGCAGTTAGGAGCAGGGGTCCCAGGAGGGGGCAGTCAGGGGACAAGGAGCGGGGGGGGGTGTTGGGAGTTCTGGGGGGGAGCTGTCAGGGGGCAGGAGTGGGGAGAGGGATCAGAGCAGTCAGGGGACAGGGAGCAGAGGGGTTTAGATGGGTTGGGAGTTCTGGGGGGGGGGCTGTCAGGGGGTGGGGAGTGGTTGGATGGGGTGTGGGAGTCCCAGGGGTCTGTCTGGGGGTGGGGGTGTGGATAAGGGTTGGGGCAGTCAGGGGACAAGAGGCAGGGAGGCTTAGATAGGGGGTGGAGTCCTGGGGGGCAGTTAGGGGCAGGGGTCCCAGGAGGGGGCAGTCAGGGGACAAGGAACGGGGGGAGGGTTGGGGGTTCTGGGGGGGCGGGAAGTGGGTGGGGCTAGGGCGGGGCTCCTCCCGTCCTCTTTTTTGCTTGCTGAAATATGGTAACCCTAGTTGCTAATTTAGGAGCTACCCCAAGGCTCATTAAGATCAATAGAAAGACTCCCATTGACTTCAGTGGGCTTTGGATTGGCCCTTAATGCAGTTACTGATATTTAGGGCTTGTCCACATTTACACTGTGCCCTTGCAGCCCTTCCGTGAAGATGCTGAATGGGAGAGCTTCTCTCATCAGTGTAGGTACTCCACCTCCCCAAGAGGTGGTCGCTGTGTCAGTGGGAGAAGCCCTCTTGTTGATATAGTGCTGTCAGCACTGAGGATTAGGTCAGTATAACTGTGTCCGTCAGGGGTGTGGAAAATCCACACCCTGGAGTGATGCAGTTGTACTGACACAACAAGTTCCTAGCGTAGACCAGGATTGAGCGTTTCATACAAGGATGCTCCACTGAGTTGCAGAATTTGAATCCACATTTCAAACTCCACAAAGAGTATCTGAATCCAGGACTTGGGTTCAAGCCCATTTTTAATTTTATGACATTTATTACTTGTTTATTCTGCTACCCACTGATTCTACACCCACACAAAGCTTATTGCAGTTTTATTTCTGATTATTTATAGTACATCTGCACACTGAGGCTTCTGTATCAAGCATTAGAATGGGAAAGTAAGCAGGCTTCACAGAGCCAGCTGTCAGCAGATAGAGTGAATTCAGGAATGCCTCCATTTCTGTGAAGGGGATTTCAGGGTAGAGAGGAAAAGGAGCAACAGCAGCAGCTGTGGGGAATGGAGAGTTGGCCTCGGAAGTATGTGAGTGACAATGGAGCTCCCAAATGTAAAGTTAAAAGACCATTAATGTTTTCTTTGGAAGGAGGTTCTAGTGGTCTAAAACTCTCATCTGTGGCCCAAAAGTCCTCAGGGGACAACTGGCTGGCCCTCTCCCCAATCCTATGATCTTCCAGAAGCACCCAGATGGCTCACTTCAGTCTCCAGAGACTACAGGGGAGCCAACACATGTCCACTGGGCTATTGGCCAGGCGAGTAAAGAGCCTTCTGGAAGAGAAGCTTTTTCTCTGTTTTCACCCTCCTCAGTTTAGCAGTGATGCTGTTGCTGCTAAACGCAGCTTGGGAACAGAGACATGCAGTGTTCTGTGGACTTAGACATCTACCAGATTTGCATCCACAAATGCGGTTTGTATATGCACACCAGATTTTATGTGCACTAAGCGTTAATCTTAGAAACAAAAAACTTGGCACCCTCAATTTTAGACACCAGGTGAGGCCACTTTGAAAATGGGCCCCTAAACATTTGTAATTCTATTCTGTCATTTCCAGATATGTTGTTCCAGAAATGTATGTTAGAATTGCAAGAAAATATATCCTCTATTCCAGAAAGACTGGATGTATGTGTGCTCATTTTAGTGCCAAAGGGGGTGGCCACACCCTTACTTGGGATTATTTTAATGTTCTTGGGCTAGCCTCTTCAGGTCAGTGCTGCTGCTCACCTGTTGTGAAAAATAAATTAATGGTCCCTGTCAAACTGGGAAATATAGCTAGCTCACAGGGAATGTTTCCAGTGCCAGAGTCATTTTTTCTTAGAAGGCAGAATTAAAGTACGTTACACAGCAGTATAAATGCCACTGCTGGTAATTTACTATCCTCTCTTTTGTAGTCATGTAAACGGTTCTTTGAAATTCTTCTTCCATATTATTGTAGGCTTAATTATACATCTTGTACAAATCAAGCTAATAACACACACTTCCAAGGTTCATTCAGCTGACATATTCATCTTGGCCATCTGGAGTGGGGCATTCTAAAGTGCTCGGCCCAACCTATCTGCTCGCATTGAAATCAATGGGTGTTTTATTATTGACTTCAGTGGGAGCAGAGTTAGGCCAACAGAATGGTTAAAATCTCACACCTAGTTTTTATTTTGTTGTAACCTACCTTATTCATTTCCCAGTATGCAAAACTCTGCCATATTTTCCCTCCATGCACCCACATATTTCTGACATGGAAAAGGTGAAATAGACATAACATACCCCACACATACATTGGGTAGATATTCCACAAGGAAGCACATGAGAAAGTCATAAAAATAGCCTGAGACTTGAGGGCTTTGTTAATTGCTTTTACAACCCTCTTCTGTGTTGGATTGTAACATGTTAGAACTTGTGAGTAGTTATTTTAGTCTTGGCTCAGCTCAGCTCAGCAGTGGGAATTTTGCAATGGCATCTAGAGGAAGAAATAATTATAAAACAATATATTGATTTTTTTTCTTACAGCAAATGGCATATGTCCCTGCAGTTATAGATGGTGTGTTTATTCCAAAGAAACCCGAAGAGCTGCTGGCTGCCAAAGAATTCAGTACCGTGCCATATATAATAGGAGTAAATAACAATGAATATGGCTGGATTATTCCTTCAGTAAGACATGTTCAGTGACTTTTCTACACTAATCAATGTGTTACAAAATATGAGATTGTTCCATAGGACCCAGAATCAGGGTATAGTCCCCTCACATGTAGTGTTTTAAATAGAGCTCTGCCGTCCCATTGTCTACACTCTGTTTTTACTCCTGTAAATCAGACAGCACTCCGTGATGTCATTGCTATCAGTGGACTGTGGATCAGGTACATACTGAATTAGCCTGGCCCCTCTTTTAAATGCATTGGGGTTGACATCTCCCAGCAAATGTTTTAATTTCTTCTCTAATGTCTCACAGAGTCTAAACATATTGTACATTTATTGGTCTTTCCAAAGAGTTTGCCAGGAGCCTAGAACATACTGCCAATATGTCGTGTGTTCTGTGAGAGTTTTGATTAATCCCACTATTTATATTTTCATTGAATAATAACTCTAATTTTTGTGTGAAGACTTTTAGACATGTAACTTTTGTTAAAGGAACATGTTTTAATGTGTGCTGTCAAACTGTCTTCAGAGAATGGTACTAAATCTGATCTCTGGTATCAGTATGTCCAAATGGCTTTCAGTAACTCAGAGAGTCACAATTTGGGGGGAGGGATAGCTCAGTGGTTTGAGCATTGTCCTGCTAAACCCAGGGTTGTGAGTTCAATCCTTGAGGGGGCCACTTAGGGATCTGGGGCAAAATCAGTACTTGGTCCTGCTAGTGAAGGCAGGGGGCTGGACTTGATGACCTTTCAAGGTCCCTTCCAGTTCTAGGAGATAGGATATCTCCATTAATTTATTTTATTATTATTAACTTTTGGTGCCCATCTGCTCAACCATCAAGCATTTTTCCGGTTGCTTAAATAATTTAGTATTTAAAGAATACATTTATATGTAATAAATGATTAATGATCATTACTGGCTAGTATAAAATGGCGCAGTGAGTAGTTATGAATTAAATAACACATGGTATCAAATAATTTTAATTAATATAAAAAGGAAAAACTGTATTTTAACTATACAGGTATCTAACTTTCCTGACATAGAAGAAGGGATGGAGAAACAAACCATAATCTCATCATTGCAGCTGACATTGTCACTATTGGTAAGAGACCAGGAGGTTAATTTGGATGATATTTTAATATTCATTTTAAACCCGCTTCACATTTGGGGCTATATGATGCTATTGGCACGATCTCATTTTTGCAGTATCTATGCATTCAGTGGCTTAGTAGTGGATTCCAGACCTAACTTTGGCTCCTGGTGTCATCCCCTGTGAAAGGATGGAACATTAGGAATTGGTGACTCCGTACTGCCGTATACTCTGAGGCACAAGGGGAGTAAATAAAAGAAGATCCCTACACTGAAACTAATAGTGTCTTCTGTGCCCCTCCAGCCCCTTCAAAGAGGTGGTTTCCTTTAACATGAGCTGTGTATGACTATTCTTTTCCTGTTCTTGTTTATCACTATTACGTTATTTTATAATTGTATTCCTTAGGGAATGTGTATACATTGAATCTCTACTGTCCAGAGTGGTTCCAAAATGCCACGTCACTTCTGGCTTCTCCAGCACTAATCAAAAACCAGTGGATAGTATTTATTAATTCATGACTGAGAAAAAGCTCTCGAGAGTGAAGCATACTAAATGCTGCCATTAATGTTGTATTCCCATCCTTTGTTACAGAGGTTTCCATCTGAATCTGTGTCTGTGGTAGCAGATGAATATTTAGGAGACACAGATGACCCTGCTGAGCTGCGAGAACGATTTCAGGATATGATGGGAGATATCATCTTTGTTATTCCAGCTCTTCAAGTGTCTAAATATCATAGAGGTGAATTTCCAATCAACCTCAAAAATTCAAACCAACTCCCAGTTGGCACTCAGCTGAGAATAAATCATTGTAGCACTAAATTTGTATTATGGCAAAATTCTCATTGATTCAAGATTTGGCCCTTGCACGTGATAATTTTCTGCCAGGCTGCTCTCTCCTCCCATGCTGTTTCCTTCAGTGGAGAAACTCATTTAGGACCTATCCAAATGGAAAGTCAAGGGAAAGACTTCTGTTGTCTTCAGTAGGCTTTGGTTCATACCCTTATCTCCCTTTGTTTGGAAAAAGTTTTGTCTGCATTTTTCTCCAGTTTAGACTGTGCTTTCTGAAGAGTAAAACTTGGTACTGGTGGTTTTCCTTCTCCAGTCTAGCCCACCTTTACTTTGTCAACGCTTTCTTTGTTACTAGATCCTATTGCTCATTCTAGTATCCGATATTGGAGAGAGTACTCTGAGTCAGGCAGGATCAAGTTTTATGCAGCAGAAATAAATTACATGAAAGAACGTAACATGTTAACCCTGAGGTTGGATTTCCTCAGCTAAACCAGGAGCTAATAGATGTTTCTCCTATGGTAACTCCCTAATATTTTTTCAGTCAATATGCCAAAACATTGTTTCTTCATTTAGTATTGGATGCAGCTAAAAAAACTTTGGCCCCAAGTTCATTTAGTTCTAATTATTCTGTATCCAATACTATTGTTGGGTCTTGGGTGGTGGTTTGTGTTTTTTAGATAGAGCAAGAGGGAGGGATATTAAATCAGTTAATTTAGTCTGCTCGTACCCCAGCCTCTTGTATTTTCTGAAATCTAGTTCAGAAACAACTGATTCTAAACCTTAGCTGAGCTAGAATTTTAGTTAGCATCTCATTTCAAGATTTAATCTACTGCAGCCTTTTAAAATATGAAAAGAGATTTCAGAACGTGCATGAAGCTGTTGATCTGATTTAATGGTTCCCTATGGAAAGTACAGGAATTGTAATCTTGGCTTTGATTCTCACTGTTTTCTTGTTTAGACTCTGGTGCTCCTCTCTACTTTTATGAATTTCAGCATCGACCCAGTACTTTTAAAGATACTAAGCCAGATTTTGTAAAGGCGGATCATGGAGATGAAGTTGGCTTTGTCTTTGGTGGGCCGTTCTTGAGAAGTGATGCAGTCATAATTGGTAAGGACTCATCTTTCAGGTATTATTTTTTCATTGTAAAGTAGATCTAGTTCACATTATGGATGCATACTTGTCTTTTAAACAAATACGACCCACACTTTGTTGAATTAAGTACTTTTGCAAACAAAAAAAAGATGTGTAAGTTATTTTTTTTTCATTAACTTTGTTTTTTTTCCTAACAACACTGGTGTACTTTTTTTGTTCTTCCCTTCTTCCTTCCACATAATTTAAGCTCGGACATTTTTTTTCTTTTATTGAGGGTTATCTTTAAAATGGTACTTGTGGCATTTTCTTTCTACACCCTGTTGAATCTTTTAAACCCTGTATGTGGAAATACGTGTATATTGACAAACCAGTTTTCCGCCTTTGCATCAGGATTATGATGTGGTTTTGAATTTCGCATACATCTGTTCTGTGAACTTGTCTTCACAGCTTTTTTTTTTTTTTCTTCATTGTACCTTCCCGCTTCTCTAAGGGAATGACTAGGAGTAGCAGCTTTACATGATCTGTTGAGATGCAAACATATTTATATATGATTTTAGAACAAGGACTTAATGATCTAATCTGCACAATGCTCAGGAACATATATAATGAAATACCTCATCATTCTTTTGCCTGGAAACCTTTGAAAATACTAGCGTTAGACAGGCTAGAATAATATCTAAACAATAAAAATCTGTAAGCATCATTCCCTATTAAGCAATTCTATTGCAACTTGTATCTTGAATAGTCTGATGCACTCATGCTTTGATATTATGTATGTACAATTTCAAACATTTTGTTTTGGTTTTTTACTTTACAAGATAGTTACATTTACATATTCTCTCTTTCAGCTGAGGCTACAGAGGAAGAGAAACACCTCAGCCGAACGATAATGAAATATTGGGCTAACTTTGCACGAAATGGGTGAGAATAATGCTATCATAATATATTGTGTTGTAACATTTGAATTTGTTTAATCTTAATAAATTAAATGGGGATTTTATTCTTCATGCTGTCATTTCCAGAAATCCTAATGGCAAGGGTTTGGTGGAATGGCCAGTCTATGACTTGAATGACCAATACCTGGAATTAAATTTAAAGCAAAAGAAAGCAGAGAAACTGAAAGGGAACAGAATGGAGTTCTGGACAAAGATCTTCCCTGAACAAGTGAAGAAAATAACTGAAGACAGGAAAGAGCACTCAGAGTTATAAATGACGATGTTTAAATTTGTATCTTTCAATTTGTCACAGCAAAATTCTACCAGATAATATTGGTTCAATTGAAAAAGTTTAATCATGTTAGCACATTTTTTTTTTTTTTTTGGTTTGATTGAGGGACATGAGAGCAAAGCTCTGGACATTATAGAGATTTTGTTGCTAACTAGCAACTAACAAAGAGGAAAACTCCAGATCATTTACATTAAATAATAGGAGATATTAACAATTGAAACAGTGGATTAACTCCCCAACAGAAGTAATTGAGGCTCTGTCACTAGGGGTATTGGAGGGGAAGACTAGATATAGTATTTAGGGATTTAATGTAAAGGATAATCTTGTATTAGAGGAAGTACAGGGAGATAAAACTCTGTATCTCAGGAAGAGACTCAGCTTCTGAGATATGAATCCAACATGGTGTGTATCTTTTAAACAGTAACACATATTCCCCTCAAATATCTACATTTTGATCCTGGACTGGAATAAAATGTTTGGAACAGAAATGATTTCAAATATCAGAAAAGTCTGATGGGGAAATATTAAAAATATAGGGCCAAATTATATCCTGAGATGCATGCTTCTGTTTCCTCAACCAGACTTTGAATGATGCTAGGTAGGGCTTTTTCTTTTATATTAATGCTTTGGAGGATTTTTTTTTTTAATTGTAAATGGAAGATCCCACATGCAAAAGTTGTTAGCCAATCTCAATGTACATACACATATATGTAATATTGCTGAAAGCTTAACCATGCTCTCTCATACCAAACACAGTGTAAATAACTCACCAAGAAAAGAAACATCTTTTTTTCCAAAATTAAAACAATCTCTTATCATCTCACATTTTTCAGTAATATTTTCACTTGTAAAATTGCACAACATTCTATTTTGTATCAGATAATTTCCCTTTTCTGATTAATTTGTCTTTTACTCTTCCCTGGATAAATCAAAGCAATGGAAAATGAAATAATCTGAGCCACTGACATTTTCTTTGTTTACTGAGACCTCAGATTTTATGTCATTGTTGTGTGTGATCAAAAATAGATAAAACTGATAAAATTTTAATACAATAACAGCAATAAAGATGTGATCCTCAAACAAAAATTAGTTGTATGTATTAAGTAACTATTTAAAGTCGTCCCAGTGTCACTCACAATGTTACATACTGAAATGCTCATCATACAAAGACAGGATTCTACTTATAATCAAGATGAATAAGTATGTATAGTACTGCATGTTTCAGCCTGGAATCTCTCCTTGGAAGACACATTCAGAAGCTCCGTCCAGATGTTTAGACTGTTCTGAAATTGTTTTCAAGCATGTTAAATCCATCCCTGCAGGGTGGATTAAGGCTAAGGCAGGGTGCTTATGATTTGGAACTCGTGCCAGCTAGATCAAGAAGGCAGAACAGACAGAAGCAACACACAGCTCAGATGATTGCTGTGGACCAGCTGGGTTGATTCATTTAGGAGGAAGCTCAAGGACTCAGATGTGGGAAAAGGAAGAAAAGAACCCATCTGCTAGGGTTACCATACGCCCGGATTTTCCCGGACATGTCCGGCTTTTTGGTCCTCAAATCCCCGTCCGGGGGGAATTGCCAAAAATTGGACATGTCCGGGAAAATAGGGAGGCAGGGGTCGTGGGGCTTGGGGCCGGGCTGGGGCCGGTGGGTGCTTGGCTGCCGGCCGGCGCCGCTCGCTCTGCCAGGGCCGGAGCCGGGCCGGAGCCACTCGGAACCGGGGCCCAAGCTGAGCCGGCCAGAGCCACTGGGACCGGGGCTGCTTGGCCACCGGCTGGCGCCGCTCGGCCAGGGCCAGGGCCGGGCCGAAGCTGCTCAGCCGGAACCGGGGCCCGAGCCGAGCCATCCGGAGCCGCTGGGACCAGGACTGCTCGGCCGCCGCCTGGTGCTGCTCGCCCAGGGCCAGGGCCGGGGCTGGCGCACTCGGCCAGAACTGGGGCCGGCGCCCCAGGGCCCGAGCCGAGCCGGGCCGGAGACGCTGGGGCCAGAGCCGGCCTCTGGAGGGAGCCACTCAGCTATGGGGGCCTGGCTGGGGAGGCCGGACTGGGCCATGCCTCCTCGCGCCCTGCCCAGCCCCAGTTTACCTGCTGCCTGCCTGCTTCAGGCTTCCCGCTAATCAAATGTTCGCGGGAAGCAGGGGAGGGGGAGGAGCAGGGGGGCGAAGCATTCAGGGGAGGGGCAGAGTTGGGGCGGAGCTGGGGGTGGAGTTAGGGTGGGGCCAGGGCCCCGTGGAATGTCCCTATTTTGGACACTTAAAATATGGTAACCCTACATCTGCAGAAGCTGAAAGGGAAAGTCCAGCCTGCAGAGGGGCTGGACTGAGAGAGGACTGCTTGTGAGAAACAGAAGCTTGGTGGATCTGACCCCAGCATTGCAAGATTGTTCCCCCAGACTGCAGTGGTTCTAAGCTGCACTTCCCTGATGAACACTACAGGGGTACGTGTATCTGAAGACACAAAGCCCTTCTGGAACTCCACTGTGGCGTGCTGAGGAAAGGTGCCTGCTGCACCGCCCCTTGAGAGTGCAGCATACACACCTGCCAGCCAGCTAGTTCCACTCAGCCCATAGCCCTATCCCTTCTTGCTGCTTTTGGTGTAGTTTGCACCGTATGGGGTGCTGGCAGAAACCCTACCCTGCTTGTAGGATTGCCACTGTGACTGGCTTCTTGTGCCCTCTCTGACCTTGCGCACCCTGCACAAGGTGGTTATAACCTGACCTTTAATTTTAACATCCCTGGTCCTTTCTCTAAGGTAAACAGCAGCGACTTTCAAACGTGCAGTTTTATTTTTGTTACGTGAGGTGAAAGGGGAGAATTGATTTTAGAGATGAAAAATTTGGTCTCTGGAGGATACAACGTAGCTGTACAATTCCACCAGTGCAATGTCACTTTCCAGTGGGTCTGATTAACGTTTACATGTTGCTGGAATCAGATTCCAACTGGTTTGTAAGAGATCTGACATCCCTGCTTTTTATGCAGGCATGTCAGTAAGTGCCAAGAGGTACCAGTAGCCTGGGGGAGGTTTGGTGTTCTGCTTGCCCCTGGGATTAAAAGCAGTTTAAGAATGTAACGGGGGTAGTTTTGTTGCTCCCAGATGGCTCCTGCAGGTTTCATCTGATTTATTCTCAGATTTAGGTAAATTATTTACTTTCTTTCCAGGATTGGGTTTACACTGGGTATTGAACACAGCTCTCAACGTATTTTAACCCAATATATATGTTCAAAACAGAATTTAACTATCACCCCTCTATCATCTCTTCTTCAGCGTGGACCGTTGTATCAGCTCTTTGAGCAAGTGAAAACAAACAACTACTTGTAGAGCCTAGTGAGAGAAAGATGGCAGCTGCTGGCTGGATTGCATTGCTTTGGACCCCGAGTTGTGCTGCAGGACTAGACTGGTATTGGAACTGAAGGTCAGAATCAAGATCTCATTATTATTGCTTGTGAGGAAACAGCTGCACCAGCAAGTTGCAAGCTAAAGGTCAGATTTACAAAGAAGTGCACCACTGTGCCAGAAAAAGCTTGTCTTTATGTCCATAAAAGTGTGAGCATAGCAGATAGCTGCCTATGCAGATGTGCCTTCCTGGGTGCCAATTTTGTGGGTGAGTTACTGTTGCCATAAGTGCCCGTTCTTTGAGAAAATGACCCCTCAGGCTCCACAGTGACCAGGTGGCTGTCAGGAGAGCTGGTTGAGAGTTTTCCAATTGAACATTTTTTGTTGGACAATGCTGATTAATCAAAACCAAATCTGGTCACAGGAAAAGGGCAGGTTCCCAGTTTGGATGAAGTTGAAAAAAAAGTTTAGAAATTGTCAAAATGCCCTGATTCAGCATATCTGAAATGAAAGGTGTTCTGGTTCACTTCAAAATTATTTTGTTTTGAAATTTTTAGTTAATTGATACTAAAAAACAGTAAATATTTTTGAAAGGTCACAATCCAAATGAAACGTTTCAGAATTATCTAAACAAAATGTTTTACTTGACCCATCTGAAATCATCCTGATTCATGATGGGGAAAGGGTTTCAAAATCTCAAAAATTCTCGTGGGACAGGAAAACTATTTCCTGCCCAACCCTCACTCTCATTGTGAAGGTCAGCTCCACGGAGTGAGTGACTGGAAGAAAGAGTTTGTGACTGCACAAAATTAAAACCAAAATCTGCTGAACACAAATGAAAAGAACAAGCTGAAAGGTTTTGAAAAGAAGAAACATTGCAAATGTTCGCACATCATCTCATTCTTGGAGAAACCTGCCTGACCAGTGTGCATGTGCTGATTTAATCTTAATTTATCTATACATTACACAAGACAGAAAGATACCCAGTCAGAAAGGATTTACGCATATGGGCAACTCTGAGGGAAACAAGCTACATGAAGGGAACAGACTAGGGTGACCAGACAGCAAATGTGAAAAATCGGGATGGGGTGGGGGGTAATAGGAGCCTATATAAGAAAAAGACCCAAAAATCGGGACTGTCCCTATAAAATCGGGATGTCTGGTCACCCTAGAACAGACAGACTCGTGAATGGAATTTCCTTGGAATTCCTTTTGCAAAACCACATGTTGAAGCCCTGAGACCATGGGATGGGTCTGAGAGACTCCACTTCCTAGCTACTATTGTAAGATCTGAATACAGTCATTCACTCATATCTTAGGCTTGCTCTGTTTATCTTTGTTTGTGAAAGATGTAAAAGAGTTTGCCCTCGATGAGGAGATTGGATTGGCTGGTGGTCTGCTGACAATATTGAAGTGTTTCATAAGGAGCACACAAATAGGAAATATACAAAGAATTCTTCCTAAAATCCTCTTTTACTGTAACAGTGCAGGGAAAGCTGTACTTCTGCACTTGGTTCTCTAGCTCCATGTAAGTAACTTCTGCAAAGCACAAAGCAAGGGTCCCAGAGGTGACACATTTTCCAAGTTTAGCCATGGCTTTTGTCTGAGCTTTTCTCCTAACTAGCAAGAAGGCCATGGTGCACCTCTCCTCTGCACTGAGTTCTTTGATCTCCATATCATAAGTATTATGTGAAGGCCTCACAATCACTATCATATATGTAGAATGACCCTCCACATATGTACTGGGTATTATATGTAACTAAGGAGCTCGAATGTAGCAGTCCAGTAAACTAGGATTAGCATGGGGCCACAGCAAAGGACATGGGGCAATTTGTCAATTAGGTGAGCAGCATCTTTGCAACTGAAGTCCGTGGAAAGTAACCCCTGATGCTTTTAGTTGGGATATTTTACAGACTGTTCAATATTTTATATGATCCAAATTTAAAATGTGAATCCCTGTGTATTTTTTGGTCACTGGCAATAAATTCCTCCCACTTTTCACCAGTGATATTCTCTTCTTGCTCTTCTCCCAATTAAATGTCACTTGAAGACAAAAACACATTCAGAATTTATTACTGGAGCATGATACTTCCTGTTTGCTCATCAATCTAGTAACAGCTCTAGCTTCTGAGGTCAAGGCCTTGGTGGGGGAAGCACACTGCCACTGTGTTTGTCCTATATGTAGGAGTCAATATTTCAAAAATTTAGAATGATATATACAAAATGTTTTGCTTGACCCATCCGAAATCGGGCTAAGGATGCTTAGGCCCAGATTCTCATCTCCATTCTAATCACTGGCTGAAGCTGAGGGACGTCTGTAAAGCTGTTTATAGCATCCTTTTCCTGGGCCAGTCATTGGGCCAGTCCCGGCTGCCATTTAGAGCAGCCCAAGTTATTGTATTATTGGTGGTGTAGAACAAGCAAGTGACCTTTTCCACTGTAATGCAAGCCAGCATTGTTAGTCCATGCTGCTCCAGCCTAGAATTGATCATTCAAAGTATTTACAACTTAGGGGACATGCTCTCTGCTGTTTCTGTGCAAGACTCTCCATGGAATTTCAGCCCAAGGGGAGACTGTTCCCCCTCAACTAATGTATTGTTACTGCTACAGTTACACTATCCATTGTTTATATTTTCCTTTTGTTTGTGTAGGTGCCCACAGGACCTGGCCACAGTGAAAAGAAATGAGAAAAATAAGAAAGAAAAACACCATGTCTTCAGAATTTCCAAAGATGGTTTCTACCTGAATGTTTACACACTTGCCTAGACAGACAAGGAGGCCAACTTACCTGTAAGCCAGGGGTCGGCAACATTTGGCACGCGGCTCACCAGGGTAAGCACCCTAGTGGGCCGGGCCAGTTTATTTACCTGCTGACGCGGCAGGTTCGGCCGATCGCGGCCCCCCACTGGCCGCGGTTCGCTGTCCTGGGCCAATGGGGGGCGGTGGGAAGCCGCGGCCAGCACATCCCTCGCCCGCGCCGCTTCCCGCCGCCCCTATTGGCCCGGGACGGCGAACCACGGCCAGTGGGGGCCGCGATCGGCCGAACCTGCCGCGTCAGCAGGTAAATAAACTGGCCCGGCCCACTAGGGTGCTTACCCTGGCGAACTGCGTGCCAAACGTTGCCGACCCCTGCTGTAAGCAAATCTGTTGTACAAATCTTGGTGCTATTAGAAAATCATTGCAGCTGCAGGGCTTGGTGGTACTCCTGACTGTCTCAGAACTTTGCATAAGAAAAGGAATATTACTTCTGGTGATGTGGGGTAAAGTATTCAAAAGTGACTTAGGAGTAGGGTGACCAGACAGCAAACGTGAAAAATCGGGACAGGGGGTTGAGGGTAATAGGAGCCTATATAAGAAAAAGACCCAAAAATCAGGACTGTCCCTATAAAACCGGGACATCTGGTCACCCTACTTAGGAGTCTACATCTATGTCAGGTTAGGTGTGTAACATGCGTAGGCACTCTGAAAATCCCCTTAGGCACTATCTGCATTGTTAGGCACCTAAATACCTTTGTATATCTGGCCCTTATGCTCCCAAGTAAGTTCTGAAAATGGGACTTAGGCTGCTAAGTAACTTGGGCACTGTGGCAGAGCGTCTCCTCTGCCTCGGTGGGTCCTGCGCTTCCATTTACCAGCGGGCTGGGGTATTCCTCTTTACCTCAGAGATTTCCCCCCATGTCCCTGAACTTGCAGTCCACACCCTGCCGGAGCAGGGTTCCTCCCAGGAACACGCAGTCTCTGGTAGCTCCTACGGGCATAGTGGCAACCAACCAGACACCCAGTTCAGTCTCTCCCCTCTGGCGGGGTCTCCTCCCTCAGACCCATGGGGCCCAGAGGGCCATCTGCCCCATTGGGCAGGTATTCTCCCACCCTTCACCTCTGCACCTGCGGGGTTTCTTTCCTGGTGCTTGCCAGCATGTGCACTGCCCAGCTCTCCAGTATCTTGCCTTGCTCCCACAGCTCCTAGCACGCACCCCTACCTGGCTGGAGGGGAGGCTCTTGAGAGGTTCTGGCAGGGCCTTGATTGGTCCCAGGTGTCCTAATTAACCTAGAGTAACCCCTGTTCACTTACCAAGGGACCTGCTTATTCTAGGTGTAATATACCTGTCTTCCTCCATTCTATTTTAGCCGTCTGGCCTGACCCCATCACAGCACTTATTGAAAATTTTACCCATGGACAATTTCCAATTCATCGTATTCTGTCTGCTGAAACTAGGTGCTTCATAGCTGTTGTGTTCCACTCCAGAGATGTCTCTGTTACAGTGGTGAGTGAAGAATTCCACATGTGAGTATTATGAAGCTTCATTGCCTAATGTAAATGATGATTTTAAATTGACTAATTTCTGAAAAATTATCAGCAAAAAAAATTAACACAAACTAAAAGTGTTATTTTGATATTAAGAACTGTACGATGAGATTTTCACTGCAACCTAATGGAGTCAGGCACTAACCTCCCATTGAATTTGGGTGCCTAACTCTCTTCGGGTCTTTTAAATATTTCTATAGTCTCCTTTATTATTTTCATCAGTTGACAAGAATATGAGTCTTGGTTTATGCTCCTTAGATTGCAAATTGCTATGACTAAATCTTTGAGATCCTTCAGTAATTTTCAGATGAATAAATGTGTATATAATAATGTTTGTCCTTTATAAAAAATAATACAATTTTCAAAGTATTCCTATCAAACAAAATCTGAAGAGCAATACATAAAAGCATTTCTCCTCCTGTGCTTTCCAAGGTGATGGTGTCGATTCATGGAGGCAATTTTATATTTGGTGGAGCTTCTGGGTTTGATGGGTCAGCATTGTAGGCTTATGAGAATGTGGTCATGGTAATTATTCAGTACAGAATAGGTCTCCTTGGATTCTTTTGGTATGACGTTCTGTTTTATTCTTTACTGAATATTCATAACATGTTCAAAACACTGATTGCTCAATTAGTTGAACTTTCAGGGCCGGCTCACCCAGCTAGTGTAGATCAGCACAACTGCATCACAGTCAGAATAACTACTGGTTTATACCAGCTGATGGTCCTGCCGTTAAATGCTACTGTTTGCACTACCAGTTCATTGCAACCCCCAGTTAAGCTGCTGTTTGGGACTGATCAGAGTATTTCTCCATTGTACACAATGGGCTGTAGAGGATCCCTTTGCAGCCTATTTCCTAGAGGCACTGTTAATCCACCTTCACCCAAAGCAAGGTATCAGGTCTTATAAAGGGCCAGGGACCCCTTTGCACCTGGGTAAATTTCATCTTCGCAGCAGGAACTGGAAATCAGTACTGCTTAGATCTTATGGTGACGGGAACTATAGAAAACCTAAAGCTGATACATAAGAATGGCCATACTGGGTCAGACCAAAGGTCCGTCCAGCCCAGTATCCTGTCTAACAGGTAATGATCAAGTGATCTCTCTCCTGCCATCCATCACCACCCTCTGACAAACAGAGGCTAGGGACACCATTCCTTACCCACCTGGCTAATAGCCACTAATGGACTTAACCTCCTTGAATTTATCTAGTTCTCTTTTAAACCCTGTTATAGTCCTAACCTTCACAACCACCTCAGGCAAGGAGTTCCACAGGTTGACTGTGCGCTGTGTGAAGAAGAATTTCCTTTTATTTGTTTTAAACCTGCTGCCCATTAATTTCATTTGGTGGCCCCTAGTTATTATATTATGGGAACAAGTAAATAACTTTTCCTTATCACTTTCTCTGATGGATAGACTGATTGACTTTTGGGTTCTATTCCCAGATCTGTCACTGACTGGACATTTGCAATCTTGTTGCAGCTGTGTGGGTCTCAGGATATTAGAGAGAAAATGTGGGTGAGGTAATACCTTGTATTGGACCAACTTCTGTTGGTGAAGGAGACAAACTTGAGTTTACACGGAGCTCTTCTACAGGTCTTCAGGACTTGTGTAGGCTTGAAAGCTTCTCTCTTTCACCAACAGAAACTGGTCCAATAAAAGATATTACCTCATCCACCTCATCTCTCTGACTGGTCACGTCATTTCATACAAGTCAAGTAAAAGTGCACTGCCAACTTCAGTTTTGTTTAATTGACTAATTTAAAAAAACAGTTTCTGACAGAGCAGCCTACATTGGGATTTTTTATTTATTTATTTGTATTACATTAATTTATATTAAAGAGGGTTTTCTAATCCCTGAGGGTTTTCTACTCTCCTTTTCAGCAAGAGAGAAGAAGACATCAGTAGTCAACTAGCTTTACAGGGGAAATAGTGACACGGACTATTCCCAAAGCATTATCATATGCATAAAGTAAACAAACTAGAAGCTTCCTCCCCCACCCCCACTCCTTTCAGTGTACAGTAATCTCAGGTGTTACTTGAAACAATAGAAATCACACTTTTTCAGACAGATGTGATTTTTGAGTTGACAGTGTTAACTATTCAATGCTTCTTAATTTTTAACTACGGTATCATACACTTGATAGGCTTATCAGCAATTGTTGTGCCCATCCAGCTGCTGTGTCAGCTCATTGAGACGATCTTCTACAGTGCTGTGTGCAAAGTAGTTTTTTGTCAGGCAGACTTCATGGAGTTTATAAAACAGACTGACAAAGTTCATGTCTTTAAATAATTTGCAGGAAATTGCCAGTTTATATGGCTGTGCAGCAACCAGTTCAGCTGCAATGACTTAAGGGACAAGGCAGAGGAGGAGATCCTCTTTAGTGTTATAAGACAGGAAGTGAAAGTTTTATTTCATGTAGTTATAACATATCCTGTTACCAAATGGCAACAGAAGTGCAATTGCAGAATTGTGAAACTCAAGTTCCAGCTGTCTGCAGAATTCACATTTGGTCTTTCCTGAACCTCATTGAACTTTTCCAAAAATTGATTTTTCAGTTTATTTTTTTTTCAAAATTTTAAATTCCAATTAAAAATCTCCCCCTCAATCATGTTCAGATACATCTTCACAATATCTTTTCTTTTATGTTCCAGTCAGCTCTAGCCTTACCCAGGGGCTCACAGGGGCCTCCAAAATTGTGAATGAATCCCAGGCATGATTGTGTTTTAATACAACCTAGAGGCAGTAACTAGGGGCTCCATGGAGGAACAGGGAAACACTCGTACTACTTCTCAACATGCACTTGTTTGAGACTCAGGCCATCCATCCAAAGCTGCTGTACAAAATATCCATTACAACATGGCACACATTGATGTCATATACTTTAGTCCTCTGACCGCTTAAACCCCTTTGGGCTGTTAGTCTGAGCTCGAGTCTGTAATGGACATTTTCCAGACTCTGATAATTGCTGGTCTGTCATTGCTCAGGAAGCAACCCCTTCTCACAGCCTGTGGCCATGCAAATATTGGTTATTTGCGGGCCTGATGGAGGAACAGATTTGTGGAAAATGATGAGACGACCCTGATTACCACCTACTCAGACTTCTCTCTCTTCCCCATGATTTCATAGAATTTTCCAATGAGCCAGTGGTCACTCTGTAATGTACACGGCTCCGTGGAGTGAATTCTGATCCTCTCCGTTTCTCTCCCAGTTTTCTTGTCTACTCTTTCTTAATCTTGATTTGCTATGGAATGTAAGGCACTTCGTCTGAGTTTTGACATTCCTAGGGTGGGACCCACCTCTGGGCGTCTTCAAACATGCTGGTACTCAGCCCACAAAGAAATACCAGAAAGGTGAATAATTACCCTGAGATTTGCCCTAATTCATCATCCAGACAAAAGATCCCTCTACATGTAATCCTATGAAAGACAGGGAGGAGCATTTCTCCTAGCTCTTATCCAGCCACCAGTCAAAGTTCTTGATCTACTGTATTGGAGGCAGTGTGGCTGCCAGTGGTTCCCTCTGAAAAGTTCTCTGCTTTAGGGGGCATATGAAATTGCAAGTCTGCAATGAAATTATTCTTTCAGGACAGAAGCAGGTTTACACCCCCATTCTGCTCCCTTCCCCCAACAATAGTAATGACCCTTAGATTGAGAACTGCTACGTTAGTATAAAGTGACATAGAGAAATGTTCGTCAAGAAAATAAATGAATTAAGAGAATGTTCTGGCTGTAGACTCCCACTTCCGCAAATGACCTAGGAGCAGTTGTCAATGTCTACAGTTTTTTAAATATTCTGACAAAAAAACGGTGTAAGGATAATGCTAGAATTCAGCCTTAACACTGAGTTTCCTCATTTTCTAATGTGCGAGATTTCTTTTCCATTTTCTTATGTGGATCACCTGGAACACCTTTAATTCTTCATTGCCTGTTTTTCCAATATTTATTTTTAATATTATGTCATTAAAATGGGGGTTCCCTGGCTAGTAGTGGGTTCCAGACTCCCACCGCTTGCCTTGGAGTGGAGAACCCTCTTCCTACCCTTTGGGGAGGCAGGAATTTACCCACGAATCACATTAATGCCATTAGCAGGACAAACACTCAGTTTTATCGACTTGATCAACCACAGATGGATTCCGAGTCCAAAACTCCCTAACCCCAGTCTCTCTACAGTGCGCGCTCGGAGTGCAGAGTATGGAGCTTTGCTGTATTTGGTGTCCAGTGCTGTGCACCTGATGCTGGCCCAGACTTCTCTGCTGGGTCTTGGCTGCCCACTGAGTCTTGTCTCCAGGTCAGGTTCCGGTAATACTGACCTCTCACCAGTAGCCACAGCAGCATACAGTCCTGTGCCATCCAAGCACAAGAGAGAGAAAGGGCACCATGCAGCTGCCCCACTCACTCCCTCAGTCACGACTTTCTTCCTTTTGTGCTCTGGCTGAAACTCAGGTGCAGTGCTGTGCGGCTTCTTGGGACCCCATGCTCAGCCAGCTTCCAGCCTGCTGTGTCACTGCAGCTCCAGCATCTGCTGCCGCTGCGCCACTCCCATCCTGGCCATCCCTCCTTTTTACCAAGAGCGCTCGCCACAGGAAGTAGGGCTGGATTCCTGTCATCTGACTACCCAATTCCTGTTTTCTTGTGCACCCTGCCCCAAATACAGCTTTTAGGTGGAGTGAGGCTTCGTGCCTCCATAGTTAACTTCTATGTTATCTGCAAATCACTGCTATGCATCTGCACCCTTATCTCCACTTTAACTCATGTGTGTTACGTGGACTAGAACCTCAAGCCTTTCTTTCAGTCTAGCACATTGAACACACAGTTCCCTGGCTGCGTGTGCTCACGCGGGGGCAAAACCAATGAGCAGTGATGTACAGGCATGCTGTGAAATTGCAGCCATGGCACTGACTTCTTACAAGTACGCACAACGTTAACAATAACCCAAACCAATGTCACAATAATTAATTCTAACCAACCCCACTGTGCCATTGGTGCTGTGTCACTCCAGTCTCCCCTACACATGTGGTGGTGTGCTTTGTACCACTCACTCAGGGACAAGCACTAGGGTCTGCCCAGAAGAGCGCTCAGATTCTGAGGCATAATTACTATTAATAGTTATAACAAATGATCAACCCAACAGTTCCTCAACCAGAATGGAGGGAAGGTACCCAAAAAAGGAGTCAGTAGGTTCATTGCACAGTTACTTGAAGTTACCAGAGTTCCAGCAAAGAGGAGCAGAGTCTCTCTCGCTTAGGCATTTACAAATGTTTTATTCCTTTATATAAAAAATAGACTTGTTTGGTCAGTGGTAAGCTAAAACTTGAGTCTGATCTTAGAACCATCTGCTACCAGGTATAGTACTTACTCCTGTGAATACTGGTATTTAAATCAATGGAATTACTCAGTAATAAGCACTACACCCAGTATTGGTCATAAAGGTCGATCTATTTTTTTGTTAATATTCAATGTGACGGGACATGCCCTCACACTGGTGTGGAGGAGGCTAACAAACTCTTCTGGGCCTGTTCCACACTAACAAGACACACCTACTAGGCTTGTTCAGCCTGGTGGAGGAGGGACTTAAAAGAGGGAATTTACCACAGGAAGCAGCAGTGAACAGGAAGAAGGCTGCTCCATCCAGAGACTGCTGGTAACACAGGTAGTCCAGCTGAGGAGGAGATAGCCACAAGATGCACTGCTCCTGAAGCCACCCTGACTTATAGTGAGGCAATACACCGCAGGAAGAGGGGTAGAAGGTAAACGCTGCAGAGGGGCAATAGACGCTGTGAGACCAAACCCTCCAAACTGAATGTCCAGGGGCTGTCTGAGAGACTGGCCGTCTTTCCAGACAGATCCTCATCCCTTGCAAGGGGAAGGGAAGAGGAGTAGTCTAGCCTCTGCCTGTTTGCGATTGCCACAGAGACCTCCCCCAAGTGCTGCCAACTCGGGAGGGGGAAGCGAGGATAAACAAAGGGCAGATGGCCTGGGTCGGGAGCCCCCCCACTCCCTTTCCCCCCCACACACACATACACACACAGACACTGTGGAGAATGAGGGCAGACCATGGTTGATACAAGGGGTCTTAAAAAAACAACCAACCAAAAAAAAGTCTTAGAGGTGATAGAACTCAGCTGTTCCACACAAAATGGAACCCGAGTGGTCTACAACTGGGTAGCGGAGATGTAGCAGTAGCAAGCGACTTAACAACAGCAGTTCCATCAGTAGTTGCTGCAGCAGCGGACCACCCAGCAGCAAGTTGAGGCCACTCAACAACACCAGCTGCTAAGGGAGCTGATGGCCCAGCCACAAGAGTTCCAAAAGGAAATGCTACGCAGATTATACCGGCCCTACACCCGCCAGGGGAACTGGGCGGGGGGGAGTTAAGCTTTCGCTGAAGGGGTTCCTCCGCCTGTACTGCTGAAGCTCACCCAGGTGGAACCAGAGAATGACCCTGAAACCTTTTTAGTCACATTTGAGAGAGTGGCACTGGCAGCCCAGTGGCCTCCAGAACAATGGGCTCTAATCCTGGCCCCATACTTGACAGGTCTGGCATAGGCAGCCTACTGTAATGTGGACTCATAGTGGGCGAAGGATTACAAGTAAGTGAAGTCCACCATCTTAGACTATTTGGATATTTCAGAAGGGACCTACTGCCAACAGTTTGCCTTGCTGCCAAATGATTAACTAGCACTCGGCTGACCCCTCAAGGGTTAATTCATTGCTGTTAATGTAGCCTCATACTCTACAAGACAGCACGAATGGAGGGAGGAGACACAATAGATGCCTGGCAGTGGCTGCGAACATTCCCTGCGGAAACTGAACGTGATGATGAACCCACGCTATCCCATTGGAGCACACCACTCCCTCCACTTTCCAAAGTACTAGGGGGTGCGTGTGTGTGTGTGTGAGAGACAGAGAGAGAGAGATGCACATTGCCTCTTTAAGTACGCTAATCCCACTCTAAGTACACTGCCTTTTAAAGTAGATTAGCAAGTTGAGACAGCAGCAACTGCCAGCAAGCTCCTTTCATCCTGAGTCCTGTCGTCCCGCCCCTGCTCTTTGGAGGAGCGGGGGGAGGGGTACACCCTGACATCAGCACCTCTCTTCCCCCCCACCCCCTGCACTGCAAGCAGGAGGCTCCCGGGAGCAGCTCCAAGGCAGAGGGCAGGAGCAGCACAGGGCAGTGGGGGGAGGAACACCTGAACTGCCTCGCAACTGATAGCCCACTGGGTGATTGCCTCACAGGAAACTTAGGGAAGCTGATGGGGGGCTGCCGGCCCACGCAGGTTCCAAGCCCCCACCAGCTAGCTCCAATGGCTGCTCTTCCTGCAAGCAATGGACAAAGCAGGTGGCTGCCAAACAACATTATATGGGAGCATTGCACAACTTCTTCACTTGCATCTGAAGAAGTGAGGTTCTTACCCACGAAAGCTTATGCTCCCAATACTTCTGTTAGTCTCAAAGGTGCCACAGGACCCTCTGTTGCTTTTTACAGATTCAGACTAACACGGCTACCCCTCTGATACTCAACTTTAAATTAGTATGTTCTCTAATTGATCAGTGATATAACAGTGTTGTACCAGGATGACATTAAGTAAGGAGTTACTGTATGTGACTCACTAACATTTGACTTCATCATTGCTATTGGTATCATAGTTGGAACTGCATTTATTTTCATTCAGATTTTAAGTTATTTTACAGATATAACTAAAAATACAATTTGAAAATAAGCAACTTTCATCTGCACAGTGTCTATAGTTACGTGTTTAGCTAATGTTTTTTAAACTGGCATGCTAAGGTGAGTACAAGCTAAAGTTACATTCTAGGCGGGTACTATTATTTGATTGTACCACTTTAAATAATGAATGGCAAAGCACAATATGATAATCAAAGTAATAATGATAATTACTCCAGCCAGGATAGGTTAGGCATTTTAGAACTCACTACTCAAAGAATTCAATGTAAGCCTAAGAGAGAAATAAAAGTATGAAATGCATAGACCAGTAAAAAAACTAAAATAACAGCACTTTGAAAGAATAAAATTACAGAGAATATATGTGCATTGCAGGAAGTACCAAGTGACAACAACAATACAAGGAGGTGTTGGGCGGTGATGAGTGTGATAGAGACAGTGGGTGTGTGAGCCGGGGGAGTGTGTGAGAGACTGCACGCTGCCCCTTTAAGGGAGCGGCACTCAGTAGTCTGAAGGAAAGCTCCTTCAGACACAGCAGCAGTCGCCAGAAGGTCCATCCCTCTCTTGGTGAGCCCTGTCCCCCTACCCCACCACCTGCTGTGCAGAGATGGGGGGGCAGAGGACACCCTGATATCAGCATCCCCCCCACCCCCCTCTTTTCCCCCATAGCAGACAGGAAGCTCCTGGGAGCAACTGCTAAGGGCAGCTCCAAGGCAACGGACAGGAGTCGCGGGGCTGCAGACGCCAGCCGAGCAGCAGGGAGGGGGGCACCCCGCTCCGGAGGCGCCCCGTTTGTAACAGCGCCCTGGGCTTTTGCCCCGTTCGCCCGTGCCTAAGGCCAGCCCTGTTCCCAAATGAGCAGGCCACCCCTTACGCCCAGGTCAGCCCAAGGGGGACAAGGAGGCTGCATGCGAGTGCAACGCTGCCAGTAGGCCTGCCAGGCATCCCAGACAACTGAAGTGTGGCTCATAGAGGAAGGTCTGGCCAACATCCCACAGACGAGCTGCCCTCAGTCTAGGAAAGAGGCCGGCAACCCCAGCCCATTAACATGCTATTCTTGTGGGCAGATGGCACATATAGAGGGAGTGCCCACTGATGGAGTGTGAGTACGCCCAGGGCTGGATGGTGGAAACCTGGGCACGGAAACACCCCTCTCCCCAAGTTGATGGCACCAGTGATGGTCCAAGGGAAGCTGCAGCCAGACGGTGGTCTAGGCCTCCATAGTGGGAAGTAACACCACTCCCAAAACCACAATCTACCTTCAGCATATCCATGGCAATGTCAAGACCTACCTCAGCCAGCAGCTATAGCTGATGGTGGGAGCCCATATTGCAGTAATAACTGCAGCCTTAGCAGAAAAACTGGCCTACCCCATGATTAGAGGCCTAGACTGGTCCTTTTTATGGCGGGTTATTAATACCCAGGCCTGGGCCGCAAGTGAGAACAGGGGCCAAGTGGCGACACCTGCTCACCAAAGCTTGGCAAACCTTGGGGAACCCAATGACCCCAGGGAAGGGACGTCCTGAGCAGCACAGCCGCAGACCCTCACCAGAAGAAAGAAGCAGGCCACCAGGACTTGGAAGTCCTCTTACGGAATGGAAATTTCTTGTTAGAACAGAGGAGCAACCCTACCTTAAGCCGTGCAATGAGCAACGAGTCCCCATTAAAACAGAGTCTGAGGAAGGTGAATGGTACCCACACTTTGCACTCAGGAAGGAGTGCTTATACCAAATTGAGAAGACTCAGCAAACCAGATTGGTGAGAGACCAGCTGCTGGTACCGTGCTGGCACTGCCAGGCTGTGCTGCAGTTAGTATGTGATATCTCCTGCATGGGCCCCCTGGAGAGAGAGAAGATATTGGCCCGGATATTAGTTTAAGTCTGTTGGCCAGTCGAACACCATGAAGTGAGAGAATACTGTTCCTCCTCCCCAGAGTGTCAACTACTAGAAGCACAGGGATTCCCAAGGCACCCTTGGTCCTTCTGCTCATAGGTGCCAACTTCTGCAGGCGCCGGTGGGTGCTCGACCCTCCTCTGCCCCCACCCTGCCCTGCCTGCACCCCACCTCCATTCCAACCCCTTCCCCAAAGTCCCCGCCACAATTCCACCCCCTCTCTGCCCCAATTGGACTCCTTCCCAAAATCCCCGGCCCAGCCCTGCCTCCTCTTCTGAGCATACTGCGGTCCCGCTCCTCCCCACTCCCTCCCAGAGTTTGTTACACCACGAAACAGTTGTTTCGTAGCAGCAAGCGCTGGGAGCTAGGGGGAGAAGCGGGAACGCAGTGCGCTCAGGGGAGGAGACGGAGGTGAGGTGAGGCGGCGGGCCAGGGAGGGGATCTTGGCTGCCGGTGGGTCCAGAGCACCCACTAATTTTTCCCCATGGGTGCTCCAGCCCCGGAGCACTCATGGAGTCAGTGCCTATGCTTCTGCCCTGATTGACACCTCTTTTGGAAGGATCGCGGTAAACCTGTTCAGACCCCTAGAAAAAACTGCGGCAGGACATCAGTACATATTAGTGATTGTAGATTATGCAACCAGGTATCCAGAGGCTGTGCCTCTCCGCTTCCCAGAAGCAACAGCTATAGCTCCAGAGCTCTTGAAGCTCTTCTCACTCAGAAGGTTTCCCTGCGAAATATTAACAGACCACGGTAATAACTTCACTTCCCAACTGATACAGGAATTACGCTCCCTTCTGAAGGTCAAGTCTCTGAAGACCTCAGTGTACCACCTGCCGACTGATGGTCTAGTAGAGTGGTTTAATAAGACCCTGAAGAGGGTGTTGAAGTGACAAACCCAGGCAGTGGGACCAGCTACTTCCACTGATACTGGAGAGATTCCCTGGACTCCATTTTGTGTCCCTAGCTTCCATTTTGAATAGGCAAAAGTCAGTCGACCATTAGAAGCTGCAAGTCACATGATACTTCATTGCTGATAGTAGGCCAGAATGTTGAAAGGTCAGGTGTAAAGGAAAAAAAACCTTCCATAGAATTGTCACAAAGCCAAACAGGTGCAGCATAACTCTGTGGCATACAACTAGCGATAAGCATGTGCAGAAAAGCTCTGATAGCTGAGAGCATAGTATAAAAGGCCGATGGTTAGAACATCTGAGAAAGAAGAAGTGAGGAGTTAGGAGAGCCGCTGCTGGAGCGGAACAGACGGCAAGATCAAGCCGAGAACTGACCTGAAGGAGTAGAACAGAACAGTCTGGAAAACCAGCAACGGCAGCAGTAGCGGCTAAAGTGGCTAGAGTAAGCCCGTTAGTTTTAATTATAGTATAAATATAAGTATGGTATAGTATAGCGTAGTGTAGTGTATAGTATTATGTGTGTCTGAGTGTTAATAAAGATGCATAAAATTCCATTGTTAATCACAAATTACCTATGTAAAATTTAGAGTACGTTTAAGAACTGCTGTCAGTGATTTGCAATGGACTGGCCATTACAGAGCGCATCCACTCAGTATTATTAAACTGTATGTTATTGCAGTTTAATTGCTCTTTAGCTTCCAATAAGGGATTTGTGCCTGATTTTTATTTGTAGATTATACTGTGGTAGGGATTATTAGTTATATTAATAAAAGATGCTTTATTTAGGAGAAAATATTGCCTGTGTCAATCATTTTATCGGAAGGTTATAGCCACGTTCTTTAGTGTTTCCTTAACTGCCCTGGAAACCCATATCTTGGGAAGGACAAGCTAAAGGGGCGATATGCAGGTTATTCTAGGGGTGCCCCAAAATCCATTTTTCAGGGTAACACTACCACTCCTGTTTGCCATAAAGGAGGTCCTACAAGCCTCTACAGGATTCTTCCCATTTTAGTTGCTCTATGGTCGCCAACTGCAGGGCATCTTGGAACTGTGATGAGAAAGATGGAAAGAACAAGATGTGGGGGCCTTAAGCGCAATCCAATATATCATACAATTAAGTGAACAACTTAGAAATGTAGGGGTGTTCACCAGGGAGAATTTGAGGAAGGCCCAACACACCCAGGAACAAAATTACAATAGGGAGGGTACGACTATGGACTTTTCAGATGGGTGACAATGTTCTTCAGCTATTGCCCTCAGTCAAGTCTAAATTAATGGCCTGATGGCAAGGTCTGTTCAAGATGGGCAGGCAGGTAGGATGTGTGGACTATGAGATAAGACTACCCAGGATGAGGAAGGAAACCACATGAACCTTCTCAAACTTTGGAGGGCACAGGAAGTCCTGTTGATAGTCCAGGTGCCCAGCAGTGAAGCTCCAGCAGTGGTACCAGGGGATGAAGAGCGCTCCACTACACAAAGGAAATAACTTCACCATCTAATTGGGGATGTTACAGTGGTGTTCTCCAGCTGCCAGTGTCTAACATCCCCTAGAGACTACCCCAGGGCAGTCTGAGAACATGCTAGACCATTGCCATGAAGGATGTGGGATATGGTCCGAGAGGAAGTACAAGTGATGCTGGAGATGTGGGTGATTATGGAATGCAAAAGTGAATGGAGGAGCCTCATGGTTCTTGTTCCCAAATCAGACAGTACCATTGCTTTCTGCATCAACTTCAGGAAGGCCAATGCCATCACGAAATTCAATACCCAATACCAAGGAGGATGAGTTACTAGAATGGTTGGGAGTGGCAAAGCACCGGAGCACCATCAATCTGACAATAGGTTATTGGCAGATCCCCTTTCCCCTTCCTTGCAAGAGAAAACCACTTTCTCCACCCCTTTTGGAGACTTCCAATTTAAGACCATGTCTTTCAGCCTCCACGAGGCTGTGGCTACCTTCTAACGGCTTATTTATAAGCTCTTCAACCTACACCATCAATATGCAGCGGCCTACCTTGACAACATCATTGTCTGTAGTCCCACTTGGGAAGCCCACCTATGGTATTTAAGAGTGGAATTAAAAGCCCTACAGGAGGTGGGACTTACGACCAACCCAGCGAAATGTAAGTTGGCTGTGAATGAAGTAACCTATTTGGGGTACCAGTTAGGAGATGGCCTTGTGAAACTGGTGGTCAATAAGGTGCAAGCCCTCACGGTATGTCCCGTCTCCCAGACCAAGAGGCAAGTCAGACATTTTCTGAGCCTAGCAGGATATTACTGGAGGTTTATCCCCAACTTCACCTCTATCATGGGGGAACTCATAAAAGACAACAACCCTAAGAAGATCCATTGGGATGGGAAGTGCAAGAAAGCATTCAGGGAACTGAAAACATGATTGAAAACATGACTCTCAGAAGACTTCAAAGGAGAGGAACACCTGGTCCTATACCTAAGTAGGAAGCTATTTCCTAGGGAAAAGTTGTACTCAATCATTGAAAAAGAGGCATTCGCTATCAAATGAGCAGTAGATACCCTTTTGGGTAGCCCCTTTTCCCTGATCACCAATCACACAGAGCTACATTGTATCCAGACCATGAGGGATACAAACCCTCATATAATAGAATGGTATCTTACACTACAACCATAGTATAGTTTCTGAGTACAATACCAGACAGGAAAGGACCACACTAATGCCGACTTCTTTTCATGGAAAATCCAGAATGGATTAAACCAAACCCGAACGGCCTTCCCAACCTGAGCGGTTGGATATGTGAAGTGTCAGACCCTCACACTGGTATGGAAGAGGCTAACACGTTCTTCTAGGCCTTTTCCACACTAAGGAGACCTACCTGCTAGGCTTGTTTAGCCTAGTGGAGAAGGAGCTTAAAAGGGGGAATTTACTACAGGAAGGGGTGGTGAACAGGAAGAAGGCTGCTCCATCCAGAGACTGCTGTTAACACAGGTAGTCCAGCTGATGAGACAGCCACAAGATGCACTGCTCCCAAAGCCACCCTGACTTATAATGAGGCAATACGCTGCAGGAAGAGGGGTAGAAGGTAAACCCTGTGAAGAGGCAATAGACTCTGGGAGACCAAACCCTTCAAACTGAATGTCCTGGGGCTGTCTGAGAGACTGGCCCTCTTTCCAGATGGATTCTCATCCCTTGCAAGGGGAAGAGAAGAGAAGGAGTCGACCCTCTGCCTGGTGCAATTGCTTTAGAGAGCTCCCTCAAGTGCTGCCAACTGGGAGGGAAGCGATGGTACACAACACGCATTTGGACCTGGGGGGGAGAGTGGGGTGGTTCAGGTTGCCTGCCTTCTCCCCCACTCTAAGGCCTTGGCTACACTCGGGACTTCGCAGCGCTGCCGCAGCAGCGCTGTGAAACGTGAGTGTAGTCGCGCTGCCAGCGCTGCGAGAGAGCTCTCGCAGCGCTGTATGTACTCCACCTTGCAGCGCCGCAAGGGAGCATGCAGTGCTGCAGGCACCGATTACACTGGTGCTTTACAGCGCTGCACTCGCTGCGTTTGGGGGGGAGGCGTTTTCACACCCCTGAGCACAGCAAGTTGCAGCGTTGTACAGCGCCAGTATAGCCAAGGCCTGAGTCTGGTTCTGTGAGGTGTGAGCAGTCGCATGTGCACTCCTCTCACAGATCTGTATTGTGACTATTATATTGAACAATATCCCCTCTGCAGGAAGAAGTGCAGGTTTATTGAAATACACTCTCAGTGCACCAACCTTATTTTGTAGTGAGTCCTATCAGCTTTTCCTTGTTGAATTGATTTCAAATAGTTTGTACAACTGCTTTGTCTGCCCTTCTATCCTGCATTTCAGAAAGCAAAGAGGAACTCAGAATGATTGTGACAGGTGTGGCTCAAAATGGGGGAGGGGCAGGGAGTGTGATCATTACTCCCAGGTGATTTTCTGTGACAGGTACTATATTGACTTCCCCCCAAAACTACTGGCTCATTTTCAGTCAGGGTTTAGGTCAAAACTGAGTTTTAAAAACAGATTTCAACACATTTCTACCACGTGTTTGAAAGAGAATGTAATTCTGAGCTCATAGTTGGACCCTTGTAGTGTGACTTTTGGGCTTGCTTTTTCAGCAGTTAAAACAAGGAAGACAACACCGTGTTCAAGTGCACAGAAGAAAATGTCTTTTCCTGGTAGGAGTTCCCTGCTTTCATCCCTGATTTGTGCAGCATGGGTGATCGCAATTCTCGCTGAGGGTAAGAAATAAAATGTCTTACTTTAAAGACAATCACTGAGTGGGATTCAGAGATTCCACCAATCAGCTTCTGTCTGGTTCTGTGTTTTTTTGTTTGTTTGTTTTGTTTTTGTTTTTAACCAAAATCCTAGTTTATTTTAATTTCCCCCCAAATGAAGTTGGCAAACAGTTTGCAAGACCTAGTTTGCACTGGACACACAGGTGTATTATTCTCAGGAATTGATCTATTTCACTTTTACAGAGACGTGTGACTGAGTATGTACATTTCCTGGTCATTTGTCACCACAGTCTTTCTTAAGGCTAATTTTAATTTTAATGCATAAAATATTTGAAAGGAAATCTGCATGGTCTGAAAGTAGAAATATTAAGTGGACTATCAAAATCTATCCAGAGCGCACATGAAAGCTGCTCATTATATGGTTAACTCTGTTGGATCAGCAGTCGAAATTACTTCTGCTTTTATCTAATTGTTGTTTCTACAGCAGAGGTCTTAAGTCAAATTCCTACTTGCTGTAACTTCAGTTAAAAAGTTTATCCGCTAAGTTACAATAGAGTTTCACTTGCTTACATCAAATCTGAGTTTATCTTCTTGTGTTTGCAGGCTCATTTCTGATCTCCAATGCTTAGGCTGGCTGTGTTCTGCACACAGCTTTAAATTTTTTTTTCTTTTTAAATCTAGTCATCCTTGTATACATACTCCAGGGTTGTTTTTGCTGTGCTTTTACAGAACCTCACTGCTTATCAGAGCTGAAGGCAGTAGAATGGAGGGAGTGCCCAAAAAAAAAATGCCATTCCTATATTTCAGAGCAGGTTCTTTTCAAGGAAAATAAGGAGCATTTCTTTTGCTGACAGTCTGGGGAGAGTGTGGCTAGTACTGACCAGAGCCATGAAATATTTTTGCTGCACTTCTTTAAATGTTAGTTCTAAATATTAGAGTTTTCAAAGACAAAGGGGAAACTTACCAGATTACACAAGATACTGAACTTTGTGATGTGTGCTAGCCTGCTCAGGGGCAGGACTGAGTATAATGATTGATAGGATAACAATTGTGCTCTAGTTAACTTTAGAGCCTTCTTTTAGTCATGTACTGTAGATAGGGATGGACTCAAGACTTAAGTCACAAAATTCTCATTGGATCCAGATTTCAAACACTCAAAAGTTTGGTGGTTGTTTGGATCAGTGGTTTTCATTGGAGCCCATCTCTGGATCTCACTGCAAAATGATGGCCTTCAGGGCTCTTTTTTCCTTGCTACGGAGAAAGCTAATGATGGGAAAATTCTGATATTGGGGGGGAATTAGGGTGACCAGACAGCAAATGTGAAAAATCAGGATGGGGGTGGCGGGTAATAGGAGCCTATATAAGAAAAAGACCCAAAATTAGGACTATCCCTATAAAATCGGGACGTTTGGTCATCCTAGGGGGAATGTACACTGCAATGGAAGAAATCAGTGTTTGTAATAGCTACACTTACTGTGGCCAATAAAAACAATGGAAAGCTTTGAAGAGAAGAGGAAAAAGTAGGGCTGTCAAGCGATTAAAAAAGTTAATCATGTGATTAATCGCACTGTTAAACAACAATAGAATACCATTTATTTATTAAATATTTTTGGATGTTTACTACATTTTCAAATATATTAATTTCAGTTACAACACAGAATACAAAGTGTACACTGCTCACTTTATTTATTTTTTATTACAAATATTTGCACTGTAAAAAAACAAAAACATTGTATTCTTCAATTCACCTCATACAAGTACTGTAGTGCAATCTCTTTACCATTAAAGTTGAATTTACAAATATAGAATTATGTACAAAAAAAAACTGCATTCAAAAATAAAACAATGAAAAGCTTTAGAGCCTAGAAGTCCACTCAGTCCTACTTCTTGGTCAGCCAGTCACTCAGACAAACAAGGTTGGTTACAATTTGCAGGAGATAATGCTGCCTGCTTCTTGTTTACAATGGCACCTGAAGGTGAGAACAGGCGTTCGCATGGCATTGTTGTAGCTGGCATTGCAAGATGTTTACATGCCAGATGCGCTAAAGATTCATATGTCCCTTCGTGCTTCAACCACCATTCCAGGGGACATGCTTCCATGCTGATGATGGGTTCTATTTGATAATGATCCAAAGCAATGCGAACTGACATATGTTCAGTTTCATCATCTGAGTCAGATGCCACCAGCAGAAGGTTCATTTTCTTTTTGGTGGTTTAGGTTCTCTAGTTTCTGCATCAGAGCATTGCTCTTTTAAGACTTCTGAAAGCATGCTCCCCACGTCGTTCCTCTCAGATTTTGGAAGGCACTTCAGATTCTTAAACCTTGGGTCAAGTGCTGTAGCTATTTTTAGAAATCTCACATCAGTACCTTCTTTGCGTTTTGTCAAATCTGCTGTGAAAGTGTTCTTAAAATGAACATGTGCTGGGTCATCATCCAAGACTGCTATAACATGAAATGTATGCAGAACATGGGTAAAACAGAGCAGGAGACGTACAGTTCTTCCCCCAAGGAGTACAGTCATAAATTTAATTGACGCATTATTTTTTTAACGAGCATCATCAGCATGGAAGCACATCCTCTGGAATGGTGGCCAAAGCATGGAGGGGCATATGAATGTTTAGCATATCTGGCATGTAAATACCTTGCAACGCCGGCTACAAAAGTGCCATGCAAACGCCTGTTCTCACTTTCAGGTGACATTGTAAATAAGAAGCAGGCAACCGTATCTCCCGTAAATGTAAACAAACTTGTTTGTCTTAGCAATTGGTTGACCAAGAAGTAGGACTGAGTTGATTTGTAGGCGCTAAAGTTTTACGCTGTTTTGTTTTTGAGTGCAGTTATGTAACCAAAAAAAAATCTGCACATTTGTAAGTTACACTTTCACGATAAAGAGATTGCACTTCAGTACTTGTATGAGGTGAATTGAAAAATACTATTTCTTTTGTTTATCATTTTTACAGTGCATGTATTTCTAATCAAAAATAATAATATAAAGTGAGCACTGTGCACTTTGTATTCTGTGTTGTAATTAAAATCAATATTGAAAATGTAGAAAAACAGCCAAAAATATTTAATAAATTTCAATTGGTATTCTATTGTTATAAGTGTGATTAATCGAATTAATTTTTTAAATTACAATTAATTTTTTTTAGTTAATCGCATGAATTAACTGTGATTAATGACAGCCCTAGGGGAAAAAAAGCAAATTTTATGGGTACTAGTGTTTTGGTGCTAGTAGGGCCTGATCCAAAACCCATTAAGTCAGCAGGAATCTGAATCAGGCCATTTACTTGTCTGGTTATTTATTTATTTTATGTTATACAGGACAACAAATCAAACAACCAGAAGTGGCTACCAAATATGGGCGACTGAAAGGAAAATGGGTTGCTGTCAAGGGAACTGACAGACTTACAAATGTGTTTCTTGGAATTCCTTTTGCAAAACCACCTGTGGGAGCCCTGAGATTTTCCCCACCACAACCAGTTGAACCGTGGATCAGTGTGAGAGACGCAACTTCTTTTCCACCAGTGTAAGAATCCTTGTGCTCCAAATTATGCATCTTTTACTTTTTTTTTAAATGTAGCATTAATGGCTGAAATAAACTGAATTTATTCACTGGGTAAAGGCATTTATCCTAGAGGAGAACTTCGGCCCAATGAGTGTACTTTCACAATAAAGGAAAAACTGCTCTGATGGTAAATCTAGTCACACAGACTGGTGTAGGTTTAATACTGTTTTATTAGCAAGGGCTGTTCGCACAGCTCTTGCGCTAAACCCTTCAAACAACAGTACAACAGGGTTCCTAGCTTTCTAGGTACGCTGGTCTTAATGGGACACATAGTTACAGATGTGATAATCCTATGGAATGTGACTGGAGAACATATAGACGGTTTCATAGAAGTCCTCCACACCTAAATTCTAACTGGGAAACTCAGCTGAAATTGATGAGTATTTGCTTGAGATTCTTGGATAGAAGGTGCTATACAAGTTTAAACTATTACCATCGCTAGATGTTAACACCTCAAACAGTTAATTTTAGACCGCATTGTTGGTGGGGTTTGTGAAATGCAGTATGTAATTCCTATTACTGCTTACAGGAAGAGCAGAGAAACTGGTTTGGCACTTTTTTCTTTTCTTCTTTACTGTTGTATTTAGCAATAAGTAATATGATGAAGGAAGAATTACAAATGCCTAAGTTTCTAAAATGACCTAATTAATGTCAAATTTTTACACCAGTTTTTATACTGGAAAATTGAGCCGCTGATGAAACAGGGTGGTGAAATTTAAATCACTTGATTTTATTTTTTTAATTATTGATTTTAAAACAGGTTGAGGCTTTGTCAAACCCATTTGAAAACTTGTGCAATTGCAATTTTAGATTTAAATTTATAATGAACTAAATTGTAAGTGCTGTTTTAAAAACAATGGTGCTACTGGTAGGGTACCTTATTTGAGTTTTACAAAACTGCTATAAGTAAAAAAACAAAACAAAACAAAAAAACAGATATTTGAAAAATTAACATCCTGATTCTGCAAATATTTAAGTGGTAACATAACTTGACTCGCATTAATAGTCCCATTGACTTTATTGGGACTAGTCATGTGTTTATAGTTAAGCATGTGCAACAGTGTTTGCAACATTAGCAACTAAAACTGTATTTTTATTTTTATTTTTAAAAAAATCTATTAGTGGCTTAACACAGAAGGAATTTTGTTTTAACAATGTTGCAGAGACTTTCAAAAGTTGCAGAGACTTTCAATGCATGAACCAGGTTATTGTGAACTTTTTTTTATGAACACACAAAATCCTTAAAAATAGAAAACCGTTTTAGGCATAAGTGAGCAAATGTTTCTCTGACTTCAGAGTGCAAACTGTAATGGAGGAATATAGCCTTGAAGAATTTCAGCGTTCTCGATTTGTGGAAGTTCCGTATACTGGAAAATAGTGTTGGTTGAAAATATAGCATGTGCTATTTGCTTAGGGTTACCATACATCCGGATTTTCCCGGACATGTCCGGCTTTTTGGGCCTCAAATCCCCGTCCAGGGGGAATTGCCAAAAAGTCGGACATGTCTGGGAAAATAGGGAGGGAGGGGTCGTGGGGCTTGGGTCCGGGCTGGAGCCGCTGGGGCCAGAGCCAGAGCCGCTGGGGCCGGTGGGTGCTTGGCTGCCGGCCGGCGCCGCTGACTCTGCCAGGGCTGGGCCAGAGCCACTCGGCTGGAACCGGGGCCCGAGCTGAGCTGGCCAGAGCCGCTGGGACCGGGGCTGCACGGCCGTCGGCTGGCGCCGCTCGCCCAGGGCCAGGACCGGGGCCGGCGCCCCAGGGCCCGAGCCGAGCCAGGCCGGAGACGCTGGGGCCAGAGCCGGCCGCCGGAGGGAGCCACTCGGCTATGGGGGCCCAGCTGGGGGGGCCGGACTGGGCCGCACCTCCTCGCGCCCCGCCCTAGCCCCAGCCCCAGCTTACCTGCTGCCTGCTTGCTTCAGGCTTCCCGCGAATCAAATGTTCGCGGGAAGCAGGGGAGGGGGAGGAGCAGGAGGGTGAAGCATTCAGGGGAGGGGCGGAGTTGGGGTGGGGCGGAGCTGGGGGTGGAGTTGAGGCGGGGCCAGGGCCCCATGGAGTGTCCTCTTTTTGGACACTTAAAATATGGTAACCCTATATTTGCTATCAGTTTTGGGATTGGGTCTGTGGAGTTATCACAGTAAGGATGTTAATGAGGCCCTGTGTTTGACTTTTTCAAAAGAGATGAGCATTTTAATGCCCTGACCCTGCCAAACACTAACTATATTCCCATAAGTAGCTCAGTTGGTTTCAGTAAGACTACCTAAATAGTGAAGTTAAGCACATGTGTATTTGCTGAATCAGGACCTCAGCGTGAAACTTTTTACTAGAAAAAAATCTCCATGTAAAAAACTGAAATTCTGCTAATTGGCAATCTAGTTGATGAAACAAGTACAAAACAGCCACATTAGCAATTTCAGACTATAAAATGGGAAGAAAGAACTAGCAGCATGTAAACTTTTTTTAAAAAATCTGATTTAAATAAAAAGAATCATGATTTGAATTTTTAAATGCTTTTTTTTTTTAAATGTATGATGAAATGTAACATCCTCCAGTGAAACTGATAATGGATATTTTTGTCACCATAACACTGAAGAACATTCTTCTCCTTTCTGTTCTTTAAGGTGCTTACAAGACCAGACGATGCTGAAAAAATTTGAAGAACTTTTTCCAACTAAACAAGTTAACTTCTCAATTTCTGAAGACTGTTTGTACCTGAATATTTATACCCCTGCCCATTCCAATGAGAGAGCCAAGTTACCTGTAAGCAAAGCTACTGTACAAAAGTAATGTTTCCAAACCATGGGCAATTATTACAAGTGCTTAGTGATCTCCTTCAGTAGTCCTGAACAGCAGCCAAGACCATGTCTGCATCCCCTTAATTTTGTAGAGCTGGAAGTGCTCACTGAAGCCAAAATCCAAGCTAAAGAGTAGTTTTTAAGTAAGGTGTTTTGGAAGTAATTTTTCTGGCAGCTCTCCAGATGAAGAGAACTTTCCCTAGATCTACTCCTCCAGGCTTTTTACACGTCCTTCGTTGTTTAAGAGTTGGGGAGGGAAGTTTGTTTTTGTTGGAAAGACATAATTGAGAGTTATATCTAAACTATTACAGGTTCCTTCTTAATGTCTTTCAAAAGCCTTTCTGAATCCTGCCATATCACTTACATAGCGCTTTGCAAGCAGTAATTAACTCCTAGGAGCAGTGATGAGCTGCCAAAATCTTAACAACCGGTTCCCTATAAAAAGTTCTGATTTAAGGGATGTGCCACAGTATGTATGTTTTGTACCAATAGGGTTACCATACGTCTGTATTTTCCCAGCCTCCTGGACAGCGATTTAAGAACCAAAAAGCCTGACATGTCCGGGAAAATACGGATGTATGTTAACCCTACCTAAAGTTCTTTTTTAAAAAGATGGGCCTGAGCTAGAAATGAGCTCCATTTCACATGTGTGGGTCCCCGCCACTCCCTGGGGGTGTGCTAGGGTGACCAGATGTCCTGATTTTATAGGGACAGTTCTGATTTTTGGGTCTTTTTCTTATATAGGCTCCTATTACCCCCCCACCCCATGTCCCGATTTTTCACACTTGCTGTCTGGTCACCCGGCCTAGGGTGTGCACATGTGTGGGTCCCAGCTGCTCCCTGCCCCCCTCATTGAAGCAGGTGTGCAGGGTTACTTCCCTGAGAACTGCAGGGCACCAGTGGACGTGGGGCCGGCTGCAGACAGGGGTGTGGGGCAGGGCTAGTTGGAGGCAGGCGGTGCGGGGCTGGCTGCTGGCAGGGCAGGGGGTGCAGAGCTGGCTGGAGACAGGAGGGTGCAGGGTTGGCTGGAGGCAAGACGGTGTGGGGTTGGCTGGAGATGGGGGTATAGGGCTGGCTGGAGGCAGGGCAGGGGCGGACTGGAGGTAGGGGCTGGCTGCAGGCAGGGCAGGGGGGTGCGGGGCTGGCTGGCTTCGGGCAGGGCCGCAGCAGGGTGCAGCAGGGGTTAGCTGGCTGGCTTTGGGCAGGGGGGTGCAGCAGGGGTTGGCTGGAGACAGGGCAGGGAGTGCGGCAGGGGCTAGCTGCAGGCAGGGCAGAGGGTGAGGGGCTGGTGCAGGCAGGGCAGGGAGTGCGGCAGGGGCTGCCTGCAGGCAGGAGGTGCAGGGCTGGCTGGAGACAGGGGTTGGCTGCGGACAGGGTGGCAGGTATTCACGGGGAGAGCGGCTCGGAGTAGCTCGAGCAGCAGGACGCAGCCCGGGCCCAGCAGAGCAGCTGGGGACCCACCAGGAGCAGCAGGAGCCCCAGAGCCAGGGGTCAGGGGAGCAGCAGCAGCAACAGGGCCCAGGGCCAGGTGGCGGCCCACATGGCTCCCGCAGCGCAGCGCCCCCGGCGGCCGGAGGAGGAATTACATCACTTCCTGGCCGGAGCCCATCAAAGCTGCAGCGCCCCCTCGCAGGGAAGCGGGTTAACAATCGGTTCTAAAACTGCTTCAAAATTTAACAACCGGTTCGTGTGAACCAGCTCCAGCTCACCGCTGCCTAGAAGTAATGTGGGCATTGGCTTCTATTTATCATTATTCCCATTTTACAGATAAGGCAGAAGAGGTTAAATGACTTGTCTATGGACCCAAAGGGAATCTGTAGGTGAGCCAGCATCCCTAGCTCTATTGGACCATACCTCCCTTTCATATAATTCATGTCTGCATTTTAGCAGCCTAAATCTCAGACTAGGGGTCAACGTAGCCCATGTTTCTCTAAGCTTTCTGTAACTCACTACACCTGAAGAAGAGTGGCTCTGCCTTTGCCCTTGCTTTGCCTGTTGGATGGATTTTAGTCTCCAGGACACTCTGTGTAACCTGAGCACTAGCTTATGTCCAATATTCAGCTTGTGCATCTGCATTAGAACTTCAATCTGTAATGTACTGATTTGGGTTTTTACATCTGAGATCAGAGATGTCACAGCTAGAGAGAGGTGTAACCAGATTTGTTCTTTTCAGGTTATGGTGTGGATCCATGGAGGAGGTCTGTTGATGGGTGGAGCTTCAATGTTTGATGGGTCTGCATTATCTGCCTATGAGAATTTGGTGGTGGTAACCATACAATATCGATTAGGTATCACTGGATTCTTTAGGTGAGTCTTTGTATCATCACATCCCCCTTAAAATACAAAGTTTGTATACAGGGATATAATTGGTGAAACATTTTAATGATATAAAATATTAAATATCAACAGTAGGAGCACTGTTCTGCTGCATTCCTCTAATATTTGTCAAAAAGAACTATTTTACATGCCTGCTTCTTCAAATGACCCTCCATGAAGTCCTAAAACACACAGGTAATGTGAGATACAGGAGCATGTTTATAGATTCATTCTTTCAAGTACCTCTATTTATAATCATGGGATCCCACTACATAGTGATGTTCTTCACTTGACTGGCTTATTGTACATGGTAGGTTTGGTACCATTCTCATTAATTTGAAGGTTTTAAACCCATAGCAAATGTAATTATATCTGCTGAAACAGCTTTAGCTTTCGGGAGACAAATCGTGCATTGACAGTGGGTGATGCTGATAGCCAGTGTCTATAATCGTACATTTAGTGCATGGCTGGACTGTGTTCCTAACCATCAGAAATTCCCTTGAATGACAGCACTAAGGTCCATCTATACTACAGACCTATGTCAGTATAACTAGGCTGCTCAGATGTGAAAAATCCACACCCCTGACCAGCATAGTTACACTAACCTTAATCCCTCTGTGTAGACAGCGCTATGTTGGTGGGAGAGCTACTACCTTTTGGATTAACTATACCAATGACAGGAGAGCTCTCTCCAGTCAGGGTAGGCGCATCCTCACTTCAGAGCTACAGGGGTGCAGCTGCATCTGTGCAGCATTTTAAGTATAGACCTGCCATAAACCCTTTCAAGTTCTGCATTTCTGGGGGATTATTTACTATTTGTATCTTTGTTTTCATCACCCAGAAATGCATAGAAACTTATAGCCAAAAGTCAGACCACAAACAGGAAAAAGTTTACGTATCTTAGTTAACTTGGGCCAAATTCATACCAGAAGTTACTCCATTCACCTAAGGTGACGTTACCCCAGGATTGAATTAGGCACATTCTCTGGAGGTATTTGTAGAGGTAGGTTTGTAGAAATACATATCTTCAATAAGGTTATTCTAAACAATGTACATAAGTGATTATTTTTGTTTTCTGGAGATAGAACCATAAACTTAATAACAGCAAAACAAAGTCTGTTGGGACTTACTTAGAATCCTCTTGCTTTCAGTACTGGTGATGAACATGCTCGTGGAAACTGGGGCTTTTTGGATCAAGTGGCAGCTCTCCAGTGGATTCAAGAGAATATCAAACATTTTGGAGGAGATCCAGGATCTGTCACTATATTTGGAGAGTCTGCAGGAGGAGTCAGCGTTTCTGTCCTTGTAGGTTTTATAGTGCCTAATACAATACTTTGCATTTCTGTGCTGCCTTCCATCCACGGGTTTCAGTGCGTGTTACAAACATTCACTGATCGAGTCTCCTAATGCTGCTGAGAAGTTGGGAAGTATTTATCCCTATTTTACAGATTGGGTAACTGAGTCATAGAAAGGTTGAGGGACATAACAGGCCAGTGGCAGAGCCAAAAATAGAGCTCCTGTCTCCTGATTTCCCTTTAGTCACAAGGCCACCCTTCCCCTCAAATGCTATAATGGATACAGATGAGGCTTTGAACCCCACCACCACATAATCTCAAACTCCTGGTTTTACTTTCTGTTGGGAATAACAATGAGTATCAGTCCTACATTGCATTAAGTCTGACAACTGAACCAGCCCCCCAAATAGGAACAACCACCCCAAACTCTGGGAAAGGTTGCATGTCCATCTGAAATTGGAAGCTTGGGTCCATCTCTACTGTAAACTGACTATAGTGTTTGAATCCTACATTTTTCCATCTCTTCCAGGTTCTATCTCCATTGGCCAAGGGCTTGTTCCATAAAGCCATCTCTGAGAGTGGAGTTGCACTTCTTTCTGCCATGTTCAGTTCACATCCTGAAGTGATTGCTAAGGTTCTGATATATCCATTCTTACTGGCTATGTTAATGGAGCAGCAGAGTTATGATGACACATCATCTGCCCTCTCAGCTCTGTGTCGCGTTCCAGAGGAGTTAACACTTTTTTTTTCTTTGTTCAGCTAGATTCTTTGAAGCTTCATCATGGGGCATGTGCATTGCAACCTATTACCCAGAGATCAGATTCCATGGTTCAAATGTTACATATTGTTTTTCCTATGTGGAAATTGTCATCTGCCTCATTTGCGAGTTTCCTCCTTCCCTTCCTGGATGATTTAGTTGGGGATTGGTCTTGCTTTGAGCAGGGGGTTGGACTAGATGACCTCCTGAGGTCCCTTCCAACCCTGATATTCCATGATTCCCACTCAGATTCCATTTTTGACTTAAAACTTTGTATCTTCTTTTTTTCTTATACCCCTACATATGTGCTCATGGAGGGCTCATGCTGGGGAAAGTGAGTCTGCTTCAGTGGAATTTAATCTGTCTAGAGATTGATTGCTGTTTTATTGGCCCAAACTAAAATATTTTTTTAGAATACTTAAAATAATGTTACATAAACCAAAAGCAACCAAGAAGTTCAGAAAGAGATGTGTGATACTTTGTTCTGAACTCATGCCAGTGATTAGACAAGATGATCAGTTATGTGAAACTAGAGTAATGGCCTTGGCTTTGTTCATTTCTTGTGAGGTTTATAAATGTCCCTTTAAAAGAACATGTTTGTTACACTTATCATTTGGTCTCTTGTTTAGATTCCAGACCTACCAAGCTGATTTGTAAGCACATTCGGCTAGTATTCTATGCTATGGGTGAGATTTTTCAAAAGCATCCAGTCTAGGACTAAATCAGTTGGGCTAATAATGAGCAGTTTTGACAGTCCCACCCTATGTCTTCAAGTGCATGTTATCGTGGAAAAATTGGTGCTCATTAAAGATGGACTTGTAAGTGGGGTGTGCTATGTTAGCTTCACAAATTCCACATTCTATTCCTTGTAACACTCTTATTTTTACTATTTAACATAATCTCCCTAGAATCTAAAAGATTAAGAGTTCTAACTTTTTTTTTTTTTTGTAAATAATTGCAGGTAGTCGCTAACATAACTGGCTGCGACTCCTCCAGTTCGGCTGCCATGGTTCATTGCCTAAGGAAGAAACCAGAAGAAGAAATGATTTTTAACTTTCAACAACAACAGGTGGGTGAGGTTAACTGTGAGATATCAAATGCAGCCACAGTGTACATAGTTATAATAGCATTAACATCCATCGAGGTGTCTCTGGGCTGAACTGGGCCCAGCATCGTCATCTATTTATTTATTTATTTATTTTTTAACTGTTTGTAACGGGGTCTCACTCACCTCTCACGAGTGCCTCCTGGCCAAGTGTGTGTGCCTGCACACTCTCGCTGTTTGTGATGGGTCTTCGGTGACTCAGCCCTCTCGCCAAGTCATACACGGTCTGCCTGTAAGGCAAACCCCTTTTGGGGTACAAGTCCAACAGGGGCCTCTTTGTGCCAGGTAAATCGACCTAAGATACGCCGACTTCAACTACGCTATTCACGTAGCTGAAGTTGCATATCTTAGGTCAATCCCCTCCCCCCCGTAGTTAGACCTAGCCTGAGTCTGGCCCTGCAGCTCTTCTTATACTGCTTCCCACACAGCCACTCTAGGCAGCTCGGAGGATCCTCTCCACTGCCCTTTTCTGGAGCGAGGTGTGGCAGGGCCACAAGGCCTCCAGCAGGGGGCCTCAGGACATAGTCCACCCTGTCACACTGTTACTAATATTTCTGTGATTTCTTAGTCTGGTCTCAGTTGAAACTTTGCAATATTGTCTGCAGGAAATCCAGTAAGTCCGCATAACAATTGAAAATGTGTAGAGCCCTGCAAATATTCACTTATATCCACAGATACCCATGGACCATTTTTGCAGGTCGCAGACCGGATACAAATTTTGTATTTGCACAGGGCTCTAAAACTGTGTTTCTTTTTTTTTCCTCCTCCAGCAAGTCGGAGTTATCCCAGCAGTTATAGATGGTGTGTTTATTCAGAAGAACCCTGAAGAGCTAATGGCTGGCAAAGACTTCAGTGCTGTCCCATATATAATAGGAATAAATAATCATGAATATGGTTGGCTGCTTCCTTTCGTAAGTAATTTCTAATGGCTCTTCTATAGCAGTCTTTACATTAACTGCCTATTAGTGGCACATTTCTCAAACCTTTTTATACCAGAACACCAGTCTCCTCTCCTATTAAAAACAAATCTTGGCTAGGCTAGGCCCACTCCTGCCCCCTTCCCCAAGCTCCCCCTGCACATTTTATGGGAGTTTTCACTCGTTCCAAAAAATAACGTTATGTTCGCAGAGGGCCTTTTATTCTGAAAGATCCCAGAGTCATTCCATACATAGACCACCTCTGGGAAGGAGGGTAGAGTAGAGGAAAGTTAAGTCTAAGAATTAGAAAAGACTGGAAATTAAAGTAATGATCAACATTCCTCACCTGGCTCCCCCCCCAATACACACACATCCCTGGTCAGTAGGAGCTGCAGCGCAGATTATAGGAATATCTGATGTCCCCACAGAAGTCCTCTAAATATTTTTGCATTGGTCCTCCAGCAAAGAGAGGGAAATGAAGATCTGATGGCCTGAATTTTCAAAATTGACTAGTGATTTTGGATGCCCAGATTGTTTGTTAGAAAGCGCTGAGTGCCACTCTCTGGCAATCAGGCGCCTTTAAGGGGCCTCAGACTGGACATCCAAAAATAAATTAAGGCACCCCAAATCACTACCCTTTCTTGAAAATTTAGGCTGATATTCAAATGTTAAATCAAGCAGGGGAAACCACTGTCTTTGTTAGTTAGTTAGTTAATTAATTAATTAATAAAGCTTTTGAGGCATCCATACATCACAAAGAAGTAGTGACATAAAGAAACCAACTTTTTTTGCTTTGCAATTCAACTTTAGGAGTTTACAACTTCACTCCCTCCACATCACCAGCTGCAGGTTTCTCCAAACTGAGAGCCTCCTGTACTGGAGAAATCCCATAGCTTGAGTTTGATTTACCTTATAGTCAGAACTTTAGGGATTTATATCTAGATCTACCTTCCCCTAAAAGCTTGGCAAAAGCTTTACTTATTCTATATTTTGTATCAACTTTTCTAACCTTAACTAGCAAGACTCAACAAGGGATTGGACACACATATGCTAAGAGTATCCAGAATTGTTGTTGTTGTTGTTGTTTTGGAAGGTATATGAAATCTCATGCTTCAGGTCTTAATTCAGTCTCTAACTATTAGAGATCAGGAATAGACCTGATTCGGGGTGAGAGGTGGGGGGGCAGATTACCCATACCTGCCTACTGTGTGGTTCTTACACCTTCCTCTGAATCACATGGTCTTGACCACTGTTTGAGAACTAATAGTGTAGTAGATGGACCTTGGGTCTGATCCAGAATGGCAGTTCCTGTGTTATAAAGAACCTTTCGTTTGTGGGTTTATATGTAAATCTCTGTGTAGTTGTTAAGGCTTTTGGGCTATAGAAACATAAACAATTATTTTTAATATGTTCCTGTATAGTTATCCGACATACCTGGCTTGAAGGAGGGGATGCATAAAGAAACCATCCTCTCTACATTACAACTGCTGCGTCCGCTCTTGGTAAGAGACCTGCAGATTTTCTCGTGTCTCTCTCTTTCTTTTTAGATGTGTTGAACATTTTGGACTTGCGGGAGTTTGGGGGGGTTTTTAATATGTACATTTTCACAAAATCCTACAGATGCTGAAGGGCCTATGTGTATTTTTCACACCTGGGCACCTACTTATCTGCATGTACTTAACACAAAGCTGGGCACAAATAGGTAGTGTTCTCAAAAGCTACATTTATTTCTGGGCTGTCTGGTTCTGATTTAAAAAAAATACTATTTACAAGCTAATTGCTGACATGGAATTCTAGAGACTGTCACTTCTTTTTAATGGTTTTTGGTTAATTTCTTCTCCTTATCCTTCCTTCTAGTCTGTGCCAGCTGAATTTGTGTCTCTGATAACAGATGAGTATCTGGGAGACACAGACGACCCTGTCGCCCTGCGGGACCGGTTTCTGGATTTGATGGGAGATGCAATCTTTTTAGTTCCAGCTATAAAAACATCCAATTATCACAGAGGTTAGTTTCTACTCAATATTTGTTAAATAAAAGGTCACAAGTTCAAACCTGCCAAGACTCAATTGTCACTTGACTACGGATGGCACACTTAATACATACATGATCTGACTTCAATTTGGTCACTGCTCTTTCTAGTTAGGCGGCGGCCAAGCATTCTCAGTTGTATTCATTACTGAAGATTATTGGGTCACTTTTTAATGCCCTTTGTGAGGGGTCCCCCCCAGGGTGCTGCCTGGAACTGGAGTACCACTGAGCCCCCCAACCATCAACTTGGGATCCTACTCACCCTGTAATGCTGTGACAAGCTGCAGAAATGCTCCCGGTCTCACACTTTCACCAGCTGCATTACCCAGCTGTAATAACATGCTAACAGGCTTTCTGACCAGCCCCTGCATGGGAAGGCTATGCAGCTAGGACACTTACCAACTTCCCAGGCGCACACACCCCTCTGGATTTATACTGTCTTGCACTGCACAGAGAACTATATAATGTAAACTCATAAAATTCACCCTCTCCCTCAATGTGGAGAGAGATATGCAACAGCTTTCTGCCCCAAGTTATGATTTCCGCACACTAGTTTTAGACAAAACAAAAACAAGTTTATTAACTACAAAAGATAGATTTTAAGTGATTATAAGTGATAGCAAACAGATCAAAGCAAAGTACCTCGCAAATAAACAAAACGCAATCTAAACTTAATCTACTAAGAGATTGGATATGAGTAGCAAATTCTCACCCTAAATGAGAATTTAAGCCACTTCCAGAGATTCTTAAAGGGCAAACTGCACTTGCTTGCAGTTTAAAACCCCAGGTAGTCCTTTCACAGGCTAGAAATCCTCCTAGCCTGGGTTCAGCCCTTCCCCCAAATTCAGTCCTTCTTCCTCAGGTGTTTACAGGAGTCTCTTTGGGTGGGGAGTCAGTGAAGAACCACGATGATGTTGCTTTCCTGCCTTAAATAGCTTTTGCCTATGCGGGAACCCTTTGTCTCCAGGCTTAGTTCCTATGCTTTTCAGTGGAAAAACACTGGTATTCCCAGATGGAGTCCAGTACCAGGTGACTTGGTCACATGCCCCTGTAAGGTCACAGCAGCCATAACTCAGAGGTAGTTTGTAGTGTCCTCAGAAAGGCTCCCTGGTGGGAGATTAGCTTCTTCTAAGACCTGTTGTTCTCCCTAATGTCCATTCCCAGCCAGCCATCTAGACTGATTGCATTCTGCCTAGTCGGCATTCCCCAGGTGTAAACACATTTGTAATAAATGCATAGACAATATTCCTAACTTCAGATACCAAAATGATACATGCATACAAGTAGGATAATCATATTCAGTGAATCATAACATTTTCAATGATATCTCACATGATCTATCTTGCATAAAATATATCATAGCTATACCATAATCATATCATACTATTACTATAAAGAATATGGGGTGTAATGCCACAGCGCTCTTCCTAATCTTGGTGACTGAATAGTGGACTGGGGACAATGCACTTCTGTGAGTATATTTCCACTTTTCATTCATATAAGCACTTTGACTCTCAAAGACAGAACTCAAGTATTCCTTGTGTTAAGCAGGCTTTAATTATTTCTTCTGTAATATCTCCCTAGCCCTTTTCAGTCACTGTGCCCAAACTGTTCCCCCTTTGGTACTGGATGCAGCCGAAAAGCAGGTCCCTCTCGTTACTGATTTAGCTATTTTAGGATTTTACACTGCCACCTGCCAGCATAGTATTTGAGTGTCTCCCATGTAAAATGGACAGCAACAGCAAAGTCTCTAGTGGACTTCATGGCATCATTAGTTCTTCTTCTCCTTTTTGTGGGGTAAAAACTCTTATTGGAGTATGTGGTTTGTTTTGGTTGGTTGGTTTTGTTTCAGCTTCTTTTTTGGGGTGGTGGGCAGTTGTGTCAATGGGATTTTGGTGGTGTCATTTTTACTATGGTGGAAAATCTTTCTTTTTCAAGAGGTTCTACAGTGTCTCCTAAAGGTGATCCAATTCTAGATTCAGCTGATTTCTTCTGGAAATTGGTTCCATAGCAAGATTGGGGGATTGAAAATGCTTTGCTCTCAATGCTCATGTTCTTGTCCTTTGGTTTGTCATCTGCATTGTCCCAAACAAGAACAACACTCTTAGTGGTTCATAGATCAAAATTAAGTCTTTAATGTATCTGGGGCTTGATCCATTAACTGCTTTGAATCTGATATCCTTCCTTTTATGTTTGGAGATGATGTCTCATCTGAAACTCAAGTCAGAAACTATTGATTCCAGTCTCCAGTTACATGCCTAGAATTGTTTTAGCTTCTCACTATAAAATGTAATATGTTGTAGATTTTAAAAAATAAAATAAATTAAAAAAAAAAAAGGACAACTTTCATTCCCATGCAGCACTGAATAGGCTCGGTACCTTTGTGTATTTGTAGTGGTTTTTCTATTTATTTTAATTGTGTTTTCTGTTAGCGTCTGGATCTCCTGTCTACTTTTACGAATTCCAACATCGTCCAAGTTCAGCAAGTTTCAAACCTGATTATGTAAAAGCGGATCATGGAGATGAAATTAGTTTTGTCTTTGGAGGGGCATTTGTTACTGATGAGACGTCACTGACTGGTAAGGAATTTTGTAATATAATGTATGTTTATTGTTCCAGTAGAACTGCAGGTTAGCCCAGTGTTTCTCAAATGCAGCCACCGTGGCCACATGCGGCCACCAGGGACTTTGCTTGTGGCCACAGCCTCCTGGGCAGTGATGGGGGGTGGGGGGGCACAAAGAAGTGGCCCCCTCCCCCAGGGCCGCCAGCAGGGCCGGCTCTAGGGTTTTTTGTTGTTTGTTGTTTTGTTTTTCCCCACCTCAAGCAAAAAAAAATTTTGGCTGCCCCCCACCACAGCCCTAGGCTCTCACCTCCCCCATCATCCCCTGCCACCCCAGCCCTAGGCTCTCTCCCCTCCCCCCACCCGCACCTCTCTTTTTTTCCCCCACCTACCCACATCCCGTGCCACCCCAGCCCTGAGCTCTCTCTTCCCCCTCCTCCACCCACACCCCCTGCTGCCTCAGCCTTGGGGGACTGCCCCGGCAGGGAGCTGAGGAGCCGGGGCAGGGTAGCCCGAGGAAGCAGAACCCCGGAGAGCGGGATGCAGGCCCCGCATGGCAGCACCCCGCCCTCTATGGCCCTGTTGCTGCTGCTTCTGGCCACCCTGCCGCAGTCCCTGTTGTTAATATCGCTTTTTACAGAAGACTTAGTAACTAGCACGTCTTGTGGGGGGGGGGAAAGCAACCAAAAAAAAGCAAAAGACAAGAACGTACAAATTTGTGTTTGTATTCTGTTTAGGTCCAGTAAAGAATAGAGACAACTGTACATTATTTTTATTATTGAGTTGGGGGAAAAAAAATCCTACATAAATAAATGATGATGATTTGGACATGGATATGTGCATATTTATTAGTTTTTCCTAAAGTTAATTAAGTATTTTAGAAAAAATTGTCAGAGTGGCCACCAGCAAGAGATGGTGGCCGCATTCTGAGTCCCTCCCCACCCCCCAAAAAAAATTGTTGTGAGAACCCCTGGGTTAGCCATATGTTGTTTCCTTTGGTATCGTGGGCTCACAGGTACCTGCTAAAATCAGCAGAATTGCACAAGTGGGTGTACAAGGAGGCAGAATTTGGCCATATTTAAATCAGCCTTGCAAAATTCTACTTGTAAAATTAAAAACATATATTTCCTTCTCGCTCCTCCCATCACAAATTATTCTGTTTGAGTCCCCAAAATAAAGATGGTCGTTTGGCATAAGAGAGTAATGGGTAGTTTTTGTCTGTGATACTATTTTTTTTCCCAGTGCTTACCTGACAACATGGATTTACATCCAGGCTTCCTTTTTATCCAGCAATATATGGTAATTTAACCCTTTTTTGGAGGCTATAGACATATACATTCCCTTTCTCTAGCCCCCCCGCGCACACACACACTGACCCTCAAAGTAGTAGTTTAACTGGCAGCCTATAAAATATTGAGATTCAAAAGATTAACTGTAGTTGGTGCAAGGTGGTTCTGAATCTACACCTACTACCTGTTTTCACTATGCAAACAAAGTGTCCTTTGATATTCCCAGCTTCCAGAGATGCTACAGAGGAAGAGAAACACCTCAGCATGACAATAATGAAATATTGGGCTAACTTTGCTCGAAATGGGTGAGATTCATGGCTTCTTTTCAAATAGAGAATTTGCTTTTTAGAATGTACAGCCAATTAAAAAGCCCAGTTATGCAGACCCCCCTAATGTTTCCGAAGGAGCTTCATGAACAGCCCTAGAGACTTCAGTCCTCTGCTTAATCACAGAACAGGTACAGCATAGGTAGTGACAGTGCAAGCTGCTGCCCAGAGCCTCACTAAAATGTGTCAGAATTGTGACCTGGGACCATCTTGAGAGCTGGGAATGGAACCCAAGGCCTAATCTACATCTCACACTAGGTCCACCTAGCTACTTCCAGGACTGTGGGGAAAATTTTGTGCCCTATGTGACGTAGTTATGTCAACCTAATCCCCACAGTAGACGCCGCTAGCTCGATGGAAGAATTCTTCCCTTGACATAACTACTGCCTCTCAAAGAGGTGGATTATCTACATCAATGGAAAAACCCCTTCTGTCAATGTAGGAAGTGTCTTTGCTACAGCATCATAGCTGCAGTAGTGTAGACATACCCCAAGTCTCCTGCGTTCCAGTCCTACACCCTATCCTCCACACCACACTACCGCCTCACAGTGCCTATTATTGTGATAACTTCTCTGCTATGGAAGTGTTTGTATTAGAAACTAACCTGAGCCCACTAACTTATTTCACATGGTAATGAACAGCTGTCAGAAGAAAGTGGCTTTGTTAGTCTGGGCTGGATTAAAACTGAAGGCCTAGAAGTTATGGACTATCCCAGTACCAGTCTATATCACCTCTGTATCACCTTTTCATTCTATTGTGTGCAGAAATCCTAATGGCGAAGGTTTGGTGGAATGGCCGGTGTATGACATGAATGAACAATACCTGGAGTTGAACTTACAGCAGAAGGAAGCAAAGAAACTGAAAGGGAACAGAGTTGAGTTCTGGACAAAGACTCTGCCTGAAAAAATCAAGAAAATGAAGGAAAAGAAAGAGCATGCAGAATTATAATTCATAATCTGTGGGGGAGAAAGGGCATGTGTGTGTGTGTCACAAAATAAAATCAGATACAATTGGTTTAAATGTGAGAAATTAACAAATTCTAGAGTCTTATCCAGAGATTTTTTTTATACTGTTTCATGTATCTGGTGGAAGGGATCAGTTTGCAGAATGCTTTGACACCCATAGGATTCATTGCTAGCTCCAGCAGGGAGATCTTCCAGATAAGTTAAACAAGGCACTAACATAGATTTTTGACTTAAAGTCATTCCTTGGAAAAATAACTCACCGAAGGAGGATCACCAAAGGTGCTCAAGAGTGAACTATGTGTGACAGGGTGCAGGGTAAAGGAGGACTTAACATCAGTTCATCTCCTACCCTTGCAGAAGTGCCCCGGGAAGGACAATACATTGGGTGCTTGGGAAATGGTTGGACCCCCACCTTGGGGGCATTTTATTTCATTTTCTTTTATGTTTTTGTTCACCTTTTCACATTACAAATATGCATTCGGAGCAAAGACTTGCTTGACTGTATGTTGTTTCTGCTAAGTTGTTCCACTAATTTGCTCTTTTGCACTAAGCTGTGCAAGGCTAGACTGAAGCACAATTTTTCCTAGGCTGCATGTGACACACCGGACCTGCACAGTCTGCTCCATGCATTAAGATGGAGCAGATTGCTCCTCTTGGCTCACCAATCCTGCTCTTGGGTCCAGTGCAGCGTGGGGGAAATCAACACCCCTCTTCTCTCCTTTCTGCTCCCTTTCTGCCACTGTATTGAAATGTGAGTGCAGGGATTGGTACCATGAGATGCCCTTATTCAGCTGTGCAAAATTGAGGTGGAGGATTTTGTTATATACTGTTGTTGCCGGCACAGAATGCCCGAGGACAGCAACAGCGGGGTTCGTTGCCTGGTGTGCTTAGCGCCATGCAGGCCTCATTATTACCACTTGATACCGGTGTGAGCAGGGGGTTGCACACAGATAACTGGTTGCTTACATATTCCAATTGCACCTGGCTTTTGAGGTTGATTAGAGTTTAAACATGGAAGAAGTTTGGTTCATATAGGCCTAGTGCAGGAAGGCTTCATTGACACTTAGTGGCCTTCCACCCTCCCGAGTTACCTAGGGTTATGTCTAGTGACACCAACAACTCCCCCCTTTGAGAATACTCAACAAGCCTTTGGCTGAGTTTTCTCATATTCTGTGGACAAGATATGATTAAGTGCTATGAAGCTGGGGTTTTCAATGAGAGGGTATGCTGGGATTTTTGAGGAACGGGGGGGGGGCACAAAGCTTACGGAGGAGCATCTTAAAACAAGCAATCAGGAGGAGGGTGACCAGGCACAGTACCACACCTGTGAAGAGGAGACGCCCAAGGCCACCCCCCAGTCCTCCTAGGTCGGGCAACCAACTTCAAAGGGAATTGAAAACCAGGTTAGACCGGCCCTGTGAGAGTAAACACAACCAACGCTTAGAGTTTTCGCGGGGAGTGCGCTGCGACTGTCCAAAGAGACCACAGGGCATTCCCAGCAGATCTTATTGGTTTTTTTGAATAACAGTTTAAGTCCCAGGTTGTCGCTGGTAGTCCTTTTCCGTAGGCTGGATAGTCCACCGTTCAGGAGCAGGCACTGCCTTCAGATGGAAGTGACGAATCCAGTTCTTGTGTCCCTCGACCTTTGCTGCTGTGTGGGAGACCAGCAGGACGGTGTGGGGTCCCTTCCACTTCTCTTGGAGAGGCTCATCCTTCCAGGTCCGAACGAGAACGGAATCGCCTGGCTGCAAGGAGTGGACAGGGGCATCCAGCGGGAGAGGCTGCAAATCTCTGGTATACCTGTGGAGAGAACAGAGAACAGCAGACAGAGAGCACATATACTGAGATAAAAAGCCACACCCCATTTCCCACTTCCCTGCCAGAACCGGTGTACCGTTCATAGGCCATGCTCTTTCAAACATAATCTCGAAGGGACTGAGCCCTAACCTGCCCTTTGGGAGAGCGCGAATGCGGAGTAAAACAAGGGGTAAGGCAACAGGCCACTTAAGGGAAGCCTCTTGGCAGACCTTTGAGAGGTGCCGCTTAAGTGTTTGATTTGTGCGTTCCACTACTCCACTGGCCTGCGGTCGCCATGGAGTGTGGAACTTCCAGGGGATTTGCAGAGCATCTGATATCTTTTGAACAACTTGGGATGTGAAGTGTGTTCCGTTGTCAGATTCCATCCACTGGGGGAGTCCGAAGTGGGGAATGATCTCCTTGACAAATTTCAGAGCCACCGTTTTGGCAGTGTTGTTACGGCATGGGAAGGCTTCAGGCCATCCGCTGAATCGATCCACCAAGGCGAAAAGGTATTTGAATCCTTGGGTCTGGGGGAACTTAGTGAAGTTTATTTGCCAAACCAGCCCCGGGCCTAGGGTAGGTTTTAGAGTGGCTGGTGGCACTGACACTCCTGGTCAAGGGTTGTTCTTTTGGCAGACTAGACAGCCTGTACCTGGGAGGCCAGGGGTCTAAGTCCAGAGGTTGGAAAATATTTATTCATAAGCTGGGTAAGAGCCTCCCTGCCAATGTATAATTCTTTGTTTCTTCACCAGGGTCAGTTCTTAATGTCTTTTGTAGTCAGGAATTCCTGGACTTTGTGGTTTCAATGAAGCAAGTGTTCCTTTTTCTCTTTTCCTAAAACAGTGTGGTTCAGCATCATACAGGGGAGAGGTTACTAGCACATCACCCTGTCTTTAAATAGGCTTCTCAGTCGGAGAGTCCTCCCGAGGTGGAGGGGTCTTTTTACAGTGAGAAGCCTGGGTTCAGGTGGGCAGTCCTTAGCACTTCACAGCGGTGTTGGTGGTTAACAGGACTTGTAAAGGGCCTTTCCAGTGTGGAGCCAAAGCAGTTTTTTGTTGATGGACTTTACGTAGACTCAGTCTCCTTGTTTCAATGAATGGCAGGGCTGCTAGGGTCTTTGGTTAGCACTTCTTTTATCTATGAGAAAAGAAACCTAACACATTTCATTAATGCCTGGCAGTGTTTTGCAGATCTCATAATTGCTTGGGCACATTCAGGCCCCCCCTTTTCTTGGTTGTCAGCCAAGTCTTAGCTGTGAACAATGCCCTTGGATGGGGCCAGCATCTTATCTTTGGACTGAGCTTGCTAGCTATATTTTTTTCCTCAGTTAACTTGTTCTGTTCTTTTTCCTGCTCTCCTTCTTGGCTTCTTTTAACTTACAAAGGAAACTTCCACTCTTCCCTCATACACCTTTTCCCAACAATGAACACATACACATTGCCATTATACACCCTTCCAGTAAAATAACTTCTACACAGAGCTTTGGAGCAACAAACCAGGACGAGCACACCCACTTTTGAGGAGTCCAACAAAGTTCAGGAGACTCACAGTGGCTTTAAGGCAAGGGGTGAGACCCACAGCAGCAATTAACAAGTCATCCACAAATAGCAGAAGGAGGACCCTGTCCTCATTGTCCCACTCCTCCAAGTCTCTGGCCAGGGCCTGGCCGAAAAGGGTGGGGGAATTTTTAAACCCCTGGGCCAATACTGTCCAGTAAAGCTGCTTTTTAACCCTCCTTTTGTCCTCCCACTGGCTCCACTCTGAGGCTTGCATGGCTGAGGGCTCAATTGCAAGGGTCATTATCCAGGCATTCTCTGGGGGTAAGGTGAGGGTTATTTCATCTTGGGTGAAATGCAGGGTGGCTCCTAAGTGACAAAGCAGGTCCCGTCCTAGTAGAAGTGTTGGACAATGGGGGAGGTAAACCAGTTGGTGAGATAGAGTTCTGTTTCCCAAAGCACATTCCGCTGGGGGATATACTGGGCACTTGGTTCCTTTCCCTGTGGCACCCACCACAGTGAGGGACTCTGACACAGGCAGCTGCAGGGGTTGGTTTACAGCGGTTTGTGCAGCTCCAGAGTCTATTAAAAAGTCTATGTCTGAATCTCCCACCCGCATTTTTACTCGGGGTTCCGGGGGTGGGATAGTCCGTCTCCCCTGACACCCCTATTCTTTTCTTCGCTGCCATCATAGGGGTACCTTCCCTTTTGGGGCACTCATTTTTTCAATGTCCCTCCTTCCGGCATATGGCACACTGGTTGCGACCCAGACGCCTTTCCTGTGAGCCAGGGCGCCCACGTCCACGTCCTTTCATTCCCCGGCCCCTTCCACCTTCCTGGAATTTCCCCTGCCACCGGACTGTACTGCTGCAACCATCATTTTCACTTGCCTCTTTTCCTTTTAAATAGACACAACCTGATTACGCTCCACCTCAGACAGCAGGGTCCGCATAAGGACATTACAATCATCCCAGTCAGGCTTACAGCTAGCCAGGCACCCTTCAAAGACCGAGATAAACTTGCTTGGGTTCGTAGCGAATTCGCTTGCCTGTGCCTTAAAGGCTGCTAGGTCCACTGGGTTAAAAGGCACATGGGCATAAACCTGCATAGTACTGGCCTAATTCCTATCTGAGCCATGTCTGGACACCATGGTCTCAGTGATCAACGGATAAAATTCCACCGAGGGGGCAATCTCTGGGACCTGAGACACCTTGTCTTTATATGGTGGGGGTGTGATAGCCGAAGGGGACACCGGACCTGCCATTACAGCTGTGGGGGGGTGGGGTGGTCTGGGGACTAACAGTAGCTACTACCGAACCTGTCGGAGTCAAATTACACTTTTGCAAAATATCTGACCTATCTCTTAGCAACATAAACAACTGTACATACATATGTTCATTCCATTTACCCGTTTGCTGACAAAACAGAAGTAATTGAAGGATCGTGTTATAATTAAGTGATCCTTCTGGTGGCCACCTTTCCTGGTCCTCTAGCTGATATTGAGACCAGTCTACTGTACAGAACCTTTTTAATCTACTTTTAGTTATGGATTTGCGCCAAACACTTTCCAATTTGCTAGAATGCATTCTAAGGGTGTACACCTTGCCCTGCCTGCAGTACTCTGTCCCTGTCCCATAGGGAGACACTGGGCGTCCCCAGGTCAAAACAGGTAAAGTCCCCACTGGACTGTTCCTACCTTATCCACGGGACCGGTTCCCCACCATCGCCCGCAGCTGTTTCTCCACTGCTCGAGTGCGTTGCACTGTTGTGCCCTCTGGGGTCGACCAAACCACGTCTCCGCCGAGGCTCCCAGTAAAGTCACCAGTGCGCGCTGGGCGTCGGTCGCCGCCGCAATCTGTCGACCTCCGAGAGGGGTCCGGGCAAGGCTAAATTTCAGCCTCAAGCCCACCCAGGGACGCCAAGACTGTTGCCAGCACAGAATGCCTGAGGACAGCAACAGCGGGGTTCGTTGCCCGGTGTGCTTAGCGCCAATAAACACACCAGGGGTGGAGAAACAAACAAAGTTTATTTGGGATCCCAAAGCAGTGCAAGGAGACTGGCAAGTCTCAAATCAAGCACACTAACAGGAACAGTTTTTCTTCTTTTATACATTTTGCAGTTAAGCCTCACTCCCCCCCTTCCCCTCCCTTCCTCCCCCTCTACCCCTCCCTTCCCTGGTAACAGTTACTAAGCAAATAACGATTACATTTAAGCAGTTAAGTCATTCTTGGCAGCTATAAGCCTAGCTTGTTGGTAACTTCTTTAAACCATTATCTTGTCCTTTTTCCCTTCAGCCAGAAACATGCAGGCCTCATTATTACCGCTTGATACCGGTGTGAGCAGGGGGTTGCACACAGATAACTGGTTGCTTACATATTCCAATTGCACCTGGCTTTTGAGGTTGATTAGAGTTTAAACATGGAAGAAGTTTGGTTCATACAGGCCTAGTGCAGGAAGGCTTCATTGACACTTAGTGGCCTTCCACCCTCCCGAGTTACCTAGGGTTACGCCTAGTGACACCAACCCTGTGCAGGTCTATGTGAGGCCACCTTTACTGTATAGCACTCGGTGAAGGACCCTCAAGACGGGTTGTGTAAAGTAAATGAGAACAGTTGCCCTATAAAATCAACCTTATTGTACACCCCAATGTGGCTCATGTCTCCATTGGGACCTCTGGACACTACTTTGAAACAGTAATAGATGCATGCAATCCCAGAAAAAATAGAAAAGCTGACGACTGAAAATCTAAAACTCTTTCAGAACTTGAGACATTTAAATGAAAGAAGAATTATTCATTGAGGTTTATTTACAGTCTCTAATCTAACAACACATAAACTAAAGTCTCTGCCAGCAGAAAGTATTTCTAACTTCTACATATTTTCCGTGTGCCATCATAGCCTTGTATAGCAACTTGATTTATTACTGCTACTCAAGGCAACCGTCTCTGTTCAGTCTATTTGCCAATACAGCCAGCCATCCAGAAATAGTAGAAAAGGACATCACCCCTCTGTTTTCTTGATATGCAACTTTATAATTTTCACCACTGTCAAAGTCAGCAAGACTCCTCTCCGAAAGCCTGAGGAATAAAACTCTCAAGGAGAGAGTGTACATAACCATAAAAATCTGCTTTAACTGAGCTATTATGCAAAAATATTATTTTCCAAAAGTTCAAATCTACAATGTTTTTCCATTCTAAAAATGTACCACGCATACTAACCTTTGTAAGAACGTTTGGGAAAATACATGAATCAGCAAATCTAAATGAGCCTGAGCAACAGTGGGGTAAGGGCGCAATTCAGCACGAATATGAGTAGGTGCGTAATCCATGGGACTAGTTCCATATGTAATTTTATACATGTGCTGAAGTGCCTGGCTGAACTGGGGGGGCCTTTGGCTTCTGAACCAGCACTTGAAGCTAAATACTGACTTAAGCCATGAACTCCAGGGCACTCATGTTTGAAAACTGGGCCTTTAAATTATTAAATGTAGGAGGAATCTCACTGGATCAGTCCACTCCATCTAGGGAAAGGCAAAAGATACTCAGAGCAGTTTGCCAACTTCTCAAAATACCTGAAGCTACTTCTCCTAGTGTACTGAAAGAAACGGCCCACTTAAATAAACACAGGTGCATGAAGTCAAATCATTTATGGACAGGCCGCCCTGGGAAATAGAATATTATCTTTTGACATCAATGCTCCAGAATGAATGATCTTTTGGAGCTAAGGCCTGTTGAATCACTGCCACAACAATTAGTGAGGGGGAAAGGCTATCTTGGAGTACAAAATCTAAGCCAGAAGCAACTGTTGATTTCACTGGTCTATGGTCTTAAGAGGGTTTTTGATATCATGGAATTATTGTACACCCCCAAAATGAGCTACTGAAAACTACTAAACAAACTAAAAGCAGCTCTTAGTTGGTGGAATGTGCTGCCAGCATTAATGCAAAGGAAATTGTCACGATGCTTTCTCCCTTCTCCCCCTCACCGCCGTTATTTCTCTAATAATACACTTATTGGACTGGAATAGTCTAAACTATGTTGAATGTTTACTCAAAGCCCAACTCTGTAAAGTGCTGAGCGTCCTTTACTCCCATTATATCAGTCAATCTAATAACCTCAGAGTGAACTTGGGGGGGGGGGGGGATAGCGCAGTGGTTTGAGTATTGGTTTGCTAAACTGAGGGTTGTGAGCTCAATCCTTGAGGGGGCCACCTAGGGATCTGGGGCAAAATCAGTACTTGGTCCTGCTAGTGAAGGCAGGGGGCTGGACTTCATGGCCTTTCAAGGTCCCTTCCAGTTCTAGGAGCTAGGATATCTCCATTAAAAAAAAAAAAGTCACAAACACCTCAGAGATGAGATCTGACCACAGCTGCTTGCATAATATTTGATCAGCAATAGTGCAAAATTTTCAAGCCATTTGCCCAATACTGCTCTCGCTCACCCAGCTCTTGATGCAACATTGTTTATATATGTCTACATTTTAGAAACCAGTATTAGCTATGCAAATACTAAATATTCCAGGAGGAAATTCGTACTTAGCCATCAATAAGATGGCCCCATGCACCCCAGTCCTCATGAGATCACAAAACACTGCAAAGGATGACAGGGACTTTTAACAAATATGAATGTGACCTCTTCTCCCCCCTCCTCCCCCCAACACACATCCCCCTGAATACAGCCAGCTAGTACGGCTGAAAGTTATGCCTGATTTATTTGTTAGGAGCCAAGTAAAGAAAATGGAAACATCTTGCTTTCTGACTGCATGTTCTGTCAACTTAAAGTGTGCTATGGCCATCTGTAAGGGGGTCTCCTGCACAACCTGATCTGCCTTTCCTACCTGGCTTCGCTGCTCGCCTCTCATTCAGGAGCCTGAACAGGATAAAACACCAGAAGCAGCAACTTATGGCTGTGCTAGGGGGTGTGTCAGGTTAGAAATACTTTCCCCACTTTGAACTTTAGGGTACAAATGTAGGGGCCTGCATAAAAACTTCTAAGCTTAATTACCAGCTTAGCTCTGGTTCGGCTGCCACCATTTTCAATGGATTCCCTCCCTGGGAAACCTTGAAAAACCTTCACCAAATCCCTGGTGAAAACAAATCCAACCCCTTGGATTTAAAACAAGGGGAAATTAACCATTCCCCTCCTTCCTCCCACCAACTCCTGGTGAATCAAGATCCAAAACCCCTTTGGATCTAAAACAAGGAAAAAATCAATCAGGTTCTTAAAAAGAAGGTTTTTAATTAAAGAAAAAGGTAAAAATCATCTCTGTAAAATCAGTATGGAAATCAACCTTACAGGGTAATCAAACTTAAAGAGCTCAGAGGACTCCCCTCTAGTCTCAGGTTCAAAGTACAGCAAACAAAGAGAAACACTCTAGTAAAAGGTACATTTACAAGTTGAGAAAACAAAGGAAAACTAACACGCCTTGCCTGGCTATTTACTTACAAGTTTGAAATAGGAGAGACTTGCTTAGAAAGATGTGGAGAACCTGGATTGATGTCTGGTCCCTCTCAGTCCCCGAGAACGAACACACTCCCAAACAAAGAACACAAACAAAAGCCTTCCCCCCCCAAGATTTGAAAGTATCTTGTCCCCTTATTGGTCCTTTAGGTCAGATGCCAGCCAGGTTACCTGAGCTTCTTAACCCTTTACAGGGAAAAGGATTTTGGAGTCTCTGGCCAGGAGGGATTTATAGTACTGTACACAGGACAGCTATTACCCTTCCCTTTATAGTTATGACAGGGTGCAAGCAGAAGGAGCTGGGGACAGGGCTGGCTCCAGGCACCAGCGTAGGAAGTACATGCCTGGGGCAGCACATGCTAAGAGGTGGCATTCCATCCATTCTTGGGGTGGCACAGTTCAGGCACCTTTTTTTTTTTTTTTTTTTTTGCTTCGGCAGAGCCGGCCCTGGCTGGGGACAATGGGGAGAAGAAAGGCTGTTTCCCTTAACATAACTGTACAGCTGGCAGCTGTCCTGCCTGGTCATGGCTGGGAGAGCTCTTCTCTAACCCTCACCATCCTAGGCCCCCCATGTACCTTTACAGAAGCATCAGGAAATAAGTGGGTCATGGCCCCTATTCCATTCCCACACATGTGGCAACAGCTTGGGCTCCCATCCAGCCAGGACTGACCCATCTTGCACAAAAAAATGCCTGTCACCAATACCAATGCTATATAAGAGGCACATTTTATATTGTATATTTATTATTCATATATGAACTAATAAGAAAGTGGCCTCTATATGCACAGGCTAGATGTGTAACAGAGTGCTGTGTTTCTGCAACCGCTGCCAGCATAACTCCCCATAGGGGACTGTGTCCAGCCAACAGAAGTTAAAGGAGCCCTGAAGTCAGGGCCGGTGCTTCCACTAGGCGACCCTAGGTGGTCGCCTAAGGCAGCAGGATTTGGGGGGGCAACATATTGTTGCCCTTGGCGGAAATTCGGTGGCGGGAGGTTCTTCCGCTCCGGGTCTTTGGTGGAAGGTTGGCGGCGAGTCCTTCACTCGCTCCGGGACCCACCGCCGAAGTGCCCCAAAGATGCGGAGCGGAAGGACCCCCCACCACCGAATGCTCAGAGGAGGAGCGCTGCTGCCTAGGGCGGCAAAAATCCTGGCGCCGCTCCTGCCTGAAGTTACTCTAAGATATGGTAGGGGCTGAACTGGACCATGACAAACCTAGAAATCAGAGCCTGCAAAAGTGCCATATAACCACCTTTGTGCCCCTGGCCCTTCCCCTTCATCCTCTAGTCTAAGTCCTATGCTGAGCATAGCTTGACTAGCCCCATAATTTGGGGCCAGCAGCTTTGCAGAGGTTGGTGGTTTGTTTCTGTGAGCATAACCATGGGAACTAAATCTCATCCGCACAAGGAAATGTTACAGAATACACCAAAATATTTTGTTACAATCTTATCAAAATGTATTGTGTTGATAGGGTAAAAAGTTGTTTCTATTTTATTGTTTTAATTTTTATGTTACATTATATGATGGCTCAGAATATATGTCAGTTTTGACCTTTATGTTACAGTGGAACCTCAGAGTTACTGCTTGCCCTTTAGTTTTTTAGTAGTTTGTTTAACACAGTACTCTACTGCATTTACCTTTATTTGTGTCTGCTGCTGCCCAATTGTGTACTTCCGGTTCCAAATGAGATGTGTGGGTAACTGGTCAGTTCGTAACTCTGGTGTTCAGAACTCTGAGAGTCTACTGTATATTATAAATTATAATACAATATAACATAAGTCAAAATGATAAAGTTGAAACGGTTAGCCAATACATATGTTAGGCATAGGGCTTACCATATTAATATTGTATTATAACCATTATATGGGCAGTTATGTTTACCGAATTATATTATGTTCTTCCCACAACTCTGTCCACTTTGCTCACTTATTTATCCCACAAAATTCTGCAAAGTTAATTGTAGTTTTTGGCATTAGCGAATATAAAGCTTGTCAAAGGCAAGATACATTTGTTCTATGTCCTGATACAGGTACCTTCCCAAGCAACTGGTTTAAAATGTAGTAGCCAAAACAGAGATAATGAAACAAGTTAAGGAACTGGTACAAATTGGTGGGTTGGCTCTTGGACCATAAGATCATAAGAGCTGCCATATTGGATAGCCCCTGGTCCATCTTGCCCAGTACTCTGTCTCAAACATTGGCCCATACAGCGCTTTGTGAGGAATGTACAGAATAAGGCAACTATGGAATGAGTCACCTCTGTCTTCCACTCCCTGCTTCTGGTAGTAGAGGTTTAGGGTTGTGTCCCTGACCATCTTGGCTAATAGCCATTGATGGACCTGTCCTCCACGAGCTTATCCAGTTCTCTTTTGAACCCAGTTATACTTTCGGCCATCCCAATTTCCCATGGCAAAGAGTTCCCAGGAGAATTGTGCATTGGGTAAAAAGTACTTTCTTTTGTTTGTATTAAACCTGATGTCTATTAATTTAATTGGGTAACCTCTGATTTTTGTATTGTGTGAAAGGGGAAATGACACTTATCTAGTCATTTTTTTCACATCATCCATAATATTATAGACCTTTATCATATTCCCCCGCCCCTTAATCAGTTCTTTTCTAAGTTGAACAACCCTAATCTTTGTAGTCTCTCCTTGTATGGAAGTTGTTCCATACCCTTAATCATCTATGTTGCCCTTCTCTGAACCTTTTCCAGTTCCATTATATCCGTTATGAGATGGGGCAACCAGCATGGGAAACAATATTCAAGTATTCTTAGGTGATATATAAAGTGCTTTCTAACTTGTAAGCAACTGTGCTATAAATATAAGTGGTATGGGGGGGCGTATTTGGAAGCACACCTTCTGTGTGGTGAACATATTACAAAATAAAACATGCTTTCTGGAAAGAGGGTACATATGTCTCTTTTTTGTATTGTACTGGTTGGTCTCTAGACAAAAAAATTGGCTACGTTTAATTAGTTGGTCTCTAAAACATTCTTAATAATGAATGATTGGCTATACTTTTAGACAATAAAACAAAACATTTCAATAATTTCCCACTGAAATTTTAAATGAAATTGATACATCCCTGCAAAATGTTTTGATTTAGTTGAATCAGAATTTTCTAATGGAAAACTGTTCCATCAGACATTTTTTTGACTGTTATAACTACCAGTTTTTAAGCAAAACATCCCACCCAATTTGCTGCTTAATCCCTGTATAGGGTTAAATGATCCAGGCAGTCTACAGAATGTCACGCCTTGTTATACTGTAATGTTTGAGTTTATAATCTAAGCAAATTCTTTCTTAACTGTCAAAGAAGGTGAAGCCATTATTTCAGGACAGTCCCAAAGTGCTACTGGTTAGTGACTTCAGTGTACTTTGAACAGCAAATGAGCCATGTCTGAAATTATGTAAGATGTTGGATGTTACTCTTATGTAACCTTTATGCTTTACTGACTATTTAAAGCACGGAACTGGCCCCCTGACTACAGGAGCACCCTGCAAAATGTCAACTGGTGAGAATATCTTGCTGCTGTCCCTGATTTTTGCAGCCTGGTTCACAACCCTTACAGTTAATGGTAAGATTTTAAAATATTTTACACTATTGCTTCTCCTGGGGGAACAGAAAAATTGAAGTATGGTGAGTTGGGAGCAGCATGGAATGTGTGTGTTGTTTTAACACAGGAGCTGGGCACTCATACATTGTTTGGAAGAAATATGATAGTCTGAATATCAGAGGGTTCTTAAATGCTTTTCATTTTCCTGTTTTCAGGCATGTGCCTGTTTGTTGCAAGTTTAGTTCTTATAGTGTCTGCATTACTCCCATGTGATTGTGAAGGGCACTCCCCTTAGTGGAACAGGTACAGCTGCGTTAATATTCATTAACTAGTATTACTTCAACAGCAATAAAAATACTTATTTAGTGCTACAGATTTACACAGAGCAGGGCCGGCTCTGGCTTATTGGCCGCCCCAAGCAAAAAAAAAAAACAACAAACCTGCGGCGTGGCCGGAGCGCGGGTGCAGGGGGACCGGCTGGGGGGGAGGGGAGGAGGAGGGAGCGGGCGGGAGAGAGAGAGAAAGGGGCGGCCAGGGTGACAGCAGGGGCGCTGCCACGCGACCCTTCCCGCTGCGCCGCCTCCTGCTGCCTGCCGTGAGGGCTCCGCTCCAGCGGGGAGGGAAGGAAGAGGACTGCCCTGCAGGGCACTCCGATCCTCCGAGCCGCTGCCCCCTACAGGGCGGCTGGAGCGGAACAAACAAAAAAAATAAAAAACGGCCGTGCTGCCCTAGGATTGGGCAGAATGCCGCCTCGAACAGTCTGCCGCCCCAAGCACCAGCTTGCTCAGCTGGTGCCTGGAGCCAGCCCTGACACACAGCCTTCTAAACAGTGAGCTACATTCCCTTCCCAAAGAACCTGGACTTCAGTTGCATCTGGATCAGATCCTGAGCACTTTTTCATAGGGCTCAGAAAGTTCTTTTCCCCTCACTTGTGCCAGAGGCAGCTGGCATGGATGCAGCAGGAGGAACAATAACACAACCAGGGGCTCTTTGTACTGCAAGCCTGGTCTGATTGCAGGTTATGAAAGTCCACTCTGCACAACACCATGTTAGCAATAGTAACTAGGGGTAAGCAGTGCTGTGACTGAATTCCCAGGAGTGATTCTACTTGTAGTGCGGGCAGGATCTTCCTGAAGTTGTGTTGGAAATGAATCTGACCCTATGTGCACAGTTAAAAGCAGAAGTCTGTTTGGTCAGTGCAATACAGCATTGACATTTGCATTCTCTTGGTTTAGACCAGGGGTAGACAACCTTTCAGAAGTGTTGTGCCAAGTCTTCATTTATTCACTCTAATTTAAGGTTTCGCGTGACAATGACATCTTAACGTTTTTAGAAGATCTCTTTCTATAAGTCTATAATATATAACTAAACTATTGTTGTATGTAAAGTAAATAAGGATTTTACAATGTTTAAGAAGCTTCATTTAAAATTAAATTAAAATGCAGAGCCCCCCGGACCGGTGGCCAGGATCCGGGCAGTGTGAGTGCCACTGAAAATCACCTCGCGTGCCATAGCTTGCCTACCCCTGGTTTAGACTCAGTTCAGGGTAAAAGACACCAGACCAGACGAACTTGCAGTGCCAGTACTTCCAGTTGCTGCCACTTTCCTACACATTAAAAATGCTTTCCCTGGCCCCGTGCTTAAATTGGGAGGGATTGCAAGGGGTCAGAGACTCCGAAAAAAAATCAAGCCAGATTGCAGAAGGGTGCACTGTAAGCACTGTCTTACCAAAGTGGCTGCTCCCAGATTATGATACCCCCCCCCCCAGCCCCCACTTTTTTCAGATCGCTTTAAGCACTGCCCTGGCTGCTTTTTACCCTTTTGTAAAAATTAAGATTTGTATTAGGGCTGTGTATCAAACCTGTGTAGTGAGACACTATGGCCTGGTCCCCACTAAGCCCCCACTTCGGACTAAGGTACGCAAATTCAGCTACGTTAATAACGTAGCTGAATTCGAAGTACCTTAGTCCGAACTTACCGCGGGTCCAGACGTGGCAGGGAGGCTCCCCCGTCGATGCCGCGTACTCCTCTCGCCGAGCTGGAGTACCAGCGTCGACGGCGAGCACTTCCGGGATCGATCCGGGATCGATTTATCATGTCTTAACCAGACACGATAAATCGATCCCAGAACATTGATTGCCTGCCGCCGGACCCTCCGGTAAGTGTAGACGTACCCTATGACATCCAGGGCATGCTGGGTGATTAATTCACTGTTGATATTACCAACCACTGACTACATTTTCCCATTACACTGTATATAAAGCAGTCTGGCTCTGGAGATTAAATTTTCCATACTCAGTTTATGGATGGGTGAGCGCAATCAGATCCTGATCCATGTTCAGGCTCCTATAATAATAGTAAAATTCAGTCTCATTTCTTAGTTTTGATAATTACGGAGTGTTCTGTAAACTGAATTCTAATTATATAACAGATCTTCAAATCCAGTCCCTTCAATTTTGGAGTTCAGGGTGTGGAGTCAAATCCCTAGATGTAAATTCTCTCTGTGGTTTCAGTTCCAGGTAGAATGTAAAATTGGAAGAGTCCTATTTTCTGGATCCAACTTAAGTTCATCCCAAGTGGCAGAAATCTTGAAAGAACAACTGGTTTTGCAAATGTTAAACCATTTTGCGCTGACATCTCATGTGAACAACTTGTGATATTTCAATGCTGCTGAACCCAAACCCAAGCTCCATTTTGGTCTTTAACCCAAATCTCAACCTAAATTGAATATGTATGTAAACATCCCTGCCTTAGCCAAACTTCTGTCCAAAATCAAATTTAAAAAAAAAACTGCCTTAAAATGGAGTTAAGGCTGCTGAATTCCTTTCATTAAATACACAAACTTTAAAAATACACTGGCTAACAAGAAAACATAAAGGCAATTTACTCGGGCATTCAGTTCTTATATCACCACCAAAAACACTGGATTCAGAGATGAGTGGTTCTTTACAACCCATCTCATCAAATAATAGGTGCTTCTGAGCCCAAAGAACCAGACACACACTCAGGTCAATATATAACTTAGATCTTACCCAAAAATCACACTGATGCCAATCCTTTAGTATCTAAAATCTAAAGGTTTATTTATAAATAGAAAGAAAGAAAGAAAGAAAGAAAGAAAGAAAGAAAGAAAGAAAGAAAGAAAGAAAGAAAGAAAGAAAGAAAGGTGAGAGTTCAAACTGGTTAAAGGAATCACTTACATACAGTAATGACCAAGTTCTTGGTTCAGGATTGTAGCAGTGATGGAATAAACTGCTGGCTTAAGTCAAGTCTCTGGAGTACAGTCACAGCTTGGATGGGTCATTCAGTCCATTGTTCAGAGCTTCAGTTTGTAGCAAGTTTCCTTCAGAGGTAAGAAGCAGGATTGAAGATGCAATGGAGGTGTTTCCAGGGCCTTTTATAGCTTTTGCCATGTGGAGGGCATTCCACTGTTTTTATTGTGGAAAATCACGGCAACAAGATGGAATTTGGAGTTACATGGGCAAGTCACATGCCTGTGCATTTCACCTAGTCACAGCAGGAAATTTCATTAAGTGTAGATAGGTGTCTCCCAGGGTCATTGTCAGTTAAATGTTCTTTTGATGGGCCACTCAATTAGAATAGTCCCTCCAAGATGTGCTGGCTAATTACTTTGTGGGCGTTACCCCAGGAGCAAACATTTGAAATCCAAGTATAGAGCCAATACTTATAACTTCACATACAAAAATGATACATACATACAGATAGCATAATCATAACCAGCCAATCATAACTTTTTCATAGACAGCTTACTCGACAACCTTTGTACAATATTTGCTGCAAATATATAACAGTGGTTGCAACAATGATCTATACAGTCATATTTTAGTCAGATAACGTCACGCACCCATCAGCCCAAAGCTGATAAAGATGCAGGAAGAATGTCCCGAGGAAGGGGAGAGAGGATCAGCACTTCACTTCTTGTCAAGATAATTAAAGAAACACTGTTGTTTTTTTAAAACAATAATAATGCAGTGTTGCCATTACATGGCAATCAACCTGGCTGCCAGGTTTTCCTTAATAATACTTCCATTTGTTAAAATAGCACAATGGTCATACTTTTGAAAGACATATAAGCAACTATTTTGCTACTGATATCTTTAACACATAGCCAACAATTAATCAACATAATGATTTCTGTATTATACATGCATTGAGGTCAAGTTTAATATTAAACCTTTCTACTTTACAGGCATACATTTATTATGCAACAAGTTGCCTGTAAGAACAACATATATTTTGATAATAAATTAATTCAATATACAGACTAGGGTTGTCAACCTTCCAGGATTGTCCTGATATCTCGAGGAATTAAAGATTAATGGTTTATTAAAGATTATGCAAAGTGATGAAACCTCCAGGAATATGTCCAACCAAAATTGGCAACCCTAATACAGATCTCTCAGAAGCATGGTTAGACTTAAAATTGATACGGTTTGGGTTTTTTTTTTACTTGCTTGTGAATATTTATTGAAATATTTTGTATGAAATGTTTAAAAGAAATCAAAGGTACATGTATAAACATCTGAAGCACTTAGAAACTTGTCAGGTCATTTTGAACCTCCCGATATATAATCTGATTTTATGTATATGTTTCACAGGACAAAATGCTGCACACCCAGAAGTGGTTACCAAATATGGGAAACTCCGAGGGCAGCAAATCAAAGCTGATGGAGCTGAGACATATGTAGATATTTTCCTGGGAATTCCTTTTGCAAAGCCGCCTGTTGGACCTTTGAGATTTTCCCCACCGGAGCCAGCTGAGCCATGGAAGGGTCTCAGAGATGCAACTTCCTACCCACCCATGTAAGACAGTGACATGAACATATGGGTGGGTAGGAATGTGTAATAAGGAGGAACACAATACTGACACTCATGGCAAAATAAATCTAGCAAAATGAGCTCTGGTGGAACCATTTAACTGGGGTCTGTTAATGCCTGTACACTGTTAACTTAGGTGAGTTTTAAAGGTAAGTCTCAGGATATTTATTTGGCATTAGCAATGGACCACTCCCACTCTTCATCAATGATGTTCTCCCTTGGGGGGGCTTTTGAATCTCCAATTAGTAATGTTTATGAAACATATACCTCAGGAGTAGAACTGAAGAGGAGCTAAGAAACATTGGAGGGACTAAATGCCATATGAATCACATTCCCAATGCTATGCTACATATATGAAGTTGAGGGCAGTCTATTCTATTGCGGTTCTTATTCTGCCCTCATCACTGTAGTGTCAACATGCCTTCCAGTAGTTCATTAAGTGACATGATTAAGATCTATAATATGCTACATGATTGGGGAATATAAGGTGAAAAAGAATCCACTTGCATTTCCACTGAATGACAACAACTGCAAGGAGGCTCTTATATGTCTTAGCTCCTGCCCATTTGCAGGCAGATTGCTATGGTGTTTCGAAAAAGTCTGCAAGTAAGTGTGTTCTGCTGGAGGCTGTGGCCATTGTCTGTTTGACTCCTTAATGCACTTTTGGCTGGCAGTCACAGGGAAGAAAATGTTTTTATGTTAAAAATGGAAAACAGTGATATGATTCTCTGTTGCCAACAATCTGAAAACCTATCACAGGTGGATTTGCTGTATTTATTGTGGATGGAGTATCTGATGGTTTTTGTTACTCTGATTCTGTTGAATATTATTGATATATTTTTAATTGTTAAGGTGCCTACAGGACCCAGTGTCTGGGCAGCAGCTATCGGATGCATTTACTAATAGAAAAGAAAAACTTCCTTTCCAAGTTTCCGAAGACTGTTTGTTCCTAAACGTGTACACACCTGCCAGCTCAGACAAGGACATGTTACCTGTAAGCAAATTTACTGCAAAATCGGTGCCAGGAGTTCATCCCTGGTGTAACTCCATGGATCAAATTATATCTTGGTGTAAGGGGGCACAACTCCCATTGAGGGAGGTCAGTGCCTACATACTGCAGGGCTCAATTTGATTCCATAAGAGAAACTTCACAGCACTTTACCGCTGTATGCAAACTTGCAGGTGCAGTTTTAGGGGCTGCTTTTGAAAATTGGACCAATCTATCTAGTTGCATGTTCATATTTTTAAAACATTTGTTGAGACTTACAACATATAAACCCTCTAATATTTTATAATTATTTACTGAAATGTTAAATAAGTTATTGTATGTGACACATTTTTTCCTTCACAAAACTCTGAAAAGAGAGAAACTAAGTAAATAGTAAAAATGTGCCCTGTCATAACTGGATGACTTGAAGGCACCTGCCACAGTTTGGTGGTTTCTTATTTTGTTTCCCATTTTCTGTTACTGTAACTCAGAATTATTTTCCACATTTCATGAACATCTATTTTATTCTTCATGCCATTCTGTATATTTTCATACCATGTGAGTTTTCTTAGATCTGAGATCCAAAGAGACTGCTATACCATGCCAGTTTCTAGGGGTACATGCTAGTCTCCTAAGTAAGCTAAGAAAAACCTTATTGTCCTTTGAAAATAGAATCTCTGTTAGTGTACGAAGTACTCTGCAAGGACAGTTGGAATTGAAGAAACAGGGGTAACTATTCCCTTTCTTTTTCTTTCCTTTTCCTTCTCCCTTCTTCTCTATCTCTTACACCAATTAAAAATAAAAAACCTAAACTCCCTACAATTTGTAACCATCAAATCTGAATCAATCTTTCCCCATATTTCTCTGCTTGCAAGTTCTATTCCCATCCCCTACCCTTTGTCTGTTTGTGTCTTTAGATTGTAAGCCCTACAAAACAGCATAATAACAATATAAATATTTAATAAAATAATAATTTATCTTTAAAACTGAGATGCGCAGACTCAAAAAAGTCTTACCACTTTTTTTACTATACTCTCAAGCAGCTGAGCCAGCAAGAATTGTCATGTTGTGCAATAACACAAAATAGTACTTTATCACAGCAAAAATAGCAACCCTCTGGTTTGAATTTGACACCTGAAGTAATATCAGGGTGTTACAGATGGAGGTGACTAACTCTTCCTGCTTTTTTCAGGTCATGGTATGGATCCATGGAGGTGGATTAGTGATTGGTGCAGCTTCAACATATGATGGGTCAGCACTATCAGCCTTTGAAAATGTGGTGGTTGTAACAATTCAATACAGACTAGGGGTCCTTGGATATTTTAGGTAAGACATTGTGCCCTAAATGCACACAGGGTAATGTTCCCATCACCAGTACTCCCCAGTGGTTGAGTCTGAAAAAGACAAGCATATGTCAATCCAGTATAAAGTGTCTTAACTCACAAGCCATAACAAATTAACTCATCCTTCTGTGGGGAAACCTGAGTGAAAACCCTAATGCCACCTAGCCAATAAGCTGTTTAAGGAATTCTGCTGCATATAGGCAGAAGCCTAAAAGAGAAAGGACTATATGTTTTTGTTTCTTACTCATATTTGTTTGATCGTTAATTTGAGATGGCCATAACCAAAACCCTGGACCTAAGTGCCCTAAAATTGTGGGAAAGTTCAGATCCATAGCCTGGCTAAGCATTACCTGAACTTTGGGAAAGTTTGGGTCAGTGAACTAGCACTTCAGCCTATTTGTGTTTTTTTACACAATAGGATTGATTTGGGTACCAAAGATCAAGGATACAAATAAATTACCTGCAAATACCCTCTCCCAAAGACAAGGAAAACAAGTATAGGATAACACCAATGCACCCAAATAAATATTGGAGAACAGATATATTTACCTGGAACCAAAACCAACATGATGCCCATCTGTAGGGCTTCGGACAGTGGGTTGTACATTAAAGGAAAAAAGACCAGGAATCTACAATAGGACAGGATCATTATAAAGATGTCATCCACACAGCAGAAATTCCAAAGATATTTAGTGATTGATCGCACATCCATCTCTCCTTAAGTCACATGCTTAATTCTCCTTTAACGCAGCGTCCATTCTTCTTTTCCACATTTTACACCTGCATCCCAAGTTTGTGAAATTTACCAGTAAGCATATTAATAACCCTCTGAAAACTACCAGTTTTCAATTATATCTTGAACACAGTTATAATCTGATCTCTTTGATTATCTGCTTTATTTTTATACTCTACTTCAGGTGCCCTTCTCTCAGGGGAGAGGAAAGGAAAATCTGACCTGAAAAATATCATCTTGTAGGACTTTGGGTTAATTCTTAGGCAGGTTTATCTAATCTATCTTTGCACTATGCACTGCTGTATTCAAGCCTCGGTTCAACAGGATGTTTAAACTTGTGCCTAACTTTAAACCCATGAGTAGTCCCACCAACTTCTTTACTGAATTGGGGCATTAGGGCTATTGTCATTTATTCTGTGCTCATCACTAAAGTATCTGAACACCAAAAGCCATTGTTATTCTATAGTGCAACTGGAGGTGTGATTGCAGCTCAGGTAGACATATCTGCATTAGCTTTATTTTAGCTAGCACAGCTAAGCAGTGAAGACATGGTGGCATGGAACCCAGCTGGACAAGCCCCTTCTTGGAATCTTGGGCTCGTACTTGTGCTGCCAGCCTATATCAGGGACATGTTGTGTCTTCACTTTTATTTTTAGCTAGAGTTGATAGCTAGATTAAAGCTAATGCAGGTATAACTGTAAGAGCTGCAATCACACCTCTGACGGCAGCGTAGACATACCCTGGGATTGTGCTTCACTAGTGGCTAGGGCTAAGAGTGCTATTTAGATAACTGATGCTAGTCCCGACCTGAGTTTTCCAGAGTTCAGAGTTTTCTCACTTGTTTTCTGACACTGCCAAGAGCTCCATTTTCAGGTGTTTGCTCCATTACCAGCTTTGACACATCCTTGGATATATTTTATATAACACAATGTATGTTATAAAACTCCAGGCTATCTACTTCCCTTTATAGTCTCTTGTTTTCAGCTCTGGTGATGAACATGCTCGTGGAAACTGGGGTTATTTGGATCAAGTGGCAGCTCTCCAGTGGATTCAAGAAAATATTGAACATTTTGGAGGAGATCCAGGATCTGTCACTATATTTGGAGAGTCTGCGGGAGGAATCAGCGTTTCTGCCCTTGTAGGTTTTATAGTAATCACTAATGAGTTTAAAAAAACAGCCCTATATTTTTATTGTGAGTTTGTGAGCGAAAAGTCAGGGAGATAACAACAGGATTGAGTATTATTGGAGACTGAAGCAGCTGAGAACCGTGGTACATCAACCTTCTCTGAGGGGAGAGTTTGATATTAAAGAATTTTCTGATTAATGAAACTCTTCTTTTCATACAATCGCCTATTTGTTTTAGGAGCCCAAGTGTTGATTCCTCTTTAATTAACTTGAGTACAGAATTATTTTAAACAGCTGTGGTAGGGAACAAAATTGTGGCCAGAGAGAGTAAAATTCACCCAGGTGTAAAAATTCCAAGTTAGTGCCTCTGCCCCACTTAAGATCTGCGTTAAGGGTCACTTGCACATACAGTCACCCAGTCTGGGTGTGCAGCCATGGTAACAGCACATAACAGATAGACATGCATTTGGGGTGCATTGCACACCCATTTTTTTTTTTTTTTAAATCTCAGCATATTTGGAATCAGGATAATCATCTGCACCAGGCTGTGAGAGTTTGGAAGTAAATCAGCCCTTGAGTCTACAGAGCATTTGACATAGTCAAATAATATTTGCTTTTAAAAGTGAAATAATGGTGTTAAAACGTAATTTGTGACAGCAGTTTGTGATTCAGTGGTCAAAATAGATTGTTTGTGCTCTCCCTCTTTTCCTGCTTTTCAGGTCTTATCTCCTCTGGCAAATGGCTTGTTCCATAAGGCCATCTCAGAGAGTGGAGTTACAATCAAGATGTTGTTTACTGCTCACCCTGAAGCACAAGCTAATGTAGGTTCTTTGTAATATCGAGGCTGTATTTGTAGAAGCTGGGACCTGACTTGCACCTGTAAAAATGTACAGTAACTGTAGACATGAGCATCTACATGTTTGTGTGGAAATAAGAAAACTGTGCATACTTGATATTTTAATACTCAAATACACATTTATATGTATATTTATCATATCGGCATGTTCAAACCCACAGATGCACATGTACGCACATATTTTTGGCTTAGTCTTACTCCCACTTTAAAAAAAAAATGGCACCCAGCATCCCATTGTAAAGGAACGTAGTGTGGTTTTGTGGTTAGAGTACAGCAGGGGTAGTCAATAGGCAGACTGTGGGCCAAATCTGGACCGCCAGATGCTTTTGAACAGACCGCAAAATATTTTTGTTTATTTATTATCATTATTGCTATTAATTTTGTTTTATTTTCTCTGGAGTCTGGACCTTGACTATACCTTAACCAAGAAATTTGGACCTTGTCAAAAAATAATTGATTACCTCTGTATTACTGCCAGTGGGAAACCTGAGTTCTATTCCCAGCTGTGCCATTTAACTGGTTGTTAAAAAGGGAGAGGATAATACTTACCTACCTGACAGCAGCGGCGCCAGTTTTGGGAATGGATGAATGTCCCCTTCTCACCGATTTTTGCACTTGCTCAAAGTTCCATAGACAGAGCTCGGGGGAGCATGGCCTGACCACTTTTAAGCAGTAGACCTGTACCAAATCAGTATGGCTGCTCCCAGAACAGTTAGGAGTGTTTCTCTGGATGCCTGGTCATAACACCACTGAAATTTGACTCGATCGCCCCTCTGTAAAGATGAAGGGGCAGCCAGGCCAAATTTCAGTGGGTGGCATTGCAACCTGGTGCACTGGGTTGCAGTGCCACTTAAATTTGGCTTGGCTGCCCGTCCATCCAGATGGAGGGGTGGCTGGGCCAAATGTTGTTGCAGCCCAGAACACAAGGAGTCTGCTCCCCTACAGCACAGCGTAGGAGAGTCCACTGAGAAGGACAGCACTCATGCACTGTGTGGATGAGATAGAGGGGAGACTCCCCAGCTGAGGGAGTACCTTGGTCCCTGTGAGAGGTGTGGGGACTGGAATGGGGTCACTGCTGGGAAGGGAGGGACAGGGAGCAGAACTGGAATTTGCCCTGCCCCCCAAGAAACATGTGCCTCCTCAACTGCCTGACAGATATGTATGAGGCTTAGTTGATTAACGTCTGTGAAGCTATTTGACTTCCTCATGTGAAAGGCCCTGTAAAAATGTATAGTATTGTTATTACATCCTGCAACAATCAAATTAGAAAGAGTTTACAGCAAAATTATAACCAAACTTATTGGAGGCAGAAATGTCCTAGAGACTATGTCACCTTATACAATTAGTATCCAATACTGGAACCAATGAAATCTATAGTTTGTAGACACTTGAGTTTTTGGAGGATTCCACTAGGCCAGTTTGAGGTGCTCTGGGACTGGCCACTTAGGGACTTCCATGGGTTCCCTTCCAGCTAGCTGCCCATATCTCCGCTGCCCCTGGCTCAGCTGACTCCACTGCTGAGCAACAGGTGTGACCTCTAGTCGCAAAATGTGAGAAAAGCTAATGTAGTTTACTAAGCACGCGACGGACTGAAACACTTAAATGTTGTGATCCTGGCTCTGATACAGGCGCTCTGTGTCTTGCTCAAGTCATTTAACCTCTGTGCCTTTGTTTTCCCATCTTCCTACCTGGAAGGAGTTTTGTGATGATGAGTTAATGTTTGTAAAGCTCTAAGAAAGTAAATTAAACCAGCAAGTGCACAAAGCTGCATGATTTATTTGCAGCATCATCCCTTGAAAAGCTTTTGAAACATATGAAGTCCAGAATGTACAGCTGAGCTCCCTTTCTCCTACGGTAGAGAAAAATCCCAGACCTACCCAAAACTTAATGTGTACACAGCACACTGATGGGATAAAGTGCTATCTAAGAGCTAAATATTGTTGTTGTTATTCTCCATAGAGAGCTACTAAAAGTGACTTTTTTTTTATTGATTGCAGAAAATTGCTAGGGTATCTGGCTGCCAATCAACCAGCTCTGCTGCAATGGTTCATTGTCTGAGGGAAAAGACAGAGGAAGAAATAATAGAAATAACACTAAAGATGGTAGGTGGCACTGTAACTCACCGTGTGTGGCGACTGTTCATCTTTTACTGCAAACAAACAGGATTTCAACCTTGGGTCCAAGAGTGTGCTTATTTTCCCTTTCTGCTTGCATCAGAGGAGGAATTAAAGACACTAGAGTATAAGCGCTTTGGGGCAGGGACCACAATGGTGCCCTGATTGTGACTGGGGTCTCTGAGTGCTACCTTGTTATAAACCATACCTAATAACTTGGGTTATTGCCCTTGGAAAGAAAATGAGCAAAAGGAGATAGGACAGACATTTATAAAGTGACGAGTGACAGAGAGGACAGTGGGCCATTTGTGTTTACCTTCGCTGATAACCAGAGCATGAGTGCACTCGCTATTAAAAGTAACAAATGTAACAGATAAACAGCAGTGCTATTACATGGTGCATATTAATTAAACCACAGCGCCAAATACAGTATCTTAATAAACTTCTAATGAAGATTAGACTTGTCTGACTAAAGGTACATTTTCTGTCTTGGCTGTTGTCAGAATCAAGGCCTCTGTGATTTTTTCACAACTTTTGACATTTGAGGTTTTTGCCATGTGGTGGAGGTGGCAGTAAACAACTAGCCTCATTTCCCTGATAACCTTAGGAGTCATCATGTTAAAGCCTGGCTACCATGGGAAGCGGGAGGTCTAGTGGTTTGTTGTGTTGGGGAAAGGTGTCAGACTCTACGATTTCTGTAATGGGGCAAGTGTGAGATGCACCAGGGCAGCACTATTCTCCCTGTAGCTGTGGTAGAGACGGTCACGGAAGCAGACCAGACAGTGGTTCTTTCCTTGACTGAACTGACAGAAACTGGGATGGCAGTTTCAAATAGTTTTAGGATGGGATTTTCAAATCACCCTACGGGAGTTCAATGTCCAACTCCTAGTAAACTTGGGTACCCTTAGACTCCTTTGAAAACCCCAATCTTAGCTATCTGTTAAATGTTATTGCATGATTTAAAAAAAATTGTATTGCAAAACAAAGGCCATTTGGCTATAAATAACATTACAGGGGCAATTTTCTCTATATTTATGACCTTAGATTTTGTTTTACCATGACCATGCTATTTTTTTATATAACTTGTGATGATAAACCACTAGCCCCTACTTAGAGTATAGTAAGAGTAGCATCTGAAATTAGAATGAAAAATATAAAAATGTCAAGTCCTGCCTATCCTTATTCTTCAGCTGATCAGGACTGAACTGCCACTTCCCCCATAACGTAGCATCATTGCATAGGATGCTTTATTAGTGATATTCACCCTTCCTCTCATGTATTGCACCTTCCTCTAATGTATTGCATTCTCACAGAAGGCCAGCAGAGGGACCATTGATGTATTCTTCTTTGGCAGTTCCTAAATTCCTAGGGTAACCCTGCTTGTTGTTAAGCAGATGCAGACATAGGGAAAAGACAGGCGGAAATGGTGAAGATGATAGGTAACACTGTAGCTCGTGTCTGCAATGACACTGCAACTTTTACTGAAATTAAATAAACAAAATGTATGCTGTAAGATTAGAAAAAGTGGCAACCATCACACAACTCATCCTTTTCTTCTCTTCCTTGCTTTTTGCAGGAATTCACAACACTACAGTTGAATGCTGCATCATCTGGAGACTCTGAAAAGGTGACACTTTTTTTGATTTCGTGTTTGGGCTTTGAACTGTTTGTGTCCTGTCATGAACCCATTTTCAAAAGGAGATGGAATCACAGCAAGAATGTATCAAAACTCACAATTTCCCAGGAAGAACAAACACGAAAAATGCAAACCCGGGAGGGAGGGGGAGATCCCGAGCGGCCGCGGTGTGCAAAACAGCTGATTTGTTCGCTGCGGCTGCTCGGGCTCTCCCCCTCCCTTAAACCTCCCTAGGTTTAAGAGCCTGGGAGCGAGGGGGAGCAGCGGCGCGCGAATCAGCTGTTTCGCGTGCTGCGGGCCGCTCAGGATCTCCCCCTCCCTCCCGGGTTTGAGAGCCTGGGAGGGAGGGGGAGACCCCGAGTGGCCGCAGCGCACGCGCTGCTTCTCCCTCTCCCTCCCTCCCTCCTAGGCTTGAGAGCCTGGGGGGAGGAGGCAGGGCTGGGGATTTGGGGAAGGGGCGGAGTTGAGGCGGGGCCGGGGGTGGGGTAAGAAAAAAACGGGGTGGGGGGAGCGGCCAAAATTGTTTTCGCTTGGGGCGGCAAAAATCCTAGAGCCGGCCCTGCCCTCAGCTAAGCTCTGGAGTGGCAGGGGAGGTAAAAGGGGGGTGAAATTCCCAGCCTGTTCATGCGCCGAACCTGCAGGCTCCACAGCAGCCCCCGGGACACAGGCTTAGCACCCTCTTCACCCCCCAGCCCTGGGTCCTGCCCCCCGGGAGCGTGGGACTGCTCCATCCCCTAGGCACCCTCCTCTGCTGAGCCACCTCTCTGGCCAGGTTCGCTGAAGCCCCTGCAGTCAGGTTCCCTGGGCCCTGGTGCACAATGCATCTTTAGGGCTTAACCCATTCCTGCCTGCACTGTAGCCGGGGGACCAGGAGGCAGCTGGGTTATGTCGGTGGCCAGCAGCAGCCTGGCGGTGTTAGCTGCCTTTTTACACTGTGTGGGCAGAAAGGGACAAGCTGCTTCCAGCCACGAGGGAGAGGGGGGAGTGCAGAAGAGATGAGCTCTGCAAAGACGCGCCAGGTCACCCCTTCACCCCCACTCCTCCTCCCCTGCGGCTGGAAGCAGCTCCTGTCCCTTCCCTCCTGCACAGTGCTGAAAAGCTGCTGCTGGCCACATTCTGGTGTAAATCCTGGCAGAAATCAGGGGGGGGGGCAGAATGTGACCTTATGTGCCCCCCCAGTGTGTTGCCTCGGGAAGACACAGTGCCAAATACCAGGAGAGGCGTCTCCTGGAGGCCCATCCTGGAGTCCCAACCAGGCATGGAGGGCGGAGAGTGCCGGGCAGGGAGGGTCTGGTCGGTTGGTTGATCACCCCTGCTGTGTGAGAGAGGTGCACGGGAGTGTGTGTCACCTCTCCCTGTGTGGGGGGGGGGGTAGGGGTGTGTAGGGGTGTGTGTGTCACCCCTCCCTGTGTGAACCCTAAAGCCTTAAAGGTAAGGTAAATAAAAAGAATCCATCTATGCAGTGTTTCTTTTTAACGGAGGCTCAGTCAACTTGATGTTAATTTGAACGTTTGTATTGCATAGTTCTGATTGATTGCCGTTGAACTCTCTTGAATACGAGTAATTTCACCAGCTGTCCCATATTCAGCATAGGGAAATATGGTCACCCTACCCAGTAGGGTTGGAATGGTGTAAGCAAGGATGGAATTTGACTGACTTATCTATGTGCCATGAGCATCTGACATACAAAGGGCAGAACACACATTGTTAAGCCAGATAGAAAATCTGCAGGAGAAACTCAGAACACGACTTGAAATGTGTATTCATCTCTTACATACACATCTTACACTTTCACTAATAACATATGAGCTCACCTGGGCACTTGTTTGGGCTTGGTTGAGGTCTGCAGTGGGAAACTTGAAATATCTTCTACAGGCAAAAGTAACTTATAAATAACAAAGAATTTTTTTTTCTGCAGTCCCTATTTATCTCTGCAGTTTTGGATGGTGTATTTTTTCCTAAGAGCCCTGAGGAGCTACTGGCTGAAAAAGCAATCAATGCAGTCCCATATATAATAGGGACAAATAACCATGAATTTGGATGGCTACTTCCTAATGTAAGTGATTGTAAGGGCTTTATTTATAGCCCAGTCTGTTAACTCTTTAGAAATATAGGAATTCATGGGCAATGTCATGTTCTTTTTACTGTGCAGATGTTGAAATATCCTGCTTTCACTGAAGGGTTGGACAAAGAAACAGTAACCTCACTGCTACTGAGCTCAGAGTTTTTTACAGTAAGAGACTATTTCAAATTAATTCACATATGATGGGTATAGTCCTAGGTGAGATCTCCCTCCCCAGCTTTCAATACAGTGTGCAAGAATATTTTACACCATACTGCTTTATTGCTGGGCTAGGACTTTCCTCTTGGGAAGAGGTGTAGATCATGGGGGGAGGGAGGGATTCATTCTGGGCTAAAACTTCTGAACAGAGGGCGACATACTGCTGACAGAAACGTGCCAAACAGGCAGAAAGAGAAGAGAAGCACAATCCTGCTCCCTCTTGAGATTAGACACCCCACAAAATCTGCTATAACCTATGCTCTTCTTCCTCCCCCTCCTCCCACATGAGATGGAGTCCCATTCTTTAACAGGGTTTCGATGGGCAGCTGCAGGCCAGAAAGCCCTTGGTAGCATGGCTCCTGCAGGTATTGCATTGTCATGGGGCTGCAGGGAGTTGGGAGGGCCAGGCAGCAGCACAGAGGTGAGGGACTTGAAGAGGGAGTATATCTCCAGTTTATCCCTGAGGTCCACCTACATCCATCAGAGATTTGGGGGTTTCAAACTCTTGGCCTCTGACAGAAAGGAGTGGGGGTAAACCTTGGTTCCCTTCCCCAGTGGGAGAAATCTGTGGAAACTCATGGAATTTCTGCTCGCCTATATAGGTTATTCCCATGTGGAGAAGAATAGGTCCCTATGGAGTATCGTGAACATCAAAAGTTCAAAAATCCTGGGATTGGCCCAAAAATCATCAGATCGTTTTAACAAGAACATAGTCATTTTTGGTCTGTCTTTAATTTTTTGAAATCCCCAGTGTGTGTGGCAGGTACCATGTTGCCACCTCTCCCAAATGCATACAGTGAGGTGATTCTAGCCCCTCCTGCCAGAGCTCTCATTGCTGCCCAATGGCACAGAACTTCCAGCTTCTCTCCAAATCTCACTCTTCTAATTAATTAATTCTGTGGTATGTCGTCGTCCCCCCCCGCAAGCCCCACAGGTACCCATCCCCCCGGCCAGCCGTTAATTTACACATTTCCCTCCCCTGCCCTACATCCATGATCCACCAGCTGCTCAGCACATCTCTGCTCCTTCTGTAGCTTCTGTGAGGTCTTGATCCACTTTTCCCCTTCCTAGGCCTGTGTTGCAGCCAGGGAGGAAGAGGGGAGAGACAGGAGCACAATGATCCATTTTTTACATAAAGGAGGAGGGAACAGAGCCACCCTGAACACCCAGGCTCTTTCCTCCCCCTTCACTCCATTAGCTGCTCACTCTTCTCTCCCAAAAAAACTCCTATTAGCTCCTGAGCAGAGGGAGGGGGAGAGTTCTTCTACCAAATGGTCAAAGCAGCCAATTAGAGGAGGCTTTTTCTGGGGCAGGGCTGGAAATCCCATGATTTTGTCTTGGTGAGACCTCCAGCGGAGACCGAAGTTGCATTGCTCTCAAGGAAGTCACTAGAGCTAGTTTCAGAGTATCAGCTGTGTTAGTCTGTATCCAAAGAACAGGAGTACTTGTGGCACCTTAGAGACTAACAAATTTATTTGAGCATAAGCTTTCGCGGGCTACAGCCCACTTCATCGGATGCATAGAATGGAATATATAGTGAGGAGATATATATACACATACAGAGAACATGAAAAGGTGGGAGTTGCCCTGCCAACTCTAAGAGGCTAATTAATTAAGATGAGCAGTTTACTGCTCTATGCATCCGATGAAGTGGGCTGTAGCCCGCGAAAGCTTATGCTCAAATCAATTTGTTAGTCTCTAAGGTGCCACAAGTACTCATGTTCTTTTTACTAGAGCTAGTGTCACTACTTCTGTTTGTTCATCTGCATTACTGATTGATAACACTTGTGTGGATGTTAATATAGTGGTCTCTGCCCCCTTTGCAGTCCTGCAAACCTCTTCCTCCCAAAGAGAGCACGAGTTGGCAACCTCACAACTTCTAACTCAAAGTTTTGAGTACTTCCCCCACGATGTGGGATTTTCTGTGGGAGGAGGCAACATGGTCCAGTGTTCATAGGGTTAGCTAGTGACTGCTGAAGGGTTCTAGGGAAAATGAAGCTTGCTAAATGTTGCAGTTGTTTCCAATAAATATCATCATAATAACAAGTATCTTTATTGTTCATTCTAGCATGTTCCTGCTGAGTTCACTTATCTATTATCTAATGAATATCTAAGCAATATAGAGGAGCCTATCCAGCTACGAGATAGGCTTTTTGAACTGATGGGAGATGCAGTGTTTGTTGTTCCAGGCATTCAAACAGCTAGATATTGCAGAGGTGAGTTTCCAATTAAGTACATATTTTTTTAAAAAGGTTAAATTCCAGCCTACCAATATCATTGTTCAAAGCCTGACCAGGAAGTAGGTTCCTGTCTATATCCCTGTGTCTGTAATGGATCATCTCAACAGCTTTTCAGCCCCAATCTCCTGCTGTCATGAAACTTTATTTAAAAAAATGCATGGCCATGACTCAGTTTTTAATTGATCCTGAAAGAACCATGTTACCATGAAAGCCAGGAGAGCTGTACACACGGTAGAAGAAATGGTCCCTTACAGGAAGGCTAAAGAGCTGCAGGTTTAGGGGGTTGAGCCCCATTCTTGTTTGCAGGGAAGGAGCAGGCATATACCTCCTGCAATGGGTATGACAGAGTGAAAACCAAAGGAAGTGAATATAGGGGGTTCCTGTTCTTCACATTGTCCTGTCTAAGGGACAATCAAATGCATAGTTTAGTATCAGATGAACTTCTGAACTTTTTCTATTGGCACCAGCTCTATGACTGTCTGGGGCTCATTGTGCTGCAGATGACGATTTTCCATTAATCTTTGGTAACGTATGTTTGCATCTGAATTCCAGTTAGTATTAATAATCAAATAAATAATCAACAAAATGGCTATCATTTTGCCAGCATCTTATCAAAGTAGCTCTTGATTAAAATGTATTGTTCTGTGTGGAATATTATGTGGAATATATTTTTACTACTGGAACTCTTCTTAACTTTGTTTTCTATTAGATTCTGGCAACCTAGTCTACGTTTATCATTTTCATCATCGACCAAGTTCACATGAAGGTGTTAGACCAGACTTTGTAAAAGCGGATCACGGCGACGAAACTGGCTATGTTTTTGGAAAGCCCTTCTTAGCTGGTGATGTCTCTATGCTTGCTAAAGAATTCTTATTAAAGTATCATTATTGTGACATGTGGAACTGTTGTCTAATAATGTTGTGAATACTGAAATGTAACAGTTGTATGAACACTGTATGTTTCTGGGACAGTGAGGTGAAAATATTTTATATTGGATTATTGGAATTTTCTGTATGGCTGCATTGATCAAATTTATATTGGGAGTTGTGGAATGTTTACTATAGGCCTATAATGCTCAAATGTATAGGCGTCAGTCTGTGCATGAAGGCAGCACAATGGCTTCCCAAATAAGAACACCCAAGCACATGCTTGAATGACAACTGGGCAAGTTGTTAGCTTCTAGGACTCTCTGTTCAGTCTCAAAACAAATTGAAAACCTGGTTTTGCCAGAGCTGAAAGTTACCAGATCAAGGGCTATAAACAATTCAAAGGTGACTTGATTCCTTTGAAAGGAGGTGATTAAAAACTGTGCTGTAAGTTCAGGAGTGAGCTCTGACAAGGAAACAAGCTTCAGGCTCTGCTGAAGGAACTAGTCCTACCAGGGTCCTAGTGTGGAAGGCAGTCTGGTACCTCATAAGCTTAGACATGCATATAGTCTGTTTTATTGTTTTTAAAGTATGTTTTCTCCAAAATGCTTTTTGTTCTAATGGTACTTTGTTTTTTTAAAGGAACCTGGTTGGTAATTGATTACCACTGTATTTGCCCCTGCAGGAACAGGACTGTAGAGTCTGAGCCTAGATCAGACCTGCTGAAGCAATCATAATTAGTATCAGGGAACTGCTACCAAGGATCTGATCTCAGAGTTTGAGAATTGCATGATTCCCCCCTTGGCAGGTGATGGCTAAAGGCCTGAGACCTGGGCAGAGAACCAGGAAAGGGGCAGAGGTGCAGTTCGCCCAGTAACTGTGACATTATTATTATTTGAGCCCTATTAGCAGGCTCACTGCTGTAAAAATATAGGAGATGTGATCTTTGTTTCCTGTCTTATAGTAGTGAACTATCGATACTTTTTAATTGGAATCAATTCTGAGTGCACCTATATTAGTATAATCTTTGTGCTGACATTACATTTCATATCTTGCCTTCAGGTGATGCTACAGAAGAAGAGGGTAAACTCAGCAGAACAATTATGAAATACTGGGCTAATTTTGCTCGAAAAGGGTGAGACTTATAATACATTCATTAGGGGTCAGATTTTGTCATTGCTGCTGAAAACACTATGCCAGCACTTTTCTGGTGGGCCCCATATTTCTGCAGAGTTTAAGATTTCATTTCAAAACAAACTAGTTTCAAATTCCTGTGGTTGCAAAGAAAAGGTGCCAAATGTGATCTACTGCAGGACCATCTTACTGAACCTGCAGATAAACAGAAAAATTAGGTCCAAGGGCTTGAGCTATCACACGCATATAAAAAAGCATTAGAGCTGAAACCTAATGAAGAAAATTTAAATGTCAACATTATCTGTTTCACTGCTAATGACAGATCATTTTAGCAGAAACATCCAGAGATTGTGGGGTTGTGAGCAAAGCTTGAATTAACCACTACTGTGTCCTTCCCCCTCCCCAAGTAATCTGACTCTTGACAATTAATGAACGAACACTGTGTTGTGCAGTTTTCATTGCAATGATAGAAAAGTGGCAAGATGATTCTTCACTGTATTTTTTTCTAGAAATCCTAATGATGAAGGTTTGGTGACATGGCCAGCGTATAATGTGGATGAACAATACCTTATAATAGACTTAAAGCAGAAAGCAGCAAAGAAATTGAAAGAGAACAGAGTGGAGTTCTGGACAAAGATCCTGCCTAAAAAGATGGCTGAAGGAAAGAGAGAACACAAAGAGTTATAAAGTTTGAGAAGCATATGGGTTGCTTTTCGTACAGTGAGATAAAACAAGATGACTTCATCTGAATGGGAGGCATTTAATACTCATTTTGTAATTCATTATAATGTAGTTTAATTTTATGTATGAGGCGTTAGAGAAGAACCTGAGCAAAACTGAGTCCCAGGAGGAACTGAGCTGCTGTGTTGCAAACCAGGCAGAAAACAGGCTGACCACTCAGTTTTAAATAGAGTCAGTGATGTTTGCTCACAAAATAACACCGACTAGAGTTGTAGTACAACACTGTGGTAGAGTTTGGCACTGTCAAAAAATTCTACAACAAATAAGTTCAAATACAGTATCATGATAATATATGGTACATGTAACACGTTGCAGATGCTGAGTAGCAGTGTTGTCCTTTATTCCCCCTTTATTTTCTCTCTCAGGAGACATTAGTCCAGGGGTCGGCAACGTTTGGCACGCGGCTCGCCAGGGTAAGCACCCTAGCGGGCCGGGCCAGTTTATTTACCTGCTGACGCGGCAGGTTCGGCCAATCGCGGCCCCCACTGGCCGCGGTTCGCCGTCCCTGGCCAATGGGGGCGGCAGGAAGCCACGACCAGCACATCTCTAGCCCGTGCTGCTTCTCGCTGCCCCCATTGGCCCGGGACGGCGAACCGCGGCGAGTGGGAGCCGCGATCGGCCGAACCTGCCGCGTCAGCAGGTAAATAAACTGGCCCGACCTGCCAGGGTGCTTACCCTGGCGAGCCACGTGCCAAACATTGCCGACCCCTGCATTAGTCACTCATAGGCCTCGCATCTCCTCCCACAGAAGTTATGAGTTTTGCTATTGATTTTAATGCAAGTTCAATATAAGGTGCTGAGGGCTCTCCAGTTCCTTATAATGAAAATATTTGCAGGTGCTCAGCACCTTACAGGATCATGCCTCAAATCCAGACACCTAAGAACATCAGATAGCCCCATGGTCCGTCTACCCCAGTGTCCTGTCTTTCAACAGCGGTCAATGCCAGATGTTTCAGAGGGAATTAACAGAACAAGGCAATTACTGAATGATCTAATCTGTCGTCCAATTCCAGCTTCTGGCACTAAGGCCTTGGCTACACTGGCAATTCACAGCACTGCACTTGCTGCGCTCAGGGGTGTGAAAAAACACCCCCCCTGAGAGCAGCGAGTGCAGCGCTGTAAAGCGCAAGTGTAATCAGTGCCTGCAGCACTGCACGCTCCCTCGCAGTGCTGCAAGCTATTCCCCTCAGAGAGATGGAGTACTTGCAGCTGCCGCGGCAGCGCTGTGAATCCACGAGTGTAGCCAAGGCCTCAGTGGCTCAGGACACCCAGAGCATGGTTTTGCATCCCTGACCATCTTGGCTAATAGCCATTCATGGACCTATCCTCCATGAACTCACCTAATTCTTTTTTGAACCAAGTTATAGTTTTGGCCTTCACAACATCCCCTGGCAATGAGTTCCACAAGCTGACTATGTGTTGTGTGAAAAAGTAATTCCGTATGTTTTCAACCTGCTATTAATTTCATCAGGTGACCCCTGGTTCTTATGTTATGTGAAGGGGTAAATAGCAGTTCCCTGTTCACTTTCTCCGCACCATTCATGATTTTACAGACCTCTATCATATCTTCCCTTAGTCTTCTCTTTTCCAAGATGAACAGTCCCAAGGTTAATAGTTTTTAATCTCGCATTATATGGCAGCTGTTGCATACCCCATAATCAGTTTTGTAGCCCTTCTCTGTACCTTTTCCAATTCTAATCTATCTTTTTTGCGATAGGGTGACCAGAACAGCCTGCAGTATTCAAGGTGTAGGTATACCATCACTTTATATAGTGCCATTATGATATTTTCTGTCTTATTACTTCTCCCTTTCCTAATGGTTCCTAATATTGTCAGCTTTCTTGACTGCTGCTGCACATCAAGCAGATGTTTTCAGAGAACTATCCACAATGACTCCAAGATCTCTTTCGTGATGGGTAACAGCTAATTTAGGCCCCATCATTTTGTATGTATAGTTGGGATTATGTTTTCCAATGTGCATTACTTTGCACTTATCGGCCATTTTGTTGCCCCGTCACCCAGTTTTGTGAGATCTCTTTGTGACTCTTCACAGTCTATTTCGGACTTAGCTATCTTGAGTAATTTTGTATTACCTGCAAATTTAGCCACCTCCTTGTTTACCCCTTTTTCCAGTTCATTTATAAATACATTGAATACCTATAATCACTTTTTTATTCCTTAGCCCCTTTTCCTATAAATGTTATATACACAACTGTTAACGCCTCAATTTTTAAATTTCTTATTCTATCCCCTCAATGAAACCTAGACTGATGGGAAATTCTGAGATTATGTGAAAAAAGATAATATTAAAGTGTGAGATAAATAATCTTAAGGGCTTTTCACTGTTAAGCGCCTGCACCAATGTAAAATTTAATTGCATTATCATATCAGATTTCTTTGGGGCTCTTTGTTGATGCAGTGTCTTTTTTTTTTTTTTGCACTGAGAGACAAGGTGAGTGAGGTAATATCTTTTACTGGACCAGCTATTTCCTCATGGGGTTGTCAGGCACCGGATTTCTGACCGGCACGGCCAGTTGAAAAGGGATGCTGAAAGGGCTCCTGGAAGTGGCCGGCATGTCCCGCCGGGTCCTAAGCACAGGTGTGGCCAGGGGAGCTTTGCATGCTGCCCCTTCCCACAGCGCACAGCACTGCAGCTCCCATGGGCCAGGAACCACAGCCAATGGGAACTGCAGGGGCAGCGCCGGGGGTTGGGGGAAAGCACAGAGCCCCTTGGCTGCTCCTCCGCCTAAGACCAACATGCTGGCACATCTGGGAGCTGCCTGAGGTAAGCGCCGCCCGCACCCCAAACCCTCTCCCACACCCCAACTCTCTGCCCCAGCCCTGAGCCCCCTCCCACACTCCCTCCTGGAGTCTGCACCCCAAGCCCATGCCTGAGCCCCCTCCCATACTCCAACCCCCTTGGCCACAGTCCAGAGCCCTCTCCTGCACCTCAACCCCCCACCCCCGCCCAGAGCTCACACTCCCTCCCGCACCCCAAGCTCCTGCCCCAGCCCAGAGCGAGTAAGCGAGAGTGGGCGAGGGCGAGCAACCGACGGAGGGGGGGATGGAGTGAGCGGGGGGGGGGCGTCACAGGGCAACGAGTTCGGTTTTCTGCAATCACAAAGTTAACAATGACAACCCCATTCTCTCACCCCCCGGCCTCTCATAGCCTGGGACTGACACGGCTGCAACGTCTTTGCACTGAGGCATTTACCCTGTGGGATATGAACTGCCCCACTCTGGCTCCTCTGAGTCTTTGACTAAAATCTCACTTGTAGCTAGAAATGCTGGAGCAAACGTGAGTGCACGGGCAGAGCGCACGGCGGTGACCGCGGTCACCCCCCAGCGCCTGCAGCCGGCGGGCGGAGACGAAGCGCTGGGCAGCAGCGTTCCGGGCTTGGCCAGGCGGGGGCAGCTTATTCAGCAGCGCGGCCCGTACAGCCCAGGGGTGGGGCGCGGCCCCATCAGCAGACCAGCCCCGCCCCGCCCCGCCCGTGAATTCAATGTGCGCACAGCCCCCGCCCCCACCCACCCCCCGTGATTATTGCACCAGCCTCCGATCACCGGGGCCTGCCCCAGCCGCGTGGGGCACGCGCCCTTCGCCCGCCGCACACGGGCTGCTGGGAGCGAGCCGGAGGGCGGCTTCGCGCAATCCCCAGCCCGGCGCTCTGACTCCGGGGAGGAAAGGTTCCCTGCCTGCATGTGTCCCCTCTCGGCTGCCTTAGTCACGTGGGCGGGCCCGGGCCCACGACGTGTTTCGGGCTCAGGCTCCCCTCAGGCCAGCATGGCCGCCTCTGCCTGTCGCGCTCCGGAGCCCCGCGTGCTGCTGGGTCTCCGCGACGCCGCTCTCCCGGACCCCGGCCGGGACAGCCTGCAGCCCCCGTCCTGGGCCACCAGCACGCTGGGCGGCTCCCCGGTAAGGGGGGCCCCGGGCGGGGCTGGCCGCGGGTGCCGGACAGGGGAGGGCGGGCTCCCGGGCCGGTAGCGGAGCGGTCGCTGCCGGGGCCAGCCCGGGTCGTTGCGGGCGCCCTGAGGGCGGTGCGAGGCCTGTGCTGCTTTGTAGCGCACTAGCAAAGCGACCTGCTGGTAAAATCCACCGTGCGGGGTCCCCTGCAGGGCAGCGGCTCGGCGCCAACGCGGCTGGCGTTTTCCCCCCGGATCCTGCACTTCCCTCTGCCCGGGGAGAGTCCCAGTGAGCCCTGGGCACCCACCGGGCTCTGCCCGCCCGAGCTCGCCGCAGGAGCTGCGCCTCAATTAGTGTAACGAGCTTAACCGGGGATGTCAAAAGACCTCCGCTTTCTCCAGCGATTGCGCATGCTCAGTTCTCCTAGATGCGCCTGGCACCTGTCAGCCCGGCTGGAATACGGGCTGGTATTTGAAGGATTTTTGCATAGCCATGTTAAGTCAGGCCATACTGGCTCAGACCAATGGGCCACCCAACCTAGCTTCCCGCAGTGGCCAGACACTTCAGAGGGAAGTGAACACAGTAGGGCAGTTACTGAGCAATCCATCCTCTAGTCCCAGCTTCTGGCAGTCAGAAAGTTAGGGATACCCAGAGCATGGGGCTGCGCCCCTGACCATGTTGGCTAATAGTCATTGATGGACCTATTCTACATGAACTTATCTAATTATTTTTTAAATCCAATTATTCTTTTGCTCTTCACAACTTCCCCTCACAATGAGTTCCACAGGTTGACTATGTGTTGTGTGAAGAAGTACTTCCTACCTGCCGCCTATTAATTTCATTGGGTGAACTTTGGTTCATGTGTTATGTGAAGGGGTAAATAACACTTCCATATTCACGTTCCCCACACCATAATTTTATATCCCCCTCTCATATCCTGCGTTAGCAGGTCTCAATGCGTTAAATACCACTGTGCACTGCATCTTGAAATCATCCTTAATCAAGGCCACTGTTTTGTGTCTCCTAGAATTGTGCCCCTTCAGTAACCATGACTTATCCTTCTTGTGGGATCTGCGGTGCCACCCTGATGCACATAGTGCAGATATATTGCCCCCTTGAAGGCTCACTATTCCACCGTGTCATTAATGTATTTGCTTGTGCCATGAAAGGCTGCTGGGGAAAATCAGAAAGGTATGTATATGGTTTGCATTTCTCTTCTGAGCCTTCTGAGTGGGTGCTACTGTAATACAAAAAATGAATCCTGTTATCTTCATTTGCCTTTATCACATTAATTACTTGTTTTTCTTAAGTGTCACTTTCTTATATTTCACTTTAAAGCTGGAAAGTGTTACGCTCCCAGTATTTGCAGATGCAAGGAAAAGAAACACAAGATTGCAAATTAAAGCAGGTATAACTTGCAAGTATGATCTCTTTTTAAGTGTGATATATAGAGTGTAATATTTAGGAACCTCAAACAAAATGTATAGTTTCTTCACAGCTGAGATTTTCCTATTACAACTTTTTTTTTTTTTTAAACTATGGGTGGGTGAGAATAAAAATGTATGGTTTTCATACTGATAGACTTGAAGTCTGTTTGTACAGTTATTGATTAATTTGACTTAGCAATAAACGAATCGATTTTTTTTGACAGAAATGGTGAACCATAATTTTGTAGTAAGTCCTACCATTGTTCCACCTGCCAAAAGGATTCAATTTTTAAAAACTGAAGTTATAATATATCCTATTCCATAGATAAATCTTTGCATGTTATACATTTGTTTTGTATGTTTCTCTTTGTTTTGGGCATTTTTAGTGTCAGTATCTAGCATTGGGGGAAAATTAAATTAAGCATTAAACTGAGAAACTTAGTTCCTTCATTTGTGTCTATAAAAGTATGTGTGAAATGTCTTAGGGACACAGCTCTTGAAAATTGTTCTTTTTATTCTCAGAAACAAGAGAATAACTTTGCAACAAACGATTGGTGTGATGGAGCAGATGACTGGGGAATTTGTGATGAAACAGAATATCCTGTGCAAACCACCAGTCACCTACTTGGCTTAAACACAGTGAGCAGTTCCTCCTTGTCCACAGCCACACAGTGTGCATCCCAGTTTCAAGAACTTAGCCTGTCAGAAACTACAGATATCTCTGATTCCTTACATAGGCCAGTTCCATGTGGAGATGGGATAGTAATGCCTACCTCTTGTCCCAGATTCCAGTCCTACTATATCAGTGTTGTGGATGAGGAAGACTACACTGACTACCTTGATACAGATCATGCACACAAACTTTTAAAGGAATATCAACAGAGGGAGGGCGTTGATTTGGAACTGTTGATGTCAGAAAGGTGAGAATAGGCTAAGGGTACATCTACACTACAGCGGGGAGTCGATTTAAGATACGCAAATTCAGCTACGTGAATAGCGTAGCTGAATTCGACGTATTGCAGCCGACTTACTCCGTTGTGAGGACGGCGGCAAAATCGACTTCTGCCGCTTTTTGTCGGCGGCGCTTACTACCACCTCCGCTGGTGGAGTTAGAGCGCCGATTCGGGGATCGATTGTTGCATCCCAACGGGACGCGATAAATCGATCCCCGAGAGGTCGATTTCTACCCGCCGATTCAGGCGGGTAGTATAGACCAGACCTTATAGTCTGTGCTGTTAAATGAAGACCATTTGATAAGCTCCTGTCTGCTGACCTCTTCCAAATTAGCTAAATTACTATTCAAGGTCTAAAACATTAGAGCATCAGTCAATTTTATGCTATCTTAATTATATATTAACAATTAATTATGTTTGATGTATGGATTATGTCCAGTATACTCGTAGTTCTCTACATTAGTATTGAAACTTCCTTTTCCTGTGGATTTGAGTAGGGGGATTGGATGACTATGAGAGATGGACCCATAGAGACTTTATGAAGGAAGTTGTCTGAAAAATAGGTTTTGGACATTAGAGTTATTGTATGCTGCTAGAACACTTGTGTAGTTGACCACTTATACCAGGAACAATTGCCACTCTGTTAGAATGTAAAATAGTCTCCCGCAACAGAAAAGAGGGAGCTCAATCTGGTACTTAAGTATGAAAGATCATATCACTTGCAGGATATCCATACATGCTTCTCTGAAGTAATTTTCCCGTTCAGTTGAATGGACCTTCTTGAAAGAGTATGTTAGAGGACTTACAATTTTGTATTGGCAATAAATATAAACAACACCAAAATTAAAAACTGGAAGGGCTTTGAGAGATCACAGAAGGGAATGACAGTAGATATAAACAAATATGTGGTGGATTTGATTTCATGCATTATATTACAGGTTAGTTAGAAATAGCTTTAATGATTGTGAGCTAGTGAATATCTATGAATCCGGACCAAACTGATCAATTACACTTTTTAATAAAGGGTTGCCTCTAATTTAAGAAACAAGTGTCATTTCATTATGGGTAATATAACAAGAAACTTCAAAAGTGTGTTGTTTTTCCCTAGAGTAACCATACTTTTTTTTGAACACGTATACTGTACTGTGCACCTTACTGGCAAAATTTCCCCCTTATTTGTCTAGTTTTGTTGGTGAAGGTGATAATGAGAAGTATGAAAAGAGTGAAGTCAAAAATTGGGACCATGTGTTCCATAAATTTATGAAGAGAATTTCTGCCTGTCATGAACAAATTCTAAGGTATTTTGATCATCTAAACATGTTTTTGGTGGGGTGTAATGTCAGTCATTTGTGTGGGAGAATGAACAAGTCTTTGATTTGATTTGACATCACTGAAAATGTTTTTAAAATTTATTTTAATGTTGTAAGAGTTGTTAAATGTGGTATGTGTGATACAGTAATAGATGACAAAAACAAACCGTGTTCAGAACAGGTGAGAGTCTCACCCCCTGTTCTGACCGCTTTATGTCAGTAAAAATGGTTGGAGGAGCAAAGAGCCCTGGATTTGGTCAAGGGAGAACTGAGGAAGACCGACACAGACAACCACTGAGACTGGTGTGTGTGTGAGGAACAGGGCTTGTGGTGGAAACCTTAGTACACAGATCATTGGCGATCCTGAGCAGCAGTGCTGTCCATAGACAGCTGATAATCAGGTGTTGTAACTCCATCCCAGGCCCCAGAGCAGCCCACAAATGGAGAGGTGCACCTTAGTTTCATTACCTTTGGACTATGATTTCTGTGGTGTGCTTCTCAGAGGTGCAGATGGTATCCCACATGTTGCATTGAAGCAGAAGCTACCTTTTAACAGTGGTTCTTGGCCTCTTGGGAGATGAGGGATCTGTTGTACCAGAAATGTTGTGCTTTACTGTAATGGACCACACTATTGCAAGATATTAAGAGCCCTCTGTTCCCAATTAACTGGAATTGCACGACTGCATTTAGGGAGAGTAGAGGGTACTGCACATCTTATAGGCATCAGTCAATGGCTTCTGTCTTCTTTTAAATATTGGGAGGCTGCATTGTTTATCGCATCCAGCTCTCTCGTATGACCCTCTAAGTCTTTCCCCCACTTTTAACCTTTGTGAATAATGGATGAATACTTCTAAAACTTAGGGCATCAGCAGGAATCCGAATCTTTGCCTATTTGTATGGCAAGCAGCTTCTTAGATTTAGAATCCCAAGTACTAATGTGACATTGTCATGTGTCTTTGTCAATGAGATTTAGTTGCAAAAAATGTAAATAAGGGGTCTTTTTCTTCTCTAGATACTCCTGGGGTGGCCAGCCTTTATTTATAACATGTCCTTCGTCCAACATTAATAAAATGGTTCCAGTCTGCAACAGCTGTGGAAGTAACAGAGTCTTTGAATTTCAACTTATGCCAGCACTGGTCAGCATGCTGAAGAGTGTTGATGCAGGTTAAATCTTTTGTTGCTTTAACTGAATACTAGTCAATCTGCTGGTTGATTTATGATTATAGTGGCCTGGAATTTAGGCTGCTTCTTGCAGCATGTACACAGTGAATGAAATAACTATTTTTAATACCATTAAGCCAATCAAGAAACCAACTAATATTGGAGGTAGCCTTTGGTTAGGTTGTACTCAATGCTTCTGGGGTCTTGTGAGGACAGCATCTTGTACAAGACTCACTGTTGTTCAATTTTAGCTGTTCAGTTTCCTTTTAATGAGAAGCAACATTCCCATTCCTGTTTGTTCCTATTTACTGGGACTGTTTGATCAAAGCCTCATATTTTCCTTAGTGCCTTTCCAATAAGAGAAGTCAAGAAAATTCCTGGTCCCTGCTTAGTAATTAACGTGTAATACTAATCCAAACTGAAGACTTGAGAACTGAATAAATATGTTAAAATTCTGTTTCATCACAAACAAGACTGCAGCCACATACAAGCAGCTTTATTTTGTTTGTTTAAAAATCTCAAGGTTTTCTTTAAAACCTTGAAGTGACAAAGTACTCCATGTTTACTTAGGAGATTAAACCCTAATCTACACTACTAACTTGTGTTGGTATAACTATGTCACTCCAGGGTGTGGAAAATCCACACCCCAGACCAACAGTAATGCTAACCAAACTCCCAGTGTATACAGTGCTATGTCCCTGGGAGGGCTTCTCCCATCAATATAGCTACTGCTTCTCAAGGACGTGGAGTACCTACACTGACAGGAGAAACTCTTCCGTCACCATAGGTAGCATCTTCACTAAACTCTACAGCAGCACAGCAAGTGTAGACAAGCCCTAAAAGTTAACAGTATTTGAGGTGAGGAGAGTTTAGTTACTAAACAAAACCATGATTATTATGTATTTATATCAAAATATAGTTCAGAACACTGATCATTTAGGCTTCATTGAAACCAACCTTCTACACCAGGGGTCAGCAACGTTCGGCACGCGGTTTGCCAGGGTAAGCACCCTAGCGGTCCAGGCGGTTCGCCGCGGTTCGCCGTCCCAGGCCAATGGGGGCGGCGGGAAGCGGCTCAGGACGGCTAACCGCAGCGAGTGGGGGCTGCGATTAGCCGAACCTGCCGCGTCAGCAGGTAAATAAACTGGCCCGGCCCGCTAGGGTGCTTACCCTGGCGAGCCGTGTGCCGAACGTTGCCGACCCCTGTTCTACACTGTGGATTATGGTAAAGATGTTCCAGACAAATTGGATTGTGATTTTTTTTCCAAATACATACTGAACTATATTCTTTGTGTTTATACCCATTCAACCTCAATGAAGCCACAGTGGTTGATACAAATGTGAGAGAACAGAATTTGACCCCATTGTCTTTTTTTAAAAAGTGGAGTACATTTCAAGGTAGTATGCCCGAGGCCTGCTTAAAATTCTTTGAATTTCATTTAAAGGATTGACAATTTTAAAAAAAAAATCACACTTCCATCTGAATTTTATAACTATTACAGTAATTTTTTGTATTGTAACTGACAGAGAAATCTCATTTCTAAATTACTGTATGCTGTTTTGTACATGAGATGGATAATGAAATGTATATTCTCACATTAGAAAATAATTATATTTTAGAGGCATCTGATAGGAGAGAGACTTTGTAAATATATATTTATTACAGAATGATTAACATTCAAATTAAGTTTTATGAAGCAATGGAACATTTCTGCAGCATAGAAGACAAACAGGTATAACCGAAACTATATTGTTTTTTCCTTAGACATAAGTCAATTTTAACCAAACTTTCTTGGGCTTCTGGGGTCCAACTTTCCTTTAGATACTGAATTAATAATATCTCTCAGCCTGTCATTAGTATTTGAAATCCTGAATTAATGAAGTGGAATATGAGTTTTAGGTAATAATAATAATAATTATTATTTTTTTTAAATAATGTCAAAGAACTTCTAAGTTTAAATGGAACCTTTTAGGGTCCAGAAACTTAGCACTCAATTAAGCCCAGTATCCCGTAAACACTTACACATTTGCTTACCTTTAGGCATGTGAGTAGTCCACTGGCCTAGCTACTGCCAGTGCCCCCTTACCCCATCATATGCTTACAAGACATTTATAATTAAGTCATTAGGACTTCTCACATGTTTAGTGGAGCATGTGCATAAGTGTTTGCCAGATTGGGACACTAATTAGCATCCCACAGTTGTTTAAAATTGTACCAGTCTACCTATCTGCTCCACTCTAAATAGATATTTTAATTACCTGTGGAGAAAGGGCTGTATTTTTAGAACTGCACATGAACAAATGGCCAGTTAAGTATGTAAATAGCTATTTGTTGCATATTGCTTATACATTTTTGTGAATGTAGTTATAAACAGCTGCCTTTTAATATGTTAACCACTAATACACTACATGTTGTAAACTCTTAAATATTACTTTTTTCAGATCTGTCAGTGGAATTTGGAACAGTCATAGTTTACACATGTGAAAGAAGCTGTTGGCCAGCTAATCATCAGAACCCCTTGGAGGAATTTATTTTTATACAAGAAGATCCAGATCAGCAATTATTTAAATAAAAGACTTATTTTCTTGAACTAATACAGTTTTTATTTGAGTAAAATGAAAGTATTTGTGCAGCAAAATATCACCAAAATATGACATTTTGAAGTCACATGGTAGTGTGGGTTTTTAGTAATTCTTACAAAGACAACTCCAAAACTGCTGTGCTGGGAAGTGAATATTAATACACTTGGTACATGTACAAGATTTGCTACTTTTGCTTATGTACACAATTTTGTACAGTGATTTAGTAGTACATATTCTAGCTAGTAACTATGACTACTTTGAAACTGTTAGGGATGGGAGGGAAAGGAGGAAGGTTGTTCTTATTACACTTGCTCTAGCTTTATTTTGTTTGGCTTATGTTAGCTAGGCAGCATTCTAGAGTCCTGCAACTGTTCATCAGGAAAAGTTGACCCCTTCTGTAGGGTTCTATATACTAGTCAGATTAAGTATAAAATACAGGCATTTCAATTGCATTTCTTTATCTTCAGTTGGCATTAAGTGAATATGCAGTTTGTGATCCAAGAATCTCTTACTATGACTGCTGCACTAAGGATGATGAGGGTCTATTTATGAATTTCTGCTGTGATTCTAACACTGAGTTCCAGATGCACGACCTCTCCTTCCATTGAGCTTTGTTAAGAAACATTAACAAAGAGCACAGTAGGGGTTAGGTATGGGCTTGATTGTGAAAACAGGGATCTAAGAAGTTGGAGTCCGAGCCCATTTACACACAAACGTTTTTGTATGGGAAGCTTCTAGTACAGATAGCACACGTTGCGTTTGTATTTAGCACGTAGAAGTGAAGCTAAGCTGTGCCTCTAAGGCTAACACATTTTAAAAACAAGTTAAAACATTATTCCTTTGTAGATAAGCATTGCTAAGCTATGATTACAAATGAAAAGATTTTTTTAACCTAGATGGAGTAGGCACCATGTAGATGAGATCAAAAAGCAATAGCACCCCCTCTGCTTACACTTCAGATGAGGCGGTTTTCACAGCACGATAGCAATCCTGCCCGATCTGTGTTTTTGCAGTGAAGACACAATTGGTGGGGAGGACAGGACTACAGCCACTGGATCCCAGCTGGCAGAGGGCGGAAGCCGTTGTCGCCCTCAGCAGCACGTGACCCAAGCCCACCAGGAGCCATTTTTCTGAGCTCTTCGCTAGAGTAGACTTGTGTACAAGACAGAAACTGAACCCGGCTCTTCTGCGTCTCCACCCGCCGCTGTCGCCACTTGGCGTCAAGCCACGCTAGACCCGTTCGCTCTCGGCGCCTGGCGTTCGGAGCGGCCCGTTCTCCTCCCCGCCGGCAGGGGGCGCTGCCACAGTTACAGGCAGCGGAGGCTGCTTCAGTGTGGCCTGCGGCTCGTCGTTGTCCCGAGCGCGGCCCGGCGCTGAGGAGAGACGCGCGGAATCGCTGCCCGCCCGCGCGCTGCCTCCCCCTCGCCATGTCCGTGCCGGTGTCGGGAGCCCTGCGCAGGGAGCTGGCGGAGGCCGTGTCCGGGGCTCGGCTGCTGGTGGTGGGAGCCGGCGGCATCGGCTGCGAGCTGCTCAAAGATTTGGTGCTCACCGGCTTCAACAACATCGACGTGGTGCGGCCCGGGGCCGGAGCGACCGCCGGGCGGGGAGAGGGGGCCGGGGCCGGGGCGCGGATACGGGCTTGAGGAAAGCGGATCGGAGGGAGCCGAGCCCGGCCCGCTTTGCGGGGGTGGAAGCAGGTCGCGGGGGGCGGGCAGCAGCTCCCGGGAGTGTGCGCCGTGCTCCCCTCCCCCCCTCATTGTGTGTTTTCAAACTGCTCCGACCCGCCAAAGCTGCAGGCACTAGGGAGGGGCTGCACCGCCCCGCGGGGCCCCCTGCGCATGGGCCTCCGGGGCTGGAGGGAGAAGAGGTTACGGGGGGGGGAGAGGTGGGAGCTGGCTTGGCAGGGCTGACGGGGGATGGCCTGCGTTGGGCGGATGGGGAGTACTTACCGCTTGTGTGGAAAGAAACCCTGACAGAAAATAAATAAAGTTCCAAGCCCGGGGACCCCCAATATCAAACCCAGTGTAACGATGGTGTGCGCTGTGCGTGCTGTAGGGATTGGCTGTCCGGAAAATACTGAAGACTAGAGTGAGATCTCTCGCTCTCCAGGAATTCACATGTGTTCTCTGAGAATTCACTAATAACATCTGCATGGGAAGGCACCGCTGTCTGTCTTCCCCCCACAGGGATTGTACAGTCACATGCGAAGTAGAAGCGTCACTTCTCCGAAAGCTAGTAGACAGAAACCCATGTGGGAAATAGCATATCATGTTTGCCACTTTTCTGCTGCCCCCTTAAAATCTTAGCAAAACGTCGGTGTTCATTTTTGCTTAATGCTTGCTGTCTCTTAGTAGCGATGTTAATATCTTGAACAGACTGCTGTTGTAGTCTGCTGGGTGACACTAAAAGCGAAATATGTGGGTGGTGAAATTGTATTTTTAGATACTGAGTTGTAAAACTGTCAGTCTTGAAAGTCCAATTCTGATACTTCCTTCAGGCTGTTGCTTTCACTTTTGTTTCCTGATGCTAATCTCTAAACAGGAGTATAGAAGAAGGGGGGGAAAAAAAGACTATTAGAACTTTGGGCAGAAAATTAATGTCTCCAAATAAACCTGGTTTTCAGCTCTTAATTCATTACTATCATGTAATGCAGTTGTGAAGAAACTTTTTTAAAAAGGCAAATTATAAATTTATCAGGTATGTTAGGCACCTGTTTTATATCCATCACTGTTTTGACCTGTCTGCATTTGGCCATAAACAAAATCTGTGTTTTCCACACATATTCAAACTTTAAGTTTAGTTCTGAGAAGTTTTGTTCATGTCCAAACGTGCTTAACAAACCAAATTAGGAACTTTTATCTGAAATCACGTTTTGACACTTGGCAACTGGTTTCCAGACCCATGGCCATGTTATTCCACAAGCAGTCCCATTTATTTCAGTATGTTCCGAATGGAGTTAACATTAATATTGTGCCAGTGAACCAAACCTAGCAAAGAGAAAAAGATCAACATTTTTCTTCATTGTGAGGCATTTTTCGTGTTTTCCTCACCTTGTTATTACTGGACTCTTGTTAAAAAATATCAAGTACTTTTGTTCCAAAGATTGCTGTGGCTGCCTTGGAAAATCAAGGGTTATAAGCTAGGTAAATTTTCCCCTGGCATGTTTAGTATTTTGCTTGTGCGCCTGTTTTAGGACCCTGTCCAACTCTATTAGCATAAGTAGGGATTTGATCAGGTCCCTAGTTTTGTTCCTTTTACTCTTCTCTCTCTCTTTTCGACAGCAGTTTGAGAGTGTTATCAAAATTTGACTGTGGAGAAAGGGGCTGAGGAATAGACAAGGAGAATGAGAGCAAAGCTATAATTATTGTGCAAAATACTTTTGTTATTTTACAAAAAATATTTTTGTCCAATATCAGTAAAATGAAATGTAAGGGTTCTTAGGAATTAGGATAGTGTCAATTTGGGCATGTTGCACATCTTGGATATTTTGTGGCATATATTTTTAATCTGCCTCATGGCATGAGTAGGCATTGATGTCAGCAGGTTTGTCTAACAAAATTTTATTGTTGAACATAATTTTGATGGATCAAGTTAGGTGACAGCGCTAAACATGATTAGTCCTCTACACTGATTGCTAAGTTATGGTTAGCATTTTCATCTAACTCAGTTTTTCAAAACAGTTCAAATGTGATCAGTTTTTGATATGCAGAACTAGTTTGTGTAATCCCTGTATTAGACTGTAGTGAAGGCTACTGTGTCACGATGTAAACTGAAATATACTAAGATACACATTCATCTGGAAAAAGAGAAATAGAAGCTACTGCATACCTGAAATGTGACTGAGTTAATATTGATTTAAGAACTTTCGCTTCTGCACTTTACTTGATAAACTGCAGTGGATCTGAAAATTGTGCTCTCTGAAGATAGCATGAAGAACTACTCTATTTTAATGTTACATACGCTGCTTTTGATCTGTTTAGTTTGTAAATGTGAAACGGCTGCCTCTTATGTACTTATAGATTGATCTGGATACTATTGATGTCAGCAACCTAAACAGGCAGTTTTTGTTTCAAAAGAAACATGTTGGGAGGTCAAAAGCACAGGTAAGGAGAAAATTTTGAAAACTTACCTTTTTCTAATGAATATAATAAACATCTTTCCTATTATGAATGTAATGTTAAAATAGTTATTGTACATACTGAATCAATGTTGAAAATGTATGATTCATATATAGCTTGTAATATTCTTTTCTGCTTTCTAAAATAATTGATGGAGTAAGTATTAGTTGATACAGTATTTCTTCATTTTAAAAAATTAAACCCCAGTATTAATGCATAATGTTGCAGATTTGTTGGATCTTGAATGTAAGGAAGAAATATTGGACTACCAATTGTTTGTTCTTTTCCAGGTTGCCAAGGAAAGCGTGTTACAGTTTTACCCAGAAGCTAATATTATAGCTTATCATGACAGTATCATGAAGTATGTTTGTCTTAAATTTTATTTAAATACTCTTATTATTGGGAATTTCATTCATTCATTTATATATATATATATATATATATATATATATATATATATATATAAAACATGCAGTTTTAAGGAGGAGATTTTATAAAATTACTAAATATTGAAAAATTAGCTATAAATGTGGGGCTACAGCAAACTGAATGACTTGAGTTTGGGCATGAACTTATGAATTTTCTTTTAATGATATTTATTCAAATGTTTGTATCCAATTTCTCCTTTTTTCAACCGTTGTGGAAGTTTTCTAGAATAGTGTTACTCAGCCTTTTTGATACCAGGGACCAGCTTTCTGCCTTCCTACACTGTGTCAGACCGACGCCAGTCCTCAGACAGGTCATTGAGAAACACTGCTCTAGAACATTGAATTCTGCTTGGGTCTCATGTACTAAATGGATAGATGTGTAATTTGAATATTTTTTAAAAGTATGTTGAGTTCTTAAAAACCAGAAGACACTATAACATGCGTGGAGATTAATACATTTGCATATTCTACTCTTATACATGTGAAACACTCTTAAAATCATAATTTGACCCTAACTCTGTGTGTCAACAGTTAACCATATTTAAAAATCTAGTTAACAGTTAATGTCTTTAATGTACTAGATCAATACAGTACAAAATACATCTTTCCATAAGCTGGAATAATTCTAATCGTTTCATTTGTGTTTTTCCAGTTCCTTCAATACCACGTTTTACGTTGTGTTAATGTTAATTGTTGACACACAGGCATTTAAATCTTTATTAGCTTCACCCTTTTTCTTCATTCCTAAAATTTTAAATCCATTAAATGCATTTTCCAGAATATACTTCTCTTCTCCCATCAGCCCCTTTTCCCTGCCTTTTAAAAAAAATATGGAATTTTTTTCTAATTGGATTACAAACGTTATAAATGGGTTAACAGTTAATGTTATAACTTTTACTAAATCAACATCGCTACAGTATTTGATTTAGAAAGTTAAAATGCGAATTAAAAGATGCAGTCAAATAAATTTTTATAGTTCACTTTTTGTTTTGCTTTCCCTTTATTAGTTGTAAAACCCTTCAGCATTTGGAAAAATTCTTTGCATATTAAATTTGTCTCTTTCACTACCAGACATTAACATTTCTCCCCCTTTTTTCCAGTGGAATTTATATGCACATCGTGCTTTCTGATTACAAGTTTTTTCATAGCTATTAAATGGGGATATGGGGGATATGTAGTGCATTCTTCCCCAGTGTGGCTGAAAAGATTTTTGTGTGAATTATAATGGTCAATATTGGCAGAAATTTGCACAGTTCTGGAAATACTATTGGTGAGTTAACTACAACTCCAGAACTTAAAAGGAGAATTTTCACCCTGCTTTGGATCATGGGTGTGATTTTTTTTTTTTTAAGTGTAACTACAAAGGACATTTTCCACCAGACAATTTTATAGACTAATTGTCAGTAATAATAGGAGAGGTAATAAATAATGCTGTTCAGTAAAAGTAGTTCTTTATTTTTAACAGTTGGTGGTTATGTATTTTGTTTGTGCATATATTGTGTTTGTATGTATATTATTCTATTATATTCTGTGTATATTATTCTAAACATTTCTAAAAGTTTCTGTGTGTTTAAGAACTTTGAGTAATAATACCATATCTCGGAGAGAAATTAAAACCAAATTTAGAAAAAAAAACCCTTCCAAAATAACTTATAACTAATAGCATTTTTAAATAAAAAAGTCATATCTTTAAAGTCCACTGTTTTGGGCTTCTGAGTCCAGTAGGGAAGCTTGGAATAGCTTCTTTTCAGTAGTATAATGTTCCCATTCCTAGCCCTGCAGGGTTGAGGAATATGAGACTTTAAATTGGGCAGAGGACAGGTGAAGTAGTTAAAGGTGAGTGGTAAACTTAGCTTATGTCTGTGCAATTTATCACATGGATATCATTTCTGCTTACATTGTTTGTGTGTAGAATTTCTGCTGTGCCATAATAACCAAAAGCCATTTAGTAAGCTGGTTTTAATATTTTTTCTTTTCTACAGCCCTGACTATAATGTAGAATTCTTCCGGCAGTTTACATTGGTTATGAATGCTTTGGATAACAGAGGTGAGGTTTCTACTTTTTTATGGCTTTATTTCTGAGATGAAATAAGTGTGAACTGCACATAAAAGTGTAGAAGCTAAAAATTACGGAAATCTGATGTAAATTCTGACATTAATGCTCTTTGCAGCCTCAGGTAAGTCACTCAGGCTCTGGCTTTGTTTCGCTACCTGCAGAATGAGGCTACTGCTTACCTACTTCACTAGGGCGGCTTTAACGTATACTTCATGTTTGTACAGTTTGGACTTTGAAAATGAACAGCGGTGTATATAGTAAGTGCTAAGAATTAAAAGTGTGTCCTCCATGGTAGGAAGGTCCTCTTGATGTATATACATAACTACATTTTAGTTGGAGGTTTCTATATTAAAAACAGCTGTTAATGTATTGTACTAACTGAAAGATTGGTGTTATGAGAGAGGCCCGGTGGTGTGTATAATGAAAAGGGGTAGATGCAGATATATATTATGCAGAAGGATGGTCTCCAGCCTTTTCAAAGTCAAACATTCTTTTTTAGTTAATCAAATTAATCCTGAATGCTTTCTTTTCCAGCTGCACGTAACCATGTGAACAGGATGTGTCTGGCTGCTGATGTTCCTCTTATAGAAAGTGGAACTGCAGGCTACCTTGGACAAGTAACAGTTATCAAAAAGGTTAGTTGGTATAATGTTTTGTTGTTGTTTGATTCATTGATTCTTTCGGACAGCATAGGCTGGATAATGTCCTTTATATTTATCGAGATATTGCTAACATTGTCATTTTTTTTAATGATGAATACCATAACAATAGCCATCACAGTGTGACTTACAGAAATAGTTATCTTTGCCTGAATCTATAGGGAGTGACAGAGTGTTATGAATGTCATCCTAAACCAACTCAGAAGACTTTTCCAGGCTGCACAATTCGCAACACTCCATCAGAACCTATCCACTGCATTGTGTGGGCAAAGTATTTGTTCAAGTAAGTAAACATATTTTAAGAAAATAGCTATCACACTGCACACTGTTTTCTAATTTCTAAATGTATCTCCAGCAACAAAAAAATTAAAATAGGCAAATTAAAAATTACTTTACTGTATCCTTTTTTCTTTTCCAAACTTCTACCACTTTTGAGGAATGCACTGAAAACCTACTGATAACTTGCCCAATCTGTTTCACGTAATGATAGAACAAACTCTAAAAACAGACTGATATTCTAGTATCACAAAGAGAAACTGGCAAAAAAATTTCTCAGGCACATTGATATGAGTTGATTGGAGGTGTGTTTGCCTATTGCTTCATTATAAATCGTGTTTTGTGGGAAGCCAAGGCATATTTGCTACCATAATTACTTTATTGATTGAAGAAATTTGCTGCCTTTTTAGAGGCATCAGCTTACTTCAGTATAAATAAAAGGGATAGACACAGTATTGTTGGAGTTATATAAATGAGGAGGTAATTTAAGAGAAACTTGGCTTTACAGCTCATTTGTTTCCATTTAGGAAACAACGGTGCCATTTAGCTTTGTGTTGTCTTGCTGAAAAGAACATAATTTAAGATTAGATGTTACCTGCAAGATCTCAGTATGACCTGAGGACTAAATTTCTGAGTTGGAGATTTATTATTACAAAATTTTTCTCTTCCTTTCATGTTGACTGGTTGATAGCTGTAAAGATCATAAGCTTTGAGGGAAATGTATTAAAGACAGTACCCTCTTGACAGACATTTGAAAGGCAACGAATACTAACTCCTTCTGTGCCTTAGTTTGTTTTCAATTATAAACTGCATTACATGATAGATGAGTCTAGCTTCCTGTTGAGCCAGAATAAAGAGATAGAGGTGATTTTTGATAGTTTCTTGCCTTTTGTTTCAAATATAAGTTCCCAGTCATAGGTCTTGGTGTTCCTTCAAGAGGTTAGGTCATGCAGCCTTAAAACAAAATTGCCATGAGATGAACTTTTTTATTCTGGAATTTTTCTGTTCATGGGAAAGATAAATAGCTCTACTGCAGGATGAGACTAGTTAATGTCTCAGTCCATGTTTGTAAGAACATTCCATTTGGAATTCCGTTCTTCACTTTATATCAGCTCTATAGAAGTGCAGACTATGGGCATTTTGTTTTCTTGCCCTATAACTGTGTGTGACATTATCCAGGGTACAATCTGAACTGTTTAACAGCTGTGTCCCCTCAATTCTCCAGCCTGGGTGCCTTTTACCCTGCTTCGCTGTGAGAGCAATCACTCCTGGTCTGCCCACACACAGCCTCCAGCATGTAAATTACTCCCAGCTATATTGTATGAGTGCTATGGCCAGCCGCTCTTGAATTACACTTCAGAGCAACACCAGCAATTTCCCAGTTCCAGACTTTCCCCAAAAGTGTGCCCTCTCCTGGACAACACAGGCTCATCTAAAGTCCATCATTTCATTAATAGAAAATGAAATGCACAAATCTTGTTATCCCAAATGAAGTTTCCTGAACACTTCAAACATACTGGTTTAGATAAAATAATAAAACAAGTTTATTAATTATAGAAATAAACATTTTAAGTAACTACAAGTAATGAGGCATAAAAGTCAGAATTGTTTACAAAGAAATAAAAGGTAAAAACAGAACTAATACCTAACTTAACAAGGTAAGTGAATTCAAATCAAAAGGTGTCTCTCACCACATGTTCTGGCAGTCTTACTGGCAGAATTCCTTTCAGACAGGATTCCCCCCTCACACCACATGTTCTGGCAGTCTTACTGGCGGAATTCCTTTCAGACAGGATTCCCCCCTCAGTCCAAAGCTGTTTTTTTATTCCTCAGGTGTTGTGGTTGCTGTGGGGAGAGAGAAAGGAACAACTTGCGGCATCTGTTCCTCATTCTTATCCTTTTTCTCCTCTTTGAGAATCATCTCCAGCTGAGATTCAGGAGAGAGAGAGTCTGTGGAGACAGGAACCTCCAGTTGTTCCTTTACCAACATGTAAATTTCTCACTCTCACCCTTTTGCCTGCCAAAGAATGGCCATTTAACCAGGTGATGGTCTATTTGATTTTGTTGACACCTGGCTACGGCACCAGTTTGCCTTTTGTCTCTGAGGAATTGGTTTGTGACTGCTTCCCCAGATTTGGAAAATGTCTTAGTAACATCATTCAGTAGAATCTTATAACTTTATATACAATGTTGGCACACATATTGTACTTAGACAATAATGATCAGCAAATTATGAGTTTTCAAATGATACCTAGTGAGGCCTACTTTGTGCAAAATTTGTCATAGTTTTGAAAAAGGAATGAATATGGGGTACCGACTGTCACACTGTGTATGGCTGACTTTTAATTAATCTGTTCTTTTATCAAAGTATGCTTCCCTCTCAGAATATTTTGTGCATCATTTTTGGGGTCCAAATAAATTTGGTATATACATCACACTTCCATGCTATAGAAGTGCTGAGAAATTATCCTATGGCGCAGGGGTGGGCAAACTTTTTGGCCCAAGGGCCACATCTGGGAATAGAAATTGTATGGTGCGCCAGGAATGCTCACATAATTGGGGTTGGGGTGCGGGAGGGGGTGAAGGCTCTGGGATGGGGCCAGAAATTAGTTCAGGGTGCGGGCGGGGGCTCCCGGCTAGGGCGGGGGGGAGGGGTTGGGCTCTGGGTGGGGCTGGGGATGAGTAGTTTGGGGTGTAGGAGAGTGCTCTGGGTTGGGACCGAAGGTTGGAGGGGGATCAGAGCTGGGGCAGGAGGTTGGGGTGTGGGGAGAGGCTCAGGGGTTCAGGCTTACCTCAAGCGGCTCCCAGAAGCAGCGGCATGTCCCTTCTCCGGCTCTTGTGCGGAGGTGTGGCCAGGCAGCTGCACGCTGCCACGTCTGCAGGCACCGCCCCTGCAGCTCCCGTAGGAGCTGGACAGGGGCCATGCCACGGCTTCTGGGAGCCTCATGGTGCGGCCCCCAACCCTGCTCTCCAGCTGGAGCACCAGAGTGGGGTAAGTCCCAGACCTTGCTCCCCAGCGGGAGCTCACGGGCTGGCTTAAAATGGCTTGCGGGCCATAGTTTGCCTACCCCTGCTGTGGTGGCTTCTCACAATATAAATACTAAATTTAACACAGCTGTGATGGTCAAGTAGAATAGACTGGGATAATTAAAGCATCTATCACTAATTTTTTATGACAGGCTTTAAAAAAACAGGTATAAATAAGTAACTACTTACTTAACAATTATCTTATGATAATCTTGTGTTTTGTTTTTTAAATACATAGTCAGTTGTTTGGTGAAGAAGATGCTGATCAGGAAGTATCCCCTGACAGAGCTGATCCTGAAGCTGCCTGTGAGTGACATAAATCAGTCACTTCATTGTATATCAGTTGTGTTAATAAAAATGTCCTATTCAGTTTTACAGCTAGTTGTATGATATTCAATTTAATATTAGTCTATTAAGAGACAATCCTGAGAACTGTCTACTTTCCCTTCTCCTTTTGGATTCTCTGATAGGCCAACGGATTGCAGAGGGAAAAAACCTCTGAATACTTCAAAGACAGGTGAATGTTCAGTTCTATTCCCTGGATAGCTTTAGTTTATCCACGATGAAAAATATTTTGGGTCACAACTTGCTTTTTTTAAATTCAAAAACATAATCAACCTTTTATTTTATAGGGGAGCCAACAGAAGCAGAAGCCAGAGCAAGAGCATCTAATGAAGATGGTGATATTAAACGTGTTTCAACTAAGGAATGGGCTAAATCAACTGGATATGATCCAGTTAAACTTTTCACTAAGGTAGTAGTTTTGCTCCCAATATGTATTTTTGTTTGAAGTGTGTGCATTATTATAAACTTGAGCGAAATTTTTCAACTTGGATGCTTTAAGTTAGCAGTCAAATCTGATTATTTAAGAAAAATAATAAACCTGATATGACACTGAGGCCTTGTCTACACTACCACTTTACAGCGCTGAAACTTCCTCACTCAGGGATGTGAAAAAACACCCCCCAAGTGATGCGAGTTTCAGCGCTGTAAAGTGGCAGTGTAGACAGTGCACCAGCGCTGGGAGCTACTTCCCTTGTGAGGGTGGGTTTTTTTACAGCAGCGACTACACAGCCACGTTAAAGCGCTGCCGTGTTGGTAGTGAAGACATACCCTGACAGTAGTTTTTGGTGTAGCATTGTGGTCCTACCATGTATGCTCTTTTCCCTGTGCTCCAGTGGAGGAACAGTTACCAGCTGCCTCTGTTCCACCAGAGTAATGACTAAATGGTAGTTAAATTTACAGCTGATTTAGTTATTTTTAAAGAGGAAAAATTCAAAAACTATTTCTGAGCTCTGTGGGCGCCACATACTCAGACTGGCGTCTGCTTATGGGAAGGTTCTCCTTTGTGCTCTGGGTGCAACCAGTCCCAGGAACAGGGATGTAGATGCTGTTTTAGAGTCCCTCTCCAAACGGTTGTACCTAGTGGATAGAAGTTAGGAACAGGCATGATAAGGACTGTGATGTTAAGCAGTGCAGGCTGTTACCATGGTCCTTAGAATTAGACAACTATTTAAGTTGACATATAGGTAAAAATGCCCTTCAGCACACGTGCCCATATTTGCAATGATTACTTCAGTTTGTGTTTGTGTGGTATCACTATTCCTTTGACACTTCATGGATGATAAAATATTTTGGGTGCTAAGCACAGCTTATTTCTATTTTACATAAAATAGTTAATGTTTTAAGAGTAACTTTTCAATATCTATTTCCCCTTTGTGCCTTCTTGAAGGAGGGGAATTGTTATATAATTGTAATCACTGTGGCTGAAAGTGCTCTCTGGTAGAGAAACACAAACTCTTCATTTTTAAATCTACTTTAAGATTAAGTAAAACAAGATACATATCTTTACTTTGCTTTTCATTTTTCATATTGTTTTGTAGCTTTTCAAAGATGATATTAGATATCTATTGACCATGGATAAACTGTGGAAAAAAAGGAAACCTCCTGTACCATTGGACTGGACTGAAGTACAGAATCAAGGTAATCTTCCCCCCCCTTTTTTTTTCTCTTTCATTTTTTGTTTGTTCTTGCGTGGTATACTTAAGAATTCAACCATATAAAACTGTATGCACTTCACATATCATTGTAACTATTTAAAAATATTGATTTTGACATTATTTAATTCTTTGAAGATTTGCTGTTTCTATGGAGAATGAAAATGCCTTTCTAAATTTGACTTGCATTTGCTATTTCAGGTTTTAAGTACACAATTCTGTAGTTCTCATTTTAAAAAACTGTATGTCATGTCTTCAGGTGAAGCCTCCTAGAATACACTGATATATCCTCAGCTGTAACAATCAAGTGTTGTTTATTGTCGAGAATGAAGTATACTTTAAAAATGTCTCATACTGAGATTGTCTTCAGACTCCCTTCTGTGTTTGTATTAGTTACAGCAATTTTGAGTTTTCAGCAGTCTTACTGATATGGATATACTACAATTTAGCTTTTGAAAATGCAGAAGTAAATGCAGATTTGTTATAAGCTATTTCAGTCACTCTAGTTTGTGGTTTGTAATTGCATGTTTTCTAAATGGAGTACAATTTTACTAAAATTGGCAAATCTGACATCTTTAAGAAGACTTCTATGAAATTCCTAAATATTTGTAATCTTAACTTCTTTTTCTTTCATTTTGAAGAGAAAAACATGTCTGATCAACAGAATGACTCCTCTTTAGGCCTGAAAGACCAACAGGTTCTAGATGTCAAGAGCTATGCACGTCTGTTTTCAAAGAGTGTTGAAACTCTGAGAGTTCACCTAGCTGAAAAAGGTGATGGAGCTGAGCTTATATGGGATAAGGTTAGTTCAGAAGATGTATAAGAACTGGTCATATGCTAAGTAAACATGCTAATCAATTATTAAAGGCTTAATTTGATTGTACAGCAGTACTTCTAGGAACAAAAAATAGATCTGGCTATTCATGTGAATGCCTATTTGTACTTAGCCTTTAACAGATATGTACAACAATAGTTAAAACAGTCTGGCAGATAAAATTGTACAGTGCAGGTAATTCTGTTATAAAATACGTATATTTGGGGGGAGTGCAGGGCTGCTGTCCACTTTACCCATCCTGGTCTGCAGCCAACCCGCTGCTAGGACTTTGCCCCCTCCCTCCTGAATGAGGAGGCAGATATAAAAGAGCAATGGATTTACCCATGGTCACACATTAAGCAGAAGGATCAAATATTTGGAAGTAAAATAATTACAGTAACTCCTCACTTAAAGTCGTCCCGGTTAATGTTGTTTTGTTTTGCTGATCGATTAGGGAACATGCTTGTTTAAAGTTGCTCAATGCTCCCTTCTAATGTCTTTGGCAGCTGCCTGCTTTGTCTACTGATTGCAGGAAGAGCAGCCCATTGCAGCTAGCTGGTGGAGGCTTGTAACCAGGGTGGACCGGCAGCCCCCCTATCAGCTCCTCTATCAGCGCCCCCTCCCCTAAGTTCCCTGTGCTGCAGCCACCCAGCAGGCTAGCAATTGCAGTTGCCCTCTCCCCACTGCCATGTGCTGCTCTTGCCCTCTGCCTTGGAGCTGCTCCCCAAGACTCCTGCTTGCTGTGCGGGGGGTGGGGGGGAGGGAGGGAAGGAAGGGGGAGGCTAATGTCAGGATGTCCCCCTTCCCCTCTCCTGCACCCCACTTACCCCATCTTCCATAGAGCAGAGGGGATACACCAGGGCTCAGGAAGGAGGGAGCTTGCAGCATCTGGTCTCAGCAAGCTGATCTAATTAACAAGTCAGTGTACTTAAAAGGGGAAATGCGCATATCTCTCTCTCACACATACCGCCTCCCTCCATTCCTGCTGCCTTGTAGAGTGAGAAAGTTAACCCTTGAGGGCTCAGCTAATTGCTAGTTCATCATTTAGCAGTAAGGGAAATATCCCACCCTCTGATTCCTCCACCTCAACCAAGCTTCACAATCATCATCACTGTGTACCAATATTAAATTGTTTAAAACTTCTACTGTGTGTGTGTATATATGTATATAATATAGTCTTTTGTCTGGTGAAAAAAATTTCCCTGGAACCTAACCCCCTCATTTACATTAATTCTTATGGGGCAATTGGATTTGCTTAACATCGTTTCGTTTGAAGTCGCATTTTTCAGGAACATAACTACAAGGTTAAGTGAGGAGTTACTGCACTTTTAAAAGTTGACACATCTGCTAGAGCAGTGTGGAGCAGTTTTGCCACTTATAGTTGTGGCTTTTAAAATAATTTTACTTTGTTAGTCAGAAGAGAGATATGGTAATACCTTTTATTGGACCAACTTCTGTTGGTGTAAGGGACAAGCTTTCAAGTTTCTACCAAGCTTGTCCAGTCTACGAACAGAAGTTGATTCAGTAAAAGATATTACCTCACCCACCTTGTGTTTCTCATATCCTGGGACCAACACGGCTACAACAGCACTTGAAATAACAATGGAAGGTACTGAATTTATTAGTCATATCCATTTAATTCCTCTCCAGTATAGGCCCTTACACAGAGGTGTAAGGATGGAGCCAATTACTGTGTAAAGCTAGTGCAAAACTCTAACCATAGACATCTGATATATTATGAAACTTTTTTAAAGAAAAGTGAGGAACAGAAGAGTTGATCTGGCCATTGTCTGAACATCAGAAATAATGTGATCTTGTCTGTGAGCTCTGGCTATCTGAGTAGAAATGAACAGCGGAGAGTTTCTTTTAAAAATGACCTCGCCACACTTTAAGCAGTGGGGGCCATTATCTGTCTTATCAGAAAAGGCCAGAGGCAGCTTCGTATCAGGTCAGTGTGGGGATGTTAACCATCCTCCCCAGGTGACCGGAAGAAAGGAGGGACTATTTATGTCCACGCAGATTGGCCTAGACAAGGGGGATATATTTATTTTTTTGCCTTCACCAAAGCTGGTTGGGGGCAAAAAAAAGTTAGCAGGGATTAGGCTGTGATGTTGCAACTCATTATGTAAACTTGGGGCAGTTGTCTCATGCACATACTCCATAGGGAAGGGATGCAGTGATCAGATAAAATTGGTAAGGGACTTAAAGGAGGTACTCCTTAAAGGAGTGGAAACAGGGGCAGGGGTTCAGGACTCTTGTGACTGGTACAGCAGGGAGTGAATGTTTTATAGTCCCCCACTCCCTATTCAGGAGGAGGAGGCAAGATCATAGCAGTGGGTTGGCCATGAGCCAGGATGGGTAAAGTGGGAATGTGGACAGCAGCCCTGTACCTCCCAGGTATATGTACTTCATTTTGGAATTACCTGCACTGTACATTTTTTTTCTGCCAGGTACTTCCAGACGTTTAGGAATAAAATTACAGCCTAATTAAACCGCATCCAGTGTCTCATGTCCTCTTTTTGGCATAGCCGGACAATAGTCTTTCTGCAGTACACTTGTATAGTAAAAGATCTGGATTGTTGTACTGCCATTTCTGAAAAAAAATGTGGTTGGAACAAAGAGTTGTTATAGAAACAACATATAAGAAGAGTCAAATTTCAAACTGAATTATCAGTGAATCCAATAATGTCAATATAATACAAAAAGACAAAATAAAAGATATGACTTCACTGACCTTGTCTCTCTAATATCATGGGTCTGACATGGCTACAACTACACAACATACAATAAAATATAAACACAGATTTAAAAAAAAAAAAACAGTTAAGATGTCAAATTAGTAATAGGTAATATAAAGTCTTAATATTATTATTACATTTTTTTAAAAATCCCACTAAAGCGCTAATCCTGCAAGCTACTATTCATCAGCATACCATCAGGATCTTCACTTAAATGCCATAAGTTCAAGACTGTTTTTCTTCATAGTTGAAAACATCCAACACCAAATACAGGAAAATGCTTTATGCTGTATTTTAGGGTCTTTCCGTATTGGCATGGTTTGATAAAAGTAGAATCCTGAAGTCCATAGTTTGGCTTTGACGTGAAGGAGAAAGATACTTTTATTTTTTCATTGGATGCCAGTGTGATAGAAGAATGGTCACAGATTTGGAAATTAGGAGGTTCTGAATTCTAATCCTGGCTCTGTTGCTGATCTGCTTTGTAGCCCTGCGCAAGTCACCTCATCTGTCCTTTCTCAGTTTTCCTATCTGTTATTGGAGATAAGCCATTCACCTACTTTCAGGGATGCTGTGAGGATTAGTGTCTAGAACTTGCTTTGAACATTTAAAGCATTATGTAAATACATTTACAAAATGAAAATACTTAGTATTTATATTTGTTTAAAGTACCACACTGCCTAAAAGTTGAAACATAATACTATCTGAAAGAAAATGCAACAATTTGAATTACTGAGTTTTGTACAAGATCTCTCAAATTGTCTGTATTTATGGTAATAGACTTTTGCAAACATTTCTTCCGATTTAAAATGTATTCTACAATGTTTTGTTAAACTTGTTGGCAGGATGACCCATCTGCAATGGATTTTGTTACTTCTGCTGCAAACCTCAGGATGCACATTTTCAGTATGAATATGAAGAGCAGATTTGATATCAAGTGTAAGAATAAAATTAATAATGACTTCATTAAATGAAGTATTTTTCTCTAGCACTCTTTTAAAGATTCATGCACTGGAAAAAAATATCTGTTTCTGCTTTTTTTTTTTTTTTTTGCAGCAATGGCAGGAAATATAATCCCTGCTATAGCTACAACTAATGCAGTGATAGCTGGTTTGATAGTGCTGGAGGGTTTGAAGATTTTATCAGGAAAAATAGAGCATTGTAGGACGGTAAGTGAGATAACATTTTTGCTTTTGTTTTTAAGTTATTCATTATATATTTGACCCTAATTTTTTGCCCTCTTCTTCCTCAAAGATTTTTCTAAACAAACAACCAAACCCAAGAAAGAAGCTACTTGTTCCTTGTTCCTTGGATCCTCCAAATCCCAATTGCTATGTGTGTGCAAGTAAACCAGAAGTGACAGTGAAACTTAATGTACACAAGGTTACTGTGTTGACATTACAGGATAAGGTAAAGATTCTGAAACCTTAAATGTCATTTTTTACTTAGCCTTTGCATTTTTTTTTTTTTTTTAATTTAAATCTGAGGTTAAGTACCCTTATTGTACTACAAAATTTTGTTGATATTTTAACCTTTTTTATTAAGGTATGTTGAGGTTAGCAATTATGGTACTAAGAGGAGAAAGGGGAACACAAACTAATTAAATATACTTCTTAATTTGCATTTTAAAATCTGTAAGGGAAATCTAAAGACAAATGTCAGTTTCAGAGATTAATTTTGTTAAATAGAAAATGAAATTAAATTCCCTAACTGTATTGCTAGTAATACCTCAGATTATTAAAACTGCCTTGTTAAATCCTACCCCAAAGAGCTGCTTATACAATACTGTCATTGTATAGGAATGTTTGAATTTTGTAAATTTTCAGTGAAAGTAATAAAATCCATTATAACATCCTGTCTCTTGTTGAGTATCTTAAAATTAGATTTTAAAAAAACCTAAAAGAGAGGGCCCCAGTTACATACTGTAGACGTTTCTTGTATTGACTGGGTCTTGAGATTCCAGTTATGGTGGAGGAATTTAATTTGATCAAATGAATTTTTAATAGGCTTTAAATGCAAATGCCTCAAGAAGAAGAAATTATTGATCTTAAAATAGAGTGTTGGATATTTGTCATTTTTATCCTTTCAGATAGTGAAAGAAAAATTTGCTATGGTAGCACCAGATGTACAGATAGATGATGGAAAAGGGACTATTCTCATATCTTCAGAGGAGGGAGAAACAGAAGGTATGTCCATACTAGCGTTCTGGTTCGTTTGAAACTGCATTAAGTCCAGATGGCTTAGGATAGTGTTGTTTGAACCTTTTTATTAGTAATCCTGTGTATAAAACAAAAACCTCGCCAAAAGTTATGCACAAATATATTAAAAGATATTAAGGGTTAAGTTGGATGCAGAGCAATCAGGAAATGGAATCAAAATGTTTCTCAGTTCCTTTATGCTTCTGTTTTGCCAAGGTATTGGAAAGATCATAAGGGTTACAGTGTGTATATAAAAATGGGGTGAAAATGAATAAGAAGACTCTGAATCTTCTGGCTTTATGCTTTAAACTCTACCTATAAAACTTTAATGTATATTTGTACCTTTTTGAATTATTTTATAATGTAGGTAACATTTTATTTAAAGAAATCAAATGTACCTTACCAGTCTCGTTTTCTTACAGTGAAGTATTTGTTTTAAAAAGCAAACTCCTATTCATTGAAGTACTAGTACTAATTCTAGTTCTTACCATAATTTTTGTAAAAATAAATTCTGTAAAATATTTCACTATTTTCGTAGCAAATAACCACAGGAAGTTATCAGAATTTGGAATTCGGAATGGCACTCGGCTACAAGCAGATGATTTCCTGCAGGACTATACGCTGTTAATCAATGTGCTTCATAGGTAAGGATTTTGGAACATTTGTTTTCTTATATATAATATATATTCTATAGAATTGTTCTAAAGAGAATTTTAAACACACAAGTTTAAAACATTAAATGACTAAAAACATAGGAAGACTTTGGGAACGTTTGTCTTACTGTTGGATTGAAATAATTGACAATTTTACTGCAAGAAAAGGAACTTGGAGAGATCTTAGTTTAATTAAACAATTTTATGATACACAAACAAGAATGCAGTGTATTTGCAAAATAAGTACAGTTGGTGGAATCTCAAAGGAGAAAAGAGTTATAGCTTTCTGGACTATCATATCAAAAACTACTAATTACATGGAAGATTGCTTGACTACTTAACTACCTGTGATCAGAATAAGGGGTTGCATGTTTGGTACTCAAACTCAGTAGTCAGTTGAAAATCTTGGCCTGTTTTTTTACCTGTATAGAATGCTTCTAGAACTAAGGTAAACATAATTATGTGGTGGGGTTACATTCTTATAAAATAGATTAATTCACTCGGCATTTGTGATGAACACACAAAATGGGCATTGAAATTGAAGGAAACTGAGAGGAAAAAATGTTCAAATGACTATTTCCCTCAGCGGTGTTGTTATTTGAAGAGGCATTCTCAGACAGGCCATTGAAGCAAGGTGTGTATGTGAATACAAAAAGCATGCCAGTCAGGAGGGAGCTTGAACAGCTTTTATGTTTATTATCGTTGTGATAATTACATGTTGCTCTCTTAGTAGTAGAGTCAGATATGTGGTTTTGTTTATGAAAAGATCAATGTGGATGCTTACATGTTTGGTTAAAAGTTTATGGGTTTTTCCACAGTGAAGATCTTGAAAAAGATGTAGAATTTGAAGTTGTTGGAGATGGTCCTGAAAAAGTTGGCCCCAAACCATCAGAACCAATTTCTAAGAACATTACCAATGGTAGTGATGATGGAGCACAGCCATCAACTTCAACAGGTAAAGAATACTTATGCGATTGAATTAAAAGCTCCTTTTTCTAGAAACCTACCTGTTTGATTGTGCACTACAATTAAAACATAAAATAAGTGTCCTTTACATGATGACTTAAAGCTAAGTCAGTGTTTCTAATGTGAAATGGCAGTGGGGACCAAGATACCTATTATGAAGGCATCTTATGTGTATATAACATATAAATAGTAAAAAATGCACCTTTGAGATTATCATTAAAAATGTTAATATTTTATCTTAAATGTAAACTTTTAAAAATCTGAACTACTTGAATAGTTTTTCTTATAAGGAAGATGTTGTTTAACAGCAAAGGATTTTGCAGGCATAGAGCAGTTAAAGGACTAGAGTGTCATTTGCAATGATTGTGTAAAATAGACTCATCATGTCATACTGTATGTTGGTGAATAAATAAAATTATTTTTATGAACCCACTCAAAGCAAATACTTCCTGTGTTGCAGCTTTTGAACTGGTTGATGCTGGTGGTAGTTTGACCAAAAAAATCAATTATATAGATAGATATATACACACACACTAATAATATCTAGCTCTTAAATTTTATTAAATTTTTAAATTTTCATCAGCAGATCTCAGAGCAGTTGTCTTATCCCCATTTTACAGATGGGGGAACTGAGGCACTGGGAGGAATGTGGTTTGCCCAAAGTCAGCCAGTAGGACAGTACCAGGGCTGGGTATAAAACCAAGTCCAGTGTTTTGGACACTAGGACACACTGGGAAAAAGGAGGCACTCTAAGCAAAGCGCGGTGAAAGCAGTATTTGCTAACCAGAAAAATATCCATACCTTCTCCTGCAGTTTTAGAATGTCTGTCTGTCTGAAGGTATCCTAAAGAGTTTAAGAAATAACTCAAATGGATATGGGACTCTAAAATTTGAGTTAAGATATTTGAAACTTCCTACTGTGCACTCAGAGGTGGCACAGAAGCACAGATTATATGAAACTGAAAGCTTGTTTTGTGTAGAAATTATTATACGTGTATTCTGTTTTATAGTTTTTTGGGAAATTCATATGACTTTCGTGGTTCTACCCAAAATATATATGCAAAAAAGTGATCACTTTCCCATGCCACTTAATTTATTACTTTTTCTAAAGTGAGAATAAGCATTGGAGTATGGTCAGGATTATTTCAAATTTAGATAGACAATTTTTATAAATACTTCGAAAAAAGTTTCTACAGTATATTCATATAGAAAACAGGGTTCTTTAAAGGTAAATCTACTTTTTTAATGTATCCTTTCTGTTATCTTTACATCTTCCATTGTCATCTGTTAGCCCTTTGTTAACACAGCTTCCCGTCTATTCTTTTTCTCTATTCCTGGTTCTTTTTCTCTCTTATGGAATATGACTGTTAATAGAAGTTCTAGTTATTCATTAAGAGTAAAAGTTGAAGATGGACTGGGACTCAAGTGTGTAATTATTCTTGACTTAAAACACCTGCACATAGGGCATATGTGCATTTCATACTGACTTTGCATGTGCACAAAGATCTTGCCAATTAACCCTTATTCCAACAAAAGAAGTATTAGACGTTTGGGTGGGAATGGCTTATCAAAAAACAATCAGTGCATTTTTTGCATTGAAAGCATTTTTCTATTTTTGTGCTAAATGAAATAGTCAGTTTTTAGAGTATACCAATTGATTATTTTTTTTTAGCTCCAGATCAAGATGATGTATTGATTGTTGACTCTGATGATGAAGGTCCTTCGAGCAATACTGATGATGGTATGGAAAATAAAAACCGCAAGAGAAAACTAGAAGATAGAGAGCATGTCAGTACAAAGAGAATGCGTACAGACCAGACAGAAGAGCAAGATGACATAATAGCACTAGACTGAGTGCAAATACCCAACGATAGAACGATATAGATAATGTAATACAATAAGATATTACTTTGGGGTGTGTTAAATGTCCAGAACTAGACTATTTTTATGGCCTTTGTTCCCAGGGAGAATCACACCACTGGCTTACAGAATTTGTGTCCATTCCTCTTGATGATAAAGCACTCGTTTCAATAGAATCTTAGAAGTTTTCCAATATCCTATATTAAATGTAGTAGAAACTTAGTTTATAAATACTTAAACATAAGTATTTGCTTAAACAGTCATGAAAACAAAGCATGTTATTTTTATGTAAATACGTTTAGATATAATTCATTAGGACAAAAAACTACTCGTTTAGTAAAGGGTCATCATTTGAAACCCAGATTTATAAATATTAGATTTTTATTTTCGCTAGACAAAAAATATTTTTAGCCTAGATCTAACCATTTTTCACACCCTCAACTAATTTGAGATAGCAGATTCTTTAAAAACAGAAATAAGAAGTGCTATGTTTAAACTCTCTGATCTTAAACATCAGCTGGCACTGTGTACATTACTGTAAAACAATGTTAATTTACTCAAGTTTTTCAGCACGTACTGCCTGGTATGTCAATGTAAGAAGCAAATTTTGTGTATTGTTACAGTTTCAGGTTATTTATATTTGCTGTTTTGTAAAACTCAAATACTATTACTATACTGTACATCTCATGGACCAAATAAACGACATCTGAAATACTTGCTATATCTGTTTGCACAGTCTAAGTTTGTGTGGAATTCTGGGATATTTTACAATGTATACAGTCTTCAGAAATTAATACTGTACTATCTTCATTTTTGAAACATAATCTCATAGTACAGAACTTAAAAATTAATTTGTTTGAGGTAGAAGGGGAATTTTTTTTAATAAAACTTTTTTCCAATCAATTATTGGCCTATTCATTGTGAGCATTTAAACCACCTTTTTCCAGGTTGTAATCTCCAATGAATATTGCTACTTAATGGCTTTGGAAAGGGCTGGCACTGGTCTTCATGTGGTTCGTTAGATTACACTAAAACTACTGTTATGGATTTCTTTCTAACAAGAAGTTCTGTAGTTCAGTTTGGTATTTGAAAAATTACTGTGTGGTAAATGTGTACGTTTTGGAACAATATTTTTAATGTATTAAATTTTGGTTCATTTTAGTAGTGCCCAAAGTTTGCAATATGTCTGCAACATATTTCAACTTGAGGTGAAGATTTTGCACTTAAATCAGGATTACTACTATTTTACCAAAGTTATTTTCAAAATGGAAGACCACCAATTGTATTGAACCAACACAGCTTGTTTTAGTATGACTAGCGTTAGCCCTACAGAGCCAATAAAATTGACCAAATGAGTTCTATTATTATGGCTTGCACATCAACAGAATTTTAAATGAAATTCTCAGCCGAATCTGTTGATTATGATGTGCAGTACAGAAATAACCCTACTTAACGTTCAGATTCCTGATAGTGTGTCTGGGCTGTGGCATCAACATAAGCTACTTTTTCAACTATAAACAAAGCAAACAATATAGATGCCAACAAGACAAAAAATACAGGATTCCCCAATTCCATATTTAGTGGTCTTTCATAGTGTAATTTTGATATAAGACTGGTTTTGCAATTCAGATATCCAAATATGAAATTTCAGGTCTAGATGCTTAGTCTTTTTCTTTTGTTGACAGGGCAGGGCAGGACAGGACTTGATGTCAAGTTGAAAATGAAGACATGATCCAAAAGTGTTTTTAATCATGTCAAAATAGCATCAATTTGAAAAGAGAAAAGAAATTTTGACAGAGGACTAATGTTCTTGATATTTTGCTTCTCTAGCTTTCTGTGTGCATGGGGAATTTAAGTACAAGAGTTTGGATAATGTGTCTTTGTGGCCCTTCTTAAAAAGAATCTATAGACTGTCATGAATGTGTGTTCAGATGTAAATCTTCCTTTACTCAACTGTTCAGTACTTCCAGAAAATTAAGGCAAATGCACTTTTTCTTTACAAGGTTTGTGTATGTGTTTTAAAAGAAACTTTATGGCTTCATTACTGCTGCTTGTGATCCATATAGTAGAGCTTTGCTGTCATGCCACAATCAGAACCTCATGCCATCTAGGCTAACAGCGTGTGTCCAAGATGCTGTAACCTTGTCTCATATTTGCTTGCTAGCAATGACTGGTTTTCAAGACCTTAGAGAAATACCTACCATTTGTATCCATCAGGGAAAGCTGCAGTTTTGATTAACTTTCTGATACCAAGTTTACTCATGTTGAGGATTGCTTTTCATCTCTTGGAATTTGAATTTGGTATGAACCAAATGGCTAAGATTTTCCTCTAAACAACATAAGCAACTTTGCAACAGGATTTTCTTGCAGATTGGGATCGTGACTCTCAATTCTCTGCTCTAACAATTAGATTTACTTTCTTGAGGGACTTCTTATCACCACTATTCATTTTGTTCTATTGTCAAGGAACGTTCAAAGGCATCAGTCTCACAGATTGGAAGGCTGGAGGGAGACAAGAAAATGCGGGGGAGGGGAACCCAAACCCTCATTCTATGCTTCATTGGTCACTGGTCCCAAACACTTAGGTGTTCTGTCTGTTGTTGTACAGTACTGAAATGCTGTATTTTGTATTACAGCAGTTTCCCAAAGTTCGTGGGGAACACTCCCCTTGGTGTTGCACATTGCCACCTGCTTTGCCAGCTTGTTCTGTCCCTTGAATAAACCACGATAAAACCAGATTCCAGAAATCTGCAGTAGGGAGCTAAAATGTGGTCGTATTTGGCCCTAAACTTTGAATCGTAGGCGTTAAGAGCCTGGCATTTGTGTATGTGGTAAATATTTTACCTGTCTGTGAATGTGTGATGTTTCTGTACTACTTGGAAGTATTGTATACCCTCACTTAACTAAATTATTAGATGTGAAAACCTATATGTGAACAATTCAGTTAAAATCTTGTATTTGCTGAGTGAAGTTTCCATGTAACCAATGCATCACTGTCTGATTTACAACTTGAATCTAGCCTAAAATATAACGCTGCTCATTCAAAAACAAACAAACAAAAAAAACCCACCAATGTTTTTAGGAGTTGAGCTCTTTTTTTGTTTAGGTAATCAATACTTGGGTGACTAAACAAGTTCTGAGACTTTTCTTTCTTTTAAAAAAATATTTTAAAGGGAGTTATAAAAATACTGCCTTTAAACAGGCTGTTTCTATAGAAATAGGTGACTTCAAGATGTGCTGTTCATTTAGTGCTGACTATTTTCTTGGGTCCTTTATTAAGTTCAGCAATACTTGATGAACAACTAAATATCTTTATCTTGTTGCTGACAGCTGTAGATTTTTTTAAATTAACAGAAAACTGAACAAAGAATTTCTGAAATTTCCCATTTTCAGCTATGACAATTTCAGTTGTTAAACTCTTTTTTTGTACAGGTGTGTTTAAAAAGTAAGAAAATATACTCAAGAGAAGATTAGGCCTAATAGTTAAAACACAAAAGGCGGAGTCAAGAGATCTAAATTCTTTCACAGTTTCTCACTTGAGTTACTGTATGATGCTAAGTAAGGCCTTGTCTCCATTAGAGACTTTTGCAGCAGTATAATTGCTTCAGTGTGGTTACAGCAGTGCAAACTGCTAATTGTACTGATGTAAAGCAGTTCTTGTGTTGGTGCAACTTGCTATGGTTATTTATTACATTGATGCCATTTTACCTAATGTAGTTACCTTGGAAAGTAGCCACAAAGAGCCTGTAAAAGAGGGTTAGTACTTAATGCTTGTTACTTTATGGGCATGTTCAGAAGCCTAATTGTCTATTTGGGGTGCTGGAATTAAAAGCAGTGTACAAGTACAGAGAAGTATTTACCATAATTAAATATGAACATATGCATTTGCTTCCACCTCAAACATCCTTACTAAACTGGGTAATGGAAACTAACATGAAATTAAAATGGAAGCTCACGCTCCTTTGTTCTGTGGACTGTTTTGTGGGAAGAGATTCTTGTGGACTCTCTTTCCCTTCCCAACCCTGCACTCAAGCAACATCTCAAAATATTTTGTGGCAGACTAACCAACCCCTCCACTGAACTGTCAAAATGAGACTTTTTTCCTGTCCCCTTCAGCCAGGAGAAAGCCTAAGTTGGGCAACTGACAACAATTCACTGGCCTGGTTCCTGAAAAATCAAATTTGAAACTGCTGTTACTAATTTATTGCTTGTAGTAGTTCCATCTGATACCTTAATTTTGTTCTGTGACAATTATGAGCCATTCAAAGACATAAATGAACTCCTGGTTAATGCCTATTGACTTTCACAGCAGCCAAGTAGCATCTAATTTACAATTTCAAATTGTAATCCTTACAGTAAGGCCTATTGCCAACCACTTCTTGGATCCTGTAGGCTAAGCAGATTTAGGCTCTGTCAGCAGTATAATGACACTGTCAGTATTGCCTATCTCAAGCATTCAAATATGAGTCAGGCCACACAATCATAAGACTGACTTAAAAACATGTTTTGTTTTTAATTTTAAACTCTGGGTTCTTTTTCTTTGCTTTTTCGGGGGGGGGGGTTGCAGGGGAGGGGAGTGAGTTGAACCTTTTGGGTACACACTGGTTTACATTTTCAAGCTTTGCTCTACAACTTTGAGAGATGGGTACTTAGTTTTTTTTTTTTTTAATGGCACTGCAATTCTTATGTAATCCTTTGATTTCAGGACCTGGTGCTTTAAGAAAAACAAGAAATACTGCAAGAGTCAGTAACACTGTTATCATCCCTATAACATCAGCAATGTATTAGGGTCTGTATGGACAGCTGAGAAGATGTGGTCCTTGTCCAAAGAACCTACAATCTAAGCAGATTGGCATACGGTAGAGGGAATGGCATGTATCTAGCAGTGAAGTGGTAGAGTGGTGAAATGGGCAGTTTAGTGCCTGACTTTGTTGTAGTGACCCTTCTTTGAGGAAGGATGGATGTATAAGATAGCTCAGCCTTCTGGGAGAAAGGTGTTTTAAGGAAAGAATTGAAGGAAGAGAGGCTGGTTAGACTGATAGAAGACTGGGCAACAAAAGTAAGAGAGGACCTTGAAGAAGGCTGGTGGTCATGACTGAGGAGAGCATAGGGGAAATGATATCTTCAGAAAGCAATAGTGATAGAGTAGGTGACTCTCTTCTTTCTTAGGGTACATCTACCTTGGAGCTGTAATTTCCAGCTCCAATAGACATACTGTACCTGTACTAGCTCTGAGCTAGTGCACTAAAAATAGAAGTGTTGCTGCAGCAATGCAAATGGCAGGAGAGGCTAGTCCCCCACAAGTACTTACCTAGGGTTTCAGATGGTATCCTACTCCTGGCAGCTAGCCCATCCTGCTGTTTGCACTGCTGCTGCTACACTTCTATTTTTTAGCACTGTAGCTTGATCAAACCTATTAGGGGTAATTACACGTCCAGCTCCAGTCAAGACATACTCTTAATCAATGAGCCATGGCTCAACATCATGCTGGGAGTGCTGTGCTGCTGATGGAGCGATCTTTGTAATTAGCTATGAAACAAGTTCCTTGACCAACTGTAGTCAGGGAAGTTCCCACTAAACATTTAGTAAGTTAGGGGCTCCAACGCCCTGAGCAAATTCCAAGCCATGGTAAGTATCTTCTTCCTTCCTAAGGTCCATTGATGTTCCTATTGGTAACATTGTTCCTCCCTTCCTGTACTATGTATCATAGTTTTGTAATTTTGCTGTGTTACTGTTTCTTCCCCTAGGTGACTACATTTCAGTACTGGATGAAGGGATCCCAGTGCATGTATTATGGAACAAACAATGCTATGTGAATGTAAGTTGTTATATTATTTGTCATTATTACCTGTTTAATATTTTTCATTAATGTATTAGATTGAAAAATGTTTTTACTTAATGCATTATTACTTGCATTGAACATAAAGATTTAATTGGTAGAGTTATATTGTTTAGAAGAAAATACCATCATCATGATTGAAAGTAGGAATCTCAGCAAAGACTGGAGTCCCCTTTCACTTCTAGAAAAGATCCCTCAGGTCATGGGCGAAGCACATTGCTTGGGCAATATCAGCAAGCTAACACTGCTACTGGCCTGCTATATTTGTTGGGTGGGTATAAAGTAAAGACTTCAGTCAATGGTGTATCTTGCACCAACTGTAAACTGACATTTTAAAAAAAGAGGAAAATCACGGTGGATTGACACCTATGTAATGACTGTGTTTTGGCTCAGATACTGTAAGAGCATTAGGATTTCCTAACTGGATAAAGTTTTGGAGTATTCCTTTCATGACTTTCTTTTTATCATTAAAAGATAAACTGTAGTCCTATAGATGTAAATGTCTTTTTTCCCCCCCAGATCTCTGCAGTGAGTGGCCTTCAGACAAGGCCTCTGATTTAGCCCCACGTTTAAATTAATTTGTCAGGTGCATAATTAACTGATTTGAATTAGTAAATGTGAGGTTTGTGTATGTGCAAATGAAGTGTCTGGTCTGAAGCCAGCTGATTATGTTTGAAAATATGTCCTATGTTTGTAAATAATTATGAATAACACAGACCTGGTGTTGCAGCCATCCAAAATCTTAGGAAACAAATTGTTTTAGTAAGTAATTTTACTATTTAAACTCCCTGGGGATTGTGGGATGCAAAACTATATGACAGAGGGTGGAGATGGATGGCAGGAGAGAGATCACTTGATCATTACCTGTTAGGTTCACTCCACCTGGGACTCCTGGCATTGGTCACTGTCGGTAGACAGGATACTGGGCTGGATGGACCTTTGGTCCGACTCAGTATGGCCGTTCTTATGTTCTTAAATGAGAAACACTTGCTAATGTTTGTTTTATATGTAAATAGTGAAATAGACTAGTGAAATCCTTGGGGATACTTTGTCTGCTGGTTTAAGCTTAAGGGCACCAGTCATTGGTATTTTCGAGGTGTTGTCCTGAGTTATATAGCTTGGTGCTTAGCTGCATCTGCACTGAAATATTAAAAGAATAAGAAGAATGTAAAACACTTTAAACATTGTTGAATGCAGCTTTAGAATGAAAAATGATCTGCAAGCTTGCAGAGTAGTGTTAGTCAAAAATATTTTAAATAGTTTTGTCTAGCAGTTAAATGTAGTTGATCGAGTGCAATGTGGCCTGTCTACCAGAAGATGGTGCTCTAGAACATGTTCAGTAATAAGCAGAACTTAATAGCCATAATAATTTGAGTTCCAGTATTTTTATAAACATATTAGCACAAGATTCACAGAGCCTTTCAACCTCAAAAGGAAAGAAATGTGGCATTTGTGATACTTATATTCTCAGATCTACCCAAAGCAGTGTAAAAATAGATATCTATAATACCACTAAAAGTCAAGTGGCTCGACTGGGAGAATTGAGGGTATTACAGCTGCTCTGTTTTAAATTATCCTGAAGAAATAGATTTACTTTAAATAACTTTTTGCAAGCAATTCATACTCATCTAAGCAATGATGCATGGATATGTCCCAAACTTCAGACCTGAAAAGGCTTGTTTGTGTATTTATTTATTTTTAACTTTTACCCCGAAACAAACAAACCAATTTTCTTCTAAACGATCACCACTAATTTTGAAAAATCTTGGCCCAAGACAGAAAAGGGGGAGGAATAATCATTAGCTTTCCTCTCCCTATCAAAAATTTGAGCTGCTTTTTCAAAAGGAAAAATGTAGTAGTAAACTTATATATTATTTAATCTACAATGGTGTACCCAACAACATAATTTAATTATTTTACTCAGTATTGGGAGACAGAGGAGCAGGGAGAAGATGTAGCCAAAAATTAAATATTGGGTAGCATCAAATCTGGTAAAGTGAATCTCAGAAAAGTTCTCACCATTTCCAGATTCTTGAACTGGGGATGAGTATCAGAGGGGTAGCCGTGTTAGTCTGGAGGTGTACAAAGCAACAGAGAGTCCTGTGGCACCTTAAAGACTAACAGATGTATTGGAGCATAAGCTTTCGTGGGTGAATACCCACTTCGTCAGGCGTCTGACGAAGTGGGTATTCACCCATGAAAGCTTATGTTCCAATACATCTGTTAGTCTATAAGGTCCCACAGGACTCTTTGTTGCCTTGAACTGGGGAGGTCAAAATAAAAACAAATAACCTTGCATCATCATCATGGTAAAAACATATGGTATGAAATCCTGACCAACTGAAACCAATGGAAGTTTTGCCATTGACTTCAATGGAGCCAGGATTTCACCCATGAATTATCTTTACAGAGTCTCACTTTGCTGTGAGTGAGATATTTGCTGCCGAGAGACACAAAACACCACACACAGAGAGTAATTTATTTCTGCGATCTTGCTTGGCCAGGGTTTCCTCGAAGGCACACTGGCAATTAACAGAAATAGGAGTCCAGTGACTGCCAGGCCCAGCCAGCTGATATTCACAGATCAATAACTCCACCTGGCTTTTTTTCCTCCCTTTAAGTCTTAGACAAAGAAGCTTATTTAGCAGAAGCAGGTGGCTTTCCTTGATATCTGTTTTACTGGTATTGCTTAAAAATCAAACGTAAAGATTAACATACCAAATAAAGCAGCTAAATTCAGCCCTCTATTGATCTAACTTGAATTCTGCCAGGTCGCCCTATGAAAGCTATTGCAGAAGAATTTCCTTTGTGCAGAAATGAGCCTTATAGCTACACACACATTTTACAGCTGGTTCTATTGGCTGTTCAATCTCGGCAAATGTGCCCAAATTAGGATCAAGAAAAAAATGCCAAGACTATCAAATTATAATTTGTTACTTGGCTTCTTTCTGTTGTTTGGCTTCTTTCATAAATATAAAAGTGGAGAGAATTACTAGAGCGTTTATAATAGCTACAGCACTTTCAGCTCAGCCCCGCTGTGTTTGCACATCGCAACGCATGGTCTTCGATGAGAAAATGTAACAACATTCAGGCATGTGATATACCACTGCAAACATATTTATTTCACCCATGTGGGCCACATCTGTGACTCTAGGGTGTATAAGTATTTTCCTCTACATGTACTACAGCAGTACAATTTACTTGTGAAGAGTTGGTCTCGAGCATCTCTTATTGTAAAAGGACAGAGAGAAAACCATTGTGCTGACATACATGAGGGGGTTTAGTGGTCTGCAGTGGCATGACCCAAGCCTAGCCTTTGGATTTACATATTGAGTGTAATCTTACTTTTACTATAGAAAGCTTGTAAAAAATGTAATGAATCCAAAATGCTTTCCAAAAGGGGTGATTTTTCCCAGATTCCTTTGTTAGTCCCAAATATTTTTGCTGAGGTCATACTAAAGAAGAAAGCACATGCTTTAACTCCTTGTGCATCAAAGGCTAGACTAGAATCTTGCAATCTTGCCCTGAGCAAAAAGAACAGGAGTACTTGTGGCACCTTAGAGACTAACAAATTTATTAGAGCATAAGCTTTCGTGGACTACAGCCCACTTCTTCGGATGAATACAGAGTGGAAGTGGGCTGTAGTCCACGAAAGCTTATGCTCTAATAAATTTGTTAGTCTCTAAGGTGCTACAAGTACTCCTGTTCTTTTTGTGGATACAGACTAACACGGCTGCTACTCTGAAACTTGCCCTGAGCAATGTAGCATGTAACTGTGCTGCCCCAGAAGCAGAGCAGGGACTGAATTGTGACTCAGAGACACCCTTGCTTCATGAAAGCAATCAGCTCCACTAGCCCTTTTCCTGCCACACCTCACTACCCCACTTCATGTCATCTCAGCTCTGCTAGCTGGCATGTTGGGAGACAAAGCCAAGGTTGCAACTACTCTTTGTAGCTTCCTGTCTACATCCCACCACCTGCACAGGAGATGGAGAAGTGACCATCTGGCTGCTATCCTCATCTGTGCTGTTGCCCACAACAGAGGTAGGAAAATGCAAGGGAGTCAGGGGACTCCTTACCCTCCTTTACTCCCTTGCATGAGCACACAGCAAGGGTCATATGACATGACCCCAAGTCATTGGAGAGAACTTTCACACTAACCTGTCCACAATATCATATTAGTATTGATGTTGATTATTTCATGGGGGAAAGTAATTGAAAAATTAAGTCACTCAGTAAGTCAAATTATCTGTCCAAGTTCTCTTATGGCCCTTGCCACCCCATGGTTACCCAAGGAGAAAATGGTGTCATATTTGCAAATAAGTAAATATCGATAGAAAAACAAGATCTCAGAAAAAGGCCAAGATAATTATAAGTAGGACATATTGGTAATAGGATATAGAACTTTCTGCCTGTAGGGCACTGGATCATACAACCCAAGTGCCCAGTCCTACAACTGGACTTCAGTTGGGCGTGATATGGGTGCAGGGCCCAAGATAGCAATGATTTGAACTTGTTCTCTTTTGAAGGCTGTTCTGTGGTCTGCATAAGATGAGTAGTCTTAGACCAGTTCTTGGTGGATATCTGTCCACATTACACCACAGAATATTTGCTGGGAGCCCCCCAGGAAGCCCACGGTGTGAATGGGCCAGGGGTTGGAGCACCTTTCAACCTTTGTGGGTTTCCATCCAGGTTAGAGTTGCAGGACAATTGCAGGGAAGATTATACTACTCCTGCCCAATGGTGCTGATAGTGTTGCCAATTTTGGTTGGACATATTCCTGGAAGTTTCATCACATCAGGGCAGCCATGACCCTATCATTTTTACCAGCAATAAGGGTGAGCGGGCTGAGAGGAGGGAGCAGGAGTTGGGGGGAAGAGGCCATGTGAGGGTGGGGGCTCAGGGAGAAGGGGTGACAAGAGGGCGGAGCCTCAGGGAAGGGGCAGCATGGGGGGCCAGGGCCACAGTTCTGGCACCAATGGCACCCCCACTTTTAGGGAGCTTCCTTCACCCCTGCATCACATGATATACTTTGTAATGAAATATTAATCTTTAATTCCTGGAGGATCCAGGCCAATCCTGGAGGGTTGGCAACCATATATTTGATGTTTGGAACAAAGATAGTAAGCCATCACAGATGCACAAAACATTGTAGGGAGCATTTACAAGGAGCAGACAACTGCAGACTAAAGATACAATACACCTTAATGAAGGGGGAAAGCAATCAATAGCACATGCACATGGCAACAGCATACTAAGGAGCTCAACAAAAAGCACGATAAAGAAATTGGGTACATAAAAAGGTATTAGAAAAGTGTATTTTACTGACAAGACTTACAGTGTTTGCACATATTTATCCTTGGAACTAAACATTACATTGGCAGTGACATCAAATGGGGGGTGGGGCAGGAATAGGGTTCCCTAGCTGAGTTTTTCTGTTTCCCCTACACACCCACACAAGTTGCCAATCTCTCTCTCTCTCGCCAATCTCTCTCTCTCTCACACACACACACACACACACACACACACACACACACACACACACACACAGTTGCTTTTAATGTTTAATTAGGTATGATAAGATAACATGTTCCTGGCACTGTACATGGCAACATTTTCCACTGATTGCAGGCAACTAAACATCTAGTATTATAGTGGCAACATTCACGTAGCTATTGTTAGGGCTACGTCAGCACTTCCATGATAAACACAAGCTATTTTCAGGGGCTTATAACTTAGTTGCAAAAATGTACTCTAGGCTCCAGCTTTGTATCCAAGGTTTCAGGCCAGTAACAATTTCTAACTTGCTTTTAGACTTTATTATCCACCATTTTTTAAGTCGCCCAAATTTAAATGGCAAGTAGTGCTATGCTTTTTACTGGACCATCACATAAAATAAAATTGGGTAGAAACTTCTTCTGCCTAGGCATACAACCCTAAGAAATATATTTTTTTAAACTCCTGTTGATTCAGAAATTGTTTTGGGCCACAATATATACATCATATGTATCATTTTTTTAAAAATGTACAGTCTCAATAAATATCTGAGAATAAGTTACCATATTTGCTTTCATCCTAAGGCCCTGATCCTGCAATTGGATTCCCCTGGGCAAACCCCTGTGCAACTCCACACAGCTGCAGGTTGTCAGTCTGCAATGGTCCAATTGCAGAATTGGCATGTAATCTTAAGACTGATCCTCTAGTTCTTAGCACCTGAGGAGCCCCATCAAAATCAAATGATTTTAGGCCTTATTGAGAGCTCTACCAGCACTGCTCTAACACACAGTGGCAAAAATGCCACTACATGGCCCATCCCCCATTGCTAACACATGAGCAACTGCACTGGTGCTGGGGCAATCAGGGGAGACCTACCTAAAACACTGGGTTGTAGACAAGACCTAAAATATTGTAATTCAGTGGGCCTCCTGCTATGAATAAAAATTACAGGACTGCTTCTTTTGTTTAGAAGGACATCCACATCACCAAACAGGCAATCCATGTGAACACCCTATTAAATGCAGATTTGCTGATTGAAAGCAGTGCCTCTGAAGCAGTAGTTGCAAACAATTCAGATCCATTTATTTTAACAAAAAATACACAAATTGCAAGCAAAAGAGTGTATTATTTAAAAAATGGGAATGATAGTTTTTATGTTTAGCTAACTCAAAAATGATTGAATGAGTTTGTCTTAAACTGCCCCAGAAATACTCATATTGGAGCTGAAACCAAGGATGAAAAGTTCCAGGCAGAAAGAAGAGCTCTGAGGAAGTAGTGAAGGAGTGAAAAGAAGGGTTTATATATATAAAGTCTCTAACTCAAACTCCCTAATGGAATTCCTCAGTAGACAAGAATGGCTCCCTCAAAACCACTGGGGGGATTTTTTGTTTTAAATGAGCAGTTCATACTTAATTATTTAATTAAGATTTTCTGCTTTGCAAATACATCCACCTCTGAAGAGACTTTTTAAAATAAAAAATAAAGGAAACCATATTTATTCAAAAAGAATCATTACTTTTTCTTCTCTGTTTCAGTACATAGATCAGTAACTTACATTTTATATAATCTTGCACAGAACTTTCTTTAAAAGAAAACAAAATAATATCCCTAAGAACTGGAATAATAATAACTCAGTGTGTGGCACAAACAGACAAAACCCAGTAAATCCAGAGGGAACGCTGGCACTCCACTTCCTAAACTCACCCACTTGGTTGTGGGGGGAGAGATGGAGCAAATGCAGTGTGTGAATTCAGGACAAGCATGTCAGCCTCAGCTTTGAATTTCCTGGCTCTGTTGGGCGAGCTCGATTTTATCTAGATCTGGGGAGGAGATTACATTTATATCCCGCAAACCCCAGCTTCAGAAGAAAAGTTTGAACTCCCCTCAAGGTGTGAAGCACAGGGCTCCCACCTCCTCCAGGCTTGAGCTTCCCCCCCTTCCTCCCCTGGGCTGTGAAACTGGAGAAGAGGAGCAGGAACAATGTCACATGAAGGGAATGCTAACTACACTGCAACCTCGCTGCTTCCAGGCAGCTCCTCCAGCCTCAGCCTCTCTTTCTCTCTGGCTGACTTGGTTAAAATCATTGTTTGGCTCCAGCATTAACTACATTCCAGAGGGACGCAGCGCCCAGTCTCCTTCCTCGCATTCCTGCCCCACACAAAGGAGTCCCTCCCTCGCCTGGCCTCTGTGCATCTCTTCCAGCGCCACAAAGACCCTGGGAGCCGGGAGTTGCACTTGCCCCCAGGCTCGGAGTTTGTCCCCGGCGCTTGGTCTAGGTGCAACTCTGCTGGGAAAGGGGGAGAAGGCAGGCAGCCCCTGAGTGCAAATTCCTCCGCGCAGCGCGCCATTGACTGGCCTGAGCAACTTATTTAAGGCTGGAAATTGACACACGGGGGGCTTTTTCTTCTAGCCTCTCCTCGTTCGGCTAAGGGAGCTGGTCGTGCGACGGGCTGTGGAGCAGGGATGCCTTCCAGGTGACCTGGTACAAGGAGCTGCTGGGTCACCTGGCTGCAGATCTCTGGGGCAGGGGGAGCAGCCGGGGCAGAAAAGTGCTTTTCCCTGCTGCAAACTTCCCAGCCGGCGGCTTTCGTGCCCCCCCCCCTTCTATTTTCTTTCTCTCCTCCCACCCCCACCCCCCGGCTCGGGGCCGGCGGAGCATGGAGAGGTACGAGGAGGACATTGCCCGAGCCAGCAAGTTCATGGAAGATCTGTCTCTCTACGAGACCTGCCAGGATGGGCTGTACAGCGGCCGGGGCTGCAGCGCCAGCCGGAGGGAGCTGCTGGAAGACGCCCAACGGGCCATCGCAGCCCACATGACGGCGGAGCCGAGAGGCAAGAAAATGAATGGCACCGTGGCCCCCCCGGGGGACGCCCACCCCGCCGCCGCCTCCGGCAAAGTGTACCAGGCTGCGGCCGCCCCCCAGCCCCGCTCGCTGAACGGCGGCAGCCGGGGGGGCGGCCAGGAGCCGGGCTGCTGCGAGGAAGGGCTCTGCACCCGCTCCGAGGTGGCGCTGCCCTGCTACGGCGGCTTCGCGGACAAGGGCAGGCGCTATTCCTCCGAGAGCGCCCGGCACAGCGCCGGCAGCGCCTACGAGGGCGTCTACGTGCCCAAGCCGGCCGGCTCCTATCCCGGCCCGCCGGGCAGCCGAGCCCACGCCGGGCCCGAGGGCAAATACAACGCGGCCAGCCCCAGGGCCAGCCTGGCCGCCTCCTGCCAGGAGCAGCTCAGCCGCTTCTCCAGCCCCAGGTCCAGCCTGGGCAGCAGCGGCGTCCCGGGCTACGAGAAGTTCTCCAGCCCCCGGGCCAGCCTGGTGGTGCCCGGGCAGGAGAAATACACGAGCCCTCGGGCCAGCCTGGTGCAGTACGAAGGCAGCGCGCTGAGCCCCAGGTCGAGCTACGCCAGCACGGCCAGTGACACCAGCAAGCACTCCAGCCCCCGGGCCAGCCTGAACAGCTACGACTGCGGGAGCAAGCCCAGCAGCAACCGCACCAGCGGCATCAGCATGGGCTACGACCAGCGGCACATCAGCCCCCGGTCCAGCACCGCCAGCCAGTACTCCTGCACCATCAGCCCCCGCTCCAGCTACTCGGACTCCCGCTACGGCCCGTCGGGGAATCCCGAGCTGGATGGGGCTGGCGGGCCCGGGCTCCCCATGGTCAGCCCCAGGTCCAGCCTTTGCAGCCAGGAGGGTCGGGCAGGGGCGGTGGGGAACTGCAACCCGTCTGTGATCAGCCCCAGGTCTAGCATCTCCAGCCATAGCTCCCGGAGTTCCAGAGGCTCCATGAGCGCTTACCCGGAGCTCCAGCTGCCGTCGCCCCGCTCTTCCATGCTGGGACCAAGTTTACAGGAGGAAAATACCACGCAGGAGCATGGAGATGCTTATCCCAGGCACGAGCAGCAGCAGCATCCTGCTTCCTCCAACCCCGACCCGGCTTCAGGGGCGTTAGCATCCTACACCTACAGCCCAACCAAAGGGTCCGCTTCAGCTCCCAAATTCAAGCTTCCGTATCAGGTCACCCCGACCAGGGAGAGTGGACCCAGCCAGGCAGAGAGGAGGTTGGAAGCGTTGACGCTGGAGCTGGAGAAGGAGTTGGAGATGCACATGAAGAAGGAATATTTTGGTAAGTAGCATCCTCTGGCTCGTCTCTGGGAGTGCCTGGCCCAGGAGGCTATGGGGGGAAGGAGAGGGGATTGCCTTGCTATTGCCACTGTCCGACAGCAGACTGGAGCTCAGCGTGTACATCCGGCGGCCCACGATGAGCAGAACTGGTTTAAAGTTGACTTACTGTGTACATTCCAAACAGGCCTGGGGGGGAATCCAGTCTTGAACGATCCAACATTAGAAGCATTAGCTTGTAAGAGTCAAATTATTCAAAGATGATCCCTTATAAGACCTTATTTTTCCTAACAGTTTTACCTGTAGGAAAATAGCCACTGACATTCATGGCCATTTTCTATCCCGATTATTTACCCAGGAACATATTGTTAAAGTCTGCTGTAGTCCTGAGCTAAAGGACCAATTTTCAAAAAAAAGTTTTCTTAATTGTATTCCTCTGGCTTTAGATTGCATTTCTCCTGGTCCATTGCACTAGTTACACTAGATCTGTTTGTTTAAAAAGCTGCTTTTTATGCTGTTCCTCTGTCAAAAATCTGTGGTTTGTTTGTTTTGGAGACTTTCCCCTTCTGTTTATCCCTTTTGCAGTCTGTCATTTTCCTTGTTTTCCCCCTCTCTGGTGTGACTGGAAACAATGCATAAAGTATTATAGAAGCACCTGTTTGTGCCAGTATGGTTTGGTATGGTATGGTTCATTGTCTTTCCATTATAAACCTAACTTTTCAGGACTCCCTAACTTTAGAATATAAGTTAATGTGATTTGAAATAGATACGTTTGAAGTCTTTGGCCCAGCTGCTGTATTTTTGTTTTTATAAACAATGGGCAAACTGGAGAAGCCAGTTTTAGGACTTGCTTCAATAAAATCTTTGTCCCGATTCAACATGAGAGATGCTCATAGGAGCCTCTGGCACATATTGTTTCCGGCCTGCAAGGCCTTGCTTGGTTCTTCACCGCACACAAGTGTGACACAGCTTGGATTTGCACCTAGAAGCGAGAAGAGATGATTGGGGTGATGAGATCCTTTCCTGACAGACTGCAGCTAAGTCACTCTGCCTGCATATCTTCTCCTTTCCTCTCTGTCTGTTTCTGTCTTTCTGAACAATAAAAGCTCCGTGAAACAAATGAATGCATTTTGCAGTTAGTCTGCAGTGTAAGTTAAACCCATTTGGTATTTTTTTTAAATGAAAGGAAATGGCCAAGATATTTGCATTTGAAAGACAACTACAGAGAGCTTGCAAATACTACCCCATTCTCTACAGGTGCTGGGAATCTCCCAGTGCAGCCAAATGGGGTGTGGGGTAGGGAGGGAAGATTTTGGAAGCCCTCATAGACTGCATGCACTCATGTGGATTAGAGATCCAAGTTCTGCAGAGGGTGCCCTGCTTGGTTGTGTATAACAGGCTCCATGAGCGCTTTCCCGGAGCTCCAGCTGCCTTTGCCCTGCAACTTGGAGATGGGGCAGGGAAAGGCAAGTGGATGTACTGATGCATCAGTCAGCTGGTCATTGCCCGCTTTCCCCCCCCCCCCCCCCAGCAGTGAGACAGACTCTGTGGCCTTTGAGGGGAAGGTTTCCCCCCTCAGTGCCCTGCCCTTTTACTCAGACTGGGCGCAGAGGAGAGACAGACCTTACCTATTAGGTATGTTCTTTTTAGCTCATGTGAACATTCTGGAGGACCAGGATCCATATTATTTTAATGGATTTAATGAGCGTTTTGGATTGTGTGATAGTGTTCCACAGGAGAGGTAGGAGCTGAAAGAGGGACACTCATGGCCACATCTGTGCAAGAGGTTGGAGTGCCAATGAGGTGCTGGCTGTGATAGTTGAGAACATTCCAGATCAGCAGGAAGGACCTGTCTTGCACAGATATTTATGCTATTTATAAATATGTTGCTTTGTGGTTCTGACTCCTGTGAATTGAAATAGGAATTTTAATGCTGGTGAAACAGGAGAGTTAGCAATAGGAAGTGGGTTAAGAGACACATGTAGGAGAGAAGATTGTCATTCACTGCATAGTTGTACAGTACCTTCCATCTGGTTGGAGATCTGAAGGGGCTACCACATTATAAACTATCATAATAATTATTATGACTCATTAAGTATCCATGGAAGCTGAATTGTGAAGTTAATTATCACACTAGGCAAAGTAATGTTTGCCTTGCAAATCTCAATGGATTTCAGTGGAAGTGCGAGCACTAAGATGCTTTCAGAGCAGAAGACATTAGCCTTCTTCTGGTGCGGTGAAGTGGCATGGGAGTAACTCGGAGAGGATGGAAGAGTCCATCGGGAGACAGACTGGCACGGGGTGTGTGGTGGGATGTATGTGTGAGTGGGCTCTATTCTACAACTTTTTAATTTATAAGAATTTGCCTATTGCAACCGTCGCTAGGTGCATGTATATTCTATAACAACACTTTACAATATGCCCTAAAGATCAACAGACTGAGGCTCTGTCAGACAATGGGAGAAGCACATTTCAGAGTCTAGGACCCTCTGCCCCCATTGCTCAGAAATTCGTATCTAGGAGAGTTTGCAAACCTCCCAGCAGACCTTAACTAGTGCAGTGGCACACAGAAGTCTCTCTGGTAGCCAGGACCCACACCAGATAAGGTTTAAAACAGCATAGCACAGATTATCAGTTTTCTGTAGCACCTATTATTTTAATTAAATTAGTACTGTTTTTAATAGGACTTTGTGGGCTTGATCCTGCAGTTCTTTCTGAGTCAAAGTGAAGTGAAGGGTGAGTTTTGCCTGAGTGAGCACTTCAGGGTTGCGCCCTGTGTGACTAAAGATTGAAAGGGTGAAAAGAAATATAATCAGAGCAGTACTAGGAGCTGCAAGAGGCTCAGAGTGATGGGGCAGGAAGCTGTCGTCTTCTGATAGATATAATGGCTAGTCACTTGGATACCGCTTAAGTGGTCTTTAGAAGCTTCTCCTAACACTCTCAGATAGTAAATCAAAGGCAACAGAAATGCATTACTGCATTCACACAGTACTAAGCATCTGGCGTACACCCATATAAATGAACTTAAAGGCCTGGCTACCTAGTCACCATAGCCTCTGTACCCAGATCAGTACGTAAAAGGAGCACTCCTCTAGGAAGTATCAGATTAGTCCGGAAGACCTTCAAACACCTGCAATATTTAGGCACGCTATAATTTTACCAGTAGAAAATGAAAGTGTTAACCCTAATAGTCTAACAAACAGAGCAAATGGTTTAATGCTCCTTAAGTCGATCAGCCTAAATATCTAGTAAGTACGTTTACATGTTGTGACATTGCTAATTTTAGTCTCTCTCAACACCAGTCCTCATAACCTCTATTCAAAATGAAAGCTTGTCTACATGGGGATGTTACATTGAGGTAACTTTAGTTTATACGCCTGACAGTGCCTTGTGTCCATACACAATCTTTTTTAAAGTGAATTATTCGGCATCTTTGGCTGCTGCAGTAAGGGTATGTCTACACTGCCCATGTTACAGCGTGGCCGTGGTAGCGCTGTGATGTGGGTAGTGTAGACACGCTTTATCGCTGGGGAAGAGCTTTCCCGGAGATTTAAAAACCAACCCACCCCAAATGAGGGTGTCTATACTGGCGCTTTTTAGCGCTAAAACTTTTGTCACTTGGGGGTGTTTTTTCACACCCCTGAACGACTAAAGTTTTAGCTCTGAAAGTGACAGTGTAGACACCGCTTAAGTAATCCTCCATGGGACAGGAGTAACTCCACTTTGCAGTGAGTTTGCTTTAAGGTTCAGATGATTCCATGACTCTGCTGCTGGCAGTCGTCCCACTGCTATCTCACGCTGCATTGCTTCTCCCCTGGACTGCTCTGTCTGTGTACGTGTATGGACACCACTACTCCAGGGTCATCTTGTCACTTCTCCGTTTACATGCTGGCATTTAGTCAGGTGCGCCTCTTCTCAATACCAGGTAATGGTGAGTTCACCCTTCCAGAGTCACATCCCCACTATAGCAGCTGTGCCCTGAAGCCTCCACACGGTTGCCTGCAGAGCTCCTGGACTTGACTGCCTTCTTTGGAGAGCTGCGTGTCCAGTCTCATCTGTCTCCAGAATGCAGGCATGTATGAGACCGTGTCAGAGCAAATGAGGAAAAGGGCATGCCCAGAGCTGGGCCCAGTGCCCAGTCCAAGCAAAGGCACTCCAAGAGAAGAACCTGAAGACACGGGACAAGCACTGCCACTCTGGTAATGCTCCACTCTCTGCCCAGACTATGAGGACCTGGACCATGTTTTTGCAAGCGATGCCACCACTGTGCTCAAGAATTGTGGGGTGGAACAGTTTTCCAGAAGGCACCGCAGAAAGCATGGCAAGCATCCTGGAGCCCGCATAGACCATAGGGTCTGACAGGGAGCAGGTTTTTCTGGATGGCCAAGAATTGCGTGACCTATCAGAATTGGGGATCCCATGCAGGGACAGTTAGACAAACTGCTGTGCAGGGGACCCCTGCTATCAGCCAGCCTGAAAACGCGTCCTGGGGGAGCTGCTCGGGATGTGTTATGTGCTGTATTACAAGACGACAGCATAGGGGGATTTAAACTACTTTTTTTTCTGGGTACTGGCTTTCTGCTGCCATGTTAGGTGGGGCTAGAAGCTTCTCCCCACCTAAGGGGCGTTTAACCCCATTCACTCCCGCACTGTACTCAACATGACACCTGCACTGAAGAAGTAACGCTATACTTTTAATTCCTGGCCATACCAAATTCTACACCCATCAGCCAGGTTTGCCTCCATGCACCCTTCTCAAATGGCTTCCTGCTTGCTCTCCTTCCCTTCCCCCTGTTCTTTGCCACCCCCTTTCCTTCCCCACCCAAGACAGTAGCATGGGGGTTAAAACAATCAAAGGCGTTGCATGTCAGGGATGCTTATCGTAACTGCAGGCCCGGACAGAGAAAAGAGCAACAGAAGTAGTAATTTGGCTCCCAGTTCTATAAATATCCTCAGCTTGAACTTGAACCCAAATCAGGCTTCACAGATGTTTCAAAATGCATAGGCACTACACAGCATTCGTGGGTATTTGACACTCTTGGATTCAGAGCAATGACTGCAGAGTTCTGTTTATTTTGTAGTGCACTTTATGGTGATCTGCCAGTGTCATAAAAGAGAACTTAAGGCACAGCTTGTATTTTGGCACATACGTTGCAAGGCAGTGCAGCTCCCCCGGGACTGACCGGTAGCTACCGTTTCCCTTCCATGCCTGCTCCAGATGGAGGGACACCTAATAGCCACACTGCATATCTTCCTGGTTTGCCCATTGTCTTTTTTGAACAAGACCCTTCTATGTCTCCTGAGGATTTGCCTCAGGGAACATCCTCCAGTTTACAGTTGGCCTGCAGGGGTGCATATGCAATTACTAACCTGCCCTCTGCTGCCTTCCGCCCACCTAAACCCACCACAGCCACCCAGCCTATTTTTACAGAGGTCCCTTACGAAGGGGAAATAATCTGGAAAATGTCTAACCACCTTGAAGTGAATTCTTCCCCTCCCCCCCCCCCCCCCCCCCCCCGCGCGCGCGCAGAGTGGGGAATGGCATTCCAAAATTGTGGGGAAAGCAACATTTGGTGATCGTTGGCATGGAGACTAGGATTGGGACAATAAGTCCTTGTGCTTTTTCTGGTTTCCCTGATTTCCACGGCCCTGCTGAGAAGCTGACAAACCTTGGAATGAAGGAAAAAAAGACAAGAGAGGAAATATTCAAGGTACTAGTAACTGCATCCTGACATGGGGCCGGGGAGGGATGATTTCCAGGAGCAGTTGGAATGGAGGATGTGGGTCTTGACAGGGACACGATTCGGAGGCAAATCGCAGTGTGGGAGCACCTTTTGTTACAAAGGTCAAGCACGGCACCCATCTTGGCAATGGCTTGCACACTATGGAGGACACATCATATACTGCAACCTCCCTGTCAATCAGCCATATTTCAGGCCCTTCCCCCAGCAATCCAACCCCATGGAGAAGAAAAGTTGACTGCACCTCACCTGCAGGACTTTGAGTCTTCTACATTTTGGGCATGCCACAGTTCTCCTGGTTTGAAATCTGTACTACAGTTGTTTTTCTTTTTCTTTTCTTTTAATTCAAGCAGCATTATTTATTATTTGTGCTATTGGAAAACTCTAACTTTTTTTTTTAGTACCACTCAGCTGAAAAATTTCATTATAAACAGCTCCCCCCATCTTTCATAGTACATCCCCCCCATAGTATCAATTCCTAATAAAATCGACACACGAGCATAGTTCAGTCATTTCTTTGGTTACAGCATGTTCATTATTCACAACTACTCTCTAGCCTCAAAGTAAGAGCATAATGCGTCCCTGACCCTGTTTCCCTGGCCACTTGAGGCATTTGTCAGAGGCACCCTCTCAGGCTGTCTGTAAGGATCAGAAAGTCGTTCCACGTCCTGCTCCCGCCCAGACTCCTGCTTTTGGATCTCACAGATGAGGTGCAAGAGATAGCAAGCCCTTATCCCACAAGGCACATAATGAGAAGTGTCATGTCATGTCATCCAGCCTTGCAGTCTTTCAAGCTCATACTCCACTGTCATTCAGCAACTGCTCAGTTAAACTGTTCCTTTCTTTTGTCAAGTGTCCAGTAAAAGACTTCATCAGCCAGGGAAGCAGGGATAAGCTGGGTCTCCCAAAGTGATGGGAAAAATCATAACTCCATTAATGTCCATAGTGGTCAGGGGAGCAAAAATTCCCTATCCCATTCCAGCAAATGGGCCTGATTCTCTAAAGAAACTGGCATCATGGACCTTTCCAGAACTCACATTAATACTGGTGAACCTTCCACAATGGTCAATCAGGCCTTGCAGCACCATGGAGAAATACCCCTTCCTGTTGTGTTTGGCCTGGTGTTGGGGTAAAGAATAGGCATGTGTCCCATCGGTAGCCCCTATACAGTTTGCAAACTTCATCCGTGCAAATGCCCTGTGCCTTCCACAGGGCATTGCAAATCTTCATGACAGCAGCCCTAACACTTGATCTACCAATACCAACTTGATCATCTGCTAACCAGTAGCACTTTGGGGGTGAGAGGTTGCCAGATGGTGCTAGCAACATGCTGAGGAGAACTCTCACATTGGTGTTCTGCCTCTCTAGCTCTTGGGTGAGCGCTGCACAGATATCTAGGAAAGTAGCCTTCTGCATTGTGAAGTTCTCCTGCCGCTGCTGATCATCCCAGTTCTGCATCACTCTCCCATCCCACCAGTCTCTTCCAGCTGACCAAGTCCAGGAACATGGCTCCACTCAGTGAAGCTGCTCCAGATAAATGCTCTGCAGAAGTAACTGCTCGATTTCACCCTCCTGCTTCTCCTCTACCTCTAGCTGTATTGCATCTGAAGCTGTCTGAAGCCGCTGAGCACACCCATTCGGCCGTGTGGCTGCCAACAGAATGCGTGTTTGTTTCAACGACTTTCATGATTGCAACGCTCAGCAGTGTGTCATCTGTACTGTCTGACAGCAGCTGGAAAGTGGCAGTGGCAACATTTGGATGAATTATGGAATTATTAGGAATCTCAGGAGTTTGTTAGTTTGAACCGCAAGTCCCACAATTCTTGCAGGCTCTGGTAGACATCATGAGAAAAATCCCAGAGCATAGGGCTGAGTGATGGAACATTGCACCATTGGATATCTACCCAGAATGCTGTGTGGCTAATTTGAACATATGCAGATCTGTGTGGACACAATGATTAACAAGGAAAGCACCATAAACCAGCATAATGAAGTCATATGGGTGCCTCTCAGGTCACATATTTAATTCAATGCAATTACGGCAAACAAGTTAGATCAATGTAATATTGCCAGGCAGACAATCCCTAAGACACTTGTTTGTTTTTATTGTTCTTGTAATAGAAATCCATATAACTAAGACAGCTTGTATATAATCATGGTATATGTGGCACGTAACATGTACATGTGCAGGTACGTGTTCCGGCAGAGAGTCCATTTCCTTGAAAGCACAGTCTCCCTCAAATGATGGCTTAAATAGGGTCTCTCAGTCAGTGTGTAGTGTAATTTTGGAATTTATGTGATACAATGTTGAACAGAGCCATGGAGAATGTATGAAGCTCAAAAAACGTACTAAGACCACTAAGATATTTGTTACTGTGTATCTTCTGACCCATTTTAAATGTTAATTTAGTATTTGTATTTGTACTGAGACATTTAAATAACATCAAGGGACTGATTTGGGGGCCTCAGACTTTACTTGTTTGTGAACAGTTTTGTGCAGTCATGCTTCCTTCTCACAGGCACCTGCACGCACAGGTATTATTGTGAAGAAAGCATGCGTGCACAAGTGGAAGCTAGTTTGAGACTAATAGTGGTATTCCTGTCCCAGATGTTTTGTCACTTACCAGCTCAATTTGTAAATCTGAATGAAATTTAAAGGAACTGGGCAAATTCGTGCCCAGAACACTTCTGCTAAAATATTACTCTACAGATTCTAATTTCTTAGGAAGCTTTATTCATAAAATATTAGGTCTCTCCTATTCCCACCAACACAGAAAGATAACAATTGATACAGTTTAGTTGTCTTTTTAAGCAAAACCTGTTCTGGGGATTATTCTTTAATTAATCTTTTTTTATCCAGGGCATGAAAAATTCACTCTCCTTTGACTAGGAAGCTACCGGGTGAGTGCCATCAATGTCTACATAATCTAAGCATTCCTTTAAAAGAGTGTCTAGACATTATGGTTACAACAATAACCTTCCAAACATAAATAAAGTGTAGAGCTATGCCATGCTTTAAGCCTGTGGTAGCTCCAGTGCCTCTGGGTTGCTCTCAGCTTTGCTAAATTACAGCAGACTGAGGGTGTCTCACTGCTGCTATTGGAAATCCTCTAGGTACCCGTGAAACTGACCAGAATCATGACAATTTCACATTGCCACAGCTTGGAAAGCTCTCAACAGTAGAGTCAGACACTGGATCTGCTCACAGGAGAGGGCCCCAAAAAAGCAGATGGTGGATGGGGGGAAGCTGCAGCAGTGGTTGATTATCAGAGACCCACCACCACCGCAAAAGCCATGAGAGAGTGAATGCTGCTTCTCTCTTCCAGAAGCCAGAAGGACACTCACATTTATCAGACACTTTCTACCTAGAGATAACAGAAGATGGAACCCAAAGTAGGGCTCATGGAGCCCCCTGGTAGCAAAATCCTATTACCGCCCCCCTTCATAGCCACTGGGGGTTAGAGGAGATTTGACTTTGCACCTAGGTGAGACTCCTGGATTGTGGGAGGGGGCTCACTTTAATTTGGGCCTGTGTCTGAGGGTGTGGATAAGTGAATGGATGACCACAGTTCTGTAACTCATTGATTGCGTGATTTATATTTTGAATGGATATAATGTGGATACAGAGGGTACTGGCCACTTCTAAGCCATAGTCACACATTGACTTAGGGCTTCTGATCCTGGGATTTGGATTCATTTGACTGTGACTAGCATTGTATAGGCATGTGAGCTACCCCACTGTAGTAAGCCTCAGTTTAATTCTTCGAATTTACAGACACCCTCTACTATCACCATATGGTTTGGAAATTCTACCAGCACACATGTCTGTGTGAACACACCGTAGCTGATTTTCTAAGCCACATGATGATGCAGGCCATGTGTCAAAGGGGTGGGGGAATGAGCCATTCAGTCCTATAGCTCTGAATTAAAGATTTTCATTTATACTTGAAATGTGTGTGTGTATATATAGAGAGAGAGAGAGAGAGAGAGAGAGAGAGAGAAGTCTTTTCTGCTTGTCATTGACAGTTAATACCTTTAGAGAGAAATGAGCTTATACAGACTGAAGATTGCTTTGTTTTGAGGTGTGTTAAGCCTCCGATGTTGTTGGTAATTCCGAAGTGACAAGTTCTTATGTATAAAACACTGAGGAGTTTATTAGATCTGTTAATCTCTAGGACATAGCCACTAGTTTGAAACTAGATTTATATTATGCTCCTAGCTGATTTAAAGGGGGGTGGGGGCGAGTCAAAGTCTTGGATGTAACTTTAGATCCTTCTCTAGCATTCTCTGTTTAAAAACAAAACACAAAACCAGCAGGATTCACCTTCTCAGATGGTCAAGGAAACATCTTAAGAAACATTTTAACAGTTTAAGAAAGATTCAAAGTGAGGATTTTTTTCCATCTGAGTTTAACTCCTGTTGGCAGCTATTAGTATAGTCTTTGTGCTTGAGCATCCTCAGAGATATGTAGGAGTACTATAACCAGGGTGGTGGTAAATCACCTACCACACATTCACAATTCACACACATCAGTAGTAAATCATTTTATGAACTACGTGGCAGTGCCTAACTGTCTATCTAAGAGTGGAACGTAGCCCTACATGAAAGAGCCACTGTCTAACTGGCTATATTTAATGTGTGAATAAAGCTGATACAGTTTGGAGGGAAATCTTTTCCAGATTGTACATGTCTATTTTCAGAAACAATAGCCAGTTTTTTATGTGTGACTCTGTTTTTTTTTTTTTTTTTTAATTGTTTTCCCCCTTGCGGGTTCTGCAGCAGCAGCAAACTGATAGACCCTATATTCAGTGCTGTGCTAATATAATTGATGTCTATAGTTAAGAACAAGGAAATAAACAAACCACCATATTGATTTCAACTGCTATTAAAAAAATGCACCAGGGTTTGCCAAATAATAAAATAACAATTTTGGCAGGAGAAGACGTTTTTATTTTCAAGTTTCTAAAAGGATTTTGCAAACAAAAATCAGACAAAAATCATCCGAAGAAGTGAGGTTTTTACCCACGAAAGCTTATGCCCAAATAAATCGGTTCGTCTTTAAGGTGCCACCAGACTCCTTGTTGTTTTTGTAGATACAGACTAACACGGCTGCCCCCGATACGAGACTCTGGTGGCAGTGAGCCAAAATCTGAAATGTACCTGGGTAAAACTCCCATGTACTTCAGCTGGAGTTTTGCCTGTGTAAATAGTGAATTCAGAACTTGGCCTAGTAATAATTTTACAACCCAAAAGGTATAAAGGACTGTACTTGACAGCATCTGTTCGACACTGCAACAAAGTTATTGCCTTGTATTTTTCATCCACCATCCCATCCTTCTCTGCAAGAAGTTAACCATAGTGCTCTGTTTCCTCATAATCTCACTGTGTTTAAGGTGGTTGTGTTCATTTCCTGGGAAACATACAGTGACCTGTTTGTGCTGGGTTGAGATTACGACCTTTTTACATAGGATGAGAAAGCAGGCTGGATTAGTATGAATCCGGTGTTCCGAGGCTGACGTTTCTTTCCCTGTGGAGTAAGTTATTGGGATTCTTTTATCTCATAGGTTTCAGAGTAGCAGCCGTGTTAGTCTGTATCCGCAAAAAGATCCTGTTCTTCTTTTATCTCATATTCTGACATTCCATGTTTCAGCAGGAAAATGTGGGGTAGCTGTATTGGTGTAGATCTTTCAGTAAATTACAATTAGGTTCTTTCAAAGCACATGTGTTTTATTTTATAGTGTGTAATGATGCAACAGTTCTGCCTTCTGAATTAGTTTGGGTCCAATACTGTTTCTTAATTTGTGGCTGAAGAGAACGAATGTCATTTAAAATGATATAATACAGTATTTGACTTATGCCAAACCCTGGATAAAAAAATGATTGACTACAATTGGTAATAAATTATACAGAGCAAAACTGAAACAGCATAAAGGAATTCACTGAAATGGTTGGCGACTCTAAGCGTTGTTAGCAGTTTCAGAAGGCATTTGCCATTCATGTCAGAGCACTGCATTTAACTGCCTGAAATGTTCAAGTTCTAACAGGAAATAGGTACCTAAAACCTGTGTGATGTGGCATCCCTTGGAAATACCCCGAGGCCGTGAGCTGCTTCTTTTGAAGTCAGTAGTGGAGCGCCTATTGACTTCTGTGGGAGTGAGATCAAACTCCAAATGCTGACAGACTTAAAGATTTGCTAATAATTACAAGTGGCTGAATGATGCAAACGAATATCCAGGAGCATTTAGTTGAATTTTGAAATGAACTTGCCCTGTGCCCCTTTCATCAAACCTTTGCGTAATCCAAATGTTGTGGGAAGCAAATTTCAGCATTTGGGCCAGAAGCGATTACACGCTCATCCAATTGGTGAAGCAGAAAGAATGCCACGTGACTTTACCAGGCCAACTGCAGCTGAGCAACACAGCTTCAAATTAGAATGTTCAGGGTTATCTGAGAGAGCAAAATGTAAAAAAAATATTTAATCTAATAGCACATGTGAGGAAACTAGGGTTACCATACGTCCGGATTTTCCCGGACATGTCCGGCTTTTGGGGCCTCAAATCCCCATCTGGGAGGAAATCCCCAAAAGCCGGACATGTCCAGGAAAATAGGGAGGGAGGGGCCAGCGGTGCTCAGCCGGGGGGGCGGAGCCACTGGGGCCGGCGGTGCGGGGCCGGGGGCCGGGCCCCAGGGCCCGGGCCGAGCTGGGCGGGAGACGCCAGAGCCTCTTGGCCTGGGCAGAGGGAGCCGCTCAGCGGGGGGGCCAGACTGGGCCACGTCTCCTCATGCCCCCCCACCCCAGCCCCAGCTTACCTGCTGCCTGCCTGCTTCAGGCTTCCCACAAATCAAATGTTCGCTGGAAGCAGGGGAGGGGGTGGGGCAGGGGGGGGCGAAGCATTCAGGGGAGGGGGCGGAGTTGGGACGGGGCTGGGAAGGGGTGGGGCTGGGGTTGGGGCAGGGCCGGGGCCCCGTGGAGTGTCCTCTTTTTGGACACTTAAAATATGGTAACCCTAGAGGAAACTGATCTTTTTATGAAAAATTCATGAAGAGAGAAACATTTGAAACAACCATATTGTTAACTGTGGATTATACACTCATTTCTCCTAGTAATGTATATAAGAGCCTGGTCCCCCAAAGACCCACAGATGTATTTTCACAGTACCATCTCTCTTCCTGATTTCTGGCCTTGGCTTGTGTGCTGTATTGTTTGTCTACTTCAGTCTTTTTTTTTTTTTTCCTTTTCCTCTGCAAAGTTTTTCCTCCTCCTTGTCCTGCAGTGAAGTCACAAGGCCAGAATTTTACCTATCCTGTTTTGCAGGTACAGTTTATGCCCCTACTTTTGAACTGATAAGGAGTTGGGTGCAAACAGTAATAGTTAGGCATCTTCTACCAAGAGTAGGCACAGTATTTCCAGGGAGACGTGCAAGTTTAGGCTGAATGCCATCTCATTTAAAAAACTAAACAAAACCCACCACCTTTTTGGAGTCCTTGTTTCTATACTTTAGCAGATGTTTCTTCTACAATGCATGCTACATTTTTCACTACAGTTGAGTTAACCCTATCATGCTTTGTTTTAATTTTTGATCAGCATAACTCAGCAGTGCCTTGCTGATCATCTGAAATCTAAGGCAACAGCATAACAGGACATTCAGGGCTATAATGGTTTGCAGTGCAGCAAAGCACGGCATTCTCTTCCTACTGGAAAACTTCACTTCTGCTAAAACCTAATCCCAGATTTCTTTGGAATGGTTTTATTAAATCAGTAATGTCACCACCGATGTGTGCCAGCAAACTTTTAGAAAAGACCCTATGACTCATAAGGGAAAAATACCAACCATCAATGTGGTTTCATTTAGTGATCAACCACAAACTACTGTATTTATCTTTATTCCTAAACAGTCTCAATTGATAAATATCTCTGATTATATGAAACATTCATATTGTCTGTAATTAAATATGGATGCAGCTAATCAAATTATCTGGCTAGTCCTTGTCCAAACTGGGAGCAAACCCAAATTGGTTACGAACACGTAGACTGGTACAGTTTCCTTGATCACTGTGACCAGGGTTTTTTTGTCTGGGAGCAGAGTTAGAACAATATTATCAAACATGAATAGACTATTCGGAGCCCTGTCTCTAAGGAAATTAAACTGTTGCTGAAAATGGTTTTCCACAATGACTCCGTGTGGATTTATTTTGAAAATGGGGAAAGTGCTAAGTGTAGATTGGGCAAAACCATTTTCAATACCATTTCAAAAAGGGACTGGGATTTGATGGGAGTGATAATCCCCCAACCAGATCCATTTCCTAGTGTAGACAAGATTGAGGGTGCATAACATGTTCCTAAGACTTTCATCTCTGTCAGCAATATTTGAATGAGGGCAACCTTCCTTACTTATGTCGCCAGGGTGTTGTAGGGATTAATTCACTCATGTCTGTAAATGCTTTCAGCTCCTCAGAAGGCACTGTGGAAATGCAAACTGTATTAATATTGCTGTTATGATTAACATGCCAAATAGCCAGGTAGTGCACAAGGTAATGTCTAGCTATATTTATAGCTTGGCCATAGAGGTCAGATTTTCAATTCAAAAGTTTACAAATGTTATCATTTTTGTGGGAAATTGAGCTACTGGGAATTTTCTCAGACATTTTTGTAGCCTTGCAAACTTTTGCTTAATTGGCAAACATTTTCACTGCAGGCACCGCAGAAATTCTTTAAAGTGAAAACAAGCTGTTTTCTCTCTTTTTATATGGTTACTAAAAAAAATGGAAATCAGTTAAAATAAAGAGAAAAGCTGTCCTCAAATACAGTTTGAGCCCTTCAGGTGTGGGCAGTTTAACAGTCACAATGATTCATGGGGGGTCCTGCTTCTTGTGGTCCATGGATACCCCATGGCCTCTCTCAAGCATGGGAAACACCCATCCTTTCATTGCCTGGACACGTGGAAAGAAAGACATAATTCAAGGGACGTGGCTTAATTAAGCCACAACTTTATTATTTAATTCATCTGGGAACTAACAGGGAGTAATCCATACTGTGCAGGTCATGATTCCTTCCTCAATCATTTCCACCTGGTGGGGGGATGGTCATCCGCCCCCCAACCTCTACAGGTGGTCCCAGCCCATTGCTGGAACCCCACTGCTCTCTCTTCATATTGAGGGGTAAGGAGCTGCAAGCAGGGAATTCTGTCCCTGCTGTGCCAGACATTAGGAGACCCGACTCCATCCCCCAGCCTCTTTAGGGGACGCTTTACCCTGAGCCCACTTCCAATCCAGTTTATCTGGGAACTGGACCCCTTATGGAATGAGTGCCTGCATTGGACATCTACCACCTGCTACGTTGTGACATCTTGAACCCTAACTCCTGATATACACCACCAGGTCCTGCAGCTGCTGCAGGGAAGGTGAAAAACCCCTCCCTGCCCTGGCCATTCTGATGGTGAGGGAAAATTCCCTTCCCAGTCCCAAATGAGGCAAGAAGCACAATGCCCACAGCAGACTAACCAACCTCCCTCGCTGTCCTTCCCCCCAGACCCCTTCCCAGCCATCTTCTTCCCAATTCACAAGGGTGGGGGGAACCTTAAAGGAGCCTCCACCCTTTTTTCCTGCCAGTCCAGACAAAGTTCCCCTGCCTTGCATTTTGTGGTCATTGTCTGCATCTTCCCGTCTGTTACAGACCCATCCCTATTCATAGTTAGTGCATTGACGACTCTGACATCATCAATAGAGCATGGAGTGGGACTAAAACGGGGTTTGATGGTAATAGGTGCTGCAGCTGGCTTTCTTCTCCATTACCATGAGGTTTCTGGCCTCCATTGCCACAAGGAACATCGGTAACAAGATCACGCTTGAACTTGGGTTCCCATTATGTCAGCAGGAGCTGTTGTTAATCTCAAGTGATCCATGGAATTTTTGTGAATTACAACAAAAATAACATTGTGAATGTTCTGAACTAAATCTTCGATCATTTGAGACCTGCACGCATGTACAAAAATTAGGTACACACCTCTACACTGCATTTGCACATGCAAGCCAGGTCATCACACAGATAGCGTTCCCTTTACAAGCATATCTGGGGGTTTTGCACCTGCAAATGCATGTGAAAATGGATGGAATTTTTGGGCATAACCATTTGCATTCTGAACATTTGGCTCTAGGGTTTAGTATTGCAAAGGTGTTATGAAATGTAATGTTTGTTTTATACAACCTGAAATGTACCTTCTCAGCATTTGAAATAGGGGTCTTTGAGGGGACAATAGGAGAAGTGGGCCAAGTTCTGCTCGCATTTTATACTAGTGACACCATTGGAGTTGCACTGATATAACTAAGAGCAGAATTTGGCCCATACTTTTTAACACCATTGAAATGTACTGGAACTGAAGAGCTTCTGCAGAGACGTTTTGTGGAAAGTGCTATTTTGCTAAAATAAAGCAAAATATGGACAGTCTCTCCTGAACTGGGACAGTTGGAATTTAGGCTTTTAGAGCCCAATCCTGCATCGTGGAAGCCAATGGAAACTTTGCCACTGATGGTCATGGGCACAGAATGAAGCCTTTAAGGAGCATATGTTCTTGCTCCTTGTATAGAATTCCTCCTGAGATCCATTTGCGTGTGCAGAGCAAGTCTGAATATTCCCCAGAGCAACTGATTAGAAATTAAAGTTTGAGGTGATCTGTTTCAGGGAACATTGGTACTGGAGCTGGAGGAGTAATTTCCAGCTCAGATGGACATACCTGTGCTAGTTCTAACTGAGCTCGCACACTAACAATAGAAATGGAGAGGCACAGCAGGAGGGACTAACTGCCCCAAGTACAATCCCTTCCAAGATGCTAGGTATGTACTAGTGGTAGTGGCTAGCTTCCTGCTGCCCGGGCTCTGCTTCTACGTTTAGTGCACTACCTTGATTAGTTCTAGAGCAGAGGTGGGAAACTACGGCCCGCAGGCCACATCCGGCCCATGGGACTCTCCTGCCCGGCCCCTGAGCTCCTTGCCTGGGAGGCTCGTCCCTGGCCCCTCCCCTGCTGTTCCCCCTGCCCCGCAGCCTCAGTGTGCTGCGCTGTGCCGCGCCACTGGCGCAATGCTCTGGGCAGCCGGGCAGCACAGCTGCAGAGCCACGGCCTGACCTGTGCTCTGTGCTGCGCGGTGGTGTGGCTGGCTCCAGCCGGGCAGCACAGCTGCCTGTCCTGGTGCTCTTGGCGGCGCGGCTGTAGCACCGCCAGCCACCAGTGCACCAGGCAGTGCAGTAAGGGGGCAGGGAGCAGATGGGGTTGGATAGAGGGCAGGGTGGTGGACAGGGGGTGGGGCGGTCAGAGGGCAGGGAACGGGTGTTGAATGGGTGCAGGAGTCCTGCGGGGCAGTTAGGAAGGAGGGGGTGTTGGGGCGGCAGGGAGCAGTCAGGGGCAGTGGTTCCGAGGGTAGTCAGGGAGAAGGGGTGGTTGGATGGGCGGGAGTCAGGAATGAGAGGAGGGGTTGGATGGGGCGGCAGCGGGAGGCAGTCAGGTTGGGGGTTCCGGGGGCGGTCAGGGGACAGGGAGTGGGGGGGTGGATGGGGCAGGGGTCCTGGGGGGGCATTTGGGTGAGATGCGGGGGCGGGGGCCATGCCTGGCTGTTTGGGGTGGCACAGCCTCCCCTAACTGTCCCTCCATACAATTTCCAAAACCCGATGAGGCCTTCAGGTCAAAAAGTTTTCCTGCCCCTGTTCTAGAGCAAGTATGACTACTCAAGCTGGAAATTACACCTTCCAGCTCCACTGCAGACATACCCCAGAGGATTAGCTTAATAAATATAGAGTATACATGAGTATTGTCTTTGGATTCCAAAGAAACATTGATTACTTTACCTGACCATTTGCTACCTAGGTGCTTGCTCAGCTGTTTTTGCCATTGACTTCAACAGGAGCAGGATTTGCTCCTTCAGTCTACACAGAATCCATCATTAAATCACTTGTACCCCCGCCCCAAAGGAATATTAAATTTCCTTTTAAAGAACCAAGGAAAATGGAAAGAAGCAAAACATGTTCTAAGAAGAGCGCTGGAACCGAGAGTTGCACAAAATTGCTTCTTATTCTACTGGACAGTTGGAAAGAACAACAGTTGAGTCAATGCTGAGGAGTCTGTTCCTTTCAGAAAATGTTTATCCTAGAGCTGTGGCAGTTGACATGTTTTTAACCTTTTGTGGGTTGCACAACCTTCAGGTGCAGAATGGGGAAATAGCTAATTGCTCAGAGGCGAAAGAGGAGTTTTAATTAACGGCAGTCATGCAACCCTTCATGCCAAGCAGTTATTCCCCATTATTGGTGTGCTGCCCATTTGTTAATCGGGGCCATGTTTTCCAGATTTAAACACCAGAGAGAAAACAGTGCTATACAACAGGCAAGTGTATTAGATTCCAAACTTGGAACTGGTTTGAGATATCAGCTTCTAATTTTTTCCATAATCTATTCAAGCCCATATTGCTGGTATCCTTAGAAACTGAGATTTGTTTTACCTAGTCCTTCACATAAATCACAGAGCGACAAAGAGTCCTGTGGGACCTTATAGACTAACAGACGTATTGGAGCATAAGCTTTTGTGGGTGAATATGCTTATGCTCCAATACGTCTGTTAGTCTATATGGTGCCACAGGACTCTTTGTCGCTTTTTACAGATCCAGACTAACACGGCTACCCCTCTGATAAATCACAGAGACCATGCAGGTTGTTTTCCTCTCAGCTACAGCAGTGTAAATCAGGAATAACCATTTAAATCCATGGAGTTACTCTGTTGTAAAACCAGTGTGACACAAAGATTGGGCCATGTTTAGCTTTAGGGCCCTAGGTGGGAAAAACTGCGGAAACATCTGATTTTCTTGAGTCACATCTCGTACCGTGATACAACTGATTTTGTGCTGCATTTTGCTGCGCAGCTTCCCGAATGTGCTCGCTATGATGCTGTAGAACTAAGGGGGAGTTGGACTAGATGACCTCCTGAGGTCCCTTCCAACCCTGATATTCTATGATTAACCTGTTGTATAATACTTAAGGCAAACTGTGCCTTGTTTACATCACTTCTATTCTGTTCTGAGTATCTTACATTTTAAGTAGCTAATCAATTTTATTCCTTGAATTGACACAAAAAAGCAGTTAAAGGGACACTGTCAAAATGAACAGACCTGTAATTGGAACTAATTTAAAATAACAATCCTGATTCGTGTGTATATATAAGGGCTACAGTCTAGCAAAACTCCCAGCTTCTCAGGTATGTCTGCAGTACCACAGCACAGTTGTGGAACTGCAGCTACGCTGCTGTGGTGTAAATGCTTTGGGAGAGGTTTTTCTGTCTATGTCGGAAATGCACCTCTCTGCAAGGTAGCTAGGTCAACAGAAGAATCCTCCTGTGTAGATCAGGCCCCAGATGGATACCTGATGACTGGCTAGTTTGTTTGCAGTCAGAGTCACACCCCTGCATTCTGCCAATGAGCAGGAAGCTTTTTGGGAATGGGGTGTGCTAGGATCCTGCAAGAGGTGGAGTTTTGTAAATGTGTTAAAAGTGCTTTTCAGACAAAAGGGAAAGGTGCCAGTTTCACAGCCCTGCAGAGGGAAAGCCTGGATCTTATTGTTTTAATGATTGAAGCCCTAATGTTGCTCAGCATCGGAATGGCCATGTGTGCCCTCAGGAATTATACTACTCAGTGGGTAGTAAAGTGGTCATGACAGGGTTAAGGGGGTTACCCAGAGTATTATGGGATGGAGCCATGCCCCATTCCTCCTCACTTCCTGTTTGTTTAGTCAGTAGGAGCCCTCCCCATCCCCATTTGATACAGTTGAATAAATGAGCCCAGCCTCCAGTCCTGTAACTAGACATACTTTAGTTGCATTGAGCAGGCCCTTCACAGAACAGAGAGTATGTGAAATCTGTGCTAGAACAGGCAGCTCACCGGCTCTGCAATCTTCCTCATGCTGTCCCCAACCCTTATCTGCAGGTGCTATCTCTGCTACGGAGAAAATCCAGGCCTAGATGGCTAACATGGGGGCTGTTGTAGTGTTTGCGCCTGTTTGCGGGGAAATGGACTGGCTCCACCAAGTTCATTTTGCACAGGTCAGCTACCAAATGTTAATGCCTTTTGGGGACCTGATCCTGCAATCTTCTCTGATCCCCATATCTGATATATAATACTTCCGGGAGAGTTTGGTGTGTGCAAGGAAGGCAGGATCTTGCCTAGAAAGGGTCTTTAGCCCATTCCCCAGTCTCCCATCTTATGTAAGCATCATTACTCCCTTGAGAACAGAGTAACTTTGCCCTATTGACCAGGACAGTGTCCCTTTATCTGGAGTACATCAAACACTAAATTTTCATATGCGCACATTTTTATTACGCCCAGTCATTCTCAGATGCTGTTTCTGCGTCTGTATTTTGGTGGATGATATATGATGTGTTTGGAGTTCTTGCAACAGCACTTCAGGGAATTGTAGTTTTACTGTGGACATTTTGAAGTGCTAGATACAAATTTCAGCCAAGTGGTGCTAAAAATAAATGCTCAGATCACACATTAAAATTCTGGAAAAGGAGAGAAATCAACAATTAAACAATTATGATATGTTTAATGGAAACACAGATGGTCACATTAGTCATACTTAGCAAGGCTCCCACTTCAAGCTACACTAAACTTAATGGGGTTGATTCTGTTCTCTAATAAAACAAACTCTACACAAGGTACCAACTTATTAAACTTTTATTTTAAAATTGCAGCTCTGATTTGATAAATTAAACCAGACCTCCCTAATTGCTGACAGTTCCGTTCTTGTGTCATTGGGGCTAGTAGGAGTTGGGTTTGGGTCAGTCTGAAAACATTTTTGTTTCTTTGAATTACACTATGAGAGATCAGGGAATAAGTTAAACTCACCCTTCCAGCTTATCTTTAACCTTCTTTTCTGCCGTGCCTGATCGCTCCATTTCAGGATGTGGATATACACCTTGTTAGATGTACAGAGTAATCTGGTATGAAGTTACTCTCTGCTTTCAGGCTTTGGTGGAAAATCTGTGCTTAGTTTTTGTCTGAACAGTCGTTATCTTGACAGATAGACATAGTGATTTCCTAAAAATTACTACACATATAACAAAGAGCAGATGGAGCAGATGATGTAAATAAGAGAATTCTGATGCATTAATAAATTCATCTGCCCTGTCTATGCTGATACAAAACTGGCTATCGGCTTTCAGTTATCTAATCATTCCCTGCGTTCGCAGGAACTGAATTGACAGGAGATGAATTTGAATACCAAGAAGACTCACCCTTGAGAAATCCAGGATCACACTGATTCATGAACACTCCTTTAGTGCCCGTTTGAATGGTGCGGGTCCTGAGCGGCTGTAAATCAGTGTGGCTCCATTGTGACTTAATTTACAGAAGAGACCAGCAAACGTCTGCTTTTCTTTTCTGTTCTCATTGCCGGAGCGGTTTGTTTGGTTAGTAAGGCAAGATCTCTAAAGGTATTTAGGATCTTAGCTTCCATTGATTTCAGTGCAGGTTAGGAGCCTAAATACCTTTGTGGAGCTGGGCCTCACTTTTTACTACAGGTTAGAAGAGAGTCTCACACTTCATTGTATCTGTAGGCTTAGCTCATTGCCCTCACCAGGAGCATCTTGCATTCCTCCATTCCCCCCCACACACACCCCGTACAAGCTCCCTGCATGCCACCCTCCCATTCCCCTGTATTTCAGGGACTCCCTGCAGCCTCCCCCTGTCCCTTGTTCCAAGGGCTCTGTGTCCCTTTCCCCCATACCAGGATCCCTCATTTCCCCCCAATGCCGAAGGGCTTTGTGTACCCGTCTCTCCCCCATGCCAGGGACTCTGTGTCCCCCATGATCCCCCCCCCATACCATTGTCCTCCAGTCTTCTCCCACACCCACCCATTTTCACTCTGCCTCATGCAGGGGATCTGTGTTACTCATATTTCCCCACCCCCCCATACTGCTGTCCCTCTTTCTCCTTCCCCATGGCAAGGGCTCTGTGTGTCCTCTTGCCCCCATGCTAGAGGCTCCATGTGCCCCTCATTCTTCCCCTCCTCCATACCCATTTCCCCCCATACCAGGGGCTCTGTATGTCTCTCCCCCACCCCCTTTTCTTTTCTGTCTGGCAGGTAAGTCATTCAGGCTGTCAACATTTTAAACTCCACTGAGACATGGGTAGAAGTGGGGGGTTGTTGTGCTGCCATCAATCAGTCTTTGATCGATAGACAATTACAGAGGTGTTGAAGTTGGTGATTGTACTGCCAGGGCTGCGTGTGCCCCCATTTCCCAGCTATTAGACACAACCCTTGGCAAGACAAGCTTGTTTTGTTTTTTTTACTAAGGAGAGATGGTGACTAATAGGAACGGCGGAGGAAAAGCCAGCAGCGATGAGAGTGTACTGACCAGATCGGAGTATCATGAACCTTGGGCCCAGCAAATGCAACCCCTCAAAATGGGTTATTGGCAGATTCTGAAAAACGAATCCAAGACTTGGCATACTCGTTGATATTTAGGGCTCTGAGATTTGTGTGATCCCGGAGCAGGGCAGGGCATGGCACGGTTTGTCTTTTGCTATCTAATCCACCCACCACTCTTTGTAGGAGTGGGAGAGGCGTGGTGATCCACAACTATGTGCATCCACTGATTAGCCAAACCCTGGTGGGGCGGGGGGGCTCAGTGGTCACAGAGGTTAGGGCAACCCTGAGGTTTAAGTAGAGGCACAGAGTGGCTCTGCTACTGCTTCTCATCCCTGGATCTTGCCAGCCCACAACAAGAAGGGCCCTGTTCTGATCCCCTTCACTAAGGCTTGTCTCGGACAGAGGATTTGGCTTGTTGCAGGGAAGGGGGGGGGGACTCCTGAAAAGGATCTTTCAGAATTTACCAACCAAGTTAACTTTCTGTTCATTTTCTGAGAACCCCAAACCTAGCACTAGCATTTCCCCCCCTCCCCCGACCTCAGCTCCGTGTCTTAAGCGGGCTCAGGCCAGTGAGGAGCTGGCCCAGAAAGAGGGGATCTCTGGAGGCTAATTTGCATACATTCCAAAATGCAGACTTGCAAAGCAGTCCCCCTGCAAGCCCAGCATGTGCAGCACTGCCCTTCCCCGCTGCCTCTGCTTAACACTTTGCAGGGTGTTTACTTGGTGTCCTCCTGGGGAGGAGAGGAATGAACATTGGAGGGGTGAGTTCGCACCAGCTGTCTGCACTGCTGAATGACTCCACGTGTGTTCTGACTCAGCTGTGCTCACCCTAGCTTGGGTTGTTTCCAGTGAGTTTATGGGGGGAAAAAAACCTTGATCCCAAGTTTGTCTCTTAAGGCCAGGTCCTGCACGCCATACTCAGGCAACATTTCTATTGAAGTGAGAGGGAATTTTCCCTACTTAAAGACGACTGACTGGGCCCATAGAGGATTCTGTTATTCCTGAGTCAGAGAAAGCGGTTATTATCATGTTGAATAGGAAATACTGTTCTGACAAAGCCCTAAACTGATGTTAAATACTCTGCTCCTGTTTGGTTACTCGGCACAACACACCTGCGAGGTAGGCAGTCGTTGCTCTCTCTGTTATGCTGACGCCCCGAGGCTGATGACTTGCCAAAGGCTAGAGGGAGTCAGTGTCAGCCAGTGGCTGCAATTTACCTACTCCTCTGCTCAGACCAGTAGGCCTCCCCTCTGTCTAACTAACACAATATTTGCAAACCTTATAAATACGGAGCCATATCCCACCCTCAGGCACTTGAAGTCCGTGGGAGTGGCATGGGTGTGGCAGAAGGCAGACTCTGGCCCACAGCTGGAACTGAACAGGGGTGGATTAAGACTGGATTGGGCCTGGATCCACAGACATTTTGGGGGGGAAGGGGCATAAAACATTGAGATGCACACTCCAGATTCTTCCCCCTGCCCCCCGTCACACATAACTCATGGTTCTTCGCTCCACACAGCTGGACACGTTGTTGGCTCCATCCCACACATTCTTGTCTTCCCAGCCTCTCTCTCTTTCTCCTCTTCTCCCAGCTCCCCCAGGGAGAACGAGCTCCTCAGCTGCGTAGTTTCATTAAAGTCAGTGCAGTTAGACTGATTTACACCAGCTGAGGATCGGGCCCATAGACTGAGTCTCTTACTGACTCTCTTCTTCTGAATCCAGGGGGACCTGACCCCAAGTATACTGCCTTGTTCCAGCTCTGGGCCTATCATGGCTAACATAGGGTAGATAGTCTGTTGTCTAATAATTTCATTCACTTGCGGGGTTAGCTGCCGCAGAGGGAGGGGCTCCCCAGGCGGGGTTAGCTTTCGCGGGGGGGTCTCCCCGAGCGGGGTTAACTGCCGCTGAGGGGGAGTCTCCCTGGGCGGGGTTAGCTTTCATGAAGGGGGGGGGGGGGCTCCCTGGGTGGGGTTAGCTGTAGAGAGGGGGTAGCTGCTGCGGGGGGGGGGGGGGGGATCCTGGGTGCGGGGCTGGGTTAGCTGCTGCGGTGGGGTGGGGTTAGCTGGGGAGGTGGGGTAGAAGGGGCGCGCAAGGTGGAAGTTTCGCCTGGGGCGCGACTCCAGCCCTGCCCATATCCAAGGATGTGTGACTATTATATGTCCACCCCCAACTGGGCCAGCTTGGAAGGACGTGTTTGACATGTGTGTTTAGGGAGTTAAAAAACATTCAAAGCCAACAGTAACAAGGTTAAACAGTGTGATCGGTATTGGACTCAACCTGAGCAAAGCCAAGGGAGCCCTGTCAGCAGCAGCTGCCTTTACAAACGAGGAGGATCCAACCTCTGCATTAGAGTTGCCGGGCCATCTTTGCATTGCCCTTCTCTGCACCTTTTGTCACACCAGGAGATCACTGGCTGGACAAGGCCAGAGGGGCAAATAAGTGAGGGAATGACAAAGTTTCAGCTTGTCTGAGGTGCACTGAGCCATTGACTTCAAATTCTAAATGTAATATTCCAAAGCACTCTTTGTCCCTCTTATTTACCGCATTTGCTGCTTGCTTGTATTTAGTGTGGTTTTTCTCTAACTTCTGTATGTCTCCAATCTGCTGAGAAGCTCATCTCATCAGTGAGGCTTCTGCTCTGTTCCCTCTAACAATTTGTTGTTTGTGCCTTCAAGAAACATTATTTACAGATTGCTGCCTGCAGCACTTTTTAAAATGTTTTGAAGGAAACAACACACCGCCTTGTTCTCAGTTTGTAACAGTCCCCAGTTAAAGATGCAATTTAAAGGGACGCTGTCATGTAGAGTAGGCCCAAATTCTATTTTGTGAATTTGTATGTATGTATGTATGTATTTTCTGATGTGAGACTCCCTCCATCGCTCCTGTGGAAGCTGTTCCTCTCTGGATAAATAATGAAAACGTGATGGGAGCAGGACGATGAGACCCAGGGTCTCCCAGCTCGGTGCCCGTACCACTGGACTACAGAGTCAGTCTTATTCTCTTGGGCCCCAGGACTATTCCATTGTGGATAAACTCTTGCTCCAATCACTCTTGCATTATCTGTCCAGAGTGGAGGGAGCCGCACCACAGAAAATCCCCTGGCTCAATGATCAGAGTGTTCTCCCAGGAGGTAGGATTTGAACAGGGGTCTCCTATTTCCCCCTCTGGCAGAGAGGGGGGACTTGAATCTAGTCTCCCACATCCCAGATGGATGCTCTTATGGCTGGGCTAAAAGTTATAAGGTGGGTGGAAGTACCAGCATCTCCTCCAGCCATTTTGTGTGGACTGAGGCAGGTGCCTAATTCAATCTCTCAAGGTGTGATTTAGGCACCCAAGTCACGTGACTCCAGGAGTGGGGTTCCTATGTGTGGATAGCTAAGCAGAACTAGGTGCCTCTCTGCAGTCTGGACTTAGGCTCCTATTGTGGAGAAGGGTAAGTGGGACTCATCAACTGACCCATGTTAGGGAACGCCGTGCTTGAGCAGCTACCTTGTATTTTAATCCTAGGTTAAGACTTTTCTAATGTGTGCTCGAACCTTGGGCTCTGGCATTGTGACTGCAGTGCGCAGACCTGAGTCAAAGTAACCATATCCCCCATGTCTTCTCCCCCAAAATATGGCCACTCTAGCCCTAGGATCTTGGTGCACTATGGGAAAATTTTACTGCCCGCCCTGTACATTACCAGAAAGCAGCTCGCTTTGCAAAAGACTTGATCCATTTGCTCTCCATTGCAAAACCAGGAGGCTCTCAGATCGTGTGCTTGCAGGTCGGGGATCAGAAGAGAATGGTTTAACGCTGACCTGAGCTGCTGCCCTTTGCAAAGGGGAAGTGGCTTCTGTTTTCAATAAAGTGGACTGCAGATTGTTGAGACACAGAGAGCTAAGGAAGTTGTCCCACGGAATTGTGGGATATTTCTGGCTGATTCGTGGGACCCGAGTCAAGCGGGGCTGGATCGTGGCTTAACTCATACTTGGACCTTCCAGTCCTGCAGCCTACTGGGACCCTGGGTTCAAGCCCTGGGTTAGCACAATTGCAGTGTAGATGCAAAGGGGTTTAGACTTGAGCCCATACCCTTAGGTACTTATCTCTTCCCATTTGTTGTATAGAGAGTTTGGGCACCTAATTCAGCTTGGTGGTTTCTCTGATGTTGTGCCTGTGGTTTTCCAGGTATCTAAAAGTTGGGCATCATGATATTCGGTGATGCAACACCTGAATCCCTTTGTGGATCCATGTTTAGTCTCAGCTGCATCTCACTTTCCCCAACTCTAAAATGAGGAAATTACTATATGATAAATAATAACCTGGACCCTCATGCTCTGGCGATGAGCACTAAAGCAATGCCTTATATAATAACAGTACCTATCCCACAGGGCTTTGTGAGGCTTAATCAATTTGAGTCTTTAAAACTCTTGGACATCCTCAGAAGGAAAGTGCTGGGTAAGTGCAAAGTCCTGTTGTTATAAGTATTAGCAGCTCACAGTGGTAGCAAACATGACCTCAGAGCATCATTGTCATAGAATCAATTTTCTATGCGCAACACTTCATCCTGTAACCTTATTTCGCAAAACCTCCCTCCCTCCAAGTCATTACTAGTAAAAAAGGTATTTAATAAACCCACAACAAATTGTTGATTGAACTTGTCAGATTGCACAGCTTGAAAATTTCACCAAGGGCTTGGTTTGAGAGAACAAAGGGAGCATTGTCTCAAGATTTAAATGAGAATAAACTGTCTCTGAGGTCAAAAGTGATAGTTTTCATAACAAATAATCGCAGGCGCATTTTCCTCCCACTGCTCCAGGCCAGGGCATTGACTCTGAGGTTATAGAGAAAGCTGGATGGGAAGGTGGGGTACACCCTGTTTGGATGGGCAGAATCAGAAGTGCAGCTGTATAGAGGGGCCAGCACCACACACTTAATCATAAGTAGAAACAAAGAACCGTTACAGATCACCTTTCATCCTAAAGGATCCTGAACTGCGCTTTGCACTTCTCAGGATCCAGCCACTGGAAAACAGTCCCATCTAGATTAGAGCAGTGGTTCTCAACCAGGGGTGCAGGGCCCCCTGGGGGGCCGTGGGCAGATTTTGGGTGGTCCACCAAGCAGGGCTGGCCTTAGACTCCTTGGGGCCCAGAGCAGAAAGCTGAAGCCCTGACCCCCACCACCTGGGGCTGAAGCCAAAGCCTGAGCAATTTAGCTTTGTGGGACCCCCTGTGGCATGGGCTCCCAGGCAATTGTCCTGCTTGCTACCCTCTAACCCCAGCCCTGGCTTTTATATGTAGAAAAACAGTTGTTGTGGCACAGGTGGGCCATGGAGTTTTTAGAGCATGTTGGTGGGGGGTCATCAAGAGCATCAAGAAAAAGATTGAGAACCCCTGGGTTAGAGGGCAGTAGGTAGGGCACTTATGGGGGGTACGGGGGAAAGACAACAGAATCTTTGTCAAAAGACACATCCCTAGTCTTATGAAAAGTGTCTTGGGATTTTCGATCTCCTGATGGAACTTCAGTATTTAAGGGCTGAGCTGAAGGACGCGCCTCACCCTCTTTCCCCCCATGTGAACATAGTGGATCTCAGTTTACTTACTGCAGAAGACAAAGAGCTGAATTGCCTCTGCTAGGATTTGAACCTGGTGTTGTAAGGTACCGAGGTGTTTCAGAGGTGAACCATTCCCATGTCGTATTGATATTGCACATTTTTATGTTATGTGAGTTTGTCCCAGGAAAAGTAGGGGAACGGGCTGCATTGTCAGTCTTCGCAAATCCTCCCCGCTAAACCCACAGTGGTCAAGTACACCAGCAATAAAGCCAGCTTGACTCATAGAAATCTAGTGGTAGCTAAAAATTAGGGCTTCCACCAGACACCATCAACTGGGAACTACCGTTTCAAGAGATCAGTCAGTTGGTTTAGTGTTTCTTACCCAGCCTGAAGAACCATCTCTGTTTGTTTCTGGTCAGTGACAGTCAGAGAAGCCTATGTGTGCCTGGTACTAGATTGAAACAGCCTCTGTTGAATGGTGAGTGAACAATGATCTGCTCTGTGAACAAACAATTCCTTTCCCAAAATGATGGAATCATCAGTATTACAGGCACCAAAGGGGGAGACGGGAGGACGTGTAGGCATGATTTCCGTGCTCTGATCGTAACTGTTACAGAAACAACACAGCAGTGTTTTCTTTATTTGCTCAGCAAAAACTTCCCTTATGTCCATAGGTATAATTATGGTAGAGGCTAGAGTCACTTGGAGACAAATACTCTGGTGATTAACCAAATCACCAGTTCTCCTAAATAGTTTTAAACAGAGCAAGTTCTGTTAAAAAAGGGGAAAAGTGACATTTCCAAATGGATTCCATAATGGTATAAATGAAAGTGAGGATTCAGAAGAGACTTTGAAGTGAAGGGAATAATCCTATTTGGTTTGGCCAGTAATGATTTACATGGTTAGGACTGAAATCTTAACTTGTATGATGCTCCTCAATGTTTCGATTGGTGGTTTACTTTTTGGTGTGAATTTAGTGCCCGTGAAAGGTATCAAGTAGGTAGCCCTGAAGAATGATGTCCTCACTCTATCACAGAATCGGTACAGTGTGGGTAAGCATCCGCCCTATGCCATTAACGTGCTGTAGTCCATGTGTGGGGAGTAAGAGGATTGAGTTTCCACATCCAGTCAGTCCATGGCCTCTCTGCTGAGTCTGCTAGTAATGATTCCAAATGGTGCCCATTGTGGTGTTGGCCGTGTGGACATTTGACTATTAGGAATTGGACTGGGACCTCTAAAATTCCCCTCATATAAGTCACTGAATGACCATCAGATGAGAACTTCGCTGCCACCCTGAGCTGGATTTGAACCAACGATTTAATAATAATAATAATATTTTGCACTAATATTGTACTTTCTGTAGGAGGCTTTCAACATGCTTTATAAGGCTGGATACATACGAATATTACCATTTTATAAACAGCACCACTGAGGTGGAAAGGGTTACATCTCCTTATCAGTTCCATGTGTTTGGCTAATTATTTTAATTAAAAACAGAGAAAATTATTCAGACTGTTTCAATTTTTTCAGTGATTTCCCCTGGTGTTGAAAATTGCATCGACACACACTGTTCAAGGGGTGATGTAAAATGGAATGAATGCTCCTTTTAGCTGCCATGAATAGAGGCTCCTCAGATCAATTAAGTGTTGACTCTATAATTGCTGTAGGATTACGCATTTCTGTTATTTTTTTTTCCAATCCTCTAAATCATAAATTAACAAATATTTCAACACTCCATAGAATCTTTCAAACCGGTGACAGCTGAATAAAATCACATCTATTTGGATGAGACATTTATTGTAACCAGCAAAGCAGCTAATAACCTTCCTAACAATTCACCCTTTTTTGGTCTGCTCAGTCTTTCCGTAGTTTTGCAAGGTTGAGTTTGCTTTTAGCTGCTTCTAGAAAGGGCTTAAATAAATAATTGTCCCAGAGGTTTTCTCCACTGTGGTTAAATGGTGTTTCTGAAAAAGCCCTGCTACACATTTAGCCACATCTGCTCCTCTCTGCCTGCCGTTGGTGTCAGAGGAATTACTCATTAAAGTGAGTAATGCATGGGCAGTGGTGGCCCCTGGGATTCTAGAGCTTCTCACCTCTAGTTTACCAGTGTGAGTCTAATCCAGATCCTCAGTCTATTGCCAAGCGGAGAGCTGTCCATATTCCAAAATTCCAGTTGGTAATAAGTACCTTTGTCAGTATCAGCACAGAGTCTCAGAGCCAAATGGACATGGAGGATGAACCAACTGCCTGCTTCTAGAAGTGATCCCTGCCAGTCACGGTGAAGGTGACCATGCTGTGAGGTAGCTTTTACTCCTGCTGTCCATTTTGTCTCTTTTGTGGCTAAAGGAGTTCCGTCTCTAGGATGACCAATCCTGCATGAGTGTTCCATTCAATTAAAGGACTGTTTTATTTCTACCAAGAAAGCCCCTCTCTTCTAAAGTAGAGAGGCTTCAATGTTCGCCATGAAATCCCAAGTAGTTATCACTGTTTCCCTCTCTGTGCCAAACGGTTAGTTCACTACACATGTTCTTTAATAAGAGCAGTTTAGCTCTTGTCAGAATGACCACAGGCTTCTTTGTAGAGGTTACAGGCCAAGATTTGGCTGCAGGCACTGGGCACTGGGCACAGGCACGTTGCATTTGCAGGTCTTTCCTTTGTAACCCACTGGTTCATGGGTCTTGTGTCCCCCTCTGTGCCTGATCCACATAGGAGATAAGTGTCTATAGCTTGAGTTGAAGACTCAGGAGCACTTACACAGATGTCTGTCAATGCAAATTTAACATATGGGTGGAACAACAGACATGGATGCATGCCTATGCATACCTCTTTGTGCCTGGGGATGGAAATTTGCACCGGTCTTCCCTCAGCAGGCATGCTAATTTTCATGGGCATTAATGGGAGCTACTGAAACAAGACAAAGGTAGAATAAGCCCTTTGGGCTGTGCTAATGCAAGTCTGTCTGTCTGGGCTGGGAGGCTCCCTCAGAGCTGCAGTGTAGATGTACCCTTAGACTTTGCTAGTGGCGTAGTCCAACTTTTAACCCTTCCAATGGAGGTAATGGGTTTGATTCTCCTTTGCCTTGTAGCTAGTGCCGTCAGTTTCACCTGGAGAAAGAGGCTGTAAAACCATCCTGATTTGCTAGCATTTTATACCCACTTTGCTCTCCTTTTTCACGGGGTAAATGATGACACCAGGTGCCAGGGTGTGGTGAATCAGGCCCCTCCTCCACCGCCACTCACCACGAGCAAAATGGGGTGTGTCCTTTCCCAAGGGGCTGAGCAATGCTACCTTTGAAACCCTCCCAGCTCTCAGGCACAGCTGACTCATGGGGCAAGCAACCAGGAACAAAAAGTGAACCCACTTCCCTTCACAGCTGCACCCCTCGTGAGACTTTTATCACAAACACAAAACTGAGAGAGAGAAACAACAAATACAGATTATCTGTCTTAGATCTCAGCTCAGCAACAGTGTACACACTGGAATCTGGCCGAGTCTACAGAAGCCTCCTCCATGCTACGGAAGCTGGCTGTGTGTGTTTGTTGAGCTGAACCCATAGGAAGGAAATGATCCAGCGTAAATAGCGATGTATTTTATTGTTTCTCGGGGGGAGGGGTGGGAGTAAAAATTAGAATATCCTGTTTACTTATTGCTAGTGCTATATTTGACTGAATATCACATGGGTTTTCCTCTTGCTGGATCGGGGCAGGCTTTTCTGGTGGTCTGATCCTGCAAAAAGCAGTGAGCCCTCCATTCCTACTCAAGTCAAATGAGACACATACTTGCGGTATGTGCAGGATTGGGCCTTGCAAGGGCAGAGAAGGGTGATCTCTGTCCAGTAAGAAGCTCAGGGAAAATGGGGCGGGTGTCAGGGGAGTTATTTTAGAACGAAAATCCTTCTCGAGCTGTAGATGGCAAAACTTGTACTGAAAAGCGATGCTCTGAAACTGTGCTTTATACAGGGTGTCCTACAGGAAATCAAAGTTTCCTGTGTTCATCCTTACGGTATTTACAGGCCCTCCAGAGTACGTCTACACGGCAATAAAAGACCTGAGGCTGGCCCAGGTTAGCTGACACGAGCTTGCGGGGCTTGGGCTGCAGGGCTAAAAATGGCGATGTAAACTTTTGGGCTCTGAACCTCGTGAGGGAAGAGGGTGAATCTGGGCTTCAGCTTGAGCCTGAATGTCTACTCTGCAGTTTTTAGCCACACAGCCCAACCCCCGTGAGCTCAAGTCAATTGGGCTCTGACACTCGGTGCCGTGGGTGGTTTATGCAGTGTAGACGTAACCTCAGTGATTCACTTTACTTGCAGCAGCCTAGTGGATTTCAACTTACACTACTGAGAAATGTCTCCTTATGTATCAGCTTCCTATGATTATTTATCTAGCTGTCTAAAAATATAATCCTTCCAGTTAAATTATATAATCAGTAAATGTTGGCAAATGTTGATTTTTTTACCATACACGCACAAAATGGCAAAACAAATTTCCATCAATAATAATAGAAATTTACAGATAGGCAAAATAAGAAAACTCCTGCTTGAGAACTCAGAGTTTGATTAAGGATATTTACTTTGTGTATTTGTATATGTGATATTGACAATATTTTAACAGTTATAAAGGATTAAAGTTTTGAATCTCAGCATCTCCTGTCATTAAATGATTGTGTGACCCTCCCATAATTTAAATTGTGAAAATTTAAATTGATAAAAATGAAAAGATGCTTAAAACCCATAATTTTGCAGAACTAAACATTTAAATAGACAAAAAGCTTAAATTGAGAATTCATCAAAATAATAAAAAATAAAAACTGAATTCTGCCAAGCTTATATATAATCTATGTACAGTTACACACATTTTTAATTCTTATTTATATTCCTGCACATTTAAAACACACACACAATTGGCAAACCAGTGGTTGTAATGCCTTTATAGTATAGGTGTCAGAATTACATGTCAGCTGTAGAGGTATAACTCTTGGGTAGTACTACTTATGGAATGACCTGTTTAATTTATAACCAAACATGGTTACGTAAGACATGCTTTTTTCAGCATGTCATGCTGGTTCTGGAAATAAACCATTATCTAAGAAAATAGAAAAGTGCACCTGGAAACTTTTAGACTAGACTCCCTGTTTAATCATGAACCCATTTTAAATATATCAAGTAAGGCAGCTGTAATAGGACCTTTTTCTGCCATATATTAAAATGATGACTCACAGTTGAAATGACAGTTGAATGTAATGAAAAGAAAAAGTCTCTCCAGCTTGAAGAGTCTGCAACTGTTATTCTCAGATCTCCAACTTGCCAGGTAGTTTGGGGCTGTAGTGGTGGATTGTGAGTACTTTTGGTATCATTTTTACTATCTCTGGTTTCACAGATGCCCTAATATGAGAGATGTAAACTTCTCCAATCTCCCCCCCCCCCTCCCCCACTTTTACCCTTGGAAGGTCTAGCTGGCTGTCCTTTGGAGATTTGCACATCATTTTCCAAAACACTGGGCAAAATAATTCATTTCGCATCTTCAAAGCACTTTATAAACATTACCTGGTTAATGCTCACAAAATCCCTATGAGACAGGTATTGTGCCCCCCATTTTACATATGGGGAAACTGAGGTGCAGGGCAGTTAAATAGTTTGCCCAAGACTATCATGGGAATCATTGTCAGAAAGGGCATTGGAATTTTGGTGTTTCTAGCTTAGTTCTGTGCTGTGATTACTAGATGTGTATATTACAAGGATATAATTGCAATAAACACAAAGGGCCACATTTTCAGCAGGCTTCTTAAATATGCCTCTATAATACAGATTTTCTGCCTGCAAAACAGATATGCAAATATTAAAAGGGCATGAAACCCTCACAAACCCAGGAAATTCAGAATTATTGCTTCTAATTTCATCTCCAGGTCTCACTGCTCTGCTTACTTTTGCAGCCAATACAGTAAGCAGAGTCACCTGCTGTTTTAAGGTGTCTGCAAAGCTACCGGAGACAGCAGCATAAACTAGAGACAGAAGGCCAGGTTTTAGCCTTAGTTATGCCAGCATAAATGTAGACTGATTCCATGGCCCGGAGCGAGCAGTAGCCTTAACTCTGAGCTCAGATGATCTTCTCCGCCTGTTGCTGCAGACAACCAAATGAGCTTGTACATATTAAAGCCCTGGAATGTATTACCGTATTTTTCTTAATTAAAAACAAACATTTCCAAGCAAACTTGATTATACTTTCATGTCCCTACTAGTGCAGTTGTAGTCTGAAACTTTGGACAAATCCCTTCCATTACCTAGTATGTGTAGCATGACCAGTGAATTCTCATTTCTTTTGCTACTTGTTTTTTCCTTTGGAGAGCACACAGCAAAGAACTACTGTCTCCATAAATCTGTGTGAATGCACAGCTGGGCTGACTACCCCCCACCCACCCTCAGTCAGCTAAATTGCACACCTGCTTCATAGCCAGAAATGTGCAGAGGAGTCAGTCGTGCATATGCTAGTGTTATATCCTCTGCTGTTATGGGCTGCAGTGAGAGTGGCCCTTTATTCTGTTCCCTAGCCTGCTGGCTGGCTTCCTTGCTTCCCTCAGTTTGGCTTGAGGCAGTCTCAGAAACACAAAGTTTGGGCCCCAGGCGATGAGTGGAATGGGTGAGCCTTTAGGTTTTTAATGAGGCATGTTTTCCTCTTATGTCCCCACCATGGTTCGCTCACTCCACTGGGCATCACCCCAGTACTCAGTGTAAGTGGATCTCCCATTCCCTCTCTGTGGTGAGCACTGCAACACCATAGGCCTGTTGGAATAGTGGAGAGACATGAGGTTTCTCTCTGGAGCGTCACTCTCCCACCTGTTATCCAGCATGGGTCATTATTGCCGTTGTGAGTGTTCTGTCTAAGGCTCCTCTCTTCACCCTCATGTTTGTGAATCACCAGTGGAGCTGCCCCAACTCCTGCTGACTCACCTGTGAGGGACTGGGACCCAACTCCAAACTCTGATCCCTCTGCAAGGCAACTCAGAGTGCTGCAGCTGAGGGACCGGGCCCCCAGAACAACCGTCTTCCAGTGCTTAAAGAAGGAAGGTCCTTGGCCACTGATGTTAAGTCTCAAGTGATCATGAGTCACCCCAACCTTGCCTGACACTGTGCCCAAAAGTAGAAAAATGAATGACTGTTTGTAAACCAATGGGTCAATGTCACAGTGCTAATCTGAACAATAGGGCTGTGAAACGCATCCTGCGGAAGTGAACTAGTATCAGCATCATGAGCATCAAAAGGCAGAATAAAGGAGAGTGGTTTGGAGGCACCCAAGATATATTCTTTCCCAACAGGTAACGCAGAGTCAACTCAGTGCAGATAGTTAGTAATATCACGGTTCGCAGCAGTAATTGGAAGAGACCTCAGGAGGTCATCTAGTCCAACCCCCTGCTCAAAGCAGGACCAATCCCAACTAAATCATCCCAGCCAGGGCTTTGTCAAGCCGGGCGGTAAAAACCTGTAAGGATGGAGATTCCACCACCTCCCTAGGTAACCCATTCTAGTGCTTCACCACCCTCCCAGTTAAATAGTTTTTCCTTATATCCAATTTAGACCTCCCGCACTGCAACTTGAGACAATTGCTCCTTGTTCTGTCATCTGCCACCACTGAGAACAGCCGAGCTCCATCCTCTTTGGAACCCCCCTTCAGGTAGTTGAAAGCTATCAAATCCCCCCTCACTCTTCTCTTCTGCAGACTAAATAAGCCCAGTTTCCTCAGCCTTTCCTCATAAGTCATGTGCCCCAGCCCCCTAATCATTTCCGTTGCCTTCTGCTGAACTCTCCCCATTTGTCAACATCCTTTCTGTAGTGTGGGTCCCAAAACTGGACACAATATTCCAGAAGTGGCCTCACCAGAGCCCAATAGAGGGGAATAATCACTTCCCTCGATCTGCTAGCAGTGCTCCTACGAATACAGCCCAATATGCCGCTAGCCTTCTTGGCAACAAGGGCACACTGTTGACTCATATCCAGCTTCTTGTCCACTGTAATCCCCAGGTCCTTCTCTGCAGAACTACTGCTTAGCCAGTCGGTCCCCAGCCTGTAGCAGTGCATGGGATTCTTCCGTCCTAAATGCAGGACTCTGCACTTTTCCTTGTTGAACCTCATCAGATTTCTTTTGGCCCAATCCTTCAATTTGTCTAGGTCACTCTGGACTCTATCCCTACCCTCCAGTGTATCTACCTCTCCTCCCAGCTTAGTGTCATCATCTTAGTGTCTTTCACTTTCATTTGACTGGATGAATCTACTTTAAAAGGCAGAAAAGCCTTCCAGTTTCCAACAGCTGCTAATCAGAACTGATACGGTCTCCCATGACATCCTCCACTCAGCTACACTTATATTCCACTTCATTTGTAGCTAGCATAGCTCAATCCATCCGTCTAGATGTTCTTTGGGCTTATAACTGCTAGGGTTACCATATTTTGTGCCTCCGAATGGAGGACACTCCACAGGACCCCGGCCCCGCCCACAGCCACGCCCCCGCCCCCGCCCCAACTCCGCCCCCTCCCCAAAGTCTCCGCCCCCTCCCCTGCTTCCCGCGAACATTTAATTCGCGGGAAGCCTGAAGCAGGTAAGGGGGGTTGTGGGGGGAGGAGGCGCGACCCAGGCTGGGTCGGCTCGGGCCCTGGGGTGCCGGCCCCGCCCGACCACCCCCGGCCCGCCCAGCACTGCCGGCCCCCAGCGGCCCGGCGCACCCCCCGGCGGCCCGGCTCCGGCCCGGCTCGGCCTCCCGGCCCCGCGCACCCCCCGGATCCCGGCCCCGCGGCCCAGCGCACCCCCCGGCCCAGCGCACCCCGCGACCCCGGACCGGCTCCTGGCCCCCGGCGGCCCGGCTCCCAGCGCACCCCCCGGCGGCCCAGCTCCCAGCCCCGCGACCCTGGACCGGCTCCCAGCGCACCCCCCGGCGGCCCGGCTCCCAGCCCCGCGGGCCCGGCCCGGCTCCTGGCCCCGCGGCCCAGCGCACCCCCCGGCGGCCCCGCGGCCCAGCGCACCCCCCGGTGGCCCGGCTCCCAGCCCCGCGGGCCCGGCCCGGCTCCTGGCCCCGCGGCCCAGCACACCCCCCGGCGGCCCCGCGGCCCAGCGCACCCCCCGGCGGCCCGGCTCCCAGCCCCGCGGGCCCGGCCCGGCTCCTGGCCCCGCGGCCCAGCGCATCCCCCGGCTCCCAGCGCACCCCCCGGCGGCCCTGCGGCCCAGCGCACCCCCCGGCGGCCCCGCGGCCCAGCGCACCCCCGGGCGGCCCGGCTCCCAGCGCACCCCCCGGCGGCCCGGCTCCTGGCCCCGCGGCCCAGCGCACCTCCCGGCGGCCCCGCGGCCCAGCGCACCCCCCGGCTCCCAGCGCACCCCCCGGCGGCCCCGCGGCCCAGCGCACCCCCCGGCGGCCCCGCGGCCCAGCGCACCCCCCGGCGGCCCGGCTCCCAGCGCACCCCCCAGCGGCCCGGCTCCCAGCCCCGCGGGCCCGGCCCCCGGCTCCCCGCCCGGCCCCGCACCCAGCCCGGCCCGGCACCGCGCGCCCGGCCCGGCACCATGCCCCCGGCCCCGCACCGGCCCCGGCCAAAGAGGCCACCCCGAGCCCTCCCTCCCTCCCTCCCGATTTTCCCGGACATGCCCGGCTTTTGGGGATTTCCCCCCGGACGGGGATTTGAGCCCCCAAAAGCCGGACATGTCCGGGAAAATCCGGACGTATGGTAACCCTAATAACTGCTAAAATGTAGAGCCAGGGAAATGCAATGTTAGACGTTCTACAGCAGTGCAGTTTCAGATTCCCTACCATCATCTTTACTGTATCTAGGTATGAAGCCACTTGCCTTGAAAAAACTCCAACTGGTATAAAATGTAGCAGCCCATCTACTTAGCAAAGCAGATGCCACGAACAAATGCTTCACCTTGGTGCTCCTCACTGGCTCCCCAATGAATATAAAAGAGAGTCCAGGTTCTGTGGCCTGATATCCAAAGTCCTTCATGGGATTGGCCTAGCATCTCCTTCCGCAGCCATGATCTCCCATGGCAGCTATCTCCTAGTGGAAGAATGAAATTATTAGCCAATAGACGGAGCCTCGTGAGTGAGGGAATCAGAACTGTGATGGGAGCTGGAGTTAGACTATAGAATTAATTTCTGCAAGAGATAAAACTGAGCAAAACTCAACTCCCCTCCTCTCCCCCTTCCCCCAATAAAGTAATCAACTATTTCTCTTATAAGCGGCACAGATGCTATGGGGATGGAGTGCATTTCAGTTAGTAGATTGATAAAATAGGCAGATATCTGGAGGCTGTAGCCAGTTATTGGCAATATCTTTATCCTGTTTCCTTGAGGAAGAGAACAAGGTTGGTAGCAACAGTGAGGAAGGTTTAATAGTGAAAAAAGCTTCATTTCCTGGCATGTGACCTGATTCTAATTTTGACTTTATTTAAACAGTAATTTAACTAGGTACCAATGTAGCCTGGACAAGATTTCTTCTCTTAGTGTAGCCAGTTCCAGCACTCTGGGTTGTGTGGGCTGTTGTTCTATTAGCCTGCACTGCCATGGTGAGTCATTAGTTTCTAAAGTATCATACAGAGCTAGTTTCTGTTGTTTAAATAGAGCCAGACCACTGTTCGGCTTAGAAGCCTCAAGATTCCTGGCATGAACAGCCTGTGATTTAAAACAGGGATTTAAAATGTTTACCTGCAAACGGTCTCCATTCTTTCCGGTATCACTGCAGAGAACTTCTGCATTCTCAGGCGTATTCACATTTGTGTTATCTGCTGACCTTCCCTCCTATCGGAGAAGGCAGTATGATGTAGTCTTAGTCAGCAGGTTCCTGCATCATGCTTCTCTTATCTATGCTGAAGGAGCACGCTCTGATTTTTGTGCAGTCATGTGTGGTTACTATGTATGCAATTGGGTATCCTCCTGCTGGATGTGTTGGGAATTGGACTTTTACTTATTTATGTTGTATATTCAGGGCTGGGAAAACTTACTAGACTCCTAGTAACTGGAGGATTAAAACCTACTGACAAGAGGTAGTTTTGACAGATGAAGGTGGTGAGAATGAGAGTTCCAGAAGCTTGGCTCTCCTCACCCACCATTCCCAGCCCCTGGTCCCTCAGTAGGGAGGGGATTTATATCTCCTCTCAGCCTCTGAGTGACATGTGACTTGTACATTTGAAGATCCCTTCTGTGCTATTTGCTAAAAGGGACAAGGAGTTTTAATCTCCAGTCCATGCAGAATCTCCTGGCTGCTGCAATCCAGGTTAGACTCTGGTTGTGATACACAAGCATTTAATCCAACTCCCTATCTCACATGTCCTTCCTCTTTGCTGGTTGGGCCACTGAGCACATATTCCCTTCTCTGGCTTTTTACCCTCAGACTTGTTCATTTAGCTTTCTCTGAATTGAATTAAGACATGTATTTGACCCACGCAGCTTCTCTCTCCATGTCTTTGTGGGTTTGAACCTCCTGCCCTTCTACGAGCCCCTGACTCACCCCTGAGCTGATGTGCAGAGAGACAATTCTCAACGATTGTGAGAGAAAAATGGATACTGCAATAACCCAATGTTCTACGTGCCCAATCCTTTTGCTCTCCCGTTGCTTTGTGAATGGGACCATGTAGCCAAAGATTGATCTGTGCCATGTGTTATTTGTTAATGCTAACTTTACCCTAATGTATGATGACAGGGCGTGGGCATGTCTAACTGTACACTGTATGTAGCATTTATCCCAGTGAGAGATGATGTGGGGGGAAAGAAAGCTGCGGTTCATCTCTGATTCATGGCACACTGTCAAATTAAAGAAAAGAGAAAGAGGACCAGATTCTCTCTTCCAATTCACACATGCTGCTCCCATTGAAGTCAGCAGGACAAATTGTGCTGCTTTTCTGAGACTTGTGTTACTCTACTGTGTGCCATAGGATTGTGGAGGACCCAAGGAGAGTTCTGTGCATGTAACTGAGGATGCAGTTGGACCTAAAGTGTATTTATTCATCTGCTAACCCTTTAACTGGATCACAGAAAACATGGTACCAAATTCTGGCCCATTGGTTTCTCTATCGTTAGGGGACCTGGAAGTAGATAGAGCTCCAGCCAACAATGTGATGGTCCAGAGAGCAGTGTGGACACCTGTCAAGAGTGGGATATGGGCCCAGAACATGCTGTTCACCAAGTCCAGGGGTGTTTTTATTCCAGGCTCCAGTCTAGAACTATCTCTGGTCAAAGTACATGCTGGGGATTTATCTAGCTCACGCCGGGTCCGTCAGGCTGTGGTTGATACCTTTCCTCATTACATTGTGCTGTCTTCTTACCGTTTCAGTTTGGAGCAAAGTCACTGAATATATCTGAAAACATTGTCCGGGTTGATTAAAATTTTTAAATCAGCAACTATCTCTGTGTGCATTAGACAGAAAACGTGTCACTGTTCTGATCTTCAAAAAAAGCAGTTAGTGAGCATATTCTGCAGCTTTGGAAAGACTTTCCCCAGTCACATTCAGATCATACTTTCTCAAAGCTGCCTTACTGAGAAAGTAATGTGCAATTCATCATCAGGAGGAATTGGATTAGTTTCATACTAACTGGGGAGCAGTGGGGAGTTTGCTTAGCTAATTTCAATCAAAAGTCTCAGTTTCCAGCATTAATCGTGTGTGCTCTTTTGCCGAGGTCCATTGTGCATATGTGCTTGATTATTCTCTACTTCGATTTTATCCTCATCTTCAAGCAATGTTTTAAAATGTATGTAGTATGAGCTCAAGGATGTACCCCGGTGGAAAGCAGCTATCCCATACTCATGCCCACAGAACCTTTATACTAATGCCAGTAATGCCTTTACACACAGCATCATGCAATATCTTTCCAGCTAGAGAGACACACCAAGCATCTAACAGACTCTGATCTCCTTGTGCAGTGTGTCTGTATGTGACAATGCAGTCGATTCCATGTGAATGAGCTGGGAGGTCACACCGACTGCATTCTTACACTGCTGAAAGTGGAGCTGCTACTCCAGAGGAGACTAATGGCCCCAATCCTCAGATGTGCTGGGGCGGCTTTGCACCTCTCTGGCAGTGCGAAGCAAACCTACACCCTGATCTGGATACTGGAGGATTCTCTCTGCATGAGGGGATACTTGGATGGGGTAGAGTCATTGTGGCAGCGCCTATCTCACCCCTGCTTTCTGCCACCAGGACATTCCTGTAATCTCCTAATGAGGCTGTTGGCATCTGGCATAAATTAGCACAACCCATAAAGTGCTCTAGTTTACAATGAGCCTGGCATCAGGACAGAGCACAAAGGACACCTTTCCCCATTCAGTTCCACTCTATCCTGAGCAGCTCTGAACATTCTCAGCTGTAGTTCAGGAATAACAACACTGATGGGAAAGGAGATACCGGAAAAGCACGCGAGTTGTACAAAGGTTGGAAACGGTAGATTCAAACAGTGACACACAACAAAATTCAAGAATGTGATGTGCTTGCTCCATAATACCACATTCTTCCTAGGAAATTCAACAGGCATTAGAAATAAATCTGAAACAAAATGCAGTGTTGCTATTAAGTATGGCCTCTTACCAAACTAATAACACATAGCCTGGGTTCCGATTGGCGGAAAACTGATCATAAATAACCTGCACATTAGTGATTTTTCCAGGGCATTATGAGCTCACACCACAGCTGCGTATATATTTTTCAAAATATATAAATGGAATTATACATGAAATCTTTTTAGAATGCCAGTCATCTCTGTGGTCATTCATTCCTGCAATTACTGACCAATCTTTTAGAGGAAAATGAACTAAAAACCTGACAGCAGTTCATAATGAATCATATGGTGGGGAGGGCTGTGTAAATAAACCATTCACAATCAAAAAATTCACTTGCTTCTGATGGTTAGGGTAACCAGACATCCCGTTTTTAAAGGGACAGTCCCCTATTTAAGCCCTCCTGCAGGTGTCCTGACTTTTTCTTAAAAACGGGCAAATTGTCCCGTATTTCCCATCTCCCCCCGTCACTACTGGTGGGTCCTGCTGCTGGCCAGATCCTTGCTCGCCAGCAGTGACTGACGGGAGTGGGGGGTGGGAAGGGGTTTCCAGTGGCTGACAATGGGGGTGAGTGTGCAAGGCTGGTGGTGGGGCGAAAATGCAGCACACGGGGCCAACTGCTCCCCCTGCTGGTCCATCAGCGCAGTCCCCGCTGCATGCAGACTCTCGGCCAGTAGGGCCCTGCTCCATCCCGTTTCCGGCCATCTCTGGCTGCGCACTGCAGTGGCTGGGGAGTGCAGGAAGGCGCCAGGCAGTGGCCAGTTTTGTGTCACTTCTGTTGCCCACCCATCAACTCTTTATGTGCTCCCCCTCTCGCTGTTCTCTCCCTGCTTTGCCCTTTTTTCCCTCCAGCCCTGCTGCTCCATATTCCCCCCAGCAGGGCACGTCCAGCTCCCAGCCCTGTGCGGAGAACCAGCCCCTGGTCAGAGCACTGAGCTCGCCAGCAGCCTGGCCAGCTAGCTCCTTCCCTCCCCCACTGCCTCTGGCTGGGCTGGTGCGCTGGGAAAGCCCAAGACCCTCCGGCTTGGGGCACTGGCCAGGGGGTGCTGAGACCTGCATGTGCCAGAGACCTGCACAGTGCTGGAGAAGAGACTCTGCCCCTCAGCTAAGCTCTGCAGTGACGGGGAGGGGGGGAGGGAAGGGGAGGGGAGGGGGGGGTGAAATTTCCAGCTTGTTCATGTCCCAAACCTGCAGGCTCAACAGCAGCCCCGGGGCAGGGGCTTAGCACCCTCTCCACCCCCCAGCCCTGGGTCCTGCCCCCCGGGAGCGTGGGACTGCTCCATCCCCTAGGCACCCTCCCCTGCTGAGCCACCTCTCTGGCCCGGTTTGCTGAAGCCCCTGCACTCAGGTTCCCTGGCCCTGGTGCACAATGCAGCCTGAGGGCTTAACCCATTCCTGCCTGCGCTGTAGCTGGGAAGGCCAGAGGGCAGCTGGGTTATGTCAGTGGCAGTGGGTTATGTCACATGCCAGGTCATTCTCCCCGGCACCCCCTGTGACTGGAAGCAGCTCCAATCCTTTCCCTCCCGCAGTGTAAAAAAGTTGCTGCTGGCCACATTCTGGTGTGAGCCTTGGCAGAAATTGGGGGGGGACGGGACATGTGACCTTGTGTGCCCCGCCCCCCCCCCCAGTGTATTGCCTCGGGAAGACACGGTGCCAGGTACCAGGAGAGGCGGGTCCGTCCCGGAGGCCCAGCCAGGCATGGAGGGCAGAGAGCGCCGGGCAGGGAGGGTCCGATCGGTCGGTCGGTCACCCCAGCTGTACGGGAGTGTGTGTGTGTCACGTCTCCCTCTGTGTGTGGGGGAGGGAAGAGGAGGGGATAGGGGTGTGTGTATGTCATCCCTCCCTGTGTCACCCCTCCCTGTGTGAAGCCTAACGCCTTAAAGATAAGAAGGTAAATAAAAAGAATCCATCTATGCAGTGTTTCTTTTTAACGGCGGCTCAGTCAACTTGATGTTAATTTTAATGTTTGTACTGCATCGTTCTGACTGATTGCCATTGAACTTGCTTGAATACAAGTAATTTTACCAGGTGTCTTGTATTCCGCATAGGGAAATATGTTCACCCTACTGATGGTCCAATGGGTTAACAGATAAAAAAGAAAAATTAGGTGATAGCTTTTATATGACCTCCTGAGGTTCCTGAGGTCCCTTCCAACCCTGATATTCTATGATTCTGTGCTATGCCACAATGGTTCCTGACTGTAATAGGTCTGGCATTTAATGGCATTTGTGAATGAGACCTCAAAGATAAACATTTCAGGAAAATGTAGACTATGGATTTCTGCCATCCTTGAAGTACAAATCAGCAGGAAAAGGGTGAAGGTGTGTCTGTATACATAATATTCCACCTCCTCGTTGAGATGCCAGTGGCAGTCAGTCACAAGTGCACTAATGTTATGAAAGGGTGGACAGAATGGGTAAAGATGGCTGGTAGTGGTGACAGGAACTCTGAAAAGGTTGTTCTTATCTGGGTCTCTTACCAAAAATAAAATGAAATGTTGGACCAGGGCCTTAAGCTAAAACAACAGACTGTCCATTTCAAAAATGAATGTGTGGCTATTGTACTGTATAGGCAACCCTTCCTGCCCCAGGGGGCCTCTAGGGTGTTGTAAGGACATAAGAGACCAGGTTGATTCTAGAATTCCCAGTAAGTTATAGGGAAGATAGAGGGGTTCACTGGTACTCTCACTGCTCTGAAAGTGGCTTTGTCATGTGTTGCAAGACTAGTTGAGTAAAGTGGCTGCACTTTTGAATCAGAATGTTACAGAGGGATCAATAACTTTCACCAGCAAATGAATCATTAACTTATAGTAAATAATAGTCGATGTAACAGTTGAGGCAGGTAGGGCTCCTGCAGGTAGTCAACCTATTCAAGAAAAAGTTCTCATTTATTATATTAAATCTGATTTCATCCTTAGCCCCAGGACCAACATTTTCTTACTATTTTGTTTACAGTGCAGTTGAATAGATCTCTCTGGAAGAGTTTTGGTATCACAGGTTTAATTTGGGGCATTGATACTCGATGGTGTTAAAAGGATATTGTCAGGTACTTTAGCACCAAAAACAAAAACTCTTTGGAGGTATATGGGGAGGGCAGAAAAACTGGTATGTGCAATGCAGCCTCCATCTCCTTTCTTACTGGAAACCCAAACCAGATACCAGCAATCTTACTGCAGATGCTGTGTTGCCTGCTTTCTCCATTTTCCTACAGTTACTTATTAAAAACAAATTACATTTCTCTCTACTGTGTGGTAGCTCAGAATAGTCAATGTGCTAAGTCTTTCTAAAACCAAATAAAGACTAACCTGAAACATTGAACTCTTTCCTATTTTACCATGGTATTCCCTGCCCTCTGTTAAGTTCAGTTTCTCCAAGCTAATAACATTGAGATTTTCTCCTCCCAGTGGTTTGAATTTATATCATCTTTGCATAGCTTTCTCAGTACAAGGAGAGAAAAATCTGGATGATTAGGTAGGGTTACCATACGTCCGATTTTTCCCGGACATGTCCGGCTTTTTGGTCCTTAAATCCCCGTCCAGGAGGAAATTCCAAAAAGCCATACATGTCCGGGAAAATAAGGAGGGGTCGTGGGGCTTGGGTCCGGGCTGGAGCCGCTGGGGCCGGAGCCGGAGCCGCCGGGGCCGGCGGTGCTCGGCCACCGGCTGGCGCCGCTCGGCCGGGGCCGGGGCGGAGCCGCTGGGACCGGGGCTGGGGGTGCTCGGCTGGGGCCGGAGCCGCTCGGCTGGGGCCGGTGCCCCGGGGCCCAAGCCAAGCTGGAGTCGCTAGGGCCAGAGCTGGAGCTGCCAGGGTGGGCCGGAGCTGCTCGGCCAGGACCGGCGCGCTTGGCCGGAACCAACGCCGGGGCCAGAGCCTCTTGGCTGGTGCCGGCCGCCAGAGGTAGCCGCTTGGCCGGGGGGGCCGGACTGGGCCACGCCTCCTCGCACCGCCTCCTCCTCCGCCACCGCCCCAGCTTACCTGCTGCCTGCCTGTTTCAGGCTTCCCGTGAACATTTGATTCGCGGGAAGCAGGGGAGGGGGAGGAGCAGGGGGAGGAGCGTTCAGGGGAGGGGGCGGAGTTGAGGCAGGGAAGGGGTGGAGTTGGGGTTGGGGCGGGGAAGGGGTGGAGTTGGGGCAGGGCCGGGGCCCCGTGGAGTGTCCTCTTTTTTTGTTTTATTAAAATATGGTAACCCTAGATTAGCGCACTGATCCTACAAACAGTTGTGCAGGTCCTTTACTTTAAGTGTATGAGGAGTTGCATTGAAGCCAATAAGATTTAAATAGGTATAAATGTTTGCAGGATCAGGGCCTTAACCAGCATACAAGTAGTTCAATTGCAGAAGATAATTGAAGCAAAAGTGTATTTTATGTTCTCCTAAAGCAATTTCAAAATCACATTGACATTATTAATTTACACTACACAATTAAAGAGGTAATGGGTGAGGTAATATCTTTTTTTATTGGGCCAACTTCTGCTGGTGAGAGAGACAAGCTTTTGAGCTACACAGAGCTTTTAACTCCAAATGCTTGTCTCTCTCACCAACAGAAGTTGATCCAATAAAAGATATTACCTCACCCACCTTGTCTCTCTAATACCTTGGGACCAACATGTATACAGTTGCACTGCATACTGCTCAGTTAAATCAGGCCAGCCGTGGACCAATGGACATATCAGGAAAACAAAAAATAAACTGTATGAAACAAGGAGGTTGTGATGGGTTGGATCACAGAAACCCCCTTGGGGCTGCCAACTGATGTGCCAAGACTACTACTACCCATGCTTTCCCTCTGCCAGCTCAGGACTCCAGCACCCTGTCTTGCTGAGCCAGACACTTCCATCTGCTCCAACACAGACCCAGGGTCTGAATTACTTGCCCCAAAGCTGCAGGTTTACCTGAAAACAGCTCACAGTAGTGTGCTTGTCTTTAACACTCAGATGCCCAACTCCCAGTGGGGTCTAAACCCAAATAAATCCGTTTACCCTGTATAAAGCTTATACAGGATAAACTCATAAATTGTTCGTGCTCTATAACACTGATAGAGAGAGATGCACAGTTGTTTGTTCCCACAGGTATTAATACATACACTGAGTTAATAGGTAAAAAGTGATTTTATTAAATACAGAAAGTAGGATTTAAGTGGTTCCAAGTAGTAACAGACAGAACAAAGTAAGTTACCAAGCAAAATAAAATAAAATGCACAAATCTATGTCTAATCAAACTGAATACAGATAATCTCATCCTTAGAGATGCTTCAGTAAGTTTTTTCCTCAGACTGGACACCTTCCAGGCCTGGGCACATTTCTTTCCCCTGGTACAGCTCTTGTTGCAGCTCAGGTGATAGCTAGGGGATTCTTCATGATGGCTCCTCCCTCCCTCTCTGTTCCCTTCCACCCCTTTATATGTCTTTTGCATAAGGCGGGAACCCTTTGTCCCTCTGGGTTTCCACCCCCCCTCACTGGAAAAGCACCAGGTTAAAGATGGATTCCAGTTCAGGTGACATGATCACATGTCACTGCAAGACTTCATTGCCCACTTGCCAGCACACTCATATACAGGAAGACTCACAGGTAAAACTCTGCAGACAATGGTCCTAGTTAATGGGAATCATCAAGATTCCCAATCACCATTAATGACTCACACTTTGCATAATTACAATAGGCCCTCAGAGTTATATTTTATATTTCTAGTTTTAGATACAAGAGCGGTACATTTATACAAATAGGATGATCATCACACTCAGTAAGCTTTGTAATGATACCTTACAAGAGACCTTTTGCATGAAGCATATCCCAGTTACATTATATTCACCTATCATATTTTTATAAAACCATAGACTGCACAACATCACAAGGAGATAATTTTGTACCCGTGTTTTATGTAATAAATTCCTTATTAAAGACGCAGAGACAAATTAATCTCTGGTGTAAATGGCCACAAATCCATTAAAATCAAGCATGTCAGAGATTAATTCAATCTAGTTTCAAGAGTTTTAGGAGACCCATTTGAGTTGACCTAACTTAAAATTGTTACGATCTCATCAGGAAAAGTATCTGAACAATGGAAATTTGCCAGTTCTATATAATCAGCCACCTATCACTCCATTACCCTGAGAAAACTAACCACACTCATTGTAGAACCTACGCAAACCACAAATCTTTCTCTGAGCTCTGCAGCAGCAGTAACTAACTGGTATTGCCACAGCTATGCTGGGATCTTCAATGGTTCTCTTGTACAAAACTGATACGAATTGCCATTGATTTGAATAGGAGCAGGATCAGATCTTTAGGGTAAAATCCTGACACCACTGAAGTCAATGGCAGAACTCCCAGCCAGGTCTGCAGTCCTTAGGGTCTGTCTTCAGTGGAGCTGAAGGTGTAATTCCAGCTTTGGTAGACATATGGGTGCTAGTTCTGAACAAGTTAGCTTGCTAAATTTAGCCCATCTGAAAACCCAGATTACAGGGGAGATGCCTTGCCTTTTGTTTTGTAAAATGCCCAGCATGTAGGGGCTAAGTATTACTAACGACAGAAAGTTAAAAAACATTACATATGACTGACAGAGTCATTTTCACTGAGCTCCTTATGGACTTCAGCTCACTATTGATATGGTGATTACTTTATTGGAGAGAAAAAAATAAACACTTTTTTCTATGACACTGTTTGACCAAATTGTTTGTTTTATTGGTAATGCTGAATGTAACATGTTGTGTTAAGATCACTTACCTTGTATTGAAGACCTCTGCTGTTTTTCTTTGAAAGTCTGAATTCTTTCCAGTGGGCATTCAGATTTCCCGTCCCTTCTCATTTTCACCTGTCTCTGGGGGATTTCTGTGCTGTTTGGCCAGCCTCGCTCTTCATACTTTGTTTCACCAGCTACGCTAGGATTTTCAGCCTTTTATTTTTGATTGGTTTTCATGTAGTCATTTCACTCAAGATGCCTGCCCCCAATTTTGGTGTCTGGATTCTATTCAGGATCATTAATTCATTGTTTTAGGGCTTGATGAGGGTACAATAAGTGTTTACAAATCAGTGGCCAGCAGCTGCGTTTTAGAACTGCTGAGGATTCTGATGTTAAGTCTCTTTCTTCTTCTTCCTCCTAGGTATTTGTATAAAGTGCGGAAAGGGCGTATATGGAGCGAGCCAGGCTTGCCAAGCAATGGGTAACCTCTACCATACCAACTGCTTCACCTGCTGCTCTTGTGGTAAGTCAGCTCTACCGTGTCTAACATACAGCCTAAGGCCCGATCTTGCAGTCCTTACTGAGGCGAAATTCCCACTCGCGTCAAGGCTGGTGATTAATGACACTGAGCATGCTCCATCTCTAAGCATCCAACTGCACTTTCTTAAGCAAGAGGACATAAATCTAATACTTCATTGACATTAAGTGTTACATTTTCAAAGGGTCTTCAGCCCAGCCTCCATGGTACTTGGTGTACATCAAGCGCTTTTTGTGGAGCTTTATGTGCATTATAATTTTTGCACACAAACAATAGAATTGATACAGGCAAAATTCATTTTATGCACATGCAAATGTTTGTGCATTCAAGCATGTAAATGCACACATAATGCACAAAAATTGCACGTGCAAGTCTGAATGTGCAGAAATGGAGACCACATGTTGAAAATTCAGCTCTAAAACTGCTACCGCATTTGGTGGTGGTTGTTTTTTAATTCTTTCCTCTAGAACTTTCCACGCCCCTTCCAAAAGCTTGTAGGATTTCTCTTTGAATCTGCAGGCATGTCAAAGAAATGGTCTCTACACACTGTATGTGATTTTTAGCAAAAAAGCATGGCTTTGCTACTGAGAAACTCGGCTGTTTTCAATTCATGGTGACTCACATTGATGTATTTTAACAAGAAGGATATTCTACTTGGTCTGAAGACATCATAAATGTTAGAAAATAGAGCCAAAGCTCTTAGAAATGGGTGCCTAAAGTTAGGGAATGAGATCCATATTTAGGGACTTCAGTGGCCTGTGTTTAAGAAGTGCTAAGCACACACAAATTCCCATTGATTTCAATAGGACCTGCCAGTCATCCGCTCTGAAAATCAGTTCATTTTTACTGAAGTGCCTCAATATGGATTTAAGTTTGTAATTTATGAAAATGTTAGCCTTGCTGTAAAAGTTCTTGTTGAGATACATATACACAGACAGAAGGCTGAGCATCGGTGGAATATACAGCACGTAAATTATTTTTAAAAGGGATTAATTAAGGATTAGAAAAAGAGTAAAAGCTCATTGGCATAGAACCAAACAACTTTCTATTGAAAAGACCATTGTAAAGTTCACTTATGAAAGGAGAGCTGTAGGTTTGGGCTTTTTTTCTCTCTCAGGCTTTGTACAGATAGATATTCATTTTTAAAACAAATATTTATGGAATTTAAGGAACCTTTGGACCATGATCAGGTTCTAAAATAAACTTGCCTAAAATTTAAGGGTAATTTGCTCTCCTGAGTCCATCCAAATATGCCACTGACTGAGTAACAAGTTTGCTGGCTCCCAAAGTGAATGAAATACTTAGGGCAGCCTGCTAAGCAGAGGATGACGAAATACAATATCAGATAATATCTATCCAATCATCACCAAAATTAAATTTAACCTAATTACGTGGAGCAAATTACAGCTCCCTCCGCATGGCAGAACACAAATGATAAAAAAGAAGTCAGGACATACGTTGACTGTCATAAAGATTTCTATGTAAGTCATTCTATTTTTCAACAGAATGTTTAGAGGCAGGGGAAGGTATTTTATTAACAAAATATAATTCTTGGTTAGCTGTTAAAATGCAGCAGTAAACTTTCAGATTGCCCTCCCAATGTTTGTGGCCGATGTTCATCTAGCTGAATGCAGTGTAGGACTTGATCTCGCAGAACCCCAAACAGTGCTAGTGGAATTCCGTGATTCACATTATGGCATGTGAGTCACTGCATATACACTAGGTAACAATGCACCATGTTGTCCTGTGAGCTTCAGGGCCAGTGCAACCACTAGGCAAACTAGGCGGTTGCCTAGGGCGCCAAGTGGTTGGGGGCACCAAAAAGCGGCGAGCCCCAGCCATGGAGGAGCCAGCGCGGCGCAGGGTGGACAGCAGACCTGCAAAGGCAGTGGCACCACTAGCAGGGAGCAGCCGCACCCCCCGCTCCTCCTGCCCAGGCTGCGGCCCGGCGCCCCCCGCCCCTCCTGCAGGCTGCAGCAGATGCATGCGGGTGGCAGCCCCCGTGCGCCTCCCGGTTCCTCCCTTGCCGAGCTCGGGCTCTGCGGCTCCCGGGCATGTGAGCCGCCGCTGCCTGGGTGCAGGGCCCCGAGACTGCTCCCGGAAGCCACAGAGCCCGAGCGCGGCGAGCGGAGATCGGGGGGGAGGGGGAGCGGCGCATGGGGGCTGCCGCCCACATGCATCCACTGCAGGAGCCCCCCAGGGGGGGCGCCGGGCTGCAGCCCAGGCAGGCGCACCCCCCAGTTTCCCCCTCACCACACTCGGGTTCTGCGGCTCCCCGGTGTGTGAGCTGCTGCCACTGCCCCTGCTGGAGGGCTCCAGCGATCTGCGGGGGCACAGAGGCGGTGGGCGACATATGAGCGTGCAGCCGCCTCCTCCCCGGGCTCCAACTTTCCTGGCTCCCGCTGCTCTCCAGCCCGTGCGCCCTCGGCCAGGCGCTTCCGCAGTGCAGCAGCAGCCGGAGCTGGGGGGGTGGGACGTTGCTTCGGGCCCCGTGGTTCAGGGAGCTGGGAAAGTTGGAGCCCGGGGAGGAGATGGCTGCACGCTTGGATGCCGCCCGCCGCCTCTGTCCCCTGCAGATCGTTGGAGCCCGGCGTTGGCTCCTGCCCTAGGAGCGGCAGCGGGAGGCGGTGCAGGACTAGGAGGGATGCTGCTGTGGACCGTGGCCACCAGGCAGAGTGGGGTTTCTGGGAAATGTTCCCGACCATCGCCGTCTGGCTGGCTTGGCAGCAAGAAACCTTCGCAGCGCCGACCTGAACCTGGGAGTTGTAAGTTGCAGCCACTCGGGGTCCCCTTCCCCACATGTTGCACAGGCCAGGCCTCCACAGCTCAAAAAAAACCCTTGGACAACTTTCTAGTTGTATTTCCCTGTATGGATTAATCTGGGATTTCTATGAGAAAACAACCTATTTAAAAAGTTACGTGATTAAATACTTGATATTTGCATTAACCTAACTTTCAAAAATATGCCCCAACTTTTTTTATTTGCAGTGTTTAAATCAAGAAAACAATTCCAGTTGCAATGATGTATCCTGCTCTTTAAACTGTTCAGAAAGCCACAGCATACAAAGAAATCAATGTAGCTAACATTTTAAAAAGTAATTCAACTGATTATAAAACACAGCCACAAAACTAGAAAAATCATGCCAAGACAGTTGGTTTCACACTTCCCAGATAAGGAAGTGATCAGTAAAGTAAGAAACATATATTATGCATAAGTGGAATCAATGTCAAATAGAAACAGAAGTTTCAGTAAATATTAGTTTAAACTTAAAGACAAACTTTACAATATGAAATCATATGGGAGGGGCCTATTTTATAAAGAACGTTTAAAAAAAAGCACTTTTCAACAGTTGTTGGAAAGTTGTCAGGTCATTTTTAAGTAGAGATGTCAAAGGTCTGCAAATCTGTTATTGAACTTATTACTATGAACACTTGAAAAGGACCAGGGTGATGGGGTTTAGCTACAGGGACACATGATTTTTATACAATCCCTTGTGCTGTCACATTATTTAAAAGAGACAAAGTGGATGAGGTGATATCTTTTATTGGACCAACTTCTGTTAGTGAGAGGGGCAAGTTTTCGAGCTACACAGAGTTCTTCTTCAGGTCTGAAAAGGTACTAACAGTGTCACAGCTAAACACTAGATCTAACAGATAGTTTAGCACAAGTAGTGAGCACATATTCAAGGGGACCATTCAAGGTGAAGTAGCCCATTAACTCCCTTGTAATCCCAGGACAAAAGAGGATATTAGTGGGTTGCAAGTTGTTCTAATTAACCATAAAGCCAGTATCTTTATGAAGATCATGATTTTTAATGTCTAGCAAGGTTTTGAATTCAAGCTCCCAGGCTCATCTTTTGAAAAGTGTTGTGCAGGTTTCCTTTGAGGATGAGGACTAATAGGTCAGATATCGAGTGATTTTGTGGGGGCCCAACTCATGAGTTCTGAATGTTTGAGGTTGGCAATACTGAATATTATATCATGTCACCAACAAAATTTAAGTCAAGGTTTCTCAAACTTTTTCACAGGCCACATCTTAATACAGTTATTGTTTCATAGGCCAAATCCTCCCTCTCTGTATTTATTCTAATGAACAATGCCACATTATGCAGTATTCATTTTTTAAAGTTTATAATAAGCGATGCTCGGGGAGAGAGAAGGGGGAGGGGGACGCAAGGTGGAAGTTTTGCCTAGGGCGCAAAATATCCTTGCACTGGCCCTGGGGAGCTTATCATTATGGTATTCTTATGCTAGAATGCCCAAGCCCTGATCAGAAAGAAAGAACACTTTAATTTCTTTTTGTCTACCGACTTAATTTCTGCAAGATTCACATTAAAACAAAGTTTGTTATGGATCCTTTGTTCTTTCTAACGTAGTGCATTTGAATGGTAACTGTGCTATTGATATTGCAACACAGGTCTAATTGCAGGTGAAACATGTTTAATAAAGTGCACATTCAGTTACTTACAGAGATGAGCCAAAAATTGAACCATTTCTCTGGACCCCACTTCCCTGAGCTTTGGAAGGTTTCTAAACAGGACCAAACCCAACCCAACTTGACAGGATTTTTACCTAAACCAAACCACTCCCAGCTTCATTCTTCATTTAGGTCAGGGGTCGGCAATGTTTGGCACACGGCTCGCTAGGGTAAGCACCCTAGCGGGCCGGGCCAGTTTATTTACCTGCTGATGCGGCAGGTTAGGGCGATCGCGGCCCCCCCACTGGCCGCGGTTCGCCGGCCCGGGCCAATGGGGGTGGTGGGAAGCGGCACGGGCAAGGGATGTGCTGGCCGCAGCTTCCCACCGTCCCCATTGGCCCGGGACGGCGAACCGTGGCCAGTGGGGGCCGCAATTGGCCGAACCTGCCACATCAGCAGGTAAATAAACTGGCCCGGCCCGCTAGAGTGCTTGCCCTGGCAAGCCGCATGCCAAATGTTGCCGACCCCTGATTTAGGGTAATGTGATTTTAGGAATTGCTTTAAAAAACAACAACCCAGCTCCCCTCAAACATTATGCAAGCCAGGAGGGCTAGTGGATCCAGACCCAAGGAATGGATGCCATACCTACAGAATGGGGGACTGTCTTCTGGAAAGCAGTGACTCTGAAAAGGATTTAGGGGGGGCTTAGTGGACAAACAACTGAATGTGAGCTCCCCATGCGATACTGTAGCAAAAAGGACTAACGTGATCCTTGGATGTATAAGCAGGGAAGTAGTGAGCAGGAGTGAGGAGGTGATTCTTCCTCTCTGTATGGCATTGGTGAGCCCAATACTGGAATAGTGTGTCCAATTCTGCCATCCATGTTTTTAAAAGAATGTTGGCAGACTGGAATGTCTGGAGAAAAGAGCCACAAAAATTATTTAAGGGCTGGAGCAAATACCTTACAGTGAGAGCTCAACGTGTTTAGCTTATCACAAAGAAGATTGAGTGGTGACTTCATATCAGTGTATAAGTACCTTCACAGGGAGAAAATACTGGGTACTAAACGTTGCTTTAATCTAACAGAGAAAGGCATAACAAGAACCAATGGCTGGAAGCTGCAGAATTCAAATTAGAAATTAGGCACACATTTTTAATAGCAAGGGTGATTAGCCATTAGAGAAAACTACCAAGGAAAGTGGTCAATTCTCCATCAAGACTGAATGCATTTCTGGAAGATCTGTTTTAGCCAACACAAGTTATGGGAGTTTAACACAGAGGTAATAGCTATGATATACAATATGTAAAACTAGATCAGGGGTCGGCAACGTTTGGCACGTGGCTCGCCAGGGTAAGCACCCTAGTGGGCTGGGCCAGTTTATTTATCTGCTGACACGGCAGGTTCAGCCGATCGCGGCCCCCACTCACGCGGTTCGCCGTCCCGGGCCAATGGGGGCAGAGAGAAGCGGTGCGGGTGAGGGATGTGCTGGCAGTGGCTTCATGCCGCCTCTATTGGCCCGGGACGGCGAACCGTGGCCAATGGGGGCCGCGATCGGCCAAACCTGCCGCGTCAGCAGGTAAATAAACTGGCCTGGCCCGCCAGGGTGCTTACCCTGGTGAGCCACGTGCCGAACGTTGCCAACCCCTGGGCTAGATGATCTAATGGTCCTTTCTGGCTTTAAATTCTGTGACTCAATGAAGAGATACTACCAGGCATAGATACAGTTCTAGTAATTTGGTCTAATAGGGACAGCAGTAAATGCTGTGCAGAAGGAAGATACTGCTACTCCTTTGGAACATTAATTTTCCTTCTGAAATTCCAAGATCTGTGCTCTCCACTTACCAGTTACCCGGATCTTAGAAACCTGGGATAAGCAAGAGTCATCTCTCCTCTTCCTTCTTTGCGAATAATAAGACATGATCCAATCTTTCCTCTAGGAGATTCCAGTCCTGTTTTTCATTAAATGGTCTAGACAGTGTAAGGTAGGTAGTTAATGGGGAGAAATCTGCTAGACCTGGAGACCTCACAAAGCACACTTAATTTCGATAAACACCCAACATTTAACTATTCAGAGATTAAAAAATTAGATTTCAAACCTTTGGGAAATGTGGCTTGGAGACTACTTACAGAGATTGAAAGGGTGATAATGAGTCTCCATGCTTGATGTGGAAAACTAATGTAATTATCTGGATAAATGGGAAAAGACTCTAGATGAGGAAATTCCCCTTGAGTAATGAACGGTACC